>NC_135574.1:124761017-127261017 GCF_965152235.1 Eretmochelys imbricata
TTACCATCAATTAATGTCCATTTACCATGAAGCAGTTTTGATTTATGGACAGTTGCACTACTGAGGTCCAGTGCAGCTGTCACTGGAAAGTGAAACTATTATACCCCAAGGCAGTGGCAGCTCTGATTTTTCTGTGTGAAAGAGAATCTCCAACAGAGGGTCACATTTAACTTCTCCCATATTGCTGAGAAGAACTCTGACCTTGATCTGTACTAGCTCAACAGAAATGTCATACTTAACTTATTGAGAGGGAATCAGTGTATTCAGTGTTTAATGTGAAATTTCACAAAAATTGTATTCTCATTTCTTATTTCAGAAGCGTAGAGAGTAAGATTTGATACTTTTTAATCAAAAAGGAACATTGTTGTTAATAGGTACAATACATATTCATAATTATAATTTATACTATATCTCCTTGTAGCTGAAGGTGACCACCAAAAGAACTTCATGTTAAGTTAATTAAACTGTGTAACAACTTATTAAAAAAAGTATACTTTCATCCATTGTTTAAGTTCCTTTCCTAGCAGTGGTCTCCATTCAGGTATAATTCCAAGATCCATTATTCTGGCCAAGGACCCGCATATGGGCTTTAGTGGCTGAGATACTCATACTCATGGTACTTATTTAAGATCAGCAACAAGCTGCATGTATTTGCATCAGCAATGGAGCTCAGTCTTTTACCTTTAGCTACATGAAGGAAGCCCCTCCCCCCACCCTCCTCCACCCCTTTTTTTTAAAGACATTCAGGTGACAATTCTGAAGTTATAGTGCAGTGGAGGACAATTAATCCAATTAATATGGTAAATATGCATAGGAGGTTTTGTTTGTACAGTACTTTAGTATTGCAGAAAAAACCCACAACGCTAACAAACCTATGCTTATTTACCACGGGGTAGCCAATCTGATATAAGGCCAAATGCTGTAGTCTTTTTCTGAGTAAGAATTACAAGCTTGTAGGTATGGTATTGGGATAGTGACACTTTCCACAAATTAATCAAATGTTTCTTATTTGAGGAAACAATCAGTTGCTCAGGACATCGGAGGTATATTTTCAGCAGTAAATCTGAGGTATATTTTCCAGCAGTAAGTGTGCCTGCTAATTTCCTATCACACCAGGTACACTGTATCCTCGGACTACATAATATTCTCCATATGGCTCTGATTCAGCAAGATACTTAAGGGCATGCCTAACTTTAAGCACATGAATACTACTGACTTAAATTGGAATATTTATGTGCTTAAATATAAGCACATGCTTCAGTGTTTGTCTGAATTGGTACCTCAAAATGGGCAAATGCTACAAAAGTATGTGCAAACTGTCATTTAAATAAAACTATACATTCATCTGTTTCCACAAACATTCATACAACCAATGTTTTTTGTTCAGAAGATTGTTCACACATATAAAAACCTTGCAAATATTCATGAAATTGTGTTCACACACTGATATAAGCCAAAAGCATTCAAGAGTTCTTGTTGAAATCTGATCTCCCTCCTCCTCTGAGTACGTTTCAGTCAGTTAAGAAGCAGAAGTGTATATTCACAAGGCCAATTGTTCATCATGAACAACTTGATGACAATCAAAGCGAGTAGTTTACCAAAAAAAACCAGCCATCCAACCATAGGCTAAAATACATTTGTATAAAGTGTTCTAACAATATAGAAGAATGTGTAAAGCTCAAATATGTTCTGTGATAATTTACAAACCGAAAAGTTAAATTTGTCAAATATGTCATTCACTATAAACAGTCACCTATTAATTGGCATTTATTTCTGATTTGATATTCTTTGGATACACACAAGTCTATACATTTTTATATGATAAAGCAGTGACAAACATGCAATAACTATATTTATAATTAAAGCAGTTTAGTGTTTGTGGTCCCAGATTAGATCAAACTGATTTTTAAATATATTTTATATTCCTCATGATTCCCGCACCCTCTCAACGCATACACTCCCTTTCTTAATGTCACTAAGGGCAGAGCTAAAGTTGTTTGGGTGCCATACATGTCCATTTGTATACTTTAACATGTTTGGATTTCTTTTAAATTTAACCTTTACTCTTAATTTCCTGTGTTTGTCACACTTGGTTTGGGAATAATTACACTATAATTATATTTTAAAAATATTTTTACCCTAAATATATTAACCTACTTTTTACCCTTCATTACTGATAATTGGCCTTAAATTACTGATCTGTACGTTCAATCTTACCTCCATTTTAATGTAGCCTTCATTTGGAAATATCCTATATGAAAAACAAATAAGTAATGCAAACAATGCTACCATGTGATCTTTATAATTTGAAAATATAAAGCATCGACCTTAAATAATTCTTTAAAATTTAATTTATATGGCCAGAATCACCAGTATATTTTTCTCCTTTGGTCATTCTAGAGCAGTGCAAACCAGCTGCAACCAGCCAGTTCAGCTGGGTTGACAGCAGCTTTGTTTTTGCCAAAGTAGTACAAATCAGGAGTGTACTCCCCAACTTAGACCTCTTTCCAGTCCTACGCATTCCCCTGCATGGAAACATGCACACAATTTTTCCCCTTTATTTCCCTCTGCAACCCCCATAGTCGTTTCCCTCTCCCTCTGACTCTCTCCACCCACATTCTCCAACATGTGCATGTACACATTGTTTTTTCTATTGATCAGCTCTCGTGCTACAAGGACCCTTTAACATTTAGGATTAATGGTCATTTATTGTTGCTTTTCACAACCAAAAGTTGACTCATCAGCGGAGGCTAATGCATAAAATCTTTTTTTAGAGAAATTCACAAATCCTGAATTTCAAAATGACAATCTCCCATTGTTCTCATTGGGACTAAGGAAATCGGTTCTTTCACCCTGGCCACCACCATTGTTTTAGATAAGAGCGAATCCAGAAAAGGAAGTGGCCCCCATGCTGCCAGAAGGTGGAGAGGAGTGCTCTGTCCCTTTGTGAACAATAGGAAATAGCCATTTTGAGAATGGCATCTACCCGAAGGCAGCCTGTTTCTTCATCCCATTAAGAACAGTGTAAGATGGCAACCATTTCTTCAGAGATATGAAATTTATTCTCACTGGTTAAGGGAATAGCTTTGTAACAGGCCAGAGGGGAAGATATGTCATTGATTTTTTTCCACATTTCTATTCACTCCTTCTTCCAGGCCAATGGCACAACTAGTTTTAGTATGGGTCCCTGGGACACCCCACACTCTTTCCATGATGAGCATTAGCCACTTACATGTATCTCTGCTTCCTTGCTTTCAGCCACTTTAAAATCCAGTACTGATCTTTATCTAAAGCTTCTGAAGGTCTAAATTATATTCCATGCTTCTTTTTATCAATTATTTTACTATCTAATAATATTTCAAAAAATAACTAAGAAAAGAAATAACTCTGTAGATAGTATCCTAACTACAGCAATGCTAATGCTTAAGGTAACATTAAGGTTAAAAAAAAAACATTAAGCAACATTAAGGTAAAAAATGGGAAAGGTTTAAAGATTTACTTTGAAAACTTGAAGTGGTTTTGGCCGGGAGGATCTATTTTAATATGAAAACACTTCTGCACAGATACATGTATAATTTTTCCTGTATGGAGAAAAGTAGCACAATCTTCAATAGGAAAATAGCATCTGACTTGCAGACCCTAGGGCCCTTTTCAATTTAAGGGGGAAAAAGGAGCTACTTATATAGTTGGATCAAGTGAGCTGTAGCTCACGAAAGCTTATGCTCAAATAAATGTGTTAGTCTCTAAGGTGCTACAAGTCCTCCTTTTCTTTTTTCGTTTGTCAGCCATTTCATGTATGACTTGGGAGAAGGAAAGGGTTTCTGTGGGTTAATTATATGGGTCTGATCCAAACCCTTAAGTCATTGGAGAAAACTGACTACAGGGGACTTTGGATCACGTCCATTAAAACGAACCTGTATATTGCCAGTTCACATTACCAATATTATTCTGAATGTGCTTCAGAGGAAACTCCCCCCCCTTTTTTATAATAACCATGCTTTCCCCTTTCTATTTGTAGTATTCAATCATATTTAAATTTGTGTTTAAACATCAAAAAATGAAACAGCTGAAAATGGTTAATGGGGATTTTTTGTTAAAACCCAAGCTTGTTGACATGTATTCCACTGTACTGTAGGAAAGTCCTGCAGTCTTTTTGGATCTAGTACTTACTATGTACTTCCCTTTAGAAATGTGTTTGGTATATAAGGGCTTATCTACATGAACATTTAGTTTGCAACAAACTGGGATGGAAATCTACCCCACACTGGCCCGCCATGCACCAGGGGTTTGTCTGAAGAGCAAAGGAAAACCTGTGGCTGTCCCATGCCAGCTGACTCGGGCCCACAGGGCTCAGGCTGTGGGACTGTTTCATTGCTGTGTATACTTCTGGGTTTGGGCTGGAGCCCAAGCTCTGGGACCCTCAAACAGTCCCAGAGTCCAGGCTCCAGCCCGAGCCTGCAAGTTTACACAGCAATGAAACAGCCCCACAGCCTGAGCCCCACAAGCCTGAGTTGGCAGACATACCTTAAGTGGTCATGTGGAGCCTGCTGCTGCACACTAATGGTTCCATAATGCGCATTGACCAACACCACTTTGAAATGGGAGTAGACCAACGTGCACTAAGGAACTGTTGTGCCCAGTAGCAGGGTCCACACAGACACTTCATGTTTGACAGGCTAGTGTGAGTAGATTCACATCCCAGGTTGCCCTAAACTAAATGTTCAAGTAGACAGGCCCTAAGAAGAAGGAGAGCTGATAATATCAAGAAGCTGTCTAGGGAGCTGCAAGTACCAGACAAGAAAGGTGTTCAGTAGTTAGAGCAGGGGACTTTGAGACAGGATTCATGAGCTGTTTTTACAGCTATGAGAATGACTTCCTGTGTGACAATGGGCAGTTAACTTAACCTTTCTGGGCCTCGTTTTACTCATCAATAAAACAAATTCTCTTGTCTCTCAGGTGCATTACAGGGTGTTGAGGGTTAATTATTTTCCAGTTTATAAAGATCCCTACTGTGCCCCCTATATGTATTGTGACAAAGCTCTGTCCTTGCCTCCATGGGTCCTGTGTTTCCTGGCGGATTTCGCTAGCCTCAGAGGCTCACTGTGACCCTCCACATAACCCTTTTTTCTCTAGAGACAAGGGTCACAGTCTACTGAGACATTTTCATCATAAGCCAGCAAGGGAGGTGAGGAGAAGTTATTCTTCCTTGCACAGTCTCTGTCTCCCAGTCTCAGTGATTAATCAGGGGGCAAAGGGGAAGGGGGGGGAGCCGGGTCCACCCTCTACTCCGGGCTCCAGCCCAGGGACCCTAATAGTATCAGCTATGGTAGCTGACCTTTTAGAAACAGGACATGTACAATTCCCTGGGCTACTTCCCACACAGCAGCCCTCACTTCCTCAAGCTCCACTTCACCCTTACCTCAGGGCCTCCTTCCTTGTGCCTGATATGGTGTGTACTGCCTAGTCTCTCCAACAGCGCAACTTCCTCCCATGGCTCCTGGCATGCACACCCACCTGACTGGCTGGGAGGCTTTTAACTAGTTTCAGCCAGCCCTGGTTCACTTCACATGTCCCAATCAACCTAGTGTTCTCCCTGGCTTCTGGAAAGTTCTTAATTGGCCCCAGGTGTCTTAACTGACCTGGAGCAGCTTCCATTTCACTTAACCTGGTACCAGGGATTTGTTTAGCCTGGAGCTAATATAGCTATCTCCCACTACTTTTCTATAGCCATCTGGCCTTGCCCTGTCACAGTACATACAAAATAATATATATTTTACACACACTTTAATATCTCTTTATAGAGAAATAAAAGAGATGTAAGTTAACACAGACCTCCCATTACCCCTTAAAGTCCTCAGACCCAGATCTCAAACCAAAAATGAGGAAACAGATCCCAAGCACAGTAATGGAGCCTAATCAACCTGAGCTCTGTGGGAGCAATGGATCAGTGGGATGGAGTCAAAAATCGTCCAACCCCCTAGACAAACAAATCTAGGGAATCCCTGCCAGACAGCCCCAGCTTAACTCAGCTACCAGCTTTGTGTGATGCTGTGAGATCCATAAATGTAAAGCAGGGTATATATTTGCAGTATTAGCATTAAAAGTACCTAAGGCATCTCGACTGTCCTATCCTGGTAAAACCACTTCCCCTTAGCCTTAGAATTATGTAGTGTGGCAGTTACCATGGAAACTAGTTGTATTTTTTTAAAATACTTTGTCAATAAGTGCACACACTATATTACATGTCTCAGCTGCCAGAGTGAATTATGCCCCCTTTGCATCAACATGAATTCCTGTATTTATGCAGAAGTGTGAAGTCTGCTTCTTTCTTGTATGACTGACACTGCCCCTTTCACAGCACAATATGTTCTTGTGTATAGTCAGGTGAAAACCCACGTATCTGCACAATAATAAATTAGCTTACATGTCTCAGGAGGAGTGGAGTGAGAAGGGATGGGTGACATTAAAGTTTTGTGCAATTCCAGTGAAACTCAAGATGCATCATTACACACAAACACACACACAGAGTGTTAGGAGGAGGATCTTAAATGCCAGAGGTATTTTAAAAAAAAAAAGTAAAACCCTGATTGACCTTTCATTATCTAAAGAAATGAAGACTGAACATCTGCACTGATGTATCGTTTCTAGATAGAGGACAGCCTCAAATATGCCAGCACACGGTTTCTATGCAAGCCTTCACTAATGTTAAAATAAATGTAAAGGCAGTATGCTTAGGCTTTTGTCATTGTATTACCAACAAGCTGTGTGAACAAGTGACCTGCCACCATGGTAGAAGCCATAGTACTCACACACTAGAGATTCAAGAGCAAATATTTCTAATATAGTATAGAATTCAGAAAAGACCTTCTGTATATAAAAATGAAATTGGGTTTTATTCTTACACTGCTGAAATGCATAAGGACCTATATTCAGAGCTATTAATGTAATATAAAGGAGGCCTGAATAACCAGGCATGGTGGAATATGGCTGTCAATATAAGAAGCTTTAATACAGTATATAATGAAGTTTAAGTATGGAGCTAGAGATAGGTACTGTATAATGTGTACCTTCCTCTGGTAATGATAGAATTTGATAGAGAGAATATCTTGTATGAGGAGATCAATTTATATCTCAAAGGGGTTCAGATAGTAAACATACATTAAAAAAGACTATTTATGTGGAACTTCATTTATTTGAATTTGTGACAACCAGATAGGACTTCAGTCTCACAGGTTTTCTAACAGGTATTGCAATGACTGTAACAATGCCCACTTCCTCCCACTGCCCTGTATAAGATGCTCTTAAGTCCTATGCCAGAAGGCCAAGAGAATAGTTGAGTTTCTATGCTTACTATCTGTGGCCTTTGAATTATAATGGTGGCTCTTACAACATGGGCATCTGTCTGTGAGGAAATGAATTGATACCAATTAGTCATTTCTTGTAGACCTCTGAACGGTTGTTAGATAGTAACAATCTTCACTAGTATATAGGGGTGCAAATAGATTTTAACTCTTACTGGTATAGTACTGACCCGCGACCCAGCCCCTACCCCCTTCACAAAAAATGTCCCGTGACTAGAGCCCTGCGCAGATACAAATTTATACCCGCAGATGCAGAAATCAATATCCGCTGAACCGCAGTGGTGAAAGGCGCAAAATGTGAGGCTGCCGCTCCCAGGAGCCAGCACCCCACACCAGCAGCTGCTCTGGCACCACAGTACTGTCTCCTGCCCTGCCCCAAGCCCTGTCCTCCGGCAGGGTGGTACAGAGCCCCAGACAAGAGATGCAGCCACATGGAAGGGATGGGGGCGGTACAGCTGTGGGGGAGGAGCTGCCAGCGTGGGGCACTGGCTCCTGGGAGCAGCGGTCCTACATTCTGCTCCTTTTGCCACTGCAGTTCCCAGGAGAGCCCTGCGGTTCAGCAGATACTGATTTCTATCCGCGGGTAGAAATTTGTATCCGCGCAGAGCTCTACAATTCATTCTTGAAAATGTGTCTTTCCGGTACGGCATACCAGCAATATATGTCTTACTGGTACGGCATTCCTGACCATACCGGCTTACTTGCACCACTGCTGGTATATAACTTTTTCATTACTAACCAAGATTTGATATGCAAGTGAACTCTGACCCACTCTCTAGGCTCAGAAATGCAACATGAACAACACCTTTCTACAACAGAACAATTTTTCTGTAGTACATAAATATTGTACCAAAAAATCATTCTGCTTAGGAGAGGCTTTAATTATCCAATTTCTCTCAATAAAAGACAGAAGCACGGCTGCCCAAATTCTGTTCTCAGTTATACACAAATAGGTAAGTCTCCATCAAATGATGTGGAGTTACATCTGTGTAAATCTAGTATAACAGCAGAATTGGGCCAAAATAGTTCTCTTTTCTGCATATGGTACATATTGGAAAAACAAAGGATAGATATACAATGACTAAGCCTGCCCCTGTGCCCCAAAAATGAATCTGTTGGCTGATGGAACATATCAGCAAGATACTATCCATCTCCTTCAACACCCTCCCATTACACAAGGTGGGCTAAAAGGGGATGGTTAGGGGAGCATTTGCAGTCTGTCATCTGCACAAATGTTTATATGGCACTGCTAGATTATGGGTAAGCTTCTGAAAGCTTTACTTTGCATTTAAATACCTACAAGATTGCATTTTAGCACCTGGTCCCTGAACAGTGTTGCACTACTTGTCTGTCCATTTGGGGAATGATGTATTTGTTTTGTTCCATTCTTGATTTTACAGAACTTCAAAGAGGCACCACAAAGATCACTGCTGGATTCTGTCTCACTATATTTAATATGAGAACTAGATCTTGAGTGTTGTTGATCATGCAGGTCAGTGTGCACTAATCCACAATTAGTGTTTCCACAGTTACAACTAGTTGCCTGTAATCCCACTCCCAAATCAGAGTGTCCGTCTCTTTCCTTTCCAGTCTACTAAAGATCAGATAGACTTAAACATTGAGCAGACAGAACTAGTGCAATCTAATCTTCCCAAATATTTCTGCCTAGGAAGACAATATAGAGGAGATAAAATTCTTGCTTCCAAACATTGCTATAACATTGCAAAGTGTCTGATGTCCTTCATGCACCACATGCTGTTATCCCACTGACTCTGCTCAACTTTGGTGACCCAAAGATGTCACTGCTGCTCCTGTCAGCCTGCAATTTCTGTTTCCCAGTATTGTCTGAAGTTCTCTTTACATACTTCACAGAAAGAATAGACCAGGATTTGAAGTGGGGAAAGGGAAGGGAGGGGGGAAATCTGATGGAGCTACACTCATGCCCAACTAACCTTGCTCTCTTTCCTGGTGGTTCCCCAACTGCCCTTTCCCTTCTCCCTCAGTGGCTGCTTCTGCCTCTCCTTCCAGCCAAGTGTATGGTGACTCTTTCTTTTCCCATTTTATGGGGCTGAATTTTAGACCTGGGTATAAGTAATAGGATAGAGAAAAACGGCAAGGAAAATTTACCCTGGAATAGAGTAACATTTCTAACTGAGATCTATTAGGCTGTGAAATGGTCTCCCGTGGTGGATACTGCCATTCCCTGAGTCATTTATAACTGGTTTATACAAAGAATTAGACAACATATTGAAGGAAACAATCCTGCCCTGGCAGGGGGATGGATTAGACTACAGGCCTTTCCATCTCTAGTGTTTGCTGTATCCATTCCCAGTGAAGCACAATAGCTGGATAGGTCTGCAAAAATGAACAGTGATGAAAGTTAACACTGACACTAAATCATAATCAGGCGTGAATTAAACACCCAATTAAGTGGAATGGGACATTTGACACTTCTCTTAAAGCTACTGTTTCAGGCTCCCGACAGACCCAGGAAGACAAGTTAACATTCTCAAGGTTCTCTCCCAACTGGAAAGGCAAGGTAGCTTTAAAAAAAACAACACACTTTACCAAAACCAACTTACCTTCTGAAGAAACTGAAGAGAATACACATCTAAGGTTCACCCTTGCTCACTTTGAACCCTGAAACAGACAGACAGTAAGTCAAGGGTAACTGTCAAAATGGCTGAATTTAGACAAAAGTATTAGTACATATGAAGAATCATAGAATATCAGGGTTGGAAGGGACCTCAAGAGGTCATCTAGTCCAACCCCCTGCTCAAAAGCAGGATCCATACCCAATTAAATCATCCCAGCTAGGGCTTTGTCAAGCCTGACCTTAAACTTCTAAGGAAGGAGATTCCACCACCTCCCTAGGCAACGCATTCCAGTGTTTCACCACCCTCCTAGTGAAAAAGTTTTTCCTAATATCCAACCTAAACCTCCCCCACTGCAACTTGAGACCATTACTCCTTGTCCTGTCCTCTTCTACCACTGAGAATAGTCTAGAACCATCCTCTCTGGAACTACCTCTCAGGTAGTTGAAAGCAGCTATCAAATCCCCCCTCATTCTTCTCTTCTGCAGACTAAACAATCCCAGTTCCCTCAGCCTCTCCTCATAACTCATGTGTTCCAGACCCCTAATCTGGACTCTCTCCAATTTATCCACATCCTCCTTGTAGTGTGGGGCCCAAAACTGGACACAGTACTCCAGATGAGGCCTCACCAATGTCGAATAGAGGGGGACGATCACGTCCCTCAATCTGCTCGCTATGCCCCTACTTATACATCCCAAAATGCCATTGGCCTTCTTGGCAACAAGGGCATACTGCTGGCTCATATCCAGCTTCTCGTCCACTGTCACCCCTAGGTCCTTTTCTGCAGAACTGCTGCCTAGCCATTCGGTCCCTAGTCTGTAGCTGTGCATTGGGTTCTTCCGTCCTAAGTGCAGGACCCTGCATGTATCCTTATTGAACCTCATCAGATTTCTTTTGGCCCAATCCTCCAATTTGTCTAGGTCCCTCTGTAGCCTATCCCTGCCCTCCAGCATATCTACCACTCCTCCCAGTTTAGTATCATCCACAAATTTGCTGAGAGTGCAATCCACACCATCCTCCAGATCATTTATGAAGATATTGAACAAAACCGGCCCCAGGACCAACCCCTAAGGCACTCCACTTGACACCGGCTGCCAACTAGACATGGAGCCATTGATCACTACCCGTTGAGCCTGACAATCTAGCCAACTTTCTACCCACCTTATAGTGCATTCATCCAGCCCATACTTCCTTAACTTGCTGACAAGAATACTGTGGGAGACCATGTCAAAAGCTTTGCTAAAGTCAAGATACAATACATCCACTGCTTTCCCTTCATCCACAGAACCCGTAATCTCATCATAGAAGGTGATTAGATTAGTCAGGCATGACCTTCCCTTGGTGAATCCATGCTGACTGTTCCTGATCACTTTCCTCTCGTGTAAGTGCTTCAGGATTGATTCTTTGAGGACCTGCTCCATGATTTTTCCGGGGACTGAAGTGCGGCTGACTGGCCTGTAGTTCCCAGGATCCTCCTTCCCTTTTTTAAAGATTGGCACTACATTTGCCTTTTTCCAGTCATCCGGGACTTCCCCCGTTCGCCATGAGTTTTCAAAGATAATGGCCAATGGCTCTGCAATCACAGCCGCCAGTTTCTTTAGCACTCTCGGATAAAGCAGAATGTATGTGAGGTGAACAGGTGGCTGTGCGGCTGGTGTGAAACCAAAGGTTTTGGAAAACTGGGTCATATTTCAGTGTCAGAGTGGGCTGTACAAACAGAACAGCCTACATCGCACAGGTGTGTGTGTGTGTGTGTGCGTGTAGGGGGGAGTTAATCTTCTTGGTTGGAAAATAGCTGGAGCAGCCAGGAGGACACTCAACTAGCAATGCAAGGAGAGGGTGCTAAAATAGCATATGTTGTACAAACTCAAACACAGCATGTGACACAGAAATTTAACTGAAGTGGCAAGAAATATGAAGAGAAGAAATGTTTCAGTTGCTTATATACCAATGATAGGAGTGTGGGTAGCAAGCTAAAAGCACTGGAAATTCTCACTGATGAGTAGAAATGTGAAATTCAGCATTACTGAAACCTGATGGGATAATTCACATGGTTAGAATGTTAAAACCTCTTTTAGGAAGGATAGTGTGGGTAGGAAAGGTGGGGGTTTGGCTCTCTCTATTAGAGACATTACCTATTAAGTGTTGTTAACTCAGAAGCACAAGATTTTTGAATGCATATTGATCAGTGTGCTAACTAAGCCCAGAAAGCAGTACAAGTATGGGTCCATTTCACACCACTGAATCAAACCAGAGATTAGGATGAGCTAATCCTTAAACACTTGTGTAATATATGGAAAGAAAAGCTATTATGGGGAACTTCAGTTTGGGAGATATGCTGGAGGTCTCATGTATCCAGTATTAAAACATCATTTGAGTTTCTAAAAATTATAAATTTTCTAACAGTGTCAGTGCACCAACACAAGGTAACTCTATGGTGGACCTCATTAATTCATCTTGAAATGTCATAATCATTGGTCTAGAAGTTGGTGGTTGCCTAGGGACTAGTGATCATGATCTGATTGCATTCTGTATGAGCAAACAGAAGATAGTCTCGATGCTGAGGAAAAATATGAGCAAAATTGACAGGGAAGAAAAACGTAGACACAAATTGAATGAAAACTGTAAATTCTTTAAGAAGAACTCGTGAGATGGCCAAAAAGCCACAATTCCACAAGCAAGAAAGAGGACAATTTTTGCTGAAAGCCAATCCTAGTTCAGTGGCAAAGTGGAGGCAGCATTTAGAAACAAGCAATATGACAAATGAAAAAAGGGGGAAATAGCAATAAATATAAATTCAAGTTCAGAAGTGCAGAAAATTGATAAGGGAAGCTAGACATAAGGAAAAATCCGTGGTGGACAGGACTAAGGACAATAAGGACTTTTTAAAGTACATTAGGAACAAAAGAAATCCTAGTAATGGCATAAGCCCATTGCTAGATGGAGATGGTAAAATTGTTAATAATGATGCAGAAAAGGCAGAAGTGTTCAGTAAATATTTCTGTTCTGTTGTTGTGTTTGGAAAGAAGCAGGATTATTTGCTTCTATTACATGAGTATGTTGAAATATTTTCTAGTCCATTAGTAACGAAGATGTTAAACATCTATTAGAGATAAAGATCAGACAGAAATATACAAGATGTTATTTATACTAAAAAATGAAACCTACATCTTAAGATTTTCTACTAACAATTTTCTTATTGTCTGAGTCACACTATGTCCCAGGTTTGGACTTCAGGAGCCAGAGACAGACATTTTACTTTTTTCCCCAAAAAAAATCTTTATTTGTATTCCAAACTGCTGGCTAGTCGAGCCATGTTCAAACCCCCTTGAGGTTCAATATTTGTTCACCTGACTATTCACAAGTATTTGTTTAGACAAATGCTTAAGGAAGGGCTGTTCACACAAATATCTGTCCATGCATAAGAAACAAACAAGATTCATTACCTGCTATTTGACATTCACTATTCTCCTGTTTTAAAAAAAAAAAATTCAGATGTCCTATCATGGAGCAGAATACCCTGTGACACAGATGATCAATCCCATAGTCTGACTATTGAATGGTGAATTGTTCAAAGGATCAGCAAAAATCCATAGGCTGAAAATTGTTCATAAATATTTACTGAATAGTTTGGATGAACAGCCTATGCGTTACAAGTGTCAGGAATGTTTACAAATCATTTCTGAACACAAACAATGGCTAATTTTCAATGTATATTATTTGCTAATTCAACCAGCATTACTACTAAAAAGATAGTTAGACACTAGCCAGTCAATATTTCAGCTACTAAAATTTCTTTTGGAGACTATATCAGTCTGGAAGTGATCTAGCGGAAAATGATAATTCAACAAGATATAGTAATTTGAGGACATACTTTCAAGTATAGAGTGTTTAAGGAAGATATTTAAACCCACACACAATTTGAAGACACACTTCAGTGTCTGAAAAGTGTTGAGTTATTAAGGTTTGCCTCATAAGTGTTACAATGTCAATAAGCACTGAGAGTTTATCATCAATTCTTCCATTTTGTCTGGTTGGAATTGAAGTGTGTTATTTCATCAGGAGGATTATTGTTTTGGGATGATCTCCAGAACATAAAGCTTTACATTTAACCTCTGTTACAGTCCAGAATTGAATTAACCTCTCATATAAAAGCAGCTAACTTTCTTTTCATGTAAAATGTGAATGTTTTTAGAAAAATTCAATGAAAATACAGCTCGTAAAATTTCAGTGCAATCAGTTAGAACACAAAATTATAAGAAAATTCGTTTTTTCATCTGTTTTTTCTGAAACTTAGAAGAACAGATGCTGTCATGTTACACATTTGTTAAAATTTCAATCAATATTTTAGTGAATAAATCAGGGCATGTATAGATTATGTACAGTATTGTAGAAAGCAATCTTCAAGATATTCCTGTACAACATAAAATAATCAGACAGAATTGTGTTTTATGAAATATCTAGAAATATGTTCTCTTAATAAACTAGAAGTTTAGCGGGACCAGGTGGGTGAGGTAATATATCTTTATGTGGACCAACTTCCAGTGGTCCAGTAAAACTCTCACCAACAGAAGTTGGTCCAATAAAAAAATATTACCTCTAAAAATCTCATCCTGGATACTTGGCATTTTTATTAGGGCACTCTTAGAATTTTACTTGCTGATTGGATCTCTTTCTTGTTTTCCACATCTTTCTCAAATATTATTATTTTATGTTTAGAGTCTTGCAGAGGACAGAACTTCCATCTGACACAGGATTTTAAGATTTTGAAATTTGGCTTCGTTCCAATTTGGAACCAAACCAAAACATTTCAAAAATTTTCCACAAAGGAAAATTTCACACAAAAAATTGTTTCCAACCTACAAAAATATTGTTTTGATGTCAGCTTTTAAAAATATTTTGTTTTATAACATATACAATAAAGTATTAACAGTCTTTTCAAAATGAAAAATTGAAATATAATGTTCCAAAATGTTGAAACGGGTCATTGCAATACTGTCAGAACCTTTTTCTTTTTCCAATTTTCTGCCAAAATGAAAACCCTGCTTCAATATTTAAAAAGTGTCATTAGGCCAGAAAGTGAAAGTGAGAGACTCTATGGCCTGGTGATTAAAGCACTCACCTGGGAGATGGGAGACCCAGGGTCCAGGCTCCCTTCTCCAATGACTTCTTAATTATTGATACACAGTGGAGTCACTGAGAGACCACCACATCACCACCACCTTTTTCTCTTAGAGTCATAGAGTTTAAGGCTAGAAGAGACCACCGGATCAGCAGGTAGCAATCGATATATCGGGGGTCAATTTAGCACATCTAGTCCCCAAGCACTCTCCTGTCGACTCGAACTCCAGCGCTGCGAGAGGAACAAGCACAGTCGATGGGGGAGCAGCGGCAGTCAACTCACCACCGTGAAAACACCATGGTAAGTCGATCTAGGTATGTCGACTTCAGCTACACTATTCTCGTAGCTGAAGTTGCGTACCTTACATTGACTCCCCTGGCCCCAAGTGTAGACCAGGGCTATGTGGTAAAAAAACAAATTTTGAAATGTTTGAAATTGTTAGAGGATGAAAATTCCATTCTCCAGCAAGCTCTGACCCACTTCATACACAGCCTCACCAGATAATGAGAGAAAGAGGTGACCCTGCACCACTAAAGACAAGGCCAATTTTCCCATTGTTTATAATAGGAGCAGAAGCAGGCCCTAACACAGTATTAGATGAGATCATATCCAGTTGACAGTCAACACACAAAGCCATACACGAGAGCCTAGGAAACTAGGCCTTTCATACATTGGCTTGTGCTGCCTAGTGCACTAGGGGTTGCATTTTTATTAGCGGCCACAACCATGTCAGGCACCTCCATGAACAATTGAGTTTAAAAATCTTAATGATGGACTACAGAGACCATGTTCAAGTGAGGATGTAACATACCCCTGAAAAGACGGTGGCAAAAAAAGACACAAGTTATGGAAATATAACGACAGTTATACAGCATAGGCATATATACAACAACCTGGGTTCAGAGTAATTTGGGAGAGAAAATTCACATATTGGAGAAAGAAGAAAACATTTTTGTTACAAGATCTTTTATAAAATAACGGAGGGATGGAGGTTGTTTTAAAGTTGGTCAGAGGTTTGGACTAGCCAGGGTAGAAGAGGATTAATGGGCTGAGAGCAGGCAAGACTGTCAGAGGAACAAACTAAATGCAATTTATCACATGGCCACAGAAATAAACTAATTAGAATGATATTATTATTACAGAGGAAGAAGAGTAGAGACATCCTTTCATTATCTGCTGGATTAATAGAACCAACAATAACATATGTTCTTCCATCCTTTTAGCTTTACTTCATAAATCAAAATTTGACTCTCACTGTTCTAAGAGGACTTTAAACCAGAAAGAGTTTTAAGGTTTTTTGCTTTTTTTTTTTTCCTCAAATGGACCTTTTCCCCTTGTTTTCAGTCAGCCATTGGAAGTATCTTTCAATTACAAACACAGGTTCAGACCCTTGTAGAGGCAGACTTTACACTGCCCATAAATCCTAGATGCTCACAGCCATCAGACAGACTCTGTAAAAGCTTTTATGAGAAAATATGGTTTAGGACACAGACAGCAGGTATTTAAATTATCCAAGTGAGAGAAATTACTCTTATTCATTCACCAGATGCTTTATTCATATATAGATTTTTAAATTAATAATTCCATATAGTTAAAACTATGTAATTCTAAAATCCACATGGTTTTGCTCACTGACCTTAACAAGTTTTGACATCTTTTTTGTTTCTTCCAAATAGTACAGCACACTTGCCAACTCCCATTTTGATTAAATATTGTAATGGATGAAGAATAAAAGTCAATGTTTACAGACAAGTTGAGAAGAGTTCAGCAGAACGTTATTTCTGTGCAGAGTCAAGTGTAAGGTGATGAGCCACTCCTGTTCTGAGCTCCAGCCAATCCACAAGCCAGGAATTGGTCTGGTGAGTCCCAGGGCAGGCAGGTATAAAAGCCCCCCAGCAGGAGCAGCATCTCAGTCTGTTCAACATCACTCCAGGGCTTGGAACACTTTCCTGCCTGATGGTGGTAATAGACTGCCCAAGGCTGAGCTTGTTCCAGCACTGCTGTTGCTCTCACCCTATTCCTCATCCTGCTCCAGTCTCTCTCCAATCCTGCTGTGGAATCCTGATTCCAGCTCTGAACCCTGGCTCCACCCACTAGGCCCAACTGCTACCACTCCACCTAGTAGGCCTGACCATCCCCATCAAGGTTTAACAGACACCTAGGTTCAGAATATTTCAGAAAGAAAAATACCATCAAGTCACATGCAGTACACACCCCTTTTTCTCCAGCTGGGCTGCAATACATCAAAGCTCATCACATGAAAGCTAGAGAGATATTTAGAGAGAAAAATAAGATTCAGTATTAAAGCACAATTGAAAACTATGCCAATGCGAAGGAAAGATAGGAAGAATAATAAGGGACCAATATCACGCAATCAGAAGCTCTTTAATCACCTGAAGTCAACAAGGAATCTACAAAAATGTGGAAACATGGAGGAATTGCTAAGGAGAAGTAGCACAGGCATGTAGGGGCAAAATCAGAAAGGTTAAGACACAAAATGAGTTACACCTAGAAGGAGACATAAGACAATAAAAAGAGGCTCTTTAAATACTTTAGAAGCATGAGTAAGATGAAGAAAAAGTGCAAGTCCACTACTTAGCAGGGAAGGGGAGCTCATAACTCAGGATATCAAGAAGACTGAGGTGTTTAACACCTATTTTGCCTCAATCTTCACTAACAAGGTCAACGGTGATAAGATATTCAACACAATTAATCTTAATAACAAGGGGGAAGGAGCACAAATCAAAATAGGGATAGAACAGGTTAATGAATATTTAGACAAGTTAGATGTATTCAAGTTGGCAGGACTTAATGAAATTTATCCAAGGAACTATCTGAAGCAATCTCATAATTAGCAACTCTCTTTGAGAACTCATGGAGGATGGGTAAGATCCCAGAAGACTGGAAAAGGGCAAACATAGTACCTGTCATGCTGTCTTGCATAGTTCATGACCATGACTGCCAACCTCAGGGCAGATTGTCAAAAAGCAGTGCAGACACTCCAGACTGGTGGTATGTTTTATAATTAGATTTTACCAACCTAGTAACAAATGTGCACTCCTGGATCACTGTAACTGTCTTTCCATGGAGTCACAGATAGTTCCCTTGGACACTCCAGTCTACCTTACCACTATTTAGTGATAAATAGTCACTTACACCAAAAATTGCAAAATATTCAGGTTGCTCCCAGGCCCAAAAGACCAGTCACTTACCCCAGATCAATTTGTACCTCACATCTCAGACCAAAGAGAACACTGGTAGCCAATTCTATTGCAAACTAACCACGGATTTATTAACTAGGAAAAAGTAACGAGAGAGAGAGTTATTTACAGGTTAAAGCATGCAACATAAGCACAAACAAGATTCAGTCTGTGGTTTCAAAAGGTGACAGAAATGTAATCTGTCTTTTACGGTTGACCTAGGGAGCGGGGAGGGAGGGGGAGATATCTATCCTTTTGTTTGTTAGCTCCAGACCTAGTAAGAGTCCAAACACTGAAGAGATGTGATTGTCTTTATATGCCCTTCCCCCAGAATTCAAACTGATGGGGCAAGAGCCCCTGCACATAACTTTTTCATGAGTGGTAGGAGCAATCAACAAAGTTTTTGCCCTACAGTGGCCCATTTAGTCTTGATTAGTCCTTCTTGATGGGCAGTGGAATTACTCTTCCTGCCGAATTTCACAAGTTCAGAACAGGCATTTTTACAATTGTAAAGCAAAGCTTACATATTGCCTTATAGCACGGGATACAGACATTACAAGTAAGATTAATGACTGCATCAGCGTAAAAGCATTTTATAGAGTCCAAACACTAAACATATTCTTACAAGTCTGGCACCTATCTTGAACAATACTATATAGGTGAGCTGGTCTGGTTTCCAGCTATAAATTTGTTAGTGTTCAGCTGACACCTACACATTTGGCAAGAGCTGGCACCTGGTTTATCACTGCCACAGTACCTATCTTTAAAAAGTGAAAGAAAGAGACCCAGAGAATTATAAACTAGTCAAAAACGATGAGGAGTCCGGTGGCACCTTAAAGACTAACAGATTTATTTGGGCATAAGCTTTTGTGGGTACAAACCCCACTTCTGACTCCATGCATCTGAAGAAGTGCATTTTTTACCCATGAAAGCTAATGCCCAAATAAATCTGTTAGTCTTTAAAGCGCCACCGGACTAGTCATCGTTTTTGTGGATACAGACTAACATGGCTACTCCTCTGATAATAAACTAGTCAGCCTAACTTCATTATCTGGAAAGATGCTGGAACAAATTAGTAAACAATCAATTTGTAAGCACCTAGTAGCTAAGGAATAGCCAGTATGGATTTGTCAAGAACAAACCATGCAAAACCAGTCTAATTTCCTTCTTGGACAGGGATACTGGTCTACTGGATGAGAGGAAGCTGCAGATGTCATATATCTTGATTTTAGTAATGCTTTTGATAGTCCCACACAGGGTTGTCCCTAGGGGGTGTGTAGGGCACCAGGGCAGAAGTGACGAATCTTTCACTTCTGGAACCGACCTGTCACTTCCGGGACCAATCTGGTCAATCACACCAGCCCGTGGGATGCCCCAAAGCACAGAGCCAGAGCAGTTGCCCCAATTTGCCTTACCCAAGGGACGGCTCTGGTGCCACATGACAGTGTCATAAGCAACCTAAGGAAATGTGATTAGATGAAGGTACTATAAGGTGGGTGCACAACTGATTTAAAAGTCATACTCAAACAGTACTTATCAATGATTCATTGTCAAACTGGGTGGATGTATTTAGTGGGTTCCCAGAGAGATTTGTCCTGAGTCTGGTACTAATCAATATTTTTATAAATTACTTGGATAATGGAGTGGAAAGTATGCTTATAAAATTTGTGGATGACACCAACATGGCAGGGGTTGCTAGCACTTTGGAGGACAGGATTAGAATTTAAACCAACTTGACAAATTAGAGAATTGGTCTGAAATCAACATGACGAAATTCAGTAAAGACAAGTGCAAAGTACTACACTTAAGAAGCAAAAAAGAAAAAATCAAATGAACAACTACAAAACTGGGAACAACTGGCTAGGCTGTAGTATTGCTGAAAAAGATCTGGTGGTTTAGTAGATCACAAATTGAATATGAGTCAACAATGCAATGCAGTTGTGAAACAGACTAATATTCTGGGATGTATTAACAGGAGTGTCATATTTAAGACATGTGAGAGAATTGTTCTACTTGGCACTGGTTAGGCCTCAGCTGGACTACTGGGTCCAATTCTGGGACCCACAATTTAGGAAGGATTTGAAGAAATTGGAGAGAGTCCAGAGGAGAGCAACAAAAATTATAAAAGGTTTAGAAAACCTGACCTATAAGGAAAGCTTTTAAAACTGGGCCTGTTTAGTCTTGAGAAAAGAAGACTGAAGGGGGACCTGAAAAGTCTTCAAATATGTTAAGGGCTGTTATAAACAGGACAGTGATCAATTGTTCTCCATTACCACTGGAGGTAGGACAAGAAGTAAGGGCTTACTCTGCAGCAAGGGAGATTTAGGTTAGATATGAGGAAAAACTTTACAATAATAAGGGTAGCTAAATTTTGGAATAGGCTTCCAAGGGAGGTTTTGGAATCCCGATCACTGGAGGTTTTTAAGCACAGGTTAGACAAACATCCCTCAGGGATGGTCTAGGTTTACTTGGTCCTGCCTCAGCTCAGAGGGCTAAACTTGGTGTCCTCGAGGTCCCTTCCAGCCTTATATTTCTACAATTCTCTGATTTCAGTTTACTGAAACACAGTGGACTAGGCAAGGATTTGAGGAAAACAGAATGGGGAAAGAAACACTAGTTTGCAAAAACATTACAGATAATCACTCAAGTAACTGGCATTTGTGATGTACAGTAGTACATACTGTGACTGGGCTTGCTTTCTATCATGGAAGGTCTGTAAAAGAAATACTTTAGAGACTAACCAATTTATTTGAGCATAAACTTTCGTGAGCTACAGCTCACTTCATTGGATGCATCCAATGAAGTGAGCTATAGCTCACGAAAACTTATGTTCAAATAAATTGGTTAGTCTCCAAGGTGCCACAAGTACTCCTTTTCTTTTTGCGAATACAGACTAACACGGCTGTTACTATGAAACCTGTAAAAGAAATGTAATACACCCGAGTTACTGAAATTCAGCACTCAAGCTCATTCAAGAAAATAAAATGAGGGAGGATTAAGGTCATTTCTTTATCTCAGTCTATCTTATTGCTTCTCTCTCTCTCTCCCCAACAGCCCTAAAAATTTTCCTTTTCATTTCTCCTGCCTAAATACTTGTCCCTTAGTGATCTTCTATCTTGACCCCTGCAACCTCCTCCTTTCACACATAGTTATAGCAGCAGGAGACATGCGGATTCTAATCTCTGCTAATGTTGACTCCATCTGTGGCCTTGGTCAAGCCAGCTAATCTTCTCCCCCACCACAAGTAAAATGAGGCTAACAATACTTACCTCTCTCATTCAGAGAAGAAGTTGTTGTGATAATCAAATAGTGAATGTGTGCTAAGCTTCGCCAGAAAACTGAGCCAAAAACTCCAGGAGTTGGGGGCCTCGCAAACCAAAGCACCCCAAGTCATTTGGCGATTGCTTCCCTGAAAACCTTTTAAGCTACTGGCAACCAAGCATAGATCCCACAAAACAGCTGCATTCCACTTCTGCAGCAGAAGCCCCAGGGGAGAAGTGAACCCAACTTTGTATTAAAATTAGTCAGTTGAGCTTAGGATGGGTCCCCAGAATCATCTCACTTAACCTTCTGCACAACATTCTGGCTGGTGCTCTCTATAGTGCAGAGATCATGGTAAACAGGGGTCAGTTACATTTTGGTGGGGGAGAAAGACTAGTCAGGCCCATTCAAAAACACTTAGGCTAGCTGGTGACAATTTTTTTACTTTTGAAGTTGATTTTTTTTTAAGGTGGAACATTTCCCTCCCTTCCCATCACTCCTTTCCAAATGTAGGTATTTTTTTCTGATCAACTCCACCTCCAATACAGTATGAATCCAAAACTACTCCTTAACTGTTTCAGTCTGATTGTTCCAATGTCACTGCATAAAGAAGTCCATTCACATTTTAGCACATTCATATATTGCAGTGTTCCCCAAACTGTGGGCTGCAAGCACGTTCTAGATGGGTCACAGGGCCCTACGCAAACATACTCTTCTCCCTCCGTGTGGAGGGGAGGGATTGGAGAGCAAGCTCACTCAGCAGTCACCCATCATCAGCACCAATTCTCCACTCCAGATGTTGCGATCTGGTGCATGGGATCACAGCACCATTGAGGTTAGCCTGGCTGCTAGGTTGCAATGCCTGGAGCGGGGAGCCAGGCCCGGACCCAGAGGACAGGAGCCATTGCTGTCAGGTGAATGCAGGGCAGGCTCCATCTCCACTCTCTGTCCCCGAGCCTGGGGTTAGAATTGTGATACCAGGGAGGAGGATGCATAAATGTAATGGTGGGTCACAAGGGGGAAAAAAAGACAAAATGCAGTTAGTGGGTCACCTTAGTAACAAGTTTGGGAACAACTCATCTATTTTAATAAGTCTTTTCGTGTGCGGCAGGCTGCTAAGGGCCATATCCACTGCCAAAACTCACCAGTAGAATATCTAGGGACAAGACAGTGGAAAAACTGAAGAATTACATCATTAGAATAAGCTGTAATTGGCTGATCATAAACTGAGGTCATGACAATGCAGCAGCTTCAGAAATCTGCCATTGTCAAATTAACTTTTCCCACGTGTGTCACAAATAAAGGGCTATATTAATATAGCAGACGTATGGGGAAACACAGCATGAGCCACAAGAACACACATGGTTGAGAAATAGGAAGTCCTGCATTCAGTCCTCAGCTCTGAAACTGACCAGGTATGTGGCCTTCAGCAAATCACTTCACTTGTAATAGAGAAAACATTTATATAAGCCACAAAAGTGTCATGAAGATCAGTTAATATCTACATAATTATCTGAACATTTCAAGTGCTATGTAAGTCCTACCAATTAATTAAGATCTGAGTTTATTAATATTTGTGTGGTTTGCAGTGTCCTAAACATTGTTTCCAGATATAACAGCTCATATGTATTCTCTCAAGAAAGACCCTGTTACTGCCATGCCAGGTTACACATTTCCTGGGTTGAGATATACTACTTTAGGGCCTGATCTAAGCCCACTGAAGTCAATGCAAGTCTTACTATTGACTTCATTGAGTTTTGGATCAGACCACTAGAGATCTGTAAAAACATTTCTAGTTTTACCTGGAGCTCTTTTTTTGTGTGACAAAGAATTAGATCGATGCTATTATTACAGCAGTAGTGACTTTCATTCTTTGAATAAAAAAGTAAAGACTTAGCCCCCTGCAATGATCACTGCTCTATTACTTTGGTTCAATATACACCTCAAAATTATTACTACAGCTTTAGCAGTCGGGTGCAAAAAGATTATCTCTGATCTGATACTCCTGAATCAGGCTGCTTTATGCACAGTGGAAATAGTCTGCACATAATAAAAGGCAGAAATAATAGCTCTGTAGCAATGGTTTCCTTAGATGATATGGTAGGCTGGACTGTTCTATACAGTGCTTTGGGAGAACTCTGAATTTTAACATGACAAAGCCAAGTTTCATTATTTTCATTGGTGTGTCCCAATTATCACTAATTGCAAGTGTGGACTCTCTCTGCCCCTAAACTTCACCATAATCTGGGACGGGGTGAGGATGGGAGGAAGCAGAGAGGAGAAGTGTTTAGCTTTATGACCACAAACCCCATTAATGTTACACTTTACTCTCCATTCTTGATAATACTTAAAATATATTCTTTGCCTCTTAAATTTGTTCTGTTCTCTGTGTCAGATACCAATTGTTGTATTTACTGAATGGGATTTCATAGTTCTCTTTGTTTAGCAGAGACGTCAATTTGTGTGGTAGAGCACCAGTGGTCTGGGGACTCAAAGATGTCTCTCTTGCTCCATCAACTGTGTATGTGTGTGTGAGAGAGAGAGAGAGAAAACTTGTGTGTGTCTGTCACAAACGTACTTTTCTATAGCTGCTCTCATCCCAAAAGATCTCACAAGCTACACTCAAACAGCCATACTGAAATGCATGCAGTTTGCTATGTGGTAGGATGGAGAGATCCAGGCGAATAACGGATACACAGCTACAAAATATTGGGTTGGGGATTTTTTTCTCATTAACGAGCAGAACCCCTGACATGGGGGCAGACACTTATACAGCTTAAAAGTTCCCTAGGGTCTTTGCTAAAGCAGAGCTGACAGGACCTTGGAGCTAGATCTGCTGTAAACTGATGCAGTTCCACTGAAGTCAACGGAATCATGCAGATTTACACCAACTAAGGATCTGGCTCTTAGTTTTCAAGACTCTCCTTAAACATATATCAGATTCATTTCAACTAGTTTTTTCTCTCTCTCTCTTTTTTTTTTTTTTTTTTTTTTTGTGCAGCCCTACACAAGTCTGTAGGCTTGTTGGCAGGACACTTGCAGAGACACATCAGCAACATCCCAGTGACTTGGAAAATAATTCATATTAATCTGTTGTATCTCAAATACTTTTAGTTGTCATCAAGCTTGTATCTTAGAGCTCACATAGGTTCCAATCCAGCAAAGCACTTAAGAATGTGCTTAATGACACCTACATGGGTTTGTATGGTCTGTTCTTTCATCTTTGCTCTTGAATCTAAGGCCTGAAACATGCAGGTATCCAGCATAATTTCATACCCTTTCATGCTCATTGCTTACATATATTTTTGGCCCGTGTGATATTCCAGATACACACTGAACCTATACTAGGAAAATATTTAACATTAGCTCTGTATATGTATGATCAGGAGGCAGTTCATCCCATAAGGAATGCAGATTACATGTAATTATGTCTTCAACAGCCACATGAATGATTATTTGTTACTCTGGAGCTTTTCAACAAATTAAGACTCTACTCTGCTCCTCTATTAACTACTCTGCATATCACCAATTATGCTTCTCTTGCAATTCTGCTAAAAAACTCTCACATTGCAAAAGAGATTGAGACACAAAGAATAAATCTCTTTATATAGATAAGCAACCTGTTTTAATTCAATGGGTTGTAAGGAATGCCATCAGAAATACAAATATGATGATATATACAATAATTAAGGTGTTAATTCATCATGATCTCTAGGTTGAATTAATGACTCTCCATTTCTTTTGAAAGCTTGACTTGCTATTGAATTCACTGAAATTGTTATTAGCCCCTCATGAGCAGCAGAATACTCTAGACTTGTGTTTGGCATCTGGAAGTTGCAACTGCTTCTAATGCAGTAAATAGAGATGATCAGAAGATTTTTGGGGCCAAGGCTGAAGTTGTAGATGTTCATGGGAAAGGAAGATGCTAGTTGCTATAATCTCCAGTTTAACCACCTAACCATGGCCTATCATGCTGTAAAGTCATTTAGAAATTCAATATGGTGAGGGATATGCATAGATGATGGTGTAACCCTTGTGCCTAATAGGGAGATATCTCTTAAAGAGATCTATGGGGGCAGCATAGGAACGAGTCGTATTTGGGTGACTGTTACTAGGCAGATGCACAATTAGCACTCCTGTAATGGCATGGCACCCACCTCTCACGAGTGCCTCCTTCCAGTCAGGTGTATCTACACTATTTAAACAGTCCCAGCCCTGGTATCCACAGCTTCCTCACTGGAAACAATGGTGTCATCCTCTCAGAGCCCTTCTGGCCCCAACTTTCCAGCTGGGCCACTAAGTAGTTCAGATCCCCTTCTGGAGGTTTATCACTGTTCAGTTGCAGGCCTCTTGGGGGAGGAGACCCAGGCCTGCCCACTACTCTGGGTCCCAGACCAGGGACCCTAAGAATAGTGCCACACCCCACCATGTCCCTTTACCAAAACTGCTTTCAGTTCCCTGGGCCATTTCCCTGCAGCCCCAGCCTCTATGAATGCTCCACCTCACCTCCGGGCTCTTCCATGTTCTGGCTGGCTGCTGGGCCTGAAGCTCTTTCTCACTTCTCCCAATCCCTGCAGGCACTGAGCTGTCCATGGTGCTGCAGTTCCCTTCGGCCAGCGAGGAGCACCATCTACATTCCTCTGGCTCCAGCAAAGAACTGACTCTGGTCTGCACTGCAGCTCCTTTTATACTAGCTTGCAACCCTCTGATTGTCTAGCTCCTTGCAGCCTCCCCCGATTGACTACTTTCCTGCACAGTCTCTCTAGCAAGGAAAAGGAGAACTTAGCTCCACTGCTCCTTTCCTGGGATGGATGTGGCAGGACCCTGAAGCCTTCTGCAGGGAGAGCACGTCAACTCAGTCACACCTCCATACCCAGAAGTTTCTGGAATTGGGTGTGGTAGTTTGGGGCATAAGTCCCTGCAGTTGGACTCAGAGTCCACTGAGGGCAAGTTGTCTGGGCAGTTGCTTTGCAAAAGGCCATGTGTCCTGTATGGGTTGGGAGAAGATGAGCCACGGAAGCAGTCTGGTTTTTCCCTAACTCTGAAGCATTTTGTAGCTGATTAGTGATATTGCGAATCCTCTCACAGGGAAGCCCTGGCAGTGTTCATTATAGGACGGGAAAATTGGGAGGGAAAACTAATTTCTTTCATTGTAATTGTATACTTTGAATGTTATTTGGTGTAGCCAAACTGTTTTAGTTAAACTGTCTCAACCAATATGACTCGCCAACTCTTCTTTTATTTAAATGGGATGATGAGGAAAGAGTCATTTATATTTTGCTATTCTCAGTTTATTTTTCTTGTAACAGGGTTGTTTTTATTTTTATATTTAATCTGAGTGGTTGGTTAATCAGGTAGCTGAGTGATTTCAGCAGAGGAGGAGGAGGAAGAATTTGCATGGATGCCAGGAGGTTTCTGCAAGCAAGAGAGAAGATATTGTTGCAGTGCTTTCAACTCAACAGACTGTATAGACTTTGGTGATCAAAGACTATTACTGAGACTCAGGTGAACTCAACCTAAGTTTGGAAACTCTGCAGACATTCTCCACTACAATGCATTGGTGTAGACTTCCAATTTTTTAAGTACTGGCTGCTGCCAACAGCAGTTTTATGTATAGTCTAGGTCACTACAAGATCACTTCAACTAGGTTTGTGCCTCTTTTGCATTCACTGCCTTTGAATTCTCTAGCAAATGAGCTTACTGACAAGAGTTTTCTAAAAAAAAGTTTTAAAGAAATACATTTAGAATGACTATGATTGGAAACCATATTCTAAGGGGATCCATCCAGTCAGGAATCATAAAATATGTAGTATGATCAATGTGTCCAATCAAAACTGCTTGAATGTCAAATATCAAAACACTGATGATGACCTGCTACAGACCAAGAATTATTCAGTGAATCATTCTGAAAAGTGAATGCATTTGAGAAGTCGTGATCTGTTGTGGATAATTCATGAACAACAACAAAAAAGGCAAAATTCATCAAATAAATCGTTTATTATAAATTATTCATGCAACTCTTCTTTGGGGCTATGAAGTCTAAACAAAGTGGCAAGCTTTGCTTAAACAAGGAACTGAATATAAAGTATATAGAATATGATTCAACAGACTCTAATGAGTTAACTGGTTTTGGAGGGAAGGCAACAATTTTTTTTTTGTTTCCTTTCCCTTGCTACTTGATTCTTTGTTTGAACAGGGGGACACAGAGCCTGATCCTGAAGATGCTGAGTCCACACAGCTCTCAGTGGGAGCTGCTCAGCACATTTCAGTATGGGGCTCATAAAGTGCTATATGTAAAGTGTTAAGTTTTATTATTATTGATGGGACAAGTTAATCATTAAATTGAAAAGTCAGTGACGAGTGACTGAAAACTGGACTGGAAATCTCTCAAGCACTCACTCTCTCATGACATTTCTGCTTCTAATAACTCTAGAGACACCAGGAGAACAACCTCACTGACTGCATCATGTTTTTGCAAGTGCACAAATATTTTTCTTTTTGATGATCCACATTTTTTCTAACCTGAAAAATATTTTTTTTCCACATACAACAGGGACTTTAGCATTTTAGTGACTTTTTGAGATTAGAAGGAAACAATCTGCCTCTTTTGGAATTGACAAAGTTTCTGAAATTTGATTTTTCTGATAGGGCAACTCTTTAAATAGTAGGCCCTATTGGAAAGAAAATCTCATTAATAAAGCACTAAGAGTTTTCCTGCTCCCTTGTTGATGCTTACAACAGGGTTTTGGTCAGGCCCAAGATTGACATCACCAAACAATCAGATTTCCTCCTCCCCTCTTTCTCTGCCTGCTGCTGTTACAGATAAAGAAAGGCACCAACTAAAAGTACATCTACACAAACACTCTGACATACAGTAGAGTTGGTCAAAAGCTTTTGAAGTTCACAATTTTTAACAAAAATTCAGTCCCATTTTTCTGACCAGCACTAACTTATAGTCATCTTAATGGTTATTTTTTTAAAAAAATTAGTACCAGGATATATACACTCTTCCCTTGTGAATATTATTTTCTATCTGATGGTGACCTTTTAAGAAAATAGCAATGCAAAATAGAAAGAAAAGACTCCATGAGAGAGCATACTATGTCACTCTCCTCTTTGACAGTCTGCCTTAAAACGAACCCAGAATGGTTTCCTCAGAATGGCTGCCTTTTCCAGTAGACAGCAGAGTTCTCAGGGATTTAAAGGTACACTACACAGAAAAATGTAAAATAGTTACACAGCTTAATACACTACATAAACCAGGTACAGTTCAAGGTTGGGGAAGGTTCTGTTCTGATAACGTCTAAAACAGTTTTCTGATTCCTACATGAACTCAAATACCTTGCTTTCACACTTTCTCTCTTTTGCGTTCAAGCTAGAGTTTGCAAGGCAAGGAGCAGCCCACAGGGATGAAACCCTACAGGCAGTCCCTTGTTACTGAACATTGCCACATTTATGAAAAGGAGAAACCTGCCATCCCTTCCAACCTCTACAAGAAACATTCACTTCCCCATCCCCTCAAGGGTGGCTTTTTTTAATCCACTTTGTATCTCCAAAAATAAATGGAGACTTTCCCAAGGTTATGCTGCCTTAATTTGAGATTGATGTGTCGTTATCACCCTCGGCTCAGGAATATTAAAATATGACAGAATGAAGCATTTTAGTTCTAAATTCTTTAATGATATTACATTTCCTGGAAGTGAGGTTGTGGACTCTCATTTGTTTCACTTATTGGTTGATCTACACTTTTTCCTTAAGAGGGGAGAGCAAAAAGGCTTTTCTTTGGTCTTCTGAGCATTACAGAACAGTAACCAGTTCAGTGCCAGGTTCTCCACCTCATCCACAGGCCACTAGTCCTATAGGAAAGTGGTTTTCTCAACAGTGCACACACACAGTTCTAGTGATACAAATCAATTCATGGGTGCTAGCTTTCCAGAGCAGAATTTCATATATCACCAGTTTGGGAATCAATTCAGCAGATCCCAACTCCTGTCCCAGGCAAGCAGATTTTTACCCTTGCCCAGTGACTTTGGTATCATTAGATTAACTTAACGATTAAGTACTGCAAAGCTTCCTTGGAATGACAGTCTGACTTAAGAAAAGCAGCACAGAATTTCTTCATATTGGAATTTTTTTCTATGCTTCACTGTAGCAGCAAATGTAACAACATACTGTATGGATGCCACAGAGTCTTAGTCCAGCATTTTATAGTATAGGTGAGAGCAGCTAGAGCTGTGCTTCTCAGCTGCCTAAACACAATTTAAATAGGTAGACTGCAAGGAACAATTTTGCAGATTAGAAATCCTTCCTATTCCTACTCTGCTAGAGGGCAGTGGCAGAGACAACTGTGGCCTTCACCCACCTGTACCAGCACAATCCACAATGTTTTTAGTTGTGAGGCGCAATCCCAGGGGAACATAAAACTTTATACAAATACACTCATCACAATAAGATTTTACAAATAGGACAGTTGGTGGCCTGCAGAGTGTTACTGCACGGGGCATTGTATACTGATTTTAAAAAAAGGCTCTTGAAATCTTGTGTATATGAACCCTCACGCGCCCTTTGACTACCCTCAGTGCAAATAGCAGGGGTAACTGAACATCTGCTAGAGTTTGACCCCCGAGTTAATTCTAATTGGGTTCTCTCTCTTTCTCTCTACACCTGAATTGATAGTGGGTATTTGGTCTAAACACTGTTTTAAACATTTCTGATGGGTCTGGCACGTCCCTTTATGAGGCACCAGATGTGCAGGTCCTGAAATAGCTACTACCAGCTTCTACTCACAGGAAAGCATGTAGGCACTTATAATTTTTTAAAAAATATAAACTCTGTGTATGTGTGTGTTTTTAAAAAATGAAATAGCTGAAAAGTCAGTTAACTGAAAAAATATCTATTATAAAATGTGATTTCAAATTTCCCCAGGCTTGATGCTCCATCTGGATAGTCTTAGATGCCTGGTTACATCAAATTACATTATATATATATAGATCTCCCTAATCCCAAAGTATACTCCAAAAGGTTATTGTATTTTTGTGACTCCTGAGCATTTATGCAGGTGAATAATAGGGCAGCAGTGGTTTAATACAATATTCATGCCACCAGCAAGAGGTTGGTTCCCTCACTCCTTCCCTTGCCTCACTCATCCTGGCCGCCTTATCTGATTCTTCCCTGGATAATTCAGCACAGTTCTAATTATAGGAGGGATAACAACTGGCAGGAAGGAAATGCTTTATTTTTATATCTGCTGCCACTGGTTTGCTATTCACATTGTTCTGGTGTGTGTGTGTGTGGAGGGGGGAACTGTTTACAAATGTATCATTATACTGCAGATCTTAAATTGCACAACTATTAGCTGTAACTATTGACTACTGTCAGAGCTTTGCTGCTGCCCATGAAAAGGTCAGGACTTTTCATTTGTGTTCTTTTTATGTGATGAATACCAAATAATAAAAGCACACAATTGATTGGGCTGTTGAGATTTCTTTCCCAAACCTGCGGCAGACCTGTCTCCAGTTCTGAGTCTTCTTTTCATGATTACATGAACAAGTTAATTTCTTTATCTAGTCTTTCTGCTCTTTTTTAATCCCCAGAAGGGGTTTAATTTATGGCAATAGCACCCAGAATTAATGCTGCTTATTTTCGAATTAGGAATGATAGACACCTGCATCGTTATCAACTCCACTATGCTTCCAGCCCGAGAACCTCAACACAGACCAGGAGATTTTTGATTTGGGGACAAGAAGTAATGATTGAATCATAGAATCATAGAATCATAGAATATCAGGGTTGGAAGGGACCCCTGAAGGTCATCTAGTCCAACCCCCTGCTCGAAGCAGGACCAATTCCCAGTTAAATCATCCCAGCCAGGGCTTTGTCAAGCCTGACCTTAAAAACTTCCAAGGAAGGAGATTCCACCACCTCCCTAGGCAACGCATTCCAGTGTTTCACCACCCTCTTAGTGAAAAAGTTTTTCCTAATATCCAATCTAAACCTCCCCCACTGCAACTTGAGGCCATTACTCCTCGTTCTGTCATCTGCTACCATTGAGAACAGTCTAGAGCCATCCTCTTTGGAACCCCCTTTCAGGTAGTTGAAAGCAGCTATCAAATCCCCCCTCATTCTTCTCTTCTGCAGGCTAAACAATCCCAGCTCCCTCAGCCTCTCCTCATAAGTCATGTGTTCTAGACCCCTAATCATTTTTGTTGCCCTTCGCTGGACTCTCTCCAATTTATCCACATCCTTCTTGTAGTGTGGGGCCCAAAACTGGACACAGTACTCCAGATGAGGCCTCACCAATGTCGAATAGAGGGGGACGATCACGTCCCTCGATCTGCTCGCTATGCCCCTACTTATACATCCCAAAATGCCATTGGCCTTCTTGGCAACAAGGGCACACTGCTGATTGGTCCTTGTTGATATGCCAAGCTGACCATCAGTCTGAGCTCAGTTTGGAATTGAAGTCTAACATCAGAAATTCTTAATTATCCACTAAGGGCAACATTTTGAAGTGTCAGGTACCCAACTTTGGGCATCTAAATTAAGATGGCCTGATTTTCAGAGGTGTTAAGCAACTGCAAACTCCCACTTGAAATCAATGCTCAGCACCTCTGAAAAATCAGGTCACTTAAATCTGTTCTTGGGCAACTAAGTTAAGTACATAACTTTAAGCAACCAAGTTTGAAAATGTTGGTCCTAACTCACTTAGGGCCAAATTCTGCTGTAAGGGGTATGAGTACAATCCCAGTGAAGTGAAACTGATGACAGATTTTTGACCTCTGAGGACAAATTCTCTATTTACAATTCATACCATCACCTTGAAAGTAATGGAACTGCACAGGGTGTAAATCAGTACCGAATATGGCTCTGGACTAAAGAGAATTGTAAGGACACTCACTACAGAGATGCAAAACAGGAAGCAGAAAGCAGCAATTCTCAACCCATCACCTTCTATTCTTCATTCACCAATAAAGAATTATTACTGTGGTGGACTGATATCAAAACATCCACTACCTTGTGCATATATATTTGGTGCCTGAAAAATCTGCAGTATGTTTGGGCTTTCGGTACCCTACCTTTACATGCCTCCATGTTGGAAGTATGCCGATCATGCACCCCAAGCACTGTACTGCTCTTTCTATCATGAGATCAAGCTATATAAAAGAACTCCACCCAAACATTGGGCAGATGAGTTCTAGTCTTCTACCAAGGCTGTGAACTGAAGGAAGCACATGTCCTTCTAACTTGGAGTAAGACTCCAAGTTCCCTTATATGCTTCCAAGGATGATCATTTCTTTACTTCCCCTTTTTATGCCCTTTCCATGGACTCTTCTAGAATAAGAAGAGACTCAAAACTTAACCCTTTAATTGAAGCAAGCCAGGAGTTCCAGTGTTTCTGCAGATATACGTGCACTGCTCACAGTGAATTCAGTGGAAATTTTGAATACAAAAATAACCAGGGTTCAGTAATCAAGTTATCAGTGTACTTCCTGGAGCCCACGCTGGGTTCCTCAAAGACAGTAGTGAGAGAAGGGGAACAAGTCAGGGGGTTGGTGGATTGCTGCAGGAAGAGATATGGATGTCTCCAAAACACGAAGGGACATAGCACTCTTCCTGCTAACACATTCATTAAAACAATGAATAGTTTGTCCGTGTCTCTCTAATGAGCACCATTTATAAGAATGATAACAAATAAGTTTAACTAATTCCACTGTTGCATTTTCCAGCTTCCTTCAAAGGCTTGGAATGCTCCCACCCCTTTCTTTAGCAAAGACACAGCCCTTGAACTGAGACTGCACCTCCTACATTCAGAGAGCCTCTTCTCTTCTCTTTCAGGTTCACCTTTCAACATATAACAGCAGCTATACCAATCCCTGTTGACAACCTGCATGCAGCCTACAGCCTCTCCTGGAACCCTCTGTTCCTGCTTCAGCCTCCTGCCTGCTTGGCACTTCTCCTGCTGCTCACCTCTCTCCTTCCCTCACTTCTATTCTCTGGCTTCTCCGGCTCACCACCAACCTCCCACTGGAGCCCAGGAACTTTCCTGAACACATTTGCCACACCAAATTCTTGTTTCACACAACCAGCCTCTAATCCCTTACACACCTTTTTTTTTAATCTCAGGAGCAAAGAAGTTAAAGATGCCATTGGTCTAGTTTGAAATGCACTCAGGAGCTAATTAAGTATTTCAAATAAATCTCTTAGGTGGGAAAGTACAGTAAAAGGCTAGTCCTGAACTCAAGTCTCCCACTTTACATATAAATTTAACTGCTTAGACAGGAAGCTTGTTGTAAAGTACTCAACAAAAATCAAGTCACTCTGTGATAAGGAGGATGATAGAGTGATGACTAGGGATAAGTATATCTAAAACCAAGAACTGACCCATTTTTCATGCCTGCTCCCAAACTGATGTCACCTTTTTGCAAAGTATGATGCACTTGGGAATTAAAAACAGAAACAAAAACACCTTTATGTGTAACCCTTCTGCCTGTTGGTGTTGGCAGCAACGTGGAACCATTTAAGGAATCTAGAGCTTCCACTTAAACTTCACAAAACACCACCAGCTCAAGCTCTCAACCAGAAACCAGAGAAAAACAAAATACTTTCCCTAGGCTACCTTAAAAGGCAACATGTCCCCTCTGGCAAACACAGAGTCTATGATTAAAACAAAGAGAACTTCATTAAGGAGTACACAGCATTAATATACAAAAACAGTAGAGTGATCACATGTTTATTTGAATAAGCAGAACACTTACCCACAGTATCTTTGACAGTTTTTAAACGGCATACAAGACTCTTGTGCAGAATCCTGGCCATCAGGGATTTACTCCTCATCACAAGGAAGGAACTCCTTTCCCCTCCTTCTCTGCCTGGGTTGGGTCCAAGCTCCACCACTCAGCGGTGCAAGACTGAAGTGTGGTTAGGACAACTCCCCAGTCAGGTCATAGTCAAGATAGTTCCTTTGCCCTTTTGTCACATGATAAGGATAACAACATTTCATTACTTAAATTACTCAAAACTTAAATGAATTTTAAACAGAACAACCAGATGTTCATACTGGGATCGTGGGCAACAAACATGCAAATAGGTCTGCTCATTCTGTCTCTTCCTCCAGATCACCAATAGATTGTAGCAGAAAGCTCCCTCCCTAATACTACACACCACAGGGCTTAACCATGACACTGTACTTCCTGGTCTTACCGAGGAGAGGAAGCAGACACCCTCTGACACCGAGTATTATTCTCACTATATTGCCAATCTAGATGTAAAGAAATAGTGGAAATCTCACAAGAAACACTGTTTTTATGAGATTTATAGTCTGATGTTCAGATAAGCATCCTAACTTGTAGATACTTATCCAAGGCCAACCTTAATACCTTTTGCATTTTATAGTTATTTCTATTTTAAACGTGAGATTATGCATTTCATAGAATATCATAGAATCATAGAATATCAGGGTTGGAAGGGACCTCAGGAGGTCATCTAGTCCAACCCCCTGCTCAAAAGCAGGATCCATCCCCAATTAAATCATCCCAGCCAGGGCTTTGTCAAGCCTGACGTTAAAAACTTCTAAGGAAGGAGATTCCACCACCTCCCTAGGCAACACATTCCAGTGTTTCACCACCCTCCTAGTGAAAAAGTTTTTCCTAATATCCAACCTAAACCTCCCCCACTGCAACTTGAGACCATTACTCCTTGTCCTGTCCTCTTCCACCACTGAGAATAGTCTAGAACCATCCTCTCTGGAACCACCTCTCAGGTAGTTGAGAGCAGCTATCAAATCCCCCCTCATTCTTCTCTTCCGCAGACTAAACAATCCCAGTTCCCTCAGCCTCTCCTCATAACTCATGTATTCCAGAACCCTAATAATTTTTGTTGCCCTTCGCTGGACTCTTTCCAATTTATCCACATCCTTCTTGTAGTGTGGGGCCCAAAACTGGACACAGTACTCCAGATGAGGCCTCACCAATGTCGAATAGAGGGGGACGATCACGTCCCTCGATCTGCTCGCTACGCCCCTACTTATACATCCCAAAATGCCATTGGCCTTCTTGGCAACAAGGGCACACTGCTGACTCATATCCAGCTTCTCGTCCACTGTCACCCCTAGGTCCTTTTCCGCAGAACTGCTGCCTAGCCATTCGGTCCCTAGTCTGTAGCTGTGCATTGGGTTCTTCCGTCCTAAGTGCAGGACCCTGCATGTATCCTTATTGAACCTCATCAGATTTCTTTTGGCCCAATCCTCCAATTTGTCTAGGTCCCTCTGTAGCCTATCCCTGCCCTCCAGCGTATCTACTACTCCTCCCAGTTTAGTATCATCTGCAAATTTGCTGAGAGTGCAATCCACACCATCCTCCAGATCATTTATGAAGATATTGAACAAAACCGGCCCCAGGACCGACCCCTGGGGCACTCCACTTGACACCGGCTGCCAGCTAGACATGGAGCCATTGATCACTACCCGTTGAGCCCGACAATCTAGCCAACTTTCTACCCACCTTATAGTGCATTCATCCAGCCCATACTTCTTTAACTTGCTGACAAGAATACTGTGGGAGACCGTGTCAAAAGCTTTGCTAAAGTCAAGATACAATACATCCACTGCTTTCCCTTCATCCACATAACCAGTAATCTCATCATAGAAGGCGATTAGATTAGTCAGGCATGACCTTCCCTTGGTGAATCCATGCTGACTGTTCCTGATCACTTTCCTCTCGTGTAAGTGCTTCAGGATTGATTCTTTGAGGACCTGAAGTGAGGCTGACTGGCCTGTAGTTCCCAGGATCCTCCTTCTTCCCTTTTTTAAAGATTGGCACTACATTTGCCTTTTTCCAGTCATCCGGGACTTCCCCCATTCGCCATGAGTTTTCAAAGATAATGGCCAATGGCTCTGCAATCACAGCCGCCAGTTCCTTTAGCACTCTCGGATGCAACTCGTCCGGCCCCATGGACTTGTGCACGTCCAGCTTTTCTAAATAGTCCCTAACCACCTCTTTCTCCACAGAGGGCTGGACATCTATTCCCCATGTTGTGATGCCCAGCGCAGCAGTCTGGGAGCTGACCTTGTTCGTGAAGACAGAGGCAAAAAAAGCATTGAGTACATTAGCTTTTTCCACATCCTCCGTCACTAGGTTGCCTCCCTCATTCATTAAGGGGCCCACACTTTCCTTGACTTTCTTCTTGTTGCCAACATACCTGAAGTAAACCCTTCTTGTTACTCTTAACATCTCTCGCTAGCTGCAGTTCCAGGTGCGATTTGGCCCTCCTAATTTCATTCCTACATGCCCGAGCAATATTTTTATACTCTTCCCTGGTCACATGTCCAACCTTCCACTTCTTGTAAGCTTCTTTTTTATGCTTAAGATCCGCTAGGATTTCACCGTTAAGCCAAGCAGGTCGCCTGCCATATTTACTATTCTTTCAACACATGGGGATGGTTTGTCCCTGTAACCTCAACAGGGATTCCTTGAAATACAGCCAGCTCTCCTGGACTCCTTTCCCTTTCATGTTAGTCCCGCCAGGGGATCCTACCCATCCGTTCCCTGAGGGAGTCGAAGTCTGCTTTCCTGAAGTCCAGGGTCCGTATCCTGCTGCTTACCTTTCTTCCCTGTGTCAGGATCCTGAACTCAACCAACTCATGGTCACTGCCTACCAGATTCCCATCCACTTTTGCTTCCCCTACTAATTCTTCCCGGTTTGTGAGCAGCAGGTCAAGAAAAGCTCCCCCCCTAGTTGGCTCCTCTAGCACTTGCACCAGGAAATTGTCCCCTACGCTTTCCAAAAACTTCCTGGATTGTCTATGCACCGCTGTATTGCTCTCCCAGCAGATATCAGGAAAATTAAAGTCACCCATGAGAACCAGGGCATGCGATCTAGTAACTTCCGCGAGCTGCCGGAAGAAAGCCTCATCCACCTCATCCCCCTGGTCCAGTGGTCTATAGCAGACTCCCACCACTACATCACTCCTGTTGCTCACACTTCTAAACTTAATCCAGAGACACTCAGGTTTTTCTGCAGTTTCGTACCAGAGCTCTGAGCAGTCATACTGCTCCCTTACATACAGTGCTACTCCCCCACCTTTTCTGCCCTGCCTGTCCTTCCTGAACAGTTTATAACCATCCATGACAGTACTCCAGTCATGTGAGTTATCCCACCAAGTCTCTGTTATTCCAATCACGTCATAATTCCTTGACATCACCAGGACCTCCAGTTCTCCCTGCTTGTTTCCAAGGCTTTGTGCATTTATATGGATAACAAGAATATCTACAGATACAAGAGTTAATGCTTAAAGATAATTTTGGAAGTCATGTGAAAAGCTCATGCTTCAAGTCTTAAGTCAATCTTTATTTGAGACAGGGATAAAACTTCCATGGAGGACCAATTATCCCATATTGGTCCTCTGAGGGTTTTTTGCACCTGCATTTGAAGCACCTGGTACTGGCCACTGTTGGAGATAAGATATCAGACTAGCTAGATCACAAATCTGATCCCAGTATGGCAATTCGTGTGTGTGCACTGTATACATATATTGGTTGCACTTAACATTTTTTTTCATTTTGAAATATTTCACGAGTTCAATACCTATTCTCTATATTTAATATGGGGGATACCAATAGAACCAACAACTACTGAAAATGGAAGTACAACCATCCTGTATATACTTGTTACAAAAGCACTAGACTCTGTAATGTGGGGGGTAGTACCAGATACAAACCAAGATTTTTCCTGGATTAAACTGATGTTGAAGAACTATATTGGAACAGAGGTTTAATCATCACAGGTAGGGTTTGGATGTGAATGGCATAAAAAAATGTCTCCATTGTAGAATCAAATAATACTCTGCGCTTCCACTTCAGTAGACATTTCATTCAGTAGCATATTCCATGTGTAAGAATCTGAAGAAACTGATTTTCTGAACTTTGAGATGACCACAAATATTGTCTGTCCTGCTTCTTAATAGCTCTTGCAAACCTTTATATTTGACTTAAGAATAATTATCTGTTTTCATTTCTTCAGTCCATTTAATCCATTGTTTCCTATCACTTTCTTCAATGTTAAGCATGTTGAGCCAGATAAATTCAAACACTGATGTTTGGTAACCACTGAACACTAATCACCCATTTGCAGTATTGATCAATAGCTTGCACATTTGCTACAGTTAGACTGAGAAGCAACCACCTAGTTAATTCAGCACTGAAGACTGAAAAATAAGATGCTTTATACCAACCTATATCAGATGTACACATTCCAGAGGTTTCAAGATTCTAGAAAAATGCAGACAGAAAATGAGAATGAGAATCTAGGGGTTTTAGACCCACCCTCCAAAATTCACAATTCTATTCACTCTCCTCTCCAACACTGAATTACAGCTGATTGCACCTGACAGCCACAACCATCTCTCTACACATTCCCATTCCCGTCTATAATTATAAAACTATAATTTCCTGTTTCCTAACAGAAACAACAAGAATCTTGCTATTCACTTATCTTTCCTTCTTAGTGAAATTGTTAAAGTGTTCAGACACAGACAGAAATCTGATCGTAATGTTTTAAGTATCCAGAAAACCTCTGAATATATGATGGGTTCATGTAGATACTTCAGAATGACATAGAAATTTTAAAAACAACAACACTAGACTGAGTTTTTATAAAGACAAAAAAATCCATATTTCCCCACAACACTAGTAGGGGACTTCAGGGAGCAGAGAGGTGAACTGCAGAGAATGAGTAAATGCAAGGCACATTTCTTCAGCCTTTGCTTCTCCCATATAAACACATCACTCTGTGTACACTAAAAACCCTACCACTGGAAAACACTCCACTGCACATGCATTTCTCCCTCTGGGGAGAGGATGAGAGAAGAAACCATATGTGACAGATGTTAGTCATGTCACTTAACACTCTGCTGGAAGGTGCTCAAACAGTAGTACAAGAGCCTATGTAGGACAGACTAGCAGAAGCGTAAGTACATGGGTGGTAGTGCACAGGAGTAGGGGGCACAATGCAAGGAAGAAGAGGCTTCATTTTAGTGTTTTCTTTCTTTTTTGTCTGTTTTTTAAGCAGGGAAATTCCTATATTCACAAAATATTGCCCTACCAAACATCTCCATTGCCCTAGAGTTAAGGTTACTCAAATGTATCATCTATCAACTCAATTAATAAAATAATCAAGAAAGTCACCAGTAAAGGTATCATTAACCTCCAGATCAACACAGACTCCTCACCTTCAATATAAACTCCCCTTCCCTTCCAATATACTGCCACTCATAAAACACGTCTAATTCCTGGAAAGAAAAAAAAATCACATTCAAGAGGCAAACTTTTTACCTCAGTAAGGTATTTTCATCTGGCTAGGTTCAGAGTTCAGGTTGTGCGTTTGCCTGTGATTACTAGGAACAGAACGTGTATGGGTGGTGATATGCTGGAAGTGTAAAAGAAGCTTTTTTGAAAGTCAGGAGCCCGAGAGTTTGGGTAGCAAGGCACGCCAGCTGTGGTTGGTCTGGATGCGAATCTTAATGGTCTTACCTGATGGTTTCCATGAGTTGTAATGCAATTGTGCTGATAAGATTTCTCAGGTGAAATACCTAATTCTAAAGTCAGGAGTTTGGGGTTAGGGATTTATTAGGGCCTGTATTGTTTCTTTACCTTCTTTAAAGATCCACAACACAGTGTACATTATGTCTTGAAGAGACACTTTTGTAGCTCTGTGGAAAACATGCAATTTATCCTGCTCTCTTTCACAACACAGTCGGTTTTCCTTAAAAACTGAATGACACAAAGGGTTAAAGACATTCTCTCTCACACAGAGAGAGAGAGAGAGAGAGAGAGAGAGAAAGCATATGCACCACATGATCTGCAAGCAAATATCTTTCCCCCCACTGAATTCTCTAGTAAATAGTCATATAAAATCTTCTGTAAATAAGCACTCTCTCTCTCTCTGTCTCTCTGTTTGAAAATAAATGTTCTCACTGAGGTTTTTCCTTGTAATAATATTAATTCATGTGTAGGGCATCCCTATCAATATAGGAATGAGTATATATTTTAATGTACAGTATGCATCTTGGGTGGTTATGCACATGTGCATGTCTGTGTGTATATAGATATTAAAACACATGTGCAGCAGGACACGAGAAATAAATGAAAATTGAAATGAAGGAACAGATTTTTTTCTTAAGGAATTCTGCATTTTGTTTTTGCCAGTAAATTTCATGAAAAGGATGTCTCAATCGAGTATAACTCATTAATGCTAGAACCTAATATGTTAAGTATTATTAGAATACTTAGTCCATTATACAAAAATGAAAGCTAATCTAAATATGGAGTCTCAAACAAAAATCTATGACTTTTTTTTTAATTTGGTAGTTTTCTTGCTGACTTCATTTTGCTGCTCTGTTTTCCTTTCATTTTGAAGAGGATCAAAAAAGTGAGACCATTACAAAAGATAGGACATAATACAGTGATTTCACAGTACCACCTAGAGTCTGAGGAGGTTATGACAGCCCTAAAAAGGAAATGTAAGTAATTTTGTAGACTCTTGCTAGGGTCCATATACAGTAGGCTAAAAAAAAATGTTGTAATTATTCCAATGATATCTTAGTAGTGATATTCTGAGTTATTTTGGTGGATGTAAAACGAGCAATTAGCACTTGCCATCCCTCTGTCCCCACCCCATCCCACGGATGCGTGTGTGATTAAGAAGGTGACAAGATACAATTCTTATGATGTTTCTCCATCACATTACCAATGCCTAACAAGGAATGGAGGTACCCAATGGCCTATGTCGTTAATCCTCTTGGCATGTTAGGTAGTTTGATCCTTCAATTCACACATCCTGGTCAAAGTATATTTTAATATCACTATAGTTGAGCTCTATGGCATATAGTTCAGATCTTGATACCACTTCCAACCTGCCCATCCTTTGCCCAACATGTGGCAGCATTTCGTTTCTGAGTTTTGACTCAGTCCTCCCGGCCCCAAATGTCTAATTCATTCAGGGGCGTGATAACATCATGGGGGGCAAAAAACTACTCAGCTAGTCAAGCAGGCCAAGTTCTTCTTTAGTCCATGAAGCACTGAGCACCTGGAACTCCTTCCCTCTATTTATGCACCAGATACTCATCCCTTCCTTGCAAATCCCTCCTCCAAACCCTTTCTCTACGAAGCCTGCTTCACTAGAAACACTCTGAAGTACCCATTGTACAGGCATGTATAAAACTCTTAGACAGAACCTTCCTTGGGGTCTCCTATTGACTTGTACCACTCTTCTGTTTAGATGATAAACTCTTTAGTGCAGGGCCTGGCTTTCCCTTCCTTGTCTTGTCTGGGGGTGAGTTCAGTGGTTAGTACTCAGATAATAGCAATACTAATAGGCCATTTAGAATTCAAAATACATTTTAGTGTGAAGGGGAAGAAAAGAAAATCATTGTCCACACTTCTCTCTTTTTCTTCACTCCCTCTCCTTTAAGATTCCTCCCTTTCTCTCAGGCATGTCAGCTCTTCCTCTTCTGTGTGTTACATTTTATGAATCTCTCTTTTCCACACAGAGTTGCCTAAAGCTATTGGTGGTCCATAAGGCAGCAGAATTAATGCAGTTGATAAGTGATAAAAAAGGAGAAATGTTGGCAATATATGATTACAGATTAAATGATGCAATTTCAGGGTCAGCACTACAGAAGGCACTCATGAAGAGGCTGACAAGTGAAGATGAATGGCAAATGAATAAGGGCAGTTATAGTATTTAATGTACATTTGCCTTCTCTGAGATCCATAGACTCTGCTACCATCTGCTGGCTTATGAAAAAGAGCCAGAGAATCTGTTTTAGAGGCTCCACATACATAATCTTTCAGCTGTCTCTCATTATGAGAACAGTCCTCATTTCAGGTCACAGCATACCTTCAGTCTCCATAGACCTGTCAATTAGCCTCTCTTTTGTATTCTGATGCATTTCCGACAGCAGGCGTGAGGAAGAACGGCAAAGAGGCAATGGAAAATTTATTCTAAACCCAAATAATGTTTCCAACAGTTAATGCACAGCTTGTGCATTTTTTAAAATATTGAATCGATATAATTAACTACAATATATTCGAAAGGGCAGGAGGTGAGGATAGATTGAAAGGCATTCAATTTTGTTTTTTGAATGAATGCACCTCCTCAGACAGTGTAAGTTGGCATAGCTCCACTGAAGTCAATGGAACTTGCAGATTCACAACAGCTGAGAATCTGGTCCAGTGAGTGAGTGGGATAGATTTCCTCCTTAAATGTAAATGTAATAAAATGTAGTCTCCAATTTATCTCAAGAAAGAGGAAATGCATATGTATGTGCACAGACACTTTTTGATTTTTTAAATAGTCCACCTACCTTCCCCCCCCGACATATGTCTAATACAAAAAAATTACAAATCTCACAAAATAAACCAGTATTAAAGTGCAGACTCTTCCTCAGCCATTCCACCTGTCAAGACTAACAGCTACTAATGCCATCTAGCTTGTTTACATCTTTCTTAACCCACTTCCTTCTCAAAGCCCTGTCAGAAAAGTAGGCCTTCTATATGGAGTACATAGATCCAATCTAACTGTATTGGTTTTAATGCCAGAAAGTATGATTATGACCATCTTCTGTGACCTCCTGCACATCACAGTATTTCGCCAAGTGATTTCTGCATCCAGCCCATAACTTCTGGCTGAGCTAGATCATATCATATAGAAATACATCCAGTCATGATTCAAAGACTTCAAGTGATAGAGAATTCACTGCAGCCCTTGAAAAGTTGTTCCAGTGATTAGTCATCCTTATTATGAAAAATCTGCTCCTTACTTCCAGTGTGAGTCTGCCCTATGTTGGGAATGGAGAGAAATCACATCTTACCACAGTGAGCTCTGGGGAGGGTTGTGACTCAAGGAGGCACAAACCCTTCCAGAGCTGCTTGGTGCTCAGGCAGAGTGCACATGCTGTACTATCCCATAGAAAGGTGCAGATTTCTCCCCTGGGCAAGAGACCAGCTCTGTAGGCCAGCTGAGGTTGGCCTTGTCTCCTGCCTTCCCCATATGGAGCAATTTGTACCTCTTGGGACATGATGCATTTGGGCAAAAGTCAGCATTTAGCTCATATACCATACGTGTATGTATCCTGAGCACCAGCAGTTCTAATTCAAGTTTAAAAACTCTTTGCCCTGTATCCTCAGGGGAAAAAAGTCACCCACACGTAATAGAAGGCAAAGGAGGCACACTTGCTTTGTGGATGCAGCACACTCTGGGCCATCTACTGGAGATACTCAACTTCTTCAGGGGAGTCTTTTCATGAACCAGGTTGAAACACATAGAGCACCTGGATCAGGAGATATTACAGGGAGCTGCTGACAATGAAATTTTGGCATAAGGTCAGAGGGATTTTACCCCTTAAGAAACATCAGCAGGTCTTGCTTGCCTTGGCTATGTGACATTATTGACTTGAACTGGGACCATATAGATCATTGTTGCAACCAAGGTCCTGTAGTGGCACCAAATCTTATATAAAGGGGGTCAAATGAGGTGTCTAAGACAAGGTTGTGGTTTGCTGGTTATGATTATGATATCTGTATAAGTGTATAATTTTTATAGTTGAAGGTATGAATATTGGCTCTATACGGTCTGTATTTCAAACTTATGCTATGCTTCTGGGTGACACCCCAGACAAGTTGGTGTCAGCTCTGCCTAGCCTGCTTGATGGCCCATCAAGGACCATCAGCCATACAACTGACCCATTGAGAGAAGGCAGACACGCCTTGGGACTCAGCAATGTATGCAGGAACATGCCTATGGACAGAACTCTGAGTTTTTTCCAGGCCCTGTGATGGACAGCTTGTCTTTGGAACAAAGAAAGAAAGACCACATGGCAAGAAAATATAAAAAGCTGCTGCAGCTCCTCCATCTGGTCTTCAATCCTACTTCATACCTCTGGAAGAACTTGGCTACACTGAAGCTTTGAACCAAGGACTGAAAGACCCATCCCAGCTGTGGATGTTCTCCAGAGACTTGATTTGAACCTGCAGTTTATTCTACCACTGCTGCAAGCCTGATCCAAGAACTTTGCCATTACTGTATGTAATTGATTCCATTTAACCAATTCTAACTCTCCTCTATATTTCTTTCCTTTTATGAATAAACCTTTAGATTTTAGATTCTAAAGGATTGGCAACAGCGTGATTTGTGGGTAAGATCTGATTTGTATATTGACCTGGGTCTGGGGCTTGGTCCTTTGGGATCGAGATAACCTTTTTTCTTTTACTGGGGTATTGGTTTTCATAACCATTTGTCCCCATAACGAGTGGCACTGGTGGTGATACTGGGAAACTGGAGCGTCTAAGGGAATTGCTTGTGTGACTCGTGGTTAGCCAGTGGGGTAAAACCAAAGTCTTCTCTGTTTGGCTGGTTTGGTTTGCCTTGGTGTGCACAGAAACCCCAGCCTTGGGCTGTAACTGTCCTGCTTTAAGCAATTTGTCCTGAATTGGCACTCTCAGTTGGGTCCCGCCAGAACCAGCCTCGTTACAGGCTAGTCCAGGACAAATAAGATTAAGTGATTCGCTATGCATGCAGCTTTGCTTAGGACCCTACAAATCCGTGTGAGGAGAGAAAATGCATAAGCTAGGTGAAGTACCATGGAATTAGCAGATGCTTCATAGGCCAGTATTCCTTGGTCTCCATAAATAGGAGAGCTGCCAAAAATAGAGAGCACGGGCACTGAAATTTGTTGCCAACAGGTCTACACCAGGGATTCCCTGATTCTTGCAGAATCTGCTGGAAAACCTTCACCTTTAGGGACTACTCTCCTGGGAGAATCTTAGATCTGCTAGTCAGCCAAACAGCAGATTGAAATTGAAGGGAACCCAAAGAATAGGACCTTACTTTGAGAATCATTACCTACACCCAAGAGAGTAAGAGGGGCATTCTGGTTTCTTGAGCCACTCTATCAGCTCAGATGTGCACTTACAACCATGCTAAATGTTGGGGGCTAGCCTTCTGACTGTTAAGGTGGCTAACTCTGCCATTCAAGAGTCTTTATGTAGTATAACTTTCTTCCCCTTGCAGGCCAAGTTCCCCGAACTGAGTGAGCATCTATGCAAGTCTCCCATACCAACAAGCTCACATGAGGGATACACATTTTTTGCCTTGATTCATGGATTCCAAGGCTAGAAGGGACCATTGTGATCATCTAGTCTGACCTCATGTATAAGACAGGCCTTATACCTTCCCCAAAATAATTCCTAGATGATGTCTTTTAAACATCCAATCTTGATTTTAAAATTGCCAGTGATGGAGAATCCACCAAGACCCTTGGTAAATTTTTCCAATGGTTAATTACCCTCACTGTTAAAAATGTACGCCTTACTTCCAGTCTGAATTTGTCTAGCTTTCCAGCCACTGGATTGTGTTATACCTTTCTCTACTAGATGGAAGAGCCCATGTTCAAATATTTGTTTCTCATATAGGTACTAATTGACTGTAACTAAATTACTCCCTAATCTTCTTTTTGTTAAGCTAAATAGATTGAGCTTTTTGTGTCCATTGCTATAAGGCATATTTCAAATCTTTTAATCATACTGGTCCAGTTTATCAACATCCTTCTTGAATGAACACCAGAACTGGACACAGTATTCCAGCAGTGATTACAGCAGTGCCAAATACAGACTTAATATAAACTTTGTACTTCGACTCAAGATTTTCCTGTTTATGCACGAGCCCTTTTGCCACAGTGTTGCACTGGAAGCTCACGTTCAGCTAATTACCTACCAGGACTCCCAGGTCTTTTTTCAGAATCACTGCTTCCCAGGATACAGTCCACTACCCTATAATAGACCTATATTCTTTGTTCCTAGATGTATACATTTACATTTAGCCATATGGAAATACATATTGTTTGCTTGCACTCATTCACTCAATCCTCTCCATTATTTACCTCTCCGCCAATTTTTGTGTCATCTGCAAATTTCATCAGTTGTGATCTTATGTTTTCTTCCAAGTCATTGATAACAATTAAATAGTGTAGGGCCAAGAACTGAGCCCTGTGGGATTCCACTAGAAACACACCTGCTCCATGAGGTAACATTGCAAGGTCTAGGTGTATCTTCCTGGTACTTTCAATACTCTTTCTGGATCTGGGCCTGTCATTCCTTCTCTACTTTATTACAACCACATTCTTACAATATTCCAGAATTTCAGATACCTTTCCATTCTTATAGATAACCCGGCACGGAACACAAACATGAAATATTTAAGCCCACACCTGCCAATGCTCTTTGATTTAAATCTTTGACACTCTTTAAATAGGATGTTGTGCCATGCTAACATTTGCTTTTGGGAAGAAAGAGGGATAACAAGTACACAGAGCTCCCATGAGGATAAACTAACATGAAACAGACTGTCTACTGCTCGTCATTAACAAGGGTGGAAGAATCTGGGAAGATCAGATTTGACCAAAACATTCAACTAAAGCAGCATCATGTAATGAATTATGGATAAAATGAACAAGCTGAGCTTCCTCATCAGCTCAAGATGCAGAAGGGACAAGCCAGAGCTACATTCCCATCACACAGCTAACTTCACCTACTAGATTAATTCAGTCATTGGCAAGGTTTCCTGTTTATGCAAGGGAGCTTGGGAAAAGTATGTACAGTATGTGCTGAATATATTTTTGGATAAAGAGGCAAATGCACAAAAATATCCTTGTCATGATGGTTCCTCACAGGGTTGGTTGTTTGTAGAGTGCCTGAATAATTAAAGGCTCCAACTCTGTACCGGAAAAAAGAAAATTGAAAATAAAGGTAGTATTGGGGGGGGATGAAAGAGAAAGGAAGGTGTTTTGGTGCCACCCACCCATGGAAGAGCTTAGCAGAAAAAACAAACAAAATACAGTGTGCTAAATTAATCTCTGGTGCAAGTCCATTACAATGGATAAGTTTGGCCCTGGTTGTTCGGTTATGGGGTGGGACAGGACACTAGACGAACGCAACTGTCTCTGCAGCTGTCCACAGTTGTATACTTTAATGGCAACAAAGAGGAGTATTACAGGAATTTAGGCAATAACAGAGATTGCTGGCAACAGAGTACAGTCAGGTTATTTTGTGCACCCAACACTGAAGTGAGGGTGGGGATGGCTGCTCTTTGCAGACATAAGCCCAATGCTCAGCTGTCTTCTGTTACAATGGCTGCTGGTTTTGGATTTATTTCAAAACACTCAAGGCCCAGAGGATCTATATCAGTTTAGGCCCAAAGATGGGTTGCATTTTATTTTTTTCCATTCATAATTCAGAAGCTTAGAGGTGTCTGGAGTCTAGTTTCCCCTCCCATGGATTTCAGAGTTACTCTGCAAGCTTGATTTTGCTTCCCTCCATTATCACAGGTGGGCATTTTGCCAAAGAATAAATAAAAAGGATTTTAAAATAGCATTTGAGGTGGTGATATTTTTGTTCTGTTTTCAAATATAGAGGAAATGTAAGGGCCAGATCTTGCAGGCCTTGCTCCTCAGAGATCATGAATAAAGGTTGCAGAGCCAGGCCCTAAAAAAAACACTTCTAAAAATTAAATGTAATATTTTGTTTAGATGGACTGCATGTTGTTGCCTAGGCAGACCACCACAAAGTTAGAAAGTTGTTCCAACTGTTCTTTGTGTACACATCTTTCCAGAAAGGATCAAACAGACAGAAAAAATATTCACATCCCCATGAAGATGAAAACCTCACTCATTACTCTCCTGCATCTCTTCACCTGACAAGAAGACCCATCCACTAAAGTTGCTTATTTGCAAACATAGAGAAAGAGAAAATTAGATTGAAAAAAGGCAAAAAGAAAAAGAAAAAGTTTGTGGCAATAGCCTTTTGTTCAATAAAATCACCACCACGGGTGAAATCTTGACTCCATTGAAGTCAAGGGGAATTTTGACACTGACTTCAGTGAGACCAGGATTTTGCCCCAAGTCTTCAAAGAACAAAAACAGACACATCTTACCTCTCTGGCACGAGAAGAAAAAGAAGAAAGAGGGAGGTGGATCATGGGGGGGCTGTTTTAGTTAAAAGGTCAGTCATCTTTACAAAAGATAATGAAACAAATGTCATTAGATGTAAGAGATATAAAAGGTCAAATATATACTCTGAACATGGAGCTAAAATGTTACTAAAGGACTAAGGGAAGCAGAGGATCATATATCTTCCCTGGAGGATAACATAATTAAAGAATAAAAATAATTTCGGATGAAGAATCTCTAGGAAGGAAAATAAATCGGCATGGCAAAGACTTGAAGTAGCAAACCAAAGTTAGAAAAATTAGGTCCTAGTATTTGGTGTAACAGGGGCAGAAGGAGAGATCAGGAACTACAGTGATTAAATGTATTGGAAAACTTCTGAATGAGATTTTTAAAACTTGAATCCTCCTGGGAATCAGAGAGCCATAGGTGGCTAGGTGGCCAAACAAAAATAAAACCTCCCCCAAGCCATTTTAGAAGGTTTCTGAAATGTACAGCCTGAGATACCATTTCAAATCAATTATTCAAAATGAAAGGAAATACAGAGCCATTTTTCTGAGAGTCAGGATTGAAGATTAGTTCAATCACCAGTTATTGTCCTAGATGCAAGAATTGCTGGGTCAAATTCCATGAGTCAACGGGTGAAATCCTGGCTCCATTAATGTCAATGGAAGATTAGCCATTGAGGTCAGGGAGGCCAGGATTTCACCCAAAGAATCTATGAAAGGGGGGTCAGACTATACAAGTGTTTTCAGGATTGAGCCCTTATACATATTAACATTCACTGGGAGGGTTTTCCCCTATTCTTGTATACCTAATTTCATCACCATAACAGTCCACTCTATAGATTTCTGGACTTACACTTTGACAATTTCTCTTCATCATAATGAATCTTAACACTCATCCTATCTATTTTCAGCATATTTCTCCCCACCCCTTTGAGAGAGATGCCTCTGAACAATAATTTATTACTGTAGTATCTTATTCACTATTTCTCAGAGAAGCACACACAGAGTTGAATTAATAGTGTATTTTTTAATTTCTTGTCTGGCTATGTGTCTTATGAAGAAGAGTATCTAATTTGTACAAACTGTCTTAATAAAAATTTAATATTACTTTATCCAAGTAATGGGTGCACTTTCTGTCAATTTAATTCTATGAAGAGAACTTATGACTCTCCTCTACCGCTTTGAAACTTATCAGTGTTCTTCTAACTGCACAAATACAAGTGACTTTTTCCATATTCAGCCATCAAAATGTATGCTTGTTTCCAGAGGCTCATTATTCAGCTGTATTACTGTAAATTATATGACTGAAGAAGAACTGCTATGCTATTATATGGACTGTTTACATCTGTATGTTTCAAAGAGCTATAGAAAGGAAGGTAAGCATTATTAGCCCCATTTTGCATATGAGACAACAAAGCACAAAGGTCTAAAGTAATGTACCTGAGTGTTGCTGTGGTTTAGCAAATACAACAGATGTAGTTTCTGTTACCCACTCTGCCACAAGCTTCCTGGGTGACCTTTGCCAAGTCACTTAGTCCCAGATATTTAAAGCTAATTAAGCATTGCTGTGTTCAGTGTTGCAATGCCTAAGTCTCAATTTCAAAAGGAATTTAGGGATTTGGGTCCTAAGTGCCCAAATCCTTTATGAAAATAAGACTCCGGCTCCTAAATCAGTGGAGTTGCAACGCAAAGCACAGCAATGCCTAAATACCTTTAAAGATATGGGTGTTCACCTCTGTGTTCCTCTGTTTCTCCATCTGTAACATGTGGGGCAGGAGTGATGAGGTAGAGCCCACAGGGCTGGCTGTAGTTGTTTTGGCACCATCCTTCCCCCTCTTTCACCTCCCTTCCCCGTCTCCCCCCACAAGAGCTTAGCAGAAAAAACAATAAAACCAAAACAGCCGAGCAATGTGCTACCCTCCAGAACCCTAGACGCTGATTTGGTGCTCCCAGAAGTTGGCACCCAGGGCAACCATCCTGAGCACCTGCCCTTAAGGCTAAAGAGCAGAGAATTAAGGCCAATCAGTAGAAAAGGTGGGACAAGAACTCAAAAATTCCCCTCCCCCAGGCATGTCTGGGTTTTTTGGAGGGGGGAGGATTGTAGCAAAAGGGGGATGAATGCAGCAGCAGCAAGTTTTCCTTGGCCAAATCTCGAGTTCCATGAAAAATATTTGTAAAGTTGTCTGAGCTATTTTTGAGCAATTTTGTGGTGTTAGAATTTCACCACAAAACTAATGTAGTCTCAGACACGCATCCCACGCAAGGTAATATAATAGCTTAAAATTCAGCATCAGAGTGCTTTACACTTTTGATTACAAATGTAGCAGGGGCTTACCCGATCTGGCTTTGGGCCTAAATCAGTTTCCTCAGTTTGGTACCTCAATTTCCTCTCTGATAGCCAACTCACTGGTTTCCTTCTGTTCACCCCCCCCCCCCAGCTTAAAGTGCTTTTAGGTCACTGAGGAGACTTAGCCCTTCAGCTAAGTCACAAAAGGCCTCCCCTTTTCTGGACTTCACTGAAGTGCAAGAGGAAACACAAATCAATCTTCCACCTCAGATTCTTGCCAATACAGCCCTTCCTCTCCAGGTCCACCATTTCCCACACCCTTCTCTGGGGCTCAGCTTCCAGTTCTTCTGGGCTCCAGTCAGTCATTTTCCTGCCTTGTTGACATGGGTGGCTATACTACTCACATGGAGGAAATGCAAAAGGAACCTGTGCCCCCCTTCTACTACAGGTCCCAGGCCCTGGGACCCTAAACACTGGGCTATCTCCCCAGAACCCAAACTCCTCTGTCTTTCCTTTCCAAGGCCTCTTCCTATATACTGCGCTTAGGCCACCTCACTGGCCCTTTTCTGGCTAGTATCCCATGCTTTAGTGCAGTGATTGCTCAATCCTAGGTCTGCTCTTCATGTCTACCCTGAAGGACCACAAGCTACCTTTATAGCTCCCAATAGGTCTGGTCCTTAGTCACATGCTCCCTCTGTCATGTGGCTTTTAGACTCATTCCGTGCATCTGGGGAGGCAGGCAGGCTAAACCTGGCACAAGTGAGGCTGAGTCCCACCCTGTTACCAGGCCAGTTCACCTTGTGACAACAACCCTCTGTGTTCAGTTTTTTAGGTTTTTTTCACTTTGACAAATTAATCTGTCAGGCTGGAGTTTTCCAGGCTTGGTCTCTGCCTGAAGCTGGATTATTTTGGAAAGCTTCAGCAAAAACAGTGGAGTTATTTCATAGAATGGTGTTGGTTAAAATAGGCAGTTTCTGTTATTGTCAACAAATTTTATAACCATTTCTTTGAGCAGCTCTAGTGCCTCATTAGTATGGAGTAGGGACTTGAAATATAGCAGGGGGATAGTCCTGAGGATGAAAAAGTGCCTTTCACTCTTCCCAAGCAAGTCCATCCAGATTAGACCAAGATATAAACTATAGAAAATTGCCATGTGCACATGCACAATATAACTTGTTCAACTGCATCATATATGTTCTAAGACAGTGGTGGGCAACCTGGGGCCCACCAGGGTAATCCGCTGGTGGCCCGCGAGACAGTTTGTTTACATTGACCCTCTGCAGGCACCGCTGCCTGCACTCCGAGTGGCCCAGACTGGGAATTGAGAGCTTTGCTCATAAGTTTTGACCAGGCATCCAAGGACCTTCCTGCCCCAGATGTCATGGAGACTGCTGCAATGGAACAGTTCCAGCTGGAGTACTTGGCAGCCCAGGAAGAATGGAAGCATGAGAGACTGATGGCAGAACTGCAGACCAGGGAGACTGAGGCAACCAAAGCAGCAGTCAAAGCCAATGCAGAGCCTGAGGAAGAGAGCCAGCAAACAGATCGAGGAGAGAGCCCACCAAAGATGCATGGAACAAATAGCAAAAGTCAAAGCCAGCGCTGAAGCTGAGGAAAGGACACACCAGAAAAAGATGGATGCTCACACATTGCAGCTCAGAGTTCTGGAGCAGCAAAAGGAGCTTCCTTGGCCAATGAGTGCACCCCCCCAGAACACCAGGGAATGGGAGAAAGTCTGTTCAATTTATAAAGAGACTGGACAGAAGAGTACTGGTCCACCTTTAAGAGACTGAGATGCACAAGATCCCACAGGATAAGATGATGCTTATCCTCCTAACCAGATTAACTGGGAAAACCACACAAGTTTTTAATCTTATGGAGGAGGAGGATGCTAAGTTGGATAAAAAAGTTAAGCAAAAAGGAACTGAAAACATTTAAGATGACCCTGAGACCTATCAATTGAAGTCAAAATGTTTGACAATATCACTCACATTGAATATGTGCATCAGATGTGTAATTTTATGAGAACATGGATAATGGGGGCAGGGGCTGAAGGTGGTTATAAAAAACTGATCTGATGGCCCTGGAAAAATTGTTATGAATAGTTACACATAAGGCAAAGGCAGCCATCTGTCCCCCAGAGTTCAAACTGATGTAACAAGTATCCGTGCCTGTCTCCTCTTCATGGGTGAGCTGGAGGGGGGGGGGGGCAATTGGGAGTCTTTGTTCTTTCAACAGCTCATTTGGTTTCAAAGGACCTTCTTGTATGCAGGGCCAGCACTTTGCATTGTAAGCCTCTTCAATTCATCCGATGAAGTGAGCTGTAGCTTATGAAAGCTTATGTTTAACTAAATTGGTTAGTCTCTAAGGTGCCACAAGTACTCCTTTTCTTTTTGCGGATACAGACTAACACGGCTGCTACTCTGAAACCTCTCCAATTGTGTAACTCATCAAAAGGAAGGAAGCATTAATTAATGTAAACACTCTATATCATGGGTTACAGATGTTATAAGTGAGCTCACTACATGCAGCATCCTATAAGCATTTCACCAACTCTAAACAATTTCTTATCAACGTAAAATCTATTTTAACAATGCTAACACACAGATAAAGCCAGTCTGGTTTCCAGCTACGCATTTGTCAGTATTCAGTGAGGCCTAAGGGCCTTGGCATGAGCTGGCACCTGGTCTGCCAGCATCACATCTATAATAAAGTGAATCACAAAATTTCAACTTCACCTACTTCTTGGGCTTAGTATATCACCACTACATCAAACAGAGGGTTTTAATTTAGTCCTTTTATGCTATTTTAGACAAATAAAAACCTATCACATTCCAAACTATCACCAGGCCTTAGGGCCTTTAAAAACTTTGCTCAGATCAAGAGTTTGGTGGCTTTTGAAGAAGCTTTAATCCACCTAGCAAAAGACTACTCTAATTCTGCTCAGCATTCTCACAAGCAGAGATTTTCTCATAATGCCACATTCATTGCTTCAAGGAACAATTTCATGCCAAATAGGGATCACAGCTCTTAGTGCTCATACACCTGTAGATTTAATAATAAATTTGGATAGCAGTCAAGTGAGATCAAATAGGTAGAGAATGAACTCTTCTGAACTCAGAGAAAAAATATGCTTACACACTAGAAAAAAAGCACTAACGTCCATTTCAGGATCAAGCTCAGGCTCAGTTCAAACATAATGAGGCCTCTGCGAAACAAAAGAATTCTTCCATCAGAGGTGTTATAATCAAAGAACACCGTTAGATGAAAAATCTGCAATTACTGAAACTGTAAATTTAGAAAGAAGAAAAATAAGACTATGAAGATCAACCAGCTAATGAGAGGCTACAAACCTTTGTAAGGTGAAATATGATATTAATAAAAATCTGTGATAATAAAGTAGAGTATGCCTTATTTAGGCCAAAGTGAAGCTATTACGAATCTGGCAATAAGGCTGTCAGGCTATCAGCCGGGCATTTAAAGAAAATTAGAAAGTTCAATTGGAATGTGAAATGTAGAAATAATTAGCAAAATGCTTATTTCTGATCTTGCAACCACAAACAGAACCTTTGCAGCCTTGTATGTGAACTTGTATAAATCCTGATTCTCTTCAGAACAAAAGCAGTTTAAGTTATTCTTTCCTAAAATTACATTACCAAAAGAATTAGAAGTGGCTACAAATAGCCTGGAGCAAAATATTACACTAGATGAGGAAAAAAGGAGGGCTAAAAAAACGGTACTTTTCCAGGCAGAAATGAACTGCTTGAGGGGTTATATATTATACCAAGCAAAATATAAGCCTGCACTCATGGAGCCAGATCCTCAGCTAGCACAGATCAGTGTAACTCCATTGACTGTAACAGAATTAAAACAGATTTACACCACTTGAGGATGAAAGTCATAAACAATGAAGGGAAATGCCTCTCACCGTGAACTGAGCAATAGTTTCAATAGCGTCCATAACTTTAAAGCCTGGTAAGGACCCAACAAAATGTGGTAGCTATCATCAGAAATCCTTGCTAAATGCTAGCTATAAACTAGCAAGGGGTTGGACTAGATGACCTCCTGATGTCCCTTCCAACCCTGATATTCTATGATTCTATGATTCTAAATAAGATCCTAAAAACACAAGACTAAATAAAAGTAGGATTAATATTTTAAATCCAGTTTAGGTTACTTGCATGCCAAGGAGATACCGGCGGAGAAGGAGGTTCCACAAATTGTTTTTGACAAGAATGAATTGTGCTACCTACAATATGCTTAGGGTGAAATTCTCCCCTGTGCAGAGGTCCAGCACAAATCCCATGCACAACTTAACTAGGACATAAGTGGTGCACAGATGTGAAGCCCATGCCTTTTTTTTTTAAATACAAAGGGATCAGTTTTGCCCTCAAAGAATTCAGATTTGGACCAATTTTTTAGAAGCGTATCACAAGCATTTGCTCTCAATTTCAGTTTAATTCCTGGTCCAGACATGTATATTTTTTTTCAGAGGTTACAAAATAAAACCCTATCTAGATGCAGAATAAAAGTCTAGGCATGATCAGCTGAAAAGAATGCAGCATGTGTTGGGTACAGTTAGTAACATTTCAGGATTTTTAGGAGAAATTCACCCTTATGTGAAGAACCAGCCCAAGGTCTCTAACTACTTAAATCCTATTTAAGCCCTAATTTGACATCCCATCTTGTCATGATTTGCAGGAAGATAATAGAAGCTAAACTAAATATATAAAGCCTAGTCCAAAGACAACTAAAGTCAATGGGTTATGGATCAGGCCCATTGGAATACTAGATACTAGTCATAAGGAGAGTCTGTTTCAATCAGTGAAGCCGTACTAAACGAAATCAAAATTACAGGCCAGAAAACTAATTTTCTTTTTCACTTGTGATGGATTTAATTCTCTAGGCTGAAGCCATGGGAGGTAGCAGGCAGTCACCAACCACATAGGCAGTATAATAAGATAGTGAACAGATGCAGAAATAGTCACTACAAATAAAGATAAGAGAGAGGCAGCTATGCAGAAACAAAAGTGATCACTGAGAAAACTTCTCAAAGTTGAATTAGCTTGAGACAGAAAGAGATGCTGTAAAGTCTAGCTGAACTCAAAAATTACTTCTTTCCAGAAGGAAAAGGTTTATATCCCTTCGTATACTTTTTTATTTTAATCCATACATCTTCATCCTGAAACTCATTGTAAACAGATTGAAGGATCTGTTACCTGAAATTTGTGTCTGGCAGACAGCAACGCAAATTTCTAATGTTCAGAAAAAGAATGTAGAGATGACTAGGTAGCAGGTTTCCTCCTAATAAAGCTGGTATTTTAATATCCTACATGTTCCTTATCTCTGGTGGAATGAGCCCCAAAGATCTTATGGGCAGGAGACACAAGGGCAGGGGAAGTTACCAAACTGATTATTTATTTCCCTGGAAGATGGGGTTATTTGGGCCATCTGATAAAGTAGAACTTGGAATACAATGTAGCCTTTTCATGAGTGCACTAAATATCATTGGTCAGGATTTTTTTTTATTAATTTGGGGGGGGGGTGTCACAAAAAGCCAATTTGTTGAAACCAAAAGTCTTTGTGAGAAAAGGTCATTGAGTTTTCCATTTTGGAAAAAAAATGTTTTGGAGTTATTCAAGCATCCTGTTTTGATCGTTTCAAAATGAAAAAGTTCCAGATTTGGGTTGAAATAAATTTTTGTTCTGGAATTTAACTTCACTTATAGTTAAAAATGTAAACAAAAATTGAAAGGTCAAAATTGAAATGAAATGTGTCAATTACCAGGTCACATTTTTTTTCTAAATTTAAAGGAGGGTGATATAATTAATTCCAATATACACGGGTTTATGGAAGATAGATCTTTTTTTGATGAGACTGCAAGTTTGATTGATAAAGGTAATAATGTTGATGTAGTATACTCAGACTTCTTTAAGGCTTTGACTTTGTACTGCATGATATTTTGAGTAAAAAACTAGAATGATATAAAATGAACATGCCATATACTAAATGAATAAAAAACTGGCTAAATGGCAGGTCTCAAAATGTAACTGTAAATGGGGAATCATCATTGAGCAGGTGTGTTTATAGTGGGGTCCTGCAAGATCTGTTCTTGGCTGTATGCTATTTAGCATGTTTATCAACGACTTGGAAGAATACATAAAATCATCACTGATAAAGTTTGCAGATGACACAAAAATTGGGGGAGTGGTAAATAACAAAGAGAACAGGTCACAAATACAGAGCAATTTAGATCACTTGCTAAGCTGGGCGGAAGCAAACAATATGCATTTTAATATGGCCAAATGTAAATGTATAAATCTAGGAACAAAGACTGTAGGCCCCACTTACAGGATGGGGGACTCTCTCCTGGGAAGTGGTGATTCTGAAAAAGATGTAGGGGTCATAGTGAATAATTGTTATGGACTGGGATGTAGGCAGTCAGGTCTAGTGGGCAGAGCAAGCATACCAGTTGGGGAACAAAGCCAAGGGTCAGCACTAGAGTCAATTGCCAGTTACCAGAGCCAGGGGGTAAGCCAAAGTCAGAACCAAGAATCAAAGCTGAGGGTCAGAGCTGAGGTCAGATGCCAAATGCCAGAGCCAAGCTAGAGTCAGGTTCAGAAGTCAGAGGCCAGGGTTAGAGCTGGAACTGGTCACTGAGGATTGGAGGCAAGGGATAAGGACAGGAAGAGAAGCAAGGCTCAAGCATGGTGGGATAAGGCAGGAGCCAGGAGCAGAGCAGAGCAGGAAGGTTGCAGGAGGCAGGCACAAGCAGGGTCCAATGCAGCGACACCAGGAAACCATCCTGTTGCTTGGACAAACTTTATGTTCCTCCTCCTGACTGAAATAATGTGGTTGGACCAATCGGTGGAGCCAGGCAATCCACCGATCAGAGCTCCCATAGGTGATGCCTTGGCTGGGGCTATAGTCCTAGTAGCTTCATGACGTGGGACACTGCAATAATCAGCTGTTCCTGAGCTCCCAGTGCAACGTTATAGACAAAAGGGCTAATGTGATCATTGGATGTATAAACAGGAGACTCTCAATTAGGAGAGAGGTTAAACTGCCTCTATATTTGGCACTGGTGCAACCACGGCTGGAATACTGTGTCCTGTTCTGGTGTCCACAATTCAAGAAGGATGTTGATAAATTGGAGAGTGTTCAGAGAAGAGCCATGAGAATGATTAAAGTATTAGAAAACATATTTTATACTGAGAGACACAAGGAGCCTAATCTATGTATCTTAAAAAAGAGGAGGATAATGGATGACTTGATCACATCTGTAAGTACCTACACTGGAAACAAATATTTTATAATGTGCTCTTCAGTCTAGCAGACAAAGTTCTAACAAGATCCAAAGGGATGAAGATGAAGCTAGAAAAGTTCACATTCAAAATAAGGCACACATTTTTAAAGTGAGTGTAATTTACCATAGGAACAATTTGCCAAAGATGTTGGAAAGTTTGCAAGTTTTTCTAAAAGATATGCTCCAGTCCAAACAGGAATTAATTAAGGAAGGTTCTCTGGCATCTGTTATGCATGAGGTCAGACTAGATGATCGCATTGGTCTCCTCTGCCCTTATAATGAAAACAAATGTTGGATTTTTGGTTTGCAAAAATTTTTGAGATTTCGACTCTTCATCTCAAATTGGGATGGGAAAATTTGCAAAAATCCCAAAATTGTTCAAGGGACAGGAAAGCCATTTTCTGCCCAGGTTTACTGCCAGCCATCACAAGAAAGACATTAGTCCACAAAGTAAATGAACTCCATTCCCAGATGCAAAATTCTGGGAATGGGAAATAGCGAAAGGAAAACAATCTTTTGTAAAAGGCTCTCACATTGAACAGATAGGGAAAAAATCTGCTTTCCTCAGTAGAGTCAGTGCTGCAAACATGGCAGAAAGTTGCAAGAAACAGGCCAGCTTTTATTTCTAAAGGAAAAATACAGGAGCTCTGTCTTCATTCTGCAGGATCGGCCAGAAATACCGGTTAGTCAGGACTTCCATCCAGAGCATTCAATCTAGCACAGGAAAAATAAATCCTGCGGTGTGTCACATACTACTTTTTGGTAAGTGTTGGCAGATGTTGATATTTGGAAGCAGTAGCCACTGCAGATGGAGTGTTTAAGAGAGCAAGTTTTCTGAAAACCCACACTCCAGCACCATTCCTAATTTTCAGCTTAACAATCCAATTCATCAAAAATATCTGGGTTCTTAAAAAGCAAGAGCAGCTTAATGATTCATGATGATGACTTGTGAAAAGAGAAAATGAAGTTTCTGTTACAACTCATTAATTTGAATTTTTACCCATGCCATCTTGTTAAAGGGATTATAAATAAAGAACTGAATGCCAATCTGCTTCTCCTTCTCAGAAGCTTGCAAAGGGTTTCACAGCTGGCATCTGAAAAGCCCTCACTCTTCATACTGTACAGGATGTGCTTACAGTACTTTGAAAAAATACCGCATCCAAATAATACCCCATCTAAATCAACATATTGGTGACATTAGCCAATGGGAGTTTTATCTCAGCAATATATGGTATGATTCTGCCACAAGTGTATCATTTATAGCTAATTGGACTCCATATTATATCTATATGGGGTTGATTCATCAGTGAGCTTTTCCAGTTTTGCCCCATAGCAATCACAGAATCACAGAAGATTAGGGTTGAAAGAGACCTCAGGAGATTATCTAGTCCAACCCCCTGCTCAGAGCAGAGTAATGCTATTGATTTAAATGAAGCAAAACTGGTGTATGATCTGTCTAGTGCATGTAGTAATCAGGCCCTCTATCTCCACTCTGTGGATCAACTAGATTGGACACTTTATGCTTCCAGAACTCACTCAAGGGGCGAGGATTCAGGAAAAGCTAACTACCATACCATAGGAAAAATTACAGAAGGAGCCCTTGGAGAGGAATTAATGAAGTCTATTGGCATTGATCATGAGCAAAGATGGTGGCAATTTTAGTATTGGTTGAAATGGAAGAGAGCAACTCATGTGGTCACCATTTATACATCACATACCAGATGAGGGAAGAAATTTTACTTCTGGCATCTACAGGAATTGAGGGTAAAATTCGCTCCTGAGGAGAGGGCCAGCAAAAGAACTATGCACTTAACAGGGCTTAAGTGGGCCATAAGTAATGGATAAACTTTGTGTTGCTCATTGCTAAAGACAAAATGCCAGTTTGAATGGGAGACTCAAGAGCACAAATAAGTAGGGGCAAAGAAAGTTATTCTTTAGGTCAGAAGTGATATACCTATTTGGGGCAAAATTCACACCTGCCAGCTGCAGATCTATACCCTACTTAACCCTTCAAGATAGAGTTTAAGTGCAATTTAAGCGCTTTTTTGTTATTCAAGCCTGCTGCACAGGGGTGAATTTCATTTTTTGTGAGCATCCAGTCTAAAATTAATCATCCAATGGTACTTTTATAGCAATATTTTGAAATTAAACATGGTTTTGGTCTTTTCCTGCCCCATGTTTTATTTTTCCATTCTCTTTATTAAAAATTGTTTTTTTTTAAATACAGTACACACAAACATTTTAAAGTTTTAAATACAGTACACACAAACATTTCTCTCTCTCTTGGGGAAAATATATTGTTTCCTTCCACCCCCCCACCATACCAATTAACTAATCTCATCAATATGCCAAGTTCAAATAATTCCAGTATGCTGCAAGAGAAGGAAGTCCAGGCCTCTTTCCCCAAGCTTATGAACTGAATCAAAGATAGATGCTGACTCCACATATGAAGAGCAGGGACAACTCCATTTATATCCACTTGCAAAGTTTACCTGTTTCTGAAAAAAGGCTGAAAGTTTTAAAAGGACAAATTGACAGTTTGTGTGTCACACATTTTGGGGGGCCCAATACAGGGGAAACAGGGGGAAAATTTAATGGCCTTTGTTATACAGGAGGTCAGACTAGATGTGGTCTTAAAACTATTAATCTAAATATTGCATTAAAAATGTGTGATTTTGAGTTTTGCAAAAAGCATGCAGTTGATCTGTAAACAAAAAGACTAGCTGTCCCGATCTCCCTCAAGAAGATGAATTGTGCGCAACAAATAACCTTCAAGAACTGGATAACAGGTAAAATGCTTCATTAGCCATGGAGAGAAGTTTTAGTGCAACACTGTTTAAGAACTAGATCTCAAGTAACTTACAAAGAGAATTATTGAAGAGCTTACAGCCAAAATCTTTCCCGTCAACCTATTTATTTATAGACATTAGCTTCCGGAATCTCCTTCCTTCTTCCCCCGCCCCCCCATGATAATTGACTAGAGCACAACATAAAATGACCCTGGATAGTTTATTTACTTTCAGTGTTGCTTGTTTTGTCTGATTATGAGCTGCTCTACCTGGACTTACCCTGGAGGCGATTACATAAAGGAAAAGGGTCGGGATGCAGGGGTGGGGGGGGAAGTCAGGTAGTCAGAGAGGAAATTGTGCTGCTGTAGAATGGTGCCACAGCTGGTGAATCATATCATTCTTTAATTATTTTATCTGTTAAATATTTATGAAGAGTGTCTGGAGAACAAAAAAAAACTATCCAACACCCAGATGTTTGAGACCTTGTAGCTGAATGTTAATGCATAGGAGGGAGCCCCATGGCACAGTTATTCCAATTCAATGGAAAATAAATCACCCTAACAAAAGATAATAATTCAATTAGTATAACAGGAATGGCAAAAATGTCAGGAAATAGACAAGCATGATTTCGGATAACATGCCAAGCTGGGCTGCTTTACAACTGTAAGGCCAATAATATGCTTTGAACAGTTGTGCACCCGGATCATATTTCCCATTCAATTTTCTGTATATATGTATTTTTAACCTAAAGTTATACTGGCATAAATGCAGCGTGCACCCTAAACTGTAAAATGGAACCTTCTTGTTTGACACGCAATTAACACATTTTTAATGTATTCACTAAATACATGATGACAGTGGTCCTATGAAGATTACAGCTTTGCTCCCTGTAAAGAGAAAAACATGCTAAAATACTTCAATATATTCAAACGTAAGGAGCCGTTTAACTTCCACTGACTTTAAATGTGGTTATGCCTGAGTGATGTACAGAGTGGTTTAGCCATAAATGGCATCTATGGCATAGACTGTCTCTGGATGTTTGCCCAATTTATACAAGCCCCATCATAAATCAAGGACAATATATTTTCAAGATTTTTAAAGGAATAAAACTACTTAAGTACCTCAGCTACCTACCTTTAATTGGTATGAATTAGACAGAATGGCTATGGGAAATTGAGCTTGAGAGCACATCACATATAGTGAAGAGAATATTTTCAGATACCTCCTGAGCATTTAAAGGTGTGTTTTGTGAGCAATTTATGTTAAATTCGTACAGTAAAAATAAAAATAATAAAAAACCCTAACATGTGTTTGTGTGTACGCATTATATACATGAATCAAGCATTTTTTATGAAGAAAAGTAGATACTAGAAGTCAAGGTAGCATATTCTCTGGCAGGTAGCAAGTACAACCATATCAGAATAGGAACATAGGAATTGTCACAATGGACCAAAAGAGTGGTCCAAGTAGCCCAGTATCCTAGTTTGGCACTGGTTGGCACCAGAAGCTTCAGAGGAGGATGCAAGAAACCCTGCTGCAGATTAATCTGCCCCAATGAGTCCCTCATCCTAACCCCTAATAGTTTGAGATTCCTTCAGAGAGATATACAAGAAACTTCATAGTGGACAGTTATGGAATATTCTACCCACATGAAATGTTTTGTGCAACAACCGAATCAGGAAAGGAAAGAATTTTGAATATCTAAATGGAGTTAAAATACCTTTGTGGGTGTAGCAACCCAAATAAGTAAGTGTGAAAGGGTATTGCTCCTGTGTGGATAAACACAAACCCAACAAGACCTCCCTCCAGCCAAAGCCAAGCACAAAGATCTAGCACATGGTTTGCTTCAGCAAAGTTCCAGAGAAAATGAAAAAACAGCACTCGGCCTCCTGGTTCTTCTCACAGCCACAGACCTTTTCACAGACCTGGAGATCCTTCCTGACTCTTACTGCCTGATTGAACCTCTAATGCCCTTGGCACATCCCTTTTTAGTATACTGGGAGGTAATCATTCATTCTACACAGCCGACTAACACAGCAACCCAGCAAATCCCTGCACTCACAGCAAGCAGCAGAAGGATAAAATTCATTTCTTTCTTGCCAGCCTTTAGACAGGGTTTATTTACCCCCTCCGTGGTGTATCTGTTGTCATACATTTTACTCATTACATAAAGAAATATGGAAAATATTCACCCATGGAGGAAACTAGATATCATCAATAACTGATGCATAGTCGTAATAAATAAATAAAATAAATAAATATAAACAAACTGCTGAATTTGTCCCCAAAGGCTTTATTTGTGCATTCATGCACCTAATATTTCATATCAAATCTGAAAGTAAGAAAGTAAACTGACATTTTGATTATGGAACATATTAGAAACTGACTATATTTTTATTGATCTATCAAAACATTTGAAGGATTGATTACTACAGTTTCCAAGTCATTCATTCCTCAGGAGGTGCAGACATGAGAATGTTGCAGTCCATGGCAAACAAAGGGAACAAAAAGCTTTAATGCTCTTGATTGAAAGTACAATTTTCAGTCTCAATGTAAGTGTTATAGCCATTTTTGCCTTGAAATTGTTGTGCTAAGCAAAGAATACTTTATAATTAAGAAAACTACTCAGTGTTTGTTTAGTGCAGTGTTATAGATGTCTTTTGATAGGGTTCACTGAACCTTAAAAGATATGTCATTCATATTCTATCTTTAGTAAGAACACAAAGGTAGCCTCAAAGGAAAAACAATGGAATTACATCGAAAATTCTCCAGAATGCAACAGTATGCTTGATAATTAAATTGAACTGAGTTCATTACATCAGATGGCACAAAAATAATTAAATGACTTAAATAACTCACTTAAGGTAGGCTGTGTCATTTATTCTCTCTCCCTCATTCACTCCTGAGTATATCTGTTGCAAGGCATTCCTCTCCTCCTTAACTGATAGTCCAACAGACGAGTCTGCCAGATCTCAAAGTAAAATGACAGCCATTTGCCCTTCAGATTGTGCTCCCATCTATGACTAGTAATTTAAAGCTTCCTTAAGGTCCCTAAAGATCCAACAAGAGTGGCAGGCAGAAACAACACATGCATCTTCAGTGGTGCAACTGTATCATGAGATAGGTCCAAGTAGACACCTGACTATCAACAGGTCATCAACAGGACATCGTCAGAATAATCATCTGTACAGTCAACAGCAGAGAGAAAGTGCGTCAAGGAATTGAACAAAACAAGACGGACTAAGACAGTTTAAGAGGTGCTGTGGCCTGTGTGTAACAACGAGGTGAGAGTTTTGTAACGACTGGAAGGAGAAGTGATGAACAAAAAGGAAGACTGAAGACAGAGGAAAGCCCTAAGGGGAGCAGACTGTTTTCCTACCCTATTAAGAAGCATTTTAGGCAGAGGCACTGACTTTCTTCTGTCCGGGTGGGTGCTCCACCCCCACTGTATCCTGAGGCCCTGCCCCCACTCCGCCCTTTCCCCCAAGGCTCCACCCTCACCCCCTCATCCCACCCCCTGCTCTTTTCCCTTCCCTGAGCATACCTCATCCTCACTTCATCTCTTCCTGCCCCTTTCCAACCCCTCCCCCCAGCACCTACCATTGCCAAACTGCTGACTGGCAGGTGGCTGCTGAGCACTCACTGGTTTTTCCCCCGCATCTGACTGACTCAGAAAGGGAAGTCCCACACGCCTTGCGCTACGTGCTTTTCTTAAAGGTCTCCAGGGCAGAAGAGGTTTCCTGTATTATTGTGATTTGTGGCTCATGAGGCGTTTCTGAGATAGTGTACCAAGGGGAGTGATGGGACAGCACCATCCTGCAGTAGCTTGACAAGCAGAGCAAACAGTAGCAAGTGCACAATAGGGGAAAGTCCTGGAACAGCAGGGAGGGATGGAAGAGATGACCTAATAGCACACTACTCTTCCCTCTACCCACATCTCTGACTCTACTGGACAAACAGAAGAAAGAGACCCACTTCTTGGGGCCTGAGCCACAATTCTTTTCTGGAGCTCCTGCTGGGGCAGCATAACTGTATGCCATCCCTTACACAGGAACAAGCACAAATGCTTATCAAGCCCACATTTGGTGCTCTCCCTTCCATTTGTCATGTGCCATTTTTCCTACTCTCCAACACACTTTGCCTTTCGTACCTGACTCAACTTTTCACATACAGCGCCACAAGCACAAGTCCAGGAAAAAGAGAAGAGCCCCAACACTCCATTATGGGAGAGCATACAGACTCAGAGGCAGCTCCCTTCCAGCTAACGGTGTTGCTATTAGCTCATGGCTCCTTCGCCATGGCTCCTTCGTAGGACATACCCCCAGAACTTTCCATCAGATTTACTTCCTGAGCCAGGGGGTCGTTCCCCCCAAGGGAGGAGTCAGAGCCTTTGGGGGGCATCTTTACATGTGCCAGGAGCACTTACCCATCCATCCAATACTGTAATTCTACTACAAAATATAATCTGGTTTATCTGATCTCTGGAATAAGTAGAAGTTTATGGACAAAAGAGGGTTCTAGCTAGTGATTCCTCCGGTGCTGAAGGAGAAGGAAGGAAGCGATAAGAGGAAAGGAGCAAACCAGCACAAATTGTTTTCCAAACCCAACTAGCTGAAGAGGCAGTCCTACTACAGAGTTTCCTCTCAAATTAGATTCCTCTCTCTGTAGCTTCCACACATTACTACCAACTCTCAATATAGCACATTTGAAATGAAAACAAATGACATTAGTACAACCTTAGATGCTGGAACTGCTTTCCAGCTGAGTCATTATGTTGCCAAAAATATTTATGAATCTGAGTGCTGAGTTTCAACCCTTTCTCCTCAGCCCTTTTGATAAGAAAGAGGGGTTTACACACTAATGAAGAGTACTATTTATGCAATCTAAACACAGTATCCCTTCTTGAGCAACATAATGCCAGTTGTCCCAGGCATTTATGAAAATGCGAGGAAGAAAGCTGAGTGACTCAAAAGGGCAGCTGAATGGGACGTGCAAACTGGCTTTAGTGTCTGGAATGCATATCATTCACTAGCAGCATACTGGGTTTCCTTTAGTTGCAGAAAGCCATATTATGTTTGCGTGCTTGCATAGACCAAAATGCCAGAGAGAGCACTTTATGTAGACAAACACTTTTCCATAACACTCTGACCATCTAAAGCCATTAAGTATTTGGATCACCAATAACATGGCAGAAATTAGATCCATGTCAATAAGTTGTGATATACTGTAGTTGATAAGAGGAAAAATGTATCTACCCTTTCTAGAATGGGAAAATAGCTGTTCTCATTCAGTTTGGTCTCTAGAAGAACAATTTCTGAAATTCTTCCAAAAGCACCACTCCCAGCACCCTCCACATATGGGATATTCTTCAGTGGCACACAGCAATGCAGTGGTTCTATACGACTTTCCCTGGCAGCCCCTGGTATACATGGTATAACTGGAGAAAGAGCACTGTTTTGCCCTTGCCATTCTTGGCTACCAGAACAGCCTTTTGAGGACACAGAAAGCAGCCCTTTGCTGGTTTCTGAACTGGTTCCAGAAGATATGGAGTGCAAAGGTGGTCTTTGCCCTCTCCCCCTTCCTGAGCTGAGCAGACCTCAGCTAGGACTGAGAACTGGGGCTTCCATCTCCAAAACCCCTTTCATTTGTATATAAACTGAGCCTTTTTCTTTCAGGTTATTCCCCCTTAGAAACTTCAGTGGCATTAATTTTCATTTTTGCCACTTTGCGTTCCTCATGTTTGAGCCAAAAAGAAAGCAAAGATTCAAGGTCCTGCTCAAACATTAGGAATTAATCACCAGGCAGTGAGCCATCCTTTGGATTGGTTTAGTAATAGATTTTACCCTTAGGCAAGCCATTAAATTAAGAAAACTCTTCATTCTGACATTTCAAACCAAAAAAGGGAAGGCAGCCTATGAGATACCATCCGGTGCATCTGGGAGTACTGAAATGCAGAATTTATAGGTGGAGGGGGGATGGGAGGGGGGGCTTTGAAGTGGGGGGACAAGAACTATTAACATTTGCTAATCTAATTGAAATCCAAAAATGAGAATCATTTTTTTTCTATCAGACTTTAAAAAAACTGTTCTAAACAATAATAAAAATCTCCAAAATATAAGCTTCCTAAATGAGCTACATAATGTTCCATGCCATAATCACCACTGCAACGAGAAAATTGCTCAAATCGTTTCTGAGCCAGAGTTGTCAGTCATGCTGCTCTGTGCTCTGAGTAGCAATGTTCTGTGCAATTAATATCAAACCTTCCAAGGCAGCTCTGACTTCTGATGTTCTGTGTGCTTCTGTCATTACAGAAAAGGCAAAGCCATACATGATGGTAATATAGAGCACTGAAGGGAAGAAGAGAGGAAGAAAGAACTTTTGTAGTCAAACAGGGTCCAGAAATTGTAAGATAATGGTGTGGTTTTGTGCAAGATTGCAGCAACTCACTTTGTCTCCTCCCCCCACCCCGCCCCGCTGCCACATACACATTTTTATGCTTAATTATGGTTTTTATTGCACTTGTAAGAAATTCAGCTGATAAAATAACCCTAGGAACCAAGAACAATTCATTTTTTCCCTTTTCGAAAAACTTCCAGCCCAGCCATTATGCACTCTCTCTTTGAGATGAAACCAAGTGCTGTTAGACTCTTGTTTACTTTGGGGTCCTCAGATGTGATCATTATTCTGAGTCTGCATGAAAATCCTGGGGAAGGAAATGGACAAGTGGCACACAGGGATCTAAACAGGACAAAATTATTCTTCTCTGCACCTTGCTGTGCCTTTGCACTGCAAAATTACCACTAGCATCAGTAAAATGCACATCAGGCACTGAGCGTATAGAGCCCTAGCAAAGAGAAAAATCACAAATCAAGTAGGTATGAAATAATCCTGAAACCTCAGACACCTCCCCCCGCCCCACATATGTTTAAATTATACTCCCTAAGCATAGATTGCTGAAGAAACATCCCTCTGCATAAGCACTGGAGGGGTGGAAAGGAAGGAGAAATTACATATGAGGACATTCTTAAATAGCATTGAAATTCAAGATGGTAAGCGATCTGGTAAATATAGATTATTCATCAAACTCTTCAGTATATTTAGAACAGTGCAAATTTGTGCTCATTTACTATTTGTGACCAGATTAAAAAATTAAGCCCACAGCAGGCAGTACTGTGAAGCAGAATTTGATGGGCATAAACAGGAGCCCAACAGACATAATTTGGGGCTTATTTACGTGTTGCTGTCAAATAGTATCTGTGATCACTCCTGTAACCCTGACTCACATGAGCTGTCCTGATTAAATCAACAGGGCTACTCCTGAGAGTAAGGATTGCAGGATTTGGCCTTAATCATTAAAGGATAGTAGACTACACAGAATAGTAGCAATTACCTTCAGGCAACAGACTATTTAAGTAAGATGTTTATTTGTGGAATTCTAAGGATCCTGTCAGTAAGAAACAATGCTCTCTGGCTCCTGTTGAAATGAGATTTAAAATTAGTTGAAGGAATTTTACCTGTTAAAGAAAGGGCATCCAGCGACAGTGTCTATTACCTACAAAGAACTTCAGTTCATCTCACTAACTTCAGCTTCCAATGTGTCTGACCCACCACGCTCGCTCTGTTCCTCTTTCTCGCCTCCCCAAGCTTTTCCTCCCACCAAAATTAAACTCAGGCAGGTGGGGAAAATTCCCATGAAGTATTCAGGTCAGAGAATTGAGGAGTTGGGGGATTCAGGGATGGGATTTCAGCTAAAACACTCTTGTAACATCTGCATAATTTGAAGGGATACTATCAATTGAAATTTGGCCCAAAAATTTGATTTTATAGTAGCAAGCTTTTACCAAACCCAAGCCCAACAGAAATGTTTCCATTTAAAAAAAAATCCAATGGACAGACTACTTTAAAAAAATTCTCTGTACTATCTGTGATCAAAACATTGTGTCACTGAGAACCCACAATGAAATGGACTATGAAACAAAGATGAAATTGACTTAAATAAAATTGTAGAAGGAGAAAGACAGAAAGATGGCATAAATGGTTCAAGTAAAAAGGATTTTTTACACAATATATAGATATATAAAATCAGTTATAAAACCCTCTGGTATTAATGACTCAGGTGAAGAAATATTTGTTTACAATGGAAGGCTCCAGTCTTGCAAACTGTTCTGCATAGGTGGACCCCCCTGACTTCAGTGGGGATCTTTGTGGGAATAAAGTTCCACTGAAATCAACTGGAGGGGCGGGGCAAAGAAAGATCGGCCTATACAGATCAGTGCAGGGCATAATATTTTAAATTAAGTGTCTCTTAATCACAGGGTGACCATATTTTCCCAAAGGGAAAATGGGACACCACACAGGGCTGGCCTGAGATCCCTCTCTGCCCCCCACATACACGGGACCAGCCAGAGCCCCCCTGCCACTGCCGGCCTTAAGCCCCTTCCAACTCACTGCATGTGGTGTGGGCCCAAGACCCCTGCTTCCCGCCCACGTGGGGCTGGCCCAGCCTGACCCTCTCTCCCGAGCCCTCCCTCCCATGCAGGGCTGGCATTGCCACTTGCCTCCCCTCCCTCCCACACGTTGCTCCACACACTGCTAGGGTTTGCAAAACTGTGCTTTTGTCCAAGAGATTTTTCTTGGTAACATACCGTGATGACCACTTGGCAAAAGCAAATGGGACAAATACCCAGTTTTGCCAAAAAAAAAGTTGGGACAGCCAAGACAGGGCTTAAAAAGGGACTGTTCTGGCCAAAACGGGACATATGGTCACTGTACTTAATCATGTCCTGATTTGCTGATCAAAAACAAAAAACAAACAAAAAAATAAACCTGACTCATGGGCCACTGAGACAGTTAAGACAACTTTTTCTTTGGCTGGTAGCTGATGTAGACCATATAAAACAATTAGGGCCTAAACTCGAGATGAACCGAGTGTCATAATTTCTATGATGTATCACCCCAGATCACTGACTGCCAGAATTCCTACGGACTTCAAGGGAAATTGCAGGTGCTCAGCACTTCTCAGGATTCAACACTGAATACTAGATCTGATCACCATTTATTTAAAAAAAAAAGTTTCCGACAAATGTTTCCATATTTTTCTTCAAGCTTTAATTAGTACATTCCAGGGAGGACAGCTCAGAAATTACTTGTTAGTGTGAACATGAAAACTCAGTTTGATCCCACAGGCCTTCACATAGACTGTTCTGCAGAATCCAGTTCCAATTGTCCTCTCACACATCCACTGGAGAAGTCTTCTGGACAGAAACTTAGCCATACATCCACTCTCTCCCAGGGAAGTTAAAGTATGAAGCAGATTACCCTAGACTTTCCTAAATCTGAAAAGGATGTATAACCAACAAATCTATTTTCCGAAGACTCAAATGATTAAGAAAAAAATGTTGATGTTGGTGCTTTGATTTTTCAGGAAAATGTTGGATTGTCTTTAAGAAGAGAGAAGCTTGGCTGAAATCCTTTTATCCTGAAGTTTATGTTAGGAAGAAAAAAATACATTTTTCCCACTGACCTATTTCATCAACTTTTATGACCGTTAGTACCAGCCTTTAATTGATAAACATCAACTTTTCTAACCTTTCCCCTTCAGCTTTTGTAAGCACAACTATCAACATTGGGGTTGACACACTGGTAACCTCACCGCAATCCGTTATCAGAACACGGTTTCTAAAAATCAGTTATGATAGCATCACATTTTTCAGGTCTGTGTCAACCAGCTGTGCTCAGTCAAGAGGAAAATAGAAGGAGAAACTCAGTGCTGAAGAACAGGTCTGGGTTTGGGGGGCAAAGCACCAGGCAGCCTGGGGAGCACGGAAAAGCAGGATTCTGCACAGCAGACTTGGTTCAGTCATTATGCAGGAATTCTATGGCCTGTGTTAAGCAGGAGCTCAGACTAGATTATCACAATGGCCCCTGCTGGCCTTAAAATCTGAAACAGTAAACAGAAAGAGAAGAGTTAATGTGTCATAGACTCAGACTTGATTTCCTCCTAGTTAATCTTATTAATCTTGGTACTTTTGTGTGTGTTTGTCTGTCAAGTAAAATAGTCATAGCTTTTGTTTTCAAGGAGCGCTGGGACATAGCTCCTATAAATGAAAGGGAAAGTACCAGAGCTCAGTGTTGCCCCTATTTTGAAGTTATTAAATAAGATATATCATTTTCAGTCCATGGTTGCTATACATACAAACTCATATCCCAATTACGCCTTGGTCACAATCAAGTGTACTGCCTAAGTATATAGGCCTCCTGGGCCCATTAGCTACTAAGGACTAGTCTTCCCTTTTTCAAGTCTTTTAACATTCATAGGGACCAGTTATTAAAGCAATACATCTCTCAAAATACACCTTTCATAAAAGATTAGGTGATAATTTATGTGTGAATATTTTAAGATGGAGAAATTAACCAGAAATTGCAAATCCTTTTTTATATTTCCCCCTTTATGTTTAACTTAGAGCTAGAGTTTTTTCTTGGTAACATGCCAGTCATTTTCATTTTCCCTAGCCCACATTAGAAGCTTTTCAGGCTGAACTTTTTGTTCATTCATTTAGACTTTCTGCACTTTCATAAGAGCCAAACTTTTCTCAAATAAAAGATCTTATATGTCCCATACAAAAATCAATAAAATATATACTAAGAAGATGAGAAAAGCCACGTTTCCCAGTATTACTTATCCTTGGATAGATCCATATTCCTCTAATCGTTTTAAACTGGGAGGAGAATGGAACATCTTCAACTCTATAAATATCTAGGAAGATTTGTGACAGGGTTTTGCTTATACTCAGAACTCCGCTAACAATTAACTCTTCAGTAACCACAGAGAAAACAGGTCCCACACACATTCATCTGGGAAAAAAAAAAACATCAAAGGCTGATTGACAGTACAGTACATTTACAGATTAAAAATACCAAATATAAAATAATTGCACCAATAGTCTCCCTGGCTGGACCGTGTCTCTATCAGGGCCAGAACTGCAGTACAAAGCAGAGCAAAAGCTAGGCAACAGCGCCACATCCACCGCTTGCCTGCCTAGGCAACCAGCAGCCATAGTCACCATGGTCTTTCTCCTGATCCTCCTTCATCTGGGCCAGTGAGGAGAGGCCGTGACCAGCTTCAAGCAATACTGGCTATTCCACATTGCCAGCAGCAGAGGTCACCATCTGTTCTCTCCTGCCAGAGCCATGGTTTCATCTGGGCAGGGACAGCACCAGTAAGAACAGCCAAAACCTGTGAGTTAGGTCTAATGGGAACATGCTGTCTTTGGGTAATATTTCCAATTGTCCAATAACTGGCGGAGGGAGCAAAAATTCATTGGCCTGGGAATATGATTCCCAGGCCTGCAAGGGTGTGTATTTAAATGAATGACCTTTGTTCATACTTTTTCAAGAGACCTTTTTTCTTGTGTGTGTCTCTCTCTCCTAGGAGTAAACCTGAAACATATATGTCTAATTCTGGGGAAGAGGATATATGAGGGGAGTGTGGGGTGGGGCAGAGTTAATTATAAGAAGGATTCTTTAAAAGGTCTGTACCTTTAAGAGGACATTGCAGTTTAGGATGAGTGAGTTTTTCTTTCTGGGGAAGAGTAAATAAGTAAGAGGCTGGCTAGAAGATTACTGGTGTATTACGCAACCCAGAAAAGATAGGCGTCCAATGCAATGTTGTGTATTGTTAAAAACATAGCAATAGTATTTGTAAATTGTGAGTTTGCATATACAGCAATAATGCCAGCAAGATCAGAAGCAGATACTTATGCTGGGTGTCCTCATGGTGACTTAGAGCTATAAAGAAGATGCGCAGACAAGTAGAGGCTTCTTTCTGGGAGGAGAGCGCGAACTCATACCATCAGTCCATTGATGTTTGGGAAATGTAGTTTAGTAATTGAGTGGCAATTTTATTGCAGGCTCTGTTGCTCCTTATTGGTTAAATTCATGCAGGTGGCTTTACTAAAAGAGACTGCCTATATGAAACTGTTTGAGATAAATTACTTGACCTGTTTGCAGCATGTGTGGGTTCATGGCATTTGTTTGTTTGAAATGAAAAGGGAGATTTTAAATGGGAAGGGGAACAAAGAGAGGAATTGGGTAATTGAAAGAAGGGTGTCCCCTCACCCCAACAAGGAATTAGATACAGCCAGAAAAAACAGGAGTGGACAGAAGCCTGGAATCAGTAGCTGCATCTAGGTCTGTCCATTTTAATATGCATTTGTACTGTAAATTAGCAGACAACTCCTCAAACATGGTGGAAGTCAGTTTTGATCAGGGGATTTCGTTGTTTTAATGACCTATTTATTTTCTCTAATGTTCAAACGAGATGGCTTTCATATCAGTATTCCTAATTATTCAGCCATTCACATTAACCATGCTGGACACTCTATGAAATCAGTAGAAAGCCTTATAAACAGATGCTACAATATCACTCCAAACACTGTACTAATACTATTATAAGCCAAAGAGTTTGTACCAGAACTGGTTGTTGTGTTGTTGTAGTTGTTTTTAGAACAGAATCAAGGCCGGTGCCTTCTCTTCTCCCTGATGATAGTGGTGCTAGCAGTAGGAGACGTTTCTGAGCGGGCCACCTACCACCATCTATGTCACCACATCACCCATTCCCTCTCTCCATCTCCTCATCCCACCTGTGGAGGGAGGTTATAGTGGGGAGATCATCATCAGGAGCCTGTTAGCAGCTGCAGCTGCTCCATGTAGCCAGTTAGGCTCCATTAGGGCTGAGGTAGCAATGAAAAGAACAGCAGGCAATGTAGGAGTGGCTCCCACAAATACTGGACTTTTTAAATGATTAGCAGCAGGGGCTGCCATCTTTGCTCCCACAAGACACTGCTCTATAAAGGCAGATTTTCAGCACCGAAGACCACAACTTTCAAGTTCCTAAAGCCTAAATGTGGATCAAGGTGATCAATATAGACCCAAAATTAGGGATGGTAAGTAAGTAATAGTACAGGACTTCCTTACTCAACAGATCTCTTCCATTTGTATACAAAATCATATCTATTTGCTTTGGGGGGGGGATCAGTTTTTACTCGTTAACTCTGCAGAGTCAACTCTGCTAATAGGAAGTTGGGTTCTATTCCATCCCGTGCATCAACAGCTCAGTTTACTAAATTCTAGTTAGTTACACCTGTGTAAAACCCCATGATGGCAGCAAGGAAGGCACCAACTTACAGAAGCTTTATTACAGTTGAGCTTAACGGGGAAGGAAAGAACCAGCTTGACTCTCAGAGTCCAGGCTAAATTTAAAGAGCTGCTGGTTGGAAAAAAAATCAAAAATGCTTCTTCTGTGTTCATCTGCTGTAGCCTGTGGCCAAAATTTTAAACAAGCCCAGTTATAGCTAATCACAGAAATCCAAAATGGCTGTTGAAAACATGCCTTCCTTTACATATTCTGTTTGGACTAATTCATTTTAAGTATGTTTTGAGAGTGAGGTATTCTTTACAAAAAGATCTCTGAATGTCTTATATCATGGCATTATGCTTATTGTCTGAGTCTATTTGAACTGCATGAGGTAGTGTTTGTAAGAATAACAACAGCTCAGGGGATTGGTAATGGATATACAGATCTTCAGCGGTTATTGGTTCAAATCTAGCCCATGTTCGTAGTGGCCAGAAGTCACTGATAAATAAAATCATAATAAAATAAAACCAGATAAAACCTGATGGTTCCACAGTAGGGTTTAGAAATTTCGAAGCAGCAATGGGGGACACTCAGGACCAAGGGATGTGGAAACTTTCGTGGGTCCTTGATCCAGCTAATTAACAGCCCAAGAAAGCCCCAGGCAGGCCCATATCTATCTCTAAATGCTGCTTGCTGTCTGTGATGACATCAGCTAAGTGATTATAGTTGCCTTATCTAAGCTGTATTGGGAAATGTCACTCATCTGTATGCAGCAGTACCAAAATCCAGCAGCGAGTCCTGATCTAGCCTAGCCACAAGGGCTTTCTGGTCTGTCCAGGCCCCATCCTGTGGATTGTCAGGTCAATCACAAATATGCAGAAGAGACCTGGAGGACAACAGGGAGGCTAATAGATTTGGCCAGGGAGAATATGCTGATTGTAGCTGGAAGGGAATGCGTGCACAAGAGTCCTGGCTCTCCCCTAGGCACTTCTTACACTGCCTCTCTAAATGTATAAGACCATCTCTGCTTGCACACGCAGTCTGTCTGTCCTGCACTTGCTATGTGGATGATGTCAGGGCAGTCAAGCTTGCATTTTTCCATCAGCACTACATTCACATGGAAAAGGTAACAAAGAAAGAAATTTTTCATTTGATGCCGTTAAGCATTAGGGGTCTCAAATAGGGCGTGGATGCCAAGCAAAGACAGATTTAGATGAGGAACCTGCAATAGTTTTCATGTGCCATATCTTCCATAGGAAAAAGTCTTTCCTTCTGATGACAGCAATGCCACAGTGGTGTCACATGCCTTTTTATGCTTGGTCAAATCTGTTGACATTTACTTGACTAAAAAGGAATAGCTGAACAGTTCAAGGAAAGAAGAGTTTTTTTCAATGTTAGTAGAAGCCCATTAGACTCATTGTAGCAATAGATATCTGGAAAAAATAATAGACTATGCAGTGTGTTAGAAGAGTAGAGCCAGGAAGCACTGCATGTGAAGGCAGATCCATGGTAGAGTCAGCCACACCAGGGCAATAGCTAGCTCAGTCAAAAAAAGTTTTAAGATACCAGAATACAATATAGAAAGCACAAGTGGGAAAGTTTACTCAGAAGCGTGACGGCTGTAAACTTCTCATCCTCTATAACACTAATGAAATGTTTTCATTTACCCTCATTTAGACTAGTCTAAGTCCTCTGAAATCAATGAATTGCATGCATGTAAATCTAAACTGTGGGGCTGAAAACCACCATATTAGGGGTTATTTTTCTTATAGCTTCAGCGTGGAAAGCTGCTGCTGCCACCTCCGGTGGCAGCTGAAGGCAATGGTGAACCCAACTGTATTATGACTTGACTTGCAAACTGTAGGTTGTGACATACACCAGCCAGGTTCCATGATAAGGTTCTGTTTGGTAGGAGTGGAAGTCCTGGTTTGTTAAGAGCCAGTGTCTTTAACAAGTCATAGCCCATCCAGAGGGAGATAGGGTTTGCTGAGGTGGGGCAGAGAAAGGGGCAATTAGCAAAGACACATAATCCTGTCATACACACTTTCAAACGTGCCAAAGACTGAAAGCCCTGGTGCAAACTATGTTTGCTTTGCCTGGAATGCTGTACTTTGTCTACTGGCAGGAATGAGCAGAAGAGAGAGTAATTACCTGGCTCAAACACATGGATAGGAGTAGGGGAGTTCAAAAGAGCAGGTTGGTATGATTGTTAGTCATGCTGTGTTGGAGGTACAATAATGAGGAGTCTGGAGGTGAATTTTAAAAACATAAGCAGGGTATATTAAAATCTAATTAATTCAACTACAGAAATGTGAGAGCTGGAATCTTCTCTGTGCCTAAGACACCAGTTCAGACTTTATTCACAGAATTTCAGTTTTCAAATTTCTCCAGCATGATAACAAGCAACAATACAATACACTAAAGAAAACACACGTTAGAAACATTACAGTGCTTCTTTAGGACAAACAGTCATTGCTTGATAAGTGATCCTGAGGGCAGGACTTCTATCACCTAGCTATTTTGTATATTAATACCTAGCTCTTATGTAGCACTTTTTGTCCATAGATCTCAAAGTGCTGTACACAAGAGTTCAGAATTATTCCCCCTATTTTACAGATGGGGAAACTGAGGCACAGGCAGGGAAGTCACTTGGCCAAGGTCACCCAGCAAGGCAGTGGCAGAGCCTGGAACTGAACCCGGGTTTCTCAAATCCGACACCACTAGACCAAACTGCCTCATCAAGTGGGTGATGCACATAACAAACCTGCCCAGTACTCTGAAATTGTAATGTGAACTTAAAAAAAATTCGCAATACAACCACCAACAAAATCATACCAGTTCTAATCTACAAATACAGCCCATCTAGAAGCTCTCCTGAGCTATGGTTAGCACATTAGATCTAATATCTGCATGCCCTGAAGATTAATGTCATGGTTTCTTTCAGTAGTAACACTTAAATGTTTGCTGACGCCATTTTGAAGAGATCTGGAATTTCTCAACCACAAACTGGAATTTCAATCTCTGAAGATATCTTAGAACCTCCTGGATAACTATGAATCATCTGAACCTTATTTATCCACCACAATTTTTAGCCATCTACTGCCACAGTTTTTATTGGACCATCAAGGATTTTCTTTATTTTCCTTTGTAACCAAGTTTCTCAATCTCTTCTTCCCCTATCATTTTTAAAGAATATTGATTACTCCAGGGAAGAAGGTACTTGGTGTGTTGGCTCACACTCAGGTCCCTGGGTTTTTCTAGGCAAGCTTGAAAGAGGATCACTATGTATGTATGCTGCTCTCCAGGATTACTATCAATATACTTATACTACTTACCAAGTATTTCAGCACCTCACAGTCATGAATTGATTTTAATCCTCAGAACATCTGGGTGAAGTAGGGATTTGTAATCCCCATTTTACAGAAGATGAACTATTTCACCTACTTTATAACACCACAGCATGTCTTCTCAGCAGCACAGGCTACCATGAGCCCATCACATCTCTGCTCCCTCCACAGGCTTCTCATAGGATATCAAATTAAGTTCAAGATCTCTGTCCTTATCTGCAAGGTGTTCCAGGGGCTGGGCCCAGGATATCTAAGAGACTCTCTTAAACTATAGGATGAAGACTGTGGTTGGCGCCTCTGGCACAGTGGAACTGTACAATGAGTAAAGTTTGTCTGTGCCATGAGACAGAACTTTCCTGGTGGCCAGTCTAGTCTGTGGAATGAACTCCCACAGGAACTCAGGACCAGCACAAACCTCACCACCTTCCATGCCAAATGCAAGGCACATTTTTTGACCGTGCCATCTCTAACATAAACACATAGGAACATGTATATTAAAAACAAAAACCCCTATCAAAACAAGAAACGCCTCTGAACATGCTTCTCCCCTGTGGAGAGGATGAGAGAACAAACAACATATGGCAGCTGTGTAGCCCTGCTGCTTAATGCATGACTGGAAGGGTCTCCAACGCTACAGGGGTGAGTATGGTCGAAGAACCTGTACAGAATAGCAAAACAGGTTAAGTAACCAAAGTGGCCCAGGAAGCCTGTGGCTGAGCTAAGAATTGAACCCAGCTCTCCTGAGTCCCAGTGCAGTGCTCCAGCCACAAGGTCATCCTTTCTACCCTTATGACGACATCATCATTCAATATCATGCTGTTATGCAGAGAATATCAACGAACATCATTAGTGTGAGCCCCTCTCTTTCACGATAACAGAGTTTGGGGACTCTAGCTCATTCTGTCTCTAGGTTGTCAGGCTTCTCACGGTTGTCTGCCTATCAGCATGACATCACAGCTCCTGCTCCCATGAGTGAGGCATCACAAGGCAAGGACACCAACAGAAAAGGATCGGAATACGCCAACTCTTGTGTAGCCGCACCAGATGCTATGTGGCATTCCCATGACCCAATTTTTCCTTCTTGTAACAATTCAGTCAGTGATTTTGCTACAGTAGGTAAGCATGAAATGAATTTCCCACAATTGTTTACCAGTACTAGGAAACCCTATAGCTCAGGAACACTTGCAGATCCCAATGCTAGTCTGATTGCTTCTGTTTTTTTTTCTTATTTGGGCAAATTTAGCATTAACTCTGAACTCTATCTAATCTTTTCCTTTACTCACAATTCATAGTCTTGACATCTGCTTATGGCTCCTTCAAAGTTAAACAGAATATTTCTACTGTGGTTTCTTCTGTAACTAAGATATTGTCTAAGTAACAGAGGACTTTTTTAGTGCTTGCGTTATCAGGTCCATAATTCTCTCCATTACATTGTATATGACTTATCCATAAGAATATGAGAATCATCCATGACAATGGCAAAGCTGGCAGAATAATTAATGAGTCCCAGATTGGGGTTATCCTTACACACCCTGAGTAATACTTTACTACACAGATAGTCCTACTGACGATAGTGGAACAACTTGTGATGTAAGGTACTATTCAGTGGGAGTTCGGTTATCCCAGTCTGGCCCCAGCTTTACACTGGTACGGAGTTAATCAGTTCACTAAAGACTCAATTGTGCATTTACAATAAGAACAGCCATACTGGGTCAGAGCAATGGTCCATCTAGCCCAGTATCCTGTCTTCTGACAGCGGCCAATGCCAGGTGCCCCAGAGGGAATGAACAGAAGAGGTAATCATCAAGTGATCCATCCCCTGTCACCCATTCCCAGCTTCTGGCAAAGAGAAGCTAGGGACACATTTAAGGTATCAAGGACAAATCTAAGAATGATTGTTTTAGCAAGCATAATCCCTCCTCCAGTTCCTTTTGCATGTCATGCTCCACACTGGAATTTCTTAAATTGGGAGCTGCACCATGAATCCCCAAAGAGTAAAAACAAAAAAGAAGCAAGTGCAGACAGAGTTTTGTCACTGGTTCTGCCAGCTAGCTATTTGGTTGCCTTGAGCATGATGATTACTTCTTGTTCCCTGCAAACAGAAACTCAGTGTACCCATGTAATTGTTATGGAATAGCAGAAAGCAGTGAAATCTTCCATGCTATGTGCAGTGCATTCAAAATTATTTGCAACATCCAGAGTTCTTGCCTAAGACAAATTTTCCTTTTAGTAATTTCCTACAAAGCTCTGTGTGGCTAATTCCATACACAAAATTGATCTGTCAGCAATTCTTCTAATGTAATGCCAAACTCAGTTGTGGAAGCCAATCTTTTTCAGACACGCTATAAATTCAAAAAACTTTTCTCCCAAATGTTTTCAATAGCCATGGAAACTATTACTGCACCTTTTGGCTGAGACATTGTTCATAGCTGAATAAATATTTCTTAATACCTTAATGGCTACATTAAATTGTAGCTTGTGCTTTTTCCCCACGGACACCAGCTCCTATAGCAGGGTGAATATCTTCAGTACATTGGTTGACAGGAACACAGATCTTTTCTTGCATTCTTCATTATTGTCTGTTTGTAGAAAGCTCCACATATGTGCCAACTCCCTCTGTAGCATCATCAAAGCAAAACCCCACTTTCTCATTTAAAAAGAGGCAAGTTTTTTCTGTGTTTATTTTCTTTCAGAGACTTTTCAAAACACCATCTATAACATTCTCATTGCCAAATTGATGTGTTTGACGTATAAGCAGAGATGGAGTTGAAACTATAAGATGAAAACTCTAAATCCAAATAGTTTTGAAGTGTGGGGCTGTTCAGAATGCTAACTCCGAGCCTGATTGCTTTCCTGGCAATCACATGCAACATATGCCAAAACTTGGGAGGGCCCATAAATGGAACCTCAATGGGCATCCATGCATTTATCTTTTGAAGCTACATTCCTGAGTGGTGCTATCGATTATCCTCACTGTGCAATTCAGATATTGTAATGTTATTAGTGTAAGTCACACATGCATATATATGCACAGTGGAGAGCATTGTTCCCTGGTAAGCTCAAGGGTTACATTTAAAGACAGGGATCCAAGTTCCAGAGAGAGAGAGAGAGAGAGAGAATGTATATGAGTGTAAATGTGTTTGTGTTTTCACAATTGAATTAGCTTCAGTCTCATTTCAGCCAAGATGCTGAAGCCCGAAGAGCTCCTTGCAGCCAAAATGTGCAATGGGAATTTATGCAGAGCCTTGAGAGTAATGGGTTGTTTTCTTTTTTATGTCCCTCAGAGAAATAGAGATTTGACATATATCATATTTAATAGATTTTGCTTTGCAGCAAAGTGTATTTGTAAATATTTTCTGACTGCAGTATTCAGTTTAATTTAAGTCTGACCTCAGCCCAACTTGAAGAGGGGAGAAGGGTGTCTAACAGTGGCACAATGTTTTACCTTGCAAGGATGTGTGTGTAAGCAACTCCTCGCCACTAGGGGAAGACTTCAGCAACACCGTGGTGTGGCATTGGCTATTGTGCTGAAGGGCTATGGAAAGAACCTCTTTGGCTGGAAGAGCAGTTGTTGAGGTGTGAGTTCCTGGGAACAGAGTGAGATGGATGAGTGTCAGTAGAGGAGGACTTATTATTTAGCGTTAACATCTTCTCAAAGCCACACAAACATTAGCTATTGAATCCACACAACACCCCTTTGAGGTAAACATTGATATTTATCCCCATTTTATAGCTGGGAAAACAGACATAGTGAGGTGGAAAAGATGGGATTTTCATATGTGCCCAGGAAGTTAGGTGCTCAGATTCCTTTGAGTTTCAATGCAAGTTACGCACCTCTGGTATATACAAATTGGGAAGTATCCTGGAAATAGTTTGCAAGCCCTCTAGTGGCCCCTACAGGCTTCTGTGTTTCAGAAGCAACCAGAACACTATATAAGTAGCTAGGCCTTACATATTCTACATGGTGACTAAACATGATTATTTTGACTTCACTATGCCAGTGTGGTTCCTTCATATTGCACTTGTGCAAAGAGTAAAAGACAATAGCACCTAACTGCCTTAGGTGCTTTTGAAAACTCCAACCCAGTGAGGCCAACTTTTGCAACCTTATCCCAAGTCATGCAATATTTGATGTTTTCCTTAAAAGCCCAGTTTCTGGAATCAAAAGATTGCATGAGAATCTCGGCTTTCATTTGAAAAAAAGTAAGTTTCTAGACCCTGTGGTTGTGAAGAAAAGTTTGAAAATATGAAGAAAGTGCATCCTAAAGGCTCAGAAAACTAAGACAAAGAAAAAGAGCCTCAACATTATTATTTTTTAAAATCTCATTTTTAAGTTAATATCATGAGTTCTGGAGACCTGACATGGTTTTTGAATGCTTGAGCTTAGCAATACTACCATCCTAAGTGAATTGCTCAAGGCCACAGAACATAACAGTGGCAGAACCAGGAGCTGACCTACTAAACAGCATTGCTTCTAGGGATCAAATATGTTTCCCCGCCTACATCTGAAATGTGATATTCCATCTTAAAATGATAAAGAATTGAATATGTTTTGGTATGAATGTATATGAATATATAGTCGTATACTGATATTCTTCTAATAACTTTTGCATTTTTATCTTTCACAGAATAAAAATAAATATTATTCAAAACTTCTCCTGTAACTGACGAGCAAAAAAATTACATTTGTAAATATGTTTTGTTTCCAAAGGGCACAGAACATGCAGATTCCACCTCATTCCAGAGAGTAATCAAGATGCTAAAAAAGCAATAACAGAATGTGGTGGGGAGAGGAGTTTTATTTTCATTGGCCTAGTAGAAATTAAGAGAAACTAATAGAAAACGTGTCACAGCAGCTGCACCATGTCAGAGCCTGCTAAAGAAAAGTGGAAACCATAGTTAATCACGTTCATTGTCAACACTATTTTTTAAAAATTGCAGGCAAGAACTAACATCTGCAAAAGTGTTTGTTCTCTGAGTGAGAAATTACCCATCAATCTCCCTGTGATGTTTTCTGCTATAGTGCAGGCTTGTTATCCTCCCATATTTTACTCAGTGCTTTGCTGGGAGGGGCAGGGGGGAGGGAATCAATGCATATGCATCCTGGAATAAATTCAGCTCCCAAGCAAAAGAGAGGCATTTGTGATAACCAGATTGTATCAAGAAAGCTACCTGTTACCTTTGTGGGTGCCAATTTATATGACAGACCAAGAGATGCTGGATTCTACTGCCAATTAAAGTTGCAGTGCTGGTAGCTACAAAGCTACCTAAGCATTAATCTGAACAGCTTAGTGATATGAAACCTAATTTTGCTTAACAGTGAGCATGGAAACAGTGATTCCATGTTCATGAATTATGTTTGTAGTGTGAAATCAAAAATCATAGTTTTCAGCGAAGAACTAATTAAGAGCAAGAGCAATTGTTCTGTGTCTACAAAACCTAAGAGTACACTTTAAAAGGTGAGCAGTGTATATCCATAATGGGATTTCTGTGTTAGCTTTTCCTACCTACCATAACAAAAATATTGTAAAAAGAAAAGGAGGACTTGTGGCACCTTAGAGACTAACCTATTTATTTGAGCATAAGCTTTCGTGAGCTACAGCTCACTTCATGCATCCAATGCAGTGAGCTGCAGCTCACGAAAGCTTATGCTCAAATAAATGGGTTAGTCTCTAAGGTGCCACAAGTCCTCCTTTTCTTCTTGCGAATACAGACTAACATGGCTGCTACTCTGAAAAATATTGTAGATTCCTAAACCCTAAAATCTTGCCCCTTGTATAAAGTAGGCTATACTGATTTAGAAAAATTGATGAAAATTAAAAAAACAAAACAACCTTAGCAGTGGTAAAGGCAGCTTTAAGTATCTGTGACTTGTAATATGGGTAATTATATTTGATTTTTCTCTGTTAGTGAATCCATAGTAGAAATGGACAAGTGTGAAAAGAGGAATGGGCAAAAATCAAAATAGTCAACAGTTCCTTTTGGATAAAAATCATCAGTCAAGAAACTAGGCACGAAGTCTCAGAAGGAAGTGAGATGTCCCTTATTTGCTGGTTACAAACTGACAAAAGAACTGTTAGAAATAAAATAAGCCTTCCTGAACAGGATGACTCGTAGGATTAGTTGGTTGATAAAGAGCCTTTCACCTCTAGATCACTGGTTCAAATCCAGGCAAGGTCAGTAAGAACAGAAATTTATTTTCACCTTTCAACTCTTCAGTGACTTACCATATATGAAATAAGATGGTGGCAAAGTCCAGTTCTCTGTGGAAAAGTGTCCACATCACAGAAACCACCACCACATGTGGCCTTAGCGGGCACCCTTGCTGGCAGTCCCAATAGAGAGGCCAAAGACTGAATGGGCATGAAAATTAAACTATATACACATCCTAGAAGTGATCCTTCCAGGGCAGGAATCAAGTATGTTGGCAGAATAATGCTGGAGCTTGCATTGCCCCACCTGTTCTGTGCATAAATAAAAGACATTCATCCACCCTTCATAAGAAGTGTATACATACAGCATTTTCAGGACAAAAGAAGTTACCTCTATATTGGTATTTTTGTTCTTCAGCTCCTAGTCTAGGAGAAAATAAAAATCAACAAAAATCTTTGACTCTGGCTGTATCCTGTTCTTGAAATCCCTTCACTGGCTTCTCCTCGCTTTATACGTTGGTTGAAAGATCCTTGTCCTGGCCTTCAAGATCCTGCCTGATTTAGCTCCTTCCTACTCATAAGAACATAGAAATTGCCATATGCACTCATACCCCAGGTCCATCTAGTCCAATATCCTGTCTCTGACACTGGGCAGCACCAGACGCTTTAGAGGAAGGTGCAAGAACCCTGCAGTAAGCAGATGTGCAATTAGGTAACCAGCCCCCCACATTAGGTCTCATCCTAATCTCTAATAGAGACTGGCAAAAGTCCTGATGCAGAAGGTTTAATATTCCTTCTAAAGATATTGTTATCATTAATGACTGTAACATCTTTTTAGCCATATAAATGTCCAATCCCTTTTTGAATCTTGGAAAGTTTCTGACCTCAATGACTTCCTGTGGCAATGAGTTCCACAGTCTAATTAGGCATTGGGTGAAAAAGTATCTCCTTTACAAGTCTTGAATTTTCTACCTTTTAATTTAATTGAGTGTCCTCAATTTTCCACCTGTTAATTTAACAGAGAACAGAGGCTGGGCTCAATACCTGCCATTCTATACCCCCAGTCAGGGCCAGATTTTTCCCATTTAGGCACAAAAGATTGTGGCTAGATTTTCCAAAGAACTCAGCACACTAGGTGTGCTCTCATCTCTCATTGCTTTAGTATGAGTATGTGCACACATGTGAGGAATCACACCCCAGCTCACAGTGTAAATGTAGACTACGTGTGCACTAAGAGTAAGGGTGACATGAACACCCTAAACAGAGAATGTGCAAATGGAGAATTGGGGTGATATGTAAAGAAAAGTAGTGTAAATGAAATGTGACACTAGCATATATCATGTTAGATTGATGTCTAAATGCAAACTGAGCTCATTGGAAAGTCTGGCCCTTAGAACGTAAATTCCTCAGGGTAAGGACTTTTGGGGCCTGTAATAAGCCTAGCACATCCCTGGCAGTATCTTAACAATGAATAACAGTAGAACCAGGAAGTGGAGAGGCACACAAATATGGCGGCGGTGGAGGAGATCAACATACCAAACCATACAGCCTCTAAGAGAGTAGTCCAGAGGTCTGCACAAAGACGTTGCATTGCCTTCAAATACAGCAGTAGCATAGCTGCTGTTTGTCAGTACAGATGTAAAGGACTGGTCAAAAACTTGCACCAACTACTTCCACTACTCTTATTAAAGAGAGAAGAGGAGAGAAAGTTACAGTGATCAGAGGCTGTTAATAGATCCCCATGCCAGGGTTGGCTAGTAAGAGGACAGGGGCACCACACAAGAGATATACATATAGCATTGTTGAAGGATACCAAGTAGAAAATCCCATTCAAAGCTCCTGTTGAGTATTTCCCCTTAGATAAGCGTTCCACTTTCTGGACCAGTCCCCAACACTGTTCCCTCTAAGCTGTGCGCGTGTGCACATGCACACAGATCCTAAACCCCACGCACACGGCAAAACACCGTGCGCACAAACATTTGCACAGAAGCACAATAATTTGCACAGAGGAAATATTTTGTGCACACAGCCTGTCAGAAATTTGCACAGAAGAAATTTTTTGCGCACACGGCCTGTCAAAAATTAGAGGGAACATTGGTCCCCAAATCTTCAAAAATCCCCTTCACCACTTTTTCTGGCACCACAAGATTTTTGAGGCTGCATCATGAAATGTAAGCAATGTCATGACACAGAGATCCGATTCTAGGGCTACATCATGATGGACACACCCTAAGATGATGCAACATCACAATGTTACTTTTCCCCCACAGAACATAGCACCTCCACACAATTTTGCAAAAAGTGTTACTAGACAGGACTGTTTCTATATTATCTGGTCCTCCCTCTCCATTTCCAATACAAGCAGGCACAGAGAGCCACAAACAAGCTTTTTCTTTCCCCAGCATTGCCCTTAAAAGTTAGTCCCTCATCCCCAAACTCTGCCAAAAAAATACAGTAAACCTAAAATTATGATAACCTCTGGGAGGTTCACAGAAATTATGGAGATTTATGACTGAATGACTGTGGCAAGACATTTCATCTTTGATTGCCAACCACAAACTGGCTTTAATTAATCTCAGAACACAAGTTGCTCTCTGGCACAAGCCACTTGCTTCCTGAATGCTTTGATATGTGACAACTTTTGAAACAGAAATACTTGGTTTTCATCCAAGTAAAATAAGCCTTAAAAAAATACCTAATTTACTAGTTCACATAAACACCATTTTATCATCCAGCATTTATATCTACTTTTCTGGGAAGCATTTAGTCCTTTTCAATCTCTCCCCCATTATAATCATTCTTCACATATTATTGCCTTCTCTCTCTGGTGTATAAAATCATGCTGCCAAGTCCACTGATTTGACACCTCTGGCTGCTGCTATAAACTAGATACTTTGCCTTCTGGCATCCCACCAGAAAAGAGCATGCTCAGTATTTCCTCTGCCATCCCATTCAATATGAGAGCATGAGTGGGCCAGGTCCCAGTGGCTAACAGAGCCTGGATAAAATTTGTACCTCAACAATTTCCACAGAGTAGTACTCTCTGATCTGAAAGATGAGCCAGACAGCACAATACAGTAGATTGCAATGGGGTAAAGGCATCTTCATAAGCTGAAGCTGTATATGTCTGGAGTTCCTCCTTCCCATTAGACTATTTCAGTGACTTCTTTCCATGTATGTGTCTTGTTCCTCTGAGGTCATTCTAACCCCAAAGATCACCAGGGAGGTATAAATCCAAAGAAACAATGAGGACTGAATTTCCATGCTCTTTCTGAGAACTGTGGTCTGTACTAACTCTCCTTGTAAAAAAGTACAGGGAAGTCAGATCATGTGTATGGCTCCCTCCCCTCTTTTCCATGAGGCCAAGGGTCAGTGATTACTGACTGGGTCATTGCGGCAGCTTGTTGAAGTTTTCTAGTTGGGCAGGTGACATGCCATTTCAGATTTTTCATAATGGGAACTTTAGCTATGCACAGACAATTTGCAACTCAGCTCCAGAGAATTAGGAGGGAAAGACGGAAAAGTGAAGAGAGGAGAGGAGTAAATGAAGAAAATGCAGTGTTCATATCCAGGATGTCTAGAGGTAGGAACACACTAACTCCATTTTCCTATCCAAGTGTTACTTTAAAGTCTGCAAAACAGACTTTATGTAGATTCATTAACTTTCCCATGCTGCAACCCCCATGTTCTTCAAGCCTGACGTGGAAGAACCAGTTCTAGAGGTAAGTAGGCAGTTCAGTCTGTGTTTTGATGAGACTGACAATAGGGGTGCCAACTGGTGTCAGCATTGAGATAAAAACTGGCAACTTAGAGGTAAAAATCTCTGATTCTCATGACTAGTCTCGGTGGGCCATCAAGTCCTGAGCCTCAGAAAGAGTCTGCTTCTAATGTCATTGGGTATTAGCATAGATTGTCTGCAACTCAAATATTTCCCCTCAAAATCAACAGCAACAAGTAATATATTAATATAAATTAGCATTTTCAATATAAATTTTAGTGAACATTTTTGAATTTTTAGTGAAAAATGGCATTACAGAAATGCTGCTTATGGTGGGTTTGTTTTTAACTATGCAACAAAAATGAAGCTCTCACAAACATGAAACAGCCAGGCTTTCTGATTTTCTCCCAATCAGTCCACCTCGAAAGGAGTTCTGCATCACCAGCACTGACAATGAGCACATGCTGGCCTGGAACATTGGCACATGTACTTCCCAGAGACTTAACTGCAACCGTGGATGGAAGCCCAGTTTTAAATTGTGAAATGTCCTGATAATAAGGGTACCAAGTACTGCAATCAGGAGATCCTACTATGTAATTTAGTAATTTAAAGCTGGGCTTGTTTCCATGATTGCAGTTAGTTTCCGTAAGTCCTTTGTTGGTGCCAAGAATGTGTGTCATGGGGATATATTCTGGATATGGAGCCATTTTCTTGATGACATTTCTTAAACCATTATTTCATTTTTTTATTGTAAACGCAACACATGGAATCAGTCACAATTAACCCTTAGAATGTTCAGGTCAGGGGCAGAAGCTGAGATGCTCTCCTTCACCCATCAAGCCATGCCAATCCCATTCTCTTTGTGTTCTCTGCCTATCTCTCCTAGCTGCTAAATAAGACTCTGCCCCACCAGTGTAGCCATCATCTGATCAACCCCTCACTCCCACAAAGCTTTTGAAGAACTCCATCCCTTCCCAGAAAGCACTAAGTCACCTTATCTCTGTTGTAAGATGCTTCTTCAGCACAAAGTTTTTTTGTGGTCTGTACCAGGACATCCTCTCCATGTCTAATAGCAGTCACTTGCCTGAGCTACTCCTTCCCAGCTGGTTCCTGGTAGGAGACGGGACAAGAGCTGGCAGGAAGAATAGGCTGACGAAGGTCCTAGGCAGGCTGGTTGAGGAGGGCTAGTTCTTGGTAGGGGCAGAGATTCAGTGGGACAAGACTAGCTCTGCATAAGAGTCTTCCTCCAAATGGGAACAGACCTTCCCTCCTCCGCAGTACAGTATGACTTAATGGACTTCCCTCCCATCAGGAAACTGACTGGTCCTGGTGATATAAAACACCATTAGGATTAGCCAATATTTTGTGCATTAAAATTACAATGCTTGGCCTTAGGGATTATAACTCCAGTACCATGGTGCTCAGTGTCTACCTCTAGAGATGTATGAGGCCGATTGTAGCACCTCTCCATCTACAAGCTCTTATAAAAGGTTGCAGGGTTTGTGATCTTACTACATAGACATGCCAAGTTAGGATAACATAACAATGTCACAATGAGGATGGCACAACACAGGATCCAGTCAATACATGCCAATTATTTTGTGAAGTCAAAGCAGCTCATACATCCTATGTGCCTGGATTCCAAATGTAACAATTGGTGAAAATCCAGATTTGGGATCTGTAAAAGACATTAAAATACAGATTTGGGTTAGAACGAAGCAGCGCATTACAAGGAAAATGCAATGCAATATTGTGTAACTGGAGTGTATCTTCAGGGAGGAATTTTCTGAAGCAGTGAGAGAGCATCACAGCAGTAAAGGCCATGAGCAGTCAGAGCTAATAGGAGGGATGCAGGCACTGTCTGGATGAAAAATTAAAAACCATTCATAGCAGGTAAGGCACAGCAGCGGGCAAGCAAGTATATATACTAGTAGGGGATAGCATAGAGTGGGGCACTGCTTTGTCAAGCACTAGTACATCACTAAACAGGGAATACCTTGGGCCAAAATACACCTAGTAAGAGGATGCAGCTTCATTGAAGTCAATGGAGTTGCACCCGCATACAGTAGTGATGAATCTGGCTTATCGCACTGAGGAGCAGGGATGTTCTGGTATTTACAGACATGTTGCTGCTGTGCATGGAGCCACTACTGGGCTCAGATTCAGACATTACAGAAGCATCACTTTGAGTCTCATTGCCCAGCAGCAGCAGCTGCCTCAGCTCCTCTTGGCTGTTGTGCTTTTTATCCCCAGAGCAGACAGGAGGCAGGAGCAGGTGCACCACTGCCAGTTCTGGTGCGAGCACCAGAGGCAGAAGCCTTTGACAGGGTGTATACACTGTCCTTTCCTTTCTAAGACAGGCAGAGCGATGGGGTCACTTTCCATCCCTCATGTCCCGCACCAATTCAGATGGTTCTATTGCACTTGCTAGCGGGGTGATAGGGTGCTCGAAAGATGTGTCTTCCCTTTCAATTACATTGCCCCTTCAGCATCATGTGAAGGAAGATAAAATGTGACACAACAGCCATTGCAGTGTCACTGCTGCCTGAATATAACCATGTTTCTTTTTTAAAGTAATGCTTTTAAGGCTTAAGAATTCCCTCAGTGACTGGAAGTTCACAAATGTTCCTTAGCTGTTGCATTAAAAAGAAAAGGGAAAGTGCTAGTCCTTTGGTTTAGCTTGCTGGGTGATTCATCCTCTGCCACCGATTCTGTACAACTTTGGGTAAACAACTTAGGGCCAGATTCTTGATAGCCCTTTTCAAGTGCAAGGAGTTAGGTCATCACAGAGGAGAACTCCCACTCTTCTCCTCTAGCTCTGCAAAAGGAGCAAGCACAATCCCCCCAATGCTTGTATTCCTGAAGCTGAAGGAAGTAGGGGAGTCACAGTGATTCCAGAATGGGGTGGGGGACATGGTCATCTAGAACACCTCTTCTGACATAATGCATACATATAAGGGGGCCTGTAGGGCTGCTGACGAGCCACCCCAGCCCAGGAAGGACTAAAGCCACACCTAAGTCTCTTTCAGGCCCTTCCCTCAGGGCATGACTTATTAATTCAAACACAAAACCAGCAAAGTAACATACTCCCCTGACCAACAACATAATGTAGAGAGGCCCCGAGGCCTTTGCAGCAATGGCAGCCCTCCCTCTGCTCCAGTGCCAGGAGCCACCTGTCTCCTGCAGTTCTCCTCCAGCTATGCTCTCTCTGACCTTTATGGAGATTATCTGACCCCTTCCCAGCTGGCTTTAATAATTAAACAGGGCTGGCTGGCCCCAGGCCACCCTGTTACAGGGTTGACTCAAGGTTGCATGGGCAATGTTTACTCTCGCATTTTCTAACTTCTGAGTGCCCGACTTAGCAACCTTAACATTAATTTATAGTAATTCTTTTGGATGTAACATTCATATACCTTGTCTCTTGATTATGTCTGAATGTCTCCAAGAACAAGATGCCTAGTCACATCACGCCCCTTGAGCCTTCTGGACAAGCAATACCTGGATCCCACAATATAGTTAAAGTTTTTCTTACTGGCCACCAACTGGGGGGTCTAAGATACCATTCATTATTTTATATTCTTCTGTCATATCCATTCTTCTTGGTCTCCTTACTGAACAAAAAACCAGTCCCCATCTTTTCAATCTCTCTTCATATAAAAGTTATTCCATGCCCTAGTCATTCTCATCATCTGTTTTTGAACATCTTCTCTTTATACTATGTCCTGTTTGAAATGGGTGAAAACAACAGAACCCAGGATTCCAGGAGAGCATGTATCATAGTTTTACATACTGGCATAAATAATATTTTTGGCACCCCACCAAAGTTTTAGAATTTATATGCAACTTGGCCATGCCAACTGGATCGGAGGCATTTCCAAAAGTAAAAATATGTATTTGTTTACATTATAATAAGAAATGTTTCTCACTAACTCACCTCTGCTTTCCTAAAAGTTTTGCCCTTTCTCCGAGCTCCTACTCATGCAAATAATATCATTTAATTCAAGTGGACCATTTACCAAAGTGTCACAGAACCGAACAGTCTAAACCACTTTAAAAAATAAAAGGAAAAATTGTCCATTGTCCCCTTTACCATCATTAAACTCATACCACACTCCTCTGAGATAGCTATATAAGTATTATACCCATGTTATGGGGGGGAAACTGAGGTAGGAAAAGCCTTGCTCAAGGCCACAGAGAAATGATCAGATCAAGGATTAGAACTCAGGAGCTCCCAGACTGTTGTCAAATAGCTACTGTACACTTTTCTCTTTATCATACTGACAACAGCTGTTAGGGCTACAAATTTTGGCCATTGTGGGAGGCATTAACAGCACTGCTATCTTAAGTCTCTTGACATTTTGTAATGCCTGTAATACTTTACCCCGACTTGCAAGGCATTGGGGCGTTTTGCTAGCTTTAATCAGCAACACAATCCAGACAACAGCAGGGTTTACTAAAGAAGGTCTTTTGAAACAAATAGCACATAATTCTCAAAAACGAAATGTAACTCCTTTAAAGGGATCACCTCGAGAGTCACACATTAACACTGGTACATTGTATCAATCTTCACATATCTCCACACCTCATCGGTTCTCCACCTTCTACAAAAAAAAATTTTAAACATCTCTTCTCCCTCCTATCTACTTCTTAATTTCTCTCTCCCCCTGTTATTGGCCTCATGACCCAAATGCTGTCTGCCTTGTGAGTGATTAATTTATTCACCATACAGTGTCTAACACCACCATTTCCTATAATTTTATACTTCCTTGTATTATTTAACTGTGTAATACTATCTTGGGATACAGTTTGTAGGAAAGGGGGTATACAAAACAGAGATGCTTTGTGGTGTAATGCTGCAACATGACCTTGTTTCCAGAAAGATTATTTGTTTTTTAAGGCCAGTCAGAGGAATATAGTATAAAGGAAATAATGTAGATGAATCAAAAGGACACAATAGGAATTCAGCAAAAACAATGAGGAGTCCTTGTGGCACCTTAGAGACTAACATTTATTTGGGCATAAGCTTTCGTGGGCTAAAACCCACTTCATCAGATGCATGGAGTGGAAAATACAGTAGGGAGGTATAAATACACAGCATATGAAAAGATGGGAGTTGCCTTATTAAGTGTGTGGAGGGGTCAGCGCTACCTTGGCAGCTCTCATACGTATGTGCAGAATTTGTATATCATGTCCTAGGAACAGTTCTGCAGGTCAGTCACATTTACAAATGGTAAAGGGAATAAAAGTTTGAATCCATCATATTAGGGAATTGAAATTATTTTGCCTCACTAGACAGCATTACCTTTTGTTGCACATATTGTTCTGCTAGGCAGCATTTCTACTGGGTGAAGAAAATAACCTCTCAAAGGACAGCTTAAAAGGTTTGGAAGTTTGCTTCAGATCTCCCTGCTGCTGCATGCATTTACTCACTCAAGTGCTGCAGGTCAAATACAGCTTCCTGTGCCTTGTCTCCTTCCAAAGGAAAAATCCAATGGGAATTTTAGGTTATGTCACAGGCAGGCAATCAGCTCATCACAAAATCTGCAGCTACACAGTGGCCTCCAGGCCTTCCTCAAGTAGGTGAACAATGCTACCATCAACCTTGGTTACCAGCAGTCCTCCAGTATCATGTCAAATCTGTGCAGTACCGTAAGTATAGCATCCATTGTATTGCCAACCCTACCTATGTGACATGTAGTGCCTACAGAGTCAACGGCTCAGCAGGAGCTGGGGCAGAAGGTCAAAGCCTGTAATAGGAAACGGGGCTGGCCTTTCAGGCCCACTAAGCTGTAAGCCTTCAGTTTGGAGAGCCCTGTGCCCCTCCCCACTGGATCCAGGAATCTTTCAGGGCAGACCCAAGTAGCCCCACACTTCACCTTTTCCCAGGAACACCAGCATCACCAGCAGGAGCCAGGAAGAGAGAAGCAAACACTCCAGGTCCCCACCTCCAGCTCTCACCAAGCTGAGAAGCCTGTGACATCATCAGGGCTCCTTCTGAACCTCTGACATGAACTAGTATCTCTTGTTCTGTTATGTCCCAACCTGCACCCCACTCTGTAGCCAGGCCTTTGCCCACTACCCAGCTCTCCTTCCTTATGATAGTTATTGATGATTTCTATTGCAGCAGCGCCCAGGAGCCCCAGTCATGAACCAGGACCCTATTGTGCTAGGTGCTGAACAAACACAGGACAAAAAGATGGTCCCTGCCCCAAAGAGTTATAATGCAAGAACACGGTAGAGGCAGACAGACTGACTGGGGGGGTGGGGAATCAGCCATTTCCCTCAGTCTCTATATGCCCTCTCCTAACCCTGGCTCTCTCTGCCCTTAAACGTCTGTCTCCATTGACTCCCCTCCTATGCCCTACCACATGCAGCACCCCTTATGCCCTTTCCATCTTATCTTACCTTCCTTTCTCCTTAGTATCCACTCCCAAAACAAAGCCATAACAATTAGTATTTGAATTAGGATAACAACAGAGGCCACAAACGGAGACTGTGACCCCGTTGTGCTAGGCACTGTACGAACACATAGCAAAAGACAGCCCCGACCCCAAAGAGCTAGCAATCTGACAAAGGGTGGGAAGGGAAACAGAAGCACCGAAAGGTGAAATGGTCACTGGCAGAGGTAGGCATAGAGCCCACATCTCCTGACTCTTGGTCCAGTGTCCTAGCCCCACCCCCATAAGTTTAGCTATTATCCTACACAAAACTCTGCAACTGTATGAAGTGTGCATAGCCAAGCAAACTTACAACCTGCTCTTCTTGTGCATTCCTCATGCTCTCCCCTTCTTTAGTTTGTCTTCACTGTTATTTTGGATTCTAAGTTCTGTTCGGGTACAGATCTTTCTATTTGTTCCATATGGTGCATATCACATTCTTGGGGACTAGTTAAAGCAGGGGTGGGCAAACTTTTTGGCCCAAGGGCCACATCGGCATTGCGAAACTGTATGGAGCACCAGATACGGAAGGTTGTGCCTCCCCAAACAGCCTGGCGCCCGCCCCCTCCCACTTCCCACCCTCTGATTGCCCCCCTCAGAACCGCCGACCCATCCAACTCCCCCTGCTCCTAGTCCCCGACCACCCCCTCCCGAGACACCATGCCCATCCAACCCGCCCCCCACCCCGCTCCCTGTCCCCTGACTGCCCCGACCCCTATCCACACCCCCATCCCCTGACAGCCGCCCCCCCCTGGGACTCCCAGACCTATCCAACCCCCCCCGTTCCCCAGCCCCTGATTGCCCCCCCTCGAACCTCTGCCCCATCCAACTGCCCCCTGCTCCCTGTCTGCCCCATGGGACCCCCTGCCCCTTATCCAACCTCCCCCCCTCTTACCATGCGCAGGAGCGCACAGCCCCACCGCCTGGCCCGTGCCAGCCACGCTGCCTGGCAGGAGTGGCAGCCCAGAGTGCTGGCAGCGCAGCACGCTGAAGCTGCTGGGGAGAGCGAACAGCAGGGGCGGGGACGGGGGCTAGCCATAGTTTGTCCACTTCTGGGTTAAAGAGTCTATATCAATAATTTGCGGGCTAATTTCTGCGTTTATTATTTTTTAAACAAGAAAGTTTCCAACTCTTTCCAATGCAGAGATAGAATTCAACACACAGATAGATCACTAGGCACGAACATTAGTCCTGGAAATCACCAGTATCTGCCACGGCTGCCCAAAACTTGCTAATTGAGCCTGGCAAGTCTGTGGCTGAGGGTACCCCATTTGAGACTGATTTATGACATGATGGCACTGCTAAGATTTCTGTGAACTCCCCTCTTCCATGGTCTGGTAGACTGTAACTGAGCTCCAAAATAGTCTCCAGCCACAAGGGAAGAGACGGAAGCACAATGGCGTCGTCTTCTCAGCTGCACTGCTCAAGAGGCTAGAAGGGAGGACCCTGGAATTGCTACACTCTCAACTCCCTGGGTAAACAAGAGGAATATGTTGGAAGAGGAAAATACAGTCTCGCTTCCCTCACCGTCAACCGCAGAAGCAATGTTCCGCAAGGGAGTGGGGAGAGGAAGGGTGAAACCCAGTGAGGAGACAGGAGTGAGGGGTCATGGGAGGGAGGGGGGTTTTAAGCATGGGGAGGATAAAGAGCTGTAGAGTCCTGCGTGGGTGGAGGGGGAGACAGAATGTAATACAAAGGGGAGAGCAGGGAATGTGTGCCCCTTATTGTATTTTGTCTATCCCTTTTACTCCTCACCTGCTCACAGAAACAGATATCGTCAGAAGGGAGCGAGCAAGGGGAATGGACAATGGGGAATGAACAAATAGGAACTAGAAAGGATGAGAAGAAAGGAGATGCTGTTTAAAAAGATGGAAACAACAGAAAGAGAGGAAGGAGGTATAATATTAAGATACATGCTGTTTAGCACATGTTTACCTCTGGAAGTCTAGCTTCGAGGGAAAGGCTCTGAACTGGGGCTCAAGACAGCTAGGTTCAATTCCTAACTCTGCCCCAGATTTCCTGAGTGAAATTCAAGTGTTCTCTGTGCCTCCTCTACAAAATGAGGATAATGTTTCCTCTCTCCACCCTTTGTCGTGTCTATTTAAATTGTAAGCTCTTTGGGGAAGGGACTGTCTCTTGCCATCGGTATTTAAAGCTCCCTGTACAGTGGGATCCCTCTGTGTGGAATATATATAAAAATAAGGAATGAGGAGAATGCTAAAGAGAGAGTTGTACAATTCTTTGCTATTAAGAGAAAGGGACAGCGAAACAAACAATACATGGACAATGATCAAAGTTCTGTGGGTTTCTATCTCCACCTTTCACCCCAGCTATCTAAGTCAGTTAACAAGATATCGGATCATTTTGCTTAATAAAAAAAATCTGGCAAATTACAGACCATGCAGAAATTTTCACAGAATCTGAGAGGCCATTTCTTAGAGCTATTGCTGACCGCACTCCATGGGTGGGGGGATAGCAAGCTTTATGCTTTATGACAAGGGAATTGTTATGTGGCCCAAGTCCTGGAAATGTTTCCAATTTGCTTGTTTTTTAAACCTCACAGCTTGCGTTTCCCCTGAGCCCCACTAACAAGTGCAAAGCAAGGGAGGCACTGACAAGAAACCTATTAACCCAAATGTATCCTTGCTTCAGCTTAGCCAAGAAAAACAATTCACCAGGCCAGGAAACCAAAGTAAAATGTTTCCACCAGGCACAGAACTATTCAGTGGCTGTATACTACAGTGCCTGTTCCAATGAATTAATGGTGGGCTGCAGAGCTACAGGTTCAGTTTGTTGAAAGGGGGGCATGTCTGAGGTGGAGGAGTCTGTTGAAGAATATATTTGGAGCCAGGAGGGTTCAGAGAACACCAGCTGTCTTCCTCATGCTCCTCCTCCACCCATCCCAGAAAGTAGTCTGCTCTCAATGCAGCAGCCCCGCTCCTCATTAAAGAAAGCAGAATGTGGGTTTCCTCTCTCACAGTCCACATAAGCACCAACTTTGGAAAAGGTCTTTGGCAGCCTTCCTCCAAGAGCAGGTGGATGAGAGCTAGCTCAAGTACGTGTGCACAAGGGGAATCGCACCCCTAACTCATAATGTAGAAGTAGCCCTAATATAGTAGCCAGAGTGTGTCTTATCCCTCTATCAACAAAAGAGGCCTTAAAGCCCATTGGCACACATTCATAAAAGTGCCCCCTACCCAGCCCTGTCAGTCTCCTGTGGTCCTGGATATATCATAGGAAGGGCTGGTAGCATCACCTATTATTAAGCTTGCCTGACACTTCACATTATAAGACCCTGTTTTCAGTTGCTTATAACTTTGCAAACGTAAACAATTTAGGCAGAAATTTTCCAGGTTGGATGCCTGCCTCAGGCTGAAATATTTGAAATTTTTTTAAGCAGAATGGTTCAGCTGTTTCTGAGAACAAGACTAGGGGAAAATACATTGTTTTGCCTGGGTTAAAAAATTCTGGCAGTGTTTTCTTAGAACAGCTCTCGCGTCCCCATGCATTGAAACATGGATTTGAAATTTGGCAGGGGAGTGGCCTTCATGTCAGGGATGTGGCTTTTCCCATCCCTGCGAAAATCTGCCCAGATTTGGGCAAGTTTTAAGTCTTTGAAAAATTGCAGTTTGCACCTACTCAATAGAGACTTGTTGCTTGACAGCTAAAATCTCTGAAGATTCTGCCCACACTGAGCATGCTCCAGCCTCTCACAGCTCCTAGTACTGACCAGACTGTGTAGTCACCATCCACACAAGGGACACTGCATGCTTCAGCCTGGGTTTGAAGGACTTTCCCTAGAATCACTATAAGGCATTTTTCCTAATCCTTCAGTCATTCTCATGGCTCTTCTCTGAACCTTCTCCAATTTATCAACATCCTTCTTGGATTGTTGCCACCAGAACTAGACACAGTATTCCGGCAGTGGTTGCACCAATCCCAAATACGGAGGAAAAAAATCTCTCTACTCCTACTTGAGATTCTCCTGTCTATGCATCCCAGAATTGTCTTAGGTTTTTTGCCACAGCATCACATGAGAGCTCTTGTTCAGCTGATGATCCACCACCATCTCCAAATCTTTTTCAGAGTCACTGCTTCCCAAGATAGAGTTCACCATCCTGAAAGTCTGACTTACATTCTTTGTTCCTAGATATATACATTTAAATATAGCTGTATTGAAATGCTTGTGCCCAGCTTACCAAGTGATTCAGATCACTCTGTATCAGTGACTTGTCTATCCTCTTCATTATTTACTACTCCCCTAATTATTGTACCATCTGCAAATTTAATCAGTAGTGATTTTATGTTTTCTTCCAGGTCATTGATAAAAAATGTTAAATACTGCAGGGTCAAGAATTGATCCCTGAGGACTCTACTAGAAACTGACCCACTTAATGATGATTCCCTATTTACAAGTACATTTTGAGAAGAAAGCCATCTTTCAATCCATTTAATGTGCACCATATTAACTTTATATTGTTCTAGATTTTTAGTCAAATGTCTTAAAGAAGGGTCAGTATATTACGTCAACTCTATTGCCTTTATCAACCAAATTTATAATCTCATAAAAAAAGATATCACATTAGTTTAACAGGATCTATATTCCATAGACTCATGTTGATTACCATTAATTACCCTCCTTTATTCCTTTATTAATTCAATTCCCACGTCAGCAACTCCCTCGTCTTGCCGGGGATTAGTGTCAGATTGACAGGTCGATAATTGCCCAAATCTTCCCATTTACCCTTTTTAAATATTAGTGCAACATTAGCTTTGTTCCTATCTCCTGGAACTGCCCCAGGGATGCAAGGCTTATTGAGAGTCAACCTTAATCGTCCTGCAAGTTCGTCAGCCAGCTCTTTTAAATCTCTTGCATGCAAGCTGATTTCAAACAGCACTAGATTAAAACACACTAGGGAACATATAGCACACACCAGCAGGGTCTGCAATGAATGTGCAGCATGTTAGTACACTTTAGAAAGAACACCACTGTAGTGCACATTACCCCACCATGTAGACACATCCTTAAAGTTTACATGGATTGTGAGACCCTGTTGAAAGATACTAAATAGAAGTAAATACAGTCTATTTTTATTAGACAAACCTACAAGATTTCTTTGTCACCTTCGCACAGATGCACCCGATTGTGGAACTAAGCTTGTAGTAAGATATGATGTATCATTTTGGTAAACAGCTGGTAAACTATCTTTTCACGCTGCTTAAAGTGGCCAGAGATGAGTCTGGCTTCTCTTGGAAACATAAAACGTTTACCCACCACCTGCTAAGAAGGCTTTTGTTACTTGCAATTTGTCCTTTGGGCCGTATATAGAGCAAGCACGTATTCTAAGTGTATCTTCAGATAATGAAACAGTTCTGATGTCTTAAAACATGTTTTCTCCAAAATAAATAACAGGTTGTATCACTTAAGGTGATTTTTAATGCTCATAAAAGGTACGGATTTGAAAGCCCCAGAGACCGACGTTCACAAAGGGCCAGAGTCTGAGCCCGCTACCGTCACTGGTGAGCAATTACTCATATGAGCAATACCACTCAGCAGAGGAAAGGCGGTACTATAAATTCATAGAACTGTACAGGACTAAAATTTCCATCTGTCACAGGGTCCACTCACGGTGAGTGGTGCCTCCGCTTGGCTGTTCTAGGAATTAGCACTCTTCCAGTCCCTTGCGGTCTCTCCACCTGTTATCCTTTGTCTCACTCTGTGGACCCTCTCTCGCTCCAGGAGCTGCAACTTCCTCTTCGCGACTCAGCCCTCCAGCCAGGTCACTATGTGGTTTCCCCCTCTGGGGTACAGAGTCTCACTTGACCTGCTTTCCAGGCACAGCCACTCTGTCAGTGGCTAGTGAGGAACCTGGGCCGACTCACTACTCCAGGTGCCATCCCAGGGAGCCTAGAACACACAGCCATGGTCCGTTCAGTCCCCAACCTTGCTGTTTTCTCTCTGGGCCGCTTCCTACTCTGACCCCCGGGGCTTTCTTCTCCACCCTTCTCTTTTCTGGGTATGCCCTTCCCTGACAGCCTGGCCGCCAGGGTCCTACTCTTTCCCTAGGTTCTCTCCCTCCTTCTTCAATGCACAGAGGGTGGCTACAGATTTCCTCACTGCAACCATTTCTGTTGCCAGCTTCTAGCTTTACACTCGCCCATCCCCCACCTGCTCAGCTGAGCTCCAGCTTCCAATCAGGAGTTGCTTCTCCAGCCTAAACCCCTCATGTGCGGCCTCTCTCACTGACTGGCCCCTTTCTCCACTTCCTTCAACCTTTCAGGGCTGTTACGGGGTGAACAGCCCATCAACACCACACCACAAAAAAATTGCATTTCTGGAAAAAAAAATTGTTATGAATTGTAGAAATGCAAATTTTTCCACAGAATGGAATTTGTCAAAATATTGAACCAAAACAGAAGTTTTCAAACATTTCTGGAGCTGGGAAGCTGGAGAGACAGGCTCCTGGGGATGGATCCCAGGGAAGCAGGCAGCTGAGGAGCCTGGGGAGGCAGGCAATGTGGGGAGCTGGGCAGCTCACTAAGCATGCCGCTAGAGCATCAGGTAGCTGGAGGTGCCAAGAATTAGGTCAGCCCATCAGCCAGGCAGCTGGGCAGGCAGGCAGGCAGGCTGGCTGCAAACCAGACAGGGGCAGACAGCATCCCTTGTTTCCACTGAAAGTTATGATGGAATTGACACTTTCTCACAGATCATTCAACATTTTTCAACCAGCTCTATATATTAACAATATGGTTGCCTGACAGCACAGTACAAAGAGTGGAAGCTTACCCAACACCTCACAGCACTATGCCTCCAATGCTACTCGTCCTGCTCTTTTGTAATAACTAAAACACAAACCCACCTACTGCGCTATTCGTCTTGCCTTTTTTGTAAGAACTAAAATAAATACAGACCCACTAGTTTGTCTGGAAAATATTTTCAGGCATCTCATATGTATTGGGATATGGGGACAGCATCAAATTAGACAGACTAAGTTCAGCTTGCAGATTGTTTTTAGTTATCCAGGATCTCAAACTGCGTCCCAGATGTGACAAAGTTAATGCTTTGACTCAAATTACTTGGGGAGACGAGAAGGACAGCGTGGCAGGACATAGGAGGCTTGAGAGCTCAACTGTGGGCAAAAGCAGGGCAAGAAATGACTTTCCAGTCCTCTGGAGGGGTCTTTGCTGATGCAAACCCTTCATATGTAGCATTAGTTCATTACAGTATGTCACAAACTGACATGCAAGTGCAAAATGTAAAATAACGCAAGGAAAGCCAATTTGCGTGCCATTGCCCTGTACTTGTTTGCTGGGAACGCTAACATTTCAGGGGCTCTCCTTTCCTAGGCTTTCGAAGTTGTTAGAGGTTGTTCTCCCAGTCTCCCGAGTGCATTTGGACCTACACAAGCCATACTTTGATTTGGTTAGCCACAAGAACAGCTCCACCAGCACTTTTACCAAGGTGCAGGTAGACCCCTGGCTCTTCTACTGCCTTGCTCGGTGCACTTCAGAAGTTCCTTACAGTACATGCCACGCAACCTGGGAAAACAGCTGACGTGGGGGGAGGGTCGGGGCTGTCAGAGCTTTAAACATGCCAAGAAAGGTAATTCCAGAGCTAGTTTTGAAAGCCAAACAAAGTGACAATCCACTTGGTTGTCCATTTTATGAGGAAAATCACGCTTCTATCATTACGAGCTGACTATAATATTAACTTATTAGCTGACTCAACTCCATTTTGTGTGCAGGATTGAGAAGGATAGCCTCCAGCTTTTGTCCCTTTAACTCTAATTATCAAGTGTACACCAGATTAAATTCAGAAAGAAGTAGCCAGGTCAGGCAATCCACTTAAAGTTTAATGGAAGTTAATGATTCATTGATCAAACTCATTTATGTCTAATTAAAGCTTCCCTGCATTGCAAAAGGCAAGGGGTAAGTTTCATAATACACCTCTCTACCCCTCCATCCCCAGCACATGGCAGATTTGCTGCACAAATGAATGGAAAATCCACAGTGTGTGTCTTTCATGAGTACATGGCTTGGCAACTGCAATGCATATTTAAAGTATAATTATTTTAGATGACTTCACCAAATGGATGGGGTTTGCGGGATGCTGCCAAATACAATCCTGGTATCCAGCTGCACACAGCCAGATTGCAAAGTAAGTGTGTGTGCACCAGCACCAGCACCAGCTCACAACAGTTACGCTGGGGGAGCATAATAACTAGAGCTGTGTGAGGCTTTCGAGCGTGAACCTGAGCATAGCCAGGTGGCAAGGACTGAAAGCTTGAGCCTGAGAGGGAAACTTCTGTTTGCATGTGGATTCACTGTCCACGCTGCCCACATTTTAAAAATAGGCAAAATGGCAGAGCCCTCTACGGCAGAGGAAGGATGGTGTTCAGTATTTGAGCATAAAAATAGAGAGTCAAGACAGTGCAAGATGCAGACTTTATTGCTTCCTCCACATATCAGATCCTCTGTCATCAAGCATCTCCTCAAAATAGTGCTCTCTAAATTCCTGGACACTGTGCTTTATACATAATCATACTATCAGTTTCCCCAATAGGGGGAATATCATAACAGCCTTTATGTCACGTTTGAGAAAGTAAAATTAAACCTGAATACCATAGCCTACTTACATGTGTCACATGCTGTTCCCTTAAAGTCTGTATCATCATTTATATATAATTTAACACCAACTCTTTGACTAACTCAACTTGCTTGAGAGCTGAAGTATTTTCTTTTGTGTTTGGGATGGTTGTTCTTTCATACCTTAGTATTGTCAAAGTCTTGCGTGCACCTTGCAGGTGGTTTAAGGTTGGAACCAGTGAGTCTTTCTCTGGTGAGACAGGAGACTGCCTTGCACTTGGTGGTTCTTGTGGCGTGGTGTTCTGAATCTGTTCTAATACCTGTCACTTTTTGGCCTGTGTTTCTTCTGTGTCCTGCTGATCAGGTAAGTATCAGCAGAGTGTTTTTCACTCTCCTCCTCCTCCATGTTTATCATTTGTGTTTGTAGTGGATGAAGGTATTTGCGGAAGTGGCTGTTGGGCCAAGTCACAAAGAGTGAGAACCCTGAGTCATGGTGTGTTGTGGGGGAGGGGGAGAGAGAGAGAGAGAGAGAGGCACCCTGGTGTGAACAACCAACAGAAGGGGGTGCTAGATGGGGCAAGACCCAGACCCAGCCACAAGGAGGTTCACCTGAAGGCATCTTGGGGCCTCTAGCAGTGGCTTTTTATAAAAGGCTCTACTGGTTTATTTTCATTTTCATTCAAATGGTTTCCCACCCTAGAACATACTGGTCAGACTCTTCACATGCAAACCTTATGGCAAGTCATTCCTTTTCCATTTGGGTTTCTCTTTTGTTCAGCTGCCAAGAGTGACTGTCACAAAAGCTACCTGCCCCCCCATCCCCTGGTCCCCTTTTGTAGGAGTGATGCCCCAAGCCCCATCTCACTGGCATCACATTGTACAATTGTTTCTTTGTTCATTGGTATGCTGTCAGGAGTGACTCAGGACAGTTAAGTGCCTACTTCAGGGCAGACTGACAAAAACAGGGCAGACACCCCAGGCTGGTGGTGTGTTCCATAATTAGAGTTTACCAACACAGTAACACATGTGAACTTCTGGATCACTATAACACTATAACATGGAGCCACAGACAGTCCCCTTGGGCTCTCCAGTCTATCTTGCCATCCAGGCAAGCTGGACTTAGTGGTAGTTGGATGCTATACACCAAAGATCACAAAAGATTCAGGTTACTTCCAGTCCCAAGAGATCCATCACATACCTCAGATCAATTTGTATCTCAGATCTCCCACCAAAGGCAATCCTGTGATTGTAGCCAGTCCTGTGATTAACTAAAGGTTTCTTAACTAGGAAAAAGAAACAAGACCGAGTTATTTGCAAGTTAATGCAAACAAGCATATACACATACATGAGCTGCCATCTATGGTTCCTAAAGATGAGAGATGTAGTAATCTGTCAATTCAAAATGTTTTTCAGAGCAGACCCAGGGGTAACAACTCTGAAACTGGGCCTATGAGCTCCGGCAATCTCCATGGCTCTCTGCAGTGAGTCCAACCAAAGTTGAGAGACTTTACTTTTGTAGGGTGAAATGCATATCAGTACCTATTTGCCATGACATTGAACAACCTTTTCAAAACAAGGTAGGTTTAATCATTACCTGGAATACAGCATCTCAAAGTTTTTAGGTTCGCATTAGACAGGCAATCTTAAAATAGGGTTCATATTGGTGGAAGCCATAGCCCAATCCATGCTCTGTTCAGATCCCAGTGCTCTCTCCTTGTTCCTTTGTCTAAGTCTCAAATGAGAAGGTTTTTAATTCCTCTGCACCCAGTGGGTAACAATTCAAAGTCAAATGGGTAAACTGAGACACGTTAATAAAAATATTACAGAAAAGTCTTGTTTTCACCACAGAAGGTATTATCCATTGTCATGTTTTTCTCCACAGTATCCACAGGTCCTTTGCATTTTGTTTGCTTTGTATTTGTGCATTTGCTTTTGCATGAGCTTTGGTGGTGTAGTTTTTCCTTGTATTTCATGTTTTCCCTGTGCTAGTTGGTGCATTATTTCTGAGTTTGCTCCACTTATTCTCTGTGTTTGGATGTGAGCTTGTTCACTTGCTTTACACACATCTATAGCCCTTGGTAGAATTAGTGTCGATTCTCTGAGCATCTGCATTCAGGCTCTTGCATCTTTTGTCTGTATTACTAATTTATCCTGAATTAATTCATCTTTAAGGTTTGATCATTGCATGAGTCAGCCATTTTGTGAAGCTTGGCGATATACTGTGTCTACCACTCATTACCAACTGTGATACTTACCAGGCCCAACAGGCTTGGCACCTGCAAGATTTTCCCTTCAGGAGTCTGTGGACAATAATACTGACACAGGGACAGCTTCTTCAAAACAAAGTACGATTTATTTGCCAAAAAGATCACAGCTCTCAGGATGCATCTACCCTGCATGCTTCTTTCTGCAGCATGTAATGTACATACCCATGTAGCCCCATTAGCACAGGTATAAATAGCAGCTTAGACAGAGAGGCAGGTGAGTAGAGTAAAGACACACCTGAAGAGTGGTGGGTATGTACTCCTACATGGATCTCTGTTCACCCATACTGTGCCTCCCTGTCTGCATGGTCAGGTTTAAAAAGACTCCTGCCCTTTTAAAACTAGGAATTTCAAGAGATTTTTAGAGCTGGGTATATGCTAAATTTTTGAGTTTAGTTTCTGGAAATCTGATCTCAAACAAATGGTCAGTGGATACTGATAGATACTAAAATCCTATGAGCTAGATTAAGTCCTGAATCACACCAGTTTATGATGGCTTAATGCAGATCTCCCAGTGGAGGCAAGTCCACAGACAAAAGATGTTGCAGCCCAAAGTGACTGTAAATCATTAACCTCTCCACCCCCAACCCCGCCCCGTCTTGCTGGGGGACAGCAGATAGCTAGCACAGTCCTGGAAGTAGGCAGTGATGGCTGTGGAGGGAGCCTGGCTAGAGTAGCTGGGGGATATACCAATTCATACCCACACCCTTCAGGTGTGTTTACTCACCAAGTCAGAGGCAAAGGGCAGGCTGCTGATGTTAACCCTGCCTCCCTCACATGAGGGTGAACCCACAGTCCTTACTGATACAAAACAAGGTGCCCACGTGCCTCTCCCCAGGCCAGCAGGTGTGACTCAGTCCTAATCTCTGTGATCCAAGGGAACAATCTGCACAAATTCTACCACAGTACATACTCAGAGATGTCCCTTGGGTAGGGCCAATCGAGGCAACCGCCCCAGGCTCCGCACTTTGGCAGCCCTGCACTTCAATAAAATTGGGACTGTCCCAATATATAGCCCTTTGTCCTGTGTCCCAACCGATGTACAATCGGGACACCATTTGTCCCGATATTCAGGTGAGGAGGCGGGAGGGGAGGGCAGGGGTTGGGAAGCGGAAGGCAGGCGGGTGAGCGGGGTGAGGAGGTGAATGGGGAGGTGAGCAGCAGGTGGACAGGTGGGAGGGGGTGAGGAGGCAGGCAGACAGATGATGAGGAGACTAGCAAGGAGGCGAGTGGCGGGCAGACGGTTGAGAGGTGAGCAGTAGGCGGGTGGGTAGACGAGGAGGAGGAAAACGGCGGGCAGATGTGGGTGGGGGTGAGGAGGCGAGCAGCAGCCAGGTGCGCCAGGCAAATGGAGAGGAGACTAGAGGGGAGGCTGATTTGTCCCGGGCCCCACATCCCCATAGGGATGGCCCTGTACATACTGTCTCAGTCCTGTCTCTCACTCCTCTGACTTCCTGCTCAACCCAGATCATGGACAGCTGAACTATAAATTAACTACGTGACTAGTAGGATCCAATAGTGACAACACATTAATATACAAATACAATCAATAGTAATACTTCACACTTCCATAATGCCTCCCAGGCCAAAGCCTATACTTACAATGAAAATATACCATATTTTCAATACACCCTATACATATACCAATAAATTAATTTACAATATACTTTAACATTCCTGAAGCTACTGTGATGAATGTGCTAAGCAGGAAACTACCCTTACCAGCAACCCCCTCCCTGTTAATCTATGACCCTCCAGGGTAGAAGAACAGATCTAGTCCCATCCCCAAAAAGGAGGACTTGTGGCACCTTAGAGACTAACACATTTATTTGAGCATAAGCTTTCGTGAAGTGAGCTGTAGCTCATGAAAGCTTATGCTCAAATAAATTTGTTAGTCTCTAAGGTGCCACAAGTCCTCCTTTTCTTTTTGCAGATACAGACTAACATGGCTGCTACTCTGAGATCTAGTCCCCTGCCCCAGCCAATAGGTGGAGGGGGTGGAAACTCTTTGAAAGGGTTAGACCTGCTCTCTCTCTCTCCGGGAAGGTAGCAGCAGAGCAGGATGGGCTGCGGAGCTGCATGGTACGCAGGAGCAGAGCGAGGAAGCAGGAGCTGGAGAGTTGCTAGCAGTGCTCCATGGGGAGCTGAGGACAGGGAAGCAGGCTGCAGGGTGCTGAGGTGTTACACATGCAATGGCTTAGGAGGGTGCTCCTATCACTCTAATACACTCCCCTCCAATCTTTTCAAGGAGATGGCTTCGCAATCTCTGCTGTGGACTTTATGGGAATAACACGCAAATTCACCTCAAATCCAATGGCGCGCTCATCTTGTGGCGTTTCCTTTGCTTGCGTCTTTTCCCTCTGATCTTCATTGAATACAGCACTCTAGCTTGAATCAAATAAAAAATCATCCATTTCCTCTGTCTGCAGTGCACAGCTGCATTAGCTGCTTTCTGTAGGGTTCTCCTGCCTACTGGAGTTTCTGCCAGCAGTTCTCCCAGCAAGCAGGTCTATCTCTGTTGGCTCTGGACCAGAAACATGCACGAGTTTGACTGGAACCTTCTCCCACTGTTGTACCTTGTAAACAGGTAAATCACCTTCAAGTTGTTCTACTACTACATATACTAGTGGCTCCCATCTATCTGCATTCTTAGTTTGTTACCTCGTGTCATCCTTCCTGCTGAATTTCAAAACACAGATAAACTGGTAACAGAGGTTGCCTTCCAAAACGTTAAAAATCATGGAGATTGACAGTTGTATCATTCCTAATATGAAGTTCTCCAGTAGCAGTAGGTACAGCCATGTTGCAATAGCATCTGTTTTCTTCCTATCTGGACAAATCCCCTTTCGGGAGATGGTATGACCCAAGTATTTCACTGAAGTCTGAAAGATCTTATATTTTGAAGGTGCCAGTTTCAAGCCATACTGCTACAGTCTGCTGAAAACTCTTAGAAGACATGGGTCATGTTCTTCTTGAGTAGCTGAGACAATAACCAGATCTAGAAATGCAACAGCTTCAGTAAGATTCATGCCTGTGATGACATGCTCCAGCATTCACTAAAAGGTTGCAAGGGCATTGGTATGTCATGAAGGCATCGTTTTGAATTGTCAGTTATCAGATGGCTTGGTAAAAAGTGTTTTTGCATGAACTTGTGTCTCTACAGGAACTTGGTAATATCCACTGTTCAGATCCAACATGAAAAACCATTTGAATCCTGCAAATAAAGCAAATGTTTCCTTTATGATTTAACTGTCATCACATAAATTCTGTGGAATACATCTCATGACTGGAATATTGGTATAGAGTGATATAGCTTGTTCAGAAAGGACAAGCATGGGTCAAAAGAGAGGCGATGTTGCATTGTATATTAAGAATATATACACTTGTTCTGAGGTCCAGAAGGAGGGGAGATGCAGGCCAGTTGAAACGCTCTGGATGAAGATAAAAGAAAGAAAACAGGGGTGATATCATGGTAGGGGGTCTACCACAGAAGACCAGATCAGGAGGAGAAGGTAAATGAGGCATTTCTAGAACAAATAACAGAAACATCCAAGACCAAGTAGTAATGGGGGACTTGCACTACCCAGACATCTATTGGAAAAGTAATACGGCAAAATACAAAATGTCCAGTAAGTTACTGGACTGTATTGGGGACAATTTTTTGTTTCAGAAAGTGGGGGTTGTAACTAGGAGGACAGCCATTTTAGACTTGATTCTCACTAAAAGGGAGGAATTGGCTGTGAATCTGAAGATTGAACGATGCAACAACAGACTATCCCTCGGGAAAGAAAAAATAAGAATGAATAGTAAGAGGTCCCATCAGGAGCTTTTTAAAGACCTGAAAATCAAAAAGGAATCCTACGAAAAGTGGAAATATGGACTAATTGCTAATGACGAGTACAAAATAATAGCACAAGCATACAGGGACAAAATCAGAAAGGCTAAAGTACAAAATGAATTACACTTTGCAAGGGACATAAATGGCAATAAGAAGAGGTTCTATAAATGCACTAGAAGCAAGAGATGGAGGAAAGTGTAGGTTGTCTACTTAGCGGAAATGGAGAACTAATAATGGATGACATCAAGAAGGCTGAGGAATTTAATGCCTGTTTTGCTTCAGTCTTCAGTAAAAAATAGGGCTGTCTATTAATCTCAGTTAATTCATGCGATTAACTAAAAAAAATTAATCGCAATTTAAAAAATTAATTGCAATGAATCGCACTGATAACAATAGAATACCAATTGAAATTTAGAAGATATTTTTGGATGTTTTTCTACATTTTCAATATAGGTTTCAATTACACCACAAAATACAAAGTACACAGTGTTCACTTTATATTATTATTTTTATTACAAATATATGCACTGTAAAAATGATAAAAGAAATGGTATTTTTCAGTTCACCTCATACAAGTACTGAAGTGCAATCTCTTTATTGTGAAAGTTTAACTTACAAATGCAGATTTTTTTTATTACATAACTGCACTCAAAAACAAAACAGTATAAAACTTTAGTGCCTGCAAGTCCACTCAGTCCTACTTCTTATTCTGCCAATCGCGAAGACAAACAAGTTTGTTTACATTGATGGGAGATACTGCTGCCTGCTTCTTATTTACAATGCCACCTGAAAGTGAGAACAGGCGTTAGCATGGCACATTTGTAGCTGCATTGCAAAATATTTACATGCCAGATATGCTAAATATCCATATGCCCCTTCATGCTTTGGCCACCATTCCAGAGGACATGCTTCCATGCTGATGGTGCTCGTTAAAAAAATAATGCATCAATTAAATTTGTGACTACTCCTTGGGGGGAGAATTGTATGTCTCCTGCTCTGTTTTACCCGCATTCTGCATATATTTTCATGTTATAGCAGTCTCAGATGATGACCCAGCACATGCTCATCTTAAGAACACTTTCATAGCAGATTTGACAAAATGCAAAGAAGGTACCGATGTGAGATTTCTAAAAATAGCTACAGCACTCGACCCAAGGTTTAAGAATCTGAAGTGCTGTCCAAAATCTGAGAGGGATGAGGTGTGGAGCATGCTTTCAGAAGTCTTAAAAGAGCAACACTCCAATGCGGAAACTACAGAACCCGAACCACCGAAAAAGAAAATCAACCTTCTGCTGGTGGCATCTGACTCAGATGATGAAAATGAACATGTGTCAGTCCGCACTGCTTTGGATCATTATCAAGCAGAACCCATCATTAGCATGGAAGCATGTCCTCTGGAATGGTGGTTGAAGCATGAAGGGACATATGAATCTTTAGCGCATCCGGCACACAAATATCTTGCAACGCCAGCTACAACAGTGCCATGCGAATGCCTGTTCTCACTTTCAGGTGACATTGTAAACAAGAAGCAGGCAGCATTATCTCCTGCAAATTGTAACCAACCTTGTTTGTCTGTGTGATTGACTGACCAAGAAGTAGGACTGAGTGGACTTGTAGGCTCTAAAGTTTTACATTGTTTTATTTTTGAATGCAGTTTTTGTACATAATTCTACATTTGTAAGTTCAGCTTTCATGGTAAAGAGATTACACTACTGTATTTGTATGAGGTGAATTGAAAAATATATTTTTTGTTTTTTACAGTGCAAATATTTGTAATAAAAATAAATATAAAGTGAGCACTGTACACTTTGTATTCTGTATTGTAATTGAAATTAATATATTTGAAAATGTAGTAAACATCCAAAAAATTTTAAAATAAATGGCATTCTACTGTTATTTAGCAGCGCAATTAATTGTGCAACTCATCACTATTAATTTTTTTAATCGCTTGACAGCCCTAGTAAAAAGGTTAATGGTGACCAGATTCTCAACACAATTAATATTAACAACAAGGGAGAAGGCACGCAAGCCAATAGGGAAAGAACAGGTTAAAAAATATTTAAATAAGTTACATGTATTCAAGTCAGAGGGCCTGACGAAATGCAGCCTAAGATACGTAAGGAACTAGCTGAACCAATCTCAGAACCATTAGCAATTATCTCATGGAGGATCAGTGAGGTTCCACAGGAGTAGAGAAGGGCAAACATGCCTATCTTTAAAAAGGGGAACAAAGAGGGAATTATAAACCTGTCATGCTAATGTTGATACCTGGAAAGATACTGGAACAAATGAATCACTTTGGAAGCACCTAGAGGATAACAGGGTTATAAGTAATAGCCAACATGCATTTTTCCAGTACAAATCAGCCAGATCAGCCTAACAGGGTTACCAGTCAAGTGGATAGGGGATTTTAGTAAGGCTTTTGATGGTTCCACATAACATTCTCTTAATCAAATTAGGGAAATGTGAGCTAGATGAAATGAATATAAGGTGCGTGCAAAACTGGTTATACAACCATACTCAGAGATTAGTTATCAGTGATTTGCTATAAAATGGAGGGGTGGGATATATCTAGTGGGATTCCTCAGGGATCAGTCCTGGGGCAATATTTCCATTAATGACTTGGATAATCGTGTGGAGAGCATGCTTCTAAAATTTGTGAATGATACCAAGCTGGGAGGGGTTGCAAGCACTTTGGAGGACAGGATTTCAAAACAAACTTGACAAACTGGAGAATTGGTATAAAATCAACAAGATGATATTCAATCAAGACAAGAGCAAAGTACTACACTTAGGAAGAAAAAAATGGATTGCACAACTACAAAACGGAGAATAACTTGCTAGGCTGTAGTTCTGCTGAAAAGGATCTGGGGGTGATCGTGGATCACAAATTAAATATAAGTCAATAATGTGATGCAGTTGCAAAAAAGGCTAATATCATTCTGGGGTGTATTAAGAGGACTGTCATATGTAAGACCTGGGAGGTAATTGCCCCGCTCTACCCAGCACTTGTGAGGCATCAGCTGCAGTACTGTGTCAATTTCTGGGCACCATACCTTAGGAAAGATGTGGGCGAATTGGAGAGTGTCCAAAGGAGAGCAACAAAAATGATAAAAGGTTTCAAAAACCTGACCTCTGAGCATGTTTAGTCTCATGAAAAGAAGAGTGAGGGGGACCTGATAACAGTCTTCAAATACATTAAGTGCTGTTATAAAGAGGATGGTGATCAATTGCTCCCCATGTCCACTGAAGGTGGGAGAAGTAGTAATTGGCTTAATCTACAGCAAGGGAGATTTAGGTCAGATATTGGGGGGGAAACTCCAAATATAAGGATAGTTAAGCTGTGCAATAGCTTCCCAGGGAGGTTGTGGAATCCCCATCAAGTGGAGGTTTTAAGAACATGTTAGACAAATACCTGTCATGGATAGTATAGGTATCCTGCTTGGTCCTGTTTCAGCACAGGGGGTTGGACTAGGTGGTCTCTCAAGGTCGCTTCCAGCCCTCCATTTCTTGATTGTAGGTAAAGGATAAATATCCTTCTAAGTAATGCTGTTCAGTTTTCTTCTGTCTACCACCAACCTGGGGACCCCCATTTTTTGATGAACGAGCACCACAGGTGATGCATATGGGCTATACCTTTCTTCAGATCACACCAACTGTCAGCAATTCACACGGATGTTGCCGCAGACTATCAAAGTCTGAAGGAGACACTCATCTGGTTCACGCCTGGAATGATTTCGAAGTCACCTCACCTTCAGCTTCCTGATGCAGTTTCTGACTGAAGAAGATGTACATGTAGGTTTCTGCCCATTCATCTGGTAATGAAATCATCATAAAACCAGAAAGCCATTCTTTCTTACAGTCTTCAGTTAAGTACTTCATCACATTAGTATCAATGAGAGCTGGAACTTGCTGATTCATTCACTGATTTGGATGAACAAGGATAAGGATTGCATGTTTCCTGTTACAATTCCCAAAGGCCATTTTGGGACTCTCTTTAGGGGTATATGCCCTAAGCAAGGAAAAGTTTGACTTCCAGCCCCTTCAATCTTTAGTTGATCACTGAGGGACTGTCATGATACACCTAGTGTCCTGTTGAGGACATTAAGCAGTCTGATAAATAATAGCACTGAGCAGTCATGTTAAGTACACTACATTAATTTTACATGATCACCCTTGAACCTTGATAACAGCCTAAATAATGGGCACAGTATATTGGTGGATTATTATTAATTTGTGTTGGCATAACTCCGAGTTGGCCTAGTTAGGAAGTGGGACCCCACTGTGCTAGATACTGTGCTAATACATAACAAAAAGAGCTTTACGATCTAAATGTAAGATGAAAGACAACAGGTAGACAAACAGATTGGAGGGGGCACAAAGCAACAATGAAACAACTGAAAAGATACCCCCACCCACAGCTGAATCTAGCATCTATGTACAAAGATATATATTTAAGAAGAATAGTTAGAAGGAAAGAATACTGCACACAGTACCTACAGCATTACTGTTTTCATTAAAGGTGGTTATTCAAACTTACTATACAAAGTTAGGGCAAAATTTCATGTACAGAGCCTAGTATAATGCAGACCCTATCTTATCTGGGGCCTTTCGATGATATTGTAATACAATAAATAAACAAACATAAAACATATTGTATTTTAGAACCCTCCTCCCACAGGAAAAATACTTTAAAGAGGAGTGTTTCTAATCCATACACAGCTACCATTCAAAACGTTATAAGGGCTCTAAACCCTCATCTACTTCAGGGCCTAAGCCAATCACTAATGGATGGGAGTTGGGTAAAATATCCCCTACAGGCAGGTTATTCCATAATCATCCATAATTGTGTTCTTTCTCATTTTTCTAAAGGATCAGGTACCTGCTGCTGTCAAAGAGCATCATGGATTAAATGGACCACTAGTCTGATCCAGTATACGGTTCCTGTGTTTTTAGTATCCAAATCTAAACACTAGCATTCTTATTACACCTGTGTTAATCTCATCTACTTTTGATGGATGTAGCGAGACAAGCTTTTAAGGAAAGTATAATTACTTTTTTGGAAGATTTACATCATCTGCAGAAGGTCATTAGCAAGTTCCTAATACGCCTGAATTACTTTTGAAAGATTGAATAGACCTTAAGCAAAGGTGTTTCAAGATGAATAATCATTCATGGGTGTTATGATTTTCTACCCATTAATACTAGCTATGCAACTGAAGCATCAGATATTGAGTAATTAATAACAGGTATATCAGCTGTAGTGTTTTTAGACCATAAAACTAAGACCATGTCAATGGAAGATTAGGTGGCTAAACAACAGAACAGAGCACCCAGGTCTACATCTTGTAATGGATGAGTTTATCCTTTGCATGATGTCTCCACCCACATAAGTTGTAAAGGCAAAAAATCAAGTCTCCTTGAGAACTTTCTTAGACTAGCAGTTTTCTATTATTACATACATGAGCAATATTTACAGGGGTGTGAATGTTTCCATATAAAAGCCAACAGCTTGTCACATAACCAGCACCAGGCTGTAAGGCCGGTCAGACAGCTGAATCCTGGTAACTTAGATCCTGTAGGCCAGGTGTAGCTAATGTTTGGCAGGCTTTATCACTGAAAAACTATTATGAGAAGGAATAGATATTTTAGTGCAAAGCCGGTGAGTCAATAGAACCAGGAAGGTCCAGCTTTGACTTTATTGCAGCCAAGTGGCAGAGGTGGTAGGAAGTATTGTAGTGCCATAGCCCCTTCAAAATACCTTTAAAGATCTGCAGTTGTCATCTGGATGGGATGACAGGAAATGTATGTGACACACCCAGAGGGAAAGCATTTGGGAACTAAACAATCTAGGTGAAAAAGAGATGGACAGGGAAGATTAATAAGAGTGCTTTAGCCTTTAAGGGGGAATTTAATATTAAAGTTGTAGGGCACCCATGAATTCAGAACAAACATTTCTCCTAGACAATGCACCAGAGAGAAACTTGTAGACAAAACTCCTTTCCCCTATAGTCCTGAAGGCATAAAATTTCACCTGTCCTGTGAAGGATTTCCTGCTCTGCAGAATGAATGCCACTAAACAACATTGTCCCAAAACAAAACACACACACTCCTGCAGGACAAGAGGATGTTTTAAGGCTCCAGAATTGCATGTGTGAACAATCAGGAAGCAACCACAGCAACCAGGAAACACCTGTCTGGACCAACTAGAGTACTGGTTTGAAATCCAGATTACAGGGCCAAGCAGCAAAAGTTATTGGGGGGTTGGGTCTAGAGAGAGCAACTTTTTTGTCTACCCTGCCTTTTCCCAGGGACTGAAGAAAGAGTGGAGGTGAAAGGAAGGCAAGTAGGGAGGATATATGAGAGAGGGGACATGCAGGGGACAAAGGAAAAGGAGCAATATCAAGGGGAGAATATTTGTAATCTGGCTCAGAGAAAGAAAGGGCTGCTATCAGGAAAGTACACAATCAAGCAACAAACAATGGTACTGGAAGTGATAAACCACCTCAGATTACTGGCCTGGTGAACATGGAGTAGTGGAGGTCTTAGTGCCATACCTGAAGGAGAGAGTTGAACTCTGGTTCCAGCTAGAAGCCAGTCTTCTAGAAGATTCCAAGCCAGCACAGATCATTAACCACACAAATGAGCAGCGTAGACCCAGCCAATGTTTCATGTGAGACTAGAAGCAGCCTGAAAGATGCTGACATCACACCCAAGAATCTAACAAGATCATAAAGAGTAGAGGATACCAGTACCAAGGACTAATGGACTGAGACTTCATGGGCAGGCCTATGAGCCAAGCAAAATGTTGAGTACCCAGAGTACAATGTGCCAGTGTGGGGGCTTAGGAAGAAGTTGCAGACCCATTGGCAAAGGAGAAGCAGTGCTATAGTTTTGCATACAAAGCTGTTTCAGAAGACATCAGGATTACTAGGACCCACCCAGAGCAAGAACAAAATATTACAATTTTGATTTCTATACACATACATAAATAATTATTTTTAAAATAATTTTAAAAACAATTCAGTGAGTTCTACTTATTTGTAAATACCCCCTAAACATTTTAGGGAAACAGACTTTCAGGCCATTGGTTGTTCACAAAATGTTCACTGGTTTCAGAGTGGTAGCCGAGTTAGTCTGTATCAGCAAAAACAATGAGAAGTCCTTGTGGCACCTTAAAGACTAACAAATATATTTGGGCATAAGCTTTCATGGGCTAGAACCCACTTCATTAGATGCATGGAGTGGAAAATACAGTAGCAGGTATATATATATATATATATATACACATATACACACACACACACAGTACATGAAAAGATAGGAGATATATATATATACACACACACACACACGCTACTGTATTTTCCACTTCATGCATCTGAAAGCCCATGAAAGCTTATGCCCAAATAAATTTGTTAGTCTCTAAGGTGCCACAAGGATTCCAAAATGTTCACTGTGATGATCTGCTGCCTGCAGTGTGTGATTGGTCACATTATATTTTCTGCTTCCTCACTAAATACTTGAAACTTTTGCAGCAGAACACTAACAAATAGCCAGGAATTTTTCAACAGAACATTTTTTCAATGGAAAATGCAGATTCATCTAAACAAAACCTTTTTTTGTGGAAACCGATCAGTTTTGACAACCTTTCTCAGGTCCAGGATATAACTCACAAAGAGACCTACCCCAGAATAGCTAATAACTTGGTGGTTAGCACACTTACCTGAGATGTGGGAATCTGAGGTTCAAGTGGCTGCTCTGAATAGCCAGTGGGCTATAGAATCTCTCTCTCTCTCTCTCTCTCTCTGGCCCATATACAAATATGACAGCTCCACCAGGAGAGACTGAGACTGGCTCTATAGCAAGCTGGTGAATTAGGCAAGGCAGGGACTTGAACATACGTCTCCCACATCAAAGGTGAGTGCCCTAACCATGGGGGTATTGGCTATTCTGGAGCAGGTAAGTCTCTCTTTTTTCCTTCATAGTGTTCTGCAAAAAAAAGTTTTTGTTTGATGTGGAACAAGAAGTATTTTCAAAACATTAAATTTTCCACAAAACAGAATTGTTGCTGTCTGGTCAGCCCCAACAAACGTCCATCCAATCACAAATAGTCAGTAAGAATTCATGAACAAATCCCCTGACTCTGCATTAAATGAATATTCATGTTCAAAAAATAATATGAACTCATTAGTAGCAGCAAATTGAATTAGAGGTCTTGGTGAATAGATTCACAAATCTATGTTTGTTATCTGACTAGTTCTAAAATATTATTTAATGGGTTATTAATTACTGGTCCTTTCCTTGTAAACTAAACTAATAACTAATGTTGAAGATGTAAGGTTTATAGATACTTTCTCCTATTGTATATCACTCCCCATCTATCCATAACACAAGGCTACATGGTGTGTACTCTAGATCACTACAATTTTAATATGCTGGACTTATACAGAAAGGACATGACCTGCAGTTGCTATTGATATGTTAATAGTTTTACAGGTTAGAATTCAATTTTTCTAACCTTCCATATGGGGTCTAAAAGAATTTTGTTGTTCACGTAAAAATACAAAAACCAATTAAAAAATGAAAATTTTATATTATAACATCTTACTTAACACAAAAATCAACACAGTGCATTGCCCTCCTGAATTGTCACCTACAGGGATTGAATGGCAAAGAATCCTTTCAATAGTTAGAACTGGCTGGACATTTTTTTAAAAGAAAGAGAGAGAATATGACCACGTATGCTTACTTTCCATTGACCGGAGCTTTGTTTTCACTGTGCTGTTCCAATCCCCAGGGCCTCCCCTCTCCCCTCCAAGTCCCCTCCAAATGTAAATTGTCAAAATTAGTCTATTTAAAAAATAGGTTGAGTTACCCTCACACTGACTTACATAAACCCATTTTCCTGTTTTATTAGTTGCATTAGCATTCAATTGCCCTTGAAATGTCACAAGTTCAAGAGCACAGCTGTACATATTTCTATTTGTTGTAATAAAACATGGGGATACAATTTCCTGGGACACAGAAAAGATGGAAGAGAAGGGGGAATGCACGCGGGCAGCGCAAAATTGACTAACACAGTAGACAGGAAAACAAGATTGTTTTCAGAAGAATGGAGAGTTGGAGGTGAATGTGAAGCAGTTTTAGAAAAGCAAATGATTGACTTGATTACTCAGTTATGAGGTTTGGCTTGTTTGTGTTGTCTCTATCTGGAGACATGAAACAGCCCAAGGACCTGCCACTGGCTTCCACTCAAGTTGAGGAAGAGAAATGACACAGTCTCTACTTCAAACAGCTTCCGTGACCTCTTAGTTGCCTTTTCAGAACTACATTGTACATTCTGACTACTCTCATTTGTTAGTGGTGATTTATTTGGGGGCAGAAGCTAGCAATATTCCCTGGCTGTGCATTAACTAACCTAAAATGTTCCAGCGTTACCAAGTGTAATAAAGAAATTGCAGATTACTGAGAAAGTTTTGAATAAAGTAACAAAAAATCCTGAACTTTTGGGAATCTGATCTATGTACTCTTACCTGCTGTAGAAACTCGGGGGAGGGGCGGGAGAAAAGACGAAGAGGAAATGTGCGGAAGAGAAGAGGAGAGAGAGAGAAGCAACAAAAATCAATTGTTGTTCTTTAAGTTGTGAACCTCTCATATTTAAAACCACTATTATCTCGTAATGGGTGTACAAGATAGATACATTTTAACTCGGGTTTTTTTTTGAGGAGTTCATTTCTGGGGGATGGTTTTTAGCAATCTTTGTGTTGTGTACCTGTCCAAAAATCAGAGGGTTTCAGGTCTGTCTTTGTTTATATGCTAATGAGCAATGTACATTATATACATTACTCATTACAGTACTATATGCTGTAACAAGCAATCTTTTTGAAGTGCTCCCTAATGCAGTTTAATATAATATTGTTTTAAACAGCACTACATTAAAGCACCCTTTAGTGCACACCAATTAATGCACAACACATTAGTTCACTTTGGAAATCGCACCCCTGTAATCCACATTATTATTCTGTGTAGACAAGCCCTTAGATACAGCTAATGATAGGCAGTGTTTTTCTAGTGTCTATTGGATAAATACCAATTTGTTTTCTTTTTTCCTTTTTTTTTAAATCAGGGTGTGTTATCGATGTTTATCAGCTAAAACCTAAAATCAGAAGTCCTAATTTTATTACCTGTCCTAAGTAGTTTCTAGGCAGAAAAGCCTTCATTTGGTGGAGGGCTCCCAGTTGCCTGAAACGCATGCATGCCATTCAAGGACATACACATATAAGCACAGCCACCTAATAGACACATCTTCGAAACTTGGCTGCCTGTGGGGTTGGCCATCCAGAGATAAATGATGGCTACAACTCTTAGGATATGTCTATATTACCTGCCGGATCGGTGGGCAGCGATCAATCCAGCGGGGGTCAATTTATCGTGTCTAGTCTAGACACGATAAATCAACCCCCGAGCACTCTCCTGTCGACTCCTGTACTCCGGCACCGTGGGAGGCGCAGGCAGAATCGACGGGGGAGCAGCAGCAGTCAACTCACCATAGTGGAGACACTGTGGTGAGTAGGTCTAAGTATGTCAACTTCAGCTATGTTATTCATGTAGCTGAAGTTGCGTAACTTAGATCGACCCCCCACCCTGCAGTGTAGACCCGGCCTTACTGTCATGGCACAAGCTAATGTTCACCAATATTTTCAGACTGGCCCTATATGCACGAAACTATTCCTTCACGGTGTAACGGGCTGCAGCAGTCTGATGAAAAGCTAGCCAAAACTCAGCTGCCACTACTGTGGATGCACTGAGCTGCAGAGGCAGAACAGTTGCGGCCAGTTTATTTGATAAGGGGGTGAACCTTCCAGTCAAGGGAATGTGAGTGTACAAGATGAGCTGAATGCTGCTCAGCAGGAACAGGTCGGGGACACAGTACTAGAATGGATCACTGCTCTGGGTGGCCAGAGGAGGACACCAAGAAGAAATGAAGTTTTCTCCTTGTGCATGCAAAGGACAAGGTGGCCACCAATAGAGTGACTAGAGAAAGATTCTCTTACCAAAATTGGGGGAGGGGAAAGCAATGATTGACTCAGCAGAAAGCCCAGGTCACCACATCCAAGACCATCCATGGGAGCAGTGGTCCGGACGCTACATTGATAAGCTGCCAAAGGCAACATCAGAAAACAAGCACCTTGTTCATTCGTGTACCTCGTTTGCTGTAGTAGGTGGCCTAAAAGCCAAGTGTGTGAGGGAAGGCACTGGTGGGAGACCATTTCTTCCAGCCTCTCCTGGCTTCCACCTTCCTGGCCCATGACTAGCTTGCATGCACCACCCAAGTTAACCTGAGTGGACCCAGCACTGTTCTGAATAAAGGCTGTGATCATCAAGGCTCAGCCCATTTGCACCCACCCATTCTTTAGTGCATGCATGTTCTGCATGCAACCAGCTACACTTCTCTGAAAATCCCAGATGCACCAATCTTCCTCTTGTGCCCCAGACTGAACATTTGTAGAGGTATTTGCATGCATGTAAAATTTGGAAAACTTAACTCTGTTTTCTGGAAATGCTCAATGGTTCTCTCTCTCTTCAGCCTGTCAGGCCTGCAACCAGAGCAGTAAAAATGTGCTCTCAATAAATGTTAAACAAGTGAGACAGATGCAATACAACAATTTTGGTCAAATCTGAATGGATCTGTGGACTATATATCGTGCAGCAATGCATCCTCTGTTAGACACACAGATTGCCTTTTTCTTTAACTATTGATACAACCCCCCCACCACCACCACCTTTCATTTGATTGCTCCAATAAACCACTTGCCAGCATGTTCTATGGGTTCTGTTACTGTTTCCTCAGTCCTCTTTGTTGTTAATAATTTGGGAGGAATGTATGCAGATGAGATTCAAACATCTCTTTTCCTGGGATATAGTACGTATACATTGCTTGTTCTGCATATTAAATTAGAGGAGGATGTGGTAAGAACTTCAAGTGTTTTCAGCATTTTGTTTCAGACAATATTGTGCCACTCATCTATTTCTGCACTCCAGAGAAACAAGGTTTCAAGTGTACCCTTGAAACAGATTAAAAAAAAAAATCCCTCATCCGTACTAGACTCATAGACTTTCAGGTCAGAAGAGACTATCCTGATCATCTAGTCTGACCTCTTCTACATTGAAGGCCGCAGAACCTCACCCACTCACTCCTGTAATTGACCCCAACCTCTTCTACCACTTGTTTAAAAGGAAACTTGCCTTTATTCACAATGGAGGGTAGTTGAAAAAACAAAGAATGTGCCTACAAAACACAAATACACCTTCTGCATTTTGTTGGCAATTATGTAAAACACAAATGTCTGAAACAAGCAATGTCTCATTCATGACCTGGCTTCTGCAATGACATCACAGTCTGTTATGAAAAACACATTGTATATGTTCAGCACTTGCATTTCACTACTAAATCCAGAAGGAACAGGAAATAGGTGAGTAAGAAATCCTTGTTTAAATACGCTTCTCTTCAATTGGCCACTAGGGCAAAACCATAAACTGAAATAAAAGACTTATTTGTTGATTGAGTAAGTGGCACTTCTTCATCTGAGTTACTCAGTACAGAACCAACGCCCCAATATAATGGCACTATACTGCTAGAGGTATTATATCTTTCAGATGAGATGTAAAACCAACCTCTTGATCACTGTGGTCATTAATTAAAAATCCAAATATAATTTTTTGCAGATACAGGAATATTTAACACCAGTGTCCCATCCAAATGTAAACCTGGGTAGTTACTTTCTACCTACATATTATCCCACTACAGTTTCAATGAGTTACAGTTCAATGAGTTACATAATTCCCTTCCTGTTTTTAAACACTATGGAGTTTTGCTGCATATTGTGTCTCTAAGAGGTGCAGCACAGAACTTTCAGCCCAGGAAGAGAGGGCCTAAGCTGACTCTAAACCTCCTTTGCACCCAGACTCCTGATCCTGGGCCGTTCCAGGGATGGAGAGGCCTCCAACATAACTTATACAGCCCTGGGGCCTGTTTAAATTATGGAAGCCTGCCCAGGCTGCCTGTTGGGTCACAGTGCTGCCTGGAATCAAAACTCAGCACTGAAATCTCATCCCCAGCACATCCTTCCTATTCCCAGCATGTCCCCATGCCAGAGTTTGTGAGAGGGTCCTCAGAAGTCTTGTGGCTTTCTTCAAAGGGCCTGCACTAGGGGAATCTTGGCTGGATATGGGACATGTAAGTCCCCTTTATGCTGCCTCGGTCCTTTCACATGGCACAAAGGTACTGGAGCAGAGGTGAAGATCTCACTTGGGGTTTTTCAAGTCCCCTGACATATTATGGAGTCAAAGGCATGGCACTGGGATAAATGCAATACTATCTAATAACTATCTAATAACATATCAAAACGCTCTACTTCTTATGGGTTTCAGAGTAGCAGCCGTGTTAGTCTGTATCCGCAAAAAGAACAGGAGGACTTGTGGCACCTTAGAGACTAACAAATTTATTTGAGCATAAGCTTTCGTGAGCTACAGCTTATACTCAAATAAATTTGTTAGTCTCTAAGGTGCCACAAGTCCTCCTTTTCTACTTCTTATGTCTGCCTCCACCAGATTCCTTTTCAAATGGCTGGCACTGAGCTTTAGGAGAGCTGTTATCAATAGCAGCATTCCCTACAGGATCTTTCCATTGCAGAGCAACAAATGATAGTCTTCATCATCCCGTTCCCACTTGCTGCTGAACAGCTGTTTAATGGCCCACAGCAGTGACCTCTGATCCTCATTCAGCTCCTGTGAAGTGCAAAAATAAGGAAAGCCAACACAGGTGGGTAGGGAGAGAGAGAGACGGATAGGAACCAATAAGGAGACAATGCTGGATGTATCCATAATCATAATGGAACTGGAGTCAGAGGGGCCATGTTCCCTGGAGGAACTGTAATTGATGGGACACCTCTGGAACAGGGACCATGGGACATTAGGCTGGAAGCTACTCAACCACATGGATAGAGCCATGCAAGTTCCACTTGTTCAATTTAACCTGCATTCAGCATCACTCGTGCATGAAACATGGTGGCAGCATATGAGCTGTGAGGTTTCTGCAGTGCAGCAGCTGGTGCAGTGAGATATGGAACTAGGTCAGAAGCCCCCTAAAGCTCTGGATTTTGCAGACACAAGCCTAGCCCAGTGATGGACCTGGTGGAAGGAGGAGCTCAAGCTGTACACAGACCTGCCCCTGCAGGAGTATGACAACAGCAGGATGGTAAAACAGTTACTTTATCTTGTTGCAGATCAAGGCAGAGAGATCTGCAGCACACTGAAGCTCACCATTTCCTCAAGCTTCACAGCAGTCCTAGGAGCCCTGGGGAACTGTTGCTCCCCAAAGCAAAACAAAAGTGTGCAATATGCACACTGGTTGCTACCTGCAATTTTGGGGACTTGATGGACTCCCTGATTCGGGACAGGATAGTCTGCAGCATTTGGAATCACCACTTGAGGGAGCGGCTGCTCTGGGAAGGCAATTTCACATTAGTCAATTGCTTAGACATGGAGTGTGCAGCAGAAGCCCTAAGCGAAAGGTGAAAACCCTAGGAGGCACAGCACCACCAGAAGAACAAGTAGTGTGACAATAGCAAAGGAGAGCAGGTGGCCAGGGTTCCATACCCATAGCAAGATGCATTTACTAGGGGACACATCATGAGCACCCAAAGGAGAAGTGCCCAGCACTCAGACAGCATTGCAAGGAATGTGGCCAGTTGAACTATTTTAGCAGCATGGGCAAGAGCAGAGGAAGGTCCCAGAAAGATTCAGTCAGACTTGTACAAGATGGGGATGGCACATCAGACAGCGGTGATGACATCTTTACTTTCTTGAGTCTAGGGGCATATCAAGTTCAAGCTGTTGGGACAGGAAAGCAACAAGCGATAATATGAACTTCCATGTGCAGAGTGGAGCAATTTCATCAGTACACTTATGGCCACTCAGTAAAAGTGCAATCAGACCCCAATCCTAGAGACAATCATGGCAAAGCCTCTTCTTAGTACTCCAAAAAGATTGCGGCACATGTTGATGCACCTCTAGCACTACCAGGTAGAGATCAGGTATTATCCGAGATGATTACCAGTGTTAGTGGACATGCAGAACAAGGCATATCTACGCAGCATCAGTGATTTGGGGGAAGGGAATCAGGCACTGAATCCATTAACATGCTGAACTATCTCCCAGTTTCAACTGATGGAAATCAAAGAGGCTGCAGAAAAGGATCTCCAACCACAGACAGCCAAGCGAGTGATATTAGCAGAATGGCCAGAAGACAAAAGAAAAGTGCTGGTAGGAGCAGAACCATATGTTCAAATGATGGGGTCTAAATTAGCTGTTACCACTGTAGAACGAGATCTTGGAGTCATTGTGGACGGTTCTCTGAAAACATCTGCTCAATGTGAAGAGGCAGTCTAAAAAGCTAACAGGATGTTGGGAACCATTAAGAAAGAGATAAGACAGAAAATATCATAATGCGGCTGTATAAATCCATGGTACACGCACACCTTGAATACTGCATGCAGTTCTAGTCACCTAAAAATGGATGTATTACAACTGGAAAAAGTACAGAGAAGGGCAAGAAAAATTATTAGGGTATGGAACAGGTCCACCTGAGGAGAGATTAAAAAGACTGGGACTGTTCAGCTTAGAAAAGAGATGACAAACAGGGGAGATATGATAGAGGTCTATAAAATCATGACTGGTGTGGAGAAAGTGTATAAGGATGTGTTATTTGTCTCTTGCATAACACAAGTATCAGAGTTCACCCAATTAAATTAATAGGCATATAACATATATAAAACATATATAAGGAAGTACTTTTCCCATACAATGTGCAGTCAACCTGTGGAACTCATTGCCAGGGTATGTTGTGAAGGCCAAAAGTATAACTGGGTTCAAAAAAGAATTACATAAACTCATGGAGGATAGGTCCATCAATGGCTGTTAGCCAAGATGGTCAAGGATGCAACACTATGCTCTGGATGTTCTTAAAACTGATTGCCAGAAGCTGGGATTGGCTAACTCTATAATTGCCATGTTCTATTCATTCCCTCTGAAGCATCTGGCACTAGCCACTGTTTGAAGACAGAATACTGGGCTAGATGGAACACTGGTCTGAGCCAGTACATCCATTTTTATGTTCTTAAGAATGACCTGAGTGTGCAGGATGGAATCATATTTCAAGGACAGAGAGCTGTTGTCCCTGCCTCATTACATAGGTGTGTCATGCAAAAAAAATACATGCTTGAGACATGGGCATTGACAACTGTCTTAGCCAGGCTTCAGAGAGTGTATAGTTGCCAGAAACGAATATACAACTCCGTTTATTGATAGAAGGGTGTGACACCTGCTGGTCATGTGATAACTGCCTTCAGAAAGAGACTCCATTACCATGAGCTGCCTGCTTGACCATGGGAAAAGCTAGGAGTAGAGTTATTTGCCTTCAGTGAAAAGTAGTATTTGATTAGAGTGAACTACAATTCAAACTGTTTGGAGGTCAGTACCATGCCTGAATCAAGCAGCAAATCAGTGATTGCCAAACTGAAGGCTCACTTTGCACAATACAGCATTCCAGACACTGTATTCCAACAAGAGACCCCAGCATGCCTTGGCAGAATTCAAGGAATTTGCACGCATATGCGAGTTTGACCACCACAACTCCTTCCCAGCAAACCCACAGAGTAATTGGTAACATGGTATCCGCTGTGAAAACAGATTAGGGACTGTTACACAGGGCTGTTTCTTGTGGTTCAGATCCTTTGTTAGCATTTTTGGTACACACAACTACCCCATTGTAGGGGAGTCAAAACAGCCCATTGCAGGCACTGACAGGACAAAGGACCAAAATCCTGCAATCAGTGAAGGTAAACCTATTGCAGCAAGAATGCTGGAGATGCTGCTGAGAGGAGATAACCAACAATCAGAAAGCAGCCATTTGAGTACAACAGCTCAGCCAAGGACCTACCGGCCCTGGAGACAGGCATTCTTGTGAGGATCCAGCCATTACAGAGACACCAGAAGAAGTGGACTAAAGGAGATGTCAGGGGTACAGTGGCACATGAGTCATACAAGGCAACCGTGCAAGAGGGACAAGTGATTCAAAAGAAAAGGAGACATTTACAAGCCAGCAGACACAATGGTGACAGATGCCACCTGGAACTGGGGTACACTGAGCCCTCTGACCCACCAGCCTGGGCTCCCTCTCACACTGTGCTGCTGTGACAAGCTGCAAAGCCCTCCAGCCTGCACTTTCACCAGCATTCACACAGGTAGGGATACACCCAGCTGCAGTTACACACAGGCTCTCTAACCACCAGCTTCCCAGCCTAGGACCCCAGAGCAGTACCATCCTGCCCTGGTCAAATCTGGCCAGTATATGGGTTTAATACCCAGTCCACCTCTCCCTCAATGTGAGGAGAACAATACACATTTGTGGTAAGCAGAGATTTTCCCCAAGCATACCAGTCAATGCTCACTGGTTTGGATTAAAACATAAAATAAGTTTATTAATTACAAAAAATAGATTTTAACTGATTATAAGTGCTATCAAACAGATCAAAGCAGATTACTTCGTAAATAAACAGAAATGCAACCTAAGCTTAGATAGATTGGATATGAATAGCAGATTCTCACCCTAACTGATGGTACAGGCAGACTTGTAGATTCTTAAGGGGCAAGCTGCATTTGCTTTACATTTGGAATCCCGAGGTCTTTCAAACACAGGCTAGAAATCCCTTTAGCCTGGGTCCAGCACTTCCCCCAGTTCAGTCTTTGTTCCTCAAGTATTTCCAGGTGTCTTCTTGTGTGGGGAATGAAGAACCACCGACGATGTCACTCCCTGCCTTATATAGCTTTAGCATATGGCAGGAACTCTTTGATTCAAAACTTCGTTCCCAGACTGATTTGTGGAAAAATACTGACATCTCAAGATGGAGTCCAGAATCATGTGGCCTGGTCACATGACCTTGCAGTGTTATAGTAGCTATTGCTTACAGACTGGCCGAAGTGCCCACAGGAAGGTTAAGCTATTCCACGGTCCATTGGTTTTGCTGATGGGTCATCAGCCCCATCTGGCTTCATTGTTGCACCTGAAAGGCTGGCTATGGGTGTTTTCCAGAGTAAGCCCATTTGAAATACAGATCCCTAGTCAATATTCATAACTCCAGATAAAAAAAATGATACATGCATACAAATAGGATAATCATGTTCAGCAAATCATAACTTTTCCACTGACACCTCACATGACTTATCTTGCATAAAATACATCATAATAATGCTATAATCATATCATAATAATCATATGAAGAATATGGGGTGTAGTGTCACAATAACACCCAGAGAGATCCTACAAAGAGACAGAGAACCATCCAGAGGCTAACCTCACAGGAAAGCAGAAATCTCCACACAGAAATAGTTTGCTAGACTAGGAGATGGAGATAACTCACTCCTGGTGTTGTCACCTGTTGAGAAGACCAAACTATCTCAAAGACTATATCACTAGCTGAGTCTGTGGTAAAGACAAAATTTGAACTCAGCTATGTTCCAGAAGCCTCAGGCAGAAAGGATGGGGAATGGGAGGCTGGGTGTCAATGATTTGTTTTTAATGTTTATAAAATAAGGAAGATGTATCATGATGCAAGTGGAACTGGAGTCAGAGGGTCCATATTCCCTGGAGGGTTGTTATTGATGTGACATCAGTGGAACAGGGGGAATTAGGCTGGAAGCAATTCAGCTCCCTGGACAGAGCAGTGCACAGGGTTTAATAAACTTCCACCTGTTCACTTAACCTGCATTCAGCATCACTCTGTGAATGAAACATTGGATACATGCTTTACATGGCTTTATGTTTTAATCCAGTGAAAATAAACAGGTTAATTCCAAAAAACACGCAATGTGTGCACATGAGCTAAACTGAAGAGCACGTGTGTCACTATGTTCCTATGGCCTAGAAGTGTATGGGAACAGTAGAAAGTGATACATTGTTGCAATTAATGCTCACCTTCACCTGATGTGTAATTAGTCTGCACAGGGCAGTTTCAGAGCTGTACTGAGCATGGCTGAAAAGGGGGCTGCTTCTACAAGCTAGAAGCTGGAAAAACCTTCTCTTGCCCTTTGTAATTCTCTCTTTTCTGGCAAGTTCTCCAGAATCCAACCCTTGGATAAGTACCAGATATGTGTCATGCTTTCTTTGTAATATGGACATAATTATGTGTATGGTATATAGGGGGCCACCTGTGCACACTGTGACGGGTTGGCTCACAGAAACCCCCTGGGGCTGCCAACTGATGTACCAGGACTACTTCTGCCCCTGCTTTCTTGCCCTGGCAGGTTGGGACTCCAGCACCCTGTGTTGCTGAGCCAGACACACCAGTCTGCTCCAACACAGACCCAGCATCTGAACCACATGCCCCAAAGCTGCAGGCTAACTGAAAGCAACTTAAGAAGTGTTCCTTTCTTTGACACTCAGATGCCCAACTCCCAGTGGGGTCCAAACCCCAAATAAATGTGTTTTACCCTGCATAAAGCTTATACTGTCCCTGCAGAGTTCAGAGCAAAAAAGCACCTTCCACATGGGGATAACCCTTGGAGGGGACTGCTGAGTAGCCATTACCTGCACAAGCCTCAAATGCCCATTAGGAACACTGCAGGGAGTGGAATTCCGGGAACACATGGCTTCTCACAGATTCCAATTGATTCACGGGGTTTGGATGTCCTTGCAGCCTGTTCCACAGAGGGGGGTATAAAGTTACAAGCAGCAGCTCCACTTGCCTGATGGAACAATCAAGACACTGCTCTGTGAGGAGACCCCTCTGTTTACATTTCCTCCCCTTTAGTCTATGGCAATCGTGTTAAAATCTAAAATGCAGGTGCTTACACATGCTATGGTAACGCTGTCCAATGGAGGATTTCTTTTCTTTTTGCTTTTTTTCTTTTGGAATAAAAAAAGCTCTCCTTTGCTTTCCTAACATTTCCTTGGCTGGGCACAAGGCTGAATAAAAATAAATTTCTCAGCAAAAATATGTTTTGCCTGTAGCAACAGTGTAAAGAGACAGGTGCACAAGGCCAGAAGATGTATTTTACCTGGCGTGGCACATTTTGCCACTCTGAATGTATCCTGTGTGATCTGATACACTTATTCTAACAAGAGACAACCCCAGAGCAAGAGGGAGCATGTGACAGCAGTGATGGGGCGGGGAGAGAAATGCAGAAGAAACTCAGCTATTAAAAAAAATAACTAGACTTGAATCTGATTATTTGTTTGAGAAATGAGCAACTGAAAGCTGTTGCATTCCATAAGCAGGCAAGCGCTGTCATCACTGACCTTAGTGGGGGATTTGTGTGTGCCTGTTGAAATACAGCCTCATAAGCTGCACACTGGCAGGAGAAAGACTGTTCATCGTCATCTGGTGGATTACTGGAATGCGACGAAGCTTTTTTGTTCTTGTTCAGAAGCCAGGAGGATTGGCTGATGTCTCAGGAGCTGGCTTTGGTTGGTGCTATAAAGTACTGGAAATAGCTTAGTTGTATATGCATCCATGTCCTCTACGGGATGGAATGTCAGCCCTGATCATGTGTTTATTATGCTACCCATCACTGGCTGGCCTACGAAAAGGTTAGTAAGCTGATTGACACAACATGGACTGAGTGCGTCTCAAATGCCAGAGACCTGTATCCTTGGAGCTTACTATCCTGAGCCATATTTTGGCCCCCGTTCATCTTGGTTGCACTGCCCTGGCAACACATACCAACTGGAAAGCCACCAGATCCAAACTCCAACGGATATCTGCAGTGGGGCGGAGGTGGGAGAAGGGAGGGAGAATCCTCAAATGACATAGCATGGGGTGAGGTTGGGGCATTTCCTTATCTTGACTACCAGAATAGCCATTTGGACCCATGGTCAGCAGGGTGTAAATTACAACAGCCCAGAGACTACTCCAACTTATACTGGGAATGACCACGTCCTTGGCTGGCCGCATGGTCATTGGGATGAGGCGCATAAAAGTAGCTTAATGTACCACCACACACCCCTCCAGAGCTGCACCAAGATGAGAGCCCCTGAGTGCAAGGTGATGGAGAATCAGGCCCCTAGTGCCTCCTGCTTAATTGCTGTTGCTATGCTGGCTGCCCCAGCCCACCTGATCCCTACAGTGGCTGTCACCTTTGTGTTTGCTCATCACAGACACCATTTTGATAGGGGTCTCACTAGGTAGGCTTATTATTGTTTAATTTTGGTAAGCCAGGCATACAAGGCCTGTAAAGATTTCTGCATGCAACAGAAAAAGACTCTTGGGTAAAAGACTGAGTTTGCTTGTAAAAGCTGCTTTCTGTCTGTTGTCAGATGTTGGCTCCTTGTGTGTGTTTTTGCAATACCAGCCCTGTTCTTGTCCATTTCTGTGAGCCTGCCCACGGGCAGAACCTGACTTCTGCTCACAGCCAGTCTCTTGCTATCTTGACATTATATTAGCAAGGCTTGACCACTCCTTTAGTTCAGGCCTCAGGTCTCACACTGGGCCTCCGATACAAGGCCTTATGTCACAGGCTCCCTTTCTACTACACTGCCACATAAAGAAACAAGCATTTCCTGGCCATTTTTACATTTGTGTGGTAATGACTAAAAGACAATGCTCCAAATTGATAACATATATGTGGGGCTAACAGCTATCCAGCAGGGAGAAAATAATGTTCAAATTGTATAAGCTGTCTGCTTCCATGGGCTAAGAAGGGTGGGAAGGGGTAACTGAAAATTTGGTCTGGTGGCATTAGAATTAAAAACAATTAATTCTAGGGGATCCCTAATTGAATAAAAAAGTATGAAGGGGTTGTGCAAAATTACCAACGATAAGAGAAAATCCTTGCTAATGTCACCAGAATGCCGAGATATACAGGGCAGTGTTATTACCATTGGGCTCTTACGACATTTTTTAATAATATAGTAGAGTAGGGCATATGGAAATTTGAAAAAAAAATCTGTATATTATAAAGTGGGAGAAAATAATTGATGAGTTCTTGCTGCTTTCCATCAGCTTTTCTACCCACTCCTCCTTCCTTTATCCTCCCCACTTCCATAGGTGTAATTTTCTCTAAGACATCTTAATCAGGGGCTTAAAACACTCCATATATTTGATTTTTAAAGGGATTGAGTTTTGCCACTGAAGCCAAGGATATAAGCCCTGCTGGAACCTATGACCAGTCTACTGTTTTGCTATTAAAACCATATTTTAAAGTCTTCTATGTGGCTACACCAAAGCCTTGTAATACATGGAGCTTGTGCCATGTTCAAGAAGGAAATGGAGTTTGAGTGACATGTCATTAGAGGCCATTTTTCAACTGAAAAATATGCTTGAAATAAGGCACCATACATACACCTGAAGGGCACCAGGAAGGTGACCCCCACCTCACCCCTCTATTGGCTCCACCACAGCTTCATCAACTCTCGGCTGGACCACAGCCATGTGCAACACCTGGGCATGAAGCCACGGGTGGCAGGTGAATCCCCACTTTGGGGAGGCTAGCCAGCCTGCCCTGCTCCTTCCACCCAAGGCCCATCCCCGCCCCCGCATGCTGGAGTCCCAAACCCCCCTGCAGCTGGAGGAGCCCGAGGCTGCCCCCTCCCCATAACCAGAGAAGCCCCAGCCTGCCCACCCCGGCCACGCCCACCCCCCAAGCGCCGGGGTGACCCCAGCACTGGGCTGAGCCACCAGCGCTCCCAAGCACCAGGCCCGGTCACTGGCCCGATGCCCCTCCGTCTCAGGCCAGCCCAAGTGCCAACCCTGGCAGTCTGAGGTCCAGGCCTCCAGCTGTAGCTGAGCCCTCACAGGCTTCATGTTAGCCAGGGAGGGAAGGCGGGGCCTCCCAGGGTAACATGGGCAGGACCATGGTGTGGGTCAGGGGAGGTTTAGCCCATGCGTGAAGCCTTCAGCCCTTAGGAAACTCCAACTAGTACAGAATGCTGCGGTGCATCTCCTCCACAACATGGGCTACTGCGATCACATCAGATATGTCCTCCACTCTCTAACACTGGCTTCCCATAGACTGTCTAATCAAATTCAAAGACTCAGTCCTTATCTTCCAGGCACTCAGTGACCTATGCCCAGGATATCTAAAAGATCATCTAGAGTTCCGGGATGGAGACCCTGATTGACAATTTCCCTCCTCAGCACAGTGACACTTTCTATTGTAAGGATAAAGTTCATCTGTGTAGGAGACCATGCTTTCTCAGGAGCTGTCTGAGACTGGAAGGAACTCTCCCAGGAACTAAGACCATCACAAACCTCAACATTTTCCATCCCAAGTGCAAAGTGCACTTCTTTGACCTTGCCCTTTCTAATATAAACACATCGCATCATATACGTTTAAAAAAAAATCCTAGAACAAGACACTCCACACACAATCCTCCTGCTTGGAAGTGGATGAGAGGAAAAAGCAAACCTCAGGTGTCAGATGTTAATCATGTTGATTAATGCACTCAGATAATACAGTGATGGGAGTGCATAAGAACCTATATAGAATGGAATATAAATACAGGGACAGAGCCTCTCCTGAATATCTATCCCAAAGCATGGATATCTCTGAACTTTGAATTACTTGTGTCCTCAGAACTCACAAGGAATTTGACCATATCAACTTCTCATTTAATCATTAATCTGCTATTGTATTAATTGTACCATTGATTGGGACCACACACAAAGCACTAGTCACTATGAATAAGATTAAGGACCAGATCCTGCCAATCATTGGACATTTAACTAGAGCTGAACAAAATTCAGATTTTTTGCCCCATAGGAAATGCTGACATTTCAACATTTGTTTTTCTCATATATCAGGACAAAATGATGGAATTTCAGAGTTTCCTACAGTATGGAAATTCTGAAGAGTTTTGCTTTGGAAATGTTAACGTGTTTTGTTTCAACATTTTCAGTCCAAACAAAATGTTCTAACATTTACAAAATTGAAATGTTTTTTGGTTTGTTGAAATGACCCGAAACACTTGGTTTCAATATTATGCTGCATTTTCCCATTGTGGCACTTTGCATTATGGGAGTTGTAATTCAGGATTCTCATGCTCCACATTCTCCCCTTTGTGCCAGGCTCTCTGGCTGGACTACAACTTCTATATTGTAACCAGAATCAGGTAATTCCACTGATGCATCACACAGCTGGGTCAGAAGGAAATCAGTACCTTATAAGAGATGTAATCCTTCAGGGAGTATATATGAATGAATGGGGGCCAGAACTACAACTCCGGTAAGGCAATGTGCTGAGAGGAAAATGCTGTTTAATGTTTTGTTGAACTGATTCAAAACTAAATGTTTCAGTTAAGTTCAAAAACGTAAATATTCTGATTTGGTTCAAACTGACACAAAAATGAAATATTTAATTTTGATGTTCCTAAGAAAAAATTAAAATTTTCATTAAAATTATTTTTTTCCATGGAAAATTTCAATTTTGTGAAAACTACATTTCCTTTTGGAAAATCAATCCCAGACAGTGTTTAAATAAACTATAGTAACTTCAAGAAGCTTCTTGTAAATATAATCTTAATACACATTTCTGCCTCTGGCCTCAGGTTTTGATCTCAAAATAAGGGAAGTACTTGTAAACAGAAAGCACATTCAAATGATCATATTCTAAGTCTTCTCATTTTCATTATAGTGTAATATTGCAGAAAGTCCAAAACCAAGAAGTACAAAGCAAACAAGTTGGGAGGGAAGAAGCCAACTTCTGGCACGGAGGTGTTGCAGAGCCTGGGGGGTAGGTTGTGTATTTTGTATTTTATAACCTAATCTGGAAACTAGTAGATGCCTACCTTTTGACCATTATTCCCCACCACCACCCCCGAGTATCATTGCCATTGGTGATTGTACTAAATTCACAGCAGTGACACACTATTATGTCAGACAACGCTCACTGACTGACAATGGTGATGTCACCTTTGAAGGTGGTGCCTCTGGAGATTATGCGCAAAAATATTATTCACCATAAGTTTTGACCAGTCTCCAAACTGGGCCTAATTAGTGCCCTTTTCCCCCATCATTCCAAACTTCTAGTCAAAATATATGTTCAAGAAATTGCATGAAACTGTTCTGTCCTTGTGGAAGCTGCTACAGATGCTCTGCAGCTGATTTAACTGCTATTTTTATCTAGATGCTATAACAAAGCTCCTTCCCCCAAAAGACAGACAGTAACTTTTTCAAGGTAGCTAATGAGATTAAGGAGTGGTAAAGCTGAAAAGGTTACTGTTCCTGACCTTTCATACAGGCCTAACTGTCTTAATGAATTCACAGGCTAAGACAAGTCGGCTTCAGACATTGGATTCCAGATTCACTTCCTCTCACATGGGAAAAAAATCTCAAATTTATTGAAGAACTGAGGAGTGGTGCATTAAAGAAAAAAAGAAAAGGCAAATCACTCAATACAGAAGTAACCCAACTAACTAAAAGATAGGCAGAGGTCTGTGTGACTGCATGGTAAGCAGCTATAAAAGAATGTGCGCAGAATATCAGTGGTCTTCAGAGAGGTCTTCATTTGTGCCAGATAAAAAATAAATTGAGACAAAGTGAAAAAGTTTGTTTTCCAAAAACACCTGGGAACACAACCTATTGAATCTCCATATGGACTCACTGGGCCTAGTTCTATGCTCAGTAACGTGTACAATCTCACTGGCTGCACTGGGGAGCATGTGTATAAGTAACGGCAGAATTTGCCCCACCACTTTTAAAAACATAAATAAATGGAGATTAACCTTAACACTCTCAGGGCTTGTCTACATGGTGCCTTAATCCACACCAGCAGGGGTGTAAATTCTAATATGCACCAGCGTGTCATGCACTAACTGGCCCCTGCAGACACTTCTGGTGCACGCTAAAAGTTCCCTCATGTGTTAACATAGCACTTTTTGAAATGTACTACATTTACCGTTTGAAACCATTTCAAAAAGTACTATGTTAAGGCACCCTAAGGAACTTTTAGTGTGCATCAGCAGTATCGGTGCAGGCCAGTTAGTGTGTGACACACTGGTGCGTATTAGAATTTACACCCCTGCTAGTGTGGATTAAGGCACTGTGTAGACAAGCTCTTATATATGAATTGGAGTTCTGGCTCCTTTCCCCTACCTCCATAACAGACACACCAAAAGAAAAAAGGTCTTCCTGGCCAACAACAATCTCCCCCTCTCCTCACCACCCCTTCTGGACACATGGTCTTTGTGATGCTCTGTACCTCAAAGTAGCACCCTGGAACCCCCACATTCACCACTGTCACATGATTATGATATGTTTTGTACAAAATATGCTTTGTGGGGTATCAATTAAGAAGTTTTGATTTGCTGAACATTAATATCCTGTTGGATTGTATGTACTATCATTGTATGTGAAGTTATGAAGTGCTGCTACCTATATTAGTGAAGTATGTTGTGAGGTTGGGAGACTCCTACAGCTGGCCTTTCAGTTGCAACAAAGGAGCAGCTATCACTGACCAGACAGGTGTTAATGGCCCATCAAGAAGAATCCACCCTCCCAGAGGCTCCTGAGAAAGGGCACACATGCTATGGGGACTGCCTAAGCAATAGGAACTGCCTGACTCCCCGCGTCAGGGCAAGGCTCTTGCTAGCGGATGCAAGAAAGTATAAAAGAGGGACAGTAACATCATCACTTGGCCTCTCCTGACCTCCCCCTTCCCCCATCTCAATACCTGGAAGATCATCTTGAAGACAAAACACTTGGAAATAGGGAGATTGGGCCCAGGCTGGAAGGGAGTTCAGTCTGAGTATTGAGAACTCCCAGCTGCCTGTAACATCTGTTAGGGTGAGAGACTGGTTGGTTCAGATCTTGCTTAGTCTATTAAAGTTAGAATTTAGACTGCATTTAAATTTTTATTTCTTTGGTAACCAGCTTTGATCTCTATGCCTGCTACTTATAGTCACTTAAAATCTATCTTTCGGTCATTGTTAAATTTGTTTTATATTTTACCTAAAACAGTGTGGTTTTGGCTGACATGCTTTGGGAATCTCAGCTCAGATTACAAAGCTTGGTGCATGTCCACTTTCCTTTGAAGAAGTGGGGAACTTATTAATGAGCTTGCACTGTCCGAGGGAGTCTTGAGCAGTGTAAGATGGTATATTTCTGGGGTGCAAGGTGGGAGCTGGGGTGATTGTCTCGTGCCTCTCTATATATGATTCACGAGTGGCTAAAGGAGCATTCATGCAATTTAGCTGGGGGTGGGGCTCCACACGTTGATGGCTGAGTGATCACAGCATCTGGGGGGATTTGCTGCTTGTCACTGGCATAACTTTGTGAGAGACCCCCCCTCCCAGGCTGGAGAATTAAGGTGGCACTGCGGTCCCACAGTTCCAGGTTGTACCCTGGGCATCCCGTCACAGTCCTATAACACCCTGTCAATCCAGACATTAACAAATAGCACTGGGAAGCAGTAGTGTGATGAAAGGGGTGTTCAGAAAGATTGACAGGTTAGTCTGGTGTGTTGAGAGGGGATAGTTTAGTACATGGGGTGCTGGAAGGCTGATATCCCTAGGGTGCATGGTCTGTGATATGCACTATCACAGTGTGTGTACCATACTGTTAGATGACAAGATTTTAATCTCCTCATGTTTGTTGTGTGTGTATATAGCAACCTTCATTGTCTCACAATAAGGTTTCTGTCTGTGTATTAATTCTAATCAAGTTGCTTGTTCAGTGTCTGAAGAAAGTGACTCTTTCTGTGATCCTTTACCACTGTGACAAGACAACAGCTCTGGATACTCAAGTCCTCCATCCAAAGAGCACATACATCCCAGCAATAGGTGTGCACGGCTCTTTCATATACCTTACCAGTGTCCCAGCCCTTACTTGAATGGAGTCACGTCTAGGGAGAAGAGGGCAGAGTTTAAGCCTCCAGGTCCTTGAAGTCCTGTTCCTCTCTGTTGAAACTGCCATAGTGGTGGTAGTTGCTGATGTGGATATGTGCACAGTAGGAACCAAAGAAAGACCACTCTCTCATTTCACAGAGCAATTAGATAGTGACAGCATTCAGGTACAAAATGTAGGCTGGTTTTAAATTATTGTGCTAAATAGAGCTGGTCAGGAAGTTTTCATGAAAACATTTTTTAAAAGTAGAAAATGCCAATTCATTGCAACTGAAACTTTTCAGAGGAAAGGGTCAGTTTCAACACATTTCTCAATTTGAAAAAAAAATGTTGGAAATTGTTGAAATGTTTCATTTTGACATTTTCAAAATGACAATGTCTGGTTTCCTGGGTCCAAACTATTTTTCTTTTAGGAATTCAAACTAATTATAGTAAAAAATAAAATAATGGTGAAAATTGAAATGAAACATTTTGATTTGACCCAAATTGAAATGTCTTTCAGATTTTCAGCTTGTGAAAATATTTGAAAAGGATTGTTCATCCTGATTCAGGATGGAAACAATTTTTGAAATTTCAATAATTTTGGCAGGATGGGAAATCCAATTCCCATCCAGCTCTAGTGCTAAAGGTCCCTTCCTCCATTTCTGCTTTAGTCCACCCTTCTCTGGCCCTGTACTTAAATTTTTTACTTTTGGTAATTTATTGTGTTTAAAGCACAGACAAAAAATGTGGTTTTTTATGTGTGGTATCAGTCACTCTGAAGGACTCACAATGGCAGGTGAAATTAACTCGTGGACTGCTTTAACCTATTGTAGTTATTACAGGTTTGTGCTGATGTAATTATCTTTTTAGTGTGCTCCTTCTATTATATGGCTTTTATTAAAATATGACCTCGGACGACCTCACACTATATCAATCTGTGGCAAGAAAAAATAAAGTCTAATTAAAAAAAACCCTTAGCACCTTCAGAATTGTTGCTGAATTGTCCATATTCTTTTGCTTTCTTGCAGTAATTAAATAGGCTTCAGCTCTGACAGGGGAGACTTTTAGTATTAAGGCCAATTGTTAGCGAGACGCTCAGTAAAACAGTCACATTTTTCATTTTCAAGGCAAAAATATAAAAGATAGCAACATTTGAATGAGAAGCAGAATGGAACAGCTCTCCAGAACACCCACTGCACCAAGGATTCTCAGCTGGAGTAGATTGGCCTGGCTCCAGTGCCGATTTATACCAGCTGAGCACATGACCCAGAATATTCAAATATAGTTTTCTCAAGTTTGTCACGTCTGTGGGCCCTATTCTGTAGCATTTCAACCGAAAAACACTAGGTGGTGATATGAAAGACAGTGTTCAGTGGTCTATTTGTCAAAAGCATGGCTGTGGCTAGGTTCCTGAGAAATTCCACTGGTGACATTAATGCCATGCTGTTCTTTTTAATACAGCGTTGCACACACCAGTAAAAGTTATCTGTCTGAGTTTCTACAAACATGTATCAGGCATAGAACTACAGCAAATGCCAGCAGCAAAATTAGGGATTTCCTAAACATCTTTCAATAGCTACATATTCCTCACCTCCTCCTCCTCTTCTGCAATCTCTTGTATAAGAAAGCTACAAAATAACAATAGCAGAATTTATGGCAGACTCCCCCAGCCAGTAAATGAAAAAGAGTTTACTTGAATTTTCCCCTATCAGGGTTAGTCACCTGCACTATATCAACACAAGATAGTTTATCTCCATGCTGGTAACAGAGCAGCCTCACCCAGCCTTCTAAATAGGGAGCAGATCATGTCCCTGTTTTGTGTGTTCCCAAAAGGAATCTCTCTCTCTTATTATCCAAGGACTACATGGGTGCCTCATGTCAATGACAACCCATTCCCTTGGCCAACAATGATATTACCCTGTTCATAGATCAGGCAAGTACATATGAAGATCAAACCCAAAATCAGAGACCATGACAAGAGACAGTGCTAGAAGTAGAACAGGGATGATGCTTATTCACTTTCTATCATTTCTGCCTAGGAAATTCCATTTTAACTGGGGACTCTGATTAAAGTACCAGTTCAGGAAGATTATTAAAGGGCCTCATATTTGTAGGCCAGTGCAGTTAGTGAATCAGATGCCATAGCTTTGGGCTCTGTAATATGCATCTCAGCCTTTGCTGAAACCACAGAATATCTGTTCATTAACACAGGCTCAGCAACATATTTTTGCAAAGTATTAGGGTGCAGTGTTAAATTCACATTTAATTAAAAGAGGAAAGGCATAGGGCAGTCCCTGTTTATGCTAAAGGACCATGCTCAACTGTGAAAAGAATGGCACTGTTTTAAAGTAACACAATTATTCTGGATTACCAATATTTTGGAGCCATGCCATTATTTTCTAATTATTCATTTTTAAACACGCACACACACGGGGGGGGGGGTCCCAATTCCCCTACTCCTGACATCTCCTAGTTCCTTTCCCCAGCCCAAAATTCAGCGAGAGGACCCCACCACTTTCTCTTTGCAGCAGCTCCAGCACTTCTGCTATATACATTCTAACTAGGTGTGTGAATACAAGTTATTTTGTTGGTGAGAAACAGTAAATTGTGCACCATTTGGGTGGTTCAATCCTGAAAAGTGACTATAAAAAAAATCTGTGTATATTGTGGCCTACTGAGTCCATATCAAAATTGCTCAGATATCTGTTAACTGCCAGTCTGCACACTCACCCAGGGCTCTAAAAGTCAGACAGGGTTCTTTTCCGCCTGTGCATTATCATTAGGGCTCCATGTCTGTCACATGGAGGTCGCAGAAATCACCGATTCTGTGACCTCCTGCAACCTGCATGACTTCTGCAGCGGCCACTGTGGCTGACCCCAGGGCCGCCCAAGCAGCTAGCTCCGGAGCCAGCTGCTCAGGCAGTCCTGTGCCAGCCATACCGGCCCACTGCTAGAGCAGCTCAGCACCCCACCACTTACGCGGTCTCGCAGCCAGCCACACCAGCCACTGCTCTGGGGACCACCCAAGCAGCTGCTAATGTGGCTGGCCCTGGGACGCCCCTCTCCCGACAGCAGCTGGAGCAGCAGCGGGCTTCCTGAGGCACCCCCCTCCCAGTGGTGGCCAGAGCAGCGATGGGCCTCCCTTTCCCTCAGTGGCTGCAGGACACCCAAGGCTCCATCCCCTGCAGCAGGCCCCCTGGGGTTCTTCCCCTGCAGTGCCCCCCTCCCCAATCATGAGTATTTTTAGTAAAAGTCATGGACAGGTCATGGGGCCATGATTTTGTGTTTTTTGCCCCTGTCCAGTCCATGACTTTTACTAAAAATACTCATGATTAAATTGTAGCCTTAATTATCATCTCTAGTAAGCATTCTGCAGGACAGATTCTCCCCCTGCAGTTACACTTGCGCAGCTCCATTGCCTTCAATATTACTGAAGAGATGTGAATAGGGAAAGAATTTGGCCTCGCAGTCGGAACAATGTTAAAAATTCTGATGAAGACGCGTGAACAGGAATAGAATGCAACCTACTCTTTCAGAGTTGTGCAGGCTTGTTAGGAAAACCGGCGAAAATGTTGGGTGAAATCCTGGCCCCATGGAAGTCAATAGCAAAATTCCCATAAAACTTCCACAGGGCCTGGTTTTCCGCCTTGATTTTTGTCACTCAGGTCAGCAAATCTGATTGACTACAGAAAGGGAACGGATCTGTTGATTAAGGAAGTGTCATTTTTACAATCACTTTTTATTGTGCTTAAAACGGTTCTGCATCTGCCCTTCTGGAATGGTAGAATGTATATTAACAAGTCTCCATTTCATTTCTTCCCTTCTCACAAATGATTTTTCTCCTCTGCACATTTCCAGGGGAATCCTTTGATACTTCCCACCTGTATGGTTTTTAATAGGTTAGAAATCCAATTGTGTGCTGACCATTGCAATAAAGGGTGCACTGTACACCATTTCCAAACACCTACAATATAGCTTTGCTAAGAAGGGCAGAATTTGACGCTAAGATTCATCATACCATGATTGCATTTAAGTGAAAAGCAATATCTAGCTACCAGTCAGTTAAATAGTTCAGATGAGATTTGTAGCCCACAGAGCTCTTATACTTGTGTGTTACAAACTAAGATGCTGACTCAGGAAAGCACTGAAGTGCATGCTTAACTTAAAGCATGTCCTTAAATCACAATAATTTCAATTAAACCTAAGCAGATGCTTAAATACCCCTCCTGAATAGGGGTGTTTTCGTCAATCAGTGCCTACGTATTTAGGCACTAGCTGCCGTGCACTTGAGTACAAGGTGTAAGGCCATTCTTTGTAGTGTCTTGTGGAAGTAAATGCAGGCACGTACACAGGTAAAAAGCTAACGCTCTTTTTAGCAGAACTCTATATTCTTCTCCCCACTCCGAAGGCTTGTTTACTATGTAACCCGGGCAGCACTGGGTTTCGTTGATTACAGTATGGAGGCCTTAAAGGGACATGTAATTACAGGGTGGAGATGGCGCAAAGATGAGTACTTTCCTCCCCAATGGCAGTAAAAGCAGCTCTGCTCTTTCGGTACCTTGTGCTCCTGATGATTGGCACCCTTAGTTAACTGTACAATAAATGTCATAACTAGCCTGTAAACATACTACTTTGCTCTAAGTACATTTTTTCTTATTCAGATATAATGTTAAGGGTTGAAACTTTTTAAAAAAGGGCAACAGGTTGAAAAGACCACAAAAAGCAGCATTTTTTTAAACCAATCAAATAGAGCCATCCAAAATGGTACGTTGGGGCAGAAAAAAAGGGCATCTCCTGTCCTTACAATAGTGAAGGCCAGGCAGTATCTTTTCCGCTTGTTCACTATAAGCAGAAATACAAAATACAATCAAAATACTTTGTCCCTCTGCAGTTGTTGGGAGGTATCAGGAAAGAATCTTCAATTACAGTGATTTGGACAGGAGATATTATAACACTGATAAAAGCAAAGAAGTTTGAATGCCAGAATGTTACTCTCAAAAATAGGAAAGAGAAAATGCTGCATATACAAAGCATTCAACAACCAATCATTAAACCAGGAAGTGGTGTTTTGAGCAAATGATGCCTGCAGATTATTTGATTGTGTAGTGCTATTCAGTAAAGAGTCCTAATGTAACAAACCTGGAAGAATGAAATGTGATTTCTGCTGAATACCCCCTTTCTCCTCCTCTTAATGGGAGTGTCAGTATCTCTTCCTCTCACCACCCTGTGGTTTCTCTCAACATTTAAACAGATGTAGTACTCTCTACCTCCATACAGAGCATCCAATTTTATTCTAAGTGCTGGAATTTTAAAGAGTCTGTGAGCTTGATGGGATTTTGAAAGAACAGACAAGTGTCTTTATCTTATGCTGCCAGGTTATGCTATCAAATCAGTAATGACATATCAAAATGGCTTGTTCCAGCTGTAGAACTATCAAAGCAGCATATGAACAAACGACAAAGCTCTCCTCACAGGTGAGTTACAAATGAATTTAGGACTAGTCCCCCTCTTTAGCAACAGGGGCCTGAGTGCCTCTGAGTACATTGTACACACAACCAAAAAGCTCACGCTTTGCATTTTTTCTTGCAATGGCTCAGGATGTCCCCCCCGCCATAACAAATAGTCCCGTTTTTCTGCAACATACTTGCTCACAGCATCTGTTGATACTCTGACTTCCCCAGCATGTCACTCCCACACAAAGCTCGCCTGTTTGGAGTGAACGGGGAAGTAAATCAGTTAATCAGTGTTTTTATTACATTGTACATTTCTTTTCAGTTTCTATTATTGTTGTATACACTTCCCAAGATAGACACAAAGGAACAAACAAGCAGGAGGCAGCAGAAACACATTTAGTAAATGAGGTTAGAAGCTAAGGGCTCAGTTGTGCCTTGGAGGCACAGTCTTTCATCAACACCTCATTCGGGAGCTGCCCCACCTCAGGGGGAGGCAGAATGGCTTCCGGTGCTCCTGCGGGTACTGCACAGTACTGAACCCCTTTATGGAGTGCAGCCTGGGTCAGAGGTGTGGTCTTGTTCCCTTCCCACCCGTTTTGGCTACCTTGCTCCTACAGGGGAGTAGAGAAAGGAGAATTCCCCATACTTTCCAATTCTACCTGACCCTTATGTGTACTCTGAGAACGCAGAATCTGGCCCTTAATTCTTTGTGATTATTGACTGCTTGCTAAGTTAATTAATAAACCTTGAACGTCATTGTGCAGAAAAAACTCCGTTCCCACTACTTCAAAGCACCTTAGAGAATTCCAAATTATAAGCCAGGTCCTGAGGCTATGTCCTATCATATGGATCATGGAAGCCCCTTATCACCAACATCTATACCAGGTGTGCAACAGGCATAAAAAGCCTGAAGGCCATCTGACACAGTGCTCAAAAAGGGTAGAGGGAACCTGCTTCTGCTTTGGAGTAGGTGGTACAAAGCTACACACGCTACTTCAATTTATGGCCAGAAGAGTTTCTACTATGAGGCTACAGCAATTCCCATGGAACTTCTGCAGGTGAGTGGATAAGGTCTGGGTTGGATAGGGCAAGGAGGGACACCTAACATGTGAACAGCTGGGCAACAGGGTGTGATTCCCTGGAGAATTTGGCATGGTAGCCTAACAGCAAGGAATGTTCAAAGCAGGAACGTGCAGACAAGTGTGCTGTTAATTACTGGAAGCCTTGGTAGCTGAGAAATATCACAAGCAGCAGAGAATGCATCAGTTTTTCTCCAAAAGACACAGAGGGGGCAACATTGACAGAAATCACAACTTGGGAGCTTCTAAGAAGGGATGGATTTAGATCCTGCCTGGTTTAATGAAAAGTATCCTGAGTGCAGCATGGGCTGCCAGGAGAGAGTGCCCATTACCAATTTATTGTCCATGCTTTTAGTAAATGAAAGAATAATTTTATAATAATTTCATATCTGAATATCCATTTTCATGAGAGCACTGCGCTCTACTCATAGAACGACACCGAACCGAGCCGCAGCACTATTAATGTCATAAACTGCTCCAAACAGATTAACACAGTATAGTGAAATAGCTTCTATGGATCCACTCTGAAGCATCCCCTCAAAAGCTCTATTTATGCAAATCTGCAAATGGTGGATTGACAAGATACTTTGTCTGCAAGATCCGCTTATTACTGTCTCCATACAACTGACTGACATCGCACGTTGTAAGAAATCCATCGTCAGGTCTCAGGCTTCTCTATATAAGACATTTTGCAGCTTTATGAAGCTCCATGTGTTGGTAAGTAATGAATGATGTGAAGCAAGCTCAGGGGAGCCAGGAACACACTGACACAGATCTATGAGCCAGCCGCAAAATGGTGGATTACATGTCATTACATGTCTGCTAGCCCTGCCATTTCCAGGACTTTCAAATTGAATGTCATTGAGACACATGCAGTGCAGAGTGTGCTGAAATGACACCAACAATCTTGGAGCGACCCCAGCACCACTATGACATCAACATGTGCTGTAAGGATTGTGACCTGCTTCATTGTGTGGTTTACACTCATTTCCCAGCCCAGGATCTGTCATCTCAGAGAATGGCACCAAGAGGAACGACTGTTTTAAAAAACTAGAACACTTATAAATCTGATTCGTGTTTGCTTCTGAATACAAGTTAGTGATCTTTTTTTCTCTCTCTACCTCTCTAATAGAGCATTCGTCTAAGGTATTCCTATGGTATCTATCCCCTTTTAAGCATGCATCCACGTGTGGACTCTGAATCAAATGTTGGGAGAACCCCTAACGCCTCCATGTGCTCCAGATAACAAAAGAGCTTTAGTGCACCAAGTTTCCATAACATTTGTGTTATGATACAACTCATCACTCATGTTCACAAAGGTTTGGGTTCATTTGGACAGGGTAGAACACAACTTGTTCAAATTTCCACCTGAACTACTTGCCCAGCCCTAACTCACATATAATGCAAAAAATAAGAAATACTTGCTGTTGTGTTATACTTGACGTGAGATGGGTGTGACTGTGACAATTGAGTCCCATTTTGTGGGTGGGACCCACAGAAGGTGATAAGAAAATGAAAATAAGATGTTAGATACTGAGGAGATGGATAGTACGAAAGGGAGATACACACAGTGGTCAATTTCTCCATCTACAGGATATGAGCCATTCGCCTTGACTCCAATGGGAGTTATTCATATCTTAATGTGTTGGTTTGGGGTTGCAGAATCAAGCCCCAAAAGAGAAGCTGGTGTAAATCAGCAGAGCTCCACATCAGTCAATAGAGATATGCTGCTTTACACCAGTTGAAGATCAAGCCTTTGATTCTCCCTACATTCAGCATTTAGAAGCAATATTTATGTTTATTCATATATAGACTGAAATAGAGGAAGAAAGCAGGCAGATAATTTGCTAGATCTCCTAGCACTGAGCTATTATGTACATTTTTCATTGCTTCTTGTGCCAGGGCAGAGGCAGAAGCACACAATATGTACACACAAAGTACACTTTTTAATTTCCTGGGGGGCAACATTTCTTATGTCAACTCGTAATGTTGTGCTTCACTGCTAGACAGGTCTAAATCTCCATCACCTGCACCTACTATGACAGTGACCATATTATGTGCAATGGTAGGTCTTCCTTGACAGATTAGGGGGATACTGAGAACTACACTGTGGGGGGTAGTAGAGAGGGAATGGATCAGTCAATTTGTATGCAGATTTCAACTTCCTAACTATATCTCCTGTAGCCAGGAGGGCCCCTCAAACTGTTCTTTTAATCTGAGTCCATCTAAAATTTTCAGGTGCTTCCAAATCTAAAGGATATTGAAATGTATTTTGGATTTCAACTTCCATGAATAATTATTCAACCACTGATCAAAGTAGATGCTAAATTTAATACTTTTAGATTTAAATAAATAACAGTTAAAATGCCCATATGAAAAAGATCTCGGCACCCTAACAATTAGACTTTCAACCACAAATGATGACCACCCAAGCAGCAAAATAAATCATATTCAAACAACAAATTAACTCAGCCTGCCACTAAATCAAAGCAGCAAATTAACCCCTTTAACTGCTCCTCAAGAGCCCTCAAGCTTTCACCAAAACTCGGTCAAATACAATAAATGGTTTTTGCAGCACACAGAGATGGTCCTCCAGTTTGGGCTATTTAGGACCAAGCTGTTGGATATAAATTGCTATATCATCCTCTTTGTTAATATAATTACTGGATTTTTTTTTCTACTCAGCTTTTGCAAAGATTCCTCTCTCTGTCTTTTTTTCTTTTTCATCTCAGTGCCTCCATTCCTTTCAGTTCTCTGTCTTCTTCATGTGGGCAGGGGAAGAGGTCTAAAAGCTCTGTAAAACTGTCATACATCCAAAACAAACCAAGGGCTGCTGGAAAGAAAAGCGAAGACTTAGGAAGAGAAAGAACACAAGAGAGAAAAATAATGTTGGTTATTCAGACAAGATTATAAACCAAGGCTCTGACCACTGAGCTATTGAAAGAAAAAACTGTCTTCATTCTGCTCTGCCATCGGAAAGTTCACAAGAGAACAACCACCTCCCATCATCCATAAACTGAGACAAGTATTTTAAAAAAAAATTAAGGATCAGGCCCTGCAAGATACAAGATGTCTCCGGTAAGGTGCCAAGAGCCTTTTGCTACCCCAGTGTTCAATGGGAACAGAGCGTGCTCAGCATTTTGTCGCAGTAAGCCTCGTACTTTTAATCTCAATTGACATGTCTGAGTTTTTGGCTGGAAGCAGCCATCTTCCAAGGGGTGACATTTATGTTAACAGGAGTATGGAAATCTAATGCTGGAGAATGTAAATCCATTTTCCCTCTTGCTTTAATACTGGGCTTAACCCTCATAAGTAGAACTTTAATCTTTAAAATTAAACATTTGATTTAAATGTTAACTATTAAGGTCCATCCATTCGCTAAAACATAGAAGTAGATTTTGAAAGCCAGTCTGTGCTGGAGCAAATGCGGAGTTCCTCTAATTTACATCACTAATGTAGCATCCTTATTGCAGTGATGGAACTTAATGGACCCTATATCTGTGGAGGATAGATGTTGCAGGGCACAGCTCCACATGCCCCCTCTCCATCTCTGCTCTCCCTTACACATCCCCTACACTGCGGGTGGAGCTGGGGCAGAGGCAGGAGCTGGAGCTGCCTCTGACAGCTTTACACCAGAGGGGAGTTCTTCAGCACCAGAGAAATTCCCTGCTGGCCATGAGTAGCCAGAATCCAGTCATTTTGCGCTACCTGAGTAGAGGAAAGGATGAGGATCTTAGCTCAGAGTCTGGCCTTTTATCTTCACAAGGTTTCATAATATATTCAGAGCATGAATGCCAGTCATCCTGGTGAACTTTTAGACTGCTAAGTTGAGCAAATGAGGTTGCCTTTTCCTAAAAGGTCTCTTGATAATTTTCACAAGGGTAAGAATTTTAGCCCCAGCCTCCTGGCAAATTCCATTTTAAGAAATTATATTCTGCAGACCTAAATTTCATTTTTAGTTTCAAATAGTTAAATCCTTCTTCACATCTGTTCCTAAAGCCACTGTTGCACAGTTTTGCTGGGGCAGAATGGCCACCATGTTTCCACCTGCAAGGTGGCTCTGTAGCACTTTGGGAATTTTTGTCATAGAAAAATGCAAAGTATTTTTAATTGCCCTTTAGCTCTCTGTTTACATTAACTGTGACAAGCATTCTTCCAAAGCAGACTATTCTTTTTGGCCTCTGTTTCAGAGTACAGCTCTCTTGAAATAACCAAATGATGAAGTTTTCAGCTCAGCTCAGTTCATGCCATTCTGAAAACTTAACTCATACAGACACCTCATTTGTCAGGACTGGACACTATGCAGGGAGAAATCAAGACCGATCACAGCAAACAGAAGCTAGTTATCCTGATGAAAGATCTCAGGGAATCACAGCTGTAGTAAACTGCGACCCTTAACATCTCCTTTGCACTGTTCAGAAAATAAAGGACACATTGTACACAGATTCTTCTTTGATCTGAAAGCTGCGCACCCTGCTGATATTTTTATTATTTTAAAAACATTTCCTAGTAATGGCCTCTTTGATTTGTGGAGACAATATTGTGACTAATTGTAAGCAGAACTCTACATTCAAGTGAAGGTCACAATTTGATTTTGGAAATCAGAATCCAGCAGTTCTCTGCTCATTTGCATCTGACCCTATAATCTTTGCCATACCACATTACTTGTATAAGAATTCATCCAGGTTTGTGATTTCAAGGAGAATAGAATCAGTACACTGTGAGGAGAGTGAGAATGGGGCTATCACGAGGAATTAAATACATCTTGAAGGCTTGTCAAGAAACAAAAGCAGAGTTAGCTGGGCTGTTTTTCAGATGGTGAGCAAACAGAACAGTGTTAAAAGGTGATGTGGCTACCCACAGGTCATTCTGCTGACAAAAGAGCAAAGTTCAAGGGGGACTGCATGGCTCAGGGGATTTGTAGCGGGTTACAGAGCCTTTCACCTTTGGATCAGTTCTTGGAATCTGGCTAGGGCATTTCTCATAGGAAGTTACAATCAGCTGGCTGTCCTTTGTGAAATGGAGGGGTGGCCTTAGGCAAATATCTGTAGTGGACAGGAGCCTGTCGCAGAAACAACCATTACAAGTGGCATTAATTGGCATGTTGGAGTGGAAAGGAGTCCCTGTACTATACACAAGGCTATGGAGCAGCCCTTAGGAAGCTGCTATAAATTAAAACAAATGGACGCTGGGTGCTGCACTGGCCCCAGGAACACCCCAGAATCCCTGGACAGCAAAGGTGCTTTAGTTTCTTTCACTCACACCCTGCCCTTGCTCCTAGGGGCTGTATTTCTGTGCTGCACCTCCTAGAGATGCAGCAAGAATTCTAGCCCAATTATTATGATAACAACTAGAAAAAGAGAGCCAGTTTCAAGACTGGCATTAGGATCTTCATCTTCAGTCAAAAGAGACAGGAAGAACAACAGGAGAGATGTGAGTCTCTTTGTGAAAATGAGGTGTCACATAGGAGTGCTAGTAAAAGACTGGACTTCATTTCCTAGCCCCAGGGGGCAGGGATACAAGACCTTAAAGCCACGTCAGCCAGCAGGTGTCAGAATCCACGGATTCTAATTGACTTGATTCTAAGTTCCCTTGCCCCAGTTATACAAAGATATAACTCCACTGTCTTCAGAGAAGATCCTTTACACCAGCGCGGCAGCAGAATTAGATCCTCAGTCCACAAGGAGAATGGTATCAACAGCACCTCCTCGTTGTTCTAGATACAGTCAGCAAACACAAATCTGCTAGTCGCAAGCGAAGAGCGAAACTCCAGGAATAAAATGGCAGCACAAATTAGATGCATGGTTGAAAGTCCTACAGCTCCACTCAGGTCAGCTTAATAGTCAGATAATCAGGGAGGAGAGAAGAACCCTCAACAGACACACATGGTCGAGGACTGGATAATTAGCTAGGCTTGCCTTGCGATTCCTGGGGCCCTTTGCTGTACAAAGAATATATCAAGTTTATTGATTCTATCTGTAAATACTTGGGAGGCATTCAGACTGCAGTGATAGAATGATATTGATAGACAGGCTGAAAGAGAAGATGGATAGACAGAGCCCAGTTGTGATCTCATTTACAATGGTTTTACTCTGGTGTAATTCAACCGACTACAGTGGAATAACTCCTGATTTATAACAATGAGAGATGAGAATCAGGTGTAGAGATGCCAAATCATTTCTTGAAATACAATACTGAACCCGTTTCCAGTATTTGTTATTTGGTTAAGTTCAAGCACAATAGCTTTTAGCTACAGTTGTATACATCTGAATAGTGTTACCAAAAAGTGGATAATATCCTCTCTCCCAGCCAATATTTGACGTAACTGCATACAACTTACCTTTGAAGTTCTCTCTTTCGCAAAAGCCAAACTTGTCTTTTTAGGGTTGCTCTTAGAGGGCAGGTATCTTTATTGAAATGTAAAGTGCCCTGCAATGCCCATCATCAGGTAAGAGTGAGTAGTGGAAGGGAACTATGTTGGGTTCCAACACTTTAGTTATCAGAAGCATAAAACAAGCAAGATTCAGATCAGGTCAGGTCGCATTTGAGGCATTAAAAGGCTCATTAGTTCAGTATGTTTATCAGGATTCACATTATTGGAAAATATCTGTTTCTATATATATAGAATTTTTAAGATGTTCATCAAATGCACAATCAGTATCAAGTTCAGTGTCCCAGGGCGTTAATTATTCATCAGCGGAGAAGCGTTTTCCAATCAAGTCCCATTGTCCAGCTCTTCTCAATAATGAGCAGAATGGGCTGCTTTTCCTTCCAGCCCATCCCCACTTCCTCCAAACCTCTGTCTGTATCTATACTGTGGAGAGTGCTTTGTCACCCTGAAGAAGTAGACATCTGGGAAAACCTGAAAAGGGATGGGGAGGGGAATATTTAACTACAACAGCTGCATCCCATTCAGCTGGCTTGTCAAAGTACATCCTGATTGGAATAAATTACATTGAAGCCTTCTGAATACTGGAGGGGAAACAAGGTGTTTACAGTATACCACCTTGTTGGATCAGATCCAAACCATGACTCATGTCACACAAAGTTGTCCTGGTAGAATTAAACACGGATTCCTATCCAAAAATTGAATGCAGTGCATTAGCATTAAAATTTGGATCATCATATTGTATGACAGCATCATCACCAGAAGGTCACAATTCTCCAATCCGTTACACTCGCAGAAAATTGGTGTAACTCCAGATTTATAGAGTTACACCTGGTAAAGCTGATGTAACAAAGTGGAGGATTGTCCCCTAAAACTAAATAACTATATTACTGGAAACCAAATTTTTAAATGTACAATGCAGTTCTACTCTGAAAAGAGATTTTTTTCCCCAATATGGCATTGTATGGCTGCTGTTTATAGCCACTCAGTGATGCCAGATCAAATTTGCTCAGTTTACAAGTAAAAGATGACATTAAAAGAAAACTAATCACTAGCTCTATAATGTCAGGGCAGAAAGTGAATTTCAAGCTTTGTTGGCGTTATTTTGCACTTATCACTACTATTAAAAATTCTGCAAATTGAACTTGGTTATCAATTATGATGATGTGTGAGCCAGCACAGAACCCAGTTCTCTCTGCCAAGAGTAAAAATTTAATCATCAGAATCAAAAAATATAACCATACCTCTACAGGGAGCTGATCCATTGCTTAATCGGGTGTCATTTCCATGTGGTCCCTTTTCTGACTACGTAAGCACATTTCTACTCAGCACGTGTTTCACTTAATGAAATTTGACTGAAAAAGTCAGAAACTGAATGTCCGCAATTTTTCTTGGCCCTTGTGAGGGAATTAAGAAGAGATCAACAAACTTGTGACTTTAGCCAGGATTTGAACTTGTGTACGCAGTGAGCACACAAAGTTGGTGATTCAAGTAGCCCTACAGCACCGAGAGTTTTAAAGGAAGGGGTCTTTAATCTTTGCTGATGCATGGTATTACCTATGTAATGAAATAGTCTCTCCTCCGATTGCTCTCCATCTCAGGAGGAGATTTCATCCTCCATTCAGAGCCTATCCTCTTACTACCAGGAACATCACAAAACAGACATGACAGATGTTAATCGCGTCAATTACTGCACTGGAAGGCACTCAGCTATTACTGCGATGAGGGTAGTATAAGCACCTGTACAGACTAGATTAGAAAAACGATACTTCACAGTGCCATCAAGTAGTCAAGTCTACTCAATACACCTAACGTGTTTTGTAATTTCTTATTCCTATCCCCTCTGATACACAGCCATCATACCATGGACGTTTCTGTGTTTGCCCTTTAAATCCATAAGCCATTTTTACTTTGTATACTTGAATCCAAACCAGTATAAACAATTTGTGAAGATTAAAACAATGATGGGTATTTTTGTGCTTACTCAAAAGTCCAGAAGGCTGCTAACTAGGCAACAGTTTGTCACCAGTCCTTTCAGCCTGAAGCTCAATTACTGTAGAAAAGCGAGCATTCTCAGCGTTTCACCATGTCAAATAGAAGATTAATGGCAATTATCCGGCTGTCTCTTCCCTGCTCACTCAGACCAGTGTAATATTCAGGCTCGCCCACTACCCTTTTCTACACCCAGGATGTCGTCAAAAGTTCAAATGCCCCCCGTCTTCCCACCCCCTCAACCAAACTCTTTTGCTTCAGCTCCATCAAAGGGTTGCTTGCTTCATTTACAGATAGGCAGCTGAACAACTGTACTGAGCTGTTTGCATTTAAGCAGAAAATGACACTGATTGTCACTAAATATAATGAGTGCCGTATGTACGTTTCATTGGAAATGCAAGCTCAAATTAGCCTGTCAGAATTTCACTGTACCCTGATGCCAGCTTGTCAAATGACACAATTAGCTCAAAAGAATAAAGAAAAGGCTTGTCAAAGGCATCAAGGCTTTCCTCTTGCTCAAGTCCCATCCCTTTGCTCACTACCTTTATTAAATCCAAATGCATTTCATACTTGCAGTTAGGTAACTGCTGTCTATGTCTCCCCTGCATCCCCCCACTCACCTCCCTCCCCGCACCCATCAGCCCCCCTGTCATACTTTAAAAAACCATCAACTCTGTGAAGAGGGAAGGGAAATAACTTCCTTACAGGCCTCAAAGTTTGGTTTTCTAAAGGTGAAGGGGATTTTTAACAGTAGATGAAAACTTATCAAAGGCTGAACCCTAGTGCTGTGCAAGGAAAACAAACAACAACAAAAATACCAGATTTAGAGCCGAACTGGAGAGCACAGAGTTGAAGTACAATAAATGATGATAATCGTTTTATTTAGGAGTATCTTCTCCCCCACCAAAGCACACAGAACACAATATTTCTGTTGTCATAGCTGCAGAATTCTCAGACAATAAGGAATCGAGCTCAGAATTGGTATCTGCTGTCTCAAAGGGATAGCAGGGTCCAGCACAAAAAGCAAACTCGCTAAACCCAATCGCATCGGAAACTAGCTGGGAGGTTGGTGATCCTGGAGTAAGTCTAAATGCCTTCCCAGCAGCAGCACCTTCTTCCTCTCCCAAGGAATCTTTTCAACTCCTCCTCAGTGCTCTTCACACTCAGAAGTCCCCTCACAATCACCACATTCTCTTTGGGTCCCTGAACACTGACCCTGGGTTAATGTACTTCCCGATATTGTTGCTTGCTCAACTGCAAATGTGGGCAATATTTCAATTTTGGGAATTATTTATTCCTGTGGTCAATATTTTTGTGTTTTTCCCCTCTGAGCCAGCATAGAGTTGTAGTGAATAATCAGTTCTATGTCTCCTTTTCCTAAGCCTAAACTACAAAGACTCATTACAGTACTAGTGTTTAAACCCAGATCTGGACTCTGTTCTGATAAACAATGTTCATGGAGCCCATGCCTTAGGTGAGACTCTCGTCTCAGGCAGAGTCAGTGGAAAGACACACTCAAGGAAGCACAGGGAGTGCTGAGCAAATGGACTGGAGCCTCTGGGATCCCTTCCTGTCCCTCTAAACAGTCAAGAGAGGTGGAGCAGAGCGGGGGGAGGGATAGCTCAGTGGTTTGAGCACTGGCCTGCTAAACCCAGGGTTGTGAGTTCAATCCTTGAGGGGGCCATTTAGGGATCAGGGCAAAAATTGGGGATTGATCCTGCTTTGAGCGGGGGGTTGGACTAGATGACCTCCTGAGGTCCCTTCCAACCCTGATATTCTATGATTCTAAGAGAAGAAAAGTGTCTTACCTTCTCTCCCATTTGCCACTGGCAAAGAGAGGGGAAATATTGTGTCAAAGTTGCAGAAAGGCACAAAAACAGTGGCTTCAATGTCTTGATGCTGATTGTGATGTTCACATTATAGTGTTGCATCAACACAGAAGATCACTGTTTAGCGATGGCAAAATGTCATGGAACAAGCACTGGAGTGTCAGCATGCCACCCCAGGTCTGTCTAACTCCTGGAGATAGCTGTTGAAGTGGCTCTCCAGCTCTCTCAGCAGACACTATTACACGCAAACCTCCACCCAATTCAAACATTAAAGGTTTACACTCTAAAAACCTGCTCAGCCAAGGTGTACAGTAAGGGCTTGTCTTGACTAGCATCTAAAGCTATGACATTGCATTGTGTTATCTGGCTAATCTAACCAGAGCCTTTGTACTTTAGCACATGCTACACTGAGCAGATTAAAGTCTAGGAACCCCTTTAGGCTTTAACTTGACCAGTTTATCAGGTACTCAAGTACAATTTGCCTGTCTTGATTAGAGTGTAGGAAGGCGTTAATTAGATAAAGCTAGATAACGTGAGCTAACACACTTTTAAATCCTAGTCCTGGTGAAGCCTAACAGTCTACACTGCATCTGTAGTTGTGCTTGAAAACTGAGACTGGGGGTTATAAGTTGCCTTAGTCCAGTTACCATCCACCCCCTCAAGCACTTTTTCTGGAGACACCCATGTACATAGGGCTAGCATCTAATGAAAGACAGTCACACACCTTGGATCTGCTATTGGTGTATGCACTACTGTACAGCAGTATCCTGTTACAAGAGTATCATCCAAGGGTGGCTAAACAAAAACTTCAGCAGCACAGAGTAAGAAACAGAAGAACATAACTAATGCTCTAACACTTAAATATTAATTAGACGGAATGGAACATGGAAATGTTTAAAATAAATGCTCTTGGTGGTATTATTAAATGTTAACTTTTATGCATACTAAATCATTTTGTAGCCTGTTAAAATAGCTTTGCTGTGGCCTAGGAAATGCATAATTAATATTATTTTTTTCTAGCCATTGATGTTTAATAATTAAATAGATTGACTAACATTTAGATGCTAAAAGAATAAAAAGTCGTTTGAAAAAGCCTAACATTTCATAAAGAACATTACCGAGATAAGTCATTTTTTTAAATCATTTATTTTAAAATAGCAAGCACCAGTCTCTTTAGGCCTTTCTGAAGTCCAGTGGGGATGGGAAAGAGGGTTTTTCCGGTCAACTCCTGAATTCCAAAATAATTCCTTTTTGAATGGACAAGCTAACTACATGGAATAGGTGAATCAATACAGAAAAACTCCCTTACAGAGTAACTAGATAAATCTGATTGGAGATTTTTTGCCATTACACTTATATTTAGCAACGAGCAAGAATAAGACTTTTCTTAACAATAATACTTATTTAGAACTTTTCACCGTAGATCTCAGAACAGTTTGAAAAGTGAGTATGCATAATTATTTCTGTTTTATAAAGAGAAACTGACACTTGGATAGGTCAAGTGACTTGCTCAAGGGCACACAGCTTGTCAGTGGCAGAGATGGGAAGAGAACCCAAGTTCTCTGCTTGTTATTTTTATGAAAGGTATGAGAGGATTCTGGAACCTTTGGAGATGAAGGATGAAGAAATCTATTCTTCCTTTCTAAGGTAAATACCGAAAGTGTAGCTGACTACTGCTACTCTTTGAATCACACAGCCAAATACTCCCGTCTCTCCAATTGATCAACACCTTCCCCTCCCTCCCTGCACCTCACAATCATCTGTTTTGTGGCATGCAGGAGGCTCTGGGGGTGGGGTGGGGGGGAACAAGGGCATGGTAGGCTCAAGGGAAGGGGTGGGAAGGGGGCAGGGCCTGTGGCAGAGCCAGGCGTTGAGCAGTGAGCACCCCCCGGCACATTGGAAAGTTGGCTCCTGTAGCTCCAGCCCCGGAGTCTGTGCCTATACAAGGAGCCGCATATTAATTTCTGAAGAGCCACATGTGGCTCCGGAACCACAGGTTGGCCACCCCTTATTGGAAAGAATTTAAAATAGGAAAGGAAGAGCACTTGAGGAAGAAAACTGAGTAGCTCTTTCTTGCACAAGGCATGATATGAAAGAAGATACCTGTCAAGGTTCCTTCTGCACTCTGAACTCTAGGATACAGATGTGGGGACCTGCATGAAAGACCCCCTAAGCTTCTTCTTACCAGCTTAGGTTAAAAACTTCCTCAAGGTACAAACTTTGCCTTGTCCTTGAACCCCATGCTGCCACCACCAAGCGTGTTAAACAAAGAACAGGGAAAGAGCCCACTTGGAGATGTCTCCCCCCCCCAAAATATCGCACCAAGCCCTACACCCCCTTTCCTGAGGAAGGCTTGATAAAAATCCTCACCAATTTGCATAGGTGAACACAGACCCAAACCCTTGGATCTTAAGAACAATGAAAAATCAATCAGGTTCTTAAAAGAAGAATTTTAATTAAAGAAAAAGTAAAAGAATCACCTCTGTAAAATCAGGATAGTAAATACCTTACAGGGTAATCAGATTCAAAACATAGAGAATCCCTCTAGGCAAAACCTTAAGTTACAAAAAGACACAAAAACAGGAATATACATTCCATTAAGCAAAGCTATTTTACCAGCTATTAAACAAAAGAAAATCTAACACATTTTCTAGCTAGATTACTTACTTAACAGGAGTTGGAAGGCTGCACTCCTGATCTGTTCCCAGCAAAAGCATCACACAGACAGACAGACCCTTCGTCCTGTCCCCCCGCAACCCCGCCCCAGCTTTGAAAGTATCTTGTCTCCTCATTGGTCATTTTGGTCAGGGGCCAGCGAGGTTATCCTAGCTTCTTAACCCTTTACAGGTAAAAGGGTTTTGCCTCTGGCCAGGAGGGATTTTATAATTCTGTATACAGAAAGGTGGTTACCCTTCCCTTTATATTTATGACAGTACCAAAGAGACGACTCAGAACCCGTTGAAGTCAAGCTCCTATTGACTTCAATGGTGCAAGTTTAGGTACAGAGGGAATGGAAAGCAGAGACAAAGGAATGACATGCGGATCTTAGTTCAAGAAGATATTTTTCCATTTGCTTATTTTACGAAGTATGAGAGCATCACCAATTCATGGAAACCCAGAAAGAAACAATCTGAACTCCAACAAGTGTAGTGATGTGGTTATTTATGCAGGTACGCGGCTGCTTTATAATAAGCCTTTTTCATCAGAAGCAGCAGCTAAGCTGATAACTGACTAATGCAATTAGTGGTGAGTCATTTCCTCAAAGTTTGGTAAATAAGCATAAAGTATATGTTACTGGGCAACATTCCTTCTGAGTAACGATGTTCTCTGTACAGAAGAAGCCTGGAAGTGTGTGTCAATGAAAATTTCATATAGGCTACATTGTTCTCAAAAGCTTACAGAAAACATTCTGCAGACACAGGGGGTTTAAAACAACAACAATTTTTGCCTATTGCAAGGTTCAAACAAACAGTATTTTGTAACCCATGTACAGAATAAATATGAAGTTGCTAACAAAAAACTTCAGCTCTAGTTCAGCAAAGCCACTTAAGCGTGTGAGTAGTCCCACTGAAATCAGTGCACGTGCTTAGTGGATTGGGGCATTAGAGAATGAAGTGTCTTTCCTCGTAATAGATAACTGTGGTTAAAAAGAATTGACAAACAATTTTACTTCAGTCCCTAAACTATCCCCCTGTGATCCTGATATATTCTACTCCTGTCCACTGCTTGACAATAATCTCTCTGGAGAGGACATTTCTGACACACTGCTGTTCAACTTTCTTCAGAAATTTCAACTGTCACGTTTCAATCAACCAAAACTGCAGCTTGTTTGAACTGCTGTCTGGAACCTAGCATTTTCTCCATGGCTAAGATTTGGGCTGTACTGCCATCTAATGGACGTTTTGAAATAAACTTTTGGAAAGTGAGGCTAGCAGGAGGTGTTGTACCATTCAAAGAGGGTGAAATGGATTTGATCTGCATTGTTATACATGCTGCATCACAGACTGGCCTCTGAAATAGGTGTTGCTGTACCATAATAATTAGTGAAGTAAAAAGTGCAACATACTTAGATAAAAATGAACAGGATGTTAACCAATTAATGTTTAACATCCATTTAGTATGAGTTAATAAAATCATTTTCCACAAAATTGTATTTGATACACTAATTTCTCAGAAATCTGTGAACATATATCCAGTTTACGAACACTATTTGACCACTGAAGATTGCATAATCTTCAAACTTCCCCTGACAGGTATTAAAGGCATATCCCACAACAGGTAGTCATTAAAACAATTCATTCATTCTTCTATAGTATATTCAAATATTGCAAAGTGTAGCAGAGTCAAAATAAATAGACAAAAATCCAAGGTTTCATTATGTAGCACTTTTCACAAATGAAACTTCCCAAAAATGCTACATAAAAGATAAAGTTTAAAAAACTGGAAAGGATTTCAAGAAAATTGTCTGGGATATGCAATTTTGGGGCAAAATTCTTCTGACATCAGAGGAAATTCTGCATATGGATCAAATACTGAAAACCCAGGAGATATTTTTAGTGCAGATGGAAGAAGAGAATTTTCCCCTCAATCTCCGTGTAGACTCCTAACAGAAGGTAGGGAGATGGTGACTAAGCCCAGAGGTAAGTGGGGAAGTGGGATACCTGGAGAAAACACAAGGAGGAGGATGCAACAGGGGAGGCCTCCTGATTCATACTGAGAAAGTTGGCAATCAGCTAGTTAACGCAAGAAGCCTGGGAAAGAAGCAGGAAGAATTGGAAGTCCTGGCACAGTCAAGGAACTATGATGTGATGGAATAACAGAGACTTGGTGGGGTAACTCACATGACTGGAGCACTGTCATGAATGGGTATAAACTGTTCAGGAAGGACAGGCTGGGGAGAAAAGATTGAGGAGATGCACTGTATGTAAGAGAGCAGTATGATTGCTCAGAGCTCCAGTATGAAACTGGAGAAAAGCCTGTTGAGAGTCTTTGGGTTAAGTTTAGAGGCGAGAGCAACAAGGGCGATGTCGTGGTGGGCATCTGCTATAGACCTCCAGACCGGGAGGATGAGGTAGACAGGGCTTTCTTCGGACAACTAACAGAAGTTGCCAGATCGCAGGCCCTGGTTCTCCTGGGGGGACTTCAATCACCCTGACATCTGCTGGGAGAGCAATACAACAGTGCACAAAAAATCCAGGAAGTTTTTGAAGAGTGTTGGGGACAACTTCCTAGTACAAGTGCTGGAGGAACCAACTAGGGACCATGCTGCTCACAAACAGAGAATAACAGGTAGGAGAAGAAGAAGTGGGTGGCAACCTGGGCAGTAGTGACCATGAGATGGTTGAGTTCAGGATCCTGACACAAGGAAGAAAGGAAAGCAGCAGAATACGGACCCTGGACTTCAGAAAAGCAGACTTTGACTCCTTCAGGGAATTGATGGGCAGGATCCCCTTGGAGGCTAATATGTCGGGATAGAAGTCCAGGAGAGCTGGCTGTATTTTATAGAAGCCTTATTGAGGGTGCAGGAATAAACCATCCTAATATGCAGAAAGAATAGCAAATATGGCAGGCGACCAGCTTGGCTTAACAGAGAAATTTTTGGTGAGCTTAAAGACAAAAAAGCTTACAAGAAGTGGAAACTTGGACAGATGACTAGAGAGGAGTATAAAGATATTGCTCGAGCATGCAGGGGTGTAATCAGGAAGGCCAAAGCAAACTTGGAGTTGCAGCTAGTAAGGGATGTGAAGGGTAACAAGAAGGGTTTCTACAGGTATGTTAGCAACAAGAAGTAGTTCAGGGAAAGTGTGGGACCCTTACTGAATGGGGGAGGCAACCTAGTGACAGATGATATGGATAAAGCTGAAGTACTCAATGGTTTTTTTGCCTATGTCTTCACAAACAAGGTCAGCTCCCAGACTACTGCACTGGGCAGCACAGTATGGGGTGGAGGTGAGCAGCCCTCAGTGGTGAAAGAACAGGTTAAGGACTATTTAGAAAAGCTGGACATGCACAAGTCCATGGGTCTGGATCTAATGCATCCGAGGGTGCTGAGGGAGTTGGCTGATGTGATTGCAGAGCCATTGGCCATTATCTTTGAAAACTCATGGTGATCAGCAGAGGTTGCGGACAATTGGAAAAAGGAAAATATAGTGCCCATCTTTAAAAAAGGGAAGAAGGAGAATCTGGGGAACTACAGACTGGTCAGCCTCACTTCAGTCCCTGGAAAAATCATGGAGCAGGACCACAAGGAATCCATTTTGAAGCACTTGGAGGAGAGAAAGGTGATCAGGAACAGTCAACATGGATTCACCAAGGCAAAGTCATGCCTCACCAACCTGCTTGCCTTCTATGATGAGATAACTGGCTCTGTGAATATGAGGAAAGCGGTGAATGTGATATATCTGTATCAAAAGCTTTGCTAAAGTCAAATCTCCCACAGTATTCTTGACAGCAAGTTAAAAAAATACGGAGAGGATGAATGGACTATAAGGTGGTAGAAAGCTGGCTAAATCGTCAGGTTCAACGGGTAGTGATAAATGGCTCGATGTCTAGTTGGCAGCCGGTATCAAGCAGAGTGCCCCAGGGGTTGGTCCTGGGCTGGTTTTGTTCAACATCTTCATTAATGATCTGGATGATGGGATGGATTGCACCCTCAGCAAGTTTGTGGATGACACTAAGCTGGGGGGAGAGGTAGATACGCTGGAGGGTAGGGATAGGGTCCAGAGTGACCTAGACAAATTGGAGGATTGGGCCAAAAGAAATCTGATGAGGTTCAACAAGGAAAAGCGCAGAGTCCTGCATTTAGGACAGAAGAATCGCATGCACAGCTACAGGCTGGGGACCGACTGGCTAAGCGACAGTTTTGCAGAAAAGGACTTGGGGATTACAGTGGATGAGAAGCTGAATATGAGTCAACAGTGTGCCCTTTTTGCCAAGAAAGCTATGGCATATTGGGCTTCATTAGTAGGAGCATTGCCAGCAGATGGATGGAAGTGATTATTCCCCTCTATTCGGCACTGGTGAGACTACATCTGGAGTATTGCGTCCAGTTTTGGGTCCCCCGCTACAGAAAGGATGTGGACAAATTGGAGAGTCCAGTGGAGGGCAGCGACAATGATTAGGGGGCTGGGGCACATGATTTATGAGGAGAGGCTGAGGGAACTGGGCTTGTTTAGTCCGCAGAAGAGAAGAGTGAGTGGGGAATTTGATAGCAGCCTTCAACTATCTGAAGGGGGGATCCAAAGAGGATGGAGCTAGGCTAGGAGGATGGTGAAGCACTGGAATCTAGGGAGGTGGTGGAATCTCTATCCTTGGAGGTTTTTAAGGCCCAGCTTGACAAAGCCCTGGCTGGGATGATTTAGTTGGGGTTGGTCCTGCTTTGAGCAGGGGTTTGGATTAGATGACCTCCTGAGATCTCTTCCAACCCTAATCTTCTATGATTCTGTGGTGTAAAAAAAAAGAGAGAGAGAAAAAAGTGGAAAAAAATATTTTAGGTAACATGAGAAACAATTGAAAATGAAAATGTTCACACAGAGGAATATACCATAAACCAGACTCTGACAGACACCCTTATTCATCTTGGATAAATTGTTATTCTCCAGGTAGCCACAATGAAATCAATGAGAGAAGTAAAAGAAAGAAAATAAATTCACAAGTAAAACTCTAGGCTTTGTTTGTTTGGTTTTTTACTTTATTTTATTTTTCAAAACACCCATCAGTCAGTACGACAGCTAGTGAACTGCCCTTACAAAGGGACATCTGTAACTATAGTTTTAAAATTGAAGTTTGATTCTCAGAAATCCAGAGCTCAGCTCTGAGAAACTGAAGTATTTCACACTTTCAGAGGGTCGCACCATGCGATAACTGTACCTGTAAGCATAGGTACAATCAAATTATTAGTATGAGAGATTCTACAAATGAGATCATGGGATTGATTTTGTTGATGCTCGAGGTAAGCTTTAGAACATGCCCAGTGTGAAATAGAGGTTTTCAGTAGTCTGAGCAGTCTCAGACTGCTCTGAGTGCCGATGCCATTAATACAAACACTGAATCTTCTCTCCAGACAAACCTGATTCCTGAGTTCCTTAGTAAACATTCCTATCTGAGGTTTCTCTTCCTGAGCCTGGCCTCAGCACAGAACTGCCATTGACTTCAAAACACAAAGCAGTTGCTGGACCTTATTCAGCCTCAGAACACCCATTCTTTTTCTACAGAGTCAAAGGAAAGAAAGAAAACTGATTATAGCAAAGGGGAAAGTCATTATTATAACTACTGCCTAGAGGGAACAAGGATTACAGGGGATTTTCTTTTCTCCAAAGGTTATAATGAGGGGTGTATGAAATTCAGATGCTTTGGGAATTCAAACCACAGTATTCTTCACAGGCCCTCCAACTGCTGGACTTCTGCTTTGAGCTTCAGATTTGAATGAACACCTAATACTCCATTCAGCGACTTTGATGAGAGACAGTGCGAGCAGCCCTTACCTTATTGAGAGAGGTGTTTCAAGATCCAGATCTGAACTCTGCACACCAAGCACAGATCTAGTTCAGATTCCAAAACCATAAATTGGTGCAGCATCACTCTAAACCAGGCCCAGGTTCACTCAAAAGGCTTGTGAACTTTAACAGGGACGTTTCTAGGAACCTGAACTGAGTTTTCGGTTTGCAATAAAACCCTAGAAGAGGCAAGTCTCACATGGATTCAGGTTGCACTGTGAACAGCTTGCACAGCTCTCTTATATATGATACATGATTTCTACAAACCTTGAGGGCAAGTCTAGGTTAAGACAAAGCATGAAAACTTCACACACCCTTCCCCCCAGAATCAAACTGTCTTGCTCCTTGGGCCTCTCTTTTTCCCCGTATTATCCCTTCCTTCCCATAGAACTCCTTGACCTCTCCCAGTTGTCTCAAAGATTCTTCAGCCCAAATTCTCCAAGGTATTTAGACGTCTTATTCCCACTGTTTTCCATGGAAGTTAGAACCTAAATACCTTTGAGGATCTGGGCTTTAGTTTCTTAATGATTCCTTGCTGTGACTGGGCCCCTCAAAGCCAGCTCTCTGTAGCCCGACTTAACCCTAAAGCAGAGGTACATTGTCTCTTTAATTGAACAAGGACTAATTAACGTATAAAAGTAAAACATAGTAACCTGTAAATGGCCTAAGACATTGCAACCAAACTTGCTGGGAGATGGATAGCCTCCTTAACACAACAAATGGCAAGATCTAAGGTGAGGGGTACTACTCTGAATCCTTCCATCCAAAACTCCAAGTATCAAACACATTTTCTTTCTATTCTAACGTATTAGTTGACAATTTCCTTCAAACCAATAAAAAGGAGGCTATTGCACACCAAGATATAGAGGAAGAAACCAAAAATCAAACTTTTTTTCCAAAGCCCAAAAGGTGGTAAACTACAACAGAAAAGAAAGCATGATTTGATGAAGAGTTCAACCCTCAAAGAGTCTTCATTTGAGACATGAAAAGCAGAATTAAAAGGTTATAGTATTCTTTGTATAAAAGAAAACTCTCTAACCCAGCACAGCAAACTGGCTGATTATATTCAGATCAGGTGCTTTAACCAGATGTTACATATAAGCTCATCAGCATAATGCATGGTTATTGTGATAATCATGTAGACATCAGATTCTGGAAGAACCAATATCTGTGAGTAAAATAGGTGCAGTGGGTGTCATTACAATTCTGACATTTACTATTTGCAGTAAGCATACTTATGTTATTTGTGGAATTTCATTCTAAGTACATGGGGATTCTGCAGACCGTGTGGTATTGGTAAATACTGAAATACTGTGGTACAGTCAGCTCCAATGGCTTGAATTTTTTACCTGAGGGTACACTTTTACCACTCTGGCAGCGTAAAGGGATCTTAAAGTGACTCTAAACCACATCTCAAGTGAGCGTAAGGATCCTCTACACTGCCAGAGTGGTGTCAAGAGCCCTTCGTTTAAACGCAAATCAGGCCTTGAGTTTTTAAAGACATCCTCTGCAACAATATAACAAAGTATAGACTCACCCCAGCAGTCAATAGTCTGCTTGATAAATATCTGAGGACAACTCAGTGAAGGAAAAGGGTGACCAGTCCGCACAAGCTACTGTGGCATACGCAATAATGGCTGCGGTTGGAAAGGGTCAAGTAGAATTAGTTTCCAGTTAAATTTCTCCTCTGACATAGGAATAGTTTTGCATGGTTTCATTTTCTGTATTTTCCTCATACTAGATTAAAATCAAAGCAACAGTAACATACATTTGTACAGTCTCTATTTTAATCTAATTCCACAGGAAAGCTGCTGCTTGACACGAGGCCCCAACTCTATTAAAGTGCTACTTAAAAACCAAGAACAAAATATTAGTAATTGTGTAAAGATAACCAAATTTCATAGATGGTGCGAACATGTCCAGACTCCAGGGCTTCTAAACATTTACTGTGGCAAACAAAGAAGGGGTTGAAACCCCATGATTTCTTTAGGTACTATGGAGTCATCCGTAAATATTTAAAGCATGTTGGAAAAAAGCAGAGGCGTCTCTGTGCGCTATGAAGCAACAGATCTTATGTGCTATGCTGGTCGTGGTGCTGGAACTAGGAGTGCTGCAGCAACACCCCTTGGCTTGAAGTGGTTTCCATCATATACAGGGTTTACAGTTTTGTTCAATGGCTTTCAGCACCCCCCACTATAAAACCTGTTCCAACACCACTGATGCTGGTTCATTTCTTTTGGCAGATCTGCATGGGCATATGTTTCTGAGTGGAGCTTCCACTTCTAGCCTTTTCATAAGGACAAAGCCTAATCCTGTGAATCTCACTCATGAATAATTCTTATAAACTCAGTGGCACTTCTTGCGTGTGGAAAGACTATTGCGTGAATTAGGTTTACAGTATCAGCCCTGGCACAGTGTTTATATTTTTGATTAGACATAGGTTGTTCATATTCATTTATGTAAATGGCATTGCCCCTGGTTGTCCAATCCAAAATGTGCTTCCATAGTCATATGTTTATTAATAGACATAACAGAGCAGAGTAATAACTTTGCATGTGAAACAACATACTGATTATTCCCCTTTGTGACATTGGATCTGAGAGAACTGAACTTCTTTTGATCGTTAAACTAAATGTTACCATCCTGGAACAGCCTGTGCTTTCTGTTTAATTCAAGTTTTCTGATGCTACAAAGAATGTTGATAGAACTGAAAAAGGATCCTACTGTAATTTCTGTCAAATACTTTAAAGTCTTCAAGAATCATAGAATATCAGTGTTGGAAGGGACCTCAGGAGGTCATCTAGTCCAACCCCCTGCTCAAAGCAGGACCAATCCCCAACTAAATCATCCCAGCCAGAGCTTTGTCAAGCCTAACCTTAAAAACCTCTAAGGAAGGAGATTCCACCACCTCCCTAGGTAACCCATTTCAGTGCTTCACCACCCTTCTAGTGAAAAAGTTTTTTTGAATATCCAACCTAGACTTCCCCCACTGCAACTTGAGACTATTACTCCTCATTCTGTCATCTGGTACCACTGAGAACAGTCTAGCTCCATCCTCTTTGGAACCGCCCTTCAGGGGGTTGAAAGCAGCTATCAAATCCTCCCTCATTCTTCTCTTCTTGCCCAATCTGGATTCATTTCATGCTCCTAAAATACGTTGGGCCAGACTCACCACTGTCTTAAGTGGACTTGCATCCTTTTCCATCACTGGTGAATTTGGTTCACTCAAGAAACAGATACATTTCCTGTCTCTTCTCTTCACTTTGGGCCTTCTGAACAAACTGGAATACGTTGCTTTGAAGTTTTTGTGCTCTGCTTTCCAAGTAATCATATTTTTTGCCCCCTTTATTGACCTCAGCTTCTCTCTCTCTTGATCATAACCATATGGACATGATTTATAGTGCATATGAACACTGGATTTTGGGACCCCTGGAATAAAGCAAACTATTATCAGGCTATGCTGCCTGAAATTGAGTCAATTTTAAATCATTACTGCTACTTAAATGAGTCTTTCTTTTCATTCTGGGCTTAATTTTCAGCCAACATAATCATCCTCCCCAGGCTTTCGAACATTAACTTTTCGGACTTGTCTTTTCTATGTAAAAAACCTTCATCAAGATTAAAGATGAGCATGAAGAAGAACTGAAAATGTTTTAATTGTATTCTGCTCCTAGGTTAATATCAAGGACCGCTAAGGGCAGGTGTACTAGGAGAGAAGAAATACAGTGGTCAGGGACTTTTTGCATGACCCCTTAGACAAGCAATCCATTTTACAGTAAGTGAAATACTATGCAGTAATTGCTCTGCCTGTGGTGCTGCTTTTTTTTTTTTTTTCCAGTACCATAATACCATTAAAATAGCAACTCAGTGAACATTATACAGAATTGCTACTCAGGGCACTAGACAATTCCACTATATGCTACTGAGCTGAATGACACAGAAAGACTTATGCTGTTCCCCCACAGGGCACCGAAGGATATATGTACACATAAAGAGGCCACCCCTACAATTCGGACACTTTTGGCTTGTGGTAAATTTGGTGGGAACACTGTGATATTAATTTAAATGGAAACCACTCTGTGTGTGTGCACACTCTAGAGCTGGTCAGGAAATGTCCTTTCTCCATAGAAAATTTTGACTTTTTGATAAAAATTTAAAACCAAAATCTTTCAATTCAGAAATGCAGCTGCAGGGCCTCATGCGGGGTGGAGGTGGCGGGGGAGAGGGGTTGAAATTCTAGTGCCTCATGTTCCCAGTCTCCTCTATAGGTTGGGCTCCCTGGTCAGACTACACCTGCTATGATGAGAGGTTTTATCATGGGAGACCCTTGCCATGGTGTACAGCAATCAAGGTAAAATTTAACAAAAAACTTATTTGAAGTTTTACATTGCACAAGTATAGGGATGGCTTTAAAAAAGCCAGAAAGGTGCTTGTGACAGGAGATGAAGGCAACAAGTTTTACATTGAAACAGTATGTATGAAAAGATACAGGTCGCTTCAAAATACTATATGCTTTTCAGTGCAAGAAGGAACACTTAAAGCTTAAAAAAACAACAAATAAAACATGGTAACTGGGCATCTGCAGAATTCTGTCCAGTCATGACATAACAATCCTATGTACTATTAGTATTATGCTTTATACATAAGCTTAAATTTACTTTAAAAGCTTGTTTAAAGACTGGATTGCATAGAAAGAAAGGCATTGTTTTGCCACTCATGCTAAGCATTTATTACAGTTTAGTTTAACAACTGGTCTACCAATGACCTCTCAGAAATTGCAAGCTGCACAGCAGGCTGAAGTAGGGATATAGGAGTGACCTCACAGCGGCTTATGTCTTGTAGCAGCCCAGACATGCTAGAGAGGCCATTGGCACTATCTCACCATGGCCTATGGCTGGTCAGCAGCCTAGTAGACCAGAATGGAATGCGCAGAGGCTTTGAGGCAATGCAGCAGCCCAGAAAGCTAAAGGTAAGAAACCCTGAAGTCTAAATTGAGTGAAGCAAGCACCTCACAGAAACCTTTATAAAGGGTGCTTACCCTCCCCCCCACCCCTCTTGAAATTCAACGAGTCCAAAAAGCAAGGTGTTCTCTGTCCAGTCAGGGAGTTTTTCCTCTAAGAAAAAGAAGCTACAGGACAAATAAGTTTTTAAAAAATGGCAGTAGGAGATGTGGGAACAAAGCCAGGAGACACCTTAATTACAAAATCCCAAACCAAAGCTGAAACTCAACCCAGTTTAGTCAAGAGTTTTGTGGACACTTGTGAGCAAACCAGGATCCAGCTTCAAGCAAAACTGGGCCAATTTATGGTGGTGTAAAAGTACACAAATCATAACCAAAAGGAAAAAGGTTCATATGAACCCTGCCATCCAAAAGGATAAAGTTAGAAAAAAGATTTCCTGTGGGCAGTCTACTACCTCTCCAGGAGGAGGAAAGGTTTTTGGTTTTGTTCTACAACTGCTCTGCCGATCAAGAGAGCTGCTGCTGCCCTCCATTCTGTTATCCAGCACACAAACACTTGGCTTTAACTGTGTGATGTATCTTTGACATGTTTTCTCCCCCCAGTTGCCTTTATGACATCTTTGGCCAAATGCTGGGCAATTCCTTAGCACATGTGCTCGGCCACCTCTGGCTCCCAAGGATTTTTGCCAGTCAAGAACATTTTTGGTTCCTATTTTCAATGTTAATTTGCCTTTCCTGCCCCATTTTTAGCTAAGAGAATAGGAAGGAAAATACAAGCATATGCACATATATGCATGTATTTTTTTTTAAAACAGAACCACATACAAGTATACATCTTCTAAATAAAAGCCTGTTTTTTCTTAAAAGAAGTTACTTAAATCCCCAAATTCACATGACTGAACTCTAAGCCTGCCACATAAATACCAGCTAGAACATTTTGCCCTTCATTACAGACACACATTTCTCTAATATGTAACACTTCTCCTGGGCTTACTGCACCTCTTATAGTTATCCACAAGCTGGGCCAAATCCCCTTTAATTTCTTCCTTCCTCATAAAAAAACATTGTATCTGCCACTCCACTGGGCTTGTCCCAAGTAGAAATGTTGACTGAACTTCACATGCACTGAAGAGTTAGTGATGGCTTGCCTCAGCCCCTCATTAAAGTTACCAGATTTCTCTTGGTTTGACACACCTGCCCCTGCTCTCAGGAGAACTCTCTTATTGCAGCCCCTCCCAGTGTGTCTTCAGTCCCTGCAACTAACCTGCCAGCTGCACTGCTCCAACAATAAGGAGAGGCAGAGCCACGTTGCTGCTACAATGAGCATTGATTGAGACTGTTAAAGCCTACTCACCTAAGCCATGTTGGAACTGGGAGCACCCCCACCACCCAGCTGTAGGTCAGACTCCACCAGGCCTCAAAGGACCTGACCCCTCCTCTCAGCCAACTCACCTTCCCCTTATCCTCAGGCCACGGAGGAGCCCATACTCTCAGGCTAAAGAGGAAGACTCCTCACACTTGAGAGATTCATCTCTTCCACACCCATTATGGCTCCCCTTCACAAAAATCTTAAGGGGGTGTGAACAGTCCCTCCCCAAGGCACCAAGGGACAAAAGTCATAGGGGACTCACTTCCCACAAAGTTTCAGGAAATGGAACCTTATCTCTCCCGGAGATATCAGACACACTTTCTTCAAAACTTCTTCCTCTTTGAAGTCTCAGGGGACAAAACCTTCCCTACCCCAGGGGTCAAAGAACATCTTCCTCAACTGATCCCCTCACCCCAAGCCACAGGGGACCCAACTTACTCCATCCCTTTAGCAGCAGAGGAAACACTCCCCACATGAACCTTCCTCCCCAGTTCATCAGAAGATATGTGCCCAACATGATCCCCCACACAAGCCTTCCTGAACCCACCTCCTCAGAGACATGAAATGTGCTCTAATCTCAACCCCTTCCTCCTCTTCTACAAGTGAATCTCAAAGGACCTGACATCTTTACCCCAAGCCACAAGGTACCTGCTCCCTCCACTCTGTTCACAGGAAATCCACTACCATCTGACACCCCCCATCCTCCATGCACAACAGAACCCATCCCCTCCCCCACAAGCCACAGGGGATTGGTCTCACTCAAACTTCCCATCCCAGATCAGAGGGAACTAAATCTGTACCTGACCCCAGATCTACCCCTGTCATACCCCCACCTTCTTCAGTTGAGAAAGACCTTTTCCCTCTTCCCCACAAGCTAGTCAACTGGAGTACAAACCCACCTAAACCCCGTGGATATGTATTTGGGGCTGCTAGCCTATGCTGCCACAGCCCATGCTATCACGGCTACTGTACTATTTGACGTGCTAGCTCAGATGAGAGCTAAGGCAAGTATGTCTACTCAAGCTGAGAATCATACCCCTATAGACTTAGCCACAGACTCTGGCCTAAAGAGCTTCCAGTCTAAAAACAAGCAAAAAACAAAGGGGTGGAGACAGTGGGAGGGGGATAGAGTCAATAACCTACATTTTTATATCATTCTATTTAAATAAAAATATTGCAATCATTCCTTCAGCCTTTACCTTATAAGCTGGTTGATATGTTGTAGACATCAGAGAAGAAATAGGTCTTGAGGAGGGAATTGAAATGGGAAATAGAAGTGGCCTTACAGATCACTTGGGGAAGGGGATCCCAGGAATAGGGAGTGGGGTGGAAAAAGGCATGAAGATAGTTGTGGGAGAAAAGTAGACAAAAAGTCATCCAAGGTTATATGGCTGGCAAAGTAGAGGGGACAGGAAGCACTGCTGCAAGAAACAAGTGGATATGTTGGGAGAGCCAGACCTGTGAAGGGCCTTTATGCCCATGTTTAGTTAGCTCATAGGAAGCAGGTTCACTGGAGGGAAGGCACAGGATATAACAGCACAAGCAGCCCAGTCAGCCTGAAGTTCACAAGTAGAGTTACATTTTCAGAAGTGCCTACATGACTCAGGACCAGATTTTTTTAAATTAATCGAAGTTAGGTGCCTAAATACCTTCTTAAAATATCTGGCCCTTAAACCCCCCTGAAAGTCTATGAGACTTACGAACTTCTGAAAATTTACCCATAATGCACATGATCAAAGGCTTAAAAGAGATATTAACAGAATTACACCCATATTACCATATACATAAGCTCATCTGTATCGTCACGCCCATGATGATAATTCAATATCTAGTCTTTCTCTGCATGCAGAGTGGTTTTATATGTTGTTTTTAATTTACTTTGTTAACAGTGTCCCTTCATCATATGTTTATCTTTTCCCTAAGGAGACTGGTTGTTAATTACAGTATCTTACTATTATCCACTTCATGCTCTCAGTTTATTGGAAAAAAATAAAAAAGATTGAATACACCAAATGTTCTAGGTTAAATAATTTAATCACTTTGGATAATGGCTTAATTAACTAGAAAAACAACACTGGAGAAATGTGTGCCACATTTTGATTCTCTGTCATGTGTCCAGATTTGTAATGACTTGAGATAGGTGTCCTGCTTCCCGAGAGCCAATAATGGAGAATTACTTGTCTTCTAATTCAACTTCTCTGAAGAGGATAGTCATGCCAGATTCTCACACTTCTGTCTCAGCCCCCTGGCATGAGAAAGACTGAGCTCCCCTAAATCTAGAGGACTTTTTGTTCCTAATGGTAGTGGATAGGAATGTGAGCCTCTCTGTCCACCACTGATGGTCACATTCCGTCCTGGAACCTTAACCCTTGGAAGCTTCCATACAATTCCAGATATGAATGGGAAACCAAAGTTTCCCAAGGAAAAATAAGCCAAGGACAAAAAATAAATGAACTGACAATTGTAAAACATGAACAACAAAGTGCACAACCCCACCTCCAAAGGCTCCCTCCACATTATGTGGGTCGGTAAGTGAGAATCCTGCAGAATGAATCTTCAGGGAGGAGGATCACCAGGGAAGTAATGTCCCCTTTCTGAAGACACATCCAGGATTAAATTTGGACTGAGCAAGCCCTGCATGGTGGGTAAGTCAGGCTGTATTCATTCCTTAGTGGATTCCCTGTGGGGTTGGCCAGAGACAATGTACACCATCTCAGCCACACACCAAACATTTCCATCCACACCTCTGAATTTCAAGTTCCTCTAGTGGGCTCTCATTTCAGGGGGTGGGAGGAGATCTGTGCACAGAGGGCCTTTCCATGATTGAGACCCTGTGGGATGACTTGGCCTTAAATTAGAAATTCAGGGTCTGATCCTGTAGGATTAGAAGCTCTTCACTTTCCTGTGAGCAGTTTGCTGATATAATGCATGATCAGATAACCAAAAGTTTCCCCATATCATCTCCTGTGCTGCAAGTATGAAATATACAGGATACTAACCCTCAGGAGTGAAATCCTGGCCCTCAGTGAAGTCAATAGGAATTCTGCCATTGACTCCAACAGGTCAGAATTTCACTGCAGAGGTGTTTGCCAGAGATGTTTAAACTGAAGAAATGGGGTGTCCAAGTCTGCAAGCTCATCATCATTCACCCTCATTTACAAAACTGCCATAACTCTTGAAAATATATATTTCACGTCTGCCTTGCTTACAAAAAATCCTTCATAGACTGCTAGGACACTGAAACATGACCAGAAGTAAGAGGCAGTGCAGCTGTTGAAGGTGAAGAATATGTTGTCAGCAAAAGAACTGCATCAGAATCTGCTTCTGAAAATAAGGCTTTGTTCTGTGATCACTGGTCTTCCAATCTGAATGGTTCCATTACGCAAGCTGCAGTGGATGACATCCTGAGGCTCTTCTCTCTCTGATCCTTCAGCCAGATGGGGACATCAAAGCTGGTCAGCAAGTTTCCTCAGTCCCACCAGTCCTGCTGACAAACTGGGCTGGCCTATGATTTGCCAGATGAGCATGGGGCTATAGGACTGCCAATATAAGGGTCACCAAAGCTCTCACATGTGTTGCTTGTATTTAAGGCTAGCTCACTGTGTCTTTGTGTATAATACTGAGCATCCAAGAGGCTTGGGGTAGGAAGAGAATGACTATATACAAAAGTTGAATCAGAAAAATAACTAATGTTATAGTTATATGTTATAATGTGAATGGCATTTATGCAGTGTGGAGGCACAGACCCTGTGGAGAGTTTGATGTGGTCAGAGTGTGGCAGATGGGAGGGAAGGGAAGGCGTGCATAGATATGACATAGTGTTGCCAAGATGGCACTGTGAAAACCACGTTAGTAGTACCAAAGGTTGTTTTCTTGCTCTTTTTAGTTTTTCAATTAATTTTTATGAGTAAACGGATCAGGAATAAAATAATATTTAAACTTTGTTTATAATTGAAAATCAGTGTGCTGGAAAGCAACACATCTAAGAAGGAAATGGCAATTTTACTGTTAAACAGAATTCTATCAGTTTAACAAAAACAAAAACAGTACCTCTTCCAAATCTAATTAAGAGGCCTGCTCTTCTTGAACATAATGAGTAACATTCTATTTTAAGGACTCAGTGGAAAGTTCTAAAGAGACCTTGAGAGTTTGCTAGTAGAAAACATTAATCATACAGTTGAAGGAAGACCTAATAAAAGGCAAGCTGTATGGGAGTTACAAACACATGTGAAATCAAATCTCAAGCCTTCATTTTGCGATAAGACAATTTGTATTCTAAAAATAACATGTACTTCACTAGCTAGTATCATTTACGCCATAGGCATGTTAGGAAAGGAGGATCTCATATCCAAGACCACTGAAATTAATACATGGACTCAGAATTAAGGTAAAGAATAAGTTGTGGCTGTCTATATAGAACTTACTAAACACTTCTAAAATGTCCTGTTCTAGCATATTCAGGGGTTTGTTTATGACCTGCAAGGGACTCTTCGGAGATGGTATCTACTCTGATTGTCTGAAAGTTTGGGTCTGGGACACAGATGGGAACTTTTATCTAACTCCTCTATCATCCTTTACTCTTGGTTTCATGCCTATGCTGCCCTTTATGCCTGGAGCATACATATTGTCCCCATCCACCAAACTCCCCAGTCTTTCTTACTCTTCTAAATCTTCCTTAAAATCCACCTTTTCACATCATTGTTCTTCCATTCTACTCATTATCATACTCTCACTCTCCTTCTGCTGAGCTGTTGTCCTGGGTCTTACATTTTCTTTGTCCTATTTAGACTATTTTTTTTCAGGAGATGGAATGCAATTTATCTAGATTTGCAAAATACCCTGTAAATTAAATGTTACACAAATGTTTTTAATAATAATAATGTGGATTTTACACAGAGAACGATCACAGTCTAGTCTGTTGCTTATCCATCTTCGTGCCAGAGTGAGGGAACTAGGGATCGTTTTAAGCCTTTTGGGGTTTCTTCTGAAGGAAATAAAGTCCACTAGAACTTTAAATCACCAGTGTATTTCCACCTTCCAAACCTCCTATCATAAATATAAAGGGAAGGGTAACAACCTTCCCGTATACAGTACTATAAAATCCCTCCTGGCCAGAGGCACAAAATCCTTTTACCTGTAAAGGGTTAAAAAGTTCAGGTAACCTGGCTGGCACCTGACCAAAAGGACCAATAAGGGGACAAGATACTTTCAAATCTGGGGGGTGGGGGTGGGGATAGGTTTTTGTCTGTTCTGTGTGCTTGCCAGACACAGATCAAGAAAGCAAGCAGTCCAACTCCATTAGAATTAGTAAGTACTAGCAAGGGAATGTGTTAGCTTATTTTTGTTTTGGCTTGTGATTTTCTCTGTGCTGAGAGGAAGGTGTATTCCTGGTTTTCTTTTTGTAACTTTAAAGTTTGGCCCAGAGGTAAATCCTCTGTGTTTTTGAATCTGATTGCCCTGTAGATTATCTTCCATTCTAATTTTACAGAGGTGCTTCTTTTACCTTTTTTCTTCCTAATAAAGTTCTGTTTCTTTTAGAATCTGATTGGGGTTTTTTTTTTTTAGTGTCCTAAAAAAACCCAAGGTTGTTCTGTGCTCATCTTGTTTATTCTTAAGCCTCCCCAGGAAAGAGGTTTTGGGGGGTTGGGGGGATATTAAGGGGGGAATAGGAACTCCAAGTGGTCCTTTCCCTGATTCTTTGTTAAATCACTTGGTGGTGGCAGCATACCCTCCAAGGGCAAAGAATTTGTGCCTTGGGGAAGTTTTAACTTAAGCTGGTAGAAATAAGCTTAGGGGGGTCTTTCATGCCGGTCCCCACATCTGTACCCTAAAGTTCAGAGTGGGGAGGGAACCCTGGCACCTCCTTTGTCTGCTCACTGCCAAAAACAGACCCCCTCCTTTTTGAAAGGAAAAATATTTTCTAGTGTCAAACTCTATCTTCTCGAGTAGTGGTGTGCCTTCTAGCTTGACATCCAGCATCAGATGAGGGAGGAGTTAGATTCCCCTAGAACAGCCATAACTGCCAAATAAAATACAATTTCCTAGGCCTACTGCATCTGAAAAATGGAAGGAGAGTATTATATGAGCCACAAGCCTTCCTCTTCCTTCTACAAGCAGATTTACCACTGCCTGGGCAGAAGGATGGTAACAATATATAAAAAGGTTATACAAAATATTTCTGAAATTAGTTGGTTACCAGTCCAGTTCTTAGTGGATACATATCCACAACAGAAAAACCACCACAACCACCACATTTGACACTCCTTGTTGGCGATCTTAGCAGAAAGGCACTGCACTACCATACGTATGTTGGAAAAACTAGGCAGTGGTCCCTAACCTTTCTGTGGGAACAGCATATTCCTATTCCCAGAAGACTGTGGCGGGTGCCAGACACCCCGCCGCCGAAATACCGCCAAGAAGTGGCAGCGGCAAGAAGCGTTGCCGCTGAAATGCCGCCGAGAAACGGCAACGCTTCTTGGCAGCATTTCAGCAGGCGGTGTCCTGCGGGCACACACAACTGCCCCAGCAGGCACCATTGCGCCCGCAGGCACTGCATTGGGGACCCCTGAACTAGAGGATATATTCTCAGAAGAAAAATAAAATGACTGAGGGACTGGGAGGATTGATTCATAAGAAGAGATTAAAGGCCTCATCCAGAGTCCATGGACATCAATGGAAGCATCCCCAATAAGGACCACGAAAGAATGAGGACATTCCTTGGTAGCATCTTGTGCTGACTATGTATACAAACGTTAACAAAAAGTGAAGGTAAAGATTAAATGTGTCCATAAATACCAGGTTAAGTGACAGCTTCTCTTATAAATGAGACGCTGTCTAGCATTTTGATTATTAAAAACAAAAGAAAAGAAAACAACTACTTTGTTCACTAGACTAGAATTCCATGCCCATTTTGCCCCTGACTTGCTAGGTAACCTTGGAAAAGTCATTATTTAGTTTCCGTTTGTCCCAGTTTATCCATCTATAACATGGAAGTGTTGTGAAACTTAATTAATGTTTGTAAACTGCTTGGAGAGTCTCCGTTAAAAGGTGAGCACAAAACATTATTATACTTTCAACACCTTAGGAGCACCCATATTTTTTCATAAATGCATTAAAAGTAAATAGGGAATTACAAGAAGAAAATTATTAATCTGCTGTAAGAGTTAGCAAGTTCAAAACGCATATTCTAGTTCATAGAATACCTAGGTACACAGATACAAGAATGCACATCAGAGTTTATGTACTGATTGTTTTACTTTACTAACAAAAATGAGTTGAAGAATATTTTCCCTACATTCAGCTATAAATTTCTGCAGGAGGAGAGCTCCTATTACCTTTTTTCAAGTTATTTTATAGTGATAGATGCATGCAAAAATACAGAAAGAATGAAGTATGGAAGAAAGGTGGTCTTGTAGTCAAGGCACTAGACTGGGCCTCAGAAGATCCGTGTTTAATTCCTTGCTCTGCCAGCACACACACTTCCTGTGTGACCTTGGGCAAATCAACTAATCTCTCCCAGTTCCCCATCTGTAAAATGGAACATAGGAATTGCCACATTGGATCAGCCTCATGATTCAGCTGGTCCAGTATCCTGTCTCCAACTGCAGCTGGTACCAGACGTTTCAGAGAAAGGTGAAATTAACCCCACAGTAAGCAGCTGTGAGATAGTTTACCCAATATTTAGTTCCGATTCTAATCCCTAAGAGTTAAAAGCTGGTTTAAACCCTGAAGCGTGAGGTTTTGTATCCCTTCCAAAACTGTTTTTTTTTTTTTTTAGCATTCACAGTTATAAAAACTGGATATTCTTGTAATCCATATAAACATTCAATATCTCTGAATCTTGCTCACTTCTTGGCCTCAGTGACATCCGGTGACAATGAGTTCCAGGGTCTAAATGTTGAATGGAAAAATATTAAATGGGGATAACAATACTTCTTTTTTCCCTCCTTTGCTCTTCTTGTCTATGTTAATTGCAAACTTTTCAAGGTAGGAAATATCTTTTACCATGTGTATATACAGTGTGCAGCACAAAGTCTTGATCAAGGTGATACAAATATATAAAAGTTTTGATACTTCTAATTGTAAGGACAAAGACCCAAGATCCCCCTCAGACTATGAAGAAAATAACTGTAATGCTCTAGTCTCCGTTACATCAGTGACCCAACAAAATAATTATTAATAGACTGGAACGATATGCTACAACTGAACAGTCGAAGCCGAAGAACAGAAAATGCTTGTTTCATATGTAGTCATATTGTTGCAGCACTAACTATTTCAACAAGAAGATTAGTCATCAGAAAATATCAGCCAGCCAGCCAGGCAGCAATTCAGAGCCTGCCACATTTTTCTAAAAATGGAAAACAATTAAAATCATAACAATTTTGCTTTACTAGAAATATTGGGGCCTTCCTAAACTTGGCACTACACTAGGGTATAATGTCCCTTTGACCGTTTCTCCTCAAACCTATCAACACTGGTGGTTTTCAACCTGTGGTCCGCAAACCAACTGGGGTCTGCAAAAGGTTGTCATTACATAGAGCAGTGGTTTTCAACCTGTGGTCTGCGGACCCCTGAAGGGCTATGTCTAAGATTTCCAAAGGGGTCTGCACCTTCATTCAAAAATTTTTAGGGGTCTGTAAATGATTTTTTTAAAAAAAAAAACATTGCTCTACACAGTTAAGTGTACATGTGTAGTCACTAAAGCTGCCAAGTGAGCTCCATGGAAAATGTTACATTAAATGTGAAATATTGCAGTGCCATGCCTGGCCCACCTTTATCACATTTTACTAATGCAATGATTTAGTGAAATAAAGTTTAAAAACAAATCACTGATGAAAAATAATTTAAATAGCCTTTCATTCCTGCCAAGTTAGAGATAGGTTTGAACTAAACCCCATGATCCAAATATCCTTGAATTATGGTAGAGTGCAGTTATCTATCTAAACTTTGTTCTTGGGCCTGAGTCAAAGATTGACCTGTAAAAAAAGAAGGTAGATGTGCTCTTCCAAGCTCTACTCATTGCAGATGCCGAAAGGAGAGGCTGCACTCAGCAGATTGTGCATATTGTGTCAGGGTCAGGCCAGATGGCTACAAGAGAGTGGTCGAAGGTAGATACATTAGTTCCAGGTTAAGCAGGTCCCTTTTCCCTGGGTAAGGTAACAGGGACTGTTCCAGAACACTCAGGAACTTTCTAGAACTAATTAAGGCAGGCAGGCCAATTAGGACACCTGTAGCCAATTGGGAAGCTGCTAGAATTAATTAAGGGTACTCAGGACACCTGGTTTAAAAAGGCTCTCACTCCAGTTAGTGAGGGGTGCGTAAGGAGCTGGGAGTGAGAGGATGTGCTGCTGGAGGACTGAGGAGTACAGGCGTTAACGGACATCAGGAGGAAGGTCCTGTGGTGAGGACAAAGAAGGTGTTGGGAGGAGGCCATGGGGAAGTAGCCCAGGGAGTTGTAGCTGTTGCACAGCTGTTCCAGAAGGCACTCTACACAGCTGCAGTCCACAGGGCCCTGGGCTGGAACCCAGGGTAGAGGGTGGGCCCGGGTTGCCCCCAAATCTCCCAACTCCTGATCCAACACAGAAGGCTCCACTGGAGGGGAAGTTCTCTAGGCTGTTCCCCGACCCACACGGTGGATCAGCAGAGACTGTGGGGATTGTTCTTACTCTTTTTTCCCCATTCTGGCCAGTGATGAGGTTATCTGAGTGAATGGCAGATTTGAGCCATGAAAGTGGCCAAACTGAGGGCTACTGTGAATCTCTGAGGTGAGCAAAATCCACCAATAAGCGCAGGACCCACCAAGTTAGAGGAGGAACCTTATCACAATATGTTCCAAGTTTGATTGCACATGGTCTCTGAGCCTCTTGAGTTTAGCTTCACCTTACTGGGGGATTCAAATACACCCAGAGGCTCTGCTAGCCTCCCTGGCTTGGTTTTCTCTCAGGGTACTTCTGCACTGCACAAAGGTTTTAGCCTGAACCTACCATCCATATTAAAAAAAAAACCTGTGACCTAGCTTTAATTTCAGGTTATCTTACCCAGCTGGGTGTGCAGGTTAGACGTCAGTGGCTAAAATCACTCAAGTTCTGACAGTCCTCCAGTATATTTCCCAGACTGGACAATTGACAACTAACTGGGAAAGAATTTTAGAGCACCTCAGCAGAAAGAACTATGGGATATGCCCATAGACACACATTGGCAGACACAGTTGGGACACTCATGTCCAGGCTAAGCTTACCTGGCTGCTCAGACCCAGGGGCCAGTCAGGGGTTATTTACCTGTGCAATGTAGACATAGCCTGGGTGGAGTATGAATGTCCCCCTACTCTCCCTGGATTTTGGCTCCTTTTTGATTGGGGAAAATAATTAGTAGGGGTATTCTCCCCCTTGTTGCATGGCAAAAAAGGAGCTGCTACTTGCAGTAGTCTGTGCAAATCTTCATAATATCAGTCTTCCTTCCTTCCTCTATTTTTTCTTACATACTCTGATGAGCCATGAAATAATAAACAATGTTGACATTTAAAATATCATCACTGGCATCTGAATTAACACCTCTTTGAGATGAATGGGGCAATACGCACTTCGGAGCTAGCTTTACAGGCACTCTGCAAATTCAGGCAGACACTGCTGCTTCACATATACTTGGTTTGTGTTTTCAAGGGTTTTATTGCAATTGTAACAGCTAGACATTTACTTTTCTAAGATGGAAGCTGAGATTCTGAAGAACAAGAAGGCTTCCGGGAGAGGTGCCAGTATGCCATACCACTGTATACCAGTCCAAATCAAGTCCTGTATGCAGTACTTGCAAGAAAGTGTTTGCACACAGTGATATAAATAGATCTTATTTAGAAGCTGCAGCTTCCATTTACTTGAATAGCTGTTAGTTGTGAGTTCCATCCTGGGATTTTAATTAATAACCTCTGCCACTTGCATAATAAAGGTTCCATCACGAAGCGAGGGCGGCTTCTATTGAAAGCTGCATGGAAAAGGCATAGTTACTTAAACAATTGCTATTACTAATTCAGGGCATTTTCTAGATAGTATATAGTAATCTCTTTCTATATATACAGAATACCAAACCATGATAATTTGTGTAAAAAATGGCATGCATTTCTATTTCTGAAGTTGCATTATTATACTTAATTCTGAGACTCAGCATCAGTTTTTCATATTTGGATTTCATTTGCATGGTTTCAAGGTGTCAAGTATACCATCAAGGCATTTACAATTTATCTTCCTACATGTTCTTCTGAATTGTCTGACGATTCATTATCTTCAAGTGACAAGAATTTCTTCAGCAACTCCCACAACTTTCTAAAAACAAAAAGCACACAATCAATACACTAACTGCATAGAAAGCACAGGGTAAAAGTGTCCAAGCAAACATCTGGGACAGAATAGCAACCCCTCCATGAACTCTTCCACTGTCAGCAATATAAAAGGAAAGAAAGGTTACTTACCTGTACAGTAACTGGAGTTCTTTGAGATGTGTGGTCCTATCTGTATTCCACTTAAGGTGTGCATGTGCTCCATGCGCTGAGATGGAAGATTTTTGCTAGCAGTGTCCGTTGGTCTGTGCTTGCACCCCTCTACTCCTCATGCTTTGAACTGAGCGAATAAGTGGCAGTGTGACCTCTCCAGTTACTTTTCTACTGTGAATGGCTGTAGGATAAGGCTCCACAGGAGAGGAGCAGGAGGATGGGTAGTGGAATACAAATAGGGACCACACATGTTGAAGAACTCCAATTACTATAGAGATAAGGAGAGGTCACTTACCTTGTGCAGTAACTGGAGTTCTTCGAGATGTGTGGTCCCTATGGGTGCTCCACTTCAGGACATGCATGCGCCCATGCACTCTTGATCAGAGATTTTTATCAGTGGTGTCTGTGAATCTGCACCTATGCCCTGTATATCCTTGTGCTGCTCTGCAAGGATTTTCAGGGGGAAGTGGTCCTGCTGCCACTCCAGTTCCTTCTCAACCACAAAGTCCAGAGAGAAAGAGATTCTGAGGCAGAAGTGAAAGAAGGTGGGGAGTGGAGCACTCATAGGGACAAAACTTCTTCAAGAACTCCAATTACTGTACAAGATATGTAACCTCTCCTCCTTCTTTGAGTTATTGTCCCTCTGGGTGCTCCATTTGATTCCCATGAAGTACCTCAGTACTGAGGAGGCAGATTCCCTACAGACTGTAGAACAGCATCACCGAAAGTTGTGTTGGCTCTGAAAGCAAGTGTGAGAGAGTAGTGCTGGAAAAAGGTGCGCACTGAAGATCAGATAGCAAATAACTGAGATGGATGTTTTTAGTAGGGTCAGAGAGGTTGACTGGATCCTGGCAGAATAAGAAATCATCCTGGGAGGGGGATGCACCCCCAAGACATTGTAACAGGTTAAGATGAACTCCAAAACCCATTTAGACAGTCTTTGAGTGGAGATCAGATCAGATTTGTTCTGTGATCGAGATGAAAAGTCTAGGGCAAGCCCTAAAGTGCTTAGTCCTGTCAAGGTAAAAAGCAAGAGCTCTTCTTACACCTAGTGTACGAAGGGTTGCTGCTTCTCTCACAGAGTGAGCCTTGGGATAACACATGATGTATGTCCTGATGAATGGGGAATTCTGAAGAAATTTTAGGTATGAAATGAAGACAGGGATGTAATGTCACATTGTCACAATAGAATGCTATGCATGGTGGGTCATCCATAAGAGCTCCCAGCTCCCCAACCCTCCTGGCTGAGGTGATGGCTGTGAGGAATGAGGTCCTGAGGGACAGACGAAGGTGGGAACAACTGCCCAGATGCTCAAACAGTGGTTTACTCAGCTTATTAAGAATGAAATTGAGGTTCCATGGTGGAGTAGGTTCTTTGACAGGAGAAAAAAGGTTGAACAGGCCATTAGCAAACCTCATGGTGGTCAGGTGAGCGAAGACTGAAAAACCTTCAATAAGGAGGTGAAAGGCTGTAAAAGCAGCCAGATGAACTTGGATTCAGCTCAGTGACAATCCTGTGGTTTTTAAATTCAGTAGGTAATTGAGAATATGTGATGCACAAGACTCAAGAGGAGGTGCAGACTGATGGCTGCACCAAACTTGAAAATGTTTCCACTTCTGTAGGAAGGTTTTCCTCATAGTGGATTTCCTGCTCTAGAGCAGTACTCTTTATGCTTCTGCTGAGCAAGCCAGTTCTATGCCAGTGAGCCACGTGTAGCCTCAGTGCTTGAGGTAAAGCACTGAGAAGCTGGGCTGGGTGGTGAATCTCAACTGCTGGGTAAGGAGATCCAATGTTAGAGGAAGGTGGAGAGGTGGCTGCAGAGCCATGCAAATCAGCTCTGGGAACCATGACTGTCTTGGCACAACAGCGCCATGAGGCTGGTTACTAATTTCTCCTGTTTCAGCTTGTTCAGAACCTTGCGTAGTGATGGCGTTGGAAATAAGCATATAGCAATATATGATGCCTAGGAGTGGCTAGGATATCTCCCATTGAGTTGCAGCCATGCTCCCCCCAGACAGAAATGCTTGCTCAGGGAATCGACTACTGTGTTCTGCAACCTTGGTAGACAAACCACGAGATCAGGATGCAGTGAGATACGCACCAGTTCCATAGTCTTATGGACTCTGTGCATAGGACTGGGGTCTTGCTCCTCCTCATTGGTTGATATAATATATTGCTGCTCTGTTGTCCACCATTATTCTGATTGGGTGTCTCTTGATATGGGAAGTGATGGCTGTGAAACTGACTACTCTGAGCTCTAATATGTTGATGTAGGGGTTGCCTCCTGGAGGGCCTATTTGCCGTGAAGTCCTGAAAGCGTGCACCCCAGCCTGAGTCCAGTGCTGATGCCGATGCTGTTTCAGGCGGACTGCTCTGCTGAAGGATGTCTACTACAGAAGTTTGTATCATGACATAATGTTTTACAAAACTGTGCACGGAGCCTCATGATGCAGCCCCCTGCGGATCCCCAGAAGAGGGGCATCTCAAATTACGCTACAGATGCAGCTTAGCTTCTAGTCAAGTGGGGCCTCAAGCCTTGTAGGGGAAGAGTCACTATTAGCTCATAACAAAGCAAAATGTAGCCCAAACGCCATTTGAAAAGTCTTTGTGTGGAGATTATTTCCCCTGTCATACACTCAGCAAAGGAGGCAAAACGTTCAAGAGATTTCCTGAAGGGTTTTGTCCTTTGCAGGTATAATGTCAGGGCTCAACAGTGTAGTTTCCTGCCCTCTCTGGTAACATGTGGCTTTGAATAGAAAATTGGTGAGTGTATGACCTCGTTTTAAAGAAATTCTGAGATTATTTTTGAATGAATTTGGGGTGTAATCTCATGGAAACTTTCTCCTTGTGGAATTCCATATTTAGGTCCACTATAAGGGCCCCCAGCTTACTTACTATTCTGGCTGAGGTGACTACAACCAGAAAGGCAAACTTTATAGATAGATGAGCAAAGGCACATGATGCTAACGGTTTGAATGGAGAGTTCATTATACCCAATAGGACAAGATTGAGGTCCCATATTGTGATAAACATTAGTAGTGGAGGAAAGATTCTGACAAGTCCCGTCAGAAACTAGTAGTAGGATGGGCAAAGACCATATGGCTATCCACTGGAGAGTGAAAGGCACTAACAGCTGCCAAGAGCACCCGCAAGGAACTGAGAGACAATCCCAACATTTTTAGAAGGAGGAGGTAGTCTATAATAGTAGGGATCTCAGCATCCTCTGGGGGTATCCCACAATGCTGGCACCAGGTAGAAAATCTTTTCCATGCTGTGTAAGTATATTTGAATGAATTGAGCAGAGGGTTGAATCTGTTTATGTGAATTTGCAGTTATAGTTTCTTAAGCAGTTGCTTATGTTGAATCTGTTGTTATATAGCGGTTACTATGTTTTTCTTCTCTCTCTGCAGTACAAGATGTAGTCAGCCATCATGGCTCAAACCATGTGTACATGAATGTGTTTCTAAATCAGGGACTCATGCTATATCTGCCATACAGAGCAACTGGCAATGAGGATTTCAAGAACATTCTATGCATCAAAGGAGCAAAACAATGTCTGACATTGCTTGCAGCCCTGCGTGGGGAGAGGAGTCTCCTATAACTGTGACTACTCCAAAGTACTAAACTAACAGCAGCGAGGTCAAATAGAAGGCTGTACTGGAAATATGAAGGCCTTCAACACTGCCATTGAGGACTGGCTCACATATAGAGAGAGGCTGGAGCTGTAGTCTGAAGTAAATGCACTTCCACCAGAAAAACATGTAGCAGCATTATTGTGTGTGATAAGAGGAAAAACGTAACAGTTTAATAGGCAATCTGATTGCCCCAGAGAAACCAGCAAGCAAAACCTTTAAAGAGATAATGCAAACCGTTCAAGAGCACTTGGCACCCAAGCCCCTGATTATAGCACAAAGATTCAGGTTTCATAAGAGAAATCAACTTGAAAGTGAATCTATTTCTGCCTTTGTGACAGAGTTTAAAGGGTTATCACAACATAGTGCTTTTAAGGATGGGCTTAACAAAGCCCTAAGTGGCAGATTTGTGTGTGGACTGCTTAATGAAAGCATACAGAAGAGGCTCTTAATTGAGGAAAATCTTATCTTTAAACATGCAGTAGAAATTGGAGTAAGGCTGAAAACTGCAGCAAGGGATGCAACAGAATTGCATACCGCAGCTAAAACGGAAGTGGGAATGAATAAACTATCTGCAACCCAAGGCAAGATCTGGTCCACTCAGCAGACAGACACGTTATTAGTGCAGAAAAGGGTTTCACACTCCTGATTGCTGATTCAAAGATGCATATTGCAGAAGCTGTAATAAAAAAGATCCTATCCAAGCTGTTTGTCACACTAAGATTAATATGGAGGAGACCAAAGATGCGAATTGAAATGGACTATTAGTGTATAGTCTGTAGACAGAGGAAATAGTGACACAGAGCATGAGAGTGGAGTAGCCAGCCTGGATATATATAGTCTGATTAAAAATGACAAGTCAGCAATCTGGTTGACATCCTGGGTGGTGGGAAAAGTGCTCAAACAGGTGCCGCAGTGTCTGTTATCTCACGTCTGGAATATGGAAACTTTTAAAAATACCAAACTGAAGGGGACATTAATGTTGCTGAAAAAAGAGTGCCAATTGGAGTGATGCAAGTGAGTGTGGAGTACAACAATAAGCACTGTTTATCAGACTTATGTCATTGAGAAGTGGGGACTGGCTCTGTGAGGCCATGAATGGTTATACAATCATTACTCTGGATGGGAAATCTATAAAGATGCTGCAGTCACTTTCAGAAGACCTCATGAAAACAGTTGAACAACAGCTGGAAGGGATACTATGTCAGGCACTGGGAACCTGCAAGAAGGACATAGGAACTCTAAAACACATAAAGGCTAAAATAATCTTAGCTGAGAAGTGCAGCCCAAATTTCACAGAGGTTGACCTGTCCCTTTCAGCAATGGAACACCTTTTTTCATTTGTGGACCCCTAAAAAGTTTCAGATGGAGGTCAGAACCCCTTTGGAAATCTTAGACATAGTCTGCGGACCCCCAGGGGTCCATGGACCACAGATTGAAAACCACTGTTCTATGGTAACGGCAACTTTTCACAGAACCCTTAGACAGTCTGCAGACCTCCAGGGGGTCACGGACCACCGGTTGAAAACCACTGCCTTAAAGTATTCTACTCCTATCGTCCCAAATGTTAAACTTGATGCAGTAAGGGTATGTGGAGATTTTAAGGTCACCGTAAACCCTGTACTGACTTGAAAAATGCCCCCTTCCTTGAATTGAGGACATTTTTGCTACACTGGGAGGGGCAATGATTCAGCAAAATGGGTTTGTCACAGGCCTACCTACGAATGGAATTGAAGGAGAGTCTAAGGCAAACCTCACAATCAAAAGGGTATGTATCAGTACCACAGACTAGTGTCTGGTATTGCTTCAGCTCCTGCTATGTGGCAATGGACCAGGTTTTGCAAGGTATTCTCAGAACAGAGTGTTATTTGGATGACATTATTGTGACTGGTGGAAGTGAAGAACATCATCTGGAAACCCTGAAAAGCATATTAAAACATCTTGAAGAATATGGCTTATGAGCCAATCACATAAAATGTGAATATTTCAAGGACTCGATAGCTTACTGTGAGCACATTATTGATGCATAAGGCCTACATAAATCTCAGGAGACGATTAAAGCAGTTCTGAAAGCTCCACTGCCAAAGGATGTGTCACAACTTAGATCATTTCTCGGATTTATCAATGACTATAGCCAATCTGTACCAAGTATAGCACTGTATTGCATCCGCTTAATTGTTTACTGCAGACTGGTCAAAAGTGGGTATGGTCATGTGAGCGTCAAAAAGCTTTCCCAGAAGCAAAGCAGTAGGTCCTTGAGAAAGTGTGCTTACACACCTTAACCCATCCTTGCCTATCAAGTTACCATGTGAAGCTTCATCCCATGGAATTGGGGTGGTTATATTGCACTCCATGCCAGGTGGCAGTGAGAGAGCCATAGCATTTGCCTTAAATCTCTCACAGCAGCAGAACATAACTATGCACAAATAGACAAGGAGGATTTAAATTTGGAATGGGGTGTGAAGAAATTCAACCAGTATCTATATGGGAGGAAATTCACCCTTGTCACCAACCACTGACCATTAATAGCAATCCTTCATCCAAGGAATGGAGCTTCTGTGACAACAGCAGCATGAATGCAATGCTGGGCTCTCTTCTGGTTACATCTATGACATCAAATTCAAAAGAAAAGACGTGCACACAAATACAGATGGGCTCCCCCACCTGCCTGTGCTAGTTGAAGGGCGGCCTGTGATAGAGACAGGATCTATCAAATCTGTCAGTGTGTTTCAGATCAAGTGCTCCTGAGTGAATCGTAATTTGATTGAGCAAGAAACCAAGAGGGACCCCACACTAGCTCAGGTTTATGAAGCCAGCTTTGAAGAGCTGGAAATATACTGACTGCCCTATGCTGGCACCTTTTTACACATGCAAAGGTGAGCTTACCATACATCAAGGGTATGTCACGTGGGGAATTTGTGTTATTATACCTAGTACACTGGGCACAAGAGTATTAGATGAGATTCATTTAGGTCTCTTAGGGATAGCAAAAATGATGGCACTTGCCAGTTTTGGATGGTGGCCAGGCATTGACCAAGAAATAGAGCAGCTTGCTAAAGAATGTTTAGGATGCCAGCAGGTACAGCGCGTGCCTAAACCAGCACCATTACACTCTTGGGAATGGCCATCAACTTCCTGGTAATGTCTGCATTTTGATTTTGCCAGACCATTTTTGGGTATGATGTATCTAGTCGTTGTAGCTGCCCATTCCGAATGGCTGGAAGTTTTTTGCATGAAAACCACCACAGCTGCACAGACAGTATAGAACGTCAACGTTTGTTTGCCAGAACTGGACCACCAGAATAAGTTGAGAGTGAAAGGGGTCCTCTGTTCCGTTCAGAAGATTTTCAGCAGTTCATAAAGAAAAATGTTATTAGATATATTACCTCTGCACCTTACAATCCAGCCATAAATGGCTTTGTTTAAAGGTGTATATAATTCTTTTAAGCAAGCCCTGCAATTCTTGGCAGATGAGAAGGGGTCACTACAGCAAAAGCTGGTACATTTTTTGCTAGCATATCAAAATGCAACATATGCCAATGCTGTTTGTGAGCCAAAATCTCAGGTCACACTTGGGCTTATTAAAGTCAGATATAAGCCAGAAATAATAAGTCAAGTGAAGGTGAGAGGGACCAGGGCACCTCATCAGCTACAAGTGGGTCAAACAGTACTGGTGCATGATTACTGGGGACCCAGTACACGGCTTTCATCAATTGTTAGTGCACAAATGAGTCCTTTGTCCTATACAGTACAAGTGGCACCAAATATGTTTTGCAAACGGCACACTGACCAATTGCGAGATTTGTTGGTGACTCCATGTCTGACAAAAAAAGCAACAGTTAGGGAGACGCTATTTGTGCCCCAGCTTGATGCAACAACCAATAACATTATACAGAAAGCAGCTGTGCTGAACAACTGGCATCATCTGAGGGAACACATGAGTCAGACATTGCTGCAGACACCCCACTTCCTCAGGGGAGTGTTCAAAATGTTGGCAGACACTATCCAGAAAGAAAACACTAGCCACCTGAAAGATCTGATTTGTAATTGGACCTTGGATTGTTCTGCCACAAGTATGTCTGACAGCGTTGTGCCCATTATATTTCTGGGGAGAAGACAGATGTGATATATTTGAATGTATCAAGCAGATTTTGAATCTGTTTATGTGCATTTTGCAGTTATAGTTTCTTAAGCAGTTGCTTATGTTGACTCTGTTGTTAGATAGTGGTTACGATGTTTTTCTTCTCTCTCTGCAATACAAAAGTCAGCCAGCCATCATGGCTTCAGCCATGTGTACGTTTCTGTGTTTCTAATCAGGGATTTGTGCTACATCCACCATACCCAACACTGTTAGATGGAGGGATGCAGGGTTGGGGTATTTGCTTCTGTCTGAATCAACAGGTCTGGGAAAAGCCAAATATGGATGCACAAGGACATCTTGAGAATGCTTGGACACCAGAACTATCGGGGCCATTGGGGAGCAATCACGATCGCTGACATTTCATCATCTTTGATCTTCTTCAGAACTTGAGGTAAGAGAAGGATCAGAGGAAACATGTACATCCTCTGTCCTGACCATCAAACTAGACGTGTGTGCCCTCTGGAGTTGTGGCCTGGAGCAGGAGGTCAGGCATTTCTTGTTCCGTTGAGATGCAAACAGATCCCAAGATGGGAATGCCCACCGCATTCTCCTCACCACTAAGTCAGGTAGTTCCCACTCCTGGTCCTTAGAGAAACATCTGCTAAGGATCTCTGCTATAATGTGTTGTGCACCCGTGGAAGGTGCGCTGCTGAACAAGTGATTGGGTAGCAAATGCACCAGTTTGAGATTGCACAGAAGCAGTAAAAGAGGGATGGACCTTGTTCCCCCTTGTTTCTTGCCGTGGTCTTCATTATTGATGACTTCTTCTCACTCTGTGTTGCTACTGACAGCGTAGAAGATGTCTTCTGCCTTTTTCCCTTTGCCAGTGTTGTGGATGGTCCTACTTTTTCAGTTAGAAAGCTGTTTTCAGGGTGCTGTTGCCCTTTGGTGCCAGGAAACCAGTACCATGTTCCTTGCGAGCTCCTGAAGCTCTCATACTGGGGTGCAGTGTCTCACCTGACTTAGCGGATGTCAGAGATGAGGATCTCTTCTTGGATGTGGACATCCACAGGCTGCAGGAGGAGCTGAAAAGGGAAGCAGAGAGTAGCTCACCTGCAGCAGCCAGTGAAGGTGAGCAGACCTGCACTCTGAAGCTCTGCAAAAGGAGAATTTTGGGAGGCCCAGCTGCCAGGGCCCCTGACACATCTTTCCCTGCTAAGAGAAAAGGACTCTGGACATTTGCAAGGTCAGAGACATCTTCTTTGGCTTATTTTCTTTACCGGTTTTCTCTTGGAGACTGTTAGGAAGTGATCCAGGAAGACAGTTGCATAGCACTCCAGAGTGCAGGACTCAGCTGCCTGCCTCTGGGCCCTGAATTAGAACCTCATACAGAGGGTGGGACCAAGTTCCCGTACCCATACACCTTGCTCCTGATAGGGCTGGAGGAAAAAAGCCTATGTCTGACACCAGAGACTTATTAGGAAGACCTCCATATCCCAGAGAGTCCTGACTCAGGGACTTTGGCCAGGTGAAGCCTGATGCCCCCAGCTGGGCTGCAGAACTATACTTCGTGGCACTCTTCACATACCCCGGAAGGGGTGGATGCAACTTGTGGCCCACTCAGAGGGCCAGTCACAGAACAGGGCCTGTCATCCTCCTCTGAGCACTAGGTGGTGCCCTGTGGGGCGCAGACCGCTTCACAAGGGGGTTCTAATGAATCAGGCAATAGAGGCATGAGTTGTGATCGTCGCTGATTGGAAAAGCCCAGGGGAGCAAGCCATGCACTTTTTAAATCCAGGGATCCTGGACATACTAGACAGCCCATACAAGGGGCTGTTCAGGTTGGGAGGGATCCCAAGCTCCCATGACTCCTAAACTGCACTATCTAAAAACAGGTTTACAACTATTGGCAACTAACTACAGTTTAAAAGAAGCAGCTACCTAACGGTGGAGGTACCAAAGAGGTTCTGTCTCAGACCACTGTGGTGGAAAGGAACTGGAGAGGCAGTCAGTCCGCACTGCCACTTACACCCTCGGTTTGGAGCACGAGGAGGAGAAAGCACAGGCGCAAAACCAATGTGCATTGCTAGCAAAAATCTACCAGTCTCAGGTGAATGGAGCACATGCGCTCCTGAAGTGGAATAGACATAGGGACCATCACTCGAAGAACTAAGGCCTGGTCTACGCTGGGGGTGTGGTGGGGAGATCGATCTAAGTTACGCAACTTCAGCTACATGAATAACGTAACTGAAGTTGACGTACTTAGATCTACTTACTGCGGTGTCTTCACTGCGGTAGGTTGACTGCTGGCACTCCCCCGTTGACTTCGCCCGCACTTCTCACTCCGACGGAGTAACTGGAGTCGACGGGAGAGCGCTCAGCGGTTGATTTATCGCATCTTCACTAGACACGATAAATCGACCCCCGCTGGATCAATCACTCCGGAGGTAAGTGTAGACATGCCCTAAGAGTTGGAGTCACCATTAGTTGTTATTGTTCGATTGCATAGTACTCCACCTCTCTCTCTCTCTCTCCCCCAACCCCCGCCACCCCGCAACCGATTTGGAAAGTTAAGCTTGGGCTGTTCCCTGTAAGTCTCGTACTGGGAGCACAGACCAAAGAGTGTAATTTATACAGCATGTATCTTTGGAGAATAATAAATCTGTGACAACAGATAATGGTTTACATTAATTGTCACAGATCTGTACATCCTTTATAATGTTAAATGCAGGCATCTTCACATCCTGCATTTAGTTCTCTCACTGCAGCTACATGCTGCTTTCCTATGGAAAGAGGAGTAAACCATGGATCAGGTGTTAATGATGCAAGGAGCAGCATTAACTTATACCATTAACTGCCCTATGTCGTACCAGGGATGACTTTGCGGGCAGAACAATGAATGCAATTTTTTTTGTAAATATTCATATGTTTAAACACATTCACTTCAACCATCTTTGTGACACATTTGTGGCCATTTTCTGCAAATATTTGAGGGATCTAGAACTGTAAGAATAACTGGTTTTTCAGGTTGGTGTCCCAACTGAAAAAGTGTTTAAGAAAGAAAGTCAGATTGTTTCAGGTCAAGTGACACAAGGGGGACGTGGGAGGGCATTGAATTTTTAAGGGGGTTCTTTACCATTTTTAAATAAAAGTGAAGTACAATTAAAAACAAAATGTCATTTTGAATTGAAAAATAAAAAGGTTTTGATTTTTTTGCTAGTTTGTTGGGGGGGGTTTAATTGCCCCCAAACAATTCAGTGTATTTGACACAAATTTGCAAAATGTTTCAATCTTCCTGAATCTGCATTTTTTTGGCAAAAGAAAGTTTCATCTGAAAAACTTCATCTAACTTTAGAGAAATCCAGTTTACTAGCATAAATAATTTCAGAAAGCTAATTCTGAAGGGAATTTTTACTCCTTGTGCTGCAAATCCATGCACACTCATCCAGCCAGGGAAACAAACAATACAATGTGACTTAATCTGTCCAATTACAACTTAACAACAGAATTTTGAGTTTAGAATATTTGCAACTAATCAACCGAGGAAAGATACTGTAAAGCCATTTGTCAAATGGAAAATAAATCTGAGGAAATCACAGCCATCTTCCAGAAAGCTGAATAAATGTCTGCAAAAGATTTTCTCAGCTCTCATCACAGGCTGCATGGTTCACCCCTAATTCACTGAACAATCCCACAGCACCTTGGGGAAGCTGTTGCTGTAGAGATTAAATAATTAAATTGTTAATCTATGCCTTGCCTGTAATTAAATTCCATATTAATAAAGTTATGTGCTTTAAGGGCAAAGGATGATAAAGTTCTGACATCAGACAATTAGGTGTTCTCCTTCAATTGTGCCTCCAGACAGGCTTTGATTCAGAAATCTCATGCTATTGCTAATGTTTTAGTTTTCCTGATCTATCCTGGATAGGAAGAGTAATGTCAGCTCCAGAATTGAGAATCATAATACTAGGAGGGCAGAATTTGGAGGTATCTCATTTATAATATGCCTTATTATGCAAATATCCTGAGGCACTGTACATTTTTAAAGGGTTTATACTTGAGCTCTGCTGGAAGCAAAACTTAAGTCTTTATGTTACATTAAAAAACATTTAGTGAGGGCCCTTTCTTAAGTACCTCAGGGCTAATTACTTTTAATAATTAACACCATAGAAATGAAACTAATTAACTTTGTATTCAAGTATATCTACTACTAATTTCCTTGATATTTTATTTCTAATAACCTCTTGGCTAAGCAAGCGCTGCATTTGAATGATTTTAAAACAATGCTACCGAATTTTTATTTTTTACAAAATAGTTCTCATTATTCTTTCAGATGCAGTGACATTCCATTTTCTTCCAAGTTTTCTTTGTCATATGCCATTGACTTTGGGTTGGGAGGTTCCACTCCTGCTCTCTGGGACATGCAGTTCTAATCTAAAATGTTGTTTTACCTCACAGAACCAAAGGAATATCAGAAACTAAAATCACATGCTGCCCTGTAATTCTGACCCTCCCTCTAACCAGATCTGAGTTGTCACAGTCCCTAGGCTAACCCACACCTCTGACTTCTCCAGATGTTCCCACTTTGTATCAATCAGTGGGTCAGAGATTGACTCTATAGCCTGTTAGTCAGAGCACTCACCTGGCATATGGGAGACCCAATTCTGAGCTCCAGATCAGGCACAGCAGGGATTTGAAAACAGGTCTCCTATTCCCACCCCCCCAGAGAGTGCCCTAACAACCAGGCTCTTGGCTGTAATGACATGGGAGCTCTTTTTCTCCCATAACCACCCCCCCCCACACACACACACACACTTTCTCCCATGAGAAAGTACTGAGCTGGTTTAGGTGCCTAATTCCAGGAGAGGGTGCACAGGTGTGAATCCCAAGCAGAAATAGGCACCTCCTCCTAGCCCAGCATTAGGGCAAGAGCCGAGTTCAGGCCCCACCTCTCTCCTTTGCATTTTCTATTGGCCACCTCACTTAGCTTCCCCACTCACATGCTCTCTTCTATGAATCCCATTCTTAGGCACCGACTTTCTCCCCATGTATTGTATAGGGAGTCTGAAAGCCTAAATTGTGTTTGTTAATTCCACTGGGCAACAACTAATTCCCTTTGTGGATTTAGGCCTTTGTAACTTCTTATAGCCTTTTGATCTGTTAGTTCCCAGCTCTGGCAAAGCAGTCTTGCAGATCTGGGCTTGAAAGTAGGTCGTTGTCTGAGGTAATTATTTGTTGGGAGATTGCTTATCCAGATCCATTGTGTTGCTTTTCTGCCTGTTTTTCCAACAGTCTCCTATCAAGCTAGTTTAATACATTCAGACAGGAAAGTCTAATAACCCAAAACACAGCAACTTCATTTTGCTGACCTGGTCACATAAGTATTTATAGCATTACTACAGATCAGTATTCTTAGATAATTACATAGCAGCTCTGTGTCTCCCCTATGAATTGTGAGCCATTTTGCAATGTGGCACTGGACCTCCAAAAATAAAAACCACTGTGATACCACGGACTGACAATCCACAACTAAGTAAAAGAGCATGAAGCAGATTCTGAAATCTTCTCTTAAGTTTAACACTGAACTGAAAAGCTTTTTACATGTCAAGATTTGAGATCACAGTTCTCTATTTGCCACAAGACTCCATTAAAATACCTAAAAGAGTGATGTGACTTTTCTACATTCCAATTGTTGATTTAAAAGTTAGTGATTCTGTCAATGGCAGCAAATAAAGCACAGACCCCATTTAAACTCAGCCCTTGGCAGGTAAGAAGAGAAGGAAACAGTGTTCCACTAATTGCATTATTATGCCATTTTAATCCTAGTCTACACATATAGATTCAGATTTGTACCATTAGTCACGTAACTGCATGTGTACATTTGGGAATTTTGCAGACCATGGCCCTGTATCTACACACACCATTGTTGTCTGTGGGTACTGAATGTGAGACTTTCACCACCAAAAACATACACACCTCCCATCTGGGCTCAGGGAATAACGTCTATAGCTATGGTTAAATAGCATAGCGTTAAAACTATGGGGACAGATACTATATGGAGATAGGCACTAATGTCTCAGATCATTAAGTCAATGAGAAGCTTTTCTTTCAGTGTGCACTGGATCAGACCCCATACCAGTATATCACATGTGTCTAACTGGTATGTGAAAAAAAATCTGGCCCAAAAATTATCACTGAAATGGACTCTTAAAACTTTTTATGTAACTTTCAGTCTACTGTTAACCTCTTTCTGCTACAGAAGTTTGCAAGTTAGGTTTTCATAAAACTATATTGCAGACCTATAATACATACCCAAACCTGATGTTATACTACACTAATTTGAATATAGACAATTAACAGAGAGAGCAGTATGTGGTTAGCTGAAAACATCATCTGTAGACCTAATAAATGAAGTCTTGGGCTAAATCTTTGCACCTAATTGAAACCATAATAATAAATACTTTCCTTACTTACCTCTGAAATAAGCATAGATGTCAAAAGTGTAGTCTTTATAATGCAGACTTAGCTGCGTGCTGTCTCTTTTTTCTTTCAGCCCATCTTGATACTAACAAGATGTAATGTAGGAAGGTGGGGAGGACACCTGAGGGGAGTGGTAATGGAATGTACAGTCTTCTGCCCCTGGCAACCAATTCAGATCCAGCCCCGCTCTGCAGTGACCACTGTTCCCTCTAAGCTGAGCACGCGTGCACAGATCCTAAACCCCGCACACACGGCAAAACACCACACGCACAAAAATTTGCACAGAAGCACAATAATTTGCACAGAAGAATTTTTTTGCGCACACGGCCTGTCAAAAATTAGAGTGAACATTGGTAGTGACTAAAACTTTCTAACTCATTCCTTTGCAAAGCACTCTGAAATACCTTGAATGCAAACAGCACTACTTAACCCAGAGAGCCACAGACAATAAAGAAGCTGTGTGTGAAATAAGGTCTCAGTTCAGTTCCTATGGACATGAGTCCACATAATAAAAAACACTACCACACCTAGCACTGGACCGCAGCCTCAGAACAGAGGCCAAGGACTGGATGGGCATGGAGACTGTACTACTGTCTCATGCCCAGAGGTCACTTCTCTGGGGCAAGTCAGAAGCATATCAGCAGGACCGTGTGGGGAAGCTTAAACAGCCTCTAAAATATATCTGCTCGATAGTTGAATAGACAAGTGCAGCAAGTGGGGGTGTCAATCAAACATCATGCAGAAGCACTCAGATTCACATTATTTTTTTCTTACCTTATTCTAGACTACAGGGCCTTATTTAAACTGAGTCCCTATCTTAATCCCTAAAGTGCTACTGTGTATGTTGTACTAAGTAATACTTAAACCTAGCAGCTATAAATAACTGATCTTTCTTACTCTATTCTGGGACGTTTTTATGACGGGGTTTCAATCATCATTCTGTAACATGTAACATTTATAATATAGACCTAAAACAATATAGCACATCTCAAATACGTACTAACATTCAAAACTCACCGCTGAATTTCCTGGGTGACCTTCTGTCTATTTAAGATGTCTGTGATGTTGTATTGAACTTCCTAAAAAAACACCAACAACAAAAAACTCATCTATGTATAAATGCAGAGAAATATTTTTCAGTGGTTAAGAAAAAAATGGTTTGTGATGCAGTATCTGTGATAAGTAATTGGTGGTGCTGAAGTCTTTTTTAACTTCTTAACCTTAATTTATGGGAAAGGGATACGATGGTTCCTGTGCTATAAAAGGTTAAACTTCAGCAGGAAGTTTAAAGTTGCCAGGCATCTTTGGACATTATGTAGTGCTACACTTCCTGTTGATTCTCACAGGCTCTCACAAAGACTGACAGGAAACAATTGCAGAGATTAAGACAACTAGGCTAGATTACAGCACCACTGACCGGGCCGTTAAAAGCTGCAGGGCTAAGGCAGGCTAGTCCCTACCTGTCCTGGCACCGTGTTACCCCCCAGAAGCAGCCAGCAGGTCCGGCTCCTAAGTGTGGGGGCCACAGGGCTCCCTGCACTGCCCCCGCCTCGAGCACTGGCTCTGCACTCCCATTGGCCAGGAACCGGGACCAAAGGGAGCTAGGGGGGGCAGTGCCTGTGGGCGAGAGCAGCACACGGAGCCTCCTGGCCCCCCTGCCTAGGAACCAGATCTGCTGGCTGCTTCCCGGGCACAGCATGGAGCCAGGACAGGCAGGGACGCTGCTTAGACCCGCTGCGCCACTAACTGGGAGCCGCCCGAGGTAAGCCTGCGCCCCAACCCTGAGCCCCCTCCAGCACCTGAAACCCGTCATCCCGGCCCCACCCTAGAGCCTGCACCCCGAACTCAGAGTCCATAACCCCTCCTGCACCCCAACCCACTGCCTCAACCCACAGCCCCCTCCCACATTCCAAATCCCTCACCCCCACCAAACCCAGAGCCCCCTCCTGCACCCTAACCCCCTCATCCCCAGCCCCATCCCAGAGCCTGCACCCCCATCCAGAGTCCTCACCCCCTCCTGAACCCCAACTCCCTGCCCCATCCCGGAGCCCCCTCCTGCACCTTGAACCCCTCATTTCTGGCCCTACTCCAGAGTCTGCACCCCCAGTTAGAGCCCTCCCTCTTTCCCACGCCCCAGCCCAGTGAAAGTGAGTGAGGGTAGGGAAGAGCGAGCCAGTGAGGGAAGGGGAATGTAGTCAGCGGGAGGGGTGGGGCCTTGGGGAAGGGGCAGGGCTAGGGTGTTTGGTTTTGTGCGATTAGAAAGTTGGCAACCATAGTCTTTTGTGAGTTATGCATTTTGTGGGTATGTTAAATCCACCTAGCATAGGAACCCGTCCTTCATGCTAGTTCCCTAATTATACTAGCCGCTTTAGCATCATTGATTGAGTTATGAATTATGAAGCTTTGACAAGTTCTTGTAAAAAATAATGCAAATGGTGATCAGGAGAAATTTGCTTCTGATCAAAGTACCCTAATAGCTCTCCTAAACGGTGAAAAATAGGGTAAAGGGACAACCAACACCTTTCTACTCTCTAGCAGGTGGTTCACCTTGTGCCTCACGCAGAGCCCACAATAGTAAATGGGAGTCTTTCCAATGACTTCAGTGGGCTCTGGATTAGACCTAGTGAAGGCAACTGGAGCAAACAGGTTTAATAATGGGGCTTTGGACCATATCACAGTTCTAAAGAAGAAACTTACTTTGATTTGTTTCTGAAGGAAGCTGTTGTCTAAGCTGAGTTTGACAGCTTCGGCCTGTAAAACCAATAACACAGCTTTGCTAAACTGGAGCGCAACATTTCCAAAAACGCAAGTCATTGAACTGACCTATTTTTAAAATTTCATACATGTGCATAGTACAGGTTCCTGCCATCTTGGCATTATGACATCATAGTGTTAGGAGAACTACAAAGATGGGCTGGTTCAATTAGCTTGTTCTTCTTAAATGATAGCATACTTGCCCTTTGTCTAAATATCCAGTGGGTGCAAGGTTTAGATTATAGCTTTATTATTATGAATAATAATTTGAAATCATATACACCTTATACATTCAGACCCAGATTAACTAACCACCCATTTGCTTGGGGAACTAATGTCTCAGACTTTGTAGAGCACTGGTTCTCAACCAGGGGTACATGTACTCCTGGGAATATGCAGAGGTCTTCCAGGGGGGACATCAGCTCATCTCAACATTTGCCTAGTTTTACAACAGGCTACATAAAAAGCACTAACAAAGTCAGTACAAACTAAAATAGGGTAAAGACAATCACTTGTTTAGACTGCTCTATACTCTGTACACTGAAATGTAAGTACAATATTTTTATTCCAAAGTATTTATTTTATAATTATATGGTAAAAATTAGAAAGTCAGCAATTTTTTAGTCATAATGTGCTGTGACACTTTTGTATTTTCATGTCTGATTTTGTAAGCAAATCGTTTTTAAGTCAGGGTACGCAACTTGGGGGTATGCCAGACAGATGAGACTCCTGAAAGAGGTACAGTAGCCTGGAAAGGTTGAGAGCCACTGGTGTAGAGGGTTCATTCACTCCCAGAGTTCATATACTTGCTGAGAGTGCCTGGAATGGCTACACATGAAGCATCCAGCCGGTCTGCCTCAGGCAGCAGCTGCATCTCTCAGGCTGAGAACGCTGTGCAACAGTGCCCTCTGCTGGCTGCTCTTCCTCATTCCAGCTCAGGTAAAGTTAGTAAAAAAATTCATAGATTCATAGATATTTAGGTCAGAAGGGACCATGATGATCATCTAGTCTGACCTCCTGCACAACGCCGGCCACAGAATTTCACCCACCACTCCTACAAAAAAAAACCTCACACCTATATCTGTTTTATTGAAGTCCTCAAACTGTAGTTTAAATTAAACAAATAAAAATAACATGAACAGAAAGTTAAACCCATATAAGGAACTTCTGGATACTCGTGTCCCCTTAATCGGTATCTCTGGAGCAGAGAAAGGATTTATTCCCTTAAGGTGCTTCACATTTCGTCCAGAAATTAATTGTTTATTTAGCTGTGAGGGGCATAACTCACACATTGTTGATCAGTTTGCAAAAGAAACTTTTCAGAAAACATCTTGGGCTTATACCCTTTCTTTGCCAGTACAAACATGGAAAACTGTGGTGGCTTATTGTTGTTATTCTCTGATCTAATACATTAACACTATATAAATTCATCTGAGTCCAGACTTTCTCTCCAAATGAATGTTTGTCATTTGTGGGTGACAGGTATTTTTTTTTTTAAAGTGAACTAGTTTTCTGTCTTGTACGGTTTGATAAGAAGACAAGATTGAAAAAATTGGCAGACAAGACAAAGAATTGGAATGTATTCTGTCAGTTTAAAGGCACCCAAGTGAAACCCAGCAAACACCATGATGGTCTGTGCACTTGATCTGGAAAAGACAAGAAGTGTGGAGTGTGCATGAATTTTGGTCTGTGTGTTTGTTTTCATATTTTTTCCTGGATGCTACACAATTGCATGACTGCTCTGTTTTACTACCAGTACAACTAACTGAATGGATCTGATGTCCTGAAGGAAGGCTAAATTCAGCCTCAGAGGACAAAAGGCTTGGGGAAACATTTGAATGTTAGATGTGTATTTAAATCATGTCTACCTATCAATAACTGTGCCACATTTCACTTTCTGCATGAGCAGGGAATATTCAGCTTTTATTTAATTTCAGGAAATTATTTCACTGAACACACCTGGGATTCCTATCCACCTGATCAGGGACAGGGAAAGCATGGCTCTGTTGAGAGCTTGTGGTATTTCTAGTGGCATAATTTCCAAAGGAAAGAGAATGCTGTTTTTAATGTGTTTGGCACCAATCCTGCAGGCACTTACACACATTTGACTTGTCATACTGTCAGTGATCCCAAGACTTCAATGGCACCACTCACAGAGCTAAAGTTAGGCCCTTAAAGTCTCTGCGAGATCAGAGCCTTAGACTGTACACTCCAGAGCAGGGACTGTCTCTTATCCCCAGCACAGTGAGGCTCCAATCCTGACTGGGACCTCTGAATGCTACTGGAATACAAACAGATGATAATTTTTGTAACAAATATTATTAACATATATTTGTAGTTTTATTCCTCTGCTTGGTTTTATTAAATAATGATTTTATTATATATTGACAGTATATTATAGGCCTTATATTTTCAGTCTGGAATCATCCAGGCCTTCCTTTCTGTGCCTGAAATGTGGTGCTCACAGCTAAGTTCATTTAGACATCCAAGAAATTGATTTGCAGGCACATTCATATATTTAGATGTCTACGGGTAGGATTTTTTAAAAGTGCTCAGTGCTGGTCCAGCCATGCTCCCTTTAAGCCAATGGGAGTTTACCATTGTCTTCAATAGGAGAAGAGTTAGGCCAACCGAGTGCTTTTGAAAATCCCACCTGTTATGACCTTAGCAGTGCACACAGTTATTACCACACACCAAGTGCAGGAGCAAAAGGAGAGAACATCAGTTTAAAAAAAAAATCAGACCCTCCACCTGTATCACTTATATATTTTAACGTATGTACTTTACAAAACATGGCTCTAAAGCCTCAATCCTGCAATGTGGTGCATGCAGACAGACCCCTGTGTCTGCAGAGCTCCATTTACTTTAATGCGGGGGTCCACCCATATGCATCACATTGCAGGATCAAAGCCTAAACACCATGGTGGGTTGCGGCCATATAAGTACGAGGAGTAGAGATGTATGTTCTCAGAGGAGAAAATACAGGCAACTGAGTCACTGTCTGTCTCGTTCTAAAGAGCCCATCACCAAAGTAGCTAGCTAGGCACCAATAAACTTGATAGGAACTGTTTAGAAATAATTATGTCATGCCTCTATGTCTTTAACCATCTTCTCTATAGTATTTGCCATCCCAGCATAAGTCATGGTTTCTCGAATCTCTTTCTCTAGCGCTTGCATTTCCTCCCACTTAGCGAGAACTTGGCACCTCATAGATTCAATCTGTTCAGCAAGGGTGAGAGGTTTCTCTTCAGGCAGTTTCATAGTATGGTCCCTGGAGGTCTCTGGAACTATAAAAAGGCAGGCATGGTTAATAGGACAGTGTTGCCAGAGAATTATTTGGCTATTCTGTGCTAAACTGTTGCAATCTCAGTTTGAGGACCCAGTGAAAATGGCAAAATGTCTACAGAGAGACCAGTGAGACATTAGATTGCATGCTCTTTTCTCAGAAATTGCCAGATGATGAATCAGCTTGCAGGCACACATGGTACCTGGGAATTACATCTTGTCCGGCAGCACAGTGAGTATGATAGTGTCTGGTTCATTCCTAGTAGATAATAAAGTTGATTGAGTGTTTTAAAAAAAGAATGAAAAATCTGCCCAGTTAGTGAGTAAAGTATCTCTGCTAAGTATCTGCTAAAATATTTAGAAATAACCGTTCATAAATTATACAGTGTTTTGTTATGGTGATGCTCTAATGTTTTTTTCAAACCAAAGATCCTTCTCTATTCAGATGACCCTCCCCAACTGCACACTTGTTTGCCATCCCTTGCAGCTACCTATGTTTCTAACTTAGGCTATGTCTACACCACGCACCTTTTCGCGACAGAGCCGTGCCGCAACGGGTGCGCAGTGTAGCCGCTCTTTGTCGCAGGAGAGCTCACCCGCCGACAAAGCGCTGTTCACACCGGCACTTTTCATCAGTAAAACTTTTGTCATTCGGGGGGAGATGTGTGTGTTTTTTTCACACCCCTGAACAACAAACCTTTACTGACAACAGTCCAGTGTACACAAAGCCTTCATTTCCTGTTCCATGCAGTGAGCATCATCTTCTTCCACACATCCCCCGCCAGGAAACAGGCAGCATCACATTTCTGCCTTTGTCCTTCCAGTGATCATACTTGGTATAATAAACAGCAGTCACTGCATACCCCCCTGTCTATTGTAGGTAGGCCTCACAGCAGAGGTGAGTTTTAAGGAGGGATTTGCTAAAAACAATGCAGTAATTTGTAATGTTTGTAAAGGTTTTGAAGGCACAAACTGCTAAAGATTATCATTGTGGTTAAGGTTCTACGCTCAGGAGACCTGAATTCAGTTCTTGCTTATGCCACAGACTTCGTGTGTGACCTTTGCCAAATATCTTAATCTCTCTGTGCTTCAGTTCTCCATCTATAAAATGGGAATAATAGTAGTATTTCCTTTTCTGTCTTGTCTCGACTATAAGTGTACAGAACAAGGACTGTCTCTTACTATGTGTTTGTATAGTGACTAGCACATTTGGGCCTCAATCTCATATTGGGTTTTTAAGCATAGTATTCAGCCCCTTCTAATTTTGTTCTTTGTAATTCCTTTTTATCTGAAGCTTTCCCCATACAGTTGTCTAATATATTGAAAATGTTAGGGAGGGGAGCTTGGAATGAATTGGACCAGCACTTCTGAGATGCAAGACTTTAAAAAAGGAAGCGTTTTCACATAGTTCTTAAGTCTTCTAACTTGTTTCATGCACAGCCATCTCTAAGAAATGTCTTGGCCTAGAAACTTCAAATTCATTAGTTCTGTCAGAGATCTAGAGCCAATTATCATTTCTGAAAGGGACAGCTGTAAACCTTTGGAATTCAAAGCCTGTGCCAAGTTGTAGAATCAGACATAGCAAAGCAAATGCAACCCCAGCTAAGTCCACTAAAGTGCAGGGAGGAATTTGGGCCAGCACATTTCCTGAGTGATGGAAGAGCAGAAGTTGGTTTGATTATACGGCACTTTTCATATGCAACATGCGTTCATAATAATAAGTAAGATACTGATAGTAGCACCTAAAATAAGGCACTAATAACAGATCACATGCAGCCTTGGGTATGATGCTGTATTTAATTGACAGGGAGAGTATGGGCCAAAACAGAGTTACGTCCTCCATTTCAGAAGCTGCCATTTTGTATTTAACATATGTGTGGAGCAGCTATCAGACAGAGCCAGAAAGCATCTCACCTTAACAACTCATGTGGCTATTTATTTATTCTCTCTATTTACAGTGTAGAAGCTTACCATTTTATATGGTCACATGCTATGTAAAGAAGCCATGTTTTGCATCTGCCATAAATACAGAAGTTTAACAAATGCATGAAATATAGATGTACTATGCAGTCTGACTTGGCATACTGTATTCTACCCTGATGACATTTTACAGAACTTCAGAAATGGCCCAGTTCATCAGAAAATGAAGTCTCTTTCCTTTTTGCCCTTTCATGAGCTTCCAGATTCACATACTCTTTTCTTTATTGAATCAGCTGAAAGACCCTGATCCAATGCTCATTGAAGGCAAATTCAAAACTGATCAAAGGAGAGAATTATTCATGCAGCACAGAATTAGACTGTGGAACTCATTGCCACAGGATGTTGTTGAGGCTGAGAATTTAGCAAGTGTCAAAGAGGGATCAAACATTTATATAAATAACAAGATTATCCAGAGTTATAGACGCTGATGCTTAAAAGAGTTTATGAAAGGACTACGAAAGCTCATGCTGCACAACTTAACCTGCCCTCTGACTATTAGAGATCAGGACAAGACCTTCATGAAGTATCAGATTATCTCACGTCTGAGGCATCTCCTGCTGGCTATAAGATACTTAACTAGATGGACCACGGGTCTTATTTGGTGTGACACATGCCCCGTGTTCTTTAATAAATGCAAATTCTCCTGTTGATTTCAGTGGGATTTAGATCAGGCCAAGAATGAAAGGCAAGGAAAATGTTATGTTGCATTATCCCACAAGATGCTCAGCACCACTGAGATCTATTTCTTTGCTTTTCGTGAGAAGCTGTTTAGCTTTAGTGTGTTTTGATACCCTGAGTCACAATATATGCGCGTGCGTGCGCGTGTGTGTGTGTATTTATTTCTTGCAAAACATCAATTCTGTAAATCCACACTGTGTTGTTACTTACCAATTTTACTCTCAGGAGACTGGCTCACCCACAATTGAATTTCTAATTCATTTCTGAGTCTAGCGTGGAACAAAAGAGAACACTGTGTTAATGTGATCACTGCCATGTTTTGAGTATCACGCTGCAGATTAGACATGAGCCAAGGCAATTCAGGTAATCCTGCAGCTCTTATACATGTGAGGATTCCCACTGACATCCATAGGCCAAATTCTGAGCTCAGGTATACTTGTGTAAATGCAGAGTAATGGTTAATTCAGTGAACTGACTGGAGTTACTCTGGATTCGAGTGATGTAAATCAGAGAAGAATTTGGTCCATGATCCCTGCTCTGAGAAACTTGAAGACTCGAGGCATCATCATACTAAGCCCTTGTTTCCTGAAGGAAGTAATATTAAAATGGCAACAGAGAGAAAACAGCTTGTTTGCTAAATGGAACTACTGAAACAACTACACATTATTTAAACACATGGTAGGATACACACATAACCCAGAAACACATGTGGAGTGCTGTCCATGTAATCCACTGCAGACCCATGTAATGATCAGCTGATCACATACTTGGCCCCCCTCACCTGCTCTCTGCTGATTAATCCATCTCCCCTGGACTTGTTTTAAAATTGCAAGCAGCTTCAAACAAATGCCATTTTAAAAAGATATCAACCAAGAAACATTTCCTTCTTCTGCCTCTCCTCCACCAACAATTACATGAGCCCAAGCAAAATTCAGACCTACACCAGTAACACCTTTGGTCTACTTAAAAATGTTACAGCTTTAAATTCAGATTACTAGTGGCAGAAATGAAGATACCATTGGGACAGGGAAATCCCATTTCTCTTGTAACACAGACTCCCCTCTAGACCTGGAAGATCTTGTGATAATGGACTTCTACCCTCTGAGCCCAACACAGTTGGATTCATGGTAAGAAAGGCAGCTGGGTTTGCTACTAGAAGAATACAGAAAATAGTAAAAATGCATTTTTCTTAAAATCTAAACATTTGTATGATATGGTGCATATACAGAATGCATGAAGTTGTGAGATGTTATAAAGGTTTCACAACACACTCCAAACACAACACACAAAACCATTCTCTGAAGTGTCCCTAGCCACTGTTTGCCAGAAGCTGGGAATGGGTGACAGGGTGACTTGATGATTACCTCTTCTGTTCATTCCCTCTGGAGCACCTGGAATTGGCCACTGTCAGGAGACAGGATACTAGGCTAGACGGACCATTGGTCTGAACCAGTATGACTGTTCTTATGAGCCATCCCAAACTGATATCAATAAAACCCTTCTCCCATACCAATCTGTCACACAATCTGTCTCTGTAGACACCTACATGTTTAATTGTTTGGGCACTGTTTATTAGCAACATGGTTTTGCTACAGTTTCGTTTGGTGTAAACAAGGCTCTGTCACACTTCAATATCTTAATGATCATGGAATTATACAAAATAAATTTGGAAAGCGCAGTGTTAATGCTGTTATGTACACAATTTTGATCAAATAAAAATAACTACAAAATAAATTAAACAGACCTATTCAGTCATCTAATCTAGGTAGCTCATGCAAATGAGAATAAGGAAAAAAGATGAAAGGGAGCAAAAGTCAACTAGGTTAGATTGTGACTCGCTAGTTCTTGACTTTGATGGAAGGGGTGTTGGAGGCAGGAGCATGTGATTGAATTGTCTCCAATTCATGTAAATGGGTCACCAGCAAGATTTCAACAGTCCAGTATGGACTCAACAACTTGAGCGAGGAATAACTCCATTTCTTTTGCAGTAGTAATAGACTCTCATCCTCTATGAGTACTAGGCACTAGAATGGGATAACACATACGGTTTGCACGTCCCTTACACTTACGGAACTTACTCTTCATTTCTCTCCCAGACACTTTTGGCTTTTTTCACAAGGGTCTGTACTTCTCGCCTGAGCTCTTCTATTTCTCGCGTCTTCAGAGTTCTTTTCTCCATACCTTTTACCTGAGCCATCAGGGTCTGTGAGATTAAATAAACAGGAGTGAAATATGAGAACGTTCACATTTATAAGGGGCATATGGAAGAAATATGCAAGAACTTGTACAATTTTTCTCCATTGGGCCGATCACAATTTTTTTTTTTTAGGTGAAAAATCAATTCTGAGGGAAACTTCTGAATGAGGATAAGTGCTAATGCTAACACTTCCACTGATGAACCAGAAAAACTACCGCATGTTTTACAACCATCTCTATAAATGGACAATTCATTCTAATTCCACCGAGATATTGGAAAGGTAGAGTAAAGGTGGTTACCAACAGAAAGAGGACTGACAATGCTGTGTGTCTTCCCCAGCCAATTATCTCTCCATTCCTATCCATCTGAAGGCTTTGCTGCTTGTGGGATAATCACTTTCGTTGCTTCTCTCCTGTGTAATGGGCTAGTTATGCTAGAGAAAGCATACTTCCACTACTGTCAGCGGTTTCAGGTTCATCATTACTGTGATTTCAACAGATCATCATAGTAACACGGCAGCACCAGGGCCCCAGCACAGAGTGCCATTAAGAAAGGGAGGTGGTACCTAGGGTGAAATCCTCACCCCATTGAAGTAAATGGTAAACTCCCATAGGGCCAGGATTTTCACCTTGAGCCTACAACAAAAGCCTGTACTTGTGGTTGGCAGGAGACCATTGACCGAAACAATTACTTTTATATTTCACAGTAAAAGCAAAACAAAACTATAAAATGTCACACAGTATCCTTGTGTTACAAGCTTCCTGACAGCAATATATAACAACAGCAGAAAACACTATCAATCAGAGAGAATAAAACAATTACAAAAGAGAATAAGGTGTGTCAACACAGCGACAGGGAGCGTGCTTCCCAGTGCGGGTTGACAGATGTGCCCTAGTTCTCCTTGAGTAAGAGTCCTAAAAATAGCAGTGTGGCCACCACAGCATGTGTGGCGGTTCGGGCTAGCCCTCCTGAGAACAAACGCACCAGATTACCTGACTCCCTGGGTCTGCAGGGTCAGCAAGGCCACACTGCCACTATGGCTACACAACTATGTTTAGTGGGCTAGCTCAAGTGGAGCTAGAATGGGTCTGTCTACCCACTCTGGGAAGCATGTTCCCAGCTACTATGGATCCATACCCTTAGAGAGCCAGTTTCTGCTACCTGATTCAAAGCTTCCCAGTCCCTGGCCCAAATGACTACATGCTGGTGGAGAATCAGGTGAATCACGGCACTCCCCCTCCCTATCCTGCTTGTATTGCACCCCAGAACACTCCCAACATTCCTTTTTCTTCCCGTTATGCTAAGGGGGAGGGGGGGAAGGCAGCTGATGTAGAAGGCACAGGAAGCTAACTTTACCAGCTTCATTCCAGTGGTGAGTTCCTCTGCACAGGAGGAATTCTCCTCCTGCTTTAAGGGAACAATACACCACAAAATTGCCTTAGACAGGAGTTTCTGGCTTGAAATGTTTACACAGCTCTGTGTAATTTTCAGTACAAATACCAAAGTTTAAATTCAGATTTTGTGCTCCGCACAAAATCACTGTGCAGAACATTTCTCAGAGGAACCCTCCCCACTCTCTTAGCTTTAAACATCTGGCTGTGTGAACATATATTTATGTAACATGTCTACACATAGCTGGACATTGCAGCTTGGCACTTATTCAGAATGCTTTCTTTTCCATTTGTGAGGGTGGTATTTTGTGACGCAGATATAAGTCCACTAGGAATTGGAGTGAAACCACTAGCTCACTCGACAGAGACCAACAAAACAGATGTCAGTGGTAGGGACTAAAAGTCACTATCATTCTGTGCTTGCTTCAACCAGTGACTCAGAGGTAAATAATACTGAATTTAAATTACGAATCCCCGAGCCATTCGTTCTACTTAAATTCCCCCTTCTGACCACAGAAGAAAATGGAACATATCTTAATACAGAGTGAACAGTGTGCAGATGCAGTATTCATCAATGAAGTCAAAGCCCCCAACAATACATATAGACAGACGTCATGGTTGGGTGCTTCAACATATTCAATTCATGCTGTCTCTGCCAACTCTGTTTTTATGCCTGAAATCTGCAGCCTCCTTAGCCTTTTGCTGTTGGTGCTCCTGCAGAAGTCCTCATAAGCAATGAAATAACAGGCAGGCTTTAGATCTTTGTATCAAAGATAAGTGCACATCACTTTCAGCGGTCCCAAAAGTGTCTAAATCACAGGCCAAAACAATCAAGGGCTGTTCAGTTTCATGTAACTTGTGTCTGTGTGCGCTCATGTGTGCACGTATCCGTTTGCATGTGTCCAAAGGAAGTTTTAACTCATCCATGTGGCTCCACCCGCTGTTTTCTAAGCTTTGAATGCAAGTAACATTGACCTTGTGACCTCATTCTGAGCGGCCATTGGCAAATGACTATTACCTTGTATTGTGTTGTAGGCAGAGAATCCAGAAGTATCACCATGTAGAGCTCATATTCATTCTAAACAAACAAAGAGGAACAAGGAACATTACAGAACAATTATCAACAACGTTCAGAGATTATACAAACTGGATTCACTTCAACAACAGCAACCACGTACTGTACGTGCTCTACAAGAACCTTTTCTGATAGGGCTAGGAATGAGTGTGGTCTTGATCTCACTGAAGTCATTTGAAAGAGTTGGATCATGTCATTTGTTAGTAAATATACCGATTCGTAGTGCATTCTTGCCACCCCCTCAAGCTTCCTTTAACATAGACTGTCTTTTTTCTCCAACCCGCCGCTCCTTCTCTTCTCACTGCCATTAATCCTAGATAGTACTCTGTTTCCTGCCTTTTGCCATTACCCATTGCCAACTATTGGAAGGCACTGGGGTGTGTTCACTTTCTTAACAAGTGTGAAATGTTGCCATTTCTCTCCCTCTCAAATATCAGACCGTGTGTCAACCTGGCACTGTCTAATGCCAATGGCATAACTCGACTATGTACAGAACAGAAAGAGTGAAACTCAATTTTCGTAACAGAGTTTTTAGGTTCTGTTCCATATTAGAGTCACTCTCACAAGGGTACAGCCGGAGGGACAAATAGATTTGATGTCCAGAGAGTTTTAAGTGTTAACTTTCAACATGACGACAGTTCAAAAACAGAGGGGGGATAACAAACACTGACTATTGCAGCTAGGTAATAATACAGTAATCAGCATTTTTCATATGTAGATCTCTGAGAGCTTTACATGGGGAAGTATTACCATCCTCATTTTACAGAGAGAGGGAAATTAAGACACTGAAAGGTTAACCCCGAATGACAAAAGTTTTGCCGATGAAAAGTGCCGGTGTGAACAGCGCTTTGTTGGCTGAGCACTCTCCTGCCAACAAAGCTACTGACAGGTTTCAGAGTAACAGCCATGTTAGTCTGTATTCGCAAAAAGAAAAGGAGTACTTGTGGCACCTTAGAGACTAACCAATTTATTTGAGCATAAGCTTTCGTGAGCTACAGCTCACTTCATCGGATGCATACTGTGGAAAGTGTAGAAGATCTTTTTATATACACACAAAGCATGAAAAAATACCTCCTCCCACCCCACTCTCCTGCTGCTAATAGCTTATCTAAAGTGATCACTCTCCTTACAATGTGTATGATAATCAAGTTGGGCCATTTCCAGCACAAATCCAGGTTTTCTCACCCCTCTCCCCCCCACACACACACAAACCCACTCTCCTGCTGGTAATAGCTTATCTAAAGTGACCACTCTCCTTACAATGTGTATGATAATCAAGGTGGGCCATTTCCAGCACAAATCCAGGGTTTAACAAGAACGTCTGGGGGGGGATAGGAAAAAACAAGGGGAAATAGGTTACCTTGCATAATGACTTAGCTGTTGTGATATCACAACTTTCATGTCTGTGATCGCGTGACCAGAGAGATTGAAGTGTTCTCCGACTGGTTTATGAATGTTATAATTCTTGACATCTGATTTGTGACACTACAGCGCTAATAAATGATGGTCACATAAACACCACCCTATACCGGAAACCTACTGACTGATATTCCTACCTACATGCCTCCAGCTTTCACCATGACCACACCACACGATCCATCGTCTACAGCCAAGCTCTGCGATACAACCGCATTTGCTCCAACCCCTCAGACAGAGACAAACACCTACAAGAGCTCTATCAAGCATTCTTACAACAACAATACCCACCTGCGGAAGTGAAGAAACAGATTGATAAAGCCAGAAGAGTTCCCAGAAGTCACCTACTACAGGACAGGCCTAACAAAGAAAATAACAGAACGCCACTAGCCGTCACCTTCAGCCCCCAACTAAAACCCTCCAACGCATTATCAAGGATCTACAGCCTATCCTGAAGGATGACCCAACACTCTTACAAACCTTGGGAGACAGGCCAGTCCTTGCCTACAGACAGGCCCCCAACCTGAAGCAAATACTCACCAGCAACCACATACCACACAACAGAACCACTAACCAGGAACATATCCTTGCAACAAAGCCCGTTGCCAACTGTGCCCACATATCTATTCAGGGGACACCATCACAGGGCCTAATAACATCAGCAACACTATCAGAGGCTCGTTCACCTGCATATTCACCAATGTGATATATGCCATCATGTGCCAGCAATGCCCCTCTGTCATGTACATTGGTCAAACTGGACAGTCTCTACGTAAAAGAATAAATGGACACAAATCAGATGTCAAGAATTATAACATTCATAAACCAGTCGGAGAACACTTCAATCTCTCTGGTCACGCGATCACAGACATGAAAGTTGTGATATTACAACAAAAAAACTTCAAATCCAGATTCCAGCGAGAAACTGTTGAATTGGAATTCATTTGCAAATTGGATACAATTAACTTAGGTTTGAATAGAGACTGGGAGTGGCTAAGTCATTATGCAAGGTAACCTATTTCCCCTTGTTTTTTCCTACCCCCCCCCCCCAGACGTTCTTGTTAAACCCTGGATTTGTGCTGGAAATGGCCCACCTTGATTATCATACACATTGTAAGGAGAGTGGTCACTTTAGATAAGCTATTAGCAGCAGGAGAGTGGGGTGGGAGGAGGTATTTTTTTATGCTTTGTGTGTATATAAAAAGATCTTCTACACTTTCCGTAGTATGCATCCGATGAAGTGAGCTGTAGCTCACGAAAGCTTATGCGCAAATAAATTGGTTAGTCTCTAAGGTGCCACAAGTACTCCTCTTCTTTTAACAAAGCTACTGCCGCTTATTGGGGGTGGAAGTGTTTTGTCGGCAAAGAGGGGCTACACTGTGCACCTTTTAGCGGCATGGCTGTAGCTGAACAGCCATGTCACTATAAGGTGTATAGTGTAGACAAAGCCTTAGAAACTGGAGAACAGCAGCCGAAATGAAGATGAAAGGCAAATATTGAAAATATAAGGAAACATAGAGTCTGTGGCATTAATAAAGTCACAGTTAAAGACCTTGTGAAACTCTGGATTTAGTACCTTTTAATGGCATGTGCTCTATGCCTATTACGGTTGAAGATTTTGCCAAGTTATGTTAAGAGACCTAGTTAATTGCTATAAACCTTCAAGTGTAACCTTTGATTTATATATTTCCAATTCGCAGTTTAAAAATGAGGGATAAAAACCAAACTGAATTTTTTAAGGCTTGAGCCTGCAGGGTAGTTATAGATAATTGAATTTAGTGGAGATTTGTGAATAGCACATTAAGTGATAAAATTAAAAACTTTATTTAATATAAAATACTTAAGAAAACAGGCATTACAATATAACCATACACTGCATTTATACTTACGTTTTAAGGTGGAATGAGGCATTTTTAAAGGTGATTAGTCCCTAAATGAAGAAAGTGTGTATAATCCTTTTTCTATCAGTTCCTTGATGATGGATGGGCATACCTAAGCTAAAAGTAGCAGGCTACCCTTTTTATATTCAATTATAACACCCCTTAAATAATTAAAATTAAATTTACCTTTTACCATTCCTATATTTCCGCTACCATGATTAAATATATTTTTACTTTTTCATTGGCTATTTAACATTAAATATTATTTTAATTAGCATTTGTGTAAATACCATACCACTAACTATTAATATAGAGAACATTTTCCAAAACATTAACCATTTGTTTAAAACACTTGTAAAAACCGGTTAAGATCAAACCATGTTTACAATGACCGCCCTGCAGCTTAAGTGGGGAGGTAAGGTGACCATTTTAGCTGGGACAGTACCTTTTTTAAGCCCTGTCCTCACTGTCCTGACTTTTTTTTTGGCAAAAGTGGGCTTTTGTCCCATTTGCTCTTGCCGACTTGATCAGTTGGCAAGAGCAAACGGGACTGTCAAGGTTCCTCCCCCACTCTGGACTCTAGGGTACAGATGTGGGGACCTGCATGAAAAACCTCCTAAGCTTATCTTTACCAGCTTAGGTCAAAACTTCCCCAAGGTACAAAATATTCCACCCGTTGTCCTTGGATTGGCCGCTACCACCACCAAACTAATACTGGTTACTGGGGAAGAGCTGTTTGGACGCGTCTTTCCCCCCAAAATACTTCCCAAAACCTTGCACCCCACTTCCTGGACAAGGTTTGGTAAAAAGCCTCACCAATTTGCCTAGGTGACTACGGACCCAGACCCTTGGATCTTAAGAACAATGAACAATCCTCCCAACACTTGCACCCCCCCTTTTCTGGGAAATGTTGGATAAAAAGCCTCACCAATTTGCATAGGTGACCACAGACCCAAACCCTTGGATCTGAGAACAATGAAAAAGCATTCAGTTTTCTTACAAGAAGACTTTTAATAAAAATAGAAGTAAATAGAAATAAAGAAATCCCCCCTGTAAAATCAGGATGGTAGATATCTTACAGGGTAATTAGATTCAAAAACGTAGAGAACCCCTCTAGGCAAAACCTTAAGTTACAAAAAAGATACACAGACAGAAATAGTTATTCTATTCAGCACAGTTCTTTTCTCAGACATTCAAAGAAATCATAATCTAACACGTACCTAGCTAGATTACTTACTAAAAGTTCTAAGACTCCATTCCTGGTCTATCCCCGGCCAAGACAGACTATAGACAGACACACAGACCCTTTGTTTCTCTCCCTCCTCCCAGCTTTTGAAAGTATCTTGTGTCCTCATTGGTCATTTTGGTCAGGTGCCAGCAAGGTTACCTTTAGCTTCTTAACCCTTTACAGGTGAGAGGAGCTTTCCCCTGGCCAGGAGGGATTTCAAAGGGGTTTAGCCTTCCCTTTATATTTATAACAGGGACAAATGCCCACTTTTGTCAAAAAAGCGGTGTGTGGAGGAATGTGCGGGGTGGGGAAGCAGCAGTGGTAGCCCATGCAGGGGGGAGGCAGGTCTCGGGTGAGAGACTCAGGCTAGCCCTGCGGGGCAGGGGGTGGCTCAGACTAGCCCCACACGATGTCCCATTTTCCCTTTGGGAAATATGGTCACCCTTGCGGGGGAGGGTATTGTCTGGCTTGCCGGGGGAGGGGGAATAGAGTTTTACAGGCAGGAAATGAGAGAGGGGCTCAGAAGCTGCCGCAAAAGTGGGCGTGGGAAGGGTTTTGGGACTGTGTGATGTATACTGGCAGGGGCAAGAAGTGATGATACATTTCTGAAGGTCAATGACTTATCGGGGAGGCTGGGGTGAATCTGTTATTCAGGTGGTGAGCCTGAGGTCTGCCCCATGGAGGCTTTGAGGGCATACGACTGGAGAGGGATGGGCCTCTCTTTATGCATGGTGACGGGAGTCCCCTCACAACGTACCAGTTCGTTACAGTGTTGAGACAGGGACTGACAAGGCTGGCGCTGCCAGCCCAGGAATTTGATTCCCACTCGTTCAGGATTGGGGTGGCACCAGCAGCAGCACAGCTAGGTATGGGGGCAGAGGCAATCGAGGCAATCGGACATTGGCATTCATAAGCCTACAGGATGTATGTGAGACCCCAGGGGGTGAGTCAGTGTTAATTTATTGTATTTTCATTCCAGAGGAATGGATGACCAGCCATGCAGGTGGTGGTGTGGCTCTAAGGGCACAGTATTGGGGGTTTTTTGAGCGCATAGGTGGGCGGCCAAGTTGCCTGAGAATTCGCAGCTGTGAGGGCTTGTCAGCGGTCACCAGATATAATTGTGGTGCACCAGGGGGGAAAACAATTTGGGAATGTGTGAATGGAACTTTTTCCAGGAGTAAAAATTGTGTGGTTAGACTTGCTTCAATGCAGAATCTGGCAGGGAGCTGTGAAGCCCCCCAAGGTGGACAAGGTAAAGAGGTATGGGAACAGGGAGTTGGCCAAATTCCTTGGAGCCATAGAAGGGTCGGTAATTTTGCATTCTGGCCTAGCATATGGGGAACCAGAGTTATTTCAGGAGGATGAGGTTTACCTGTCAGACTTGGGCACAGACACGTTTTTGGCTGATATAACAGGGGCATTAAGGGATGTCTGGGAACCTGACTGGATGGTAATTACTGGCACCTCCTTGTGGCGGATGTCCAGTGCAGGGGAGGGATACAGTGATCAGATAAATGGCTTGGTAAAGGTCTTAAAAAGGAGGTGGTTGTTAAAGCAGCAGAAGTGGGGGAGGGGATTCTGGGCTCCTATGACTGGCATGGCAGGAAGCCGACCCCTCTTTCTTATCGTCCACCTTCACCCTTGTTCAAGGGGTGGGGGAATGGTAAGGTCCCAGCAATGAGTTGGCTGGGGGATCTGGATGGAAAAAAGGGTGGGAGGGGCGCTGGCGGAAGCTCCTGGGTAGATACTGAATGATCATGGAGGTTCCTGCACTGTACACTTTTATCTGCCAGGTAGTCCCAGACATCCAATAATAAAGTTTCAGCCTGATTAAAACCATATCAAGTGTCTCCTGTCCTTCTTTCGGTATAGCCAGATAACATGACCTGGGGTTATGCCCTAACTTGTTTCCAGCTTGCTTCTGAATTGTTGTACTTAACTTTCCTTATATTTCACCAGGCCTCACTTGGCTATTGTCAAACCTTGTTGAGCATACTTACATTTCAACATATTTTTATATCAATATAAGCAAACGTTATCTTTATAGGCTACGCAAGCCCCCACACCTCCCACTGTGTGCATGTTCACAGCCCGGGAACTGCTGCCATCTCCTTCGTGGATCTGTGGAAGACCCTCTCGCTATTAGCACAGCAATACCTGGAGATGGTAGGGAAGCAGAGAAAGCTTTTTGTCACCTCAGATTGCTGGGCAGGCAGGCTGACTTTTTCTCCAGTTGCTCTCTCTCTCAGCACTTCAGCACTTCTCTGCTCTTGTATGTTTAGCAAAATAGAGCAAAGGAGCCAGGAGAGAGCACAAACTAAGAAAGAATCATCCAACCTTCGTGGGGGCATAACAATTACATACAAATTAGGAGATTCTTTGAGCATATCAGGAGCACAGGAAGGCTTAACAGATGTGTCTGATTTTAATTTGTGGCCAAGAGATCAGGGAGGAATAAAAGGAAAGTAAAAATGTCACTTCATTTACAGTAGCTAGGAAGGGGTGGACATCTTGGTTCCATAGAGTAGTGTTAGCTGATTCCATGACATTTTGTGAACAGTCCCTAGAGTACATAGGGCACAACACTGGTAATACAAAACAGGAGATAGAGAACCTTTAGATCACAATGTGCTAAGCCTGACTGGTATCTCTTACCTTAACTTCCTTCAGAATATCACCAAATATTAAAGAGCTGTTGCAAATATCTTCAAACACATCCCCAAAGACCTGCAGCCGTTTGAAATGGGGACGGTTACAATCACAGATCCTCTGGAGCTCCTGGAGTAAAAATCAGAATTAACACTGCATGCAGGTGTGTGTCGGATGCATCATCCCCACTTGGCTCTAGAGTGTACAGACAGCACAGACTCAGGGATATGCTTTAAACCAGTGATTCTCAAACAGCAGTCCTTCAACCGTCTGTGGATCTGTGGAGCCCTTCCTGATGGTGTACGAAATTAAATATTATGACAACCAAGCAATGGAAGTTTAAAGAATTAGGAGGAGATCACTCAAGGAAAGATTTTCTTTCACTCATAACACAGTTCACAGGATGAAAAATACATTTGGAGAACCCTGCTCAGCAGCAAGAAGAAAGGCTCAGATTGGAAATGAAAAGTAAGTGTTGTTTATAATAGCCAAGAGAAAAGAAAGAGAAGCCCTAGGAAGAGTGTTATAGGTAGCAATTAGTATATTAGACCTGAATATATTGTTAAGTATCATTGCTTAGACGTTTAAGGCCAATTCCTCAGCCGTTATTAATCGGTATAATGCAACAGGCTTCCACGGATCTATGCCTGTTTACAACAGATGAGAATGTTGCCCTTAGAATCCATCATCTCATTCCTTAAAGAAAACTGTTATGAAATCTTGGACAAGGTATGCAACATTTATAACCTCATGGTTAGGGCTCTACCAAATTCACGGCCATGAAAAATGCATCACGGACCATGAAATCTGGTCTCCCCACCCATGAAATCTGGTCTTGTGTGCGCTTTTACCCTATACTATACAGATTTCACGAGAAAGATTTCAAATTGGGGGTCCTGACCCAAAAGGGATTTGCAGGGGGGTCACAAGGTTATTTTAGGGGGGTTGCCATAAGGCCACCCTTACTTCTGCGCTGCCTTCAGAGCTGGCTGGGTTGGAGAGCGGCAGCTGCTGGCCGGGAGCCCAGCTCTGAAGGCAGAGTCGCCTCCAGCAGCAGCGCAGAAGTAAGGCTGGCCTGGTATGGTGTTGCCACCCTAACTTCTGCACTGCTGCCTGCGGAGCTGGGTGGCCGGAGAGTGGCGGCTGCTGACTGAGGGCCCAGCTCTGCAGGCAGCAGTGCAGAAGTTAGGGTGGCAACACCATACCAGGCCAGCCTTACTTCTGAGCTGCTGCCGGTGGCGGCTCTGCATTTAAGGCTGGGATTTAAGGCCAGCAGCTGCTGCTCTCCAGGCACCCAGCTCTGACGGCAGCGCGGCCACAGCAGTAGCACACTAGCGAGGGTAGCAGTACCGCATCCCCTCTACAATAACTTTGCACCCCCCCCCGACACACACACACACACACACCCCTCCTTTTTTGCTCAGGACCCCCTACAATTACAATACTGTGAAATTTCAGATTTAAATAGCTGAAATCATGAAATTTACAATTTTTAAAATCCTATGACCAGTAAATTGACCGAAATGGACTGTGAATTTGGTAGGGCCCTACTCATGGTGTTGTGACTGTTCATATAGACATCTCTTCTGACTACAAAATCTTAGGCATTAGAGACAGAAGAGATATGTTAAGTCATCGGCTCCATCCCCATCCACTGCAACATTTGCTCTATAGTGCTTCTAGTCTAGTCTTCTAGTGCTCTGTTCATCTCCAATATCATACTTGTGTCAGGGAGATGTCCTTATTCAGGTGATGAGCCATGGCACAGTTTCACTTTGTGAACATTCCTATCTCCCAACAGAGGCAGAAAGGGAAATGTGCAGATCCAATCAAAGGCCAAAGTTTGCCATTGCTGCTGGCTAACAGCTTTCACTGTAGTAGACTTTCACAAAGTCACAAAAAACGTGATGGACTCAAACTTGTCTTGGGGAAAATGTTCTCTGTATTTTTGTAGAGAAATGTCAATGTTTTTGCAGCAAATCAGTTGTGGGTTATTTTTTTTATTAAGGCTAAACTGCTCTTTTATTCGAATAGCAAGATGCCATTTTCCTGCTTATGATAATGAACAGCACACAATCCCTTCATTTCAAATTGTGGCAAACCTCGCTCCTCTGATTCTAATTCACATCGATGTACCTTCTCTCGCTCATTCTACTGACAGCGTGATCATCTTTTCTTCCCAGTGAAGAAAAGTCTCTCTTGATTCATTATTGCCTTATAACTGTGTCCCTCGGATGAAGAATTAGTAAGTGCAAGGTTGGCCTATAAATTCTTGGTTTTCCTGGGAATTTTTAATGCAATGGCAACTCTACAAAGAGGCAGTTCCTGGGAGGTCTCTCTCAGGCATGTGTTTATTCCTTTGCCTACTCTTCTCCTGTTCTCTTTGATGCACCCTGGGACCAAGTGGAGAGATATTCCTCTAGGGATACCTATTGCAGGTGGAAGTTACCAACTTCTTATCCAGTTCTCTCAGCATGGCAGCTTGTATCTAAGAGGAGCCAAAGGTCTGGTGGTGGTTATCCTTCCTCAAGCATTCAGCCCTCTTACCAGAGATGTACACTTTGTCCTAGTGCAGTTGCTGCAGTAGGTTGGAGGCATCCAGGAAGTGGGAGCACACCTTTCCTTAGCTGTTCGTCACCCATTTCATTGCCAACATCTGGTTTGCCCAGTGCTCTCACTGAGGGGGGCTGCTGCCTCTTTCAAGCCTGGACTATCAGTTTCCCTCTCTGGCGAGCAGCCATCACTACTCACTGGCCTGTTAAGCTTAACTCCCTGTCTGCAAATACCACTGATCACCAACCCGCTGCACTCTTATAAAATAGCTAGTGTGTAAATTGGGTGGGGGGAGCTTTGCCTCTTGCACAGCCACAGGATAACATTTCAAAAATCTTGTATGCTGCAGTCAGACAGATTTCTATTTCTGCCATCAGTACTCTTAGCTCTCTAGTTATCTCCCTGCCTACTGCATCATTCCCAAGGCTTCTGAATACCACGGTGACATAGGCAGACAAAGCTGACAGAGAGGACAATGAGGAGCCAACGTATCAATGGCCAGGGACAACTAAGCTATCTAAAGTCACCCTGGCCCACCAGTAGAGTGGTCCATCAGCAAAATGGCATCCTTCCTTCGAGACCTCTGAAACCTGGTGGGTTCCAAAAATACAGAACAATTAGTGTTGGTGACTTGAATGCTGCAGTGCAAGCAGGGATTCTACGGTGCACCAGAGAACCTCTGCTAGCACCTTCTTCATCTCATTCTGACATTCACATCCAAGCAGGACACCCTTAATCAAGGCCAGTTTTAGAGTGGGAAACCACTTACACTGAAGGGTGGTTGCGAAAAGCTTGGCTATATCACCTCCTAAACTCTCTCTTGATTCAAGCTGAATAGAGTGCCCAGCTGCAGTCATCCCGTATGCAAAGCCCAAAGCCTCATCCCAAATCAAACCATGGTTAGTGATCACAGGTAGCCTGTATTCTTAAACTTAACAGCAGGAACTGAAGAGCAAGATCAGGATCAGCCAATACCCTGTGCTTCTGAGAAAGACCCCATGCTGTGCATGTCGGTGGGACCAATACTGACAAACTGTCAGCCTGTGCTATGACTCTTCCTTGGCCTAGAACAAATTTGTACCCACCCTCACACCCCTGCCCACCATGGAAAGGGTCAAGGGACACAAGGCCTTGTAAAAATGATTCTCTCACATGCCCAGACTGAAATACATTTCCCTGCTCACAGCAACGTTAATCAGCTGTTCGGTGACCCAGCAACTGCAGTTGGGTGCCCAAATGAGAACCTAACAAATCTTTTCTGTCTCTAACTACTACTAAATGAATCTCTTACTGTAACTCCTTGGCTACGAGTGGGGCTCTCTCATAGCAATGATCAGATTTATCATTTCTTACCCTGTCCAGTTTAGAAGGTTTGTAGGATCTGGGGGGAGGATGTGTTGTGTTTGTAATAATTATTGACGTGCTTTTCCTTACCTGAGCCAACTTCCTTTCATGCCGCTCTGATGCTTTGCTCCCAGTGGTGTCATTCTCTAGCAGATCACGCTTGACAATAAAATCCCTCTGAAAATGTAAAAACTTGTTAAACTGATCAGTTTTAGTCACTCCAGCCAAATATGAAGGCATAAACTGGTACTCATCCTTAGCAACTTCAGCAGCAGCACGTCGGCTGTTCTTAGCTGGCTTGTACTTCAACACTTTCATCTCTGGCACATCTAACTCTTCTCTTTTAAGTGGCTTATTGAGTCTGTCAGTTTCTTCCTCTATTTTCTTTTTAAGCTCTTTCAACTGCCTTTCCAAAGGAGTAGAAGTTAATGGGCCATTCACTGGGCGATCAACACTGGCCATGAGTGCCTGAGAGTGTTTGTAGATAGGAGATGCAGATTTGGCACGTACTGGAACCAGTGTGGTGCTGGGGGTGAAATCAGCCAAAGTATTTTTCATCTTCTTGGCTGTCTCATCGCATATATTTTGAGCTGGGAATTGCTTTCTTTCTGTCATGAAACGTGTTGGTTTCTTGGCGCTGTCCCAGTATCCCGGTTTTATATTCTCTTGCGGCTTATAAAGCTTGTTATGGTTTAAGTGTCCTGAGGTATAAAGTTGAACATCAGCTCTGTGGGCCTTTTCCAAGCCATCTAAAAGATGAGTCAAGCTCCTCTCTTGCTTGCTTTCTGCCATGGTAAAACTGATGATTATATCACAGAAAACAACAACAAAAAGTAGGAAAGTTTTAGTTGAAAAAAACATTGAACATATGCCTCACCTCTTCTAGCTTCATAATAGAATATTTTAAGTGAAATTAGTGGTTGGATTCTCAGCCCTGGATAGCCAAGCCCATGAAGTATCAAACCAAACAGCATAGGAAGCAGTCATGTCAAATTCAACATGCCTTCCGCAAAATGTGCCCCATTCAGCATGCCCCAACCTTGAGCTGGGAGTACCACCTGTAGGGCTAAAAGTCTGCATCCATTCTCCATGCCCAGTATATTGCTGATCTCATCTCTACAACCATACCCGTAGGTGCCAGTTGTGATGAGAATTTTTGTAGGACCCATGAATGACATTAGACTCTACAATGAGATAGACTGCAAACAGGGTGATCTGTGGAAAATTATAAGAAAGAATTCCAAGAGTTGCCAAAAATATTAGTGACATGGAAAATTATGAGGGGAATTTCCTGATTTTTTGCAGGGAGGAATTGAGGTTTTTTAAAAAATAATTTTGTAATACATCTGATTGTCACTCACATTCTGTTTCAAAGTTATGTCTTAAATCAGATCACTGTGGTGTTGTGGTCTCTTTGAAATCACTCAGGAAAATGCCATTTCTGCAAAGCATCTGACAGAGGATGTCTGTGTAGTTTCATCAGGACGCAATGTGGGAGAGCTGTGCATAAAGCCGTCATCCTACACCTATTTATGCCTTTGCTTAACTTTAAACACAAGAGTAGTCCCACTGATTTCAATGAGATTACTCATGTGCTTAAAGTTCACCATGTGTATGTATAAAAGCTTGCAGGATCAGGACCTTAGTACTAGACCTAGTGTGTGATTCAATTTACAGTAGCTCAACAACCAAGTATAACTAAGGTGCTTAAGTTTAAACTCAGTTGTGGCAAAAAGAAGTTTGTCTAATACAGTTTGGGCAGCCAACTTAGACGTGTTAGAACAGAAGTATTTTGCACATGCAGGAGCCTAAGCTACAACATGGTTTTTGAGTATGGCTCTAACCTAGTTTGACTCCATGCACACCCGCCAGTTATCACAGCTTTTGCATCACTACATGTAGGTTGGTATTTACCCAACAAATCTGTTGGACAAACCAGGCTTTGCAGAAGTATGTGCTGAGCCTCCAAGAGTCAGGGGTTCTGTTGCAGCTCCTCAGCAACTCACTCCCACTGGCACATGTGCAGTGGCTTGTAGTGAGGAGCTAAACAATAATTTAAAAAAAAACCTACATGCAGGTCCTTCCCCGCCCTTGCTATGTAAGAACGGTGGCTGAGAAACTGCAAAAAACAAACCCTAATCAACCAGCTTAGTTTGATAGAAAATCACACTTTGGCCCCCGTCTTTACTGGCTGTAGGACAAAATCATATTTAAACATGGTTCAATCACTGCTCCATCTAACATAATGCAACATGACAGATCGGTATTGTCTGTGGCCACCCCATGTTTGGGGCTGTGTCAAACCAAAGGTCCATCTAGCCCAGGATCCTGTCGTCTGACAGTGGCCAGTGCCAGGTGCCCCAGAGGGAATGAACAGAAGAGGTGATCATCAAGTGATCCATCCCGTCGCTCATTCCCAGCTTCAGGCAAACAGAGGAGCCTGGTCTGACTCTCTCTCTTGGCCACCCAGAAGCTGGGGCTATGTGCTGGCCTGGGGGTGTAAGGAAAGAAAAGGGGTTGTTAAGGCAGCCCAGGGACCTCTCTCCATTCCCCTACCCGCAGTGCGGCTACCGCTCTGGCAACTCCCAGGTATTCCTAGTGCAGGGGAGGCTGCCGTTGTGGGAGTGACAAGGCTGGGCTCTTCAGAATATTTAGTGGTTTGAGCCAAAACGTTCCCAAGGAGAGACATGAGAGGAGGGAACTGGTGATTTTTAACACTCGGAGCTTGTCTACAAGAACAATTATGGCAGTTGTTCATGGCAAGCGTGAATGTGCGCTACACTAGCCTGCTGGGGTCTGACTGTCCCTCAGCATCCTGCTGCTGGGTGTTAGCAGCTTGGCAGAGCGCTCTGAGCTCGTCCTTTTTGAAATGGGACTAGCTCAAAGCGCATCATCAAAAAATGGTGGCTGCCCATCAGCAGAGCGCTGAGGGACAGTCAGACCCCAGCAGGCTAGTGCAGAGTAGATTGACACCCCAGCTTGCCACAAACTCATTGTTCCTGTGGACAAGCCCTTAGCTAAATCTCAATAGACGATCACCAGACACAGAAAAGGCACTTTTGTAGCATGAGGGGATCTCCCTGTCCTGAATGTCAAACAATGGAGGTGCTAATGCTTCTTAGAGAAAAGGTCCCAAAAATCCATTATAATGGAAAGTGTTAGGAAACATAAATGTAGGGGCTTGCGACGACCTCACCCTATCACTGAAGAAGAACAAGCAACAGTGTAAATGAATGTGTTTTATAATATTCTGCAGTATTTGTTCAACGTATTACATTTTACAACAGTACATTCTAATACAATACTACATTATAGCTATAGACGGCAGAGCTTGGGGGCTTTCCTGTGTAAAACTCGAAGTGAGCTGTAGCTCACGAAAGCTTATGCTCAAATAAATTGGTTAGTCTCTAAGGTGCCACAAGTACTCCTTTTCTTTTTGCGAATACAGACTAACACGGCTGTTACTCTGAAACCTTCCTTGACAAGGTTACTTATGCCTGTTCCCAGCCTGCTCTTGAGAGCTCCTGAGTGCTCTCAACCCCCAAGTGCTGCTCAGAGCCTTGTTGGATCATGCTCTGATACGGTAAGCTCACTAGGCTAGAGAACTTGAGTTCAATTCTTGCCCTATTTATGCCGGTGTAAACAGAATTATTGGAGTCTTTGGAGTTACTCCGTATTTATCTCAGTGTAGCTAGGAGCAGATTGGGACCCTGCATCTGCCGTTATGCTTTATGTAGCACTGACCACACGCTTGGTACTGAATAATGAATGGTAGTAGTCCTGCTCTGCTTCTTGGGCTTGAGTCAACTGAAAGCACAGTTCATTTTCAGACACGCCAAACCCGCAAAGAAAACGCAGACATTGGGCTTGTTTTTGGCTTAATTGGCTTGTGAGTTGCTTGTTGGCTAGTTTTTGGCCTGTAGCTTGTTGCTTGTGTTTTTTTATCGGCCCCCGGCAAGCAGGGGCAAGAGGGGGAGAGAGTCAGGGGTGCACAGCAGGCCCACCACAGTCCCAGACTGCATGCCGGGGGCAGGGCCGGATTAATGCAGGGGCTTTAGGGGTTGCAGCCCAGGGTCTTGGGCCAAGGGGAGGCCTGCGGGACGGATGGGGCCCGTTGCTTCTTTTCATCCAGCCCGTGGCAAGTTTCCACGCTGAGGGCCGGTCACGGGTCCCCGAGCCTCGCCCACTCAGCCCCGGCCCCACCCCCACCCCCACCCCCACGGGGCTGGAGCCGCGAGTGCTGTCATGCCCCTCTTGCCTAGAGGCCGCAGGAGTTCAGGGGCAAGGGCAGGGGAGGGGACGCACACACACACTCAGCACTGCTGCCACGCACAGTGACGCACACACATGCTATAGCTGGACTGGAGCCAAAATCACCCAATTCAAGCTTTCATTCTGATTGGCTGGGAGCCAATCAAAAAACAAGAAACTACAAGCTACTGTAAAAGCCCTGAAAGCCAAAAAGCTAGCCAACACGCAACGCACGAGCCAATTCAGCCTAAAACAAGCCCAATTTCTGCTTAGTTTCCATGGATTTGACAACTCTTGGGGATCCTGCCTTAGCCCCGCTGTGCCACTGACCAGGAGCTGCCCAAGATAAGCGCCTTCTGGCTGGAGCCTGCACCCCCTCCTGCACCCCAACCCCCTGCCCCAGCCCAGAGCCCCCTCCTACACCCAAACTTCCTCCCAGACCCCGCACCTCCACCTGCACCCCAACCCCCGTCCCAACCCTGAGCCCCTTCCTGTACCCAAACTCCCACCCAGAGCCCACACCCCGAACCTCCTGCTGCAACCCAACCCCATCCCATCCCTGGCCCCACCCCAGAGCCCACCACCCAGCTGGAACTGCACCCCCTCCCAGACCCCTGCCCCAGCCCTGAGCCCACTCCCACACTTCAAACCCTCAGGGGCCCCATAAAATCGGATAGCCCTGGGCCCACAGGAGAGTTAATCTGGCTCTGGCCAGTGTGATCTAGTCACATAGAGTATTGGGGTTCTCAGGGGTTGGCTTGTTTTGAAATGGGATTAGCTTGATTTTTGGCTTATTGTGAAAGTCGGGGTGCTTATTGACCGCGTGAAAGTTGGCAACTGTGTTCATTTTCTGTAGTGCCCTTTCACTGCACCTTCTAGTAGTAACTCGCTCGCTCCGCACAGCCCAGCCCACAGCCTCCAGGACCCACCCATGCAGTGCGTTGCTTTCGAAAAACGACGGACTCTAAACCACCGTCCCACAGAACCCAGCCCCGGGGGAAGCATTGCAGCAGAGGCCCGAATGGCGGAACGGTAACTTACGTCAAGGCTCCGCTGTCTGCTCTCACCGGCTCCACTGTGTCTCCAGCATAACGGCTCCCCTTCGGCCGGGGTGCTGTTACCGGGAAACCAGAGAAACATTCTGCATTCTCGCTCCTGCTGCTGCTGAGCAACCGTGCACGCTGCTGCGAAGGGAACCTCAGAAGGCCAGGGTATTTCCCAGTGGAGTCGAGCAAGCTTGTGGGATCAAAACCGCCTCCCTGGTGGGAATTCTTTTTCTCCTCAAGGTTGACGACTGGTATTTTAAATTCCAACCTGATTGTTTTGTTTTTGTTTGGAATACTGATCTGTTAAAACACACTAGACAGTTGGACACACTCCCAGGAGCTATTCTGCATCCCAAGGAGCGACAGCCTGTCCTTTGTATATTGAATGCACATAACACCTTGTGCAAAGTTGACAGCCTATTTCTCCCTGCTGTCAGAGTTCAATATTTGCAAACAGATAACACCCCGGAAAATTACACTCTCAATAATTTAAACTCTTCGGATCAAAGACTGTCTTTGTTTTTGAACCTGATACGGCACCTAGCAGATCATAAATAATCATTAAATAATAACTTAGTGCTCATGTAATTGTGGGCTATTAGGCCTGGCTTGAGCCAGGCACTGTGTGGGCAGATGCACTGCAAGCTCTTATGTAATATGACTCAATGACAGCACAGTGCAAGTTAATTTTTAGCACAGTGATACACTGTGTCAGAGATACACTGGTAACATAACAGGGGTTTATATTTACAGAGGCGTGGAGCAGAGCAAGGGCCCTGGTCCCATGGTATACTTACTTGATAGATATAATGGCATCACAATGGTTAAACTTAACACCCACCTTCAGCATACTCTATGCGCATGATGCCACATAACAGAGGTTAATATCTGCTGGTTTGTGAAGGCGTGCTTCCATGGTGGGATCATTCCAAGCACATTTCTAAACACTTTATTAATATATAATTATTAAGCTTTCCATCTAAGACACTCCAATACTATAGTGCTGGAGGCCATGAATTCTAAATAGATCAATAAATAACTAGACTAGTAGTATTTAACTGCTATAAAAGTATCACTTATTACTAAACTATAAGGAGTACGGTGGCACCTTAAAGACTAACAGTTTTATTTGAGCATAAGCTTTCGTGGGTAAAAACCTCACTTCTTCAGTGGGGTTTTTACCCATGAAAGCTTATGCTCAAATAAAACTGTTAGTCTTTAAGGTGCCACCAGTCTCCTTGTTGTTTTTGTGGATACAGACTAACACGGCTACCCCCGATACTTGTCACTTATTACTGATCATCTTACTACTACAATACAAAAGGCATCATGATTATAAAGTATTTATTTTACAGAATACTTCTGGAAGGCACAACAATGAATTATGAACACAGGGAGCAACCACAACACAGAATTTAAAGAGATACAGGCCGCCAACAAATATTACAATATAAGAATATGAACAGGGAAGAACTGAGAATGGGCCCAGTGCTGTGAAGATGAATGCGCAGAACCCTTGCAGAATCAGGCATAGTTTTTGGGGAAGGAGCTGAGGCGAAGGGTGAAATCCTAGTCCCATTGATTTCAATGGCAAAACTCTGCTTGACCTCAATTGGCCAGGATTTCACCCTAAACGTTTTAGAAGTCATTTGAAAGTACATGTACAGAAATAATATATTACATAGCAGAAAAGAATCTATAGAGAGAGTTTGTTACACCAAAAAAGAGGCAAAAAATAGAAAATGGATGGAATCAGGAAGAGGCAACACACAAAAAGAACTGAATGGAAAAGAAGTGTGCAGTGGCTAGCAAACAAAATGTTTGGATTTAGGTATGAAGTTTGGAAAACATGGAAACAAGATGGGCCAAGCAAAAGTGTGGAATCAAAATTGTGAACTCCATGTAAATTTGACTCAGTAGTCAGGTAAGCTGATGCAGCAGTGAGAGAACAGGTGAAACAGGATGGGCTGTGGAATCCATTCCACGTAAGGCAAGAGCGACCACCTCTAGGACACCCATCTGTTTAACCTCAGGTTTCCCATATCAGTTATAGTTGCTTGAACATCTGTGTGTGCTCCTGGCAAGGGTGATGTCGAAATAATGTTAATACCTGTGTATTAATCCTCAGAGGGTGCTCAGAAGCCTGAGCAAAGTCCCAGTCTGATCCAAGCGCTCATGCTGTTAACATAAGCATTGTGCTGCCTTCTCCTGACAAACCAGGTAACTGAAAGCTCACTGAACACTGCACCCAGCACTGATTTTTTCTCTCTACCTCAGAGAACAGGCATATGGTGGTTCTCATGGCCAATACCGTTTCTACAATTTCGCACACAGCAGTCCAGATGCCCTTCCAAGGCATTGTAGTATTTACACACATGGGATCCGTGAGGCAATTGGATCTGCTAATAGTTTGGAATAAACCTGAAACTGTCCGTCTGTGCCCAGAATTGATGTCTCCCAGCTGGCAATGCTGTACATGGCCACAGAGCCAGCTAAAGCAACATAATTTTTTAAATCATGCTCAACTTAGGCACCGACCAACTTCAAAACATCCAATATCCTTCGGCTGATTCCCTATTCCTCAAACTATGTTTGTTTAAAGAGTAAAGCAGCTGAAGCAGTCTTTTCAGAATGACTGTTAGTGCCACAAGGCTTTTGTTTGCGGCAAACACCACATTGGGCTGCCAGGAAACCAGACCCACTGTTACATATTTTATAGATATTATCATTCCAAAACATGTTCACGATGCACGTTTCTAATGTTGAACGTCTTATTTAAAACAGAGACATTCACATTGCTAGTCCCACTTGCTTTAGTTTCACACTGTTGTTGAATAATATGTATTCATAATAAGGTAAATAATATGAATAATATGTATTCGTAATAAGGTAAATTCACAGAGGGCCCATACTAGGCTACACACACACCACACAAGCCCTGAAGGCATAATTCAGGGATTCAGAGCTCAATCCAAGTATCAACGTAGATGGAAGGAGCGAATCTTCCCTCTAGACTATAGAGCTGTTCCATGGAGGCTGCTTTAGCCCAATGGCACAAGACTCCATGGCCCCAGTGTCTCCACATCCTGGACTGGAGGATGTGCATGCAAGTGGAGCCTCTGGCCCCTCCCCTTTCCACAGCCCCACTGCTCCCCTGCCCAGCCAAATTCAGCCCCAAGAGGCTGCTAAGGCAATGTTCCATGGCTGAAATGTGAGGACTGCTGTCTGACTGTCTTACCCAGATTATTATTAGCCATCACTGTGGTATCTGACCACCATGGATGTATGCTTTCCTTTGGGGCTGAAGTAGGACTTCAGCAGAAGCTATGCCTTTTTAAAATCAGGTGCAATTTGGCCCTGATTGCCTTTTATTGAGTCGGACAAAATGGAACGAGATTCCATATTTACACAGTTCTGCCTATAAGTCTATGAAAAGAAATAAGAATACAATTCTTAGGTCATTAATATACTTCTGATCATCTAAAACTGCCAAAGAACCCTCTCAGGGATCTTTTCTAGTACAGCAACTAAGAACCTCCTTCAGCAGGGGCTTACTGTCAGGGGTAGCTATGTTATCTATGTTATGTTGTGCAAAGACATGGGGGAGAGCTGAAACTCCTTGTGTGGCCCACAGAAAAGTCAGGCACAAACGCAGTCCTTAGGCTCAGGGAAGGATGGAGCACTTTGCAGGGCTAGGCTCTAGGATCAGACCTGTGAAGGAAAGCTCAACCTGGCTGTTTATAGTGCAAGTATCTGCAGTTCTCCTCATTGTTTTAATGGACCTTAAGCTATGGAAGCCTCAGCCAGGGCAGGAGTGGAGGAGGGGCTGTACTAGGTGCAAAGTGCCAACTTGTTGCAACAGCAATGGGGCGGAGCTACTTGCCTGAGACCTGGGAAAATCTTGGTGATAGCAGAAGTCCTCCTGGGACAATTTCATGACTTTGGACAACATTTCTACTTGGAGTGGGATCAGCAGAGGCTGCAGGAGTATGCGGCATTCTGTAAAGGTGAAGTATCAAGTGGCAACATAAGTTCTCCGTTGGTTCTGAGTTTTAGCGTGCAAACTATGCTTGTAAATTTGTGTATGAAAATTGCAAAAAAGTCACGGTCTTTGGATTATATAGAGTAGATGGGGCTCAAATATGTTCCATATTTTCTTAGAAATTGTAAAGTCACCATTTAAATTGTAAGAAGCACTCTGGTTTTTTTCATGGTTTGTTACACACTACGCTGGCAAGTTTACCTTGACTGTGGCCCTGAAGGGTGGGATTTTAGTAATATCACTGGCAGTAGAGTTAGGCCAATGGTGAGTGCCTTCAAAAATTCTATCCTAAATTCTTTTTTAGGATAGAAAAAAACAGAGCTTTCCTTCACAGTTGTGTGTGTTAATAACTAGGGTAGTTGGGTCTGTTGCCTGTTATTCTGGTGATTGGGGTTATTTGCTGTTTTTTTAAGAGGACTGTTTGAGATATGAAATGGCTTATGAACATCATCCTGCCAAGTGCTGAGCACCTCTTGCAAATAATACTGAGTGCTTCCTTCTGGTTCCACTGAAGTCACTGAGACTGATGTGCTGATCACGTTGCAAGACTGAGCCATATACATTCATAGCCTTTAAGGCCAGAAAGGACCACTGTGATCATTGCATCCGAGCACTACATCCGAGGGTGCTAAAGGAGTTGGCGGATGTGATTGCAGAGTCATTGGCCATTATCTTTGAAAACTCATGGCGATAGGGCAAGGTCCTGGATGACTGGAAAAAGGCTAATGTAGTGTCCATCTTTAAAAAAGGGAAGGAGGAGGATCCGGGGAACTATAGGCCAGTCAGCCTCACCTCAGTCCCTGGAAAAATCATGGAACAGGTCCTCAAGGAATCAATTCTCAAGCACTTAGAGGAGAGGAAAGTGATCAGGAACAGTCAGCATGGATTCACCAAGGGTAAGTCATGCCTGACTAACCTAATTGCCTTCTATGATGAGATAACGGGCTCTGTCGATGAGGGGAAAGCGGTGGACGTGTTATTCCTTGACTTTAGCAAAGCTTTTGACACGGTCTCCCACAGTATTCTTGTCAGCAAGTTAAAGAAGTATGGGCTGGATGAATGCACTATAAGGTGGACAGAAAGCTGGCTAGATCGTTAGGCTTAACAGGTAGTGATCAATGGCTCCATGTCTAGTTGGCAGCCGGTATCAAGCGGAGTGCCCCAAGGGTCGGTCCTGGGGCCAGTTTTGTTCAGTATCTTCATTAATCATCTGGAGGATGGCATGGATTGCACCCTCAGCAAGTTTGCAGATGACATTAAACTGGGAGGAGAGGTAGATACATTGGATGGTAGGGATAGAATACAGAGGGACCTAAACAAATTAGAGGATTGGGCCAAAAGAAATCTGATGAGGTTCAAAAAGGACAAGTGCAGAGTCATGCACTTAGGAAGGAAGAATCCCATGTACTGCTACAGACTAGGGACCGAGTGGCTAGGCAGCAGTTCTGCAGAAAAGGACCTAGGGTTCCGGTGGATGAGAAGCTGGATATGAGTCAGCAGTGTGTCCTTGTTGCCAAGAAGGCTAACGGCATTTTGGGCTGTATAAGTAGGAGCATTGCCAGCAGATTGAGGGATGTGATCATTCCCCTCTATTCGGCATTGGTGATGGTGAGGCCTCATCTGGAGTACTGTGTCCATCCACACTACAAGAAGGATGTGGAAAAATTGGAAAGAGTCCAGAGGAGGGCAACAAAAATGATTAGGGGGCTGAAGCACATGACTTATGAGGAGAGGCTGAGGGAACTGGGATTGTCTAGACTGTGGAAGAGAAGAATGAGGGGGGGATTTGATAGCTGCTTTAACTACCTGAAGGAGGGGTTCTAGACTGTTCTCAGTGGTACCAGATGACAGAACAAGGAGTAATAGTCACAAGTTGCAATGGGGGAGGTTTAGGTTGGATGTTAGGAAAAACTTTTTCACTAGGAGGGTGGGGAAGCACTGGAATGGGTTACCTAGGGAGGTGGTGGAATCTCCTTTCTTAGAGGTTTTTAAGGTCAGGCTTGACAAAGCCCTGGCTGGGATGATTTAGTTGGGGATTAGGTCCTGCTTTGAGCAGGGGTTTGGACTAGATGACTTCCTGAGGTCCCTTCCAACCCTGATATTCTACGATTCTATGATCACCTAGTCTGACCTGTTGTATAACATAGACCATAGAACTGCCCCCAAAATAATTCCTAGACTGTATCTGTTAGAAAAAACATGTAATCTTGATTTAAAAATTATCAGTCTTGAAGACTCCACCATGAATCTTGGTACATTGTGCCAATGATTAATTACTCTCACCATTAAAAAACTATACCTTATTTCCAATCAGGGGTAGCCTTGTTATCTAAGTGTTACACGGGTAAACTGTTTTGAAGTTCTGTAGTGTTCAAACTTACATGTCATCTCTTTCTGATATTTCAGTTGGTGATCCTTCACTTCCTATCCTACACTATTGTGCAATATATCTAGTCCTGTTAAAAAACTATCATGGTCAACCCCACAGACAGCTTTATGTCATCACAAGTGATCCCTGTATATAATCTCTAAAAATGTCACATGGTCTCTCTGTATGAGCAAAGACACTGTATATAAAAAAGCTGGAATTCTCCGGGTGAGATTCCGTGCTGTACCTCTAAGGGGTGCAACACAGAATTCACAGCTCAGCACTGAAGCACTTTTGAAAATCCCACAAGCTGCTTAAGCACCTAACTCCCATTAATTTCAATGAGAGTTAGGGACCCTGCCACTTTTGAAAATCCCACTAGGCGCCTATCTGCATCTTTAGGTGCCTGAATATCTTTAAAAATCTGACCCTCGGTGACTTGTCCAAGGTCACACAGGAACTCTGTATGGAACAGAGACTTAAACCCAGATCTCCCAAGCACTTAACTCAAATCGAAATGAAGACATCAAGCAGGATTCTTCACAAAATCCCATGCATTTTATGTCAACTATCTTGTGCCCATAATTTGTCACCTATTCCTTTCCCAAGCCAATCCATACTGCTAACAATAATTGTCAAGTGAGGTGATTATTTACTGTTTAGTCACTAACAGGCACCAATACAGGACTTTACCTGCCCTTAAAAGTGGGCATTGAGGGAAGGGTGGAATCTCCTTGGAAACTAGGCAAATCACGTTCAAGTTCCACTTTACTTTCATTAAGATTGATCTGATGATCTGTGGTATTTCTGGTCTGCCTATTCCCCACAGTATTTGGACACTGATGGTAATATTTTCAAAAGTGCCTAGCAGATGCTTGAAGTCCCTCTGGTACGAGTGAAAATTTTACCCCGAGACTTGGAAACTTGGGCTCTTTTCTGGACCCATAGTTTTGATTTATTGCTGCAAGATGCTGTTAGTGTAAAAACAGTGTAATTAGAGGTAGTTCTCTGTGAATAATGTACTGAATCAACAGCCATTTTCGCTGTATTCTCTCACGGGTGTTCAGGTGCTGTGACTGCAAAGATTACCTAGACCTTCCAGTAATCTTAGAACATAAAGGAAAATTACTTACCTGCTGTAATTCAGCTTTTCCAAAGGTGTCATTTGACTGGATTCCTATTGTTGGGTTTCAAGTTTCCAGTGTGAGACAAGAGGGCACTCTTGTTGTTCTCAACAGACTTTTGACTTTCAAGCACCAAGTGGTGTTCTGTGTATATACCAGACACCAGGACCTTCTAACATGTATCCCTTGGGTTTCTTCATGAGCAGGAAGCCAAGAGCTCCCTCATCTCCAAACAGTATTTATGCCTGATATAAACTTTCCTAAGACAAAATGAGCAGAAAGTTACTGAAATTCAGCTTCCCAACTCTGAGGGGAATGAAGGTGTGGGTGAGCAGTCAAGTAATATTTTCAGAGAAGCTCTCTGAAGATACCTGGGGAACTCCTGGCTCTGTTGAAGACACTGGTAGTTTTGTCAGACTTAAATGGCACCAAGATTTCATCCCCCATGTTGACTTGGATACCTATATTGGAACCTGATCCCAAGTTCATGAAATGATCCCCCCCAGTAGCTTCAATGGGTTTTGCATCAGGGCCTTGGAAACTAAAATGTTCAAAGGAAGTATCCACAAAGCAGTACATTCTCTAACTTATAAGGGGGTAAGAAAAATTCAGAGGCATTTTTGTAAGTCTCAAGAAACCCCTTTCATCAAACAGGAGGTAAAAGAGTTGGAGAAAATATTACTGGGTGGGTAGCAAACAGTCACTGGCATGCAATGTTCTCTGCAATGTAAGAGCAACTACATTGCCTGTACTGCAAGAAGGAAAACATGAAAAGAGCAAAGGACGTGCTCTATTGCCACCAATTTGAGAAGCTGGATCAAATAGTAACCAATTGGTCCAGAATACTAGTTCTTACCAACAATAAAAAAATTGGTGGAAAGGACCAGGTTAATAAAGAATTTGCAGAAACATTGTCCTTGTGCAAACGTGTTGGGATAGGGGAAAATGTCAAACTAGGATGAGAAAACCTTTGTCCTACACACAGGTCAAATCTCAGCACAGTTAATGTATTAGAACATTGGTCTTGAGGTTGAAACAATCCACAGTTAGATAAAAGGAGCTGAGTCTAGAAGGAAAAGGGAAGGGGTTTGTTTCCCTAAGGAATTCGGAAACAAACTTCAAAACACCCTAAGTGAAGGTGGAAAAAGACAAGCTACAATATGTCCAAAATAGCCTCTGAAATATCTCTGAAGGAGGCACTCAACTCCAGCACAGCATCAAAACTAACTGCATGAGTGAGAAAGACAATGCTCCTCCCCTCAGAAGAGCTGAGGCTGTTGATGTGCTCAGGACTGAGGAGTCCCACATGCCATATCAACACACCATAGCTGACAGAGAACTGAAATTCCCTTATCAACCCCGATTTCAAAGTCCTAGTTGGTTATGAAGTTGAAGGGCTAAGAAAGAAATCGGTTCTCCAAGCAATCTACTGGGAACAGGGCACTGAAAAAAGGATACAGAGCACTGTCCAAGTGGAACTGAGGTCTGCAGAACTGGACCTGGCCTCTATGGCAGCAGTTCCAGCAAGGAGCTCCTTTGACAAACTCAATAAAAAAAAAAAGGAACTGGAGGGGAACATTACACAGTTGGGATTTTCATGCTTTTTAAGTGTGTGGACCCAAATCAAAATAGACATTGTTTCATGGATCATCTCCCTTTGATTCAGGACATCATGGATCTCCCTTCCCCCTCCACATACTATCAATCACATAAAATTCTTGTACCAACTATAGCAATTGCTTACATGGAAAAATAACATAAAGAGATAATGTACGTATTTGTATTAGTTATCTAATGCAAGGCAAGAGCTGAAAACAGAGGGAGCCAACAGCATCTGACCAGCCAGTTCTCCACTGATCACTAGTGAGTGCCCTGTGTTCAGTGCGTGGTCTTTTGAAAACTGTTCAGGAGGGCACTGAGGCACCTACTCTAATGTCTTGAAGGGTCAAAAACCATTGAGAGAGATGAGAGTTCCTGCCACTCATGCTGGAACTTTGCTACTTAAAAGTAAGAGTCCAGTCACCATGGTATCTTTAGATGTATTTTTATTATAGTGATCACCATTAAAAAGTCAATGTTTCCCCATAGCTACCCACCATCCTATACCCGAAATAACACATTTCCCTGCACATACAACAAGAAATCTCAGTTACTATGGGCGAATGTTGATTTTTAATGGCAGCTACAGATGAATCTCATTTTGACAGAAGCATATATAAAATCACCTGTTGTATTGAAATTAACTCATCCATGTTATTTTCTACAATTGTCAATACTACCCCACATGATCACATGCTAACCCAATAGAAGGCTCTTTGGAGCAAGGATTTGTTTGTATAGCATCAAGCAGAATCCCCGTCTGGAACGTCTGAGTACTACTGTTATATAAATAGTAATAAAAGGAGGAGTGGCAGAATTATAGGTACTGTAATAAGGTGCATTCATATTGTCTTTTTTTAAATCTGTAATTTTGTCTAGCCATTTCTACCGTGAGGTTTGTCTTAGCACACCTAGCTCTTCCTGGGAACAAACCTTTTCTCTCAAAGTTAGATGTACCTGTGTGGCTCATGAAAAACAGGGTTTGGAGCATAAGAGTTCTGAAGGAAACCCATGTAAAGAAACTATTCTAACAATACTAATTTTTTGCCCCCTTTCCTCCTCATCACTGTGCCTAGACAAAAAGGGCCACAAATCTTTTCAAGCAACATATATGTAGTTCCAAGGTGCTGGAAATAGATGGATTGTAAATGTACTCAATTAAATTTAATTGTGAACTAAAAAGGATAGCCCAGATCCTCAGCATGGAAATCAATGTAGCTCTGGCAATTTACACCAGCTGAGGATCTGATTGTAATTTTAATATTTAACATACAGCAAGACATATTTTGTTACAGAAAATAGCTGCAACAGCAGACGTTTGGAAAAATGCACCTTAACTGATAAGTTGTCACATGTACAGAAAATCAAATGTTGATCTTTTTCATGGATTCCATTGCCTTTTGTTCTTATTTCTCCTTGTATTTTACTTGTAGTGGATCAACAAACATACACACAGATCCACAAGAAGTCCCTCTCCCTCTCCCCCACTCACAACAACACCAAAAAATGAACATAGAAAATATTAAAAAACTCTGTATTCAGTAATATTCACACCAAAGTGTATGGATATGTATATATCCATTAAAATTATGAACATTTCTAAATATATTTTATGTATCATACATATATTTATATGTATAATTACATATCCACAGAAGTTGTCTTGCTGTGCTAAAGCCAGCAATTAAAGCAGAAACAGGTTTCACAACAGGACACCCATATATGCATATGTACTGGCTGTTTGGTTTGTTAATTTATTTACAGCTTAACTATATCATAATAAATGATTACTGCTCTATTGTACAAACATAATAGTAAAGGTTGTTTGTTTTTTAAATACAAAGACTGCAAATGAATACATGAAAAAATACACACCATGTACAGTATTTATAATTTATAAATGCAAAGGTAAGACCTCTTTAAATTATTGCACTTGCATTTTTTTTACAAAGAAGATAGTTTATATGTGTCATATATATAAAATCAATTTTTCAGCTCACTAGATGTCATAAAGTTGAACGTTGTTATCTTGAAGTTTTTTCTTCTTCACAGAACTGCCCCCCCACCCCTCGAATTTTGAATATACATGGATCTACTCTACAAACCAGTTTGATCTACCCTGCAAACTGGTTGATTACTAACTTTTTCAGTTTTTGACAGAGCATACACCCAAATTACAATCGAGCACAGTTTTTGGTCAGCAAGCAGACAAAAAATAGTTGTGATGTGCCTTTGCTAGATTGGGATACATAACCTAAAATTTGAATATGAGTATCCTTATAGGAGAGTATAGAAAGTCACTTACTCTCCTTAGAATGAACAATTTACTGCACCATTTCACAGAATGGCAACTATATCACAGTGTTTTAGGCAAATGCATTTCTTCAAGAAGGTTGCAACTGTCTGAACAGGTAAGGGACTTGAGTATTTCTTTTAGATAAATAATGCTCTATGTTGCCCTTACAATTTTAACACTAAGTGGCCTGAACACAGTAACAGCAAGAGACTGATTAGCTAGTACAAATATTTCTACTTCAAAATTTGCAATCCATACAGATTATTTAAAACACACCTAAGTACTGTGTACTGCGTGCCATATGAAAATGTAAGTGCCACACTGCATGCCTCCGAGAATCTAATTAACATATTTGAGAATGTGCTCCCATTTAAAAAAAAAGCAGTACATTATTCTAATGTAATGCTTCTACCATGCTACAATTTATAACAGTGTAGCTGCAATGTGCTGACCCATTACAGTAGAATATTGCACTATCTGACAAAAATTCTTAATGTGATTACCGCAGTAATGGAGTTTCCAGCAAAGCTTTTATAGAATATACAGTATATTAAGTGAAAGCTAAAATGGCTAATACCATCCTGTGTCAACCACTTTTCACAGGTTGGCTATGTTTTCCGTATTCATTATGTTCCAGGTATTGTTTCAAGATGCATCAGCAGGAGCTATGGCTGAATACGCATCCTTCTCAAATTCAGCTTCTTACACCTACTCAAAAGAATGCTCAAATATGGCTTGAAATAGTCCCTTTTTTCTATTGTTTTGTTTAGAAGGGAAAAGATCATTAAAACTTTAATAAAAACAGTGCTCTTTTGGGAATAAAAACTATACATTTTACAAGACTTCTAGGAAAAATGTCTGTGCCAATTTTTAAAAAGTTCTTATTCATTTTGTGTGACTACATTTTTAAAGAGACAAAAACTCAGCTGACATTTGACCACAAAAATGGTTGTGTCAGATGTTTAGTTGTTCTATTTGCCAGCGCAAGTATAAATTTTTGGACAACCAAATATTCAACATGGACCTGAGTCATGACATTCAAATGCAGACTCAAACTTCTTCTTAGATTAGGGTTTTCAGTTCTGGGATACTGATTTGGGTTTACTTCTGTCAAACACCTGGATGCCTAAAATTGCCCTCACTAAATTAGTCTATAGGACAAATAGATGCAACTTAGAAAATTTTGCCCATTAAGACTATTATTTTTGTTGTTGCCTAAAATATAGGTAGGCTTTGTCCGTATGGTTTTACTCTTTTCCCCTGCCTTACTCCGGAGGAGAAGAAAGGGGGTGGGGGGACTGTATTAACTCTAATGGAACTTTAACAAACTATTTTAAGTGGTTTAGGTTACTCAAAATGTCAAGTACCAATATGGTTGTCTCATCACATTAATAGAACTATTTATTGCAACTTTGCTTAATTCGTTAGGGAAATATTTAAAGCACCTATATGATACTGCCAAGCATTTTCAGTGACGACTCATGATTTAGTTAATTTAGATTTTACAGTCACTGACTGGAAATCAGACAAACTTTCTGTGAAATGAATATAGCATGTGACAAGGAATATTTTGCAACACTGACAAGACCAGCAAATAGAGGGAGAAGGGGACAGTAATAACAGACATGCTTGAGCCATGAAAGAGATTTTCAATATGAGTTGTTTTGGGTATCTCACAGATATACAGACAGACTGTATTTGAGGCCACCACTGTGAAGTTTCTACATAAATCAGTAACTCTGTGTCCCAAGTTCTTTGCTTGCAGTCACGCAGGCTGCGTATGAATTGCGTTATTTAAACCAGAACTGATAAGGAATAAAGTAGAGGACACACTTACGTCGATCTTGTTTGTTTAGTTTGATAAAATTGCATCCTTATAATTTTTTTTCATTCCCAAAAAATTCACTGGTGACTATGCAGAGAATAACAGCATTTAGTATTGGCAAAGCAAATTGAGCGTTGCATGGATGCTGCTAGATATCCTTGGTCCCCTGTATGATTCAGATCTGAACTTCAAATAAAAAGATTTGATCAAGATACCCCAAATCTAACCCTACATGGTATTTTATGTACTGCAAAGGCTTATGTATACGTTATGTGATTACAGATCACAAACATATACTGGTTTGTGCTCAACCAGAACAGAAGGCAAAGCTCTTCAGGGACCCAGACATTTTAATAAAAACAAATAATAAGATGCATGCTTATTAGATCAATACAGTTCAGTAAACAAGAGATACTACCTATTGCCTTTAACTGCTGACCGTACTACTTCTTTGTATTTATACTACACGGTAGTGCTGTCACTGAACCACTTCAAGACTTGCCTATCTGCAAGCAGGTAAGAAGAGTTGATTAATAGAACGTAGGCGCGGTGGCGCAGATTACACAAATGCAGGGTTGCTACCGACCAGGGTATAGACAAAATGTACTATATACTGAAAGTTTATTTTATTTTTAAAAAGAAAGATTCAGGGTCAAATTCTGTATATTGAAAGTACACCCTTTGCAACCACATTAAAATCAAAAGGGTTGCATAGAGAGCATAAGGCCCAAAACTGCAAACTGTTATACATGTGCTTAATGTTAAGCACATGCATAATTGTTTGCAGGATCAGAGCCCTATATCAGCACAGAATTTCTTCCACAGAGTTTCAGTTTTCTGAATCAGTTATTTTTCTGCTTAGTTAGGTAGCTCTAAACTTGGAAATGTTTGCTGAACTAGAAAAAAAAGCAAACATAAAAAAGGTAAATGGCTTCCCTTTTTTTTTTTTTTTTTTGGTAGTAGAAAACATACAGTACTGGTGAGCAACATAAAAGCTAGTCAAAGAAAAATACTTTCCTTTTATTGTGATGGTACCGCAGTAATGCCTAGTATACCTGACTTTTCTGACAAGGCTCCTACTTCCAGCAGAAAGTACTGTATGTTAAACATGTCTCTCTAATATTTTCTAAAATATGACTCACCACGAAAAATATTAGCATGACCACTTGACATATAGCTAGCTAGGCAGGCAGATCTCTGCTATTACATTCAAACTTTAGCCCGTCATTTTAGTCAATGTTGATAAAAAGGTCCAGCCTGAAATTATATAAGCCTGCATCTTTCCTTACTGGAGATAAATATCCAGTACTTCCAGTGTATGAATGGATGAGCTCTCTAGCTTTTCACATAATTACAAAAAACCGAAACACAGCCAGTGCTTTCAACATTTAACTTGAGAAATATAACAGTTGCTCTGTGATACCTAATAGAATTTTTGGAGCCTTGAACCTAGAAGTTGATTTTCCTTCTGTCTGCAGCAAGATAATTCAAGTACTGTAACTTCAGTAAAAGTTACAGCTCCAGAGGTTTTCTGCTAAATTTCAAACTGATTACCAGTAGATCACACATAAACATTCACAATAGCAATGTGTAAAATGTTCTATTTATAGCCAAGAACTCCCAAGTGACACTGGTGTTAAATCCAGCCACAGTACAATATAATAAAAGTACCATTGAAACCCTTACTAGAAAGATACAATTTTAAAAGTACCCCCTAATATTTTTCCCTTCAGTTTTGAATTAAGGCCTCAGCAATGTAGCCCATGAGAAAAGGCCAGTCTTTTATATTCACATGTCATAAGTTTGCTTTGACAGCTGATTCTGAAGCAACTGAGTTGTCAGTCTCTCTCTGGTTATGTTGTGTCACTGATGTTAGACAGGAGACTAGTGGACAGTCACCTAGCTGAGGTAACTCTGTAGGTATTACCTCCACAGGCAGATCTGCTTCTCAGCATCTGTAGCTTTTTTTTTTCCTTTCCAAAAAAGAAAAAAAAACCAAACCAAACAAAAAATGAACAAAGGAGAGATGCCTTAGAGTTAAAGCAATTTGTCACGGCTGTTTAGTCATCAATCTTCACAGGAAGTGAATCTGAGGTCTGGGGATCATGTGATTGGGACGGAATCCATAATGAAGTTTCCTCTCCTTGTGTCAATTTCTCCCATTGTTTGAGATTTTCCCTGGAGATGCAAAAAGAGCAAAACCTGTATATAAATTTAACAGTTCTTTCCTAATAAGTTCTGCTACATTATACCAACAGAAGTAGCTTTATGGAGTACATAACACTGGTCTATAATAAAGTTTTTCTTACTACTGTATTTATTTCATCTTATTTCTTTCTGTCAACACCACATTTTTAATCTTGATGCCTATTTTAGGGAAGTATATGCTGGCTATTGCCAGGATCCTGTGTGTTCTGCAATTCAACAGCTGCCAATTTGTCACAGAATTCACCCCTTGCTAAAGAATTGTGCTAAGGAACCTGCTTCCATTTCTTATAAAAATTGAATTTCTAATCCTCATCATTGCAGAGATGTCTTTGAAAGCATGACGTAATGCCGTGATGCCTGCTCAAGGCTGCAGAGAAACTGAAACAATAGCTTTTGAGAGATGTGACCTGTCCCATACCTCACTCAGGGAATCATGGACTTTGTGGCAGCCTAATTTGTTGTTTTTCCAGGATGCCACAGAATTCAGCATTCTTGCCATGCCATTTGCCTCTATGGAAGCCATGGAAGCCCACAATTCTTCATGAAGTCCTCTCTCCATTTAGAGCAGTAAGACAATACAATTCTGCTGGCCAAAGTAGCTAATGATATTTTAGATATTAGGATTATTGTATTAGTCAGTCTTCTCCAAAGCAAAGGGCCTTCGAATAAGGGGGGGTGTTCTTGTCTGATATTCTCCTTCCTAGAGGAAGAGAGTGCTCATTACCTTAGAGTCTGGCCTACCCTATCTTTCAAGTCTCCAAACTTTGGTTTTACAAATCATAAAAGTGTCAAATAACAAAGTTGTACAGGGAGATTTTGGAAAATCAGTAAAGTGCCTGAAACCACTATTGCTTATTGCTAAAAGCAGCCAAGTTAGCAGGCCGTAAATTGGCCGTGCAGCAACCTCAGCTTAACCAAGGCAGGAGGGGAGGGGGTTTTGGGTGCCACAGAAAGGGCAGCTTGACCCCACGTCCTTCCTGATAAAAACTGTGTTGAAGTTGCGGATACATGCATTTTAGAAGAGCAGGATGTGCCACAGGAATGTCCATTAGGGCTTCAAGGCTGCAAACTCTGGGAAAATACCCACACCTGGTTAATCAATAATCAGAAAGAAACCTCTTGCTTGACCGTTGAAACTGCTTGGTTAACAAGTTTTCTTTAAGTGACATGTCATTGTATTATTAATGTATAAATAAGAGGGAAAAGTTTGAGGTAATGGGACTGCATTCCTCCTCTGAATGCGTCTTGTGTTCCCCACTGGCAGACAGGCTGCTGCTGTGCCACTCGAGAGTCACACTCAGCTTTGGTAATTATCGAGGGTTGGGGGTGTTTTACTAACCTGTGGCGGACGTGTGTAAGTGCTTGAGACTAAGTAAAGTTTAGCTTTAAGTGAAAGCACTCCTGTGTTGTCCTGTTTGTGCCAGCCATCTATCGGTCGGACAGCCGTGTCTCCCCTGATTTATTTCCTGACACCACCTCGCACAGAGCAAAAGTTACCAAGAGCTTTGGGTTGAAAGAACCCCGGGTAACACAGCTGCTTACAGCTTAAGTATCTGAATGGAATATGGAGCCAGAGTTTCACGTGGTGTAAACTTGTATCACTCCAAGGACTTAAACTGGATTATGTCAATTTATATCGCTGTGGATCTAGTGAGTCCATGATATTTACATATGGTCAAAATCAACCATTCAGTTTTCAAATGCAGAGTAAAGGACAGCCATACTATCTGAGCTTTAACAAATTCACTCCATTCTGTCCTACCAAGTGTCTAGTTATGTAGACAGACTCTCAGACAGATGTCTGCAGTGAAGGAATAGGAATACAGTAACTCCTCACTTAAAGTCTTCCCAGTTAACGGTGTTTTACTGTTACGTTGCTGATCAATTAGGGAACACGCTTGTTTAAAGTTGCGCAATGCTCCCTTATAACGTTGTTTGGCAGCTGCCTGCTTTGTTCACTGCTTGCAGAAAGAGCAGAGTTGGAGCTCGTGGTGGGGGGCTTGGAACCAGGGTGGACCGGCAGCCCCCCCTCAGCTCCCCACTCCCCTAAGTTCTCTGTGTCTGGACAGTTCAGCTGTCCCTCCCTCACTGCCTTGTGCTGCTCCTGCCCTCTTCCTTGGACCTGCCCCTGGGAGCCTCCTGCTTGCTGTGCAAGGGCAGGGCGGGGGGGGGGCAAAGAGGGGTGCTAATGTCAGGGTGTCCCTGTTGCCCCCCCCACACTTTATCCATCTCCACAGAGCAGGGCGGTGACACGACAGGACTTAGGACGGAGGGAGCTTGCTGGCAGCAGCTGCTGTCTCAACTTGCTGATCTACTTAAAAGGGCAATGTACTTAGAGTGGGGTCAGCCTACTTAAAGGGGCAATGCACATCTCTCTCTCACGCACGTGTGTGTGTCTCTCTCTCTCTGCCATGATGTTTCCCCTCCCTCCATTCCGTGCTGCCTTGTAGAGTTTTTGATAAGCCTAAAATTTTGAAAAGTTTTGGGACAACCCAAAAAAGTTTTTTTTTTGGAACTTCTGACAATTATATGCTGTGCAACCTTATGCATCTTATTTACCCTCCCTAATCCTTAATTTCCATATCTCTAAAATGATGATAATAATGCTCAACTACTTCACACAAGTATTGTGAGGCTATGTACATATTTGTAAAATAAGTGCAAAACATAATTAAGGCCAGTCACGTGACTGAGGAGTTCCTGGCTTCCAGTCCTGAGGTTAATCCATCAATCATGTGGCCTCTAAGAAGACTTCTTTCCCACCTACTTCATAATGAAAATATTTAAGAACATATTTTTGAGCAAAGGTGGATTTCTGATTTCAAAGACATCCAGCTAATGGGAAATATTTCATGAAGAAATTCATCTGGAGTTTTCATAAATGTAAAACATTTTGAGGAAGTTGAATACGTTTTTTTAAATTAAAAAAACAAACAAACAAAAAAAAACAAGACAGCATAATTGAGAAAAATTGTGATGGGAACCAGCTCTGCTACAGAATATGCAATTTGTCTTTAGGCCACAATGGACCAGCCAGCCAACATCTAGCTTTCAGCTGTTGATATTACTGGATGACTATTTAGTAATCTACCCCACGCAGGAAGTACAAATCTAGCAATTAGCAAGGTTGCAAGATCGCACAAGCTACCTCTACAAGACAGCTGACTGATTCACAGTCAATTAAGACTGTTTACAAGTAGTTTTATAGGGAACTTTAAGTGAACTAATTTTTTTTTTTTAAAATTCTCAGGATTTAGCTTTGGTCTTTTGTTTCTAACATTAGGAAGGGAGTCTGGAGCCTCCAACACCAAAGGGAATGAGACATAAGGTTCCACTGAGGGAAACTCAGTGTAATAACAAAAACTATGTTAAAGCAGATAGGAACATCTGGAATAGGCAGAAGTAGGTCTTGCTGCCACAGTTACATTTAGGCAATTGGTGGGCTTACATCTGATATGTAGAAAAGGAGAGAATGCAGAGGAAAAAAGGTATGTGCATGCATGGGTGGGAAAGAGTCAGGAATAGCCTCCATCACAATGAGATCTAGAAGTGGTAGTATTTATTTTATTTAGCATTTGCATATTTGCTGAGCCAAGCAATGTGGCCAAGTGGCGCTCTCGGAGCCCATCAATGAATTTAGTTAGCGGGCACTACTCAGTAATGGATGTAACTGCTTGATCTGTGCCACAGCTGCAGCTTGCATTGTCTCGAAGATCCCAGTGGTGCTGGTTGGCTGCACAGAGGCCTTGCCCAATCCTGGATCGACTAAGAAGGACCCACTGATGACGTGGCAGGTCGAAGCTGGGTGGGTGAGCAGGAGGGTCTGTGATGAGGAACTGATTTGTGGTTGGTGTTAAGCACCAGTCTTCCCGCCCCAGGGACTCTGCTGTCATGTGCTGGCGTAGCAGCCTCGACCATGGTGAGTGTCATAATGAAAGATGTGTAGCTAGTGGGCTAAAAAGGGCGTTGAACAAGGGCAAGTTTGGATTGGCACGTCCCTTCTCAAGCAGTTTGCCAGCTGCAATCTCCCTCCTGACATAAGGGGGATCAATGTGGCTCAGAATTGGAAGCTATGGAAGATGAGTCAGTCAGACGGTTCCTGTGATAATGTGTATTGTTGAGCTGATTTGCATGTCAACAAGTTTGGTGTTCCCTGACCGACTCCATACTGGCACACAGTATTCTGCTATTGAGTATGAGATGGCAAGGGCTGAGGTCCTTAGGGTTGGAGCATCTGCTCCGCATGAAGAACCTGCCAATTTGCTGAGAAGGTTGTTGTGTGTCTTGACCTTGTTGTATCTTGCTCAGGTGGCTTTTGTAGGTCAGTGTTCGGTCAAGGGTCACGCCTAAATAAATTGGGTAAGCTTCATGCTTCAGCCTCTGGACATTTGTTATGATGTTTAGTTCCCTCTTAGTGTTTGCATGGTGGAAGTGGTATGTGCTAGAGACTGTCCTGCTGGTGCCATGTCTTGAAGTAGTTAGCCAGCTTTGCAATGTTATCACTTCTTCAACTCAGAGAAAGTCGGAGCCTACAGCCCACAGCAAATGCTGTCTACAGAGATGAACTTCTGTGACTGGACTGGTGGCAAGTCACTGATGTATAGGTTGAACAAGGTTAGGCTAGAACAGACCCTGGGGTAACCTGGCTAAAACAGACCCCTGGGTGGCAATGGATCAGTATTCTCATTGCACCACCTGTCAGTACCCAGTACAGTCCAGGGAAGCTAATGATCCTCCTAGCAAACCAAATTCCGCAAGTTCATACTTGAAGAATCCCAGTATCGCCACTTCCCGTAACCCTAAGAAATGGTAGTGTCACAATGTAAACAGTGTGTGTTTGTACCCACACCACGTCTCACACACACACACGTAGCTAAAAGCCTGTGCTTCACCTAGGTGTGGCAGTTGGGCCAAGTAAGCCACCATCTGAGTATTCTTGTCATATAACCAATGGAACTGTTGTATGCAAATGCTGTAGAGCAAGGGTGGTGATTTGTTGACTTACCTCTGAAATCACGTTAGTTCTAGGTCTGTTGGCATGGCATAGATACTTACCTTGCTGTCACATGGATATAATCTGCAAAGTCAAAGTGGCTGAGAACTTAAAAATTGGATGATAACAGACTGTGTATCCCAGTGATGACTGAACCTGGTGATATTCTGAATTAAAAGAGCTTTCAGCCAAGCTTGTAGCTGTTTCCATCACTTCACGCTGACTCAGACATTGTAGGCTTCAGAGTGACAGTTCTGGAATCTTATTTTATTTATACTACGTATACACAAACACACACACTTCTGGACCTCAAATGTATATTTTAGATGGAGGAGTGGATGGACAGAGAGAGAGTGAGAGAATTTCCTTCTCTTTACTTTACACTGCCACTGTACCCAGAAAAGAAAATGCTAGTGGTTTAAAGATCTGAAGAACGAAGAGAGTACTCTGATCTGCCACACAGGAGAGAGAGACACGTCTGTTAAACTAGAATACAGGAATACAACCAGAAGAAAAGGAATAGGAGAGAGATGAGGAGACAGTAAAAGCACAGAAGAAAAAGGCATTTTAATTCCCAGTAGTTATGCAAGTAAAATGGAGGCATGAAGCAGACAGTGGGAAGTTGAGTTGTACTAGGCTAGATGGAGGCAGTTAACTGGGGACACATTACGGATGGACCTGTTTGTCTACAGGTAGTTTTGACATTAAATAGATTTTAATAGCTGCATCGATGGACCTGTGTTGGCTGAACCTACCCAATAATCCCTGCCTCCAGGTGTTGGATGCACTTGCTAGAGAAGAACATTTATGTTTGTCTACATGCAATATTTGGAATTTAGAGGCATATATTTCTAGACAGATATATGTAGTGGGACACACTCTCACTCAGCCAAGATATATGCTGTGCAAAAACTTGCACTGCTACTCACCTGCATGCCCGGAGTAGTGGCCCAGCAGGAGGGAAGATCTGTGTGAGTGTGGTGTAACATGGGATGGCTACAGCATTGTAGAATCCAATCTGTGAAAAACAGTGGAAAAAATATTGACAGGAGCCAAATTATGACACAGTTAACTGCAAAAGAGCCCCAAACTAATCTATTTACTTACTTATTTTACAATTTACTGACTTACAACCTATCTTACTGTTCTGTACTGCTGCCCATCTCCACAGCATCTGAGCACCATCAAAGTGAACTCAGTAGCAGTCAGCTCTCCCTTTTGGGGGTAAAACATACTGCTTGAGGTAGGTTCTCTTTGAACTTTGTTGGCTGGTTGATTTGTTCATTTTGGGGGTTGGAGGCATGTGGGAGGATGGGACTGTCCATGTTCGGAGTGTCATTCTTATGGTGGAAAGGCTTTTCAAAGCGGAAAATATTGCAGTGTTCCACAAAGATGGGTCAGATTCTGGATTTGACTTATGTCCTCTGGAATTTTAATTCACACTTGGATTCTCTGGATGTTCTAAGGATATGGTGTACTGGGGAAATTTTCTAAAAACGTCTCTTGTTTCTAAATACTGGTTTAGCTCTACCTGTGGGGCCCCTCAGTAGATGGCTCAACTGACATTTTTAATGCTGTGTCTCATAACGCTGCTTAGAGCAGGTCTAGTCAACACAGCGTTAAAGGTGCCACTAGCCCATCTAGGGTAGGGCTCCTAACGTTGCTACCTTTGGTGTACCTGAATTGGTGTTAATGGCAGGACATTTTCTGAAAACAGCCCTAGTACAGGCAGGGCTAAGGGGCCAAATTCAGCCCTGCTGTAACTTCACTGATTTAAATGTAGTGTTTGCTTACACTATACATTTAAATTTGTCCCCCTCCTATCGCCTCTCACTTTAAAAAAAAAAAAATCCCCACAGCTTTAGTAGAGGACCACACGCTAGCCAGTCTAGTGCAAGAATATCCACAGTGTGGGCTACCAGTCTTTTTTTCTGATATATGGTTTTAAATGTATTTTAGTGAAATAGCATACTGTACCATGATCACAGGGTTTGACATGTAAACCCCTTTTTATCTACTGACATATTAGACCTTATCCACATATTAAAAAGCAAATCCTACCTCTGCCTCCACAGATGCAGAGGTTCCCTCTGCAATGGAAGTGGAGTGTAAATAGGTGTGTTTGGTGCTCTACAACAGATAGGAGATACAGTCCCTGTCCTCAGATTCTTACAGTCTAGGCTACAGAATATATGACATGACTGACAGAGAGGCTGCAGTTGGTAAGGGGGCAGGGCTGCAGCAAGAGGAGGGAGGTTTAAACATCACAAGGGAGCTCACTATTTTAAACTGTATGTTTTATATGCACTCCATGGGTTTTTTTAAAGATATTTGTAATTAATTTTTATTTTATTTTAAAGAACTGACAGACTGCTACAGACCTGTCACAAATTCTAAAGGAGATATCTGCTTAACCTATCAGTATTAATACCATGGCAAAAAAGTGAGAGGTTTTGCCAAAATTAAACACATCTGGGATTTACATCATAGAATCCTATCACTGAAATCACAGTACTTAAAAATAAAATAAAATATTATGGTTTGGGCCGTATTAATTAGACCATTTTCATTTAAAAAATACACAACAAACTGGACAAACTCTGAGAGGGTCAAAAAGAGGTAGGGTGGAAAAATGAATAAAACCAGTTAATCCATGACAATTCCTTGAGATAGTTTCCCCTCCTACCAGGAGCTTTAAATTTTAGATTTTTTTATTTTAAAAAGGGCATGAATTCCCCAAACTAACATTCCAATTCTCATCCTCTCAACCATACGTCTGCATTTTAAGGGCAGACTGTGGCTAGATTAAAGAATTTCATATAGTTCCTCTTTAATTCTGTTTTATAAGTACATGAATATGTAAAAGATTGCAGAAAAACTTTCAAAAGCACCAAGGTGACTTGGGCGCTTAAGTCTCATTGACCTTCAGTGACACACAGGCTCCTCAGTGCCTAAGTCCCTTTTTAAAATGAAATTTAGGCATTTTTGAAAAAGTTACCCAATGTTTTTCCATTTATTAATAACCAACATGTTAAAACCATCACTCGCTTTCATAAACAAGGCTTTTAACTTTCAGAGAATAAAATTTAAAACAACTCTATTTCAGTTTTGCTGCATAAGAAAAAATTTATTTTATTTTCCTACCTGAAAATCCTATTTCTGAGAAAAGCTGTCTTTAATCTGAAGTGTGCGTGCAGCTCTTTCTTCCCTCCCTTCATTACTATGGCTGCATTAGTCTGCTTATCAACAGGGCTTGCTGCTCAATGCATAATTGTGGCAATCATGCATCTAGTCAATGGACCTCAAAAATCTTACTCTTCCAGGTGGGAGTGGAATTCTTCTGAGTGAGAGCTTTGAATCTGCCCTCTCCAAGCAGCTGATTAAAAAGAGCTAAGGTCTAGAGGAAGTAGAGCTGCAACACACTATATTTCAGGACAGCATGAAATAGCATGCTCTTGTTCCAACAATGTCTCTGAGGAGGATGTTTTCAGTTGCCATTTTTAAAATCAGCTATGGGTTTGTATGTAAAGTGTGGAATTTGGCATGACAACTCACAGGTCAAAAAATTATCACATGCCTTGCTAGAGGCTAATATCATATCCCCTTATCAGGTTTTACTTGTGTGTATCTTACAGCAACTATAAAACATTTAATTTTAGATAGCCCATACTTGGCCTTGAGGGACCTCATCCTTCTTGTCTCTGTCCATCATAGGTATAGGTTGAATACCTATCTTCCTCATTTCATCACCCTGAAAAGAGAAAGAAAAAAGGGTAATGTACTCCCCAAATAACTAAGGACATTCAGAAGGAAAATCAAGATTTCTTAAATCAAAAAGTGTTTCAGGTTTATATTATTTTTAATCTGAGTATTTAGAATTCAACATACCATACGGGAACAACTGAAGATACAATCTCAGAAAACTGTACAAGGACTCCTTTCATAGCATGATACACTCAAATGGTAATGCAAGCAATAACTCCTAGAAACTAAACACAACTGTGATATATTTTTGTGTATTTAATTTTGTTTTAGATGGGCCTATCCAAGGTTGAAGCACTTGTACAGAGTAAAAATAACAGATCAATATAAAGATTTACCTGTCCTCCCCACAATCAACCTCATTTCTCTCAAAATGTGTCACCAATGCCTCATAAAATAATGATCTGCTTTGACAAGTTATCCCACATCCCTCAACTCACTCATTCAGGAAAAGCCCAAGAGATGAATCTTGCAGCATGCCCTGAAGGTCAGCTGATCCAGGCAATTTTGGACCAAAGGTAAGGAGTACGTTTCTCAGTATAGGGCACCTCGCAGAAAGTATCTTGCCAATCAGACACCTCTTTTAAAAACAGATGGTGCTAGCCACGTGCTTCTGCTCATCACAAGTGCTGCAGTATTACATGGTGAAAGAGGCAGACTTTCAGGTATATGGGAGCCACACCTTTTATAGGGCAAAACCATCACCTTACATTCTACCTGGGAACTAAAGAGAACCCAGTGCACCCTGCTAGTCACCAGAATAATGTAGTAAAGTTGCCCAATGGTCTTAAAACATAACAGCATGTTTAGAACACTGCAAAAGTGTGATCTAAGAAACATATAGATGCAATAAGATTAGTTTTGGCCACAGCTATTACTTGAACATCCAGGAATAGTAGAGAACCTAATGTGACCTTCATACTGAAAAACTGAGTAATAAATGTTCTAGAAACTACCTCATTAAGTTGCTGATATAATCTGTGCTTGTTTCAGACCTCTACTGTATTAATAAAAGGCAAATAATTTGAAAAGCAGGTACTGTTCTGCACCCTGTAAGAGAAACACACCTTACAGTACATACTGCTCTCTAATGGCAGATGTAAGCGCAAATCTGGTTACGAGTGAGGTTTCCATATGTACACTTCTGGCAAATATGGTCAGTGTTTAACTCAGATATACATATATATGGATCTTTGTTTACACGTTTTTGTCTGTTTGTATATCTTGTTCGGGCAGTCCAGTCCAGTCTTCCTAGCCATTTCTACAAACCAGAACAGTAACTGAAATTAGCATGAGGTGAGATGAACAAGTTGAACCAGCAGAGTCCAAATAACTTAGATAATATATGCAGGTATGAAGGAGGTGGAGAGAATTATTGATCTGCAGGGTTCCTAGAAATCTGTTTGCCATGGAAAAATGCAGAATTTGTGTTTTTACAGAGAATCTTTAGTTTTTACATTTTGTGAGGGAAAAAAACAAAAAACAAATAACTAAATTTTACTGAAAGTATCAGTGTCACTTATTCAACGAGTACAACCTCCCGCTCTTGTGGCTGATTTTTTAATTTGCTGACCACCCCAGCCGCTATCAGCCCTGGGCAGCTGGTGGTTTGATTAATACAGAAAGCCAGATAATGGAGGCTTGGATAAACAGGGTTCTATTGTACATTGCTAAACATACTCCAATAAACTGCTTCTGGAGTATAGCGGCTACTCAACGGCATATCAGGATTCATGTTTTAATGCATCTCAAATTTCACTTTAGTCTCCAGGACTAATTCAGAAAGTGAGTAATGTTAATATAAAAGCAATTTTTATTTTATTTTTTGTGCTTTTCAAAAAAAAATCTGAAAATATAGAATACAGACATAGAAGTATTTGGTATATGTAAGAAATACAAATTGCAATTCTATTATTTTTATATTATAATGATTGATGGCACTGGTAGGCTTCTAACTTGCTTAAAAATTGTAAATATATCAATAAAACATTATGTTCAACTGATACCTATATATAGATGTATGTTCCTATTTAACACTTACACAAAGTGAATAACATTTTAAACATACTGGTATTATTAATAACTTGTATTCAATATATTGAAAGTAGCTATTAATCTCATATGCAGTTTGTAAGCAAATGGCTTTTCCACTCATCTCTGAGAACTGTACAGACAACAGCTAGATCTTGTCCAAACTTACCCTATTACCCCAGTTTACCATTACTGCTAACTTAAGTAACAACAAAACATATGGTGGAATGCAGTCTACATTTTCTACTGAGTTTGGCTGTTCTTATGGTTTCCCCTGCAGGATACATCTGTACCTGCCCCTAGTTTCCTCTGCTTCAGAGGAACCTTCAGACCCTTTTATGTTCCTGAGGTAGCACTTGCCTGTACTGCCTGCTAGGACAGGGTGAGGCACCAGAATAAATGCATCTCCTACCACCTGCCACCCCCTCAGATGATCCTTTTCTGAAAAGTGATCCAGTAAAATATTATTGCAGGGCTCTGTGTTTATTGTCAATAGTTTCCAAAGAAAATTTCCTTCATTTACAAGTAAAGAGATGTTTCTCTCAGACACATCCTGGTATTAGGGAGTCGAGTTAAAGTTTTTCCTTCTGGCACATCCTCACCAGTCAAACACTCTGCAGGGCAAATTTTGTCCTTAATCCCACCTTTATTACTGATTAGAAAAAAAAACCCCAACTTGACTCTCCCCTTCCATGTTGGGTTTACAGCTCTGGCAGTTACAATTGAGGTCTTTATACTTGTAAGCAAAGCAAATTTGCTACAGAATCACTGAGATACAATAAAACAATAACCAAATCATTCACATTTTGAATTCCAGAAGAAACATGCAGTAGACAAGAAACAAACAAAATCCATGAAAAATCCATGCAACATCAACTCTGTGAGCCTGATTCTCGCCTCACACCATTGTAGATCACGAGTAACTCCACTGAAGTTAACAGACACACACCTAGTATATAAGAGAAAGGAATCAGGCCCTACAACTTACACATGCAACATCAGTTCAAAATATACAACAGATCTTCTGAAACTGAAACTGGAGAATTGTAGGATAGTTCTTGTTTTAGTTTTTTAGCCCATATTCTCATCTTTGTTCATCTAAACCATTGTCTATTAAATGGGAAATTATCAATCTGTTTAGGCTCTAAAAATATTTTCTTCAAAAGGTTTCAGAGTAACAGCCGTGTTAGTCTGTATTCGCAAAAAGAAAAGGAGTACTAGTGGCACCTTAGAGACTAACCAATTTATTTGAGCATAAGCTTTCGTGAGCTACAGCTCACTTCATATCCGATGAAGTGAGCTGTAGCTCACGAAAGCTTATGCTCAAATAAATTGGTTAGTCTCTAAGGTGCCACTAGTACTCCTTTTCTTTCTTCAAAAGGAAGCTAAATCCAGTGCAACATTCTTTGAATAATACCTTACATTCACTTTATCAGTCATCCTCCCCCCTCTTGTTTTTTTGAACTATTGTAACAGTATTTGGGTTCTCATTTATCTAAGCATAGGACATAATTGTACAAGTACAACTATGTTCCATGTATAGATTCTCATTACATCGTCTTTGTAAAGGGAGCTTTGTGGCTTATTACAAGGCTACCATCACAAACAGCCAGGTCTACTTTAGAGAATTCCCACTAGTGACCTGAAAATCGTACAGATTTTCTTCTCTTTCGTCTTGTTATCCCTTAAATCACTTTCTATTTTGATGAGATAGATGCCTTCTAAATATAAATCTTTTATTTTGGGAAAACAATATACTTCTTGCTTGCAAGTTGATGACAAATCCCCATACTAATTTAGATGCTCAAATGCTTTCCAGGGAGCTTACAATACCTCTGCTTGCATACATGAATATATTTCAAGACATATGTGGTAAGTAATCTATTGAAAACTGTTCTAGATCAACCTACTGTTGTGTTCCTTTCTCTCATTTATCTGAATATTTTCCATATGTAGAACAAATGTAAGAGACATATACATACCTCAGCCCAGAACTCTGCATATATATCATTAGCTGTCAATCTGGTAACTGGCCACAACTTTGTTACAGAACATAGATCACAAGCTGTCATCATCAGACCAATCATACGATCCCTAGAACACAAGAATATGAAATTTGTTATTTAGATAAAGCTTTATGTTATTGTGTTTTGAAGCTTTTTGTGTGTCCTGTCATATATATGTCCAACAACAAACAAAAAGTACAGATTCTACAAAATACCTCCCACATAACTCCACCATCCCCCTTTGATATTAGCTCATTGATAATTCATCACATGAATCATATTAGTAACATATCACTCTTATTCAGTTCAGTAGCTTATACTATTGAAAAATGGCTCAATTCAAGAGCAGCCAAGTGAAAAATTTGATGGCTGACCCAAGCAAGTGTAAATAAATGTAGTGTTTCAAGGAAGATCACGCTATAATTGATTTATAGCATACATTATCCACTTTTGAGAAAAATTATGTCCCGTGATTTATACCTGTTGTATTTGTGAAGTTTTTAAGCAATTATTATATCTGACTTGGTACTATACTAAAACGTCCCTTTGTATTTTAACTATTATATGATCCTAGTCTGTTTTGAACATGTGTTAGTAGTAAATTAGAATTTTGTTTGTGTTAATAGCCTGTCTTTTTATTATAAGGTAGATTAATTTAGGGCCATACATATAACGTGTAGGAAATATGAGCAAAATGAAGATCTTTCATAATTATGCAGAGATATAAACATTAAGTAGTCCAAGGATATCAGTGGTCAGGTATTTTCATTTTTAAACACTAATATACGTGCCCACTCTCGTATGAGTAAGTTTAGCCCAGAGCTCATTTTCTATTGTTAATTTACATAATGGCATGTCTACTCTTGGAAATTTATCAAAATATCTGTTTTGTAATAATTATTTCAGAATTGCTATTTTGGTAAATTTCCAAGCTCTAAGAAGGACTTTTCAGTTCTTGGGACATTCTCAGAGTTGCCATCAGGAGGGTAAATCCACTTTTGTTGCTTTCAAAGTGGGCTTGGGAAGCAATGGGGATAGAGGAACTTGTTGCTTTCCCTGAGTTTCAAGATACTACAATGATGGGTGCTATAAGAAACAGCCAAGGTGGAAATATTTTTATTCTTTACATGGTCAGGAAGCTTGTTCCAGAGTGTTTTCCATTCAAGTACCAGTTTTGCCCCAGTGTAAGACATAAAGAGGGACTGAAAACTGGTCAAACTGGGATTTTCCACAGGAAACTCACTCTCTCGCTCAATCATTTTGAAAAGTCTTGTCAGACTGTGCTACTTTGGTTTGGAGGGGTGGAATGTGTCTGTGTGGTGCTTTGGGTTTGTTTGTTTTTAATAGGTATTTGGGCCTTTGTAATTTACAGGTATTTGTAATTAAGGACATATGTTGGAATTGCACATCTGAATTGAGAATTTATGGCAAATATATATCATAAATGTTTAATGTAATTATTGCTAATGACAATTAAAAAGTTATAAAGCACAAAAACATGAATAATTTGAAACACCCTGTATTACCCGAAACCAATTCAGAGAGTTAACTGATTAGAATCTGAGATACTAGGAGAAAGTAGGGGCTAAAATATTTAAATACCTTTTTACATGTCACAAAAATGCTGCACACTCATATTGTGATAAGTAATGTTCATTCTGTTGTATCCTCTCATACATGATTAAAAATACTTAATTAAAAAACTGCATCTATCCTATTTTGTTTTATCCAGAAATTTTAAATTTCAAAGGTTAATGCAAAAATGCTTTGAGTATATATTTCTGAGTTTAGTTATGTTGAAAGGTACTTGTGATCTTTTGTGCTTTCAGCTGACCAAATTCTGAAGTACTTGGCTCAAGAGTCCATTCTCCCCTATACCAAATATTTTAATATGGTGTAGCGGTAGTGCTCCGATTTTTATTTTGGCAGGGATGAAAAAACATCCCATACAATCTCTGTGTTTTGCATGCCCAAAAGTAATACATACATAGATTTAATCCAACTCACTCTGTCTAGCAAAACCTTAATAGTGACCTCAGCCATCTTAAAGCAGAGTAAATGGACTGTGTGGCAGTCAGATGTGTCAATCTGTTGATTCAAGAGAGTATGAGATCACTATCAAGATTTGGCATGACAGACCAAGCTGGGTGAAGCTGGGGTATGTACTGCTTTTCAGTATGTGCTGGAGGTAGAATAAATGCCTTATAGAATGTGATGCAGATTATGTGAAAGTGGCAAAAGACATTGGAGACTTTTCCCTTAATTCTTATTTTCATGCTTTCAAGGATTTAGGTAGGTGAGGTGAATCCTGGTGCAACTTAGGTTTTGTTTAGGCATGCAAGTGTGAATGTATATTCTAAAACCAGATGTTTCTGTGGTCTAATTCTCAAGGATAAGGGGGCTGATTCTCCTCTCACTAACCCCGGGTTTCCAACCAGTATAACTCTACTGATGTCAATGCAGCTATTCATTATTTACACTGGCATGGGAGGAGAATCAGGCCTTAGGGCTAAAAGTATTTTTATATTAACTGTGTGAATAGGTAATCCCCGTTAAAAGGATTAATTGATTTTAACTAGAGTCGGCTCAGGCACTTAGGCCCTGATCCTGCAAACACTTATGTATGTGCATAATTTCACAAATATGCATAATCCCCTTGAAGTCAATGAGACAGGTGTAAAGTTAAGCATGTGTGTAAGAATTTGCAGAACTGGGGCCTGAGTTACTAATGAACTCCTCAATAGGAACAGTTTGAAAGCAATGAAATGTCAGTGTGATAGATTTAAACATAAAGTATCTGAACACTGTAAATTGTCCTTTTATAGCTGGAATACTATATTTGTGCATCTATATTTGCTCGTAGAGCTTACTCTGTGTAAAGAACAAGATATTGTGTGCATGGTAAAAGTTCTCATCTTAATTCTTCTTTGTTGTCATTTGCAGAAACAAGGTTCTTTCTTCAAGTTATGAATGTTTGCTTGTTTCCTTTACCTATGTGCTTGGTTTTTAAGGTTTAAGGCTCCTGTCTGATGCAGTTCTTCCAGCTGTTTTCTGTTTCCAAAGTACAGGGCAAGATCTGTGGCAATGATGGCTTTGCGGATGATCTCCAGGACCTGCTCGTACTCGCTGGAGCTCAGTTTGGAGAAGATATTGTGACCTTCCAGCTACAAAAAAATAAAAAATAAAACCAATAAAAAGCACAAGCTCTAATTTTGAGATGATTCATGGAGGACAGGTCCATCAAGGCTATTAGCCAGGATGGGCAGGAATGGTGTCCCAACCTCTGTTTGCCAGAAGCTGGGAATGAACGACAGAGGATGGATCACTTGATGATTACCTGTTCTGTTCATTCCCTCTGGGGTACCTGTCACTGGCCTCTGTTGGATGACAGGATACTGGGCTAGATGGACCCTTGGTCTGACCCAGTAGGGCCATTCTTATGTTCTTCTTATTCCTATATTTATCAGTTTATAACAGTTTTACAGCCCACTAAGGATTTTTGTATTTTGTAAATGAAACCATGAACAGCATGAAACATGCTTTGATATTTTCTTTTTAAAAGGTTAACATGGAGCTGTTGCTATGATTGAAATGCTGCTCTGTGTTTAGGACTCAAAGACATGCCGTCTCTCACAATACTCAGATCACAGATCCCTATTTTTTGCCGTAGTACAGCCTACCGTGATTAGCCCAATCCATTGTCATAAACAAACATATTATCTCTATTATGAATCTTAAATTTGCACTCCATTTATTTCTGAACTCTTCATTTCCCCTAAGTTTGCAAATGAATTTACATTGTGGGTCAAAATTTAAAAATTAGGAAAAAATATCTGCATGTGTCTAACATGTACACAAATAACAAATGTGCAAGTTCAAGTTCAAACCAGAGGTTTGGTCTCTTACATTGTCAGATGTGTGAATAACTGGGCATTTGCCCACTTTAGTACCTGAACTGCACACAAATTAGGCACTTGAAATATTTACATGCATCTAACTTTGAAGATCTAGCCCTGTGACCTTCCCTAAAGATATGTCCTGATGCTGGAAGGTGCTGGGTACCTACTGCAAAGTACTGAGTGCCCCACCAGCCCAGGAGCTGATGGTTCTCAGCACTTCTCAAGCCCAATGTTTGCTTGTTTTTTTTTTTTAAACACTCCTCTCTCCTTCTAAATGGAGAAAGCTCTCTAAAAGTAGAAGAAATTACTAGGCAGAAATACATTTTAACAAAACGTTTCCCAGCAGTTCTACAAAGCACTCCCACTTACAGCTGGCTTGGGAGCCTGGGATTCCCAACCTGATCCAGAGTGCTGAGCTGCCACTAGCCTGGCAAACTGGCTTGGGATTTCTTCCTGAAGATAACAGGAGTGTTTTAATAGTGCTCAGTGTATGCACAATATTTAATATGGATAAAGAAATATCTAGTTACTGTAATAAGGTTATTGCAATTTGATTAAAGTGCCCTAAATGAAATGTAATTAATATTCATTAGCAGATGCAATTTCCTCTTTCAAAACCAAGTTAGGTACAGTATTTTCATGTGTGTATACTTAGGAAAAGGCAGCTTTGTTTAAGAATGAGCTGACTTATGAACTTAGAAGAGAGAATAATGTCTTACACCAGGGAGACTGTAGAAACATGCCATGCTTCATGCCCTTTCCATTTTTGCTATTATTAAACCATATGTAATGAACAATATCCATATATGGTAATCGCTGGTGAAAGCTACACCATATAGTTAGAAAACTCTGCACTATCCAATGTTTTTCTCCTTTTGGAAACAATTAATTAAAGGTCTTGCTAAAGCCCAGAGGGGGCAGGAAGAAAAAAGGATGAACCAGCTAAATCAAGGTGCACACATTCACAAACAGAAAACATAAAAAATATATTAAACTTGGATGTGCTTCAACATTTCACTGCCACTTGTACAGAACATAACCAAAAGCCTCCCTGCCTTTTGTCAAGATTTTCCATAAGGATAAGTTGTTCGAAAACAATTTCTTATTGGTGCAAATAAAATAGGCTTGTTTTTGCCCATCACCGGGAATGTGAGCTTTATTTTCTAACATTTTGCTTGGACAAATAGATTTATTGTGAATAATGAAGAGAAAATACAATCCATTTGTGTCTCAATGTTCCCTTGACAATGTCCCAAGACAGGTACAGGATGTTTCAAGAAACTTATTTTAATCCATCGTCAGCACTCTGGTGCCAGACAATGTTTAGCAGTAGTTCTCCTAGTCTGGATTTTTGGCATTGATTTTTTTCCTACTCTTGCTGCATGATCACTATTAATATACTCTAAGTTCTATTACTAAGGTTATACCGTGGCACAACACCACAGGGTATACAGTAGGCACCTCTTAGGACCTCAGAAGTTACAATATCAGGAACATTAACATGACCAGATGGTTATGACTGTTTCTACACAGAGTATTTACCTACAAAAACTGGTTGGTTTCTTATCTACTAATGGAAGTTCCCATTTTGGATATGCCATTTATGTTTCTGAACACTATGTGAATGCATGCCTGCTGATAAGGTTTGTTTCTTTCCAGGATCAGCTAAAACTGGTAACTGGAATACTCTATATTTATACAAAATAAGTAGGGCTGTCAATTAATCATAGTTAACTCAAGCAATTAATGCAAAACAAATTACCTAGATTTAAAAAAAGTCACAATTAACTGTATTTTTAATCACACTGTTAAACAATAATAGAATACCAATTTAAATTTATTATAAATATTTTGGATGCTTTTCTGTAATTTCAAATATATTGATTTCAATTACAATACAGGATACCAAGTGTACAATACTCACTTATATTATTTTATTACAAATATTTGCACTGTTAAAAGATAAACAAAAGATATAATATTTTTCAATTCATCTCATACAAGAACTGTAGTGTAATCCCTTTATCGGGAAAGTGCAACTTACAAATGTAGAATTATTTTTTTACATAACTGCACTCAAAAATAAAACAATGTAAAACGTTAGAGCCTTCAAGTCCACTCAGTCCTACTTCTTGTTCAGCCAATTGCTAAGACAAACAAGTTTGTTTACATTTATGGAAGACAATGCTGCCCGTTTCTAATTTGTAATAAATAATAATATATGTGAGCACTCTACACTTGGTATTCTGTGTTGTAATTGAAATCAACATATCTGAAAATGTAGAAAAACATCTAAAAATATTTATAATAAATTTAAATTGGTATTCTATTATTGTTTAACAGTGCAATTAAAACTGTGATTAATCACAACTTTTTTAAAATCGCATGACTGTGATTATTTTTTTAATCATTTGACAGCCCTAAAAATAAGTATGGCATAAACCTATGTTTATGATGGTTGAAACAAATAACTATAAAGTTCTAATTAATGTAATGTTTTTACTATTTATTCTGCTGACACACAAGGCCAGATCCCCTAGCTCTGGTTGGTGCTAGTCTAAGAAGGTTCCCTGATCCTGGGGCCATCCAGTCCCTAGTGCAAAATGGAGCAACCTAAAGGCTGCTTTATATGACACTCGCCACCAGTGACCCCAAGTGACCATTCTGGCTGCCAGTATTTTAGCCTATACAGTAGCATCCTTGCCATGTCCCATTTCCCAAAACACCACCCCATGCCCAACTGCCAGGGCTAGGATGTGGCATAGGAGCAGCTATGGTGGATCTATGCAACTCAGGGATTCCACCACACAGGGGAAACCCCAAATAGGCCATTAAAGTACTGATTTAAGTTTGCTTTGCACTGCCAGAGTGGTACAAAGAAGTCTTAATAGGCCTGAGTTTCTTGCTCACTGTATATAAACTCATTTGAAAAACAAATACTAAAAATCTAATGCCATACTAACACTGATGGACTCATTTACACCCTCCTAAATGAAGGAACATTAAGAGTTAAGGCTTACATTCTGTGAAGGCCTCCATGTATATGATTCCTAAAAATATGAATCACATGATGTGCTTATGAATGTGATACAGAACATGTGTTTTTATGAATAGCTGATAAGATATTTAAGAAAATAAATATGTCCCCCTTGAAAGACCAGGAAGAGAAAAAAGTTAGCAAGGGATGAAAGACACAGTACCATGTAAAGGGTGTGTATAGGGAATGTGTACACCAAAACGAAAAACAGTGAGCACAGAAATCATAATGGACTAGAAGCTATTTTTGTAGCTATGAGGTCTCTCTCTCTTTCCAATTCAACATCAGTTTATTTTTAATGAATAACAAAATATCTGTGTGTTATCACTAAGTTTAACTTTCATGAAATTGGTTAGCACGCTCTGTGGTAACTTTGTATTAACTCAACACACAAAGGCACTACTTCATATTATGGACCCACCGGCATGCAAAATTTAATATTTAAAACAGTTATTTTTAAATCAAGAAGAACAAGAAAGCATATGAAAACAATCAAACTATTATGTACATTTTTCCATGCATGCCAAATATTATGTTTGCTCCTAGGTAAAAGATGCATACGCATTTAAAGCCATGCGTTTAATTCTCTCAGGAATTTATCACAGCAGATTGCTATAACTCTGCAATAGACTGAAATAAAAGACTAATAAGCACTGTTGCCAATTCTTGTGGCTTTATTGTAAGTCTCAAATTTGGTCATTTTAGGTATATCTACACTGTAATCCAACATGTGTTTACCTATGCCAGAATGGTTGAAAACAGCAGTGCAGGTGCAGTGATGCAGACTTTAGTGCAGGCTGGACAAGCACCCCATGGACCCTGGGAACCTACTTGCATTGCTAGCCCATGCTGAAGCCCGTGCTGTGGCATCCACCTGCCATTTTAGCCATGCTAGTGTGGGTAAAGTCAGCGTAAGTCTACCTGAGTTGCAACCACATCTCAGGCTGCAGTGTAGACCTACTCTTTCTTGAAGCATCAGCTGCTAGAATCATCTAACAATATGGGAATCTCAGGGAATTTTTCATTTAAAAAACAAGTACTTTTCTAGGTCTTCACTGCTAGAGAAAAAAGCATCAAAACATGACCCAGGTGCGTCCTAAAGCCTCAGAAACCAGACAGCAAATAAAAAGAACTCAATTCTTTACATTTTTTAAAATCTATGGGGTTTTATGGAAATCTCAAGATTGTGGGGGATGGAGGGGTTGACTCCTGATTTTTAACGCTGAGGGTTTTGTAATAGTGCAATACAGGCTTGCTGTAATAAACCGTGGCAACATCCCTTGCAAATATTTTTATTTTCTAGACTAGCACTACAAATCTAGTAATAAAATTAAACATGCTTAAAAACAGCTATTAAGAAATGCTGAGTCTACTACATTCACTACTATGATTCTAAGATGAGCATTCAGTAATCCTACCTGCAGAATGGCCACTGTCTGGGAGAAGTGGTGTTGCTCCATAGTTGAGGTGGAATAAAGAGCTGCCAAAGGGTGATCAAATTTCTGAAGGTAGCTGTTGCTGTAACCCCTGTGATCCAGGTCATGACACAAGCATGCAACTAGGAGACCTTTTCGCTAAAGAAATGTGTGAGGCAAACAAAAGGAAAATATAAGAAGTGAAGAGATGCATTTCCCTGTCTCTAGGTTTCACTTCAATCTCTTTAAATATTGTACAGTCACACTACAATATATAAATTAAAAAGAAACCAAATGGCAGTTTTTCACTCTATGCAATGAATTTTTGATGCTCTCAATTTTCCATTTTATTAGTACGACTGTTTCAGGTTTCCTGTTTAAAGTATGTTTTCTTGGTATTCTAAACTCTTTGTAGTTGTCCACCAGATGCACAGACTATAGCATGTTTCTGAGAAGATCTGTTTTATCACAGAAGTTACACAGGGTGTAAACATATTTGGCCAAATTGTTCTCATTAGATCCATGAACTGAGCTTGACCTTCTCACTTGTGTGTGTATATCAACTACCTGCCCCCAGATCCACTGAGGAGTTTCCAGGGGTCCAGGAGTCTGTGTGGGAGGAGGATGAAGGAGTCAGGGAACATACATCATTCCACCCAGTACCCATCTATCAATTTACTAAACAATTAAATACTGGCTGTGGCTGTATTAATCGGATAGTGCTGGAGAAGAAGAACTATGTGGGAAAAGTTCCCACAAGCTGGGGAAGTCCAGGAGAGAAGCAGGAGGCCCAAAAGCCAGTGCAGATAGTTACTGAGAGTCAACCTACTGTTTCTTCAGTAGTAGGCAAACCCTGTTCCAAATGGAAAAATATGGAAGAAACTCCAGGAGGGGGACTTTGCAGAATTACAGAATACACTTACATACTCCAGAGAAGGGGCAAATGGGCCCATTTTTGTTAGGTGTTTATGTGTGTGTATGTATATGTATGTATGTCTGTGTGTGTGATGGTCCAAAGAGAGGGTGGAGAAAAGCAACACATTTATACTTCATCTGAAGACAAAGTGCTACATTCTACACCCAGCCTGAGCTCTGCTCAGACACAGAAAAGGGGGAGGCATGAGGAGCTGGTTATTTCTAGGAGCGGCTCTAATTTACACCAGTAGTGTAAGGTCCACCTTATTCCAGTAGAGAACTGGGAGTAGAGAGGAGCAAAGTGGATTTAGCAGATCAGAGAGAATCCAGCCCAAAGATTCTATGGCTTGGAAGGGATCATTGTTTATTTAACGGGATTTAACAGCAAACTAACAATTTAATAACAAGCTAACCTTGTTTTGTTTTTTTATCATCACATTTTAAAAAAAAAATTGGTCTGTCTGTTCTTAAATTACAGGAAGGCAAAACAAGGAAGCTAATTAGTTTCAGATTATTTTTCTCATACAAGTTGGGCAATGATAGTACATAGAATTACATTTTTATATTGCAGGCTCTCTCTCTACCATATAGACAAATTGCATTTGATTGGATTTTATTTAAAAATTCTTATTTGAACTAGAATACTAGTGTCACCTTCTGAGGTGCAATCCAGACTGGTGAAGAGTTGTGTCACCTTCTACCCTGTGACCCTGAGTCCCTCAGAATGCCTTGCTGCTGTAGCTCTCTGCCTAGGACACCCACAATTAGCAACAACCATGAGCGCTATGTCTATGCATTGGGCAGCCCTGATCCAAAGCTTTGGATCCTGGAGCTTGCCTGCAATACTACAGACTTCCACGGCTCACCACCAGCCTTGGTTAACAACTGGTAAGGTGATGCCACGCTCCAACCCCAGCCCTAAATTTTCCCAAAACATGTGATCTGAACTGTCCTGGAACAATCAGAGGAATCAGAGTAGCAGCCGTGTTCGTCTGTATCTGCAAAAAGAAAAGGAGGACTTGTGGCACCTTAGAGACCAACAAATTTATCTGAGCATAAGCTTTCATGAGCTACAGCTCACTTCATCGGATGCATTCAGTGGAAAATACAGTGGGGAGATTTATATACACAGAGAACATGAAACCATGGGTGTTGCCATACATACTACTCTACTTGTGCTACATTGATGACATCTTCATCATCTGGACCCATGGAAAAGAAGCCCTTGAGGAATTCCACCATGATTTCAACAATTTCCATCCCACCACCAACCTCAGCCTGGACCAATCCACACAAGAGATCCACTTCCTGGACACTACGGTGCTAATAACCGTTGGTCACATAAACACTATCCTATACCGTAAACCTACTGACTGCTATGCTTACCTACATGCCTCCAGCTTTCATCCAGACCACACCACATGATCCATTGTCTACAGCCAAGCTCTACAATACAACCGAATTTGCTCCAACCCCTCAGACAAACACCTACAAGATCTCTATCAAGTGTTCTTACAACTACAATACCCACCTGCTGAAGTGAAGAAACAGATTGAGAGAGCCAGAAGAGTACCCAGAAGTTACCTACTACAGGACAGGCCCAACAAAGAAAATAACAGAACACCACAAGCCATTACCTTCAGCCCCCAACTAAAACTTCTACAACGCATCATCAAGGATCTACAACCTATCCTGAAGGACGACCCATCACTCTCACAGATCTTGGGAGACAGGCCACTCCTTGCTTACAGACAGCCCCCCAACCTGAAGCAAATATTCACCAGCAACCACACACCACACAACAAAAACATTAACCCAGGAACCTATCCTTGCAGAAAGCCCGTTGCCAACTGTGTCCACATACCTATTCAGGAGGCACCATCATAGGGCTTAATCACATCAATCACACTATTAGAGGCTCATTCACCTGCACATCTACCAATGTGATATACGCCATCATGTGCCAGCAATGCCCCTCTGCCATGTACATTGGTCAAACTGGACAGTTTCTACGTAAAAGAATAAATGGACACAAATCAGACATCAAGAATTATAACATTCAAAAACCAGTCGGAGAACACTTCAATCTCTTTGGTCACTCGATTACAGACCTAAAAGTGGCAATTCTTCAACAAAGAAAACTTCAAAAACAGACTCCAACAAGAGACTGCTGGATTGGAATTAATTTGCAAACAGGATACAATTAACTTAGGCTTGAGTAAAGACTGGGAGTGGATGTGTCATTACACAAAGTAAAACTATTTCCCCATGTTTATTTCCTCTCCCCACCCCCACTGTTCCTCACACATTCTTGTCAACTGCTGGAAATGGCCCACCTTGATTATCACTACAAAAGGTTCCGCCCCCCCCCGACCCCGCTCTCCTGCTGATAATAGCTCACCTTACCTGATCACTCTTGTTACAGTGTGTATGGTAACACCCATTGTTTCATGTTCTCTGTGTATATAAAATCTCCCCACTGTATTTTCCACTGCATGCAGCCGATGAAGCGAGCTGTAGCTCACGAAAGCTTATGCTCAAATAAATTTGTGTCTCTAAGGTGCCACAAGTACTCCTTTAATCAGAGGAATGTTAAGGTTCATTGCTCCTTTAAAGGGTCACTATCCAACAGCTGTTACTTTAACTGGAGCTACCAAACAGTTCAGTTCAAACACAGCATTGGATAGGTTCACATGGAAAATAAAGCAAGCTTACTTCATTCCAAAGAGATTTTAAGTGTGTACAAGTATAGGGATTAAAGCCAGAAATGGTAACAAGAGAAATAAAGATCAAAACGATTTCTAGTAATTAAAACTTAACAAGTTAGACTTGGTTCAAGGTAAAATCCTCACCACACCTTTCCATCAAGATGGCTGACCAAACCCCAAGGTCAGGACCTATCCCCCAAAGCCAAATGGCTGGTACCTTTGTCTTCTGAGTAACTACCTTCTATCAAAAACTGCAACATGAAAGGAGACAAGGGCAGATGTAGACGGGGAGGGGCAGAGTTGAGAAGGGTCTTGAAGGATAACAATTTTTATTATTACATGTGCTAGGTTCTTTCCAAACACAGAGGATGAGAGAATCTGTGCACTGAATAGAATATACTCTGACTACTGAGGCTATTCTGAACCCTTTGTTTCCTATGCTACCAGGAAATTAAAACAAATATTAAAAGACGCTTTTGCTATATAAATAAAAAGAGAACAAGAAAATAACTGGAGCCACTTTGCAGCGAGGAAGGGTAGAGACTAAGGATTATTTAGTTATGACCCAAAAGCTAGAGGAATACTTTGCCTCCATTTTCAGTAAGGATGCTAATGTGGAATATGGGGGCAAAGGCCGGTTGGCAAATGGGTGTGAGTAAACAGAAATGCAAATGGTCTTATTTAAACTCAAACAACTTCATATGTTCATGTTGTGGTGACTGGCTAAACTCCATCCCAGAATACTGAAAGAATTGGCACATAACATTTTAAGTCTGGTAGCAAGGATTTTTAATAAATCTGTCAAGTTGGGGGTGGTACCATATGACTGGAGAACAGTGAAAGTAGTACCTATATTTAAGAAAGGAAAAAAAGGTGATCTGGACAACTGCAAACATGTTAGTCTGACAGCACTAGTATGCAAGCCTTGAGAACAAATTTTGAGGGGAAAAATCATTAAAGATGTGGAGGTAAATGAAAAATGGGATACAATGCAATGTGGGTTTACCAAAGGTAGGTTGTGCCAAACTAACCTGATATCTTTCTTTAACTGATATCTTGCAATTCAATAAAGCATTTGACATGGTATCACATGGGAAATTATTAGTTAAACTGAAGAAAATGGGGATTATTACAAGAACTGTAAGGTGGGTAAGGAACTGGCTAATGGGGAGATAACAGATTCACCTAAAGGGGAACTATGAGCTGGACAGAGGTTACTGGTGGAGTTTCTCAAGGATTGGTGTTGGGACAAAACTTATTTAACATTTTCATTAATGACCTTGGCACAAAAAGGAGGAAGTACTAATAAAATTTGCTGATGACACAAAGTTGGGAGGCATTGTAAATCCAGAGGAGGATCAGAATGCGATACCAGAAGAATTGGATGACTTTGAAGACTGCAGTAACAGAAATCGGATAAAAATGAATAGTACAAAGTTCAAAGTCATGCAATTAGGAGCTAACAGCAAGAATTTATGTTCTAAACTGGGGAATCATCAGTTGAAAACAACAGATGAGGAGAAAGACCTGCGTGGATTAGTCAACTCCTTGATGACTATGAGCCACCAATGTGATCAGGCAATGAAAAAGGTAAAGGCAATCCTAGAATGTAAGAGGCAAGGTATTTCTAGTAGAGAGAATTAAAATATGTTTCTTCATGTCTAAATATTAGTGACATTGTAGCAGAATTTTTGGAAGCCTTCTTGATCCATTGCTAGCTTCAAGCACTCAGCCACTGACCTCCCAGGGATCTGCTGCACACCATCTACCCACCTCCTTGCTGGTTGTCCCCTACTGCAATGACCTGCCACCATTCCTTCCATAATAATGTTCTCAAGTTTATTTCCAACTCTACGTCTGATGTGATCAAAATACATAGGTTTGTACCTGCTGATATCTGACAGCAGTGTCCGCTTCTCTCCAATAAAGAAATGTAATAAAAAGGTGGAAGAGTTGAATCATGCAGGGAAGGAAACTGGAATCCACTCTCTGTACTTTCTCCCACAAGAAGTATCCAGTAGAGATAGGGAAGTATTAATGCCATTTTACAAGACACTGGTAAGACCTCATCTGGAATACTGTGTACAATTCTGATTGCCCATGGTGAAGAAAGATTAACTTAAACTGGAACAGGTGAAGAGAAGGACCAATAGGAGGATTAGGGGAACTGTGGATCCATCTTACAAGAGCAGACTGAAAGAGTTTGGCTTGTTTAGTTTAGCAAAATGAAGGCTGAGAGCGGATATGACTACTCTCTGTAAATACATCTGGGGGTAGGCACTAGGGAAGGAGAAGAGCTATTTAAACTAAAGGACAATGTTGGCCCAAGAACAAATGGTTATACATTGGCCATGAATAAATTTAAGCTGGAAATTAGAAGACTGTGTCTAACCATCAGAGGAGTGAGATTCCGGAACAGCCTCCCAAGAGCAGAAGTGGGAACAAGTTGCCTACGATAGCAAGGGACTGCACCCTTACCCAGGGGGTCCCTTCCAGGCATATGATCCTCTGAAGCAGGGGAAGACACAATTCTCTGCGAAAAACCACTGCATTTTATAGTGAAATTTGTGCAACAAAAGTATTATGCTTTGCACGGACTTCAAATGGGAATTTTGCATGCATAGAGAACAACAGGCCCATAATTTGGATGTCGTTTTTCTTTTTTAAGTTGTTAACCGAAATACCACCCAAATGAAATGCTGTATTTTGGGCAAAGAATCTCTCTCTGACTAAGACCAAATTATTTTTGTCAAAGTTCTGAGAGGTTGAAAATGTATAAATAAACCCAACCGTCCCCCTCCCCCAAGAAATCCCCACATCAACCAATACACACTTGTAAATCTGAACCCTAGAACTGTTGTCTTGAGGATGGAAGAACTCCCAATCTAAGAACTAAATTTTGTAATCTTATATGGCATGGATTCCATCTAAATCAACTGCTGAAGTAAAAAACATTTTGTTCTTTCAGATCTAGAAATTATTTCTTGCACAGTATTAAAATTCTGAACAACCATCATCATGCTGTGTAAGAATTCTAATTTTAGTTGGCTTAAAGATCATTCTTCATGACTGTAAGCATTATTATGGTAATTTTATCCATCCTGATCTGCATCTGAATTATACAGAAAGCAAGCTTTAACTTAGAGAAAGAACACCTTTGCTTTAAAAGAATATATAGGGGCTTTTTTCTTTTACAGAGTTTGCCATTAGAAAGTCAACATTTACACACAATTACCAAACAGTGATACCAGATATCACATTATTTCCTGTATTTAGAACAGCTGCAGCGTTGCTCATAACACTGTGTGGTAAATATGGATAAATGCTGACTTTTTAATGGTAATCACTGTATGGGAGAGTGCCATCTTGAGGACACCGCTGTGAGTATATAAAGGCCAAATTTTATGGAAAAGCCCACAGAGAATAAGTTTACAGAAAAACTCAAAGCAAAACAATAACAGACGAAAGATACTGTACATATTTCCAGGACATTTGACACCTTCCTTCCTAGCTCAGAATGACATTGCTGTCTGAGTTATGAGATTTTATGAGAGTACTATAGTCCCTGTGCTTACCTCCAGGTCTGTGAAAAGCCCTTGGTTGTTCTGAAGTATGGCATACATGCAATGTGCAACTGTAATTGCATGCTTCCAGTTGTGATAGGGCACACGGCGATAGTTCTTCTTTACAGACATAGTAAAACGACATAGCTTTTCAAGTTCAAAGCTTCAAAGAAAAAATTGGTGAGAGAGAAGAAACAAAATGGAAAAAATGAGAATAATTCTATTTCATCCCAAAATAACCCACTCTTTATAACAAAAAATATATGATTTGGTTTCCTTTCTAAGATCTGTTAGAATTATGAAACTTTTAGATTCCAATAGTCATTGAGTACAAATCCAGGATGGTGGTCTGATTTTGGTCTGCCATCTTCTGATGCAGACCATCTTCCCAAGTAACTCTCAGGGTTCATTTGAACAAAAACCTCAGAATCCCTGACTGTTGCTTTCTTAAACAGGTATCTACTGCTAATAATCTCAAGAGAAATAATGAGTTTAAGGTGGACTATGTTTGTCAAGAAAACATAACAATTTTTCCTTTTTTCTTCTTCTTTGATACATTTTTGTCTAGAACTCCATTCAAATTGTTGGAGCATGTAGTGGCTCCAGAAATAGTCTCATTGGCTTTTTTACTGGGTTATTGTCACTCAAACATAATTGACGTCCTCTGACCATAATCCATGTCTCAATCTATATAGTTTGAGGGGCTATTTTATTTAAGGACATTTATCTCTAAGCCTGCTTACCTACTATGAATGCTTAAAATAGACTGGTGGTCAAAAGAAATTGGGGAGTAATAGTAAAAAGGACTGCTAAATCAGCATTATGTGATTAAGCATAAGCACGCAGCATTAAGAATATCTACCAGCATCGCTGTTTCTGACTGTCAGCATATTTATATGGCCCTTGTCACAAAAGTGTATGAGTGTCTCACAATCATTAATGGATTTTGTCCACATAACACTCCTGCAAGGTGGCAGGAAGCAGTATCCCTATTGTTACACAATGGAAATTTAGGCCTAGAATAGTTTAAAGGTAAAATTTTCAAAAGCCCCTGCATGACCTGTCAAAGATCACAGAGGAAATCTGTTGAACCCAAGTTTTTGAATTAAACCCAAGTCTCCTGATTTCCAGTTCTGTGTTCTTTCAAACTGCCCACTCTTCCAACCTATTTTAGCAGTTTCTTTGAAACTGAGGTGTTGTTCTATTGCAGAATTTCTTGTACATTACATTAGCTAGTTACTATACTGATACTGTTTGTGTGTCTAAAAATGGAGGTTACTTCCTTCCTTCAAGATAGGTGGTCCCTATCTGTATTCCACATGGGCATGCGTACCTACGAAAGGAATACACATGGAAACCAGCACTCAAAGAAGAAATGGCAGTTACTGTAACTAGAGGTTCTTCGAGATGTGTGGTCCCTATCTGTATTCCACTCGGAGGTATGCATGTGCATGTGGAATACACAAAGGGTCCAGCACTCAAAGAAGAAGTAAAACTTTGATTATATATAATTATTATTAATAATAATATTAATATACATTTCATACACCATCTTTCACTCAAGTTTAAATGCCTGGGTATTGCAATGTATGTTATATACATGATTACCAACCACATGGTGAGTCCTTTAATATTATGGTTGAACATGCAAAGTTAAGGATGAAGTGGACACATTAATCATAAACCCCTTCCTTTTGGTTAGTGTGGATTGACTGTCTGACCTCATCTGGGAGAGTTCTCTTTGGTTTTGTTACTCTTTTATATAGTGGCAGTATTGATGTCCTGCTTTTACAGTATACATGGGCTGAAAAAACAGCTAAATGGTTCTGACCTATCATGTAAAAATGTAAACACATTTACTATAGGAAGCTATTTAGACAGAAAAATATAGTACTTCATGCTTATTGTTTAGTATTATAACATTTACAGAGCTTTAGCCTTGCATCAGAAAAAAAACTGGAGGCATATTGTCTTTCACAAAATCTTTAGTATTTTTTCTTCTCTTTTTTAAATTCTAGAGGTTTCAGTCAAACATTTTCAAACATTTGTTAAAAATATTCTTTGAAATAGGATATTCCTCAGAATATATATATTACAATGATCACTTCCTTCTGTACAAATACCTGTCCATGCCTATTTACTTTCAGAAACTACTAAAGGACAGGACAATCACCATCAAAAGCAAAATCACCACAGAGAGAATACCTCAGCCTAGAATATAACTATTCCCTCTACTGCTGTGCTCTCATTAGAGGGCAGCACTACATCACTTCTTATTGGGAGCAAGCAAGGAATTGTCACTGGGAGTTGCAGCTCTTTCTCTACACTCCCTCTCTGTGGACAGCTTAACAGCTACACTCTACCCTTTACACAGGACTGTGCTCAATGGTGTAATTCTAGTCCTCAATAAGCTCAGCATCTAAATGCAATGTTAAGACAGTTGCAGACTTTGTTTTGGAGAGATAAGAAGCTTTTTTCTCTCTATATATATATTTTTAAAAATATAAGAAACTTCAAAATAATAAATATGTTTGGATGGCTTGAAGGATTCCAGGCCTTCCAATCTTGACAGTATTCCTTTGAAAATATTTTTTTCTCACATTTATTTATTTTTTAAAAATATCTGTGGGCTAAGACTCACTAAGCAAAGTTTCAACTTGGTGCAATTTTTTCCACACCAAACTGAAACCCCCTGGAAAACAAAGTTTAGAATAGAAGCAATTTAGGAGTAAATTTAGCTCCCATCTCTGGAACCAAAGACTTCTGACACTGGAAACAAGGTGATTTTTCTGTGAAGCAGGGTGCTGTATTTAAGAGGGGCTACTGCTCATCCACGTTGCAGCATGGAGGCAGAAGGGAGCAGAATGCGTCAGGAATGGGGCCAGAAGGGCCATTCATGTCTTCTATTCCTGTCCACAGTTGTTGAATGCTAGATAAGGTTCTAATCAATAACATCTTTTTACACACTATTTAAATAATATTTTAAACTAATTCAGCAGCTATATTTTGAAATCCTGTGTAGATGAGCCTTAGGTCTCCTTTACTATTGAGAGGTCCTGTTATGTTGCCATCATCCTTCTCACTGAGGAGCAGCTGATGCATCTCCACTCAGAACCAAGCAATGCTGCTGTTTACTCAAAGGGCCATTGTCCAATGGAAAGAGTTCCCTCACTCGGAACTGAGCTCACTGACCCCACAACATCCCCAGCCCTACCAGCTGAGGAACAAAAACTGGGCCTGGAAATCCAATTTGCTTAATAGATTCCTGTGTAGACAAGGTATACTATGTTGCTAAAAAAAAAATCTCCAAGCATGAGGAGTCTGATTACAACATTCAGTAAAAGAAAAATAAAATAATAATAATAATCACAGAACCAAAATAATAGTGATGAAAAATACTTGTAATTCATACCAGGTTGCACCACAGGACTGGTGGACCATGTAGACAAAAATGGCCGGCCAGACATCCTCGTAGGGACCGATATCAAAGTGGTATCTGACATAAAGAATATTTAAGTTCAGCAGCAGGAAATATCCTTTAATTCTTATTATACTTAGGCTAAAAACTGCTAGATGACATGCTCACCTGACAGCAGAGTCTTGTTTCTGACCATACATACTATATTGACTTTGTCGACCAGATCCTCAGCTGGTGCAAGTTGGTGTAGTTCCACTGACTTCAATGGAGCTAGGAAGATTTACATCAGCTCAGGACCTGGCCCTATTGCTTAATAGAAACATCCTCCCCTTTCCCTTTTTAAGGGAACTATATCGTTTAAAGAATGAGTCAGAGAGCTCATCAGAATCTTCTTTGTTGAATTAGGATAATGAGGGGAGTTATAATGTCATTCAAAAGTATTCAAACTCAAATTAACCCTTCGCCACAAAAAGCTGTAAGGGTGGCTCATATTTAATGAGAAATTCACTGGTGTTTTCAGGGCTGGTTGAAATCAATTACTTATTTCAAGAACTGGATGCAACTTCCACCAGGTTTCATTTTTGTAGGGAAAAACATTAGCTTTTACTATTTAATAGAAACTAAATAAAAATGTCAAAATTTAAGGATTTAATACTGTACTTTTATGCTTCATTAGTTGATGTTCCCCCCTGCCCACCCATATCAACATTCACAGCCTCATGTTGGGGGCTAGCATAGCAGAGCTGCTTGTCCTTCCAATATTAATTACCCTCTTTCATTGCACCTGATGTGCTGAAATGTTCTATTTATGTCCCATTGAATCTAACCAAATGTTAGAGTGTCTGTGATACACTGAACAGCACAGCAGGTGTCAGATCTGAAAGTAGCTGAATTGTTTGGAAAACGATTACCTGTGTTCAGATTCTAAAACAATGGGGGTTTGTATTTCCAAAAAGAAAGCCTGCCATATTTAAAAGTAAAAATCATTTTGTTGAGGAGGTGCGTTATATAATATCATTCAACAAAACATTAAAAATTATACTGCAAAGAACTATCCTACATTACGCTTAATCCTGAAAACTGCTGAGCACTCCAACAATCAAAGCACTTAAGCACATATTTAACTTTAATCATGAGTAGTCCCAGTTAAACTTAAGCACATGCATGCATGCCTTGCTGGACTGGAGCCAGAGTGCTCAATGCTTTGCATCACTGAGCTTTTGTATTTTCATTTTTTTGTGGTTTATTTTTTATATGATCAGAAAGTCAGGTCTCCCTTACTTGGTTTCTCCTGGAAGCCTCATTCACTACAGGAGAACTGGTAGGATTAGGATAGCAGAGATCCCATGCAAACAAAGCCTAATTAATAGAACTTTTTTCTCTACATTCCTTTGGCTTGATTTACTGTTGCTGTGCAAAATGTATAATTATTTACATGTGTGCAAAGTGGATGCAAAATGCTTCTACTCTGATTAGGTAACATTTTACATCTGTGTTACACTTTGTACAGATATAATGAGGTGCAAGGTAATTCAAAATGAATCCCAATAGCTTTAGGATGTTTCTTTGATAACAACTTCCACAAACCCTCTGCTGTACATGGAAAATTTAACTTCATGAGCAAAATACAGGTTATAGCTGCTGTTGAAATGACAAAAGACTCACAGTTCAATTTCTTTGCAGATGTGGGTAGGGAGTGTGCAGTTCATGAGATTTTGCCATTCTTCTGCTGTACAAATACTGTGATAGGACAGCTTCTCCATCGTTACACGATAAATACACTCTGAATGGCGAATTCTGTGGTACATCTGAAAGAACAATCGTTATTCATTAAGACTGGACTTCGGTTACAAAGATAATGCCTGTTTCCTTCAAGATCAAACATTTATTCTTAAGAATAAAGGCTTACATTTTCAAAACTGACTAGTTATTTTGGATGCCTGACCTGACACATTTTATAAGAGCCAGATGTTACGAAGGTGAAAACTTAGCACTTCTGAAAATCAGGTCCTTTCCCTTTAAGGCAGGGGTGGGCAAACTTTCTGGCCGAAGGGCCACACTGGCGTTGCAAAACTTTATGGAGTGCTGGGTAGGGAAGGCTGTGCCTCCCCAAACAGCCTGGCCTCCGCCCCCTATCCGCCCCCTCCCACTTCCTGCCCCCTGTCTGCCCCCGTCAGAACCCCCAACCCATCCAACGCTCCTTGTCCCCTGACCGCCCCCTCCCGGAACCCACAGGCTATCCAACCCCCCCTGCTCCTTGTCCCCTGACTGCCCTGCCCTGAGGGACACTCAAAAAAGGAAGCACCTCTGCGAAGCCTATTTCAATGCCCTTGCTACTACCTGTGATGTGGGTAGAAGGTGCAGAACTGAGAAACGAGCACATTGCATCCTTTTGACCACTGCGCTAGCCAAGCCACAATTTGGCCCAAAAGAGCTAATTTAGATAACATATTTTCTATACATTTTCAATCTCCCACTGAGTTTTTCAAGTAATGTATTGTCACTGTTGCTTCAGGGACAGCGTTTTTCACAACAGAGAGTGGAGAAATTACCACTCAGTGCCAGGGAAAAACAAGTTCAATGATATAGTAAAAGATTGAAATTCAACTATATTAGGCCTGGTGTGGATTGTAAATGAGTAAAAAGAATTATGCTTCATTTGTAGAAAGTCCCCAGGAGCAACATGCTTTGAGGGTTCATCCTCTAACATGGTAGATCCATGTCCAATAGATGGACTTGACTGGACCTGATCCTGATTTACCCTAAGGCCACTTTATACCACTCTAAAGAGGCCTTAAAGTGGGCGTAAATATAATTTACTTCCCCTTTTACAGCCAGAGTGCTGTAAAAGGGATCTTATGAGACTCTGGCCTGACTATGTCATTGTACAATATCTCTCTTCAATAAAATGTGCTGAGTTCCTCTTTTTAATGGTCAATATTGCATTTTTATACCTATATGGTAATGATTATAAATGTTTTTATACTTTCTAAATGAACAGTTATCTTTCTTTAAAAGAAAAAGAAGGCTGACTTTCACAGTTAATAGCATCAACACTCATCTAGACGCATGGGTAGTTATGTGAGAAAAGTCCAGGATGTTAAAATAAATATTCAAATGTATTTGATATACTCTTTCCACACTACGTATTTGAGTACACTCCCTCCACCATGCAGTAAACTGTGTAAAATACATACTCTGAACCTGAATAAATGACTCAGGCCCATTCACCTTATCTGAACAAAGTTAAGTGGTGCTCTACATATTTTGACTGGAGTACATTGTTTTACGTTAGCTGTACATAACAGATATATTAATTGCACAATTATTTCAGAAGAAATCAACCGAATCCTTATTGTGAAAGAATCAACATATTACTGATGCCCCATTAGCTCAACAAAACAGAATTATTCATCAATTTTAATGATTTGGAAGATGAAGCAGAATTGATAAAATCCCAAACTGATCCTAACTCAATATGTTACAAGCAATAGCTGACAGAACTGAAACTAGTTTCTTCACACTTCATATTAGGCTTTTGGGGGGTAAAACTTACATTAGCACAGTGTAAGGCTAAAGCACAAAAGACTGCAAACATTTTAAAGTTGTTCTCATCGGTTTTAGAGAAGGCACTTCCACTTATTTTGTTCACCATCTGCACAACGCCTATTACACTCCCTCGACTCACAATCGGCATGCACAGAATGTTCCTGGTTGTGTAGCCTGTGTAGAGGTCAACTTCTCTGGAGAGTTGGGGAAGAGAAAGAGAAGGACAACAGTTAATGGTCATCCCTTCTTTCCTAGAAATGTCATTTAAATATACACAGGGTTCACTAATCTAACACTTAAATGCATGCATCAATTATTATAATACCCATTTAAAAGTTAAAGAAATAAAACTTCAGCCAATTAAGTCAGCTCATTCATAAAAATACTGAAAATGTTTTAAAAACTCTATTTTTATGACTTAGCTGGTCGTCAGGTGACTGAAACACACCTATTTTCTAAACCAATCAGACGTAATTAAGGTTATTAATGTACAGCAATAGTCCATCCAGCTGTGCAAACTTCTATATAGAACAAAATAACTAATGCTTCCTCAATTATTTGGTAAAACAGACTCAAAATAATTTTAATAGACTACAGTCACAAGGTCAGGGTGCATGCTATGAAAATAAATATTTCAAGTTTGTCTCTTCATCATACCCCTTAATTCCATGAAAACGTACTAATCAATTGATAATGTCTTTAAAATTTGAGTGGAACATTAAGTAAAAAGCAAGCTTTTTTTTTTTTCTGTCTTAGTTGTAATTAAAGAATGTCCTACCTGTTAAAGCGTGGATCTGCATAGGCATCAGGAATGTTAAGGACTTCACCTGTTCTTGCTACCTGACCCGCTATTCCTTTCTCAATAGAAAATCTGCACATATTAAAGAAACATGTTGATCAGCATACGAACAGTTTGAATAAACATTTTTTCATTGTAGACTACCCTGAACATACAAATGTACATTCAATCCAAACCAGCTTAATTTTGTTGTTTGTAAGGATAAAATGCTTGAAAGACAAGAAGGAATTGTAATGAATAATACAGATCTACTGAAAATATTTATATGGATATAGAGCAGGGGTGTGCAAACTTTTTGGCCTGAGGGCCACATCTGGGAATAGAAATTGTATGGTGGGCCATGAATACTCACAAAATTGGTGTTGAGGTGCAGGAGGGGGTGAGGGCTCTGAGGTGGGGCCAGAAATAAGGCATTCAGGGTGCAGGAGGGGGCTCCAGGATGGGATGGAGTGCAGGGGGAGGGGGAGAGGTGAGGGTTCTGATTGGGGGTGCAGGCTCTGGAGTGGGGATGGGGATGATGGGTTTGGGGTGCAGGAGGTTGCTCTGGGCTAGGATCGAGGGGTTTGGAGGGCGGGAGGGGGATCAGGGCTGGGGTAGGGGCACGAGGGGAGGCTCAGGGATGCAGGCTCTGGGCAGCGCTTACCTCAAGCATCTCCCGAAAGCAGCGGCATGTCCCTTCTCTGGCTCCTACATGGAGGCACAGCCAGGCAGCTCTGCTCACTGCCCCATCCACAGGCACTGTCCCTGCCGCTCTCACTGGCCATGGTTCCTGACCAATGGGAGCTGAGGGGGCGGCGCCTGTGACGGGGGCAGTGTGCAGAGAGGAGCCCCTGGCTGCCCCTAAGTGTAGGAGCCGGAGGGGGGCCATGCCGCTGCTTCTGGGAGCCACACGGAGTGGCCCCAGACCTTGCTCCCTGGCTCAGGGCAAGCCTCAGACCCTACTTCCCAGCGGGAGCTCGAGGGCTGGATTAAAATGGATGGTGGGCTGGATCCGATCCATGGGCCGTAGTTTGCCCACCCCGATATAGAGCTAAAAAAGCTATACTATAATCATTTTGGTTCAGTATGGATTGCTGCCCATAATAAGATTAGAGGTTATTTTTAATTCATGTTCATTACATTCAATTACATTTGCGCAGTCTGATGACTTGTGTTTAAGTCATCAGTTTATTTTACAATTTATCAACTGAATCTCTTATATTCATGCTATTTTATGAATGAATCTCATGTAATATGCTTCTTTGGTGCAAAAAAAAAAAGTTTGGAATAAGTCAATGGAAAATGTCAAGTATGCAGTTCATGTGCACTTGGGTCACACAGACCTTAAAATGGATGGATAGATTTCATTTTACAGCAAGCTAAAATGCACTAGTACTGACAGAATCTTGTAGACCTTCCACAATGAAATCAAATACATGAAGCATACTATAGTTGAATCATACAAATCCTGCAGTCAATATTATTACAAGAAAATAATTTGGATCATTCTTCAACATAAAACACTTCTGGCTTTTATAATTCAAAGGAGGCATGGGTGAAATAAGCAGAGATGCTCAAAGGTGGGCCACACGCAGATGTTAGTCTAAGTGGGTAAATCCTGGCTCCACTGAAATCAGTTGCAAAACTCCCTTTGACTTCATTAGGGCCAGGATTTTACGCAGTACAGCAGGAAAGCAGAGTTGCGAACTGAACGGTCAACCACACACCTCATTTGAAAGCAAATACAGTACAGTACTGTGTTAAATGTAAACTACTAAAAAAATAAAGTGAAAGTTTATAAAAAGATTTGACCAAGTAAGGAAACTGTGCTTGTTTCATTTTTCTTCTGTATAGCAAAGTTTCAAAACTGTATTAAGTCAACGTTCCGTTGTAAAGTTTTGAAAGAACCACTGTAACATTTTGTTCAGTTATGAACATTTCAGAGTTACAAACAACCTCCATTCCCCAGGTGTTCGTAACTCTTACGTTCTACTGTATGTCTAGAAGAAGTTTAAGTTGGTGTATTCTATACCTTCTTCTGCCTATCCCCACAACATGTACACCAAATACAGCATTATACCAATTCAGACTACTTCAGACAGACTCTTACCCTCTTGCAAATGTATATGTTACAGTCCTTTCCCCTTATACATCACACCTGAATTTTCCTCATAGATTCCCTTACATTCAAAGTCAAAATTTGTGTAATTCTCACACTGAGGGGACAGACGAGAGGACTGTAAACAAGAAAATCAATTATCAGGAGGGTATAAGAAAGTGTAAGTAGGCCACCTCCTTCTTTAATTTACACCATCTTCTTGCTCCTTAATATGTAAACTGCACCAGTGTAGACTCTCTTATGCTCATGTACACAATGTAGTAAGAAAGAATAAACATCAGCCTACGTGAGTCCCATTGAGAGTATGGGAATCTGACTTACATTCTTGTATGAACCATATCTGATACTATAACTTTAAAGATACAAAGAAACAATTGAATAAACCATTTTAGAATGTCACTGCTGAGTGAAGAGCGGTATGTATTTTATGTTTGAAAGATTTTGAAGTAATGCATGGGATTTAGTCACACATTTTTCACTAAACTATAAAACAATGTGGACCCAAATCCCCTACCCTGCTTTGAAAAATCTCAACCTATATCCATTAGGGATTTTCCTGAACGAAAGGCACTATATAAATTATCATTCGCTCCTAAAACTGAAATATTTAAAAGTTACCTTGTTATTCTGGCTGTTTTTTCCACTAAGGAGGTGTGTATGTGTAAAATGTACACATTAATGAGGCAATTTGTACCATGTAGATGATGCACAAGTTTTAAAAATACTCATAGAATCTTGTGTAACCTTCCATGCCTGTGCAAAGCTTAAAATTGACCAGTTCCAGTGCACTTTAAAATCACAATTATTTAAATCAGAACAAAGTCCAGACTCATCATATCAGGTGAGGCAAGGAGACACTAAACTAAGAGTAAATGGATTGCCCACCTTAAAAGGATTGATTAGATCTGACCAGTTACCGGCAATGCCTGATTCGCCAGCCAGAATTACCCACAATAATTTCCCTACTTTGGGTGTGTGTGAGAGAACATGTCACATTTAGATTGATCTTGGGAAAGCCAATAAAAGTCTTGTACTTTCAGAACTGTAGATAAGGGGGTTTAATTTAACACCTGCTCCTTTACCTACCTTGGAGCACCTGTGTTTTTTTCCAACATGATTTCCAAAAGGACCGCCTCCGGAAGACGGCATTTCCAGGAGTGACGTTATAGCTTCAGAGACGTTGTTTCGATGGCACTGCAATGTCATTCCCAGAAGTACTACCTTCTGGAGGCGGGTCCTGGTGGGAATGATATCACAGTATGACAAGTATTGTCAGGGTAGGCACCTGCAAGTAGGCACAGACACTGGGTAACAAAATACCTGCCATCGCTAGTTAGAATTAAATTGCATTCTTCTGCTGTTCCTACCTTATTTCTTTGGTCTTCTTGAAGACAGGTTTCCCCTCCTTCTCCTCTCCAATATCAAAAAGGTCTGAATACAGCTCCTTGTTTTTGTGATCAACCTGGAAGAGTGCACAGCGGTCTGCATTCACCAGGTTTTTTGCATATATCTATAGACAAAGAACAAAACTAAGATTAACCATCATGAGATTCAGGTGAACTTTAGTCCCTAATCTGTTCATGAAGGTAGACCCTTCGAATATGAAAGTTCTGACAGCTTTTCTAATAGAGAAAGCATTTTCCAGAAGTTTCCTCAACTATAACAATTTAGGCCATAACTTCACACAAAAATATTTTTTTTGTTTTATACAATAATTTCTTTAAATCAAGCTGTCATTTACAGTTTTAACATTTAAATTTAAAAAGTCAGGTTTTTTTTTTTAGATGCTTCAGTGGGTGATGTACAAGGAGAAAAATGGGTCTCCCATTGAAGAGGGGTATTTTGTGGGTAGAAAGTCCTTGCTTTTGGACTGACAACCTTTTCCCTACTTTTTAAAATGATTTACTTTCCAGTACTTTAATAGATTTGAAGACACAACAATATCAAAGAACATTTTATGGGCATTATGATTTCTAAAACTCTGAATAAATAGTGTTCCTAATGGAAACGCAAACTGACCAGTCACTATATCATTACAGCTAGATGCACCTATCAAAATGTGCTTTGAGGCCAAAGAGAGAAGCATCACTGCATCCTACTTTAAAATTAGAACTTGATGAGATTTTTCTGACATTTCTTTTCCCATTTTTTTTAATAAAATAAGCAAGAAAAGTCCTTGCTTTCTTACATCCTTTAGTTTATTTATCATTTATCATTAATAGCATTTATTGTACTGTGGTAGCATTTAGATGCCTCAGCCAGGTTGGGACCCCTCTGTGTTAGGCATTGCACAGACATATAATAAATGACAGTCCTTGGCCCCAAAGACATAGAGACTTCAAACCCCTTGGGGTTCAGAGTGTTTTCTCAAGATTAAAATACTCCACATTTTAAATGATAAGCCAGATAAATATTTATTGTTTGAAAATTATAATACGCTTAACTCCTAAAGTGCTTACCTGGGTTACTTCTGAACTATACAAGAGCAAGAAAATTCTGGGATTAAGAGCTAACCCCTGAGTACACGAAACGCAATCCCTCTTGCGTATATGATATTGCAGCTCATAAGGGCACAGTTTAGCTCAAAATACACCAAACTTTCCATCTGCAGAAGCCTTGAAAAATAACTTTTTGCATAAAGTCCAAAAGTACTTTTGGTTGACTCAAGTACACAATGCATATCCTTTCCTAAGAGTTCTGAAATATCCAGGCCCAACAGTGTGACCTAAGGACACAGCAAAAATCTCATCTCTGAATTCCTCCTCTCACTTCAAATGAGAACAGGTTAACACTTCCCACACACTACTCTGTGGGATCACTTTTCAGAAAATTAGTTTGCAGCAACTAAAAAAAGAAGAGAGAGAGAGCAATGGACAGAGACTATCCAAATGTATGAGTCCAGCTGAAGTTAAAAGAAGATTTTATATAACATTTTTCAAATGTATTGTATAGCATAGTAGTCATTTTATTATCACGTCACAGGATTTAATGCTACTGTATATATTACATAAATTATATTCTGACCTGAAAATATAGATCACAAAAGCATGTGTATAGCGGGTGTGCTCTCTCCTTATACTACTAATATAGGGGTTTGCATACACACAGTTTCAAGCTTTTCCAGGACACACATAGACATGTGAAATCCATCAGTAACAATCCCAACCAGATTTTTAAAAGGATGCAAAAGGTAAAATCAAAACTGGACTTTAGAGCATTCAATTTTGGGAATGTCCCCTAATCACGATGATTTCAGCTGGACAAAACACAAACACAAACGCACGCACACCTGATTCTTTTTTTTCTCATTTGCTTTGCCATTGTGAAGAATACCCCGAGATATGTTCATTTACAGCAGACAAAAGGGCCAGACCTTAATCTCAGATTTTAAGAACTCTACATTTGTGTGCATGAATTTTGTTAAAATATCCTTTGTGCGTGTGTGTTAAACATACACTCAAGAATGCTAGGATTCTGAAGTTAGCATACATTTCTAAAGAAGCAAAAGTGCCATTTTTGTCATGGATAGTAGTGAGATATAAAAATATTGTGCCAGATTCTCATCTGTACCAATGTGCGCTGGACTCAGCCTGAGTTGCAAAGAATCTGTGTGTGGCTCCCTGATTCTGGGGCGAATGCTATGCCAACTACCTTTGGCACACAAGGTACCGACTGCCAGCCAGGGACTGCTGGACCACAGCAATCCTGTCATACTTTCCATATCCTATCCCTTATGCTGCGACCTGTGTAGAACCCAGCTACACCAGCTGAAGGCTCCCCTCATGCTGGAAAAATCCCCATCTGGAGAGATCCAGAAGTGTTCTGGCTCCTTGGTGCCACCAGGCTGGTGCAAGAGGGGAAGATGGCAGGCTGAGTGTCAGGCCCAAGGTATCTTTTCTCCATGTGGGAGTTTATTAAAAAGTCTAGCCATTCCCAATATTCCTTTATTCAGTCAAACCAGAGGAACTAATTTAAACCACTTTGGCAATCCCTGGGATTACAGTAAGGGAGGTTTCCCTATGTACCTTCTGAAACCATGTCAGGTGCTTCGTAAAGCAGCAGTACTTTAAAACAGATCACAAGGCATTGTATTTTAATACATTCAACTCCTGAAGGATGATGTCATTTATCTTATGTCACAACCTATTTTTGTCAGACTTGCCTGCTTAAAATATTACTGTTTGTGGAGCAGATGCCTAACGGGTTTGGCAAAGCCTTTCTTCATGGGTCATTGGCTCAAATCCAACCCACCTAGACAGTGACTGGCAGGTGATATAATCACAAAAGGTACCCTTGTAACTAGAGTAATAAGGAGGCCAAGGACGGAAGGGGACCAACCTATCATCTCTCCCCTCAGGGCAGAGCCTTCAGAATAGTTCTGAAACATATTAGTGAGGCAGTGTGTGGGGAAACTTACACTCCTGTTCCCTACGCTGCACCACTTCTGTGGATGAAGAAAGACCTTTATTTTCAGGTGCTCCCAATCAGGCACCTTTTACTGCACTAAATTCACTAAGGAGTTTGAATAAGAAAGAAACAAAGATATAAAGACAAACTTAAAGCAGAGAAATGCTACTATTATTAGTGTAAGAACCATCAAAAGCTTGCACTGTAATCTCCAGGAGGTGGACTGGGGAGAGGAGATTGATTCTTGCTGTTCTCTCACTCTAGGAGATAGGGTGAGTCACAGAAATGATCCAACTGGTCTCCAGTAGAATTGCAGTGGATGCACAAACTAGCAGATCCATCCTTCTCTTTCTGCTAGACCCAGAAGAAGCCAATTGGCACAAACTTCAAAGGAAGTTGAATGTGAAGCATCAAAGCAGGTTGTACAGCAGAATGCTGAGAGAGCAGGTGTTTGGAAGGAAGATGAAAGAATAAGCATATTGCATTGCCATGCGTGTGTTCTACTTGGTGACTGTTCACAGAGAAGAATATCATTATCTGTCATTAAGTTCTGTGTATTATGTTACCACAGTGCTTTTAAATGTTAAACAATGTTGTGAAGCAATTTGTGTAAATAAGAATAGACAAAGCTGCTGAAACTGAGGAATGTTTCTTGTGCATTGAAGAGAGCAATTCTTGTCTGTGTAGTAACTAGATTCAGCTAAGACTGCAAAATATCTCTCCTGAATATTGATTTGAATTTATGAACAAATTTGCTTTGACATGGTTTGCACTGTTGGTGTGCTTACTTTCTGTGAAGATTCTAGCTAAAAAGTTCACTGATAAGTTTAGGGCAAACACTGGAGAGTATTGTTGGATAGCGATTTTTAAATTGGTAAAAATGCAAGCACTCATCAGAAAACTGACTCTTATTTACACTCATTCAGTCAGGGAAGAGAACCATATTATTCAACATGTTCGTCCAAAACTAAACACATTCAAACACTCAGCAAACAATCTACAGGCAAATTGATTTGCAGATAATGTTCAATGAATAATTCTGAATAATGAATAAATTCAAGAAAATTGTGATCGGTTTATGAACTCAAAAAAGTGAAATCCATTGACTAAATAATCTGTTAGTTATTACTATGCAACCAGCTTTAATTGCTGCCACAATGTTCTGTGACTGACTGTGCCACTCTGTAACTGCGGAATCTAAATCGGTTTATGTCCTAATTGGTAGGAAACAACTCTCTTTTGTACCTATCACATGTCATTGGATAAACTATCTATGGGTAATACTGGCCATTTTCACATGGCTTCACACAGACAATGCTCTTCAATCAGAAGGGCTATTTTTGTGGGGTTTTTTGAGGAGTGTATTGTAATGTGCAGTGATTTGAAAGTAGAAAGAACCAGTCAGAGGAACAAGTTGAAATGCTAAGAAAAAGTGGTACCTTTCCATATACAAATATTCCATTTATCTAGCAAATCTGAGATCAACATTTAGTTCACAGAGACCCAATAACTCAGTACTTATGAAACTGTGAAATGAAGTTTTTGCAATAAATAAAACCAAGAGGACCCTTATCACTATTTCCTTATAGACCATCCTCAGAATTACCGATCATATGAACTCATTATAAACAGCTTCTATGGTTCAACAATGCCACACTTTACTTCAATGAAAAAGAGACTGGAAGACTAACAGATGTGATGTATGAATTTAAAGATGAAAAAAGATAGCTTACCATTATATGTTCAAGTAGAGAATCTATTGCGACTATATTATCAAAATAGGTTCTGTAAAGAAGAAGAGATACAAAATTAGTAAGTAATGTTATTTAGATTGCTGCAGCACAAGGATTTGAGCAGGTTCCAAGTTGTAGTCCCTTTTAGATAAGCATGCAACTCTGTTAAAAATAAATAAACAAAATAAATGAATGAATAAATAGAGAGCCTACCATATGCTGCTTCAGGCCCCTATTTAGCAAAACTGTTCAGCATATGTTTCAGTGCTTTGCTGCCCTCCAGGGCAAGTGTTCCTTACTCTCTCTCTCTCTCATTAAATGCTTTAACATATGCATTATTTAATTCCTTCCAAATATACTTCATTAGGTTTATGTATTAGGTTATTTGTCAAAATTAATGTCATACCAAACCACTTTTCCTAATGGAGGCAAACACCTAGAAAACATTTAAATGAACGTTCTTTATTAAACCAGGTAAAGTCTGCTTGGGTGGGTGGAGGCACAACAGTGCAAGACACCTGCACCAATGGGAGCATTAGGGAATGCCAGTGCAGAAAAGCGTGGTGCTGGTGAGGGTGGGGCTTGGGTGACAGGAAATGCACTTTGAGTCCTGGCAGAAATTAAATTCTGGGGAAAGCAGCAGTGTAAACACCACCTGCCCTCCCCATTTATGGCAAAGTTCCCCATCAAGCACAGAAGCCCCCAACACTAGAGAAGCTGACCCACACCGCTGTATTCTCACAGTAAGTCAAAAGGCCAGACATTTTTTTTAAACCGTAAGTATAACAAGGCATCTGGGAAAATAAAACAGTCTTGGATGCTCTCTGTCATCATCACAAAGACAATGGAAAGACTTCATCCACACAGCCCTTGAATTTACTATGTTATTCTAGATAAGGCCTCAACCCATTGTGCTGCATATGGGGTTTCTTCATATTAAGGAGATGTTACTGATCTGCACAATAACTGGAGTTTTTTGAGATGTGTGGTCCCTAGCTGCATTCCACTTGAGTTGTGCATGTGCTACATGTACTTGATATCAGAAAATTTTTGCTAGCTGTATTCATTGGTCCATGCCTGTGCCCTTCTCCTCCTCATACTCCACATCAAGGCCACGTGGGGCAGTGAGGACTGCCTGCCTCTCTAGTAACCTTTCTACTGCCAATAGGCCTGGGATAAGGCTCTGCAGCAGAGGGGAAAGACGGCAAGTAGTGGAATACAGACCACAGATCTCAAAGAACTCCAATTAATGTACAGGTAAGTAATCTTTTCTTCTTCTTCGTCAAGTGGTTGTCACTATGTGTATTCTACCTGAGGTGACTTATAAGCAGTATTCATTGAGGAGGATAGTGCAAGGAATGCTGCTGTACCACATATTGAAGGACTGCTAAACCAAGAGGCTTCTGCTATAGAAGCCTGTACCAGGGCAAAATGTCTAACAAAGGTACAGATGGAGCCCCACATTGCCACTTGGCAAATATCTAGAAGGATGTCTCAAAGTGAGGCTACTGAGGTAACCTGGGTTCTTGTTGAATGGCTCTCACCACCTGAGGGGGAGTAGTCACTGATAGTTTGTAATGTATCAGGATTCAGACCAAAATCTCTATAAAGGAGACAGCTTCTCTTCTCATGTATTTGGCAAAGGACACGAACAGTTTGGGAAATTTTCTAAGGGGCTTTGTCCCTGTACGTAAAAAAGACCAGTGCTTGGCAAACATCCAGAGAGTGGAGTATTCTGACCTTTCTAGTGACATGGACATTCAGATAGAAGACAGGTAGGTATACGACTTGGTTCAGATGGAATTCCAAGATTACTTTGGGAGACTACATCCTAAATTCAGGAAATCTTTATCCTCATGGAAGACCATACATGGATGGTCAGCCATAAGAGCATCCAGCTTACTGACTCTTCTGCCCGAGGTGATTGCCATGAAAAAGGCCACCTTCACTGAGAGATGTGTGAATGAGGCTGAAACTAATGGTTCAAATGGGGTCTTCATCAGTGCTGATAAGACAAGATTGGAGGTCCCATGTCGGTGTGGGTCTCAGCACTGGAGGAAAGGTTCTGATGAGCCCTTTTAAATCCTTCCTGTGGTAGGATGGGTGAAGACTGGAGGGCTTCCCACTAGAGGCTGAAAACTGCTAATAGCCACCACATGAACATGCAAGGAACTAAGAGATAGTCCTCATGTCTTTTGAGAGAGGAGCTAGTCTAAAATAGTAGGGATCTCAAAAGTTTCTGAAGGTATTCACCAATGCTGGCCTCAGGTAGAGAATTATTTTCCATTTTGTGGCATAGTGTTTTCTTGTGGAATCTTTCCTACTATTGTTAAGGATTGTACTGCCACTGAATGTGCCTTTTCTATATCCGTCATCCAGACAAATAACATGTTGTTAGATGGAGGTCTACTCGATTGGAGTATTTGATTCTGCCCTCATTTTAACTCAGTAGGTCTGGGAAGAGGTGAATATGGACACATGGGCCAGGCCACCTGGAGAATGCTCATAAACCAGAACTGTCTAGGCCACCAGGGAGTAATCAGGATAATCAGCTCTCTCTCTTGTTTGATCTTCCTCAGAACTTCAGGTTCCCCTGAGATGCAAAGAGCTCCCACAATGGTAATGTCCATTGCTGAAAGACACTCCATACCACTGAGTCGTGCAGTTATCACTCGTGGTCCTTGGAGAAATGTCTGCTGAGGTTGTCTCGCGTGACCAAAAGGTGCACTGCTCTAAGAGGGTGAGCTGATGGAGAATACACTATTTCCACTATTCACTGCTTCTATGCAAAGAGGGGTGGACCTTGTTTCCCCTTCTTACTTGATACAGTAACTATTTGAGAGACAAGGTGGATGAGGTAATATCTTTTATTGGACCAACATCCATTGGTGAAAGAGACAACCTTTTGAACTTACACAGAGCTCTTCTTCATGTCTGGGAAAGGTACTCAGACTGTCAGAGTTAAAGACAAGGTGGAACAGTCTGTTAAGCAAGGGGAGTTAACACATATTGCAAGGGACGTCATCCACTTTCTCTCTCAAATGCCCTGGGACTAACACGGCTACAACAACATTGCAAATATAAACTATTCTTATGTTGTCTGACATGACCTGGATGTGCAAGGTCTAAATAAAGAGTAGGATTTGTTCGTAGGCATCATGTACAGCAAGCAACTTCAGAAGGTTTATATACAACTGGGATTCTTGGTTTGTCCAGGTACCCTGCATTACATGTTCATATAGGTGAGCTCCCCTCTCTAGGAGGAAGGCATTTGTGATCAGTATTTTTTGTCGATGGGGGACAGATTTCAATTCCAAGCAATTATATGCAAGGGTTATATTCAATTCTTTGAGGGCACGTAATGATTCATCTGTCTTTCCTCTCAATAGATCATTTACCTCAAAAGGCAGATCTTCCATGGTGGATTGGACTTCTTTGGGAAATATGGAGGACTGGAGCCACAAATATCATCTCAGGACTATGGAAGTTGCCATCAAGTGGGAGATTGTATCTCCTGCATTCACTGAGGCCAGGAGAGCCAATCTACCCAGCAAGTTACCTTTGTTGATAATTGCTTGAATTTGAAGTCTATCTTCTTGAGGGAGTTTGTTAGTGAATTCTGATAACTTATTATAATTAATAAAATCATATTTTCACATTAAAGCTTGGTGGTTCACTATGAAGAACTGTAAACTCACCGAAGTGAAGTTCTTTCTCCTGGAGGGGTCTAGATGTTTGGACTCCTTATCAAAGGGCGTAGATCTGGAGCAATGTTGCCTGTTCATTTTGAGGAAGCTTGTCTTGATTCCTGGTGTGATCTTATGGATTTGGGATGTTGCACATAGAATCCCAGAGACCCCAATAAAGCCAGTGTGAAGGGGCTGTAAGGAAAAGGGGCTGGTCCCTGTGACTGTATCTAACCCCTGGCCCAAGACAATGGACTAGGCTTCTTTCTTTTGGTCACACCAGAGTTGTTGGTCTTGTCATGGTCTACAGTACTGACTCCTTCGTAGGCCGTGTTGGTATCATTGGGGTAGGAGGCATCTGCTGCCTTCTTTCCCTCTCTGGTACTGAGGATGCTCCCACTATCATTGATCAGGTCTGGTTTTGGGGCACACTTGCCCTTTGGTGCCACAAAACTGGTACCATGCTCCTTGTGAGTGCCTGACAATTCTATAGCGAGGTGCAGAGTCTGACCTGGCTTATAGGATATCAGAAAGGAAGTCCACTTGGATTAGGACTTGGAGGGGGGTTTCTCACTTTTTTTGTGAGACTGTTTGGTTTTTTCCTCCTGCTTGGAGGAGTCGTTTGTCCTACTCCAGAACTAGAGACCAACGTGCTCAGAAGGGCACTTCTTGATGCCTCTGCCCAATGTACACAGGGATCTCATGGGCCAGGATCAGACTGGGGCCTCATAGCGCTATCCACTAAGGATTCTCCGAAGCCTATACTCAGAGGCTTGACAGGTTCTACTTGAAAAGGACCAGCAGATACTGCACTTAGAGTAGAAAGGAACTGTAGAGGTGGTCAGTCTGCACTGCTGCTCCTTATGCCCTTATTTCAGAGCATGAGGAGGAGAAGGGCATAGGTGTGGACCAACAGCCATTGCTAGCAAAACTCTTCCAGTCTCAGGCATATGGAATACATATACACCTTAAGTGGAATGCACATAGGTACTATTACTTGAAGAAGTAGTAACAGTTTGATATAACAGTGTCCAGCAGTGCAGTGTGGATTGCAATCATCATCGGTGGCAGCAGCAGCTTCATATGGCTATGATGTAGTTGTGGGGGCACACAGAATGGACTTCCATCTTGAATGGGGTCCTTTGCAACTCTTCTTCCTTTAGGAAGATTCAGTATGGGAGGATTCAGGCTTATTAAATCCTTCAAAATTGCATCTTGCAATCTCATTCATGGTCAGCCTTCTGCTCTCCTTCCTTCGACCTCAGCTCCATAAACATGTAAAAACATACTTTCTTTTGTGCAGTGGACATAACCCCACCACTGCAGTCAATCTTGTTCTCAACTGGTGCAAGAATGCAACTTGCTGCGATCATCTAAGTATCTCCTCCATTGTGACAAAAATCAAACCAATGGATGTTAAGAATATAACTTTTGACGCTGAAAACTGTTTCGACTACTTCCTCTCCTCAGCTCTTTTTAATGGCCATGTTTCATCTCCATATAACAGAGTTGTCATCACCAAACACATTGAACACTTGTATCTTAGTTGTCACACAAACATCTCACTGCCCAAACAGAGGTCTTTGACATTGCTGAAATGCCAGCGATGTAAGACCAACCCAATGAGTGATGTCTTTGGATATAGAATCTCTTGCTGTCAACTGACTACCCATTCAATGTCTGTCAAGGTTCCTCCCCCACTCTGAACTCTAGGGTACAGATGTGGGGACCTGCATGAAAAACCTCCTAAGCTTATCTTTACCAGCTTAGGTCAAAACTTCCCCAAGGTACAAAATATTCCACCCGTCGTCCTTGGATTGGCCGCTACCACCACCAAACAAATAGTGGTTACTGGGGAAGAGCTGTTTGGACGCGTCTTTCCCACCAAAATACTTCCCAAAACCTTGCACCCCACTTCCTGGACAAGGTTTGGTAAAAAGCCTCACCAATTTGCCTAGGTGACTACAGACCCAGACCCTTGGATCTTAAGAACAATGAACAATCCTCCCAACACTTGCACCCCCCCTTTCCTGGGAAATGTTGGATAAAAAGCCTCACCAATTTGCATAGGTGACCACAGACCCAAACCCTTGGATCTGAGAACAATGAAAAAGCATTCAGTTTTCTTACAAGAAGACTTTTAATAGAAATAGGAGTAAATAGAAGTAAAGAAATCCCCTCTGTAAAATCAGGATAGTAGATACCTTACAGGGTACCTTATTAGATTCAAAACATAGAGAATCCCTCTAGGCAAAAACTTAAGTTGCAAAAAAGATACACAGACAGAAATAGTTATTCTATTCAGCACAATTCTTTTCTCAGCCATTTAAAGAAATCATAATCTAACACGTACCTAGCTAGATTACTTACTAAAAGTTCTAAGACTCCATTCCTGGTCTATCCCTGGCAGAAACAGCATATAGACAGACACACAGACCCTTTGTTTCTCTCCCTCCTCCCAGCTTTTGAAAGTATCTTATCTCCTCATTGGTCATTTTGGTCAGGTGCCAGCGAGGTTACCTTTAGCTTCTTAACCCTTTACAGGTGAGAGGAGTTTTCCCCTGGCCAGGAGGGATTTCAAAGGGGTTTACCCTTCCCTTTATATTTATGACAATGTCATTGCCAACTACATGCAGTATTAGCAGGTCATTCATTTCCATTTTATAGGAGGCATGCATAAATTTGGTTTTATATCACCATTGATCTTAAATCCTATAGGTTCTGCAGTTTTTCACAGCTCTTCCAGCATTAGCTGTAGTTGGTCAGTAGTCTGTCCAAATAAGGCAATATCATCAGCCTACCCAAGATTTCACACCTTCTCTTTTAACCTCTATCAGCTTTGTCATCAGATAGTCTATTAGAACATTATTTAATGTAGGTAAGAAGGATCCCTGGTGTATCCTTGATTCTACAGAAAACCAGTCTGTAATACAACCACTGACCCTCACACAGTTAAATGTACCATAATACAGTTCCTCCACGAGGCACACTAAGTCCTCAGGCACCCCATAGCCACAGTGTTGATCCGTGCACTGAATCAAAAGATGAATTAAAAGAATTAAAAGAATATTTAAAAAGACACCACACACTTGTATAACACTTTGAAAATGTAAATGGGATCCTCCAGCAAAGGCAGTAAAGACTAGTCTTACATTCCTGACGTATTAAGGTTAACAAAAACCGAAAGCACAGATTAAAAAAAAAAGTTTTAAACAATCTTTTTCAACCCTTCTAATACTCATCATAAGCTAAGAGAGATACAAATACCATTTTCTATTTTTCTGTAGCAAGACATCTTTAACACTGGAGACAGGAGAAAAACATGGAGACAAGGAAAAACAAAGAGAAAAAAAACTCAAATAGAGAGCAGCAGCAAATACAACACCTTACTCTTGTTTTAATGAGATGTGAATTTCAGAGCCTGACACCATTTAAAAGCTATTATTAAGTAGAGTTATTTTCTCCTCCTTTCCTCATTTAAACAAGGTAACTAAATGGAAAAATATTGACCTGATGTTAATCCAATGATCCCTTTACGGCCCCTTGATAAAGGGTTGGGGCTAAGTCAGAAAGAAGGTTTAAAAGCCAGCTCCTAAGCAACCAGAGGATCTAGTGAACTGGTGCAGCAAACAGGGCAGTTTGGTGAGGGAGTTCTCCATGAGAAGGAGGAGAGACTACATGACCCTTGCACTTGGGGTGAATTTGTCTGTTACCTTGTTGTCTGCTCGTTTGTTTGTTTATCTGCTTGCTTGCTGTGTGTTTGCTTGATTAAAGAGTGTAGCAGGGTCTGCTGTAGGGCTGTGTGCTGAGCCAAGCGACCTGCTAGGCTAGGCTGAGAACTTCCTAACGAGGCTCTATCCTGCCATCTTTTGGTCCCTTACCTCTTTACAATTCCTTGATGGGGAGAAAGGGAGGTGGGTTAGCTCAGGGAGAACAGGAGTTTTAAAAGTCATTTCCTAAGCCACCAGAGGAGCTAGCAGACAGGGGAGTTTTGCAAGGGAGGGTGAGAGGCAGACACACCTAACAAACATACTCTAAACTTAGGCCAATAACCCCCCAAAAAACAACCAACCAAAACAAAAATCCCTGCTAGAGTAGAAATAGTGCAGGTAGAAGTCTAGCAGCAGAGTAGGGGCGATCCTCTTTATTGCACTGAATGCAGCATGTACGATATTTGCCTTGTATTCAGGTGCCGTATCAAGCAGTCAGCAAAAGCAACTCATGGCCCTCAGAGACCAAAGCCGCTGAACTTGACGAGCTAAGGGAAACAGAGATGTACACAGAGAAGACTTTCAGAAACACAGTAGAGCAGTCCCACACCTAGTGTGACAGCCTCTGTGCTACTAAGGAGGATAAAAGTCTCAGGGAAGGAGCAGAGGGAAACAATCCCATATTTGGGACCCTCCTTCGAGATGATGTCATATCTTCCTGCACTCAGGATATCTCTTCAGGGATAGGACCCTAGTTATGAGGAAGAAACAGGTAATAATAATGGGGGGATTTGATATCAGAAATACAGATAGCTGGGTTTGTGGTGACCAGGAGAACCACATGGTGAACTGCCTGCCTGGTGTGAAGGTTGCAGACTTGGAGACATCTAGATAGATGTATGTGCAGTGCTGGGGAGCAGCTGGTGGTCATGGTACCTGTAGATACCAATGACATAGGGAAAGGTAGGAGAGAAATCCTGGAGGCCAAATTTTGGTTGCTAGGTAAGAGAATGAAGTCCAGGACGTCTACAGTAGTATTCTGTGAAATGCTTCCTGTTCCATGTTCAGGGCCAGCTAGACAGACAGAACTGTAGGGTTTCAATACATGGATGAGATGATGGTGGTGGGAGAAAGCGTTTTGGTTTACTGATAACTTGGAATCTTTGATGAAAGCAGCATTTTACACAGGAAGGATGGGTTCCACCTAAACCAAAATGGAACCACACAGCTGGCATGTAAGTTTTAAAAGGCCGCAGAGGACTTTTTAAACTAAGGGCTAAGGGAAAGTTGACAGGTGCAGAGGAGCATATGATTTGGAGAGAGACATCCCTTAGGGGAGGGTTTATTTAAAAAGATAATCTATATACTAGTAAACATGAGAGGATAAAAGTTGATGAAGTACAATTAGGAGCCAAAGAGAAACAGTCAAATGAAAAAGAGTCCCATTCAGTTGCAACACATGAAGGCAGACAACTAAATATTGACAAATTTTATAAGTGCTTGTATATGAATTCAAGAAATATAAATACTAAGATGGGTGAACTTGAGTGCCTGGTATGAAATGAGGATATCAATATAATAGGCATCACAGAAACTTGGTGGAATGATGATAATCAATGGGACGTGGTAATATCAGGGTACAAAATATATAGGAATAACAGAGTAGATCACGCTGGTGGAAGAGGGACACTATATGTAAAAGAAAGCATAGAGTCAAATATAGTAATAATCTTAAATGAATCGAACTGTATCACAGAATCTCTATGGACAGAAATTCCATACTTGAAAAATAAGTGTACAGAAGTAGGAATACACTACTGACTACCTGACCAGGATGATGACAGTAATTGTGAAATGCTCCGGGAGATCAGACATGCTACAAAAACAGAAAACCCAATAAAATAGGGGATTTCAACTAACCCCAAATTTGCTAGACACATGTCATCCCAGAATGGGATGCAGAGATAAAATTTATAGACAACATATGACTGTTGCTTGGAGCAGCTAGCCCTGGAACTGACCAGGGGAGATCAGTTCTTCATTTAGTGCTAAGTGGAGCACAAGATCTGGGCCAAGAGGTGAACATAGATGAACTACACGGTAACAGCAACCATAATGTAATTAAATTTAACATTCTTGGGGGGGGGGGGGGCGGGGAAAATATCAAAGAAACCCAGCACAGTAGTTTTTAACTTCAAAAGGGGGAACTACACAAAAATGAGGAAGCTAGTTAAATGGAAATTAAAAGGAACAGTCAAAGGAGTGAAATGCCTGGAAGCTGCATGGAAACTATTTAAATACACCATAATAGAGGATCAAATTAAAAGGATACTCCAAATAAAAAGAACTGTAACAGGACCAAAAAAAAGCCACCAAGGCTAAAAAGCAGAGTAAAAGAGATGGTTAGAGGCAAAAAGACATCCTTTAAAAACTGGAAGTCAAATCCTACTGAGGAAAATAGAAAGAAGCATAAACTCTGTCAAGTGAAATATAAAAGTATAATTAAACAGTCCAAAAAAGAATCTGAAGAGCAACTAGCAAAAGACACAAAAACTAAGAGCAATTTTTTTAAAATACATCAGAAGAAAGAAACCTGCCAAACAATCAGCGAGATCTCTGGATGATCGAGGTGCTAACGGAGCACTCAAAGAAGACAAGGCTGTTGTGGAGAAGCTAAATGAATTCTTTGCATCTGTCTTCACTGCAAAGGATGTGAAGGAGATTTGTCACCTAAAAAGAATGGCTCAGGAGTGCCAATCTGAGGAACTGTCTCAGATTAAGGTGTCAGTAGAGGAGGTTTTAGAACAAACTGATACATTTAACATTATAAAGTCACCGGGAACAGGTTGTATTCACCAAGAGTTCTGAAGGAACTCAAATATGACATTGCAGAACTCTCTCCCTCATTCAGTAAGGGTGTGGGACCCTTTCTAAATGGGGGAGGCAACCTAGTGACAGATGATGTGGAAAAAGTTGAAGTACTCAATGCTTTTTTTGCCTTGGTTTTCACAGACAAGGTCAGCTCCCAGACTGCTGCACTGGGCAACACAGTATGGGGAGGAGGTGAGCAGCCATCAGTGGTGAAGGAACAGGTTAAGGACTATTTAGAAAAGCTAGACATGCACAAGACCATGGGTCCAGATCTAATGCATCCAAGGGTGCTGAGGGAGTTGGCTGATGTGATTGCAGAGCCATTGGCTATTATTTTTGAAAATTTGTGGTGATCAGAGGGAGATCCCGGACGATTGGAAAAAGGCAAATATAGTGCCCATATTTAAAAAAGGGAAGAAAGAGAACCCGGGGAACTACAGACTGGTCAGCCTGACTTCAGTCCCTGGCAAAATCATGGAGCAGGTCCTCACGGAATCCAATTTGGAGCACGTGGTGATCAGGAACAGTCAACATGGATTCATCAAGGGCAAGTCATGCCTGACCAACCTGACTGACTTCTATGATGAGATAACTGGCTCTGTGGATATGGGAAAAAGTGGTGGATGAGATATATCTTGACATTAGCAAAGCTTTTGACACGGTCTCCCGCAGTATTCTTGCCAGCAAGTTAAAGAAGTATGGATTGGATGAATGGACTGTAAGGTGGACAGAAAACTGGCTAGATCGCTGGGCTCAACAGGTAGTGATCAATGGCTCGATGTCTAGTTAGCAGCCGGTATCAAGCGGAGTGCCCCAGGGGTCAGTCCTGGGGCTGGTTCTGTTCAACATCTTCATTAATGATCTGGATGATGGGATGAATTGCATCCTCAGCAAGTTTGCAGATGACACTAAGCTGTGGGGAAGATGTAGATACGCTGGAGGGTAGGAGGGACAGGGGCCGGAGGGACCTACACAAATTTGGAGATTGGGCCAAAAGGAATCTGATGCCGTTCAAGAAGGACAAGTGTAGAGTCCTGCACTTAGGACAGAAGAATCCCATGCACCGCTACAGGCTGGGGACAAACTGGCTAAGCAGCAGTTCTGCAGAAAAGGACCTGAGGATTAAAGTGGACGAGAAGCTGGATATGAGTTAGCAGTGTGCCCTTGTGGCCAAGAAGGCCAATGGCATATTGGGCTGTATTAGTAGGAGCATTGCCAGCAGACTGAGGGAAGTGATTATTCCCCTCAATTTGGCACTGGTGAAGTCACACCTGGAGTAGTGTGTCCAGTTTTGGTCCCCCCACTACAGAAGGGATGTGGACAAATTGGAGAGAGTCCATCAGAGGGCAACAAAAATTATTAGGGGTGCTGGGGAACATGACTTACAAGGAGAGGCTGAGGGAACTGGGGTTATTTAGTCTGCAGAAGAAAAGAGTGAGGGGGGATTTGATAGCAGCCTTCAACTACCTGAAGGGGGGCTCCAAAGAGGATGGAGCTAGGCTGTTCTCAGTGGTGGCAGATGACAGAACAAGAAGCAGTGGTCTCAAGTTGCAGTGGGGGAGGTCTAAGTTAGATATTAGGAAACCCAATTTCACCAGGAGGGTGGTGAAGCACTGGAAGGGGTTACCTAAGGAGGTGGTAGAATCTCCTTCTTTAGAGGTTTTTAAGGCCCTGACAAAGCCCTGGCTGGGATGACTGAGTTGGTATTGGTCCTGCTTTGAGCAGGGGATTGGACTAGATGACCTCCTGAGGTCTCTTCCAACACTAATATTCTATGATCCTTAACTATGGTATGTAACCTATCACTTAAATCAGCCTCTGTACCAGATGACTGGCAGATAGCCAATGTAACACCAATTTTTTAAAAAAGGCACCAGAGGTGATCTGGCAATAAAAGGCTGGTAAGCCTGACTTCAGTACCAGGCAAATTGGTTGAAACTATAGTAAAGAACAGAATTATCAGACACATTGATGAACACGATATGTTGGGGAAGAGTCAAGATGACTTTTGTAAAGGAAAATCATGCCTCATGAATCTATTAGAATTCTTTGAATGTGTCAAACATGTGGACAAGGGTGATCCAGCTGATAGAGTGGACTTTCAGAAAACATCTGACAAAGTCCCACATCAAAGGCTCTGAAGCAAAATAAGTAGTCATGGGATAAGAGAGACTGTCCTCTCATGGATCAGTAATTGGTTAAAAGATAGACAACAAATGGTAGGAATAAATGGTCAGTTTTCACAATGTAAAGTGGTAAATAGCAGTGTCCCCCAAGGATCTGCACTGGGATTTGTGCTGTTCAACATATTCATAAATGATCTGTAAAAAGGGGTAAACAGTGAGATACAAAGCTGGCAGATGAAACAAAACTACTCAAGATAGTTAAGTCCAAAGCTGACTGTGAAGAGTTACAAAGGGATCTCACAAAACTGGATGACTGGGCAACAAAATGGCAGATGAAATTCAATGTTGATAAATGCAAAGTAATGCACATTGGAAAACATAATCCCAACTATACATACTAAATGATGGGGTCTAAATTAGCTGTTACTGCTCAATAAAAAGATCTTTGAGTCATCATGGATCATCCGCTCAATGTGCAGTGGCAGTCAAAAAAGCTAACAGAATGTTACAAACCATTAGGAAAGTGATAGATAGTAAGACAGAAAATATCATAATGCCACTGTATAAATTGATGGTACACCAACACCTTGAATACTGCATGCAGTTCTGGTTACCCCATCTCAAAAAAAGATATATTAGAACTGGAAAAGGTACAGAAAGACAACAAAAAATAATTAGGGGTATGGAACAGATTCCGTATGAAGAGAGATTAAAAAGTCTGAGACTGTACATCTTAGAGAAGAGACAACTTAAGGGGGGAATATGACAGAGGTCTGTAGAATCATGAATGGTGTGGAGAAAGTGAATAAGGAAGCATTATTTACACCTTCATAAGAACCATGGATAACCAAATGAAATTACTAGACAGCAGATTTAAAACAAATATAAGGAAGTACTTATTCACACCCCACCCAGCCAGCCTGTGGAACACAGTAAATGCCAACTATGATTTTAACAGCCACATTAACATGTTACTTGTGTTTATTATTTCTTTTCCTATTTTCCCAATTAAATGCATAGCTGAATTATAGGGAAGCAATGGACTCCAAATGCAAAAATTCTATTAATGATGTAAAAGAATGCCTATGGGCATTTGCCAACTCCAGTTACATCCTAAACATTAGCAACTTCACGTATTTCTACAAAACAGTAGAAATGTGGTAAAATGTCTTATATTTGAAGTGTAATGATCAGAAGTCACACTAAAACACAGTAAGTGACCTTGAAGCAAAAATACAAATATTTATCACATGAATAATGAATAAAATTGGGACTTTACAAGACTTGTATTGTACAAGAGAAAGCCTTAAGCAGCATTGAAAAAAGGGCAAATGCAGACAGAGGAAACCCATAAACAAACAGGGAAAATGGAAGGGAAGCACAAACATACAAATTGCAAAGGAAAAATATGAATTAGTAACTTTCACTTATCAAAAAAGGAGCCTGTCACAGAAGCAATCATTCAGCTGAAACTGGCTTGTTGCAAATCACACTTACTTTGATACGTCAAGCAGGAAGTCATTCAGTTCAGTCTGTTTGGCAAGACCCCTGCACACCTGAGGGAAACACATTATACATTGTTGCTTATTCCAGGAGAACACTGGACTCATAATGAAACTGTAGGACAAACATTTTATTGGTCTAATCTGTATATAAACAAACAGGTATATATAACAACACGTGTAAAATGTACCAAAAAGCTAATACAGGTTTGTATGTCGGGCTTCAAGTTTAAATATCTTTTTGCAGAGCTGTGGATATGTTAACATGGATGAGCAATACATTTCTCCATCTCTGCTAAAAAAAAAATACTGCCTATTGTTCAGTACTGTAAAATCTGAGGTGCCATTAACTGGCATCTTTGGGTCCTGCTACGAAATCAACTTAACTACTGCACTTCCATAACAAATGCTACACCCTTGCTGGGAATGCTAATAGCATTTGTTTCCTTTATCCCTTATCCTGTTCCTTCATCACTTCTCTCAGCTTGCCAAAAGTAGCCCATAAAGGCACCTAATGAGTGAAGTGAAGCAGAATTGCTAGATTCCCCTTCCCCATGCTCTTTCTTTGGGGAAGTCAACAGGATTACAGAGACCGAATACAATTAACAGCGCAGGGAAAGGAAAATATTGCTGGATGAAGTGAGGACTTTGAACCCCATTGCTACTTCACCAGATTTCATATTCATTTCATATTAGTTGACAAAAGAATTTTACTCCTATAATGTGCATGGAGCTTTGCAGAAAGAATAAAGAAAACGGGCCTTTACCGCTCTGCACCTTTTATATCATAAAATACCATTCAAATCTGATAATGCTTTATACATGTGCAAAGTGGATGTAAATAACTACATAAAATGTGAAGAATCAGACCCACAGTTTCTACTTAGATTTACTCTATGGTTCCTTAAAAGTGCCATGAAACAATTAACAATTAGGCTAAGGGATGACTTGATCACAATCTCTGGAGAACAAAATTTGATAATCAGTTTTTGAGTATAGCAGACAAAGGTATAACATGATCCAATGGATGAAGTTGAAAAAAAAAATTCAGACTGGAATAAGGCACACATTTTTAACAGTGAGGACAATTAGCCATTGGAACAATTTACCAGTGGTACCGGTGGAATCTCCATCACTGCCAACTTTTAAAACAAGATTAGATATTTTTCCAAGTTATGGGCTCAAACTTTTAAAGGAATTTAGGCGTTGCTGCACTTGCAATGCCTAACTGACTTAAGAGCCTACGTCTCATTTTCAAAATGGATTTAGGCACTTAATCCAGGGGACAATGTGATTTAAGCTCCTAAATGCCTTAATCCCTTTTGAATATAAGTTTTAGGCTCCTAAATCAGGTGTTGCAAAGCTCAGCGCAGCAACACCTAAATACCTTTAAAATCTGGCTCTGCTCTAGTTCAAACAGGAATTAATTCAGGGCTATCCTATGGCCTGAATTATGCACGAGATCAGATTAGATGATCACAATGGTCCCTATGAGTCAATGAATTCAGACCCACCTGTACTTGATGTATTGCTACCGAGGCCCATGCAAGATTTGCTGTTGCAACCTGAAACAAAATATAAGAAACCAACTTTGAGGAAGTCCAGTAAATTTCAAACCAGCTCTATAATACTTTGTTTTTTGATCCAGCTGCTAAATGTCTTTGAATATCCTAATACTTCACCGGCTGAGATGTTTTAGATCATAGACAGGGAACTATATTTTGCAGGGGAGGGAGGACAGACAATGAATTTATGAAAGGTGTAACAGGGCTACCAGTGGTTCATTGTTCTAAAAGAGTATTCAGGTCACACACAGCAAGTGTTTAATACTTCTCATTTGTTTTGTGCCATTGGGAGGCTCACAGAGCTGTGCTCTCCAGAGGCAGCATGACAGATTCACCCCAGCAAACAAAAGACAGAAGCAGCTCTTCCAAGAACTCAAGAGGGGCTTTAAAAACTACATTTCATACATTGTTAAAATGTTTCTGCCACACAATGAAAGATCCTTGTGACAACAAAATATTCTTTATGAGGACCAATCCATTAAACCACCAATATTTCTAAGGGAAAATCTCTGTTTGTGGACAGGCACTGCTTTCTTCATTGCCATTTGTGTTTCAGAAGAATCAGATATGATCACTAAAACAAGACTTCTGTTTAAAATATGTCAGTTTCTGTACAACATTTCAAACAAATGTCTTGTAATCTGTAGTTAGCTAAATTTAAATAAGATGTGCTACCAGGCATAATCTCCTGTCCTTAAAGCACACAGGTTTTGTTGGGAACAAACAGAACTGTAAAAAGTCTACTGTTATATACTCTATTACAGCGTTTCTCAAACTGGGGTGTGCAGACCACTGGGGTTCCCCCGAGCGTACCCCAGGGGGTTCGCGGGCCCTGCTGATCAACTCCTCTCCAGCCCTCCCAGCGCCTCCTGCACCCAAACTCTCTCCCAGAGCTCACACCCTGCATCAATTCCTGCACCCCAAACCCCTGCCCCGGCCTAGTGAAAGTGAGCGAAAGTGGGGAAGAGCGAGCGACAGAGGGAGGGGGGATGGAGTGAGCAGGAGGCAGGGCTTCAGGGAAGGGGCAGAGCAGGGGCGTGGCCTCAACAGAGGGGGAGGGGTAAGGGCTGAGCTGGGGGTTCCCGAAAAATTTTACATCAAAATGGGGGTCCTTGGGTTCCTAAAATTTGAGAACCGCTGTTCTATTAATATACATATTTCCTATAGAAGATACTGTAGCTTTTTTTAACTGCATAACTGTGGCATAAGATGTTTTGTGAGATAAAATTAAAAAGATTAAAAGGATACAAGTTACCTTAAAAATTCTCAGATTAGAACGAAAACATTTTGTGCAGCATTATTTATTTTTTAAACAAAAAGCTACTGAATTATTGGAAATGTAGCAATTAGTTTAAAGTAGGTCCCAAATGTAAACAAATTGTCCAATACATACACAGCTTTGTACAGAACAAAATATGTGTAAGACCTACAAGAAGTGTGGTTTTATTAACTGCTGAAGTTATTCTAGGGAAGGTGAGGTTACTCACCCTATGTAGTAACTGTAGTTCCATAGCATTTTTGCTTCGGCACAAAGAGAAGGGGATCTTGCCAGCTGTTGTTGGTTGATGTAAAACATGCAAGCTATGCTGTCTGTCATGTTTTAACAGATTTGTCTCTGATTCCTGACTGCCCTCAGCTCCAGAAGGTAGATATGTAAACGACCTTCTTGGGCAGACCATCGGCCCTGAATAGCATTGTCAAGGTTCCTCCCCCACTCTGAACTCTAGGGTACAGATGTGGGGACCTGCATGAAAAACCTCCTAAGCTTATCTTTACCAGCTTAGGTCAAAACTTCCCCAAGGTACAAAATATTCCACCCGTCGTCCTTGGATTGGCCGCTACCACCACCAAACTAATACTGGTTACTGGGGAAGAGCTGTTTGGACGCGTCTTTCCCCCCAAAATACTTCCCAAAACCTTGCACCCCACTTCCTGGACAAGGTTTGGTAAAAAGCCTCACCAATTTGCCTAGGTGACTACAGACCCAGACCCTTGGATCTTAAGAACAATGAACAATCCTCCCAACACTTGCACCCCCCCTTTCCTGGGAAAAGTTGGATAAAAAGCCTCACCAATTTGCATAGGTGACCACAGACCCAAACCCTTGGATCTGAGAACAATGAAAAAGCATTCAGTTTTCTTACAAGAAGACTTTTAATAGAAATAGGAGTAAATAGAAGTAAAGAAATCCCCTCTGTAAAATCAGGATAGTAGATACCTTACAGGGTAATTAGATTCAAAACCATAGAGAACCCCTCTAGGCAAAACCTTAAGTTACAAAAAAGATACACAGACAGAAATAGTTATTCTATTCAGCACAATTCTTTTCTCAGCCATTTAAAGAAATCATAATCTAACACATACCTAGCTAGATTACTTACTAAAAGTTCTAAGACTCCATTCCTGGTCTATCCCCGGCCAAGACGACTACAGACAGACACAGACCCTTTGTTTCTCTCCCTCCTCCCAGCTTTTGAAAGTATCTTGTCTCCTCATTGGTCATTTTGGTCAGGTGCCAGCGAGGTTACCTTTAGCTTCTTAACCCTTTACAGGTGAGAGGAGCTTTCCCCTGGCCAGGAGGGATTTCAAAGGGGTTTACCCTTCCCTTTATATTTATGACAAGCATATGTCCCTAGATGAGCCTCCCAATCCAACAACAAAGTTAAATTTGTCTTTATGGTGATGGTTGTAGCTGGCTGGATAAAGGGTACTCTGGCACAGACATTGTGAAGTTTCTTCAGACTGTTTGGTCAGCATATAAACTGGAAGCAGAAAAGGCATCACCTTGTATGACATGTTATGGCAGCTTGTACTTTTGTATGTCCCAGAAGCTGAAGACAATTTCTTGTCAAAGTCTGGGGGCTTATTTGAATCTTTGCAATGTGGTTTGAATGAGTCGAAATGGGTCCATGAGGAGGGAAGCTCTGGCTGCTACTGTGTCTAAGGAGTCGCCTATGAATTCTACTCTTTGTATAGAGGTCTAAGTGGACTTTTCTACATTGACCCGGAGATCTTGTCTGAGGAACAGGGACAAAGCTATCTTCATGGTGGAAAGAACCTCACAGAAAGACCAACCAGTTGTTGAGGTATGGAAAAACTATCATCACCTTCCAACACAGACAGGTGGCAACCATTGCCAATACCTTTGAGAATACTCTTGGAGCAGAGAAAAGGCCAAATGGAAGTACCCAACATTGGAAGTGGTCTCAGCTGACCAGAACCCGAAGGAATCTCTTTGTGAGATGGGTGAATCATGATATGAAAATATGCATCCCGAAGGTTGAGGACCAAAAACCTAGATCCAACGATGGACTTTTTAGCTGCAAGGGTCCCCATCCTGAATTTCTGTACTTTCACTAAGATGCTATTAAGTCTTAGATCTAGAATAGGTCTCCACTCTTCTATGGGACCAGAGAATACTTGGAGTAAAATCCCTTCTCCCTGTGCTGAGCAGGAACTGGTTCTATGGCTCCGAAGCATAGAAGGAAAGTGATTTCCTGTCTCAAGTATTTGTGAGAGGGATCCTTTAAAATGGAGAGGGAAAAGGGGTGGGGTTGGAGATGCAGGTCAAATGAATGCAGTAACCTGATCTTATAAGCTCCAAGTTCAAGTGGAGAGTCACGTGGTCCCATGGAGACATGTAATTCCAGTGACTGTGTCAAACCTGGTACCAATAAATGTTCAGTACTCATCAGGGGAGGGGAGACTCTGGATCATCTGAAACTAACAGGTAGCTAGAATACCTAAACTCCTGTAAGACTGTGTGGGTTAATGGTACCGAGAGAGGAGTCTACCCAGAAGAGTCTGTTGGAGTGGAAGTCATCAGTACCAACAATGTTCATTGCCTCAAAGAGCGTGTGGTCTGAGGTGGCTTCTTAGACTGAAGGAGTCATGGTGCTAAGTACCAGAGGTTGTGGAGGAAGGTCCATCGGTACCATCTTGCTAGAAACAAGCTGCTTCTCTCTGCTGCCCTGCTTGCATTTTGATGGTACCCAAAATAGTTTAAGTACCAATGCACATTTAGAATCATGGCTCCTAGAGGAACTCAAGAGTCTTTAAAGCACTATTGGTTGGTACAGGAGGAGCATGGAGCCTCAGGTGGTATCCAGCCCAGAACCTGAGGGCTTGGACATGGTCAACTTGTGAGAAAACCAAAATCTTTTTGAAACAGGCTCTTTGTGAGGAAAGGTAAAACTCCTTTTCTGAAAGTCACTCCCAGAATGCGGTGTCAAGGTAGAAAGGGCACTCTGCTCACTTGGAGACTGATGAACGGGCAGAGGGTCTCTCATAACTCTCTGGTGAGGGTGAAGAGAGCTCTCTCTGATGAACTATTGAAGTCTAATCTCTGTTTTCTTAGCCCTGCTCTTAAGTCAAAGTTCCCCTGAGCCAATGGCTCACTGGACTGATGTGGTTAAGGCATGTCAATTTTATAGCCAACAGTACACAAAGGAGTAATGTGGCCAGCACCACATCCAACTGCCTTTGGCTGCCCTAACCCGATGGATCAAATACTCATTTTCCCCCTGGGTGTACTGGAGGTGGCTTTTCAGTGTGAGACTAAGCAAGATTCAAACCTCTGACCTTCAGGATTGTAGTCAAGCACCTTAATCACTCAGCCACCACACTTCTAATGGCACTGCACCTCAGCTCTTAAGGGCTGAGCAGAAATTGCATTTGTGAGGGATGTGCATGCCCCCAGATAAGGAATGCACCAGGAATGCCTGCTGATGAGTGGGATAGCCTATTGGTAGGTGAGGCAACACATGAATCTTGGTGATCCTGGTATACTGCCTTCACCTGGAGTGAAAGCCTCCCAAAAGGAGGGTGGGGGAACACCCTGAACAGGCACTGCTACCAAACATCTCTGATCAAAGGTGCATGAAACACATGCACACTTGAAGGGGAGCACCGTACTCGAAGAATAAATGCTTTGAAAAAGTTGACCAGTGTAGAAACACTACCTACCCATATTGCAAAATATAGCTTTACCGAAAGGTTTAAATTGAGCTCTGTGTAACTTGGTAATGTCCTTTTAAACAGTAGCAATTTCATTCTGTAACACTAGTTCATGTACTTGTAATAGCCTGAGCTTTCATTGACCCACCCTTCCATTAAGGTGCTGACAACATCTATTATTTTAAAATTCATAATCAATAAACAATTGATAACAACATGCTTTCAATTATTCCCACAAGATGGAACAAAACAATTAGAAAATGCTGTGTGTATGAAATGAATCTTTACCACTTCCCACTCAGAATACCAATGAGAATCAACCGGCCTTATAAGGCCCACTCTCCAAGTACATAACTCAATTACAAAAAATATCAAAAAAAAAAGGAGGAAAAAAAAGGAGGAAGTCTGGGGTCAAAAGTAGCTGGCACCATCTTGAAGGGGGAAACTTAAAAAGAAAACCAGCTGCAAAATTTTAGGCCTTACCTCCTGGTGACTGAGATGGAAGGCTTCTTTGCCCCAATGCCGATAAAGCTCCAGGATACCAATCAAATCACCAATTGCAGTGACAATCGGTAAACAAAGAACAGATTGGATACGAGTCCCTGATTCCAGTCCAGTACCTTTGGGAAATCGTTCATCCTAAAAAGTGCAAACAATGTTTCATCAAATGTAAATATTATAACATTAATATAAAAAATAAATCAACATTTCTCTCTCGGCTGGCTGAACCACTTAGCACAAACAGCTACACCCTTGACGTTCAAGAACTCAATCAAAAATGTCTCTCCATGGTTATTCTACAAATATAAATGACCTTATCCAAAGTTAGAGTCAGTTATGGTATCAGATGCAAGCTTTGCATTTATTTTTAAAGTACATCTCTTTTAACCTCACGCTCAGCAGAAATAGTACCTTATTGCTGAGGCTAGTCTGTACAATGGCAGAAAGAAAACTAAATACACTGGCAACTGTGCTGTGTCTACACTACTGTGGTAAGTCAACCTAAGTTACTCTACTTCAGCTATGTGAATAATGTAGCTGGAGTTGACGTAGCTTAGGTAGACTTACTGCAGTGTCTACGCCGTACTGGGTCAACAGGCGAGCACTCTTCACTAGACCCGCTAAATGGACCCCATGTGCATCGACTGCAGCAGTGTCGATCCCGCAGTAGTGTAGACGTAGCCTCTGAATTGAATTGCAGCAACTCAAACCACAGGGTTACCAAGCAGGCAATAGCCTCTGCGGGAGTAAGTAATCAAAGCCTGAGGCACTCACCGGTGCCAAAGGCCCCATGGAGACACAAATCTGCACTAATAATTCCCAAACTATCCCAATACTGAGGACAAAAGTTACATCTATACAAGACAGAAAGGCTCTTCCCCATATCCTATTGTGCTTTACCACCCATCCTTAGTATACCTGTTCTCAAACTTGGGCAAAAATTACAGGAAAGAATGTCATGACGATGAAATGCTACCACAAAGGGGTCCAGTCTATCAAGTTGTGCCATTAATAAGATATGCCCCAGGCTTTACAGATCAAATGCCCCAGGAAAGGGAACTTATCATGAATAGGAAAATTGCCCATATGCTATTTTTTACTGGGGTTGTAACTAATCTCGAGGTGTAACTGTGGGCCCACACTCTTGAGCACTAACTCTTTAATCGTCGACTCTCAACAGATGATCCCTGCAGCGTGCTCCAGGGAAAGGAGAACACCCCTCCTAGCTTGGCCAATCTGCTGTAGTGGAAAAAAATGCCTTCCTCACCCCAAATAAGGTGATCATTTTCCCTTTTAGCATGACAGTGAGGGTCAATCTGAATGTAACCCATAGCCTGAAAGCAATCGTCGCTCAAACCAATGGTAAATAGTCCCTCCCTCAGGCAACCCCAAAGGAAGGAGAATGTGCAGAACTTCAGACTGTCAGGAAGCAACGTAACAGGAGGATCCTACTTCCACTAGCAGACTCTTTTAGTGCCTGCTTGCATGGAGAGGGATCTGGCAAGTCAGTGTACAAGGGCCTGCTGCTTCCCCTTGCTGAAACACTCCAAAGCCTCTGGAACCCATTCATCCTGGTCAATAACCTCCTTGTAGAAAAGCAAACAAGAATAAGGGGTCTGGGAGGAGAGGAAAACAGGCCAGGTGGAAGCAGCCCTTGCATTTTTCCCAAATCCAACCCACAGGCCATTGTAACACTGCTCACTCTCTGCTGAGATGGAGAGCCTGAATTCTAGAAGAACATAGACTACGCAGAAAAGATTTCTTCTGAAACGAAGGTGAATGACTCGGCACATATGGATATGCACAATCTTTGCAAATAAAGATCTATTTGAGAAGAGAAAAGCTGCCATGCTATACTGGTGCCCTGGTGAGAGTGTAAACCGGAAGACATTATTCATACATTTCCCCCCACAAAAACTCTAGAATTTGATTATGAATATGAAAGATACATATATAAAACATTAAGGTATTCACTGAAAACTACTGAGAAAATTTTCAAGTAATGCAGTCAAGTAGTGTCATGTATTAAATCAAAATTTGGTTGACTGTGCAAGTTAATAGAGTGTCAGTCACTTTAGCATTTGGGCTTGGCATACTGCCTGTTGTGAGGGCTAGGAAGGGAATTTTGGCTGATCATGCTTTTTTCTCCCAGGGATTTTTAGTGCACAGTAGTGTTATTTCCCTTTTCTGGCAGAAAAAAAGTTAGTTTTAAAAAAATGTATAACATTTGTAAAAATTAAAAAAATTATACAGGGATGAGTTTTTATTAAACCAATCCAGACACAGAGAATTCATGCTTCTGGTCAGACACTACAAGTAGCAATGTAAATTATTTACTCTATGAATAATCCAGTTTACATTTCAACAATAATACATTTTTTGGGGAAAAAAAATCCATGTATCTCTTTAAAAAGAGAAAGTAATTTACCCCCAGAATATCTTCTACTAACAAAGTTTTTCTATATTTGGCTACATATGCAGATATTGTGGTGCCAAGTGCAATGGGCCCTGCAGGAATGAGCTGTGGTTGTCCTTCCTTAGCTCCCGGAGGTGTGAACACACAGAGGCTCTAATCAGAAGAAGAAAGAAAATGCCATTAGAAAGTTGGACTGTATTTGCACTGTAATTTGTGTTATTATGTACTATACAATAAATAATAAGAAGAATTAAAGGATAAATTAAAATAATTTAGGTAGATCCATTTTGAGCTGATGCAATGAAACTGAGGTGGACTGATGGACTCAGCTTCATTCTGTCAACAACTGCATCAAGAGATTATAGCAAATTCAGCCCTGGCTTAAGTGGATACACCTATTGTAGTCAATATCCACTGGGCTCACTTACATCAGAGATAGATTCTGCCCTTTTGAATACATTATGTATTGTATATAGAACTCCAGAGCAGTAAGTGACAAGATAACAGAAAACTACTCTTTTGTCAAGGATACATTTACTTCCAACTTTTCAAAGAAAAGTTTTAACAAACATGGATAACTCCAAGTTCTTGTTTCTCTTTCCTGTTACTTCCCCACCTCTATCTCCATGGTCAGGTGGCTTTGGCCCTGAACCTGCAATTGTATCTAGGCAGATAGACATTTGAACCCATGTGAAGCACAACTGACGACAGAGGGCCTCTGAGCAAGTGTGAAAGTGTCCCGCTGCGTGCATTCTGTTTTGCTGCCTTTGCACCCAAGATCAATCCGAGCTGATTATGTTGCTGAAGACTCAGAAGTAGTTATGACAACTTTCACTTTATGAAAGCCTTCCTCAAAACAATGACTTTTTTTTTAAATAAAGCTGAAGTATAAACCAAGGTAGCATTAGTAAAGTAAATAAGGCCAGCACAGAAAAAAGCTGCTGGCTAAATGGATCCAACTGCAGCATCAAGGCCTAAGAGAGACTAAACTAAGCATCTATTTTTTCCTCTTATTAAAATCAAACATTAAATTACAAATAATAAATAGATTGAACACAACCACTAGCATACATAGGGGCTAACCTGCCAGCCCTCCGGGTGCCCATCTCCCATTGGGAGTCTAGGAGAGTTGTGTTCACAAGGATTTTAGGATCAACTATATACTGCAAGGAACAATCCCATGCTGGAAGGAAAATGGAATAGACGATCACCATCTTCCATTTCATGAGTCTATAGAAGTAGTTATGGCTTTCTGTAAGGTATTTATTGCTAGATGAATGGAACAAGTAACCCAGCCTGCCATGAATCAAAGTAGCGCCATTACCTTCAATGAGGAACTAGTCCATAGTTTCAGTACTATTTCCCTGTTTGTTACTGCAATGACAGTGCTGTTTGAGTTACTGTTTTTTGCTGGGTTTCAGAGTAGCAGCCGTGTTAGTCTGTATTCGCAAAAATAGAAGGAGTACTTGTGGCACCTTAGAGACCAACAAATTTATTTGAGCATAAGCTTTCGTGAGCTACAGCTCACTTCATCGGATGCATTCAGTGGAAAATACAGTGGGGAGATTTATATACACAGAGAACATGAAACAATGGGTGTTACAATACACACTGTAACGAGAGTGATCACTTAAGGTGAGCTATTACCAGCAGGAAAGCGGGGGTGGGGGTGGGGGGAGAACCTTTTGTAGTGATAATCAAGGTGGGCCATTTCCACCAGTTGACAAGAATGTCTGAGGAACAGTGGGGGATGGGGGAAATAAACGTGGGGAAATAGTTTTACTTTGTGTAATGACCCATCCACTCCCAGTCTTTATTCAAGCCTAAATTAATTGTATCCAGTTTGCAAATTAATTCCAATTCAGCAGTCTCTCGTTGGAGTCTGTTTTTGAAGTTTTTTTGTTGAAGAATTGCCACTTTTAGGTCTGTAATCGAGTGACCAAAGAGACTGAAATGTTCTCCGACTGGTTTTTGAATGTTATCACCTTCAGCCCCCAACTAAAACCTCTCCAATGCATCATCAAGGATCTACAACCTACCCTGAAGGACGACCCATCACTCTCACAGATCTTGGGAGACAGGCCACTCCTTGCTTACAGACAGCCCCCCAACCTGAAGCAAATACTCACCAGCAACCACACACCACACACCAAAAACACTAACCCAGGAACCTATCCTTGCAACAAAGCCCGTTGCAACTGTATCCACATACCTATTCAGGGGACACCATCATAGGGCCTAATCACATCAGCCACACTATCAGAGGCTCGTTCACCTGCACATCTACCAATGTGATATATGCCATGTGCCAGCAATGCCCCTCTGCCATGTACACTGGCCAAATTGTACAGTCTCTACATAAAAGAATAAATGGACACGAATCAGATGTCAAGAATTATAACATTTAAAAACCAGTCGGAGAACACTTTAATCTCTTTGGTCACTCGATTACAGACCTAAAAGTTGCAATTCTTCAACAAAAAAACTTCAAAAACGGACTCCAACGAGAGACTGCTGAATTGGAATTAATTTGCAAACAGGGTACAATTAACTTAGGCTTGAATAGAGACTGGGAGTGGATGGGTCATTACACAAAGTAAAACTATTTCCCCGTGTTTATTTCCCCCCCCGCACCGTTCCTCAGACATTCTTGTCAACTGGTGGAAATGGCCCACCTTGATTATCACTGCAAAAGGTTCCCCCCCCTCCATCCCCCTGCTTGTAATAGCTCACCTTAAGTGATCACTCTCGTTATAGTGTGTATGGTAATACCCACTGTTTCATGTTCTCTATGTATATAAATCTCCCCACTGTATTTTCTACTGAATGCATCCGATGAAGTGAGCTGTAGCTCATGAAAATAAATTTGTTAGTTTCTAAGGTGCCACAAGTACTCCTTTTCTTTTTGTTTTTTGCTGGTTACTGCTTCAGATCTATTTGGCTTTCTTCTCTAGCCAGCTGACACTGTACTAGTTGTAAGATTTGAAGGATCACTCAGTCACTCAAAAGCATCTGACAGGCTGCCACTGGTGGCTGAAATACTGTGAGACATCATGCATATCAGCAAGAAAATTAGCTAAAATGTTGATTAATGGGTTAAATAATTATTTAAGTTGTATTTCTAGAAAGCAGGACTGTTCTACTTAATTTACTCTTTGCTTGTTAGTAAAAATAAATCCACTAAGATACTGTTCTCTACTGTCAGAATGTTCTCTTCTCTTCCCTGCTCCTAACCAGTTCCCCTTTAAAATGATTTCGTTTTACTTCTCAAATAATCAGACATCCAAAGTTGAATGGCAAAACAATAAAGCAACATGTTAGTGACTGTCAGTATAACAGTCACATAAGATTATTAAATGCACAGGAAGCAGACTGATATTTCAAACATTAATTGGAATCCTGGCTCTATTGAAATTAATAGCAAAACATCCATTGACTTCAAGGGGCCAGGAATTCCTGCCCTTATTTTTATCTACTTTCGGTAATTATGTGGCCCCAGGTACCATAGTATCTGAGTGCCTCACAATTTTTATCTTCACAACCACCCCCAGTGAGGTAGGGCAGTACTATCATACTCATTCTACAAATGGGGAACAGAGATACAGAGCGGCTCAGTGACTTGCCCAGTCACACAAAAAGACTGTGGCAGAGCACAGAATCAAATTCTGGCTTCCCAAGTCTGAAGCCTAGTGCTCTAGCCACTGCATCATCCTTTTTTTAAAAAAATTCTTTACATTAATAAAACCCAAAGCACTTTTTGAAGAGACTCTTTTTAAATAGGCAAGGGGTGGCTTGTTACTAGTTTGGTGCTGAAATCTTTAGCCCAAATGGTTTGATTTGTTTCAATAGCAAAATTAAATAAAACTGAACCAATAATAATATGCAGAATTTCCATACAGTAAGTAACAATAATGATAAATAGTATTATGACTTTTGGTATGAAATAAACAGGAGATACACTAAGGATGAAAGCTCCTTATTCATGCAAATGTCCCTACTAATAAAAATTATGGAAACAGAAATCAGAAAATATATAATATTTAGGGAACAATTTCTCCAAACCGAATGTACTGCAAGCTTTTTCATTAGGCATCAGAAAGTCTTAATTGTCCAGACACATATGCAGTCATATGATTGCACTGATTAATTTTACCATCAGATGCTGTGTTCATTAAGTCTATTATAGGGATTAAATTCCCCAAGCTTCAAATACTATCACAGACATTATTTTTAAGGATAATTAATATTAATGAATTTTGTTTATATCTTAGGTATATCAAACCTAAAGCTTCCTTTGCCAACAGTGGAAAGCGATACTGCATGTACTCTTCTGCTATGAGAGAATCAAACTGTTCAGAACAGAGCACCACCTTGAAAGACAGAACAAAAACACCACCTTCTTTCTGAGGCCCTTTTATTTCCTAAAATGGTTTCAGTTTGGGTATAAGGTTGAATCAGGGGACTGGCAGTAATTTTGTTATTTGAATATTACAGTGCCCTAAATATGAATGACCCTTTGTAGACAAAGCAGCAGCAAATCCCAGTAGATTTTATAATCTCAGGGCCTGATCCTGGAAACACTACCAGACACAGGGCTTACCACCATGAGTAGTCCCATCCAACTGATTCCTCATTTGGTAGCTTCTTGTGTTATATCTGATTGTTGTTTGTTTCACAGCACCCAAACTGTGCTAAGTGTGTTATTAAAACACCAAAAAGACAGGTCCCTATCCTGAAGAGTTCAGAATCTAAGTAGGGTACAAAACACAAAGACAAGGAGCAGCAAGGGCCAGGAGGACAATGGGTACAAATACAGAGTCATGAGCTGACTTTGGTGGTCTTAATGCATCTTGTGGATTTTTTCATGTATTAAATGTTTTGTCAGGTGAGGGTTTCGACTATGCAAAGGGGGACAAAGAAATGGTTGGGAAGGTGAGAAGAATGGTCAAGCCAGAGGAGCAGAAAGGCATGCAGAACTCAACTAGAGGAGGAGGAAGGAATGAAAACTGAGAAGGGGATTGGATCAGAGGATATAGAAACTTTCACCTGTCTCTGGGTGGGCGTGATAAAAGTAAATGCCATCTGCTTGCAGTGACCTACACTGAATTAGATGGTAGTCCTGTGTCCAGATCACATAAATACCACTAGAACAATTGTTGACCGTGTTAGAAGAGAGGTTAAGGGCTTGTCACTGCAGAGACTTTGTACAGGGCAAGCCAGGCTATGAATCTACAGTGCACTAGCCTGCCATGCACTAAAAGTTCCATAGTGCGCTTTGACCTACTGTTTCTAACTTTTAGCTCTCATGACAGTTACAGTATCAGAGTGACATCAAAAGTTACTGAAATCCTGCATCCTGTTACGAATAGTGGTATGTCCAATCACACTATGGAACTTTTAATTCACAGTAGCAGGGTCCTCATGGCCACATAGTACATGGCAGCCTTGTAGGCTGTAGATACATATCCCAACTTGCCGTTCACTAGATCTCTGAATAGATATGCCCTTAGTACAGAATGGGCCTGGATGCTGTGCTCCCTCTAGATCAAGATTGAGGTACCTTGATGGAGGTAGTGAGGAGAAACTGTATCTCTTTTGTAGATACAGATCTTCAGTAACTTGTGATATCAGTCTGATATTGTCACACCAATGGGAACCAAATTATCTTAAAAATTAAAAAATAAATAAATAAATAAATAAATAAATAGTCCTTTAGCTCTGATAGATTCCACCATGGTGTATTCCATACTACTTACGTGATCTGAAGAAACAACACTTCTTTGGACAGGAAAGTGCTAGTGACCATGCACAAGACAACCATTTTCTTCTGCTGCACCTAGTAGAGGCAGGTGCAATACTGAGGTTTGGTGCTCATTCACTTAAGTCTAATCTGAGACATTATGCTCTGAATCCATATAAATTCACAACTTCTTTTTAAGTTTGGCCTTTTGAAGGGACAAGGGAACTGTTCAAGTCAGATTCTTTGCTATACAAGTGTAGTTTCTTATATGTAGTGAGAAAGAAAATTTAAGAATCCAGCAGAAATCTACCTTTCAATATAATGGATAAACCCATAAAAGTCTGCAAAAGACGGCCAGAATAGAAAAGCATTTTTATTCTGCTTTCAATTACATTCTTATAATCTAATGGAATGCATATACATTATTATATTCAACTGGGAATTTTACGTTTACATGGCTACTTGCCTTTCATGAGACTTAAAACTTAATCCGAGTTTGACGTTATTAAGCTTATTTCAATAAAAGCAAGAAGAATATATTATGCAACAGACACAAAGTAGGCGTCTTGGGATCTGAATAGAAATGAACCATCTTAATAAAACTCAAGAAACCACCACACACAGAAAATGCAGTTCCCTCCCCCCCCCCCCGATTTGTTTTTAAAAAATCAAATAAGCTAATAAACCTACATGCACATTTCTTTCTTTCTAAATTTTGTTTTTGTTAATTTGTACACTTCTAGGGGAAAGGAGGGCTGAAGATTTAGAAAAACATAAGACTATGATTATTGGTATGTGTATTAATAGTATTATTTGTTTAGCACTGAGAGTGTGCTTGACGTTGTACAGTATCCAAAAATGCAGATGTTCCATGAAACACACAAAGATGGGAGTAAGAATGATATAATATGACATGTGGGAATATGAATGAAAATTACATTAAATTAACAGGACACTGACAAGCCAAGATGACCTCTTGCAGACTTAAAAGCTAACAGTTCGTTTCAAAACAATCTCCTGAACCCCACCCTTAAAAATGTATCTGGTCCCCCAAGATGACAGCAGAACATATGTGAAACTCAATTCAGCAAAGCAATGGTATCACTATTTTTTTAAGTTATTAGTTAGATGTATTAAAGGGGCTCTTCCACATAAGTCCAGGGGCATGTCCAACTCCAAATATAAAAACCATACACACAAATCTGTCTCTTCTCAGAGGCAACCCCACCCTCCTTTCCTCCCCCCGAAAACCCAACAAAGCAAAGCAAAACAAACAAAAATCTCATAACAAAGGATGTTCCATCCCATTCATGGGCCTTCCACTGTGTCCTCAAGGCCAGTAAACTGAGATATCTCTATTTATGGGTAAACATCAAAAGGATGGGAGAATCAGTTTGATTTTGAAACGCTGGAAACTTGCTTGAAATTCCAATCCTGTAGAAGCTAGCACTGTCCTAGAGAGCAAGAGCTCCCTCCATCCCACTCAACAGGCCTCTGCTCTTCCCTATCTTGATCTGTTATTCTCTCTTCCAGAGGCAGCAACAAAATCTCTTCACTCAGGTAGGACAGTGGCAAAGACTGACAGACCATTATCCCCCCTTCTTTCAGCAAGGTCTGTTTGGTGACAGACTTCTTCCTCCATTAACTGTGGCTAGTTAGTGGGACCCAAGACTCTCACTGTTGACCCTAGTGCAGAGGCCCCCAGAATGTACTGGAAACTCCCTTCCTCCCTTCTCTGTCAGAACTAAAAAATTAGGAGATTTGCAACCAAAGAGGCGCAGTATTTTTCTACAAAGTTCCCTCTTGTGTCAGTTTTTTAGACTTACGTTAGAGTTTACTGTCCATTAACAAAAACAAAAAAATCTCATGAATCTTGGTTGAAAGGTGTTATTGTGCATAAATAGTGATCACTTTTCAAACTCAAATAGCTCAGTCATTCTCATTTATGAATTCTGAAGTATTTCAGTGTACCAGGATTCATATTAAGCATTAAAGGCCTGTACAATTTTAGTTGATAAAGAAATACATTTTTAGTTACAGGACTGTAAAAAAGAATCTACAGCCACACTACCCCCTACCTTTGCTGCTGCTGTTATTGTTTGGTTTGGTTGGTTGTATTTTTTGCTGTGCGGTGATGGTTTTTTATTTTGTTTTGCTGCCTATAAATTAACATTGACCAAACCAATTTAAACCAAGTTTATCACTATAATAATTTTTTAAAACAGTATGCTAAATTTTGGCCTCAAATCTCCACTGGTCAAATTCTGAGTCTCACAAAATAAGAGTTGCTAAAAAGAAACCCTAACAACTTTCACTGGAGGTTAAAAAAAATAACACAACTGCCACTCAACTTCTTATGTACTCTACATATACACAACCTCTACTATAATATCATCACCATGACACTAATATATTAACAAATTTTATGGTTTACCATAATGAGGAGTGATGCATGTTATAATGAATTTTGGAAGAATTTCATCAACTAGACAATATTCTCAGGTACTTGTTACTTTAGCAAAGCTAAACATTTGTTGGATATTTTAAGTGTGATTTTAGTGTTTGATCGAAGTGCTAGATTGGGAACCCCTGAGACCAAAGCCCTCTGTTTATCAACAGAAATGATACAGCATGAGCAGCAGTAGTCTAAGTTTCCCCACACCGTGCTACCAATGTTCCTCAACCATCTTCTGGAAGATCCACTTCTAAGGCTAAGGGATTCGCCGGGCTCAGTCAGTCATTGGCCTTTCAGATGAGGCAGATAACAAAGGAGCCAATTCATGCCAGCTCTTATTGTGGCTGCTGTGCTGTAGCCATTGGGAACCTGGTAAATCACCAAATACATTTTACATAAGCAGTCATCAGATGATAAAAAGTTTCCTTGGGCTGCATTTGAACTGGAGACCTGTTTCATTAACAACTAGTGAGCCATTCAGTTGCTCTTTTTCTTTTTTAAAAAATACTCCTGCTCAGTTAAGCAATACCAGTAACAATCAGATTTTTAAAACACTTCAGATTTTTATTTCTGTCATAAATATAAAGGGAAGGGTAAACCCCTTTGAAATCCCTCCTGGCCAGGGGAAAGCTCCTCTCACCTGTAAAGGGTTAAGAAGCTAAAGGTAACCTCGCTGGCACCTGACCAAAATGACCAATGAGGAGACAAGATACTTTCAAAAGCTGGGAGGAGGGAGAGAAACAAAGGGTCTGTGTCTGTCTGTAGTCGTCTTGGCCGGGGATAGACCAGGAATGGAGTCTTAGAACTTTTAGTAAGTAATCTAGCTAGGTATGTGTTAGATTATGATTTCTTTAAATGGCTGAGAAAAGAATTGTGCTGAATAGAATAACTATTTCTGTCTGTGTATCTTTTTTGTAACTTAAGGTTTTGCCTAGAGGGGTTCTCTATGTTTTTGAATCTAATTACCCTGTAAGATATCTACCATCCTGATTTTACAGGGGGGATTTCTTTATTTCTATTTACTTCTATTTTTTATTAAAAGTCTTCTTGTAAAAAACTGAATGCTTTTTCATTGTTCTCAGATCCAAGGGTTTGGGTCTGTGGTCACCTATGCAAATTGGTGAGGCTTTTTATCCAACATTTCCCAGAAAAGGGGGGGTGCAAGTGTTGGGAGGATTGTTCATTGTTCTTAAGATCCAAGGGTCTGGGTCTGTGGTCACCTATGCAAATTGGTGAGGCTTTTTATCCAACATTTCCCAGGAAAGGGGGGGTGCAAGTGTTGGGAGGATTGTTCATTGTTCTTAAGATCCAAGGGTCTGGGTCTGTAGTCACCTAGGCAAATTGGTGAGGCTTTTTACCAAACCTTGTCCAGGAAGTGGGGTGCAGGGTTTTGGGAAGTATTCTGGGGGGAAAGACGCGTCCAAACAGCTCTTCCCCAGTAACCAGTATTAGTTTGGTGGTGGTAGCGGCCAGTCCAAGGACAACGGGGGGAATATTTTGTACCTTGGGGAAGTTTTGACCTAAGCTGGTAAAGATAAGCTTAGGAGGTTTTTCATGCAGGTCCCCACATCTGTACCCTAGAGTTCAGAGTGGGGGAGGAACCTTGACAATTTCACAAAGACAGAAGACAGATTTTGCAGTTAGAATGAGTTTAGGGTTAAAGTAAGTACACACGTTATAAAGCATTCCACCATTAACAATTTGTTTGGTTTTTTTTATTACAGGGGATGTGATCTTGCCCCTACTTCATTCACAGAGAGTTTTGCAGCTCATTTCACTGGAAGAAAGAATGGGCCCAGAAAATGCTGAATGGAAAATTATTTAACATTCAATTAACATTAAATGGACACATCAGTGCTAAATTATTGTTGTATACTTTGGTGCCTAGAAAAGACATTTCCATTCAAGAGAATTCTATATTAAGCAAGTTGATATTAAGTGAGCTTAAGTATATCTGCATCTCACATTCTCTTCCATTTGGTAGCAGAGGCAGGGTGGTTTGTTTTGTTTGTTTTTTGTTAAAGGACATGGCAGCCCAACATATAAGAGCATATCCAAACTCTTGTACAATAAAAATTCTTGGCAAATATATATCAAGGACTGTGCCTTAAAATCATATTCTTAAATGAACAAAACTAAGCCCAGTAGAAATGACGACCAATACAACAAACCAAATCAATAGAAAAGTATCCCCAGCAGAAAAGGTTGGAATTGTAAAATGCCCAAGTTGAAGAACCAGCCAGATGCTATAGCTCTAAAATCTTCCACAGTTAAAGCCAACTGTATCCTGTGTTTGAACACAATTGCCAGCAATCCCACTGTTACGAGAATTTGGCCAGGGGGAAAAGAACAAACAATAACTTCTTGCATTTTTACAGAAACATTGATAACTCATGATTTATCTGAAGAGCTCTGCATTTTTCTATTGTACAGTATTAAGTATGCTGGGAAAACAGATATAAATGTTAGAAAACTAAAGCAAAGACAACATATTTGTACACTGTAAAACAATTTGTAATGTAGCTGATAATTTTGGGGGCCTGTGATAAACTAATCACTTAAGGATTGTGAAGCTGCATGATGGGAGTGCTAAATTATCATAATTAAAAGTCGTGCTAAAATTCCAAACTAGTTGGCATATTTTCTGAGTGAATTTGTTTGTTTTTAAGATGGGGGCTGCCATTTCTAAATGCATTTAACTGCTGAAGACTTTGCTATTGGGCAGTGCATTCTACACTGACAAATACGAAAGAAGCAAAGATTTTTCTCTCTATATATACACAAAGGATGCATAATGGCAGAAGTAATTTTAGTAATTTTGGGAGCTATCAACTTGAGACACCTTAAAGTGATTGATTTTCAGAGAATGGGAGCTCTGTTCTTTCACAAAAATCAGTGGCCTTTAAGCTGTCTCCATTTGGCCATCCAAAAACAGAGACAACTATAATCACTAGTCATTACTCCAGGGTTCTTAATATCTACAATCTTCCCTTCTACATAAAATCACTAGATGGCGCTGCATATCTAGCTAGAACAATAATTTCTACATACTGTAGGAATTCTAGAATAATAGCTCTATTACATTCACCCTGAAGCACAGATTTGTGGCCTCTGACAAGTCTCTTTACAATGAAGCTGTTGTGAATCACCATCTGAAGGGAGGATGATTGATTTGGCATAGCAATTTACAGCATCAGGAAATAGACAATGCTCACAATATAAGATAGAAACTAATGTAAGCGTCTTGCTATTACATTTCAAAAACTAAATGGGTCCAAACCTGCATATCCTTACTCACATGAGTATACTATTATAACTAACCAATGAGGAATTACTCACAGGAATAAAAACTACATGAGTGAGAAAGCATTTGCAGGAACTGCTCATATATTAATACATAAATATTGTAGTTGTGACACAAAACAAAAAGTTTTGGGAACATTCACATACATAGGCCACAAACTAGAAGCATGTACTTAAGTCCATCCCTATTTAACATAGTACTTAGGAACATGTGTAAATCCCACTGCAGTCAACAGGACTTAATTAAGTCATTCAAGTTAAGCACATGGTTAAATGCTATGCTCAATTAAGACCATAACTGCTAAAGTTTTGAACTGTATGTAATTCCCTGTTTTGGGTAATAAAACGGAGGGAACAAAATAGGATAAAAGTCTTTTCTCTGAGAGTTGACAAACATTACTGTTTGCTTACAAGGCTGTTCCAGTCTCCAAGGTAAACACAATTAGTTGGTATTTTCAAATATGTGTTAGTGCCCTTAAGATGAAAGTGTCTTATTTGTAATTGTACCAGCCTATCAGACAAACTTTTAAGTAGACCATTGCACAGGCTAGATAGGACAGGGGCACAGGGTATGTGTGCGCAGGAAGGGAGTAAACAGGACACAAGAAGCCCTTTACACTCTTTCAGGCAAGAGTGTAGGAGGCAGCAGAATCTTGGTGCTTGCACTTCCTGAGCACATCGTGAAGGGAGTGTTAGCACTGCCAGCAGTTCTGGACAATCCAATGCCCATGTCCCCTTTGGCATCTGCTAGAGGCTGCTGGTTTGTGTGAAAAAGCACAGTGAACACTTTAAACAGATGTAGCAGCTGCCACCTCAGAGATCCTACTCCAGGGATCTTGGGGGCAATCTACTTGCCTCTTTTCTCAGCAGGAAACTGCTGCAGGTACATTGCATTACCACACAACTCCTACATACCTTTATAGAAAAGTCCTGTAGAATTTAATAGGGATAAAACCAACAAGGTTATACAGAAATTACTCTGAAAACCTATGGAATTTTATTAGGAGTGAAAACTACTTAACATATATTTTAACAATCTTATGAAATTCAAGAGCAAGGATATAATTTCCTATTCAACTCCGTCAGATAGTTAAAACACTTACAGAAAGATATCTTGTTCTGTTAAATTATATAGGACTTTTCTCCATTAGTGAGATACCTCTTTAGAAGCCAGTGTAACACCTGTATTATGCACAAAGCAGAATACAGCAGACAGACTAATTCAGAGCTTTCTTTTGAATTAATCAAATGTGCATTAATTTTTTTTTAAAAAGCACATTCATTTCACCATACTCAAATACAATTTTCAAATACAGAAAGGGCTATCCATACTAAAACCAAGAGAGTGGAAAGCATTTATGACTAATTCATTAAAGCCAATTTTAAAACTGCAATGACAAGGCTGTTTCCCTGTTCCTTCAATGAAATTTTAAAAAAAGCACAAACATCTTCCATGATATGAAGTAATCACTTGTTGGGTCTCACTTTGTAAACCTAGATTCTAAAGTATCTGAAATGAGGAAACTTTCTTCTGTGTTATGTATAAATTAATGCATTAGAGAAATGGTCGGAAGTAAATAGGATGAAATTCAATGAGGACAAATTAAAAGTACTCCATTTAGGAAGGAACAATCAGTTGCACACATACAAAATGGAAAATGACTGCCTAGGAAGGAGTACTGCATAAAGGGATTTGGGGGTCACAGTGGACCACAAGCTCAGTATGATTCAACAGCGTAACGCCGTTGCAAAAAATAGTGAACATCCTTCTGAGATGTGTTAGCAGGAGTGTTGTAAGCAAGACATGAGAAGTAATTCTTCTGCTCTACTCTACTCTGATTAGGCCTCAACTGGAGTATTGTGTCCAGTTCTGGGTGCCACATTTCAGGATGGATATGGACAAATTGGAGAGAATCCAGAGAAGAGCAACAAAAATGATTAAAGGTCTAGAAAACATGACCTATGTGGGAAGACTGAAAAAATTGGGTTTGCTTAATCTGGAAAAGAGAAGACAGAGGGGACATGATAAAAGTTTTCAAGTGTGTAAAAGGTTGTTACAAGGGGGAGGAAAAAAAATTGTTTTTCTTAACCTCTGAGGCTAGGACAACAAGCAATGGGTTTAAATTTCAGCAAGAGAGGTTTTGGTTGGACATTAGGAAAAACTTGCTAACTGACAGAGTGGTTAAGCTCTGGAATAAATTGCCTAGGGAGGTTGTGGAATCTCCATCATTGGAGATTTTTAAGAGCAGGTTAGACAATCATCTGTCAGGAATGGTCTAGATAACATAGTCCTGCCTTGAGTGCAGGGGACTGGACTAGATGACCTCTTGAGGTCCCTTCCAGTTCTATGATTCTGTGATTACACAACTAGTTGCGAGACAACAGTGGAACACTGGGCATCAAGATTCCTACTTTCTTATACAATATCATCCCTCCTTTCCCCATGTACATACATATATACAGGCCCACACACAATGACGTCACTAGTCTCAGGCACCAAAACTTCTCAAATATTCCTTCAACAAGCATGATGTTATGAGGCTCAAACAAAGATTGGCTTAACACTGAAGCAGTCATCCTGACTGTTGAGATTACTTACTGGATGGAATCAAGAAGCTTTTCAAATATTTCCAAAGTTAGCTAAAAAAGCCTAAGGCCAATATTTCAAAATTGTCCACTATTTTTGGTTGCCAAATTTAATACAGTATAGCTATCCATACCTCAAACTGGATACCCGAAACACTGAGCCACCAAAAATTAGAGGCCACTTTTGAAAATATGGGTGTAAATATTTAACTGCTTCATTCATCTAAATTTAGGAACTTGTATCATTTTGCATTTATATATGCTACACAGAACAGCAGAGCAAAACACGGGAAGTTTTATCTGTGCAACAGAAATAACTGAAACTAAACCACCAAGAGGGATACTTTCAAACACACAACTGGCAATGAGAGATACCTACCTCGCACTGAAAGTCAATGGTAGTTAGATACCTCACTGTCATTTGTGCCTTTGAAAATGTAACCTCCTTAAAACTACAAAACTTAGGGTAGGACAAAAATGTTATAAGTCCAGTACACAGGAACAAGGATCCCCAAATTAACTGTTAGTTACAATTTTTTAAAAAAGAAGTCTACTGCATTACTATTAAGTGACAGGAGTACAATATGGGCCTAACCTCAAGCCACTGAAGTGGCAATGGGCTTAAATTGGAGCAAGGGAGGTATAGGCTGGACATTAGGAAAAACTTGCTAACTGACAGAGTGGTTAAGCTCTGGAATAAATTGCCTAGGGAGGTTGTGGAATCTCCATCATTGGAGATTTTTAAGAGCGGGTTAGACAAACACCTGTCAGGAACGGTCTAGATAATATAGTCCTGCTATGAGTGCAGGAGACTGGACTAGATGACCTATTGAGATCCCTTCCAGTCCTATGATTCTATGGTAAGTGAACAGAAAATCTCACATGGGTTTTGATGGGCTTTGGATCAGGCCCTATATGACCAGATGAACACCATGCCATTGTGGGGCAACTGTAATCACATTTCAGTGACAAATATAATCAATGTGTATTTTTTATGCAGCTGGTATTTATTTTTTTCAGTGGTAGAGTTCATTATAATGGAGCACATTATCTTGCTTGTCTAAAAAGCTATAAAGACAGCAAACATACAGCCCCCATGTCAGGTGCTCAAGAGGTCAGGAAGCTGTAAGGTACCCCTCCTCATCTTGTTCCCCCCATGCAAAAGATGAGCATATTGTGAAATCTTGAGCTGCAAGATTAATGCTACTAGTAGTTTCTGCAAAGAGGAAGTGGAGGAGGTAGGTCTGTTGTTCAGTTCTCTCAGAGTACAGCCACCAGCAGAGCTAGCCATCCATCCACATGCTACACCCTCATAAGTGAAGGCTAAACTTCCTGCGAGCTCAGTGGAGGTTTGCATCACCCCCAAAGTGGAACAATGATTAAATGCCAGAATTGGGCAGAAAAAACTGAAGATGGTATTGACAGTAGGTGGGCAATGTGTGGAAAAGCATACGCCCACGGAAGAAAAGTGATGTCTTTTGCAAGAAATACCTATGTTACAAAACTCTCTCAGAACAGGACTGATTTCTGAATCATAAAATGGGTTATCTTTATTATACCAAATATTTATTGAAGGAGTGAACTAGAACCCGAAAGTTAGATTCATTTCTTACTTGGAAAGAGCTATTGTACGACATTTAATTCATACCTTTGAATGGGACACTGTCGACTAGTCTGTTTTTAAAAAATGAGTTAAAAGTATTTTCAGGTAGTACTCCGGCCTCCTGTCAGTTAGTGCACCTTTACAATCATGCTTTCCTGCTGTTTTGTAAGTAGTTTTCTCTTCTCTTTTGCTGCATGAAAGACCCACACAAACAGCAGCAGGGAAAACTGAATAATGGACTATGCAGGAATAAACCATGAAAGCTGACTGAAGTGAAAGATTAAACTAAAACAGTGGAGAAAAATGTTTTGCCACTCTAAACAGTTGCATTTATAAGAGTCGGAGGTGTTTCTTGTACCAACAGTAGGCACACACTTTTCAGACAAAAATGTGATTTTTAACTCAATGGTGTCCCTTTAAAGTGTAACTACATTTTCCTGCCTGCAATTTTGTCACGTAACTAAATCTTATATGAGGGCATCTGGATAAATTGCCAAGATAAACATTTCTGCTTAACTTAATGCATTCTAAAAACCACAGCAAAATAGTGATTATACAACAAACAACACTGGACTAAACTCATTCCTGTTATAATTGTTGTAGCCAATTAATTTATACAACAAATTAATTTGGCTCCTCATTTTAAATGTATGTGATCTATTTCTTCATGTTAATCAATGCAGGAGTTTGAAATTTAGGTCACTTCATTTTCAGGCTACAATTGACAACAAAGAAACTGATGAAGTTTAGAAACCAGAAACTTAACAGGATAAAAAGAGTAAGTCACATTTAGAGGAAATCAAAGTTACATTTTCTCTCTTTAAAGAGAACATCTTTGGATAAATGCCAGGACTTGTGCTTGGCCATGTTGTGGGGAAAACTGTACAAGAATGCAGTTTTGCAGCTTCATAGTAACATAAAAATGGCAATACTGGGTCAGACCAACATCCACCTAGCCCGGTATCCTGTCTTACGACAGTGGCCAATGCCGGATGCTTCAGAGGGTAATGAACAGAACAGGGCAATTATTGAGACACCCATCTCCTGTCGTCCACTCCCAGTTTCTGGCAGTCAGAGGTTTAGGGACAACAAGAGCATGGAGTGGTGTCCCTGACCATCTTGACTAATAGCCATTGATGGGCCTATCCTCCATCAACTTATCTAATTCTTTTTTTGGACCCAGTTACACTTTTGGACTTCACAACATCCCCAAGCATCGAGTTCTACACATTGACTGTGCATTGTGTGAAATGTACCGTCATTTGTTTGTTTTCAACCTGCTGCCTTTTATTAATGAAGTTGCTAGACTTCAGAGAAAGAATAGCATTATATCTGTAAAGCTAAAAAAATACTGATTAAAAAGCAAGGCCCTTGGAAGCTCAGTGCAAAAAATACTTTTGCTCATCACTAAATTCAGCAATATTGCATCTACAGAAACAAAAATAATGTAAAATTAATATTCAGAACTTAACTAGCATTTCCTGCTAAATGATGTACAAATGAGATTACAGTATTTTTGGGGAAGTGGAAAATGCACTTTTAGTTAACTGTACAGAAAAGCAGCATCTAAATCCAGAATACTTACATTATTGCATTCTCCCAGGAAATATAGTGCAAATCCATCAGCTTTTGTAGCTGCCAAAGCAATAATAAAAGAAGTAATTGTACTCAGAGGGAGAATCAAACTTTTGCATGTTCTCCAAGGTGAAACCATAGACTCATTCCACTTAGGACAATCAGCTAAACTTCTGAACGTGAAACACCATTGATGTATCCCCTAAAACTGCAAAGTTAGTGGCATATGATAATATTTTGCAGAAACCCTGCAAAGTTAGTGGCATATGATAAAACTATCTGTTTCCCCACCAAATTTAATATATTTGAGACATAATTGGAAGCTGCAACCTGATAAACTTACCTAGTCTTTACTTCATGTCTAGTGAATGTTACATTGCATGAATACATATTACAGCATAAGAATTAAGTAAAAATACACATCCACAATGTAATCATACAGAACATAGATAGCACATTTTCCATCAACAGAAGAAAAGCTGTTTCCCATGTATAGAGCGTAAATATCTCTGTCCTTGCCTTAAGATACATAAGCATGGCAAAACAACAAATAAGCCTCAAATGCTGCCACTAAGTGTGTATGACAGGATTGTTTCTAGTTTCTATGACATGTGGAGGCCTATGTTTTCCATAGCTGTTCTGTATTAAATTCATTAAGACACTCCAGGGAGTAAATATTTGCTGGCAATTACTGCAAGACTCAGGTGGTGTTGTGAGGCATAAGGCCAAAGGCTAAGTGTTTAAACATGAAAAAGTGCAATAATCCCTTAGAAATAAACCATCAGAGGTATCTTATTGCTAAAACAAAAAAGAACTCTCGGAAACAGAGGAACACATCAAGCCTGTGCTTTTACACTCAGCATTACAAAATAGGCTTAACACTCTGGGCACAAATAGACCTCTCTGCCTGTCAGTAATGCTATCTCCTGTAAATGCACAGGTCTGAATGATTTCCTCATTTTTATGAACAAATAAAACACTCCAGTCAGTGCAGTTCAGGGAAATGATTATATTTTGAGGGTAGTTAAAGTCAGTTGGCCTTCTACACTTGTTTGACAGAACCAAAACTCCACTGTCTGATGGCTTAATTATTGACATGGATATGAATCACATCATTGCCAGTCAGTGAGAAGCTCATTTGTATTTGAGTTCAAAAGTCATTTCTAGAGAAAATATTATATGTCTATTGGACATTACAGGAAAGAAGAGCATTGTAAGTTAAGGAAAGAAAACCTACTCTCTAGTCTACCAGGAGTATGGAAGGATGTGTTGCCTTTGTCTCTCCTCCAGCCCTCATTTGCTCTTTAACATAAACCAGTACTGACCAGCTAGGATGAAGTTGAATCAGAACCCTCAGGGGTTCTTAAACTTCATTGCACCACGACCCCCTTCTGGCAACCAAAATTACTACATGACCCCTGGAGAGGGGGCCAAAGCCTAAGCCTGCCCATGCCCCTCTGCCAGGAAGTGGTGCTCAGGCTTAGGCTTTGGCTCCAGACCCCAGGAAGTCTAACGCCAGCCCTGGCAACCCCATTAAAATGGGGTCCCGACCCACTTTGGGGTCCTCACCCACAGTTTGAGAACTGCTGCATTAAAGTGACGGTAAACAAATACAGTCTATTTGAAATACAATACACATAAAACAGAAGAACCAGCTTCATGTTACAAAGTGTCAAGAGTGGTAAGGGTATGGGGGAAAGGTTGTAAAACAACTATTTGCAAAGTATGTGAGGCAAACAAGCCTGAAGAGATGCTTTCAATGCAAATCTGTCTGTACTCACGTTGGTTAAAATTTGGGGCAAGGGGAGGTGATGGAAGCTTTACATTTTTACCGGAAACGTGTTTCACTTTTATTCTTGGACAATATTCTGTTTCACAAAGAGGCACCTGTATCACATCAAAAAGTGCTATAACTCTATAGAGTTTTAATTTATCTTCTAGGAAAACACACATCCAAATCACCTCACTTTTGTTAAAGGAGCAGTCAAGATTTGCAATAATATTGCTGATAGCTAATTCCACAACTTTCCAAAGCAATCTGTCAGGCAGCACTAAAACCAGAATAATCTACCAAGTGGTTTGCTTTGCAGCGGGCCCTGATCCTGCAACTGGACTCACAGCTGGGTGGACCCTTGCCCCAAGCTGTAGTTCCACTGACATCAGTGGGGCTCCATACCAAGGCAAGGGCTACTTGGCGTGGATGCAGTTGCAGGATGGTGTACCAAGCACGTACAGTTATTCTGTAATAACAATATTTATTTAATAGCTTAAGTAATGCACAGAGTACCAAGACAAGGCTTCAAATAAAGGGCATCAAATCCTCTTCCTTACCTATTTTAATGATGCTGCTCAGTTCATATAAGAGAAGTTGGTTGTCTCCGCCTGTATCCAACCGTTGTTCTATGTAGCTGTTCAGTTCGTACACCACTCCTTGCATATTTGTATCCTGGTACTATTGACCCAAAGAGGAAAAACCCAGTTTAGAACAAACATATTCTACAACTTGAAAAAAGCGTTCTCAACATACATATAGAAAAATACACAGTGGATGTAATGTATCTGATCAATCCTCAATTGTCCCCCTAACCCAATTGCCTGAATATTCACACCATGGCCATGTGATATGAATTAGCATTCCATGCTGTAGCCAGCTAGTCAATTGTTCAAAACTCAACTATCTTTAGTAATTTTGTATCATCTGGCTTCAGAGGGGTAGCCGTGTTAGTCTGGATCTGTAAAAGCGGCAAAGAGTCCTGTGGCACCTTATAGACCAACAGATGTATTGGAGCATGAGCTTTCGTGGGTGAATACATCTGACGAAGTGGGTGATCACCCACGAAAGCTCATGCTCCAACACGTCTGTTAGTCTACAAGGTGCCACAGGACTCTTTGCCGCTTGCATCATCTGCAAATTTTGCCACCTCACTGTTTACCCCTTTTTCCAGATCATTTATGAATAAGTTGAATAGGACTGGTCCCAGAATAGATCCCTGGGGGATACCACTATTTACCTCTCTCCATTCTGAAAACTGACCATTTATACCTACCCTTTGTTTTCTATCTTTTACCCAGTTACCAATCCATGAGAGCACTTTCCCTCTTATCCCGTGGCAGCTTACTTTGCATAAGACCCTTTGGTGAGGGACCCTGTCAAAGGCTTTCTGAAAATCTAAGTACACTATGTCCACTGGATCCCCTTGGTGTACATGCTTGTTGACCCCTCAGAGAATGCTAGTAGATTGGTGAGACATAATTTCCCTTTACTAAAACCATGTTGACTCTTCCTCAACAAATTATGTTCATCTGCTTCTTTTGGGTGTGTAGGCACATTTGACCAACCACACTTACTGATGGATTCAACACACAGCTTACCCCAGGCATCCCAGAATATGGTGTGCTGTTGTTTCTGCTATTGCTTTCTTGCATCGATTTCTACTATTTGTATAATTCCCTCCACACTTTCTGTCACAAATACAGAACATATGACCCTACACATCTGAGAGTCATTTGGTTTCCTCATTTCAAAACAAGTAAATGCTTGCTGAGTGAATAGCATTAATTCCCAACAGCCTTATTTAAACTGAACTTTTCTCATCAACGGAACTGAATACTGACCAAAAATGCTGATGGGAGAACAACTCATTGTTTGACCCATAACCTCTTCTTAACTACCTTAATACTGTGTCCACCTATTGTTCCAATAGACATGTACAACTGCATGATACCTGGCAGCTCAGATATCCTCCTTGAGGTTAAGGTTGTTTTTAAATTATATAATTTTTTAAATTATTTTTATTACAAACATTCCTGAAACAATATTAGGTGACAGTGGATGTGTGTGTTTACATTTTGGAAGAGAGCGTGGTGCTTACCAAAAAGAACATCTACAAACATTTTTTTAGAGGAGCACACAGTGCAAGTAAGGTGCTTGGCAAGCTTCGTCCACATACTGAACCTGGTTCTCCACTGCCTTGCCCCTTGTGTAGTCATTTACAAGGGAGTACAGTCATTTACAAGGGAGTACAATCAGAATGGTGGTATTCTACATATAACTTAGCACTCACTTTGCACAGGCACAAGTAACTACACAAAGAACAAGGCAATGAAGAATGAGGTCTGGTGTTGCCAGCATACATGAGCCCAGATCTGCAAACTCATGTCGCCACAGTCTGGGTTTCTCTAAAACCAGGACTGTAAATCATGAAAAATTGCACATTGGATTTGTTATGTAGAAAAATGTCCTCAAAGGACTTGGGGGTGACCAAATTCACTTTCACCTGTGACCTACAGTAATCAGGATTTGAAGCTAAATCTTCAAAGGTTAAGGCTTATATTTTAACCCGCTCCATCATCTACATCAATCTATCAGCATAGCATCATAACCCTTTACTCAACTTTCACATAACTCAGAACTATGTATACATTCTAATTATGCAATTAACTATGTGAATAAACGATGTCACCTTTGTAACGTGTTAGCAAACATTTAATAAATCTAAGGAGACTGAAGTTCCTGCACACATTTGTGCAACTGTGAAAATGCTAGCTGCATAACAAGAGTATTAATTTGTAACATGGCAGATTTCCATCCTGAGATTATCTGGATTTGACAACCGGCAAGATGAGCAGAATTTGTTTAGAATCATAATCAAGTCATTTTATAAGAGGCTGATGAGGTCTAAGACAAGTGGAAAATAAAAAGCTAAATCAATCACTATGACTTTGGACCTGTACTGGTTTCATTTTATAACACAGACTAGCACATATTTTGTACAGGTTTGGCAAAACAAAATCTAAACTGATCCCAGCTGATGAAAGAAATTCCTCAAACAATTCAACCTTCAGCAGGAAAAAAAAAGGCATGCAAACATGGTTATTTGCCATCACATAACTATGAAAATATTTAAACTGTAACAGGAGTCCTGAAGGTTAAAAATTACCAACAATACTCAAATCTAACTAACCCCTTCCTCTGCCTACTCAACATTTTGTGTATCAAACTGATGACCCTACCAATATTTTGGGGCTTTTAATTGGGAAATCTAAATTTCAATGTCACTAAACTAAGGCAGCATTAATTTATTTTAATTAACTCTATCAGTGCCAGTGATAAAACTGCATCCTACTGACATGTTAATTGTACTGATCACCTAAATCATAGTACCATAAAATGGGATAATAATTTGAAGGACAAATCACTTTGTAAACACCCATGATTAAAGAACTTTTTGCAGAGCTTTTTCAGAAATACTTCTAGCACCTGTTTATCTTTAGAACATACCAGTAACGCGCAACAGCTGACAAGAAATCAACAATGAAAAATAATTGGAAGAATACTGCTAGATTTTCTATCTAAACAAAAGGACGCACACTTTTTTTAGAAAGCTGCACAACAATTACAATGATCGCTTAGTCCATGCAGAGATATTGTGACTTCAGAAAGAGTCAGATGGATGTGAGTCATTCAATATGAAGAATTAAGTAATCAAAAGGTAAAGTGTATGTAACATTAAATGAAACATGAATAAGTATGAAGAACTAAAGTGACAGATTAATCTGCATGCCATGCCTTGCTGCTTATAAGGTAACTGTGCCAGGAACATTATTCCTCTTGCTATTGGGGGCGGGGGGGAGGGGAGAGGGAACTCAACAAAAAAACAACTGATATAATCTGCTGTAACAGAAAGGCTATGGTAATAGGAATCAATGTCAGTAAATACAAAGTTAAAAATCAGGTTTCAGAGTAACAGAATAATGCATCCCATGAAGTGAGCTGTAGCTCACGAAAGCTTATGCTCAAATAAATTGGTTAGTCTCTAAGGTGCCACAAGTACTCCTAAAGTTAAAAATCAGAAGCAGACATGTGCCTATCTTAGTGTTTTCTATAGTTTCTTACAGTGTTTGCAGAGTTCCTGTGGCAAAATAGTTAACAACAAAATTGATACTATAGTAATTATTATTATTATTTTCTCCCCCCAAATCAGTGATTCCCAGCCTGTGAGGTACAGCCCTGTCCTTTTATGTGATCTCAGTTATTCAGCAGAATTCACTTTGCAGTGCATGAAATTACTTACAGGATTTTAAAAACTAGGACTGTAGCTTCCCTTTGATGTGCGAGAAGGGAGTGCCAGACGCATTTTGGGACTATAGAAGGATTGGAACTCAGAAACCTCTCTGGATAAGGTGAAGAGAGGTGAGGAAGCCACAAAACATGATGGAGGAAGGGGAGGCAGTAAGAAAGATCACAAGCTTTAAAACAACATTGCTTGAGACATTTAAGAAATGAACTGGCCAGAGCACTAGAAAATATTTATGATGGATTTGGAGCTACTCTGTAATAACCTTAGGGTGACCAGACAGCAAGTATGAAAATCGGGAAGGAGTGGAGGATAATAGGCATTTATATAAGACACAGCCCCGAATAATAGGACTCTCCCTATAAGAGTGGGACATCGGGCCATCCTAAATAATGTATGAATATCATATATTCTAACCATTTGACTGTTGTAAGGGGGGAGGCTGTTTACTGTAGGAATACAAAGGGTTAATTCAGGTAGGGGCCAGCTGCAAATATGCAGAACAAAGGACAACAGATTCAAATAGCAACCCATTTACTCACACTTCAGGGAGAATATTTGACCTATTCACTTTAATGTCCTATATCCAACCCGCTATGGAGATGAAGGGACCAGTTTGTCATGGGGTGATCTCAGTTTGTAAACATAAGAAAACCAAAAAGCCTGGGAGTCTAAGACAAAGGGCTCCTGGGGGGATAAAAGTGCCATTCTTGAGGGAGCGGGGAGTGGGTTTTGGGAGTTGCTGATGAGAAGCAGGTTCTCATTGGGTACGTCTACACTGGAAAACAAACAAACCTGCAGCACCATGCCCCACAGCCTGGGTCTGCAGACTCAGGCTTGCACTACACCACTAAAAATAGTGGTTTAGTTGTTCCCACCGGGCTGGAGCTTCGGTTCTGAGACACGACCCCCATCACCAGGTTTCAGAGCCGGAGCAGGAACCTCCACATTACTGTTTTTAGCATTGTAGCATGAGCTGGTCTATGGACCCAGGCTCTCTGGCTCACTGCTGTGGGTTTTTTGTTTGGTACTATTTTTTTTTACAGTATAGACTGTGAAGGGGCAAGGCCAGATGGCTATAGAAAAGTAGTGGGAGATAGATATATTACCTCCAGGCTAAACAAATCCCTGGTACCAGGATAAGTGAAATGGCAGCTGCTCCAGGTCAATTAAGACACCTGGGGCCAATTAAGAACTTTCCAGAAGGCAGGGAGAATGCTAGGTTGATTGGGACACCTGAAGCCAATCAGGGCTGGCTGAAACTAGTTAAAAGCCTCCCAGTCAGTCAGGTGGGTGGGCATGTCAGGAGCTGTGGGAGGAAGTTGTGCTGTTGGAGAGACTGAGTAGTACACACCATATCAGGCACAAGGAAGGAGGCCGTGAGGTAAGGGTGAAGTGGAGCTTGAGGAAGTGAGGGCTGCAGTGTGGGAAGTAGCCCAGGGAATTGTACATGTCATGTTTCTAAAAGGTCAGCTACCATAGTCAGCAGGGGAGCCGCCCACCCGAACCCCAGGGCTCCATGTGGGCTGGTAGCCTGAGCCCCAGGGAGAACGGCGCTGGGCAGTTGGGGCTGGCAGCCTGAGCCCCAGCAGTCAGTGGGACCTGCAGCCCAAGCTCAGTGGAGCTCAGTTGACCAGGGCAGTGAATGGGGTCCAGCAACAGGAGCCTCACAGAGTGCGGAGGAAATTTAAACTTAAAACCCTGGAAATATTCATTTTTAGGAGGGGGTTCATGAGATTTCACAATTTAGTGAAGGATTCACGGGCTGTTAAAGTTTGGGAACCACTGCTCTAGGTCCCCATATCCAGGCTATGTCCAAGTCTTGTAAATTCTTTTTGCATAACATTGACACATTCTACATAACATCCATTCTTTCTGCCTTTCCTATCCATCCATGAGAACTGTAGTCCAAACTGTCATAAATATCATGCCTCAATTATTGTAATATCCCTTTTGCTGGCCTGAAGATATGCAGTCTTGCCCTATTGATATCCATTTGGTATACTGATGCAAAGATCATTTTCCAAGTGTGTTGCTTTGCCTTACCATACTGACTATATTGTTTCCTTATAGTACCAAGTCAGTCTGTCTGTATACATCTGTTGTCTCTTGGCTTAACCTTAGAGAATAAGCTCTTTGGGATCGAGGCTGTCTTTTTGTTCTGTTTTTGTACAGCACCTAGCACAATGGTGTCCTGATCCATGACCAGAGCTTCTAGGTAATACAATAATACAAATAATTAATATAATAATAATAATAGACGGATGTGTTGTGGAGAAGAGGTAGTCTCAGCCTCTTAAGCCATGTAAAGGTTTTCCATGGCTAACCTGTTGGCTGAGGAATAATAATGATAAAAATCAGTTTGAAAACAAAGCAAATTACCACCTGAAATGCACTTTCCATAGGTGACAGAGGATGAAGCAACATAGATCACTTGTGGGAAAGAGGAAAGACATTTCCATGCAACCAGTCCAGTCAGCATTATGTGAAGAGAGAAAAAGAAGCAGAGAGGAGTAGAAAATACCCATTTATAGAAATTTATACACTTATTTGAGTGAGAAGGATTTAGTTCTCATTTGACACACAAAGTGATTACCTATATATGAAAAAATAATGTACTTTATTCCATAAATGATAAAAGATGGCACTAGGTTCCTTACAGATAGAATTTATACATTTAGATTACACAAACCAAAGTAAAATATGCTGACAGCATCTAAGAGCCAATTTTCCCATCAATTTCTTTTCCCAATCATCCCAGTGACGGGGTGGGGATCCCCATCCAGTGCGGGGTGAGTACACCCCACCACTTGAGCGCCTGTTTCTTCAGAGTAGGACGCCTGATGGACCTACACTGATAAGATTAGCAATAAGGCCTAATATTCAGAGTCAGTGGAGAATCTCTGGTTCGCAGGGTCAAGGCTTAGCGGTCTGAGTTTATAGGGGGTCTCTGATTCACAGGGTCTCGAGGCCCAGTGGCTGGAGTCAATAGTGGTTCCCTGGTTCACAGGGTAGGCAGACCTAGTGGCCAGAGTTCATCAGGAGTCCCTGGGCCGCTGGGTTGGTAGGCCTAGCGGCCAGAGTCCATGAGGAGTCCCTGGGTGGCAGAGTAGGCAGGCCTAATGGCCAGAGCCAATGAGGGGTCCCTGATTCACAGGGTAGTGGGCCGCCCTCAGGGGGAGGGTGGCAGCCTAGGGTAGGCGGACCTGGGTCCTCCCTACTCCACCGGGTCCCAGCCCAGCGCCCTCGTAGTGGCAGAGGGTTCCACCAAGGAGGTCAGCAGGGATCCAACTGCAACACGCTGCTTATGTCCAGGACTATGGCTAGTCCCCCCCAGGCTACTTCCTACTGTGGTTCTGGTGGCAGTAGTTGGGGCATCTTCAGGTTGCTCGGCAGGGGCTCTTCCTGGCGTCTCCAACCCCTCTTGAGTATCAGTGGGTGCCTGGGCGTCAGCCAGGGCCTCAGCGTTTTGGGCTTCTACGGGGTGGGTTGGTAGCTGCTCCCCAGCGAGACCCTGTATGCTATATCCTTCCCCTCTGGTGGTCAGCCCCAACTGAACTGGGCTGTCTGCCTTTATACTGCCACTGCACCTGGAGCATGCCCAGTAGGACCATGGGGGCATGGCTTCCTCAGCCACCAAGGAAGAGTTAACCCCTGTCCAGTGTCGGGTGAGTACACCCTGTCACAATCCCACAGAAAATGATGACCAAAGTTCCTTTAAAGACTATGCATAGTGTAATTATGTGATGTTTGTTCATATACAAATGCATTACAAAACGTCATGTCAATGTTTTTCCTACTAGCAGCAGCCAGCACAAGCTTTCATTACTTTAACAACAAGATCCTTAGCACTGAAACAGAGAACCATCAATGGAAAAACTAAGCCATCATTTTAAAGGTGAACTGAAAAATAAATCAATACAGGTTATTTGTTACAGTCTGGAAGGCTAGAATAATATTTTGTCTGGATGCAAATAAAAACAATGTGATCCTCAATGTAGTCAGGATTGAGGAATGCTGATGGCGTTACATAGGGAAGTTTGCAATGCCACTGCTGTGCTATATCTGTTTTGTAGATAATTAAAAGATTTCAGCTCTCACAGCTACAATCCTGCACCTTTCACTATTGCTATATTATTCAATAATTTTTTAAAAATTAAAGATAATAAAATGATTTGATGTATTGTGTTAAAATACATTAGCTGCCCTTCTTTTGAAGTAGCATTTGGTCTTATGAAAAAAGAGAGACAATTAGGAGGTGAAGGTGTACTGCATGAATTTACTGGGCTCTCTCTACATAAGATTCACTGTCTACACCATCATCTTTCTTCATGGCAGAATATTACAGGCTGTTGATCTATTGTATCATAAAAAAATCAAGATATATAGTTTAAAGAATCATATGACCATTGGCTTATTTGTCCACATAACTACCTTTCTCCTAATTTGCTTCTAATACAAAAATGCATTCTCTTCTCCAATCTTCCTTTGTGGCCTACTTTTAAAAAATACTAGAAAAGAAACACTGGTGTAAAATAATTTTCTCAACCTCAGCCTAACGGGTACTTTCAAAGAGCTGCCAGGTTTTGCAGTGCTTGGCTGCACTAATAGCTAGATCCTTCATATATGCAAATTGATATTCCCATTTCCAATCATGAGTTACAGTGACATATCTTAGCTATCGTGCAATGATACTACAAAAACAGTTAAACCACACCTGTGAAGAACTGAAATATGGGACACAGTTTCATGCCCCCCAAAATTATGGAAGGTCATGAAATTCCATTAAGACAAAAGTTTGATTTTTGAGGGCAGAAGCACTGAGCGGTGGGATATCATATACTTGGCTTCAAAAATAAAAGTATAGAGAAACACAACAATAGGCTTAAAGTATCCACCTGGCTTTCAAAGCAGTAGAGATGCTGAAGACAGGAAACAAAGAAATCTCCTTGATCCAAAAATCAAGGGTTGGCTTGTGTGAGCAGTTTTGTTTAAGCGTGGACACTGGAAAGCATGATGCTATAAAAAGCTGGCTCTGCTGTGATTAATTGTAATGCTTGTATATAGCCTGAGAGAAAACTGCTGCTACATGTATTTGTCTGACGTCTATTCTTCTTGTTTTGACTGAAGAGGACATGGGTTATAACTTGTTCAGTAAATAAAGCTTAACTTTGCAGCACCATGCACAGGTATTTATGAATTGTTTGTTCACACATCAAATGCTGCTCATGACAAAATCAAAGGAGGGAAAAATGTGAAATAACAGCTGGCAGAACATGCCCTATTATTAAGTTGAAGGACGCAAAACAGCTCTAGTACTACACAGAGAGCGCTCACAGTTTTTGAAGGCATACATTTTCCAGCTTGTTTATACAGTCGATTTTCAGGCCTGATCTTAGAGAGAGAGAGAACACTGCCTTCTGAACATCAACTTCTTGCCGCATAGTCACTGATCGCTGGCATCCAATCCCAGAGACTTTCCTCCAACTTTTCATCCACTGGTACATGTCAATATTGAGACAGATTCCCTCAATGCAAACATTAAATTAAAAATTATTTATAATGGAGTGAAGGAGGCATTGACTGGACTATAAAGACAGAACACTTTGATTATGCAGAACAGAAAAGACAGACCCATTTTATAAAATCTGATATTCACTGCAAGTGTTACAAAGACCATACTACCTTAGTTATACCACTTATCCAGACAACAGCATTGTGAAAAACATGTAATGAACTCCATTAACCTTTATATTTTAATTTGGCAGGTCTGGATATTGCCATTTATTTAAATTTCCCTTGATAAATTGCACATTCCCTGTTAATATAGCTATGTTGATGCCTCACCTGTAAAACACTCCAAAAGACATTCCAAAAGAAATCATGAAAAAATTAAAAATATGGTCCAACCTTTTTCCATCTCCATTCTGCTTATCTGCCCCTTTCCTTAGTCTCTTACTACTACCAACAGTATCCATAAGCCTCTTTCTCCATTCCAACTTCATAAAATGCAAGCATCTTCCTCTGATAACACTGAATGTTGTATTATCTTCTGAAGGATATATATATTGCTCCTGGGGGAATTCTATGCCACTGCGCATGCGCAGAGTTCATGTCCCTTACAGATTTCTTTGTTTCCCTGCAGAAAAATGACTTTCTGACAGGGAAGCAAAGGAAGCCACAAGAGCGGTCATGTGACTCTCCCCAGGAGTATATTTTGGGTGCCAAGGGCAGCCGGCAGAGAGATAAATCACTGTGGGGAAGGGGGCAGGACTGTGGAAGACCCAGCTGGTGGCTTCTACCCTGCGCTGGGCTAAGTTCCTAGTCCCAGCTGGGCTGGGGAGGACAGGACTTCCTCTTTCCCTGCACAGCATCTAGGGCCAGGTCAGACATCCCCAGATTTCTCCCCATGCTGCGGGAAGCTTTACAAGCTCACTACTCCCTGGCTTCTTGCCTCCATCACTCCTCAGCTGCAGGGGGAGGGATCACTGTACGGGAAGCTGCTCCCTCTTTCGACCAACCCTCATACTCAGATCCTCATGCCCCCATACCTAGAATCCCTCCCCCACACACGGACCATGCTGACAAGTCATATGCACCCGGATCCCCATCCCACTGAGCCCCAACCAGGTGCACCTGGATCCCTACCCCACTGAGCCCCACTCCCCCCAGCATTTGGACCGCCCACTGAATCCACCACACCCAGACCCCCCTGCCAAGCTCTATCCGCCCCCCCACCAAACCTACCCCCGCTGAGTTCCAACCACTTTAACCTGGGCCCCCCTACAGCATCCCATTACTGATGCACCCAGAACCCCACAACAAACCCTTGTGCATCCAGATCCCCCCTGCCCCCAGGTCCCCCACTTAGCTGCCTGCACCCAGATTGCCCCCCCACATAACCCTCTCAACCCACACCAGGATCCCCCCACACGAAGTTCCTCCACACTTAGATCCTGCTGGGCTGAGCCTGCCTGGCCATACCTGGTGCACCTGGCACAGAGGGGGCAGGGCCCTGGGGTATTTCTGGGGCAAGCCCGGTCCCTGCCCTATGTCAGGGTTGAGTCCAGCCTTACTGCTGAGTCCATTTCCCAGGGGGAGCTGCAGAGTGATCTCCCACCTCTGTGCAGCCAGTGGCCTGTGCTCCCCAATGCCATGCTGGAGCCTCCACATTTAGTACACAAATAAAATTTGCAGAATTTTAAAATATTGTGCACAGAATTTTTTTTTTGGTGGTAGAATGCCCTCAAGAGTAATACATATATGTCTGATGTCCTAACCCTTTTCTTTTAACTTTTCATTACACCATTCATTTTTGGTTGTGAAAAAGTTTAAATCCTATGATCAATAAAGAAACGGTGTGAAGAATGAATAATCAACTTGCTGTGGCAGGGAAATATGGAAGGGATTTAAATGGGACAGAGAAGTCATGCAATTATTACAATTATTTACTGAAAAGATACTGATTCTGTAATTTTCAGTGGCATATTATGCGAGGGTGTTACCTGGTGCCAAGGCAGCTGCCAAAAGCCCTAAGTCCAAAAACGGGAAAGGAGAGGATTAAGTGTTATTGCCATTTCCAAGAATAAAGTACTGTAAATCAGTTAGTCATTTGCTAGGTAATAATTTCATGGTGTTTATACTGTAAACTACAGCAAAGTGAATTGCTGCTGGGATCACTACAGTTTACAAAGCAAACAGGCTTGCCAAAATGCAGCTTCACCATGGGTACTGTACAAGCCAAAGTGGAATGCAAAAGAAGCCATTATTTGAAATGAACAAGGGCTAATTTCACTGTGATTATATCAGGCACACTGAGCATTTTTATTTAAGTTTAAGGTTCTGAGGTACAACATGGCACACAGCCACCATGGGAGAAGGAAGCAGCATACAGGACAAAATCCTTGCCATGACTTAAGCAGCAGTATTGGATATGTTAACCCCTAGCCTGCACACACATGCCAGTTCTGCACCAGACCCATCCACAACATACGTGATATCCTGTACTCTCCCCTCCCTGCACAGCTGTCTGTGATCCCAGTCTTTTTCTACCCATGGACTGGGAAAGCAGACACACAGCACCTTTCACGTAGTTGCCATAGGGGAAAGAAAGTGGTGGGAACCAGATGCATTCAGGGTGGTCAGACTGTCTGGGGTTGCTTGGAAGGCCATGTCCTTCACTTTCCAAATCACCAGAAGTTTCTCCATCCCAAGAAGTTCTGCACCCCTATGGAAGATCTCTTAACTGGTCTGTGTGTTCTATATAGTATCACCAGTCAGTCCATTCCCCCGCGGTCTTGGACGGACACTGTACATGCTTAATGTCTCTCTAATGTTATTTCTAATGTCTAGATGAGGCAGAATTATGGACTTTACCCCTGTTTTGCCAGCCATAGAAGACTGACCCCTCTCCAATCCACAAATAGTGTTTTACTAATATTGTGAATGGAATGAGTCCTTACCTCAGTCTAGCACAGAACACACATATGCAAGACTAGTGCCCAAACTCACCCTTCTTCCTGTAGTAGTTCCTTTCTTAGGAGGTAAAAGAGCGATAGCACAATATGAAGCTTAACCTAAGCTATTTCCACTAGGCTGATTCTAGGTTTTCCATCCAGAACCTCTGTCCCAAGACCCTCTACCCTGATAGCCACACCCACCTCTAGTATACCTAGGAAAAGAAAAAATAAGAATAAAAGAAAAAATGACACATGAAACAGAACTCCTGGACATCATTTTATAATGTGTTCAGTGACAAAAAGGTTAAAGAAGAGTGGCGTGGGGGGAACAGAAACTCAAAAACTTGAAATTTTCAGAAAAATAAATCATTGTTTCACTTTGAACCCTGCAAAATAGAAACAACTAAGCAAAACTGTCTTTCCATTTTTCAACCATTTCTGCTCAGACCTAGGGTGCAGGTAACAAGATGACATCTGCACCGTAAATGAACAGGAATCAATCAGCATTTCCATACAGGTTCCCCAACATTTGTTCACAGGATGGGTCAAAAGAAGGTGCTTGCCACCCATTACAGATACTGAAAGATATTTCACAAATGTTACAAAGTTAAAGTGATAACATGCAGAAAAAAAGTTCCTAGGTTCAAAGTTTCATCACAGATGTTTATGAAATATTCTGGTTCTTGCATTTTTGATGGTGATAACAACTCTCTGTGATCAGAAAATCCGTGGTAGAATGATTTCCATTTTTGTGGGGGACAATATTTATATCAAGACAATCTAACATCTTTACTTGAGATTTCTGAACCCAAGTTGGTTGAAAAATTGAAAGAATTTTACTTTGTTGTTTCTATTTTGCCAGGTTCTAAGTGAAACATTTTTTTTTTTAATTTTAAGTTTTTGAGATTCAGTTCCCTTCACTTCCATCCTTTTAAAAACCTTTTTGCCAATGAATACAATAGAAAATAATGATGTCCAGGAGTTTTGTTTCACGTTTCATTTTTTCTTTTGCTATTTTGTGACTTTTCAAACCTTCTCCAACTTTTCAAAGATGAAAAAAGGAAAAATGAAACTAACTCTGGGACTCTAATTTTTCAATACTTTGCCACTCTGTAACTTTTGAAAAGTTGGAAGAGTTACAAAGCTTCATTTTTCCATTTTCCAGTCTCACTTTTTCAAAAGTTGAGCAAATGCTGAAAAGTTACAGAATGGAAAAAAGAAAAAAAAAACGAAAAAATGCTACACAGCACTCCATCTATTGAATTTAGTGATAGAAAGGAATTAAAAAAAAAAAAAGAAAGAAAAAACTGGAAGGGGGGAACAAAAGAACACAATTCACATTTTTCAATTGCAAAAGCCCCTCTCCCCAAAAATAAAAAACTATTCCTATATGAAAGTTTTTCATAACATTTTTTACTTTTGAAAGGCCATTTTTAATTGTGCAAGAGAGTACTGAAGCAAGTTCACAGCAGAACATAGGAGTCTGATGTTTCATTTTAAAGTTAGTTTTTCATGACACGTGGGGTAAAGAAAAATGATTTAGCTAGGAAAAAACAAGTAAATTTCAATTTTAGAACTTTGAATAATTTAAGGTTTTTCCATCTATGTACTCATTTTACTCTGCAATAAAATAGCTTTCATTGAGCTCTTTGCTTATATTGTAAATTGTGTGATCCAGACAAAAGTACTTTTTACAACATTTCCAGAAATGAAAATGTACCATTTATTGCCTTTAAAACTCCCACACAGACTTAAAACTACTTCAAAAATTGTATTTTTGCTGGGTATGGAGAACTCTACAATTATTCAAGTTTATTATTTTCAGAATTCAGTTCTTGAGCAGAGAGATATTTACAATCCAATTACATTTGAACCTGTTTTGGGTTGTTACTGAAGGTAAGCAGTGCACTACCACAGTCTAGATTATTATATACTGTTTCTTAGATAATACAATATATGCTAACAAAGATGTCTACAACTTTATATACACACACATCCATTTGTAGTGCTGTGTATTAACCTCTGCGTGCCAGACGGAGTCCATTAAAATTATGCAGTGAACCATACTTATTTAATATACAACATATTACATACAAAGTGACTAATATTAAACGTTTGAGGAATAGGGATACCCATATTTACACCCCAAAATTCTGCACTGCACATTTGTATGCAGATAAGTTAGCTTTGTACTCAGTTGGCTCCAAGATCTATACTGAAGCCTCACTGGTCTCTGACTGGAGTTTAAGGTGTTTCTTATGATTTGTACGCCTATAAAAGAGTTGGGACTGGCCTATCTGAGGGATTGCCTCTCTCCCACTTCCAGCTGCAGTCATGGGAGATACCCAAGCTGGATCCCCTCACAATAAAAGAGAGGGAGAGCTGGCACAGCATTCTCTGTCAGAACTTCATGACTCTGGAAACTGTTCCCCTGCTTAGTCCTAAATAACCTGAATCTGGAGGCCTTTTGAGCATGCTGCAAAAGAAATGTGTTTGATAGGATTTTTGGAGAGGAATGAGGAAATGATTCCCAGAACAATTAAGGGGTGGAAAGGAGTTTCAGTATGTGGCTGGCTGGCTGGCTGAGTTCCTGTTGAAATGATTAATGCTGCTGGGGTTTTACTGCATTGTTAATGATGTGTTAGGGCATCTAGAGCTTTGGCATCATTTTAATTATTTTAAATCTGAACAAAATAAAGTAAATTATTAAATATCCCCTCAATTATACAATTAACAGTAGGATGAGTACACAGATAAATTAGTTTTATAGATAACCACACTATCCCCCTATTTCAAAAGCCCTCCAGATATCTCTACCATGTAAAAGGATATGGAGGACTGACCTCAGCATAAATTTACTCAGAAATCTTTCAGTTTCTCATAAATAGCCTGCATTAGGGATTAAGGCTCAGTTACCTAACACGTCAGTCCTTTGCCTTCAGGGTTACTAATCCAAGAAACTTGGTATCAGGCTTCTCCTATACCTTCACAATTCCTTTCTTCATAGCTGTTGTGCAAAAAAGATTCACAGTGCAACCATGACACTTCAGCCTGGGTCTGTGGTCCCTTGGACAATCTTGTTTTTAATCCTCTAGTGGAGACCTCACTATATTGGTTTCAGTCTCCTTTCTTTAGCAATTACTTCTGTTAGAGTAAGTGATTTGAGATGTCTGTTGTTTGGAGAACTCTATCTTTAATTTTTTCTTCTGACTTTGCACACAAACAGAAACCAGAGTTCTATTTTTCTCTTTAATGTTTATACTCTGGACATGAAATCAGCTTTAAAAAGTCCATCTACATTGGATTAAAACAGAGAACGTCAGAGACCTTATTCTTCAGGGAAAGCAAAAAAAAGCTCAAAGGCCTCCAGTACTCAGTTGCTTGATGGATCATATAAAACATATGTCTAACTTGCAAAGCATTCCATAAGAGACCTCCTAAGGGTAGCAAAATACATTCTACAAATTGTTTCCCAAAGCTTTAACCTGATGTGCAATATCACCCTTTCAGGTTTAAAATTCTTTCACTGAGCACTACAAGGCTGATATTCCATCCTTGACTGATGCAGCCTATGATTCTTCCAGCTTCCCTTCATCCAAACTAAGTGAGCAAATAAAATGAAAAATTACAAAAAGTAAACAAAGAAATGTTTTAGTTCTATTTCTTTGTTCAATAATAATGCAGAAAAGGCAGAGGTAGTCAATAAATATTTCTGTTCTGTATTTGGGGAAAAAGCAGATTATATAGTCTCATCATATGCGGATAACAATACTATTTCCATTCCACTAGTATCTCAGGAGGACGTTAAACAGAAACTACTAAAATGAGACATTTTAAAATTAGCAGGTTCATATACTTTGCATTGAATAGTTTTAAAAGAGTTTGTTGAGGAGCTTGCTGGACCATTAATATGGATTTTCAATAAGTTTTAGAGCACTGGGGAAGATCCAGAAGACTGGAATAAAGTGAACATTGTCCCAGTATTTAAAAGTTTAAATGGGATGAACCGGGTAATTATAGGCTTGTCAGTCTGAGACTGATCTCAGACAAGATAATGGAGCAGCTTAGCTGATAATAAGGACTCTATTACTAAAGAATTAAAGAAGGGCAAAGTAATCAATGCCAATCGACATGGATTTATGAAAAGCAGATCCTTTCAAACTAACTTGATATCTTTTTTTTGGATGAGATTACAGGTTTGGTTGGTAAAGATAATAGTGCTGATGTAATATATTTAGACTTCTGTAAGGTGTTTGACTTGATACTGCACAACATTTTGATAAAAAACTAGAATATAAAATTAACATTGCACACATTAAATGAAATTAAAAAACTGGCTAAATGATAGGTCTCAAAATGTGATTGTAAATGAGCAATCATCATTGAGCAGGTGTGTTTCTAGAGGGGTCCCACGGGGATCTGTTCTTAGCCCTTCACTCTAACATTTTTATCACTGACAAAGACTGCAGATCACAAGCAAATAGGCTGACCAGATAACGTGTGTCAAAAATCGAGACAGGAGTTGGGGGATAATTGGTGCCTATGTGAGAAAAAGAAATCGGGACTGTCCCTATAAAATTTGGATATCTGGTCACCCTACAAGCAAACAACGTGCATTTTAATACAGCTAAATGTAGATGTACACATCTAGAAACAGAGAAGGTAGGCCATACTTACAGGATGGCAGACTCTATCCTGGGAAGCAGTGATTCTAAAAAAGATTTGGGGGTTATGGTGGATAATCAGCTGAACATGAGCCCCAATACAACACTATGGCCAAAAGGGCTAATGTGATCCTTGGAGGTATAATGGGTTTCTTGAGTAGGAGTAGAGAGGCTACCTTTATATTTGGCACTGGTGTGACTGATGCTGGAATACTGTGTCCAGCTCTGGTGTAGACAATTCAAGAAGAAAGCTGATAAATTGAAGAGGCTTCAGAGAAGAGCCATGAGAATGTGTAAAGGATTAGAAAATATGCCTTATAGTGATAGACCCAAAGAGCTCCACCTTATTTATCTTATCAAAGAGAAAGCTAAGCTGTGACTTGATTACAGTCTGTAAGTATCTACATAGGAAACAAAAGGCTTTAATAATAGGCTCTTCAGTCTATCTGAGAGAGGTATAACATGATCCAATGGCTGGAAATTGAATTTAGGACAAATTAACACTGGAATTAAGGCACAATTTTTTAGCAGTGAGAATAATAAACTATTGGAACACTTTATCAAGTGTCATGATGGATTCTCCCTCATTGCTAATTTTTAAATCAACACTGGATGTTTTTCTAAAACATATGCTCTAGGAATTATTTTGGGGAAGTTCTACTGTCTATGTTATACAGGACGTCAGACTAGATTATCACAATGGTCCCTTCTGGCCTTGGATCTTTTCCCCACCTTTTTGAAATTATATTTTTGGATTTCAGGCTGAAAAGCTTGGACACCACTGTTTTAGAGGGGAAAATATTGCCCTATATTGATGTTTCTTCCTTTCCCAGAAGGAGCAGTTAGCCACGAGTAGCTAATGGGGCTAACTTGCACCAGTAATGTCACAGCTGTGTAGTGTTACTGATGTATTGCAGGGTGCAGTAGCACCTGATGCTACTGGCAGGACTCTTGGCATACATGCTGAAACTACAGGTACTGGGGGTGCTGCCGCACCTCCTGGGTGGAAGTGATTTCCATTATATACAGGGTTTACAGTTTGGTTCAATGGCTCTCAGAACCCCAACTATAAAAACTGTTCCAGACCCCCTGCCTCTTGGGGGGAGCAGAAGCTGTTCCAGCCCCTAGAAGCTACAATATATATGACTGCCACCAGGGGACTTTTGGCCCTCAGCACACAGACTGCAAGCCTCAGAGGAAGGCAGTATAAAATAGGGAATACAGGCTTCGCTGACTCTAACCCCACAGGTGCAGAATCTAGCACCCTTTGTACGTTCTCTCTCAAACTCCTGAAGTTCATGCATCATATGGAGAAGACATAGAACAGGATATTCCAGATCCCATGCTCCCTACAGCCTCCTCTACTGCTTTTCCAGACCCAGCAACTAGTCATGGGGAATTTCTGAGCAGGGCGGACTGGAACTTCTGACCCCGTGCTGGTGATGAGTGTCAGGTTGTAGGGAGAAGAATTCTGACACTGAATTTCTGTAACAGGATCCACGACCTGCCCCTCTTCCTGGGGCCCGCCTGATGCCCCAGTAAGGCTCAGAGAGGCTTCAGGTTGTGCAAAACCTGTGTCTTTGTTCACTTAAGGTTTGCTCAAGACCGGGCTATGTTGCGGGAACTGGTAAACCAGGTAAAGGCCCTTACAGAGCTGAACTGCAGCCATGATGGGACGCAGATCATGCGGGCCAGCAATTGGCTGCAGAAAATGATGCGGGAGGATGATGTAGAGGCATACCTCCTGGCCTTTGAGAGGACAGCCTTGTGGGAGGTTTGGCCCTGAGAACAATGGTCTGGCATCCTCGCTCCATTCCTGTGTGGGGAGGCCCAGAAGGCCTATTATGATTTGCCTGAAGAGGCTGCGGCAGACTACCCCCAGCTGAAAGCAGAGATCCTGGCCAGATCTGGGGTAATGACCGCAGTGCGGGCCCAGTGATACCATGAGTGGAGGTACCAGGAAAACAAAACCTCACGGTCCCAATTATATGACCTCATCCATCTCGCACAAAAGTGGTTACGAACTGAGTCCCGGTGTCCGGAGGAGATACTAGAGGTTCTGGTCATCGACGGGTACATGAGAGGACTACCACCACACCTTCGCTGCCTGGGTAAGCCCAAACGAACCCTCCACCTACGACGAGGTTGTCGCGCTGGTAGAAAGGCAAAGGACGGCAAGGGAGCTGACCCAACCAGTTAAGGAAGAATCACCCCAGGTAAAACTAGCAGCACCAAGCCCTAGAGCTCGGGGGACTGGGCCACCAGGAGAACCCAGGTGGAAAAAGAGAGGGGCTGAAGGCCCACCAGAAGCCACAAAGAGTCGGAGCACTGAGGGGGAAGAGGATCGTGATGTTAGACTACCCAAACCAAGAGACAGGGGAATGTCAAGGGCTTCATACAGATGTTACGCCTGCGGGGAGTGGGGACACATAGCTGCACAGTGTCCCAATGCAGAGGAGCCTATGCAGTGTAACCTGGGGAACTGGGCAGACCCATGCTCCCTAATCCACCTTGTGGGGGTCTCACTAATCCCACATATGTACACTAGACCAGTGAAGCTAAATGGGGTAGAGACCACAGCACTGGTTGATTCGGGGAGTGCTAACACACTTGTCTCGGGGAAGCTTGTGAAACATAGTCAGCTGCTGTGGGCTAAGCATATGGGGATAACGTGTCCATGGGTCAGTTGGTTATTACCCCACCATCCCAGTAAAAATCGAGATTCAGGGGAACATTACTGAGGTAGCAGCAGATGTAGTCCCTAAACTCCCCTACCCAGTGCTCATAGGGAGGGACTTCCCAGGGTTTGAAGACTTACACCCGGTAGGAGAATTGGAGAAAGGGGGAAGCCCTGAAAGTAGTGAGGCATCCACAGTAGACTATCAACCCCCAACCTTCTCTGAAATATCCCCAGATTTGTTCTCAACTCCCAGACAGCATAGAAAGATGAAAAGGGAAAGAAGGGCAGCTAAGGCCTTGGGAACCCGAATACTGGCCCAAAGCCAGAGGGTCGCTCTCATAGGTATGTGGACCCGAGCACCTGAAAAGGAGGTCACCCAGGAGGGAGAAGCACCCGAGTCTGTCCCACACCCTAAAGCCTCTGAACCAGTAGAGGCAACAGAGACTGGCCTCCTAGATCTCGGGCAGATTAGCCCCAGGACAGGAAATTTTGGACGGGACCAGGCTGAAGACCCAAGGTACGACAACATTAGGAAGGAGGTGACCGAAATAGATGGGGTCCCCGTGGAAGGGAAAACCCAGGAATCAGGACCCTACTTCATAATGAAGAAGAATCTCTTATACTGGGTTGCACCACTACAGCAGCAAAAGGTACAGCAGATCCTAGTACCTCAAAGACACCAGAATGCTGTATTAAATCTGGCCCATAGTCATCTTTTGGGGGGGCAACTGGGGGTAGAGAAAACCCTGGCGTGGGTCCTGAGACGATTCTTCTGGCCCGGAGTACACGAAGAAGTGCGGAGGTACTGTGCGTCCTGCCCGGAGTGTCAGCTGCACAGTCCCCGTCCCCACTTGAGGGCACCTTTAGTACCCCTTCCCATCATAGAGGTCCCCTTGGAGCGAACAGCCATGGATCTAGTGGGACCCCTGGAGAAGACAGCCTGGGGCCACCAATATATACTTGTCGTTCTAGATTATGCTACTCGCTACCCAGAAACCGTCCCCTTGCGGAACACGGCCTCTAAAACAATAGCTAAAGAGTTGGTGGGAATCTTTGCCTGAGTGGGGCTACCAAAGGAGATATTAACAGACCAAGGTACCCCATTTATGTCGAAGCTAATGAAGGACCTCTGTACGCTGCTCCATATACATACCCTGAGAACTTCAGTTTATTATCCGCAGACCGATGGGCTGTGTGACAAAGCTCTGTCCTTGCCTCCGTGGGTCCCACGTTTCCTGACGGATTTCACTAGCCTCAGAGGCTCACTGTGACCCTCCATGTAACCCTTCTCTCTCTAGAGACAAGGGTCACAGTCTACTGAGCCATTTTCATCATAAGCCAGCAAGGGAGGTGAGAAGTTATCCTTCCTTCCACAGTCTCTGTTATCTCCCAGTCTCAGTGATTAATCAGGGGGCAAAGGTGGGGGGGAGCCCGGGCCCACCCTCTACTCCGGACTCCAGCCCAGGGACCCTAATAGTATCAGCTATGGTAGCTGACCTTTTAAACATGACGTACAATTCCCTGGGCTACTTCCCGCACAGCAGCCCTCACTTCCTCAAGCTCCAGTTCACCCTTACCTCAGGGCCTCCTTCCTTGTGCCTGATATGGTGTGTACTACTCAGTCTCTCCAACAGCGCAACTTCCTCCCACAGTTCCTGATATGCAACCCCACCTGACTAACTGGGAGGCTTTTAACAAGTTTAGTTAACTAGTTTTAACTAGGGATTTGTTTAGCCTGGAGCTAATATATCTATCTATCTCCCACTACTTTTCCATAGCCATCTGGCCTTGCCCCATCACAGCTAGTAGAAAGATTTAACCGAACCCTCAAGGCAACGATAAGGAAAGTGGTAAGTCGAGACGGGAAGGATTGGGACACCCTACTACCCTACCTTATGTTTGCAATCCGGGAGGTACCTCAGGCCTCAACTGGGTTTTCCCCCTTTGAATTATTGTATGGACGCCACTCCCGTGGCATACTAGATATTGCAAAAGAAATCTGGGAAGAGGAACCCAATAAGGGAAGAAATATAATTGACCATATGTTGCAGATGCGAGAATGGATAGCCCAGGTCACCCCTATTGTAAGGGAACATTTGGAAAAGGCGCAGGAGGCCCAGCAAACCCATTACAATCGCCAGGCAAAAGTCCGACAGTTCCAACCAGGGGATCGGGTGATGGTGTTGGTACCCACGGCAGAAAGCAAGCTTTTGGCCCAATGGCAGGGGCCCTATGAGGTGGTTGAACCCGCGGGGGAACTAACCTACACCGTGTGGCAACCAGGACGCCGGAAACAAGAACAAATTTAATCACATTAACCTCTTAAAGCTTTGGCACCAACGAGAGGTGTGTGTAGTGGCCCAAGAGACCCCCATCCAGGGAAATAATATGGCAGGAGCAGATCAGGATATCCACTGATCTGACACCAAACCCGAAGGAGGTAACTGAGATGATCAACCGATACCAGGACGTGTTTTCAACCAAACCAGGTCGGACCACCAAAGCATATCACTACATTATCACAGACCCTGGGGCAAAGGTAACTTTAAGGCCCTATCGGGTCCCAGCAGCAAAAAGGGAAGAGATCAAGGCAGAGGTAAAAAGGATGTTGGAGCTGGGAGTCATCAAAGAGTCCCACAGTCAGTGGTCAAGCCCGATTGTGTTGGTGCCCAAACCTGATGGCACCTCTAGGTTTTGTAATGACTTTCGCCAGCTGAATGAGATATCCAAATTCGATGCATACCCCATACCCCGTATCGATTTGTTAGCTGACCACCTGGGCAATGCCCGATTTTTGACCACCCTTGATTTAACAAAGGGATACTGGCAGATTCCCTTTGCCAAAGATGAGAAAGAAAAGACGGCATTCTCTACACCAGAGGGTCTGTTTCAATATACTGTTCTTCCTTTTGGACTGCATGGGGCACCTGCCACCTTCCAACGTCTTATGGACAAGCTCCTATGGCCCCATACCAGTTATGCAGTGGCATACCTGGATGATGTGGTTATTCACACCCCCGACTGGGAAACCCACTTAGGAAAGGTGGAAGCAGTTCTGGACACGCTAAGACGGGCTGGCCTCACAGCCAACCCAGCCAAGTGTGCTATAGGGCTAGCCGAGGCTAAATACCTTGGCTACATTGTAGGAAGGGGCATCATCAAGCCCCAACTAAACAAACTAGAGGCTATCCAAAATTGGCCCTGGCCGAATCGGAAAAAGCAAGTCTGGGCATTCCTGGGTGTGGTGGGGTACTACCGACGATTTATTCCCCATTTTGCTACCAGAGCGAGTCCCCTGACAGACCTGATAAAAGCCCAGGGTCCAGACATGGTGAAGTGGACAGATGCTGCAGAGAAAACATTCATGGATCTACAGACAGCCCTCTGCAGTAACCCCATGCTTATAGCCCCAGACTTCAACAAAGAATTCATTTTACAAACAGATGCATCTGAAGTAGGATTGGGAGCTGTCCTATCGCAGATGGTCGGAGATGAAGAACAGCCAATCCTCTACCTCAGCAAGAAACTCCTCTCGAGAGAGAGAGCAGAAGTATGCCGTGGTTGAAAGAGAGTGCCTAGCTGTGAAATGGGCCATGGAAACCCTATGTTATTACCTTCTGGGATGACGGTTTACCCTTGTGACCGACCATGCATCCTTCCAGTGGATGCAGCAAAATAAAGAGAAGAACGCAAGGGTGAACAGATGGTTCCTGTCCCTACAACCTTTCCAATTCACCATATAACACTGGGCTGGAAGCCACCATGGCAATGCAGATGGCTTGTCACAAGTACACTGCCTGACGTCCCAAGTTGCCCAACCCCATAGTGTTGAGCGGGGGTGGGGGGTGGGGTGTATATGTGACAGGGTCGGGCCAGATGGCTATAGAAAAGTAATAGAAGGCAGGTATATTAGCCCCAGATTAAGTAGGTCCCTTTTCCCTGGGTAAGATAACAGGGAAGATTTTTTTTGAAACAGGAATCTTCTGGAGACAATTAAGACAGGCTGATTAGAACACCTGCAGCCAATCAAGAAGCTGCTAGAATCAATTAAGGCAGGCTAATCAGGGCACCTGGGTTTTAAAAAGGAGCTCACTTCAGTTTGTGGTGTGAGTGTGAGGAGCTGGGAGCAAGAGGCACTAGGAGCTGAGAGTGAGAATGCGGACTGTTGGAGGACTGAGGTGTACAAGCATTTTCAGACACCAGGAGGAAGGCCCTATGGTGAGGATAAAGAAGGTGTTGGGAGGAGGCCATGGGGAAGTAGCCCAGGGAGTTGTAGCTCTCGCACAGCTGTTCCAGGAGGCACTCTAGACAGCTGCATTCCACAGGGCCCTGGGCTGGAACCCGGAGTAGAGGGCAGTCCCGGGTTCCCCCCAAATCCTCCCAACTCCTGGTCAGACACAGGAGGAGTTGATCTGGACTGTGAATTCAGAAAAACGGCCAAGCTGAGGGCTGCCGTGAAGCTCCAAGGGGAGCAAATCCGCCAATAAGTGCAAGACCCATCAGGGTGGAACAGGAACTTTGTCACACTATAGAAATGTTAAGTAGGAAGAGGAGAGTGAGTATGTGGAGGGCTATTTCTTGAGCTGGTGAGGATTTGGCAGGTTGTGAGCTGGAAAAGTATGTGTCAGGTTGGCAGGGGAGTCAACTGATGAATGAGATTGTGTGTGAATTGAGCAGGAGATGGTAGGATCAGACCTAGATTGGAGGAGCAGAAATTGCTTTACGAGAGAATACTTAAGGAGTAACAGGGTAAAACTATTGTTTTCTCCCACACTTTCCTTTTCTGTAAGGTGCCCCAGTTTTTCACTTCAAAAATACAATCAACCTCGGGGGAGCGGGAACTGGTGGGAGGTGCAGATTGCTATTTGCAGCCCTTCCACTTATTTTGGGAACCAGCTGTCACTCTAAGAATCAGCCTACTTCTTATTACTTCCCGTAAGCAATGTCCAGATACATGACTATCCACGACTGAGAAAGAGACAATTCGTTTCCTTACTTGTAAATTTTATTTCCCATAACAGAAAGCATCTGGCTTGGATAAACTCTTCCTATATATCAAAATGTTTTTGATAAAACAGACTGTAGATGTTATAGTCTTTATTCTATTAAATTTACAACTTACAGTGGTATTACCTCTCTCTTCTAACTAGTTTACATAGTTTCAGCTTCAGAAGATTTCACCTGTAATAAGAGTATGGTCCTGCAGCAGACTCACAAAAGGAGTCTGAACTCAAAGCCGGGAGGAAGGAAAGCGTGGTCGGGGGGAAGTGCTTAAGATGCCTGTATTGCTGTGAAATTAGTAAGGCTTACCTAATGAGTAATGATAATACCAGTTGATTCCCTCCATTGTGAGAAATAAAACTACAGGTAAGGAAACTAAACATCTCCATTCTCAGGAACTTTTATTTATTCAGAAATAGATTTTGATTTTACAGAAACTAGAAAAACTAAAAAGGCACAAATTTCTCCCACCGTACAGGATGTTTTGGAGGAAACTAAGGGGAAAATTCAATACTCAGAATTACATACACACACGCACATGATACCTTTGGCTTCGCTGCTCAAGTTTATGCTTTTATATGGTAAATATGACAAATTACAATTAGGTTCAGACTGTTCTGAGATGAGTGAGGTGGCGTTTCTTCTTTTCTATGATTTTGGTTAAGAAAACAGCAGTTACACACTAGTTACCCTCTCATTAGTTACCCCTTCCACACCATGATCATTTTAATGAATCTAGGTTTGATGCATGCACAGCTCAACCAAGTGACTGTTTGCAGAACTCTCCATATTGGCAGCTAGTTAGGGAGGTGGTAGGGGTAGAAGGTTCTAGACTCCATGCCCAGGTAGCTCTAACAAGCCTTAAACTGATGACTTGCGCAAATGTGTGCATTGTGCTGGGAGATATGTGTTGATTTGTGTGGGTGGCAAATGAGAGGTGCATGTTACAGTGAGGGGCTGTGTGTGTCTGGGGTCAGTGTGTGTGCTGATTGTATTGCTTTGTGGGTGGTTTGACTGATTTTTGTCTGGGGACTGTGCTGGGGGTTTGTGTGTTGATTTGCGTGTGGTTTATGCTGGAAAATTTTGTGTTCCTTTGTGTGGATTGTGATAGGGAGTTAGTGCTGAGTTGTATGAGTGGCAAATCAACCCCTAAAGAACTGTGGCAATTGGGCCAAGCAACCCACTATCCGTTCAGTCTAGGACTCTTGCCATAGAAACATCTTTCTGATAGCGACTAACAGTTTTGTAAGTGCATGCCTGGAAAAGATGAATTGTACAATGCTTATTTCTTTCGTAAAACAAGATACGGTTTTCAAGATTACAGTACACAATTAGCACTCAGTAGTTGGGTTCAAAAAACCATGCATGTAATCCCCGGAATTTCAACAGATTTCACATATCTTGGATAAACAGTCTCTACTAGACTTATCCCCTTAAAGACTCAGACCACAGTGAAGATGAAAACTGCAGATGTACAATACAATTCTGGGTGTGAAACTGAAACCTGAAAGGCTAGTCCTGATTCAGATACTGATGCTACTGTATTTGTTTGAGAGTAATTATTTTACACATGTATAATTATTTATATTAATAACTTAAATACCAGGATAGTGTCAGAAAAGTAACTAATGCTACACAATGCTTTTTTATTTCCTCTTCCTTGTCTAACTTTTATTTTATGCTGTGTCATTGTTATAAGGATTATAATCATGTCAAGACGTGATCTTAGTAATGTTTAAGAAATTTGGAAAGATTGACTTTATAGTAGGTCCTTAATCTTTAAATTTCCACCCATTTAAAAGATTCTAACCTATTTCTGGGCAGAAGGTTTCTTAAAAGGTTATTTTATTATCACTTCTCCCTCACAGACAGATATACTAAAAGGTTTGGATGACAAATGTGTTGAAAATATGCTTAAATAATAAACTGATTACTGTTGGTTTTACCTTTAAGTGCAGTATATACTTAAATTCCTTTAAAAGTAATAGTATTGTTACTCTAGATTTGTTTTTCTATGTTGTAGTCTTCTGTGGTGACTTTTGATACTGTTAAAAATTAAAGTTGCTACATGAAAAACGTATCAACAAAATCAAATAACATTTGTAAATCTTGAGGAAAAAATGTAAACAAATATTCTGATTGAAAGAGATACTGAACTTGACTGTCTATAAAACTTTCTACCTTTAGCTTATTCAAAGTTATCATAAGATTGATGGTTATTGGGCTAATGTTCCTTTTTTTTTCCCCGCTGTGAGGGTAGCATTAATAGGTGTGAAAGAAAAAAGGCACTGAAAAAGACCATCGTTTGGCTAGGGCTGATGCATCAAGCAAATCTACCATTCAAAAGCGAAGTGTAGAAAAGGCTGTTGATGTCCCTTAATTACATGATTATATCTATGACTGGCTCATGAGATGACAGACATGGTAATGTCACTGGTGGAAGAGAGTCCACAGTGAAAAAGGGAAAAGCAGAGAAGTGTGTTTAGAAGGAATAAAAAAGGTGGCAACCATTTGTTTGTGTGGCAGATGGAAGGTTAAGAATGCAAATAGAGCAGAATTATTTACCAAAATATCAAGGTACAACATGGGAGCAGAAAGACATCACCACCTAGTTACCACAAGATACTACATGGTAGACTATGGTAACTCTTTCAACATGAAGTATTTGTTCATTGTATATATCACCCAGATAAATAGGGCACTGAGACAGAAAGAAATACATAATTCTCAAACACTGAAGTTGTGTCATATTAGTTTTCATTCAATAGATTGCAAAATATTTTACAACAATGAATTTAGTTCTTCGGTACCCTACCATATCTCAAAGGGCAGAATTATATAGGACATAATCCTTGCCTTGTTTCCTCTTCAATAGTATCATGCATGCCATCTCTCATGGTAGTAATACTGATTAAATAGTGGGTAGTCATATTAACAACTAGTCAGAACATTCAAAGTTGCTATGAATTTCCTGTTTTCGTTTAAGCAGCCTTGTTCACATGGGATCATACCAGTAGCTCCTGTATAAGCTCCCTTATTTTGCTAATGAAAAGACATGACCGTCACTCATTTACAACTAATCAAATGTTTTGAATAATAGGATTTAGTATTTTAATTGCTCTGCAAGTTGTCAGTTAGATATACTTCTCTGGAGATCTGATTCATTCAGGGAATAGAGCATAGCCTTGATCAGAGACTGAAAGAAAGTTACCTCAGGTGACCAGTGGGCCAGAGAGACCTCTTTTTTTTTTCTAGTGTGGGATGGAGAGATATCTGTAAAGCAGTACTTACCCTGCTGACTTCCTTAGGAGGTGACTCATCTGTGAGGAAACAAAGCAAACAATTAGGTTCTAGAATGAATGTAGAACAAGATATTGTCCTTCAAGAAAATTTGTACTGTTGTACAAGACTTTCTCTGACTTAAGTTCATTATTTTGGTTGAAATGTCTGTTTTTACTGATATATATTCAACTGGCTTGCCAATAGTCAAGGAGTATAAAATTCCACACCTAGAACCACAGCAACAGTCTGATTAAACAGGTGAGCTTTGCTGCTACTCTTAAATTAGGACACTATTAGACAAGCTGGGGAAGTGAGTTGCCACCAGATCCCACATGTGCAAGGCTAGAAACTGAGGGCTCGATTCTGCTCTATTTGATGCCAATGACAATACCCACATTTACTTCTTTGGGTGCAGGCGCAAGCCTTAATGACCAAGAGCACATTGATGATGTTGCCTGGCGTAACATCAAAAAAAGAAGCATAAATTATAGAAATATATCTCATCATGTCTTCCATTTTTAGAATACATACAGGCTATACTGTGCATTTTTTGAAGTTTACATTTCAAGTTATAAAGACAGATATAGCAACGTGGCATATCTTTAAAGGATTATGCAACACTTCAGCAAGTGAACAAAGGGAAAGTGATCATACAATAAGAGACCCTCTATGACATGAAGGTTATTATGAACCTACAGTCTCATGTGTCTTCTGTTGCATAATTATTTCTAATAAGAAAACAGGGAACAATCTGTATCTTTCTATTTTTGATCCCACAAGCTAAATTATTATTTTTTGGACATGTCGCACACCCACTATCAAAGAAACATTTTTTTAAAAAAAAAGCGTTGGTGACAAAGTTCTGGACAAAATTTACAAGGAAAGTCTGATATCACTAATCGTGTTCATCTCCTCAAATTTGTTTGAAGGATGCTAAGTAAAATAACAGATTTCATGGTGATGAACCATTATGCCTGACCTTAGTTCCGAAAAATAAATCTTACATTGAAAATTCTATGCACAAAGAGTACAGAGATATGCCCAGCTGAGCCATTCTAATTAGTCCTGTTAAAAACTTATCAATGGACCTCTTGCACTTTGCAGTATGACATACTTATTGTATACGGAAGTGTACATCAAAGACAATAGATCACCATCCCTGGCTGGATCAGTCCAATGTGATTGTCCTTGCAATCATACGGCTTTCATAGCATTTCAAGATGTGATTCTCACTACAACTCCAACTGACAGCCAGAATATGAATAAACCAAATGCCACAAACCTAAAATCAGCAAAGAGTCTATCATGTTATATGCAGCCTGATTAGATCTTCATTTAAGATAAAAAGAAAAGGAGTACTTGTGGCACCTTAGAGACTAATAAATTTATCTGAGCATAAGCTTTCGTGAGCTACAGCTCACTTCATCGAATGCATTCAGTGGTTGAAGTGAGCTGTAGCTCACGAAAGCTTATGCTCAAATAAATTGGTTAGTCTCTAAGGTGCCACAAGTACTGCTTTTCTTTTTGCGAATACAGACTAACACAGCTGCTACTCTGAAACCTGTCATTTAAGATAGTAATTCCAACATCATAAACACCAATCCATGGCTATATATTGTTCCGCACCTTCACCATGACATTGTGATTTCAGACTCCTCTCTGAGCTAAATAATTTTAGCTGTATAATCTGCTTAATGTGAAACAGCATTTCATTCTTCCTGTAAATATTTTATGCAAGGCTTTGGTATATAGGTTACCAGACATTAAGAGGTCTTGCAGTCCACAATTAATGCCTTTATTATTATTTATATTTTCTAGTAAGGAAGCATCTAGAGGCCCTAATCAAGGTTTGGATCTTATTAGTGCTAGGCATAGGACATGCCACGTGAAAAGACAGTCTCTTGTACCAAAGAATTTACAATCTAAGAGTATCAATAAGTGAATATAACAAACAAATGGGGAGGAGGGGATGACACACACAAGGTATCAATGAGACAATTATGATTAGAATAATAAACAGCAGTCACAACACTAGCCTCCTAGCCACTGTCTTTTTCTTTGGGGGTGGAGGGGACACGCATCACACTGGTGGGTTTTAAGGAGGAATTTCAAGGACAATATAGTGGTGTTGCAGATTTTTCCACTATGCTTCTCCCAGTGGCAGCATTGGGAAAAGCACAATGGTATCTGAGGGAAAGCAGAGGTCAAAGGCTAGATGCTAACCAAGAGGCGACAGGACAGGGCTTCAGCATCAAGGGTCTTAAAAGCAAAGACAAGTTATTAATTCAATATTCATAAATGGCCTGTTCCAAAGTCCACTGAAGTCAATATAGTCTTTCCACAGTCTCCAATGGACTTTGGAGCAGGCCCAAAGTCAACAAGCTTTCATGACAGACATGTCCCAAATGGAACTTGAACCACAGTGTTTAATACGTTGAGTTTCAATTCTTCCAAACTGAACCACATGAGAACTGAACATACTGGTCCATTAAAATTCCAACTCTCAGTCTCCATAGGGAAAGCATGTTACTCAAGATAGAGCAACAGTAATTGAGGCAAAACAGTCCCCAACCCACATAACAACGAGTTCTGTAATAAACTGGGGCTCAATTCTCCTCCCCTAAATTCCTACAGCTCCCATTGGCGAGGAATGGCGAACCACGGCCACTGGGAGCTGCGGGGGACTGTGCCTGCAGATGGTGAACGTAAACAAAATGTTTCACAGCCCACCAGTGGATTACCCTGATGGGCTGCATGCCGAAGGTTGTAACCCTGTGTTACAGCATCCTTGGAGTTGGTTCTTCTAATGAGCACCTGAACGTATCCAGTTTACACCAAAAACAGGAACAATTACTTTCCATAGGATGAGTTGGTGAAGCCCTTCCAGCTTTAAAAAAGCCCTGCGGGCTCTTTTTACAGCAGTAAAACAAGCACTGTGACCTGGAGGACCTGATGTATACTGAATTTATTCTTTTGGAATACAGGGAAATGTAATGCCCAGGGACATTCAGTGTTGAAGGAAGCACGTGGAATATCTGTCGATCTCAGTTTGATGTTTGTACTTGCACTATTCTACAAATCTACACTATAATGTGAAGCAGCCCTTCTTTGTGGATCATTTCCATGCAATGAATACAACAGACATCACTGGTGGAATGGCCTCTTTTCATTAATGATTTTATTCAACAGCAGATTGCTAACAGAATCAGTTAATACATCAAAAGAATGGAGAAAGTGGATATAAAAGGGAATGCCCTGGATCTGTACACCTGTGTTTATTTAAAAGACAGCACATAAACACACCAAGTCCTTTTTTGTAACTCAAGCTCTGCAACTTTAAGAGTTATGAGACATTCAAATAAATTGATTAGTAATTAAACTATACAAAGGTGCATTTATCTTAACACGTAGTATGTGAATCCTGCCTAGCAAGTTAAAAGCTTAGGGCAAAATTCAGTCCCATTCTATGTAGATGGTTCTCATTTAGTCAATGGGGATAGGCGGAATTGACAGAATTTGGCCCTTAGTGGAAAGTGGAATACCAAACACATGTAGTACACAATTTTCAATACAATTTTTTCATTAAGTTTTGTCCAAACAATCCATGGTATCCATCTTTATGACAAGCAAGTCCACGGCAAGTTTAAATTTTGGGAGTCATGAGAATGCAAAAGAGAGTGTGCTGGGAAAGTCTTCTATTACCATGATCTGTTAATTCAAAATTACTGAACAAAATGTTAAATTTAAAAAAAAAAATTCATCTTTGGACTGACGGGGAAAAAATATCAGCCATTCCCCCACTTTCCCAGAAAGTTATAAACATTTTTAAAAACAGGGTTTAAAATGAAATTTCTTCCCTTGTAATGACAGCTGTATCTTGTCAGTAATATGACACTTAAAAAATAAAACAATGGTCCATAAAATCAGTCCTTCCTTCACTTACCGGAGTGCAGGGTTTCAAGCAAGGACACACTAGAATGGCTCACACTGGCTTAGCAAGACAGCACTTTTATTTTATTTTTTGAAGAGGCTATCATAGAATCATAGAACTGGAAGGGACCTCGAGAGGTCATCTAGTCCAGTCCCCGGCACTCAAGGCAGGACTAAGTGTTATCTAGATCATCCCTGACAGGTGCTTGTCCAACCTGCTCTTAAAAATCCCCAATGATGGAGATTCCACAACCTCCCTAAGCAATTTATTCCAGTGCTTAACCACTCCGACAGTTAGGAAGTTTTCCCTAATGTACAACCTAAACCTCCCTTGCTACAATTTAAGCCCATTGCTTCTTGTCTTATCCTCAGAGGTTAAGAATGATAATTTTCTCCCTCCTCCTTGTAACAACCTTTTATGTACTTGAAAACTGTTACCAGGTCCCCTCTCAGTCTTCTCTTCTCCAGACTAAACAAACCCAATTTTTTCAATCTTCCCTCATATGTCATGTTTTCTAAACCTTTAATCATTTTTGTTACTCTTCTCTGGACTTTCTCCAATTTGTCGACATCTTTCCTGAAATGTGGCACCCAGAACTGGACATGATACTCTAGCTGAGGCCTAATCAGTGCAGAGGAGAGCGGAAGAATTACTTCTCGTGCCTTGCTTACAATACTCCTGCTAATACATCCCAGAATGATGTTTGCTTTTTTTGCAACAGCATTACACTTTTAACTCATATTTAGCTTGTGATCCACTATGACCCCCAGATCCATTTCCACAGCACCCTTTCCTAAGCAGTCATTTCCCATTTTGTATGTGTGCAACTGATTGGTCCTTCCTAAATGGAGTACTTTGCATTTGTCCTTATTGAATTTCATCCTATTTACTTCAGACCATTTCTCCAGTTTGTCCAGATCATTTTGAATTTTAATCCTATCCTCCAAAGCACTTGCAACCCCTCCCAGCTTGGTACCGTCCACAAACTTTATAAGTGTACTCTCTATGCCATTATCTAAATCATTGATGAAGATGTTGAACAGAACTGGACCCAGAACTGATCCCTGCGGGAACCCACTCATTATGCCCTTCCAGCATGACTGTGAACCACTGATAACTACTCTCTGGGAGCGGTTTTCCAACCAGTTATGCACCCACCTTTTTGTAACTCCATCTAGGTTGTATTTCCCTAGTTTGTTTATGAGAAGGTCACAAGAGACAGTATCAAAAGCCTTACTAAAGTAAAGATAGACCACATCTACCACTTGTTACCCTGTCAAAGAAAGCTATCAGGTTGGTTTGACAAGATTTGTTCTTGACAAATTCATGCTGACTGTTATTTATCACCTTATTATCTTCTAGGTGTTTGCAAATTGATAGCTTAATTATTTGCTCCATTATCTTTCCAGGTACAGAAGTTAAGCTGACTGGTCTGTAATTCCCCGGGTTGTCCTTATTTCCCTTTTTATAGATGGGCATTATATTTGCCCTTTTCCAGTCTTCTAGAATGTCTCCTGTCTTCCATGACTTTTCACAGATAAGTGCTAATGGCTCAGATATCTCCTCAGTCAGCTTCTTGAGTATTCTAGGATGCATTTCATGAGGCCATGGTGATTTGAAGACATCTATCTTGTCTAAGTAATTATTTACTTATTCTTTCCCTATTTTAGACTCTGATCCTACCTCATCTTGTGCTCCAAACTCTAAACTTTCAATTAACATCAATTCTCTAGCTCTTATGGTTGAAAAATTTTCAAATGTGAACCAAGTCTAACACAGTGGAGTGATATCTCCCTGATTCCACAGACAACCTGAAACAATGATTCAGAGAAACATGAATTGCCCCATTTGTTTCAGTGGCTGTTAACTTTGAAGCATAACAATGACCATAATTTAATTGACAAAATTGTTAACTGTTGTTAAAATGGCAGATCATGCAGGAAAACCTGCACATTCTACAGTAAGTGGTTTCTTATTTTGGCATACCAAGCAGATTGATCTTTCTTTGTGAGCAGAGCCTGGGAGAGTGCATCTACTTTATTTCCAGCTCAGTCTCTACCATCAGGGTGTAACTTAAGATATTCTGTAATAATCTCTGGAATCATTAGCACTGTGTAAAGAAATGATCTAGGGAATTTAGTTCCTGCATTGTATGAGTTGGTAATGTCATCAACTGTTGCAAGAGCAATATATGTATGTCCTGTTTTTTCAGATATTAGAATCCTTTGGGATATTACTACAGTCTGGTTGGCTGTGGACAGAAACTATGCTGATAATCATTCCTGCTACAGTTCAATACGTGTACAGATTGTAATTCCCAAAATATGCCATGTTCCTGGAAACTCTTATAATTAACTAGGCCACACTGCTCATAGTTGTGTACTTTAATACACTGTCTGTTACAATTGTGGTTTGTGAGGCACCTTCAATTAGTTAGCAAAGCTGCTTCCATCACACCTCTGAAGAATGTGCAATTGAAACAAGAAGTGAGTTTGCCGTTCTAAAGAAATGCAATTGGGCACGTGTCAGTTTTCGAGCAGAGTTCCTTCATTTAGGTTGTGCTTAGGATCTAAAGACTGATAAGTTTCTTTGTTGTTAATCCAAGTACAATCAATTCTTGATTAGACCAGAGAAGAACAAACTGTCAGGTGACCTGGAGAGAATGTGGGAGCTGCAAGCACTATGAGACAACTCGGTACAACTACTTCTACATACTATTAATAATAATTCCTGTCTCTACTATATCACTTCCCAGCAGTAGATCTCAAAAATTTTAATGTATTTACCCTCATAATACCTCTGTGAGGTGGGGAAGTGCTATTACCCCCATTTTACAGATGGGGAACTGAAGCACAGAGAGTTTAAGTGACTTGCCCAAGGTCACACAGGAAGTCTGTGGTGGAGCAGGGAATTAAGGTTGACATCCTGCAAGGAGGGAAAGGAAATAGTTCAACTACAAAATGGGGGGAATATAACCAAGTAGCTATCCAGCTCATTAAAGCAGTTATTTTTAAAATCTTTTCTCCTTAATACTTTGCAAATGTTCTTTAAAAAAGCCACAACACCATCATACCCAGGCATTAATGATGCCACAAAGAATGTGTGCGGTAGTGAGGGGAAGTGCCATAAGAGAATCTCAGTTTTAAGTGGTTCACAATCTGACAACTTTGAATGACTCAGCCTTAGCATGTGTAATTATGACTAACCTCTCTACATATAGCACCACAGGTGTGCATAGCACTTAACATGGTAATAAAAGACAACCCCTGACCAAAAGAACTTCCAGTCTAAACTAAAGGTGGGAAGACAGAAGAGGAACAGAGAAAAAGATTAGAAGGATGAAGGGAAAGAGTACATAGAAGGTGGTTATGGGGATACAGTAGAACTTCAGAGTGACTAACACCAGACTTACGAACTGACTGCTCAACCACACACCTCATTTGAAACTGGAAGTATGCAATCAGACAGCAGCAGAGACATATACACAAAAAAGTAAATACAGTACAGTACTTGTTAAATGTAAACTACTAAAAAATAAAGGGAAAGCAGAATTTCTTATGCATAGTAAAGTTTCAAAACTGTATTAAGCCAATGTTCAGTTGTAAACTTTTGAAAGAACAACCTTGACGTTTTGTTCAGAGTTATGAACATTTCAGAGTTATGAACAACTTCTATTCCTGGGGTGTTTGTAAATCTGAAGTTCTGCTGTCTTCTCCTTCTTTCATGCAGGGCCAGCTCTTGGTTTTTTGCCCCCCCCCCCCAAAAAAAGATGGCCAGAATGCCGTTCCTGCAATTGTGCCGTCCCAAGCATGTGCTTGCTTTGCTGGTGCCTAAAGCCGGTCCTGCTTTCATGTAGCTTGGGTAGGTAGCAACAACTACAAATTTATATCTAAGTTTGACAGCCAGCACATTACCACAGAAGTGAGCTGCTGAATATCCTTCAGGGCCCCAGAAAAAGAACAAACGGAACACTCAGATACGATGCACTCTATTGTTTGTGCCTGGTGATCACAGTTACATACAGGTGTTTGCCTCATTTTCCATTTAAAGGGGGTTTGTCCACATCTCCCATGAGCTGTCCAGATGCTATTCAATCTGCACCAGCCTTTCCAACACAAATCAAAACCCGGTGGTTCCTCAACAGGATCAATGACAAGCAGTTTGTTTTGAGCAAAATGCTTCATACGACTCTCCATTGAGCCTCAGCACCGAAATTCGGTGTAAGGGTCTTAATACAGTTGCACAGAGGGTTGAAGGATTTTAATCTCATCTTTGGTGGATTCTGCAGGTCATGGTGTAGTGGGATCCTTGCATTTGCATTAACATGGTTAAGAAAATGAGAAGTCTGAGCAGCTCTTCTAATCTGTGGAGGCTGGATGTGCGATAGGACCAGAAGGCAGTCAACTATAATTGGGAGGTAAAGTACAATTCAAGCTACTTGCTAAGTTTGTTTTGGTTTTATAATATTTTGTGTTAAATGGGAACCTTAATTTTGGAATTTTGTGCTTTCAAAGTTTCATCCTTCAGATATGCATATTTTATAATAGAAGATGTAAACTTCTATTTTACAGAGGGGGATGATTTTCTCACAGCTGCACACTGATAGACTAGAGTTGTACTGAAAAAACCATGATGCCAAGCAGTCTTTCAGCATCTCAACCACAATTTATCTGATGGGTGTATTGAGGAGACACCTAGTAAAATGACCAGTCATTTGTAGTCAAAAACTTATTAGTAACAACAGTACTGTAGGTTTCAGAGTAACAGCCGTACTGTACTGTACAGTACTGTAGTTTCCCTTTGGTGTTGAACTGCTTTCTGTTCTGTGCAGAAAAATAATGTGGTACTGTATTTGAATATGTTTCAGATGCACAGATTAAGGGCTGATGTTTATGGTCAACAGGAGCGTTAGTGGGGGGAAACTGCAGTATGAAGTCAGGTCAAATATCACCCAGATTTACACCTCATAGAACTCCATGGAAATCAAAGGGACTTCTGGGATATCAGTCAGGAGAGATTTTTTTTTCCAGACATGGGGAGAGAGGGGGAAAAAAAGTAGTAGTAGTCTAAGCTTCACCCACAAACTCCACACACTTGAGATGCCAAAATGACACTGCTCAAGGTAGACTGGTCATCAATTAAAAATATGATCATGCATTCTCTCTGTGCTCTCCTGGGCCCCTTGAGTTTAGTTTGCTCATGTTTAGCCATGGATGATACAATAGTCTTATGACTTATGAGCAGGCCTCTAGAAGTTGTGACTGGACAGAGTCAAGTGAGGCCATAACATGATTCTTCACTGGGTCTGAGCACATGGGAACCACAGTGGTTGTGGCTTCCTGATCCCAAGCAACTAGTTAGAACTTCAAAGGAGGACTGGACATATTATTTGTATTACAGTAGTGCTTAGAAGCTCCAACTAAGATTGGAGACCAGTTGTGCTTGGTGCTGTACAAACATTAGGTGGGGGGAGGAGGTGCTAGCACCACCTGTCATTAAGGTTGCTTGACACATCCATTTATAGGGCCCTGTTTTATGTTGCTTATAACTTTGTCAAACTAGCTGTTTGGACTGAAATTTTCCAGGCCAGATGCCTGACTCAGGCTGATTTCTTTCTTTCTTTCCTTTTCTTTTTTTTTTTTTAAACTTTCAGCCAAAACAGTTGAGCTGGTTCAGAGAACAAAGCTAGTGGAAAATTCACTGTTTTGCTCATGTTAAAAAAAAAATCTGGTGATCTTTTATTTGAACAGCTCTAGCTCCCCCATGCTAGGAAGTTACATACAAAATATGTATGGTAAAAGTTTATTAATGTTATAAAGTCCAGCACTCAAAAGTTAAGAAATATCAGAATTAAAGTTTGCCTATGCACCCTTAATTTGGCCCTCTTGTGCTTACGCATGTTGATACATGGATCAACCTGCTTTGCAAATACAACAGGGTTGCATAGTGAAGGAGACTGTTGCCTGTAGGACACTAGCCTCAGTAGTTGTGGCAGCTGGCAAGTGTGTAGAGAAGGAGGCAGGGGATTGCAGAAAGAGAAAAGGGAGTCTCGTGGTTAAGGCAGTTGAATGCTGCCCTGGAGAGCTGTATTCTGTCCCTGACTCAGCCACAGAGTTGCTGGGTGATGTTAGGCAAGTTACTTAAACCAATTTTTCACAGGTGGCCACTAATTGTGAGTTCTTGGTTTTCTGGGTGTTAAAAAACACGAGACCCTAGAGTCTGCATTGCAGAAGTGCTGAGCACTCAGAGATGCAACTGAAGTCAATGGGAGCTATGTTCTGAGCACATAAATTACTGTATAAAGCTAAATACTCTGAAAAATCAGGTCCTAGGAATCTCAAATTGGGCATGCCAAATTAGTGGATACTTTAGACATAACTCTCTGTGCCTCAGTTCCCCATTGTAAAAGGGGAATAATACCCAGTCATCTCATAGGGGTGTGGTGAAAAACACATTCATTAATATTTGTAAAGCACTCAGATATTATAGTGATGGGCACTATAGATAATCTCATGAGAAAATCAACGGTCTTCAGAGCAGGATTTGAGAAATGTGTACTAAATGAGGTTTTGAACTATGAGGATAAAACAAAACATTCAGGAACTTTTCATTAAATGTGCATCATCTATCCTATACACTGAAAAAGGCAGGGGTCCTGTGGAAAAAATAGTCCGGGATCATATAATTAAGGTCTATATCATAATGCATACATACACACATACAGGGGCATTGAATTAAGTTTGCACAGGCAACCTTAATTCTGGCATTTCTGCAACCTTAATAATGTGTATTTAATGTAGCATGGGCATTTGTAATATGGCAAGAGATAGATTATAAGCTGCTTCGGGCAGACACTAACAGACAAGACAGACAAATGGTACAGAAATAACATACAAGCAGATTTATCATTATGAGCTTGTCTTCATATTGCATTAGTCCGCATGAGAGGAGTCTAAGCTCTAGTTGTGCATGGAAGCAATGTTTCAAGTAACAACATCCTTGATGCCCTTAGCCTATCTATCCAATTTTGGCAACTACTCCCAGCTCCTAAGAGCCTGAACCCAAGGAGAGAAGTACAAACACAGGGATGGAAAAAAGAGTAATAGTAAGTGGGTCTGTGTATCAGAGAACTTCAAATGTCTTTATGTCTGTATTGTGTCAGAAACCAGGACTAGCTAAAATTACAATAACTAGTCCCGACTGCTTCCCCACTGTGTTCCTGAACAAATGGTGAAGTACATATTGGTTGATACTGGCTGATTATATAACACACACTGTCAAATAAAAGGTGTGTGCACACCGAGACTTTGCACTGTTGGATTAGGATTCTTTTTTCAAGGGATATATGTTAGCACATGCTGGGAGACATATTCAGAAGATATTTATAGGTCGGCCATGCAATTTAGTGTTCAAAAATGTAGAAGTGAAATTGTTTGTCTAATTTTTGCACTCAGTTATTATCATGACCACATGCACAAATTGGGTATTTATGTGCATGAATGACCTGATAATTCTCTTACCCAGAGAGTCCAGATCTCACATAGGAATGGAAAGGACAGGCACTGCTTTCTCCTCCATCAAGCTCTGAGTGACCCCCCTCAGCCATATATGGTGGGGGTAGAATCCAGACTACGTATAGAGGAGAGGGCAGGCCAGGGTGGCTGGGACAATGCCATGGGAAGTTCTCACCTCTGGCCAGAAGCACTGTTTCAGGGACTCAGAACCCAGCTGGGCCATGCGCATTGGCTGAACTCTGTGCTTCTGATGCAGCAAAAAAAGGATCTGGCACTGTAATAGGAATATGATGTGATGGTCCTTGTTTCACTGTATTGTAGAAGCCCTGGAAACATTTCAAGTTGTATGCAAATATCTTTACTTCAGTTCTGCATTTTTCCCTTTGTTGCCCGTTATATTGCTCTCATTACTACCCATTTTATTTATTTGCCATATTTTCACCTGTAACTTTTTTTTAAGGAAATGAACAAAAAATATTCCTGTGGCAAAAGAGAAGTAATGAAGTTATTATACCCCTGTGAAGTTGCTCCAAACTCCCAGCTTCCACTTCTCATCAGCCACAGAATCTGAAATAGACTGAGGAGATTTGCTTACTGGCTTACTTTCTGCTGCCTATGTCTCTGAATACATTGAAAACAAACAGATTTGTGCTGAACTTTGCAGTGGAACTCTCAACATCTGCAGAGAAGTCAAGACTGAGCAGTTCTCTCTTCTCTTAGACCAGCTGACAAGGGAAACAAAAGGAAATGTCCTGGGGGAATAGTCTGCTAACGTCAACAAGGGTAAGAAGATCATTAGCAGCTGAGATGATAGGTTACCACATGGGAGTACCATAGTGAGCCATTGTGGAGCATACTTACGTCAAGGGAATCATTTCATTCCCTCTGAAGGAACCCTGCTGTAACTACAACATACGTACATTTGTATTAGAGACGTATGCTATTTATTTTGCTCAAGGGATTGAAAACAAGAAACTAAAATGTGTTCTGTGTCATTTAAATAAACACTGTAATAGAATAAAAATGACAGAATAAATGCTTGTATGCAGTCATTTTAGGATATTTCCACTGACCTGTTTGTAATCCCAGTCCAGTGTTGACTGGATGTGTGTTGTATATTACAGAATAATGATATGCAGACAGTTCAAGATTTTAGAGTCTTTGGAAAATGGCAAATTAAACTAACATGATAAAGTAATAGCAGCTCACAATAAATCTAAATGATTTAGCACTCATCACCCTTCTTAGCAATATCACTACTGGGAGTGAAGCATTTTTCTCTGCTATAAAGAAATTACTTATCTGGAACTGCTGTTGTCTGAAGCTGTATGTTGTAACAGATTCCCACCCTCACATCCATTCTCCGAGTAAGTGACTGGTGGGAACCACCAAAGCTTCACAATTTGGGAGGCAGATTCCTCACCTCCACACTAGAACAGTGTAGGAGTCCCTAGAGTTAGTTCCTTTTTTAAAGACACTAGAAAACATTAAAAAATATCCAAATGTACCACCAAGTCTGGGGGGAGAGTCAGTCCATGAATACCGACAGGGAGAACCCAATCCTCAGTGCATTGGTGACTTCTCCATCCCTGGGCACATCAGTGTTTAAGGCAATGGTTTTCAAACATTTTGTATTGGTGACCTCTTTCACATAGCAAGCCTCAGAGTGCAACCCCCCCTTATAAATTAAAAATGGAGTTTTTAAATTTTAATTTAACAGCGGTTTGGGGATGACAGCCCCCACACATGGCTGGGCTTGTGACCCCCCACATAACCACTTTGTGACCCCCTGAAGGGTCATCACCCCCAGTTTGAGAACCCCTGGCTTAAGGGAATCCCCTTTTCATCTCTCTGGCACCATGACTCTCCATTAGCACTTAAGCACTGGAGGGAGACAATGATGGGTACCATTGATGTTTGGAGAATCTGTGGTACCTTGGTGCACCAGTGCTTATCTAGCTATTAACACTCACTGAAACTCCAAATATGGCTGCAAATTGATCACCTGTGGTTGATGAATCCTATGTTTGTCAATTACAATTTCATTTTTACAAACTTACCATTCTGGCTGTTCGTCTCTACCAACAACCTTTCTAATGTAACCAAGTGCCACATTTATAGCTTGAATAGGAATTTTGAAAAATAAGTTTGAGTATGTGACCGATTCTATAGAAATCTTCTGCATATACTGCATCTGCCTGTAATGAGGAACTCAAAGAGTTTATTATATTGTTTGCAACCACAGTTCAGTTTGTTTCTAACTTTCCATAGCCAAGCAGAGTAGCATGAAATCTCTCGTATGCCTCAGCTTAAATTTTAGAGTATTGTGAGAGTGAATTAATATTTTAACAGAGAATAACTTAATTTTTTTTGCAAAAAGAAAAGGAGTACTTGTGGCACCTTAGAGACTAACAAATTTATTTGAGCATAAGCTTTCGTGAGCTACACCTCACTTCATCGGATGCATTTTTTTGTAGCAGGGTGAGGGAGGAGCGACCTGCCCAACCCCATTACCTCCCCTCCCGGAATGATGTGGGGAGGCAGTTTTCTTTAATAGGAGTCCAAGAAACTTTAACAAAAGTTTGTCTCATCAACACATAGCCTGTTCAGGCTCCTTTCTGGGGGTAGGTGGTCCCCAAAGAAACTTAAAAGGGAAACAGAGTCCCAAAAATCTGTCCCAGGGCATGGCTCTTACCTCAGAGCCTGAGTGCATGAAAAGGATTCCTTCACAGAGTCTCTCTTCTGGGCTTGCAGATGCCCTGCCCAAGCTGACTCCCTTGTGGCTTCTCAGTCAGCCCTGCCCCCCAGAACTGCTTCAACTTTCTAACAAAGGAATCGGCTGTTTAAGTTTCCTTTCCTGAGCCAGGTGTCTCCAATTGGCTTATTTAGTAACCCTGCTCCAGGCTTCAAGTCTCCTGCAGAGCAGCTTCCTCACTCCCTCTCATATCCTTACATATCCTTTATCTACACACACGTCAACAGTTCAACATAAAAGATGGACTTTTTTTAAACACACAAAACTAATAAGAAAGACACGAGAACTGTCAATTGTTTAAAAGTGCTAAATAGAGAGTACGAAAAAGGTTATATTACCCTTTTACTGAGGTTGGCTGTATACATGCAATGTCTAATATTTGATTTAGGATTGTGACATAATATTTCATGTCAACTTTTGATAAAAAAATGAAACCATATTTACATACAAAATGGAAAAATAATAAAAACTAAATATTCAAACTTTACCTTCCTGCTAATTTACCACAGAAGAGAATAAAATCCCTCCCAGTCTTCCACACACACAAATAGAGGTATATACCACTGATAATCCTTGCAGCAGTTACTTAGTCCTTACTGGTTTCAGAGTAACAGCCGTGTTAGTCTGTATTCGCAAAAAGAAAAGGAGTACTTGTGGCACCTTAGAGACTAACCAATTTATTTGAGCATGAGCTTTCGTGAGCTACAGCTCACTTCATCAGATGTATACCGTGGAAACTGCACAGCTCACTTCATCAGATGTATACCATGGAAACTGCAGCTGCAGTTTCCACGGTATACATCTGATGAAGTGAGCTGTAGCTCACGAAAGCTCATGCTCAAATAAATTGGTTAGTCTCTAAGGTGCCACAAGTACTCCTTTTCTTTTTAGTCCTTACTCTTTCCTAACAGGTCTTTTTCAAAGTCTCCTCCTTAGAGCTCTTAGAGATACCCAAACAGTCTCTTCTCTGTCTAAAGATTTCCTCCTCAGAGCTGAAAGTCCATATCCAATTTATCAGAAGGCAAATCCAACCTTCCCCCGTTGCAGTCTGACATACAATCCCCTCACAAGGTATTTCAGTACCTTCCAAATCCTCTTTCTAGAACTCTGGGCAAAAGATTAAGGAATTTACATTGTGAAGTTACTATGGTAACTGCTGTGTGTCACATTTAGAATGTCTTGAGGCTCTGTAGATTCCAGCTTTACAGTTCACATTTCCATCCCATGTAGCTAAGATGATTTTTTGGGGGTCCAATTTAAGAGGAATCTGCAGTCAGAAGTGATGAGAAAAGAGTGCTCAACATCCATGAGCACTGAATCTTCTGGGAGCTCTTGGGCACTTTACCACTTTTGAAAATTAGGCCACTTATACAGAGGCCTAAATATGGGAGTGGGGTCAAGTAGAGAAATGAAACTTCAGAACAGAGCAGAACCACCAATGCATAACAAAAAGGCAAACACTTGAAAAAATAAGTAACAACTAAGAAAAGGAAATGGAAAGTCAAAGAAGAGGGCTTCAGACAGAGTTGCTACTTGCTGAACCACTCTGCACAGGGGGAGGAAGAATAGAGATTCTGGGAATATTAAGAATCTTAGAGAAAATTCTCTATTGCAATTGGCTGTGACCTGCTTCACTGACTTGTGTAGGAATTACCTCACCTGCTTCCCTGGTAGAAAGAGGAGCACATTCTGCCATGCTTACCCAGAGGCAATAGAACAGTATCCTACTCCACAAGTAATCCGAGTGAAATCAATGGGTCTATTTAAGGAGTAAAACAGTACTCACCATAACTATAGGAGGCAGAATCTGAGCCAAAATGAAAACAGAATTGTGAAAAGAAGTAAACTGTGAACAAAAAAGCAAAAACTGGGAACTTAACCCTCAACGTTTTAAAACAGTCAAGTCAGGCATTGCAGTATACTAGATTGATTTCCATAAAGTGAACAGATGGCATAATTAAAATGTTAGAAGAATCAAGTACGTGTAAGTTCCTTAGAAAACTTTCATTATATGAAAAAACTGAGATAGATAACATTAAGCTACAGGATTCTAAATGACATGAAAACACAAGCAACTCTTCAACATTTATAAGACCCAAATTTTTGAATTAGTTTTAAAAATATTAACTACTGCATTATGGAACAAGAACTACTCAGGAAATACATTGAAGGGACTATAAACCCATGATTCAGTTTCAAAGACCATTTCCAAGTTATATAATATTTTCTGAACCCGAATTGCTGTTAATTTCATTTGAAGGACGGAAGATGGAAACTAAGCAGTCTATAAAAGAACAGAGGGAGGAAAATAGTTCTGCACCTTTGTTGGCCTCTTTGCATCTTTCTCTCTCAAAGCCACTCCATTAATTTCAGGGATACAATACACTTAGTGTGAAAAACTGCCTTTACATGTATATTCTCAGACTCATAGATATTAAGGTCACAAGGGACCATTATGATCATCTAGTCTGACCTCCTGCACAATGCAGGCCACAGAATCTCACCCATCCACTCCTGCGAAAAACCTCTCACCTATGTCTGAGCTATTGAAGTCCTCAAATCATGGTTTAAAGACTTCAAGGTGCAGAGAATCGTTCAGCAAGTGACCCGTGCCCCATACTACAGAGGAAGGCGAAAAAAACCAGGGTCTCTTCTAATCCTCCCTGTAGGAAAATTCCTTCCTGACCCCATATATCGCGATCAACTGAACCCTGAGCGTGTGGGCAAGATTCACCAGCCAGATACCCAGGAAAGAATTCTCTGTAGTAACTCAGATCCCACCCCCCTAACATCCCATCACAGGCCATTGGGCCTATTTACCATGAATAGTTAAAGATCAATTAATTGCCAAAAACATGTCATCCCATCATACCATCTCCTCCATAAACTTATCGAGTTTAATCTTGAAGCCAAATAGGTCTTTTGCCCCCACTGCTTTCCTTGGAAGGCTATTCCAGAACTTCACTCCTCTGATGGTTAGAAACCTTCGTCTAATCTCAAGTCTAAACTTCCCGATGGCCAGTTTATATCCATTTGTTCTTGTATCCACATTGGTACTGAGCTTAAATAATTCCTCTCCCTCTCTGGTATTTATCCCTCTGATATATTTATAGAGAGCAATCATATCTCCCCTCAACCTTCTTTTGGTTAGGCTGAACAAGCCAAGCTCCTTGAGTCTCCTTTCATAAGACAGGTTTTCCATTCCTCAGATCATCCTAGTAGCCCTTCTCTGTACCTGTTCCAGTTTGAATTCATCCTTCTTAAACATGGGAGACCAGAACCGCACACAGTATTCCAGATGAGGTCTCATCACTGCCTTGTATAACGGTACTAACACCTCCTTATTTCTACTGGAAATACCTCGCCTGATGCATCCCAAGACCGCATTAGCTTTTTTCATGGCCACATCACATTGGCAGCTCATAGTCATCCTGTGGTCAACCAATACTCCAAGGTCCTTCTCCTCCTCCGTTACTTCTAATTGATGCGTCCCCAGCTTATAACTAAAATTCTTGTTATTAATCCCTAAATGCATGACCATACACTTCTCACTATTAAATTTCATCCTATTACTATTACTCCAGTTTACAAGGTCATCCAGATCCTCCTGTATGATATCCCGGTCCTTCTCTAAATTGGCAATACCTCCCAGCTTTGTATCATCCGCAAACTTTATTATTATTACACTCCCACTTTTTGTGCCAAGGTCAGTAATAAAAAGATTAAATAAGATTGGTCCCAAAACTGATCCCTGAGGAACTCCACTGGCAACCTCCCTCCGGTCTGATAGTTCACCTTTCAATATGACCCGCTATAGTCTCGCTTTTAACCAATTCCTTATCCACCTTTCAATTTTCATATTGATCCCCATCTTTTCCAATTTAACTAATAATTTCCCACGTGGCACTATATCAAACGCCTTACTGAAATCTAGGTAAATTAGATCCACTGTGTTTCTCTTGTCTAAAAAAATCTGTTACTTTCTCAAAGAAGGAGATCAGGTTGGTTTGGCATGATCTACCTTTTGTAAAACCATGTTGTATTTTGTCCCATTTACCATTGACCTCAATGTCCTTAACTACTTTCTCCTTCAAAATTTTTTCCAAGACCTTGTCTACTACAGATGTCAAATTAACAGGCCTGTAGTTACCCGGATCACTTATTTTTCCTTTTTTAAAAATAGGAACTATTTTAGCAATTCTCCAGTCATAACGGTACAACCCCTGAGTTTACAGATTCATTAAAAATTCTTGGTAATGGGCTTGCAATTTCATGTGCCAATTCCTTTAATATTCTTGGATGAAGATTATCTGGGCCCCCCGATTTAGTCCCATTAAGCTGTTCGAGTTTCGCTTCCACCTCAGTTATGGTAATATCTACCTCCATATCCTCATTCCCATTTGTCATGCTAAATAAACAGAAACAAAATTACACTTTAAGCATAATCTATGCAGAAATACAAACCTTATTATCTAGGCTGAAGGTTCTCATAAGGTAAACAAAAAGTCATTCAAATGTCTAAAATACATGCGTCAATGCTTTTTAATGTAATGTTAGATCTGCTTATTTGACACCCAAACTGTTGTACTTTGCTGTCCATTTCACCAACTTGAATTATTATACTAGATGGGATTCAACTAGGCACCATATGATTTCAAACTGCTTGTCTTACTTCCTATTGTCTTGATTCCAGCATCTGCAATGGCTTGATTCAGTAAGATGATGTCTGCTGATATTTTAATTTACATAAAGAGATGAAGATTCCTTGTCACTTCCAAAATGTGAGAAACTCAGTATATTATGAACAGGTGACAGACTAAAAACACTGCGAAAATTCAACTTTCCCCCACAAGCTAATATGCAAAGTTTGCATGTAGGTTGTCTTACTAAGATAGACATTTCTTTCACCTCAGGTTTCATTAGCATAATCTGGAGTGTAGTGAAATTTGCCTCTTTTAAGCCCTTCACCCCCTCATTCTAGAAAAACAGTCAACAAAATAAAACAATTACATGATAACTGAATTATATTCTCAAATTCTCATTTTTCAGAGGACAGTGTCAATTATGGGTGTTCAACAGAAATGTGTACATTAAAAAAAACAACAGTAAGCACTTTCCCAACAGTCAAGGTCAATGCAGGGACTGAGCCAATTAAAGATGCTAAAGGGCAAAACTAAGACAGCATTACCCAGCCAAAAAAGTGTCCTTTTGAAGCTTCCTCAGGTCCAAATTTGTAACTAGAACTCTGAGGAAGAGGAAAACGTGCATGTAGAGTTACACTGTGGAGAGGTTGTCTCAAATAATTTTGGTTACAGGTAAGTAACCTTCACTTCAAGTAGCCTCTGCACAGCCCCACACTTAGAAGTTTGAAGCAGTGCTCCTCTCTCCAGATGCAGAGTCCTAGTTTAATAGGGATTGCAATATTGCTTTTGTGATCTAAGAAATAATGTTCTGAGAAGTATGAATCAAGATCCAACTGGCAGTTCTAGAGAGTTCTAATATTGGAATATGTCTAGAGGAGGACATGAAAGTGGCCTGTGCTCTAGCTGACTGAGATCTAAGCCCTTCTAGAAGGGAAACAAAAATGTATTTCTAACACTCTTCAGTATAGACTCTAACATCTTAGAAAGGTATTGGGATGTGACTGCCTGACCCCTCTACTCTTATGAGAAGAGACAGTCTAAGTCATTTTCTGTATCCCTTAGATCTATTCAAACAGTAGGCAAAATCCACACACTTTGCTGGGTCAATAGGTTTAGATTTGCAGGATATAGTCACAATAGATCCTAGAACCATTTTTGCCTCACTCAGGCTGTTGCTACCAGAATAACCTTCAGTCTCATTTGATTTTGTTAAGAACTCCCTCAGTTAGATGAGGGAAGGCATGAAGGAGACCTAATCCCACAAATCACCCCAAATTTAGAGGAAATGCATTTGAGATGGACTGGTTGTCTTCTCCTGGTTTGGAGCAAAATTTTGACATTTGGAGTTGTGTGTAAGTGCCTTACACTTCTTTCCTGTATGTTTCACTATTGAGGATAATGTATACAGTGTTGCATGGGGGGTCCCGATCCAAAGGGTCCAAATGAGCGTGTTCTAGAGGCACAACATGATTAACCAGAGCCACCATGGTAACTGTGGATCCAGCAGGAATAGATGGATTCAAAAAATCATCAGGTGCCTTTTAAGGCTTACACTGAGGTTTCAGTCATGGAACTGATGGCCTCGGATGGGGGCGGGTTGTGGAGTAAGGTGTTCCTCTATTTTGCAAGATGCATGAAGAAGGCATGAGAAAAACTGCTCCCGTACCACAACCAGTAAGATGCATTTGTCTGAGATTTTTGTTTTTAATTGGTGGGGGAAGAATGAAGAAAAACAAAGTCAGATGTCCCCTAACTACAGACTTTTTATCTGGGAGACAAAAATGATTGTCAAGCATTTGATCTGGCATTTGTTCCTGAGGAATCTGTGGAATCCTGCTTGTTTTGCCTCTTTCATTGCTCCTATTTCAAAATTTGGCTCTGCTATAATTGGAATCTTTCTTGATTAATTTGTTTGTTATACAGGCCAAATGAATGCTTCTTCCTCACAATAATTTCATCCCATCCTTAAAGTTCTGAGGAAGGTTTTTAATGTTTAGCTTTTTCAGATGACCCCAGGACCGTTTTTTTTAGAATCTTGCCAAATAGTCCACCCTTTCTTAATTTAGCAAATGAAAAGGTTTAGCAAATAAAAATTATTATAAACTTGCCAACCATGTTAACAGAGGAGTCTTTTCCACTATGTCCACTAGAGACAACTTCAAAGTAATCTATAGCAACATCTGCTATGAAAAATGTGACTAAGGTGAACTTCTTCAAAGTAGGTTTGAAATTATTTTCTTTAGCATCTAACCAGTATCACTGCACCAGGAGAAACAGCACTTAAACTGAGCTGTCTGTGAGGAAACATACAACTTCCACATTTATCTTTATAGTTCTTGAGTGTTTTGACCTAATAGATTTCTCTTCAAGGAGTATTCCGATGGAATGACCATATCTGTGACAAACAATATTACTGCAGTATTATGTCTGGGATAGACACAATGTGGGATTTGGAATGTTGCAATTTATAGCGTGGTTGACAGATTTACCTTCAGGATTCTCACTCTGAATGGGCAGTCTCCCCAAAAGAAAAATAGCTAAATAATACCTTATTTTTATTTGTGGTACATTGAATTGTCATACTAGATCAGGCCAATAGTCCATTTAACGTTCAGCCTCTGAAAGTGGCCAGTAAAAGAAACTTCAAAGAAAAGTGTAAAAAAGGTTGACAGTAACAGTATTTCTGAGAAGATTTATTATACTTTTATTAACTCTCCATTATCCCTTTGTGTTGACTACTTTGAATCAAGGTTTCAAACATTTTGCAGGGAATAATTCAGCCTACTGGTCCTGGTCAAACTGTATTGATTGATAACTTGACAAATCCCATTCCACAGTTGAACTAAGAACTTTTGATAGAAAAAAACAGAACTTGATACCAAATTTCTTAGTTTTTTCTATATTTCATTTTTAAAGATCTTTTCCTGTCAATTTCCATGCTGCCATCTTCACTGTATTTTACAATATGTATAATGACTGCTAATATAACCACCTTGGACATTAAAATGTCCCAGAAATTTATTCACAATGGACATTGATACAGCTGTCATGGGTGAATGCTCACAAGCTAAGCTTTCTGAGGAAATGTGGTAACAAGGACATTGCTGGAAAACACTTAAGTCATTGTAGTATAAATCTTTTATCTGACTGGAGGACACATAAGAGTTTCCTACAAAGACATGCCTATGACAACTTACTAATGTTTGTCCAGCTATAAGTTTAACAAGAGGAATAGGCAACAGGGAAAAAACACAGACGGTTCCTAATGTGTATGTATTTAACACATACATGATGACCAAAAAGGAAGTGAAACCACAACATCACTTCCTAGCTTATTTAAAGAAAAAGAATAGGGACAAAATTAGATATTAATTACAAATGTTAAATGAAGTAATCCTCTTCTTCCCGAAATAGGAATTTATTTTAGTGGTCATGATTACTCTGACTCAATATATAAGTGACATTTTATAGTTATTAGGAGTTATATAAACTGTGTTTTAATAAATGTCTACAAATGTTCCATAATGTGCTTAAAGATGGATGTGCCTAAAAGTCCCTTGGAATAAACTTATCTCGTAGACTAGTCAAGGAATACATATGACTGTGTGCACTCAAGTGTAGATATGTTAAAATGTTCATAATGAACGTTAAATCCACTTGAACTGAGTGTGTGTACGAGGATTACTATAACAGTATATTGTGAACCTCCTCACCTCAACCAATAAAACCCAAGGCCCCCTGCTGCTAATTTCTACTGGTGTCTTTAAGAGTAAAAAATCCCCGACTTTAATAGAACCATCAAGGTGTGCACATACACTGACAGAGTAACAATCGGATCTCATTAATGTAACCCTTGTCCTTCCTCATCCCTTCTCCCATCATTTCTTCCTCTCTCGCTGTCAATTCAAATTAGATTGTAAACAGATCAGGAAAGGACCATGTCTTTGTTCTATAAAACATTTAGCACACTTCTGGCAGCTGAGCAAACAAATAATTAAAATCTAGCTTCATATTAAACTTAAAGATCCAAAAGTTATTTTATTGCTCAACATTGTTCAGGAATTTCAAATGGCAATAGATAACATGCACTCTCCTTGAAAAATGGTACCCTACAGATTCAATGCACGGATGCTCTTACAAGTCACAGTGGGATCACACACAAGATGTCACTTAGATATGGTTCCAAGATCATTACCCAACACAGTTGGGAAGGTGAGAATGAAATGACTCCACTCAGCATTGGAGCCATCAACATGAAGTACGTACAAAGTGTTATTACCACAGGGCTTGTGAGATGCCCTAGTGTTACAACTCGGCCCCAAGTACACCTTCAGCATAAATGACAAGGTCCATGAACAAAATTTCATAATAGACAAAGTTTTCATAGAAAGTAAATTTCAATGCATTATCAGATTCAGTTTGATCTACAATTATGGTGGCATTGGCTGCTGCTAGGGATCCCATCTCTAGGCCAGTAATTCTCAACCTCAGGTATACGTACCCCTGGGGGTATGCAGAGGTCTTCCATCAACTTATTTAGATATTTGCCTAGTTTTACAACAGATTACATAAAAAGCATGAGCAAAGTCAGTACAGACTAAAATTTCATATTGACTTGTTTATACCACTCTATATGTCATACACTGAAATGTAAGTACAATATTTATATTCCAATGGATTTATTTTATAATTATGTGGCAAAAATGAGAAAGTAAGCAATTTTTCAGTAATAGTGTGCTGTGACACTTTCTATTTTTATGTTTGATTTTGTAAGCAAGTAGACTCCTGAAAGGGGTACAGTGGTCTGGAAAGGTTGACAGCCACTGGCCTAGGCAACAAAAGCTTGCACACTGCACTCATAAAGATACTGCTCTGCTGTGAAATTGCAAAGTCTATGCCCAAATAATGGCATCTGGCCTTACAGCTGGCATTAGCGCCAACCATACATCTACACTGGATAGCAGTGGAATTCACCAACAACAAATATATAAGCAACAGTAAATGGAGCTCACAACAAATGTGCATTTAGGAGCTAAACAGACTAACAGAAGCACCTGTTCATGATTATTGATTATTTGATTGTTGATTATTTGAAGCAATGAGTTGGGTGGTGGATGGAATGAAAGAGCTGGGAATGAGATGGCATATTCATGTCTGTTACTAGAGAGCTGCAAATTAAGATGCATTCATAAAACATGCTACTGTAGGTAACAAAGTAGTTTAATGCAGTCTAATTTGCATTTAATTGTCAGCATTTATTTCAATTTTTACAGTATAAAGAAGCGCACAGGATAATTTGACGTTTATGTAATTTTACCTCTTCAAAGCATTAGAACTACTGATGGTCAGTAGAATCATAGAATATCAGGGTTGGAAGGGACCTCAGGAGGTCATCTAGTCCAACCCCCTGCTCAAAGCAGGACCAATCCCCAACTAAATCATCCCAGTAGGATAATAAGGTGAATTTCAATTACTCACAAGATACAAAGGCTCTGAAATATTTTTTCAACAGCAGATGAACAGAGACTGGGCAGACAGACTAAATCTAGCCAAGCACACAGTATAGAATAATTAAATTCTTATAATCATCTATCTGACAACACTGCTAGAAATTATAGCTATAAAACTGATAGCCCTGATTCATCTAATACTAATTCCTCTGTTACAAACTATTTTAAAATTGATACACTTTGTATGTGCTTCATAGTCCTCTGTCTTAGACAACCTGAATGTTTATGAAAAGCCTGAGTATAAAAGATAATTTACCTTAGTTGGCACTCTTTATTAAACGTCAGTCAGAGATGGAGAGAGATGTGGATACTTGCCTCTTCCCATAGAGAGACAAACACATCAATTTGTGAATAATAATATATATATTACCATTAGCATATCTCCATGGAAAGAAACGAGTTTACGTTCAACTTCAGGTGTTCTATGTTTCCAGGGAGATAAGTAAATGGCAATATTTACTGCATGACTCACCAACATATTTTTAATACCATATATGCAATATATAGAACACATGATCTGGATCTTTGTGCATTTATTTTTCAATATTTGTAGCCAATATGTAAATGACAAAATAAATGCAGTGTTAATTCATAGAGTAATGAAGTATAAGGCCAGAATAGACCACTGTAATCCTCTAGTTCAATATTCAACTTTTTTCCATTTGTGGATCCCAAAAATTTTTTGAATGGAGGTTGGGACGCTTTTGGAAATCTTAGACACAGTCTGCGGACCCCGAGGAGTCACAGAAAACAGGTTGAAAGCCACTGTTCTATGGTAACAACAACATTTCACAAACCTCTTAGACCAGAGGTTTTCAAACTGCGGGGCAAGTCCCTCTAGGGGGGCATGGAGGAATTTTCAGGGAGGGAGTCTGGAGATGCCAGGCAGTTTGGGCCAGCAATGCCGGGGTGGGGGGGCGCTCAGGGAGGAAGCCCCACCTCCAACCCGATTCACCTCAGCAGGACACCCCATGTGTGGATTAGTGTCAACATTGCTACACTGATTTCCGCTGCCAGCAGCCTCTGCCCCAAGAAACTGTCGCACACGCCTTCCCCGATCCTGAAAACCTGAGCGGGGAGGGGCAGGTATTGTGTCTATTTTTGTCTAGGCAGGGAGGCGCAAGCAAAAATTGTAACTCAAAGAGGGGGCTCAGCTCAAAAAGTTTGAAAACTGCTGCCATAGACATAGCCTGCAGACCCCCAGGGGACTGAGGACCACAGGTTGAAAACCACTGATCCAGACTGACATCTTGCATAAAACAGGTCACAGGACTTCCCTGAACTAAGTTCCTGTTAGATTTAAAGCATATCTTTTTTAAAAAAAATCTGATCTTGATTTTAAAATTGCCAGTGATGAAAATCCACCACAATCCTTGATATGTTGTTTTAATGGTTAACTACCCTCACTGCTAAAAATTTCCAACTTATTTCCAGTCTGAATTTCTCTAGCTTCAACTTCCAGGCTTTGGATCCTGTTACATCTTTGTCTGTTAGATTGAAACCCTTCTATTATCAAATTTCCATTCCCTGTGTAAGTATTCATCAGGGTGGATAAAAATCAATGATTTAAAAAAAAATCTGATTTTGTTTAATTTAAATTGGATTTTTTTGATAAAATGCTTTTTGAGGAAAAAACCTATCTAAAGTTAGTTTTAATTAAGATACATTATAGCTCAAAGATATCTCATCATGGAATAGGGATTATAAATCCTAATTCTATAGTATGAGACAATACACCAGATCGTCTACATAACATGAATTCGGATATAACGCAGTCACGGCCATGGATCTCAAACCTAAGTACTGTACAGTACAATTTTTTTGAGTATAGACGTGATAAATCGACCGCTGAGTGCTCTCCTGTCACCTCTAGCATTCCACCAGAACGAGGAGCACAAGCGCAGTCGACGGAAGAATGTCAGCTATTCACGTAGCTGAAGTTGCGTACCTTAGATCAACCCAGCGTGGTAGTGTAGACAAGTCCTAAGATGATTTCTGTAGGTCTAGAACGCCATACAAATGTAATGTAATAAAAATGTACAAGTACAGTATTTATCTTTAGAAAGATGTCAAAAATGTCAGGCAAAAGGAAGGCTTAATCGGTGCAGGAGAAATTGGATGCTATCGAACGACTTAGGAATGGCGAAACCCAGACAATGATTAGCTGCAATACTGGCATTAACGAGTCCACCATTCGTGGATGGCTAAAGAATGCTGACAAGCTCAGAACTTACATTCATAACCTGCATGAAAAGCATGGCCTTCAAAGAAAATGAGTCCGTTTAGCGAATGATGCCGATCTTGATTTTGCGGTTTACACATGGTTTGTTCAAGAACAGCTGAAAGGCATTCCGATTTCTGGTCCACTTGTAGCCATGCAAGCGGAAAAATTCGACTGGGAACTTAATGGCGAATTCAGCAATTTCAAGGCGAGTTCGGGTTGGCTATAGCGATTTCAGAAAAGACACAGAATCTCTCAGATTGCAGTTTCGGGAGAAAAACGCTCTGCTGATGCCGACGCCACGCAATCATACCCTGCGAAGCTGAGGGAAATTTTACAGGCAAAGGGTTACTTAGAGGAACAGGTTTACAATGCAGACGAAACAGGAATTTATTATAAAATGTTGCCTGATAAAACCCTGGCTGTCAGAACAGATGAACATAAGAAAGAAGGACACAAACAGGCAAAAGATCGCCTTACTTTATCGTTTTGTGTGCGTGCAACAGGCAAGCATAAATTAAAACCATTGTGCATTGGAAAGTCTCGCATGCCTCGGTGCTTTCATCACGTAAATGTGAATTGCCGGCTGTTTTCATATTCCAAACTCCAAAAATTCCTGGATGATAAGAGAGATTTTTGAACAATGATTCTTCACTGAATTTGTCCCTTCTGTGCGAAAGCATTTGAGGGCAAAACACTTAGAAGAAAAGGCCACTCTTTTGCGAGACAACTGTCCAGCGCATCCTCCGGCCGAAAGACTCAGAACCCGTGATGGTATAATACGGGTTGAATAATTACCTAAAAACACGACTTCCAAAATCCAGCCACTTGATCAAGGTGTTATCACCATTTTTAAGCAGCACTATCGACAGAACTTGGTATGACAAATGATAGAAAGCGAATTGTCTGTCACCGATTTCTAAATACGTTGATTATAAAAGACTTCTTTTACATTGGCGGCGATTCCTGGAATTCATTACACGCTGAAACGATAAACCGCTGTTGGATGGTGGGACTGAGAGAGTCGTTTGGCCACCCGCTCCTGAAAGAAAATGAAGAAAGTAGATCACAGTCTGACAAGGAATCTGACTTCGAGGGATTTACAGAGGAGGAAGTTGGAAGTGGATGCAGGAGCTGTGGATGCAGGAGCTGTGCCAGCAACTGTCCAGGCTCGGGGTAACTGTTCTGCCACAAAATATCGAGTCCTGGATAAGAGGTGATGATGAAGCAGAAGAATTTTGTCCCGTTGCTGAAAGTCTAATGGATGACCAAATTCTTCAGGCAGTACGACCAAACAACATTCCAGAAGCTGAAGAATTGGCCTTCACCATGGAAGAAGAGGAGGAAGATGAAGTGGACGTCGTTCCAACATCAACTGCGACCGTAGCTGGCTTAGAGACTGCTTTGAGATGGTCTGAGTCGCAAGACGTTGAGCCTATAAAAATTATGCAGCTACGTAGTCTTTTGTAGTTTGCTAAGCGGAAGCAGACAGCAGCAAGAATAAAAAGTCGGTGAGTTGCTTTTGCAAGAAAAACTAGACTAGTTTATTGTAATGTCTACTTTAAATCTCTAATAAAGCAACACTTTTTCTCGTTTATTGTTTCCTTCAAGTAGGAGTTTATTTTCTAGGGTTTTCTATACTTTATGGATGTGACATTTACTGTATACAGTAATTTCATTTTAACGTGGTCCCCACTATAACACGGTACTTGGCATGGATCCCAAATCTCACGTTCTAGCGAGGGTCCAGTGTATATTCATGTAATGTTTAAGAAAAGTTTTGTAAATGATTTCCAATAGTTCATGGATTAGGGACCTTATCTTATGGGGTTCCAAGGGCTTCTGAATAGATTATTTAGGTTAATCTTTCTATCTACCCAATAGGACTCAGTGCTCAATCTAGAAGATACCATCAGAGATGCTTAGTTTTGCAGTTCTCAAATTGTGGATTTGTGTCTCCAGAGAGAACATGCTTGTGAACAGCAAAAATGTTTAAAATAAATAATATATTAAGATGAAAAATAACTGACCTCAACCCTATTGACACTCTGTAAATCTGTGTACACAGAGTCAATCCCCTATCTCTCTCTAAAAGTGCAAAGTTTCAAAAAGTTCAATGAATAGAAGATTGCTGAGGACAGAATAGATCCAGACAAGGAGAAGAACTCTGGAGATAAATGTGAGAAGGCAGGGACAGGCAGTAGAAACAAAAGTGAAACTGTTTGAGCAGCATATTCCCGAAGTCTTGAAGTCTTTCTGAGTGTAGCCTTCATTGATTTGAGATCTACCATACTATTCTCTCACTAGAAAAGGAAAACCTATAATGGCAGCAGGCCGTAAAAGAGACCCAGTTTGGGAATAAGAACCATTCAAGAAATATATGTTTGCTGCTGCTGTTTTAAAGAAAGTCACACCAGCGAACTGGTGGAAGCCACTTAAGCACTTGGATTCAGAGACTGTTGAAGTGATAATCTCACTTTTAACAGCAGTAGCTTCTTCTCCCGGTGTAGAAAGAATATTTTCTTCCTTTGGACTAATTCATTCCAAATTGAGAAATCGTTTAGGACCTGAAAAAGCAGGAAAGCTTGTTTTTCTTTACCAGATTATGAACAAATTGGAAAATGAAGGTGAAGATGACTGAGTTAGCTGCAGAAGCCAATGTTCTAAGTATTTCATGTTGACCTGGCTGACATAGTCGTTTTAATTTTTGTGGGTTTTTTTAATTTCATTTAACTATTTTAGTTAAAAACTATTATAACAAAAACAAACCTGAATTTAAAAAACTTGAATGTTTAACTAAATTCAAAAATTCATATCCTTGTTTTGTTAAAATATTATGTGTTTGCTGTTGAAGAAAAAAATCCAGAATACCTAACGTTGTTGTTTTAGTTTAATAAAATAGTTTAAATGTCTGTCTGGAGATGTTCTCCTCCTAATACAGCATGGCAAGAAAATCCTCCAAATAATAATTAACCTGTTGAATTGGAGATAGTTCACCTCCTAATGACTTCATAAATATCTGCTTCAATTACCTTTGGTAAATGAAATAACCAAACAATCATGCATTTTCTGATATAGCTGTGATACTAGTCTGAAAAGTTTTCAAAATAAATCACTTTAAAAATGTATAGTGAGTACCTTCTAAAAATGAAACCTCCATCTATCTCTGAGTTGTGAAGAATATGTATTAAAGTTATAACAACCAACAAGAATGCACTTTTATGTAGAAATCCATGATTAAATCAAGTCTTCCTGACTAGTGATTTAAATCAATTTGATTTAAATGAAATCCACCCTGGTTTCAGACTGTGATCACGTCATCTCTTAACCTTCTTTTTGATAAACTAAACAGATTGAGTTCCTTTCACTACAAGGCATGTTTTCAAATCCTTTAAACATTCTTGAGGTCTCTTCCAGTTTATAAACATCCTTCCTCAATTGTGGGCACTAGAAATGGACACAGTATTCCAATAGTGGCTGCTGTAGTGTGAATAGAAAGTACAGTACAAAGGTACAGTACAAAGGTAATATAACCAATTGTACTCCTGCTCCATATTCCCTTGTTTATACATCACAGGACCACCTTACCCTTTTGGCCACAGCATTTCACTGGGAGCTCATGTTCAGCTGATTATCTACCATAAGCCTAAGTCTTTTTCAGAGTCATTTCTCCCTAGAAAAGAGTCCTCCATCCTTTACATATGGCCTACATTCTTTGTTCCTAGATCTATAACTACACTGGTCATACCGAAACACATACTGTTTGCTGGCATCCAGTTCATCAAGCAGTCCAGACTGTTCTGTATCAGTGACCTGTCCTTTTCATTTTTTACCACTCCCACAATCTTTGTGTCATTTGCAAACTTTATCATTAATGATTTTATGTTTTCTTCCAGGTCACTAATTAAAACATCAAATAGTATAGAGCCAGGAACCAATGCCTGTGGGACTCCATTAGAAGCACACTTGCTTGATGATGATTCTCCATTTACAATTACAATTTAAGACCTGTGTTGTTTGCACTGATGTTGTAGCTATGTTGGTCCCAGGATATGAGAGACACAAGGTAGGTGAGAGAACCTTTTATTGGACCAACTTCTGTTGGTGAGAGAGAGAGAAGCTTTCGAGTTTCACAGCTCTTTTTCAGGTCAAGAAGAGCTCTGTGAAGGTCAAAAGCTTGTCTCTTTCACCAACAGAATTTGGTCTATTAAACTATTTTACCTCATCAATCTTGCCTCTCTCAGTTTAAGACCTATCAGTTAGCCAGTTTTTAATGAATTTACTGTGTGCCATGTTGAATGTGCCATATCTTTCTAGTTTCTTAGTCAAAATATTATTCAGGACCAAGTCAAATGCCTTACAGAAGTTTATTATGTGAACACTTTTACCTTTATCAAGCAAACTTGTAATCTCATCAAAAAAGATATCATGTTAGTCTGACAGAATCTATTTTTCATAAACCCATGTTGGTTGGCATTAATTATATCACCCTCCATTAATTCTTTATTAATCAAGTCCTATATCAGCTGTCACATTATTTTGCCCAGAATCGATGCCAGGTTGACAGACCTATAATTACCACCACCCTAGGCTTGTGATTATGCATTATCATACAGTCTTCAGTTTCATGATCACATACTATTTTTTCTCATGACATCTGCCTCATTCAGTGCATTGGACGCACAGTGATCATTGTATGGGTAGCTATTCAATATATTGTTTTACCCTCATCATTTAATATGTGGTCCTAGGCTTTATTTACTGGACACCATCCAAATCCTGCATTGCATACAGAATTATTAATTTCTTTGTGGACTCTTCTGCAGTGTTCCTCACCACAGCATCCAAGATCGTCAAAAATATTAACAAATTTATCTTCAAAACATACCTCCAAAGTGTGGAAATGATATTATTATCCCATTTTACACATGGGGAGCTAAGGCATAGAGGAATGAAAGCTAAATTTGTCAAGTATCCTGTAGTCTGGAGTGCCCAGTGTGCAATCCCTATGGCCTGATCTTTCAGAGTATTTAGCATTGTATAGCACCTTTATATGTTCAGAGCAGTGGTCCCAAGTTGCAGCTGAGTGAGTCCTCAGCACTTCTGCAACTCTGACTCCAAAAGTTTCAAATTGCACAACCAGAAAATGAGAAACACAATTAGTGGCCTTTTGGTGCAGGTTCCAAAGTTTGGCTTGGGAAATGCAGGGACAGAATCCAACTCCCCAGGGCAACATTCAACTCCCATGAGACCATCTTTTCTCTTCCTGCAGTCCCCTGCCTTAGTCACTACACAATTTCCAACTGCTGCAACAAATGAAGCAGTGGTCCTATAGATCAGTGGTTCTCAAAGCCGGTCCGCCGCTTGTTCAGGGAAAGCCCCTGGCGGGCCGGACTAGTTTGTTTACCTGCCGCATCTGCAGGTTCAGCCAATCACGGCTCCCACTGGCTGCGGTTCGCCGCTCCAGGCCAGTGGGGGCTGTGAGAAGTGGTGTAGGACAAGGGACATGATGGCCACCCTTTATAGTTAACAGTTCCTCCACTATGCAACCCTGATTCATCCCCTGATAGAAGCATACAAAGGCATAAGAGGATTCAGTGATTGATAACTGAAGTTAGATAAAGTCAGACTAATTTTTAACAGCAATAGTCATTTACCATAGGAATAATTTACCGAGTGATATTGTGAAGTCTCCATCATTAAAAGTCTCTAAATAAAGAGCAAGTGTCTTCATATAAGATATGTTCTAGCTCAGGGGTTCCCAAACTGTGGTACATGTACTACTGATGAGATCTGAACTTCATGTTCCATCCATTTACTTCATAACATTTTTTTAAGGTGACACATGAACCAGTGAAGTTTGGAAGCCTCTCCTCTAGCTCAACCAGAAGTTAAGGGCTTGATGCAGGAAACACTTTGTACGGTTTTATGGCGTCAGTTATGCAAGAGGTCAAACTAGATGGTCTTAAAAGGAACCATCTTCCTCACCTTAATACTTATAATGGGGAAGGGAAGGAATGGAGATACATAAGGAAATAAGGAAGAGGATTAAGGGAAGGAGAGGAATGAAGGAGGAATTATGAATTATTATTATTATGAAAAATGAATTATTTCTCTCTCATAATGTCACGTTGGCATGTGTGACACTGCTTGGGGGCATCTGAAATGCTATTGAGTCAGTTACATAGTTACATAGTTCAGTATCCTCACCAGCCAACTTTATTATTTCCATCTAGAAGGAAGCCATTTTATAAAGCAGGGTATGCTCACAACTTTCTTTCTAATCCTACCAATCTTCATGGTACCTTACATTTAAGAGAAGACTCCCCAGATACTTCTGAAAATCATAAATGGTAGTAGGCTTGAGTGATAAACTGTAAAGCTCACAGTTACTATCCCAGTGCCAGTATTGTAAGTGGAACACTGCCCAAACAATTCACATATTCACTGTTCATTTTTGGCAAGTATTCCTGCTTGTTGGTATATCCTGGGAACGTAAGCACAGCAAGGCTGCATCAGGATGAAACGGCATGCTTACAGCATCAGTGAAGCATGAATACAGCCTAAATATAAAACATGGAGGTTATTAACATGCTGCCATGTCATTTCCTTTTGCACAGTCTGATGAGGTATCAGAATTGCAGTGAGTTATGAAATGTTGCTACTAGAGTAATACTCCCACTTTTTGAATATATTTACAGCTCTTTCATATACACGGTTTGGAAGTACTTCATTAACCTGCTGAACAAACCAGTATTAGCAACTGGATGGTTTGAAGCTGTAGAGCTCCCAAAATAGGCAAACCCTCCATAGGCTCCTTCCTCCTATTTTTACAGGCTGATAGCAAACTGCCAGATTTTTAGCACCACACATACACTGATACAAGAACATTCCTGCTAAGCAGAAACATTTGGCAGTTAGCTACCTTTCACACGTTAAAAGTCTGTGGACAAATTGCAAATAACACATCTCTATATTGCACCATTTAGTAAAAAGTTCTTCCAAATTTAAAACCTTTAAAAACATAGGCTGTACAAAAACCCAGAAAGTAAATGAAGGGAAAACAAAATCATACCTTACTTACTCTAAAACCATACACGTTTGTTGTACCCTTTTTATTAACATGCCCACAACACAGCAGAAAAACAATTCCCTTTTCATACCATACCCACAAATACTGAGAAATTACCTACTTCCTATTGGTAACAACCCATCAATTACTCTCAAAGACTCGCTTGCGTAGGAAGGGAGATTGGGGTGAAAGGAAGAGATTAATGTAATAGAAGTCAGTGTAGTGTACTCTAAAGTTGAACATTATAATGTGAGGTATTGCAAAAGAAACAATTCCCATTCTATTTTGGACCATGGAAGAATTGTTTTTCATGATTCAGCACTGGACAGATTTGCTTTTAATATAAGCCTAAAGGACTAGTGGACAAATTGTCTCTTTTGTGCAGAAGACAACCTCAGGGTTTGGGAACGATTGAGTCTTTTGGTGCAGGTTCCAAAGTTTTATAACAATTAAAACACAAAAACTGTCAACATCACATGTCAAAATATTCAAAGTAAATATCCTTCAATAGACCTATGAGTCTATGACTCTAAATCAAACTCCAAGTTCTCAAGCAACATTCTTCTTTCTTTGCCTATCTGTAAATTTCTATTATCACTGAAGGAAATATTTTTCTGTCAGTTTGTATGTGTATGGAGAAATTGATGTTTACTGACATTTACCATTAAAAATCTAATCCTTTCAAGTCTAGGTGTAATGTAGCTGAGTCTGGATGGCATAGTTGCCCCTCCTTCTGGGAGATTACCTCTGGAAGAAGAGGTACATATATATTGGCAGATGAATGGACAGATTCACTGGGGCTGAATATCAGAACTGATTATCATGGCTGAATACTGTCTGAGCTTCCAGATGTCCCTTGGTACCAGCGGGATAGGTAGGTTGATGAATATTATTCCTGGAGCCCAGGGGATCAGAAAGGCATTTGACAGAGATCTTGGGATCTGGCACCCTCTGGAGCGGAACATGTGGCATTTTGTGTTCTCATTCTTTGCAAATAGGTTTATAATTAGGTGATCTCACTTGTCATATGTCCTGCATGACGGTGTCTTTGACCATTCATGGTCATTTGCAAAATGTTTGCTGCGGTGGTCTTCCAGGATATTCTGCAGCCTGGCTGCAGAAACAGAATTAAAGGCACAACTGTAAAATATGCGAAGAAAAGATAGTACAAATAGTAAGAGGCCATTATGGCTCTTTCAGGAGCTCCTTAATTACCTCAAAATCAAAAAGGAATCCTACAGAAAGTGGAAATATGGACACATTGATAAGGAAGACTACAAAAGAACAGCACAAGCACATAGGGACAAAATCAGAAAGGCGAAGGCACAAAATGAGTTACACCTAGCAAGGAACATAAAAGGCAATAATAGATTCTTTAAACGCAGAAGGAGCAAGAGAAAGATGAAGGAAAGCATAGGTCCTCTATTTAGCAGTGAAGGAGAGCTAGTACCTGATGATATCAAGAAGGCGGAGGTGTTTAATGCCTATGTTGCTTCAGTCTTCATTAAAAAGCTTATTGGTGACCAGATACTCAACACAATTAATATTTACCAAAATGGGGAAGGAACACGAGCCAGAATAGGGAAAGAGTAGGTTAAAGAATATTTAGATAAGTTAGATGTATTAAAGTAGGCAGGACCTGATAAAAGTCATCCTAGGGCAGCATTTCTCAAATGCGGCCACCGTGGCCGCATGCAGCCAGCCAACAGGGGCTTTTCTTGCAGCAACAGGCTTCTGGGTGGTGACTGGGGCAGGGGAAAGAAGTGGCTCCTCCCCTGGGGCTGCCAGGAGAGGTTGGGCCCTGCCCACCTCTGGAGCCACAAATGCCAGAGGAGCAGGAAGCCGGTATGAATTCCCCACCTTCCTGGGGGCAGTAGTGGGTGGACTTCCGGCTTCAGCCCTGGGGTGGCAGGCTCTGGGCATGTGGCAGTGGGTTCAGGTGCCGACCCCAGGCTCACAACCCCAAACATTGCCCCGGCACGTGCTACCTTCCCCAGTCCCCCGTCAATTCCCCCATTGCCCCTGCTGCCTCCCTATCCATCTCCCCATTTGGACTTAATTGTACCCTGGTTTGCTGGGGATGAGTAAGTCTGCTGTGAAAAGTGATATTCGTATATTTGTTAATATCACTTTTCAGTACCTCTCAGCTAGCTAGCAGACTTCTAGCTAGCAAGTCTAAAAAATAAAGAAACCAAAAAAGCAAAAGAAACAACAACAAAGACAAGAACATGCAAAGCACCTTATATGTGTTTCTATTCCATTTAGGTTCAGTAACGAATAGAGACAACCATACATTATTTTTATTATTGAGTCTGCAAACAAAACCCTACATAAATAAATTACAATGATTTGGACATGTACATGTGCATATTTATTTTTTTCCCTAAAATTAATTAAGTATTTTAGGAAATATTGTCAGAGTTGGTGGCTGCACTCTGAGGCCACAAAAGAATTTGTTGTGAGAATCCCTATCCTAGGGTTCTTAAGGTAATAGCTGAAGCAATCTTAGAACCATTAACAATTATCTTCAAGAGCTAATGGGGTATAAACTCATGGGTATAAGTAAAGAGCCAGAGGACTGGAGAAGGGCAAACAAAGTTCCTATCTTTAAAAAGGGAAACTAAGAGGACCTGGAGAATTACAAGCCAGTCAGCCTAACTTTGATGCCCAGAAAGGTACTGGAACAAATTATTAAACAATTATTTTGTAAGCCCCAGAGGATAATACGATTATAAGAAATAGCCAATGATGAATTTTTCAAGAATAAATCATGCCAAACCAACCTAATTTCATGCTTTGACAGGGTTACTGACTTAGTGGATAGGTGGGAAGAAGTAGATGTGAGATATCTTGATTTTTGTATCTTTGACACAGCCCCATACGATATTCTCATAAGCAAACTAGGGAAATGGGGTCAAGGTGAAATTACTAGAAGATGAGTATGCAACTGGTTGAAAGGCCATACTCAAAAGAATAGTTATCAGTGGTTTGCTGTCAAACTGGCAGTGGATATCTAGTGGGATCCCATAGAGATCAGTCCTGGGGCTGATACTATTCAATGTTTTCATTAATGACTTCGAAAATGGAGTGAAGAGTTTGCTTATGAAATCTGAAGATAACACCAAGATGGGAGGGGTTGCAAACACTTTAGAGCACAGGATTAGAATTCAAAATGACTTTGAAAAATTAGAAAATTGGTCTGTTAAGAATAGGGCTGTGGCTTTCTCCTCTAAGCAGGTGCTTAGACATCTAAAGATCTCAATGTTGCTCAAGAATATTTAAATGAGCACAGAGCCTCATCGATCTTAATATTAAATAAAGTGACAGCCTTCAAATAGAACACCTTCTATTGTTGTCTGTACCTCCGTAGGCATGCCAGAAAACTGTAACCTTCAGGATCTCCTGTTAAGAGATGGCCATGGAAACTCAGAGACAAGAGACTTAAATTCTTCCCTGCTGTGATGATATTTGTCTATGAATTTAGAAGCACTGTCCCAATTCAAATAATCCTATTTTGAAGTCGCTTCTAACCCTATCTGTGACACTCTGTACCTCAAAGCAGCACCCTGGAACCCTCATATTCCCCACTGTGATATGATTATGACAGGTTTTGTACAAAGTGTGCCTTGTGAGTGATCATTTGAGACATCATGATCTGTTGAACATTACCATCCAGTTGAATTATGTGTGTTAGCATTGTATCTGAAGTTATGAAGTTTTGCTATGTGTGTGTTACTGAAATATGTTGAAACAACGAGGAGAAGTGGGTTTTAGCTCACAAAAGCTTATCCCCAAATAAATTTGTTAGTCTCTAAGGTGCCACAAGGACTCCTCGTTGTTTTTGCTGATACAGACTAATACAGCCACCACCCTGAAACCTGAAATATGTTGAGAGTCTGAGAGATACCCACAGCTGGCCTTTCAGTGGCACAAAGGAGAAACTAACACCCTCAAGAAAGATTTACATTCGGCAATGTGTTGCTGGCCCATTAAGGAGAATCCGCTCACTCAGTAAGCCGCTCCTAAAGCACTTAGACAATGGGAATTGCTTAACTCAGTAGGAGACATAGAACATGTGATCCCTAACTCTATGTTTAAGACAGTATCTTTCCATGCTCATGGATTGGGGAGCGGAGGGTAATAAATTGGAGTCTGTGATATCAGCCCAGGGCCTCTCTCCTCCCCCTCCTGCTCTGAAAGCAACAAGAACATTCAGTAGAAAAGACTTTGCACTGAAGAGACAAGTCCCAGCTGAGCACAGAATTAAGCCTGTGTATTAAGAACTGTGAATTGCTTACAACACCTAGTAGGGTGAGAAACTGCCTGATTCAAATCTTGCTTAATCTGAAAAAATGTAGAATTTAGACTGCAATTTTATTTTTATTTCGTATGTAACCAACTTTGGCCTCTGTGCCTACCACTTATAACTAAGGCTAAGATTTTGTCACAGTTATTTTTACTAAAAGTCATGGACAAGTCATGGGCAATAACTAAATATTCACGGAAGCCCGTGACCTGTCCCTGACTTTTATTTAAAAAACTATGACAAAATGGGAAGGGAGGAAGTTCCAGCACCCACTGCTTCTGGGCTCTAGAGTTCCCCCCACCCACGGTGGCTGAGAGTGCAGTGTTTCCCCTGCTGCTGGCAGCAGCTTAGAGTTGTGGGGTCTGCCCGTGGGAGCTGGGAGCTGCAGGGACCGCCCCCCAACCCGTGCTGGCTGGGGGCTGCAAGGTTAATTATGGACACCTGAGTGCAAATAAGCGAAGTCTATGACTTTTAAAAACCTCTTCAGAGGAGGGATGAGAAGCAGGCAGCAGAAGGGTTGTGTGCAGAAAAGGGGAAAGGTTCTCCTAGATAAACAGGTGTTTTTTTCTATAAGGGAAACCTTGTGTTTATTTCTGTTTGGGGATGAGGCCTTGGTTCCCAGAATGGGTTAGTAAGGGTGGCTGACAATTGGTAGCCAGCATAAGAAGAGGCAGTACTCCAGTGGGAGTTAGGACGGGGGGAGGAGGAGTGGTTTACAAAACAAAACAAAAAACCTCTTGGGCTAACCCTAGGGCCTACCCTGTAAATGCTGAAAATAAACCAATGCTAAGAATTAAACCTCCAGAGTCAGACTGATTTACTCCAGACAGACCAGCCACCCACCAACGCCAGAAGGAGAAATGCTGAGCCCTGATGTGTTGAAAGAGGTGCACTGTCACAGCACCCAATAGGACTAAGGCTGGGGGGAGCTGTCAGGGGTAGGGAACCAAGGCGAATGCTCATGTTTGGAACCACTAGGTCTAGGGAAATAATACTTTGTCCTAGATTCCCCATCACAGCTATAGGGATCAAATAACTGGGACCTTTGAGAGCAGATTGGTGATGTTTCCCTGATGTGCTCAAAGGCTGAAGAGGAGAATGAGTATTCTTTTTTGAGATGTGAAGCTACCTTCACTGGGTCCCAGGCAAAATTATAGTGTCAGATCTGGCCTGCTCCAAGGAAGCACTCAATCCCATAATGGTAGAGGTGCCCAGTCCCAGGAGTGATACTCTCACAATACAGGAGAGTAGTGGTGATTTAAGTAGAGATGACACACTAAGGCGAATCAGCACCATAAAGGCTTTCAGAACTAGGAATAGCAGTACCGAGGGCAGGTGAAGAAAGGCTGTCGGTACTGGAGCAGTGGGCACTGAGAGTTTCTGTGCTGACAAATCAACATTGGATAAGACATGAAACTCATTCTGAGGCATTACCAAGCCGTGGTGCCTGACGGGGTACAAGAGGAACCCATCTTGGGTCTTGAGCTACCCTTTAAAGAGGCAACATGAGGAGATTTCTGCCTTTTCTTGCCAGGATCTGGTGATGGTGACCTAGATCTATGCCCCTTGCAGGAGTACTGCTTCTTCTTTCCTCTGACCTCAGCTGTTTTACCAGTAATGGAAGACATCTTCCTAGAGACATAAGCCCTAGAACTATGAACCAAGCCTGACCTCTCCGAAGCACTTCATGAAGAGGGTTGGCCAGGTGTGAGGAAGAATGTAGAGGAAGAATGTATAGCCCTCTCTAACAAAAAGAGATGCTTGTGAGCCTCTCTTGCCTTCTGCCTTCTCTTAGAGAACAATCTACAGAAGGCACATTTATCAGGAGTGTGTCCCTCTCCAAGGCACAATGGGGCACCCTGTATGCCCATAATTCAGCAGCAGCATCACATCAGAAGATGGGCAGCTTTAAATCCAGGAGACTTCTGCTCAACAAGAAGAGCAGGAGCTGGCACTGGGAAAGTCTCATAAGAAGAAGTATGAAAGAGCAAGAGCGAGAGATTTTGTGCATGTGTGTGTTTTGTTTTTTTTACCAGAGAAGACTGCAAACTACTACTTACATAATTAACCCTAACAGCTATTTAAAAACTATTTACAAGACAAAAGTTAGCCACACAGTGAGAGAGATGGACTCTGCTAGGATTCTGACTCACAGCCACTGGTGGTAAAAAGGAAATAAGGGGCAGATGAGGTAGCCCCATACTTTATATCCTCACTTTAGGGTCATTAGGACTCCTAAGGTGCAAGATGCCACTGCTGGTCAAATGAATCTGAACTCAAGTGCATGGGATGTACATGCACGCAGAATGGAAAGCACATCTCAAAGAAGAGAAAGAATTAAAAGATGAAAAATTAAAGCTCCTATTTTGCAGAGCACAGACCAAATTGTGGAGACTCTCTGAAATAACAGTATCCATAATTATGTTTCTAATTTATTATTAGTCTGATTATTGAAATTCTCTGGTGTGTGTTTCAATGAAACTGATATTGTCCTTAATGTAAACACACACAACAGTAGCTTCTGTACCTGCAAAGTCCCTGCCTGATGAAGCCAGGTTTGGAGAACATGCATTCTGCTGTGTCAAAGGGAAGTGTGTTTTAGTATGCTCTGTTAACATTCTTAGCAGATGCTCACTGAGCATAGTTATAGATTATTTTTAAAAAATCAATTACTTTATTCACAGTCTTTCAAGCTTCAAGAAGACTAGTAACATCTTAGATAATTTCTGAGCTACTAGTCTGGGGCAAAAGAAAAGCATGGCAATAATTTTCTTTAAAAATAATCCCCCTGCCCCCTTTTATCTTGCCATTGTAACTCAAACAACTATAAGGATGTTGCTTACCCTTCACCCTGCCCCTCCCAAAAAAACAACTTTGGCCAGAGACCATGCATGGAGTGTTTCTGCCCAAAAGTTCAATTTTTTCAGAAAATTAAGAGCATGTAAACCAAAGAGTTATTCACTCAAATTGTTTTGCAAGCTTAACGATAGCACTTACTGTCAAGTGAATGCTATAATATACAAAAATTTAATTGCAAGCTGAATTTGTATGGAATGGATCTGTTATTTTAATTGCCTTCTTATGTAGATTATTATTGAATACACCAGTTACATCACGGAATGCCACCATCTGTCCACACACTGACTTTACAGCTCTTCATGCTTACTTTGAGAGAGACTAGTTAACTTTTCTGCCTAATTTTCTTGGAATTATATATATAAGCACATACCAGAATGTTGCAAAATTTCAATTTTAGAGACAATTCCAGATTTAGGAAAGAAGAGATAAAACTCAGCCAATGTCTAGAAGGCACCACTGGATGTCCTTCACATGCACTTAAAAATGAAATGGAACTGCAGATTATGTTACAAATCATATTTATAAGTATGTGACTCACAGATGTGAAAGATCCTAATGTAACCAAAGCAGGAAGAGTCAATGCTTCAATTTTTCTACTTTGTGATATATTACAGTGGTTCTTAACCTTTCTGTACAGCTAGCCTGCACATTCCTAAAATTGTTCCTCAACAATAAATGTTAGCGTGTCTTCTTTCTGTTTGTCTTAGTTCTAGGATAATTTGTTCTCTTCATATTACTCTTATTTTGTGTTCCTCTCATTTGTTTGCATGCCTCAGAATTGTCTGTCATTTTGTTGTGTCTCTGTTCAATATTTTGTTCTGAGTCGTTACTAGATAGATCATTTGCTATGATAAGTGAAATTCTAAGGTCTTTCTTCTCTTTTCCTGAATCATTGTATTCAGTCTTTTGTGTATGTGTTTTTCATATGCATTTTTCCATTCTCTTTTGGTGTCTTCTGTTTTCTTCTTTTTAGTGCCAAGGGTAGAAAGGGAAATGTTAGAATGTTGTGAAGGCCTAAACCATAATGGGGTTCAAGAAAGAATTAGGTAAGTTCATGGGGAATAGGACCATCAATGGCTATCAGACAAGATGGTCAGGGATACAACCCAATGCTCTGGGTGTCTCCAGCCTCTGACTGCCAGAAGCTAGGTGTGGGTGACAAAGGCTGGATCACTCAATGATTGCCTGTTCTGTTCTTTCTTCTGAAGCATCTGACACTGTCAGAAGATAGAATACTGGTCTAGATGGATCATTGGTCTGACCCAGTATGGCCATTCTTATGAGAAGGAAAAACAGTTGGCATGCATTACAATGGTGCAAGTCATATTTTGCACATGTGACTACAGGCTTCCAAGAACAACCTTAATTTCAAAGAACTGAGCTATTTGGAGTAGTTTTAAAATATGAATATCTGCCTGTACAACTCTGCAGAGCCAAGAATATGTACAACCATACCTCCCCAGCACAGAAAAGAGAATTTTCAAAGCCCAATAGTGAGCATTCTTTCAACTCTGAGCTTCATATTACTTACATATGGAAGGCAATCACTTATTTCTGAACTCCTTTTCCATTGTGCTCAACAGCATTTGCTTACTATAGGTATTTGGTAAACTTACATAATAGTAAATATGAAACAATCAACACATGTATGAAAAGGCAATCTAGATGTTCAAGTAATCCTCTAAATTTGCATAATTATATTTTTATATAGCTATTGGGCAGAGATGTAAGTATATACAAAATCTGACATGTCCAATTATATCTTCATTTTATTGTTGTCAAGATACACTAAGATTTCACTCATTCCAAAATTTCATACTTATCAAGCTCTATGCAACTCATTCAGAGTTTACATTTGCAGCTGAACATCAGAAGAAAAACATACAGTAGTGACTACTTCTCATTATTATAGCATCCATAGGATGTATTCAATATGTTAGTTTCTTAAAAGATTATGACTTTTTGCCATTACAGCTAATATATAGCATATGTGGCTTTCTTTCAGAAATAAAGATTTCTTTTGGCTTATGTTTATCTAAAACATTTTCCTTTGCAAAGTCCAAAATGGAATAGCTGAAATATTTTTGTATGTACAATGGTCCATTTACGGCAATTGCTTCCAAAGCTTTGTCAGGATCCTACTCATAATAAAATATCCTGAAGATTAAATTAACAAATATGTATAATTAATAACATTTCTCCCATTATTTATTAATTGTGGTTTCCTCATCTGTAGACTGGGGAGTGCAATACTTTCCTATCTTCCAAGAAGGTTGTGATCATTAATGAATGTTTGTATAAAGTTTTGAAAATATAAAAAGTGTTATATAAATGCAAATTAATAATAATTTGAAGGAAATGATTTCTCTTCTCCTTGGTTACAGTTGTTCAGATGTCACCTGACCAGAACGAAGGTTGCTGAGAGGCACATTTATTTGCCTGATTTTGTAAATAGCTTCAGCATTTTTCCATCTAATTTTTGCGAAGTCCTGAAATGGCAATATAATGCCACCCAGGCAAATCTGCACCCCTCCCCACAAACAGTTTGAAAATACACTCATGAATATACCTAAAATCTGGATTTGGACATTCAATAAATATGCAAAAACATGCTTCCTTATTGGGTCAATGGAAATCACAATTATTGCTTCTGAAACTTTTAACTTTATCTCCTTCAAAATGTTACTTATAAAATTTTTTGTTAGATTCAAGAAAAACTTGGCTCAAAATCAGAGACTTCTAGCTATCGCTCACAAAAATATAAAGAAAATCTGTAACAATCTATACATTGACTTCACGTTTCAAGGAAAACCAAGGTTTATTGACCCTAGAGTTGCCAACTGTCTAATCACACAAAACCAAACACCCTTGCCCCGCCCCGCCCGTTCCCCAAGGCCTTGGCCCTGCCCTGCCCCTTCTCACTCCATCCTCCTTCCCTCCGTTGTTGCTTGCTCTTCCCTGCCCCGGCAGGGCATTGGGTTTTGGGAGGGGGCGGGGCTGGGGGTGGGCCCAGCGTTTCAGAGTGTGGGAGGGGACTTGGGCTGAGCCTGGGACAAGAGGTTAGGGTGCAAGAGGGGGTGCGGGCTCTGGGAGGGAGTTTGGGTACATAAAGGGGCTCAGGGCTGGGACAAGGGCTTGGAGTGCAGGAGGAGATGAGGGGTAAGGGCTGTGGGAGGGAGTTTGGGTGTAGGTGGGGGCTCAGGGCTGAGGCCGGAAGTTGGGGTGCAGGAGGTGATGCGGGGTGTGGGCTCCAGCTGGGCGGTGCTTACCTCAGGCAACTCCCGGAAGCTACCGGCATGTCCCTGCAGCTCCTAGGCCAGGCGGCTCCGCGCACTACCAATGCCTGCAGATACTGCCCATGTAGCTCCCACTGGCCATGGTTCCAGTTCCAACGTTTTTCGGCCACTGGGAGTTGTGGAGCCAGTGCTCAGGGCGGGGCAGTGTGTGGAGCCTCCCTGATTGCCTCTGTGCCTCGGGGCCGCAAGGACATGCCAGCCGCTTCTGGGAACCGCACGGAGGCAGCCCTCCCTGCTGTGCCACCGACCGGATTTTTGGCCTATTAAAATCTCCCAGATTGCTTTCAATAGCAACTGGGAGACTGAGGCCGATTCCAGGAGACTCCTGGCCAATCTGGGAGGGTTGGCAACCCTAATTGACCCTCAAGGTCAATATTTACCTTGTCTTTGTTAACTGGTTGGCTCAATACAACTTGAAGCTTACTTCCACAGAAGTCACCATTATTAGAACGTTTTAATGTCACACCCAAGTGTGTGAACAAGCACCATAAGATAATGGCAGCAGAGAAATTCTAAGCAAACCAAAATAACTTCTACTTAAAACTGTCATGTTCTCTGAACTGAAACACTATCTGAAACTTTCTGCCACATTTAAGCACTCATATTCTTAACTCACACCATAACCTACATTTCACATGGAATATCACTCCCTGTACATATCCTGGCCTGTTGTAGAAAATCACCCTTTGCACAGGATGGAAAGACACTATTGTAATCTAAAATAAGGATTTTCCTAGTAGCACCAAAGTATTTACTAATTTGTAAGAAGTCTGACTCAAATGAGTCCATTAGTGGTTACTAGGCTATTCTGCACCCCACCCCACAAAGCTCTCCGTACAGACATAGTATACACTTATGGTTCTATTGGGTATCACAGTTCCCATGAGTAACAGTCAAAATAAAAAAAACCCAAACTTTTAGCTCCATACTTGACATACAAACTTGATACAGAAAAATGCTGTTGTGTATGTGTAGATAAATTATAAATATAAACACTCTGTTGTGTATCCATTAAAGTTGCACTATACCTATACCTAAAACAAAACCACAAAAGTAAATGAAAGAACAACTAAGGAACCTAATAGTACGTACCCACCACTCCTTTTCCTAAACACAGGCATCTCACCATTAGAACAATCATCATACACCAAAGAAAATACACTGCATCTTAACTTTGCACACATAATAAGGCCATCCATGCAGTACTACCTTTCACAAACTCCTTAGCACCATTACCACAAACAGACCAGATTCACCCACCACTATCCTTTCTGCATTGTTATAGAAAATCATATTCACTCGTATTTGGGAAAGTGGCAATATTCCATATATTTAAAATGGGGAATATCATTCAAACTAGTATTTTAAAAAAACAAAACACAACAAAAACTATTTATTGCTGCATATATGGAGCAAAATCAGGCTTTTTTCCCCAACCTACTATACTGCAACCTCATGTACAATTTGCTACTGTGATCCAGAACTTTACTAGAATTCATTCTTTCCAAGTGTCTCCTTTGCATTGACTCTCTGACGTCTGGATGATGTTTTTCCCCCGATGAATTTATTCACATTTTTCCAGAAAAAATATAATTGTTATTGCCTGTCAATATTTTTTCCTGGTCATTTTTATTTCTCTTCATTCCTCAGTGTTTGCAATAATTTTATTTAATTTCATCTGCAGACCTAGGTTCCAGTGTTGCAAACTACTGAACAAGCAAGGACCTTTCATCTCACAGCTCCACTAAATTCAAAAGGGTTCCAAGTATCCATTCACGTACAACAGCTTGTAGGACTGAGGCATTAGTTAACAAGTTGGTTATCAACAAGTCCAGATCATTAAAAGGAGAAGAGCTCTATGTAGCTGTAAGTCTGTCTCTTTCACAATAGAAATTGATCCAAGAAAAGATATTACCTCACTCACCTTGTCTCTCTGTTAAGTATAAATTAAGCCTAATACTGATCCTGCAGCAGCGCAAGAACCTCCCCATAATTCAATACATTGCTTTTTATAATTACCCTTTGCTTACAATCCATGTGTCACTGCTCATATCCAAACCCATTTTAATTCATGTTGCATGTAGGAATTTGCGAGATAACGTACCAACTATTTTACTGAAGGCTACATATTATGTGTTGCAGTATTTTAGCAATTTTAGAGGTAAGAAACAAAATTATGTTTTCAATAAACTTGCACCGATGTAATGTTTGTAATGATTAATGGTTGGCCCAAATGTTCATATTTATTCATTTTCAGTTACAATTATTGGACTAAACTTCTACAAAGGAATACCAGTACATTCAACCAGAAATAGCTAACGGCTAGAAACATAAGGAATTCCTAGCCTTTTTTTTTTTTAACTTTATTAAAAATTTTGCAACCTTGACATGTGAGCTACAAAATACAAGTTTTAAAAAATGAAGCCGGTTTATAAAACCAATCTCCAACCTGTTTAACATTAATGTTTAATCACAATTAATAAGATTTTACCTTCCTGTCTGTTGTTTTTTCTCTTCAGCCATTTTTCCACTGTCTCAGCACTTACACTTTCTGACACAAATTCATCCAGTACCTGGGGGTGAAGAGAAAGATAGGCCTTCACTTTTTCATCTGTCAAACCTGCAAAAGAGAATATTAACTGATTACATTTTTATCACATTATTCCTTATAGAAATGCTTAGAGACCCCAATCTGGATCAGGGCTCCCAATTGTGCTAAGGGCTGTAAAAATACACATGTACACATGGTTCCTGACCTGAAGCTAAGGTTGCCAACTTTCTACTCACACAAAACCGAACACCTTTGCCCTGCCCCTCCTCCGAGGCCCCACCCATATCCTGCCCCTTCTCTGAGGCCACACCCCCTGCTCACTCCATCCCCCTTCCCTCTGTCGCTCGCTCTCACTGACTCGCTCATTTTCACTTGGAGGGTATCAGGAGCGCAGGCTCTGGGTAGCACTTACCTCAAGCAGCTCTGGAAGCAGCCAGCACGTCCCCCTCCAGCTCCTATGCAGAGCAGCGGAGGTGCAGCCAGGCAGCTCTGTGCGCTGCCCCATCAGCAGGCACCGCCCCCACAGTTCCTGGCCAATGGGAGCTGTGGGGGCGGTGGCAGCATGCGGAGCCCCCTTACTATTCCTACACATAGGAGCCAGAGGGGGGACATGCCAGCTGCTTCCCCAGAGCCACATGGCATGGAGGCTAGCAGGGAGCCTGCCAGCCCCGCTGCACAGAGTCACCTACCGGACAGTCAACAGCCCGGTCAGCGGTACTGACCAGAGTCTCCAGGATCCTTTTTTGACCGAGTATTCCAGGCGAAAACCAGACATTTGGTCACCCTACCTGAAGCGTTTACAATCTAAGACAGGAAATGACATGCAAAGAGTAGGAAAAGGGGATATGGATCCATTCATGGAATATATTTCCACTATAAGGAGATGCATGGAAGAACACACAAAGGCTGTTACGGGGTTGTGGGAGAAAAGTATAGGCAGGAAATCAAGGCTGGAATCGCCGGTGCAGTGATAGGAGACATGTAGGCAGGTTTGAATGAAAATGGGGAGACAGTGGAGCAATTTCAGGGGCAGCACGATCTAAGAATAAGGATTTTAGCAGATGCATTTTGTTAGATTGGAGAGAGGGGATGTGAGAGGAGGAAACTGCAGTAGGTGGGGTGTAAAGGCCTAAATGGGGATTTTTTGAAGCAAGGACAGAGATTTTAGAGACGTTACAGAGGAACAACCAGCAACCTTTGGACACAGCCAGAGGGGGTAGGGTGAAGAAGAGTGAGGAGTCAAAGATCACCATTGGGTTACAAGCCTGAATGACACGATGGCTGGTGACAGTGTCATCAGTAACACAGAAAGCGAAAGTAGGGGTGGTTTTGAATGACAAATCAAGAGTTCAGTTTTGGCCAGGCTGAACGTAAGCCAACAGTGAGACATTCAGGACGATATAATTGGAGAGACAGGCTGAGATGTGGGGTTGGATGCAGGAAGGTGGTCGGGGTAAACATGTCTCATATACAGTGCCAAACTCAGTTTCATCACTTAAACAGCAACAAGAGCAATAACTACAATAACATGTAACATCAAAATTAGGTGGGAACTTAAAAAGGAAAAAAGTTGCAGATATAGCTTCAGAAGCAGAAGCAATATTCAAATCAACAAGCAACCATTATTTTAGAAATTCCGTTATCATGCTAAGATTACACTTAAGGGTATATTTCTTTACAATATCTAACAACAGGAAACCAGTGATACGTATTTTAGAAAATGCAGGACAACCAAAAGGCCAAATCAGAAATTCTATGATATGGGAAATTCCTGATATCACAAACCTACTGTACCATTCAAAAGTCCACTTAATGTAACTACTCACTTCAGGGGTGTGCAAGTGAAATGAAGCTAAAATTTTTCAAGGGAGAATAGGAAACAACTCTAACTGCCTTGAGAGAGATACATGTTTTCGCAAACAGAAGTATACTGAATGCAGAAGTGTTAATTAGTTCTGCTGGGGACTGAAGTAACAATTGCAGTAACTCCTTAACTACCTCTTCTCCTCCAGAGTTGTGTGTACATAAACATATTGTCAGCGAAGCTGTGAATTAATGACAGAGTTAGCACAAGTAATGAAAAAGCAGATCAGCATTAGACAAACCTGAAACTCTCCCCAAACCGTGTTAAGTTTGTTTTGAGAATTCCGACACAATACCGAAATATTGATGCTTCTTTTCATATTTCTTGCTTAGTACAGTGTTAGAATACACTGAAAAACCCCTTCAGCCACTGAGATTATAAATTGTAATAATATTCTATAGTAATTTTAAAAATATTATAGCTAGTGTCTTTCAGAATGAAAATATTTGACAAGTAATATCAAAATACAAAAACAAACACAGCACTGACATAATTTTGTACTATCCAGATTCATTAACACTGAATGTTGGAGCTGCAACACTAGATCAGCCACACCAGACCACTAGTACCAAACTGACCACAGATCATACCATTAGTACCAAATTAGTGAAGAATCTCAGTCCACCTAATCCGGGTACATTGCCTCCAGCAGCAATCAGTACTTGATGCAGCAGATAATAGTTTCAAAATACCAACTGACCATGCTTGCACAATTTAAGTTAGACCACATAGCAGGGTGCTTGATTTTCGTTTGGGACGAGCAGTTGGAACTCTCATTTAAGTCAATGAGAGCAGCAGCTGCACAGCTACTCTGAAATTCAGGTTACTACTTTGGATGCCTAACCTTAGGCAACCATATTTTAAATGTGTACCATAATGCATCTACCACAATCCAGACGTGCATGCTCTGTATGGATTAAAAACTCTCAGCCGATGTAGATCATCATCTACATCCTGAAGAATTAGATTTGGTTACCTATATATAATTTTTGTAACCAGCTGCACAAAGAAATACACAATAATATTTTGGTATCTAAAATACTGGTATTCTTATGGGACAATATATTTTAATAGGATAATATGTTTACAGTAATGATGTATAACAAACATTTTGGAGATTCAGTTCAGTTAAGCATCAGAAAGTTGTTTAACTTAGCCAAAGCTCTCCGGTCTAAAAATATGGCTGATAACTCATTAGTACAGAAATGCCTGCTATGTTCCAGGTTCTATGCAGATTGCAAGGACAGAAAAAATAGCATTTTGTAGCACTCCTGCTTCTGGCCAAAACTAGGAATCGGGAGGCATGTAAAACATAAAAAAAAATTAACTCCTACAAGGTTTGGTTTGAATTTTAAATGAAAGTTCATGTCTCCTCTCATTTATCTGAACCAGTCAGCTAATTCTTAAATTTACATTGAAACATAATGTTAAAAAATTATGAACTATGACCCAATCTTGTAAATCATTACTTAACTTGAGATACTGCTGAAATTGCAGATTCCCCAATATTCAGTTTCCACCACAGGTCTGATAGTGGGAGCCTCCGCTCTCAGCCCCACGCGGCTGACAGCAGAAAATCGCAGAAAAGGAATAATGGACTTTAGTACCGCAAATAATAAGGACCATTATTACTGGTCTGCAATTTTCCATGGCTTGCCCGCAACCCAGCCACACTTTTTTTTTGACAATCACCCTGCAATTCAAATAGGACCTTACTTGTGAGCATAGTCCTTATTCCTTGCCTTCCAAGGAAAGGAACATGTGCTTTAAACTTTTATAGGATCAAGTCCCATATTAACACTTGCCATCATTCAGTAAAATGTCCACAGGAACTAAGAGCTTACATCTACATTCCATACATTTAACTATAACTTCAAAAATAATTTTGTCCCAAATGTCTTGCAACTTCAGCTACCCTGCGCAGAGGCTTCTGTTTTAACCTCATGGGGACATGTGAGTCTTTCGGTCAATAGGAGAATTCCAGCAGTAATCCAAGAGGAGCACACTTGCATTTGGCTAAGATGTATGTGTCCACACTTGGCTTTGTGTGTGTGTCAGACAATTAGAATAGAATAAATAGGTTCTAAATTCTATTCTATAATTGCAGAGGTGAAAAGAAATGGCAAGATTAATTACAAAATAATAATTTGAACTAATTTTCTTTGCAACATAAAGCAGGTATTTTACCTAGGTTCTAATCTTTAGCCTTCTCTATAGAAAAAGAAATGTTATAGCCACATTAAGAAACCATGTTTTAACCTTACAGATTTTAAACACTGTTCACTTAATGTGGCTATAAAATTTATTTTTCTTCTGTACACGAAGACAATAAAAGTGTTATAATACAGTTTGGTCACAAAAAAGTTTACTGCATTTAAACAGAGCTATTCTGTGGTATATATGGGGCTTTCCATGTCACAGGAATTTATAGGTATTAAATTAGCTACACCACTCTCTTGTTGATCCCTCAGTGCAAGGGAATCATATTGCAGAATTAAAAAGACAATAGTCAATTAATAAAAATTTAACATAAAGGACTATAAAGTTCATACCAAGATGCATGTGCCAGAAATTTTTCATACAAATCTGACATTTTTTACAGAGCATTTAATTTATTCAATAAAAAAACAGAATGAGAAGGAAGAAAAGGATAAGACAATTTTTGCAATAAACCTCTCTTTAAATGTGTCAAAGCCTTAATTATCAGTGCTCTTAAAATATCCTTTTCTGTAAAATTAAAAATATGTATTTTTACATTAAAAATATTTTTTTCTATTTCTCTCCACCTCCACCCAAACCTACAGCATATGTAAATTAAATGAACTTAATTCACCTATATGAATTAGAATTTACACTTGCAGATCTTTTGGAAGATACCATGAATGAAATCTTAGATCTCACTGACTTCAGTGGAGCCAGGATTTCACCCATGTTGTTAGCAATTCTGGCGCTGAACATTTTAAAACTATGTAAACAGCATTTTACAGAAGTCATATCTCCAGAACTTTATTTCTATTTGATGAGCTCACAAAGTTTCACAGACCAGTTTCCTCCAAGGACCTACATTGGTTCTTCTGGCAGAAAATAATGAGCATTCTCATTTCCTGAAAACAATTCTATCCTCCGACAGTGCAGGGATAGTATCAAGAGGGACTATCACTCAGGAGACCTGAACTTGGGCCACTAGCTTACTATACACAAAGCCAAAGCACACAGAAAGGTTTGGAACAATTGATTCTTCTGAGAATTAAAAGGAAAACTTGCATCTCAGTTGACCAGTCAATGGTTCCCTTTATGCATTAGACTTTGCCTTGCTGATTCATACATATCCTGTTCAATGAATTAAAAAAAACCCCACCACAATGCATCTTCCAACTCCCATTTTTCCTCTTTTTTAGGTGATAACCCTATATTTTGGTGTTGACATCCCTTGCTGCAACCTGCTAATCCCCTGTTACGTACATGTTAACTATTTGTTCTGGTTTTGTGATTAAACAACGATTATAATGAAACTAAAACACAAAAAGGACCCGCGTATCAGATAAGCACTTCCTTTCTTCATTTCCCTCAGAACAAACTGTAAGCAGAGAAATTGTGCAGGGTCTACCCTCTGCTTCTGCTAGGTCAGCAGCTACTAACTTCCTGACCAGCACATTTGTTTAGGTTCTCTTTGTGGAGCTCACTTAGAAATGTTCCCTTAGGCCATGCATCCAGTTCATAAAGTTAATTCATATGCGGGACTAACCAGAAGGACTTTTTTTTTCCCCTGGCTATTGCTGTCCTGATAGTCACTGAACACACATCGCTACATCACTGTTGTATAAATGACAACTTTCGCGTGAGTTTTACACACTGTTGTGCTCTTTGTGTCATTCAGGCTAGCTTGCTTATTCTATCGTCAGGAAGAGACTAACATTTTTGGAACCCTGTAAAACAAAGAAGGGAGAGAGGAAACAGCATAGTTTTTACAAAGACAATGCCCTGATCCACAACACTGGTATTTATCACTGAGGAGGGATAACCTATGTTGGAACTGGTTTATCCAGTAGCATTCAGGCAATATCCATCAGGCAAGAGGGAAAGAAAAGGGATACAAAGATGATTTTTCCTAATATTTTTCCATTTTGATTTGACTTGGTTAGGGTGTTAGCTGTGGCCTATTCATACAGTGACTATAAACATTTGGATACTGTGTCCAGTGCATTCAAGTGTACAGTCGAGGTATGATCTGTTCCCTAATCTGGCACCAACGCCTACGCAGTCTATAAGGACAGATTTTTTTTTTAATTAAACTTCCTGGCCTTGAATGGAGCAGGCAAAGGGGCAACATTTTTATTCTTGGCATAAGGCAACATAAACCACTAAATTTAACATTACATTTGTCTTTATACCAAGGCAGAATTAGGGATGGAGTCTTTCCTCTTCTTCTTCCTGTCTACTTTTTTAACTAATTATAGAAAATCTGAACGTACATGTTTTTCTAATATTACTATGTAATGACATAGTTTAGTTTTCTAAGCACTAAAGTTGGAGCCAAGAATCTGAGTGCTAAGTCTGGCTCTGCAATTTTTTTTTCTTTGGCCTTAGGTCTGTCACTTAAAGTGCAGAACTTCAGTTTCCTCATCTGAGAAACAGAGAGAAATCTTAAAAAGTTATTGTGGTGATTAATTCACTAACTTTTCTAAAGCACTTTAAAGATGAATAGCACTGAAAGTACATAGTGTAACAGCTAAGCATTAATATTATCCATTATTTCTGATTCCATCATTCTAGTGGAACTAGAACACTGGGGCCAACGGCATAACTAGAACTTGGATTCTGTTGCTAGTAGATGTACTACTCTCTCCTTTTTAAAAAAAAAGAAAGCATGGTATGAATTGTAGTATTGGTGAAAGGTTTGGTTTGCAAAAGACTGACAGTTCTAGAGTCTGACAACCTTCACTTGTCCACATGAAATCTCGAACATTTTATTTGCTCCCACTTTTCATTTGCAGTGACTACAAAGCGAACACCAAAATGGATTTTTGAACTCACCGCTCAAAACCGGATTCTGCTTCTTCTACTATCCAGTGTTAGTAAATAATCAAGAGCTTCACTAAATCAAACAGCAAATCCATAACAGAGTACATGCTATTGGCTTTGATGAGAAAGATAATAAAGCCTGTACAAGAAAAACAAAGTGGACTTCTTGTAGCAACTGGGAGTACTACACAAGTAGAATATATACACAGAATCAGTTTCACTGCAACTCAAATAAGTCTCCTGTTCACTATAACCCTTTTCAAAACGGCAGTCCCTCACAGAGTTTAAATAATTAATAAAATTTGATACGACTGTGAGCAAATGCTTCAGTCACAGTGAGCTCAGCAATAGTTCACTCACAAGCTAGGAAACTCTTACTGAGAGAGGAATGTTGGCCATAACACTGGAGCTATCTTTATACTTTTTTTAAAAAATGCAACATGAACTTCTAAGTTCCACCTGAAAAATCACACAGTCACAGAAAGGATCTTGAGTTAACATTTCATATGCAATAATGAACCTGTAAATACAACCAAGACCAATATTTCACTGTTAGAAATAGACGGTATCAGTGCAAAGAGTTTTTGAGATGCCTGAAGTCAGAACAAAACGTTTCAAATGAAATGCACATATTTCCACTTCAATCCAGTGACCAGAAAATAAAAAATAAAGCAAAGCCAGAAGACAAAGCTTACAGAATAGGAAGACTAATGCAACAAATATATGGGCACTCTCCCAGTTGATAAACACAATACTCATAATTTCTATGGTAGGATTTAGGAGAGACAGGATCTCTAAATACTGTCATAGTCTTATATACAGCAGTCCCTTCAAGATGCCTGCAAAATATTCCTTGGAAAATTAGTCTGTATGAACATTTTAGTTTGTCCAGTGCAAAACACTATCACTAACTTAAAAGACCGTCATGTATTCAGCAAGTATGATAAGGTATATCCTTTAGAAAGTCGATGCCTTAAAAACTTGAAAAACGCAGTGGCAACTGAGTATGAAAAGAGATTTCGTTCAAATAGGAGTGGAGGGGAGTTCGGATTTACAAAGAGAATGAAATCTTTCATTCCTGCACCCCCCCAAAAAATAAAAATCCCTCCTTCATTTGGAATTTACAATGAAACAAAAAATACCAAAATTATGTTTCTGCTATTAAAGGTATATGTTTTGTAAGCCATATAAAAAAATATAAGTTCTTTAGACATTTTGTTTTCATTAACAGCCCAATTCTGGGACTCTTACACATGCTGTGTATCACTTTGTTCTGGGAGTAGCCTCATTGAACTCAGTGTAAAGCAGTGCTACTTGAAGTGGTGGTCCGCGGACCGGTGCCGGTCCGCGAGCCATCGGCTGCCAGTCTGCGCGCACATTGGAAAAAAAAATTGCCGGTCCCCCACATCAGATAGCTTGCGAAGTACTGGTGTAAAGTACTACTCACTTCCACGATGAATAGGTGGAAGAATTGGGCCCTGTAGCTACACTTTAAAAATCCGTTGTGTTTGGCACCAAGAGTAAGTCACAACCTTGCCGGCTCTCACAGTTTTATCACAAATCTTGCTTACTTGGTGTTGTACAAAAGGTGCCAACTAACGCAGCCATTCATGTGACTATGTGAGAATCTCATCTTTCATTTAAAAAAAAGTTTCTAGCCCCCTGGCTGTTGAGAAAAATTTGAAAACATGAAACCTAAAGGTTCAACCACCAGCAAATCAATAAAAACAACCCAAATTCTATTTTTAAAATCTTGTGATTTTTAAGACAGTCTTGTCATGGGGTGGGGCGGGGGCTGGACCTGTCTCACAATTTTTCTACAAACCTATTTGGACATACTCCAGTCACTGCTATCCCTCAAAGTTCTTCTGCAACGCCCTCAGTGGAATATCTTGTTGGTCTAGACACGGCCAATCGCTTTAATAACCATTGCAAGAAAGACCACTAAGAAATTAAGACAGGTTTCAGAGTAGCAGCCATGTTAGTCTGTATTCGCAAAAAGAAAAGGAGTACTTGTGGCACCTTTTCTTTTTAAGAAATTAAGCAGATTTTAAAGTATAGACCAACAATGATGGGGAAAAACAGCTTCAAATATTACAACTTCTTTGGTAACGGAAGTTTAAAAAAAAAGCTGGTTTTGCTCTAACTCTGATGGACCACTGCAAAATATTTGACAAGGGCAAATTCATCACTTCTCCACACAATTAAGACAGATATTTTGTACCAAGCATAAAATTTAGCAAAAACACATTATGATAGACTACAGATTAGAAAACAACCTTACCTCCAATAAAGGTAAAAATTTTGTAATGTTAAAATAAATCCTTTCATTTGGACCCGAAAAATGATGAACAGAGATGTATAACAGCACTTCCTATAAATAAGCATTTGAACTGGAGTGTCATAGTCGGCACAGTGAGATCTTTGACATGAAAAATTCTCAAATTAATCCAGCAAGGAAATGTCAATGCATTTTTGCACCTATCTTCCTTCCTGAATAATTTAAATAGTCCTGTCCCATGCCCACCCAACACAAAAATCACCTCAGAGTGTCTCACTACAGAACCTTATAACTGTTATTTGTACTCATTCTTGAAGGCATTTGGGGCATGTGTGTACACTGCTTCACTTGGATTAAACACTAATCCCATTAAATCAATCCCTTCTTTGTTCAAAACATCAGGATTCAAAACCACAGACATAGTCAGTTTTGGAATATTCTTTTAAAGTCAGACTTTTTATCTTAATCCATTTAAGTATACAGGAATGTAATGCAACCAAGTGCCCAAACTGCACAATACCTAAGATTACACTGGTTTGGCAAAAAGTGTAGTTGTCAATTGCTAGCAATCAGAATGGTTGGATCTCTTCTTTAGTTTAACTAGCATTCAGGCTACCTCTTTTCCTTCTTCCTATCCAACCCTCCACTATTACCCCAAGCCTTAATTGATAGGAAAAGAGAAATCATAAATTATTCCTTTGTACACTGACCAGCAAACCAAGTCATTTCTGTATTAAAAACAATTACAAGTATTATAGTAGCTTTAGATAAAGATATTATAGTGCACATAAAAAATACAACAGTGAAAAAGTATCTAAAGATAAAAAGGTAAAATCTAAAATTGTCTTTAGAGTTCAAAAAAAGTAGGTGTTTTACACACCTGATATGGTTTACAAATATATTTGTATATCTGTTGCACATTTTAAAATATTTAATCTAGTTGCGGAGACGGGACTATGTTAAATTGAAATTGTATGATAAATGTTAAGTGAAGTTTTGTGAAGGGAAATATTGTTGGACAGAAATCAACAAAACATATGCTGCTGGGAGATACAGAGGCTTAGACACCTGGACAGAAGCTCCGCCCATCCTGCTTGTTCGGAAGTTTCGGGGGGTTGAACTGGAAGAGTTGCTGGTTGTCTCCAGAGGGAGGAGCGAGTGAGCAGGATCAGGGAAAGGGGAGAGCTAGACTATGGTCAGGAAAGGAAGCACTGCTGGATTAGGCTTTCCCTTTGGGAATAAGAAATAGAAGGGATATTGAATGCTATTGTTATGTTTATTCTGGTTAACCAAAAGTTTAGTGGTTTTTGAAACCCAAAAGTTGGAGGCATCATTAATCAGTAGTTTTTGAAGAGATCTTCAAGGACTTCAAAATAGACTTAGAAACAGCAGTCAGAATGGCCCATTATTCACAGGCAAGTGTCGTCAGGGGAAGCTTTGGAGGGGTGAAAGGGTTGTACTAGGTGACCCAGAGACACACCATTGTTGAACAGGGTCAGGTCATTACACTATATGGTATTGTAAACTGTGTACATATAGGGAATGCTTCATTTCGTCCACCACCAAAATGCCATCTCAGAAGTGGAATATGGTAATTAATATAAGGATTCCAGCAGCACTACACAACAGTTTGAGAGAGAGAAAATGAAGAATACCTCATCCAATTAAAGCAACAAAGAAATTTAGGCAGGTAGAGCACTCGTAATCATACTGGAATTTAGCCAAGATACAGAGGTGAAAGTAAGCCAGTACGCCCCGGTACGGCGTACCGGCAAGAGCCAGTGCGCTGTACCGGGGTGGACTGGCTTCCTCAGGTGCAATTTAAAGGGCCTGCGGCTCCCAGCAGTGGCTGGTGCCTCTGGCCCTTTAAATTGCTGCCAGAGCCCTGGGGGAGCGGCAGCGGGGCGGAGATTTAAAGGGCTCAGGGTGTTAGTGGTGGCTGGAGCCCCGTCCCCGGAGCCCTGCTCCCAGAGCCCTGGGGAACTGGTGGCGGGGTTCCGGGGATGATTTAAAGGACCCAGGGCTCTGGCTGCCGCTACCGCCCGGGGCCCTTTAAACCGCTGCCAGAGCCCCCGGCTGCTGCTGTTACCCCAGGGAGGGGGAAGGAAGCACTTGCCGGTACAGGGTGGGCCGGGGCTGGCTCTGACCTTCCCCAGCCCCGCCCCTTCCCCCCAAGGCCCCGCCCCTTCCAGGGGCCAGAGCTGGCCCCAGCCTAGCCCCAGTAAGTCCCTAGATTTACTTTCACCCCTGCCAGGATACCATGGTTCAAGCCCCTTACTCTTGTGAAAAGTGCCTCAAGAAACTTTAATGACTACGGGGGGGCTTGATCCCACAGTCTGAGCAACAACGTGAGGTGCTGAGCACCCTCAACTCTTATTGACTTCAACAAAAATAAAGTGCACTGAACACCTCCAGTAACTGCTCAGTTTCTTACAGAATCTAATCCTAGAATTGGTTATGCCCTCTGTCTGATATGTCATCCAAAATATTATACTCTAATGCTCCAATAACTCCAGGGCAGAGCCCTGATTCAGTACTACCTAGTATATGGAAGAACACCATCTACTGAATCCTTATCAAATTTAGTTTTTATTAACTAGGGTAACAAAGATCTGTTCTCTTAGCTTAAGACTTACACACTTGTTGAATGGGTGAATAACCCCCCATGATTTTAGCATTCAGTTTTCAATAAAAACATAAATATTAATACTGAATTGAAAATCTATATATTATGCAACACTGCAGTACATGTATACTGTTATTATACAACATTATCCATCAGTTAATGTACAGGTATTTGATAAAATTGTGACCATTACTGTTATGCCCTGAGAACAGGTCCACTACATTTCTAACTAGAACTCTGGAATAACTTTAAAGAATGCATAATAAGTTTTAGTCTCCACCCAAGTGCATGCTGGGACAGAAGACTGGGTATTTAGTATGCAAGAAGCTCATGGAATGAATGCAGACACACTAACAGCTTCAGATTTTAATCAAAGTAATCTCAAAAATTTGCCTGAAGAATAAACTAAATATTCACTCAGAATTCATGCTAAAGGTGATTACCAACATTTGTAATGAAGTTTCAACATTTCTACAAGTAGCAGAATTAATAACAAATATATAATGAATATTTCACTACAGTTTAAAATCATTTGCCCTTTTTTCCTTCTCTTGTGTAGATTCATGAAAATATTTCCTATTGCCCAGGTTTTCACCCAACGTGCTCTGTGCTAACAGTCTAAATCAATATCAACAGGTGCTGAAGCCGTATCTGATTATACATTATGTAACTCATCCAAAATCCAAAACTAAGTAAATTTCATAAAATAAACAAACACATAAATCAGGTTGCAAAATTAATTACTCAAATGTCAAGAAATGCCCAAGATAAGGATGCAACCTTAACCCTGCCTTTGGGTGTCTACAGTAATACAATTTAGTATACAAACAACATTTTCTACAATACAGGACCTGATCCTATAACATTTATATATTTGAATAATCTCACTGGTCTCAATATTAGTCTCATTATCTATAATCAAGTACTACACTAATTTTTTATATTCATGATTAGAATTCTAGTTACATTAGCCAGAAGCTAAAAGTTTGCCTGATGAACAAGCTGGATACAGAGGTATTTACTTATGAAAGGAGCAAACAAATCAGCCAAACAGTTGCATGCTCAGACAGTTTACCTGGAGCACACAGAAAATCATAATCATGCTAGAATCCTCTGACGTAATGATTAACACAGAACATTGATGCAAAATAATCTATTGCATAGCAATGAGACTGTGCACCTGTGTTTTGTCCACTTTGGTGGTATCGGGTGCCCATTTACAGCAGCATACCATAGCTCTACATTTCATTGTAATTGTTTCCAACTTTCAGTGTACATTTTCAGAGAAAAATAAAGGAAAAGTGCACTAAGAAAAGAGAAGATATAAAAACATGGAAACCTGTCATTAGGAAGTTCCATTAGTAAGAAACCTAACATGACTTCCTCATGTTTGATCTGGTACGTGAAAACGTAGCTCTTCTAATACAAACTATACTGCTCTAATTACATGTCATTTTTTTTGTAATTGAGGCTAAACTAAAAATCATAGCTTTTCGTTAGCTCTTTATGAGATATAAAGTAATATATTCCTAAATATCTTGAGCTGTGACTTTCTCAGATCTTTTAAGATTGGCAGGAACAATCCTGTTTAGTACTTGAATGGGAGATCTCAAAGGAAAACCCCAGGTCCCAACAGGAACGTGTACGGATGCTTTCGGAGGTGGCACTCCTCCATCTGAGTTTGACCTGAACAAACACCCAGGCCTGGTACTGATAAATTCATAGCTTTTAAAGCCAAAAGGTAGGCATAATTGTGATTATTTTGTCTGATAAAAACAGAAGAACAGCCATACGGGTCAGACCTAAGGTCCATCTAGCCCAATACTGTGTCTTCTGACAGTGGCCAATGCCAGGAGCTTCTGAGGGAATTAACAGAACAGGTAATCATCAAGCAATCCATCCCCCGTTGCCCATCCCAGCTTCCGGCAAACAGAGGCTAGAGACACCATCCCTGCCCCTCTTGGCTAATAGCCATTGATGGACACTGTCCTCCGTGAATTTATCTAATTCTTTTTTGAACCCTGTTATAGTCTTGGCCTTCACAACATCCCCTGGCAAAGAGTTCTAAAGGTAGTCTCTGCGTTGACTGACCTGCCTAACACAGGCCACAGAACTTTATCCGGTAATTTGTGCATTGAGCCCAGTAAATTGTGTTTGACCCAGCGTATATCTTTTGAAAGACATCCAATCTTGAATTCAAGACTTATAAAGGTACCTATAGCCTGTACACAAATAACCTCTTGACATGCTCTTCAAGAGACTAAATAGATTGAATTCCTTAAACTGAATTTCCTTAATTTAAAGGGGTGCTTTATTACTTGTGATGGCATAATTCAGATGAGATTTATAAAACACAAGGCCTGATCACTCACATTTATTATCACATAGTAGATTCTGACGAGTTTGGTCTTGCAGTTCAGACTAAGGGGGTGTGAACAGCAGTGCGGACCAGAGTACTGCACTGTAACTTCTCCATGTGCACACTGAAGGCTTAAACTTAAAGGTCCCAATTTTGCACTCCTGTAGTTCTCTTCAAAGCTGTTCAAGAGGACTACACTAGCTGAAACTTGGGATCTTTAAGTTTATGCCTGCAGTGTCCACACAGAGGTGTTACAGCATAGCACTTTGGGGCGGTCACACCCTCGTAGTCCCACACAATATAAGTTCTCAAAAATTGACTTGTATATCATGGACCCTAGATGTACTGCATTTTTTGCTACATCTGACTCCTAAACATTAAAGTTGCTCATGTCAGAGAAGTTAATAGCACATTCACTGCTATGAAAACTACTCTCGCTATTTTGTCTCAATACTGCTGTAAAATATAGATACTGTATGTCACTCTCTTCAGATCTAATGCAGTTCTTGACTGACATTAAAAATAAAATTTACCAGTCAAATTCTTGGGGGGAGGGGCGAAATTCCCACTTTCACACTAATTAAGTGTTGAAAGTTAGGTGCTGACTCCATCAAAGTGTCAGAAAAAAGTTAGAAATTCCAATTTATTTAAAACAAGATAAATGAAAAACAGTGTTTTTTTTTTCAACATCTCAGTCTTCAGATGTGCAAGTGAATAGAGTGAGAGAGGACGCTTTAAAGATACCAATACTGCTCAATTCTGTGGTGATGGATGTAATGATATCTCCATCTAAAATATGGCCTAAAAAGAGCAGCATAATTTAAGAGATTTCAATAAACTCTCTGCTATAGTGAATGGTGATTTAAAGTGACAATTAAATACTGTGTTAAGCTTACTTTTACATTACAAATAAGACTAAGTTGCACAACCCGTGCTGCGAGCACTTACTCAACTCGAGTATTCCCATTGACGTCAGTATATTTGTGTGGGTAAACAGTCACCAACATGATCAAGGGTTGTGCAACAAAGCCCCAACCATGTTTCATTCCACACATTGGTTCAGACTTTATTTCTTTGCCAAAAGTTGCTGCTTACTAGTATGTACAATATTACTTCATTAAATCATGACAATACAAGAAACTCTTTGCATGCACAAAATATGGTTACAGAATTGTTCAACAGCAAGTTACAAATTATGGACCCAATCTGGCTCCAACTGAAATCAATGAAAAATCTTCCACTGATTTGGATGGGAGCAAAATGGGATCATAAACGTAAATGCATTTCAAAAGATACATGGTAATTTGGGAGGATTTGCTATTTGCTCTTAAGATAAAATAGTGGAAGATAAAAGGAAATGTAGAACAAGCAAACTATGGATATATGCTGAACTATCAGTGTGCAAATTCAAAAGATACCCATGGGCTGCAGCTATTAGAATATGAACATCGTGTTTAAGTTTGAAATATGAAAATTGTTGATAATCTTAATACTTAATAGCTCGTTAATGCCCTTCATCACAAAGGATCCTAAGGCACCATATGAACTATGGAAATCATCCTGCCATCTTTAATCTTCATAAAATTCCCATAGATTCAATGTGCTATTATTTTCACAGGCCCTGAAATATTAATACAGAATTTTGCAGCACTATTACTCCTATATTTGATGCTATGCAATATTAATAAATTCAGATCAAATTACAAGATATACAATTCAAAAAGTTTTCATTAAGAATGTATACAGTTTCCTTTTCAATATATTAAATACATTATATGCAGTGAATGCAATTAACCAATGTTGCCATGAGCATATTAACAAATTACACATTCCAGCATTTGTAATTCTTTTTTGACAAAAAACAGAATGAAAGGTTCTAAGTTATGGTAACATCAAATCAAGAACTGGATGGTTTGCATGTTACACGAATGAAAACTTGAGAACGTCTGGACTAGGTTTTACAAACTAAATGTTTACACCACTACAAAGCACTACAAGCTGACAAATACCTAGACGTAAAATGTCCCAAGACCTTTGCTTATTGCACAGTAATTTGCTCGCTTACTCTTCCCTCATCACCCTCATTTATGCCTTGGTCACCTCCTGCCAGGACTACAGCAATGCAGCATAGCTAGGCATGATGCCTTCACCACTTACAAAAAACCAAATAGTACAGAACGCTGCAGCACCTCTCAGCAACATGGGTTACGATGACCACATCAGACATGTCCTCCACTCTCTACACTGGCTTTGTCCTATGACTGCAGAGATTTTAATTATCCACTTCATTGTGAATGGCTTCTTGTATTATGCATTAACTCCTTATACTTAACAATCTGTTCCGCCTTGATACTCTGATTACCTTCCCCAAACCTGAAGAAGAGCTCTGTGGTGCTTGAAAGCTTGTCTCTTTCACTAACAGAAGTTGCTTAACAAAAGGTTAAAAAGTTGTATTTTACAGAATAGTGCAGATAAGTGAAAAGGTTTTGAATATGTGTGACGCAGTTTATGGGAGATGGTGGGTTTTCCATTAAGTTGCATAGATGTTTGAAAGCCAGTATGTCTCTTCTGCCATCCTTTTCAGTGAATGGTACTATAGCGTGACAGATTTTTTAATTACTTTGTTCACCTACACAACCGTGGGCAGGAAAAAGAATGGAAGGCAAGACAAGACTGGTGGACCAATCGTGGATTCAGAGACTAGCAACAGTAGTATGAGTGGAAGGGACAAAGTTCTGGATGTAACAGAAACACAGTGTCCCAGTAAGGTAGGGCAGCCACTGAGAGGGAGTGCTATTTACTTTTTTCCCCCAAAGAAGAATAATTTTAAAATTCAGAATATGATTTCTCTTCATCTGCAGCTCCAATTTTATTTATCAAAAAAATTCTAAACATACATTTTAAGAATCAAAATTGACAAAACCACCTAAGATTTTAGCTTTAATAATAAATACTATAATAACAGCTATTGATAATAACACTATGACACCATACATTGCCATGTATATGAGAACCTCAAAGCACTTTCTAAAGGTGGATAAATACCAACGCCCCCATTCCGTAGATAGAGAAAACAAGCACTGGAAGATAAAGTGACTTGCCAAAGGTAACACAATAAATCAGCGGCAATGTCAGGAATAGAACCCTGGTCTCCTGCCTCCCAGGTATCTGTTCTAACCATAAAAAAAAAAATCAGAATGCTGCCTATAATATCTAATATTGGAAGTGGTTTGCAGAAATAGCAAGGTAAGTACAAAGGTGACTGGCACTCTGGAAAGGAACAAATTTTGAATGGCTGCTTTTCCAAAACTTTCTATTGGTGTGACAATCTTCCACTAATAGCAGATTACTTGGCAAGTGATGTTCTAATCTTTAGACATGTAGTCTAGTGCTAGTTTCAGTTCTAGAGGTTTCCCCTCCCTGCACGCAATCTAAAAAAAGAGTCACAGGATTTCAGTCAGGCCTCCTAGTTTACCACAATGCTTAAGCAAATGCCACAGAATTCAAGGCTGGCCTCAGAAATTAAAAGTGAGCAGCTGTTTCTCTTCTCTCTCCTCCTCCCCCTCATCACTTCCCCACCCTTTTTCGTTTGTTTTGGAGACAGTGCAGCTCACCACCATGTGTTAATGTCTGAAAAGCATCTTCAAAGGAAAAAAGAGTTGGAAGAGAAATGGAAAAGTAGTGGTAGATGGAAAAGGAGAGATTTCCCCCGGGTTTGTTCGGGACTCAGAAAACACCTAAAAGAATTAAATTGCAGCCCCCACCTTTGCACTCACAATGTGTCTTTGTTGTAATGACATATACAGCATTAGTCAGTCAGTAAGCATTGTGCATGCTCTGATTCTAGACTGTTAAGCACCTAAAGCCCAGGATTCTGTTTTTCATCTGGTGCACTGACCAAATGCAAAGATGCACACATTACAGTGCAATATAAATGTCAAAATAATAATAGCGAAAAGAAACGTGGAAATCATGAAGCGGGCACTTATAAACAGACTGACCCGTTCTCAAAATGAATTAGTTAGAAATTGCAACATTAGAAAACCTCCTGTAGCAGAGGTACACTGTGAAATGATCACTTAATGCTTAACTATTAAAATCAGTGAAAAAACACAGAGGCTTAATAAAATGTAGCTTTTCAAAACCTCAAAATTAAAACCCTTTTTGTTGACTTCAGAGAGGGCCTCCACATTAGCTGTAAAATTGCTGCACTTGTAGGCAAGACCGCGTTAATTTAAAGGCAGCTCAAATTAATTGACAGTGACAAGAAAAGTCTGGAGAAAGAATCATTAGGCATAATAACTGAGATACTAAAAGTATTGCATCTGTAGGATGCAGCACAGGAAAAATGGACTCCAGAGGTCTCTCCGGCGTATGGTACAACATATTACTGCTTCTCCTCTTGCTCTTTAGATTTCCCCAGTTTCGAACCTTCAGTGACAATTTTTGGGACTTCATCCTGCTGACATGCTATTCATGTTATTCCATGTGTTAACACTTAGGAAGGCATATCTTACACTTAACTTCTAGTTAATCCTCTTGGAAGGAACAACTTTTTCCATTGAACAATGAGTCCCAAAAAGATACAATATGCTCAAACTACCGTGACTCAAAGATAAGATCTTAAGTGTGAGACAAACTTTATGCAATTATTTAACTCAGTAAATATTATACTATTCAAGATATACGAAACTTTTTCTTCTAAAGTGCAATTTTGGTTTATTTTTGTTTTGCTTTCCTGGTTTTCCTGTAAAAATGACAAAAGCAAGGTTCCATACTTATACTCTCTTAATTGCTCCATATCAAGTGACTTGACAAAGTGCACCCAACATAAGAGCAAGTTGCAGACTTCTTAATCTGTCTGTATTTTTAACTTTGAGGGGGCAAGCAGAGAGGAGGAGTGCACAGAATGAAAGGGGAAAGAGGGCAGACAAAAGGGGATAATGAGAGCCACGCTGACTCACAATTCTGATGAATAGCTGCCTCCCACTGTAATTGGCAGGTCACACAAAGCCTGCTGGGTGCATCGGCAGCAGGGAACCATCACGGGAGCTCTGGGGACATCAGCTATTATAGAGGGAGAGGAAGACAGAGCACAGCTGGAAGACAGCACAGATGGGAGAAAGATATGAGCTCCAGAATGTGTGCAGATAAACAGGGAGCCAGAAAGAATGAGGAGGGGATTTAGGAAACAAGTGAATGAAATTTCAGTGTAGGTGGTGGTATCATGATCAGCGGAAATGGAGTCACAGGGCCCATATTGCCTAGAGGGATTGTTGTTGGTGGAACATCAGTAGAACAGGAGAAGCAGGGAGTTAGGTGAGAAACAGCTTGGTCACATGGACAGAGCAGTGCACAAACTAAATAAAGTTTCATTTGTTCAGCCTAATTTGCATTCAGTTTAACATTTTGCAAATGAAACAGGTGGGTGAGGCAATTCTATGGAAGGGTGGAAACAAGAGAAAAACAAAAGAGAAAGGACAATTCAATTGACTGTGGACATGACTTCTTGGAAAGCAGGGAAAATGTTTTGCAAGAATGATAGGATGTATACTATCTTATCATGAAAAATAAGGTCTTAAGGGAAGCATAGATAAATCCTATGACTGCAGCATGGCTCTTTCCTCTCTTCCCTCCCTCCCCCCCAAACCTGAAGAAGGAAAAAGTGAGGCATAAAACCACACCAAGATAAAACACCTAGTGGAAAGCAATCTCAAAGACAAAGGGGAGTGGACATGACATTGGAGGTCGGAGGGATCAGGGGAGGATGAAGCGGTGAAGGTATCGGAGGCAATACTTTCAATGTAATCTCACGATTTTATTTTTATTTGTTTCATTTTCTGCCCCCTTTTGGGGCCAGTAGTACGGTATAGTTATATCGGGTCTGCTGTGCTAAATGTAATTCACATCAGTAAAGTAGAAACATACATAACTAATAAACATAGGGAGCAACATGTTGCTACATGTTATAAAGCCACATTTTAACCTGCAAGTATATAATGTATAGAAAAGTTCAGCTACACACGTTAATCGTACATGTACACACAATCATTTAATAGTTCAACAGGATTTTTTCACTTGTGAGATAAAACACATATGCCCCACTGTGATAGGATCCCTGGGGTACAACCTGGAACTGTGGGACCACTGCACCTCCTTAACTCTCCAGCCTGCGCTGTCTCCCACAATGCTTTGCTCGTGACAAGCAGCAAACCCCTCCAGGTCCTGTTATCATTCAGACACCAGCATACAGAGACACACCCAGCTAAACTGCATGAATGCTCTCTAACCACTCATGAACTATACACAGGGAGACATCAGCAAATCCCCCCAGCCTTACACCCTGGTGTGTCTTATGCTGCTCAAGACCTTCTCTTCAGCAATGCAAGCTCATTGATTAATTCACCACTTTGTCAAAGGATAGTGAAATACCAGCCTGTGTAATCTGATCAGATTCCCCTAGCACTTAGGACAAACTCACTGGTAAGGATAAAACATTAAAGTAAGTTTATTGACTACAGAAGGATGGATTTTAAGTGATTATAAGATGTAGGCATAAAAGTTGGTGACAATTACCTACGAAAATAAAAATTAAACACCCATTCTAAAGTCTGAACTTTCAGACTAAGGAAAATTTGATTCAATCAGCTTTTCTCACCCCGTTGGATGTTGCAGGTAGGTTACAGTTCTTAATACACAGGCTGAATTTCCTTCTCAGTCGGGGACCAATCTCCTCAATGTAAAGTTGGTCTTTCCAGAGTTCTTGTTGTCTTCCGCACAGGTAGGAGAGGAGAGAGGTATTCTCCTGGTGCCACTATCCCTTATTTTATACTCTTAATTCATGGCCCAGGCATGTCCTGCCACAGAGTTGAGCAATTCTCATTGTGTGCGGCTTGTACAACTGTCTTACAGAATTGTAAATCCCTTATTTACAATTCCTCTGCTGATCTATGGCTCATGATGGTCAGTTAACGCTCATTTGGCTGTGGGTCACCACCTTTGTCACCACTGAAGAGCTAGCAGTGTGTGACTCCCAAATTCACAACATATTTCAATAAAAACCATATAGCAAAATCTCATAACTTCATACACACTAACGATATACCTATTTTGCCAGAACAATGAGTTTCAGCAGATCATCACTTTTCATATGATATCTTACATGGCATGCTTTGTATGAAATATCAGAACCACAGATAAATGACAAATATGGGGTGCTACTTTGAGGCCCAACGCATCACACCCATCAAAACTGTTCTCAGTGAATATGCATTCACTTTATGGGAGCATAAAGAACATGTCAGAATTTTTAGGGGAAAATATCTTCTGCACAAAACCCTGAGCTGCTTAGCCTTCTTGGAATACAATAATGCACCCATTGTACAGTATTGTATTTCTTATGGCAAACTCTTTCAATGTCTTCAACTATGTCATCAAGCCATTTTATTCCAAAGATGTAAAACTTCTTTAAGCTCTGTTTCTTGTGACAGAGATGTTTGCTCACATTAAGAGGCTTATCTAAAGGGATCATATATGAATAACTTGCCTTTTTAATATTTAAAGCCAGTGTAACAGCCTTGGAGATTAAGTACCACTAGACAGCTACAGAACAGATGATGCAAGCTTCCTCACAACTCCCTGCTCCAAAAGGGCCACCTCTAGCAATGAGAGCAAAATTTGCCAGTGGAGAACGGGAAGACTGCAAGGTCAGCATGGGGATCTAAGTCATCAGTTTTGGCATAATTTAAGCTTTCATTTAAAAAAAAAAAAGTTTTTAGCCCTTATGGTGGCATGCGAAGTTTTCATTCTGTTCACTTTTTGAAGGTTAACTGATGAAACCACCAGGGTCTGCAGAGATAACTGCAGTGGCTCTGTTGTTCATAGCTTTATCAAGCAGCCTCAGAGTGAAATAACAGGTCTCTGTTCAATTTCATTGTTATTATTCAGAACCCTGAGGGTTATCAGGAAACTTTTAAGAATGATGTCAGTTTCATGTTGCTACTTCTTGGGGAAAGCTATCAGCAGAGGCAGGGAGTAAAGTTATTCACAGGAAAGGAAAACCCCTTCAACCCTCCCCCCTTCCCCCCGCAAAAAAACAACAACCCATTGTCACACACCAAAGGCTGTTTGAAGAGTAGAGCCATGGAGAGGAGCAGTGGAGATATCTTTCCATTTTCATTGCAGTGGGCAAGATACTCTTTGGGAATGCAAGGGGGAGGGGGGAAAAGGGGAGAAGAGACAAAGTTCTTTCTCCCTTCCAGCAGCTAGTCAAAGAGAATGGGGATAGATTTCAAATTTACAAGACTCCTACTAGATAGCAACTGATAAGAAAGATGGAGTCCCCCACCAAAAGGGTTCAGGATATCATCCTAGTAGACATCACTCTTTTCCACCAACTTGAGGCAGGAAGGAAGCTTGGCTTCTCAATATGCATTTACTTCTGAACCTCATTAGTGGGGCTCCCTACCCTCATTTATTTTATCTATTTCTGACTATAATCCTCTAGCTATTAGGTGTCTAGTAAATTTTTGATTCCTCTAGGGAAGCGTCTAGCTTATCCAAACCTTGGCCTCTATGCTAAGAAAGTTACCAGTTGGTGCCAATATGATATATGAGTGAGTCCAGTCTGCAAATACCAAGGAGGATAAAAATCAACAATTTTTGTTAAATAAAAAAAATCTGATATTTTTATTTAAATTCAATTTTTTTATTTAAAATTGGATTTTAAAATTAAATTTGAAATTAACAACCTACATTAAGGCTTATACTTTTTATAATCGATTTAAATAATTTAAATTAAATACCAAAAATAATATTAGGCACTATGTGTTTGCTGTCAAGTTTTAAAGAAAGCCAGACCACTGAACTGGTGGAAGTCACTGGCTAAGCACTTGGAACCAGAGTTTGTGGAAGAGCTGAACCAGCTTCTGACAACAGTAGCCTCTTTTGTAGGCGCAGAGAGAATATTTTCATTTCAGTTTATTCAACTAGTTCAGTACAATGACTGGTTCAGTCAAAATTAAGAAACTAACAGGGAGTTGAAAAAGGAGAAAAAGAGAAGCTTACTCAGTAACTGAGATTCTTTGAGATGTGTCCCCCTGTGGGTGTTCCACTGAAGATGCAGCAGCCTGCACCTGGGATCAGAGATCTTTGGGAGTAGTGCCTGTCACACCACACATGCGCTGCTTCCCATCTCGTACCATGAACAGCATCTATATATAGCACTGCACAGTCCAACTGCCCCCCAGCTCCTCCTTTTCCACAGAGCTTATGTGTCAGCTCAGAAGCAATGGGGAGGAGGGCGGGTAGTAGAGCACCCATAGTGGGACACATCTCGAAGAACCTCGGTTACTGCACAGAGTGAGTAACCTTCTCTTCTTCTTCAAGTGATGTCCCTATGGGTACTCCACTGAAGTTGACTATAAAATAGTGCCCCTAGTTGGAAGGCTGGGGCTTCAGAGTGGTGTTTAATGCCGAGGATAGAACAGTGCATCCTAGTAGGGCATCTGAAGCTCCCTCATAAGTAATTGCGTAGTGATGGCTAAAAGTGTCTGCAGATGCCCATGTGGCTGCTTTGCAAATGTCAGCAATTGGGACACTGTTGAGAAAGGTTTCAGAGTGGTAGCCGTGTTAGTCCGTATCAGCAAAAACAACGAGGAGTCCTTGTGGCACCTTAGAGTCTCTAAAGTGCCACAAGGACTCCTCGTTGTTTCTACTGTTGAGAAAGGCAATCAAGCGGAGAGAGAACAGATGGAATGTGCTCGAGTTCCAGGAGGAGGCTGTTGAATGTTTAGTTTGGTAGGATAGGTGTATACACTGCAAGATCCACTTGGAAAGGCACTGCTTAGAAATGGCCGTGCCTTTCGATCTTTCACCTGTTGATTGGAATAAGCTTGGTGATTGTCTGAAAGGTTTAGTTCTGTCCAGGTAAAAGGCTAATGCTCGTCTGATGTCTAAGATGTATAATGCCGCCTTCTGCTGGTTGTTGTGTGGTTTTGGAAAGAAGCAGGGGAGATTAATAGGTTGCTTTAGATGAAAGGAGGATGGTACTTTGGGTAAGAATTTCAAATGTGGATGTAACATAATTTTATCCTTATGAAAAACCGTGTACAGGGGTATGCCATGAGCCCACCAATTTCACCTATTCCTCGGGCAGAGGTGATAGTAACAAGAAATGCTGTTTTCATGGATAAATGAATATAAGAACACATTGCCATAGGTTCAAATGCTGGTCTAGTAAGAGAGTGTAGAATCAGGCCAGGGTCCCAAACTGGAGTGAGATCCTGTATGTGAGGGTAAAGGTTTTGGAAGCTTTTCAGGAATCTTTTCATGAATGGGTAAGTGAAAACGGAGTGGCCGTCTATATCGTGGTGAAAGGTCATGATGGCAGCTAAATGTACATGAATGGAGCTTGTGGATAACCCTGATCTTTTAAGAAGTAAAATATAGTCTAGGATGAGCAGTAATGGAGTGCTCTTTGCCTCGACATGATTGGTGGTGCACCAGGATCGGAATCTTGTCCATTGTTGCAGTTCAGTGTGTCAAGTTGTGTCACATATGCTATTGAAGAGTACTTCTTTTACTGCCTCTGAACAGGTCATCTCTGAATCCCGAAACCATGGAGAAACCACACCTTCAGAGGGGGTAGCTATGGACTGGCATGGAGGATTCGACCTGAATCCTGTGAGAGGAGTTGTGGACTCGATCACAGAGTGATAGGAAGACATACCACCATGCAAATAAGGTAAGTTTACCAGATCTGTCGTGGCTATGTTGGAGCTATAAGGGCTCAGTCCCCTAGGATCTTGTGGAGTATTCTGAACAAAAGGGAAAGAGAGGAAAGGCGAAGAGTAGCTAGGCATTTTAAGTGAGGAGGAACACGTCTCCCAAGGGATCCGTGGCCTAGGCCTGCCCTCAAGCAGAATGGAGAACATTGGGCATTCTTGAGTGTGGTGAAGAGATCTATGGTGGGGAATCCCCAGTGGCTGAATACGTGGTGTAGGGCTTCGTAACCAGCTCCCACTCATGGTCTTGGGAGAATCTCTTGCTCAATGAGTCCTCTGTGGTGTTCTGGTGTCAAGGGAGATATGTGGCTGTTGTGTTGGATACACTAGTTCCATAATTTCAGTGCTTACAAGCACAGAGAGTGGGACCTCATTCCACCGTGCCAGTTAATGCAGAACATGCAGGAAATATTGTCCGTCACAACTCATACTGCACTGTCTGATCAATGGCAGAAAAGGTCAGCAGGCACTGTGGACCGCTCATAGCTCTAGGGGGTTGATATGCACGGTGGGACCATCCGCCCTGCACTGTATGGGTCTGAAGGCAGGTAAGGAGGCATGAGTTGCTAGCATCATGGACGGTGCTTGCTGAAGGAAAGGGACCCCGTGCAGACGTTTTTGGGTTGGGTCCACCAAAGTAGCGAGTTCTTGACCTTGATAAGCATGGATAGGATTTTGTGAAGGCTGTGTCTGTGAAGTACATTAACTGTATGTAGCCATGCACGGAGACAGTGCTTGTGCAACCCTGCGTACTCTCCCACAAAAGTGGTTGCTGCCAAGGGGCTGAATAGTTGAAGTGATTTCCTGGCTGATATCTGGGGACAGTTTCTCACCATGGATACGAGATCGACTATTGCTGAAAATCTTTGAGGTGGGAGGAAAGCTCTGGCTTGTATGGCATCCAGTTGTGCCCCTATGAACTCCAGGTGTTGCACTGGTGAAAGTGTAGATTTTTCTAGGTTTATGCAAAGGCTGAGGCTTGAAAAAAGGTCCATTGTCAGTCATATGGCGTGAAGGGCGTTGGTACTCTGTATTGATAGTTATTGGTCCCCATGATGAATTGGAGGAACTGTCTGCGGGCAGGGTGTATTGTGTTGAGGGCCAAGAACCAGTCCAGCAGGGAGAGAACTTGACCAGGGCTGTGACAGATGTGCAAACAGAATATCTAACTCAACAAGAAGAATTAAAGTACTCCTTTTGAAGGTGGGCAACATTTGCTTTTATCAATTCAGAGAGATTGGAGAGATCCTTGGGAAAGCAGCCAAACAATTTTGTTCCTGAAATTTTTTAGAATTCAGCAATAGTTTTCAGTGGTTGTCAGCCTTCCATAGTACTATATTAATATTTTTTGCTTACAAGCCGTCAGAGGCTCTTTCCCAACACAGTACTTTCTCAACACAGTCCCAGTCGTAAATAACTAACAATATAAGGGCCTGATCATTCAGAGCACTGCACCTCAATAAAGCTGAGCACCGCTACCTAACTCAGAGACACAGAACAGTTCAGACACAAACACAATGGATGACCAGGGGATGGTCAGATCTCAAAGCACTGTACATTGGGAGAGTGACTTCAGCCAACAGTGGCAGAAAAATGTTAACTCCCCTTCACTGATTCAAGCAATAAAAGGAAAGAAGGAACAGAAGATAGAAAATCTTTTCTTGGCTAGATGCCAAATTGCTAGTGGAGAAGTCAACCCTGGATTTTATTTAAAGGGGTGAAAGCATTTGTGCAAACTTGTCATATTTAATATATGTCTACAGTCCTCTGTTGCATAAGCTGAGCTGAAGGTCCTCAGCTCACTCAGACATCATGAAGCAATGCACTTTTTTGCAAAACACACAAATTACAATTTCATGGTTTTAAAATCTAGACTTAACCCCTTCACTCCTGGAGAAGCAGCATAGCATTGTGCACTAGAAAGCATATATGCACTAGAAAGCACCAATATTCTTGAGATTTCAGAACAAGATATTTAAATATTATTGTTGCATACAGCCTAGGGTAAAGCTTCCAGAAAATGTTAAACATTACGCAAATGCTAAAGATTATTAATAAAACAGAATCAATCTGTATTTTGTACCATGTACATTGCTGGTATCTTGAAATTCTACCTGTCCTGAAGGAAGGAAAGCTTTTGTTTTGTTCTTAAACAGGAACCCATTAACATTTAATGGTCTTTGCCCTACAGGAAAAGAAATCTCCTGCAGGACAGGTAGAATTTTATCCTTCAGAAGATTTTTTTATATATATATATATAAAGAGAGAGAGAGAGAGAGAGAGAGAGAGTGAGTAATAAAAATCCTTAAGAGTTAGTATACAGAAATGTACATCAGAATAAACCACATTTAAATACTATTAAGTATCTTTGTTCTTTTGACTAATTAGAGAAAAATACAGTAACAGAACAGTGATCCATCTGTGACACACATTTGACACAGTGCTAAAAATTGAGTTTTTATTCAATATTTGGGATAATTGAATATTTCAATTCTACAATCTGGGATATCCACAGGCACGTCTCCTGACTGCCTATGGAATCTCTGCAGAGCAGCAGAGCAGCACAAAGCATTCTAAATACTTCCCAGTAGACCTAGCTATTGAAGAGTAGTTAACACATACAGTTTTTAAGCACATAGGCAAGCTACTGTTTGAACTCTAACCACCAAGTTTAGTTATTAAAGAAACAAGGTGTGTGAAGTACTATCTTTTATTGGACCAACTTCTGTTGGTCAGAGACATATACTTTCGAGCTGACACAGAGCTCTTCTTCAGGTCTGGGAAAGGTACTCAGAGTGTACTGCTAAATACAAGGTGGAACAGACAGTTTGGCATAAGTAATTAACACCTGATAATATCTCTCCAATCACAGGAGGGAAAGGAAAGCAGCGGGGGTGGGGGAGGAGGAGGAGAATGCCACAGGGGAAAAGGGTGTTGTTAGTGGGTTATAGATTGTTGTGATAAGGCATAAATCCAATTTCTCTAGTCCATGATTTTTAGTGTCTAACAAAGTTATGAATTTAAGCTCCCAGGTTCATCTTTTGAAAGCATTGTGGAGATTTCCTTTGAGGATGAGGAGGCCTGAGAGATCAAATACAGCGTGATTACTTTATGAAAACTGTTCACCCACAGGTGATATGGTGTTTTTGTCTATCAGTTTCCTGTGTGCATTCATTCAAGAGTGTAGTGATTGTCTGGTTTCGCCCACATAGTTGTTATTGTGACATTTAGTGCACTGAACAAGGTACGCCACATGCTGTCATACACATGTGTAGGCCACATGGATCTTGAAAGGTGTGTTGTGGGCAGTGTTGATCATTGCAGCAGTGGAGATATGTTTGCAGGTTTTGCATCTGTTGTTCTGGCAGGATCTGCTGCCGCTTGGATTGGTGTGTCTGTGGGGAGCTTCCTTCTGATAATGACCTTGGAAAGGTTGGGAGGGTGTTTGAAGACCAGAAGAGGGGATTCAGGAAAGATATCTTTCAGGATAGGGTCCCCATCAACTATGGGTTGTAGTTATTTGATAATATGGGTTCCAGTGTGGGGTGGCAAGTGTTAATTAGGGTTGTGTGGTCAAAGGGGAGCTAATTTCTGTACTGAAGCAGGTTTTCTCAGGGTATTTGGTGGGCCCCTTTCCATGATGCAATCTATTTCTCTGATGGAGTGTCTTTGGAAGACAGTTTGGAGTATGTTAAGATGTAGATCTTGGGCTTTCTTCCTGGAGCATATTCTGTGGTATCTGAGTGCTTGGCTCTAGATAACATTTATTGATGTGTTTGAGGTAGTTACCTGATCTATGAAGATAGGTGTGGGGCCTGGTAGGTTTCTTGTACATAGTTGTCTGTAGTGCTCCACTGTTGCAGCTGATCAAGGTGTTCAGGAAGTCATGCTAGTTAGTGTCCAGCAAGGTGTCCAGGAAGTCACAGCTAGCCAAAAACTCAAAAGGTAATAACAAAATGTTTTTTAAGTACATCAGAAGCACGAAACCTGCTAAACAACTGTGGTTTGAAACCTGTCCTTTAAATCAGCTTCTGTACCCAATGACTGGAAGACAGCTAATGTAATGGCAATTTTTAAGAAGGGCTCTAGAGGTGATCCTGGCAATTACAGACTGGTAAGTCTAACATCAGTACCAGGCAAATTAGTTGAAACAACAGTAAAGAATAGAATTGTCAGACACATAGAAGAACATAAATTGTTGCGCAAAAGTCAACATGGTTTCTGTAAAGGGAGATCATGCCATACTAATCTATTAGAGTTCTTTGAGGAGGTCAACAAACATGTGGGCAAGGGGGATCCAGTGGACATAGTGTACTTAGATTTCCAGAAAGCCTTTGACAAGGTCCCTCACCAAAGGCCCTTATGTAAATTAAGTTGTCATGGGATAAGAGGGAAGATCCTTTCATGGATTGAGAACTGGTTAAAAGACAGGGAGCAAAAGGTAGGAATAAATGGTACATTTTCAGAATGGAAAGGGGTAACTTGTGGTGTTCCCCAAGGATCAGTCCTAGGACCAATCCTATTCAACCTATTCATAAATGATCTGAAGAAAGGGATAAAGAGCAAGGTGGCAAAGTCTTCAGATGATACTAAATTGCTCAAGATAGTTAAGATCAAAGCAGATTGTGAAGAACTTCAAAAAGATCTCACAAAACTAAGTGATTGGACAACAAAATGGCAAATGAAATTTAATGTGGATAAATGTAAAGTAATGCACACTGGAAAAAATAACCCCAACTATACATACAATATGATAGGGGCTAATTTAGCTACAACTAATCAGGAGAAAGATCTTGGAGTCGTCATGGATAGTTCTCTGAAGACATCCACGCACCATGAACGTGCAGCATGTGCAGCAGCAGTCAAAGAAGCAAACGGGATGTTAGGAATCATTTAAAAAGGGATAGAGAATAAGACGAAGAATATCTTATTGCCCTTCTATAAATCTATGGTACGCCCACATCTTGAATACTGCGTACAGATGTGGTCCCTCATCTCAAAAAAGATATACTGGTATTAGAAAAGCTTCAGAAAAGGGCAACTAAAATGATTAGGGGTTTGGTCTGTCCCATATGAGGAGAGATTAAAAAGGCTTGGACTTTTCAACTTGGAAAACAGGAGGCTCAGGGGGGATGTGACGGAGGTATATAAAATCATGAGTGGTGTGGAGAAAGTGAATAAAAGTTATTTACTTGTTCCCATAATATAAGAACCAGGGGCCACCAAATGAAATTAATGGGCAGCTGGTTTAAAACAAATAAAAGGAAGTTCTTCTTCACACAGCGCACAGTCAACCTGTGGAACTCCTTGCCTGAGGAGGTTGTGAAGGCTAGGGCTATAACAGGGTTTAAAAGAAAACTGGATAAATTCATGGAGGTTAAGTCCATTAATGGCTATTAGCCAGGATGGGTAAGGAATGGTGTCCCTAGCCTCTATTTGTCAGAGGGTGGAGATGGATGGCAGGAGAGAGATCACTAGATCATTACCTATTAGGTTCACTCCCTCTGGGGCACCTGGCATTGGCCACTGTCAGTAGACAGGATGCTGGGCTAGATGTACCTTTGGTCTGACCCAGTATTGCTATTCTTATGTTCTTATGGGAGTGTTCCAGAGAGAGTTTAATGGATGGGTGGTGGCTGTTGAAGTTGTGGTGGAAATCCGTGAGGGATTTTAAATCATCTGTCCAGACAATGAAAAGATCATTGATGTATCTCAGGTTTATCATTGGTTTCATGGTGCATTTGTCCAGAAATTCTTCTTTAAGGTTGCCAACCTCTTCATGGGCCACCTTGATGATCTTGATTAGGAAAGGTGTACATTGGATGTAGGGCAGTGGTTAGCATCTAGGGTTGGCTTCTTCAGAAACAGTTTGATTATTGCCTTCTTCATGGTAATTGGCAGACTTTGATGACATTGGATACTAGTGGGTACAGATGTTCTTAACTGCTTTTCATCAGCCAGAAGGGGCAGATGTCTGTTTCACATATGGTGATCTGGACCTGCTTCATAGCCTAGAGAGCTTCCTATTTTTTATGGTCAGAATGAATTCCCTGAAGTACGGATTCTCTGATTTAAAGAGGGTTGTTGGTTCAATGTATCTTGTTCTAGTTGTCAAACTGAAGCAGACTAACTTTTTTCAAATCTGAGTATCATTCTAGTTGCAGAATACAATTGTATGAAACATTATATTTGTGTTTCTTCTGAAAGACCAGGATCATACTGGACAAACATACATAAAGTTCTAAACCAGATAACCTCAATAACTGTTTTCTAAAATTGATGGATACCAAAAAGTCAAAGGTTGCATAACTCTTGTGTTGGACGCTCAATCAAAGCATGTTTGTGGTCATCAAAAGATTAGGCTCCAAAAGAAAGCACTTAGGGTCACAGCATTTGTTGGCATATTGCATGCATGTCACAGCTAAAAATCAGATGTGTGATACTCTTCACTTTACTGATATGCAGACCATAAAACCCCTTCACACATTGGATAAACAACTTCTATTGCCGCAGTCTCATAAATGTTCAAACACAAAAGTACACTTTTTGTTCAGTCAATAAGTGTGAAGTTTCATCTGTTGCCAAGTTAATATTTATACTATAAATATTTCTGAGTTTGTTTGGGCTGTATAGCAATGGCTATTCTTGTTCAAAAATGTACATGCAACCTGAGTTAGCTCCTGCACATGTGCTCAGTTCTCTAAAGTGGTTGCCAAGAATTCAATCCAATTTTCCTGCTTTTCCTTGGAGACTTATCCTGGAATGTGCTCATGGGCACTACACAAAGCTGGGCACTCTGACACAGCTGCCCAAGAATATGTGAAAACCCTTCTATTACCAGAACATTAATACTGGTGGACAGCATACAGAGTTAAAAGAAAGATACATTTAGTTTAGGTTGCCCCAAGATGCCAAAAGGAAAGTCTTGGAAGTATAATCGTCCCAGAACATCTCAAATCCATAAAAGGGTCATGAGTGCAAAAGTCCGAGTTGGACTCTTTACATTAATATATAAGAACAAAGGGTTAAACTGAAATATAAATTAAAAACAGAAATTAAAAAGGTACAGTGCCAAAAGTGAAATCCCTGCAAGCAGCATGGAAACCTTTTAAAGACACCATAACAGAGGTTGAACTTAAATGTATACCCAAATTAAAAAACATAGTAAGAGAACCAAAAAAAGTGCCACCGTGCCTAAACAACAAAGTAAAGAAGCAGTGAGAGACAAAAAGGCATCCTTTAAAAAGTGGAAGTTAAATCCTAGCGAGGAAAATAGAAAGGAGCATAAACTCTGGCAAACAAGGTATAAACATATCATTGGGAAGGCCAAAAAAGAATTTGAAGAACAGCTAGCCAAAGATTCAAAAAGTAATAGCAAATGTAATTTTTTTAAGTCTATCAGAAGCAGGAAACCTGCTAAACAACCAGTGGGGCCACTGGACAATCGAGATGCTAAAGGAGCACTCAAGGATTGTAAGGCCATTGCGGAGAAACTAAATGAATTATTTGCATCCATCTTCACGACTGAGGATGTAAGGAAAATTCCCAAACCTGAGCCCTTCTTTTTAGGTGACAAACTATGTAGACTCCCTCCTCAGGCCCTACGCTACCAGCACTCCCAGCTATCTTCGAGACACCACTGACTTCCTGAGGAAACTACAATCCATCGGTGATCTTCCTGAAAACACCATCCTGGCCACTATGGATGTAGAAGCCCTCTACACCAACATTCCACACAAAGATGGACTACAAGCCGTCAGGAACACTATCCCCGATAATGTCACAGCAAATCTGGTGGCTGAACTTTGTGACTTTGTCCTCACCCATAACTATTTCACATTTGGGGACAATGTATACCTCCTAATCAGCGGCACTGCTATGGGTACCCGCATGGCCCCACAGTATGCCAACATTTTTATGGCTGACTTAGAACAACGCCTCCTCAGCTCTCGTCCCCTAATGCCCCTACTCTACTTGCGCTATATTGATGACATCTTCATCATCTGGACCCATGGAAAAGAAGCCCTTGAGGAATTCCACCATGATTTCAATTTCCATCTCACCATCAACCTCAGCCTGGACCAGTCCACAGAAGAGATTCACTTCCTGGACACTACGGTGCTAATAAGCGATGGTCACATAAACACCACCCTATACCGGAAACCTACTGACCGCTATTCCTACCTACATGCCTACAGCTTTCACCCTGACCACACCACACGATCCATCGTCTACAGCCAAGCTCTACGATACAACCGCATTTGCTCCAACCCCTCAGACAGAGACAAACACCTACAAGATCTCTATCAAGCATTCTTACAACTACAATACCCACCTGCTGAAGTGAAGAAACAGACTGACAGAGCCAGAAGAGTACCCAGAAATCACCTACTACAGGACAGGCCCAACAAAGAAAATAATAGAACGCCACTAGCCATCACCTTCAGCCCCCAACTAAAACCTCTCCAACGCATTATCAAGGATCTACAACCTATCCTGAAGGATGACCCAACTCTCTCACAAATCTTGGGAGACAGGCCACTCCTTGCCTACAGACAGCCCCCCAACCTGAAGCAAATACTCACCAGCAACCACATACCACACAACAGAACCACTAACCCAGGAACCTATCCTTGCAACAAAGCCTGTTGCCAACTGTGTCCACATATCTATTCAGGGGACACCATCATAGGGCCTAATCACCTGCACATCTACCAATGTGATATATGCCATCATGTGCCAGCAATGCCCCTCTGCCATGTACATTGATCAAACTGGACAGTCTCTACGTAAAAGAATAAATGGACACAAATCAGATGTCAAGAATTATAACATTCATAAACCAGTCGGAGAACACTTCAATCTCTCTGGTCACTCGATTTCTGACCTAAAAGTGACTATTCTTCAACAAAAAAACTTCAAAATCAGACTCCAATGAGAGACTGCTGAATTGGAATTAATTTACAAATTGGATACAATTAACTTAGGCTTGAATAGAGACTGGGAGTGGTTGAGTCATTATACACAGTAAAACTATTTCCCCTTGTTTATTCCTCCCTGCCCACTGTTCCTCAGACGTTCTTGTTAACTCCTGGAAATGTGCTGGAAATGGCCCAGCTTGATTATCACTTCAAAAGGTTTTCTTTCCCCCCACCCCACTCTCCTGCTGGTAATAGCTCATCTTAAGTGATCACTCTCCTTACAATGTGTATGATAAACACCCATTTTTTCATGGTCTATGTGTATATAAATCTCCTCACTGTATTTTCCACTTTATGCATCCGACGAAGTGAGCTGTAGCTCACGAAAGCTTATGCTCAAATAAATTGGTTAGTCTCTAAGGTGCCACAAATACTCCTTTTCTTTAAACTGAGGAACTGTGGCAGATTGAGGTGTCATTAGAGGAGGTTTTGGAACAACTTGATAAACTAAACAGTAATAAGTCACCAGGTCCAGATAGTATTCACCCAAGAGTTCTGAAGGAACTCAAATGTGAAATTGCAGAACTACTAACTGGTAGTTTGTAACCTATCATTTAAATCAGCGTCTGTACCAAATGACTGGAGGATAGCTAATGTGACACCAATTTTTAAAAAGGGGCTCCAGGGTGATCCAGGCAATTACAGGCCGGTAAGCCTGACTTCAGTACCAGACAAACTGGTTGAAACTATATGGTAAAGAACAAAATTGTCAGACAAATAGATGAACAAAATGTGTTGGGGAAGAATCAACATGGTGTTTGTAGAAATCGATGCAAGAAAGCAAAGCAGAAACAACAGCACACCATATTCTGGGATGTCCGGGGTAAGCTGAATCCATCAATAAGTGTGGTTAGTCAAATGTGCCTACACACCCAAAAGAAGCAGATGAACAGAATTTGTTAAGGAAGATTCAACATGGTAAAGGGAAATCATGCCTCACCAATCTACTAGAATTCTTTAAGGGGGTCAACAAGCATGTGGAAAAGGAGGATCCAGGGCATATAATGTACTTAGATTTTCAGAAAACCTTTGACAAGGTCCCTCACCAAAGACTCTTAAGCAAAGTAAGCTGTCATGGTATAAGAGGAAAGGTCCTCTCAAGGACTGGTAATTGGTTAAAAGATAGGAATAAATGGTCAGTTTTCAGAATGGAGAGAGGTAAATAGCTGTGTTCCCCCAAGGGTCTGTACTGGGACCAGTTCTATTCAACATATTCATAAACGATCTGGAAAAAGGGATAAACAGTGAGGCGGCAAAATTTGCAGATGTACAAAACTACTCAAGATAGTTAAGTCCCAGGCAAACTGCAAACAACTACAAAAGGATCTCACAAAACTGTGTGACTGGGAAACAACATGGCCGATGAAATTCAGTGTTGATAAATGCAAAGTAATGCACATTGGAAAACATAATCCCAACTATACGTATAAAATGATGGGGTCTAAATTAGCTGTTACCACTCAAGAAAGAGATTTTGGAGTCATTATGGATAGTTCTCTGAAAACATCCACTCAATGTGCAGCAGCAGTCAAAAAAGCAAACAGAATGTTGGGAATCATTCAGAAAGGGATGGATAATAAGACAGAAAATATCATATTGTCTCTATATAAATCCATGATACACCCACATCTTGAATACTGCAAGCAGATGTGGTCGCCCTATTTCAAAAAAGATATATTGGAATTGAAAAAGGTTCAGAAAAGGGCAACAAAAGTGATTAGGGGTATGGAACAGTTTTCATATCAGGAGAGATTAATAAGACTGGGACTTTTTAGCTTGGAAAAGAGATGACTAAGGGAGGATATGACAGAGGTTTATACAATCATGACTGGTGTGGAGAAAGTAAATAAGGAAGTGTTATTTACTCCTTCTCATAACACAAGAACTAGGGATTACCAAATGAAATTAATAGGCAACAGGTTTAAAATAAATAAAAAGAAGTATTTTTTCACACAACACACAGTGAACCTGTGGAACTCCTTGTCAGAGTATGTTGTGAAGCCCAAGACTATGACCGGGTTCAAGAAAGAACTAGATAAGTCCATGGAGGATAGGTCCATCAATGGCTATTAGCCAGGATAGGCAGGGATGGTGTCCCTAACCTCTCTTTGCCTGAAACTGGGAATGAGAGACAGGGGGTGGATCACTTGATGATTACCTCTTCTGTTCATTCCCTCTTGGGCACCTGGCATTGGCCACTGTTGGAAGACAGAATACTGGGCTAGATGGACCTTTAGTGTGACCCAGCATGGCCGTTCTTATGTTCTTAAGCTAAGATTTCTACCAGAAATGTTCTATATACTCTGCAAAGAAAAGAAAACCCTTAGAGACAGTGATGCCAGCCTCAGCTAAAGAGCTGCACAGTTTTAATTAAAATAGGCACCATAACTCCATAGTTAAGAATACTCTTATGATAACTCTCTTCTCTGGTCCTAATTCATAAAAGGAAATAAAAGAATAAGGAAGTTCAACCCAGTACATTTCTCTATGTGAAGCCACATTGCTAACTAATTGCTGTAAATATGCCCACTGTGCAAACGGTGTACATACAAGGCCAAATTTATCCCTGGTGCAGCTCTACTGAAATCAACAGAACTACAACAAGGATGAACTTGCCCCACTTCTTGTCAATACTCTACGACTAGTTCCAAGCATATTCATTTATGCTCTCAGGGTTAATGAAGTAAATATGTTTTTAATATCTTTATAGATATATAGATATCTTATTTTTCATTATAACGATGCACAGAACTATTACTCAATAACAGTATAATGGAAGTGTTTATCAAACATTATTAATTATCAAATATAACACAACAGATGTGCATGGCACTAGACAGCCATGTCCTTGTCCATAAGGATTTACAATTTAAAATATAATGTATAACCAGGACAGACAAAGGAGTGGAAGAGTGATGAGTAAACAGTGAATAGAATGAATATAATGAGAATTATATTACTGTAGCATTTAGGGATATGTCTACACTGCAAATGGGAGCATGCTTCCCAACCCCAGTGGAAAGACATGTGCGAGATTTGTTAGAGCTGCTGTGCTAAAAATAACAGTGTGGACATTGTAGCACAGGACACAGCTCAGGCTAGTCACACAACTATGTCCTCCACACAAAGTTACAGCCTTTCTAAAATGCTACCAGTAGCTATGCTGCTTTGAACATTGGCTTACTGTAATGTTATGAATAAGGCCCTACCAAATTCACGCCATGAAAAACGTGTTACGGACTATGAAATCTGGTCTCCCGCCGTGAAATCTGGTCTTTTGTGTGCTTTTACCCTATACTATACAGATTTCATGGGGGAGACCAGCGTTTCTCAAATTGGGGGTCCTGACCCAAAAGAGAGTTGCAAGGGGGTCAAAAGATTATTTTAGGGGACTCACGGTATTGATACCCTTACTTCTGCGCTGCTTTCAGAGCTCGGCAGCCAGAGAGCGGCAGCTATTGGCCAGGCACCCCAGCTCTGAAGGCAGCGCCCCGCCAGCAGCAGTGCAGAAGTAAGGGTGGCAATACCATACCATGTCACCCTTGCTTCTGTGTTCCTGCCTTCAGAGCTGGGTGGCTGGAGAGTCGCAGCTGCTGACTGAGGCCCCAGCTCTGCAGGCAGCAGCGTAGAAGTAAGGGTGGCAATACCATGCCATGCCATCCTTATTTCTACGTTGCTGCTGGGATCCAGCCAGCAGATGCCACTCTCCAACTACCCAGCTTTGAAGGCAGCGCCACCACCATCAGCAGGGCAGAAGTAAGGGTAGCAGTACCGCAACTCCCACCCCAGCCCATTGCCTTCAAACCTTCACATAACTCCTTTTTGGGTCAGGACCCTACAATTACAACACTGTGAAATTTCAGATTTAAATAGCTGAAATCATGAAAGGATTTTTTAAATGCTCTGGCCATGAAATTGACCAAAATGAACAGTGAATTTGGTAGGGCCCTAGTTATGAACTGGGTAAAATCTTGTTATGGGTTAAAACCTCATTGAGATTAATAGGTGTGAACCTTCAATTAACATAATGTGACAAAGCTCTGTCCTTACCTCCATGGGTCCAGTGTTTCCTGGTGGATTTCGCTAGCCTCAGAGGCTCACTGTGACCCTCCACGTAACCCTTCTCTCTCTAGAGACAAGGATCACAGTCTACTGAGCCACTTTCATCATAAGCCAGCGAGGGAGGTGAGGAGAAGTTATCCTTCCTTGCACAGTCTCTGTTGCCTTCCAGTCTCAGTGATTAATCAGGGGGCTAAGGGGAAGGGGGGGGAGGAGCCAGGTCCACCCTCTACTCCGGGCTCCAGCCCAGGGACCCTAACAGTATCAGCTATGGTAGCTGACCTTTTAGAAACAGGACATGTACAATTCCCTGGGCTACTTCCCACACAGCAGCCCTCACTTCCTCAAGCTCCACTTCATCCTTACCTCACGGCCCCCTTCCTTGTGCCTGATATAGTGTGTACTACTCAGTCTCTCCAACAGCACAACTTCCTCCCACAGCTCCTGGCATCCGCGCCCACCTGACTAACTGGGAGGCTTTTAACTAGTTTCAGCCAGCCCCTGATTGGCTTCAGGTGTCCTAATCAACCTAGCATTCTCCCTGCCTTCTGGAAAGTTCTTAATTGGCCCCAGGTGTCTTAATTGACCTGGAGCAGCTGCCATTTCACTTATCCTGGTACCAGGGATTTGTTTAGCCTGAAGCTAATATATCTATCTCCCACTACTTTTCCATAACCATCTGGCCTTGCCCCATCACAATAACTAAGGATACATTAATTACAACCCTCCCACCTCCCACTTAGAACAAATAGGGTTATGTGAACCTAGCCAGGAGTTTTCGGATTGTGTAGACAGAGGAGCTTTTGCTGAGTAAGCACAGTGTGGCTTTGGAAAAAGCTAGAGAGAGTGCACTTTTGGGTCTGGGTGGCTGGCTGAAGAGTAAATTAAACTGCTCATTTTCTCTTTGGTTCCTCCTGCATTAGCAGAAGCAGGATGTTGTATATGCCTTACAAATAAACAAGATTGCACCAAAGAAAATATCAGACTCCATCATCAATTTCTACTCCCAGTGGAACATCTCCAGGGCCTCAAACTTAGACTAGCTGCTTGGTTCAGAAAAGGTGCAACAATCACTTCAGAAGCAGTAGAATCTTCAAAATGTGCTTAATGTACCCCAATAATAAGAAAATAAATCTGAATCTCCTCTTTAAACAGAAAAAAAGAAAAAAAAAGTTAGTGCATGAAATTTGGAAAGCCCTGACATTGATGTCACAATAGTCTATATTTATACTTCTGTTGTGTCATTATTTTTAAACAATAATATAAATTGTTTGTTCTCAGCAATTACCTTTTCTAAGACTTTCTGTGTATTCTGTTCCTAAACCAAACAACACACATGAAAATCATGTTAGTGTCCACTGCCTTTATATTGTTATTTCGATATCAAAACATGGACTTCCCATATTTTATCAGAGACACTCCACAATACTCTATCGTTTTTTGGCTAGCAAATACTACTTTGCACTTAAACAGAACTTTGAAGCATTTAAAACACATTAAATTAATTAAGCCCATGAGGTAGGCAAGAATTATGAACTCATTATAGATATGTTATAGATGTAAAAACTGATATGGAAAGGCTAATTGATTTCTCCAAATTTATATTGCAAGAGCTGAGAGCAGAATCTAGGAGTCCTGATTTCCACTTCTTTGATTTAACTACTGAACAACTCTCTATCATCTTGAGGGAGCTAACAATGCTCCCAAACTACTGACAATTGTTTATGTTAAGACCCCTGCCAAAGCATCTTAAAACAAAAACAAAAAGGCTTTTAGTTTAAAAGGTTTTGACATCACTGACACAGAGGGACAAAACTTTCATGAGAATTTTAGCTTTAAATGCTAAAGCTGTATTCTCATATAAGTCCAAAACTATTACATCATTAGCATCTAACTCTCTGGAAGGCGTATACAATATTTACAACTTCTAAGAATATGCCTGTATGTAAATGTATGTACTGAAGCCCATGTAGCAGCCTTATATATCTCAGACTTTGGTACATTCTTCAGTAATGCTGTAGACGTTGCCTAAGATCTTCTAACATCCAGGGTATGGAAATAGGATTCCTGCTGAAAACTATCAGATTTCAGAAAAAAATACTAGTGGATGGATTGACTGAGGTGGAAATCCGATAGAACTTTTGGTAAGAACTTAGGATGTGGGTGCAAGAACACTGTAAAGGAGGGATCACCATTAAGGCCCTGATTTCCCCAACCCCACAGGCCATGTGATGGCAACTAATAAGGTAGTCTTCATAGATAAATGGAGCTGGGAGCAATTTGCCATTGGTTTGAATGGAGGTCTCACAAAGTGATTGAGAACCAGGTTGAGGTCCCAGGTAAGGGCAAGCTATGTAAACGTTGGGGTAGAGATTTCCTAACTCATTAATGAATCTAGATGATGCTGGATAAGTAAACACAGAGAATCTTACTTCACTGGGGGATGAAAGGCTGATATAGTGGCCAAATGTACTTTAATCAGGATAATCCCAATTTCTTCAGATCCAACAGATAATCCAGGATGAGTGGAAGTGTAACTGAATCAGTCCAGAAGGAGCAACGATCGCATCAATGAGAGAATCTCTTCCACTTTTGTAGGTAAGCAGTATGGGTTGAGGTCTTTCTAATATTTAATAGTACTTGTAGTACTTCCACAGAACAGGAAGCCTCTAACCCCAAGAACTATCAAGGAATTACACCTGAGCATAGAACCACTAGACTGCGCTGAAGCACATGACCCATATCCTGAGATTGAAGGTGAGGAATGGTTTGAAGTTTGAACAGCGGTTGAACAGATAGGTGAAGCAGATACAGGAAACCAAGGTTGTCTTGGACAGTTTCGCACTATAAAGATTCTTCTGGCTCTGTCCTATCTGATCTTGATTATGACCCGGACAATTAAGGGTGTAGGGGGAACCACATAAAGAAGGCCCTTCTTCCAAGATAGAAGGAAGGCATCTCCCAAGGAGTGGTGACCCAGACCCCCTCTTCAGCAGAAAAGAGGGCACTTCTTGTTTTTGGAGGTGGCAGAAAGATCGACCTGGGACAGTTCCCATTTTTGGAATATGCTGCGGAGAATCTGAGCATCCTGTGAGAAGCATCTGCTGAGAGCATCGGCTGTGGTGTTCTGAATGCCTAGGAGATAGACCACTGAAATATGGAACTGATGGGTTATGCAATTCCATAGCTTTAGTGCACAAGGAAAGAGCCCTTGCTCCCGCTGCTTGTTGATGCAGAACATGCCGGGTATGTTGTCCATCATGACCCTGACTTCTTTGTCCTTTATGAGGGGCAGAAAAGGACAGCAAACATTCCTGACAGCTCTGAGCTGCAACGGACTGATGTGTAGACTGCTTTCCTGGGCTGTCCATCTGCCGTGACTCATGAGGGTATTGAGATGTGCTCCCCATCCTAACATGCATCAGTTGTTAAAGCCACTGATAGGGCTGGGCAACAGAAAAGGACACCAGCACAGACGTTGATTTGCTCCTTCCAACAGTTTAGGGAGTTTTTTTACTTGCAGAGGAACCATCATCTGTCCATCTACGGTGTCCCTGACTGGGGAGTAGGTTGATCTGAGCCAACCTTGGAAGCTTCAAAGACACAGCCTTGCATGATCGATCACAAATGTGCAAGCAACCATGTGTCTCAAGAGCCGAAGAAAGTTCCTTAGTGTGGTTTAAGGGCTTCCCTGAATTGGCCCTACCAGACTTGACAAAGTTAGCAATCCGTCCAAAGGAAGGTAGGCTCTGGCTATCAATGAGTCCAAATACACCCTTCTCCTGGCTGCTTTTCCCAGGCACAAAGCCCCTTTCTGCCACTCATTTGAATGCCTTGCCACTCTCTTTCTCTTTATGACCCAGCGTGCTCCACCTTCTTGGCTTGGCCCTCCAGCCAGATCACTGTGTGCTTTCCCCTCCCCTTTCAGGGAATCAAAATCCCACTGCACACCTGTCCTAGGGAGTCTTCTGCTCCACTGCTTGGCCTGTACCACTTCCTCGGTGTCTGGTAGGGGAATCCAGGCCTGCCCACTACTCCAGGTTCCAGCCCAGGGACCCTACAACCAGCAGCCAAGGTCTGCACAGTCCTGAACCTTGCTATTGTTTCCCTGGGGTGATCCTATTTTGCCTTTTTCTCCACCCTCGTCTGGGTACATCCTTCCCTCAAGGCCGGGATCCCAGGACTTCTATTCTCCCCCTTTTTTTTCCCTTTCCTTCTCTACGTCTAGAGTGACTGCAGGCCTCCACGCTGCAGCCCCTTTCTGCTGCCAATTTCCTGGCTTTATCATAGCTTCCCCTGTTCCTTCTCAGATCAGCTCTATGCCCAACCACGGGCTGCTTATCCCACCTAATTCCCCTCAGATGTGGTCTATCCAGTTATTTGTTAGCCTCATTAACCCTTTCAAGGCTGGTATAGGGGTGAACACCCAATCACACCCCCTATAAACTGTACCCTTTGTACGAGCGTCAATATGGATTTCTTTTCATTCAGCTGCCAGCCCAACTCCTGGAACAGGGTGAGGGGAATGTGAGTTGATGATAACACTGATTCATAGGGGCAACCCTGGAGCAGCCAGTCATTGAGGTATGGAAAGTCTAGGATCACTTCCTGCTGAAGGTTAGCCACCCTTGCTGCTAAAACCTTTTTGAGAATACATTTGGAGCTGATGATAGACCGAAGGAAAGCACCCAGTATTGGAAGTTATTCTGGCCTATGGTGAAGCATAGGTATTTCCTCTGCAATGGGTGTATTGCTATATGAAAATAGGCATCTTGTAGATCAAGGGCTGAAAACCAATCCTCTCCGTCCAGTAAGGGAATTATAATTGCCAGAGTTACCATCCTGAACTTCTGAGGCTTCATGTGCTTGTTTCATGTATATCTATACATACAACACTGCTGTGGTGCAGTTGTACTGATACAGAGATGCACTTAGAGTGGCCATCGCTTACAGGAATAGCCTCTCAGGAGGAGAGGCAGTGTTTAAAGCCTGACAAGCCAAGCATGCCCTGTGAGGTAAACAAGTCTCCCGGAGGAAAAAGGGAGAGGAGAACAAAACAATCCCCTCACTACCTAAACAAACTATCTATACCTATACTAACAACTGCAAACTAAGTATATTAACACTAAGGAGAAAGAAAACAGAAAGGCCATGGCACGCTCAAAGCAGACACGCTAAAGCTCCATCTCAGGCCAAGGTGGTTGAGAAGGAACTGAGAGCACTTTGCCCGTGCACCCCAAGTAGCCTCAGTTTCTGGCACAAGGAAGCTTAGGGTGCATGCTTGGAAGTATTATGGATACTGCTAGCTGGTTGTGGGTCCCCTTATCAAATAAGTTGCCTGTCTTTTTATTGGCAGAAACCGAGAAGCATCTAATTCAGCATTTTCAAAAAGAATTCCCATCACCTTACCATGAAAAAAGGTGATAAGAATGAAGCATGTTTCTCTAAAGGGGACTCCAACACTTGCTTAACAGAGTAGTTGGTACCCACAGACGTCTTCAGGCAAACACAGCTTACTACCACATTAACACACTTAGGTTGGGGCTTGAAGATAAAATTTTTGAAGACTATGGGCCAGATTTACAAAGGTATTTATTTAGGCATGTAAAGAAATGGGTAGGTGCTCAAATGTGTCACTTTGAAACCTAAGACCCACCTATTTCAATGGGAGTTAGGCACCTAATCTATTTAGGTGCTTTTGAAAATCCCATTAGGCAACTATCTGCATCTTTGGGCACCCAAATCCTTTGTAAAGCTGGCACTCTGACTCTCTCTACTCTGTTGTTTGAAACAATTCATTTATGTTTGGATAATTAATATCAAGTGATGGTAATGTATTGCAATAACATTGTGCCTTTCATAAAAGGACGACTGTCAGTTTAAATTAGTTTACAAACAAGGGTGCCAAAACATTTTTGCTGCCTGGCCAGATCACCACCACCACAAAGAGGCTCTGAGCAATAACTGTCTCATGGCTGCTTCTTTCCAGCCCACCCACTGTACTCCTTCAGGTCACTGACTGGGCTTGCCTGCCTGTTGTAACTATAACCACCCCCCCTTTTTTTTGAAGTCAAACCTTCCATCATTTCTTATTTGTCCTAGTCCTGTCTCCTCCTCTATCACTATATTAAGTTTTGCCAACTACTGAAAGAAATAACAGCAGCCAGCTGTACACTCAGCTGCTGCACTTTGGTCTAGATATTGTGTAGATGACTGAACATGTAAAAATTTCAACTGCCATGCTGACTACGATGGGCTGCATTACAAGTGCTGAAGGCTTATCCAATGTGTCAGTTCAGTTTGACAAAAGAAAATCTTTGTTTTCTCTTAAATTGGTTATTTCACTCTTAAAGTTCATAATATGTATCAGTAAGGTTACCTGCTTTACATACACCATTGTGTATGGCATAGTATTTACAGAAGCAAAAAAATGCTACTGACATACGCTATTCTCTAGACTTAGCCTCACTGATATCTCTATTCATGCCTAAATCACTTCCTTCTGGACTTCTGCAACTCCCTCTCAGAAGAGCTTAAATCCACACACCAAATTTCAGGAAGTCAAGAATACTGTGGCTGCATTCTGAAGTCATGCCAGGAAGTGAGTTTATCTCATCTCTGCCCTCCATTGCCTTTACTTGCTTCCTAGAGCCACCTCCATCTCCAATTCTAAACTGACCTCTTGGTTTTCAAAACTTTCCCTGGACTCACTCTCCACTCTCTCTCTCTGATCCATTCTTCACCTAATCTCTTGCCTATTCATCCTGCTCCTCCAATCTTCGCTTTCTCTCTGCCCTCACCTGGCAATTTTTCATAGTTCGGAGTGGGGTGCGGGTGTCACTCTTTTGTCTTGAGCCATAATTCTGGAATTCTCTCCCCCTTCTCTGAACAACTGAGTCACTGCCTCTTTAAATCTTGCCTAAAAAAACCTTTCATTTTCTCCTTAGATTATGATTGTGTAACTTCTTTGTGCAGCATTTTCTGATACTTGCTATGAAAGAAGCCGTATAAAAAATACAGTGTAAAAGTGAATGAAGTTGCTCAATCACATTCATTTAACTATAGTTTAATGATGACATGCAAAATACTGTACATCTGTTTTGCTGTTCTGGAGGGAGTAGGAAAGCTGTGAAAGGAGGTCAGTCTGTTGCTTTTTTGGAGGAGAACAGGAGGGATTTTCCGAAATGCATAACACAGAAATTATGAATTTTAAGAAGTATGCTGCCAAAAGATTCAGGCCAGAGGCCAACGTGTAGGTTGGTCTCTAATTTTCTCACATGAATTACTGGGGAAAAGGCAGAGCTGAACATACTTTTGTATCATTAAAAAAATGTTTTAAACTTATAGCGTTAATTCTTTATTTTTATGGAACCATCAAGATTACCCTATTAAAGTTATCAAACAAAGCAACTGTAAATATAGAATTAGCTGACCTTTCTGTACTAACCTTTCTGTAACTATTGTTCTTCAAGATGTGTTGTTCATGTCCATTCCATGTTAGGTGTGTGCACACTGCATGAACCATCACCAGAGATTTTTTCCTCAGTTGTATCCGTTGGGCTGTCTCTAGCACCCGCTGGTGCAACATGCCTATGTGCTGGTATAAGGGGCACTGCTGACCCCGCATCCTCTCAGTTCCTTCTTGCCAGAGAACTCCGACAGACGGGCAGGAGCATGGGTCGTGGAATGGGCATGAGGAACACATCTCGAAGAACAACAGTTACAGAAAGATTAGTAACTGGGTTTTTTTCGTTGAGTGCTTGCTCATGTCCATTACATCTTAGGTGACTCACAAGTGGAGGTGGGTTCAAAGTCCTGGGAGGTGGGTTCAAAGTTCATGGACGTACGGATTGCAACACTGCTCTCCTGAACCTGGTGTCATCTCAAGCCTGCTGGGTGATGGCATAGTGGGAGGAGAAGGTATGCACTGACAACCAGGTTGTAGCCCTGCAGATGCCTTGGACTGGGACCTGGGCCAGGAACACCACTGATGAGGCCTGAGCTCTCGTCAAATGAGCGGTGAAGGTAGCAGGAGGTGGGATGCCTGCCTACCCATAGCATGCCTGAATACAGGAAGTTATTCAGAATGAGATTCTCTGGGCTGAGACTGGCAGGCCTTTCATCCTCTCTGCTATTGCTACAAGATGGCAGAGTGAGCAAAACTGCTGACATTTTCTGTTCTGCCTGGTTGTGAAGAGGTCTACCTGGGGAGACCTCCACATCTGGATGATGTATCTGGTCACTTCTGGGTGAACGGACCACTCGTGGTAAGAAAAGAAAGGTCTGCTAAGGTGATCTGTGAAGGCATTCTGGGCTCCCGGAATATGGGAGGCCTCAAGGTGAATGGAGTACTTTACACAAAAGTACCACAGACAGAAGGCCTCCCGGCACAGGGTAGAGGAGCACACTCCTCCCTGTCTGTTGATGTAAAACATGGCTGCCATGTTGTCCATAAGCACTCAAACTACTTTTCCTGTGATCTGGGGAACAAACACTTGGCAAGCTAAGCGGACCTTTATGAGCTCCCTGACATTTATGTATGTAAAGGGATAGCTCTTCCTGGGACCACAGGTCCTGCATCCTGAGGTGTTCAAGGTGGGCTCCCCAACCTGCATTGAATGTGCCCAAAATTAGGGATCCTGAAGGGTGATGGGTGGCAAAGGGAATGCCTGCAGCTACCGACTGGGGGCCTTCCACCAGTCAAGGGAGGCAAGTCCCTGGGCAGGAACCATAAGCACTGAGTCCAAGTGGTGTCTGTTTGGTGAGTACAATGAGGCCAGCTACATCTGCAAGGGTCTGAAACACAGCCTTGCATGTCATACCATGTAAGCAGACACAGCCATGTTCCCCAAAAGTATGAGCTGTTGTGACAGGGTGGGCCTTGACCCTGGATATCAGATCCAATATCGTCTGGAAACAGGCCTATGGAAGGAAGACTCTGGCCTGGGTCGAGTCTAGCACTGCCCTGATAAACCTCTGTTCTCTCTACTGGAACGAGAGTCTACTTTTATTAGTTTATCAACAGGCCCAGTATTTGGAAGGTGGCTTGGACCAGGCTGATGCTGTTCCTTACTTAAGTCTCTGAGCGACCTTTGATCAGCCAGTTGTCGAGGTATGTGTAGACTTGATTGCCTTGCCAAGGGGCTGCCGACAGGCCAAAGGGGACGATGGTGAATTGGTAATGGGCTTGGGTTACAATAAACCTGAGGAACCTTCTATGGCCTCAGAATATGGAAACAGGCATCTTCAAGTCAAGGGCGGTGTACCAGTCCCCCAGATCCAGGGAGTGAATGATGGAGGCCAGGGAGACCATACCGAACCTCAGTTTCTTGAGATATCTGTTGAGGCAGTGCAAGTCCAGGATTGGTCGAAGACCTGGTGCTGGTGGGGGGAACTGCACCGGGGTTCAGTGGGATGTAAGAACGGCAGTGGTGGCAGCTCTTAGACTGGGCGTATGGTTCAGACTCCGAAGAAAAGTCCTCCTGAAGAGACCATGGGGGAGCGGTAACCCTTACTTCCATCGGTCGGTGCCGAGGGTCTGGTGACTGGTGGCAGATCAGGGAAGATCTCAAAGATAACAGCAGGGCCGGTTTGCCTTTGGTCAGTACCAACGGCCAAGGTGCCAGGTAAGAGCTCGGAGCCCCATGCTCCCTTCTGCTTGTCGAGCTCATTGAAGTTGGTGGTTGTCCCATCGGGTTCAATGATACCACGAGTGATAGCAAGTCCCTGCCCACTGCAAAGGTCTCTGAGGTAGAAGGCACCGCGATCCCGCTGTTACTGCAATGACTTCCTGGCATTGGTGGGAGGTCCTGCACCAGACTCAATGGCACCTGTGAGCGGGGTGCAGTTGACAGTGCTGCTAGGGGACCAGGAGCGGAAGAGTAGCCTGGCCTGGGTCGCACTCCACTGCTTTCCTCATTTGTTCTTTCTTGGTCCCGGCAGGTGTCCCATCTCAGACCACTGCTTCTTATGTTCTTCCTTGGCACCAGAGATGGAGAATGGTGCCAAGAAATGTGCAGTGCTGGAGAGTCACTTTGCACTGAAGCAGAGGTGCTTTGTGCCAAATCTGATCAGTGTGGCTCCAGTGCCGATCTAAGTGTGGCTTCCATCACGATAGCTCTCAGTCTAGCCTCCCTGTCTTTCTTTGTACAAGGCTTGAAGTCCTGACAAATTTGACAGCGCTCTCATACGTAGCCTTTCCCAGACGCTTCAGACAACTGGAGCGTAGGTCGCTCACTGGCACAGGCTTGCAGCAGGAGGCACAAGGTTTGAAGCCCGGGACTAGTGCATGCCATCCCCAATGACAAAGGGAGCCCCTCTATGCTATGAGAGGGGGACTAACTATCTACACTATACTATTTACACTACTACTAACTAAGACTAATAAAACTAAGTTGAAGAGAAAACCACTGAATGATGCCTTGCCGAAGAAATAGGTGTTGTTCCAGCTCACGAGCAGTAAGAAGGAACTGAGAGAGCACAGAACTGGCAGTGCCCCTTTTACCGACGCACAGGCATATGGCACCAAAGGGCGCTAGAGCTAGTCCGACAGATATTACTGCGGGGAAAATCTCTGGCAATGATGCACCTGGCACGGGCACACCTAATGTGGAACGGACATGAGCAAGCACTCGAAGAAGAATGACAAGCTGTCCTTAATTAATGCCAACTTGTACAGAAATATATTAACACTCAAAACACTTAAAATATGGTGCACAAATGACAAAAGAGTTAATTAATATTTAAGGCCTATCTGCTATCTTTAACTGTAAAGTGGCTTTGACAGATGTATTTCAACTGTTATTCAAAAATCAATGTAAGTGATTATAAACATACTGTAGTTTTTGGTGTTTTAAAGGAAAAGAATACGGTAATATAAAGAACATCAGAATCATTAGATCTAGTTACAAAGAAGGGGGCATGATGATGCTTCCCTCACAGAAGTCAACAGACCATCTCCACTGACTTCAGTGAAAGCAGATTAAATCCCTCGTTACAAAATGTAAACAATAGAACTATTTACATTCAAATAGGAAGCTGTCCTCTTGTCAGTCTGATATTATAAAGAAGAATACTGCATGTCTGAGATAGAAGGTGATTTTCAAAGTTATATGGTAATTATATTTATTTTCTAAACTTTTTTTAATCAAACATTTTTGATGGATAAACAGAACTTACAGTTTTAAAAGTCATCAGTTCAAATGGGAACTGAATAACCTGTTCTCCCACATCAAATTTCAGAAACTCCTATTGATTTCAATTGGGAATATTCATACCCTACTGCAAGAGAATAGGGACTCAAGTCCTAAGGTGAAATCCTGACCCCACTCAATTTATTAGGAATTTTGCCACTGACTTCAATGAGGCCAGGATCTTACCCCTAATTTACAACATTAGGTTCTATCTCCTGTTGGGGAGTAAAATTAAATAGCAGATCCCACAAAGAGACATGATTTAGAGTTATGGAGATGATGAAACAGAGGTTGGTATTTCTAAGCTCTTATGATAATTCATTTTTATTATGTATTATTTTTGTACTAAATATTTAAACTGATCATTGATCAGTTTTTCTTTGAAATAAAAGTTCATGCAAAAGTTCTAAAATATTTGGTTATCTATCAGACCAAACTGCTCCAAACGCGTCAGGTAAATTATATTTGAATAATTTATTCTTTTAAATGTACGCTGCATATTCTGTTCTTTATATAAGTAAATACGCACATAGTCAAATAGGTTTGACCAAAAGTCATCCCCTCCCACCCCCGAAAATACCAATACGGATAAAGTGATTAGCTTTTACACAATGAGTTACCTTATGCCAAATTTCATTTCAATATTATTCAAATGAGCTATCCAGATGAGCTCCTCACTTCAACAGTCCCTTATCTGACTGTTCAGTTGGGAATTAACACGATATTTTTCACAAAGAGATAAAAACAGTGTTCTGTCCAATATTCCCACTCTGAATAAAATCTGAATGTATGAGACAGTGTATAAACTGCTATCAGTACAGTCATTCCTACATTACCTCTTACTCGATCATTGTGAGCCCAATCCTGCAAGCTCTCTGTGGCTGGAACTTTGACTTTAATAGGAGTTCCCCATGCAGAGAGAGCCATTGTAGGATCAGGCTCCTGATTGCCATATAGTAAAGCTGCATTTTGAGTTATCCAGAATATGAAATAAGCAATATAGAACTAAATTCTATTATACTGGTTTTGAGAAATATGCATAAGAGGTTTTTCCAAACTATTATGTGTTTACAGGCAGTTGTGCATTGCATAGGTAAGGTTGAACTGAGTTTTGTACTTAGAGGAGCAATTCAACCATGTTGTTAAGCATGAAAAACACATCATATACCTGTCCAAGTTACAGTACTTATTCTTTGAGTACAGAATGAGTTTTCTGAGAACTTACAAGTAAACTGATTTGCATTAAAATTAATTTAACAGTGGTGCTTAAAAAATACAGCATATTATGTTAAACTTTTTTGTCCCAAATTAGCTTAATAACAGAATACTGCAGACTTTTCAAACTTCCCATCCATCAATTAAAACTCACTAAAATCTCAATACACTCGGTTATATTTAAAACAAATGTTTTTTTAGGATTAATGGTCATTTTTCCCATTATTCTTCATAATTGAAAGTTTCCTCTTCAGCAGGATCTGACAAACACTGCTGTGCTGCAGAGAATTCCATGACAAAATGGCTGACATACTCTATTGTTTTCAATGGGAATGAGGCTAGAAGTTCCTTTATCAAAGACGCCCCAATGGGCACTGCCACCCATTGTTTCCATTCAGAGTAAAGAAAAGCTGCCCTTGGAAAAGAAAGTAATCCACTATACCGTCCTTAACTATGGAGTTAACTACCAGGGTCTCCATTATATGTACACAGACCATGTCACATATGTGAAACTGATATCTATCTCCACTAGAACATATACTTAAATATATAACTCTTCTTCATCTAAGGGTATAGCTACACTTCAAGCTGGGGTGTGATTCCCAGCACAAGGAGACATACACCCATGCTAGCTCGAACAGACTGTACCTGTCCAAGATGCCAGATATATACTCAGGCAGCTAGCCTCTCCTGCTGCTCACACGGCTGTGGCTACACTTCTTATTTTTAGCTCAATAGCTTGATCTTTGAGCTGGGAATCACTCTCCGCTCAAAATGTAGACATATCTTAGATGTGGTGCCCACTAAAAAAAATGTTTCCTTCTTTCTCCTAAATGGAGAATTCCACTGTCCTCTGTCCCCCAAAAATTTACACTGGCACAAAACAGGCTGTATTTGGTCTTGGATTAGTTACTCATTTAAAAGACCAGTAAGACCAAACCTGCAATGTTAAAATTGGGAGCCAGGATTAACTTCTAGCCTCAAAAGTCCCAAGATATCAGATTCCAAAGCTGTGATATTTTACTAGATATAAAAGTAATTTAGGGGATTTTTAGAGGTTTTTAAGATTTACAGTGAGGCCTGTACAGATGGACTCAAGACAACCAAATTATTTGGCTTTATAGGCAAAAGGATGCAGAAAGTAGCCCCAATAAAATTTTTACAAACTCTCTGAAATATTTCAAAAGTAGTTTTTTTTCTGAAATGTGTGTGACACATACACAGAATACTATGATGGTATAATATAAAGCTTTTACCACCACTCAGACTGACCTCCACAACTCACTCATGGCTTCACAATTTATCATTAATATGGCCATCCCAGACACATTCTTAAAACCTTTTTACACTACATCACCACGTATTCCCTACAGATTACGCCAACTGGCTCAAAAATGGTCAAACAAAATTAAAATACACACACAACTAAAATAAAAATATATATGCCAAGTTATAGGTGGGGTGAACTTTTATAGGCAATCTGCATACCCATGAAAATAGGACCTTTAAACAAAAGGCTTACACAACAATTACTTATATAAATCCATCATATGAAGGGACCAAACACAGCTCATAAGCTCCAGCATTAATTCAAAAGAGTTTCAATGATTCATAGACGACTGCCTGAAAATGGCAGCTAACTGTCCCCATTTTTTCCTGTATACATCTTAACATTGAGCAATATTTGACAAAGAGGACACTACAGGTTTTTGTTGATATACAAGACATTACCAAGAGAGAGAACACCAAGGAGTATATTATCAAAGTATGTTTGCACTTCTTTAATGATCGCTTAGGCTACGTATACATGAGAGACCTTACAGTGGCATAGCTCTACCAATGCAGCTGCACCGCTGTAAGATCTCCCGTGTAGCTGCTCTATGCCGACAGGAGAGAGTTCTGCTATTGACATAATTAAACCATCACAAACAAGCGGCGGTAGCTATGTCAGTGGGGGAGCATCTCCCGCCAACATAGCACTGTCCATGCCAATGCTTCTGACATTGTAACTTATGCCACTCAGGGTGGTGGGGGTTTCACACCCCTGAGCAACATAAATTATACCAACAAAAATGCTAGTGCAGACATAACCTTAGAAGTATCACAACTGGAAATGCATTACAAAATGTTACAGAGTAAGAAGAACCATAAAGAGAGAAGATAAGGAACAACAGTAAACAAGTAAGAATACTGTGTCAGTTCTCATACTCCATACAGAGTACTATCAAATTCTATTAATACTATTACATTTCAATATATTACTTAAATAGTGTAATATTTTGAGACAACACATGCTTTATCTAAAATTATTCTTGATTTCATGACATTTCTTTCTGGCCCTCAGCAAGAAATTGGGTTCTTGCAAAGCGTACTTCACATAGCTTTTAAACAGCACTCTGTAATACACAAAAAAGTGGGTTCAGACATCCCATTTTAAAAACAATACATGCTGTATTCTGTATCTGATGTGACAAGCATAATGAAGTACACATTATGCATGATGAATTAAACACTTTTTTCTAGTGAACATTTATTCTTGCCAAACAATTTAGAAATAATACTAAATAGTTTAAACAGACAGGACTCTGGCTTTAATTCAAGAAAAGCAATAAGATGTTAAAAAAATACCTCAACAAAGCTGCCTTTTTCAGACAAAGAGCCTATTTTCCCCCTCTGGCACAGAAGTTTGGGAACAGAGCCAAGATGCTACTTATCAGCTGTTTGACATCAGGGGAGAACTGCTTGCGTCAGTAGGCCCAGTAGAGACCCCTAGCTTATGGCAATGGACCATGTGGTTCTTATCTTATCAGTTTCCAGGGTCTGGCACTTCAACCCATTGCAGTGTGAATAGAAAAAAAAATAAAAGCAGGAAGGTGTGTATAACTGGGAGGGAGGAAGTGAAAGATGACTAGCGAACCAGGTTATGGTGTGTTACAGTTGGCAGCCTGATTATGTTTGAGTCTTAGTTTGTCGTACAGTGTTGGGGGGAGGGCATAAGTAGCTTTCCCCACAGTACCCCCCATTTAAGGTTCAGGCAAAACTGCAACCCGTGTTCTGTATGCCACAGGGATTGCTCCTTCTCTGTTTGCCTGGGAGCAGACACAGCAATGTCTGTGTCCCCTCATATACACCAAATCAGTAGAACTGGCTACTCGGGTAAGGGGGAAATAAGCTGCACCCCACAAAGGGGTATTATAACAAACACACTGCCTCCTGGTGTCCAAAAACTTTCTGCGGCAGTACAGCACCACATGACCCTTTACTATGGACTGCGTCTAAATTGCACAGCATAGTCCTTAGCACAGCTTCAGTAGGACTTGTTACTAAAGTATATTACTTTTGGAGAGATACTGTACCACGAGGTACATAACTCACCATGCCTAAGACCCAATTGCACACAATGACCATTTATTTTTAATAATTAGAAAAACATTCACCTAGAAAAGCAACCATAAAGTAAAACATTTCCTTTTCAACAGTGCTATGCCAACTGAAAAATTAGTAACTTACATACACCACTCAGAAAAATATAAATCTCCCCACCTGTCTCTCCCTCTTTCTCTCTCTCTCTCACACAATGTATGTGCGAGTTGGTGAAACAGAAAGCTGTCTCCTTTGGATGATTTTTTTTTTTTTTAAGTAATACACAGCTCTGCTGAGAATGAGAGGGCAGTTACCCCATATGTTCTAAAGCTGCATCATAAGGCACATATTATACAAGGTTCATTGAGAAGCTGGTTAAAATATCTGTGGAAACTAGCTGTTTTATGTCCTTGACTAACTATAATTCTGTTCAGATTTTTTCCTTCCAAAGATGTGTTACTTTATACTGCAGTAAACCAGAATAACAGCAGTACACAATATGGTGGGACTGCATAACAATTTAGCAGCCACACAGAAACCTTATTTGTTAAAGATTCGAGGCAGTTTTCTAGAACTTTTATCCCTTCTTGCCAAAGTCAGAATTAGCATGGGCAGCTTATGGTGGACCTCTGATGACTTTAATGAAGGTTACTTGCTTTGTTATTCCAAATACATTTTATATAAATAATGTAACTAGGAATAAATCTTTTGCTGCATATAACCACCATTTACTCAAAATATTTCTTAAGTTTTCTCCATCATGTTACGGCAGCTCTGTCAACCATAATAACCTCAGGCAGTTTGTGGCCCAGTGTTGAGCTTTAAGTATTATTAATCTGAAGAAGTAATATACTTTGTTATGGTATAAATATACTACAGTAAATGATCAATTAAACAAAACCATACCTTAAGCCTTGACACTAGAAAAATTAAAGCAATACTATGAGCTAAGTGTATTTTGCTGAATTTTCCAGTACACGTAATACACTTTCCTCACCCCAGCTTTATAAGAAAGCTCTCTGTATTTATTAGGTAAGACTAACAATGTGCTTGGAGAGATACAGGCACAAAATAAAGGCAGTCCCTTCCTCAAAAAGGCACATGAGGTTCTACATGAGGTAGACATGGGCACTGCATGCCCATACGGCTACAAAGAGTACAGTTTCCTTATAAATGCCCTCTAATATTCATTCTTCCATACTGGTAACAGCAAACCTTTCAGGCAACCATTGCAGAACCCAAGCTTTTTTTCATTGTACTTTCAACATGTCTGCAGGGGAGATAAAGCAAAATCTAAGTCTGAGAAATTGCTCAATTTTTTTTTTTTTTTTTGGGAGATTGAGGAATAACTGCACAGTCATCTCCCCAGCTATAGCTCGCAGTTCCCTTCCACTCAATGCAACACTTTGGGGGAGGGGGGGGAACCATATTGGGGAATAACTTCACAGTGTGCCTTTCTTTGTCTTTTTGAAGAAGGCTATTCTGTGCCTTCTAGCTACCCACTTCAGTGTAATGTCATCCAGAGTCAAGACACCCTAACGGGAGTTTAGGAAGAATTACTATCAAGCTCTTCCCCCAGATGCCCTCCGCTAACCCCTCCAACACCATACAGACACTTCCTGGCACAGCAAAACTACAAAGCCAGTCCAGGAACCTAATTCCCAACCCCATCTCGTGACCAGGAACATGATTCCCAATCCCACTCCACCCCCAGCCTCCAAGGCACAATGTCAAAGCCACACCACATACACTGCACAGCCAAAAATCCCAATTCACACACTACTGACTACCTCCCAGGTTCCCTCATGACAGGGAAGAATCCCAGGGAGATAAAACCAGACATACATGTTTAAAAAAATGCTATCACAGCCTCCCTAGAATATGAACAATAAGTGTTTATCTTTTCTTAAAAAATATCTCCACAACTATGGTAACAACACCGGCCTGACCTTCAAGGACAGGGGCCTTATCAATGCCTGAACAGCTGGAAAACCTAAGGGGGAGAAAACAGAAAACTCATGTAGAAGTGTTTGTGGACATCATTACAGAGCCTCTCAGAAAACCAGCAAAATGCAGAGAGGTAGAGGCAATGTGTGAGGGAAGAGAAGAATCTGATAAGGAGCTTTCCAGGGAGATCATTGTGGTGACCAGTGACAGCACAGCAATTTCCAGGGAAAGCCTTACCCTGGCCACTATGGAAAAAGACAGGAAGATGCAGAGACAATTCCTGGAGGCAATACAAAGAGCAAATGCCCTGTTGCAGCACATGTTACTATTAGGGCAGCAGGCAATACAATTCTGTAACCCAGCACCCAACCATGTTATACAGCCATTAGTCAATACAGGCTACCGGGAAGAATAGAAACTCCACCCTTCTGTACCTCCACAGCACCGCTCCCAGAGGCCATTCCCCTCCTAGACCCCAGCTTAGGGCACCAAGAACAGTGGTACCTGGGACCCCCAGCTCTTTTGAGCCCTCTATCACCGATGGTACTTTTGAGCCTCAGCACTCCAGGCCAGAAGAGGCAGAGCCAAGACATATACTCGCCTGTGACTTTAAGCCCCTGCACTGTGTCCTGCACTGCACTGTTGCACTTTATTGTTTTGTTTAGCTGCCGGTTTAATAAAAGGGTTCTTTGAGTTAGATCATAGATTGGTTTTTAATATATTGTTTCATAATTATAAGTTGGTTTTTCATTTAAGCTGAAGGTTCATTTCTGTTTGTTCCATGATATATTGTTTAATAATAAACAAACTTGAAAATTTCATTCATACTGAGTCTACAGTTCACTCTGCATAGAAAATAATTAAGTGTGCACTAATACATAAGGTTTTTGCAAACACAGATAGGCAAAAATACAAGATACAATAAAGAATTGCCACAAAGTTGCACTTCTACTGCCAAAAAGTAACACTGAACTGCACAAAAATCTTCCACTCCACACGTAAGCCGCTGGAGGTACAGCCGCACCGTTTCAGGCCTGAGATTCAAAATAGGAGCAACAGGCACCTCGGACAACTTTCCTCTGCCTGTTTCCATTTTGTATTGGACACCTTGCTGCTTGCTGAAACCACTGAGAAAGTCTCTTCACTTCAGCCTCCCACTTATCGCTAAGTCTTTCTCCCTTCCTCTCACAAATATTGTGCAAAATACAACATGACGTGATAAATTTTAGGATTTTTTTTCGCTGCTTGAAACCTATTCCACTAAAAGTGCCACCTTCCTTTCAAACAGCCCAATGCACACTCCAATACCAAACTGCAACTACTGAGGCAATAGTTAAACAGTCCCTTCCTTCTGTCCAAGCAGCTTGTGAATGGTTCATTAACCAGGAAAGCAGACAGTAAGCCGAGGTATCCAGGATAACCAGAGCAACGTCCATACAATTAATATCCATAGTGCTCCCAGGTGCAAACATGCCTTTCTCCATTAATCTAAACAGAGCTGAATTCTGCAAGATCCTAGTATCATGGACCCTTCCAGATCACCTAGCATCTACGTCTGTAAACATGCCACAGAGGTCAACCAGCCCTTGGATAACCGTGAACAAATATACTTCCTGTTAACGAATTCTGAGCCCAGGCGGCAGAAGGGACAACAAATGATAGGTACACGGGTTCCATCAACTGCCCTAATATGGTTTGGAAATCCCATGGCTGCAAAGACATCAATAAAATCCTGAGTATTGCCAAGCTTTATAATCTAGTGCAACAGTACGTATTCCATGGCATCACACACCTGCATGACAAGGGCCCCCAACATCTCTCCCCAACCTAAGCTGGTTTGCTACAGACCCATTACATTCAGGGGGTGACCAGCTTCCAGATGGCAATGGCAACATACTTGTGCATGGATATGGGGCACCAGGTGTTGGCAGGCTGCCACTTTGGGGTTAGTTCAGCACATATCTCCAGAAAGGTTGCCTTCCCCACCCTGAAATTCTCTTGTCACTGCTGGTCATCTCAGGACGGCAAAAAAGTCCTTTCCCACCAGCATGAGCCCAGAAACAGCGCTGCACCCTGTGAAGCTGCTCCAGGAACCAATCACTATCAGCTCAGTGTCTTCCTCTTCCTCATCAAACAAGTCAGCGTTCCACTGCCATTGAAGACCCTCCTGCTGATAGACAAGCTAATGTCACTGCCACTTCATCTGTTCTGTGGTGTGGCAAGCAAAGTCCCAAACCAAATTCATCCAGTTTTGAGTGCTAAAATACAGCCCAAGCAGCCTCTCATCGCTGAGGGTGCCAGCATAGTAGTACAGAGCCTTGTTGGGTCCATGCTGGCCAAAAGCAATTAGAAAATAGCACTAGGCCGCCATAAAGGAAATACAGGGCAGAGACAGATGAATCATGGATTTTTTTAAAATATGAACTAGCCTGGCTTCCGTTACGCATCCCACAATGCAAAGCAAGAAAAAAAACACCAGAGGCACACTGCTCAGCAACCAAGAAAAGGACCATCCAAGAAAACCATGCCCCCAAACCACGTGGCAAACTGCCATCACACACTGACAGAGGGAATGCCAAACTGTGTACACGTTATTACTGCAGCTTGGGTAATGCAAGATTGCAGGTTAACCCCCGCCATTACTCTGATCCAAACTGTTAGTCTGATCTAGTTTACAGCTCTAAAGTAACACTGGGGTGAAGAGCGCCTTTGATGTGTGATAGCATTTGTAGGCTTACAGAAAAGGGGAGTCTTTTAGACCATTTGGTTTTCCTTGCTGTCAGTAACAATGTTTTTATATTTCACTGGAAAATACCTGAGTAGCAAAATGACAAAACTGATTAGAAAAACAAACTATAGATTTATGATAGCCAGATATGTAAAGATTAGATGTGATGACTTCAATAGCCAAGAAAAAAAGACACACATGAATTCCAAATGTACACTGTCCCCTTTGAAAACTAAGGATCTGCCATACTAACCGACTGCATCATCTAAGAATAAACAAATATATACATAAATAGTAAAAAAAAAATCTTGTACACTATGTGTTTCACTTTACTTTAATCGGAGACTGATAACAGAAAAGATTCCTATGCAAGCGTACGATGCCAATGCACTATTTTTTAAATCTGTTTTCCTCTATAAAAGTATACTAAATTAAAAAAGAGTCAGATACACAATTATGCAGTCATATATCTTTCTACTATTTATGTAAAACACAACAATTATTCTTTTATCAGAACATTTAAGAATGTCAGAGATTCCACACCATGAAGTAAATGATATGCATTATTAAAGTGTGGTTTTATTCTGAAATGCAACAGTAAAAAAAGCACAAAATGGGAGCCCAAAACAAGTTTTGGTACTTTTTGCTCTTGTGACACAGCAGAGCCAACAGAGTTCTGTTCCTTTTTGAGCAGTAGCCACAGTATTGTTACTAAATCCCAATTAGTTATATTTTGACACATCTACTGAAGACAATGGGTTTTGCAGTGGTGTTGCTGTAGACTTACTTTTACCAACAGAATATTTATTACAGATGATGACATAGAAGAAAGAAGGAATCCAACTCGATTTTCAGGTCTTGGGTTGAAAATGTATATTCTTACCTGACAACTGAGCACACCAGACATGAAAAAAAAATCAGAAAATTGAACAAAGAATCCCACAATGCTATTATTACAGAGTCATCTTTCAAAGCAGAACTGTGCTTTAAGGGAAGTCAGTTTTGTAGTAAAACTGAAACACCGAAAAAAGTTTAGGGGCATCAGTATGTGTCCATCAATGGTAATGCTAATTTTAAAAGTGAGGATAGTAGTACTAGTTAGTTTTATTCATAGTATACTGGTAACACACTTCAGTCTTGACTTGTACTATATTTGCTAGTCTAAAAGCTACGTCTACACTACAGTCACCACAGTGTCATAGCTACGGCTCTGCAGCTGTAGCGTCATAGTGTAGACACTTGCTACAGTGACAGAAGGGGTTTTTCCATTGCTGTAGTTAATCCACGCCTCCAAGAGACAGTAGCTAAATCAGCTGAAGAATTCTTCTAATGAACTAGCAGTATCTACACTGGGGCTTAGGCCAGCTTAACTACGTCTCTCAAGGGCGTGAATTTTCTCACCCTGACCAACATAGCTAGGTTGACCTAAGTTTTAGGTGTAGACAATGCCTACAATTTGTCCTTTACAGAGCACAGAATACCAGTCATATTGAATACTATGTCTAATTGTGTGATGTTCTTGTGGTGTGAGTAAACATCCACTAGGGAGTAGACTCAAATAACCTGACTGTCACTTGTAACACTTTCATTTAAATGAACAAAGTTCCTTCCTACACAACTAAAGTAATATCTGTATGGTATATTGCACTTATTAGGAGAATTTGACTTGGGATTGGAACTCTGGATCAGATATCAGAATCTACCTTTGAGACAAAACATTCCTTTAGAAGAGGGAAGTGTCAGATGTTTCTTACTGTAGCTAGATTTCTTGTCAACAGAAGAAACACACTGCTGCCAGCTATAATCCTACCCTAGAGGAAGAAATCCTGATGACACATTGGCCAAAACACCGGAAAGAATAATAAAAAAAGAGAGAGAGAGAGAGAGAAAAAGTCTGGCCCTCTGGTATGATCTGCCAGAACCACATTTTATGAGATTAGTGAAGATATAGCTACAATGTAACTAACAAGGCTGTTCAAACTTGGTCTGGCATTCAGAAAAACCAGTAGTAGCTGCTGTCCTGAAGTAGGATAACCCAACACAACAGAGATGAATTAAAACCAGTGATTTTAAAATTCAACTCACTTTCAGTATTAATACTTATCGGACAGTAAACTATTAAGAGATGTTTTGCTAGTGGTTTTTGTTTTGGTTTGCTTGTTCATTTTTTGACGGGAGTACAAATAAATGTTTGAATAATCACCTCAGTTCCTCATCACTTCCATTTTTAATACAGTATGGTACAAGATGTTAAATATTAATTTGCCTGAGGTTAAAAGAATATTGAAAATGAACAATAATCCTCATTGACTATTTCATCTTTTTGATTTCCCCCCGTCAGTAAATGGTAGCAAATGAAAACTGACAATGAGAAGTCTATTTTTCTTAAAAATCAAGAGTAACAAGGAGCTCCATGAAACAAGTGCTAGACATCACAGATAAAACAGTATCTTGTCGAACCACTACATCAGATAAATGATTGGCTTGCTGTGCTATCCAATGTTCTAGGCAAAAAGTTCAACAAAACTACACAGAACAAGTTTTGATTGCTTAAAAGGAAGACTTGTCTTGTGAACTGAGAGTCACGAAGATCTGAGTTAAATTTTCAGCTCTGTCTCAGACTTAGTTGTGTGACCTTGCAAATCACTTAATTTCTCTGTGACTAATTTCCATATCTGTATAATGGGGAAAAGACTTCTTTTCTCCCACACTTTTCCTCTTCTACTTGGGCTAACACTCAGACACTTAACTTGACTCTTGTAAGTAGTCTAATTGAACTCCATGGAACTACTCATGTGCTTAAAGGTAACAACCTAAGGAGCCCTGAATTGTAAACTCTTCAATGCAGGAACTATATCTCACAAGGTATGTGTACAGCACTTTGAACAATAGGACCTCAATCTTGATTGTGGCCTCTAGGCACAACTGTAATGCAATAAATAATCTTGTTATTAAATAGCTTCTTAGAAATAATCAAAGCAATAATATTTTACACATTCACAGCAGGCTTCTCCTGAGGATTCCAAACTGCTATACAAACTAACTAATTTAAGAGACAACACCCTTGTGAGACAGATAAGGGATATATACAGATCACTTCACTCACCAGTGAAATGGCACATCATCTGGGGTGGAACCCTGCTCTTTTTAATACCATACCACAACACTAATAAACAGAGATAAGCAAAGAAGAGCACAGTATCTTACTGAAACTGAAAGAGGAATTTAAGTAGGAAAAATAAAATTACACGAGTTAAAATTTAATCAGGTCAATTGGGTTAACATCCCCATCCAAAGAGTGCCACAAGAAAGTCAAATGACCTCAGGTGGTGGGGACTATTGTTTTACCCAGAAGTTCACACCTCCGATAACAAACTTCCCCTAAACACTATGCTGGAACAATGATTCAGTAGTGACTCAAAGGGAGAAATGTACTTACTGAGTCACCAACATGATTTCCATCACCACCCGCATGTTTCTTGGAGATCCCCCACTCAGGTACTAACCCTGCATAGCCCTGCTTGGTTTGTGACATCTAAAAAGATCACAGCTCAGTTTTTACAGTTGCAGGCAAACGGTCTCAAATACAAACTAAAACATGCACATCGCATATTCTAAAAACACAACAGAAAAGTTATAGACAACTGTGCTCTTTACAACCCTAAAATGTTTATTTTTCATAAGTGTATATTTTAGCCACAATGTTACATGACCTACATCAACTTTGACAAGGGAAAGAGTTGAGGAGGGATGAATCATAGACCACAGAACATTTGCTACAGAAAGGTGTTCTGAGCCCATTATAATGGGGCTTATGTTTTTTTAATATGAGTTATGCAAAATCACCTAAAATGTGGCTTTATCAGATATTCTGCTATGTCTTACTTTCCCCTTATGGAGAATACTATAGAATTTAATAGACAATAACCACCTTTTTATTGACTTTTTAAACCACTCTACTTAATAATGACATATCTGCTACAGAATTCTATAGAATGGATACAAATATACATAAGAGATATAGATTTTTGAGAAATTTCTATAGAATCCTATTATTTTTAATGAACCTGGTAATGTTTTTCTATAAGGGTATTAGTACAAGAAATTAATATTCTATTACATAAAGCATGCAGAATTGGATCCTTTTACTGTGTGTCATTTATGAGAATTGTGTACTTATTTCCTCCCTAAAAACAATGAAAATGCATATCCCAAAGCTTTTACAGAAATAGGCAATCTGGACATGTAACTTTCAAAAATAAATGAAATCCATTATTTATATGTTGGCAGTTACAACCATCCTTTTAATCTTCAATAGTACAAGGTGGTGTGTTGCCTTTTTTAACTCCTGTTTTTATTTTCTCATATGGAATATGTTTGTAAATTTTAAAATCACAAAACAAGAGGTTGTATGTCAAGGTGATTTTGGAAGGACTGCAACCAATGGCGAAGGAACCAGGGAAGGGTCAGGGGGCCACTTTTAAAAGTGGGAGAGTTCGGGGGGGGGGAGGGCAGGGGATGACACTGTCCCCCTGAACTACAAGCCGCGGGCATGCATGGAGCAGCGCTGCCAGGGACTGCAGTGGGGGAAGCTGATAATTGTGATCAGCTCCCACACCATGAAGCGCAGCCCCTGCCAGCACCGCTATACACCTGCCCAAGGCTTGCAGTGCCATCCCTTACCCCCAAACTACACCCATGTTAAAAAGTGGGGGCATGGCTTCCTCCCACCCTCTCCAGTTCCATAACCGGTGCCCTCCCCACCCCTTCTACAAATGTTTCAGCACACCTGACTGCAATAGCATTCATATCAAGAAAGTTTGCAGTAAATGATACAGGAAATTATTATTTTCCCCACAGTAACAATACCTTTGCTAATACAAACAATTCTGTCTTTACCACTAATGTTGCCACGTAGCAGATGTGGTTTCTGGCCTACACATTGCATTACCTGACCTTTCTGCAAATTTATGTTGTGTCCCCAATACATACCTTTTTTGCAAATTTAAGCCTCAGAAAGTTTTACCAGCATAAGTTCTGCCAATGCTCTAGTTATTTCAGCAGACTGCATTCATATTTGTCTGTCTTTGCCAGTGCAGTATATATCTTCAGCACATCAGGCGGTACAGACAAAAGATGTGTGGCACTGTCAGTAGGCATCCCAGTGTTCTCTGCTCCACCGTCTGGTGCACTACCTTGTGGGAAATGTTTGCAGTTTATTGTGGGCTGCTGCCATGCATTGTGGGATATCATCCCTCCTCCCAGGGAGCTTTTCATTCTATCATCCAGTCTTTTTCGTGCCATTTTTCCATTTTGCACCCAAAATACATGGATGTGATACAGATCAACAGAGCTCTCTTAACCATTTTAAAGACAAGACAAATGACTGTTGTGTATTTGTGGAACCACAGCTAGCACACAACACATTAAAACAGAATTTCTTTGTCCCGTACGTGACCAGCCACCTTTTTGAGAGAGATGTTTCGGGGGCCTCAGAGAAAATAAACAAAATGGCCTGTATTAGAGGAGCAGTCTTACTAAATTGCATGTACCCGAGCCCCCTTCCTCAGTGACTGACTGAGTCTTTGCGGCTGGCTGGTTCTCTAAGAGTTTCTGGCTGTTAGACTGGCCCAAACATAGTCCATGTCCCTGTTTTCAGTGCTCTCTTCTTTGGTCACCAGTTGTGGGGTGCCCTACACTGCAGCTCACAAGGTGTCCACTGTTTCTCTCAAGGGAGAATCCCAACTCAGCAGGACTATTATAGGGCCAGGTCTTGGGGAGAACACCAGACTTGAGGTTGTGCTCCTTTGTCTTCTGATAAGCCTCCACAGCTCCACGCAACTTTGCCAGCATTGACCCTTGTCCATCCTGCACCCCAGGTTCTTCATGGCTCTTACAATGTCTGCATATCTTTATTCCTGTGGGAATGCTGCAGCTGTGTCTGCAAAATGTTCCTCCCCACAATCTGTGGCCTCACTCCTGGACTAGAAAGCAGCATGAGGGCAAGCTGTAGCCATGCTTGTACAGGTGTACTTATAGAGGGGCAGGGAAAGAGGTATCTCCAAAACACAGTGGGAATTTTAACTGGGAGGTGGGCTTCTGGTCATTGTGAACCCTGGGAAGTAGCATTCAAAAATTTGACCAGAGTGGTCACCGCCGCAGGGACAGCTGCACTGAAAGCTTGCTGCTGCAGGACTGCTTTAACCTGTATAGCGTTACTTCTGTGTCCGCATGGGCATGGTGCCAGTCAAACTATACCAGTAGAGGGCTTGTTTCATTCAGGGATTTTGTGAAATTTTGCTGGCAAAAGTTGAGGGTGTTGACAGCAAACTCAAACAGAACATGAATGCAGGCAAGCTGTGCTGACATAAGGAAAGTTTGGCCAGTAAAACTTATGCACCAAACCTGCAAATATGTATGCATGAAAGATCCCACTGAATTCAAAGACACTGACGATGTGCTTAAAGTTACTCACATGCAAAGGTAATTTGCTGGATTGAAGTCTGATGCTGTATGTGCAAGGGTGCTAAATTTGTTAAAAAGATACTTTTTCATTAGGGCTGTCAAAATCTTTCAAGACTCCTCATTTACAGTACACTTTGCACAGTAATTTTTTCTTCAGGTAAAACTGATAAAAATAGGGAAATTTATATGTGCTTACCTGAAAATGTCCTTTCTTCAACTAGTGAAATCCAGAGATCCTAACAGGCTTTCAACCTGCTTGCAGCTCTGTGCCTAAAATGGAGGGGGTTTGGGGTTTGTTTTTTGTTTTTTTAAGATGTACATCTTCATGGAGACACACCCAGGGTCAGAACCAGGCTTGGTTTTGATCCTACAGTTTTTGCACTTCCTTATGAATCAGATACAGTAGGTATACCTGAGGAACGGCCAAAGAATTTCCGTAGAACGCCAAAATCTCCCCAGATGATTGTAGCTTTAGTTTGCCCTACGGGGCTAATCAAATCTTTGTTCTCCTTATCTAGGCAATAAGGCTTCATCTAGATTTGAATTTGGAAGGGGTTTGTTATTACCTGTTATTCTAAGCAAGGCCTTAAGACTTTCTTAATCATTATTTTAATTGACCGACAATTAACTCAGGTTGTTTGCACTGTTGTAGCAATGTTGGTCCCAGGATATTAGAATGACCGGAGGAAGAGCTCTGTGTGGCTGAAAAGCTTGTCTCTCTCACCAACAGAAGCTGGTCCAACAAAAGATATTATCTCACCCACCTTATCTGGCTAATTAACTCAGGGTAACTGACGTATTTGTAAAGACTAAATCTGGACATTCCCCAAACATTTATTCCAGGCTACAAATATTTGAGGAGTGTCCAGACGAGCCTTTATAAAGTGTTGATAACCTTGAGATAACTGGCAGTCAATTAACTCAAGATAAATGTATAGTCTAGTCAAAGCCTTAGAGGTAAGTTCTGGGAAGGGGACACTGATATGTGTTTGGGCTTCTCTATGGGAATTTTTGCTCAGGATAGAAAGTCCTAGGGAACCCTCAAGGTTCATTTAAACCAAGGGCTTGTCTTCTAGTACAGTACTGTCAAGTACAGTCTTCAAGTACAAGAAGGATGTGGATAAATTGGAGAGAGTCCAGCGAAGAGCAACAAAAATGATTAGGGGTCTGGAACACATGATTTATGAGGAGAGGCTGAGGGAACTGGGATTGTTTAGTCTACGGAAGAGAAGAATGAGGGGGGATTTGATAGCTGCTTTCAACTACCTGAAAGGGGGTTCCAAAGAGGATGGCTCTAGACTGTTCTCAGTGGTAGGAGATGACAGAACAAGGAGTAATGGTCTCAAGTTGCAGTGGGGGAGATTTAGGTTGGATATTAGGAAAAACTTTTTCACTAGGAGGGTGGTGAAGCACTGGAATGGGTTACCTAGGGAGGTGGTAGAATCTCCTTCCTTAGAAGTTTTTAAGGTCGGGCTTGACAAAGCCCTGGCTGGGATGATTTAGATGGGGATTGGTCCTGCTTTGAGCAGGGGGTTGGACTAGATGACCTCCTGAAGTCCCTTCCAACCCTATGATTCTATGATACTGCAGTGGCACAGATACACTGGTACAGCTGTAGCGCTTTAGAGAAGATGCTACTGCACCAACGGCAGAACTTCTCCCATCGACAGAGTTAATTCACCTCCCCGAGAGGCAGTAATATCTTGGCGGCAGAAGCCCTCCCATTGACATCATGCTATATACATGCAGGGTTAGGATGGCATAACTAGGTGGATTTTTCACACTCCTGAGTGACACCATTATAGCAATATAGGTCTGTACTGTAGACCTGGCCTAAGACTTTTGCATGTGTGCTTCTGATCATAGCAACACCTACTGATTCCACTAGCTAAACAGTTACATCACAAACGGCTGCCACAAAAAGGACAATGAGATTTTAAATAGAACACATTATGGGCTAAGAAAATTGCAGATTCAAGTACATGAAAAAGGGAGAAACTGTTTTATGAGTCATGGGAAACAAGAAAAAATAGTCTTATTCTTATTAATTATGTAGCAAAGGCAAGTACTGAACTTCAGAAGATGGACAGTTAAGTCAAACATTGTTGACAAATGTGATTGAAAGCAGTCTGTCTGCACCATTATTCAGCTACAGGAACAAAGCTTTTTACTGAACTCAAGATTATAACATACCATTAAAAGTCATGACTTTGAGCTATTAAAATTGTCACAAAATGTCATCACAACAAAAATGTAATTCTAGAACTTAACATAACAGTTCTTTACATTTTAGCTACTAGTACTTCCATCTGAATGGCAAGAGAAGTGGGGGGAAAGAAAGGAAAATCGGGTGGATTAAGCCAAGGCCTTCCATCAATTTGCACCCAGAAATCCCACTCAAGTCAATTGTTATCTTTCTTTACACACACACAACCTATCTACAACCTCAAGTGCCAGGGATTACACATGGAGGCAAGCTATAAATCTCTAGGGCACCTCCTTTTTAATATTTAGTTAAGAATATCATGCTGAGAATTTAACACGAAGAATAAAAAGGGTGCTCCTGGAATAAAGCTATTTTGGGTTTACATTTGATCCAAAACAGGATTGTGCTTGGCAATGTCTTTGCCCAAGGAAACTGAATAAAGCTGCAATAATAAATACTATGATGGCTAGTGGCCTTGAAAAAAATAATAAAAAAGCCTATTAAATATCTGACAAATCTTTGTATGGTTGGTTGGAACTTTAATCTTCAAAGGACTGCAGTCATAACGTATGCCATACTTTTCTTAGGAGTTTATGCCCGATTGCTTACTTCCTACCCTTAATTCCAACTTTTTTCTCCCTGATCCATTTCTTTTTCCCCAGTCTAGCTGCATTTTTTAAAACACAAATCCACTATTTTTAATCTCTATGATTTGTAATAAAATGTATTTTCTATACCATTTTAAAACAGTCTCATCATGAGGGCTTGAGAATACTGCAAGGTTAAAGAGCACTGTGGCCCTGATCCTGCAAAGCACCGAAACATGTGTTTAACTATAAGCACGTGAATAGTTCCACTGAAGCTCTGCTGGAACGGGGTAGAGGACAAAGCACGTTGCATGATCAAGCGCTGAATTTATAAATGGAGCAGAAGCCAACATGGGCCTACTGTTTACTTTTACTACTACTTTTTTTTATTTATCATCCTTATCACACACGGATGCCAATTCTCACTCTGGGCTTGGCCCCTATACACCACTGGAGCAGTATACAGGACCAACCCAGGAATTGTACATGGTGGCCCAGAAGAATTCCCCCAATGCAGGAGCAAACAGAGGACCAAGAATTTTGGGGAGCAAAGGTGATGTAAAGCCACCTTTCTTCCCCAAGCTTCACACTGAATGCTTCCCTCAGGAAGAAAAGCACAGGATCTAGTCCAATACATAACCATAGATGAGATGCTGTACACCACTCAAAATGATTCATTTCAACCCTAAGTAATAAAAATATAGCAAATTGGTAATATTCAGTTTCAAGACCAGGCTGGCCCCAGCCTGGGGCAAGGAAGGAAAAGCACATGTTAAATTAGTGGCTTAATACCTCATTGCTACATATATGTTCTGAGGCAAATGCATAGTTAATTACACTCAGACATTTCTTGAGTTCCCTTTAATCAACCTTCATCTTCATGGCTCTTCCCCAAATGTCTGCACTCATTTACAAAAAATGCAAACTGCAGCCACATTAATAGGCAAATTTCTACTAAACAAAAATGTGTGTTGACTTCTCTTCATCTCTACAAGCAACATCAGTGATGTTTAACAGGACTGATAAGTACATAGACTTGAAAATGCTAATGTATTATCACATGGCAGGGGTGTAAACAACTGTTTTATTTGGGGGTCGGGAGCATTTAAAAAAATAATTAAATTTTAAAAATTAGATAGATTTAAAAAAAATAATAATAAAATAAGAGTTGCTGAACATCGCTTCAGTGAGCAGTTCTGTACCATGAATAAATCCATCCATTTTTAATGAAGTGAGATAAATGATCTAATACAGTGTTTTCTTTACTAATGCAAACCCTAAATTTCTAAAGCCTCACTAAGTCCTCAATTGCTTATCCACATACAGAGGAGAACTGAATAAGTGTCAACTGTAGTAGACGTCAAATCCCTTCCACTTCCACCAACAGAGTGGACTCAAATAGGGTGGATGGCATATAGAAAATGGGGGAAATGCTATTTCAATGTCGTGCTTTCCCCAATCCCTAAAATACCCTTCTACAGGTGCAATATGGTGTCTTCATGACTCCAGAGATGTGCCAGTGACAGGAGGAGAAAAGATGATGGTCACTATGTGGCATCACCCTTCCTTATACTCCTCAGGGATTCCAAACGTAAAATAATGATAACTATCAGAATTATCTTAAGTGAAGGGCTGTTCCACGCACTGAAGGGAGTTACAGGTATAGCAAAAGCAAGGAGGCACTGGCAACATGGTTCCTGAGTAAACTGGGAGGCCATCAGTGACGGGGAATGATGAAGAGGTGAGGGTCTCTGAAGTATGGGGCATCCATGGTTTCAGTGGTAGCAAAACCCCTGTCCCAGCTCCCTCTTCTTCATGACAGCAAAAGAAACAGTTTGAAAGAAAGTCTATGAGTTAAAATTTGAAGTTTCCTTCCCTTTATATAGCTTTATTTTCTCATGTAGGATTTGGCCTTTACCCATTGAAAACGAATCTTCTTAATCTGTTTAGAACTAAAATGTTACCTACTTTTTAAATTTTCTGGTGAAATGGTCTTCCAGGCCCTAAACATTAAAATCCACAAAGCTATTTCTTGGCAAATTAAAGTCATGTTAAATTTTCAAACAAGCACCTTCATGCTTCAAGCACCTCACAAACATCCACAAAGCTACCTCATTATCCTCAAAACTCTGCTTTGCCATGACGCCTACAAAAATAAATTGACACTGGTTAGGCTGCTGGTGTACAGAGATCACTGCTTATCATGCTGACCAATGTTGTCTAATTGTTTCCTTGAACTTCCCCTTCTGTCTGTATCCATCTGTTGTCTGCCTTATACTTGGATTATAAGATCCTTGGGACAGCGATGGTCTTTGTGTTCAGCGTTTCTACAGCATCTAGCACAATGGGATCCTGGTCCATGACTAGGGCTCTTAGGTGCTACTACAATACAGATTATTATTTTGACTTGAAACACTAAAAAGCAACATGCTCCCGGCACGCAAATACAATTTTGTGAACCTGTATTTTGGGAGATCCTGGACAAGATATATGGTGTGGTACCAATGCTGCAGACGCCACAATTTTAATATGCTCATGTTTTTTGTACTCCTGTCATTTCTTTATCTGGAATAATTACTGTGGTTCTTAACTTTCTTCAAGCTTAAAAATCAAGGTAGATGCAAAATTAAACCACCAAAATCCAGCAAACTCAGCCTATTCAAGATTAAAGGCTGAATAATGTGACCCCAGAGAAATAAACAAAATGAACATCTGTGAGATTTCCCACAAAAAATGATTTATAGCAAAATTCCTTTCTTTTTGATGAATTATAGTGTCATCTATCTTTATTTTTCTTTGAAAACTGCACACTGTAATATGAAAATTTAAGATTTATAGTAGAACTGATGCAATCATTTCTAAATAACCGACTTTATCCAGGATAATGTGTGGTATGTATTGTATTTCACCATGGAGTAAGAAAATAGTGAGTGCTAAAAACATTTCTTGTATAAAACATGGACATGCAATTTGGCTGCCTGCAACAGAGACTATATTAATAACTTTTACACAGATTTATAGGCTCTTACACATACTTAAAAACTAATGATTGTAGACAGAATTTTGAAAACTGAGGAGATCATATCTCAAATATATTTGCTGCATTGACACACTGGTATAACGTACAGTAGTAGTTGCAGTTAGACACAAATCCTCCCATGCACCACACAGACTGATACTTTGCTGAGGAGGAAGGCCAACTGGGAAGGAATCCTCCCCGGAGGCCATGGGCTACTCTGCAGCCACTACTGCAGCTCAAGATGCCAGTAGCCTCACAATCCTGCAAGCAGGTTGCCACCTTAGAGCTGAATTCTGTATAATACCAGCGCCCAATTTAGCCCCCTAGATAGAACTGCACCATTTCTACTGATAAGAGACTCTCTTCATTCAGAGGAGAAGGAAGCAGATTTTATTTACTAAACAAGAACTAGCTTCATCTTCACAGAATGCAAAGGAAACCTCACTAAAGCTGTATGAAGTTTAAATTGATTAGCAAGTTATGATCTTTAATACAGTCTAAGACAGGGTTTTCAAACTTCCTCCACATTTTAACACAGAGATGTCATGGACTACCCCCTTTCAATGGACCGACTACTTCCCCTCCCATTCACATGACACAGCACAGCACCTCTGTGGCATCTACAGAAACTGCCAACATAGAAAAGTCATAACAGGGAATTATTTAATATATTTTATGTCCATCACCTTGTGACCAGCCAGCTGCCTCCACAGACCACAATTCTGTCACTCTAAAATTCAACCCCCGATCCCAATACACACACACACTTCATGGCAAAATGGCAGAACTAGCATAAGGAGGTGGAGTAATCTGGATAGTCCCCAAATTATTAGTTTTTATTTAAAATGGGTCTGAATCAAAACCAAAGATTTAATCTTCATCTCTGTATAATGGGCCACATCACAAATGACTACATCTAAATATGGAGGTTCAAAATCTGTATCCAAACTTAAATGCCACTTAACAAAATATATTGGCGCATAGATTCCATAATCATACATGGCCCAATAGAGGCACAAGTCTGAGCTACAAATTCAGACCTGGACCGAGATCTATGGCTTAGACCAAGCACTAATCTTAATATAAAACCAAATCTAGGGTCCAAAGATATTGGCAATCCCTTTGGTACAACAGTACATCTCTTTCTCTTTGCCTCTGTTTTGTTTTCATAGTTATTTGTTTTGTTTTCTTTCCATCCATTCTCAATTATTTAGAGGACTCACCCTGTCCTCTTTCCTCTGCAATACCTTTATCTATTCTTGACCACATACCACATTTTCCCTTTGCGCTATAATAGATGGGTCCAAATCTTCATGTCAGAATGAAAAGATGAACAGAAGTGCTTTCCAAATAAATAATTTATAGCTTAAAAGCTCAAATTATGACTATAAATGTGTAAACTTAATTATTACAAACAAGTCCATTTAAAAACAAGATGAAAATAACTTCTGCTGTCAAGTAACTGACAATATTTTTATTCAGACCTTTTGGGTTCTGTGTTCCCTCTGTTTGATTGGTAGCTCTACTAATGTTTAAAGCAGTGAAAGAAATGCAACTCCCCCAGTTTAGGTGTAAGTGATGTCTCCAACTGTTATGAGAGAAATACATAACTCTCAGGGACTGAACTCTGTTCCTGGCAGGAAAATCCCTTTCAATTGACCTTTACATTTAAACTGCAGCATTACTTACTTTAAATCATAAGGTGAAAAGTAAAATTACTTTTTAGCTACACAATATGCCATAGCATTTAACTGGTTTGCATTAAGTTTTTGTTGTTAAAACTAGTAAAGCAGGGATGGGTTAATATACAGCATGGGTGCATCTTATCATCCCCACCTGTTTTCAGGAAAGTTTTTTACTTCTAGGAAGAGAGTAAATCAATGTGTGAAAGATATGGCAATTACCTATAATATCCTTGAATACCTTATGGTTTTAAGTTTATGTATTATTGTGGGCCAAGACTGAATGTAACTTCTCAAGGAGAGAGATGAGACACATATTGCAATGCAGTATCTTTGGGGTCCACTGTGTTAAATGAAAGTTTTATAACTGTGTTATACTCAATGGGGAGGGATATCACAGCTCCCCTCTGGGAACTAAGCATTGTATGTGGTGATTATGGCAAATCAACCAGGTTGTAACCCCCCACAAAAGGTATCACATATACTAGTTCAAACTGAATTCTCCAGAGGCCAACAGACAAAGAAAGGACTTTGAGATAAACAGCCTGCATTTGAACTGACTTGGTACCTTCTTTCGGATCCAGCCAACGGACAGAACCTCCAGCTCAAAGGGGGTCCCAGCGCTTGTGGAAGGGTCGGAAAGACTTTGGCCTCCTAAGGCCTCATAAGGTTAATGGGTGACCTCTGGTAAGCTGTTAGCATGGGTTTAGGAATGCTTATGTTTTTATATCTTATCTGTAATGCTTTTTACCTGAAGAATAAATGCACTTGCTTAAAAGGAGCTGTGTTGTAACTTTTCACTGTGGTCAATACACAGGTTTTAGCAAAGCACAGATGCTGGCCTGTTTAGGCAGTTTGGCTTGTTGGGGATATCACAGTGTAAACCCAGGGAACTGTGCAGCCTTAAATCTCTCTGTCAGCAGAGACTGAGATGCAGGTCTCTGCCCAAGAGAGGTAATGGCTGGGAGCTAGAAACCTTTAAGAGGGTGCCCTTTCTGGACCACAGAGGGGGAAATCAGGTGCAGTTGGATTAAAATTGTGACACAATATACCAGATTTTCTATCCATCTTATATCTCCAACTACAGAAAGACAAGAATGTCCCTTTGAATTTACTTTTCTTATAGCTGGAGCACGTACCTACAACTCTAGTTAAAGGGACACTGTCAATTTAAAACTTACTTCCGACTGATTTTATTTTTAACTACTATTGTTTCAAACAACACCTAAAGTTTCTGTACACTAAGAAAAGGAGTACTTGTGGCACCTTAGAGACTAACCAATTTATTTGAGCATGAGCTTTCGTGAGCTACAGCTCACTTCATCAGATGCACACTAAGAGTATGTCTACACTGCAGCTGGGAGCATGGCTCCCTACACCAGTAGACAGTGCATTAAAAATAGCACTGTGGACTTCGTGGCACAGGCAGTAACAAAGGCCAGCCACCCAAGTACGAGCGTGCCACCATGTTCACGGTGCTATTTTTAGCATGCTAGCTCAAGTAGAGGTAGCGCATGTCTGTCTACCCTGGCTCACAGACACACTCTCAGCTACAGTGTACACATTAGACAAACAAATATTTTCTCTATTTTTCAGTTTATTTCCTTTGTCAATCTGACAGCATTCTTTGTATAACCAGTTTAACATTTTTCCCTGTTCAGTCACTATCCCATTTATATACATCTTTCCCACAGCAATAAGAGAGAGAAAAACACTTTAAAATACAACTTGATAGCAAAAAATACAAAAATTCATTTTTCACTGCCTAGATACAAGTATTTTAATTGTTAAAACACAAGTTTAGCATTTAGTCCAGAAAAAAAATCACAATTATCTGATATTTAACCCAGTTTTTGTAAATAAGAGTGTTGTCTCTTCCTGTTAACTAAATGCAGTAACTAATGCATTCAATATGATATTGCTAGGATTTTATAGAGGTTTTTATTTATTGTTACTGTCTAGTTAATAATTTTCCCTCTTAAACTCTATCAGATGCTTTTCTTTGGTCCGGTTGTTTTTCTGTCCACTGGCTGACAGAGACCAGATTTGTCTTATGTGACATTGCCTGTTATAAACTTTTGAGAATTCCATATACAACTCTGAGCTTCACATCAGCTGGTTTTGTATTCAGTTTAAGTTCCTTTGGCTTAAACAAGTTCCTACAACAACATCAATTCTTCCATATTGCAAATGTGTAGGATTTTCTATTTCTACTTTATTGATTAATGTAAATCTCAACAGACTGCATTACAGCTTGTGTCGTTAAATGAATACCATAAAATATACAAAGTATTCAACATGTCCAAGTTAATGTTGCAAACTTTAACAACCTTTAACAGTGGAGAAACATTTTTCCTCCCCTCATGTAACATTTATATTAGAGGGAAATCTGAAAAGGTGGAGAACATTGTCATGCTATAGTCTGAGGTCCCAATCTTACAATGCAATCTATGTAGGCAGACCTAGGAGCTCTGAAGTCCATGGGAATGAACAGTATCTTAAGAAAAATAAAAAACATAATATACAACAAATCACATAAGCACTACTACGCAACTGTCAATCACTATTCAAAAACATCATACAATCAGAGCAGCCTAGGTGTTTTAAGACATTTTTGAAGTACAGTGACAGAGCTGTGTTGGGAAGCTTGCACGAGACCTGTTTGCTAGCCAAAGCATGTGGCTCTAGCTAGTCGTCTAGTCCCTCACTTTTGTGAGTACTAAATATACTCAAATTTGAAAACAAAAGCACAATATATAATAACACCAATTAAGCCCTATAAAAGAAATTCTCTGAAGTGATTCAAGTAAAATTCTCACCAAAAAGATCATGGGGAAAAAATTAGTAACTCAGAAAAAATTAACCTAAAAGAAAGAACAACGAAGTTGAGGGCAAGTTTCTGTGTGCATGTATAACAAATACAGCATCTTTGGAATAGACATCTTTGGAACAGGCTAACTATTAATGTTTGCTGCTGATAGTCACTTGCTGCAGTAGTGGATCCCACAGCACTAAATCTGTTCCATGTGAAACTTCAGCTTCAGAAAAATCACATATTAGTATTGTTATAATTGAAATTTAGGAAAACATGTTGTTTGGGTGGGCAAAAAATGTTTTCCTCCCTGTTCCATACATATCATATTTTAGGGATAATAATTAAGAGGTTACATTCATCAGGCATGTTGTTCAAGCATCATACTACATATCTGGCAGTGTGGGGGGAGAGAGCCTCCAACCACTACCTGCAATTCAGGTTGACTGAAGATTGACAGTCAAACTAGTGGCATGCTAGGGTGTGCATGAGTTGATGTACAGTCTGCGCAGTATTTATGTCTTTGTCATAATACTGCCAGAGAAACTGGCCGGAGAATAGTGAAGGACAACTCTTGTTATAATTCAAAAGATGTAGACCATGCTCCTCCTAGCGTTGCTTGACTGATGCATGATGGGCAGAGCAACAGCTCTATATGCACACACTATTACCTTGCCCAGATACACCCTTTTTAGTGCCAATGACAGCCAACAGTAGTACAACCCTTACACTCGCCACAGCCATCAGCCAACTTCTGGCTTCCCCTGCTCAGATGTGTAAGGAGCAGGAGAGAGAGGGCTTCTCATGCCTTCTTTCCTTTCTAGGGCACCATGCTAGAGCAGCTGTACTCTGAGACAAAGCCTAAGAGTTAATATGAGAAATAGCAGACCAAAATCCAAATATCCTGAGAAGAATTGATGGTAATACATGTGACTGAGTTACCTGACAATTTTTAATAAATCCAGCAAAGTAGTGGTAGTCTAATTAACTGAACCTGGTAAGGAATACAAGCCATCTGAAGACTGTGACACAACTTCAACTAATTAATGCTACGATTTAAATTTAAAGGTGAATTGAACAGCTTTAACCTTGCCAAGACCAGAATTCAGGACTTAGAAGGTTGAGGGGAGATATGATTGCTCTCTATAAATATATCAGAGGGATAAATACCAGAGAGGGAGAGGAATTATTTAAGCTCAGTACCAATGTGGACACAAGAACAAATGGATATAAACTGGTCATTGGGAAGTTTAGACTTGAAATTAGACGAAGGTTTCTAACCATCAGAGGAGTGAAGTTCTGGAATAGCCTTCCAAGGGAAGCAGTGGGGGGCAAAAGATCTATCTGGCTTTAAGATTAAACTCGATAAGTTTATGGAGGAGATGGTATGATGGGATAACATGATTTTAGTAATTAATTGATCTTTAAATATTCATGGTAAATAGGCCTAATGGCCTGCGATGGGATGGGATCTGAGTTACTATAGAAAATTCTTTCCTGGGTATCTGGCTGGTGAATCTTGCCCATATGCTCAGGGGTTAGCTGATCGCCATATTTGGGGTCAGGAAGGAATTTCCCTGCAGGGCAGATTGGAAGAGGCCCTGGAGGTTTTTCGCCTTCCTCTGTAGCATGGGGCACGGGTCACTTGCTGGAGGATTCTCTGCTCCTTGAAGTCTTTAAACCACAATTTGAGGACTTCAATAGCTCAGACATAGGTGAGAGGTTTTTTGCAGAAGTGGGTGGGTGAGATTCTGTGGCCTGCGTTGTGCAGGAGGTTGGACTAGATGATCATAATGGTCCCTTCTGACCTTAGTATCTATGAATCTATAAATTATTTTCCTGCAATAGTCAATGACATCACTAATGCCAACAATTATACCACTTTAGGTGTTAGTGATGCTGCCAAGTGCAGCAGTGAAGACATGGAATCAGAAAAGACAAATAATACAAACACACATGTCAAGGTTCCTCCCCCACTCTGAACTCTAGGGTACAGATGTGGGGACCTGCACGAAAACCTCCTAAGCTTACGTTTACCAGCTTAAGCTAAAACTTCCCCAAGGTACAAATTAATTTTATCCTTTGTGCTTGGAATAACCACTGCCACCACCAAACTCTAACTGGGTTTACTGGGAAACGTAGTTTGGACACGTCTTTCCCCCCAAAATCCTCCCAACCCTTGCACCCCACTTCCTGGGAAAGGTTTGGTAAAAATCCTCACCAATTTGCATAGGTGACCACAGACCCAAACCCTTGGATCTGAGAACAATGAAAAAGCATTCCGTTTTCTTACAAGAAGACTTTTAATAGAAATAGAAGTAAATAGGAGTAAAGGAATCACCCCTGTAAAATCAGGATGGTAGGTACCTTACAGGGTAATTAGATTCAAAACATAGAGAATCCCTCTAGGCAAAACCTTAAGTTACGAAAAAGACACACAGACAGAAATAGTCATTCTATTCAGCACAATTCTTTTCTCAGCCATTTAAAGAAATCATAATCTAACGTATACCTAGCTAGATTACTTACTAAAAGTTCTAAGACTCTATTCCTGTTCTATCCCCGGCAAAGCAGCATACCAACAGACACAGACCCTTTGTTTCTCTCCCTCCTCCCAGCTTTTGAAAATATCTTGTCTCTTCATTGGTCATTTTGGTCAGGTGCCAACGAGGTTACCTTTAGCTTCCTAACCCTTTACAGGTGAGAGGATTTTTCCTCTGGCCAGGAGGGATTTTAAAGGGGTTTACCCTTCCCTTTACATTTATGACAACACACTATAAATGAGACACTGTCAAGGACAAAAGGCTTAAAATGTGATGTGTATGTCACACCATCCTTCTGCGTTGCTCTTCGGCTCCATTCTTAGGAGCAGAGGAAGTGTGGATATATACAAGTGTCCTGCTTTCCAAGGGGAGCTATGTACAAGCCGCCTCCCAGTAACAAGCTGGAATTTTATCTGCATTATTGGCAGGAGGGACTGATAATATTTTCTCAATCAAGGGCCAGGAGTGTATTTCAAAATTTTGGATTGTGATGACCTGAACAAATTCATTTTAAGGCTTTTTTTTAAACAAGCTCTCTATTCTACCCTTGAGTGTGTGTACTTAAGCAACTGAAAATATTCGGAAACCTCAGATATAACATCCTGGTGAAAGCGTTAACATTTACTTTTCATTTGGCCTGGCAAAGTACACCTTTTTTATACAATCTCCTCCAATTTTGTCATTTGGCTGTTTTATATTTCACACTGTTGGTGGAAATGTATTAAAATACAGCACCTCAAGGTAAAACAGGGTGGGGTTTTGTTTGTTTGAAGTCTAGACATTTATATCAATAAATAAAATCTCAGCGAAAGGGAAAAATTTTGTTACAAGATCCCCTCAATTTTCAGATGTATTGAATCAAGACAATTAAAATAATGATCCAGAGTTTCACAGGTTTCATTTGATTGTGTTTGTCTTTTATTAGTCATGTGCCTTCAAAGTGCAGCCCAGCAATGGAAGAGGTATTTTTATGAAGCAGGAAGTGCACGTTTGGGAGGGAGGCGATTTAAAAGGAACTATGCACAATACTCTTGGATAAGACAGTTGTGTCAAAAAGGGAATTATGCTGCTACCTTCCTGTACAGCCAACACAAAGGTGCTTTTCTTTTACAGCCCACAAAGAAGGGTGAACATGTTTAGAGAATTTTATTACTGCCAAGTTTTTCCAGTCTTTTTCTCTTTTTTTGGTGGAAGCAGAAGGAGAAAGGAGTAATGTCTAACACAGTGGCTCTCAACCTTTCCAGACTACTGTACCCCATTCAGGAGTCTGATTGGTCTTGCATATCCCCAAGTTTCACCTCACTTAAAAACTATTTGCTTACAAAATCTGACATTAAAATACAAAGGTGCCATAGCACATTATTACTGAAAAATAATTTACTTCCTCATTTTTAACATATTATAAAAGAATCAATTGGAATATAAATATTGTACATTTACATTTCAGTGTATAATATATAGAGTAGTAGAAGTCATTGTCTGTATAAAATGTTAGTTTGCACTGACTTCACTAGTGCTTTACATGTAGCCTGTTGTAAAACTAGGCAAATATCTAGAGGAGTTGATGTACTCCCTGGAAGACTTCTGCGTATCCTCAGCGGTATGTATACCCCTGATTGAGAACCACTGGCGTAAAAAACTTTGTAGTAGATGCTAAAGCTGTTCCCACTGTATTGATGGTAGTATGTTGTTTTATTGTAACTGATCTGCCAAATTCCAGCCGTTTCCTATTTATTGCAAAATGTGGGTTTTAAATGAGAGGCAACACAGCTGCTTAAAATGGTTCACCAGAGATTTGAACCACCACAAACATTACTCATCTGGTCCTGCCCTGATCAGTTTTTTTGTCCAAAAGACAGGGTCAGGCATGCCTGAGACTTGGGACATACAAACTAAAACTTTAAAATAGTACTTTTCTGAATATGAAAACTATTCTCATGTATCCTCTGAAAAGTTACATATAGTTCTCACCTAGGTTACAAATATAATCCACCATGGTCGTTTTTTATGGTCCTCTACACTAAATAGTTATGGGGTAAAGGACTATAACTTATAACTTGAAACATATCCACAAAACTACATCCATCCACCCAAGATGGTTATCAAAGGGGACAACACTAACCGTTTTATTTATTCCTAAGTAGTTCACTTTAAACAAAAACAATCTGTAAATGTTTCTCTATACACGCTTGCCAACTTCATCTAACAGGTGCACACAACTGTAAAAAGCCATTAAAAAGCTTTGCATTCTGATTGACTAACAGACAAGGCATTGTGTGGTATAAACACAATAGCACAGGTTCAAAATTAGTTTTGTTTGCTGAACTGCATCACAAATACTATCAACAGAGCCATAGAAGTTATGGGTACTGACACTTAATGTTGCATTTTCTAGTGGCATTGCTCATATTTTAATTGTATTTTTATCAATAAAAGCTTTGCACATGACAAAACCAAAACCTTCCTTTCTTCTATCCATTTATTCCTTGTTTTTGGTTTACTAGCCTATATTTAAAAATTCATGTCTTAAACTTTCCCCTAATCTTTCATCACGTTTCTCTGGAAGACCATGACTTACTCTCCTGCTGGCTTCTTCTGCTTCCTGGTCTCTGATTCTCTACATCTCTTTGCCTCTCTTACCGTCTCTCTTCCTGGATAGATTATTGTAGCTTTATATTTGAGAATATTTACCCCACACACACACACACATTTGAATAGCACTTTTTCATTTTGAAGGATTCTAAAATGCTCTAAAGACTAACGTGATTTTTTCTGTTATTGGGCAACCTCCTGGCTTTAGAGGCAAATAGTCTCCCTAAGCTTACTGGATACAAGATTGTTCCACCTACCCAGCCAGCAGTTTCTGTCAAATACGTAATTTTTCCAGTCCCTGGCAGATGTGTGTGTACTGTATATATTGTAGACTGAATTAGAGAAGATAAATCACTCCCTCACTACTGAAATGCAGCTTTTCTGAGTACAACATGGCAGACATTCTGCACCAGTACCATGCACACCAGCCTTTATGAGAGAAGTGGACAATATCTTCTCCCATAAAAAGAATTTTAGGTAAGCAGCATGGATAATCAAGTAATCAAACAGGTATTTAGTGAAGTGACAATAGCTAACATCACTACACCTAAACAAAGTAGCACGGGACATTTAACAACAAATGGACAGGATCTTGGGTTTTAAAGCTCATCCAAAGCCACAGTCAACAGCATTGTGTCCTCTAGCATTACATGCTGGAATTACTTCATTATTGACCCAGAAGAAAGAATGCCACGCACCGAATCACCAAACTATTTCCAACACCCTGGGTTTGGAGGCCTCTTCTCCTAAATGCTGACCAAGCTTATTCACCCTGCTCTGGAGATGATATACGACTGCAGGCGTTGATACAGTATTCTTCACAAAAATAACTTCTCAGCTCTCCTGCAAGGTTTTCTAAACTTTTGCATTTAAAAGTAAAATAGCTAAATCATTCATGACTCCAGAATAAAATCTAAAAACCTCTCAGGCAAGAGCAGATGCTATGTTAGTGGATGAAGCAGTGAGACAGGAAAGAAGACTGTACAGGACGCCAGTTTCTTCCAGAGACAAAAGAAACAGAAAAACCAAGAGGAGCAAGTTTTTAGATTTTAAAGGTCTTTTCTTTTAAAAATGTATTTATATATTCCATCTTTCAGTGGAGAAAGTTGAATCAGTAATTTGCGGCAAGTGTTAAACAGCAAATTGAAGATTTTTCCTTTTTTGAAGCTTTTACAAGCTCAACTGGCAAATTTATAAAGGCAAGAATAGTTGAACTGACTTCTGCAAACAATAGGAACTGACCCACTTGCAGTAGCGACAGGGACGTTTCAGTCAGAGTGACGCATGCATAATATTATTTTGCCTAAAGCTTTCTGGGACTGAAGCCAGAACACCTACCCCTTAGAAAAGCAGCTAGTTTCATTCGACCCAGCTGACCCTCTCTGCCTAGCTCTTCCTTCTCCCTCTGGAGGGAGCCAGCCAGCCCACTCCATTCACTCTCCTGGTCGGGTTAGCCAACTTCTGTCCCATTGAGAAATTGACATCCCATCCTTCCAATGGGGGCTAGCCAGCTGCATCACTCTCCTCCTTAATGAGGCTTGCCTCCTCACCCTCTAGCAGCGTCCAGGTGGCTCTGCTCCCCTCCTTTCACTTAATGTGTCTAACCTTTCATTGCTTGTTTCTGATAAGGCTGGCAGGCGCCAACCTGCTCTGCCTTGCTTCTCCCAGACTCCTCCTCCCAGGTCCCGCTTTCCCTCTCCAATAACTCTCTTGCACACCTTCTAAGCTCCTGCAAAACCTTCTTGATAGCGTCCCTTGTCACCCTCCCATTTTCTGTCGGTCAGCGTTCTTCAGCAGTAATTACAGGGTGGGATGCATCTGCAAACCCTGCTAGCAAGGGCCTAGTTACCAATAAAAGGAAATTAAACTTTGGCTCTGTCAACACTACAAAATAAAGTCTCTTAGGAAACCATTTTTCAAAAAAGTGACTTAAAACATCTGAAAACTATCAACAGGGGCATCTGAGGAGATAAATAAGGACACAGAAATACACTGTATTTGGGGAGCTTTTGAGAGACAGAACATGGAAAAATGGTATGTATCTGGCTTGAACAACAGGTCTGTCCCTCCAACCTAGCAGTTTAGCCAACATGGGTTTTGCCACTTACATGAACAGAATACAAATGTGTTAATTAAAAAACAAAAAACACCACACACACACGTGCAAAACTAGTTTCAATTATGCCCTGCTCCCACGGGCAACAAAACCATGTGAGGCTGAAATGTTAAAATTTGATTTGTGAAGCTCTGTTTCTTTGTTGCACCATGTATTATTTTCCACCATTTCAATAAATGTGCCCCCTCACCACCACCACATGCTATCACCTATCTGCGCCCACTCAAAAGTTTGGGACACAAATGCTTCTCCTCACCGAAGTTTTTTCCTGCCATCCAATACATGCTCTGGTTTTTGGTTTTCTGGTCCCTCTTACAGGCTGCAGGTGGTTCTGGTGTTTTGAGCACGCCAAGTTTGGCTGTCTTGCCCCTCTTCTCGCTGGTGTCGTCCATGCACTCGTGCTGAGCGCCTGGCACAGCGCTGCTTCTGACGCGGCCTGGGAAGCGCAGGGAAGCATCAGATAATGAGCCCACTCAACAGAGCACCGCAAGACAGGTTGGGACAGCAGACGCCCCGGCCCTCGCTGAGTGACGGACACACAGACAGGGCTCCGCCCAACAGATGGTCTGCCTCTAACTGACCAACTGACTCTTCCTAGAACTTTCTTTCCGGGCTACTGTGACATCAGCATCTCCTCCCTTTCTCACCCACTGGATTCTAAGCGGCTCTCAGCACCAGGTGACTGTCAAAAATGTTAAAAAGGGGCACTGCAAGGCTAAACATCAGATACTTACAAAAACTTTTATTGTGCTAATAGCACCGTCTGAGATGACTAAATCTGAAAGTATCTTAAAAATCTAATTCAATTTACTTTTCACTAGTCATGCCATTGGTTTATGCGTCACACTTCCCTCAGCTTCGGCAATGTACGTCACATTAGTCTCTGTTATGTGATTATGTATTGAAAGACCTTCCTGTATGTGTATATACAAGGGGGAAGAGGTCAGACTGTTGTAGGAAACAACATGTAATGAGACTGAAATCACAACTTTAAAGATGCATCAACTCTTTTGTGCATGTTATTATATTTAATAGCACCAACCACATGTCAGTTCAGTGGTTTTCAAATTTTTTCCTAGTGGGACTCCCTTTTCCATATCAGAATCTCTTTTCCTATGCCTCCTCAATCTAGCTGGACCTAGCCGACAGCACTCACCCATATAATCGTTTGGAAAGGGCAGGGTTAGCAGGACCCCTAGACACCAGTGTGCAACATGCCTTCACAGTGTGACCTCCATTTTGAGAACTCCTACATGAGGCACTTCACAGAGGTGGCAGGAGTGAAAACAAAACCGCAGAAAAATCCTGCAGGAGACAAAACTGCAGAAGTCTAATGTAGAAAAGATACACATTTCACAAAGTTCTTCCTTTTTTATAAATTGGCATTCTCCTATCCATGAACTAGCCGCACTTAACTTTGCCTAGCTGAGAGACCTGACATAGCTGACCTGACTAGTACCAGCTAGTTCGATAATAAAACAGAACAATCATTAAATCCTGGGGAGTAGATAAGAACAGCAAGCATCAAACCCAAATATTACAAATAACTACTGCTAGGCCACAAAGCAAAAGCTCAAATATATAAAATCTCTCCAATTAATACCTCAGAAAAATTACAGACAATGCCTACAGTTAAGGTTGCCTAACACTTTCCATTATAATTCCCCTTTACAGCTGTTCATAACTACAACAAATTTTAACTATTTACGAGGAAATTTTCCATGCATGGTCTCTACTTCAGGTTACATTTTTTTTTAAAAACAGTTGAGCAAAAATGGCTTGACTGTTTCAGAGAATAAGGTGGTGAAAAACATATAGGCTTACCAATAAAAAAAAAAAATCAGTTCATTTATATATTTATTTTCTTAGCTCTAATGTCTCAGGAATTTAGGAGTAGGAATTTGACATTTGGCAGTGGGTACATCTGAGGTCAGAAACGAGCCTTTCACTGTCTATGTGAAGATTTGACCAAATATGGCGAAGTTATAACCAGCCGAAAATCATCCACTGAACATGGACAGAACTTGTTCTACACTTGTCCTTTAACTTTCTAAATGTTCTGACTGAACTTCACATGCTCCCAGAATCTGCTGAGCCTCCTGCAATACACACAGCTTCAGACAGGTCACAGAAAAAACTTATGCTTCTGCTCTTCATCAAAATACCCGTGAGCCTTGTGGAAGATGCACTGTGTTGGGAGCCAGGAAACCACATATTCTACTCTTCACTCTTCCACTGACTTCTGATAATATTACTTGCACTTCACAATCCTCCTTATTAAGCAAGGCCTCATACCGCTAACTCAGGAGGCTGGCAAGTAGTCTGCCATTTCTCCTCATTTACAAACTAAGTAACATGATCTCTTACAGTTGCGCAGAATGGAATTTCTTTGATTTTTCAGGTTTCTGTTTTAAGAAACCTAGGTAATGTCTTTTTTCTTTTTTAAATCTACATTGTGCGACCTGATTTGTGCTCTGTGTTTTGTAAATCAAGCCATTTGATAGTGAATACTGTACCTCTGTTCTTTTACTGAAAAAAAAAAACTGGGAAGGCTGAACTATACTTAAGTAAATAAAGAGCACCTGTGTACTGTGGGTAACATTAGCTAGAAGAATGAGAATGATCAAAGCATGTCAGGTGCTGTTAGCATAGACAGCTTTTCTACAGAGCAGTTGGCCTCTACATGAACTATAATGGTAATATTATCACTCAACAAAGTTTAGCAAGTTAATCTTTGACCTCAACAAGCTAAACTGTCTGTGACCACTACAGATTTGCCTGCATGACAATATAAACTTAGCCTGTACCACAAAACTCTGGAGCAGAGTTTTATTCATCTCCCATAAGGACTACTGGATTTACAAAATCCTGATCCCAAGTCCAAAACTAAGGAACTATTATTGTCGCCGCAGAGGTATTACCAATCTTTAACAAATTTTACTGATCTCTGATAACACCACTATAGATAACCTGACTTTAATAAAATTATTCATTGTTACATAAAATTGCTGAATGCCGAATTACTACTGAATTACAAGTACATCTTTCCCTCTGGAAAAATGCTACTACACTGAAACGTAATACAGCCTCTCAACAAATATCACTTGTGCCAGGGATGATTATACTGCTCATAGTGAAACACCCAACATTGAGAGACTGGAATAACCATTTTTGATCAGAGCTGACATGCCCCTGCAAATCACAGCAGCTAGGGTTACCTGTTACTTCACAAATAGGAGAATGGCTTGTATCTCCTGAAGCTAACTCCATTAATGAACAAAGAAGGGGGAAAGTGCAACTGCATTATTTAGGAGTAGAATTAAATTAACTACAAAACATGCCCGGGGTTACTGATATGCCTTCTAAGGCATTCCTTTTCATCAAAACTGCTAAGAAAGCTTCTATTTATACATTAAAAAATAAATCCCAACAGGATAGATCAGGTTCCACCCATTTCTCATTTACTAGGTAATTTAAAGAGGTAGCCTTCATGGGGCTCCTCCTGTCCCCTTACAGTCAAGGTAAGTTTCATTGCTGACTTCCGTGGAAGCAAGATCAGGCCTGTGTTTGTTACCGTATTTTGCATGATGTTTTTAAAATATATATTTTCTGGAAAGCAAAGTAAGTAAAATTAGAACTCAAATTAAACTGAGTCATGACACCACATATCAGACTGCAGCAATTTTTAAAATCAACTCTGTTTGCTTTGTACAACAGCTAGCATGCTTGGTTATACATACTAACCTGCCAACCTGAAATCATTATTTAAGATGGGTCTTTCAGTTCTATGCACTAAGCCTATTATGCAATTTTACCAAATAGCTTATAAATATTATAGTACTATAGTCATTACTTTTTAAACATAAAAATTAGAATTGTGTTCCAAATGCTATCTCGATTATCTTTCCAAACACAAAGATGCTGCTGACTCATTTGCTGAATCTGAATCCAACTTTGCACTCTGTCCAAACTCATTCACATTCCCTACAAGGACAGCTTACTGTAGAACAGGCATTCACAAAACCCACAAGTGCATAGAACAATATCAACATTTTACTATGTACTGTAAATACAAAGGCAGACTAAACATAATCAGCATATTTTGTGAATACAATCACAACTACAGAATGAAAAGGAACACACCACTTATTGAATAAATTAAAAGAACTGCATAATTAAACATGAGAACCTTTTAAAAAACACACATGGATAAGATTTTAAATAAATTATTAGACTTAATACTTATCTAACATTAGACATTTTTCATTTTAAGTGTGAATTTCCTAAGCAGGTTCTGTACAACCCACGTCACTAAAACTGTTTATTTTAATATTGTTGGGATGACAGACAGTTGTGATTTCAATCATGAGTGACACACAAAGGAAGATTATAAGTCTGTAATGAAAGCAAGTGGATATTATCATTGGGTAAAAGAGACAAGAAGATAAAAATTTGAACACCAATAACGGTAGTGATGTCACTCAATAAGTTACAATATTAGGCCTGGATTCCACAAAGAAATCCACCAGTGTGCACCCTAATCTCTATACTCACCTGGAATACTTTAGTAGGACTCCATAAGGGTGTCCAGTAGTGGTTCCTTTTGCAGGATCAGAAATTGCTACAGAAAGTTGAGGGGGAAATGTCTACACATTTTGAAGATAACAGCAAAATAGTCAAAACAACACTGACATAAAACACTTTTAAAAAAGCTTATCACTCTAGGCAACCAAAACTGACACAAATTAATTTAGCTTTTAAAAATTCCCTCATTTATGTTGTTTATTCTTTGCATTTCATTTATCCCAGACAATGACACTAGCTTGGTCCCTTCCACTTTCTGGTTCTCAGGCATTAATCGTGAAAGCCTACAAGGAATGGTTACATTAAAAACAAAAGAAAAGATTAAATTCACTGAAATTTTATTTTAAAAAATTAAAACATCCAGAAATTAAGTTTCGTGAGCACACTGCTTTTTATTTTTATCGGAACCTACATTTTGGGCCTAAATTAAGCACCATATGACAGTGTCCTTGTAATTCATGGTTGATGATGAGAAAGAATCATAGAATATCAGGGTTGGAAGGGACCTCAGGAGGTCATCTAGTCCAACCCCCTGCTCAAAGCAGGATCAATCCCCAATTAAATCATCCCAGCCAGGGCTTTGTCAAGCCTGACCTTAAAAACTTCTAAGGAAGGAGATTCTACCACCTCCCTAGGTAACGCATTCCAGTGTTTCACCACCCTCCTAGTGAAAAAGTTTTTCCTAATATCCAACCTAAACCTCCCCCACTGCAACTTGAGACCATTACTCCTTGTCCTGTCCTCTTCCACCACTGAGAATAGTCTAGAACCATCCTCTCTGGAACCACCTCTCAGGTAGTTGAAAGGAGCTATCAAATCCCCCCTCATTCTTCTCTTCTGCAGACTAAACAATCCCAGTTCCCTCAGCCTCTCCTCATAACTCATGTGTTCCAGACCCCTAATCATTTTTGCTGGACTCTCTCCAATTTCTCCACATCCTTCTTGTAGCGTGGGGCCCAAAACTGGACACAGTACTCCAGATGAGGCCTCACCAATGTCGAATAGAGGGGGACGATCACGTCCCTCGATCTGCTCGCTATGCCCCTACTTATACATCCCAAAATGCCATTGGCCTTCTTGGCAACAAGGGCACACTGTTGACTCATATCCAGCTTCTCGTCCACTGTCACCCCTAGGTCCTTTTCCGCAGAACTGCTGCCTAGCCATTCGGTCCCTAGTCTGTAGCTGTGCATTGGGTTCTTCCGTCTTAAGTGCAGGACCCTGCACTTATCCTTATTGAACCTCATCAGATTTCTTTTGGCCCAATCCTCCAATTTCTCTAGGTCCCTCTGTAGCCTATCCCTGCCCTCCAGCGTATCTACCGCTCCTCCCAGTTTAGTATCATCCACAAATTTGCTGAGAGTGCAATCCACACCATCCTCCAGATCATTTATGAAGATATTGAACAAAACCGGCCCCAGGACCAACCCCTGGGGCACTCCACTTGACACCGGCTGCCAACTAGACATGGAGCCATTGATCACTACCCGTTGAGCCCAACAATCTAGCCAACTTTCTACCCACCTTATAGTGCATTCATCCAGCCCATACTTCTTTAACTTGCTGACAAGAATACTGTGGGAGACCATGTCAAAAGCTTTGCTAAAGTCAAGAAACAATACATCCACTGCTTTCCCTTCATCCACACAACCAGTAATCTCATCATAGAAGGCGATTAGATTAGTCAGGCATGACCTTCCCTTGGTGAATCCATGCTGACTGTTCTGGATCATTTTCCTCTCATGTAAGTGCTTCAGGATTGATTCTTTGAGGACCTGCTCCATGATTTTTCCTGGGACTGAGGTGAGGCTGACTGGCCTGTAGTTCCCAGGATCCTCCTTCTTCTCTTTTTTAAAGATTGGCACTACATTTGCCTTTTTCCAGTCATCCGGGACTTCCCCCGTTCGCCATGAGTTTTCAAAGATAACGGCCAAAGGCTCTGCAATCACAGCCGCCAATTCCTTTAGCGCTCTCGGATGCAACTCGTCCGGCCCCATGGACTTGTGCACGTCCAGCTTTTCTAAACAGTCCCTAACCACCTCTTTCTCCACAGAGGGCTGGCCATCTATTCCCCATGTTGTGATGCCCAGCGCAGCAGTCTGGGAGCTGACCTTGTTAGTGAAGACAGAGGCAAAAAAAGCATTGAGTACATTAGCTTTTTCCACATCCTCTGTCACAAGGTTGCCTCCCTCATTCATTAAGGGGCCCACACTTTCCTTGGCTTTCTTCTTGTTGCCAACATACCTGAAGAAACCCTTCTTGTTATTCTTGACATCTCTCGCTAGCTGCAGCTCCAGGTGCGATTTGGCCCTCCTGATTTCATTCCTACATGCCCGAGCAATATTTTTATACTCTTCCTTGGTCATATGTCCAACCTTCCACTTCTTGTAAGCTTCTTTTTTATGTTTAAGATCCGCTAGGATTTCACTGTTAAGCCAAGCCAAGGCAAGTTTTCAAACTCCTGAAGTTATTTCAACTTAAGTTTTCTTTCTGCATTGCTTTCCATTTCCTCTCTACATTACTTACCAAGTGCACAGAAGTCTAACAGTTCAGTACTTTGACTATTTGTTATTTTAGAACAGATGCACTAACTACTTATCATTGAGTTTACACAAAGAAATAAAAACAGCTCTTCCAGAATTGCTTGTTTTACTAGACCTGGTTATAAATACAGAAAAACCTGCCTTAGAAATCGCCTCTGAACACAGGAAAATCAAGTAACTACTTGCAGAGGCCCTGGAACATCACTATTCTCTGGTGTGCAAACCTTTGAAGAGAGAGCACTTTTGCTAAATCCCAGATCTGGTCGCTCTTGGCAGGTTTTACTGTAAGTATATAATCATACAGGAAAAATCAATTTCCACCTGACATCCAGTGCAACACTGACTACCAGGAAGTTACAAGGAACCTTGCTTGAGCAAACAGAGCACCAGATTGGGAGTCAGGAGCCCGAAGCTCTATTCCCAGTTTGGCCACAGATGCGATGTTCAGCTGGGGCAAGTCACTTCACCTCTCTGTTCTTCTCCCTCCTTTTGGGTGTCTCTCATGTTTTTATCATGTAAGCTCTTCCTCAGGGCAAAGACCATCTCTTATTAAATGTGTTTGTACAGTGCCCAAATACATTATTTGTAATCCAAACTAATAATAGTAAAATCAAGAAATTATGGGCCAGACTGTGCATGCTCGATTCACTTACAAATCTCACCCCTCCCAGGCAGAAAGGGAATAGGACACAAATAATCACATCTGCAGTTCCCTTCCTAAAACCATGAGAAAGACACTGCATAGGTGGTATTCACAAAGGGAAGGAGACAGGGATCCAGCAGCCTTGTATTGTGCGAGGACATGGTCAGGCCAGGGTGGGGCAGAATGTACATTATCCCTCTGATCTTTAACTAATCACATTCTAATACCAGAGGAGATTCTCAAGTGATGGTGTCCATGCTTAATGGGAGAAAGATTCATTTTCCTAATGTCTTTAGCTGCTATTCAGATTAAACTAGAATAACCCCTAGCAGAATATGTGCTGTTAAATTTAATTTAAAAAAAAAATACAGATGTTCCAATGCCCTGATGGTGGCACTATGCACTGCCAAGTGGGAAACCAAAGTTTGGATCTCTGAAATAGCCTTTTGCTTCTTAGGCCAGTAGCTTTAAATTGATGCAATGAACTCCTTAGGGCAAGGGAGCCTCATGTTGCTTTAACAGCAGTTTACTCCCTTAAATGGCTACTCGATGAGCAGCTCATGCTTGGAACGGTGATCCAGGTCTAGTTACATGGCCAGAAAAAAGATTAGGGGAAAACAAAGCAAATCTATTCGTACAGGAGGATAGTTTTGAAGGTTTGGAGAGAAGGACAAATTCAGATCTCTGTTTCTCCAGTTTAAATCTCTAGTAACTTCGCTGCAATTACTCTGGATATAGATCAGTATAACCGAGATCAGACTCTAGATGAGAATGCTCAAAAAAGAGGATGTGTGCTCTTCAGACCTTCCAGCCTAGGCCCTGACCCTGTTTCTGATTAGTCTAAGTATCCCAAAAAGAGGGGAGAAAGGTGGTGTGTTCGTCAGCCACTCTGAGGTTGAGGAGACACCTGTTAGATGCAGCCTAGGTGTTTAATAAAGGAAATTAAAAGATTCAAAGAACCTTGTCATTAAGACTAACCACATCTAGCATTATGGTTTAAAGGGTCCTCTTCATTGTTCAGGAAACTCCATGGGGCTATAAAGCAATTATAGTAGTTCAGTCCACAAAACAAGTTATAAACCAGCCGGGACATCACAACTGTCACATCAATCTTTATGTAGGTGGAGAAGATGATAATCTTCTCTTGTCATTTGTAGTTTCAAAGTAAATTGAATTTTTATTTCCAATTTCAGAGTCATACAATTTCATAAACATATTTTTCTAACTTTTGACAACCCCCTCAGACACAGAGCGCAATCTCGTACCCAGTTATGTAAAAGGAAGTTTTGTGAATGGATTTGATGGCAACAGGATCAAACCCAAGTGAACAAATCACCTAAAAATCAAGATAGCATCTCAAAACAATTTAATACGTAAAACTTAGCTCTACTTTATAAACACACAAAACATTAACAGATTAAACTGGCCCATGGCAAGATACTCTCTCCTCTGGACTAAATCCCTGCAGTTTGATTCCTTCTCAATGGTTGCTACATATTTTTAATGCAGTATTTCACCATTTTCTTTCCTGAGAGTGGAGAAAACACAAGCTGATAAGAATTAGCTACCTCTCACATAGCCTATAAGAATTGGTGTAGCACAGAATCAAGCCAAGGTTTCTACAGCACTGCTGACTTAACCACATTGTCCATATAGAGTATTTTCTATTCCTGTTTCTGGGGCAAATGTGTAATTTATATTCAAAATATACAAATGTAAAGATTCCAACAAGACTTTGAAGTTTACATCTCATTAAGATGAACAGGTTAATGGACAGCAGTGTTTCCATCTTTGATGATGATTCTGTTTGCCAGGAGACAATTTTCTGCAAAACTGAGTTAAATATGGCCGCATCACATAGGTTTATATCAAAAGAAAAATAGAAACTTCTGTTCAAAATAAGAGTCTAAAAATTGCAGAACATCACAGAAAGCAGCAGAAACTTCAGGAGCACCTTAAATTGCCGGATCTCTGCCTTTTTTTTTATATTTTTTGAGACCATGGTTTCTTCCTCTCTTTGATGTTGAGGCAGGTTTGGTTGGATTTGTTTTTTTGAGGATTTAATTGTGGGTCTTTCAGCAAGATATTTACATCAGCCTTGCATAAACTGTCTCAGCAGCAGTTATGGACAATGAGAATGTGGCTGGGCAAAGAGAATGTGGCATTCAGAGACAAATTACGTGATGTCTCAAAGGAGATGGGTTTCAGCAGGCTTTGACAAAAATCTGAGATAATCTCCAAGCATGTTCTGCAATGACGTTTCCATCACTTAGATGTTACCCAAGTGTCATGCTACATGTGTGATGCACCTGCAGGCCACCTACCACCATCACCACCCCACACTTCTGCAGGATTCTCTTACACATGGGCTGCAGGTGGAAGTAGTGATTCCCCTGTAATTTATTCTACAGACTGCCAGGGCTGCTGTGGAGCTGAGATCAAGGGTAGCAAGGTTTCCTCTTTCTCACTCCTCATAATGCTACTCCTGGAGGCCATCCAGCATGGAACAGCCAGAAATAAGGAGGAGTCAGCAATGGCAGGCCTAGTGCAAGTGGGAGAACTGAACACTGGGGTCAAATGGGGGAAGCTGCCTCTGGTTCTCCATGAACCTGGTCAACCACCCCCTTAGGCTGCTCCAGATCCCCTGCCACTTCCACATACACAACCCCCTAGTCAGTTCCACAGCCAAACTACACCTCTTGGTGGCCTAAGGCTCTCCACCTTCCTCTCCCAATAACTGCCCTGCCCCAAAATATTCCCCGCTGATTTTGCTCCAACACCTCCCTCTTGTCAGGCTTTTTACCTGAAATTCAGGCTTTTATAGGATTTCTCAGGCCTGCCTCCAAAATCTCATAACATGTGGTGCTGCAAGTAGGTCAATGACACTGAATATCACAGATGAGGAAGAGGGCAGGGAGTTCTCTCCTGGTAGTCTGCAAAGAAGGTAGTTCTCAAGCAATTTGGGCAACAGAGGATCTTGAGTCACAAAGTCAAGGAACATATTATTGTTTGATCAATGAGAAACTTTGGAGGGAGAGAATACAGGGAGTGGTTGCCAAGACGAAATAGGGAACCAGACAGCTGTGGAGAGCAAAGAGGCACAGAGACGGAACAAAACTTGAAAGAGGCTCAGAGAGCTGAGGGGACAAGAAACAGAGCAGAAATAAGTTACAGACTTATATGAGACATGTCCAGAGAAAGCAGGGAGGGGCTCAGCCCTTCAGGGAATGAGGAGAGCATCTTCTCAGGTTGCCGCAGGGTGGCAGACCATCTGCCCTTGAAGATGTGGAAATTAGCGGACGGAAATGCTTGGTTTCATTTTCTCAAAGAGAATGACTATTAAAATATACACAAATTAGCAATTACCTCAAGACACATATAAAGGGTTTATCTAGATTAGAAAAAAAGTCTTCAAGCTTAGGTCAGACTTAGCTAGCTTGTATTAGCTGAGCCCCACCTAAACTCCAACTTTCTCCTAGTGAAGACAAGGCCAAATATTTGCTCTCAGCCTAAGACCAGGCAGGGAAAGAGTCAGTCTCAAAAGGATTTTCTTTTTAAAAGCATGTGTATAAGACCTGAGAAGGTGGAGGCAAAAACCAAACTAACAAAAAAATCCTCCACTCTAAAAAGGCCTCCTAACCAAGCCCACTGGTCAACTTTCTAGATCTTTTACGGTTCTAGGTGTCAGGCAGGCTTTCTTCTTTCCCTTAGACATCAGGTTGGGGGAAGAGCAAATTAACAAAGTTCATAACCCCCTTACCTCAGAGCCTTGAGTCAGTGCAACCAAATTTACAGTCAGCAAAACAAGAGTCTCTAGGGTGTCCTTGTGCCTAAGGGGGCCTAAAATCCATGGCAGCCAGCAGGACTTCTGCCTCCCCAGATCAGCATCCTTTTCCTGTTTAAACAGCCCAGCCCCGAGCCTCGGGCAGGCTGCTCCTTGATTGCACCCAGGCTGTCTCAGCTATAAGCACCAGACTGTCCCTTAAAGGGGCAGTACACCTCACTTAAGAACTTCTGAAAACAGGAGGTTGTAACGGAAACCATTTTGCAGCCCTAACTGTATCTTTTGCTTCTAGCAAAAGTTAGAATAGCAAAAAGGAAACCACCAATGATTTTAAGTTAGCTTAATATAGAGAGGAAGATCAAACAAAGCAGTGATCATTTTCACAGTTCAAGGTCTACCAATTAATCTAATGGGATACGTGTAAATTAAAACATTGATGACCAGGGAATACAAACATGCTCATTCCAGATAACAAAAATGCTCACTGACAGCTTTAAGGGAAAAAAGGAAATAGGATATAAGCAAAAATTAAACACAACCCTTATTTTTTTATTATTATTACTACAAAAGCTCACAACCATAAGACAGAAGGTCTGTTGCTTAGAATCTACTCATGAAATAGACGGACAGAAACAAAAATGTTTTCCCCATGGGGAAAAAAAAAATCTAGGGTAAAATATGTAGGCCAAAGTTCAGAAGTTCAAACCACATCTATCTAATGTTGACTGAAGAATCTGAAGTTTATAGAACCCCACACATTTATAGACAGACTACTGGAAACTGCATTATTTGATCTTCTTCTCAGTGAATGCAGTCAATCTAGGCACTGGTCCTTTACAACATTTGACCACACCGATCTCAAAGCCAGAAAAAGATCTCCCCCACCTCTTCAAATTTAATTCTGTTTGGTACCAAAAAGCATCTGAGGCTACCCAGTCAATCTTTTTTTAATTTAACATTTAAAAACAAATCACTTTAAAGGGATTATATCAATTTAGGCAAAACCCCTGCAATTATCAAAAAAAGAGGCCATTACATTTCAAGCTATTGCCATGCCTCCCCAATCTGCAGTACAATATTTTATTATTTTGTAAGGAATATATTCTGGGATTGTCAATGGTGCCTAAAAGAATTAGCTGCTCAAATCCCATCGGCTTCCCCACTGCCTTTGAAAAATCCCACCCATCATCTTAATATTCCTTTTTCCTTAAAAGCAAAATATTTAGAAAAAAATAAACCTTGGGTGATTTCATAAAATCTCATATGCTTAAAGAGTGCCAAATTGGGTCAGTTCTAGGGAAACCTTCAGAGAAAATCCAATTGCTGTAGGAAGTGGTTTGGTGAGTCGGTAGATTGCACATTTTCCTTTGACCATGCTTAAACAATGCTCTACAACAGTACTTGTGGGCACTATGCTAAAGGTGCAAATCTTTTGGATAAGACCTACAAATGAGGTCCTGGCCATCTGCAGCCATTAAACATCCCAAAGCATTTAAAACAAAAAAAAAATGGGAGCAGAGATGTTAAACATAGCACACCGGCCAAATTCTACTTTGGCTGATTATATTCTGTCTACTATAAACATACCAATTTAGTTTCAATTGGCTACAGTATTCTTCACTTCCTGTCCTAACTGTAACATGATGTTTCTGTGTTCTTAGACGCAGCAGCTGTGTCTTGCTCTAGAGATAGCTGCATTTCATCAGTGGCTAAAGGAATTCCTAAACATACCTTATAAATCAGCTTGTAGCATTTTGGGATCTTTCTGAATGAAAACTATGCATCTCCTAGCAGCTTCACACTCCCTTTGTACATACAGGGGAAAACTGGGGTAAAACTCTACAGAACCCCACATGACAGCCTTCTGGGTGACTGAAAAATAACACCACACTCTGGGATCAATCTTAAACAGTGCCTACATGAGGATCAAGATTTCCCAGGTGGCTCCTGAATCTCCCATATGGTAATGCTTAATATTGTCATCCAGGCCATCAACTCACACCAATGGAGGCCTTTCTGAAAGAGATAACTGCAGTAAAGAGCTGGACATAACCTAAGACAGACATACTGAAGTAGATACGATTTTAGTTTTGTACTTTCAACTTCACGGTAAAGCAGCCTAATAAAGATTTGTTGGAAATACACAGGTCCCATCTGCACCAGTGCCAATGTTGATTTTCCTCAAAATAAAAACCTGCCAAATAAGTAGGGTGAGAGTAAACATATTTATGCTAGCCATTTACAGCAGTGATTCTTCTCCAAAACAGTCTCATGCTACAAACTTCAGTCCACACTGTTTTGACATCTAGTAGCCCATTATTTTAAGTTGGACCTTGGCTTACACTTTTTAAAATCCTGTAACATTCTATGCTCTTCTGAAAGATTACTGCTTCTACTCAGCTAGGCAGAAGATTTGTCCATATATGGACAACTGAGAAGACAACAAATGGCTCTTTTCCCAGTCTATCAAGCCAGGAAATTAGAGGGCTTGAGGTAGTCTGGCTGACTTATTTTGTTCAGAGCCTTGACGGAAACCTTTATGAATTAGTTCCATGAAGAGACAGATACTCTATGATGTTGGCTGCAGTCAGCACTGTCAATTTCATAAAAGAGCAGAAGACGTGGCACTCATATAGATACAGAGAAGAACTGATGGTGATTGCTGCCATACTCCCAAAAGGAGTATCTCCTGATACAATGCACATCAATAAATCCAACAACACTTACAGGAAAAATTGGCACCAAGGAGAAAGTCAATCCGTTATTTGCTGCTTAAAGCCCCTCAGAACTTTCCTCTTGATTCCTAAAATTTTGCTTAGTTCTTTATAAACGTAAAATTTGCAGAATTTGATCAGTATGCAACATTTTGTCCTCTGACACTGGATTATCTGTAAGACGGTTTAACTTTCTTCAGTGAATTCTAGTTGAAATTGTTTTCTTCTGATATCAAAAAATGCAATGGATGAATCAAACAAATTATGGGACTTTTAACCATTTTCAAAACATAGATTTAAGATCTAAAACAGACCAAAATTTCACAGGTAAGCTTTCTCACACTGGGACCCTGGAAAGAAATTCCCTTCCAAACAGTCAGCTCAGCTACCTGGAAACTTAACAGTATGCCGTGCCTTGCGTTTTTAAGCTGCAACAGAGGAAATGATTAAGGAAGCATTAAAATCTAAATGCACCATAAAAGGCATCTGCCGGAAAACTAGCTGCTATTTGCAGTAAGGAAAGTATGTTATTCACACAACATAAAGAAACAGCAACATTGTCCTCTAAACGTTTCTAACCAAACACATGAACCATGAACCAAGGTTGGCATTTCAGAGTCTCTAACTGGCAGAGTTTATTTCAGGAACTTGAATAAGTGGGGCAGTATCTCTCCAGTGACAAAAACACATGAATCAAAGTTTTAAGAAGCTTCATGCCCCAATTTTATTTTGTTCAGGTTTTTTTACCCTTTACCTTATGCCAGAAAATCCTTATCACCCCTTCAGTTTCCTGATGCCTGAATTGATTTTTTGGTAGTACTTATTTTCTTACTGGCAAGAAAGAACTGAAATTCTCTGCTGTGTTTCTTTTTGTGTTTTCTGTCTTCCCTTCTGTTTTCCTACTAATACCCCATCCTGCCAGTCACCCTACCCTTAACCTTTCAGGACAGATCTAATGGTACAAGTTAGCAGCCATTCTAGTATCTTAGCCAGCCAGCATTTAACACTGCCAGTAATAGGCATAACATACTGATACAATTGCTATCTATTATTGGCATAGAATTCATTACTCAAGAAAAATTCTTGCAAACTTTTCTTAAAGCTCTCCTGTTGTAAGAAAAAATTAAAATGGGCCAGAGAAATAGCAGTCAATCAAAAGCATTTGAGTATTCCAGTGTAAATTGGATTTGATTTGATCAAATTGATGACATTTGCACTCTGCATAAGTGCAGTATATTTTGCATGGGATTTTCTTGTTCAGCTCATAAAAGTGAGAAAGGAAGGCCAATATGCACACAATGTGTGTGGTGAAAAACACAGTGCAACTGAATAGTTAATGAAGGAGGGCTGTGCAAAACTGATGTGTAGTAATCTTTGCTTCAAGAGTTGACAGCCTCACCAAGTGAGGTCAGATAAGGCGAGCCCAGGAGCTGCTAGAAAGAAGTCTCTGTTCTGCACAGTACTGGTTTAATAATAAAAGCGTTTACAGATTAATATATTCATATTAAAATCGTGCTACTATTAACAGGAGAGATTGAAAAATCCACTTACAAAATACAAGACCAAGTATGGGGATCTAAGCCATTAATGATGGCAGCATCGAAGCTTTCATCTTTTTTTTAAAAAAATATGCATTAGCCTTTATGCACCCTCCACATGGGAGCTTACTGTAAACAAGTTTAGTGCCATCTTCCTGAGTCTGCAGACAGAGAGCTAGCTAGATCCAGGGCCTCTACTACTGCTCATCGCAGAGTGAAACTAACAAGATTTTGGGAAGTTTCAGTGCTACTATTCAAAAGATTGTGGGTAACCATCGAACTGCCAGTTTTTAATCAATTGTATGCTGCTTCTGCTTGGGAAAGCTGTGATAGAAAACTTGGGAGAGCAGGAGAGGCAGAAAGTAGAGCTGCTGAAGGGTAAGGCCTCCCACACCCAAAAAATGGAAGTTGGGGTGGAAAAGAAAAATGAAAACTTCCCCCTTCTTCCCCAAACACTGCTCACAGCAGCCAGGAGGCTGTGGGAAGATTAAATTAACACTAATATACACAGCTGGCAGGAGTTCTGGAAGGAAGAAGAGACAAAAAGTTCTCTTTCCTTTCCAGCAGCTAGAAGGCAACTTAATAATTCACCTATCTGCCTCAAGAGGATATGAAAGGTGGAGCCATGAAGCAGGGTTCAGGAACAACATATATTGGTAGAAATCCCAGCACCCCATTTTCCCAGTAGCTAAAGGTGACATGGATAGGACTAGGCTGCATGCAAGGGCTACTCCTCTTTCTCATCTTCTGACAGTTGTCGAGCTAGTGTGTCAAAAATGAAAGATTTGGGTAACAGTACACAAACTACTAGTTAAAAAAATAAAACACAGCAGGTACCAAACATATACCACAATCCCATGCCAATGCTATGTATATTTCTCATTTAGTAAATAAATATTCGAGAGGGGAGGGTGAATAAAGAGAATTGCAATGCAACAACTCTAGTGGTTAATAATTTAACAAAATATTTACTTTTTAAAACAAACTTTTTCTTTCGATTGTTGAACCAGTATTAATCTCTTGAAGGCTGTGTCACACACCTGCTGTGGTACTTAAATTGGAAATGCCAACACATCAAAAGGAAGCAGCTGCAGTCCACATGCAGCCACAGTAGTAACAAATGATATAATAGAAAGTAAAGCTAGTTTGCAGGCTTACACGCCACTCCCACATTCCAACTGTAACCAGCAGCATTGCTTTTTCAGCACGATGGCAACCTTTTGACATAGGCTCAGAATTAAATGCCAACTACAATTTTGTTTAAAAAAAAAAAAAAGGAATTACTTATTTCAGTTCTATTCATGGGGAGAATAGAATATATTACTTTTAATATATTCAGACTGTGATGCTTAAGTAAAATGAATTCAATTTTCCTGTAAGCAGGACTGTAATTGACTACCTAACATTAGATTGTAAAATCATCAGGGCAGGGATTGTGTCTGCCTCTGCTTGTACAACAGCTAGCAGAAAAGGCTCATTGTTGGAGAAGGGACACTGCATCCTACTGTAAAATAGATATTAAATATTTAATAATCTACACAATATTAATAATCTAAACATATGAATAAGGATTTTTACCATGGCAGTTGTGAAGTCCATGACTGATTGTCATCATCATCAACCAATTTGCTTGATACTGAAGTTAGGCTGACTGTCTTATAATTGCCAGGATTGTCTCTGCAGCCTTTTTTAAAAATTGGTGTCACTTATCTCCAGGCTTCTGGTACAGAGGCTGATCTAAGCAATAGGTTATATTCCACAGTTAGTAGTTCTGCAATTTCATATTTGACTTCCTTCAGAACATTTGGGTGAATACTATCTGATCCTGGTGACTTATTACTGTTTAATTTATCAATTTGTTCCAAAACCTCCTCTACTGACACCTCAATCTGGGACAGTTCCTCAGATCGGTCAGCTAAAAAGAATGGTTCTGCTATGGGATTCTCCCTCACATCCTCTGCAGTGAAGACTGATGCAAAAAATCCATTTAGCTTCTCCACTATGAAAAAGGTATGCACAAATTGCTATGAACTGAAATCAGTATGTTTTGCCTAGCTGCATGTGTCACACATGCTCTAATGGACAATGATACATACACAAAGAGCACATCCATGTGAAAGTCAGTAAGAAAAATCCCTACTTTTCTAGGTGAAAGGTCTGTCAGAGTTAAAGAAACACCTTTGGAGGATCAGCTGCTCATAGGGGAACACAGTTCTCATCAGTAGAGTACATTTACACAGATTCCAAATTGCTGAATACCTGACGATAGCTGACCTCATATTTCTGAATCAGTATCAGAAGTGAGAGACAATATTTTGATATGCAATTTATGCAGAAATAGTGGCCAAGAAAATGCCAGAACCTTTTCCTCCCAGCAGGAGTTCATATTATCAAGAGACATGCTCAGCTCCTATTAAGTGGTTTTAAATACTATTCAGTGGAATCTTTTTACAGGGAAGAAATATTTTTTACCACAACAAATACAGATTTACTTATCATAACAGCAATTTGAACATTGTCACGAACTGAAACAATCCAAAGCTTTCAACCTGCTGCACTCAAGATGAAGTTTTACCATATTAGGCTTAAGTGGGCTCCAACAGTACTTAAAAATAATTGATAACTAATGTTCCTTAGTAAGTTTTATGCAGTGACTTCTTGGAGAGGAAGAGCAAGTTTAATAATTCTGAAATGATCGAACAGCTAGGCAAATACAATTGTTCCACAGTGGAAAATCAAGGTGTGACCTAGAGCAAGACTCCTGCACAGGCCAATCCAAGGTCTATGCACCACTCAAGTCCTTCTTAAACCATATATTTAATGTTGAGTGGTGCACAGACCTTGGGCTGGGCTCTGCAGAGGGGTGCATTGTCATCCTACAGGGTGAATAGCTTTCTGAAAAATATACTTACTTTGTTTAAAAAGCATCTTGAGCCATTTTGACAAGATATCTTAGAAAAGCTTTGTGCAAAGATGACCATTTGGGAAACCTCACATTCAAGAAGTGTGTCAATCTAGCCCTTCTACCTTAAGGCGTTAGCTGAAGCCACAGAAAGAGCAGTCTCTCCCTTTTCTTCTTTCCACTGTAAACTGGGAACAACACTTACCTTCCTCCCTCACATGGTTGTGGTGAGACTCAATCAGTGTTTGCAAACCTCTCTGAGATCCATGGATGGAAGATACTATACAACAGTGGAACAAATTCTCTTTATTTGCAATTTGTGTCCACTTCAAGTTTTTTTTCCGTTCTGTTGATATGTGAAGTCATTTTTGCTATTAAAACAGCATCTCTAATTGTTCAGATAAACTTTAGAGAAATGTCTAAAGTGAGTATGTTCATAACTAAAGCCACTAAATGGATTTTGCTGAATCCTGCAAGCATCCAAAAAGTGCTTAATGCAAATAGGCTGATTCTGAGTTTAAAATTATTTCTTCAAGGATAACCTAACCTCTTTCATAATATACATACATTATTTTATACACACACTTTAGAATTTTCACATACATTCCCTCTTCCCCTATCCCCCTCTCTTATCACACGCAAAAATGTATTTACAAAATTACCACGGGCCAAACTGTGCCCTCAGTTATACCCATGAAAATCCCACTGAAGTTAACATGTATAGCTGAAGGCAGAATTTTGCCTTACGAGTACTGTTAAAATCCTTCTGGATCCTTCTTTACACAATTATTCACCACATAAATTAGGGAAGTTTGTGGTGTAGAAAAACACATTTGGACTTCCCAGCAATTCAGAGTGACTGCTGGTACATCAAGTAGTTCATGTGTGCAGACTGTCAGCTTTCCTTATTCTGTCTGAAGTGACTAAAGAAGAGGCCATGCCAGACAGTTCGTAAGAAAGTCACTAGCTTTGGGATGTCAAAACCCAAATTCAAAACAAGTTATTTCATTTTAAATCTTTAAAAATATATAGTAATTCCTTGAGAGATGGAGTGCAGTGTGTTCATACTTCAAATTAAATGAATTATTGTAATATATTTGGACTAAATAGCTAAAATAATACATAATATAGCAAACTGATTTGGTTTAAACACACATTCATGCAATGGATAAGATCCAGGTGATACTGTCTCTACCTAATGCACTTTTATCTTCCAAGAATGCAGAGTTTAGATCAAGAAAGGCCAGGAGGGATCAATATGTCTTCATCAAAAAGCATTTAGTCATTAAGGTCAGTCATTTTCCATGAAAGTACTGTGCATTAGACAGCTGTATTCTTTCAACACATTAAATGTTTATTCTATTTATCAGATTCATGAGGTTTTATGCATTTAGCAATTCTTATTGTGGAATCAATTACCAAGGATTCCCTGGTTCAGCATAATGCAAAACTAAACAGAGGTTTCATTAAACTCAGAAAATTTCCTTGCACTAAGTTTAAAAATAAAGCTTTTTCACTAGTTCTGTAGACAGCTGTAAGTGAACAAAACAAAAAACCTGCCACTTTGCAATGATTTGCGATGAGGGATCAACCTCAGGAAACTTGTTTCCTAGACCAGTGGACAAACAACAAGGTCAAACACTTGGGGTGAAATTCTGGCCCCACTGAAGTTGATAGCAAATCTCCACTCACTTCAATGGAGTCAAGATTTTGCCCTTACTTCGAAAGGGCTATGAATGAATTAATCAATAGAGAGGCATTAATGGTATAATTGTAACTGCAGAGACAAATCCCGTAATGACAGCTATTTAGGTGAAGATACACTGGTAAAGAACATTGGGAAGGTATGGAGCCCCTCAATGGTCATGGGAACTTTGACCACATTCTGAAGCCTCGTATGCAAGAACAGAGAACTCTTCGATCCTAAAAGGCAAGAGAGTCATCATCAGAGAATCATGGCTGCATTAGAAATGAGTATGGGCATACCTTTAAACAAATCCTTTCTGGAAATTCATTTGGACATTTTTCTAAAGGATTTATTTTTTTTTATTTGCTTAAATGCTTTGTCGTGATTGCACATTTGCAATTCACCAAGATCTCGGCAAAAAAAACATGCAAGTCAAGAGCCTGGAAAAACATAGACTGTTAATAATACCTCTCTCTTATATAGCGCTTTTCATCGGTAGATCTCAAAGCGCTTCACAATCTGCTTTATTCCCAAAGCACTATCTACCCTGTGCACTGAATGAGGCAGTGGTCCTGTGGAAGAAACAGTATGCAATCATGTAATTAAAGAGTGTTTCATAATGCACATGCACAAGGTGGCAAAGGCAGTACAGGCACCCTCAAATCAGGCATTTCTTAACTTTCAAATGAGGTAGATTTTGCAACCTCAATAACTTTTTTTAATTAGGGTTTTTTAAATTGAGAGAGTAGGGGAAAGAGAGAAAGAATGATTTTTTTGTGTGCGTGAAAAACTGATCTTTATTTTCCAGAAATATACAAACTTATTCTCTCATTTCTCCATCTTCATCTTCTACTCCTCTGATGTACAGAACTTATCAAAACTTCACCAAGGTGTCCTGACAATGCACCATCTATGTATTCTTCTGTGTTTGCAAGCTGCATGTTCATGTAGCTATCGCCAGACACCAGGTAGCCCTTGTACTCCATGATTGCAGGCAGAAAGAGCATGCTGGTAGAACTTAAAAACTTTTCTAAAGCTAATTAACATTAGGTAAAGGTGCAGAATACATTTTCTTGTTAATTTAAATTAAATGCTATGACTTTGGCTCTGTATTTAGCAACAGTAGTCTTCCCCCAGACTGAACCTCTTCTTTTTTTCCTATCCTTTAAAAGGCATCTATGATCAGCCTTTTTTCCCTCCCGGGGTACTCAGCACCTTGCAGGATTAGGCATTTAGTGCCCCTTCTGTTCCATTGAAATCAATGGGGAAAAACAGTCAATAAAGCTCTTCGGAATCCATCTGGATGAGACACACTACAGAAATGCAAGATCCTTATCAGAAAGACAAGTAACCAGCACTTTGAACTTTGGCAATTTAAACAAATGCACACTGATTACAAGACACTTGAGCACACAATTTACTGTAAGAAGTATGTAGAAAAGAATAGCTCCTCACAGTTTATATATCCAGCTTCAAGCATAAAGGAGAAAATAAGTTCCCAAGAGTAATTTTTTTTAATAAATAGATTACAATGGATATAAGCAAGACTCTAAAACCCTTGGCCAAATACAAACTTGCACCAGTTCAGTTAAAGTGATTCAAAGCCAATGCAAAAGTCTATGTAGAGACTCATTTCAGTTTGAAAATGGCTAATTTCAGTTTAGTTTAAATCTGTTTCTAATCAATGTAAACCAACCAAAATAATCATGGTTTAAATTAATATACGAGTCCCATCCACACAGACTTCTGTACCAGTTTAATAAAATCAGTTTAAAATCACACCTTGAGATAAACTAGTATAACTCTGTATGTAAAGAAGCCTCCCCATGACTTTATGTCTATGATCTTAACAACATGTGGATTTCTTCTCAGTACTGACCATTTTAAGTGGGTGACCAGCTTTGTTATAATCTTTTTTCTTATGCATAATTTATGGAGAAGAATTCAGCTTTCCTAAAGCCCCTTTATACTACATAAGCATCAAACAGAAAAAATGTTTTCAAATAGAAAAAAAACCCTCCTTTTGTAGGTGATTGGAAAAAAATTGCTTCTTGGCTCTCCAGAATGGCCAGTTGCTTTGATTCAGGCTCAGTCAGCCTCAAAGACGTTAAAAAAAGATGCTGCAGAGAGTCAGCAAAGTGGTTCATCACATTAAGGTACACATAGCTGAATGCACCAAAACAAATAAAAGTTTAGTTCTTACAGCCATGTTGGAAGTGAACACAAATGTAACATCATATTCGTGATCTTGACAGTAAATATTGACACTTGTCTTGGAGCCAGAGTACTTTACATACTGCCCACGCAATTGTCATCAATACTAGTCTCTATTTTGGTGATCTATGATGATATCACAGCCACACACAGGTCCTTTAGAGCAGTGGTTCTCAACCAGGGGGTACATCAACTCACCTAGATACTTGCTTAGTTTTACAACAGGCTACATAAAAAGCACTAGCGAAGTCAGTACAAACTAAAATTTCATATGACTTGTTTATACTGCTCTGTATACTACATACTGAAATGCAAGGACAATATTTATATTCCAAAGAATTTATTTTATAATTATATGGTAAAAATGAGAAAGTCAGCAATTTTTCATTAATAGTGTGCTGTGAGACTTTGTATTTCTGTGTCTGATTTCTGTAAGTAAGTGATTTTAAGTGAGGTGTAATTTGGGGGTACACAAGACAAATCAGACTCCTGAAAGGAATACAGTTGTCTGGAAAGGTTGAGACACACCCTTTTAGAGACTAATCAGATTAACAAATCAAAAATGGGCAAGCAGTATGTATGTAACCATATTTGTATTATTCATGCAGGGAGGGAGAGGAACAATGTGCACAAATCATTGTGTTACAAATAAAGGATACAACGAAATGTACTGAAGAAAGTACATAAAAGTCCTAGAGTGACTTAGCAGAAAAATGGTAAAAGACTGGGCCAGTTTACATATACAAAGGTTTGTTACAAAGAAATTAATCAGATAAGAATAATAATGTTCAAACTGCAAAAAGTGCAGAATACACATTTTAGGCACTCACTGCAAATGTATAAATAAATTCAGACACAATATACCAGTATGGATGCTTGGTGACTTTTATCGATATTAAATAAAGGAAAGAAAAACATTTTTGTTGAAAGGAGGAGATGATGATAGTTAAAGAAAGGGCTGGAGCCACATACAGGAAAAAACCTCATCTTACTTCGATGAAAGAATATCTACAAAATCATATCAACAACTTGCTGACAGACATCATTTACAAAGTAATGGAAAAATTGTTTCATCTACCCGAAAGACATAAGATTAGAGTTTAAATATAGCCTTCTCTAAAGGGATGCACCTTTTCTTCCAATGTAATCACATTCTTTTGAGCACTGAAAATGTTGCATTCTCCTTCTTTCCTATAATGTTTTTCACTTTGATTTCTTTGTAATGCCACCACTTTAACTAGATATGTTGCTGTCATTTTCCCCTAATATCTGCAGTCAAAATTATTAGCATATTCTAGCCTCTTGTCATCAATAGATAAACTTTTCCCCCACCTTATAAATATACTTAGCACTTATATAGCAGTTTTCATCCAAAGCTTTCAGAGAGTTTTACAAGGTATTGTCAGACAGGGCAACAGGCACAGATGGGTCAAACGATTTGCTCACGGTCACACAACAAATCAAAGTCCACCACTCTGGTGCCATATCCAATGGACCCCTCTGTTTCACTTACCAGTTTGTATGACATATGGTTCTGCTTTAAAGGTGAAATACTGGCCTATGATTTTGTGGAAGTAAGGGCTGCATTAGCCCATTCAACAGCATATGCTAGCTCTGCAGTGGCTCAAACAATCCAAGGAAATTGAGGTCAGGTATAAGAGGCGCAGACAAACTCCACAATCAGAATTTGTGCAACTGCTCAGCTGGCAGGAGGCCTCTGTGGATCACAGACCATTTTCTTCCCACACAGTCTATGCAGGTTTCTCTCACTACACAGAGTAGATACATGAGGAGAAACAAAGGCTGAAGCAAGGTCCCATTCCCCCTAGTGATTATCCTTGACCGATACAGTTTTCACTGAAGAGAGTTTTGCAGGGATGGCTGGGGAACCAGTAATCTCCATTCCTTCCCCAACCAAGACAGATGTTTCTGCAGGCCTGTACACATTCCCAGGCTACCTAGCTCTTCCCAGACTCTGCATTACATCTGGCATTTGGCCTTCAATTCCTAGAATAGGACATAACTTTATTTAGTCATGACCCTGAGTCACCTAGAGTTTCTTGCCTCCTAGATGCAGTGGCTGGAAAGAAGCCAGTAGTCCTGAAAGCCATGCTGAAGCTGATTATACTCATAATCATAGACTGACGGATCTGAAAACTAAATTCCACAAATTAGGATCTATGCTAAAGATCAGCTTCTCAAGGGAAGCTGACTCAAAAACATTATTTGTGAAAAGTAAAGACTGAACCTCCTTCCCCATAAAAGTAGTTTCCCTACAGGTTTGTAGTCAGGCACATCAGAAGGCTGGTGTGAAGAAACCTGCGCATGCTGGCTAAGGCAGCGCCAGTTATGAGAATAGATTACTTCAGTTTTCTGTTACATGAAACTGCACCTTTTAAGAGAGCTAGAGTACTGTGGCACCTTAGAGACTAACAAATTTATTTGAGCATAAGCTTTCGTGAGCTACAGCTCACTAGAGCTGTTTGCTTTAAGAAAAAAATACTAGTGATATCACACTTAGGGCAAGGCAGACAGCGCCAGATTAGGAAATTCAGTGAATCACAGGAAACATGCAACACATAGGAAGGTTTCTGAGATTGCTGTGTGTGATTTGGAATTCTTGGTGGGGGTGGGTGAAGAACAGGACATATAGGTAAAATGAACTTGAACTGAAGTAAGACCAGTGCACTGGCTCAGAGGAAAACAGCTGTTGGGGGTATGCTGTGGGGAACTAAAACCTGTAGATAGGACAGGGTAAAGAGTCAGGCATATGGGTTGAGGGGAAGGAATCTCTACAGAATCCAGCAATCAGGAAGGAAACAGCAGCTAAAATAAGCTGATGGGTGGATGAGGAGGAAATAATATTAAGCAGAGAAACAGATAAGGCCTAAACAGCGGGAGAGGGGGATGATCGTGAAGACAAAAATACCGGAAACAGGGCGAAACTCCAAGAAAACAATAAAGAGTTCACTCAGAGGAAGTTTCCAAGACATCTGTATATAAATGAAAGAAGCATATCAAAAATAAATAAAATAGACACTATTGGCAAACAGGTGATATATCACAAGCTTGACATGAGAAAAGTCAGTGAAGGATAAATATTGAGGTGTATAACTTTGCTTTTAGGAAATCTCAGAGTAGAAGAGAGACTAGTAGCTTTAGACATACAGGAAAGTTTGGAAGTAAATGCAATAAGACATCATGGAAGGAACTACTATTGAGGTACAAAGATTAGATAGTGAAGGGAACTATAGAGAAATAAGGAGGACAGATACCTAGTTATCACACTAAAGATAGGAGAGCCCAAGTTTAGCCTCTTGTTCTCTGAATCAACAGAATTTTTGAGAGTTGCAGAAATGTTGCTGAAATACCCAGGACAAGGAAAAGGTTGTATTTTCTGCCAATATGATGTTACCCTACAGGCTGAAGCAAATTAAAGCTGCACTCCTAAGGGGTACATATACTAGTTTATGGCTTTAGCTGGAAAGCATTAATTCCTAAAAGATCAGGTGGTCCCAAGCAGGAAGAGGAATTAGATGATCTAGATCCTGACCATCTACAACTTCTGAAGTTCCCTCCATCATGCAAGATCAGGATTATTCTTCTTCTTGTTATAGGATTTTTTTAAGAGATATTTTATTTTTGAAAAGCCACTTTAAAACAAAACAAACCACTAAAGTAGTTTGGGCTGCTCCAAAACTGGGCTGTGATTAACATCCCAAAGTCATTTATTTTGTGACTTTTTAGGGCTAGGTTAGCATGCTAAACCCCACCGGGAATCAGGGATTCTCCCTCCCAGTGGCATAGAGCTCCCATTTCTAGCCTTTTGGGACTGTGACATATCACTTTTGAAGATGTGACCATTTAATGAACTGAAAAGCTGTTACTTGCCCAGGATTAAATCTTACCTATCCTGGGATACAGACAGGTGTACTACGGGGGAGGTCAACATTTTAGAGAACAAAACATTTCTATGTCAGCTTTTTTTTTTTTTTTAAATTGTACCTGTTTGAAGCATGAGTTCTGGGCGCTGGGGTTGAGGGGTGTATAAATGACTTCATCCTCCATCTACATAGTACATTGATTTACAATGATCCAAGCTTTTCCCAATAAATCAATTAGCAAAATCCATCTCTGATTAACAATTACCCTAAAATGAATGATATTGCTCATGAGCATTAAAAGAATGATTCATTCTTTTTCTTCAGGATAAAATACAGCATGTTGATCTCTAATTTAAATTGGGGTGTTTTTTTAAATAGTGGATTTGATATGCATAAGGTAGGAGAGAAAACAATGAGTCTCACTTGCAGCCTTTGTTAATTCTTGGCAAGAATATACTGTAATACGTACACGAATGAATGTTCGGAAATAGCCATCATCTAAGTACATACATATACACAATACTGTTTTCCTCCACACCATTCCCACAACAGGAGCTGCCATGTTTCATTGATGTTCTTCAGTACTGCCAACACCAAAAATTCAAAAAATCATGAATCAGACCCTTTAAAAAATCATGAGATTTGAAAAGATTAAATCGTGGGATTTGGTCTGTCTGTGATTTGAACCCCCAACTACTCCCAATATGTCTGCGATAATGAACAGTTGGAACTAATTCTGTCGTGCACATTGATTCCAGCTCACTCTGCTTCTCCAAAATCCATACCTGCCAACATCTTCTGTCAAAATAAGCAGCAGATCTTTAATTTGCATAAAATTAGAGAAAAGTGTATAAAGTGCTTCTGATAGCGTTGAAGCTTTCCAACTTCTCCCAAAACTCAAAAATGTCATCTAAATAATTCTGTATCCCTTCTAACCCCTCCCCATTACTAGGCCAGCCTTTTGTCTGGTTTTAAGCTTGACAGTCCTGTTTTATCAAGGTTTGTCTGCTGTCTGGTACCAGTATAAAACTGGACATGGTTTTGCCCAGCATTGGGCATGGAGGACGCCATTTTGAAGAGCAAGCCATGCTGCTTCCGCTGGCATCCTCCAGGGGCAGAGTAACGCAGGCAGCGTGGGCCCATGTTAAGCAGAGTCAGGCTATGTGAGCATCTGAACGGAAGAAGAAACACCAAGGTGCTACAGGAAGGGATGTTTGTGATTCAGTCTGTGTCAGAATTAAACCAGAACACCAGCACATATGAGGTATAAAACAGTGGCCTTAACCATTTGGTAGTAACTAAAGATCTTGGAGGCATGGTCCAAATTCCATGCCTACCTAAATTCCCCTTGCAGTTTCAGCTAAATAGTGGCATTTACTTCCAGCTCTGAAATGTTGCTATACACTCTTAAAATTGCCTTATTCCCCTCCAGAAGTTGCTACATTTCAGTGGTACATGAAGCAATCCCTGGCTTAGTCTGTAAAATGCTCAAGGATGGAAGGTGCTATATAAGTGTAATACAATTATTGTACACTGGTGCACAAATCAAGTTTCCTATAAAACTAGCTATTGCACTTATACAAGAAACACATGAACACATGCCTATACAACTAAATATAAGATTGAGCACTGATTGTGGTGATCTTACAAAATAAAAAAAAGTTCATGGCCCTTTCTGCGGTTTTTAAATCCCATACTATGACAGAATATTGTTTGGTGTATAATACACCCATCTGAGACTTTCCAGTGTAGTGTGATGTTTATTTACCTTGGTGTTTATTTACTGATAAAGGAGATCCTCACAGGAGTCAAAGGATATCAACTTTTCTAAAGTTAAAATCAATGCAAAGTAAAACAAAAATGAGAAGACCCTTCTTAGAAATTTGCACATATTTTCTTTTTCCACCAATTTTTTTTCATTTACCAACTGTAAGTTCTTCTGAATTTCTACTGATGATTGAAATGAACACAGATTTCTGCAATTCTGAATACCAATGTTTCTGAAAGCATTGGTAATATCAGCACAGATTTAATACCAGGGTTTGAAATAGTTATTTACAATTCAAACAGCCAGCAGAGGGAGTAGAAAAGCCCAAAATATACTGAGTCAAAGAAAATAAAGGCAGTTAAGTTTAAACAACAATAAAAAAAAAATATTGTGTGCAGTGTTGTTGTAGCTGTGTTGGTCCCAGGATATCAGATAGACAAGGAGAGTGAGGTAGTATCTTTTACTGGACCAACTTCTGTTGGTGAGAGAGACAAGCTTTTTGAGCTTACACAGAGCTCTTCTTCAGCTCTGGGAAAGGTACTCAGAGTATCACTGCTAAATACAAGGTGGAACAGATTGTTTAGCATAAGTAGCTAACACATATTTCAGGTTTCAGAGTAGCAGCCATGTTAGTCTCTATCTGCAAAAAGAAAAGGAGTACTTGTGGTACAAATAGATTTGTTAGTCTCTAAGGTGCCACAAGTACTCCTTTTCTTTTTACATATTTCAGGGACCATTTAAAATGAAGTGGCAACTCCTCTCAAGTCATATGGGGGAAAGGGGTGGGGGAAATGCTGGGGGAGGGGTAAGTGGGTTATAGATTGTTGTAATAAGACATAAATCCAGTGTCTCCATTCAGTCCATGAGTTTTAGTATCAAAGTTATGAATTTAAGCTCCCAGGTTCGTCATTTGACGGTGTTGTGCAGCTCTCCTTTGAGGATAAGGACTCAGAGGTTGAATATAGAGGGATAGTTTTATTAAAAGCATTCACCTACAGGTGATAATGGGTTGGTTTTTGGTTTTGTTTTATTGTCCTTTAACATTTTCCTGTGTGAGCTGGAGAACGTAGTGATAAAAAAACATTAACATCCTAAAAGTATAAAAGGTATAAATTCTGTGCTAAGGAAAACATGCCATTTTGTATTTTTAGAAAATAATAAATAGCAAAGGAACAGAGACTATTCTTTAAACGGTGTTATTCATTTAAATCTCATTGACCAAACTACTATTAAACTGAAACCCTGTATAATTTTGGATATATTCAAGCCTGACACTAAACTGTGCTCTGTTTTTAAACTATGAACATACATTCAGAGAATATCTGATGGGCGTGTTTTATAAAGCAAAAAGTAAATTAAAACAATTTCAAAAATTTACTGGAAGCTGCTACGTACACTCTATTGGTATTAGAATAATGAAGGAGAACAATTTTAAAGCTGAATAAAGGGAGGTTTTAGTCTATACAACAGATTTAAAAGTTGGTAAGAACAAGTATTTACTGAGTTTTAGCAGAGATAAGTGACTCAGTGGCTTGGGTGTGAAAGTTATATAAACACATACATATGTACCCATCCTAACACTCTAACTTCCACCAGATCAGATTAAAAGACAGTGGTTCAAATACCTGATACCACTACCAAAGGCAGGAGGGAGGTCAGTGTGAGTGTCAGGACACTCCATTACAGTTAGAAAGCTTTAATCCAACAAAACACAAAAAACCTGTCCTTTTCTGAAAAGTGGCATCTCACTCAAGTGGTGTGATCCCACAAAGATTTGTTTGCTTCTCCCACAAAGATTCTTCTGCTTTCTTTCACACTGCCCCTTCCACAAGGAATGCACTCCCTAACTGATATGTGAGATCACTACCTCCGCAACTTAAGACCTAATTCTGCCATGATGCCTACAAGAAATCAGTCAGTCAATGACGCTGGGGAACATCTGATTTATTTATAAAATAAATCACAAGATTTAGAGCCAGGAAGTTGTTCAATAGCTAACCTATGTAACTGCATGAGCCTTTTATCATTACCCTGCTCGTCACTGCTCCCATTCCCTCCTACTCCCTGATATATACAATTTTTTTCAAAAGAAACAAGTGAATGCTCTTCATAGCAAGGCCCCTGGTGTTCCTACATGTTTGCACAGAGCAACAGAACAATCCTGATATGGCCTTTCAGTGACACCCCAAATCACATAAATAATTGTTTATATTACTTCAGTGACATTTCTACTCCCATAAACAATGCAGAACCAGCACATTTATAAGAGTGAGAGCCAAAGCCTATGCTGGCTACTGCATCATCAACTAAGTTCTAAAGGAAGATTCAATTGCAAAACCTACTTCTGCTCAGTCACACATCTGAATCACTGCTGAAGACAAACATTTGTCCTACAAAATCTTGATGACAAGTGATGATACATAAGCCAGAGATAAAATAGCTTGATCCCAGGTAGAATTTCCTATTAGCCAGGCTAACAGGGGCATTCAAGATACTACTTTAGCTAAAATCTCATCCTTCCCCACACTTCCACGTCCCACTACATCCACCCTTCTTGGATGATTACTTCATACCGATGCTTTAAGTTTGCACATTTAAATGCAGACAAACTCGTGGCATCACAACAAAGCATTATTGAGACATGAGATTGCAAACATGAGGCCCAAAGTATTAGTGTCACAATAGTGTTTCTACCAGCACAGGTCTCCAATCTGCAAATACTTATGCATACGAGTAATTTTCTGTATGCGAGTAGTCCCCTGGGACACGCACATGGAAAGTTATATGTGTGTTTGCAGAAGTGGCCTCTTGGAAATTAAGACCATTCCACAAAAAACGGGAATGGGTGGCAACTTACAATATCACAGCTACTGTGGAATTCCACTGGAGGATGGACCCAAAATCAAGTCTTATGGATTAGATTATATTATATGTTTCCCAAAGTTTATTTTATATCCCAAATTATCTTAAATATATAGTTTTTAAAACTTTGAAAAACACAATATAATAATAAAGGACATTTACCTGACCCACTGCAGGCCAGTGCAATGCTCTAGTTGTGACAAAACCAGTATGTGGCATGTTTGGGCATCACAGCAGAGCAAGAACCAGCCAGATGTGGCATGAACTGATACTGCAGGACCTGAAATAAAAAATATAAACAGCTTTTAGCTAATATTTTGAATGCCACTATTAGCCTGGTTCGCGTGGACGTGTCGAAGAGCAGTGAGGAAATAAATTCCTAGCAACTTCATCTGAATCACAATGCTGAGAACTTCAATTAGGTCACCTCAACGTCTCTTTTCGAGAAACCCATCCCAATTTCCATAACCTTTCCTTATGTAAATTTCATTTAGTCATTATATTGTGCAGTTTTTCAAAGATTTTATTTACACACGCACAGTGTTTGGGATAGAAAACAAACTTTGAGATATGCATAGTATAATCCATCAGACTCATTATCTTCATTACCCTGAACTACCTCACCTTCTTCATAACAGTAATATCGTTCTTACGATACTGTAAGCAGTAATGCAAGCAGTATTCCAAATGTGGACTGACAAGTGCATTTTCCAAAAGATATTCTGCCTTTTGCAATAGCCCCGCTAAAGCTGTCTAGACTCTAGTATTTTGTTTGACTTTCTTCCCTTATTTATTTATTTAAGAGCTTCTCTGTGAACTGGACTCATGTTTTCAAAATATTTTACATAATAATCCTTCAAATCCTTTTCCTGATGAAGTGTGCCAGAGAACTGCCCAACTGGCAGAAATTCACTGGTTTAGTCTCTTGTTCTCAGACTATTTATTTTAAAATATCTGACTTGTGCCGTAAGTATGAGTAGCCTTCTACCATCTCTCTCAAAGTGGGAACAGAAATAAAGACAGCAAGAAACCCCATGGCTTAAGCTTTTTCTTTTAATTTCTATTTCTACAAACACTTCTGGAATTAGCTATACATGTTTGTAGTGTGATAACACTGTGTATGTGAACATGCATAAACAGCTATATAAAAATTTGATTGTATGGCAGGGTGACATGCTGATCAACATGGAAAGAAGTGCCAAAGCATGTGTGAGGGAGTCCTTTCCCATGCCAATCAGATCACAAAGCAACAAATATTCACTATGATAATTACACTAAAATCACTGATGAGTTATCAAGCAATGTGGTGCGATTTTAGGTAGCATCCCTGCAATTTTTACTTTAATTCCAAAATGCCTATATTTGTGTATGTAAAATAGCTTTTACATGCACCCAAAAAAGTCCGCTAATCAAACTGAACCTGTGACATTAAAAATAATTACGATTCAACAGCCTTCTAGTTAACAGACCCCTATGGCAATAACCAACTCCAAAAACTACCTGTGATTTTTTTTTTTTAAATGAAGTAACTGGATGTCAAAATTGGCCCCAAAACATTTTCACACTAATACAGTTACAATACCCTAGGGAGGAAAAACGCAACTCAGGTTCCAAGTAAAGCAGAGAAAGCTTAATACAGCTCCATAAATATTTGCACTTAGGTGAAATGAATTTCTCCTAAAACAGAACCAGGGGTGCTGGAACAATTTGTATAGCAGTGGCACTGAGAGCCATTGAACCAATCTGTAAACCCTGTATATGATGGAAACCACTTCAAGTCAGGGGGTGCTGCAGCACCCCCAGGTCCAGCGCCTAGCACAGAAAGGACCAATCCAGGCGCCTGGTCATAGATTGGCTAGTTCATGCGGCTCATTAAGCAGAACAGCGAGAATTCCCAGAAAAAAATGCCCGTTTGTCCTTCCTTCTCCATTGTGCAAACCTCTCCCCCAGCCTCCTTTCACAGCCAGAGCCTGGCAACTGCCCCCCGGGTCCAGAGCTTCCAGGGCGCGATTCCCATCGCCAGTCCCAGCAGCGAAGGGCGGTGGAGAGACGCGAATGCGAAGCGCAGCACGGCCCTGGGGGCGGGGCTGACACTCCGGCGCGGAGGGAGAGCCCGGCGCTGGGTTATGAATGGAGCGGTCCTGCAATGCGAAGCCTCGCTCCCCTTTCACCACCTCGTGGATTTGGCAGCTCTTCGCTGGCTGCGAGCGGCTCCCCGCTCCATGTGCTCCGCTCCCGGGCACCCGCCCTCCTCTCAAAGCTGCCCCCCGTCCACGCTACCCCCTCCTCCTCCGCCGACAACCTTCCTCCCCCCGGCCGCCTGCCCTCCAAGCCACCCCGCCACGTGTCCCCCCCAACTGCTGCCGCCACCTCGTCCCTCCCATGGAGCACCAAGGAAACCCCCCCACACACCCCGCTGTTGCGACCAGACAACTGCGAGCCTGCCCCCAGACCCCGACTGAGCAGTGCAGGGAGGAGGGACGTTGGGTATATTGGTCTCACTGCCACCTCTTGGTACTTTTGTAACTGGGCCCACCGACACCTGCTTATGTGTAGACCGGGGGGGGGGGGGCGGCGGTCTGATCGCTTCTTGTGGGGGTGGTAGCTATTAGTCGTACGGAAGTCCCTTGTGACTGTCCAGACCCATTGATTTCAGCCTCCAGCCACCCCAGCGGTATCCCGCGGCTGCACAGAGCACGTGTTTCTGCCGTGGCTGTTGTCATCCCGGCGGCACGAAAAGCCACAGCCAGGAGGAGAGGGCATTGGCTGCTGAAGAGCGACCAACCACACACCCATCTCCTTGTGTCGGATCTGACCGGAGCGTGGGGTTTTGGTTGGTCTTCTTCAAAGCATCCCACCCTTTCTCGTCCCGATTCCATATTCTCTGCTGCTGCTTTCCCGCCCCCACCTGGAGATAGCAGGAGCTTGCTGATTTTACGACTTTAGGCAAGTCCTGAGCCTGGAAAGGGGAAAGTCTCCGATCCTCCCCCGTGGTACCCACGGCATGAATGGCCACACAAGCATGCACCAACTCAAACACTGATTCCCCCCGCGCTGCAACTGATTCTAAAACAACGCTCGAGAGATAAATTCCGAACACATCATAGCCTCCCCCAAAATAAAACTCAGTCCACCCACCACCCCTTTCCGCCATGCACCCCATCCTCCATGCATCTCCACGCACCCCGCTCTGTGCATCCTGAGCCACCCCATCCTCCCCACGCGGAGAATAAAAGGCCTTCCCCTTCGTGTAGCTCCCTCAAAACACCCCCGTCCGTGCACCCAGCCCTCCCTCCATCCTCTCCCCCCCGCAGGCAAGCAGCCAGTCCCTGCCCTGAGTGCTCGGTCACCTACTTGTGCCCAGGAAACAGTCTGTAAACCTCCTAAAGCAGCTTGTAGAAGAAGATCCATCTTCCATGTCTGGCCTTAGCAGCAGGGGAGACGAGAAGGAGAGGAAGGAGCCTCTATGCCGCTGCCTAGGGGTCCTGCTCCTGCCGGGGCCGTCTCCTCTGATCCCGTCGCCGCGGGCGGCTGCTGCTGCAGCACCCAGGAAATTGTAGGACCACAGACGAGAGGCAGCTGGGGCCAGGAGGAGCCGCGGCTGGTGCTGCCGGGGTCCGGCGGCTGGAGAGGGGAGCAGCAAGCCCTGGATGGAGGAAGAGAAGAACAGCCTGCTCCTGCTGCTGCTCCTGCTGCTGGGATGGACGATCAAGGGAGCTGCTGCTTCGGCTCCTCCAACATCTCCTCCTCCTGCCGCCTCTCCTCCTCCCCCCTTTCCTTGGAGACTTGCGAGCGCAGAGGCAGGGGAGGGGGGGAGGAGAGGAGGAGGCGGCGGCAAGAAGCGAAGGGAAGAGGGAGCAGGGGCGGGGAAGAAGGGGGCTGGAGGAGCCCGGCGAGGAGCGGCGGCGACTCTGGGGACGATGCTGGAGGAGGCGGCGGCGGCTGCGGCCGTCCCCGCGGCGCGGCGGCTGTTTGGGAGCAGGGCAGAGGAGGAGCTGCAGGCAGCCGAGCCGCTTCTCGGAGGAGGAGGAGCCCGGGCGCTGCCTCCGCTGCTCTGCCCACAGGAGGGGACAGTGCCGGAGCCGGGCTTTTCCCCGGCGGCAGCCAGGGGGGCCTGGGGGCGGGCTGAGAGCAGCCTCTCGGGGTTGGACATCTGCCCGCCCGGAGGCAGGACGTTGGCCGGCGACACGCGAGCGGAGGGGAGAGGCGCGGCGGGCGAGGCGCTCTCCCTGCCCCCCAGCAGATTCCCCCCGGGAAACAGCTTCACCCCCCTCCCCCCGCTTTAGGGCGGAGGGGCTACGGCGCTGCTGCTGCGGCTGGTCGCGAAGCGGCTCCGCCCCGGGTCCCCCCCCCCCCGGGGGCCCCCGCGCCGGCACGCGCTCGCCTCGCGATTTCAAGACAGCTGGAGCGTCTTCCCCGCCATGCAAATATTTCCGTGCGTGTGTCTGCGAGGGAGGCGGAGAACCTGGCCGCCGCCGCGCGCCCTGCAGCTCCGGCCCCCGCCGCCAGAAACCGCCCACTGGCGGAGCGCTCGCTGCCCCGGCTGCCTCCGCGCCTCTCACGGCCCGCCCGGCCGCCGGAGCCGCAGCACGCGCGCTACCCCCGGGAAACGCTCGGGCTTTGGGTTTTTCTCTCTTACGAAGAGCGGGAGGGGGAAAAAAAATCCTTCCTAGGGGGTCCCGTGACCGAGACAGTTCCAGCTGCGGAGCTCAAAGAGGCTGGGGGTGAGCAGATGCGATGCAGCAGCGGCGATGGGAGCGTGAGGTAGAGGACTGCTGGGAGCATAGTCCACTCTCCGCTAAACACCACCGCCCCCTTCTCTCGCTTTATATAGAGAGACATAATGATGTGCATAACCACACTCCCCCCCCTTCATTTATTATTTTATCTGAGTCTCCAAGTTTCTATTACGCTCATGAAGCCAGAAAAATAGTTCACACGTTTGAAACCCACCCCCACCCCCCAATAAACCTCCTTCTGCCCCGCCCCACCCAGAGCTATACCCTGATCTCCCACGCCGGGTGGTGCAAATCTGATGTAAATGCATTAAATTCGCTAGAATTACTCCAGATTTACATGGAGCGTAACTGGCAACGGGATGGGGGTGGGGGAAGAGGAGGCGTGCATGCAAGAGTGGCACATTAAAGTTTGTGGTTGAATTTAGGGCATATACACTCAGTGGTCAAATGAAGTAAAAGATCGCTTTAAGAAGGCTACGCAAACAAAACAACACAGCCACCACAAACAAAGAAACCCAACCTTGGCTCTGCTTGAGCTGATGCCTCACTAATGGGAGACCCCTGGACAAACCCCATGGTGGCTTTCCAGGCTCTCTCAGTTAGCAGCACATGGACCTATCAACACCGCACAGTTTAGGACCCACAAAGAAATGACAAATAGCAAAGCGGGGTGTTTGGAAAATAAACCTCAGTTGATCAGAGTGTCAGACAAAACAATACCTAATAATGGGGAGGTCTGTGCCGGGCAGCAGTGACCCAAGCACATCCTCTGGAGAGGTTGGACACGGGGCGGGTTGAGGAGCTCCACAACAAGGCTACACAATCCAGATTTCGTTCTCACTTCAAATATTTTTAAGCACCACATAGAAAAGGAAAAGATAGGGGAAGTTTTAAATATGCCCTTCCTGCCCTTCACCCTCAAAAGGGGGGGGGGGCTTACTGCAGTTACAATCCGATATGGATAAGTATAAACAGCCAAACAAAACAGTACCACGCGCAGAGTTACAACAGGATGTAAGGAGAACTGCTCCCTGTAGTAATAACGTCCTTCGCACATTTTAATACCCTAATGCTGTCCCCCCCTCCCCCACCGTAGAAAAGTTTTACTCTCTCTAAGGTGCATGGTTAAAAACAAACTGTTACAAAGTTCAGGGGTTTGATATTGTCTTCAGTAGAAATCAACTGCCTGCCTGCCTTTAGTTAAGCTAGCCATTCGTGAAATATTCCCCCATTATTTTATCATTTTTGTTTCTAAATCGTAGTGAAAATTCGTTAGCTAACGGAAATTAGTCTCATCAGGAATTATATCAACATTAGAAATTCCCAGGGAAAAGAAAATACAGCCACCGACTTGCTTATTAAAGAGAGCTGCGTTTACATTGGGATGGCCGTTCTTTCATGGAGAAAAAAACTTGTTCTCGCAAGGAAACTATTTTCCCCAGACATCCAGCAGTGTAAAATCCACAAACAAGCTCGTCTACTGTTCCTTTCTTATTCTGACAGTTGAGTCCCCGGTGCTGGGGGCATTTCCTTGCATTTGCTGTTGTTGGGGGGGGGGGGAGGAGTGGAGGATTTGCAGCAACCTCCTGAAAAGAGGTCCGATCCTATATTAGGTTCAAAAGGTATTAGCTAAGAAATTTAGTATTAATAGCAGTCGCATCCAAAGAGCCGTTTTCCAAACCCTTAGCTCTTCCTCCAAAAAAGAAAAAAGTCCTATTACAACTCTATCAAATTCAGACCATAACAAATATATTTTTCCTTGGGTAGCACACACATTTTTGCTATACTATCCCAAATTTAAATGAGGTCTTCATTAGTCTAATATAAGCATTTAATATAAACTTCCCTCCTTTACTAGATTCAGTCTCATCTTCAGTTATTATTTACTCCCCCTCCCTATTTGCCAGTTTTAGTATATAGAGCAAGCTACCTACAGTTCTCTACGCTTTTGCAAAACTGATAAGAAAGGTCTCTTTTTTAAAAAATCCTCATTATAGCAATGCCTTGTTAAATGCTTTTAGAGCTATTACTGGGAGAACAAACCAAACTCTTTAATTAAAGATGATTCAAATTTACATTCCTGCATATAATAAGCCACCATAAACTGAGTTAACATAAAAAGTCAAGGTCTAATTTGAACTCACAAAAGCAAAGAAATTATTCTTTACTTACCCTTTTGTGCTCACACATTGGAACGGGGATAGTATTTCTGTGGACTAATTTCCTTTGTTTTGATTTTTCTATAATAATGTAAAATAAGGGGAATTTGTTTAATTATATGTATATGGACCTATTGAGGCTCTTTCAGAGACCTGTTGAGTTTTGCGCATTATTCTTATATTTAAACACAGTATACTGTAAAATCAGATCAGCATTAGTATGTGCATAATGGATTAGAATTACAGAACATTTCTGCATTTTGCATGCTCTTTTTGAATTGGTATCACAACACTAGCTCACATTTGCATATTATGGATTTATAATACTAATCCATAGAAAAAGCATGAATTTCAGAAGTATTTGTATGAGTATTAGCACTTATCTGTATTACATGTATATAGTATTATACATATATAATCTATTGCATATCTATCATACGTTCATATTGATAAGTTGTGTTACATGCATACTTTATATATGTGACTGCACGTATTAAAAGGGTCTTGGTCTACATGATACAATAACTAATTTTAAAATATATTTTTGTCAGACACAAAAAAAACCAGCTGTAACTAGTAATAGTCTGTTTTCCTCTAGGTCCACCTTTACCTCTCCATGGACCTAAATATTTAATTGCCAGGTTTCATTCCTGAGTTAATTGTTATGGCTAATTTATTTATAAACCCCCTGAACACAGGGGTTTATATTAAGAATCCTGAAAAAGTTGACAATTGCAATTGAGAAAGAGAACTACTTATAATCTTTCCATTTTAACCCTTCTCCCCGAAGTAGCTACTTATTTTCCACTCAAAAATACTAACACAAAAGTAAGATTTTGTCCTTTATTGTAATAATACAATTATTTTTACTTATTACTTCAGGTACAGTTTTTAAAAGGCTAGGAGGACTACTATTTCAGTTTAAGGATCAAAGCCCTGATGTATCATCACCATTAACCCTGAAAATTATCAAATGAGATGGTATTTCTCTCAAGATCATACAACCCTCCGAGTGAAATACTTTTGTCAGTTATTTGAATGCTTGTAACTGTGGAAAACAATCCACACAGTTTGCAAAATTTTTGTTCAAGAGATCAAAACAGATTAGAGAACTCATTTTAAAAAAACAGAAACAGAGGTTGGCAGGTTTTGGTAAAGTTGCTATCCTACATATATAACCTATTTTTGCCTAAAAATGCTGAATTGAAATACAGAAAAACAAAAACAGTGGATTTGCTTTCATGACTCACACTTTCCATTTCATACTGTTTGACTTTTTGTCAAAACAGCTTAATAACTGTAATTTCACATATATATTGAAGTTGGACAGAAAGTAAATACTTTTGTTTGCTTGAATGTGAATATGTTATTTCTTGTGAATCAATCAGGATTCCTAGAGATTTATAGAATAATACAATTCCTTTACAAAAGATTTAGTTAGTTTACAGAAAGAAGAGATTAGTGAATGGTGTTTTATTGTTGCAACCTATTTTTAAACGCATATATTTTGCTGACATAAATTTGTAAGCTCTTCAGGGCAAGGACCTTGTCTTTATTTCTGTCTGTAAACCACCTAGTAGAACCAAATACATTAATGAGCTGTCAATTGCTAAGCAAATATCTGTAGTTACTGTTACAAAATATTTAATAATAAAATATCTTACAAAGAAGAAGAAGACTGTCAAATTAGAGTAAAACTCTCAACAAGGAAAATCATCACCAAAAATTAAAGATACCAAGCCATCCAAAATCCACCTTTATTGTGTTTAGGTATTGCAGTCAGTATGGGATTCAATTAATTAAATTAGTTACTGAATCTCTACATTTTCAGTGCATGTTTTCAGAAACCCTACTAGACTCTGAAAATCTGTGTTAAGTCCCTGTATTGTTGCTTATCCAAAAGTATAGCTGATTGAACAGTATTAATCAAACCAAACATTGTCATAGTTTGGCTTTTTATATTATGTTATACACAAATACTCTTCCCCCCTCCCCCTCCCTTCCCCCCCCCCCCCCCCCCGGCACAAATCATTCATACTCCATTGAGGATGTATTCTATATTTGTAAGAAATCACCAGATTCTCCAGACAAATAGTTTTCAGGCCAAGAGTTGTTTGCAAACTGTTCATTTCATTTATGTATTATTCATTAATTATTTGTTATTCATGGATGATTGGTCCCATAATATTGTTTCTGCTTTCTGACTAAATAACTGCAGCATTATTAGAACAACAAATAGTGAATAATGAAAATAAAATTTTATAAGATCTACATTTGAGAACTTTTCTTGATTTGAGAACATTTCATGAATGCCTGGTGATTATCTGAATAATCAGGAATAAATCAACAGAAAATCATATTTGAGTCACAAACAGATTTGTGAATAAACAATTTTTTCATTATTTGACCAGCTCTATTCAAAACCCAGTATAACACAACTGCTAGTGCCACTGTGGAATGATGGGGCTGTTACAACAATAGTGCACAATCCTACATGCTTTGTATCTCATAGAAACTCCCATGGACTTCAACACCACTTTTGGGTGTGTAAAGAACGCAGAATCAGCCCTGAATCTAAGAAATCAAACAAACTTTTCTTGTACAAAAATAAATAAAAAAGTTAAAATGATCCTTCCTACCCACCTGATTCAGATGTGTGCATCCCTCCGAGAACAAATGATACCAATACAATATGGTCAAAATGTATTCTAGATGGCATTTGCAGTTACAAATGTTGATTCTGATCCTGTAAGAGCTCCCCATACAGAACTCCCATTGAAGTCATCATGAATTCTGTATTCAGTGCACTTACATCATTAGAAATATTATGAAAAGCAGTTTGTGTGCCTATCCAGGAGCTACTTTACAACAACAACAGTTTGGGGGGTTTTTTTGTTTGATTATTTTTAAACATAGTTAACCAACAAACACCCCAAATTTGCCTAATTCCACTTGTAAACCATGACTTTTCAGGAAAGACAGCAAAGTAGGCTGTCTGATGTCTGGCCCCCATTGTCTGTTCCTCTGCCTGGTAAATACTCCTGTCTCTGAGCTGCCTCCATCCTGGAGCCCACTCTGTGCAAACCTGGTCTACTCCCTTGAAAGAATAAAGAAAAACAGCCAGAGAAAGGGAAGGGCAAATTTAGCAAAATCTAAGACTGAAGTCATCCAGAATTCAAGATTCAGCAGATGAGAGAGATGGTTTCCGCGTGGGTTAGAGAGGGGCCGCAGCTGTGAAATGTAACCTGCTGGAAAAGTGGAGCTGTAACCAGAAAGTGGAGGGGTGGGGGGTGCAGGGAGGAGGAAGAGGCAGAAAGATAAAGACAGATAAGACTCTGTCCTAGCACTGAGTAAATACCACCTTTAAAGAAATCCCTTATGTAAAAATCCTTTGTAATTCAATAACAGTGACAGCCTTTTTATAGTTTTTTTCTGCTAAATTATCTTACAAAATGTAATGATTATATCTCAGCTACCAAATTCCATAGAGTGATAAAAAAGCCCCACTATATAAAGGACATTCTTCTTTATTAAATTCTATAATATTTTTGAATAATCTATACAGAATACTTTTGGTTTAATCCCTATTACATTCTGTAGCACACTCTCATGTGGGGATTACTCAAAGATTTATAAATCAAAAGCATGAATTCAATACAAGGGTATACACCAACCATTTTATTTAATTTCCACATTCAAACGAGCTAATTCTTGTTCCAAGGTCATTGACTAAAAGAGAAAGTGTTTAGAATACTCACACAAGTATGTATTTACAGAACTATTCATGCTGCTGGCCATTTTGAAGGCTCTTTATGAGTTTGGGAGGCATCTAATCCAAGAGAAGAAACAATACAGTTTGATTTATGGTGACCAGAATCACTCACAAGGTGCAAATAAGGAAGTACAAATACCCAAAGCAATACTTGCAGCAAATAATTTGTGAGCATCTCATAGGCTGCAATATGTTCAAATAAAACTGTTAATTGAATAATTCAAAATACTGAACACATTCTTAAAAATCACAGATCACTGGCAAATAGGAAAAAAGGGGGGGGGCTAAAGTATGAATATATTGCTCATTCTGTGTAGTTCCCCCAGCTCTGCTCATCTCACTCTGCAATATGGCAGCTGACAGAATATGTATTCATAGGTACGAATAGATACAAAATATTTAAAACTTTCACAGGAGTCTGTTCAGTAGCAGTTATTCTTTAATGTTAATGATATATTCATTTTCATAGATTTTTTTATAGTTGGTTGGAAAATATATTACCCCCCTTACAGAAAATTTTAATTTGGGGGTGGGGGGGGAACTGAAAAAACAAAAAGGGTTCAATTTTTAACTTTTTTTTAAAACAAAAATTCATAATTCCCCATGGAAAGCAGGTAACTTGTGGGGAAAAAAAATCCCCACCCACCATTTGGTCAAAAAACCCAATCTTCCATCAAAAAACATTTTGACAGAAAAGTTTTGATTTAATATTGCAGACTCTGTTTAAAAAAAAAAACAAACCAAACCAAATGTTATCGTTAAAAACAGGAAAAGGTTGGTACCAATGCACAAATTGAATTCTGAGTCTGACTTTCTTTTTAGTCATGTGCTTGGATTTGTTCACTCTAAAAAGATCATGTAAACCTAAGCAGCCAAAGAAAATATAAATTTTGTGGCTTCTTCCACCTTGTCTGTCACCATGAAATACACAGGTCAGACATTGCATAGTTTTTAGGTGGTTGGTTGTTTGTTTCGGGGCCGGGGGGGGGGAGATTGAGCAGGGGAGAAGAGAGAGAATTTTTTTTTTTTTAATTTCAATGGTCAAAATAAAGGACATAAAAATCACTAGCGAAGGACTGACACCTTCTGTCTAACAAATGGAACCGTAATAAATAATAATAATAATATCTAGCTCACACAGAGTTTTCTGGCAGCAAAAGGTTTTACAAGGAAGGTCAGTACTATTTCCCCCACCACCACTTTACAGATGGGGAAACTGAGGCACAGATTTCAGGGTAACAGCCATGTTAGTCTGTATTCGCAAAAAGAAAAGGAGTACTTGTGGCACCTTAGAGACTAACCAATTTATTTGAGCATAAGCTTTCATGAGCTACAGCTCACTTCATCGGATGCAGCTTATGCTCAAATAAATTGGTTAGTCTCTAAGGTGCCACAAGTACTCCTTTTCTTTTTGAGGCACAGAGGTGAATTGTTATACCTTACACAAGTTCCCCCAGCAGGCCAGTGGCAGATCTCCTCAGTCCTAGTCTAGTGCTCTGTTCACTAGGCCAGCCATCAGCTTTAACAGTAACATTTAGAACATACCTTGTTATTTGTATAACAAAAGTTCCACAAACAAAGTAAGCTCTTTGAGGCAGGGCCATCTTTTTTGTTTGTTTGTAGAACCTATAGCACAATAGGACCCTTGATGAGAACTCATAGGTGCTCTTGCAATACAAATTATAAACAGCAGCAGCAGGCAGCAATGTGGAAAGCAGAATCAGGAAACTGATGCTATTAAAACAGCCATTTTTGTTATGCAAATAAAAATAAAACCAGGCTATCAGTATTTTTGTAATCCTATTTTTCAACTGTAATATGCAAATAATTTATAAAAATCCAATGATTACAATTATGTATCTGCTAAGTGACAAGTAATATTGATGTGTTATTTCAATTCAGTAATTAATCAGCACACCTACACTAGGTTGAGAGAGAGTTAGGATCCCTCTATACAGAACATACCTAAGAAAACCAAAAAAGCAAGGAAATGAAAAGGTAAGGCATCTAACATGACGTATCTTTTACTCCTCCACCCAGTGACACACATCTGACTACTACACAACTACTGTATCCCACAGACAACCCACCACAACCTCAACCCTGCTCCAATTGGCATACCAACCTTCCAGTGCCCTTTCCTAAACTCACCACCCACTATGAACATCCAGACTTCTCCTGTTCTGCACAGTTTTGGAAAATTGCACTTGTGGTTAGGTTTCAGAGTAACAGCCGTGATAGTCTGTATCCGCAAAAAGAACAGGAGTACTTGTAGCACCTTAGAAACTAAGAAATTTATTTGAGCATAAGCTTTTGTGGGCTACAGCCCACTTAATCAGATGCATAGAATGGAGCATATAGTAATAGGATATGTATACATACAGAGAATATGAAAAGGTGGAAGTTGCCAGACCAACTTTAAGAGGCTAATTAATTAAGATGAGCTATTATCAGCAGGAGAAAAAAAATTAATTAAGATGGCCATCAGATGACACCACTGTTGTCTAGAATACATATTAAATATATATACACAGGCACACAGGATTGACACCTTATGGTCCCCTAGGCACAGCATCTTCAGTGCCCCTTCCCCACCCACAGAACCTCCCCCTGCCCCCACTCCACTGCCCAGCACCTCCCACAAACTCTTAATATACTGTAAAAAATGGCAGGAAAGTTTGGAGAGATTAGATAGAAATATTGAGATCTTGCAGTTGTTTGTAGTATACCACTAGGTTAATAAATAAAATAAAATAATAATAATAAATTACTTATTTTTGAAGCAATTTCTCTTGAGCCTTCACAGTAAGATACAGAAAAGAAAGACTGCACAGTTCAGCATAGTCCACTAGACTCAATCTCTAAAGTGTCCTCAGTGAAAACTGATTTTGCTAGAGAGACTATGCAGGAATGAAATCCTGCAACTAAAAAACTGTGGGTTTCATATGTATATGATCAGATGAGTGCCATTGTCATAAATATAAAGGGAAGGGTAACCATCTTTCTGTATACAGAACTATAAAATCCCTCCTGGCCAGAAGCAAAACCCTTTCACCTGTAAAGGGTTAAGAAGCTAAGATAACCTCGCTGGCACCTGACCAAAATGACCAATGAGGAGACAAGTTACTTTCAAAGCTGGGAGTGGGGGGAACAAAGGGTCTGTCTGTCTGTGTGATGCTTTTGCTGGGACCAGGTCAGGAATACTCTTCAGAACTTCTGTTAAGTTAGTAAGTAATCTAGCTAGAAATGCATTAGATTTCCTTTTGTTTAAATGGCTGGTAAATAAGCTGTGCTGAATGGAATGTATATTCCTGTTTTTGTGTCTTTTTGTAACTTAAGGTTTTGCCTAGAGGGATTCTCTATGTTTTGAATCTGATTACCCTGTAAGGTATTTACCATCCTGATTTTACAGAGGTGATTCTTTTACTTTTTTTTTTAATTAAAATTCTTCTTTTAAGAACCTGATTGATTTTTCATTGTTCTTAAGATCCAAGGGTTTGGGTCTGTGTTCACCTATGCAAATTGGTGAGGATTTTTATTAAGCCTTCCCCACGAAAGGGGGTGTAGGGCTTGGGGCGATATTTTTTTTGGGGGGGGGGAGGGAAGACATCTCCAGGTGGGCTTTTTCCCTGTTCTTTGTTTAACATGCTTGGTGATGGCAGCATGAGGTTCAAGGACAAGGCAAAGTTTGTACCTTGGGGAAGTTTTTAACCTAAGCTGGTAAGAAGAAGCTTAGGGGGTCTTTCATGCAGGTCCCCACATCTGTACTCTAGAGTTCAGAGTGGGGAAGGAACCTTGACATCCATACTGCTTCTAGCCATAGAAAATAGTCAAATCCACAAACTGACATATGGTGCTTGACAACCCCTTGAATTTCTGATTTCCAGGGAGCAGTAAAACTATAGCAACGCAACAGTTCCAATATCCCGGTCACATCAGATGATCCCTATATCTGATCTGACTAGTGCACACAAAAGTGTCATTGTCTATCATTACCTTTTTTTTGTAAAGACAGATTGACATTCAGACTAAACAGATTAGGGCAGGAGCAGCTTTAGGTTTTTATTTGTGGAAAAAGGATTAGTTTGTGAGACCACAAAACCTTATAGTGAAACAAAAGCTGTTTGTGGGAGTTTTTCACAAGTTATTCTAACCTAACTCATGGCTTAACTGGATGTGACTTCACTACAGAAAATCTAGGGGTGTTTATTAGAAAAGCCAGATACCTGCTGCCAGTAGCTTTTGCAACCTGTCGGTCTCCTGTCCTTCAGCATCATGGCCTAACGCAATATGGATGCAGAGTTCGAAGACCATCTCTCACCTACAAAAATGACAAAGAGTTGATTCTCTACCTTCAGAGGGAGTTTACATCTGTTGCTGTTTAGATTCTCTAGAACTCCAGAGAAAGAGTGACAGATTACCACTTTAATCCATCTCTCAGACAAGACTTTTAAAAAAGGGGAGCCATGAAAACATTTAAATGGGACAAAAATTAGCACATATTTGAAAATGAAGCAGATTAGGTAGATGAAAAGTTGAGGTGAGTAAAACCTTTAGGAACAGACCATTTGTCGTACCACGTAAGACCACTGGTACATTATATCTGCAGTCCCATCTCTGGCAGCTTTTAATGGCAGATAAAAGCCATAATGCAGTTTCAGTTTATTGCACTTTTATTTATTTATAGGTATTTCTAAGACACTCATGATTGTAGTACCTCAGTGCTTCACAAATATTCATGAATTTGACCTCTTAACACCCCTGCAAAGTACATATTAATTACATGTAAAGAAAAACAGGGAGGTTAAAATGACTTTCCCAAGGTCATGCAGGAAGTCTGTGGCAGAGTCAGGGGAAAAAACTGGCACCCTGGTTCCCAGCTCAGTATTTTACTTACAAAGCCACCTTAATACCCTTCTTCTCTCTCCTTCAGTGGAGAAGAATTAGTAATTCCTTCCTGATTCCTGTGGTGATCAGCTTACAGCCAAAAGCATAGTGTGTGTTATCCTTATGTTAACATGCTTAACTGCAGATAGCGTTATTCGTCATAGAACTATCCAGTTCTTTTAAAAATTCAGCTACAGTATCTGATTATGGCCTCCCACAGGAGCAAACTGTAGAGACTTTCATGGCACAGTGTACACAGGGGTAGAAAACTGAAGCACATGGAGCCCAACACCCTTTCAGTTTTAGGGAACCTTGAGTAATCCCATTAAGAACCACTTTTAAGAAAGGGAATTTAATACTAAAGTGTTGACCTCTATTTGACCTTTCCATACAGACTTTCTTGCTACTTATTAGGGCTGTCATGTAATCACAGTAAACTCATGTGATTAACTCAAAAAAATTAATCACTGTTAATCATAGTTTTAATCACACTGTTAAACAATAGAAATGTATTCTATATTTTGGATGTTTTTCTACATTTTCATATATATTGTATTTTGTGTTGTAATTGAAATCAAAGTATATATTTTTATTACAAATATTTGCACTGTAAAACTGATAAACAAAAGACACAGTATTTTTCAATTCACCTCATACAAGTACTGTAGAGCAGTTTAGAAATAGATTTCTTGTGTTACATATCTGCACTCAAAAACAAAACAATGTAAAACTTCAGAGCCTACAGTCCTCTCAGTCCTACTTCTTGTTCAGCCAATCGCTAAGACAAACAAGTTTGTTTACGTATCAGAGGGGTAGCCATGTTAGTCTGGATCTGTAAAAGCGGCAAAGAGTCCTGTGGCACCTTCTAGGCTAACAGACGTATTGGAGCATAAGCTTTCATCGGTGAATACCCACTTCGTCAGATGCATGTAGTGGAAATTTCCACTACATGTAGTTTGTTTACATTTACTGAGATAATGCTGCCCTCTTTATTTACAGATTTCAGAGTAACAGCCGTGTTAGTCTGTATTCGCAAAAAGAAAAGGAGTACTTGTGGCACCTTAGAGACTAACCAATTTATTTGAGCATGAGCTTTCGTGAGCTACAGCTCACTTCATCAGATGCATACCGTGGAAACTGCAGCAGACTTTATATATACACAGAGAATATGAAACAATACCTGGAACTCCTGGGCGCCCCATCATTTCAGGCATTGGCACCCTGACAGCAGGATTGTCTGGCTATGTAGACTCCCTCCTCAGGTCCTACGCTACCAGCACTCCCAGCTACCTTCGAGACACCACTGACTTCCTGAGGAAACTTCAATCCATCGGTGATCTTCCTGATAACACCATCCTGGCCACTATGGATGTAGAAGCCCTCTACACCAACATTCCACACAAAGATGGACTACAAGCCGTCAGGAACACTATCCCCGATAATGTCACGGCTAACCTGGTGGCTGAACTTTGTGACTTTGTCCTTACCCATAACTATTTCACATTTGGGGACAATGTATACCTTCAGATCAGCGGCACTGCTATGGGTACCCGCATGGCCCCACAGTATGCCAACATTTTTATGGCTGATTTAGAACAACGCTTCCTCAGCTCTCGTCCTCTAAAGCCCCTACTCTACTTGTGCTATATTGATGACATCTTCATCATCTGGACCCATGGAAAAGAAGCCCTTGAGGAATTCCACCATGATTTCAACAATTTCCATCCCACCACCAACCTCAGCCTGGTCCAGTCCACACAAGAGATCCACTTCCTGGACACTACAGTGCTAATAAACAATGGTCACATAAACACCACCCTATACCAGAAACCTACTGACCGCTATTCCTACCTGCATGCCTCCAGCTTTCACCCTGACCACACCACACGATCCATCGTCTACAGCCAAGCTCTGCGATACAACCGCATTTGCTCCAACCCCTCAGACAGAGACAAACACCTACAAGATCTCTGTCAAGCTTTCTTACAACTACAATACCCACCTGCGGAAGTAAAGAAACAGATTGATAGAGCCAGAAGAGTTCCCAGAAGTTACCTACTACAGGACAAGCCTAACAAAGAAAATAACAGAACGCCACTAGCCGTCACCTTCAGCCCCCAACTAAAACCCCTCCAACGCATTATTAAGGATCTACAACCTATCCTAAAGGATGACCCAACACTCTCACAAATCTTGGGAGACAGGCCACTCCTTGCCTACAGACAGCCCCGCAACCTGAAGCAAATACTCACCAACAACCACATACCACACAACAGAACCACTAACCCAGGAACTTATCCTTGCAACAAAGCCCGTTGCCAATTGTGCCCACATATCTATTCAGGGGACACCATCACAGGGCCTAATAACATCAGCCACACTATCAGAGGCTCGTTCACCTGCACATCCACCAATGTGATTTATGCCATCATGTGCCAGCAATGCCCCTCTGCCATGTACATTGGTCAAACTGGACAGTCTCTACGTAAAAGAATAAATGGACACAAATCAGATGTCAAGAATTATAACATTCATAAACCAGTCGGAGAACACTTCATGTCTGTGATTGCGTGACCAGAGAGATTGAAGGTCGCTATCTTAAAACAAAAAAACTTCAAATCCAGACTCCAGCGAGTAACTGCTGAATTGGAATTCATTTGCAAATTGGATACTATTAATTTAGGCTTAAATAGAGACTGGGAGTGGCTAAGTCATTATGCAAGGTAGCCTATTTCCTCTTGTTCCCCCCCCCCAGATGTTCTGGTTTAACTTGGATTTAAACTTGGAGAGTGGTCAGTTTGGATGAGCTATTACCAGCAGGAGAGTGAGTTTGTGTGTGTATGAGGGTGGGTTTTTGGAGGGGGGTGAGGGAGTGAGAGAACCTGGATTTGTGCAGGAAATGGCCTAACTTGATTATCATGCACAATGTGTAAAGAGTTGTCACTTTGGATGGGCTATCACCAGCAGGAGAGTGAATTTGTGTGGGGGGGTGGAGGGTGAGAAAAGCTGGATTTGTGCTGGAAATGGCCTAACCTGATGATTACTTTAGATAAACTATTACCAGCAGGACAGTGGGGTGGGAGGAGGTATTGTTTCATATTCTCTGTGTATATATAAAGTCTGCTGCAGTTTCCACGGTATGCATCTGATGAAGTGAGCTGTAGCTCACGAAAGCTCATGCTCAAATAAATTGGTTAGTCTCTAAGGTGCCACAAGGACTCCTTTTCTTTATTTACAGTGTCACCAGAAAGGGAGAACAGGCATTTGCATGGCACTTCTGTAGCCGGCATTGCCAGATATGCTAAATATTCATATGCCCCTTTATGCTTCTGCCACCATTCCAGAGGATGTGCTTCCATGCTGATGACGCTCGTTAAAAAAAAAATGCATTAATTAAATGTGACTGAACTCCTTGAGGGAGAATTGGATGTCCCATGCTCTGTTTTACCTGCATTCTGCCATATATCTCACGTTATAGCAGTCTCAGATGATGATCCAGCATATGTTCATTTTAAGAACACTTTCACTGCAGATTTGACAAAATGCAAAGAAGGTACCAATGTGAGATTTCTAAAGACGGCTACAGTATTCAACCCAAGGTTTAAGAATCTGAAGTGCCTTCCAAAAATCTGAGAGGGATGAGGTGTGGAGCATGCTTTCAGAAGTCTTAAAGCAACACTCTGATGCGGAAACTACAGGACCCAAACCAACAAAAAGAAAATCAACCTTCTGCTGGTGGCATCTGAATATGCGTCAGTCCGCACTGCTTTGGATTGTTATCCAGCAGAACCAGTCATCAGCATGGACGCATGTCCCCTGGAATGGTGGTTGAAGCATGAAGGGACATATGAATATTTATCACATCTGGCACGTAAATAGAATGCCTGTTCTCACTTTCAGGTGACATTGTAAACAAGAAACAGGCAGCATTATCTCCTGAAAATGTAAACAAACTTGTTTGTCTAAGCGATTGGCTGAACAAGAAGCAAGACTGAGTCAACTCGCAGACTCTAAAATTTTACATTGTTTTGTTTAATATAATTCTACAGTTGCAAGTTCAACTTTCATGATAAAGAGACTGCACTGCAGTACTAGTATCAGGTGAATTGTCAAATACTATCTTTTTACAGTGCAAATATTTGTAATAAAAATAAATACAAAAGTGAGCACTGTACACCTTGTATTCTGTGTTGTAATGGAAATCAATATATTTGAAAATGTAGAAAACATCCAAAAATATTTAAATACATGGTATTCTATTATTGTTTCACAGTGTGATTAATCGCTTGACAGCCCTACTAGCTATACATCACACCTGGTAGCCTTTTAACCAAACATCTGATCCAACAGAAGTGTGATTTTTCAAAACCACTCTTAATGCTGGGACTCAACTCAGCTTCCTCCACTGTGGACTACCAGCACATCTTCCCAAGACCCCTCTACAGAATGTTAAATACATCATGTGTGTTAGTTTCTTAATTTCATTTTACATGAAATTTTAAAACTCCTAGCAACAGTAACTTCACTATAATCTCAGAAGGAGCTCTTGTTTTATTTGTACGATCATTGTGTGATTTAAAGCAGTCAGGGTTCAGCAGATACATTTGCTTAAATGACAGCTTGTTCTTTGGGTTTTCTGGCATGTCACACACAAAATGTGAAGAGGAAAAACAATTTACTGCCAGATTGTCACCCAAGAATTAGTAATATTTATTAACAATAACTAATTGATTTCATAAGATAACATAGTAATCTTATACTTTCCTCACAGATAGAAGAATTAGCCTTATACATTTAAATATAACAAAATATTTAAACCATGTGGTAAGGGCAGAGTCTTGAAACACTGCATTGCTTTTAGTGCAATTTCATACACTTCTGACATGTTTCTTGGACCTTGTATATTCTTTCAGCCACTGGTGTAGCTGCACTGGTAGAAAACGCCATTGTGGACATGAGTCTCACAGGAGGGACATAATTTGCATTAGTGCAAATTGTATTCACTTCAGGGGGTTGCCCCAATGCAGTTACTCCACTGGTTGAAATCCTAGTGTAGGCAAGGCCTTGTTAGTATGCAGAATAAGTTTCAATAAAGATCAAGACAGAGGGGATGGTGAATTCTGTAACACTGCAACTTGCTCCAAGACACCGGTTTCAAAAGACATGTTGAAATGGTTACTGTTCTGGGCCACAGTGCAGCCACCTCTGGGGTGCCCCCCATGGCCTCACAGGGGCCCTGAAAGAAGCCCCTTGCCCCTGTTGCTGGGGAGCATTCTCCTCCCTGTTTCTCTCCCAGGTATGGTTTATGCACTTGCCTGGAGACATCAGCAGGCTTATCTCTCCATCACAGTGCATACTTCATCTTCAGCTCTCTTCATCTTCCTCTGCTGCTCTCAGCCTTCAGCTTCCTCCAGCACTCTTGGGTCTGGAAAAAATTTAGGGGACCCTGAACTGCCTTCTTTCCTTCTGTTTTCACCAGCCTGCTCTGTCTCTACTGCTCTCTCGGGAACTCTCAATCCATGCTCCTTCAAGCACATTCGCTCCCTGAAGCTCTCAACCCCTGCTCTTTTTCTGAAATCTGGCTTCTGAACCCTCCCTTGCTTTTGGGGCTCTCACTTATAGCTCCCAGGGGCAACCCTGCCTCTTCAGTACACCAAACTAGGGGGCACCAGGACAGGAACAGGAGAGCTGGGTCCAATTTCACTTAAGGGGCCAGCTACCCTGTTACATTGTGATTAGCAGAAATATTAATTTGCACTGTTACTCCTTGGTGAGAATAAGCTTCTGTGAAACCTATACAAAAATATTTCTCCTGTATATGGATTGTGTGTTTCTGCTGAAACCTAGCCCCACAACTAGTCAGTGAATGTGACTTGAATGAGAAAAACCCAGCAAATGGTCTCAACGTTTGCAAACATTAAAACATACGACAGAGAAAAAAATTGAGCTTTATTATCTGACAGCAACTTCAAATAGGAAAGAGAAAGGAATGTGGGGGAAGGTAATGAACCATAAGCCACATATTAGGGCTTTGGGAGAACCCCCTGGTTTAGGATAAGTGGTCTTTGAACACTCCATCTCCCTTTCTTTCTTTTTCTCTCTTTAAAAAGCCAAATACATTAGTTAATGGTTTAGCCAAGGTTTGTTTCTTTTTTAATTAATACAAAAAGTGAAGGCCTCTGATATCTAAAGCCAAGCAATCAGATACAGGGTGATGAGCTCATCCTTCAGCCAGCATTATTGTGCTACCCAATTCGGACAATCTTCCTGAATGAGGAGGAATCAGAGGTGACCAAATATGATTCACAAATTCAGCTGGAAGGAAGACTACCATAGGAGGTGCACACAGTCCAGATCACCCAGGCTGACCTTGAACGAGGCCATAAAATGCAGGAAATCTTTAGATAAGGATAAATTACTCAGGAGCAATTTAATCACTGTGTAATAGACACAAAGCCTCTCTCTGCTACAACTGAAAGATTAGGCTTGATTCTCCTCTCATTTATGCCAGTGTAACTCTACTGACTTCAATGGCATCACTTATTTACATATGTGGAAAAGAAAGGAGAATCAAGCCACATACCTTAGCCACTTTCTTCCAGTCAGTCACTGTCCTGCATTTCTGTCTCATTCTCCCTAATGAATTCAAGCATCACTTGTTGCCTTCGCTATAGATCAGCAGCAGGTCTCAAATTATGGTCTGTGGAAAGCCGGCTGATCACAAGGTGCTGGTTTCCCCTCCTTGGTTCCACCAGCTAAAGAGCATTAAAAAGATACATAAAAATGCATTGCTTTCCTACTATTACTTTCCCAGATAACAATTTACTGTAGTTGCCCCATGGACATTACGCAATCAAGAATGGAAGAGGAAGCATCTATAAAACAATTTCTTGATAAGCTGTAGTCCACACTATAAAAAAAGGGTTTGAGAACCCCTGTTATGCATATGTGGGTTACACATAAGAATGATATGAGGCTAACAGTAATGCCCAGTATAAGTGGCATTGCTCCAGCTGGATGAACCCACCAGTCAAAAAACTTGCTTCATGCTAGAGATCTTGCCACATTCAGCATGTGGCTTCCAAGGAAGTTTGAGTTAAAAAACAAACACAAATCTTTAGAAAACTAGGAAATGCAGAGCTAAGACTGCACTTCTCACACAAAACACCCAAACAAAACTGCCCTGGTTAGTAACCTCAGTCCTCTCAGGCTACCTAGATATCGGGGACATTTTTCATGCACTGAGTAATTCTTAGATTAATGGGATTTTCCTAGAACTGCTACAATAAAGCATCTTTTAAAAAGAAATACAGATGGGACAAATCACACATGATAAAAAAGCCCATTTGTGCTTAATACACAGAAGAAATTGTTTAAAAAACTTTCATTTCTATAACATTGCCATGGTCGGTGTCCGATTAGGTAACTGGTCAAAGCCAGTCACCCCAGAGGCAATTTTGACTTGCACAATAAAGATGTTCAAAGGCATTCTATGTTCTGCTTTTAGGAATAGGCTGCCTTGTTTGGAAGAAAGGAAGCCTCTCTTTTTCTCTGCCTCCACCTCAGCTTATACATCCCCCTACTGTTCACTGGGCTGAATAAGTATTTAAGATCATTTTGGACTTTATGCAAATATCCACATGGGATAGTGCTGGTTTTAGAGTTTTGCATGTTCCATACACAAAACACTGGCCTTCTATGGGTTGCAAGTGATTAGAGAAGAGAGTTCTCAGTGTTTAACCCCTTGAACACTTTACCCCTGTGCACTCAAGGTCTGTAGGGATACCATGGAAATAAAATTATGAGTATAGGAATCACTGTGCAAATAAAACTGGTTCTATCTCAGTATGGGGATGACTGTGCTAATACCTGTGGGCATACCCAATGTGAGCTGGATGTTTTCAGAAATCTGAGCAGACTCAGACTGAGCTAAACATTTGTAAAGTGTTGTGCATTCTTCTGAAAGATGACACATGCCCAATTGAGAACAGAGAGACAAGGTGGGTGAGGTAATATCTTTTTTTGGACCAACTTCAGTTTGGTGAGAGAGACAAGCTTTTAAACTTACACACAGCTCCTCTTCAGGTCACTAATATCAGCTCTCGTTCTTCAGCTCTCTACTATCCTGGGACTGACACGGCTACACCACCACTGCATACAACCAATAAGAAATGTTTAAAATACACAATGCATAATTAACCTGTAGAACTCATTGTCACTCAATTTCATTGATCTCCAAAGCATAGGAAGATTTAAAAAATGATTAGACATTTATAGGGATAATAAAAACATTCACATTTATATTGGGATAAAAATTAGCAGAGATGCAAACCTTCATGCTATAAGCCAACCATTAACTGAAATGAGAAAAATCATCTTGCACCTTCTTCTGAAGCCTCTGGTTCTGGCCTCTTTCAGAGATAAGGCACACTGCACTAGACATTGTCACCTGGCGTGGATGTCCTTATGTTCCTGACAAACCAGACTCCTGCATGCTTTTTAAATGTTACTGGGGGATAGGGAGACCCATGACTTAATCAGAGCAGCGAAACAAAGTCAACGGGAGTTTTGCCAGTGTAAAAAGTGAATAAGAACTTTAGGATACAGCCCTTGAAACAGATTGTACTGCAAATGGTACCTGCAAGAACAGTTGTTTTAATGTATTTTGTGTGACATAATGGTACCTCAGAATAGAAGTGATTGTCTAAACAGACTAGTGTTCATATAACATTAGTAATAATATTTCCACAGCCCAGTAAAAGATTGTCAGAAAGAAGATAAGACGACATGCAGGATACCCTTCATGATTGCAGCCTCACATTTTTAGACCTCCAAAAGGTGCATCTTTCATTAGCAAAGATCTTCTGGATAGCAATTCCCCCTTCCCCCCAATCAATTTTCTCCTCCAGTTCTGGGAATCACTAAAAAACTCCCCATTCTAATCTAAAAGGCAATTACTGACCTTATTGAAGCCCATGTACAAACAAAGCCCTGCACTCAAGTTGTGACTGCAGATGGCACATGCATGGTTCTGGCACATAAGGAGTTAGAAGTAATAGTCGTGCATCTTTATCCATATATGCCAGTTGTTCTCACTCAGGGACAATATGCCACATTTTAGGAAATTTATTTATTTCCCCCCCTCAATGTCTACCCAAAAGTGAATGGATTTACCAAAAAGAACCACCCTCCCACCCACACCCCTCTTTTAGCCATATTGGCTAAAGGATCATGCTTACTATGACAAACTGAAATATCCTGGACAAACATTTGGAATTAAGTTAAATCTTATTGAATTAGGATTAAAACCTTTGGGGGCCATTGAATTAAAAATGCTATTTGGTATGTGTTATTGTGGAGCTGTAACTCCTGTAGGAGAAGGGGGATAGTAATATAATTCCTCCAGTTATCAGTCTTTTGAAGCCACTCCCTGGAGAAGTTCACATATACTAATTTAAATGGGATTCTCCAGGGACCACCAGACAAAGAAAGAACTTAGGTATAAATAGCCTGATTTTAAATAGGCTTGTGGCCTTCTTCCTGATTCAGCAAATGGACAGGACCTCTGGTCCACAGAGGGCCGCAATCCTTCAGGAAGGATTGGGCCTACTGAGGCCCCATAAGACTGGGTGCTTGTTCTGAGCTGAAGCTGTGATGAATTTGAAAGCACAAGGAAACCCTTGGATGGGGTGCTGAAGAACTGCTCCTGCCAGACTCCAGGTTAGGGCTGGGGTGATCTCTGGTAAGTTTATTCACAAGTACGTAGGCTCTTTTATTGTTTTTAATAGGTTTCTCTGTAATGCTTTTACCTTAAAAATAAAATAGGCTTCCACAGGAAGTATTGTGTGGTACCTTATAGTTATGGGCAATTACTCCGTTTTTCATCTCTGAAGAGAAAGTAAGCAGCCCTGCTTAGGTAGAATCACTTGCAGGGGTATCACAGTGTAGTCAAGGGAGTATGCAGACTGGAAATATCCCAGCTCAGAAGGGAGTGAGGTGTGCTTCCCCCCTGATGGCCAGGGGAGCCCAAAGCCCTTGCTGGACCATAGAGGGGGAATACGGGTGCAGATACCCTGAACTGTGAAACTTACTCTTTTCTCTCCACACCCACACAGAGACCCTGTTAGTATCTTCCAAATTGTGGCAAATTTTGTTTTCATGACTGTACCAAAGTATCTTAACCCTGTTAACACGGCAGACTGGCTTGAGCCTCATCTGTCAGGCCTCTGTGTTAGGGCACCATTCTTCTTTTACGTGTCCCACGACTGCCTCTAAAGTCAGCAGGCTATTATAAACTGTCTGCTGTACACAGCCCTAGATAATGGAAATTATTCTTCCTTGACAGATACTCATTTAAGTTCCTCTCTCCATATTTATCAAAAATTAAAAACCTTTGAAGTATGTTTGCTTTTATTTATGAATACCATTGACCTCATATCTATTATCTTTCTCCTCACCCCCCAACCCTACTTCTACATACATCTTTTCCTCCAGGGGATCCGCTTGGACTACTATTGTTTATTTGGATTTCTAGAGGCTGGCATTTCATTTTAACATTTTTATGTATGTGTTTGAGTTATGGCTCCTATGTGGTAAGCACAATAAGAGCCTCCAGAGGGAATGTTGTAAATCCTGCGGGTTTCATCTCAAATCCAGCCACTCCTCTCAATCCGCACTGCTAATACCCTTGTCACAAGTCTTGATTCTCTTGTGCATTGACTGCTGCAGTTTCCTCCTCTCTGGTCTCCCTGACACTCACCTTACTCCCTCTCCAAACCCATCCAAAGCTAGGCTGGAAGGATCATCTATCTTAACCTATAACACATTCAGCGCCTCTTAAATTCCCTTCACTTGTCTTCCCATTGCCCACACCCCAAATCAAATACAAACTCTGTGTTTTCACCTCCAGGGCCCTCTACAGTCTAATTCCTCCCATCCTCTCAGTCTCCTCTTACTACTCTCCTCTGCTCAGCACAAGCCACTCACCTGGGTGCCCCCTACCCCCCCCCCCTCCTCTTTGCATTCTTTTTACATGCCTGCTTCTAAGTCATCTTTCATGCTGCCACTACGCCTGGATTTCCCTTCCTAAGCCCCATCTGCCATTTATTCTCTCCCTCTCCTACCTTAAATCCCTGCTCAAAACCCACTTCAAGACGACTTACAACAATGGCATCTTATACATTTCAAAATGAATTGACTTTTTTTAGGACACCTCATTACTTCCAGCCCATGATGTGCATTAGTTTCACAAGCAGCCACATAATTATACTGGTCTTTTCTTCATCCTCTCCTCCCCCCGTCCCCCATGTTACTGCCCTCTGCTGTTTGCTCTCGACTTAAATCAAGTTGTGAGCTCTTTGGGCATTTTTGTCTTGGCTGCAAGTGCCACGCATATCTGTGGCACTATGGAATAGATAAGTAACTGAACCGATTGGAGTCAAGATGACTCCAATCTTGCTGAAGATGCTGCGTCAAAGCCTTCTCAGTTGCCTTCTCCAAAAGGAGCAGATTTGAGACACGTGATCAAGAGTTTGTCTGTGTTAAGAGATGATTGCTTGAGCTCATGTCTAACAACCACTTCTTTCACAGAAGATGGCATCTTGCCCACCATACGGAAGGCAGTAAATCCACTCCAGAATTTCCTTGCCGTGTTTCACCAGCCAGGAATGGCATAAATACAACTCACAGGACTTACATAAAGCTCCCCCAGCTTCTCTAGAACTTCAGTGAATGACACTGGCTGGTTCTCAGGATGATAGGACTCTATGTTCCCCTCCTAACACCATCCCAGACATGGCTCTGCTACTGTAGACTGACAGTTGGGTTTGTCATATCACAATAAAAGTTCCATTGCAACAATCTTAGTTTTGCCACTGGTTGCCTGTGTAAAGTCACTTCATCTCTTGGCCTCAGTTTTCCAGTCTGTAAACTGGGAATAATACCTATCTACCCAATATGAATGTTGTGAGAACTAATTCATTCTTGCCCTAGGCACCTGAGCAAGGAAGTAAGGAGCCAGAAGGTACATCCTTATTTATTAGTATTGCAGTAGCACTTCGGAGCACCAATCATGGACCAGGACCCCACCGTGATAGGCACTGTACAACACAGAACAAAAAGATGGCCCATGCCCTAAATAACATATAATCTTAATCCCCTGTGCAAACTACCTGCATCATAGGTCACAACAGTGGGGAGAGCAGCCTCTGTGGGGGTTACCATTCCCCCTCCCATGCAGGTGGGCAGGCAGTGAGAGGAGCATTGGCTTGATCAGCCCCCACCTAAAGACAGCTGAGTCACCACAAAGAGAGATGTCATCTGCTACAGTACTCCTAGCCTGGATCAAGGGAGGAGGTAGGGAGAGGACTGTCCATGTAGCATTTGTCATAGGCTATAAATCCTATTATCAATCTCACATTGAAAAATATGGTTTCTCTCTGAATTTATCAAATACATTTCTTCTTGATCTTCCACCTCTCCCTCTACTGCCTGAACACAGCTCAGAATTTAACAATAAAACCTAGTCTCTTCACCACAGCCAGTGAAATACTAAGGGCCACATTTTTTCAAAAAAGAGCGCAAGGCCAGATTTTTGTTCATCCTCTAAAATTGGTGTCCAGTTTTTGGAAAAATTCAGTTCCCTTTTAGGTATATAAATCAGGGCTAGATTTTCAAAATTGCTTAGCACCCAAAGTACTGAGCTTTTATGAAAACGTAAAGACTTATTACACAGCCTAAATGAAAGTGAAGCTCTTTTGAAGATCAGTTCCTACCTGCTTGTTTCTAATATCAGAAACAGATATTCAGCATTTCCCCAAATCTTAACATCAATAACTGTATAAGGAAATACAGTGGCTGATTGTTCCAGAATTCATATAAGTATACACAGCTGCACACACTAATGCAACACTGGAATTCGTTAGCAATATTCTTATTGATTATCATTGATACATTCAAGAGCAGCAACCAAGGAGATTTAATTAGCCTGATTATGATCTCAATCTGTGGCCTGATTTACACCAGACTGAGACCAATATCAGGCCCAGTAGCCCTGATATGCCACAGAGAAAGTGAAAGGACAGAAAAGGATACAGAATCTCTTGGAATCTACATTTTAAAGTGATACTTAGACACACAAAATTAATTTATGTCATGCTATCCTTAAACAATGTAAAGAAAACAACCAGTCCAACAAGGAGAAGAATGATGAAGGAAATAAAGAGAGAATAAGGAAAAAACCAGATATCTGAGCTCTTCCCTATTTGTAGTTAGGAACACAAACCATCTCCTACATTTGAATTTGTTTACAGTGTCCAGGCAGTATTCCCATATATCCTGAAAGTTTGAAAAATTATCGTTACATCAAAATGTTAGAAATTAATCCATGATGATGTAGATTCAGTTGTGGATTTCTCTTCTTTTTGCTAAACCAAATCACTAATCCTACAATGCACTCTGGGCATATGTAGGGGGTCCACACATACAGAGCTCCTTGTGGGATTGGAGCCTTACTGGTTAGCTGTAATACACTGCTCAGATCTTTAACACAATATAACATTAATAAAATGCCAAGACTAACTATTGTTCTTGCCATCACTTGGTCAATTTTGTCTGACTACACTCATTTACTGAACCCATGCTTTTAAGATTATATTTATCTGTGTCCTAATATTTATCAGTGCCAAATAACCAAACCAAAAGTGGACTTTATACTGTCAGGCAAATATAAAACAAGAAACAAACTGAATTAAATGAAACTTATTTCATTCAAATAAAATTTAGAAAATAACCTCTCTCCCCTACTACATTTGCACTTTATCATGCTGATAGTTCATGTATATTTTATTTCTGTTGCATCATTTATTCCTGTGGGGCTGGACTGTAACCTTACAATTAGAGCCGGCCAAAACTCCGGGTTTCTGGTTTGCAAGAAATTTCAGCATTTCAAAATTTGGTTTTGTTCTGAATTGGATCAAAACCAATATTTTTAAAATTTCTCACAAACTGGAAATCCCCCAAAAAATAATTTTGGAAACATATGGTGTTTCTGAAACAAAATATGCTCCTCAGGACTACCTGCTGCTGACTGAAACTAACAGGAATGTGAATTTCAGTCAGCAGCTTCGGGGGCTCCAATGGCCTGTGGATCTAAGGCAGCCCCACAGCTTTCAGACTTCTGGAAAAGCTGGCTCCATAGGCTGCCGGCCAGCACAAGGAGCCAGCTGGCCCAGAAGTCACAAAGTCCTGAAGCTCCCAACACAGGCCAGTCCTCATGACAGGACTGCCCCAGAGCTGCAGACTTTGGAAACCCAACTCAGGAGGACTTCTATGTTCCCAACTCTATGGCTGGAACCCTGGAAGCCCTGGTATGGCCAGGCTGCCCCAGAGGCAGGGATCCTGGAAGCATGGGGTCCCAGGGCTTGGGGCAGACAGCATGGAGCCAGGGACCCTGGAAGCCTGGGCTCTCCAGCATCCTGACAGGCAAGCTGGCAGGGAACCAGGCAGGTTTCCAACACAACACTGCTTGTGATTAGGTGAAAGTTTGTTGAACCCAGCACACTTTTATGATATTTCAGGTTCAACAATCAGCATTTTCGAGCTAATTTTCTACTTACAATCCCACCCACGTAAGGAGCAGTGCTGCCTCAGAAGCACAGCAGGAACCAGGCTGCAGTGTTACCCACTGTCCAGATATTTGGTGATGTTCTTAAAATCCAAGATAACAGCTGGACTGTAGTGAGGTCAAGACTCACCGGTGCAGTGCCTCCTGCTCTCCGCCCTGGGAATTAGCTCTACTCCCGCTGCAGAGCGCTCTCAGCTGGTCCAGTGTCTTGGCTGCCTCAGGCCCTGTGTCCCTCCCGGACCTGGTACCCCTTTACCTCGGGGTTCTGCTGGGTCTCCCCTCCCAGGGGAACTCCTAATCCTCTACACACACCTTGCCTCAGTGGCTACTGCCAGTCATCAGCTAGTCCTGGCTCCCAGGCAGCCAGGTCCTTCTCTCTCCACAGCTAGAGAGAGGCTGACCCAATTCCTCCCTAAGCCCTTATAACAGGGCCAGGGGTGACCTGATTGGGGCGTGGCCCCAGCTGTGGCTGCCTCCCCAGTCAGCCGAGCCTTCCTCCACCAGAGCAGGGTAACTGCCCCACTACATGGACAACCCACATCAGTGACTGGATCCCCAGAGATCACAAGCAACCTCTGGGCAGACTGAAAATGCATTGGGCCAATCTCATGACAAAACTCTTTGGCCAGATATAGAAAGAATGTGTTCACAACAAAACTGAATGGTGTGGCATCAACTTGCGTTCGTGGGGGAAGGCGAGGACAAGCCAGACAAAGGTAATAAAATTTCAGCTCCTGGAGTCAAAAGAGTATGAGGAATATCTCATCTTTCAGTTAAAGGAAATAAAAATAAAAAGATTTTAGCCCTCACGGTGGTGGCAAAAAGCTTGAAAATGTGACCCAAGTGCGCCCATAGTGGTTCACAAACTAGGAAATAAATATGAAACCCCACAAAATATGGGAAAAAGAAATGGAGTACTTGTGGCACCTTAGAGACTAACCAATTTATTTGAGCATGAGCATGAGATGCATCTGATGAAGTGAGCTGTAGCTCACGAAAGCTCATGCTCAAATAAATTGGTTAGTCTCTAAGGTGCCACAAGTACTCCATTTCTTTTTGCAAATACAGACTAACACGGCTGTTACTCTGAAACAAATATGGGGTTTTTTTTAAATCTTTTTTTTTTTAAAGCCAATCTCATGATTTTGGGGCCTGACCCATGATTTTTGAATGCTTGGAGTTGTCAGTACTGAGACAGCGATTTCAGTCACAATCTTATCCCTACTTTCTTCTCGCTCTAACAGAGAAGTCATCTGTTCTAGCCCTTTTGCTGCTACAGTTTATTTTCCCTTCTGAAACTAGCTCAATATTGCTGACCAGTAAGCCGGAATGGCAGAGCCAAGAATCTACCCAGTCTCCACTCCTGACGAGCCACAAGTAGAAACTTGGCAGCAGCAGCTCTTCCAACAAGCAGGCTGGGGTGTTTGTGGGTTGCCCACAAAAACAGAGTTGCAGGGCTCCTTACACACACTTCCTTCTGCACAGATGGGCTCACAACTGATCCCACGTTAAACTTCCCTATTAAAATGTATTTTATTTTTAAATGTGTAAAATAAACCTAATGTTACACACCCAGAAAGAACATAACACATACATACCTACTACAAACTAAAACAAAAGTCAGATAGGCACTTATTTTTGAAAATTTTTGCCTAACGTGCCCAAGTGTATATTTAGGTGCCTAAGTATGGGCATTTCAAAAGCACTTAAGTGACTTGTGAGCCCAAGGGCTGAGATTTTCAACAAAGATAGGTCCTCAAATCCTGTTGATTTTCAATGGGAGCTGGGCACATGATAACTTCCGTTCTTCCCTTTGAAGGTCCCAGCCTGAGTCCCATTTTCAAAGGCAATTTACAGTTTTAGGAGCCTAAGTTTCACTGAAAGTCCTTGAGATAGTAACTAAGATCCCTTTTTTCTAAAGTTAGACTTAAAAACAAAACAATCAAACAAAACCAACCACCACTAATTTTTAACACAAACTGGAATTTTTCAAGGCAGAGGACAAATGACAAGGATCTAATTAATCCAATAACATACCTGACTTCAGAAACGGGTCACACAGGCTGAATGTCAATTTTCAGGGACTTGTAAAGCCTACTATATCTTTATAAAAGTATTACAGAATTCTACAGTAATGCCCCAAAACAATGGAGGTAAATTTGAATCTCGGTTACACCACTGCAATCCCAGTGTATTCTGTGGAGTTTTACCAGTGTTAGCAAAAGTAGAATTTTACCCAGCAGTAGTGCTGAACGTTAGTATTTTCCTTTTTTTAAAAAAAAAAAAAGCTATTGAATGCTACTGTATTCTTGTTTAAGGAGATGCTTGAATAGCGGAGACAGTTTTACTGAGTTCAGCCCTATGTTTTCTTTATATTTTACACAGAAATTATTTATTGTGTAGCTTGTAAGCTCTTTGGAGCAGGGACTCTACTACATTGAGTTTGTACAGTGCCTAGCATAATGAACCTCTGATCTTGGTTGGTTTCACAGCAATACCATAATAAATAATAATAATGATTTAATGCTGGTAATGGTGTATAAGCAACATTACTTTTGTCTAGTCTTTTTTTAAAAAACAAACACCTTTTTACATTCTTGGCTGGAGCTCAGGAGAAATCTACATAATTGGAGTTAATAAAATGGCAATGTGGCCTACTCATTGTGCTCAGACTGCCATATTTATGGGGCCACATACAAGCCTCTCCTGTTTTGGGCTGTAGGAGAAAGCATTCAGCCTACATGTGAGCATGGGGCGTGTGAATGTTTGGGGGCAGAAGAGATTACTGAAAAACTGATTTAAAATACCGCTGAATTCCATAATAGCAGTTCAAAACATTGTAGCCATAACACAAGTTTAATTATGCGTTTTTAGCCATTGCTGTAAAATATTGTAAGTTTATTTCAGTGCTTTTTAATAAGAGGTAAGGAAATGCCTTGCATTGCTCAGGGATCTGAAAGGAACATGAAAGATACCCAGAGGGAGTAAAGGCCAGGAATCAAGTTAAATCAGGGGAAGTAGCAATAGCTGTAAAAAGCTCTTGCTATTTTTTGTGTTCAGGTTTATAAAGCCTCCTGCAAATGAGTAAGTCGTATGAAAACGTTAAAAGGTTACAGTTAGACATGGAGTAAACTCAGCTGTGTGTGTGTCACAAACAGCAATATGCTGCATTCCTAACTTGGAGATTCCAGATACATTTTGGAAGAGACCCAAGCTGTCAGGCTCTGGGCCAGCAGAATCTGTGGGTAGGTGCCAGTTGCACTCCTAGAACAACACCCATTGTCAGCTAACCTATGGCGCAATAATGGCATCAGTTTTGGAGGGAGATATTGATCTGCCTTCCAAGCAGGAGATGAAGAGTTAGCATGGTGGCAGAGGACAGCACGGTGGAAGGAATTCTAAAAAATGGCTTCGCCTCAATTTTAGGTAAACCCCACTCCCAAAATTATTTTCTGATGTCATGATGAATATTGTTAAACGGCACACTAAGGAGAGACTTGATGAGAGATCTTTGAGAGGATCAAAGACAAGGTAAAATCATATATTAAACATTTCTTAATCAGTATTTCTAACAATACTCAAATGTATAGGAAGGAACAGAAAGAATGCAAAGAGGCTATTCAAAGAGCAAAAAAGAGGAAGTGAAACATATTAGATAAACATAATGGGAGGCTGAAAAATAAGAGCGCAAATGGGGCCATTAATAGGGCAACAAAGTAGAGAATTTTAGGTTACTGAATAAGAAAATGAAGAAATAAGTAGTTTGATCAAATCTGTGTTTGTTAAAAAGAGAGATCCCTGGAGAACGTTTTTCTGAGAACGGATACTGACAAATCAGAGAATACCAGTTACTAAAAGAGTGATAAGCAAGTATTTGGATTGGATATAGGTTGCTAAAGGATCACATCGCAATAAGTTACATCTTTGGATTACTGAATAATATACTCCACTCATTTGGAAATACATTATTAAGAAATGAGCCCTGATTCTGTGGTCTGGATGCTGACAGAACTCCTCCTGATAATTCCCAATGGTAGTTCTGTCTAGCTAAAGAATGTAAACTAGTAGGTGGAAAAGAGAAGGCTGGAATTAGTCATGTATTCTTCCTGGAAGTTCGTGAGAAGTGGAATTTTTCAGGGCTCTATTCTAGGACCAATGCTTTTATACTGTTTTGATACAATAAATAAAGTAATAATAATGTGTACTTCTGTAGTGCTTTTTATGCAAGGCTTTCAAAGCATTTTACAAAGGTCTGCACTACTATCCCCATTTTACAGATGGAAAAACAGGGGCAAAGAAAAATCATAGGACTTGTGTAAAGGTACAAAGCAAGGGCTCTGCACCACTGAAATCAATGGTTGTTTTGCCACCGAGTTCAATGGCAGCAGCATCGGGGTCCAAATCAGTCCAGAATCAGGAGTAGAGCACTTCATCTTTCCTGTTTCAAGTCTGTCCAAAATGCTGAAGCTATTAATGTCATCATCCCCTCCGACCACTCAAACTAGATCACCTCCTCTTTGAACCCGTTAGCTTCCTCTCTCTCTTGCTGAGTAAAATGCACATGCCTTGTGCTCACCTAAAACAGCTACTCTATCTACATGTTCTCCTGTACCCCCTACTGCTCTCTAGACTTCCCCGTTCTCTCAGCTTACTCTGCTTTTCATTTCCTCATTCTATTCTCAGATTTACATTTTATATTATCTCACCCCCTCCGGTAGGAGCACACTACCTGCCAAGTGCCTTCTTGCTTTTCCTTTAAATCACTTCTTAAAACCCATCTCTTCCAGAAATCCCCCCTTTCCTAGGTCTTGTTGCGCATTTGTCTTGACTCTTAACTCTCTACAGAGAAGGCAACGTGTCTGTCTATGTTATGTAAAGTAGTTATGTTAAACTAATTATGTTAAACTACCTAAAGTAGTTATCTTATGTAAAATAGATCTCCTAACTCCCAATTCCCTAATCCAACCACTAGACCACGTTATAACATTGTGTTTTGGGTGGCAATTGTTGAATTCCCTGTTAAGTAGACATGGAAGTAGTTAAGATTTAGAGACACACAGCTGTTTTAGTGGATAATTGTAATAGATTAGGTGAATGGACTCAGAAATACACTATGAAATAAAATGTTTAATTGCAAAGTAATGCACTTGAGTAGAATACTTATGCTAAATAAAGTTTAAATGGCACTGGATTCATTATTACAGTAGAGAAAAAGATCTGGGTATTTTGGGATATCCAACATTCATATACTAAGTTCAGAGAGGAGCACCAATAAAGATGAACAACAAGATGTTTGTTTGCACCCAGGGAAGCAATCCAGTGACTAATTAGATTAAATCTGAACTGTAGTGTCCAGTGTGCGTCATCTTATTTAAATAATATACTTAAGAGAACACAACATAAGGCAATTAACATGCTGAAAGACTGACAAGCTTGATATTTAGTTTTGAAAAAAGACTGTTAAAGGGGAGGTATTTGAAGTATGTAAACTAGCTAGGGACTAGTTTAAGTTATTAATGTAACATAAAGAGGCCACAATCACATTTCTGTTGGAAATTTTTGTACCTAATATAATCACAGCTAATATCTAATGATGTCTAAAACTGAAACAAGTTGGAAAAAAATTCTCTAGATGTTCAATTTGTACATTTGATGGCACTTTGTATATAGTAACTTCCAATGTCTGCAAAGACCTTATTCACCATAAAAAGTGAGCAGAAAAACCCTTCTAAATATCTTTAAAGGATTTTTTAAAAATTAGGTTATACTATTTAAGAAGCACTCGCACAAAATAGCTACTTGTAATTAGTCAGTTTTTAAAAAATTCAAGCTGACAGTATCTCTTTAAACTTGATCTAAATGAGGTTGTCAGAGCAGAACTAAGGAACATAGGTATATGAATTAAATGGAAAGACATGTCAGAACAATTGAAAAGGTATTATATGTTAGAGTGGTGAGTAGTTAAAATAAACTTCTGGAGCCAAATGGTTTAAAGTTTTTATGCAAAAACTGGATGACTATATGGAATGGAATGAGACAAAGTATTTGTTTTCTCCTTGGATGCAGTCACTCTCCCTGCTGGGGTTTATCATACTTTCCCTTTGTCTCCCCCACCCCCCACCCGCAATTGGCTTTGTGGTATTTTGAATGGCAGTGTTTCTGGGAGCCCTCTGCCAAAAATGTTATAATGGAGAATGATACTAGAGTTGTAAATTTCACTTTCTGTTTACGGTTCATTTCACTCCCCAGCTCTGATGCACTCCCACAAAATTCTTTTGTTTGGATTCGCATTACAGGGGATCTCAAATATGTTTTTTAAAAACCCTCCCCCCCCAAAAAAAATAATTATGAAAACAACTGTTTTCATACCAGTTTTGTAAACCAAGCCTTTCAGCTAAGCCCACAAACTAAATTTTAGGCCTCAACTAAATTGATACTGTCTTTTTAATCCTCTATAATAACCACTCTCAAAAGGATGGGAAAGTTACAACTAACTTTCTCAGATTAGTGCGTAGGCGCTTAACTAGGTTCCACTCCCCCACAACACTATTCAATCAGCTCTCCACATAGAATCTCCAAGGAATTTGCATGTGAAAACATCACAAGATACTGAAAATCTTTGAAAACTGGAATGTCTTAAGTAATTGGTTTTAATATATAATTTAGAATACTGGTTTTAATAAAGAGCTGTTTGGAGGTTGTCTCCTGTGCCCTTGAGTTTCTGCTTATGAATATTTATGTTGCGCTGGGAAACAAGGAAAAAGGCTTCTGTGCAAGTTCAGCCTGTGACAAACAGATGAGTCCCTTGGCTCTATCCCAGATAAGACAGCCATAAAACAGGTAGCTGATACACAGTCACCATGTTCTGCGTTCCTGGGCCACAACGTAATTACAGTCTCCTAAATTTAGCCCACTTGTCCCTCCCCCCCGTAGTAACCAGGTCCAATCACATGCCTGGAGGCTCTTATCCTCCTGGAGGTTCAGACATGGCATAGGCTTGTTAGGAGCAGTACACAGTGTTTGCTTCACCTGACTGCCAGCTCCAGACTCAGCCTGCCTAACCTCTGGCTTGCAGCTTCTCTTTCCAGTCACCACAAACCTTACAAGGTATTTCATAGGTTCAGATAAGAATTTCACAGGTAAAATGACCTTCTCTAGCTGCCTTAGGGCCCCATAGGCAGGCACTCCACAGCGGGAGGACGGCACAAGGCTCCGAAGGGTGACAGGAGAAAGAGCCCCTCCAACAAGTTATTGGTTCAGAATAGGGGTAACTGGGTGAAATTTATGGCCTGTGTTATACAGGCAGTCAGACTAGATGAGCACTGTGATCCCTCCTGGCCTTAAAACCTATGAACACACTTTACAGATTGCACAGCACAGAGTGTTCCAGTGGTGTCTTGTCAAATAGTTCAGGACTGGCTATAATCGGATTATTTTAAAACAAAACAACTTCTGAGAAACGTCATGCAAAAAATGAATGAAAAGAATGACTACACAGTGAAACTTTCAAAAAACAGGAACGGACTAAGTGAAGATTGTACATGCAACCTAAACTCTACCCCTTTGTGCATATGCATTATAATAGTCTGCTAATTACACAGGATACATATAATTGCTCAAATAATGCAATGTACATTTTTTCTACTAACTTAGATACACATGTGAAGCATCTTGTATTACTGCATACAATTCTGTGTATGCCAGAAAGAGTCCATGACAGTCCGTTATTTTAAAAGTATATATTAAATCATTTACTCAGCATATACAATAGTAATAAACATATATAGGATACCTAATTTTTCATATAAATTAGCTTTGATCTTAACTGCCTCATCCCATAAATTGCATCTAAAAAAGCTATTAAGTTCTGGTATCTCCTGACGGGCTGGAGTATGAAAAACACTGTATTACTGTGGAAAAAGAAGGGTTTCAGGATCCACAGTGGGGTGGACAAAAATATCATTTTGAGTCTTAAAGATGCTTGGGACCCTGGATTTTAAACCCCTCCCTAACAGAGAAGTGAATGTTGCTCACCCTGTAATTCTGGGGGAAACTCCATTAAGTGAGGAAAAACATTTGGGGAAGAGGGGGCTTGTCTTATCTTGTTTGTTTTCATAGATTCTTAGTGTTTAAGGCCAAAAGGGACAATGAGATCATGTAGTCTTATCTATTGTATATCACAGGCCATTAAATTTCATACACTTGAAACTTGGGTTTGACAAAGCATAAAACTTTGTTTGATCTAAGTATACCTTCCAGAAAGGTGTTCAGTCTTGATTTGAAGACGTCAAAAGATAAAAAATCCACCTCTCCCTTTGGTAGTTTCAGTGATTAATTACCCTTGCAGTTAAACAAACAAATGAACAAAAAAAACCCACCTTCCCTATTTCCAGTTGGAATTTGTCCGGCTTCAGCTTCCAGCCATTGGTTCTTGTTATGTCATTCTTGGCTAGATTAAAGAGCCCTTTAGTACATGCTGTTTTCTCCCCATGAAGGAACTTCTACATGGTGATCATGTCACCTCTTAGTCTTCTTTTCAATAACTTTAACAGATCCAGCTCTTTACATCTCTCACTGAAAGGCATTTTTGTCTAGTCTTGAAATAATTTTTGTGGCTCTTTTCCACACCCTCTCCATTTTTTCAGCATCCTTGTTAAAATGTGGATGCTAGAACTGGACCCCGTATTTCAGTGTTCGTTTCACCAGTGCTTTATACAAAGGTATCACCTCCCTACTCCTACTCACCACTCCCCTGTTTACACATCCAAAGATCATGCGTTAGCCCTTTTTGGCATAGTATCACACTGGGAGATCTTTCTGTTGCTTGTCCACTGTGATCCCTAAATCCTTTGAGTCACTGCTTTCCAGGATTTAGTCCCTCATTCTGTAGGTAGGGCCTGCATTCCTTGTCCCTAGACGTACAACTTTGCATTTGGCTGGATTAAGACATTTGTTTGAATGTGCCCAGCTTACTGAACAATACAGCTCACTCAATACGACTGCCCTGTCCTCCTCACTATTTACCATCCCATCAAACAGAGTCATCCATAAATTTTATCAGCAGTTATTTTAAATTACTTCCAGATCAATGATAAAAGTGTGGAATAGCTTGAAACTTAGAAGCAATCCCTGTGGAACTCAACTAGAAACATCCCCATTTGATGTCAGTTAGCCAATGAAATCAATTGAATGTGATTCTCCATTGATACTGGATAGTACTGCACAACATTCGGATGAATAAGTACTAAGTCAAACGCTTACAAAAGTTCATGTTACATCTATGCTTTATCAACCAAATTAGCAGTCGCCTTAAAGAATGAAATCAGATTTGTTTGACGAGATCTCGTTCCATAAAACCATGTTCATTGGCATTAATTGTATTTTATCTTTTCGTTATCAGTTGAATTCTGTATCAGCTTTTCCATTATTTTACACAGTATTTATTCCAGGCTAACCCATCTATTGTGACTTAGGTCACCCTTCCTGCCCTCTTCGAATACTTGCACAACAATAGCACTCTTCTAGTCTTCTGGAACTCCCCCCCGTACGCCAAGGCTTACTAAAAATTAACATCAGCAGCCCAGAGGTCTCCTTAGTCTGCTCTTTTAGAACTGCTGAGTACAAGTTATCCAGATGATTTATCCTGATGATTTAAAATGTTTATCCCTGGTAGATGTTGTTTAACATCCTCCTGAGTTATTAATGGACTAGAAAGTACATCAACCTCATATGATACAAACACATCAGCTTGCCTCTTTTCCATATGTGTTAAACATTTCTGCCTTTTCTGAATCATCAGCAATTTTTCCATCTCCATCTAGTAATATGCCTATATCATGTAAGTGCTGTTTGACGCTTCTCAGAAGTTTGGAATGTAAAAAGTAGTCCAGGTGGAGATGTTTTAGTGGGAGAATGCTGGTGAAGTTGGGGATGAAAGATGGTCTTGTGCTTAAGGCACTGGGAGAACTGGATTCAATTCCTGGCTCTGCCACAGACTTCCTTGTAACCATGGACAAGTTGCTTCATCTTTCTGTGTCATAGCTTACCCATGTATCAAATGAGCTTCCTTCCCTCAACAAGGGTTCTATAAAGTTAAACTCATCAGGTTTGAGTAGAACAGGTACTATGGTGATGGGGATTATATAAATACTTAGATAGCAAGCTAAAGGTGCATTTATCGCAAATGAGGTATTAAAAAAAGAACTGATTCCTATGTCTTCAAGTCTACATCAATGGCGACCTAGTCTACACAATCATCCATCCAATATACAAAGGATAAGTTGGTTTTACTCAGTTTAATGGTAATAAAAATATTATCTTTAGACACCGGAAGTATATACAGCATCAGGAACAGAAAAGCAACAAAAAACAATCCAAACACCCCAGAACTTTGAGAAAGCTTGAATCTTTGAGGCTAGTCCCTATTTGTATAATGGATTAAGCCAAAACACATGATCCAACACTAAAGTGCACTGAAACAGTTTAAAAAATTATCATTCCACTTCACCTTAAGATCCTGAGTTACCTCAAGCCACAACTGTTACTGCATGTCCCTCTAAAGCAGTGGTTCCCAAACTGGGGTTCATGAAAAGTTACAGGGGGTTCTCGGGAAAAAATTCTCTAATGGCAGACAGAGCTGTCCCTAGGAACCCCGGGCAGCATGGGGCCAGCAGCCAGGAGCTCTTGGACTTCCAAGAGCTAAGCAGATCAAAGCAAGCATATCTATCCCACTGAGGAGATTTACATGTTAAGACTCCTTATAAGAAATGGAAAAGGAGGGGGATAATTTTTGCTGTTTTGAAAATTAAATAGGCAGCTAGTATTGTTTTAAAAATTATTATGAAGAACAAGTTTAAGCTTCGTTGTAACGTGCGTCGTTTGCCTGGACTGCTGAAGACCTGAATGCTTGTGTAGGAGGAACTCTGAGTTGGCTTCTTACATCCCTTCATGCTGTTTCACATCTGATACTCCTTGATGAAACATAGGAGCCTTGTCTTATAACAGGCTTATTCAAAGTGATACAAGCTACAAAAGTGAGATCTTGGAAGAGCATTGCCGTTTTCATAATGCATTAAAATACTGTCATAAATAATAATTAAAAATAAATAGTGTGTAATAAGCATGTCATAAAACAAATTTTATATTTCCAAGACCACTGCTTTTATAATTTATACTCAGGTAAAGGAGAAAATCCCTGGAAATATTCATTTTTAGGAGGGGGTTCGCGAGGCTTGACATTTTATTGAAAGGGGTTCACAGGTTGTTAAAGTTTGGGAACCACTACTCTAAAGCAACTGAGAATAGTTACATTGCCTGTGTTCTCTGTCCCATGGTGCCATCTTGACAAGGCTAAGAACAGAGGTTTCCCAGTTCAAAGCCCTTGCTCATGGAACTCTATCTCCAAGGATATCCACCAGAATCATTCTGTAGCTCTTGTCAAAGGCAGGTTGAATGCCCTTTCTATCATTTTTACTATGTTAGCCTCCTCTTGTGGGTTATTTTTCCCATGTGCTGATCATCTGGTTTGTTAAGAGTGGCCAGCTTTACTGGGACATAAATATTTCAGGTAATATATTGGAAACTTTTTTCAGATAAAAAATAGGAATATCTATTTAGGCGAGTCATGATCTGCTATTTTGTACCATTTTGCACAGAAAAAAAATGTTTTTAGCAAAGATGACATCATTGAACTTTAAAAGGGTTTCATCGGACAGACTTCCTGTAAAAAGAATGAATAAAGTTAATTAATGGCTGATTCAAAGCTCTTATTTAACTTTTAGAGATTGAATATGCACATTCTAAGCCTTCTATCTAAGCAGAAGCATTAACGACTCTCTTGGTCATTTACCTCAATTCTGTTTCCAAACTAAAAAAAACCAAAAACCTGGTTGTAGTGGCATTCGCGGAAAAATATATAAAATTACTAAGTTTGTGCCTTTCGGATCCAAACACATGGTTACAAAACGGACAACTCAGTTCATAAAGCAAGAATTTCTGGACCATAAAACTTCACGTTTGTAATACACAAGCAAAAAATAAAGCAGGTTTCAGGAAGTGATAGGATCAGGGTTTTTGCTACTCCCTCTGTTTGAAAAAAATCCAAAGGAGTCTTATCCTCATGAGATTTGGGTACTGTGTTAGTATTTGTACATCTGAACATCATGAGAAAGGAAATAAACTCCATACTGGTGAGTTTTCCACAGCTTGACACAATCAGTAAGGTATCTTCAAGGTGTCTCGATCAAAGGACTAGAGGGATACTGTGAGGCTATTTTCAGACGAAATGGTAAAAGTGATCCCAAATTTCTCTCTCTCTCTTTTAAAATAAACACAAATACTCACACTTTATTCTATGATGCAGAAGCAATTCAAGTTTATGGGGGTCAACAGGAGCAGGGTTATTGGATTTATTGTTTGAGGTGGAGAAAGGGGCTGGTTAGCTCAATTCTCTCTCTACTTTTGGCTGTTCAGGCTAACTTGCATGCCAGCCACTAGCAATCAGGAGGGAGCACATGACACTGGCTTCTAATAGATGTGGTGTATGGACTAAGGAAAGGGTCTGCCAGGAAAAAGAATTCCCATTCTGCTAACGTCATGTCTACCACAGAGTTTATAAGGACACTATTACTAAGCATTTATATAACACTCTGTCTTATATTTAAAGTGCTAAACAAATATTAACTAATAGTCATAAATATTCCTCGAAGGTGAGCTGAGAAGCATTATCCTTGTTTTCAGGTGGGTAGGCAAATATATTCTCCGATAACGTTGCTACGCCCACTCTGCCTATCATTTCTTGTTCACTACTGAGATGTTGACTCCCACCTCTGATCAGCCCATGATCCCACTCTCCATTGCCCACTGGTTTAAATTTTCAAATGAACATCTTCTTGTTTTCTCCTATGTTGCCCCTCACACTGGGGAGGTGCTCCCCGTAAACATCCATAAAGCTACCTCATTATCCTCCTTCAAAACATTCCTCTGCCATGAAGACTACCAAAAACCTGACAACAGTTGGACCACCGGTGCACTAAAACCATTGCCTCATCATGCTGACCAATACGGTCTCCTTGTTTCCTTGTACTCCCCATCTGACTTTATCCATCTCTTGTCTTTTACTTAGATTGTAAGCTACTGGGGGCAGGGACTGCCTATTTGTTCTGTGTTTGTACAGCACCTAGCACAGTGGGGTTTTGGTCCTTGATTAGGGCTTGGAGATAGGGTTGGGTGGACGAGTCTAGAAGATTCTCTCCACCGCTTGCAGTTCAGTTAATTTATTGAACGCACTGTTTCATTCGCAAAGTGGGAGGCCGAATGCAGGTTAACAAGGTTGAATGCAGGTTGAACAAGTAAAACCTCATTAAACCCTGTGCACTCTCTATATGGCTGAGTTGCTTCCAGCCTTACTCTCCACATTCCCTGTTCCACTCATGTGCTCTCAATAACAGTTCCTCCAGGAAACATGGGCCCTCTGACTCCAGTTCCACTGATCACAGTACAGTCACTTGTTATTCTTCTAATCTGCCTTCAGACTTCTAATTACTGTTGCTCCAAAAGACACTGCCACAGCTTTGATGGAATGAGATCAAACCGTTATAGGTACAGGAACTTCTGCTAATATGTCACATTGAACAATTCATTGTTTAATCCATCTAGAAGCCGTGTGGGAAGACACAGTATAACCCGTGTGATCCTTAGCATAAGACACAAATAATCTAGATGATTTTCAAAACCTTTTTTCTTCTGTTGAAACAATACATAAGAGCTCTTCTTGCATCCAAAGTATATAAAAGAGTTTCCCCCTTATTAATATGGAGCTCTGGAAAAAATACCAGCAAATTCATTGTCTGATTGATGTGAAATTCAGAAACCACTCCAAAAACCTGGGATCACTTGAAGAAAAAAGGTTACTTTAATATAGCAAGAGGACAAAATGTCACTCACAAAAAATTAAGTCATTAAAACAAAATTTAAAGGGACTCTGAAGCATGGAATGAAATTCAGCCATCTTGAGTCTTCACTCACTGGCATAAATCAAAACTACTTATTTGCTACATACTGTGAGGCTTATTATCCATTGGTAGGCTAGACAATAAAGGAGTTAGAGTACAACAATAACGGTAACGTGCTAATCTGTTTTATTTCTCATAAGCCAGAGTGCTTTTCTTGTGAAACTGATTAGTAAAATGAAACAAAGAAACACACACCACTTTTTACACTAAATAAACAACCTCCGATCCTATTAAAATTCAGACCAGAAACTTATGAAAAAAACATTTTGCAGGAAATGGATATGTGATTTATAAAGACAGTTAAACATACTATTCCTTTTTCAGTGAAAGGGCAAAATAAATATCAGTCTTGCAATCACTGGACTGTCACACGAGTCAACAGCATTTGCTAACAGAGACTGCATTAGTATCATACAGGAGGAGAGGACTCAGTCTTTTAAATTCACTAGAAACAAGGTTCATTCTAACCTGCAAGAGAGATTTATGCTTAGTGCCTTAACCTGTGGTCCAGACAGGGTAAGGCCTGGGGCAACAGTAAACAAACCTCAATATCTAACAGTCAAAAGAGTGAGAAAAGGAACTAATAGATTTCTTATCCATGACATTTTTCACTTTTTAATTTTACTCACAGTCATGTGTTTTGTTATGGCCCTCTGGTTGCTCTCTGATCATTTGTCCAATGCATTTTTGCAGATACTTGAAGTTGTGCCTGTTTGCTGAATTCAGTTCCAGTAGCCTAGGCAAGATACAGAGGTATGGGGAGAAAGAGAGAGTTTTACTTCCTGCCCTTCAGTGGAGCAGGCTGGGAGGCAGTGTTTTGTTTTGTTTTTTTGTTTTTGTTTTATCCAAGGCAACAGAAAGGGTTAATCCATCACTGGCCAGGAACTGCAGTCTTTTATCATAAGGAAACATACAGATATCCTGACTCAAGTATCTGCAATTGTCTCCAGGCTTATGTACACCACAAACAGTGCCATGTTGTTTGGTCCTGCCTCTGTAGACAGGACTGAAATGTTTTAACTATGTTGCAGATTTTTGCTGTAGCCTTGGACTTTACAAGGCTCTATTGTGATTTAGTAATGTGGTGCAATATCATCTTTAGGTGGTCAGACCAGCCAATCACAGAGGTCCCTGCTGGCCTTAAAAGATCTATGACTCTTCTATACAGGCAAGACCAAACCATGTTCTGGCCATTTTGTGGCACTACTTTCATGTACTCCAATACTGTACTTTGTGCAGTAAATGGGACCCGATGCTCCATTTCAGAAAAGTACTTAAGCATGTGAGTAGACCTAAAACAGGAATACGAATGTCCTGGGACTACTCATGTGCTTGAAGTTGGGCATGTTCTTAAGTACCATGCTTAACTGGGACCTGAACCTATAACACTGTAACAAGCTTTTAAAATGTTCAGTTTCCGCCCCTTACAAAATTGTAAAGATGACATCTCTTTCAACACATCCCCACAGCACACACATTAAATTTAGACAGCATGTCAGACTGCTGAATTTTGTTTATTAATATTTAGAAGGTTCCTCTCCAACACGTAAGTGTTTATGACAGCCTCCTTTTAACCTGATCACCATTTAAGGCATTGGAAGATCCCAAAGGGAGGGCTCCAGGCAACTGCACTCCAAGGTAGTACTTATATTATGGAGAAGGCTGGTAGTGACTCCATAGTTCTAAAACTATGTTGTGTGTTCTAAAATGGATTTAAAATAGGGCATAAAATCCTGTCTCTCTAAAAGTAGATGGCTTATTCAGTGTGAAGTGTCACGCAGGGATAGTTTTTATACCCTTTCAATTTTCTGTATAGTTTGTTTGGTTTCTATTCATTTTTTTAAAGTAGTCTTTGAACTTGGACTCTATCTGAATTTTTCCCTTGACAATCCTACTGTTGACCAAGCTCTCTTCAAAAATCTTTGTCTATACAAAAATTGACAGAAAGGTGGACTCTGGTGCAAAAGGTAGTTTTTTTAAAAAAAGTTACGTTTAGATTAATTTTTTAATCATGATTCATGCTGTAGGTGTAGGCGCTGTGCATGCAAGCCCGATTGGCTGATGGGGGCTGGCCAGATGCATGCCTTATTTGTTGACATAGGCACTTTTCTGCCTGACTGTCCTACAGCAGAGGAGGATTCATGTGCAGCTGCATTCCCTATCAGCAGCTGTACTTCTACCCACACTCCTAACTCACTCTCACAGCCAGTAAACCATTAACAAAATAGAAAAGTAATGTGTGTTGTGAAGCAGTTAGGGTTGCTTACATATAGAATTCATGACAAAAAAAGGAAATGAAAAGATAAGCCACCTAAAAGCACATCCCATTTACTCCTCCACCTACAATTATACACTTTGCTATTAACACAACCATCATGCCTCATGCAGACCATGAAATGTACCCTTAACTCTGCATCCCTAAGGAAGTCAGCCTTCCATCACCCCCTTTCGCTGCCCACCTGCACATAACCCGTTAGTGAAGTATCCTCTCCCAATGCAACCTACTACCGCACCCAACAGCCACAGCTAATAATAGCATGGGGGTGGGGGATTATCTAATAAAGGAGTACATGTGGAGAAAGGCAACATTAAGGTTGAGTTGCATACCCTATAGAAGGTACAATAGTCATGGTAATGGTAAGATGCGAGCTTGCAGAGGGAGGAAGAAGCAGGAGATACGTACTATTAGGAGGCTTAATGGTTCATTCCTTGATTTTGTGGCTTTGTACCACACAAGCTTGCTATGCACACAATGTAACTGCTTCACAATAAAGATTTCTGTGTATTAATACCGCTAGCACTCTGACAGCAGGGGTTGTACGTACAGGCAAACAAACACCATTTCCAACAGCAAACAGATATGAGGAAACCTTACCCAGCAGAATCTTAAGCCATAAAAGGATAGGAACATGAGGAGAAAGTGAATATTGGATACCATATCTTACCAAGAGAGTTATTAGACAGATCAATAGGCTGATTACATACACTAGACAAAATTCATCCCTGATGAAACTCCATAAACTTCAGTGGTGTGACAGGGATGAATGCGGCCTGTTTTGATGAAAATCGCTGTGCATTTACAGCTCACTTCATCCAATGAAGTGAGCTGTAGCTCATGAAAGCTTATGCTCAAATAAATTGGTTAGTCTCTAAGGTGCCACAAGTCCTCCTTTTCTTTTTGCGGATACAGACTAACACGGCTGCTACTCTGAAACCTGTGCATTTACAGTGTATTCTCACACATGTGGGTGTTATTTTAAAACTATAATGAAAATGAAGCCAAAAATTAGACGATTTTAGCACTTTCGTGGACTCCAGCAACTGCAGATCATATGCTCTATATTGCTGTTTATTTCCTCAAAACGAGGTCATTAGAACTTGGAAAATTCAGTTTCAATAACGCAGAAGTTTTGGGTAAGCTTTTGAAAACATGAACTTTTATCCAAATAATCCAGATTTCTTTAGTTTGGCAAATTTGAATGAGAAATTACAATGAATGAACTTTCCTGGAATGTCAGCTCTTCAGCTTATGGTCCTTGAGAAATCTGGGACAATCAGAGCAATGTGAATAAAAAAAATTAGTGAGTGCGCTTGCACGGGGGAGGGTCATGTACTTAAACATACGTCCCACCCCCAAACACCTTTATGCAAAAAGGGTTCACAATCTGGATTCAAGGTCATACTTGTTTTAGCCAAATTTGGTGACCTCTTCCTAGTCCTAACAAATCAGTTTGCAGACTACTTACTTCATGGGATATTAACATGGACGAAGAGGCAATTTAAGGTACATCACCACAAATATTTGGATGTTGTAATATGGCTCACTTAACAATAGAAAGACCATAACATCCTTAAGAGCTCAGGTTAGCCAGTCCAAGGTTTGGCTCTCTGTTGCATATGGATGGCACTGCAAGGCCGTGTATGGTAAGTAGTTCCAGATTCCATCAAGCAGTCCACAATCAATTAAAAAGCAATGCAATCCAGATGCTTTCTCTAGTAAACACTTCCTTTCTCAGCAAGGTGAACTAAATGCAAAGGATATTGCAATATAGTTTTTTTTCCTAGAACATTTATTTTACAGAAGCAAAAGTCAAGTGTAAATACCATAAATGTCTTTTCTTTCAACACAGTAGAGCCTTCTGACTTACTTCTTTGTGCTATCCATGTTGTAAGCCAAATTCTTGAGGACATAAATCATTCATGCAAGCAAGATATATTTGCCTATAGATATTTGTAAGCCTACTCTTACTAGGACTGACATGTCAAATTTGGCCCCCAAAACCTTGCAACACAAATATTGGTGTTTTACTTTTGTACCTAGAAATAGGAACTGAAATTGACTATAAATAAAAATGAAACTGACTAGCATAACTATTGTCCAAGCTGAGAGAGATACAAAAAGTATCAAATACAATTCATTAATTAAAAGCATAAAAACTACAAAGTAAATAAATTATTTTAAAATCTTTTCATTTTTGATCATCCTTGTAACAGAGATAAGGATTTTTTAAATGTAATTTTTAATCTGATAGAGTCACTTTCAATGGAGGCAAATTTTCTCAAAGTATGAAACTTTAATTGAAATGTGTTTCTGAATTTAGGTTTGGGGTTTTTGTTTGTATTTGCTTCATAAAATTTTTGGCTGCTGAAATTAACAAAACAAAACTTTTCAAGGGAGAAAGAATGTGTGTGTTAAAGCTGGGTCTGTCTGAACAAACATGCAAATAATTTAGAGCTCCATACTCAAAATCTCAAAGGAAATGACTAAAACCTCTCAAGATCAAGCCCTTAGGATATCATTTAGGTACATTCTTCCTTTTAGAATCCAAGGACCAGATTCCTCAGCTGGTGCACCTGGGAGCTTGTGCGGAGCCCCATTGACCTGAGTGGGGATTTGTGTGGGTGAAGGGTGGGTCTAGCAACAAGTCTAGGACCTAGTGGAGGCTTCTGTAATCCTGTCCAGAGAAAACTGAAGGCCAAATCCTGCCCTGGATGACACTATAAGGGGGTTGGGGAGCAGGATAGCTGTCATATGGTGGAGAGAATTTGCTGTGGTTCTGAAAAGGAGTATATCGTATCCCCTAGGGCCACAGCATATCAGCCACCATGTTCAGTGTCTCTGCCTTTCTACGGTTCTCATGACCAGTAAAGATCTTAACCATCCGTTTCTACATACACCCTCTTCCCAACCCAGTGCATCAGATGGAAAGATCTAGCCCTGAGCATCAACAACAGATTTCATTCACTCAATAAAAAGGGTGTCAGCTTACTTCATGTAATTCCTCTTCTATGTATGGTCTGCCACAGATCCCTCTACCTGAGCAGGCAGCTCCTATGGTGCGGCTCTGTGGAGGGAAATATCCTGAAGGAGAACACATTTTAAAATACAAATCTTGATGCAGCAGCCTCCCTAGTGCTGTACAGGGGGTCGACTGCTTCAGCCAATGCCTTGATAAATTAAACTATGCTACATCTGCTCATCCTCCAAACACAGCACGTGGTTTTGTAGCTTGAATGAAAGCTACAGACCATCATACTTCTTGATTTAGGATTGTAGCTAAAATAAATAATAATTTCTCTTGTAATAGGTTTTTAAACCTAACCTTGTCATCTTGAAAAATGATGCAAGATTCAAGTATAAAGAAACTGACAAGCTCAAGGGTCATTTTTATATGCATACATCCCATACAATACCTACTGTATCTGCAACCATCTAGAAGATTCAAAAATCCCATCACAGCTTTTACTTTGGAGCAATTACATTAAAAAGCAATAAATGAACATTAAAAACCATCTTATCCAATATAGAAAAACATCAAAAAATAAGTGAAAATGAGGTATTCCTTGGTGAAAACTAGCTTATATAAATGAAACAGTGATCATAACCATTGCTCCATACATCACAGCATTAAAGGAGATCTGAAAATCTTTTTGCCTGCCAGAATCTGACTTCATTGCTTTGAGTTTCTTTTGCTCAGGCTGATATTGCCAGCACCAAGAGCAGACATTTTCCTATATTTCTGCAGTTTTTAGTTGCATGAAGGCAGATTCTGTTCTTACTGACCACAACATGAATCCAGAGTTCCTCCACTGAAATCAACGAAGATAGTCTAGATGTGTACCACGGAAATTATTGTGTGCAGTGTTGATGTAGCTGTGTTAGTCCCAGGATATGAGACACACAAAGTGGGTGAGGTAATACCTTTTATTGGACCAACTTCTGGTGGTGAAAAACAAGCAAGCTTTTGAGCTCAAGAGAGCTCTTCTTCATGTCCTGAAGAAATCAAACTCCAATTGTGACATTTATAGTAAATAAGTGAAGAAATGATTTTTAATTTTTTTATTTTAAATGTTGGATATTTGTACGTTTGAAAGTATATTTTCAGAACTCTGATACAGTTTTGAAAACCGGTCCCATTAAGTTAACACACACACTATATATATTCTGTCAGAGTAATCTGGGAAGCTTTTAAAAAAAGAATTATTGAAAAGAAAAGGGAACAAAAATCCTTTAAAAGTGGTTTGGGTAGAAGGAATGCAAATTTCTCTAAACAAGACCACACAACAAAGGTTTATTTGATGAGAAGAAGTGTCTTGATTTAGTCCTTTCCTTTCCCCGGCAGTCTGGTCTGTGAAGTGTAGGCAAATGATGCAATCCCTCTGGGGGATGGGGAGAGGACAGCAAGCAAGAAAGAGACTATTTCACAGCGCAGTGTATTGCTGGCATGTCTGAAGTTATGTAAGCTGTTCCTGAAGCGAATGCAGGAACTCTCAAGTTCACTGCACTGCAGGGAAAGCTGATAAACAGGGTGCTCAAATCCCCATTCTGGCTGTAGATGTGCCAATCACCCATCTCAATTAAGTACATGAGATTTGGGCTGAATTAGGAAAAGCATCAGAAGTAGCCAGATAATCTAAATTTAAAAAATTGTAATTTTAACATTTTTGTTTCTAAAAAACAGCCAATCCAGAATCAGAACAACATTGATGATTTTTCTGAACTGAAGATTAGCTTTTGTTCTGGTGTTTGAACTTGCCAAATGTGTTTACCCTTAAAAAAAGCAGGCAGGAATTATAAGGCTCTTCTAAATTTCTATACGATCCCTTACAATTCTTATATAACATGTTTGCAAGAGTAAATCACAAGTCACATGCATCCTCTCTATTTACAAGTGAGTGACTAGTTAAATGGAGTTTATTTACACTACTAATTACACAGAATGAAACTCAGGTTAAGCATTAGATGATTCTCCAATGTAACAGGGTAACTTTTCAGCATCAGGAACGTTTTGAAGCTCATTTGTATGTCTACCTATGGTCCTGAATCAATTCCCATCAAAGTCAATGGGAGTCTTTAATGGATTTCAGTGGGGTTTTGGATCAGGCCATATCTGCCTATCTCCAGTGCTGCTAAGTTTCATGATTTTATCACGACTAATTTTTTTTCCTAAAATCCCAGGTGCTAAATTCAAGAGATGGCACGATAGTTTCAGCATTCATTTCTATCTATGACATAGCCCTCCTGGTTGTGGAAAAAGCTTGAAAGTGTAAAGTGAATGAACACTAAAGAACATTCCCCCACAGACCACCAACACTGCTTTAACCTCAGGATTTCTGAGGGCTTGATTCATGATATTTGAAAACGCACCAGGCAATATGGTACCTATGTGTGTTGAGGGGTGGGGATAAATGGCACAACAGTCAAAGGACTTTAAATGGAATTCACTATTTGGTGCTAAATGAATCCGGTTTCAGTCCATTCAAATCTTTTCTACTCCAAGGAGTTTCATTCATTTTAAAACTCGTCTCCCTCTAGATTTAGCTCACACTACTTGTCACTGCCTAGCAGTCAAAAGGGATCATCCACAAGGATGGCTGTCATAGTGTTGCTGAATTGCAAAAGGGAAGCAGTATGGTCTAACAGAGCACAGGACTGGGATTCAGGAGACCTGGCTTCTATTCCTGGCTCTGCCGCTAACCTGCCATATGACCTTGGGCAACTCACTTCAACTCTGTGCCTCAATTTTCCCCATCTATAAAATGAAGAGAATGATACTGACCACCTTTGTAAAGCACTTTGAGATCTACTGGTGAAAAAAAAGTGCTGTCCTGGAGCTAGATATTAATAATAATACAATTTAGTCTAAAACGAAGTGCCAGCTACAAAGTATATTAATAAAATAATATGTTACATATAGCGTGGGATTCCTCCCAGAAAGACCCCAACATACTTTATAATTGTACTTTATGGAAACACTACTGGGTGGAAAGGTGGGAATTATTTAACAGTGGATTTAAACACTACAACAATAATTTAGAACAGAGAGTGAGGAACACCTTATCCAACAGAAACTGCAGAGGTAAATGAGGTAGAGAGAAAGTAATTACTCGGCAACATTCTTGTCAATGGAACCATATGCCAAAAAAAACCCCCAAAACAAACAAACAAAAACCACAATCAAGCCCTTAAGTGTATCGTAGAGCATCTGAAAACAGAATGTAACATCAGACAAGGAAAAATACATTTATGAACATATATTTTCAGACAAAAGTGTCAGCCTAGCTCTTTTAAAAGTCAAAGCAATCAAGATGACAATAACACAGCAGTGTTGCAGATGTCTAACCATTCGCATGCCAGTTCCTGCTTGTGTCTCCTCTTATATTTTCCAACTTTGACTGCTTCATTTAAATGACTTCTAAAACAAGACAAGGTGCTTGCATGGATGATTGGAGGCATTTGAAGGCATAACATCTAATCTTGCTGAACAGATAGCATTGCTGGACTTTAGCACTACTTTTTACACCAAACTTGTGGCTAATGTACGTGCATTCTGATTTGCAGCTAGGATGACTCAAGTAAATCCTGCTGGATCATCATCATGTTGTAGCCCTTTCAGTCGGAAACCAGTCAGATGACAAAAATAAATAAAGATTTGTAGACAGCAAGATTTGGCTGGGGGGGGTGGTGGTGAATGCTTTTACCCATCCTTGTATTCTGCTCTATTCATCATAATTATTGATCACCAGACACTGGTAAACCCTTCTGGAAATACTAGTGCCAAAGCAATCAGCCAGGACTGAATGATGAGACCTATGACTCTAAGCATATACTTTTGAAATACTTCACAGATCTGGAAAGACCAGGCCTGCTGACTCCCTCATCAGACACTGCATAAACACTATAAATCCCCCTCCACCAACTGCTGAAAGAACATCAATCATATTGTCATTGACGCAATTCCAGAAATCTTGGACTATGAAGGAAACTGCAGTCACATCATGAACTGACCCTGCTCTGACCTCCATTAGACAATGAAGACAAAATGAATAGTGGTTGGTAGAATATCTTACTTTAAAAGAAGATGAGGATTTTGTTCCTCCCTGAAACAGAAGAGAACATACCACACATAAGGATTCTACTCTTTAAAAGAAAAGGAATCTGGCAGTACCTGCAACTCCCAGGAAGATGATCACTGAAGTTGTGTATTTTTAGCCTATGCGACACACACATTGGAGGATGATTTAGACCCCTCCACTGCATTTAAACTACTCAAATCACAGAAAAAATTATTTTGCTGAAGATAGCAAAACATCTCTGGGACTAGCCATACCAGGTGACTCAAGATAAAATATTGCTATAAGGCTGATAATTTCACATTCTCCCAATGACACTGTGCGATGCTATTTGAGAGTTTTGCATAATAATATTCTACATTATAGCTGACAAACTGAAAAGGCTAGTGTAACAGCCATATAGTTTCCCCAGATAAGAAGAGCAGTCGTTAATCAATCCCCACCTTGTGCAGGTATTTTGTTTTCCTGCTACATGAAATAAAAGAAAAAGTACTTGCAGCACCTTAGAGACTAATAAATTTATTAGAGCATAAGCTTTCATGCACTACAGCTCACTTTAGCTCACGAAAGCTTATGCTCAAATAAATTGGTTAGTCTCTAAGGTGCCACAAGTACTCCTTTTCTTTTTGTGGATACAGACTAACATGGCTGCTACTCTGAAACATGAAATAAAAGATGACTCTTGTATAATTGTCCCAGAGTATCGGCTTGAGCCCAAATAATCTCCAGATGGTAACTTCAGACTAACATGCTTCATTCTTGGGGCCAGATTTGGATGCCTTTACTCAAACCAAGTAATATTTTATCTGCTAATAGGCTCCTCAAGGAGTAAAGGTATACTCAACATGACTAAAGGTATTAGAATTGGGCTCTGGTGTTAGGTGGACTGCTTTTAGTAAATTTAACGCACAAATCAACATGGTACACACAAAGACAAAAACTGCCAAGAAACTGAAATACATATGGAGCGCCTGTTATTTGGCAGCGTTTTGTACCCAGTTCACGCTAGTGTAAATAATTACACAAAGTGCAGAGACAGAGAATCTGGCCCAAATTTTAACTCTCCTGCCCCATTTCTCCCATTCTTATGCATCTGTCTAACCCAGTGATATGCAGACTGAAGCTCATGAGCCACAAATGCTGTTATTGCTGTTAATATATTTATTTCCAAGGTACTCAAACCTGAACATTTCTGCACAGCTAAGAAAACCCAACAACTAAACTCAAGAATTCCAAAAACACAATAGATTTGAATAGCAAAACCAATACTTGAGACAGTATAAATACCCCCCCCCCACACACACACACACAAACAAACCATCACCTACCCTAGACAATAAAAACAAAGGAAATAAAGAAAAAAACCAACTAAATTCAACATGCAAACTGCAATCTTAAATGGAGATGTCAAATGGCTTTCGGTCATTGCCAAGTGCTGTACTACTATGTTTACCTCTGCACAATGTAAGCACTATAGCTGCAGATCTGGTTATGATCACTAATGTAGAATTAAACTTGTTGAATAGGCCACACAATGTCTAACAACAATAAATCAGTTTGCACGTGATTTGAACAGCAGCAAACAATGTGTGCTTCAAAAGTTCAAGGGTGAAATCTCAGCCCCACTGAAGTTAATGGCAAAACTCCCATTTCAGTGAGATTGGGATTTCAGTGAGATTGAGATTTCACGTCAAGGATACGCAAGCTTATGCCTCCTGTAAAGTTGAAACAATTGATTTCAGATAAGCCAGGCAAAACCTTGGAAGGCCAGGCAAAACACAAATAAACTCACTAAAAACACAATACACTCTTTTCCACTTGGAAAGGCTTGTCCTTCTGAAAACATTTCATTTTAAAATGTCTCTCATAAGTCCAAAACAATAATGCGCTCCAGTCCAAAAACTACCATTGATTCTGAGCAAGTCACTTTGATCTTCTGCACCTCATATCCCACATCTGTGAAATGGGGATGATAATCAAATTTATAAAGCACTTTGAGTTCTATGAATGAAAAATGGCAGACAATTGCTACAGTATTACCATTAATAAAGTTTACAATGATCAGTCAATCCCTTCCCATCTCAGTATAGTTGCCTTTTCTTTTCTGTCGTTTCACAGAGTCTGCCTCAATAGTGGCATGGTAGTCCAGGTCTGGTTAGTATCTCGCACCACACACAATAGACAACAAATAGAGGAGCCAGCATTTGGGATTAAACATGCCAAAATTAAACATGCCAAAATTCATTTTTACAAAGTTGATGAGTCACTTAATTCTCTTCCCTGCAGCAGGAGCAAGCAAGCCTATTTAAAATATTCAGGACTCCATCTTATGCTATATTCTGTCCTCCACCCAAAATTTACCTTGATGTTTGTCTTTTGAATAAATTTTCCTGGACTAACACAGTGGGCTTAAAAAAATGAAGTTGAAGATATTTTAAGAGAGTCTAATATAAAAACATGCACAGCACATTGTATATATAGAGAAAATATGGGATCCAGTTCTTCCTTATAACAGAAAATCATGCTATTATTGTATATGATGGTCCAATAGGACCATTCAACACTACTGTCCAGTTACATGGTAGCAAAACTGGAGTAGAAATATCCAGTAATGGACACAAGTAGACAATGAGGACAGCCAATACATAGGCATCGGATTATAAACAGACACTTGCCAAGAAAGATGGACTGACATCCATAGACAGAACTTGTCAAATGCTTATAGTAACAAGACTATCATGAAACCTATGGATAGTCACTGAGGAAGGTAATATAAAGGGATACCTATAACATATATTTCAGGTTCTTGCAACACGGGCAATATTGTCTACTGAAGCCTGGTGTGTTCCAGTCTATTTATTACAGATCAGTAATTATTTAATATTTATTAAATACAGACAAGATGCTCAATGCTGTACAAGATGCAAACAACCCAGAATCCACAGGTGAGGTTTCTGTTTCTGCAGCAGTATACTTACAATGCTATGCAGGAATTACATTTTAATGTCAGGCAAAACATCAGGGTAGTTTAAGCCCAAAATTCAAGTTTCATGTACAAAAAAAACAAAAAAACCCCAAACGACTGATATGATTAGAAATGCATTCATGAATGGCTTTAACATGTCTACTTGAGCCTCATATTTTCCTCTCTAGGCTACCACAGAAGGTGTTTGAGAACAACCACTTTGTCTTAAAACGGGACACCCCAGATCCTTTCTACAGCTTTACAATGAACAACACAGTGCTGAAGCTATATTCACAATTGTCCAGTGTACCCACTGAATGAGGATCAAAGACTTAATATCACCTCTCTCACTAACAGGACATAACACAGAAACTAAAAGGAGTTGTAAGTCAAAACACATATTAAGAACAAAAAAATCTAATATTTAAAGGAATATTTAATATTCTTTCCCATGTGGACAAAAATCAGATTGGCTTTTGGACTGATTCTCCTATAAAAGGTAGCTGTCCAAATTGTGCATCAAATAAAAGGTTGAAGAAAGAATTCAGCAAATCAAAAGAGAAGGCAAAATCTAAACGTTCTACCCTCTATTATAAAATGGGGCCAACAACAATCAAAGAAGAGATTGATAGTGCCAGAATAAACGCAGTGTAATTTTCTCCTGCATCATTATTCATCATGACATTTCAGAAATAGACGCCCAGATACATTTTAACTATACAGTTATCAAACTTAGGTGTTTCTATTATGCCCATGAGTATCTAGACTACTAACAAAAGGAAATGGCACACATAGAGGGAGTAAGGTAAAATCAGGGCTGGCCTTACCATGAGGTGAACTGAGGCGGCCGCCCCAGGTGCCAGACTGTGCAGGGGTGCCACTAGGATCCAGCATTTCAAAGTTTTGGCCCAAGCAAGGGGGCATGGGGCATCATTTGAGCTCCCCGCCTCAGGTGCCAAAATGTTGTGGGCCGGCCCTGGGTAAAATGGGGGAGTAGAGTAAAAAGAAAGAGTTCTAAAGACACAGGTACCCAAAACATCCTTACAGGATAGTCACAAGGAAATAGGGATGGCCCTAGAGGTGAAAGTAAGCTGGTACACCGTGCCAGACTGGCTTCCCCGGGCAGGCGATTTAAAGGGCCCAGGGCTCCCTGCAACAGCCGGAGCTCCAGGCCCTTTAAAGTGCTGCCTGAGCACCACTGCCTGAGCCCCAGGGTAGCGGCGGCAGGGCTCTGGCGGTGATTTAAAGGCCCAGGGCTCCGGCTGCTGCTGGGAGCCCTGGGCCCTTTAAATCACCGCCGTAGCCCTGCCGCCGCTACCCTGAGGCTCAGGTAGCGGGACTCAGGCAGAGATTTAAAGGGCCCGGAGCTCCGCTGTGGTAGCGGTGGCTGGAGCCTGGGGCCCTTTAAATTGCCCCTGAGCCCCGGGGCTCCAAACCACCTCTGCAGCTGGGAGCTTCGGGGGTGATTTAAATGCTGCAGCTGGGAGCCCCAGGGTCTTTAAATCTTCTGGTTGAGGCCACGCCCCCACTCAGGACTCCAGCATACCGGTAAGTCCTTTAAGTTACTTTCATCCCGGGAAACCCAGAGGCAAAACTAGCATCTGTCCATGCTTTCTTTGGTCTCCTCCCTGTCAACAGTACAGAGAACCTGATTCACCTCTTATTTCCATCAGTGTAAACCTGAGATAAGTGAAAGGAGAACCAGGATTCTATATGGCTCTCAATTATACAGCTCTCAATTATATGGATCTAGCTTACATCAAGAGGAGGAGAGGGTCTTATCTGAACTGAGATTTGTGGGGTGAAATCCTGGCTCCATTTAACCAATGGCAAAACTCCCAGGGAGGCAGGATTTCACCCCAGAGCTGCACAGCTGTGTACGAAGTGAGGCAGAAAGAGAGCTGAAGTGCTGTGCCAGAGATGCTGACCCAATGAATACACTGAAATGACCACGTAATATGCTTTTCTCCTTCCAAGAGCTTCCGAAATCAACTGTAAAGCATTTCTCTCTATTTTCCTCTTACCTGTAAAACTATTTGCCATAGATAGTTTAAAGGTAAAGACATTTCATTTCACTGTACTCTTCCACAGGAGCTCCCTCATTGCTTATGAGCACTAGAGAGCCAGCCATTTATGTAAAGGGAGTGCTTTGTTCTGAACCACACCCTCACTTCTTTATACCACCATCCTGATGAAGGGAGGAAAGTTCAGCTGTATTACACTGAGCTAGATAAAACCCCAGTGCCTCCCATTAAGGGCCCCACATATTTTAGCTAACTAAGGATGTGACTTTTACCTCGCAATACTATGAGGTTGTTTTTACACAAGGGAGAATACAGGTAGCAGCTGAAATTTCAGTTGCCTTCTAACTGCCTATAACTTACTTTATGCCAAGTAAAAGCCCTCATAGGGAAAAAAAAGTCACCCATGTTTTGGTTCCAAAGTCTCAGTTTAGTACTTTCCCCACATTCCTGCTGTTCCATCCTGTGTGAACGTCTTCCCTTCTTGAAGGGGAAGCAGGTGGCAAAGAGAGAAAGTGATGGGGAAGGCTAGGAGATGGAGAAGAGCAGGTAGGTGTTTCCTGAAAGGAAGTTACAAAAAATTTGTCTGTATTTTGTGGTGACTCCTGTCATTTTTGCCACTGCTGCTGGTGATTCCGACCCTCAAAGCAGCTGTGGTCAGCAAAATGAAAAGAATCCTGTCAGAACTTCGTCTCAAGCAGAAAATTAATAGCAGCCTGATGTTTAAAAATATCTATCCTTGCACTAGAGAGCATGAAATTTGTTCCCTTCTCTGATATAAGTGACTGAATAAGGTTACAGAATAGCAGCCATGTTAGTCTGTATTCACAAAAAGAAAAGGAGTACTTGTGGCACCTTAGAGACTAACAAATTTATTTGAGCATAAGCTGTAGCTCACGAAAGCTTATGCTCAAATAAATCTGTTAGTCTCTAAGGTGCCACAAGTACTCCTTTTCTTTTTGTGAATAAGGTTAGTGATTATAATGAATTCTGATTATTTAAGGGCCAACATTGGAATACAATAATAATACAATGGAATAATAATGCACCTCAGATATTAATGAATTCAAACTGACAACACCTTACTGAAGGAGCCCATTTTGCATATATGGAATTGAAGCACAGGAGGGATTAAATGACTTGCCCAAAGGTCATCAAAAAAAAAAATCCATAGTTGAGCTGGGAAAAGAACTTAGATTTTCTGACTCCTAGTTTTGTGCTCTAGCCACAAAACCGTCCTTCCCGACAATAACCTTTTACCAAAGTGTGTGTTATCAGAGAGCTTTATACTAAGGGCTCGTCTACATGGGAAAGTGATACTATTATAAGCTAGGGTATGAATTTAAAATTAAACGCATGTATAACTCCCCACATGGATACCTCTATCCTGGAATGATTTTTTTTTTTTTTGGCTTACCCCTGTGTCACTTTGGAAGGGATGAAGCTAAATCAAAGTCACTCTTATTCTAGAATGAGAATGGCCACATGAGGCGTTATAGATGCATAACTGGTAAAAGTTTCCTGTGTAGACAAGCCCTTAGACTCTTGGGTGATAATCAACAATCTATACTTGGTTTAAACGTGGTTTCAACAGAACTGATTTCTAGCAGTGTAGCCTTCTTTACACTGAGATGTTTTTGTTTTTTAAGTTTCCCATCAATGCAGAGCCATCCAATGGGAGCTCATGTACAAAAGGTTCTGGTTGCCACTAGCGATCTGAGCACCATGTCATCTAGACTAGCTCTGAGCAGGGTTAGGAAACACATTGGTTAAAATACTGGTTGTCACTGATATCTTCTTTACACTAGAGCTCCCACTGCTGCTGTCTCCAGTGAAGCTGACTCATCACTAATGTCATCATGAGAAAGGACCAGGACAAAACAGAACTTAAAAAAAAATCATATTATGGCTTAGATACCCAGGTTTTTTAAATAGTTAGGTCACATCCACAAGGCCTAACTATGCCAGAAATCAGTTTTCCCTGAAGATGTGTAACACCACAGTTATATAACTCAACCCACTTGGAAGCCTGTTACAGATGGGACCTATTGGTAAAGAGAGGGTGATCAAGTATTCGGATTGTCTATGACTAATGTCACCAAATTAATTACCATGACAAGTCAGATTAAAAGAAAGAAAGAAAAATGTTCTGATGTATTTTGAATTACCCACTGAAATTAAAGTCTTATGCATCAACAGCAGGATAAGCCAAACATAGGTTGAGTGCAATTGTCTGGGCTAATCCCTAAACCACCATGAATGTAGAGTTTGAATACGTGGTTTCAATATATTTTTCTCTCTAGACCAAAACCAACACAAACCCTCCCTCTGTGTGAAAACATTCTGGGAGAGACAAAAAGCAGTTTAAATATCCACTCTCCTTTGCCAATAACTGGAGAGCAGCACCATTTTAATCACACCAAATGGTGAGAAAAGATTTTTAAGAAATCTGAAGCCTTGTTTAACTGTGCCACTTAAAACATCCTTAGTTGGGTGTGACATCAGACAATGCTGCATATCCCATTAAGTCCATACCTTTTTTGGTATACTGCAGTTTATAGTGAACAAATTCCTTTTTAACCAGCGGTAAAAGCTGACTGACATAGATGGGTAGAATAAAAGTTGTGGTGGTGTATTGTTGTGGGTTTGGTTTTATAATGTAGTAGTTTAGAGTCTGTAGTTAGTTGTTTTATCTACATTATATGCAACTGCTGCAGAATAGTACTGACGAGTTCTGTGAACCCAGCCATAAGGTTCACCTGAAACTTAGACTGTAGGCTCGATTCTCCTCTCATCGTTTATAATGATTTTAAGCTTGAACTACTCCTATTAATTTGGAGGTGCTCCTGATTTAAGCAATGACAGATGAAACTAGAAATCAGGCCCCATGATTTTATACAGAAAAAAATGAACTGGAGGCATTGAAATGGTAACCAAGGTGGCTAAGTTAGCTCATTAGCTTTCAAACTTGGACATATGGGTTCAAAACATGCTTTCAGTCACAGATGAAAATAAGGTTAGTGTCCCATCCTAAACTGCAGGACAACACTGGTTCACAAACCACAATTCAATAATGATACTTCACACTTAAAAAGCACTTTTCAATGTCAAAGTCTTTTGCAAACTTTAACTAATTTGCCAACGTGGGGCAGCGTGGATGGAACAAAGGCACCACAAGTCTCTCTTAAATTTTTCCGCTTACTTGGTTAGATCAAGAGTGGACATGGTTGGTTTTATTGGCGTTTGAGTGGGAGTTCTGTTGGAGGAGAAGAGGCTTTTAGGGGCAGTGTGCTGGGAGAGAAGCTGAGCTCTGATTAGGGGGCGGGGCTTCTCTGACTCGGGGTCCTATAAAGGTAGCCAGCCAGACAGGCAGCGGCACAGACAACTGCAGCGGCACAGGAGCCAGCAAATAGAGGAGCTTGAAAGAGGAGTTTGGGAGGAAGACTAAGAGAGCCAGGCAGAGGAACAGACAGGCTAGTGAAGTGAGTGTGTGGTGTTGTGGAAGTGTTTTCATGCTCGTTGGGGGTTTGTTTTGCTCTGGGTGGGTGTTTTGGTTCGGTTTCTGTTTCCCAGACTAACAGGACTTAGGTGGGAAGGCTATGACAGACACAGAGGCAGCAGCGGTAGTGACCCACATAGTGGAAGACACTATGAAGATGACTGGATGGAGAAGCTGTGGCATGTACATGACCCTGGAGGGGGTACCTTTAAAGAATTTCGTCTGCATGAAGTGCCGCCTGATAGAGCTGATGGAAGAGAAGATCCTAGGATTGGAGATGCAGGTGGAGACTCTGGTTGAGTTTAGAAGGGCGTTCGAGCGGACGATGGAGCAAAGACATGAGAAGGTTGAAAGGAAAAGCTCAGACTTGCAGATAGAAGCAGGACCGAAGAACTCTGAGGGAATACTACTGGGTGAGGAAAGTGGACAGTGGAAGCATGTGACTAGGAGAACGAGGCAGAGGAAAAGATGGGGCAGTGAAGGAGAAATAGAGCTCAGAAACAGGTTTGCAGAGCTGGAAAATGAAGAAGGGGCACAGCAGGTGGTTACTGAAGGTGAGAGGACAAGGAAAAAGAGAAGAGCAGATAGTCCTATTGGAAGAGGGCAAGAGTCAATGGAGATAACACACTAACCCAGGAACCTATCCTTGCAACAAAGCCCGTTGCCAACTGTGTCCACATATCTATTCAGGGGACACCATCGTAGGGCCTAATCACATCAGCCACACTATCAGAGGCTCGTTCACCTGCATATCTACCAATGTGATATATGCCATCATGTGCCAGCAATGCCCCTCTGCCGTGTACCTTGGCCAAACTGGACAGTCTCTACGTAAAAGAATAAATGGACACAAATCAGACGTCAAGAATTATAACATTCAAAAACCAGTCGGAGAACACTTCAATCTCTTTGGTCACTCGATTACAGGCCTAAAAGTGGCAATTCTTCAACAAAAAAACCTTCAGAAACAGACTCCAACGAGAGACTGCTGAATTGGAATTAATTTGCAAACTGGATACAATTAACTTAGGCTTGAATAGAGACTGGGAGAGGATGTGTCATTACACAAAATAAAACTATTTCCCCATGTTTATTTCCCCCCCTACTGTTCCTCACACGTTCTTGTCAACTGCTGGAAATGGCCCACTTTGATTATCACTACAAAAGGTTTTTCCCCCCCCCCCGCTCTCCTGCTGGTAATAGCTCATCTTACCTGATTACTCTTGTTACAGTGTGTATGGTAACACCCATTGTTTCATGTTCTCTGTGCATATAAATCTCCCCACTGTATTTTCCACTGCATGCATCTGATGAAGTGAACTGTAGTTCATGAAAGCTTATGCTCAGATAAATTTGTTAGTCTCTAAAGTGCCACAAGTCCTCCTATTCTAATCTCTGTACTAGTAACTCCAGTGCTTTCGATTTTATACCTGTGTAACTAGAATCAGAATCTGAGCTCAAAGGACCCAATTCTGTCACCTTATACTGTGGGTACATTCAGACCTTCAGCGTAGCTGCTGCGGTGCAAGCAGCAGGGCGGGCTAGCCACCTGAGGTACAGGCCTTGGGTCTCGGAAGGGTATGTGCTTGGGGTGGGTGCATCTCCTTGAGCTGGGAATTGTGTAGACAAAGTGTAGTGTAGACATACCTGCAGAAAAGTACTTCAATCTGAGAACACACCTAGTGGTTTCAATAAGATTATCCACAGAGCAAGGTATTTCTTGCTGTTTGTAGCAGTGAAATAATCAGGCTCAGAAAGAGCAGGGAATAGTACTGAGAATTTCCTAGCCTCCAGTCTTAGTTTAGACTCCGAGACCAGGCTTCTATCACAGCAGGCTTTTTTTGCTCAAGAAAAGCCTGGAATTAGAGGAGTGTTGCATGTCAGGACCGAGACCATGTCTACACTAGCGAGCTTACAGCACTACAGCTGTACCAATACAGCTGTGCCGCCAAAAGCTCGCTCATGTAGCTGCTCTATGCTGATGGGAGAGAGCTCTCTTGTTGGCATAAAACCACCTCAACAAGCGGTGGTACCTATGACCGCGCTGTGCACACTAGGGCTTATGCCAGTGAAATTTATGTTACTCAGGGATGTGTTTTTTCACACCCCTAAGCGACATTAGTTTTACCAACGTAAGTGGTAGTGCAGACATGGCCTGAGGTGCATTGACAAACCAGAAAAGAGCCCCAGGACTGTTGACCCCTGCCCTCTACCAACACAAACAACCCCATCGTACAGTCACACTCTAATTTGTCCATCTCTTTCAAAACTAATTAAGTTGTTTGCCCCACAACTCCTATTGGGAGGCTGTTCCAGAACCTCACTCCTTTGAGGGTCATAAATCTTCTAATTTCCAACCTGAATCTTTTCATGGCCAGTTTATACCCTTTCGTTCTTGTGCTAACATTGGCCTTTAGCTTAAATAGCTCTTTACCCTTCTGGGTGTTTACCCCTGTGACGGGGTTCACTCCCCCACACTATTGCCTCCTGCTGGCTGTCCCAGGGGTTAGTTCCTCTCACCAGTGTGCCTTCTTCTGGTGTGTCTCACCCTCACCACTTCTGCTCCTGGACCCGTGTTGTTCCAAGAATAATTTTCAGGACACAGCCCTCCGCTGTGCCACACCCTGTGTTCCCCAGTTCCGGGGGACCTGCAGTCCACTGTCCTGCAACTCTCTCAGTGGCAACTGCAGCCCATTGTCGGACCACTTTCTCGGTGGCAAAGGTGGGAGTGGGAGGGACCCGGGCCCACTCACCACTCTGGATCCCAGCCAGGGACCTTGTAGAAGGCCGCTGCTTGTGGCACCCTCTCTGACTCCTCAGTAGATTTCCCTAAGCTACAGCCCCAGCACCCTCCTTTCTCTCGCCTGAGAGCCACAGCCTGCAGATCCCTGCAGTGCACCAGGAGCTGCTGTTAGCTCCCCAGGTCTCTGCCTGCACCACTGCTCTGTCCAGGGTACTTGCTGCCATCAGCCTGCAAGGCAGCCAGTCCTCAAGCTCCAGGGAGTGATGAACCTGCTCTGCCCTGCAGCTTTTCTTATGTAGGCCTACCTAGCCCTTCTCTGATTGGCTGCCTCCTGCGCAGCCTCCCAAGGGCTCTATGAACTGCTTAGAGCCAAGTGTGGGGCAGGCACCCCATCACAACTCCCTAATATATTTAGAGAGAGCAATCATATCCCCTCTCATCCTTCTTTTTTGAGAGACTAAACAAGCCTGGCTCTTCCAGTCTCTTCTCATAAGATAGGATGATCAGGGAATGGAGGGCCTAATAGCCCTTCTCTGCACCTGTTTCAGTTTAAAATTCATTGGCGACCAGAATTATACACCGTATTCCACAGGGGGTCTAAACAGTGCCTTGTACAATGGCATTAATACTTCTCTCTCTCTCTCTCTACCAGAAATGTCTTGCCTGATACATCCTCAGATTGCCTTTACCCCTTTCACAGCTGCATCACACTGGGGCCTCAGTCATCCTGTGACTGACCCCACCCCCGTCACACACATACAGGTCTCTCTCCTCATCAGTCACTTCCAATTGATAAACCCCCACATTGTAGCAAGATTTCTCATTAAACTAAGTGGATGACTTTGTACTTCTTACTATTGAATTTCATCCTATTTCTCTCTCTCCAGGCTTCAAGGTGATCCAGATCTTCCTGTATAGTATCCTGATCCTGCTCTCTGTTCACCATGCTGCCCAGCTTTGTATCAGCAGCAAATTTCATTAGCATGTTCCTAATTTGGGTGCCAAGATCAATAAAATTATTCAACAAAATTGGTCCCAAGACTGATCCTTGAGGAACCTCAGAAGTAACCTCTCTCCAGCACAATAGTTCCCCTTTTGGCACAATCTTTTGCCTTCTCCTGATTTATCCAGTTCCTTATTCTAGTCACCTTACAATTCTTGTACTAATCCTCATCTTTTCTAATGTAACTAATGATTTCCCATGTGGTATGGTTTCAACTGCTTTACTGGAGTCCAAGTGTATGAGATCTACTGCGTTTCCCTTATCTAAAAAAAATAGTCATTTTCTCAAAGAAGGACATCAGGTTAGTTTGGCAATATCTATCTTTGGTAAATCCTTGTTGCATTACATCCCCTTTACCTCCATGAATTTAATTGTTCTTTTCTTCACAACTTATTCTACAGCCTTGAATAGTACTAAGTTCAGACTAACAGATTTGTAATTGCCTTTCTTAAATATAGATATGACATTACCTATTTTCCAGTCATATGATGCCACCATCAAACAGATAGTTGCTACTAGATTAGCAATCTCATATGCCATTCTTTTAGTAGTAGTATGTGTGGCATGCGCAAAAGAGTCAGAATTTACAGAAGGAAAGCTAAGTCAAAGAAACAATTTTTTGATTTAGTTCTGTATATGGTAAAGTCAGCAGCCATTGTTCTCTCTTCCGGTACAGAGGTCTGTAAGCTACATCTATTTCCTGTGACAGTCCTGTCCCATGAGCTGACAAGCCTCAACAGTTTCCTTGGGCCAGTCAAACCTGTTGTGGGGGGGGGGGATATAATTTTAAGGTTGCCGAGAAAGAAGCCAGGGCCAATCCCATTGATGAGGTTGAATATCAGGACAAGTTCTTGAACTGGATTCTGTATGCAATGGGGGTATCAGTGAAGAGTCAGAGCACTAAGCTGATGTGTTCATAGTGAACTGCATTGTTTAGAAAACAGGCAGCTGCATTTTGTATCAACTAGACTCTTTCTGGTTGCGTGGCTTCATTTCTAGAGATGAACTGCAGTGATCAGTTCTGGAGGTCACATATCATGGTGTCTGGGCCTGTATCTGACAGACTGGGAAACAATCTTGGGGGCCTTTTGCAGATGGAAGTGGATATTTGTGACCCAGGAATCTCTTAATGGCAGTTAGCAAGAGGGTGCAGAGGGGTTACAGAAATCTCCTGAGTCTGGTATGTACATTCTAGTTAATCAAAACAAGTCATGTGAGGTCTCAAATAAAAGCCGGGGTCACAGTAAGAAGAAAAGGAGTACTTGTGGCACCTTAGAGACTAACCAATTTATTTGAGCATAAGCTTTCGTGAGCTACAACTCACTTCATTGGATGCATACTGTGGAAACTGCAGAAGACATTATATTCACAGACACCATGAAACAATACCTCCTCCCACCCCACTCTCCTGCTGGTAATAGCTTATCTAAAGTGATCACTCTCCTTACAATGTGTATGATAATCAAGTTGGGCCATTTCCAGCACAAATCCAGGTTTTCTCACCCCCCGCACCCCCATATACACACAAACTTACTCTCCTGCTGGTAACAGCCCATCCAAAGCGACCACTCTCCCCACAATGTGCACGATAATCAAGGTGGGCCATTTCCAGCACAAATCCAGGTCTTCTCACCCCCGCCCCCCACACACAAACTCACTCTCCTGCTGGTAATAGCTCATCCAAAGTGACCACTCTCCTTACAATGTGTATGATAATCAAGGTGGGCCATTTCCAGCACAAATCCAAGTTTAACCAGAACGTCTGGGGGGGAGGTAGGAAAAAACAAGGGGAAATAGGCTACCTTGCATAATGACTTAGCCACTCCCAGTCTCTATTTAAGCCTAAATTAATAGTATCCAATTTGCAAATTAATTCCAATTCAGCAGTTTCTCGCTGGAGTCTGGATTTGAAGTTTTTTTGTTGTAAGATAGCGACCTTCATGTCTGTAATTGCGTGACCAGAGAGATTGAAGTGTTCTCTGACTGGTTTATGAATGTTATAATTCTTGACATCTGATTTGTGTCCATTTATTCTTTTACGTAGAGACTGTCCAGTTTGACCAATGTACATGGCAGAGGGGCATTGCTGGCACATGATGGCATATATCACATTGGTGGATGTGCAGGTGAACGAGCCTCTGATAGTGTGGCTGATGTTATTAGGCCCTGTGATGGTGTCCCCTGAATAGATATGTGGGCACAGTTGGCAACGGGCTTTGTTGCAAGGATATGTTCCTGGTTAGTGGTTCTGTTGTGTGGTATGTGGTCGTTGGTGAGTATTTGCTTCAGGTTGGGGGGCTGTCTGTAGGTAAGGTGTGGCCTGTCTCCCAAGATTTGTGAGAGTGGTAGGTCATCCTTCAGGATAGGTTGTAGATCCTTAATAATGCATTGGAGGGGTTTTAGTTGGGGGCTGAAGGTGATGGCTAGTGGCGTTCTGTTATTTTCTTTGTTAGGCCTGTCCTGTAGTAGGTGACTTCTGGGAACTCTTCTGGCTCTATCAATCTGTTTCTTCTCTTCCACAGGTGGGTATTGTAGTTGTAAGAATGCTTGATAGAAATCTTGTAGGTGTTTGTCTCTGTCTGAGGGGTTGGAGCAAATGCGGTTGTATCGCAGAGCTTGGCTGTAGACGATGGATCGTGTGGTGTGGTCAGGGTGAAAGCTGTAGGCATGTAGGTAGGAATAGCGGTCAGTAGGTTTCCGGTATAGGGTGGTGTTTATATGACCATTGTTTATTAGCACTGTAGTGTCCAGGAAGTGGATCTCTTGTGTGGACTGGTCCAGGCTAAGGTTGATGGTGGGATGGAAATTGTTGAAATCATGGTGGAATTCCTCAAGGGCTTCTTTTCCATGGGTCCAGATGATGAAGATGTCATCAATATAGCGCAAGTAGAGTAGGGGCATTAGGGGACGAGAGCTGAGGAAGCGTTGTTCTAAATCAGCCATAAAAATGTTGGCATATTGTGGGGCCATGCGGGTACCCATAGCAGTGCCGCTGATCTGAAGGTATACTTTGTCTCCAAATGTAAAATAGTTATGGGTGAGGACAAAGTCACAAAGTTCAGCCACCAGGTTAGCAGTGACATTATCGGGGATAGTGTTCTTGACGGCTTGTAGTCCATCTTTGTGTGGAATGTTGGTGTAGAGGGCTTCTACATCCATAGTGGCCAGGATGGTGTTATCAGGAAGATCACCGATGGATTGTAGTTTCCTCAGGAAGTCAGTGGTGTCTCAAAGGTAGCTGGGAGTGCTGGTAGCATAGGGCCTGAGGAGGGACTCTACATAGCCAGACAATCCTACTGTCAGGGTACCAATGCCTGAGATGATGGGGCACCCAGGATTTCCAGGTTTATGGATCTTGGGTAGTAGATAGAATATCCCAGGTCGGAGTTCCAGGGGTGTGTCTGTGCGGATTTGATCTTGTGCTTTTTCAGGGAGTTTCTTGAGCAAATGCTGTAGTTGCTTTTGGTAACTCTCAGTTGGATCATAGGGTAATGGCTTGTAGAAAGTGGTGTTGGAGAGCTGCCGAGCAGCCTTTTGTTCATATTCCGACCTATTCATGATGACAACAGCACCTCCTTTGTCAGCCTTTTTGATTATGATGTCAGAGTTGTTTCTGAGGCTGTGGATGGCATTGTGTTCTGCATGGCTGAGGTTATGGGGCAAGTGATGCTGCTTTTCCACAATTTGAGCCCGTGCACGTAGGCGGAAGCACTCTATGTAGAAGTCCAGTTTGCTGTGGGGAGAGTGGTCGCTTTGGATGGGCTGTTACCAGCAGGAGAGTGAGTTTGTGTGTGTGTGTTTTGGGGAGGGAGGTGAGAAAACCTGGATTTGTGCTGGAAATGGCCCACCTTGATTTTCATACACATTGTAAAGAGAGTGGTCACTTTGGACGGGCTGTTACCAGCAGGAGAGTGAGTTTGTGGGGGGGGGCGGAGGGTGAGAAAACCTGGATTTGTGCTGGAAATGGCCCACCTTGATTATCATGCACATTGTAGGGAGAGTGGTCACTTTGGATAAGCTATTACCAGCAGGAGAGTAAGTTTGTGTGTGTGTGTAGGGGGGGGGGGGGCGGAGGGTGAGAAAACCTGGATTTGTGCTGGAAATGGCCCACCTTGATTATCATGCACATTGTAGGGAGAGTGGTCACTTTGGATAAGCTATTACCAGCAGGAGAGTAAGTTTGTGTGTGTGTGTAGGGGGGTGGGGGGGGCGGAGGGTGAGAAAACCTGGATTTGTGCTGGAAATGGCCCAACTTGATTATCATACACATTGTAAGGAGAGTGATCACTTTAGATAAGCTATTACCAGCAGGAGAGTGGGGTGGGAGGAGGTATTGTTTCATGGTGTCTGTGAATATAATGTCTTCTGCAGTTTCCACAGTATGCATCCCATGAAGTGAGCTGTAGCTCACGAAACCTTATGCTCAAATAAATTGGTAAGTCTCTAAGGTGCCACAAGTCCTCCTTTTCTTTTTGCGGATACAGACTAACACAGCTGCTACTCTGAAACCAGCTATTTAACAGTGGCTCTTGGACCATAGGACAGAAGTATCTTCTTATTTCCAGATCTGAGACTATGTATACACAAGGAACAGGGTTGTCTTAGAAGCAGGCCTCCTAATAGGAATCAGAGACATTGTTGCTATATTTTGGTTAAAATGCAGATCCATCTCATAATGGAAAACTGTACTTATTTTGGCAAAGCAACCCTAGTCAGCTAGTGATCCCAAACTGGAATGAATGCAAGTACAGATTTCAGGCCCTGCAAGCTAAACCCATTACTCTAACAAAGTTATTAGACTCTTCTGAAATTTATGAATCTGTGTATGGTTATTCATATTTATGAATATATTAATTAACAAAATTGGGATGTTTAATGGGAGTTGGTTTATTCCTCTGCGTGGGAATTATAAAACAATTAGAAGAGAAACAAGAGCTGCATATTAGGGGACAGTATTTTCACCCAAAAGTTCAAACTTGTCCTAACAAATGCTAAATCCATGATGAAAATCCCAGCCATCTGGAAAATTGTAACTGTATCAGTGAACTTCTAAAACTGTGTTTGTTCAAATCTGAGCCAGTCGCTGGGAACAGGCCAAAGATGTAAAAGCTATAATGTGTCAAATTCTGGGGCCACACAGGATGCAAATGAGAAATGAACTTGTTCCAAAGTGCTTTCTTACTATAACCCCCCTGAATAAGCAGCAACAGCGAGGCCATGATGTCCGATCACAATCCTAATATTGCATGGATATCCTGAAATCTTACATCAAAGATTGTTTATTAAGTGGATTATTTTTATTACCCCATTGTACTCCTGCTCTTCCCAATTTCCTTCCTGTATTGTCCGCTGTAATCCTCAATTGTTGGCTTTGTCATAGTATGAAACACACACAAAATCAAAAATCACTTGATACGTCAGTACTCAAGGAAGAACGAGTGTGTGATCTCACTGCTTGTTCAAGACGTCCTCTTTTTTTTTCCCGTCCAGATTTGAGGCATACATTCCTCTGATTCCAACAATGTGATCTTATCACAGGTATTTGGCTTGCGTTCTACACTTTCATTTTTATTGTGTGGGGTCTGAGCCTCTGATGCAAACAGTCTGCCAAACATCCTCCCTCAACTGCACATGATTTCCCTCCCCCTCTTCAAACTCCTCCATGCAGTGCACTCTAGAGTCACCCTGGCTCCAGCCAGCTCCCATTGTTTTCATGTCAAGGGCGTGAGAAGGATCTTTTTGCCAGAGCAGCAGTTTAAAGAGTAGGCCTTGAAAACATACTCGCTGTTTGCAGAACAGCAGCTATCCGGCTCTTCACAAGGCCAGAGATGAGGAACAGTTCTTTGTGGTTTAAAAAAAGAGATGGGCAAATGGAATTAAATGATAGGGCCAATGTTATGAACACACACACACACCCCAATTACAGAACTACGTGGAGACACCAAAACCAAAGTCTTTTCTGGAATGGCACAAAAAGAGGTATTGCCATAGCAGATTAGACTACAGCTCCAAGTTGGCTGGTGTGCTGACTCCAGTAGAGGTCAATACCTGATGCTTCAGAGAAATTGAGTGTTTAGGGGTGACAGAGGTAGATAATAATTTTAACCAATTGTGCAGTGTCGAACACAGGGTATGAGAAGTTTCTCCCTGACCCATGCAGGTGAGCTTTAGTATTAATCTCTTAGCTTGCTTAGGCAGAAATGTTACTACAGGTCCTAACATTGTCCAATCCTTTAAAATAAATCCATCCACAGGATTTCTCATTTGTCTAAATCTTCTGAGACAGCAAATTCCAGAATTTGATTGTGTGTTCGGAAAGGAAGTATATCCTTTGATTTGCTCTAAATTTACTACACTAGCTTCATTGAACACATCCTTGTTTTTTGCATTATACTACAGGAAAAAACACCAGGAAATGATAATTTTTCACTCTCTCCATATTTTTTTTGTTACTACTCTCCTTCATAGTTTTAAATGCCCCAATCCCATCTCCTTTAGCTCTTCTCCTTTTCTTTCTCTCATTATGTGTAAATCCTACCATCCTTCTATAACAAGTCCTATCAGCTCTAACTTTTCCAATCACTACTAATTTTTTCTTAAGAGGTGACCAAAACAGGACACAATATTCCAGGCTATCATGAGTCTATACAATGTCACTTTATATTTTCTAGCTTAATTTTTATCCCCCTTTTAATGCAAGCGTCTTAGTAGCATTGTTAACGGCTGCTATGCCCCTCACAAACATCTTCCTTGAGATATCCACGGTGATCCCAAGATCTTTTCCTTCATGCAGTCTTGGAGCCTGTCAAGTGTCCATGGGAAGTCCAGACTATTTTGCCAATATGAATTATCTTGCCCTGTTCTAAGTTAAGTTGAATCTCCATTGTGTTACTCACTCCAAAAAGACGTCTACATCCGAGTTCTCACAATTCTGCACACATATTACTGACCAAAACACTTTTGTGTTACTAACTCACTTCACTAAGGGCTCCATCCAAAGCTCACTGAGATCAATGGGATTCTTTCCACTGACTTCATGGGTTTTGGATCAGATCTCAACCCACATTCTGCTCCCTCCTCTAAACCAGCAGCTCTCAACCTTTCCAGATGACTGTACCCACAAGTTACACCTCATTTAAAACTACTTGCTTACAAAATCAGACATAAAAATACAAAAAAGTTCACAGCACACTATGACTGAAAACTGCTTGCTTTCTCATTTTTACCATATAATTATAAAATAAATCAATTGGAATATAAATATTGTACTTGCATTTCAGTAGATAGTATATAGAATAGTATAAACAAGTCATTGTATGACATTTTAGTTTTCACTGACAGCATAAGTGCTTTTTATGTAGCCTGTTGTAAAACTAGGCAAATATCTAGATGAGTTGAGGTACCCCTGGAAGACCTCTACGTAGCCCTGGTTGAAAACCATTGCTCCAAATCATTAGCAAACGTATTACACACTTATTCTGTCACCAGTGACTCACTGCCAATCCACTGTTACGACTACCAACACACTACAAACTTCACTCTACTTTGAGGAGCTGCCATTAATAATTTATTGTATTGTTTTGTAGAGTACCCAGTGGCATAGGAAATATCTATGGTTCTGAATCTACCTCTTAGCCAAGATGTAATCCATGCCAAGACTTGACCCCTTACCCTGTGATTATTTATTTTCCTTGAAGTTTCTTATAAGGGACGTCACCAAAGTTTCTGAAAGTCTAAATATATCATGTCTGCCAAGACACCACTATCTATTGCACTGACTTTTTCAAAGCATTCTAACAGTGTAGAAAGACACAATGGATCTTCCCTTACAAAAGCCACACTAACTTGGCCTTATTTGGGTATACATGGCCAAATGTTGCACTTTCCTCTCCTTAATTACAAGCACAATAGTCTCAAAGAGAAGCATAAAGCAATAGTGGGCAACCTGCGGCCCGCAGGCTGCACACAACCTATCAGAGTAATCTGCCGGCGGGCCACAAGACAGTTTGTTTACATTGACCATCTGCAGGCACAGCTGCCCGCAGCTCCCAGTAGCCGTGGTTCACCGTTCCCGGCCAATGGAAGCTGCAGGAAGCAGTGGCAGACAGTCCATATAAACAAACTGTCTTGCGGCCCACCAGCAGATTACTCTGATGGGCTGCGTGCGGGCCGCAGATTGCCCACCACTGGTATAGAGTCACCAATCTGAAATAGGCTCCCTCTGATTAGTTTTTGGCAGTTTGGAAAGTCACTAATGTGGTGCCTATTTTCAGAAACTCTTGCTGTTTTTACAGCTATTTCATATATATTACACTTGGGGCCTGATCCAGAACCCAGTGTAAAAAACAAATCAATGGGCATATTTCAGCCAACTTCACTAGGCTTTGGATTGGCCCATTCGGAGTATATTAGTATTTTTTCTGTTGCACAATTTATTTCAGAATTCTTAAATGAATACTGGTACCTGAAAGACCTGGCAATTTACTGAGCTTCAGTTTCTCAAGTGGCGCTATAGCTTCCCCCTCAGACACATCCATCTCTGTTAAAGAGACAGACTGGTTAAAAATTGTATTTTTAAATGTCAACATGTCCTTTAGAGAGACAAAGTGAGTGAGGGAATACCTGGTTTTGGACCCACTGCTCTTGGTGAGAGAGACAAGTGAGCACTCTACATCTGACCTATCAGTCCTCATCCTCCAGTGAAACCCGAACAACACTTTTGTCATAAATATAAAGGGAAGGGTAAACCCCTTTGAAATCCCTCCTGGCCAGGGAAAAGCTCCTCTCACCTGTAAGGGGTTAAGAAGCTAAAGGTAACCTCGCTGGCACCTGACCAAAATGACCAATGAGGAGACAAGATACTTTCAAAAGCTGGGAGGAGGGAGAGAAACAAAGGGTCTGTGTGTCTGTCTATATGCTGGTTTCTGCAGGGGATAGACCAGGAATGGAGTCTTAGAACTTTTAGTAAGTAATCTAGCTAGGTATGTGTTAGATTATGATTTCTTTAAATGGCTGAGAAAAGAATTGTGCTGAATAGAGTAACTATTTCTGTCTGTGTATCTTTTTTGTAACTTAAGGTTTTGCCTAGAGGGGTTCTCTATGTTTTTGAATCTAATTACCCTGTAAGATATCTACCATCCTGATTTTAGAGGGGGGATTTCTTTATTTCTATTTACTTCTATTTTTATTAAAAGTCTTCTTGTAAGAAAACTGAATGCTTTTTCATTGTTCTCAGATCCAAGGGTTTGGGTCTGTAGTCACCTAGGCAAATTGGTGAGGCTTTTTACCAAACCTTGTCCAGGAAGTGGGGTGCAAGGTTTTGGGAAGTATTTTGGGGGGAAAGACACGTCCAAACAGCTCTTCCCCAGTAACCAGTATTAGTTTGGTGGTGGTAGTGGCCAATCCAAGGACAACGGGTGGAATATTTTGTACCTTGGGGAAGTTTTGACCTAAGCTGGTAAAGATAAGCTTAGGAGGTTTTTCATGCAGGTCCCCACATCTGTACCCTAGAGTTCAGAGTGGGGGAGGAACCTTGACATGGTGGCATAGTGGTGGGATTAACCTGAAATCATTTTGAGATCCAGTTGAGATTTTTTGAACTAGAAATACAGATTTTAAAAAGGAATTTTTTTTTTCCTTTGGAAAGGAAGTCCAGAAAGCAGCTGAAACTGAAAGCAGCTTGTTTTTTCTCTGCTTTGTGGCCAAGCAGAGACAAAAGGGGATTATCTTTGTGAATTGCAGGTTTTCTTTGCCTGGAGGCAGGGTACTTAACTCCTGCAGGGAAATTCAGTCTTCCAACCCAGAGTTTTGTTTTTTTTTTCTTCCTAAAAGTAAATAGGGGGTGTGTGTTCTACCCATTTGCTTTTTCTTTGGGCTGGGTAAGCAGGTTTCCAAGTAGTTGGAGGTTTTTTGCTTTAATTTGGGCCCAGAGCAGAGACAAGGGAATTGTCTTTTTCTGTAGGCTGACAATCACTATCAGAGAATAGATATTCTATTCCAGCACAGCAAAATTTTACAGCCAAGTTTTGTTTGTTTATTTCTAAACCTTGGGTGTAAAGTTAGTTAAAAACAGAGAGGTTAGAATGACAAAATCCGCGGCTCGACTACAGCTGGAATTAGCCAAATTTCAGGCTGAGGAAAAACAAAGGGAACATGAAAGACAGATAGAACTCATGCGGCTGAAGAAGGAGGTACAGGAGGCTGCCCACAAGAGGGAAATGGAGGCAAGGAAACATGTGGAGGAGGAGAAGGAAAAAGAGAGGAAGCATGTGGAGGAGGTGGAGAAGATAAAGGCCCAGCAGAATATACCAACAAACCCTAGCAATCCTTCTCCAGGTACCACTTCCCATCCCAGAAATTTCCCCACCTACAAGGCAGGTGACGATACTGAGGCCTTCTTAGAAAACTTCGAAAGGGCCTGCCTTGGGTACAACATCTCTACTGACCAATACATGGTAGAGCTGAGGCCGCAGCTCAGTGGACCCTTAGCTGAGGTGGCAGCTGAAATGCCTAAAGAACACATGAACAAGTATGAACTGTTTAAATCCAAGGCGAGAGTCAGAATGGGGATAACACCCGAGCAGTCTCGTTGGAGGTTCAGAGCCCTAAGGTGGAAACCAGACATGTCATTTACCCGACATGCCTACCACATTGTGAAACATTGGGATGCCTGGATATCAGGAGCAAGTGTTGAATCTCCAGTAAATTTGCCCTTCCTAATGCAAATGGAACAATTCTTAGAGGGTGTTCCTGAGGAAATAGAAAGATAAATCCTAGATGGGAAACCCAAAACTGTAATCGAGGCAGGAGAGATTGGAGCCAGATGGGTGGAGGTGGCAGAGAAGAAGAAAACTGGTCTCAGTTGGAGCGGAGACCAGAAGGGACCACCCCAGACCACACCCTATTACCGGGGGCCGCCCAAAGCCCCACCTACCTCCCAAAGAACCCTCCAGACCCCTTATCGTCCCACCACCCCGTTCTCTAGCAACCCTCCTCGCCCCAGTGACCCGTCAGCTGGACGATGTTTTAAATGTAACGAGCTGGGGCATGTAAAGGCCAACTGCCCCAAGAACCCCAACAGATTACAGTTCATTGCACCAGAATCACACCAGAGGTCCACAGGCCCAGATACCTCCCAGATACCCTTGGAGCGGAGGGAAACTGTGAGTGTGGGCGGGAAGAAGGTCACCGCGTGGAGGGACACCGGAGCACAAGTGTCAGCTATTCATGCTTCCTTAGTGGACCCCAATTTAATCAACCCAGAGATCCAAGTGACGATTCAACCCTTCAAGTCCAACTCTTTCAATTTGCCTACAGCCAAGTTGCCTGTCCAGTACAAGGGCTGGTCAGGAATGTGGACTTTTGCAGTCTATGATGATTATCCCATCCCCATGCTGTTGGGGGAAGACTTGGCCAATCATGTGAAGCAGGCCAAGAGGGTGGGAACGGTCACCCGCAGCCAGGCTAAACAAACCGTGAGGCCTAGCTCTGTTCCGGAAGCTTCTATCAGGACCCGGTCAGAGGTGATGGACCCGGACCCCAGGCCAATGTCTGCAACAGCAGTAGTGGATCCAGTCCCAGAGACCCAGACGGAACCAGTCCCAGAACCGGAACCAGCCAAACAACCAACACCAGACCCCGTGTCAGCACTGAATCCAGTACTTGCAACCTCAACACCAGAGGGCCCCACCGACCCTGAACTGGCAGCAGCCGATAACCCGACACAAGAGGCTCAGCCGGAGCCTGAATCCCAACATAGTGCACCAGCGGAGAGCGGTTCACAGTCAACAGAAACAGCACCATCCCCTATATCGCTTCCAGAGGGACCAAGCCTAGGTCCACAATCCAATGAGGGACTGATGTCTCCAGCATTCAGGGAACAGTTCCAGACCGAACAGGAAGCAGATGAAAGCCTCCAGAAAGCTTGGACGGCGGCACGGAGCAACCCACCGCCTCTCAGCTCTTCTAATCGATCCAGGTTTGTTGTAGAAAGAGGACTTTTATACAAGGAAATTCTTTCTGGTGGACACCAGGAAGACTGGCATCCTCAGAGACAGTTGGTAGTTCCAACTAAATCCCGGGCCAAGCTCTTGAGCTTAGCCCACGATCACCCTAGTGGCCATGCTGGGGTGAACAGGACCAAAGACCGTTTGGGGGGTCATTCCACTGGGAGGGAATGGGCAAGGATGTTTCTACCTATGTCCAGTCTTGTGAGGTGTGCCAAAGAGTGGGAAAACCCCAAGACAAGGTCAAAGCCCCTCTCCAGCCACTCCCCATCATTGAAGTTCCATTTCAGCGAGTAGCTGTGGATATTCTGGGTCCTTTTCTGAAAAAGACAGCCAGAGGAAAGCAGTACATACTGACTTTCATGGATTTTGCCACCCGATGGCTGGAAGCAGTAGCTCTAAGCAACACCAGGGCTAAAAGTGTGTGCCAGGCACTAGCAGACATTTTTGCCAGGGTAGGTTGGCCCTCCGACATCCTCACAGATGCAGGGACTAATTTCCTGGCAGAAACTATGAAAAACCTTTGGGAAGCTCATGGGGTAGATCACTTTGTTGCCACTCCTTACCACCATCAAACAAATGGCATGGTGGAGAAGTTTAATGGAACTTTGGGGGCCATGGTACGTAAATGAGCACTCCAATGATTGGGACCTAGTGTTGCAGCAGCTGCTCTTTGCCTACAGAGCTGTACCACACCCCAGTTTAGGGTTTTCCCCATTTGAACTTGTATATGGCCGTGAGGTTAAAGGGCCATTGCAGTTGGTGAAGCAGCAATGGGAGGGATTTACACCGTCTCCAGGAACTAACATTCTGGACTTCGTAACCAACCTACAAAACACCCTCCGAACCTCTTTAGCCCTTGCTAGAGAAAACTTACAGGATGCTCAAAAAGAGCAAAAAGCCTGGTATGATAAACATGCCAGAGAGCGTTCCTTCAAAGTAGGAGACCAGGTCATGGTCTTAAAGGCGCTCCAGGCCCATAAAATGGAAGCATCGTGGGAAGGGCCATTCACGGTCCAGGAGCGCCTGGGAGCTGTTAATTATCTCATAGCATTCCCCACCTCCAACCGAAAGCCTAAGGTGTACCATATTAATTCTCTAAAGCCCTTTTATTCCAGAGAATTAAAGGTTTGTCAGTTTACAGCCCACGGAGGAGACGACGCTGAGTGGCCCGAAGGTGTCTACTACGAAGGGAAATGTGGTGGTGGTGTGGAAGAGGTGAACCTCTCCATGACCCTTGGGCGTATGCAGCGACAGCAGATCCAGGAGCTGTGCACTAGCTACGCGCCAACATTCTCAGCCACCCCAGGACTGACTGAACGGGCATACCACTCCATTGACACAGGTAATGCTCACCCAATTAGGGTCCAACCTTACCGGGTGTCTCCTCAAGCTAAAACTGCTATAGAACGGGAGATCCAGGATATTTTACAGATGGGTGTAATCTGCCCCTCTGAAAGTGCATGGGCATCTCCAGTGGTTCTAGTTCCCAAACCAGATGGGGAAATACATTTTTGCGTGGACTACCGTAAGCTAAATGCTGTAACTCGCCCAGACAACTATCCAATGCCACGCACAGATGAACTATTAGAGAAACTGGGACGGGCCCAGTTCATCTCTACCTTGGACTTAACCAAGGGGTACTGGCAGGTACCACTAGATGAATCTGCCAAGGAAAGGTCAGCCTTCATCACACATCTCAGGCTGTATGAATTTAACGTACTCCCTTTCGGGCTGCGAAATGCACCCGCCACTTTCCAAAGACTTGTAGATGGTCTCCTAGCGGGATTAGGAGAATATGCAGTCGCCTACCTTGACGATGTGGCCATATTTTCGGATTCCTGGGCAGACCACCTGGAACATCTACAAAAAGTCCTTGAGCGCATAAGGGAGGCAGGACTAACTGTTAAGGCTAAGAAGTGTCAAATAGGCCTAAACAGAGTGACTTACCTTGGACACCAGGTGGGTCAAGGAACTATCAGCCCCCTACAGGCCAAAGTGGATGCTATCCAAAAGTGGCCTGTCCCAAAGTCAAAGAAACAGGTTCAATCCTTCTTAGGCTTGGCCGGTTATTACAGACGATTTGTACCGCACTACAGCCAAATCGCCGCCCCACTGACAGACCTAACCAAAAAGAAACAGCCAAATGCTGTTCAGTGGACCGGAAAGTGTCAGAAGGCCTTTAACAAGCTTAAAGCGACACTCATGTCTGACCCTGTACTAAGGGCCCCAGACTTTGACAAACCGTTCCTAGTAACCACAGATGCGTCCAAGCGTGGTGTGGGAGCAGTTTTAATGCAGAAAGGACCTGATCAAGAATTCTACCCTGTAGTGTTTCTCAGCAAAAAACTGTCTGAGAGGGAAAGCAACTGGTCAGTCACTGAAAAAGAATGTTATGCCATTGTCTACGCTCTGGAAAAGCTACGCCCATATGTTTGGGGACGGCGTTTCCACCTGCAAACCGACCATGCTGCACTGAAGTGGCTTCACACTGTCAAGGAAACTAACAAAAAACTTCTTCGGTGGAGTTTAGCTCTCCAAGATTTTGATTTTGACATCCAACACATCTCAGGAGCTTCTAACAAAGTGGCTGATGCACTCTCCCGTGAAAGTTTCCCAGAATCAACTGGTTAAAATCGTCCTTGAGATGTGGAAAATATTGTTAGTCTTTATGTACTTGGTAGTATATTTAGAGATGCATGTGTCTTATTAACTCTGTTTTTCCTAGAGCTCCAGGAAGAAATCCCAGCCAGTGTTTCACCCTAGCTGAGATTTGGGGGGCGTGTCATAAATATAAAGGGAAGGGTAAACCCCTTTGAAATCCCTCCTGGCCAGGGGAAAGCTCTTCTCTCCTGTAAGGGGTTAAGAAGCTAAAGGTAACCAAAGGGAAGGGTAAACCCCTTTGAAATCCCTCCTGGCCAGGGAAAAGCTCCTCTCACCTGTAAGGGGTTAAGAAGCTAAAGGTAACCTCGCTGGCACCTGACCAAAATGACCAATGAGGAGACAAGATACTTTCAAAAGCTGGGAGGAGGGAGAGAAACAAAGGGTCTGTGTGTCTGTCTATATGCTGGTTTCTGCAGGGGATAGACCAGGAATGGAGTCTTAGAACTTTTAGTAAGTAATCTAGCTAGGTATGTGTTAGATTATGATTTCTTTAAATGGCTGAGAAAAGAATTGTGCTGAATAGAGTAACTATTTCTGTCTGTGTATCTTTTTTGTAACTTAAGGTTTTGCCTAGAGGGGTTCCCTATGTTTTTGAATCTAATTACCCTGTAAGATATCTACCATCCTGATTTTACAGGGGGGATTTCTTTATTTCTATTTACTTCTATTTTTATTAAAAGTCTTCTTGTAAGAAAACTGAATGCTTTTTCATTGTTCTCAGATCCAAGGGTTTGGGTCTGTAGTCACCTAGGCAAATTGGTGAGGCTTTTTACCAAACCTTGTCCAGGAAGTGGGGTGCAAGGTTTTGGGAAGTATTTTGGGGGGAAAGACACGTCCAAACAGCTCTTCCCCAGTAACCAGTATTAGTTTGGTGGTGGTAGCGGCCAATCCAAGGACAACGGGTGGAATATTTTGTACCTTGGGGAAGTTTTGACCTAAGCTGGTAAAGATAAGCTTAGGAGGTTTTTCATGCAGGTCCCTACATCTGTACCCTAGAGTTCAGAGTGGGGGAGGAACCTTGACAACTTTCAAAAGACAACCTTGGAAGCTTAAATTCATGACTTGGCTGGGTGCTAACCCACCCACCCCCCGGACTCAACAGAGGCACTGGTTTTATGGCTTATTCCAACAATCTGTAACCTGAGCTCTTAAAAAAGCAGGCCAGGACTGGACACGGGCAAGTAGGAGGGAAAGATGGCTGCAGAATTTGCTCTCAGCGCCACAGCAGCATAGCGCCACCTGATCTGCTCTTCCCACAGCACTTCTGGGGTGGCTCGTGGGAAAGGGCATGGAGTTAGCATCCCCTGTGCACTGGCAGCAGCAGCTGCCGCACTCAGGGCAGAGAGAGCATGCCTGTTGCCTCAGTCCCAGCCCTAGAGAGGGCTAAACATGTTAATAAGAAGAGCCATTCGTGGACGGGCAGGCAAACAATTTTATGTCACCTCACCCCAAGCATACCTGATTCATAGTTACCAGCCTTCCAGCACCTGTGCATGGGACATTTCTCAAATGGAAGGTGGTCATGGATTCCTCTTCCCTACAGTACCCCGAGCAACAGGAACAGGGTGAGATTTAGGAGCCTATTCACCCTGTCCACCATTCACAAGATCACATAAGGATTTGGGGGAGCATCAGTGATAGGAATACACATTTATTTTTAAAATAAAATCCCCAATAGAATGTTTTTTAAATCATGCACATATTTCTGTACAGTTTTACAGAAATTATGAAGAAACTTACATTGGGGATTAAAATTTAACTTGACTATGTTCCAATGGCTGCTAATTTTCTGGAAAAGTCCTCTTAGAGGATTTTCTTCATAGTCCTCCCCAATAAAATCCAATATGCATAGTAACTATAGAGTTTGATCATGTGAGAGCCCTATGTCAGAGTGGCTACGTGATCCAATCACAATTAACTCTTTTCCTATCTCACATAATTCCAAGTTATACTTCCTCTCTGTAAAGAAGAACAGGATGGCGGAAGGTGGGTTTGCACTTCTTTGTATTCTAAACCCACTTCCTGGCATGGGTTAGAGCAGCCTCAAGGCTGTTCTAACTTATGCTCAGCAGGAACACAAATTTCACAGCTGAGAGTAACTGGAGAACAGCAATGCTGTAGTCATGACTCTCGCATGTGTCCTAAGCCAAAGGCTGTGATTGGGCAGCACAGAAATAGTTTGCCAGCTGTACCTGAGCCAGACAACCACATTTCACACAGGTTGTTGCCCAGGGGCTTGTTCTGCCAGATTTACAGTCTCTTTCGGCCACTGGAATTGCATGAAAGGGCTAGTATACAAGATAGAGGGTAAAGCCTGTGCGCCTGATTGGCTCTCTCTCCTGATATAGAAAACATACCTAGCTGCCGTGCTTTAGCTGCATCTTACCCAATACTGTTGCCATGCTACTTTCATTGCTCAGAGAGGATTTAGCCTCTGAAAGAGATGCTTTTTAGCCCTAATAAGCTTGTGTACTTCTCTGCTTAATCATGCTCATTTTACTTTTTCTTCTTTGGCTCAGAGGCACACCAGCTTCCTGGGCCTCTAGTATAGTGTTCTGAAAAGCCTGCATGTTGGTTAGGTTCTTATGGCCTTTACTTCACCCTACTGCTAACCATTTTCCTCAGTTTTAAAATCTGCCCCTTGAAAAATCTATTGATGTTGTTTCAGAGTAACAGCCGTGTTAAGTCTGTATTCGCAAAAAGAAAAGGAGTACTTGTGGCACCTTAGAGACTAATTTAGATTGGTTAGTCTCTAAGGTGCCACAAGTACTCCTTTTCTTATTGATGTTGTGTTACTCCCCTTAGAAAAGTCAGCCTATCACGATACTCATCTCTATCATCATCATTATTTAGTGACACGTTTCAGAGTAGCAGCCATGTTAGTTTGTATTTGCAAAAAGAAAAGGAGTACTTGTGGCACCTTAGAGGCTAACCAATTTATTTGAGCATAAGCTTTCGTGAGCTACAGCTCACTCCATCAGATGCATTCAGTGGAAAATACAGTGGGGAGATTTATATACACGCAGAACATGAAAAAATGGGTGTTATCATACACACTGTAAGGAGAGTGATCACTTAAGATGAGCTATTACCAGCAGGAGAGCTGGGGGTGGGGGGGGAGGAAAAAACCTTTTGTAGTGATAATCAAGGTGGGCCATTTCCAGCAGTTAACAAGAACATCTGAGGAACAGTGGGGGGGGGGTGGAATAAACATGGGGAAATAGTTTTACTTTGTGTAATGACCCATTCACTCCCAGTCTCTATTCAAGCCTAAGTTAATTGTATCCAGTTTGCAAATTAATTCCAATTCAGCAGTCTCTCATTGGAGTCTGTTTCTGAAGTCTTTTTGTTGTAATATTTCGAATTTTAGGTCTGTAATTGAGTGACTAGAGAGATTGAAGTGTTCTCCCACTGGTTTATGAATGTTCTAATTCTTGCTGTCTGATTTGTGTCCATTTATTCTTTTACGTAGAGACTGTCCAGTTTGACCAATGTACATGGCAGAGGGGCATTGCTGGCACATGATGGCATATATCACATTGGTAGATATGCAAGTGAATGAGCCTCTGATAGTGTGGCTGATGTGATTAGGCCCTATGATGGTATCCCCTGAATAGATATGTGGACACAGTTGGCATCGGGCTTTGTTGCAAGGATAGGTTCCTGGGTTAGTGGTTCTGTTGTGAAGTGTGTGGTTGCTGGTGCGTATTTGCTTCAGGTTGAGGGGCTGTCTGTAGGCAAGGACTGGCCTGTCTCCCAAGATTTGTGAGAGTGGTGGGTCATCCTTCAGGATAGGTTGTAGATCCTTGATGATGCGTTGGAGAGGTTTTAGTTGGGGGCTGAAGGTGATGGCTAGTGGCGTTCTATTATTTTCTTTGTTGGGCCTGTCCTGTAGTAGGTAACTTCTGGGTACTCTTCTGGCTCTTTCAATCTGTTTCTTCACTTCAGCAGGTGGGTATTGTAGTTGTAAGAATGCTTGATAGAGATCTTGTAGGTGTTTGTCTCTGTCTGAGGGGTTAGAGCAAATGCGGTTGTATCGCAGAGCTTGGCTGTAGACAATGGATCGTTTGGTGTGGTCTGGGTGAAAGCTGTAGGCATGTAGGTAGGAATAGCGGTCAGTTGGTTTCCGGTATAGGATGATGTTTATGTGACCATCGCTTATTAGCACCGTAGTGTCCAGGAAGTGGATCTTTTGTGTGGACTGGTCCAGGCTAAGGTTGATGGTGGGATGGAAATTGTTGAAATCATGGTGGAATTCCTCAAGGGCTTCTTTTCCATGGGTCCAGATGATGAAGATGTCATCAATATAGCGCAAGTAGAGTAGGGGCATTAGGGGACGAGAGCTGAGGAAGCGTTGTTCTAAGTCAGCCATAAAAATGTTGGCATACTGTGGGGCCATGAGGGTACCCATAGCAGTGCCGCTGATTTGGAGGTATACATTGTCCCCAAATGTGAAATAGTTATGGGTGAGGACAAAGTCACAAAGTTCAGCCACCAGGTTTGCCGTGACATTATCGGGGATACTGTTCCTGACTGCTTGTAGTCCATCCTTGTGTGGAATGTTGGTGTAGAGGGCTTCTACATCCATAGTGGCCAGGGTGGTGTTATCAGGAAGATCACCGATGGATTGTAGTTTCCTCAGGAAGTCAGTGGTGTCTCAAAGGTAGCTGGGAGTGCTGGTAGCATAGGGCCTGAGGAGGGACTCTACATAGCCAGACAATCCTGCTGTCAGGGTGCCAATGCCTGAGATGATGGGGAGTCCAGGATTTCCAGGTTTATGGATCTTGGGTAGCAGATAGAATACCCCAGGGTTGGGGTTTCAGGGGTGTGGCTGTGCGATCACAGGCGTCCCATGAAGTTCCTATGTTTACCTCTTGTATGTACTCTGACAACAGCGAGTGAGGCTACTCCCTCGATAAAGTTAAAGCTAGCTCCCCCCATTATATACCTAGTATCAACTCTTCCCAAACTTGTATTGATCTTGGCGCAGTCTCATGCTCTCTCTTTCTATCCCCTGGATATCACATTCATCACATCATACTAAGTGAGGTTTGGGTCATTCCTCCCCATCTTTTTCACTTTCCTCCTATGTGCACAGGAAGGAGCAGTTGGTGCAGAGTTTGACGTTTGTTGTTTGCCTCTGGATCTTGTCAATTACAAGTTATCTAGCCTTCGGCACAGAGGACTGCTTCAGAGATGGTCCCAACTCTGAATGATTACATTCAGATGCAGCAGATACTCGGACAGCCTTCTCTAACAAGAGAAGGCTAAGCTTCAATTCTCAATGACCATAGGTGCAGGAAACAAAGAACATTCAGGTCAAGTACAGACTTGAGCAATCCCCTTTCTTCCAGGCACTACAGGCAACAAGAATGGTGGTCAGTGATGGACATCTCGTCTTGGCAACATGCAGACCATTTGAACCGAGGCTTCTCGCAGGGACTGGTTTTGTTGATAGCACCAAAGAATAGAGCTGGTCAGCCCATGCCACATGCGGTACAGAATAGAAACTGATCCCAAAAAATCCGTTTACCTACACTAACTACAGAACTAATAATATACTGATTACCACTGTCTTCACAAGTGTGGGTTTGCTGAAATATTAATGGTGAACACCTGTTAAAGTGAAAGAAGAGAAAAACTAGGGGTTTCACCTGTAGCTGATGCACTAGGAGGGGCTGAAGTTACACTCCCATATATACCCTCAAGTCTGAATACATAGTGCTGTCAGCAAGCAAAAGTGCAGCTTCAGCCATCATTCCCTTCTAAAGAGTGTTCTTACCTGATGCTCTTGGGCACATGCACATTATAAGAGTGGAGATCCCCACTGCCAATACTCAAAGGGCAATATAGTATACAATGCTTAGGAACCCATTGTGACAGGTTCGGTCACAGAGACCCCCTTGGGACTGTCACCCGGTGTGCCGAGACAACCTCTGAGCCCATTTTCTCTGCCAGTTTGGGCCTCCAGAACCCTGCCTTGTTGAGCCAGACATGCCAATCTGCTCCAACGCAGACCCAGGGTCTGAACCACGTGCTCCAAAGCTGCAGACTTAACTGAAAACAGCTTAAGAGGTGCTCCTCTCTCCAGCACCCAGACACTCAGCTCCCCATGGGATCCAAAACCCAAATGAATCTGTTTTACTCTGTATAAAGCTTATACAGGGTAAACTCATAAATTGTACACCGTCTATAACACTGATAGAGAGAGATGCACAGCTGTTTGCTCCTCCGGGTATTACTTACTTACTCTGGCTTAATTAATAAGCAAAAGTGATTTTATTAAATATAAAAAGTACGATTTAAGTGGTTCCAAGTAATAACAGACAGAACAAAGTAAGTTACCAAGCAAATAAAACAAAACACGCAATTCTAAGCCTAATACATTAAGAAATTGATTACAGATAAAATCTCACCCTCAGAGATGTTCCAGTAAGCTTCTTTCACAGACTGGACTCCTTCCTAGTCTGGGGCCAATTCTTTCTCCTGGTACAGTTCTTGTTAGCTCCAGCTCAGGTGGTAACTAGGGGATTTCTCATGACTGGAACCCCCTTTGTTCTGTTCCACCCCCTCTAATACCTTTGGCACAAGGTGGGAACCTTTTGTTTCTCTCTGGGTCCCCACCCATCCTTCCAAATGGAAAAGCACCAGGTTTAAGATAGATTCCAGTACCAGGTGACATGGTTACATGTTCTGTGAGACACCAAACCTTCATTCTTCCTGGCCTGACTCACAGGAAGTCTTGCAAGTAAACAGAGCCATTTACAACCAATTATCCCAGTTGATGGGAGCCATCAAGATTCCAAACCACCATTAATGGCCCACACTTTGCAATAGAACCTGAGAGTTATATTTCATATTTCTAGTTTCAGATACAAGAATTATACATTTATACAAATAGGATGACCCCACTCAGTAGATTATAAGCTTTGTAAGGATACCTTACAAGAGACCTTTTTCATGAAGCATATTCCAGTTACATTATATTCACACTCATTAGCATATTTTCATAAAATCATATGGAGTGCAACATCACACCCACACATTAAAACCAAAGAGTTCTGCCTTTAAAAGACAGGATTTTGCATGACATGAAATAAATTGTTGCAAAAAAGATCTTTTTTCCAAAATGCTAAGCTTTGCTGTTCCTATTTTAGAGCAGTGTACAAACACCATCCAAAACCATTAACTTCTTTTTTCCTAAACAACCTTTTTTCCTAAACTTCCTCTTGTGCAGAGACCTTGCATGCCAAGTTTCATTTATTCCCAAAACAAGCAGTTTGCTCACTCACAGCCTCCTGAAATCAGCCAATATCTGGGCTGCTCCAGAATCATTCCTTTTGCTGTTTTGTAATGTTACTGACAGCAGTGAGAAAAAATGGCTTGAGTGGGCACATGCAGCAAAAAAAAAAAAAAAAAAATCTTTGGGCTAAACGTGCAACTTAATAGTAACATTTGTCATTTATTTGTATTATTGTAGCATCTCTGAGCCCCAATCTTGACCAGGACCCCATTGTGCTGGGCACTGTATAACCAGAACAAAACAGACAGCCAGGCTACAAAACGGGCTCCATTGGGAAACAGACAGCCATGTCTGCATTGGGATGTTAGCCGCTGGTGCAGCTATGCACACGCAAACCCCTTGGTGAAGACAGCGTTTACTGCAGTGTGGCATTAGTTTGTATTGAGGTCAGATACACAGGTTTAAATAGCGTCTACTCGGTTTTGCACCCCAAAAGCTGCGCCAGTGACTAAAATCCCAGTCCAGACATCTTAAGAAGAAACCAATATAGGTCTAATTTTCGTGAGCACATTTTTAATAGGCCCCACTAATACCCTAGGTTCTGGCTTAGTGATTAACCATAGCTGACCATATTATGAAATTCTTTCAAAACAAAAAGTGAAAGTTTTTCATTAAATCTTTTCCATTTTCTATAAGTAACACTAACTGCACTGGCCAAATTACTCAAAAGATTCCATAATAGAAACAAGACCTTGTTCAGTATATCATTTTATAACCCGGTATACAACTGTTCTGCACAGCTATTTCATGGAAATTTATACTCCAAAATTAAATCACACACACACAGATGTGGATCAGACTAGTTTAATTAGGATCTGGAATGATACGGAGTATCTCCTACTGCTAAATCACACTCCGTTACTGTTAAAAAAAGAGATCATGCAGCAAGGCTATTAATTTTAACTACACTGACACCATAACCCTTAAAATATATCATTGACCACATGAGACTGTAGAGAGAAAGGCCAGCAGCAGAGGGAAAACACTGGAGGGTGGGGCAGAGTCGTCAGAAGAGGGCTGGGGTCTTGTTGGTCAGAGGAAGGGACCTGGAGAAGGGAAGGAGATGGGGATACCTTTGGGGTGTGGGGAACACATCCAATACCTACATAACATTTGGGATTCACCTACTAAGCAATAACACCATGGTCCTCTCTCTTTTACAAATACAATAATCCAATTCCTGAAGGGATAAGATACAAGAATGAAGGCCAAGTAGTGTAGTCACAACACGGGAATCCAATTATTCTTGAGGAAACAAGAGGGGCAAGGATATCATTGCTATCATCATACAAATTAATGCAACAGTGAGGCTAAGAAATTAAGGACATAAAGTCAGGGTTCCATTTAAGAAACATATCAGGGGTGAAAGTAACTTAAAAGGACTTACCAGTACTCTGGAGTCCTGAGCAGGGGGCATGGCCTCGACCAGAAGAGGCATGGCCTCAACCGGAAGAGGCGGGGCGGGGCGGGCCCTTTAAATCAAGATTTAAAGGCCACAGGGCTCCGGCTGTAGCTGGGAGCCCCAGGGCCTTTAAATCTCCCCCAGAGCTACCAGCTGCAGAGGCAGCTGGGAGCCCTGGGGCTCAGGGGCGATTTAAAGGGCCCCGGGCTCTGGGCACCGCTACCGCAGTGGAGCTCTGGGCCCTTTAAATCACTGCCGGAGTCCTGCTGCCGCTACCCCAGGGGCTCTGACAGCGGGGCTCGGGGGGGCGCTTTAATTCTTCTACGTATTATTTACTAGCTACTTTTGCTATGTTTGATCACCTGAACATTTTCTAAATTTCCCTATTTTATTTGGATGGTGGGGTTTGTTTGTGGTTTTACAGGTCCCATCCCCAAGCATTATCACTTATGAAAACATGGAGTGCATAAAAGCTGAAATCAATTAAACAAAACCCTCCTGATCTTCAATGGTCCAGTTAAAAATGGAATCCATTCTGATCCAACCCCAATCTTGGCTTTGCAAAATAACCCAAGCAGGAAGGTATTACAAAACAAAAGCCATCACTTCTGTTTTGCCCATCTACAAGGTTACACAAAAATCTTTATATTGTACAAGATAGATTTGCTTTTTCCAAATATGTATTATGTAGCCCTGAGCTATATTTGTTACAAGCATTAATAGACGGTCCATCATTGTAGTGTCTGGGCACACTTGTGTCTGTGTCTTATACCAATTTTACTGCAAGGCAATCTGAAGATGAGTGACTTGTCCCAGGTCACACGAAAAATTAATGTGGAATGGAACCCAAATGTCCTGATTTGTCAGTCCCCTTTTTTAGGGCCTAATACTGTAGGCACCTTATTCATGGGAATAGAAACACGAAAATCATTGGGACTACTTAGGTGTGTGGCTGAACTACAGGGCCTACAGACAGTAGACCACATCTACTGAAATCTGACATTTTGCCATTCTGAGATGTTTTTAATGAAAACAATGTACCAAAAGTTACATATTTCCTGAAATTGTAGACTTTTTCAGACTTATTTATACAAGCTTTTAGGGGTGGGGGTTTTTGGTAGGTTCTTTTTTTTTTTTTTTTTTAGGGGGGTGCATGGGTGGAGGGAAACTAACTATTTTGTCTTGTCCTTTCTTGTGCTGAATTCTTTTTACCAGTTCAATTATATAGGTCACTTTCACGAGACAGGAAAGAGGCATAAATGACAGGTTGCTTCAGCTGATCCTTGTGTCTGCTCTCTAATGCGTCTACTCATCCAGTCACATTTACTATGTATATATGTGACTCGATAAGTAGAAGAATTAGAGGGCAGACACAAGGATCTGCTGAAATGATGGGTTGCTTATGCCACTTTCTGGTCTACCAAAAGTGAGCTAAATAAGAGAACACCCACCCAATTAATTTAATCTGCATTAAGCGTCTCTTGCACCACCGAAGTCCAGGGAGATTTGTTCTTGCTCGCCGTAAGAGCAGGAGCAGGCCCTAATTTATCTGTGCATTTGGTTTCTTGAAAGGACAGGCATGGTGTTCAGCCTCACAGCATGAAGGAGAACTGCATTATACACATTCACCAATAATTTAATAAACTGAAATGATTTTTAATCCAGACAGAATTAGCATGGACAAAAATAGAATCAGATTAATTAGGTCTGACTGGTTTATAATAGTTTCCCCAGTAGTAGCCCAAGACAGAATCAGAAAGGGACCTGTCTGCATTCACGCAGTGCCATCCGATGGCCACGTCTCCTACCCAAGCTTCAAGGAAACACTGCAGTGATTAATCATAATTTGAGAGTTAAAATAAATATTCAGAGCCAGATTGTGACTAACCCATATACAGAGATCAAGCATGTCAGGAGGGGAAGGACTGCTTAAGGGGCATTACCTCCTTTGTCTTCCCAAGGCACTGACTCAGATGTAGTACCTATATACTGCTCCCTGCAGCTGCCCCTTGGTGTGCCAGCCACTCTAAATAGGGCTTTTAAAATAGCAGAACCTGAATTTAAAAAAAAATTTAGAAGCATCTGAGACCAATTCAGTGTCTGCAGAGCTCTGAACAGTTTATGTGGTAGATGTAGAGATTCAAATATTTTATATATTACTTGGCAGTTTTCCGACAAGCAATCTCTCTGACGGAAATATCACTGTGGTATATAGCTGCCAGAATACGCTGGCCTCACCCTGCAAGACTCTCTCATGTGATTAATCCCTCTGACTTCACTGGATGAGTAAAGGCTGCAGGGTTGGGGCTGGAGTTTGAAGAACATACTTTATACACTCACTCATCACAATAAACTTTCTGCTTCTCCCCACCCGCATCCTTAAATTTTAGTTAGAGCCTTTCAAGTTCCAGCACTATTACCTGGGATTTCTTATGTATTTCTAGGAATAGCTAGTGAACTACTTGCAGGAAAGTCATTGACTAAGCAGGCTGACATCACCACACCAACAGTTTCCAAGAACAGCTGTCAGAACACCACCACCCACCCACCCACACAGAGGTATAGAAGTATTTGTTGATTTATTTCAAATCCATTGGAGCAAACCCTGGCCCTTGCTGCAGCAACTCTGAGCCAGTCTGCGAGTACAAAACAACCACAAAGCCACTTTATCTGGCTGTACAAGGATTCTCCCAGCATAAAGGGGAATCCCTAGCTGATGTAGGGCTGATATAGCTGGCTCTCCATCACTCTCTCATGGCTTCTCCACCATAGAGACTATAGTGGGGAGTAAGGGGACAAGGCTAAAAAAACCCTTATGTTCCAGCATTCTGCCAATGACCAGAACAACCCACTGGGGGATACTCCAGCTGGGCACAAATTAGAGAAGCCCAAAAGCTGCTCTAACTTTAACTGAGGGCTAAATCAGCTTCCAGTCAGGATCAGGAAGACATATGCTCAGGTCCTGAGCCAAGTGATGCTCAGACAGGCCTGAGGATCTAGCCCCTTGTTTCCAGGTTCATAGATTCATGTTCGTATGATCACTATTTTGCACATAGCCTCTAACAGCAAGGTTCAGACACTTAAAGCGGAACAAACGGACCTAAATATATTATTTAATGGGGTTATTACCATCTGCCAGTAATCAATCTTCCCTCCATTACATTCCCCCGCCCTCTACCCACACGCAGCATTTATTTATTTATTTAGGTCTTGCTGTTTTACTGGAATTAGTGAGCACACTAATTTTCCATTCATTGCTTTACAGTCATCCTTTCCAACTGCTTATGATTATCACCTTTTTACTCTAATCTTCCTTCCCAAGGACACTCTTATAAAGAAGATGCAATTTACAGCTCCAGGTTTTTTTCTGAAATTTTAAACCTAGCTGTCTTTTTTTTTTTTATTTTAATTGAAAAAGGTAAAAAATTAGGCACAGGGAGCAGAAAGAACAAAAGCTCAGAGGGCTCTAGTGCATTAAAAAAATCAATAGCAGCAGTCGAACAGCGCTAAAGGTTGATTCATGTAAAAGATGATGGATCAAATACATATAATTTCTGCAGTTACCTCAAGGGCTCAATCTACACGTGTGCTCCCTTGCACAGTCAAAACCTGGAATGCAACGCAAGGTTGAGTCAGACCATTAAAGGGCTGTTCCGTTCTCTATATGTAAAACAAAATAAATCCAAGTTAAGAACATGCCCTTTTAAAACTTTGGCAAAAAACTGGGTACAATAAGGTCTTGTCTACACTACAGAATTTTGTCAACAAAAGTCAGCTTTCATTGGAGGTGTACATGCTACAATGCTCCTCCTGCCGACAAAACTCTCCTGCTTTGCTGAAAAAATAAAATCACCTCAGTGAGAGGAGTGGAGGTTTTTGCAGTAAAGTTATAATCGACAAAGTGTCAGGGTAGACACTGCGTTTGGTTATGTTACTGTAAATGGCCTCCAGGAGATGTCCCATAATTCCCATCCTGACCGCTCTGGTCAACAGTTTGAACTTGCTGCCCTCCACCCAGGTACACAAACATCCACCCCTTCTGCTTTAAAGGCCCAGGGATTTTTGGAATTCTACTTCCTATTTGCTCAGCATAGAGAGCTCATATTGCATCTTCTGAGCTGACCATCGTTTGCTGCATGGAGCCACCCTCTCCCGCTTGGAGCACACCTGAGTTATTGGCTCTGTGGGGAAAGCAGGCTGTGCAGTCTTCGCTCCGCTCCAGCCATAGGAACTTCGACATGCAAGGTCAGATTTCTCGTGGCATGCTGGAGAAGGGTTATGAATGGGACATGCATCAGTGCCCTGCAAAGACCAAATAGCTGAGGCAGGAGAACCAGAAGGCAATGAATTCAAACCGTCACTCTGGTGCTGTACCGAAGACCTGCCACTTCTAGAAAGAGCTGGATGCCATCCTTGGCAGCAATCCCACTTCCACCTCCGAGAGCCTTGCGGATACTGCAGCAGAGCTGGAGCCAGTGGAATCACCCCAGAGGATGAAGTTGTGGATGAGGAGTTCGAGTTGGAGGACAAGCAATAGGATCATCCGGTACCATGCAGAGCCAGGACCACTTCTCAACTCCGGAGGGTTCTAGCCAGTACTGTCGCTGGCGTGCATGACGCAAGAGAGGGGAGCTCTGGTAAGTCATCTTTTTGAGTTGATGCTGCTCAGTTATGAGGTAGAGCTGTCCTTTGCTTTGTTATATTCTAGAAGTGGGTGAAGAGATAGAGATGTATATTATTAGCTGTTGTGTGCTTCACATTCCCTTGTGAAGCTAAGCAGTGTGGCAGAGATTTTGCAGGAATCCTCCATAGATATCTCTAGGAAACTTTCCTGGAGGTACTCGCCAATCCTCGGCTGAAGGTTGCTTAGCAGAGCAGCTTTGATCTTTCCCCCATTGTAGGAAACTTTCCCACATCAATCAGAAATCACTTGTGCAGCGATCAAAGCGGCACATAAGCGAGCAGCACAGTGACCCGATCTGAAGCTGCACACATGCAGGAGATGCGCCTATGCATCCTTGTTTGCCCTCAGGAGGAAGATATCAACTACAATGACTCCCGCCTGTGAAAAATGGTGGCTGAATTTACAAGTTTGTCCTAGTCACCTGCAGTGATCTCCTTAAAAAGCCATGTAGATCCTTTGCCCCATCTTGAGCCCCCTCTGCCTTCCATGGGCCGAACGCACAATATTTAGGGCATTTGCCAAGCTGTGCGCTTGCTCAGGAACAGTGAGAAACTGATTCGTATTTAAAAAGAGGTGTATTTTACTATAATGATTCAATGCTGTAAGTGCATTAACAATCATGCTTCTGTTTATTGTTTGCTTCTGCAGATGTGGCTTTCAGGAGAGCCCCCTACACACAGAGGTGAAAGTAAGCCGGTACGCCCAGGTACGGCGTACCGGTAAGAGCCAGTGCGCCATACCAGGACCAGCTTTCCCAGAGGGCAATTTAAAGCCCTGGGGTAGCGGCGGGGGGCTGCGGCGGGGATTTAAAGGGCCCCGGAGCTCCAGCCGCTGCTACCCCCACCCCGGACCCTTTAAATCCCGGCCTGAGCCCTGCTGCCCGAGCCCTGGGGTAGCGGCGGCGGGGCTCTGACGGGGATTTAAAGGGTCTCGGAGCTCCAGCCATCGCTACTGCCCCGGGGCCCTTTAAATCCCAGCCTGAGCCCTGCTGCCTGAGCCCTGGGGTAGCGGCGGCGGGGCTCTGGTGGAGATTTAAAGGGCACCAGAGCTCCAGCCGCTCCTACTGCCCCAGGGCCCTTTAAATCCCGGCCTGAGCCCTGCTGCCTGAGCCCCAGGGTAGCAGAGGCGGGGCTCTGGCGGGGATTTAAAGGGTCTCGGAGCTCCAGCCATCGCTACTGCCCCGGGGCCCTTTAAATCCCAGCCTGAGCCCTGCTGCCTGAGCCTCAGGGTAGCGGAGGCGGGGCTCTGGTGGGGATTTAAAGGGCACCAGAGCTCCAGCCGCTCCTACTGCCCTAGGGCCCTTTAAATCCCGGCCTGAGCCCTGCTGCCTGAGCCCTGGGGTAGCGGCAGAGGTGGGGCTCTGGCGGGGATTTAAAGGGCTCCAGAGCTCCAGCCCCCACTACCCTCCTGGGGCCCTTTAAATCCCTGCCTGAGCCCTGCTGCCGAAGCCCTGAGGTAGCGGCGGTGGGGCTCTGAGGGGATGTAAAGGACTGGGGCGGTAGCGGCGGCTGGAGCCCCAAGCCCTTGAAATCCCCGCCTGAGCCCTGCTGCCTGAGCCCTGGGGTAGCGGCAGTGGCAGGACTCAGGCGGGGATTTCAAGGGCCCCGGAGCTCCAGCCCCCACTACCCTCCCGGGGCCCTTGAAATCTCCACCTGAGCCCTGCTGCCGAAGCCCTGGGGTAGCGGCGGTGGGGCTCCGGCGGGCATTTAAAGAGCTGGGGTGGTAGCGGTGGCTGGAGCCCCGGGGCCTTTTAAATCCCTAGTGGAGCCCGGCCACCGCTATCCCAGGGCTCGGGCAGCAGGGCTCAGATGGGGATTTAAAGGTCTCGGGGCTCTGTAAGATGTTACCACAGTGGAGCCCCAGGCCCTTTAAAGCTCTGCACGTCACCGGGAGCCCCCAGGGCTCCTCAGTGATGTAGAGGGCCCAGGGCTCTGCTGCAGTAGCAGCAGCTTGGGCCCTGGGCCTTTTAAATTGCCCCCAAGCCCCGGGGCTCCCAGCCGCCTCTGCAGCTGGTAGCTCGAGGGCGATTTAAAGGGCCCCGGGCTCCCAGCTGCCACTACTGCAGCTGGAGCCCTGGCCCTTTAAATCAAGATTTAAAGGGCCCGGGGACTTAAGGCCCTGCCTCTTCCAGTTGAGGCCATGCCCCCTGTTCAGGACTCCGGCGTACTGGTAAGTCCACTAACTTACTTTCACCCCTGCCTACACACCTGCAGCGTGCCTCCACCCGCTAAGGAAACGACCAAGGAGGAGCAAGGACAACATGTTTCAAGAGGTGATTCAATCCTCAGAGGATGATAAACAAGAATGTAGGGCGTGGAGAGAGACTTTAAAAAAAATTATAAAATAGACAGGCAGGACAGAAAGGATAGCCAGGAGTGAATTTTAACAGGCCAGGAGAGGATGACAAAAGTGGAGGACCACCAAACAGATGTCGCAGTCCCTAATCACGCTGCAGGTTGAATTCATGCATGCTCACCTCCCCTGCAACCGATACAGAACTGCTTGCTTTGCCCTCCCCAAACTCTCACACAGTCCTTGCAACCTCCCAGCCTGTCTCGGTACCCTGTACACTCCACCCTTTGGACAGCTTCCAAAATGATAGCTGCACTTACACACAGCTATGAGCGCTTACACTGCCCTTCAGCGTTATCTCCCTTCCCACCAAGTGTTGCGTGTTGTTAACTGGTATTTAATGAAAACATTATATGAAAGATCATCTTTATTTGTCTCCTACCCATGGTGGTTACTGCTGAAATTAACACACAGTGGCAATTGGATCATTTGCAGACTACAAATCCTGATCAGGGATCAAAATTTTCATGCAAGGCAGCAAATTAACAAAACATGGTAGAGTGTTCTACAGAAAGACATTACTAGTGCTCATTGTCAAAATGGTGCCTCAAGACCTCCCTGATTCGAATAGCCTCCCTCCCCCGGGTTGCGTGCCTCGCATAGTCCTGGTATCTGGCTGCACATAATCCGTCACCAGGTGCTCCACCTCCAAGTTCCATGCCAGGGGAAACTTTTCACCCTTAGCCTCACAAATATTATGGAGCACACAGCAGGCTGCTATGACCATAGGAATATTTTCCTCATTTAGATCTAACCTGCCATAAAGGCAGTGCCAGTGTGCTTTTAATCTGCCAGAGGCACATTCGACAGTCATTCTGCACCTGCTCAGCCTATTATTGAAGCGCTCCTGGCTGCTGTCCAGCTTTCCCATATAAGGCTTCATAAGCCATGGGAGTAAAGGTTGGCTGGGTCTCCCAGAATCACTATGGGCATTTCAACATCCCCCACTGGTCTGGAAAGAAAGTCCCCGCTTACTTTCTGTACAGGCCAGTACTCCTGAAGATGCATACACCATGCATCTTCCCTGGCCACCCCATGTTGATGTCAGTGAAACGCCGACAGTGATCCAAAACCACCTGCATTACCATAGAGAAGTACCTCTTTCTATTGATGTACTCCGTCACAAGATGGTCCGGGGCCAAAATAGGGATATGCGTGCCATTTATCACCCCGCCATAGTTAGGGAATCCCATTGCCACAAAACCATCCACTATTTCATGCACGTTGCCAAGAGTCACAGTCCTTCATAGCAGAATGCAATTAATGGCCCTACACTCTCTTCTGTTACTGCAGCCCCCAACAGTGGACTTCTTGACTTCAAACTGATCTGCAACTGACTGGTAGCAGTCTGGAATTTATACAACAATCGCCATGCATGTCTCCACCAGCTCTCATTTTGGTGTTCTTCCACCGCAATGCTGGTGTGAGCTCTGCACACGTTTCCAGGAAGGTGGAATCCTGCAGCCCCTGTTCATCATCCAGGCCTGCATAATGACACGATATCACCATTCAGCACTTGTTTCCCAAGACCTTAAAGCAACAGTCCACCATGTGCAGCTGCTCTGTGAATGCCAAAAGTAACCTGGTGTTGTTTCTTTCCAGGGCACACAGCACATCAGGCATGACCATCCACAAAGCGGTAGACGTGCTATATCTTGACTTTAGTAAAGCTTTTGATACTGTCTCACATAACCTTCTCATCAGCAAACTAGGGAAACACAACGTAGATGGAGCTACTATAAGGTGGATGCAAAACTGGTTGGAAAACTATTCCCATACAGTAGTTATCAGTGATTCACAGTCATGCTGGCAGAACATGACAGGTGGGGTCCCGCAGGGATCGGTTCTGGATCCGGTTCTGTTCAATATCTTCATCAATGATTTAGATAATGGCATAGAGAGTACACTTATAAAGTTTGTGGATGATACCAAGCTGGTAGGGGTTGCAAGTGCTTTGGAGGATAGGACTAAAATTCAAAATGATCTGGACAAACTGGAGAAATGGTCTGAAGTAAATAGGATGAAATTCAATAAGGACAAATGCAAAGTACTCCATTTAGGAAGGAACAATCAGTTGCACACATACAAAATGGGAAATGACTGCCTAGGAAGGAGTGCTGCAGAAACGGATCTGGGGGTCATGGTGGACCACAAGCTAAATATGAGTCAACAGTGTAACACTGTTGCAAAAAAAATGCTAACATCATTCTGGAATGTATTAGCAGGAGTGTTGTAAGCAAGACATGAGAAGTAATTCTTCCACTCTACTCTGCGCTGATTAGGCCTCAGCTGGAGTATTGTGTCCAGTTCAGGAAAGATGTGGACAAATTGGAGAGAATCCAGAGAAGAGTGACAAAAATGATTAAAGGTCTAGAAAACATAGGATGACCAGATGTTCCAATTTTATAGGGACAGTCCCGATATTTGGGGCTTTGTCTTATGTAGGCGCCTATTAGTCCCCCACACCCATCCTGATTTTTCACACTTGCTGTCTGATCACCCTAAGAAAACATGACCTATGAGGGAAGACTGAAAAAATTAGGTTTGTTTAGTCTGGAAAATAGAAGACAGAGCGGGGAAATGATAACAGTTTTCAAGTATGTAAAAAGTTGTTACAAGGAGGAGGGAGAAAAATTGTTCTTCTTAACCTCTGAGGATAAGACAAGAAGCAACGGGCTTAAATTGTAGCAAGGGAGGTTTAGGTTGGACATTAGGGAAAACTTCCTAACTGTCAGGATGGTTAAGCGCTGGAATAAATTGCCTAGGGAGGTTGTGAAATCTCCATCATGGGAGATTTTTAAGAGTAGGTTAGACAAACACCTGTCAGGAATGGTCTAGAAAATACTTAGTCTTGCCATGAGTGCAGGGGACTGGACTAGATGACCTCTCAAGGTCCCTTCCAGTCCTACGAGTCTATAATAGCAACCTCAACAGTGGAGAGCAGTGCAGGATCCATGCTTTTGGGCAGAGATGGTGGGTGCACAGTAAACATGGACCATTGAAAAATGCCACAAAATGCAGTTGGAAGCCCATTGAATGATGGGGTCAGAAAAAAATGCATCATGGGATGTTGAGCCAGCACCCATGATGCACTGCAATCCACTCTGCCTTCCCACAACTCCTAGCTGTAGAAGGTGGCGAGTTGCACAGTGGGAGAGCTACCCACAGTGCACTGCTCTTACAGATGATGCTAGAGCACCAACTGTGGACACTCTCCACCAACAGAAGGAGCATTGTGTGAACATGCACAAGCGAGATAATTATAACACTTCTGATAGTCAGTGTAACTCACTTCAACAAAACTCTGTAGTGTAGACAAGGCCTAATGTTCTCAACAGGAATTTTGATGACATGAGTTCCTCGGAGGCAGTGTTTCCGCTCATAACTTTCTTGTACATGATGTAAATGGTTGCTTCTCAAACAGAGACGCATTGGGTGCATTTATGTTATAAGGCCAAGGTTTTCAAAAGTGACTAGTAATTTTGAGTTCCTCACTTGAGAAACCTTTGAGATGCCTGATTTTCAGAGTGGCACTTTCCAAACATCAGGCCTCAGTAAGGTGTCAAGTTGGGCACTCAAAGTCACTTGTGAAAATCATGGCCTCGTTTTCCAATTCAGATGCGGGAAGTTAGACACCTAAATCCAGAATTTAGCACATAAATACCTGCTTTTAAGTACTTACTGTAAGTCCTGATAGGTCAAAATTTTCAAAGTCAGGTCCATAAAGTTAATTCCATAGTTTGGCACCTAAAACAAAAGTAGTCCAGTCTTCAAAGACATACTTGCAGCTTCCATTATACTTGTATATGCTCAGCACCTCTGGGGTGGGGGTAAACCACCTATTTCAGGTGACCAAATGCAAAATTACGTACCTAACTTTCATGACCACATTTGAAACATTTCATACTAGCACTTCATCAGAGCTCAAAGTGCTTTCCAAATGTGATAAATATAATTATCCCATTTTACATACAGAAAAACTTAAGTGTGAAAGACAGATTACTCCAATAGAGTCAAACTAGTACTGACTCCTGCCCTATACTTAAGCCCCTTTGTTTTCCGTTTAAACCAATTTTTATTGAAGAATTCCTAGGTTTTACAAAAAGTATTATTCATTTTTTTCTGATTTTCACCCTACTTTTGTATCATTCAAATATATAAAAAAATTGTATTTTCCTAAAAAACCAACACATTGCATGAAATATGTGTACAGTATTACAACAATACATTAGTCTGTGCATATATGCAAAACTGCCTGTTGAAGTAAGGCTATGCATTAGTCCAGAAGTTACATCAAACAGACACATATGCAGGCTCTGAAGTGCACGCACATCTGAACGTAGTGATGAATCTCACGCCCACCTCATACACATTTCAAGCTGTTAGCGGATAACGGTTTAAAGATTTGACACACTAAATGGGAAGAAAATGAAAATCTGTATCAGAATACATTTCAGAACACAAGGAAGTATTCAAAAGTTTAAAAAAAAAAAAACAGGAGAAAAGGATGAAGTTGAGTGTATGCGCTGCAAATGGTGTGGCCCAATTATTAAATGTAAATATTTAGAGACTAATAGTTCTAAGTCTGCAACAGCAAACTCTTCAGTCAAATGAAAAGTTATTCGGGGATCAGAGATATATTGTTTTCTTAAACTCAGAGGTGGCACTGTGTTCTGAGTTCTGTTTTAGTTCTGCAGTAAACCACACTGAATTCCATTTCTCTAAGCATTAATCTACTGAATACTTCCCCCCATCTTTCCATCCACCAAAATAAACCCTGATATTTACCCAGAAAATTAATAGTTGTTTGCACTGATTTTCGTCTTTTTTGTTCTTGTGGTAATAAAAACAGATAAATTCCCAAGAAAAATTAAATAAAATAAAAACTGAAAATGAAGGGCCCTACCTATACTGGATACAACAAACACTTCAGCATTACTAAATTTTGTCAACCTATGGAAAAGGATTACCTGCTGGAGATCTGCTACCTGTCAATGGCATGTGTTGGGGAAATATGCAACTGAAGCTAGGTAAAGCAGTAGTCAGATACTTCACACATGCAAAGCATCCTTTTGACACATGATTTTGGCTGGCAAAGGATTAAAGTTACTATTGTATGTACGCAGTAGAGATTCAATCCTTAGAGTTTAAAAGGTGAACAACAAAGGTTAAATAGTGTGACCAAACAAACATACGTGGCAGGGATTTTGACACAATAAAACTTGTTAACCACTGGCGTGCGGCTTTAGGGACTGGCTTGGGGAATCTTAATCTTCTCATGTTTAATGCCCAATCTTGTAAGGTGCTGAATCCCAGCAGCTCCTATTGACTTCAGGGGGAATTGAAATCACTCAGTGACCCTTCAGCATCAGGCTTCAAAAGCGTGTAGATATTCAAGCATGGTTCTGGTCCACTAGAGGTGGATAATCTGCTTCATCCAACAGGCACACACAATAAAGTCATGGCTTAATAAAGTAATTTTCCATTATTGCATTTAAAATTAGTAGCTAATACAATATTCATTTTTGCTTTTGGATATATCCACACAGAGCCAGCTAAATACCGATTTGTTTATTGTGTTACTGGTTTGTTTTCTGCTTTTACAGTTAAGTTACATGGAGCAGGGGATTGTCACACAGTAACTTGGCAGATGTACTTTACTAGTGTCTATTGCATTCCATTTTCTGCATAAATCTGATGCTGGCATCCAATCATAACAGTTGCCTCTTCCCTTATCCTCAAATTTCAGATCATTGCTGTGCTTATGAATGTTAATGAAAGAAGTTTTTAATAAATTTAAAATTGCAATTTATTTTTCTTAACAGGAATCTGGCACCCTGACACTTTAAAAATATTTTTGACCCAGAAGTAGTTTGGGGTGCATTAGCCAAGACTGCAAGAGATTTTCCAACAGTGTTGTGACATTCTGCAGTTTTTGGTTGGTTTCAAAACAATGTGTTAGTTCATTTGAAAGTAGTCAATTTCACCTTGTTGTCTGAAATTTTCTGCTTCTCCTCATCCTTCTTTTTGTGGTTATGAAAATAATCAGTTGGGAAAGTGCTGTATTTACAGGGTGAAGGAGGAAATCATAGGGCAAGTGACAGCACGCAAGATGGGGAACATTTTGCCAGGATCCTGTTTTGAATGTGATAGCTTTATACAGTAGAATATTAAGTGTTCTTCTGACTCCTACTCATATAAATCTTGCTCCTGAAATTGACTCACTGTTGCGGGACCCTACTGACTTCAGTGGCATTCTACACAGTGCAGGAGTGTGTTCACACGGAGGCAACTGTAGGATGGGGCCATGTTACTATGTCCATATACACACACACAGAGCCAAATTAAGTTCTTCATTACACTGGCTTGATCTAAAACAAATCTGAAGTTATTCCAGCTTTACACCATTGTTTGTGAAAGAAGTATTGGGTCTTTGGCCCCCGTTTCCTTTAGATTGATGTATAATTTATTAGAGAACAAACCAGTCATGATGCCTTGTAGCACACTGGATGCTTCAGAGTTTATAAACCCCAATGTGTTATTTATTGGGACCCCCCTCCACCACTTCACTAGTACAGCTTTGGGCAGGAAGACATAATCTTAAGTAAAGTCCCTCCTTAGCCCACTCTGTATCCTGATCCTGTATCCCCTGGTCCATGTCAGCCTCCCCACTTACACTTCCTTCCTCTCCTTTAACTGTTCCTAGCTGACAGGTTGATTGCTCTCATTAGCTTGCCAGCCTCTGGCCTAATCAAGTCATTGTGCACCCATCCCCTAAATTAAATCCACTCTGGGAGGGAGAGGGAAGAAACAGCTAGTAACTTAGTTACTAGAGGGCTGGGTCAGTGCTAGGTTCTTAGTACTTGTCACCTGCCTCAATAAGTATTTTCCCCCCATACAGGCTGCCTCTGTATTAATAAAGCTCAGCTCAAAGGTCCAGCTGAATGTTTCTGCACAGGAAACCAGGTAGGCAAGTTGGCTGGGAATCCAACTGTGGCATTTAACGGGCTTTACAAATTAACGTCAGTGCTTCATGCAATTGTTTTTTCAACCTGGTCAGGTTTCTCTGAACTCTGTAATTGTTCTATAGCAATGTGGTAAACACTTCCTGCAGACAATTTGTTAGGAAGTTTGGATTTTATATAACCCAGGAAATGAAGTCATCAGACCTGTAGGCTGACTGTAATGATTCAGTCCCTGGTTCCTGAAAGAAGCAGACCTTTTGGATCCATAAAAAAACAATCCACAGGCAGTGAAAGTAATTGAAGAAAAATTGTGGATAACAGTTTCTTAACTAACTCCATTTGAAGAGTTGTAGGGAACTCCTAGATGCTTCTGAGCTTTTTATTTTACTCTAGGGCTGCAAGCTTTATGTACACTATGTGTCATTTCAGCTCAAATCAATACTGAATGTTTTTTTCCATGATACAGAAAGGGTGGAAAGAAAAGCAGAGTTTCTGTCCCTCTCCTTTTTCATTTGGCAAATGTGGATTTTCTACTCTCTATTTCTGCTTGATCTGAAAGGAAGATGGCATTTTTTATGTATTTCCCTGCTTGTGCATCACCACCACCACCGACCATTTAATCACAGCTCCGGGAAAAATGTTCTCGAAACTACTACCTGGTACAGAACAGCAGGGGGAGTGTCACCAAATTATTTTTGAGTGTTCCACCAAACTTCTTCTAAGGGTGCTTTCTTGGCAATGGAGGTAGAGTTTTATTAAGATTAAAAAAAATAAAGATATTTAGAATTTGGAGGACTTTCCAACTAGTATGTAACGCCATACTACCTCTCGCTCCTGGACACAACGCCACAGCTTTGAAAAGTCCATGTACGCTAGATCCCTCTAGGTGTAACAGAAGGGGCTGCTGCCCAGTGTTCTCTGGAATAGCTCACTGGTTCAAAATAGCTCCAGCTCTGGTTCAAAATAGCCTGGATTGTCAACAATGGAGCATGCTGCAGCTCTCATTTGTTTCACCAGGCCTCAGAGGAGAATCGGGGAGGCTTAGATGCTGTCTGATGTACGGGGTTATTAGTATTTTATATTAAGAAATGTGTCTTTGTAGGACTGAGGCCAGTTCAAAATGCACAACTCATTTTGGAGGTTTAAATAACTCTGAGGGTGTACAGAGCCTGTGTGGGGGTGCTTTTTAGTGCTGCAAATCAAAATAAATTCAACGTAATTTCCAAAATACAGTCACATATTGGATACATATTTTGACAGTGTACCTATCAAGGTGATCTGAATCAAATAAAAACCAGTTCTACCCTACACTGCTCATATATGATATATAATAAGGCACTCAGTTTCTTTATTTCCTACTAAAAAGTAAAGTTTCTGCTTGTTTTGTACATTAGGAACATGAGGTCCTGAGTGCTCTTTTTTTCCCGGAAGACAATTGCAAACTCCGATGCACCTGTTTTCCTGGAAACTAAAATTTCCCCCCTCTTATTTTAGACCCATTGAACCATGCAATGCCCCCCTTTTGAAGTTCTAATGCATATTGTTCCTTCCATCCAGCCCTGGATCTGCACATAAATGTGGAACATGACCTCAATCTGGCCATTCCCCAAGGTACTGTAAGTGTGTTATACTGGAAGCAAAACACTTATAAGCAGAGCAACATTCCTCCCAGTAGCCTCAAGGAAAAAAAAAACCACAATAGGTATAAAAAGATGGAAGGAATTTCATGTTACAAACAAAGGACAGTCCTCTCTTGCCTAATATCCTGGAAAAACAGTGCACAAGCAATTCATCTATGGGAAAATTATACAGTACTCCACATTTAATCAGGAAAACTGCTTAATTGCACATCTCCCAGTAGACAGACCGAAGCTGACTGCTACTTAGTGTGTCTGCCACTGAAGCAGAAAGCTTTTGGGGTACTTACTGGCATTCAGACATTTTACTGTGTCTCAGCTTAATACTGTTTTTGCCAGTCTGCTTTTCAAACAACAGTTTTTAGTTCCTGTTTAGCCATTTCATGTACTGAAGGTGATTTAAGTGCTTCACCGCTGCATCCTCCTGACTGGCACCTTGCTCCTTCCACATCACTGGCAGCTGTACAAGACATTTTGAAGCAGCTCAAATGCCAAAGTTGGGCAGACAGCTCAATCTTCACCCAACTGCATATCTAGGGCTTCCGATATCCAAGCAATATGCACTCATGTGACTGGATCACTGCAGCTTAAAGGAAGCCATGTTACTGTTGAAATGCCACCTCAGACTGGAATTCCACACACACTAGAATTACTGATCTTCCCCTGAATTGTCTTGCTTAAGAGGATTCTACTCTACCCGTGTACTACTGCACACCTCAAGTTCTAGTGTTATGCTGTGTTAGCACCGGTCTCACAAGCTAACACTGCCTGAGGGCACTCTTCACTTGGGGCCTGTCAAGGTTCCTTCCCCACTCTGAACTCTAGGGTATAGATGTGGGGACCTGCATGAAAACCTCCTAAGCTTACTTTTACCAGCTTAGGTTAAAACTTCCCCAAGATACAAACTATTTTACCCTTTGCCCTTGGACTTCCACTGCCACCACCAAACGTTTATCTGGGTTTATTTTTATTAGGAAAGCGTTGTTTGGAAACATCTTTCCCCCCAAAATCCTCCCAACCCTTGCACCCCACTTCCTGCTGAAGGTTTGGTAAAAATCCTCACCAATTTGCATAGGTGACAACAGACCCAAACCCTTGGATCTTAAGAACAATGAAAAAAAGCATTCAGTTCTTGAAAAGAAGAATTTTAATAGAAGTAACAGTAAAAAAGAAGTAACAATAAAAAGAATCACCTCTGTAAAATCAGGATGGTAAATACCTTACAGGGTAATTAGATACAAAACATAGAGAATCCCTCTAGGCAAAACCTTAAGTTACAAAAAGACACACAGACAGGAATATCCATTCTATTCAGCACAGCTTAATTTCTCAGCCATTTAAAGAAATCATAATCCAACGCATATCTAGCTCGATTACTTACTAAATTCTAAGACTCCATTCCTGTTCTGTCCCCAGCAAAAGCATCACACAGACAGACACTTTGTTTTTCCCTCCCCCAGCTTTTGAAAGTATCTTGTCTCCTCATTGGTCATTTTAGTCAGGTGTCAGTGAGGTTATCCTAGCTTCTTAACCCTTTTACAGGTGAGAGGATTTTTCCTCTGGCCAGGAGGGATTTTAAAGGGGTTTACCCTTCCCTTTATATTTATGACAGGGCCCAACCCAACCGCCACTGAATTTAATGAAAAAAATCCCATGCCAGGTATATGACAGGACAGTGAAAGGTAAGTTTCCTTTCTGAGATGTGGCATAATTTGAATGGGAAAATACCATGGCTTCAACCTTGTAATTCAATTTAGGCAAACAAACAATCAGAGTTGCAGAAGGCACATACAGACAACCACAGATGAGCTCCCGTGTGGTAATTCGTTCCACTGAGCACACACGTATCAAGGATCTGTGAATCTGTCCCTTTTAAATGTGATTATCCAGGCGTAAGCAGGCACCATCCCTATTCCAACACATGTATTTGCACAAGGAGAGGTTGCTTACCTTTCACTTGCATTCTTCAAAATGTTTTGTCTCTACAGGTGCCCACTGTAGGAAGTGTGTGCACCCCTGTTCTCTCGGAGGTTTGTATTAGCAGCATCCATGGGGCTATGCCTGCACACCATGAAGCCTCATGCTCCAAAACAAGGGCATCTAGGGAGAAGCGGACAGGAGGTAGAGCACCCATAGGGACAAAACATCTTGAAAAATTGAAGTTCTCGCTCCTCCTCCAACTGTATGTCCCTATGGATGCTCCTCTACAGGAGACTCCCAAGCAGTAACTCAACATGGAGGTGGATCCAAGAAGGTGCGGAGGACAGCATCAAAGGTCATGTATGTCCTGGGTGCCAATAGAATAGCATAATCTTTAGAAAATGTCTGAACAGAGGACCAAGTTGTGGCTCTGCAAATTTCCACAATGGGTATGTCCTTGAGGAGGGCAACAGAAATGGACTGAGCTATCACCCAAGGATGAGGCTGTACACCTTGGACCTGATAGCAGGCTATGAATGAAACCTGAACCCCACTTTGGTTTGTTTGTTCATATCCTTTTCTGAAAGAAAAAGAAAGAAGGAAAGAAAGAACTATCTAGGAGAAATCCTAAAGGTTCTAGTCCTGTCCAGAAAAAAGGAAAACACTCTCCAAATGTCTAAAGTATGAGGATAGCCTCATCTCTCGAACAGTGAGATTTGGGAAATAATGCTGGCTGACCAATATCCTGACTGATACAAAAGTCTGAGGAGACCTTCAGGAGGAACAGAGGATGGGGGTGTAGCATGACCTTGTGATGGTAGAAGGTAGCGTAAGGAAGGTCACTCATGAGGGCCTCAAGTTCTTCCCCCCTACTAGCTGAAGTGATGACCAGTGGGGATGATACTTTAAAGGAAAGATGGCAGAATGAACAGGTAGCCATAAGTTTGAAAAGGTGGCTCCTTAAGGCACTGAGGACCAAATGTCTGATGGAGGTGAGGGATTCCAGATATAAGGAAACGATCAGATGGCTGTGGTTGGGTAGGCAAAAAATGAGAGAACTTCGACAGGCAAATGAAAGGCCATAATAACCTCCCGGTATACTTTAACCAAACTCATAGATAATCCCCTTGTTTTTATTCCAGCAGGTAAAAGGATTCTTGAGAGTTGCTTCTGAAGTGGATAAACAGTTACGTGAACATCAGAAAGAAAGCATTTCCACTCCTGCAGTTTTATGTGTGGAGGGCTTTCTACTATAGAGAAGTACAGACTGGACCTCTGCCAAGCAGTCCAGCTCTAAAAAGTGAAGCGCCATTGAGGAGCCAGGCCTTGAGGTTCAGGGATGGAAGATTGGGGTGGTTCATGGTCCCCGAGTTCTGTATAACAAGCTCTCTCTAGTGAAAGGTAACAACCCCAAATACCACATTTGTCTGGGCTTCGACAACACTATCAGGATGACCCTCACCTGCTCCTGCTGTAATTTGATCAGTGTCTTGAGAATTAACGGTGCTAGAGGGAGGCATAAAGATGAATACAAGACCAGGAGACATGGAAGATATCCCCTAAGGAGTTGTGGCAAGTCCCCCCTCTGAGCAGAAGATTTGGCATTTTCTTTGTCCAAAGTTGCAAATAAATCCACTGCGGGGATGCCCCATTCATTGCAAATATAGCAAGAGATCAGATTGTTAAGCTCCCACTCATAGTCCTAATGAAGTGTCTACTTAGGCCATCTGCTACCACATTCCGGAGGCCTGGTAGGTAAACTACAGAAAGCTCTATGTGACGGGCAATGCACTAGTTTCAGGGATTCTGTGCATAAGGACTAGGATCTTGCTTCCCTTAGTCAATATATATATTATATTGCCACCTTGTTGTCTATCATTACTCTGATATGATGCCCTTGAATATTGTGAAAAGAGTGTTGGCATGCATAATGAATTCTCCATAGCTCTAGAATGTTGATGCCTAAAGAAATGTTGCTTTACAACCATTCGACCTTCACTATGGAATTCTAAGTTGGCTCCCCAGCCTAGGATGAAGGTGTTCATTGTGATGATTCATGCTGGTGAATCACCCAAGATAACCCAGCACCTATGAGGGTATGGAAAGTCATTTGGTAAGGCTGTGCTTGTTTGGTGTGTATATCGATTTGAGACAGGCCTGAAGATGTGCATGGAAGATGTAAGTCCTGCATATGGGGTTATAAACATTAAAGCAGACATGTGGCCTGAAGCCAGGTCCTTCCTGTTGTCTGGGGACTCAGCTGTAGGGTAATAACTAGATTAGATATGGCGGAGAATCTGTCCTCTGGTAAATTGGATCCGGCTGTTCGGGCATCCAGGGTAGCCCCAATGAAATCTATCTTCTGGCAACATGTTGTCATAAATATAAAGGGAAGGGTAAACCCCTTTGAAATCCCTCCTGGCCAGGGGAAAGCTCCTCTCACCTGTAAAGGGTTAAGAAGCTAAAGGTAACCTCGCTGGCACCTGACCAAAGTGACCAATGAGGAGACAAGATACTTTCAAAAACTGGGAGGAGGGAGAGAAACAAAGGGTCTGTGTGTCTGTCTTATACTGGTTTCTGCCGGGGATAGACCAGGAATGGAGTCTTAGAACTTTTAGTAAGTAATCTAGCTAGGTATGTGTTAGATTATGATTTCTTTAAATGGCTGAGAAAAGAATTGTGCTGCATAGAATAAGTATTTCTGTCTGTGTATCTTTTTTGTAACTTAAGGTTTTGCCTAGAGGGGTTCTCTATGTTTTTGAATCTAATTACCCTGTAAGATATCTACCATCCTGATTTTACAGGGGGGATTTCTTTATTTCTATTTACTTCTATTTTTAGGAAAAGTCTTCTTGTAAGAAAACTGAATGCTTTTTCATTGTTCTCAGATCCAAGGGTTTGGGTCTGTGGTCACCTATGCAAATTGGTGAGGCTTTTTACCAAACCTTGTCCAGGAAGTGGGGTGCAAGGTTTTGGGAAGTATTTTGGGGGGAAAGACGCATCCAAACAGCTCTTCCCCAGTAACCAGTATTAGTTTGGTGGTGGTAGCGGCCAATCCAAGGACAACGGGTGGAATATTTTGTACCTTGGGGAAGTTTTGACCTAAGCTGGTAAAGATAAGCTTAGGAGGTTTTTCATGCAGGTCCCCACATCTGTACCCTAGAGTTCAGAGTGGGGGAGGAACCTTGACACATGTCAATGTGGATTTTTTTAAGTTGATAAGAAGACCCAGAGAGCAAAACAAGATGAAGGCCTTATTGGTTGCTGATTGGACCTCTGAAGCAGAGTTCACCTGGAGGAGCCACAACATTGCCATCTTGATTTAAGTGAACAGTGACTATTGAGAGGACCATCATAAAATGTGTTGGGCTGGGGAAAGTTCGAAGGGGAGGAGATGGTATTGATAATGTTCTGAGCCAACAATGAAGTACAGAAAATGTTTCTGGGGGGGTTTTTTCATGTTGCTATGCACCCATTTTGAAGCTCAAGGGCGGCAAACCAATCCCCCTCGTTCAGGAATAGGATTATAATAAGGAGAGTCACCATGCTGAAATGCTGTGAAAGGATATATGTGGTCAGGCTCCTGAGGTCTAGAATTAGCCTGCAACTGCCCTTTCTTTTCGGAACCAGGAAATATTTGGAGTAAAATCCTCTCACAACAAATTTTAAGGGAATTGGCTCTATCACCCTCAGATTGAGGAGGAACTGAACCTCCTGTTTCAAGAAATTGTTGTAAGAGGGGACCCTGAACAGGGAAGGGAAGGGAAGGGAGGGTGGGCCATAGATTGGAAATGGACAGAGTAACCCATAACTATTACTTCTCAAATCAACTTGCCCATGGTGATAAGTTCCCACATGTGCACGAAATGTGAGAGACTGTTCCCAGAGCAATGACAGAAGGCAGGGGAGTGAAGCATACCCAGAGAAGGGGAATGATTGTGACCCTCAACAAGACTGTCAAGATGGTTGTTTGGAGGGAGACCCACAAAGGGAGGTGGTTGTCAGGATTGTCCCTTTCTCCTGTGAGGCCTGGGTCTTCTTCGGGGAGGTTCTGTAGGTCTGGAATAGGCCTGGGATGCTTGATACGGAATGGCTGGGATTGTTGTACCATCTGAAATTTACTCGAACATCTTTGTACCAGGTACAAAGATTCTGAGTGACCTCATGGTTGCCCTTGAATCTTCGAGGGAATATAGTGAGGTGTCATTATTGTCATGGAACAGCTTCAGTCCTATGAAGGGGAGATCTCCCATTGTGTTTTGTACGTCTCTGAGGAGGACAGACAATTGAAGCCAGGATGCTTACCTCATCACAATAGAAGTGGCTAGAGAACATGAAGCTGTATCAGCAGTGTTAGGGCACTGTGTAAAGAAGTCTTGGCTTGGAGCTGACCCTCAGAAATGAAGGCTTGGAACTGCTACCTCTTGTCCTGTGACAAATAATTAATATGAATAACTTTGCATAGTTACTAAAGTCATATTTTGTCATCAGACTTGGTAGTTTGCTACCCAAAACTGAAGGGCAGAGGAGAAATAACTTCCTGCAAGGAGGTCTAGGCATTTGGTCCATGGCCCAAGCCAGAGATTTGGCAGAGGGATAGCTTAGTGGTTTGAGCATTGGCCTGCTAACCCCAGGGTTGTGAGTTCAATCCTTGAGGGGGCCATTTATGGATCTGGGGCAAAAATTGGGGATTGGTCCTGCTTTGAGCAGGGGGTTGGACTAGAACTCCTGAGGTCCCTTCCAACCCTCATATTCTATGATTCTATGAAGGACAAGGTATCCAGGAGGATGCTGAGGTGACAGACTGGTATTTCTCTGGTTCGAGTGCATATGGCCGGAGGATGGTACTGGAGAGTCAACTAATACCAGAGCTTTGGGTTTCCTCAGGTCCTTTGGTTCAGACAAACCTTGATGCCTAGACAGTGCCAGAGAAGATGGCTTTCTACTGTGCTTGCTAGCAGGCTTGTCTCAAGTTGCCTGCTTGGGCTGTACCAGGGCCCCGGGGCAGTGTCAATGGGGGCCTAGGAGGTACTCATTTTGGGACACGAGCTGACTTACCTCTTTTTCTGGAGGCTTTGTCCAGAAGGAGAGCTCTCTCTTTTTAGAGTGCTTCACCTCTGAAGGAGTCTCAGTAGCCACTGAGGTACTGGGAGGAGTTGGAAGATCAGACCCCACAGCTCTTAGGGAGAGCTCCATGAGGAAAGGTTTCAACCTCACCTCCCTTTCCCTGCAAGTCCTGCTCTTAAACATTGTGCAAACTTTGTATTTCACCATGTTTAAGAATCTCCAACACACCAGAGATAGCTGGAGTGCCCATTGCTCTGAGGGGGGGAAATGTATTGCATAACTGGCAGTCTTTGATGCCTGGAGCTTTTGGCATGCCCCATCGTACGGCCAGTAGGAAGATCAAAGAATTTGTCCCCCAAAAGCAGGAAAGACTGGGGCAGAGGAGCGTCTCTAAACACACAATCTGTGCAGGGGTGGGGGGTGAGGGTGGATAAAAGCTAAATACAAGGAAAAATACAAAAGAATAAAATAAAAGTGAAGGAAATAAGTAAGAAATTAGTATAGCTACTAGAAGCAGAGGCCATGCAGTTGCTCCATCTCAAACAGCAGATGGCTGAGAAAGAAGTAGAGTGGCAGTGGGTCCTATAGGCCCTCATTCTGGAGCGTGACACTGCTAATTCAAATCTCCAACCAAGAGCGTGCAGGCCTATGCACATCTTATGGTGGAGCACCCATAGGGACATACACTGGAAGAAGAAATCAGACTCCTTCGTATTCTGCTTCAGCATTTCTTAAGAAAACAGGATCAGCCCTACAGACAATACCAGCTTGAAGGGTTTTGCTGCCTTATATCAAAGTAAAAATGCATGGTGTTCCCAGTCTGCAGTCACTCATACTTTTCAGTGATCACTGAAAGGTAGGGAATTAACTGAAGATCTGAAAAAACTGACTAGAATAGCATCCTGGGGGCTAGACAGTGTATTATGAGAGCCTGGATTGAAGATGTTGAATCAATGGTATCAACAGGGATACTGAGGGAGAATTCTCACCCTTCATTAGAGGCATGGTCATTTAAATCAGTGTAGGGTAACCACATCTAAGTGTGTATAGAATATTTACAGTTAGTACATTTAGTATTTATTATTTGCTACCTATACTTCAAGATTTACTTACTTCCTGCACTTATCAAGTTTGGTTTTCATTGGAGTTTGGGTTTGTCATTTTTGTAGGCCACCTGATCTTGGAGCCAATGAAGTTAATGGCAAAACTCATCTTCAAAGGGAGCACAACTTGGGCAAAAGATAGGTTTCATTTAAAAAACTGGGGGAATGGGGGGGAGAAACAAACAAAAAAACATTCTGGGGAAAAATCTTACTGTCTGTACCCACACAAATAGCCCCATTGACTTTGACGGGACAACTCCTGGAAATAAAGCCCCTTTATTATCTTGCATGATGAAATGTGTTAGTTTCGAAGCACAGCATCAATTTTGTTGTATGTTTTTAGCTATTATAAACACAAACACACACACTCTCCCCACTCCTAAGTTCTTCCCACCTGGAAAACAGATTCAGAGCTTCAGATGAGTAAAAGAGGCAACAGTCATAAGTAAATCCCAAGAGAGAAATAAAAGGACTTAATAGCAGGCTATTATTAAACTCTATTTGACATATTAAAAAAATCACAAGCATGCCTGTCAAAAAAAATTACCATGCTCAAATAAATTGCAAGGCAAAGCTGTCAGTCACATCATGTGAACAGGTGAGGCAGAGACATGATGGAAAATAAAGAGTCGCAATGCCAGTGAAAAGTCAGCATTGTAACACTGAACAAGTTGATGTCCTGGTGCAGCTACTTTGTCCCCAACTAATCCTAGTCACCTGCCACCTTCATAGGTTGGCCTTCTCTAGTTGTTGGCCTGGTGAAACTTAAGAGCAGTACATAACCCGTGTTCTGGTGCAGAACCCCCTCTAAATAAAACCCATTCTTCTGCTCTATGCTAGTTACTGTCTACACAGTCATTGTACTAACTTATAAGTAACTGCTTTGCAAACTGCTTTTGGGATTATTTTGGTGGTTTATAAAACCGACTGTTCCACATCATTGAAGCACCTATCTTACAGATAGTGCCAGACACTGGCAGAGACTTTCGTTTAAAAGTGAAGCTTTTTAAAATAAAAAGAAGCCTTTTGATGTTTGTCCCCAACACACTCCATGCAAAGGTGCAGCACAATGTATCTAATGCAAAACAAACAACAAAAACAAAATCCACACCCCACAACATACACAACATCATGGTTGCAAAGTTAAGCACTCAAAAGTCCGGAAATGGGAAAGTCAAGGGTGAACATATAATGAAGGCACACAAAGAACAGAGATGAGGTTACAATACTGTCTAGGATCACATACTATTGCCCAAATTATACAACACAAGGCAACTTCTTCTACATCCTCCAATACACATTCATATCACAGAGAGTGGCATAGATTTAAAGACCATATCATAAGGTACATGTGGAAGAGGGCAGAGTTAATGTTAAATGTTCTGCTTCACTTTTTAAACTTAATATTTCCCCCCATTTCATTTGCTGGACATATTTTTAAAGAAAGGTGGGAGAATTCCCAGTTTTATAACAAGGACATTCAGCCAACTTGTGCCTATCAACATAGTTGGCAAACAGAGCACTTGAAGATTTAACAGGCATGAATCAATAGAAGATTGACTAGTGTCTGTTAGCACAGCAGGCTAGGTGTGCATTTCCACACATATTTGTGTCTATATCTTTATAAGTATTCAATTTAAGAAATAATTAAAGGTACATAATACTCCTCCTGTATCCTGTCCAGTCTTCTAGGACATTGGTACTCTCCCCGCACCCCCAAGCAACATTGTGAGTGGGAAATTTTTCCAGTTTAAAATTTTCCCAAGTCTTAATAGGTGGGTTAAAGCTGCTTATTTGTCTTAACGCACCTACCATGGGGGCTGGCCCTCTGAAGGGTCAAGCACCCAGCCTCCCTATGCAGGACCGGCTCTAGGCCCCAGCAAAGCAAGCACATGCTTGGGGCGGCACATGTCCAGGGGCGGCATTCCGGCCATCCCAAGCATGTGCTTGCTTTGCTGGTGCCTAGAGCCCGTCCCATCTCGTCCCCCGCGAGCATGCCCGGGGGCTTGGCCCTGCCCTCCGGAGCTGGGCGTTGCAGCCCAGTGCCAGCAGGAGCAAGCAGCGGGCATTGGGGGGGTAGGGGGCCTGCTCGGTCCCTCCAGCCAGGGCACAATCACCTCCGCTCCCCTGATGCCAATCCAGAAGTGAGTAGCTCACTCCCCAGGAGCTTCAAGAGAGCTGGATTACTCCCAGTGGTGTCTCCTTGGAGAGCAGAGGCTCCCAGAGAGAGGAACAGCCCCCAGAATACAAACAGAGAATGCTTTAGAGGAGACAGACTACGAAGCTGTCCAGGAAAAGAGGGCCCGAGAGAGTACCCCTGCTAACTCTGGGTGACTGCAGAACTCCAGGCTGTGGAGAAGCCTGGAGACATGCAGCAAAAGGTGGTTTATATACGTACCACGTCTGGCAGTTGATTAAATAAATCAGACCCCTGAAGTGACACTGTTCACTGTACACAGTCACTGAATTTACTGAAAGCTCAATAGGGGAAACTGAGGCAGAGATATAACTGCCATTCCCGGGGGGCACTCTAGGGGTGAGTGCCTGCCACTACACCATCTGAAAGCCAAAGCTGGCTTGCTTAAGACAGAAGACATAATGAAAGCAGCAAAAGTATGGACATAAAGAGAACAAGCATGACTTGGCCAAAGGTGGGTTTAAACCCCATACTTCACTTTAAGGCTTTAGAGTAATAGTTGAAACTGCAGAAAGTAAATAACAGATCACCATAGAGAGGGAAGACAACAGGACTGCTGCAACTTAACCAGTCTTAGAAAGTGAGCCCTTCCTCAGCTACACACCTGCATTAGGTGCATCTACCAAGGAAAACGCCACCATTCTATTTAACATGTTCAGTAGTTTTCAAACACTCCTAAACATTTTCTTTCAAACCAAGCGAAAGCACTAGTCTAGAAAGCAGAGCAGCTAGTGCATACTCAGATGTCCCAGCTACATGCATGCTCCTATAGGAAACCCTGTGGCAGACAGAAGTTGTAGGTACAGCATTGCAAGGGAAAGGCTGGGAAGGCTCCCACTGCCAGCGACCCTGTAGTTACATCCCACCCATTTAAAAGGGACATGACAACTAACCTTTAGAATCCAGTCAAGCTGGAGCCCTCCATAGCCGTGCAAGAGGTAGCCCAAAAGACATGGCATGTACTTCCACCAGCATATACCTGATCTTTGGCGGAGAAAGAACATGCCGGATATTTGAATCTAGGGCCAGGTCTACCACATGCTGTACCTAGGTCATAATCCAGCAAAGCACTTAAGCATGTACTTAACTTTAAGCATGTGAATAGTTGAAATCTGTGTCTAAATGCTTTGCTGAAGCAGGGCCAAACTGTTACAAAGGTTCAGCTCTTAACCCATACCACATATAAGTAGATGAGGTGGCTTTTGTGCCTCATGCTTTAACAAAACAGGGATTGAAGAGCAATTCTTTGCAGAGCGGGCTTTCTGCTCTACAGCATACCTGTGTGCAGGCTGCAGACCCATCTGGTAAAAAACTCCTGGGTTTCCTTTTTACATTTGCAGTGACAAATTCATTCTCATACTGTCATTTATCCTTGTTTGTAGTATATAAGCCTCAATATAGCTACTGTGACTTCTCAGAGAACTAGCTTGCTGCATTCCGCTGATGGGCTTGACGTGGTGTTGCTAGGATAGTCTGGTGTGGGTTACTTTTTCCTCTGGTCCCTACTAGGGCAGCCTCTCCTGAGACCCAAGTAAAATGCCCCGTGTTACACAGGAGGTCAGAATAGATTATAATGGTACCTTCTGGCCTTAAAAATAAAATCTATCAATCCACGTAAGTGCGCTACTCCAGGTCAAGGGTTACAATATTTCATTGGCTGTACTTGTACTCACTGCTGCACTATCCTTGAACCAACTACTGAACATGGGGTAGCAGCTGTAGAGACTGTCTGGTCTCCCTACATGCTCCGTTTGCCCTCCCCACTTTGCTTCCAGGCTATGCTCTGTCATGCTTAGGGCAGTATGAGAGGATGTGCAACCTAGTTAATTATTCCAAAAGAAAAAAAAAAACATTAGAATGGATTAGGTTAAAGTTAATTCAAAATCTAATTAAAATTAGGTTACTGACACATACTCCCAACTGTAAGGGTAAAAAAACATTACAGGGTGGTTGTAAGTATCCCAAAACCAACCCTAATACACCCAAGAAACCCAGACATAAGGTTAAAAGAAATCCAAACATGTTAAGGCCAGAAATGCACAGTTAGAGCACCCAAACAACTTTAAATCTGTCCTATAGTGACACCAGGCAATAATCATATGATTAAGACTTTAGTTTTTGTAGTCCCAGAATAAATTAAACTAATTTTCACAGACCCCTTCATTTCTCCCCCTTCACAGCATCACTACAGGGTAGAGTTAATGTAGAATTTCCCTGGTCTTTCAAAATTAATAATTTAATACACAAGAAACACAAAGAGAATGCTATGATGCCTTCAAATCATTAGAAATATCTAGTATCAACCTTAAATCACTTTTAAAATATTTTAACTTTTGAGAGCAGAGTCACAGATACACCAGATGGCTACAGTGCACTGGACAGGTAAGCTGTGGTTAGAACTGCTTCATAGATGTTAAGGCCAGAAGGGACTACTGTGATAATCTAGTCTAACCTAGTGCATAACACCGGCCATAGGATTTCCTTGAATTAATTCCTACTTCAAGTCCAATACCTGTGGTTTAGCTAGATCATACCTTTTAGAAAATCATCCACTCTTGGTTTTAAACTTTCCAGTGATGGAGAATCCACCATTACCCTGTCAAAAATTTGCAGATGCCACTCAATATAAAGTCCCTCGTGATAACATAGCTTTCATTCATTCACGTTATAGATATGTGCTTCAGGAGCCAGTCATCCTGTTCCCTAGTGTGACTTTGTGGTCTGTAGCACACCAACTAGTGCCCCATCTTGTGCACTTCATCTGTTAGATTACTGATCCATAAGCATTCAAGAATATTCTCTTCTGAGTTATCAGTGACTTGGAAACAGGTAATGCATTTTCTGACTGAGTGTCACTCCCCTTTTGCCCATTCAATCCTTTCTAAATAGGTTATAACCATTTATTTTAATGTTCCAATCATGCGACTCCTCTCACTAGAGTTCAATAATACCAGACAGGTTGAATTTATGCTCTTAAATGAATAATTCCAATTCCTCTTGTTTACCACGCAGAACTCTTAGCATTGGTGTATTCTTCTCTTCATAGCCCTTGGTGTCTTGATTAATTTGGTTCTCTACATCTTGATTTTGTGCTAAATGAACACTCATTTGTTTCCCCCGTTCACCCTCCCTTTTTGTTGTTCATTTAACACCCTCCTGACCTAGTCTAGGCATATTGTCCCTTAGAAGACTGGTTCTCCTTCTACTGAGATGGCCCATCTCCCCACAGAAGGTGGGCCAACGTTCCACAAAACTAGAACCCTTCCACCCTACACCACTGACCTTGGCAGTGATTCACCTCTAGAATCTTCAGCGTGCCATCTTCCTTCACTCATGGGACAGGACGGATCTCAGAGAAGATCATTTGACCATTCCTCTTCTTCAGCACACTCCCTGACGTCATCATATCTGTGAGGTATCCTGAGCAGCAGAGCTTCTGATGGTGCATATCTGCACTATCACCAGTGAATCCTTGCCTGCCTCAGAAGCCTATCAAATCTTGGTCACATCTCATGTTTTGGCTTCAGGAAGAGAGCATGTTACTCTGTTGTCCACCCGTCCCTTTCAGAATGTTCTTTCCAGTACAGAATCCCCACCAAGGATTACCTGTCTTTGCTGGATGGCTGGAGATATCTTTGTGGGCACAATTGATTGTCTTGTGGATTGGGCTGAGAAGCTATGGGGGCATACCACTATGAATTGGGCATTCTCAGCTATGTCCCATACAGCTCTCCATTCTGTTCAACCAGCTGGTTCTTCAGACATTTTTTCTGGAGGTTTCCACACTGAGCACGACAGTGATTGAATACTTCTAGCTCTGTTGATTTCCTCCTGGTCCACTTCTCTCCAGTAGTCTCAGCCTGCCCATTCTTGTTTGCCTCCAGCTGTGCAGAATGTGGTCTAGTCCTTTTGCCTCTGGTTACAAACTTCCAAGACTCTTCTCTGGTATCCACTCTCTCGCTGGTTCCTCCTGACCAGTTCCTTTTTTCCTTGAATCTGGGGTAATGACATTTGCTGAACCTGGCTGTCCAAGAGCTCCTCTCAAACTCTTTAATAAGCGGTCATGTCTGTACTTGCCCTTTCACATCATGAATCTTTTCTTCCAGCAGAGCCACCAGCTTATACTTAATGCACAGGAAGTCCCTGCTGGCTTCAGGCAGCACACAAAATACATTGCAGGTTGTGACTACTGTTCTATTGCTGGCTGTCACCGGATTGAGCGTAGAACTCTGCTTTCAACGAAAACCTCACATACTCCCTCCTGTAAACTCCTTCAGAAACTCCACTGATTGCCATTCCTGTTCACCTGCTCAGGAATTTGAGATGAAGAGGGATGAAGTGGGGAAGGGAAGAGGGGAACAGGGAAGGGAGGAGAGGAGAAGATGATGATGACGAGCAGAAACTACCTCTGAAATCACAATCTTAGCAACTCAGTGTTTCATGGGTACCAGATAGTTCTTACTGACTGACTGTTCTCTTCACCTTTTTGAGAACCAGGGATGGATGAAAGTTTTGTATTGAAGGCCAATGATTACCTTTCAACTTTATTTCTTAAATTTAATCTCTGAACGGGCCTGAATTCATGCTGACTATGCTCTATTCCATAGAGTCTCCTAAAAAGTCACTGTGCTTTTATTTATTCTTTCAAATATCTGAAAGCTATTTTTCAACAGTGGCTATTCAGTTTCTGTTTGAGGGGATCTCGGTTCATCACAAGCTACAAGGTCAGCATGAGATAGAACAATGACTTGTTGCAGATCATCCTGTGATGCAAGAAATAGACTGAAGGCTAGATTATAGCAAACACTAATGCAGCCATGCAGGGAAATGAGCCCCACACCTCTTTGCATAGATGAAAAAGGCCTACTCAGATCTTGAGACCAGGCCATGGGTATAGCACACGCACTACAAGGCCAATGCTCCCAACTATGAGCAAGTAAGCGGGAAGAGGATGGGGAGAGAAAAAGTGGGAGGAGCGTTTATTCTACTCCTCTCTCCCCACAACGCCAACCAGCACATCTGGCTGGACACACATAGTGGAGGGACTAGGGGAATATAATGCACTCTTTCAAGGGCTAGAGTAAATTATTCACCCCTCCTCTGAGTCATAATTCCTTCTAGGCAATGCAGCTTGTGAACCACCCCTTTTGGGGCTGTGCATATAGGCAAAATCTAACCGGTAGCAAGTTGGTGTAAGATCCTGTAAGATAGTCCATCTGCAGGCAACGTATTGACAAAAAAAATCCCAAAGGAAAGTTTAAAAATCTCAGATGTAGAACAACAACAAATCTGCAAAAATTTACAAAGCCATAACGCCCACAAGGGGCAGAGGGCGGTGATGAGAGACAAAGAAAGCAAAGCTTGAGTGGTTGGCAATATCAAAAATACCATGCTGGAAATGGAATTAAAGTTTGCAGTTTTTCATTTATATTGCTCCAAAACCTTCCAGAATATCTTCCACAAACCTGAAAAACAGTTTCTGTTCTCTCTCCTCCTTTACATCCTCCGCTTCAAAACCCACTCCTTTCCACAACCTCACCAGCAATGACTCACATCAGCCTAATAAGACAATTTTGAAATTCCTGAAGTAAAAAACTAGCAACACAGGCCTGGCTTATGCAAGCAACCTTATGACCCTACTTTGTCCAAACCTCCCCTCTTTAGGTCTCCTCCCCATGAGCCATATTATATTACATCTAACCTAGACTGAATGCTTCTCAGGGCTGGCACTAAGTGCCACAAATACCTTTGGTGCTATACATAACTAATATCAAAACTTAGTTTGTTCTCAAGGTTGGCAGATTGCCAGTTCACGAGTCTGAAGCTCTCTGCAAAGTAAAGGTACAATACAGGCAATGGCAATACAGGCTGCCCTGCCAGCGAGCCTCAACCCTGACTCAGAAGGACCAATTCAGTGGGGTGAATCACTTCGCTTATCCAATGCTTGGCTCCTTTAATGAGACTGCCAGTGGAAGCCTGCTGTGTTCATGCTTTTGTGATATTGACCATAGTGCACTGGGAACTGGACTAAAGTCACCAAAATGATTTCAGAGCAATTTGATAGCACTGGGAACTGGACTAAAGTCACCAAAATGATTTCAGAGCAATTTGATATCAATGGTTTTCATTAGATGCTAACCTAGGATGGAGCTGGTCTATAGGGGAAAGAATTCTGACTCCTTACCTTATTATGAAACCTTGGTGCCAGCCAGTGCCCCATAGTACTTGAAGAGCAGATATGGAAATATTTAAATTATGATGTAACTGTTCATTTTGATTGTAAAATAACCTTAGACACTGACAAGCTGTACTATAATTGATTTGTGAAACACTAATGTAATCTACTGTAATGGCTCAACACACTATGGCCCTATTCCCCAGCTGCAGCCAAGGAGCACACAGCACAACTCAGGAGGGGCACGTGTACACAAAGATGGTTCAGGCATCTCTAGCTTACAACAGTGTACTGCTTCTCTTAATCCTGATTCAGGCAGTGCACTGGCATAAGATAGAGATGTCTGAAGGCTGCTCTAAATTAGATCAGCTGCTACAGCTTCAGTGGGCTTAAAGGGCATAGTAGCCATTATACTAACTCTACAACACTGGAGTACCCCCATATGTTGAGTGAATCTCTGAAGCAGTCCCAATGCAGCCGAGGATCATAGATGACAGCTCTTCTGTTGCAAGAGGTGTTATCTTATGTGATTACCATAAAATACAGCCTTTAAAAAAACATAATTCAGTGTTCATACAAATATTGTGATAATTCTATGTCCTCTGCCATGCTGCACATTTATAGTTGAATTTGTCTTTATATATTTCTAGCATACAGAGTGAAGCAATTTTCCCACAAATATTTAATCACATTCATCAAAAACAAGGTCAATGGAGGAAACGAGATTAGACATTTCAGAGACCTGATCTGTTGCCGTAACAAAAAAGCACTAGATAAAAATCAACATTGTTAAGCCAAATCGTGGTTAGGCTGAAGCAACCTCTCCAAAGTAATTGTCCCCAAAAATTCTCCTTTCTACTCTAGTATTGGCCATTGCAATCAGAATTACATAACAGTAGTAACCAAGGCTTCCTTAGCAACCAGCTTAGCGATATGCCCTCATCGTCCATTATTATGGCAACAGGCTGATTTTTTTTTTTCTATTTATCAACTTTTTATAAAGTCATCAGAAGAAAAACAAAAAATTAAATGTTTTTCTTGGACTTTTTCCCAGGCACACAACACCCAGTAAGCTACCAGAAACACAATGTGTGCTGCTAGACGAATAAAAACAAAGTTTCCATTTAAAAAACTGCCTTTACTATACAGAACAGTTGAGGAGAAGGATAGAGTTATTACCGCTCTTTCTTTGTTATGGATAGAAAGGGTTCAATTCTTGCAGACATCTATATGCATCAGGCAGACATCCCTTAAAACGACAGGCGTTCGCATCAGGTGAAAGAGGATGGCAGATTGAGGGTTGGTCTATACCCAAAACTTAGGGCTGTGAAAAATTTTACACCCTGTGCAATATACTTCAGTTGACCTAACCCTGGGGTGGACACTGCTAGGTTGATAGAAGAATTTTTCTGTCAGCATAGCTATAGGATCACCAATTTTCAAATTTCTCCAAACTGGACACTACACACAGCTATGGTCAACATTTTTGATGTTGAAGGGGACTGTGTCTCTCCTGCTCCATCCAGCAGTGGCTCTGAGACAAAGAGTTTGCAGGGAGCGATGAGGGCAGGAAGTGGGGCGGGGGAGCTTCCTGAAGCTGGGGGAGGTTCCCAGAGGTGCTATCCCTCCCCTGCCTGTCTGGGACAAGCAACTGGGGCACCACCAGCTCTGACCCTCCCCATCTCTGGGGCCAGCGCTCAGCGGTTAAAGGGACCTGGGACTGGCATGACAATGGGATCGCAATAACTGGACTTTTGATGTCTGGTCAATACTTCTGACCGGAGACTGCACTGGTCTCCTTAAAACTGGACTTTCCAGTCAAAAACCAGACACCTGGCAACCCTACATAGCTACCACCTCTCAAAGGGATGGATTTACTCCAGTGACTGCCACCACGGTAGCAAATCTCTACACTACAGCAGTGCAGCTGCAATGCTTGGAATGTAGACTACCTTCAGGAAATCTGGGGTCTGCCACAGAGTGACTCTGGGAGCTGGGACAAGTCCCATGGGGGAGTTAGATGCCTCACTATCACTTGTGCCTGTGCAATCTCCCCCTTGTGTCTCTCTGTACCTCAGTTCCCCCATGTGGAAAAGGAGGATGATTATACTTCCCTTCTTCCACATGACCTTGTCTACTGAAGTTGTAAGCTCATTAGGGCAGACTGTGTGTCTCTATGTGTACAACGCCTAGCACAACAGGACCCCAGTCTCAACCTGGATGACTCGGTGCTACTAGAATACAAAGTTAATTAACACCGTTGGTTGAGAAATCAGTTAAAATGTTGTATGAAGTATTTGCAAATTTTACTGATTTTTCAAAATTAGAAGAAAGAAAATGCATCAAGCTCTGTAGTTGGTTGAGAAATGAACATTTTTTTTTTTTGGTAAAAAAAAAGGATTTCATACACACACCCCAAATTGAATTTAACAAACTTTTGAAACACTCAGAATTCAGAAAATTTTGACCAGCTTCATAAACTTGTTTTCTGGTAAAATATTAATCATCAAACTTATTTCCAGAACCTCTCTTTTATGTTCTTTAAAAATAGTCTATTTACTCTTGGCATACTCAGAGAAATAAAAAAGGGCACTAAAGGACTCATCCTGAAGCATGCTAAGCATTTCTCCAAGGCACGGAGCACCCACTTATTGTGGAGGAGTTGTGGGTGCTCAGCAGCACACAGAAATGCTCAGGGCCCTGCAGGATTAAGCCCTAAATGTGCTACCTTCTCAAAAGGAATTGTTTCACATTGCTGTGGTATTCCATTTCACAGCAGAGAATTTCATCAGTTGTTGGATTTATACTGTATGGTGCATTTGTAAAATACCAGAGGAGGGTAGCAAATAAAACTTTGGGCATTTATTTACCTGAGCACATGATCATGGAGGGTTCTTCTGTTTAACTTCTCCCCACAAATTGAATGTAGTGCATGGGAAAGTTGCCCGATATGGAGGCTGTTAACCCAGGATTCCACTATGGTCTATATGTTAGAGATAGATATTCAGTTTTTAGTTTGGGTCTGAGTTTAACTACCCCAAAGTAACCCCGCCCAGCCTTCCATTTAGGGCCCATGTTAGAGAGCTGGCCTGAAACAAAGACATTTGGATCCAAAGTTCTAGGGCAGGGATAGGCAACCTCTGGCACATGGCCCGTCAGGGAAATCCGCTGGCTGGGCGGAATGCTTTGTTTACCTGCAGCGTCTGCAGGTTCGGCTGATTGCAGCTCCCACTGGCCGCAGTTCACCGTTTCAGGCCAATGGGGGCTGTGGGAAGCGGCGTGGGCCACGGGATGTGCTGGCTGTCGCTTCCCGCAGCAACCATTGGTATGGAACGGTGAACCACGGCCAGTGGGAGCTGCGATCGGCTGAACCTGCGGATGCTGCAAGTAAACAAACCGTCCCGTCCCGCCAGCGGATTTCCCTGATGGGCCATATGCCAAAGGTTGCCGATCCCTGTTCTAGGGGGTTGCATCTGGTATCCCAGTTTGGGACCATCTCTACTTAATATCCCAGAGGAGAGCGAGAATACTACTCAGCTAACTAAGCTCTGAAGTCACACCCACAGTGATTAGTAACATCGCAGGAAACACGACAGCAAAGTTTGAGTGGTTTACAATGTCAGAGAATGGTGGACATCATGATGGCTGATTTCTGTTCACAGCTTTGTCTTCACAATTGGTTAGCATATCCTCAGATAGTTACCAGGCTTATTGCACAGCTAAAAAGAAACAGTGTGATATTTTAAACCCAGGACATTAGATGAGGCATAGTGTAACTAAAATATTTTAAGATAAAAGGTGCAGAGTATTTCATTTGCTCTATATGAGCTACCCCTGGATAGTTCATGTAATACGTTGCTGCATCTTGAACAGTCAGAAGAGAGTTGGAAATTATTTAAAATATCTGCTAGTTTTATACTATTAGATATGGGTAAGCCAACTAATACATTTCCCAAACAGCATAAGTATTAGCCTTATTCAACAAACCACCTATTCCCAAATATGGATTGGAAAATATTCAACTGCCAGATACTTGAAAGTACAAGCATCAAAACAGAATCAGATGTTTGAAACAGATTTCTAAATCTCAGGAAAGCACTTCCTCCAATTAGTGACTGAATTGAGTTTCAGTCTTCTATTTTGCAGTGTCCTTCACTTGTTTGGGTGTGGACTGGAAGCACAGTTGCTCTCAGTTCCTGAAAACTCAGTGTTGTGAAATCTCCACACCTACAAGGAATGTAAAATTAGGAAAGGAAAACAAAGAATTTTATCCTATCTGCCTGCCATTGTGCTGCTGCCATTCCCCATATCTTTGCTGCTGCTGGTGGTGGTGATAAACTTTTGCTGCCAAATCCAGTGTTGCTCATCTTCTAAACTTTTCCACTTCCTACTTGTGCACCCTGCTTTGAAGGAGCTGTTTATTTCAGGGTTCTGTGCTGATGTTGTAAGCCATTTGGGGGCAAGGACCATCTTTGTGTTAGGTGTGTGCACAGTGAGGCCCCAATTGGGGTCTTTAGGTGCTTCTCCAATAGAATCAGCATCATCATCATGCTGGACCAAATTCATACCTGGTGTAAGAGGATGAAATTTCCATTGAAGTCCATAGGAATTGCCCATTACTATGAAGCTTATTAGAAAGACCACCAAGAACAACAAGCCCTCTTCTAAAAAGGTGAACATTTTCTCCAAATGACTGGGATCACCATATAGATGCTTCCAAAAAGCATATCCAGCAAACTATTAGTACTTCACCATTTATTAATGAATTAGTTCAAGTTCTCATTTTAAAAATAATTTTAGAGTGGAGATGTCTTCACCTTTGGGTTGCAGAAAACTAAAATTGACAGTATTGTTTAACACAAAAACTCTCATCTGTTCATTCTAACAAGATCTTCTTTTAATCTCTTATTGCTTCAGATAAGCTTAAAGGAGGGATGTGAACAATAAGCGATTAAAGTTGCACTACTTAGAATCATAGAATATCAGGGTTGGAAGGGACCTCAGGAGGTCATCTAGTCCAACCCCCTACTCAAAGCAGGACCAATCCCCAATTTTTGCCCTAGATCCCAAATGGCCCCCTCAAGGATTGAACTCACAACCCTGGGTTTAGCAGGCCAATGCTCAAACCACTGAGCTATCCCTCCCCCCCCATTGTATTATATTGTAAACAAGTGAGATTATGTATAATGGTTTTGATCACTTTGCAGTAACATATTGCATATTAGCAAGATTATACTACTTGGTTAAAAACAGATAATGTTTCAATGGACAACTCAGCACAAAATCCTCTCTTAAATTCACTTGACAATATTTCCATACTCTGAACTGTACAGTTATACATATTAAACAAGATTATGTATACTAAAAACAGTCAAGGTTAAGATTTTATCAGGGTAGTCTTAGTAAAAGTCACGGACAAGTTGCAGGCAATAAACAAAAATTCATGAAGCCCACGACCTGTCCTTGACTTTTACTAAAAATAACTGGGGGGTGGGACTGACTGCCGGGGGACTGAAGCCTGAGCCCTGCGAGGTAAGGATGGGAGAAAGGCCTTACAGCTCCCGCCACAGCCACTGGGGCTGAAGCAGTCATGGACGTTCATTAAAAAGTCACAGAATCAATGACCTCCTCATATCATATCCTTAAATGTAATGTGTGTGATTTGTAAAAGTTAGACCATGCTTCACAATTCATCTTTCCCCATCAACCTCCCATTGTCCATCATCGCCTCCTACTCAGCTTATACTGACAACAAACTCTTCACAGTAGGAACTTTGTCTTTACGTGTTTTGAACTGTTTTACTTATAAGGCACTATGCACATCTATGTCTCTGTATAAACAATACACAGTGCTGATTCTAGGCTTGTTTACCAGACATGCATTCGATGTCTGTTAACCACAACTCCTTAATGGACATCCGAATTTACATCATAGTCATGCATCAGACCATGACCTTAAGTTGTGGTTCATGCAGCTGATCTGGGCAGGGTACAAACAGAAATGGGAGGCTGGTGAAAAGGAGTCTATCATAGGAGAAGGCTGCGTTCTCTCCCCATATAGCTAGCTGGTGCTGGAAAGGTGCCAGTGTTATTACCCAATAGTTTAAGTTGATTTGTTTGGTCTAAGAGAGTTTGTGTTTTTGGAGATAATGCAAGCCCTGAGGAAAGAGCTATGAAGAGTCCTGTAGTTGGGATTATTTCCCCCATCCTTGGCAGCTGGGTATGCACCCTGGCTCACACGGTATTACTGGGTGCACTAGTCTGAAATATACTAGAAAATACAAACTCAATCATATATAGACTATTTTACTGCTGTTATACTGAAAGAGTGTTCATGCAACATTAGAGCTCTGAGAACACTGGAAATTTCAAAATTAAGGTTGACCCAGCAATGGTGACTTGGTCATGCAGTATATCCTATGTATTTCAAGCACTAAAACTGGAAACATGGTTTTATTTTACAGCAAACTCTGTCTATATGTTAGTTAAGTAAACCAAAAAACTAACACTTGGGACTTCAGATATTATTGTAATACTTTACAGCAGTTTGTTTTTAAATGCACTTTTCCAGTACTAGTAAATAATACACATTTAAAAATATATTTTATGTTTTCATCCTTTCCAAATACTAAGTAGCTAAAGGATTTTGCTCAAAATTTTCTAAGAGAAAACAAATCTTCCTAGGAAGAGATCAGCTTTCAAGGTTTTCATGCCAAGCAGTGAAAGTTTCAGAAGGTGAAGACAAGAGGATGTAATTTAAACTGTTTTGCAACCTTAGCTATGGTATCATGGATGCTACCAGCTGACTGCCACAATGCAGTACAACTGCAAAGTTACATGTCAATTAAGAGTCCTTCAGACATTAAGGGCCTGATCCAAAGGTTGCTGAAGTCAATAGATAGATTCCAATCAACTTCAATAGCTTTTGAAATCAGGTCCTAACAGTACTGGTCATCTAAAGTTTTGCATATCTACTTTGAAAAAGAAACAAAAGAATTTTTAAGTGTAGAAATTTTATGACAGTAAATTTCATTAGTGAAGTTACTGTAAAACACAAAAAGGATTAAATCATTAGATGAATCACTGACATGTTAATCAGCCTCTGGGAGTCTGTCATTCTCATCAGGAGTCAAATGCTTTCACGAAGTTGCTTTACTCAGTTTATGAGTACACTTTACAGAACATGCACCTACTGATTCGGTCACAGTCACAGTCTCACACTTAAGCCTACCATATATGTAGCTCAGAATCTCTGGGCTAAATTCACCCCAGTGTAGATGCAGGTCCTGGAAGAGGGGCTGTGTAACGGTGTAGGCTTCCCCTTTATGGGCTGGTGACCAGGAGCTAGCCTGTCCTGCCTGCCACACCTGGGATGAGGTATGGGGTTTAATTAGAACCAGCTAGGTATGGACTAGATTTCCCCTATAAAGCAGGAAGCTGCAAAGCCGGTGGGGGGTGGGAAAGGAGCTCAGGATGCTGCAGAGATACTGCAGAGAGTGGGAGACAGGAGACCTACTCCAGCTATGAAGGTCTGGGACAGGCCTACTAAAGCAGGAAGGACCCTGCCCAGGCCAGACCCTGCCCAGTTGAAGGCTGCAGGGAAGTCTTTCCTGTTTATTTTTGAATTTTAAGTTAATGAACCAGACCCAAAGGAGAGCTGGTGTGATTGGACTTGTAAATACTTTTAATTCACTGAGGAACCAAGAGGGTAAACTGAGATGATGGGGCACTCACAGGGCCCAAGGCCATGAAATGGTGCGTGTGATCAAGCCACTTGTTGACAGGCTGCAGCCTGTCAACAATTGAGACAAGCCCACCGACGGGGGGGCCAGGAGCAAAGGGGGGCAATTGCCCAGGGCCCTGGGTGATTTAAAAGGGGCCAGGGGCCCCTGGCCACTGCCAGGGGCACAGCAGGGCTAAGGCAGTCTTCCTGCCCACCCTCGCTCTGCACCACTCTCGAAAGCAGCTGGCGTGTCCCTGCGGCCCCTAGGGAGGGGGTCTCCGCAAGCTGCCCCCACCCTGAACGCCAACAGCGCAACTCTCTTTGGCCAGGAACTGCGGCCAATGGAAGCTGCAGGGGTGGGGCCTGCAGGCAGCAGCACACAGAGACGCCCTGGGCTCCCCGCTTAGGAGCTGCTGCCAGAGGGGAGTGCCGGTCGCTTTCAGGAGCCATCCGTGGTAAGCACTGATCCCCTCCTGCACCCCAACCCCTTGCCCCAGCCTAGAGCCCACATCCAAACTCTCTCCCAGAGTCTGACCCCGCATCCCCTCCCACACCCAAACTCCCTCCCAGAGCCTGCATCCCACACCAACCCCTGCCCCAGCAGGGTGAAAGTGAGCGATGGAGGGAGGGGGATAGAGTGAGCAGGGGGCAGGGCCTTGGAGAAGGAGTGGGAGAGGGGCATGGTCTCAGGGAAGGGGCAGGGCAAGGCTCTTTGGGTTTGCGCAATTAGACAGTTGGCAACCCTATCAGGCGGGTATGTGGAAGCCCTGGCCATGCCGGCAGCTCACTGGCCACCAGCCAGTGCACCGCCCAAATGTCAGGCGGACCATGGCCGTGGCTTGTGTGTGCGTGGGGGCCTACTGTTCTGCCCTGGGATCCAGAATTGCTGTCAGCGGGCCTGAACTGAGAGGACTCAGGGGTTCGGTCACTATCACCCAAAAAATAGAGTGACGCTCTCTGGAAAACGTGTGTGGCCAGCATGTGCACTCATTTGGCACATCCCTTCAACAGAGTCTGGTGATGGGTTTCCTATAAACCCAACAGCAAATTAAACTGCCTTTCCCCATGGAAAGCCCCCAAAAGAACCCCCGCACCCGCCCATGCTGGGGGGGGGGGAGGGAGGGAGTGTGAGTGTGAGTGAGTGTTTAAAGAACCTTGCTGATGCAAGGATACACAATTTGCTTCTCCTGTGCTAGATTTAATCTAGTCCTATATAACTATGATTTTTTTGGACAGAAATTTGAGACAGTTACCACACTTAAGACCTCGTCTTCACTAGGAAAAGTTTCTTTTAAAAATAATCCAGTTAGCTAACTGGATTTGAAATTCCACTTGGCACCTAGAAGGGACACAGTTTAACACTTAAAGTTAGTGAGTGATGGGGTGCCCTGCCAGATAACCTGGGGTACCCCATGATCTACCACCATGAATTTAAGTTCTCAGATCCTGAGACCTCTGAGCAACAGGCTTCCTTGTGTCCCTGACAGTCTGAGCGACATCACAACTGCTATAAATATAGATTCTCCTCTTCTAAACTTCTAATTTTAATTTATTTATATTATGTGCTGTGCCACTCAGCCAAGTAACCCATTGCTTACATTTCTAGGTGTCTTTGGGCAAGAATTTTGCTAAAATACACTTAATTGCTACACTAAACAGCCAGTCCTGGTATTTCTTTTAATATCTTTCAAACAAGTTTTCCAATTCACCTTTTAAATAAAAAAATGTAAACTTTTGAGAGGAAGTTGGATTTTTTTTGCAATCCACCATTGGCCGCATTCTGAAAAATCCTCCACATTTATTCTATTTTAAAATAAAGTTTGACTCACATAGAGATAGCTTGAGCCGTGTTCGCTACCCCATACTTTGAGTAGTTGGTACAATACTTTGACAGGCTTTGGTTAGTCTGTAATTGACATTTCTACATAAATAAGATTAATAGACTTGCCATGCAGCGCCTTGTTTTCTGTCCCTTGACTTTTACTGACATCCAGTGGAGATATAGTCAGACCTCTTTAACGCACTAATATCAGCAGTGCATTTTAAAGATGCTGTAATTAATTCGCTAATGAGCTGGACAAGTCTGTCCTTGTAAAAGCTAGGACTTTTCTCACATTTTATCTATATTTAGCGTGTTTAGGAAACCAACTCACAGAAAATCAAACCTTAAAATCATTTCATTAATTTAAATAATTACATTTCACAGTTCAGTCACAACCATCCTCTTGGGTTAGATTTCAACACACTGGAATTCACATTCTCCTTCCCCCTCCCCAACCTCTGATCACAGAAAGATTAAAAACAACACGTGATGTGTTATTCTTGCACATGTAAACTCAGTCTGTTAACTGGAAGAGGATTGCAATCGTAAATGAAAACACATCGGCATACACACCGGACTTGGAATCCAAAGAGAGAGCATCTGGAATATTACAACTAGAATATTCTATTTATGAATGAAATTAAATGATCTGATCTAAACCCTCCTCGGTTCTCGTTAACCATAGCTGGGTTATGGCCCCCAGCATCCATTATTTACGTTGCAGTTTCCCACCTTTTTGTACAAATACAACCCCCCATATATCTAAATAAACTCAGTGTTCTCCCACAGTATTTGGATAAACTGAGCCCCCTTATAATAAAAACTTAAAACACAAAACTTGCTCTTTAAGATCCCATATGCTACAGTATATTCCAGTCACAAAGCAAGATGAATCTGGTATAAGGATCTTTCAGTTTTTTTCTGGTTTTGTACAGAGTATTATAAAACTTTTAAGAGAAAGGGACATTTACATAAATTTCCCTATATATTGGAATCTCTGAACAGTGCACCCCAGCACAATGAAACTGTCTAGTGATGAGAAACAATTTAGAATTTGTTTCAAGGAACAGCAATGGGCAAACTAATTCCGGTTACAGTGAAATTGCTCTTCCCCCTCCCCCTCCACAAAAAAAAAAAAAAAAAAAAAAAGAAATGTAAAGGGTTCATCGGCATTTCACTTTTTATTGTCTTTGACCTGAACTGGATCCCCAACCCAATTGCCTTGAATTCACACAAGATTAATTTACAGATCTGTCTCTGAGCTTTAGCCATCTGTCTCAAAAATAGTTCTATTACACTCTTATAGGTCCAGCACTTATTGTGGGCAAAAGTTTGTGTGAAAAGAACAAGTGTGTTGTAGAAATTTGGGGACTCATTTACCACTCCATTACACCTGTTTTGTTGCTGAAGTCATAGCAGCATAAAAATGATTTAATGGAGTGGAAAACGAAGCCCTTTGTTCCACAACCCTTCATTTACCAACTTCAACTTTTCATATTCTGAGGACAAATTTGGAAAAACAGATACCTTCTGGATCTGCCACAAAAACACAGTTGTAAAACCAGCAAATGTTCTGAGATATATTTCGTCCCTGCCATATAACCACTAAGACAATCTTCTCTCTTCCCACTGATCTCAATATTAATGTCCTAATTTCTAAACTGTGGTATAATAAATTATGCTATAATCACCAAACCACAGGGCCTCTATATATGGGTACTACTTTCTCCACAAAACACAACTTCTTACTTGTTTATACATATGTCCTCATACAGGTAAGCTTCCTCTGGTGACTTGCCCAGCTCAAATCCTGGTCCAACTGAAATAAATGAAAATTTTGCTATTGACTTCAAGTAGATTAGGATGTAGCCTCAAGTCCTGTTTCGGAGCTTTCTCAGAAGCAATATTTAACACATACAGCTTCTCACCCTTTTTCCAAAGTGTTGCACAAACAAACTCAGTAATGCTCACCTCGCCCCTTCAAACTTCCATCAGTTAAGACATGCCAGTGTTTCCATTCTTAGTTCCAGGTGTTCATTTCATTTCTACTTCCACTCAGCCTTTGCCCAGGGAAAAAAAATCTCAGTTACCCCCACTTCATCAACTCCTCTCTCCCCCTTATTCAGTCAAATATTTTACCTCCAAAGTTTTAGTTCTTAAACAAAAACAGTTGATATATGTTCTTATATGATTTGGGTTTCAAGTATATAAGAATGTTTGTTCTAAAATAGACCTAAAAGTTAAAACTATGGCCCAGATCATCCCATATCTAGGAGTAAAATCCATGGAAATGGGCTCTGGTGGAAGTTTCCCCGATGATCTGCTCACAACATTCCTATCTTATCATTCCATCTGTGGAGCAGAGGTTGCCTTCTATTCCTGGGAAAAGGAAACTGGGTCCACCACCAAACCTGGTAAAATCTCCATACTGAGGTACAAGGACAAGCACTTCCCTGGCACAGTCCTGAGTACCCTCAATTTCTGTTAGAGCATCTGGCAGGGACTGGCCTCTAATTCATACAGCTTTGAAAGAAGCAATATACCTCAAAATGCTATATGTTATTGCAACATGGCGAAAAAAAACCTCACCCACACACCTTGGTCTTACTCTTCTAACATTATGGCAAGAAAATATGTGGTAATGGTTAACAGGCAACTTTCAGAATCTGCTAGATTAATGTCCTCAGTGAATGAAAATATCTTCTGGTAATGGAAATTTTGACTTTGGGTTTCTTCAGACATGTTCTTACTTGATGTCCTGCTGAGATGCGTTCAGGGGTGGAGTTCCGTGGAATAGCCAAAGAGGCTTCTCCCGTCCACACACAGCTCCGAAAGAAGTTAGTTTTCTAATCCACCTCAACACTGTTAGGATCAAATCCTGTAAAGTGCAAGTATGAGAGACTTCCTTTGATTTCAGAGACAAAGAGCAATGGCTCAACTCTTCTCAGGATTTGGCCCTGAATTGCTAATGCTCAAACAACAACAACCCACACAAAAAAACCCACCCTCCTTTCTGCTATTTTATTTTAAACTTTTAGATCTATCCAAAAGGTGCCTACTTGCTATTTCAGATATTCATTTCATCTGGCTGTAGCAGGTGTTATTCAGTTTAGTATGATTGTTCATGTAAGCAAGCATGCATGCTATCCAAAATATGGAATCACTGTGTCCTGACATGTCTAGTATTATCTGGATGATCCCCTGTCCTGTACCTTGGATAGGAACATTTTTTGTTGTTGATTTTCTCTGGCAGGAATTTCTCTCGCTTACTTCAGCACCACATCAAGTTTCCTGGTTTTAGAGACCTTTTCCTCAACTAACAGAGTGCTGTCTGGCAAGCTCAGATGTGAGAGGAAGATTTCTCCACAGGGATCTAGTAGTATTTTGTGTAGTATCAGGTACATTACATCTGTGCCAGGGTCTTTCCTGGTCAGGGAGAGCTCTTCTCAAGAATACCTTTATCATATAAAAGTGTAACACTGACAGACCCCAGTGGTTGGTAGGCGGAACCGAACCTGGGACCTCAGTGCATGAGCTAAAGGCCAGCTAGCTCTTAGAGAGACACCCACCCACCCGCTCCCTGACTATACATTGAACTGTGTTAATGACCAGTTAATAATTGGCCTCTAAAGGACAAACACCAAAACAAAGAAGCAACTTTTATTGAAAATAATTAGGGATGGACGGACACTACAAAATGCTGATTCAGATTTCAAACAACAAAGTTCAGGGCTGTTCGGATCTGGAGCACTTGTTCAGGGCTCCTCATTATACAAAACAAATGTGAAGCATCAACTCATTTAGACCCTCATTATAGATATCTCATTGAGACCCTTCAAACTGCTAAAGCAGATATAGAAAGGATATTCATATTTTTCTTCTTGAAAGTAAAGTAGTTTCATTTTAGAGGCAAATAGCACATTTTACAGGCAGAGAAAAGGTGTGTCACTCTGGTATGTTCCCATGGGTACAAACTACACTGTGCTGAAAAAGAAGGGCATTTAGTCATTTCTTGCTTATATCTCGCAATAAGGGGAAAAGGGCAGGGAGGAGAGAACATGGTTCCAAAAAAAAAAAAAAAAAAAAAAAATTAATACGCCTACAAAAGATATATTACAGGTTATATAAATATAAATCTATTTCATTACAATCATTTATTTAGAAATACATACTGCATTCATGCAAATACTCTGGCCAGACTGGCCTGGTTTGCACCATAGTTTATACCACTTTAATTGACCCGAAATGCCCCCTCTAAGCATTATGTTAAATGGGCTGTCAAGCTGTCTAGTTTCATTTTACATGCAGTTCTTTATCTTCTGCTAAATACCCTTTTTAAAAACAATTTTTACAAGGTCCTCAGTGAATTACTTCAGATATGCCCACGCCTGCTGCAGCAGCTTTTATGTAACACAGCCTATATCTGTGGTGCTAGATAAGTGACTGATTAATAACATGACTTTTTTCACAGATGGGTAACAGTCTGCAGTGCTAAGGGCAACAGCTTAATGAGTGTCCACTAGTAAGTTGTTTGAGGCAGGGACTGTCCTTTATTCTATGTTTGTATCGCACTTAACACAATGAGCCTCAACCTGCTTGTGGCCTTTATATATGACCATGAGGTAAACGATACATTTTAATCACTCTTTTGAATGCCTCAGGATTGGGGCATTCTAAGAGACACCAATGGCCTAGTTATTAGAAGCATTAAATTTTGAAAATGCAGGTTCTCAGCAACTCTGACAATTAGGCCCCATGCATCTTAACTTGAGTAGGGATGCCACCTGGCCAATGTTTGACCGACCTGACCAGGATTTTTATGGATTTGCCAGTTGCTAGAAAAAAAAATGAAATCTGCTGGCTTGTTTTTTTTTTTTAAGTGATCTAAAGATTTGCATTATCACCACAATACAGTGAGATATCGAATGTTAAAAGTTTCTGTGTCCAGCTAAAGATGCTGCAGTGTTCCCACTGCCGCCATTTAAGAAAGAAAATGATGTTCTCTCTTTAGATACTATAAGTGGCTGTTGAAGTGGTGTGGAACTGCCGTGTGGTTGGGGTTGCGGTGGGCACCCTCTTTTTGCATTTCAAAGGTGGTAACCCTACACCTGAGGCATCCCAAGTAAGTGGACGCACTTTGAAGTTTGGGCTGAAGCAATTTGGACAAGGTCACACACTGAGTTAGTGGCCAACTGGACACTAGACCTGAGGAGTTTTAATTCCCAGTTCCCTGCTTTAACCAACAAACCACATTCCCCTCCCTCCGCAACCAAAGTCATGATGCTGTATTAGTGATCCCTGATGGGACAACATTCCGCGTTTCCATGTTAGAAGAGGGGGGTTGTTTATGTTGGACATGGTCTCACAGCTGATGTGAATTATGAATGCACAGACAGCATCAGAAGACTTAAGAGGTATTTGATAAGATAAATCAGGAAACCTATGAACCAGGTTAAATTCCATTTTCTATATATTATTCATAATCTGCATTATTATTGTACCAAGATAATTATGGCCTCAATTCTCCAGTAAGTCCAAGCTACACTTGGACATGGTTCCTTGTGGCTCCACCCTGCACTAATTGTGGTTCCCTAACCTTGGTAGTTTGACCCTACTGGGAGGGTCTCCTGCCATTCTAATTTCTGCCACTCTTGGAAACTGAGTTTATATTAGCTAGGGATCAAGCATTGTGGAGCACAGCTCTACCATGTACCTCCCCCCCCCGCAGTCCTGTTTACACCATAGGTGGGGAGACTGCAGAGGAAAAGTTGGCACAGGAGGCAGCTACACTGCTTCTGTTGGTTTTGCACCTGCAGAGATTCCTCCTACTGAATTTCTTCTGTGGAGGGGAAATCTCTGGCCAGTTTAGTACGCTTTGTGCTGCATAAGCCTAAGAGGCACAAAGTGAAATTTGCCGACTGAGAATCCAGCCTTGTGCTGTTTAAACTATTCTCTTTTAAAAAGAGCAATTACTTACATGATACATATTTTCCAGATGTAACTTTTAAAGACTATATGGTGATTCATAAGACTTTAAAAACTTTTGACGTGGGTACAGAACAACGTTAAACAGTATACCTAATTGTCAGTTTTTCTTAAATCGACAAGAGTTATCACATCTATAATAACAGAAGTATAATAATATCTTAAATATAAAAGTGAACTGTCATGATGATTTAATTCAAGCTTATATTTTAATTTGTACAGTATATTATGAACTGTAGAGTACCATTATATATTAGCAGAAAAGATATAAACTTAATTTTATAGATGACAGTAGATTAATATACTGAGAAGTCAGATAAGAAAATTCACATAAGTTCAGTTTTTAATGAATCTATGATATGGCAATTTGCAAGTCTTGAAAAAACTCGTGAGAAAGGCAGGCAAAAAAATCAAATTTTAATTAAAAAACACAATCTGATGGGAAGAAACAAAGTGGTACAGAAAATTCTTTTCCAATGCCTAAAATTAGAAAATACTCCTAGGAGATCAAAGAAACTGCACAGTACAAATATATAGTTTTCAATCTTTGCAATATATAAATGAAAACAAATAAAGAATGAGCACTCATGATTCAGCATGTCCATCTATCACAGAATGTTAGTGTATAATTATGGCCTAGTTAAGTACATGCTGTATTTATTTTCTAACAGACACATGGAATATTATTCACACATATTTGGGTCAAATTTATACTAAGTATATATAAAAAAATATTAAGTGAAATTCTCATGCACACTAAAACTGGAAAAACTATTTCCTTTAGTAGTCGTAATAGAAGTAATGCAAATGTTTCTTTTAATTATCTCAAATTAGACAGAAGTCTATTGAAGTATTTTTCCTGTAATAAAACCCTTTAAAAGCTAGGTTTTGGCTGGCCCCTGCACAGGCATGAAGGAGACAGGTGATGGAGAAACAGTACAAGAAGCTTTTCCACTATCCTATTGCAAGGACCAAACAACTGCAGGCCACAGAATCAGGGGACAGCAGGAATTTCCCTCTTCTAGAGCACCCATAGAAAGAAACCATCCCAGAGGGAACTGAGTGGAGGTAGGGCTACAGCCTTGTCTTCCTGTCTCCACCACCATGCACGCACAGAAAGTTGGCTTACACCAGACGGGTAGTGCAGCTGGCTCCCATCTAAGGAACTGAAAACGCCAAGAGATTGTGCTTCAGGAGGTACAATCTCATCAACAGCTCCCTCTCAGGAGGAGCATTCTGTACTGTCCTAAATAGGAGCCTGTGACTGTAAGCCACATCTGGTCCTAAACTGGGGTGGCCAGGTGCCTGGTTTTTGACTGGAAAGTCCGGTCGAAACAGTGTCTGGCCAGATCTACTGACTGGAGACACAAAGTTCAGTAACTACAGGAGTGGGAGGTGCCAGGTCATCACCCGCGCCAGCCCATCCTCAGCCAAGGCCGCCGCCTACATGCATTGGGCATCTGCAGCTCACAGCCCCGGAGGGAAGGAAGGAGGGAGAGGAAAAGCAGTGAGCGATGCCGGAAGGGAGGGAAGAGGAGTGGACAGGGACGAGGCCTTGGGAAAGAGGGGGGGCAGGGGAGGTTCCGGCACTCCTGCTGGAGTGTTCAGTTTTTAAATATTACCAAATTGGCAACCTAGTAACAGTGTATAACAGTAACAAGCTGTATAAATAAGTGAAATCAGAAAATGGCACATGACACTGAATGCGTGGTATTTGTATAGGGTAGTCAGTCCATTCCCACGAGAGCCATTGTCAAAGTGCCTTTGTGGTTTTTACATGATGAAAGATTAGATCAAAAATAATTTGTGGAGGTGGAGGGCAAGGAAGAATAGGCGTTAACTCTGCAAACACATAGAAAACAAAAATATGCCTGCTGTCTTTGCCACTGGTGAAACCGCATTTCCAACTTGTACACTTTTAGTGAGAGTCTCGCAATATCTGGTGCACTTCTTGAGGTCTCACCGTCTGGAGTCATGTAATTATATGAGCAGAGCAGCTTTTGTTTAAAAACAACAGTTTCTAATCCTGCTGGTTGCAGAAAAAAACCTGGAAACATGACCAGAGTGTACCCTAAAGGCTCAGAGAGCCAAAGGCAAATAAGAATCATCTCAAAGTAACTAATTTTGTTTAAAGCTCATGATTCTTGGGGCCTGTCTTTTGATTTTGAATGCTTGGGTTTGACAGTTCTGGTACATGCCCTTCATTTAGGGCTGATGTGATAATCTTGCAAAGATTTCCACATGTGTTTAACTAAATTCCAGGCTAGTCCCACTGAAATTAATTGGATTACCTATGTATTTAAGATTAAGCACATGAGTAGGTCTTTGCAGAATCACTGTCTTGGACTGTAAGCTATTTGCAGATAGGGAATTAACTTCACAGCTGTCTGTAAAGCACTATGTGAATAAATATATAAATAATGAAGTAAACATCAATGACGCATGTGAAATAATATTACAAGTCTATTAACATTATTTTCCTGGTCTACTTTTAAGATACATATATAAAACTAAAACTTAGCGCTTGGCAAGTTAGTGTGCTGTACATTCACACCCTCCCTTGCTTCACACTATGTCCCTGTGTGAACCAGCAAAGCCAAACACCAGAAAGAGGATAGGGTTGACCTTAAGCAAGGTATGTAAACTTCACTTGGCATTTCTATCCTGCCCCACCTGCTCAATACAATATTTTCAATCTGCAGTTACATACCAATATTCCGTTGGCTAGCGATTCCAAGGGAATATAAAGGTAAGATTGTTTACTTCAGCATTCTGCAAATACTATAACAGGATTTGATCCTACACCACTGCAGTCAACAGATATGCTGTCATTTCTTTCAAGGGAAGCCAGGACCAAGCTCCCAAAGCACAATAATTTATAACCTACTCTATCTTAATGAAGCCTTCTGTCTGAATTTCTCCCCCTTCTTTTCCTATCAGACATTTTAAACAACAAAATGAAATGAACGATAGCCTTCTTGACCGTATGGCAACAAATTATAAAGAACAGAACATATTCTACATAGTCTATATCAAAAAGTAGACCAGTTAGGAAAAGATCTGTCTCTGCAGATGTGAGTTAAAACAGAAAATGTTGATGATCCACAACAGCTGTGTAACATATTACAAATATTTTATGTAAATTGTTCAATATCTGTATCACATCCACAAAAATAGTTCACACTTTTGTTTAAGGACTTTCAAAACCATGTATTAAAAACAGTTCAAAATAATTTTAGTGGTCAAATGCAAACCGGAAACCAGCAGATGGTAAATCTTGTAATATTTGTACATTACAAATATACTGGTGTGTTTTATCTTGATTATAGAACAATGTAGTGTCAATTGCAAATGTGAATGGAAATCAAACATTTCACGCCTCCAGAGAAAACTGACTGCCATTCAAAAGCCCACATACATCCCCTTGTAGGCTTGGGTTCATTTTCTATTACCTAATTAATGAAATATACTAACTGTATAGACCTATATTTTCAGCTGGTGTGACCTGGCATAGTTCTTTTGACTTTGGTACAAGTACGTCAGTTTATACCAGTTTATAATCTGGGCCTCAGTGTTTAAATTAACGAGCCATTCTAAATGGATGATCATTTTACAAAAGCTAAAAAAAACCAACCACCCCAGTCTTACTTAGATTTTTTTCAGAATACACCCTAACTGTAGCATAGAAAATAAGTTCTCAGTACTTGGAATTTTTATTTGAAAGTATACAGAAATGTTTTCCTGCTTCAGTCAATCAGACATAGTCTATGGATGTAAATAAGAATTGCAAAATGATTTACTTGGTGGCCACAGACATTTTTATTTTAGAGATTTTGTATTCCCAGCCAGCCATTGTGTGATGGAAGTCCAGAATCCCAAAAATGTGAACAATTCAGATAAGCAGGATTCATATGCTATACACTTTGAATTGTATTATGATCCAAAAGTGTAGGCAAAGGGAATATAAAACCAATATAAATATGACCATACATTGTATCAGAAGATGAAATATTGAAGGCATTGTAAAATAGTTTCATCTTTCAAATTATATATTGATATTGTTAATATGGGGCAGTTTAAACCAATTTCAAAAACAGCAGTAAACTGAAGGAATGCTGGAAACCTATGGAATGGAACCTAGGCATCTCTTAGACAAAGTAGAATGGACATTACCAAAAGACAAGGTCCCAGAGGTACCATCCAATGGAGAAGAAAGTAAGCTGCAAAGATTGACTGCTTGCCTACGTCAAAGAGAAAGAGATTACATGAAAAGACTTACAAAAGATGTGGCCACTCAAACACCACTAAAGCCCTTGAACAAATTTGGGTACTCAAATGCCAAGTGTTATGGAAACTGGCCATTACCAGGATACATGGGTGTATACCATACAAAGCATAACTTCTATGTTCCTTTTTCAATTACCTATTCTTGGACAAGATGAAACAAGTAGGGAATACTCTCACAATTCTGAATATAAAACCAATCCAGCGCCAATACCTTGAACACTTTGTTAACCCAAAGGAGTGCTATTACACCTTCAGAAGCCTTTCTGATGGCTGGTAATCAGACCCCTAAGTCCACACCCCTGTTCTTCCTCTTTCCTCCCCCCACGCCAAGTCTCTGCCTCTCCCCTATGTCCAGATTTTTTAAAAAGGGCTTGTCAAATGGCACCTGGATACACAAGCCAAAACCCGGACTGTCTGGGTGGAAAAATGGACAGGTGGCAACCCTACTTCTAATACTTTGTTTATCTGGCTTCTTACTGTAGGGGATAAGTGTGACAACTGCAGTTTTAATTTAATCTTAATTTTTCCCCTCATCCGCCTGCTGCCCACTCTTCCAAGAACTCTATAATAATTATGTCATTCAACAGTTACTATAGACAGACATTTTACTTGGCTTGTCATTAGACTGGTATACAACACTGCTGCCTAGATTTTCTTAGGCAAGATTTTTTCCAAGTCTGGTTTTTTTCCCATGGTGTCCCTTAACATTATAGGATTTTTCATGCCAATTCAGTGTCACTTTGTTGATCTGCTGTTTCACATGTATCACATTCGCTGTTTGACAGTCTTAATTCCCATGCCCAGTTAATAAGCTCCCACATCTCTCAGAAAGTAGTTTCTTTGTATTGACTAGATGTGTCATTTCCGATATCATAAAACTCACTGTCTGCTATAAAAAGCTGAGTGGGTCAATTTTAATAGCAGGGGTGTAATCCATAGAGGGTACATGTCCCAACGTGCTCGGCTCTATCTTGATCAGAGCAGACCTGGCTGCTAGCAAATTAGCTGCAATAGCTTTTACATGTCTCTTATGTTTATGACTTGCAAACAGGGAAATTCTTCTATTCTATCTGAAAAACAAAGTTTCACTATAACCACCAGTGCCCACCATTTTAGAGACTCAGCTCTTTGATCACTTTACAGCTACGAGTAGGAAAGGACTCTCCTCTCCTGCCCATCCTTCTCCAAATCTTCAAGAGGCAGCGTGGGTTAGTGGGATAGGACATTTGATTGGGAGTCAGGAGCCCCAGGTTCTATTTCTGGCTAAGTCACTGATCAGCTGTACGACTGAGCAAATCACTTCACCTCTCTGCACTTTTATTTTCCCTCCCACCCTGTCTGCCTGCCTTGCCTATTAAGTTCTTGAGGACAGGGGCCATGCATCAGTATGAATTTGTACAATGCAAAACACCCTGGAGTTTGGGTCTCAGCTAGGTCCTTTCAGCACTATCATGCTTCAAACACACACAACAACAAATATAGCTATCTGGATAAGTGAATCAAAGAGGTTTATTATACAGGCCCCCTAATGAAGGGACTGGTTCCATCTGCACCATGCAATTGCAGAAACTTTTTAAGTGGCAGGGGAAAAAGTCACGCGACTTAGAAAACTCAACGGTCAAAAATAATGAAGTTAGTAAGCCTATTGGGGCAGAGAGCAACTTAACATTAGGCATATGTACAACATCCAACACAACAGAGCGTAAGTCAGGGATCTGGGGCCTAAGTGCCACCACTGTACAAATCAACAAAACAAGTGTGATCAGAGCAGCTGCTGACATCACTGCAATTCAATCACTTCACAGTGCGAAGGGTGTCTGAGCCAATCAGACCACATTGTCTAAAATTTTAAATGCAGCCAGGAGTGGCTCTCTCCCAGGGCTGGGTGCCGGCACAGCACAAGCAGCACCATTTCTCTCTCAAACCCAGCTGTCAGGCTATGGGGAACCCACCACACTATTAAGCTCTGGAGAGAAACTAAAACTTTTACAACTTGACTTGGAGATGGCAACACACTTGTTCCAAAATCCTTCCCCCAAACAACAGAAGACCCTTTCTGATGCATTGATAACCTCTTTTTAGGAAAAAGTTATTTTTCATTCTTCAAGCTGTATATACAAACAAAATAACCCAATAAAAAGTACATCCATTTGTAGCAAAGCCAGAAGGAGCAGAAAGTGATCTTCTCCTTGCAGCAGCAAACTTCCCAGGAGATTTCCCATTCATAATGCTTTGAAAATTAGGGTCATCCGTTCTGGTTGTTACTTGAACTCAAGAGAGCTAGTCTGGGTCTTAGCCTCCCACTCACTGAGCCAATGTGTTTCCCTTCATTTAGGCTTTAAAGACCATCAAGATTGGTATTAATTCAATGTAATCACCACATTTAAAGAGTTATTTAACTGAACACATCACCCTCGGAGAAAAAAAGAAAGTGTTTCTTCCACCAAACGTTCTATAAAAAAGGGTTGGGTTATAATCTATTTTGAGTTTTAATGAGACTGTATCTGCACATTTTGGAAAGGCTTCCTATGGAATCTGAAGCAAAGGAAAAACTAATTTAAAAGGAACTCTTTATATTCAAATAGCTGACTAAATAGAACCTACTAAGAGCTCTTATTAGATAGGACAGTGATGAGCACCACATAAATGCCTCTGAATAAATAGATTGCAGGACTACCAATAGCGCATGGAAGACAAAAGGTCATTAAGGGGGTAGCAACTCAAATTACTTTCTACATACATTTGCACTGTGTGTGTGTGGGGGGGGGAAGTTAACCTGTAATATGAAACTATGCCTGAAAGAGGACTGTTCAAGTTTTCCCATAATTTGATTATATCATCACAAGAAAAGCACATAAAAAAAGAAATTTGCTTATTCCCCAAAATAAACCTATTTAAGTAGCAATCCATCCATTATATGAGAACTACATACGCTCATCATCACAGATGGGCTAACAGCTTTAGGCAAAGTAAAAATTATGCAACAAGACTCAAAGCTTTGCAGAGCACAGAAATGGCTCTAGCTATTATAGAAAGTCATATCTAGGAGTGAGAAAACACACTCTGAGAAAGCTCCAACTGGTGCAAGAGGTGACAAGCCCGCCTGCTTAGCAAGCCAGGTAACCGTGAAAACATCCCCTTGATGCTCTGCTCTCTGTGCTGGATCCCCATTCAGTACAGTGTCCACTTCAATGTTGATAGCTAAAGCCCCTTGGAAACTTTCATAGGAACTGGGCCTAGATTACCCAACTCACTCCCAGAAGATGGACAAACCACCACAGATTTAGTCATATCCAAATTAAATACAAGACTCTCCTCCCTCATCTTCCCCTCAGTAAGGTGTACACTCACAAATGAATCAAGTCATTCCCTTTTATTGGTTAGGAAGGAGAATATGGGGGATTGCCTCTCAAATATTTAAAATTAGAAATGAGAAGAACACAGATACAATGGTGACTGGGGCCAGGCATCGACAGCAATTGATTAACTAGTTAGACAAGAACAGAAGAAAGAGCTAGAACAGTCCCAGCAAGAATGATCAACTGCACATGCTTGCACTAGAAAGTGTCCATCGCTCAGACTCTTTGCACGATCAATCCCCACACACAACATTTTAGTATAAGAGAGTACATTCTCCGAGAACAGTGACAACAACAGGTCAAACATGAGGAGCTTTGCACTAGAAAACTCCAATGAGCAGGCCCCCATACAAATGTGCGCACACACACACTTCCGTTCTATTTTAAACATGGACAAAGGAGGCCAACCCTATTTACCAAACAAATGAGATGATGCAAGTGCAGTTCTAACTTGACACACCACTATATAAAAGTAGCACGTTATTACAGTACTCAACTTCTGTTTGCATACTGAGACTTGAGAGAAATAGTTTTTGTTGCTCTATTATTCCTGTTAGCCCTGCAAAAACAACACAGCTAAGGAAGAACAAGGAAGATTTCATTCCCTGTGGTACCCGAACAGATTGTTCCAGTTGGTGGGATCTGGGTATATCCATTCCCTTCAATGGGTTTGCACAGGTGTTGCTAAGAGTTTAAATGGGCCTGCAGAACCTTAATAACTGATGATGATGACGACAAGTGAATTGATCTCAGGCTGAATTTGCAGGGCTAGGAGTTGTGGGGAGGGGGACTTAATTGTAAACTAAACTTAAATAGTCTTGATCTGGAAATCAGTGAAATGCAATAAACATGAAAACTCACAATTCCATTTTTATAATTATTTTTCAGAACAGAATTCCAATTTAGAGACCCAAATTCTGCTAGCGTTTGTTCTTCAGAAAGAAGTCAGATATAATATAGGTGTTGCAGTTTCTAGCATTGTTTTGTCTTTCAAAGGCCCAAATCACCACGTCCATCCCTAATAAAAAAAAAAACAAAAAAACCTTTAATAGATACACACACCACACACTGAATGATGGCAAGGACAGTTATAGCCAGTGACATAGTAACAGACATATTTCTATAGTTTAGAAGGGGTCTCATGACAGAGACAAAAATTGAAGTAGTAGACTATTGCTTAGTTAGCAAACAAAATTGCTCATGAAGTCATTGATTTGGGGATAGATCTTTATCCCCATTGCAGAGATAGGGAGAACTGAAATGCAAGGAGTTTATGTAACTTGCCTACGGTCATACAGCAAGGCTTTGTCTACACCAGCTTTTCCTTGCCATTCCACTAGCATTGCTGCAGCTGTAGCAATGATGGAAAGCCTCACGCAGACTTGGCACAGATCTTTCCAATTACTGTGAACTAGATTTTTAAAAGGGTATTTAGGTGCCTAGTGGGATTTTCAAAAGCATCGACATGCTTAACATCCAGTAAAAATCAATTAATGATGCTCAAGGCAGTGGTAAGCACACATGCAACTGATCCATGCTAGCTGCTAGCACAGAGAGTCACACTAATGCCAAGCCAATAGTGAGTAAAGGGCTGAAAATCCCCAGCAGAGACATGCCCCAGGAGTGGCAGAGTAGACTCAGACCAGTGCTCTAAGCCCTAGTACTTATTGATGGGCAAAGGGGCAGATCTTCTGAGAGTTTAAATGTTCATTATTTTAAATTTGCTCTAGGTGAGGACCTGACCCCAAGCAGTCTTTAAAGAAAATATTCACTGAGTTCTGGATCACAGTAACGAAGTGTCCTCAAAGGTGCTTTGTTAAATTAACTAGTGCCATTAGATTGAAAACAGGGATAACTAAATATTTTAAAATTTACCTCAAATCAATTGGGGAGTAGTCAAACATCACACAGAGTGTGTGATTGTGAATTCTGTAGACACTAGGCATAATGGAAACAATAAAATTTTAGTTTCAAGTATTTTGAACAAGGAGGATATGGAAAAAGTGAAGAGACACATTTAAGGATAGTTTGAGGAATAGTGATCTCATTTTAATAAGGTTCCAAATACATTGGAAGGAGCTCAGTTTCCAATATGATCAACCTTGTAAAAGGAGAAATAAAGTGAAATAGATGGGCATAGTTCATAGAAGTGCCATAGATAAAAACTAGCTACAGTTTAAAGAAGTGATGGAGTTAGCTCAAAGGGAGTGTATACTATTATGCAAAATTAAGCACAGAATTTCAAAACCAAGGAGTCTGAGTGACAACTTGCTTAAGTTAATTGCAAGTAAAAATGGAGCTCTAAAAAAATTACAGGGAGCATAAGACTACAGCATTGTTAGTTTTAAAAGGAAAATCAAAAGGAATGGAAAGATGGTATTTCAAGCGCACAAAGGAATAATGAAGCACAAATAGCTAGGAGTATTAAGACTAACAATAAGATTCTTTAAATATATTAGAGAACTGAAAAATGAGAAAGAACAAGTGGTTCCATAAATAAAGTGACAAAGTAAGGAAATATTTGTTGTTGAAAAAAGAATTAGCAGAAGAACAAAATACTTTTCCACATTTGTATTTGAAGACATTATTAACTACAAATTCACTGTGAATGTATTTGTGGTTACAAAGGAGGACAGAAACTGAGAAGACTAAGATTAATATTAAACAAGTATATTTGGTTAGTGAACTGCTGAGACCCCATTTGCAGTAAAATGTTTAATTGTGTTCACATTTAGGTAACCTAATGCTTTTCCATTATACAAAAAAGTTGGCTTTAAAAAAAAAATTAAAACACTAACATGGCTTGCAGCAGGAACTTGAATTTTGGCAGGGAAATAGTCTCAGTGCACAAACTGTTACTCTCCTAAGGAAAATTCACTCAAACTGGACCATGTTATAAGATGTTAAAAAAAAAAAAATCACCCTTTGCAGTCCTCATTTTGTTCAACAGAACTTGCTAGAGTTAGCTACTCAATTCTACAAGTTTGCAGATGACACTAAACGGGGAGGAGATGTAGATATGCTGGGAGGGTAGGAATAGGATACAGAAGGACCTAGACAAATTAGAGGATTGGGCCAAAAGAAATCTGATGAGATTCAACAAGGACAAGTGCAGAGTCCTGCACTTAGGAAGGAAGAATCCCATGCACTGCTACAGACTAGGGACCGAATGGCTAGGCAGCAGTTCTGCAGAAAAGGACCTAGTGGTTACAGCGGACGAGAAGCTGGATATGAGTCAACAGTGTGCCCTTGTTGCCAAGAAGGCTAATGGCATTTTGGGCTAGATCGGTAGGGCACTGCCAGCAGATCGAGGGACGTGATCTTTCCCCTCTAATCAATATTGGTGAGGCCTCATTTGGAGTACTGTGTCCATCCACACTACAAGAAGGATGTGGAAAAATTGGAAAGTCCAGTGGAGGGCAACAAAAATGATTAGGGGACTGGACCACATGACTTATGAGGAGAGGCTGAGGGAACTGGGGATGTTTAGTCTTCAGAAGAGAAGAATGAGGGGTGATTTGATAGCTGCTTTCAACTACCTGAAAGGGGGTTCCAAAGAGGATGGATCTAGACTGTTCTCAGTGGTACCAGGTGACAGAACAAGAAGTAATAGTCTCAAGTTGCAGTGGGGGAGGTTTAGGTTGGATGTTAGGAAAAACTTTTTCACTAGAACAGTGGTGAAGAACTGGAATGGGTTATGTAAGGTGGTGGTGGAATCTCCTTCCTTAAAGGTTTTCAAAGTCAGGCTTGACAAAGCCCTGGCTGGGATGATTTAGTTGGGGAATGGTCCTGCTTTGAGCAGAGGATTGGACTAGATGACCTCCTGAGGTCCCTTCCAACCCTGATATTCTATGATTCTATACAAACATCCCCTCTGGACTCAGCATGTACCATCCCTACTGAGCCTCCTCACAGACCCCTTCATGCTAAGCATGCTCACCAACATCAAACCTGAAGCAGCCACAAGGAACCATTAGGGCAATGGGAGAAAAGAATGTGTCCTCCTATAACAGAGTCCACTGCCCAGTATACCTCCCTCATGACCCGGTGTGACATAGCAACCCCCAGGTAAGCATCCCCTGTTGACAGTCACTCTGGCACCATGGTGGTTTCTCTGTCAGATAACTCAGCCCTCTAGGCAGCATGCAGTCTTTTATTCACCCTTCCAGGTCACAGTCAGCCAAGCTAAACTTCAAAATTATTTTTAACAGAAACAAAAAGTTTCCACCCTTGTCTAGGGCTCTTCTTCAGTCAGTATCTTCCCTGGTTATTCAAGGTCTACTCCCAGACCTCCCTGCTCGAAAAGCTTGCCTCCCCACTGATTCACTCACAGTCCTGAAGGAGCTTCTTGCAATCTCTTCCAAGCAGCCTTTTCCCAGGTGGACCCTCTCAGGGCTTAAACCTGGCCCCTTTTAATACAGGAATCATCTGATTCCTTTCAGGTGGGGTCCATTCTGTAATCAGGACTGGCTTAGCCTCAGGCTCTCTAGTCCACAGGGCAAGCCACCCTGTTATGCCTCCACAAAGTGATTTCCATTCCAACTTTGCTTTGCCAAACTGTAAAAAGAAAAGGCTCCTTCTTCCCCTTTCTCTCACACGCCCGCCTGTTGTTGCTAGTCTCCCTTTAACACCTCCTGGACCAAGCCATTAGCTTACCTCCTGTTGGTGCCACCTAGCTTCTGGATTGTTGGAGCCAGCAGATCCTGAAGGGAGAGAAAGAAGCCCAGGTACTGTAGCTCCTCCTCCTCCTAAGGGGATGCAGGGAAAAGCGTGTGCTGTGAGGACAGGGAATGTGCTGGGGAAAGGGAGGTGGGGTCAGAACATGTTGGGGGAGGGACACAGAGGGGAAAAGAGCATTTGATTACTATATGAAGATCATCATAATACATACAGATGGGGGCAGAACTGAAGTTGCATGGGAAGCCTTAAATCCAATATTTCTTAGCTTCCTCAGGCTTGATTTTGTAACCCATGTAACATGCACTTGGCACTTTAACCCACTAACCCCCTTTTGGAGGGGAGGGGGCACTAAGATTGCAACAGTATTAACAGGCCACTCTACCATGAATGGTCCCTTAGAGTGTGTGCTAACTACTTATGCTAAACAATCTTCCAATGTGCATTTAGCTGTGATGCTAACAGTACCTTTCCCAGGCTTGTACACACTGCCACTTATGTCACTCAGGGCCATGAATAAGCCACCCCTCTGAGCGACGTAAGTTAGACCGACTTAAGCACGAGTATTCACAGTGCTAGGCCAGCGGGAGACCTTTTCCCGCCGACATAGTTACCAGTGCTCATGAAGGTGGTTTTATTATGCCAATGGGAGAGCTCCCATGCAGCTAGTGCTTCTAGTGTAGACTACCCTGCAGACTTGAAGAAGAGCTCTGTGTGGCTCGAAAGCTTGTCTCTCTCACCAATAGAAGCTGGTCCAATAAAAGATAGTACCTCACGTACCTTGTCTCTCTAATATTCTGGGACTGAGACAGCTACAACAGAACTGCTTTTTAAAATGTAATTTATAAGAAATGCATAACTAAAAGGGAGATAGTATAGCATAGGAAAATATTGATTATAGGAGGGACAGAGGGGATTACACAGCAATATGGGGGGAGACTGACCAAAGAAATTGCTTACTCTCAAGAAAAGACAAATGAAAGGTGACTTGATTAAGTATGGAAACTAGGCTAAGCATTGTTCTAAAAATTAAGCTTCATGATTTACTCAAGGTCACTGGACAAACCAGGACTAGAGGTGTCAGAAAAACTCAAGGAGATATTATTTTAGAGAGCGAGTGTACTGGGTAACTGGAGGGGACTTCCAGTTGAGTAAAGGGTGTCAAGTAGTATTAATGTGTTTCAGTCAGAACTGGTTGATTATATGGAATGTAGTACATCTAGAGAAAGGTGTATTAGCTTGGTACCTGGGAGTTGCTAACTAGAGCTGATTGAGAAGTTTTCAAGTAAATATTTTTTCATTGGGAAATGCCTATTTGTCAAAACCAAAACTTTTCACAGAAACGTATCTGTTTAGACAAAACTTTAGCTGGGAAGATTTCTCACGTCCAAGAAGAGATTGTGTGCAAGCGTGCACCTACAATAGCTAATAACCCAGTGCATAGGGCACTCACCTACAATGTAGAAGACCCACACTCAAGTCTGTACACTGAATCCAGCTGAGCAGGGATTTGAACCTAGGTCTCCCTCATCCCAGGTAAGTGCACTAACCACTGGCCTATTGATGACTCTGTAATGGGTGGGTGTGCGTCTCATGTTTTTTTGTGAAAAAACTGAGCAATCTCATTTTTGGACTGATGCAGAAAACAAAACAAAAAATTGTGGACAGGAATTCTGGTCAGCTCTCTTGCTAACCCATCTTTTGAGGGTAGGTCACAAGAAAATTTCCCCCACTGATTTTGTTATTCCCCTCCTCCCTGAGGCTGGCTATTGTGTTTTCTTTATTCGGAATGTTTTACTTTTGCTCTGGTACAAAAAGATTTTTTAAAAAAATTTTTAAATGTAAGAATGTAAAAAATTGAAAAACAGAGGAGGAAAAAGAAGCAGACTGTTATCAGTTGTTCATGAGATGAAAGCCTCTTGGCTTGCTTCTCTTTCCAGCTACGCAACTATAGATCGGATGTGGTAGCATAGCATGCTGCTGTCCAAGTCACTGGGTCAGCCAAAACAAACTCAGAGGCAGCAAAAATTGAGGAAAAGGGGACACCGAGCCATAAACATTCTGATCTTTAGACAGCAAATCAATCAAGGAGTTCCATGCTGTTAATCAGAGGACTGATTCTCTCCACTTTCCAAGATATTGAAAAGAAAGTGACAGTTCAGAAATCCATACAATATGGTCTATATTCCTCTCCTACAGATTACAATAACTTTTTATTTGGGAGTATATCATCAGAGCCTGTACCTAAAAGAAATCAGTTCAATGACTAAAACACTTACTCCTCTTTTGCTTTCTTTTAGCTCAGCTAGAATTAACACTGCTTCAGAAAAACACAATGTACTGCCTAGTCCTTCAGCTTTTACAGCCTGGTTATCTGTCCTGCAGCAGAGTGGATAAACAGTTTTCTTGCCAAGTAGAAGTGGATTAGCTAGAGCAGTGGTGACGATAGCACAGTGTGTGGATGGACAAGAGTTATAATAGATATTCCCAGAGATGTAACATGAGATGGGATAGGAGGAGATGAAATGGCATCATTCAGGCAAACATCTACATGCTGTGGAAAGGATGACCGGGATTTGGATAGAACAGAAGGGCGAGTTTGACGTCACATATCTCATCAAAGTGCACTGGATAAAAGTCATCGGTGCTGAACTTTAACTCCAGGCAGTCCCACTTCAGCTTTAGTTCTGAAGATATAAATGCAGGTTACGCTGCTATGATAAATTCCGTGCAGCAAGTCACCATTAAAGTATTCAGGATTCCAACAGCGTTAACAGATCAAGACTTTGACATTTTCTGTTGTCAGCACTTTGATGGCTGAGGAGTGGAGAATTCTGTCTCTATATTTCTTTACTCAGGGCATGGCTACACTTGCAGATGCAGAGCGCTTTGAGTTAAACCAGCTTACATAGAGCGCAGTAGGGAAAGCGCTGCAGTCTGTACACACTGACAGCTTCAAGTGCACTGGCGTGGCCACATTTACGGTACTTGCAGCAGCATTGGGCACGGTGCATTATGGGCAGCTATCCCAGCGTGCAAGTGACTGCAACGTGCTTTTCAAATGAGGGATGGGGTGGAGTGTGACAGGGAGTGTGTTGTGTGTATATGGGGGGAGAGAGAGTGGGTTTTGGGGGCTCTGAAAGCATGTCAGCTCAGTCTTGTAAGTTCAGACAGCAGCAGACCCCCCTCACCCCCAGCCTCTCCCTCTCATACACACAGCATTCCACACTAATGGTTGCTTTGTCTCAGAGCAGATAAGCATGCCAGCTGGCAGAAACTGAGCTTTCAAAGGGCATATCCGCATTCCTACAGTGATTCAAAAACAATGACAAGAGTGGCCACTTGACTTAAGGGGATTATGGGATGTTTCCGGAGGCTAATTAGAGCGCAGTAATGCAACACCTTGTCCACACTGGCACTGTGTCGCTCCAGCGGGGGCGCAGCAAATGTTATTCCACTCGCCGAGGTGGAGTACCAGCAGCCCTGTAGCCGTAGAGTCAGAGCGCTCTATGTGCCTTGCCAGTGTGGACGGGTAATGAGCTAGTGCTCCTGGGGCTCCTTTATTGCACTGTAACTCACAAAGGTAGCCAAGTCCTCAGGGTCTGATCCTGAGAGATGCTAAGCAATCTCAATTCCCAATCATTTCAAAGAGCTGCCAGTCCTCAGAACCTACCAGGATCAGGCTTGTAAATTGATTCTAACTGGCCAAGAACAAGTTGTCCAAGATTACAAGGGGTCTGGAAAAATTGGAGGGAAAAACCCCATGCAAACATTGAGTTACTTACTATATGAGTATTAACTATCAGAGGGGTAGCCGTGTTAGTCTGGATCTGTAAAAGCAGCAGAGAGTCCTGTGGCACCTTCTAGACTAACAGACGTATTGGAACATAAGCTTTTGTGGGTGAATACCCACTTCGTCGGATGCATGTAGTGGAAATTTCCAGAGGCAGGTATAAACATGCAAGCAAGAATCAGGCTAGGGATAATGAGGTTAGTTCAATCAGGGAGGATGAGGCCCTCTTCTAGCAGTTGAGGTGTGAACACCCAGGGAGGAGAAACTGCTTTTGTAGTTGGCTAGCCATTCATAGTCTTTGTTTAATCCTGAGCTGATGGTGTCAAATTTGTAAATGAACTGAAGCTCAGCAGTTTCTCTTTTATGTCTGGTCCTGAAGTTTTTTTGCTGCAGGGTGGCTACCTTTAAATCTGCTATTGTGTGTCCAGGGAGACTGAAGTGTTCTCCTACAGGTTTTTGTACATTGCCATTCCTAATATCTGATTTGTGTCCATTTATCCTTTTATGTAGGGACTGTCCAGTTTGGCAGATGTACATAGCAGAGGGGCACTGCTGGCACATGATGGCATATATTACATTGGTGGACGTGCAGGTGAATGAACCGGTGATGGTGTGGCTGATCTGGTTAGGTCCTGTGATGGTGTCACTGATGTAGATATGTGGGCAGAGTTGGCATCAAGGTTTGTTGCATGGATTGGTTCCTGAGTTAGAGTAACTATGGAGTGGTGTGTAGTTGCTGGTGAAAGTTACATGAGTATTGTACCACAGCAGTGTTTTTCCAGTTATATATTGGTGTTCCTAGACTTGCCCAATTTAATGCAGTACTTGACATACCAAACATCACAAACAAAACATTTTATGGATTGGTATGTGGTACTTCCTTCAGTGTCTTCTGAATGAAGTAAAGCTCATGTACCCCTGAGAGGTACAGAGGCATTAACACCATTTTACATATTGGAAGAATGAAGCACAGAGCTGTTAAGAGGAAGGTTGGTCCAGTGGTTAGGGCACTAGCCTGGACACAGTTGCAATTCCCTGCCCTGCCAGAATCTACCTGTGTGACTTTAGAGAAGTCACTTAGCTTCTTGATGCCTCACTTCCTCCATCTTTAAAATGAGGATAACAGCACTTCCTTTGCACCCCCCACATAGGTTTTGTGAGAATAAATATATTTAAAGACTGTGAGGAGCTCAGATACTATGGTAATGGGGTCGTATAAGTGCCACAGGCCTTTTCCAAGGTCACAGAGACACTCTGTGGAAGATGTGAGAACAGACCCCAAACCTACAAGCTCCCACTCTTATACTTTGCCTACAAGACCATCCATCTCCTTCCTCAAAGTATCTGATTTATGTTATGACTGGTGATGCCATATCCTGCCAATTTCCTATTGCTTCACTTTCCACATTGGTTCTCTCCTTTTTAGTGTGGGTTCTGAACCTAGCTCAGGTTCTTTCACTGTTTTGCTCTCATTAACAAAGCATTCAGCCAGCATTTTTCTCTGCTCATGTTGGAGAATTTGTTCCAGGTCATTGCTGAGCTGAAGATAATGTCCTTGAACGTGTAACCTGTAAAGAAATGAATGATTCCCTTATCAGTTGCCAACTGTTCATCCAGGACATTTCTTTTTCCAGACATTTCATCTGATTGTTGGACTGGCTCCCCATTCCACTCACTGAATGTGTCATGGCAGGGTAAAAGAAAAAAAAGGGGGAAGATGGAAAAATTAGAGCTATTTCTCCTTCCCCAGTTCACATCCTATGGGATCCTATGGAAGGGATCCTATGGATGACCTGGGTAACTGTCATGGTTTGGGCTTTGCAAACTGTTGTGTAAGTCACTATTTACCCATATTTGGGCAGAATTTGAAGTTTTCATGCAGTGCCTACAGACCACCCATATTAACGTGCTTAAAGAACTTAGATTTATATATAGCAGTCAATTATACATAAGTAGCATCCTAAGCAGCATCTACCACATAGCAGAAGTGGAGACTATGATTACGGAAGTTGCACCCTAATCCCTTTGAGTTAGTTGACCCAGGCAACATCCCAGTGACCAGCTATTGGTCATCCCCTCCAAAAGCAAAGCTGCCCATCCCCTTCCCCATCCCAAATCAACTCACTGTCATGGCCACAGAAGGACATAATTTATTTACAAGTGCTAATTCGTGTGTTTTTACAACAACGTTTCAACATGAAATGTAAAAAAGTTTGCTCCTTCTTTGCTGGGCAATGCTGCTTGTACCATTCACAGCCAGTCTTCAATGTGCTGCCTACAGAAACACAGCAGAAGCTGCTAGAGCCTGAAGGACTCAGGCAATAAGCATCTATTCCTTTTGTTTGAGAGACTTTCATTGGGAGGGGAGAGGATAAGGAGCATCCCCAACTCTTTCTGCCTTTTCTGGCTATATTGTCTTAGCCATTAGACTAATCGGTTCCCCCTTTCCCCCTCACTCCACCCCAGAGCCCTTAAATGTATGTAAGGGACATATGAAACAGATATGCCATGAATGATTAATACCTACGGATTCCTTCTGGCCCTCATAACATTAGAAAAGCTGTCCACCTGTGCTTATCCAAAATAGATTTCACCTAAGTTGTAGAGACAATAAGGTGGTTCACATCATGAGAGACGCTTTGTCAAAGAACCCACAGATCAGCCCAAGATCGGGAGTTTCTATCCCCAAACACAGAATCTGAACATGGCTAAATGAAAGTATTGTTAATCACCTAGGCAAGAATCCCTCATAATCTACATATGAAAAAAACACTTTCCCTCCCACAACCTAGCAGAAAAAAATCAGTTACCAAGCAAGGGTCATGCCCTGCTTTCCTATGCAAAGTGTTTGCACCCCAAAGTAGTAAACTATACAGCGTGTTCTTTGTAAAATCAAACTTACCGTGGAAATCTCTCACCCCAAATTAGATGACCCAGGCGTACATCCTTCTATATGTGAAAAAATGTCTCATTGCTATAAGTCCTAAATAAGGTGAAGTGCTTATGTACAATCAAAGAATGTATGGAGTATATGTCCTTCAAATTTAGAAGATTATAATAAGCATTTTGTTGTTTTTCATTGTAAATAACTGTTGCACTCTAGAAATAATAGGAATTGCGTGGCACAAGAAAGGGAAAAAAATATTAAAAGATATAAATCAGGATATAACTTTGGGATATTAAGACCAATTGCTTAAGAGGAGGGATCCCAGTTGATAGTAGGGGCAAATAATGAAATACAATCCTTAAAATGAATCAAACTTAAAGCCTCCATTAACAAAAGGACTAAAGAAATTGGTTATACACCAAAGCCATCTACTGGATACCAATGGAAGCAGCAAAGAAACCTAAGCACTCACTTGGAAGGTATCGAAAGGGATTAAGAGGGTGGGCCCCTTCCTATGAGCTCTGAAATGAGGGTATATAAAGTGACATCACCATGCGCTGAAGAGAATTGACCAGGGATGCTGGAACAATTTTACAGTGGGGGTGCTGAGAGCCATTGAACCAAACTATAAATACTGTATGTAATGGAAACCACTTCAAACCAGGGGGGTGCAGCAGGACCCCTAGTTCCAGCACCTATGGAGTTCACTGAACCCAACAAAAAGGTGAAGAATCCTAAGTGCAACCAATACTTGGACTAGTTGTGTGGAAAGGATTCTCACCCATCCTACCGTTAAGAGGATAAGAAATGGTGAACATGGGACATCACCATCTTCATTGGGGGCTGGAGGACCTGGGGCTCCACGCAAGACCCTACCTCAGCCACCTTCAGCAAGAGGCAGAGTTCAGCATTCCAGCAAACTGCTGCTCAGTCCCTGGGTCCCAAATCCAGGTGACCATGCTGGCTGCTGCTTCTCTTCAGATGTCCCAGGTTGTAGCTCCCCAGGTGCCCCAGGCTCATTAAAATAGCACGCTAATGCCTCTGGACACAGTAAAAATGGAGTATCCTACTGGATTCCAATATATATACACAAATCTAGTTCATTAGATTTCAGTTTTAAAATCTAACTGGCACCCTGGCAAATTGATAAATTGACCCCCTTTCATGCTTACATGTGATGTTATGAACACAAGAAAGAGGATCAAATCAAGACTTGCAGTAATTACATCCTATTTAAACTTGACCATTAGGATGGTTAAACTTTTTTTTAACATGTCTGTTTTTATAGCAATAACATCTTTATATGGCTGAACAACTTTAATTTGGCTTTCCTTTTTTTAAGGACATGCATGTGAAAAATGTTGACACCAACAATATGATAGATGGATTTACAAGAGAGGCCTTTTCATGGACTGACCATGAACAAATAGCCCAGACAAGAAAGATGGGTTTCACTAATTAATTTGCTCATTTCTGGCTTTTTAATACAACTACATTTTGATGGTTCAAAGTCTACCATGGGTCTCCCAAAAGAAAGAGGGAGGTGGAGAAACAGCAGTGAACGTACTGCAGCTCTTTCTTTGCAGAATTTTCTCCCCCTCCAAAAGCATTTAAGTTAATTTTGACTAGGTTTGACAAGAGTAGGCTTCAGCCTCTGTGCTGAAAACATTTTCAATGTGACAGCTCTGTCGGGGGGGGGGGGGGGAGAAGAGATCTGTGATATCTTAAAGTTACACAATAAAAGTTACTTTTAAAATGTCTTCTTTGTTTGCATGCAGCTTTTCACCAATGTCCTGAATAAGCCCATTCTGTCAAGGAAGGACAGAAACAAGGTGGTTAACATAAGCCAGCTGAAGACGCCTGCTGCTTTTCCTGTAAATAAAGCTGACCTTTTGGAGCACTGACAGAAACTGCTGTAAAGCAACAAAATAAATTCTTTGTTTCTTTGCAAAGATACATTCATGAGCGCATGTATTTAGGTACACCTCATGTTGTTAGCCAAACAACCAGCTTTCATGCACAGAGTTGCAGTACAGTGCTCAGTTCAGCAGTCAGTTTGCTGTGGAGACAAAGCTCTGTGGCAAAAAGTGTGACTGTTTACAGCATACTGCAATGAGCCCAGAAACTGCAGGCAGTCAGAAACCCAATGACAATTCAACTACACAATCACTACTGTAGCAGAGAAGTATTTTTGCCCACTGCCCTTTTTTCATGCAGTGCACTGCTATTTATTCAGAGCTGGAGGGAGAGAGAAAGAGTGTGGGCAGATAATAGTTTCAAGAACTGTCTACTAAGAAGACTGAAAAGATCACAGAGCTACACCAGCACTTTCCAACTTTCTCCAGTTAAAGTAAGTAAATTCCTTGGAGACTATCATCAGTTTTTCTCTTTCTCTCAGGTTTGAGAAATAACTGAGCACTTTGAAAGATAATAGGAATATCTGTCCCTGTACTTATATGGGCCTCATCACTGCGTTAACTGAGTACCTCACATTTATTAGTAGATTTTATCCACACAACATCCCTGTGAGGTAGAAAGCATTATCCACCTTTTACAGATGGGGAACTGAGACCGAGAAGATTAAGTGATTTGCCCATGGTCATACAGGAAGCCTGTAGCAGAGGTGGATACTGAACCCAGGTATTGAGTCACACTTCAGTGTCCTCTCCAATAGGCCATTTCTTCTCCCCTAGGAATGTCTACCTAGTATATCTGAAATATTTACAAGGTGACACTCTCCCCCAAGAGCCATACCAATCTTCTGTATAGAGCCCCTCTCCTACTTCCTCCCGCACACTCCAGCCTGAGAGAGGTGAACTGGACTAGTTTCCCCCTAGTGATAGAAACATCAAACTAGCAATAATAGTTTCTCCTGATCAGCAGGAACACCACAGATCCACACAGGGATTGCTGCTGACTAGCAACTAAACCAGAAATTAGTGTGTGTATATAAACTCCTCTGACCCCAAATCCCATCCCCACAACTTTTGCACATTTCCTCTTCCATTCTAAGATTCTGCTCTGTCCCAGAGACTTGATGCCATGTACTCTGACAGTTTCAGGTTTGGCTTTCTATGCTCTCTGGGATAGAGAAATTAGGAGATCAGAGGAATGCAGGCAAAAAAAGGAAGATTTAACGGCACTCTGGGAAGTAGAAAAAGAGCTCAGCTGGCTACACTGCTTGCTAGTGCTATCTGCTGGCAAAAGCATGGGAACCACAATGGTGTTACCCACAGACTGTGTTGCATTTGAAGCCATCAAGAGAAGGAGCAGAAGGGCTAAAGTTTATGGGGGAAATGGAGGGTCCCCAGGAATGAATCAGAGGCAGCTTGCTCTTTGGGATCCTGCTTGGACCAACTTTTGGAATGGAGGCAGGCCCAACAAGGAGGATTCTTGTGTGGGGCTTTAAATAAAGCAGAAATGTCACTTGGAGGAAGACAGTTTGTACAACAGGAGGTCTGTCCTTCCAACTAGGAATTAGTTTTACCAGCCCCTTTTCCTTTAATTTTTGAGAGAAAAAGGAATAGACCTAAAACCTTATATCTGAAGACCCCAACGATGAGTGTAGTACAAGCCTCCCTCTGTATTGTGGTAACACATAGGAGCTCCAATCAGGGTTTGGGGCACCATTGTGGTAGGCTCTATGTAAACACATAGCACAAAGATTGTCCATAATAGACAATTTAGGTAAGGCTCCACCATCACTAGAGGAAACATCCAAACGCATGATTGCACTCATACACATGAGCATTGACCAGCCAGATGAGTAGTCCTGTTCATGGACTATTGAAATCAATTATCCTTATGCGAATGAACCCTTAATATATTCACTAGTTTGCAGACACCACTGTAATGCAATAGAGTGGTTATATATTTTTAATTAGAAAAGTAAATATTCTAGAAATTGGAGTCCCCCTCGAAATGAACTTCCATTCATTTGTTCCTCTCTATGATACTTGAACAATCCTCAAAGGTAGAGTTGGTTACAGCATGCCTCCGCCAGGTTTAGTTCTGTTCCACCAACACTACCTTGCTCTCAAGAGAATTTATTGTTATGTGCACTGAAGAATTTCAGAAGAATGTCAGGATGGAGGGGCCATTAGATTAGATGAAGAAAACATCCAGATAATTAGATTGGCAAAATGATCCAATTGTTTACACACATTAGCAAGTTACCTCTTCATACAGTATCCCTTCTTGGAAGTCTCAATTAACCTCTTTCAACAAATATGTGCTCAGAAAGAGACATGAGCACCTAATATGGACGGTGTCATCAAATTAAAAAGAGAGCTTATCATCCAGTTTCACATTATGCCACTGGGCAGTCACTCTGAAAGTAGTAGTATGTTTGCACTCAGCTCCATGCCATTGGGCAGATCTGGACAGTAGTTTTTTAAGGAGACACTGAAGAGGTTTAAACCAAAAATGAGATTTTTTGACAGAAAGCAAAAGAAAAGGGGTTTTACAGGAAAGTATTAATGAAAACCATCAGTGAAACCAATGAATTAAACATTCCCCTGTAATCAGACATCCAAAACACATGTGCTAATGCATGAGAAGAAACTGAAATGGACTGTTGGATTCTCAGAGTCAAAGCTGAGAGAAAAACAAAGTAAACAGTATAAATAGGGAAAAGTACACTTGATTTTTCAAGGGTTTTTTCATTTTAATCATGAGGTATTATTAGAAAAAGATAGGGATTTATGATTTTTTAGATTAAATTTACAGGTAAAACTGTTCAAGTGTCATCAGTGCAATTATTAGTTACAGAAATATTAGCATCCAAACCACAAGCTCATCTGCTTCCTGTGGGGGTCTACAGCTGAGGACAAGTAATTCTGGGCTTCATTCACAGCACTTGTGCATATTTGAATAAACTCCCTGTACAAAAATATTCACACTCGGGGTAACTCATGAGCCATCTTCTCCTCAGTTTCCAGCTCATCCATTTCACCTCCTGCAACTCATGATTAAAATCACATAGCATCCTTCAAGCTCCAGAGACTACCAAAATACAAGTCAAAGTCCAGAGGCCCCTCCAATAGCTACCAATGAAAAGACTGACATCCTGTTTGGAAGAGGAGACCAAAGAGGCCATGGTACCAGTGAGGAGACTACTAAAAATCAACAGCACTCATGAAATGGTTAGGCTGGGATTAAATACATTCGAGCCCACTCTGATGTGGATATGGAATAGTCAGCACTGGTACTGGTTGGGTGATGGTCAAATTCTGCAACAGGAGTTTCTGCATTTATAAAAGAAGATAGTCTATTGCCACATGATCCATTTAAATTTTTTTAAAATGGCAATAATTCCTAAACGATGCTTAACATACGGCAGTGTAAGAACAGACTGAAGCAGAGCCTCCCTAGAGGGTCAAAGCACTCCATTCCAAAACAGTAAAATAGAGGCACTAAGCAACAGCACACTTTAAAATAAAATGTACACTTTCCTCAACGACCAATGAAATGTCTATGTATTCCTAAATCTAGCATCCTTAGAGAAACAATTTCAAAGGAAGAGCCTAGCTACCTCAGGTCCTATCAGTGATATCTCAGAAAAGCTATATTATTAACAGAAGACTGAAAACAACCACCAATATCATGCATTAGGCTGCACGAGAGAAGCTGCAAAAAGGCCATGAAGAGCTTTGAATGTAAGCAACATAATCAACTACTTTTACTGGAAGACCGTAGTGGTGATAAAACATGTCCACTAGAAGGACACTTGGATCTTTTCTTTTGGAATTACAGTTTAATATTAATAATGCCAGTATTGTTACTGCTAGGTGAAAAAGAAAAGATGAAACTGTTTGGGAGATAGCTGAAGTTGGAATGACTAATTCAGATGTAAAAATTAGAAACTGGAGAAGAGAGGATTTTGATTCTCTAGATCCCAAAAGCTGGCATGAGGTGGAAATGGAGAAATCAAACTAGTAAGTATATCTGGCTTTTTCCTGCAGAAAGTCCTTGGGATTGAAAGGATGTGTTAGGGGGCTTATTCCTTCACCCACTTAGCCCTGGTCTACACTAGAAGTTGAGGTCGAATTTAGCAGCATTAAATCGATTTAACCCTGCACCCTGCTCCATTGTGACCGCTCTGGACAACACTCTCAACTCAGATGCACTGGCCAGGTAGACAGAAAAAGGCTCACGAACTTTTGAATTTCAATTTCCTGTTTGGCCAGCATGGCAAGCTGCAGGTGAGTGCAGAGTTCATCAGCAGAGGTGACCATGATGGAGTCCCAGAATCGCAAAAGAGCTCCAGCATGGACCGAACGGGAGGTAAGGGATCTGATCGCTGTATGGGGAGAGGAATCCATGCTATCAGAACTATGTTCCAGTTTTCGAAATGCCAAAACATTTGTCAAAACCTCCCAGGGCATGAAGGACAGAGGCCATAACAGGGACCTGAAGCAGTGCCGCATGAAACTTAAGGTGCTGAGGCAAGCCTACCAGAAAACCAGAGAGGCGAACGGCTGCTCCGGGTCAGAGCCCAAAACATGCCACTTCTATGATGAGCTGCATGCCATTTTAAGGGGTTCAGCCACCACTACCCCAGCCATGTTGTTTGACTCCTTCAGTGGAGATGGAGGCAACACGGAAGCAGGTTTTGGGGACGAGGAAGATGATGATGATGAGATTGTAGATAGCTCACGGCATGCAAGCGGAGAAACCGGTTTTCCCAACAGCCAGGAACTGTTTCTCACCCTGGACCTGGAGCCAGTACCCCCCGAACCCACCCAAGGCTGTCTCCTGGACCCGCCTGGTGGAGAAGGGACCTCTGGTGAGTGTACCTTTTAAAATACTATACATACAAAAGCAAGCATGTTTAATGATTAATTTGCCCTGGCATTCGCGGCTCTCCTGGAGCAAACCTTGCAAAAGGTTTCTGAGGAGGGCAGCCTTATTCTGTCCACCATGGTAGAACACTTTACCACTCCAGGCCAGTAGCACGTACTCTGGAATCATTGTAGAACAAAGCATTGCAGTGTATGTTTGCTGGTGTTCAAACAACATCTGTTCTTTATCTCTCTGTGTTATCCTCAGGAGAGTGCTATCATTCATGGTTACCTGGTTGAAATAGGGTGCTTTTCTTAAGGGGACATTCAGAGGTGGTTGTTCCTGCTGGGCTGTTTGCCTGTGGCTGAACAGAAATGTTCCCTGATGTTAGCCACGGGGAGGGGGGAAGGGCTAGCCACGTGGTGGGGGGAGGCAAAATGCAACCTTGGAATGAAAGCACATGTGCTATGTATGTAATGTTAACAGCAAGGTTTACCATGAAAGAGTGTACCCATTGTTCTATAAAATGTGTCTTTTTAAATACCACTGTCCCTTTTTTTTCCCTCCACCAGCTGCATGTGTTTCAAGGATCACAGGATCTTCTCCTTCCCAGAGGCTAGCGAAGATAAGAAGTCGAAAAAAACGCACTCTCGATTAAATGTTCTCTGAGCTCATGCTGTCCTCCCACACTGACAGAGCACAGACGAATGCATGGAGGTAGACAATGTCAGAGTGCAGGAAAGCACAAAATGACGAGGAGGAGAAGTGGCAGGCTGAAGAGAGGGCTGAAGCTGAAAGGTGGCGGCAGCATGATGAGAGGAGGCAGGATTCAATGCTGAGGCTGCTGGAGGATCAAACTAACATGCTCCAGCATATTGTTGAGCTGAAGGAAAGGCAGCAGGAGCACAGACCGCCGCTACAGCGCCTGTGTAACCAACCGCCCTCCTCCCCAGGTTCCATAGCCTCCTCACCCAGACGCCCAAGAACGCAGTGGGGGGCCTCCAGCCACCCAGCCACTCCACCCAAGGATTGCCCAAGCAACAGAAGGCTGGCATTCAATAAGTTTTAAAGTTTTAAACTTTTAAAGTGCTGTGTGGCCTTGTCCTTCCCTCCTCCACCACCCCTCCTGGTGCTTCTCTCCTCCACCACCCCTCCTGGGCTACCTTGGTAGTTATCCCCCTATTTGTGTAATGAATTAATAAAGAATGCATGAATGTGAAGCAACAATGACTTTATTGCCTCTGCAAGCAGTGATCGAAGGGAAGAGGGGAGGGTGGTTAGCTTACAAGGAAGTAGAGTGAACCAAGGGGCGGGAAGTTTCATCAAGGAGAAACAACCAGAACTTTCACACCATAGCCTGGCCAGTCATGAAACTGGTTTTCAAAGCTTCTCTAATGCGCATCGCGCCCTCCTGTGCTCTTCTAACCGCTCTGGTGTCTGGCTGTGCGTAACCAGCAGCCAGGCAATCTGCCTCAACCTCCCACCCCGCCATAAACGTCTCCCCCTTACTCTCACTGATATTATGGAGTGCACAGCAAGCCGTAATAACAGTGGGAATATTGGTTTTGCTGAGGTCTAACCGAGTCAGTAAACTGCACCAGCATGCTTTTAAACATCCAAATGCACATTCTACCACCATTCTGCACTTGCTCAGCCTGTAGCTGAACAGCTCTTGACGGCTGTCCAGACTGCCTGTGTATGGCTTCATGAGCCATGGCATTAAGGTGTAGGCTGGGTCCCCAAAGGATAACTATAAACATTTCAACATCACCAACAGTTATTTTCTGGTCTGGGAATAAAGTCCCTTCCTGCAGCTTTTGAAACAGACCAGAGTTCCTGAAGATGCGAGCGTCATGTACCTTTCCCGGCCATCCCACGTTGATGTTGGTGAAACGCCCCTTGTGATCCACCAGTGCTTGCAGCACTATTGAAAAGTACCCCTTGCGGTTTATGTACTCGCTGGCTTGGTGCTCCGGTGCCAAGATAGGGATATGGGTTCCGTCTATGGCCCCACCACAGTTAGGGAATCCCATTGCAACAAAGCCATCCACTATGACCTGCACATTTCCCAGGGTCACTACCCTTGATATCAGCAGATCTTTGATTGTGTTGGCTACTTGCATCACAGCAGCCCGCACAGTAGATTTGCCCACTCCAAATTGATTCCTGACTGACCGGTAGCTGTCTGGCGTTGCAAGGTTCCACAGAGCTATTGCCACTTGCTTCTCAACTGTGAGGGCTGCTCTCATCTTGGTATTATTGCGCCTCAGGGCAGGGGAAAGCAAGTCACAAAGTTCCATGAAAGTGCCCTTACGCATGCGAAAGTTTCGCAGCCACTGGGAATCGTCCCAGACCTGCAACACTATGCGGTCCCACCAGTCTGTGCTTGTTTCCCAAGGCCAGAATCGGCGTTCCATCACATGAACCTGCCCCATTAGCACCATGATGCCCATATTGCCAGGGCCCGTGCTTTGAGAGAAGTCTGTGTCCATGTCCTCATCACTCTCATCACCGCGCTGACGTTGCCTACTCGCCAAGTTTCGCTTTGCCAGGTTCTGGTGCTGCATATACTGCTGGATAATGCATGTGGTAACGCATACCCTTACTTCCCTGGTGTTTAATGTGCTCCTAATTGCCAAAGTGATCTGAGCGGGCTCCATGCTTGCCGTGGTATGGGGTCTGCACAGAAAAAAGGCATGGAACGATTGTCTGCCATTGCCCTGACGGACGGAGGGGCGACTGATGACATGGCTTACAGGGTTGGCTTACAGGGAATTAAAATCAACAAAGGGGGTGGCTTTGCGAGAAACTGAATGGCCCCCTCAAGGATAGAACTCAAAACCTCAAGGATAGAACTCAAAACTGGGTTTAGCAGGCAGCTGAGTTCACGGAGGGAGGGAGGGAGGAGAAAATGAGTACAAAACAAATCTGGTCTATTTCTTGTTTTGAGCCACTTCATCTGTCTTTATACATCTTGCTGGCAGCAGACTGTGCAGTACGACCACTAGCCACCGTCATCACCTGGGTGCTTGGCAGAAGACGGTGCAGTATGACTGCTGGCCATCATCTTCTCCTGGCTGCTGATTAAAAGACAGTGCACTGCCAGTAGAACTCAATCGCCATGAGACGAAACTTAAAAGGGAAATGACCTGGCTGAGTCACTCCCATGTTTGCCCAGGCGCCCCTGACCTCATCGAGATCGGTTAAAAGAGCACCCAGGACCATGCCGATGACGGCTACCAGTCATACTGCACTGTCTGCTGCCAAAAGGCAATAAACTGCTGCTGTGTAGCAATGCAGTACCACGTCTGCCAGCACCCAGGAGACATACAGTGACGGTTAGCTGAGCGGGCTCCATGCTTGTCATGGTGTGGCGTCTGCACAGGTAACTCAAGAAAAAAGGCGCAAAATGATTATCTACCCTTGCTTTCACGGAAGGAGGGAGGGAAGGGGGGTCTGACGATATGTACCCAGAACCGCCCGTGACAATGTTTTAGCCCCATCAGGCACTGGGATTTCTACCCAGAATTCAAATGGGCGGCGGAGATTGCGGGAACTGTGGGATAGCTACCCACAGTGCAATGCTCCGGAAGTCGATGGTTGCCTCAGTACTGTGGACACACTCCACCGACTACATGCACTTAGAGCATTTGTGTGGGGACACAATCAACTGTATAAAACCGCTTTCTAGAAAACAGACTTCTATAAATTCGACCTAATTTCATAGTGTAGACATACCCTTACTTCTCTGGTCCTACTCGCATGAATAGAGAGCAACAATACCCGAAGTCCAAAGGTGCAAACAATTCAATGTTTATTGGGGTGAACTTCCAGCAAGTATGATTCCAGTTTCCTTCCTTAGTGTCTCCTTTCCCAGCTCTGACACCACAGAGCCTTACCTGTGTCCCTGTTCCCATTTCCCCCCTTAGCAAAACATGATTCCAATTTCCCCACCCCCATTCCCTGTTCCCATTTCCCCCACCCACACACTTCCTGATTGGTTAAGGTATAGCTAAGCAGAACTCAAGTTTTACTATATAGTCTGCAGTCAATCATTTTACTGAAATGTAACTAACCAATCCTAACATATTGTAACATGATTATTTAACTAACTATATCCCACCATCTTAACTAGTTTACACCCAGCAAAATTAATTATACAGCAGACAGGAACAATCACAGAACCAGACAGAGATTATACAGACAAACAATAGGGAAATGGGGGCTACAGTGATGGAACAACAAAGAAATGAGGATTTCACATCCTAGCTATTGATAAGTGAGTTCTTGACAGACAGGATGCTATCAAACTAAGTTTCCTTTTACATCTTCTAGGCACTTCCCTTTCTCTGGAGGCAATAGGCATTATCAGGACAGGACTGTATTCCTAACAGCCCAATAGCACCTTATTTCAATGTGACTAATTTGGAATGTGAGGATCTGACCATTCACTTCCCAGCTTATGGCTGCCTCTGCTGCTTAGCCAAAGGCCTTAGCCTAAGCACAGGGCCTCAGACTGTCACAGTAAGAGAAGAACCTTACACCGGCAGACAGTGATATTGATTCTTTCTTTTATACCTCTATAACTAGCTAAGTGGTAAGAATACACCTAAATTCTTAGAGTATAGGCCTTTACAGACAGGCCTGAATATCTATATCCTAACAGGATGTATGAATCACGATCACACATTTAAAGTGGATTCTCATGCAGTATGTGGTCTTGAACAGGAAGAAAGTGTTCACATCTATTACACTTAGCTTACATTTGTTGAAAATTCAGAAAACCTAATTTAAGGCATTTACACTTCGCCACTGAAAGCAGCATTTTTGAAGCTCCATGCATCAGACTACTTCAAATGGCATACATTACCTTTACTAACTTCTGTCAACCCAACCACTTGATCACACAGATTCAAACTAGTTCTTTGTAGCTTTTACAGTTAAGTTACGGTCCAAAAGGTGGCTATGTAAAAATATTAAATGTACCATACTAGCTCCCTGTGTATATTCATATTCAAAGTCATACCTCATTGTTGTGTTGACAAGCAAGTTTTACTATTGTTAGCAAATTTATTCTTCAGGCAGCAACAAAATTGTCAGATAATTACAAAATCTCATTATAGGCAAATATGTAAGATGCAGAAACTACACAAGCCTGGTTTTCAGATGCAGGGGGATGGGGAATGAAGCAACTTTTGCTAATACTAAGCCTCTGACTGAGTTCAAATATATTCAAGTCTGTGAGAATTCACAAATGTGCAAAGCTTTAGAGGTGTTCTAGATTAACTTGCTTGAATACATGTATTTGATGTCTCGTACATAGATTTGCCCCACCTCTTGTCTTTATATATACTTGCTGTGTGTCACATACCAGTGTGGGAGTAGGGGAGCTAGAGAGGGAGCCTGTGACTCTTGAATGTTACTGTATTGAGTGTTCACTGTTCTATCTCTCAGAGGGAGAGCGTGAGTGTCGCTCTTAGCAACAGTGCAGGAAAGTAAGGGGGTAAGGGGATAGAAAAATTACAGGGACCAATACAAAATATCAACACGGTCTATTTCACTCATGATCTCGAGGCTACTCTTCTTTTATTTATTTATTTATTTGCTTGCAACAGTCATCAAGTATTTTGAAAGCCAAGTATATCTGCAGATACCAGAAGTAGTTCACAAATTATTTGTAAAGACATCAATCCAAAATTGGCCCAATTTTGTATTGAGTGAGTACTATTCAAACAGATCCCATTGGAAAGCATGTTTTCAGAATATAATTACATTTAAAAATTATTAGCAAGCTTTCATGGAGGAACACGGTTTACAAATGCTCGGAGACTGCATTCTGACAGTTTAGTATGAAGGTGGCTACCTACCATGGTTTAGAATTGAAATTCAAAAGTATTTTGGCATGTTATTACATATTAACGGTTTACACATTAATGAACTTTGGGTATTAAATGGTTATATACTGTACCAGTTAATTGCAGCACATTATGTTGCATCGGGCATTTCTGTACCACAAATGTACTTTTTGTTTTTGTTCCTATAAAGATAACAAACAAACAGTTACCTAATTAGGGGTTACATTGTCACCAGCCAGTTTTCCCCAGATGGGGTCAGGAAACTCTCCTTTTGACTTACAGCATTTTCTCCTACTTATTCCATTGGGGAGGATGGAGAAGTTTGTTGTCCAAATCATGGACATCCGAAGATCCACAAAGACCACAGGACAACTGTAGAGATCCTGTCCCTCTGCACTGCTTCCTGTATAGGATTCCAATCACTTTCTGCTGGTTGCTGCCCGTAATCCCCAAGAGGTTTATTCAATGGATGGGGAATGGATAAAAGATAAGGCTGTCCAGGTCCACGTTAGCTTACACAGGGAGTAAACTGTCTTGAATAGTGGTCAGGGCCAGATTAAGACCTTTAGAGGTCTTAAGCACTGAAAAGATTATGGTCTCCCCCGATATGTAATTCAAAATAAAAACAATACTATACCGTAAAATAAAATTTTATTTTTCGAAATGACACAAAAAACTTACTTGCATGCTGAAATTAAAATAGCTTCTTTCTAGATTTTCTGATTGCAAAATTCTGGATAAGTTCATCGAAGCTGACTAGACAAAGTATGTCCGCTTCCATACACAATAGGGAAAGTGAATCAAGTCTGTCCTGACACACTGTTGTTCTCTGAGGGTTTTTTATTCTTTTAAGGGGAGAAACAGCGCATTCTGAAGAGCAGTTAGTAATCATCAATGTTAGAAAAATACATAGTGCAATCTCTACATTTGGAAATACACATTGTACTCCATCTTTCAATATTGTGTCATGAAGATCAATGTGACTGAATTTCATTTTTCCTGTTCCATTAAACTTTGCGTGCCTATAACAGTGGAACTACCGTACTTCTCCACAGAGATTCGTGTTCAAGTCAACAGTGTATGAGTCAACTTGCTTTTGGGAACCTTGTGAATATTGTTCGTCAGATAAGTCCATATCATTTAGAAAAGAAAATCTACTTGATACTTCTTTGTACACTTCACCTCTCCTCTTCATATGAGCTTCAAGTGTATCAATTATAGCGTAGTAAGTAGATATGCAAAATTTATCTCTAGGATTTAATATTGTTTCTGTTGCACTGCTATCAATTGCTTGTTTTTTCCTGATTCGCTTGCGGGACTGGGCTTCTTTGTAGTTAGTATCAGGCACGATATCTTTTGATATGTCTTCAAATCTTTCAAAATCATTCCTCAAAGTGTGTAAGTGGTCTGCTAATGATTGACAGAGGTCTGCACATGTTTTCAAATCCAATTCTTTTTCTTGGAGAGCTTGACTTATGTGGTAAAAGTGTTGTAAAATTTCAATCCACATGGTCAACATGAACACAAACCCTAGTTCTTGCATCTTGTTTGCAATGTTTTCTGCCTCTCGTATAGTTTCTCCCTTTTGTGATTGGTCTTCAGCTATACTTTCTAATGCATCCAGTCTTTGAGTTGGACTCCAGAATTGCACTTGTTGCTAGTGATGTGCAAGTATTAGAAAGAGATTTCAACACATGATCATTTCCCAAATATGTTTTAAGAACTGCCCAACGGTGTGTTGAAGCAGAGAAAAATGTATGAAGTAACTGGACTGTTGAGAAAAAACTTACTGCCACCAGACAACAATCAACAGCACTGCGGCCAACAAGACTGAGAGCGTGTGCAGCACATGGTATGAATATGGCATATTTGTTCTGTTCTAAAAGCTTCTTCTGCATTCCTTGATAACGCCCTGACATGCTGGCAGCGTTGTCATAAGATTGACCCCTGCACTTTGAGAAATCTATTTTGCAAACTTGGCACAGATAATGCAGTACTTGATTTGCCATTTCTTCACCAGTGTGGCTTTTCAAATTGAGGAATGTTATAAATCGTTCATCTGGTTTTCCATCACTGGAAGACACACATCTTAGTACAATACTCAACTGATCAATATGTGAAAGATCAGGTGTAGAGTCGACAGATAAACTGAAGTAGCCAGCAGTACTTATTTCATCCATAATAGCTGAACGAACTTTGTCACTCAGACCAATGAATTCATCACATATTGTCTTGGATAAGTATGATGGGTTACCTTTGCCAGCATTCCCATATTTTGAGATACGGCCTGCTAAAAATGGGTCAAACTGAGCCACAAGCTCCAACAGTCCCAAGAAATGTCCATGGTGCAATGATCCAAATGTGTCATTTGAAAGGCAGACCACGTTCAGGTAATGTTTGAACAACAGCTATAACACGCTGCAAGACATGTTGCCAGTATTCACGCTCCCCTTTAATTTGTTCTTCCAATTTTTGTGTCAATCCAAAGCCCTGTCTTCCATTTAAATAGGTCAACATTGAATCTCTGTGAGTAGTGCTATTTTCATGTTGTTCAGTTAAAACAGTATTCCGCCAGTCACTAAATCCATCTGCAGCAAACTGGGACGTTGAAGGTTTATATGCAAAAAGTTCGCAAACAAAACAGTACCCAGAACCTGTTGATGGTGAATACAGTAGCCATTCTCAAGTGTATTTCTCACCATTTGTTTTCGTGCCTGTTTTACCACCAGGAGTAGGATGATCAGTTACAGTCTCTGACACATCCACATGTTCTTCTATTGATGAAACAAACACCATTCCAGAAGGGTCAGTCTCTGAAACACCTACAGGTTTTGGAACGATGTCTGTGCCACTGAGAGAAGACGTTGCTTCTGATGGATTTGCTTTGAAAAATGTCAGCTTTGGAAGATTTTGCAAAATTTCACTAGTTTTCTTTTCTTCCACCAGTTTACGTTTCTGTGCTCCACTCAGTTGGTTATGTTTCATCCTGCCCCTTATCTCAGTTATCTGACCTTAAAAAAAACAACAAATTACACAGTGTACACTATTTTGTGTGTGTGTGTGTATTTTATATATATATGTATGAAAAAAAAATCAAGCACGTATAACTCAGAAGAATAGATCAATAATAAAACAAATTTATTGCAATACATGACAGGATCTGATTTCTTCAAATTATTTCAATCTACGTTAGTAGGACACCTGGTTTAGGTGGGGATAAGTAATAAAAAGAGAACAGAAAAATGGGTGTGTAGTGGAGTGTAAGGAAGTCTAACAAAGTTCTGATTTTTCCCATGACTACTTTGATGCTTTTTTTAAAATATCAAATAAATTTTGTCCAAACAAAATCTCATTTTTTTGTGCCCCCTGCTTTGCTGGTGCCCTAAGTACGTGCTTAGTCTGCCTTTTGGGTAATCCAGCCCTGACAGTGGTCATAACCTCAACCCAGCCCTCCTACCCCTGGGCCCAGCCTCCTCCCAGCCCACAGAGCTATATGTGAGGAACCTATGGAAGGACTTGTGGACTGGTGGGTAAAAGTGGGGATAAAGTCAATATTCTGTATTGGAGTGCCCTTCACCCTAGCACAGATAACTCCAGTCTTAGACAAATGTTAAAGACTAAGCAAGTGGATGGGAGAATTAGGGCAAAAAAAGCATTAGTGTAGCCGGTGACACAGATTTACATTGGGGTTTCTCTTTCAGAAGCACTTATGCAAGAGATAAAAAGATCCAGATACTATATCAAAAAGTTTATTTCCAAGAAAAATGTGAATTTTTAGCATATTTGCCAGATATAAGAAAGGAAACGCACACAAAGACCGAGAACAACAAACACAAACACTCCTATAACTAGTAATGAAGCATTAAAATACATTTTCAGAAAAAAGGTGCAAGTCATTTTCCAAAGCACATAAATCACATAGGAGGCTAGGTCACAACTTTCTATGGGACTTAGGCTCCTAAGTCACTTAGATGTATTTGAAAATTTTACCCAGGGTGACGATCTAATGGATTTTCAAAGGAGTGTAATGTACCAGACTTGGATTATGGGCTGGCAGCTCGGAAAGATATGTGCTTTTCACTGGAAAATCCACACCATGCAGCTAGGGAAAGGGTATCTCAGGATGTCTTTTTAAAACTTTTTGTTTGTTTGTTTGTTTTTTAGTACCGGTAGAAGGTGATGAGTGACAGCTCTGAAGACTGAAGTTCTCTATTGTACCATAGCCCGGGTAACAGAACTGCAGCTCTACATTTTAAAAAAAACCACTTAGTCTGGTATCAAGTGCCTCAATCCTGATCCTCCAGGGACCACTTATAATGATGATGATGACAGTAGTTCAGGCTCAATGCCCATCAAGTCTCTTGCCTCTCTGCTGCAATTGCCAGTAAGGATGCCAGCTGGGGGAGATGGTTTTGTGGATGGGAAAACCTCTCAAGGAGCTGCACCAATGTATACTTATTTCACAGAAGGCATCAAAACAGGCACCAGATGCCTATAACTTCTGCTCCTTGCTAGACCTGGATCTGAACCAAACCCACCAGGGCTGAATATTTCTGAACTTTGTGGAAAGAAAGACCTTTGTGAAATCTGAACCTTGATCCAAACTTTGCAGCTAGTACCTGTCCCTACAATGGGTTGTGCCATAATCCTGGATTCAAGCAACTTTCAGCTTTTGAAATTTGGATCCAAACCAGAATTGCATCGTGCAGAGCCAATGTTTAGTGACTGACAACTTAGTGTGAATTTGAACCTATGAACTAAGCCAGAACTGTTTCACTTTTAACAGCCAAAGAGCCATTTTGTTATCAAAGTATATGCCGCAAAAGAACAAAACCCAATAGAAAGTATAACACAAGTTTATTATTGGACAAATGCAATTGTCTCGGTCAATGAGACTGCAGGGAGGCAGTAGAGTTACTGATGCACAACTTCTCAGTTTTTCTCCAGATATGCAATACCCTGCCTTACAATTGGTTGTGGGTGTTCGATTTGCATAATCGCTCATGATATTCCTCAATAACCACATAGCACGCAAATCCCTATACTTTGCCTGACAGCCACTATTAAGCAATCAGAGAACAGGAATTTTCAGGCTTTTTACTAGCAACAAAGAAGCCATCTCTTGTTCTTGCTTCCTTCAGCTGAAGCACAAAAAATTGCAAGTAGTATCTGAAAGGAAATTATGTACAGCAAAAAGCAAAGAAAACAGGGCTGTGAAATCAGATAAATGGATTTTACTTAAGTTTAAAAAAGAAATGAAATCTTTTGACACTTCAGTCCTTTCTCTTATTCCTACATCTAACTTCTATTACCTCTTCCCTCCTATATAATTCACCAGAGAGCTAGCCACTTTTTTTTTTTTTTTTGATGGAATAGTTTTCTGCTTCTGAAACATGTCAATTCAACAAACTTTTGATGGGGAAAAACTGAAATGTTCCAATAAGGTCCAGACGTTTCAGTTTGGACTTTATCATTTTGATTCATTTTGTTTCAACTTGAAGAATATATAGATGTAGACGTAGATACAGATATATACTATAGTGTTTCCACATTATCAGAAAGAAAAGATTCAATGATTCCTATACAACATTTTTCAGAGTTCTTGACATACAATTCATTACTCAAACAAGAAAAAAAAATTATTTTGCCGTCTGGTGTCTGAGCCTTTAAGATGCCCTTGCTTCACATTTTCTAGCTTTTCTCGGCAACCATGAGGACGAGAAATGTAATTTAAAAAAAAATGAAAGACATTGTCATGCAAGCTCTTGTTTCCAGTGGGGCTTTAAGAAAAATAATGCAAGTCTCACAATAAAAATCACAAGAGGTGGCAACATCGGTTGGGGAAATGTCCCCCCTTACTGATTAAAACCTGTTCATTATCAGGGCTGGTTGACAATCTTTGAAGGAAAATTGGGGTTTTGACAAAACAAAACATTTCTATGAAAAACGTTTGTTGCTTTCCTCAAAAACAATTTTTTTTTTTGTATTAAACAAGAAGTTGGATTTTCCTCCACTGAAAATTTCAGCATTTTTTGACCAGCTCTACTTGTTACCCAGGAGCAAACTGGAGTAAAAATCTTTTGTATGTTATTCTCTGACAATTTTCCCTTACCTCCATTTTTTTGAACTGTAGGAGTGAGTTTTAGATAGAATGGAATTTGATACAGTTCTTATTGATGATGAGAAAACATCCAAGAGGAAAGACTGAAGCACAGCATCACAGTAAAGGAAACAATCATCAGAATCCCTCATATTTTAATAGGCTCACCATGCAGTTGAAGAATATTCAAGTAGTGTTCTATTTGCTCATCAAGTAGCAAATGAATCATTTCTGTCATGATCGATCTGTCAACTATTGTAGAGGCCCAGATTTTAGCACACAACTATACTGCTGTGTTTGTATGCTTGCTCACATTGCCATCCTATGTCATTTGGAGGGATTTGCCTCCCGTTTCCATTTTATGATGTTCTACTAGTGATATCATTGTCTATACTTCACAAATCCGCCCATATTTGTTTTTGATAATTGGCTACAGAAGCTTTACCTGTGCTCCTCTTGTATGGTACCCAGTGATCTCATTTCATTATAAATTACTCTATAGGCCTACTTTTCTTACTTATTTCTGGCTGTACTTACTATATTACTAACATATCTGCTTATTTGGACTGCTGTTTGGTCAATGGCTTGCTGAACTCATGCCCTGCTGCATAGCTCCAATGGTTAATACTCTGCCTGAAATTACCCATTTCTTGCATTGCTGCCCAAATTAAATTTTTTCTGCAGTGTCAATTGGACATTGCTCTTTATCTTTGCATAGTCCTATTTACTGCTGTATTGTTTGCCTTCATGATATACAGTGGAAAGGCCGCCTTTCTTGCTGCGTTGCTGAATCATGCTCTGTATCACTGTTGCAGTATTCTTGCCCTGCTTCTTTTTGGATCGCTCTGTGATATTATTTCTCTCAATGTACTGTTAAAACAGGTTACCCTTTACTGCCTGGCCCATTTCTCATCTAGTTCCTGCACAGACCCGGGTCTTGTACAAACATATATTCCCTGCAAGCCTTTTCCTACTCCTAGGAAGAAATGTTGGATTGTCAGTCATGGGCAGTGAAGACTTCACTTTATTCACAAACCAGGTACAAGTTTCCCCTGTCACTATTCCTCTAAAATACTCACTGCTGGCCTGGAAGGAGCATCTTTAAGAGACCGGAAAGTGGTCCCAGTGTCCACTGTCTACATTTCATACAGGCCACCAAACAGCTTTGGAATGACACTGACTTTCAGCCAATGCTGATTTAGGCCATACTAAAAATAATAATAATTTGCTACCCAGGGGCAACTGAATCCTTATTCCATCACCAATTCCCAGGGCTATCCAGCTGTTCCTACTCCAGCTCCCCTTCCTTCCCCACCCCTTTTTAAAAAAACTTTCTGAATGACCAACCATTACTTTTTTCCTTCCCAGCTCTAGAAGCCAGCATCAGCAAACTTTAGAGACTTGAAATAGGGTTAAAACACTATCTAAAATTCTCTCTTCCACTAGAAGATTTAAACCTTTGTTGTGCTCCATTCTAATATCCTTTTCTCTACAAACAAAATGTTTGTTCCCCTTGAAGCTCGTGCTGTGACACTGAAAGTATGAAACGGTGTCTTTAGCGGATAGGTGCTACTAATCACTGCCCTCATTCTTTAGCTGCTCTCGATATCATTTCAACGTGTATTAAAAAACAGTCCTTCCCAGACCACCATATTTCCATTTCCCCTTGAAAATGAACTGTTACCGTATCACAAAATCATAAAAAATTAGGATTGGAAGAGACCTCAGGAGGTCATCTAGTCCAATCCCCTGCTCAAAGCAGGACCAACACCGACTAAATCATCCCAGCCAGGGCTTCGTCAAGCTGGGCCTTAAAAACCTCCAAGGATGGAGAGTGGGTATGGTTTAAAAGGTTTTCTAAAAAACCCTACAAAATGGATATTATTACTGACCCTATTGGTATTCCCTATAAGTTCAAACCAGTCATAGCTTCTCCTGTTGGTTAAAATAAAAAAGGTAAAAGAAAAACATTGAGCCCACTGTATATAGCGTACGATGCTTTCTCCCAATAAAGAGCTTCTGTACTATATGGTCAAAAGAGGAATAAATGCCTCTTCAGCTGAGAAGAGCACAGTTCCATACGTTCTCGCCCCATCCCCGAGGCAAATTATATTTTTTGTTTGGTTTGGGGCAAGTGGGGGCAGAATCTGCAGAAAATTGAGGGCAGGGTCATAATGAAATATTTCTTTAAACTTTATTTTTGTAAGATTAAAAATATTTTCATCTTTCCTTTTTCAGATAAACATGCATTGTAATTTCAAGACATTTGCCACAGTCTCTCAATGAACTGTGTGACATGCCTGGGTAAGCAGCTTTTTATTATTATGGTCACCACTTTTACAAGACTTATTTTTGTAAATAAATTTTGTACAACGTATACCTTGTGAGTTATCATTTGAAATATCATAATCTGCTGAATATTATTGTCCTGGTAAAACATGTGTATCAGTATTGTATGTAAAGTTACAAGATTCTACTGTATAACATTGTTATAACATGCCCCAAGGTTAAGAAAAGCAGGCCCAAACCAGTTTTTCAGAGATAAAGACTCACTGGCACCACAACCAGGTGTTAAAGAGCTAACACTGGCTTAAGGATCCATTCTCCAGCAATGGGAAGGCGTAAACAAGGAATTTACATTTCATCCCAGGGACAGTTCAACCCTCACGTCCACAAGAGACTACTTGTCACCTGCACCCCAGCTGGGGGTAACCCTCAAAGAGGGGAGAGTGGTAGAAATATGAGAGACAGTGGTCTCCACTTCACCTCTCTCTTCCTTGATGTCATGAGCAGAGATGTACAGTAAAAGAGCTGAAGCAAGTGGAAGGAGTCCCAAGCTGAAAGGAGACCCAGCCTGTGAAATTTACTGCAGCATATGGGGAGACAAAACTTTTTGCTTTTAAGTTCACTTAGCTTCTTAAGTTAGGTATTAGCTTGAGTTTTACCCTTTTATTTTCTTTTGTAACCAATCCAGACTTTTATGCTTCATCACTTGTAATCACTTCAAATCTATCTTTCTGTAGTTAATAAACTTATCTTATTGTTTTATCTTAACTAGTGTGTTAGAATCATAGAATCATAGAATATCAGGGTTGGAAGGGACCTCAGGAGGTCATCTAGTCCAACCCCCTGCTCAAAGCAGGACCGATCCCCGACTAAATCATCCCAGCCAGGGCTTTGTTAAGCCTGACCTTAAAAACTTCCAGGGAAGGAGATTCCACCACCTCCCTAGGTAATGCATTCCAGTGTTTCACCACCCTCCTAGTGAAAAAGTTTTTCCTAATATCCAACCTAGACCTCCCCCACTGCCACTTCAGACCATTGCTGCTTGCTCTGTCATCTGCCACCACCAAGAACAGCCAAGCTCCATCCTCTTTGGAACCCCCCCTTCAGGTAGTTGAAGGTTGCTATCAAATCCCCCCTCACTCTTCTCTTCTGCAGACTAAATAACCCCAGTTCCCTCAGCCTCTCCTCTTAAGTCATGTGCCCCAGACCCCTGATCATTTTCATTGCCCTCTGCTGGACTCTCTCCAATTTGTCCACACCCTTTCTGTAGTGGGGGGGCCCAAAACAGGATGCAATATTCCAGATGTGGCCTCACCAGTGCCAAATAGAGGGGAATAATCACTTCCCTCCATCTGCGGGCAATGCTCCTACTCATGCAACTACTAATCGTAGTACTAAGGTAAGAGTCACGACGTTAGCAACAGCACCTCTCATGGTAGAGGAGGTTTCAGTTTACGTCTAAGCCAGCACTTATTTGGGATTTAATCAGAAGTGTGCAGTGACTCTGAACTGCATCTGTGGAAACCAGCCCACATTTACAGTAACAGCGGCAGGGGCAGGGGCACAACCGTGTGTCTCTTAAATGACACTTGCTATTCAAATAACTGCAAGGTATTGAATGTGCAGTGGGGGACAACACACACATGCAAGATACGTGCTGACGTTAACCTCAGCTAATGAGACCTTTATCAAGCCCGTCCTCTGAGTCACCCAGCTCAGCAGCAAGATAAGAATAAGCTCATGAATCAAACTACATCATTGTAATGAAATGAAGCAGGAGGGGGAAAGCAAGACACTGCTTCTGTCAGAACAGTATCCAAGGCTGTTTTGTTGCGTCTCTCTTTTCCGTCCCTCACACCACTCCTTTTCTTAGGCTCTCATACCTGAATATGAAATACTGTATGTGCCACTCCTTAGCTCAGAGGCCTTGTGGAAAAAGCATGTCAGAGCAGTGGAATGGATTCATGAGGGCCTTACCTCTGCAGAGCCCAGTTGTCACTGTAGTATGTAACAACTGGTGTTTACATTTGCACAACCACTTGCCAGGCTTGTCATTCAGCATTCAAAGACTGCTTGTACTAACTATCTGAACATGGCTTTGATGGGCAGGGAGAATTGGGAGGGTGGGCTTTCACTGGTTCCTTGAGAGAGTTAAGAGGATCGATGCCAAGTCTCTCTTTTCATGTGTGCAAATCAGAGCAAAAAGTGACTAGCAATGGAAACTGAGCCCCGAAAGGCAATTTTGCAACCTTTCACCATGCAAAATGCTGAATGGCATAATAAAAAGAGTTGGCTACGCTGGAAAACAAAGCCAAAAACATCACGAATGATTTACTATGACACCTGCACAGAAGTCTGTGAAAATCCCACCAGGGCAACTGAAAGCCCAAATCTTACAGGGCGGTAGATTCAGTATTTTTTCGTTTGAAAAAGGATTTAAACAGCTCAGAATCTAGGTGTAAAAAATATTCTAAGTCTCATTAAAAAAAAAAAAAAACCAACAACACCACCACTACTTTCCTCTATAATGCATGCCTGGAAGAGTTATTTGATGTGTGCATATGACTAAAAACAAACAGAAGGTTTTTACACTTACAACCCCGAGTTATTTTTGGCCAGTCTCTTAGATCGTGGCGTACTCCAAGGGCTAGGCGGTGAGTTAAATGATGTACAACTCCACGCACTAAAGCCATTATGCAATTCTTCACATTCGAGAGATTCCTTGGTTATTCCACAAGGGCTAGGATCAAACCAAATGTCTGCAAAAGATTGGTTCTCCATGCTCCCAGTCCAGGATTTCTGTCCCAGCATCCAACTACTGTAGCTACTTCTGGAGGGGAGACGATGAAACTGGCAGGAGAAGTATTAAAAGCCTCTGTGCCCTGCAGAACTGACACACATGATGCAGAGCAACCAGGCTTGGAGTGAATCTTGTAATTAGTATTTTTTCAAGGGGCGGAGGGTTGGGGGGGGGCGGGGGAAGGGTTGGTACCAACAGAAATGGTCACCTTGCTGACCAATGCAGCAGGGCTAATTACACAAACAATGGCAAAAGGCAGGATGAAATTTAAAATGAATTAATAGTAATTAGGGCTGTCAATTAATCGCAGTTAACTCATGTGATTAACACAAAAAAAATTACCACAATTAAAAAAGTTAATAGCGATTAATCACAGTTTTAAGTGCGCTGTTAAACAATAGAATACCAATTGAAATTTATTAAATATTTTGGATGTTTTTCTACATTTTCATATATATTATAATCGGTGTTGTAATTGAAATCAAAGTGTATATTATTTTTTATTACAAATATTTGCACTGTAAAAGAAATAGTATTTTTCAATTCACCTCATACAAGTACTGTAGTGCAATTTCTTTGTCATGAAAGTGCAACTTACAAATGTAGATTTTTATTTGTTACATAACTACACTCAAAAACAAAACAATGTACAACTTCAGAGCCTACAAGTCTACTCAGTCCTACTTCTTGGTCAGCCAATCAGTAAGACAAACAAGTTTGTTTACATTTACAGGAGATAATGATGCCCTTTTCTTTTTTACAGTGCCACCAGAAAGTGAGAACACGCATTCACATGGCACTTTTGTAGCCGGCATTGCAAGGTATTTACATGCCAGATATGCTAAATATTCATATGTCCTTTCATGCTTCCGCCACCATTATAGAGGACATGCTTCCATGCTGATGATTCTCGTTAAAAAAATAATGTATTAATTAAATTTGTGACTGAACTTCTTGGAGGAAAATTGTACGTCCCCTGCTCTGTTTTACCCCCAATCTGCCATATATTTCATGTTATAGCAGTCTCGGATGATGACCCAGCACATGTTGTTCATTTTAAGAATATTTTCACTACAAATTTGACAAAATGCAAAGAAGGTACCAATGTGAGATTTCTAAAGATAGCTACATCCCTTGACCCAAGGTGTAAGAATCTGAAGTGCCTTCCAAAATCTGAGAGGGACAAGGTATGGAGCATACTTTCAGAAATCTTAAAAGAGAAACACTCTGATGTGGAAACTACAAATCCAGGAACCACCAAAAAAGAGAATCAACCTTCTGCTGGTGGCATCTGACTCAGATAATGAAAATGAACATGCATCGGACTGCACTGCTTTGGATTGTTATCGAGCAGAATGCATCATCAGAATGGATACATGTCCCCTGGAATGGTAGTTGAAGCATGAAGGGGCATATGAAACTTTATTGCATCTGGCACATAAATATCTTGTGACGCCAGCTACAAGAGTGCCATGAGAATGCCTGTTCTCACTTTCAGATGATATTGTAAACAAGAAGTGGGCAGCATTATCTCCTGCAAATGCAAACAAATTTGTTTATCTGAGTGATTGGCTGAACAAGAAGTAGGACTGAATGGACTTGCGGGTACTAAAATTTTACATTGTTTTATTTTTGAATTCAGTTTTTTTGTACATAATTCTACATTTGTAAGTTCAACTTTCATGATAAAGAGATTGCACTACAGTACTTATATTAGGTGAACTGAAAAATACTATTTCTTTTGGTTTTTTACAGTGCAAATACTTGTAATAAAAATAAATGTAAAGTGAGTACTGTACATTTTGTATTCTGTGTTGTAATTGAAACCAACATATTTGAAAATATAGAAAACATCAAAAAATATCTAAATAAATGGTATTTTATTATTGTTTAACAGTGCAATTCATCGCACAATTTATTTTTTTAATCGTGGGATTAATCACGATTATTTTTAATCGCTTGATAGCCCTAATAGCAATATTAATATTAAAGTATCTAGCACTTAACTAGGGCCTTTCATCCAACGATCTCAAAGCATTCCACAAAAGTCAGTAAATATTATCCTGATTTTGAGGAAGGAAAACACAAGACACATAAGTTAAGTGACTTGTGTGATGGATTTGGAACCGCTTTGTACTAGTTTATGAATACTGCACGCTGACCTGGTTACAGGGATGTTCAGTTTCGTTAAAAAGGGGCTGGAAGTAAACAAGCATGAAGGAAGGAGAATGGCTCAAGATAATCCACCTCTCCACAAACACACAAGATTGTTAAGAGACATTGCCAGGACAGGCAAAAGCCCACAGACACCAGAGATCAAAAGGACTAGAGCAGTTTGAAAAGGGACACTCTCTCTCTCTCAAGAGAAGGGTGGGTTGTTCAGGGGAACAAGCCAGAGACACAGAGACTGCTCAGAGTCATGCCCCGCGGCACACTCCTGCCTCTTACCCTCAGTGGTTCCTCCCTGCAGCTCCCGGCTGTTTGCTGCTGCCTCTCCCCACAGCTGCAGCTTGCCAGATCCAGGAGTTGCTGCACAGGGAGGGGGCTCGGCCAGCAAACCCTGGCAGAAATCGGGGGGTGGGGTGGAGTACATGACCCCCACGTACCACACCCCCACATTTTCGCTGGGAGCTTTGATGGGAGGATCACCCAGCTTCACACTATGCTATTTAAGCCATGAGGAGAAACAGGAAGTTTGCCTGAGCAACAAGGTGGCTTCCTGTTGTGGCTATATTGGACCCTGCTTGTGCACTGTTCCTGCCACTTGCCTTACCCCTGCCTTCACTCCTGTTCCCACCGTGCACCTGCACCATGCTTGATCCTTGCCTCTCCTCCTGCCCTTATGCTTCACCTCCAATCCTCAGTGACCAGTGACCTTGATCCTCGGCTCTGACCCTCAGCTTCGATTCCTGGTTCTGACTCTGGCTTGACCCCTGGCTCTGGTAACTGGCAGTTGACTCTGGTGCTGATACTTGGCTTCGTTCCTCAACCTGGATGCCTCCTTCACCCACTAGACCTGACTCCTGCTCTGATTACTAGGCCAGACCATCTATATCAGAAGTGGACGAACTTTTTGGCCCGAGGGCCACATCTGGGAACAGAAATTGTATGGCGGGCCATGAATACTCACAAAATTGGGGTTGTGGCGTGGGAGGGGGTGAGGGCTCTGGTTGGGGGTGTGGGCCCCAGGGTGGGGCCAGAAATGAGGAGTTCAGGGTGCAGGAGGGGGCTTCGGGATGAGGTGGGGTGGGGTGCAGGGGGAAGGGTGAGGGGTCCAGCTGAGGGTGCAGGCTCTGGGGTGGGGCTGGGGATGAGGAGTTTGGGGTGCAGGAGGGTGCTCCAGGCTGGGTCCGAGGGATTCAGAGTGGAGGAGGGGGATCAGGGCTGAGGATGAGAGGTTTGGGGTGCACGAAGGGGATCAGGACTAGGACAGGGGGTTGGGGCATGGGGGGAGGCTCAGGGATGCAGGCTCCAGGCAGCGCTTACTTCAAGCAGCTCCTGGAAGTAGCAGCAAATCTCTTCTCCAGTTCCTATGCGGAGGCACAGCCAGGCGGCTCTGCATGTTGCCCCATCCGCAGACACCGCCCCTGTAGCTCCCATTGGCCGCAGTTATCAGCCAATGGGAGCTGTGGGAGCAGCACTGGGGGTGGGGTCAGTGTACAGAGCAGAGCCCCCTGGCTGCCCCTTCATGTAGGAGCTGGAGGGGGGCCATGGCTGCTGCTTCTGGGAGCCGCATGGAGCAGCCCCCAACCCTGCTCCCCAGCTGGAACACAGGAGTGGGGCAAGCCCCATACCCTGCGCCCCAGCAGAAGCTTGAGGACCAGATTAAAATGGCTAGTGTGCCGGATCCGGCCCGCAGGCCATAGTTTGCCCACCCCTTGTTTACATCTCCACCCATAACAGCTATCTTCACAGGATGGTAGGGCTTTAGATAAAATAGATGTGCGTAGTCTGTTTTAAAATCCTTCTTCTCTAATGCTTTGTTCCTATTGCAAAATAAATAATAAATACTTTGGTTTAAAAAGGCTGTCTGATCACTGTACACCACTGGTCATAGACTCCCGTAGGGAAGAATGGCAGGTACGCATATTCCGTCAGTCCTGCTGGGTAAACACAGTTGATACACAGGGCTCTCGAGGGCCCAGTCTATGAGTGGCAGAACTGCAGAAGTCTACTGCAGGGGAGGAAGGAGCATGAGGCCCAACACCTGAGGGGATGCACTCAGAGACTAGAAAGGGGATAGAGATGCAGCTGTCCCTCAACATGCTAAAGGTCTGACGTGATACAGAGACAATAAATCAGCTAGTCTCTGCTCATTAAAAAAGTAGATAAAATGCCCTGGATACAGATCACTGGGCAACACTTTCACACCTGAGGGTGAAATCTTGGCCCCACTGAAGTCAATGAGAATTTTGCCACTGCATTTGGGGGTCAGGATTTCACCCTGAGTGCCTAAAGTTAGGCTCCAAATGAATATTTAGGAAATTAAATAAACAAAAATGGCTTGGTTGCCAGAGGTGCTGAGTATCCCTGCTTCAGGTGTCGGGTTGCCAGGTGTCCAGTTTTTGAAAGGAATGCCCAGTCAAAAAAGGACCTGGCAGCTCCGGTCAGCACTGCTGACCAGGCTGTTAAAAGTCCAGTCGGCAACGCAATGGGGCTAAGGCAGGCTCCCAGAAGCTGCAACATATCCCCTGCTCCGCGCGCTGTCCCTGCCCCAAGCACCAGTTCTGCAGCTCCCACTGGCCAGGAACTGCAGCCAATGGGGGCTGCAGAGGTAGCACCTGTAGATGGGATAGCGTGCAGAGCCACCCGGCTGCACCTTGCGTAGGAGCTGGAGGGGGACATGCCACTGCTTCCAGGAGCTACTTGAGATAAGCACCACCCAGAGCATGCACCCCTGACTCTGTCCCACACCCCAACCCCCTGCCCCAGCCCTGATCCCCCTCCCACCCTTCGAACCCCTCGGTCCCAGCCTGGAGCACCCTCCTGCACCCCAAGCTCATCATCCTCATCCCCACCCCAGAGCCCAAACCCCCTTCCCCCTCCCTCACATCCCAACCCCCTGCCTCAGCCCAGAACCCTCTCTGCCCTCCAAACCCTTTGGTCCCAGCCTAGAGTACTCTCCTGCACCCCAACCCCTCATCCCCAGCCCCACCCCATACCCCCAGCCGGAGCCCTCACCCCACCCCCACACCCCAACCCCCTGCCACAGCCCTGATCCCACTCCTGCACTCCAAATCCCTCAGCCCCAGCCCAGAGCCCACTCCTGCATCTCAAATCCCTCATCCCTGGCCCCACACCAAAGCCCACCCCACCCCCAGCCAGAGCAGTCCTCAAATCATGAAGTCCTCAAATCATGGTTGAAAACCCCCCAGGGTCTCCACCAATCTGATTTAGGGGAGAAATTTCTTCCCAACCCCAAATATGGCGATCAGTTAGACCCTTAGCATGCGGGCAAGACCCAGCAGGCCAATATCTGGGAAAGAATTCTCTGTAGTAACTCAGAGCCATCCCCATCTAGTGTCCTGCCTCCAGCTGTTGGGTATTTTAAAAGAGCTATAAAAGTGACTTTTATTCTGGAATAGTGTGTGTCCACACCAGGAGCTATTCTGGAATAACTATAGAGAAACAGCTACTGAAGCTATGTCAGTCAATTTCCTCATATAGGCAAAGTCTGTATTTCCTCTTTCTCCACCAATGGAAGGAGACAGGGGAGAAATCCAACAAACCTGTGCTAATTTAGGTAAAGGTTTTTGCTGCATCAGTTAAACTATGCAAATAGAAGGCAAGCCAACACATTGAGTTTTACATTGGCATTTAGATAGTTCAAAAAATAATTGCAACCTTTGGAATTGTTTCTCTCTTTACTAAGGCCTCTCCCAAGGGCACCTCCATCACTCACAAACATATGGCACAGAAAATATAGTGTAAAATACCTGTTTATGGGAGCCGTAGTCACCCAAAATTTGGTCTGCCCAAGCACAGTGAGAAATAACTACTTTTAAAATAAACACATATTTGTATTTCCCCTTAAATTTTCAACTACAGCACATACACAGTGTGTGTCTCTTGCTTCTCTAACTTAGCCACAGACAAGAGTTTTCAAGAGAATCTTTTTTCATATCTTGTTTCTTTATGGGTTTTCCTGGCACAAGGAAGTGATTTATCCCCTCATTCCTCCACTGCATATCAGTCTGACAGGGGCAATTATTCTCCCCAAAGCTGGGGGAAGTAATAAAGAGAAGTAATAAAGACACTTCTGGAATCATCATGAAATCCCATGCTCAGAACTTAATAGAGTTCCCAGAAGCATCATCAGTTCCCCCGTGAGATGGTCCCCACCAACTACTTTGCTCCTACTAATCCTGCTTGGGCTTCCCTCATGTTACCCTTCCTTCTTTGGCTGGACTTTCCTCAAATTCTCCCTAGCAGCATCTTCAGATAGTGTTCCAAGTCCCTCCTTTTGAAGTGTGCTGCTTATATCCTCCACTCACAGCTAGACTCCGCCTCATTTCCATCTTCCTCTCTAGGCCTCCACACATCTGTCTGTGCTTTGATGTTAATGGTTATTTCCTCTCTCTGAGTTCAGGGCTTTACTTTTATTAGTATCACTCTTCCCTTCATTACCTGCAGCCCCCAACACACTGTCCCAGATCCAAACACTCAGTCTTTGATGAAGTTCAGATCTTGCGGGCCCAGTTCGAGACCTCTCTTTTTCCCCCCAAACTCACTGACCGAGGCATCTGAAAGTCCCTTTAATTGTAGAGTATCCACAGCATTGAAAGAGTTTCTGTAATTTTTAAACCAGCTTAATCATGGGGTTCAAATGACATTGTAAACCACTCTACAGTAGCGCCACTCAATTCAGATTCTCAGCAACACCCTTGGTGGATTTCTTCCCCCTTATTAATCCTTCTAGCCCATTCATTATTCTCTATCTTCAGTGAAAAAAAGCTTTGTTAATGGAACATTATGACTGAGATACAGATGCAAATTAAGACTGAGAGATTTAAACCCACAATTAAGGGAATTCTGAGGTTTTTCCCTGCCCTCACCTTCCCAATTCATTCCTGCCCCATCTCCCCCAAACTCCTCCATCATGCACACACGTACTTAGCGCTTTGCAGTTTCCCAAGTATTTATCCCCATTTCTGAAGACAGGAGACTGAGGGTCATAGAGGGTAAGGCCACATTTTTCAACTTGGGTGCCTGAAGTAGATGTGGTGTGATTTGCAGAGGTGCTGAGCATCCGCAAGTCCTGTTGCTGTCCATGGGAGGTGTAGATGCTCAGCACCTCTGCAAGGCATATCATTTGTTTAGGAGCCTAGAGGTATATCTATGCCACAAATTAAGGTCTGATTGCAGCACTGGTAGGCATACCTGTGCTAGCTTTGTCTAGCTAGTAACAATAGGGAGTAACAATAGTAGCGAAGTAGTTATGGCAGCATGGACTTCAGTGCAAGTTAGCAAACCAAGTACATCCCCAGAGTCCCCAGGGGGCTTGTACTGGGGTGCCTAGCCTGTGATGATCTCCGTGCCACCATGTCTTTGCTATTATTGTTACCTGAGCTATCTAGATTAAAGCCACTGCAAGTATGCCTGCGCTCGCTGCAATGACTCTGTCAGCTGTGGAATAGACATACCCTGAATGTGGATCTAGGTGTCTAGTTTTAAGCACCCAAGTTTGAAAATATTGGCCTAAGTGAACAGCCGAATGTCACACAGTAAATCATGCAGAGCCAAGATTAAAACAAAAGAATTCCTGGTTCTTCATCATTTATTCAGTTCGCTAGTCCATCCTGCTGCTTAATGGGATGAACCCAATCGGGAACCTCACCTATGTTAATTTACCTATATAAAGTTCTGTTAATTATGTTACTTGAATTATATGAATAGCATCAGCAGCCAGGGGAGAAAAACCAACCTGCACAGAGATGGATTACAATCGGATCCATGGATCCACATCCTGGAATAAAAGGAAGCCCGTGGACCCACAATGTATGGTTCCAAAGATTCATGGTGAGTCCCATAGCCAGAAAGAGTGGACCTCTGCCGTGGGGACTAGGAAACATTAGAAGGGCAGGCAGCCAGGAGTGCCATTGCACTGTTGTTCCCAGGCTCTTCCCCATTCTCCCCGCGTCTGCTAACTCTAGCCCTGCCAGCTGTCAGCTGGCCAGCAGCACTGCACTATGAGGCTTAGGAACAGTCTGCAGTTTGCTGAACTAACTGCATGCAGAATGGGGAGCAGCTACACTCCTTTACTCCCTCCATCTCTGTGTCCATCCCAGTGGCAGCTCTCACCTCACATCCACCCGCCATGTCAACAGAGACAGATCCAGCCAAGATTTATGCTCTATTTCAGTTTTCCTCTCAGAGTTTTATTTTTGTTGGAACTTTAATGACCTAAAGGAGGAGGGGACCCCTTAACCAGCAGGAGACTGATCAGGGTCCATCTCCTGCCCCTTGCTCTGTATAGCCATAAGGGCCTGAGCCAATCACCTAGCCACTAAACACAGGCCCACTACCAGACTTCAGCAACAACACAAAAATTATTTAAGTAGGGCCCCTCAGGGAGTCATCTAAGAGGGTGGAGGGAGGGGGAGCATAGCAGAAAGAGAACATGAACCTTCGAAGCTTAAAAAAAAAGAAAATAGGGTTAATGTATCATAAAACACACAAGCACATTTGCTGGGTGAGCGGGCTGTTGGACAGGGTCCAGCACTTCACCTGCAGTCCCCTAGCCAGCACCCATTTGGAGACACCAGGTCCCGCTCCTCCCCACCTACATGGGAAAGCCACAACCTCACTCACATCCAGGTCAACGTCTTAAAGGTCCTTGCTCTGTAAAAGCCCCTCTAGCCAGCCGCAAACAGCAGGAGCCTGTGAGAAGGGAGATATCAGAGATGTCAGCTGTTTGCTAGAACTGTGAAGGCAATGTAACCAGTGGTGATCTTCTCTTACCTCAGACTTTGTTACATTTGTTTGCATCCCCTGTTTTACAGTATTGGATCACAAATCCTGCTGTCATGCCTAACTGGCCTCTGGGAGCCTCAGTCACGGACCAGGACCCCACAGTGATAAGCACTGTACAAATACAGAACAAAAAAGACGGACCCTGCCCAGGGACCTTAAAGCTCTGTGCACATCCATAGTACTATAAAAAAAAATGAAACATTCCCAATCTTTACCGCTCACTATTAGTGCAACGTTTGATTTGCATTTAGAGATGGTGGAAGGATGAGATGAATTTTACACAAAAGTTCACATGAAAAAAGAACCAATTTTTAAGTCAAAACATTTTTTAATTTAAAAATTTCCTGACCGTCTCTAGTCATATTATGATTTCAGGTCATCCTGAAAAGCATTTTACAGACAGAAAGCTCACTCACTCACTACTGTGGTGAAACGTCAACCATTTCACAATGAATAGCACCACCACACAGGTGGTTTACACTTTCTTTTCTTCCTTTAAACTAGCATCACCATTCCACCTACTTCTTGTCCCTAGAGCCCAACAGATCTGAAGGGTGGGAGGCTGCCTTAAAAAGTCCTAAAAGGGCCATCTTCAGTTAATACTGAAGATAAAAGCTTATAAAAGCAAGTGGACACTGCAACAACATTGGTATGGGGGTCTGCAAAATCTGCAGCCAAGAGAGGTCTTTGATGTGTTCTCCACCCATTTATGGTAGTTCTGAATTTACGGTAGAAATGGAGGTGTCTATTGCTAGCTGCATCCTTCAGTGCTCTGTTAATTCTGCTTCATCTTAGGCAAAGCTAGCAGAGCAAAGATCAGTGGGCACTCTGCTGACTAGTCCTGGGCTAAGACCCAGTAGCCAGTTTCACTCCATCTTAATGGTTGTACCTGCCAACTAGGTGCCCTCTGAATCTGAGCACAAACTGTTTTAGAACATTACTTAGCCAGTGCATTTCTAGAGAACCGGTCCCTGGAAGTTCCTCTGGGTTTTTTATCACAGGAAGCACAAGGACAGCTTTTAATAACACTTCACTACTATGGCTGGGTAAAAAGACTTCTCACCAGTTGGGATCGAGTGAAAACTACAGATTTCAATTTTCTGCTGAAGGAAGAGGGGATTTTTGAGCTAGAATACCTTTTTCTCCCCTCTAAAATTACCCAAAAAACTCTATTCAAATCAGTGGATGGATCAAATTAAATGAAACTGGGAATACCTCTGATACTTTTCAGCACTTAAGTCCCACTATTTTGAAATCTGGATTGGCACTCCTGCCCTCCCATTAACAAGCGGAAAACATAAAGCACGACAGGCTTTATCGCCTCTCAGCATTCACGTAGCTCCCATTAACCACCTCAATGAGAAATAAGAGATATAAGAACAGGAGGACTTGTGGCACCTTAGAGACTAACAAATTTATCTGAGCATAAGCTTTCGTGAGCTACAGCTCACTTCATCGGATGCATTCGGTGGAAAATACAGTGGGGAGATTTATATACACAGAGAACATGAAACAATGGGTGTTACCATACACACTGTAACGAGAGTGACCACTTAAGTTGAGCTATTACCATCAGGAGAGCTGGGGGGGGTCTTTTATAGTGATAATCAAGGTGGGCCATTTCTAGCAGTTGACAAGAAAGTCTGAGGAACAGTGCGGGGTGGGGAGACAAACATGGGGAAATAGTTTTACTTTGTGTAATGACCCATCCACTCCCAGTCTCTATTCGAGCCTAAGTTAATTGTATCCAGTTTGCAAATTAATTCCAATTCAGCAGTCTCTCGTTGGAATCTGTTTTTGAAATTTTTTTGTTGAAGTATTGCCACTTTTAGATCTGTAATCGAGTGACCAGAGAGATTGAAGTCTCTCGTCCCCTAATGCCCCTTACTCTACTTGCGCTACATTGATGACATCATCATCTGGACCCATGGAAAAGAAGCCCTTGAGGAATTCCACCATGATTTCAACAATTTCCATTCCACCATCAACCTCAGCCTGGACCAGTCCACACAAGAGATCCAATTCCTGGACACTAAGGTGCTAATAAGCGATGGTCACATAAACACCACCCTATAGCGGAAACCTACTGACCACTATTCCTACCTACATGCCTACAGCTTTCATCCAGACCACACCACACGATCCATTGTCTCCAGCCAAGCTCTACGATACAACCGCATTTGCTCCAACCCCTCAGACAGAGACAAACACCTACAAGATCTCTATCAAGCATTCTTACAACTACAATACCCACCTGCTGAAGTGAAGAAACAAAAATGACAGAGCCAGAAGAGTACCCAGAAGTCACCTACTACAGGACAGGCCCAACAAAGAAAATAACAGAACGCCACAAGCCATCTCCTTCAGCCCCCAACTAAAATCTCTCCAACGCATTATCAAGGATCTACAACCTATCCTGAAGGATGACCTATCACTCTCACAGATCCTGGGAGACAGGCCACTCCTTGCTTACAGACAGCCCCCCAACCTGAAGCAAATACTCACCAGCAACCACACACCACACAACAGAACCACTAACCCAGGAACCTATCCTTGCAATAAAGCCTGTTGCCAACTGTGCCCACATATCTATTCAGGGGACACCATCATAGGGCCTAATCAGCCACAATATCAGAGGTTCGTTCACCTGCACATCCACCAATGTGATATATGCCATCATGAGCCAGCAATGCCCCTCTGCCATGTACATTGGTCAAACTGGACAGTCTCTACGCAAAAGAATAAATGGACACAAATCAGACGTCAAGAATTTTAACATTCAAAAACCAGTTGGAGAACACTTCAGTCTCTCGGGTCACTCGATTACAGACCTAAAAGTGGCACTACTTCAACAAAAAGACTTCAAAAACAGACTCCAACGAGAGACTGCTGAATTGGAATTAATTTGCAAACTGGATACAATTAACTTAGGCTTGAATAGAGACTGAGAGTGGATGGGTCACTACACAAAGTAAAACTATTTCCCCATGTTTATTCCCTCCCCCCACCATTCCTCAGACGTTCTTGTCAACTGTGGGAAATGGCCCACCTTGATTATCACTACAAAAGGTTCCTTCCCCCCGCCCTCCCCGCTCTCCTGCTGGTCATAGCTCACATTACCTGATCACTCTCGTTACAGTGTGTATGGTAACACCCATTGTTTCATGTTCTCTATGTAAATAAATCTCCCCACTGTATTTTCCACTGAATGCATCCAATGAAGTGAGCTGTAGCTCACAAAAGCTTATGCTCCAATAAATTTGTTAGTCTCTATGGTGCCACAAGTACTCCTGTTCTTTTTGCGGATACAGACTAACACGGCTGCTACTCTGAAAGAGCTATAAGGTACAGCATGTTGCATTGCAGAACAGGTCAGAAATCTGGCAGTGATTATGTTTGGTAACAGCAGCTTGCATGATTTTACTCAAAGCAATTTGAGATCTGTAGTGGGGCAGCTGCCCCACTCCCACAGAAAGTGGGTTAAAAGCAGCCCTGGAGAGGGCTGCGGCTGGGAAATGGAGTGAGAACAGCTGGGGGAAGCTGTGAGGAAGCAGCCACAGCTGTGGCCAGCTCAATTAGGGCCTAGCTGGCCCTTATAAGAGGGCTGTTGGCCAGAAGCTGAAGAGTCTCACTAGACCTGAGAAGGGCTAGCTGCCTGAGAGAAGGTACCTGAAGTGGAAAAGTGCTGGGGAAGGGCAAAGGGAGCTGGGGAGCTCCAGCCTGGTAAACCCCCAGGCTGCAGGCCTTGATAAAGGTCCAGAAAGGTACTGGGGCTGTAGAAGGGCAGCCTGAGGATAGGCAAAGGCAGCAGGTCCTATGCCCTTGCCAATGATGAGTGGCCATTACATTGTAGTCTGTCCCAGTGAATGGGGGCTAGCTGATGACTGGCAGTAGCCCCTGAGGCAAGGTTAGGTCTGGAGGGTTTGGGGTTTCCTGGGAAGGGAGACCCAGAGTGGGGGTCCTGCTGGGGCAGAACCTCAGGGAAAAAGGCACCGGGGTCCAGGAGGGACATGGGGCCAGCGGCAGGCAAGACACAGGCCCACAGAGGGTGCTCCAATGCTGGTGAAGAGCTAATTCCCTGGACAACCAGCAGGAGGCACCACACTGGTGTACATCGTCCCACTACAAGACCCCTGCACATACTGTGAATGGTCTTACCAAGGTAAGTAGTGCAAGCCCCATTCCTCAAGATATTTCAGACTATACCGATGGACCATTAGAAAACACAGCAAAAGAAACCACCCCAAGGGGGATGAAGCTACTTCGCCAAGACATCCCACCTCCCTGATAGCAGCCTCCTGGGCCTAAAGACAAAACTACCTACTACTTCTGTGCAGGAATATGAGCTACTGTGGGAGGTAGCGAAGTCACCAGCTTTATCACACCAACAGCAGACACTCCAAGACTACAGATTCCACCATCAACCTACTGACCATTGCCTCTTCTTCAATTCACTTGAGCTTTTATCATTAACAATTGATTTTCCTTGCCTATCCCTAGCAAGAGCATTTGTCCTCCTGATTCTTGCTTCTTCCTGTGCCTGACACCACCCCACTACTTCTCCACATTAGAGAAAAAAAATGTTCTGAAATTTAAGACAATTAAAAGGTGCTGCATGCATCCAGTAACATTTTCTAACCCAAACAACACAGTAACTAGGGTTTTTTTTAAAAGAGTTCTATTCGCAAAATACGAAGGGATTTTAGAATATGGCTTGCACATTCCTGTTTTAAAATAAAACAACCTATGGTGGCTTTCATAGTTATCAGACCACAGAAAAATAAAAGCATTGAGTCCCTCTTTTTCCGACTCTATTTCCACTTTAATAACTTTAAGGACAAACCATTTTTCAAAACACTTTGGAAAAAAAAATTAAGTCTTGGGCAGACAAGTTTAAACACACAGGGAAGTATGATGGCAGAATTGTCCATCCTTGAAAGCAAGGGTCTATAATGCAAGTGACACAACGCAACTGTGGCAGTACAAATGGTGCTGCTAGGAGAGGCTTTTAACTTATTTATAATAGGAAATACTGCTAGATTTAATCAATCCTGCCAGGGTTTTATTACTGTACTTAAAACATGAAATTTGGGCAGACATGGTAAGCCTGACTATGCTTGTTTAAAGTTCAAGGCTGTTTATTAAATGTTATTTATATGCTGCTAAACCTCAGCGAGAGAAATATTAAACATGTCTGGGGTTCAATGAGCACACAAGACAGGCACTAAATTGTACCCTATGTTATATAACTTCCTACGGAGAATAAATCCGCCAACAACTGCTAAATATGTAAAGGATTTATGGCATTTTCATAAGGTTTGCTTACTATGAAGACATCATGATTTAACAAACAGAAACAACTGAATATGAAGAAAACTGGTATTTTCAAGCTTTTTTAATACCGACTGCACAAGATACAAAAATATTTCCTCATCGCTGGTGCCTGATGGAAGAAAGAGCCCCCAGGCTGTAGAACTAGCTGAGAGAAAGAGAAATTGCATCTCAGGTCTTGTTTATAGGACAGAGTCCTTGTGCTTCTCTTGGCAGTTACCAGAGCAAGGTACAGTGCTGCATATTATCACTCTCCAAAATCCTGCTGCTGGACTCAGAGTCAACAAAGATTATAGCACAGTGCAAAGACCCTCCGTGCCCCTGAGGGAGAACGTGTCAGGCTCTCCTCCCGAAGGATAATGAAATCAGACATTTATTTTGGCATTCAGAGAGCTCTCTCTTAAAACCTAATAAGTTCGCATATGCTGGAAATCTTTGATTAAATGCTATAACGTTATCGTATCACTAGGCAATAATCATGTACACTGACAATAAAATGGAAAATCTGGGTATGGTGAAATCCTGTTTGCACCAGGTCAGGGAAATCCCATTATCCCTCCCACCCCCAATGTATTGCTGTTCATTTACATGAATAGTCAAGCTTCAGCATCATGGTAAAATTGATTTCTACTGTTTTAGGGGAGAAAAAGAGACAGGCAGACAGAGGCTTAATTAGGATGCCATGGAAAGCAGAGATTTAGCCTTTTCAATGGGGGAATAAAGGGGAGTATCTGCAATTACCGGAAGCATCTGCAATTACCAAATGAGAAAATAAGTGAAACCACCAGGGATAAGAAACTACATGTCTGAGGCCAAACTGTGTGCCGCCCCCACTGACTTCAATGGAAATTGTGTCTGTGTGTGAATCAAAGAGCAACATTTGGCCCATGAACTCTCAGACATGGATGAATTATTCCAAAACAAATTATATTTTGCTTCCTGGTCTCCTGCCTTTATTCCCTGAGCACTATTGGCTAAAATCAAGTGTAGGCTTAATTAGGATGCCAAGTGTAGCATCACTTCAATATCTGATGCAGCCCACATCATGGAATAATATGTCCCATCCTTGCAATGGGATGGAGTTTATATAATCTAACTCAAGTTTTTCCATTTCTGTCCTCCTTTATTCCTCCAGTCCCTGCAACAGTTCAGGTCAAACTTTAAGGGAAAATTTCATCCTGAGATATTTGCACACAACTTCCTGTGAAGCAGAATTCAACAAGCATTTCACATGCATCTTCGGGAAGACTCTGGCCCTGAGGGAAAGCAGAAGTGTTAGGCCTGTCCTAGCTATTCTCAGTCGTTTAAAAGCCAACTGCCAATGCAGGAGCTGTGAACACAGCTCAATTTTTAATATCTGTACATGACTTTGGGGCAGAAAGGCAAGAGGGCATTTCCAAGTTACAGACATCATAGTGCCAGTAATGACAATTTGCCAGCACACCACCATTCCCACTGATGCATCTTTTTACAGGACAGTTGTCCTACCACAATATATCAAAATACAGCTGTTGCACCCACAGGGATAGTCTGAGGTGTTTATACACATTTATCTCTAATCAAAATCCACATAAAAGCCTGAATCATAATTTGAGGTCATACCTTACAATCAAAATTCTCCAGGGCAGGGATGCTCATAGTTTTGTGAAGTGCCAGGCCCATCTAAGGCATTGTACAATGAAGAATAATAATAATAATTCAGTGCTAGTCAGTCTACAGATAGAATCATGCAGTCTACTCTCAGACACCTAGGGATAAATACACAGACACCAATAATAGAAGAAGTCTTCCTTTACCAAAGTTAACTTCCTAACACTCTGGTGAAAAATATGTCTTTCAATGATTGAAGCACTGATTTTATTACTATTATTTAACATATGTAGGTTAGAAACGCATGTGTGAATTGACAAGGCAAAAGATATTGAGGAGAAACTTTGTTACTCCTTGTAGAAGCACATCCCTGAGGCTGTGTCTACATTAGCACTTACTGTGGCAGACGTTATGTTGCTCAGGGGTGTGAAAAAACCACCCCCCTCAGCAAAGGAAGTTACACTGACCTAAGTGCCGGCATAGACAGCGCTAGGTCAGCAGGAGAGTTGGACTAGGAGGATTTGTAATTTAAGGATTTTGATCTCAGATTTTCAGGGGGTACATACTAATCAGAATACAACTGATGTTGATAGGTACGGAGAAACAACCTGAAGTTATGTTGGAGATTGTATTAACCTCCATGACTGAAGATGTGCACCTGCCATTCAGAGTCTGAGGTCCGGTAAGAAGCAACTGTTGGTTTAGAGGACCAGCAGCTATGGTCAGAACAGCTTTCTTTGCAATCTTCATCCATTCCTTTGTCGTTCAATTATTGCAATGCCTTCTACATGAAGCTACACCTTAAATCATTTGGGAAGCTGAAACTGGGGCAGAATGTAGCTGCCCACTTCCAGAGTGGAGTGCCTTGCCAGGAGTAGGTGACATCAGCCTCCCATGAGCTGTACTGCTTGTTAGCTAGCTTCTGGGGAAAGTTCAATGTGGTGGTTCTGACCTATAAAGTCCTAAATAGCCACCCACGACTCTGCCTGCCAGAAAAGACTACATTTTTCCTCCCACCATCCCATTACAGTTGAGATCAGCAAAGACGATTGTGCTGGAGCTCCCTTGGTACATACAGGAGAAAACTGCCAGCAAAGCTCTTTCACTAAGTGGCTCTACCGTGGAATCCATAAGCTCTTTGGTCCAAAATAGCTTGAATTATTAATATTACAATAGCACCTAAAGGGCCTAATCAAGGTCATAAATATTGTGCTAGACACTGTACAAACACCTAGTTTAAGACTGTTCTTGCCCTAAAGAGCTTACAATCTATAGGCCCTGAAGGTCAATCTCTTGCACATTTGGGAAAAATGAGACTATAGATGGTGTCTATCACTTAGATACATATATAACCCTCATTATCATGGTATCTGAGCACCTTAGCTAATACACTCATTGTCACAATATCTCAGTGAGATAGTGCTTTCCTGATTATTCCCATTCCAAGATTCACAGCCCTGCACAGCTTGAACTAGAGCTTTATGCCATCAGAGAGGAGAGGTTTCTAGCTCTGCAGAGGAGCACACATCAATTGCTTCTAGATCTGGAGGGTCCCCAAGATACTGACTTTAAGTACCTAGCTTGGCAAAGCATTTCTGCTCATGCTTAATTTTAAGAATGTGTTTAAGACCCTCTGAAGTCAATGGGACTTGAGCACAGACTCGTTGTAGCAAAGCCATCTAGTTCCACACGTGAAGAGATACAAGAAATAGTCCAAATAAACGTATTTAAAACTCTCCAATGTATTTCTAAATCACTTTCTGAAACACATGTTATATACAAAAAACAGGATGTTGTGGTATAAAGCTTTGATTGGCACTCACTTAGAATGACCTGAATAATTCACTTGTGGCTTCATCACTCATGAGTAATGCAGTCATGAAATTCCCACTAAGACATTTACACCACATCATCATGTATGTATGTATGTATAAAACAAAATGTACATACATTAGTAATATACACATACATAAAATTTTTTGTCTATGCATGTAATATCTATAATATAAAAGTGTGTGTATAGATATGAAACACATCACCATCCTCAATTTCCCCTTACTTTTCCATTTAAGCTTTATTTTTCACTCTTCAAAGCTTGATTCATTTAGATTTGTCTAAACGTTTTTAGCACATTCCTACTGACAAAGACTAGGGACAAGGCCAACTTCTAGAGAATTTGTGCCCTCTGCTGTTCATTGGAAGGCACTGAATTCATAAACCAGAGCAGTTTATCTGCACTACTACAGCATTTGCTTATTGCCAAGCCTTGGTTTGCTGTAATATGTATAATTTTAACAGAATAAATTATTTAACCAATGTCCACTTAATAGTAAGAGGATGAACAACAAAATATTGGGCAAGTTTTCTCATTTTTAATATATTTACACTTTATATATAAGAGCCCATTAATAAAACAGTGGACAGGCTATAAAGTATTCATTTGAACAGATGATACTCTGGTTTCAAAGAAAAAGTGAAAACATTTCACAGACCCTAGGAAAGGTGCTCCTTTTATATTTTTTGTAAAAATTCAAACAAACAAAAACAACCCTGGTTATCCCTAGAGTCTAATGAGGTTGTCAGTTGATTTAATGTATTGTAAACTTCCAGGTTCTTTACATAACATACATGGTATCATTTAGAGATGCTTCCTTCAGCAGGGCTGTTCCTGTGTGTTGTTTTCAATAAGTTAAGGCAAGTTCTAACTTCACATTGGCACATCTGTACTATGAGGTCTACATCTAAGTACGCAACTTGGTGTGAGCCTATTCAGGTGTTGATAATCTTTGTTCCATTGATGATCTGGAAATCCAGCTACATGCTTTCAGTTAGTTAGTCCAGTGGCTCTGAACCTTTCCAGACTACTGTACTCCTTTCAGGAGTCCGATTTGTCTTGTGTACCCCCAAGTTTCACCTCACTTAAAAACTACTTGCTTACAAAATCAGACATAAAAATATAAAAAAGTGTCACTGCACAGTAACTGAAAAATTGCTTATTTTCTCATTTTTACCACATAATTATAAAATAAATCAATTGGAATATAAATATTGTACTTACGTTTCAGGATATTATACATAGAGCAGTATAAACAAGTCATTGTCTGTATGAAATTTTAGTTTGTACTGACTTCGCCTCTGCTTTTTATGTAGCCTGTTGTAAAACTAGGCAAATATCTAGATGAGTTGATGTAGCCCCTGGAAGACCTCTGTGTACCCCCAGACGTATGTGTACCCCTGGTTGAGAACCCCTGAGTTAGTCTAAGGAGGCCAGTAGAGACATTTTGATCCGAGTCAGATTTAAGGTAGTTTGTGGTCAGATTTTGGTGACTGTATTGTTGTGTTTTGCCATCTTCATTGCTCTACCACCTTCGCTGCATTCTTGATCTGCTCCCAATAACAGCTGCAAAATTTGAAATCAAAATTGGAAAGAACTGTCCTCCTTAAAGCTTTACAAAGGATTACACAGAAGTTTAGCAGGCTATTTCTGGGGTTAATCAGCTGAGGCAACCAAAAAGGAAGGTTTTAGAAGGATTCCAATGGGAGTTTGCAAATATCCTGCTCATTAGCAGTACTGCATCACATGATCTCTCAGTTTGCCTCTGTCTTCAGCAGAGCCAATGGCCATGAACACACCACACTGGTGTTCCACACTTCGCATTAGCTGTCAGTTGTATTCTGGGGCCAACTCAACCTCATCTTGCACATCTAGAATGAGCAGGGGCCCATTTGCTGTACCTCAGGAACCATCTCCCTATGCTCCCTACCACCCTTGCTTCATTCCAGTTGTTACTGCTGTGCTGAGAGACCTCACACTTCCTCCTGGGACAGTAGAGGGAAGGGTATTCTCAATAAAAGGCCCATTATTACAAAGGAGACTTATCCCCAGTCTCAATCACCCATAGGTGTGCTCCAAGACACCACACTGAACAAGGACTTCCCCAAGCAGCTGTATCATAATGACGCCCAACACAGAAGGCATCAGCCACCAGCCTCCAACACTGGATGGAACTGGTTTAAAAAGAGAGGGGGGGGGGAGAGAGAGAGAGAGAGAGAGAGAGAGAGAGAGCGTGCCACAGAAATCCCTCGGAATAAAATTAAATAAAACACTAATAGCCCTTTGCCACAATTGCATTAATGTGACTGCTGGTGTCTGTGTCATTACAGGAGTCCACTCAGACAATGCACTGTGGTAATAAGTCATGCACCATGTACCTTTCAACAAAGCTTTCTTGTGTATTCTCCTAACCATAACAACACATTTAGACATTTTATAAACATAGCTGATTCATTTTAACATGAAATTTCACAGCAATGCACTCTGATTCCTTAATGTCTCAATGCCTAAACTTCATTATTATAGCATCCTGGGAATTAATCAAACATATACCACATACTGTTTGCGTGAATAAAAAAAGCTTTCATCCCAAGTAAGATAGTGGTTTAATGAAGTGCAATACTGGCCCATCCAGTAGACATATAATGGTCCATCCCAGACACTCACTGGAAGCTACAGACTGAAGCTTTCTGTGCAACTCATCATCAGCTTTCCAATTTGCTGGAAACTTAAGATTTATTTTAAAAAACTGCAGTGTCACAAGTGTGGTTGAAATCACTAGTCTGACAAGCACCATGAAAGCGGTTTGTTTTAGTGGCATGGAATTAGTTTCCATGCCCATCAGTTACGTGACAAATTTCACAATCCCATAATTAGTCTAACAAATGCAAGGAATCTTTCAGTCCCACACCCCACATCAAGCAAGAATGATTCGAATGGAGCTCAAAGTTTGGGAAGCTAAAAATTTCACCGGCATGCAATTCATAGCTCAAAGGAAGAGTTGGAAAGTGCACTCAGTCTGGCAACAATTTCTTCCAGCAGAGTGTGTTTGACATGGGCGGCAGGTATCATAGGCTGGGGGAGGCTGTGCTGCCCTAAACAGTCTGGCGTGGCCCCGCCCATGCTCCACCCCTAGGCCCCTTCCTGCAGTTCGTTCCCGGTTCCTACTCTTCCGTAACCCAGGCTGGTTAAGACTGGGGAACGCTGGCATTCCCATGCCACATGGACTCGGGGCTCTGGGGCCGGGCTGCGCCTCCCGCCTGTGGTGCTGGGACCACCTTGTCCAGCACTCCAGGGCTGGGGTTGGTGACCCACCCGGAGCTCCAGGGCTGGGAGTGCTTGGGGGGGGTGCTCTGGGCTCCTGCTGGGGGAGGGGGAGCAGAAGGAGAGAGCAAGGGGTAGGGCCTCAGGCAGAAGGGGAGGGACTGGGGGCTAGTCTCCCCCAACAGCTGGTTCACTGGCCACCCATGGTGTTTGAGATTAAGGGTATGTCTATACATCCAACACTGCAGCGAAGCAGCTGTACTGAGAGCGAACCTCCCCCATGAGCAGCAGAACCCATGTCGGCAAAAGAAGCTCTCCCATCAACATAACGCTGTGCACACAAATGCTTATGTTGGTGAAACCTATGTTGCTCTGTGGGTGGCTTATTCACACCCTGAGTGACATACATTTTGCCAACATAGGCTGTAGTGTAGCCATAGCCTAAGAAGGCAATGGAAGCACTCTGTAGTGACAAGACTCCTGGTTCTTATGAGAGTTTCAAGTGCTTGGCCGTATGTTTAACCTCAAAAACAGCTGGCAGGATGTGATTAACAAGTACCAATCACTGATTAGTCATTATTTCTTGGAAAACCTGTAAGAAAGCTTCTGGATCAATTACAAATTTCAGGGCTGTTATGACAACCATGAGATTTTCCTAAATGGTTTCTAGCTTAACAAATACAATGGGCCACACTCTGGATATCCTAGATTAGGAGGTAGGATCAGAACGCTGGGTTGGAAGTGGAAGTGTCAAACTTGCAATGACCTATTCACTACCCTCTCTTGTTTAGAATTGGGGCCCACCTTTCCTGTGGGAACAAGATCTGTTTTCATGGTCCACCGTCTCAGGTTAATGGAACCAGTGCATCTACAGTGGTGTGTTTTAGTTGTCACTGTCATCACAGTTTAAGAAAAAACAGCACCAAAAATCCCGATCCAGACAACTGATTCTTTCCTACTAGATCGTAGCTGGGGTGCCTTATAATTAACAGTTGATGAAGTAGCCTCCAAATATCCTCTTTCTCAGATTCAATCTAACAGGTCATCATGATTGATGGACAATCAGCAATAGCAAAAACAAGAGGGGAGACATGAGCACCAAGGGCAGGAATCTTGTATCCAGTCTGACCATGACAACACAGAATAGTGCTTGAAGTCTTCTACCATGCCTGTGTAGAAGGTGAAGAAAGATGTCTTGGCCTCCACCACAGCAACTGTGAAGTCTTTAGCAGCAGAAATATTCCTGATAATATTTCTAGCTAATCTAGCCTAGCTAATCTACCTTGCCCCCACCATCAGTCTTCTATGTGCTGTTCACAAACACGTACAGGTTTTCATATAATAGCTGTCAGAGGCTTGTATTTGCATAAATAGGCTTGTTTGTGCAAGAACATGAATTGTCACTGGAAATTACAATACAATGGAACTTCACTGACCAGTCATACAAGTCAAAAAAACAAATACTGAATAGAAAATAAATAATCACACCAAAAAAATCTGTGAGTAATCCATAGTCTGAAATTCATTTACATATCATAACACCTGCAACTTCCCCCATGATTACCTGCTCTCCATTGCTGTTTGTTTACAGGAGGTGAACAACACTATAGAAATTACCACTAAGTTATGCAGTAGATTTGCCCAGAACATTTCCGTTACTCTTGGCCTTCTGATTGCAGATGAGGTTTGTTTGATCTTTAATGGAAAATTTCAGCATAACCCAGTGAGAACTTGAGGCATTCCTTACAGTTCCTGTTTACAATTGCTAATGCTTACCAACCATTTAATAAAGGTTTCCCTGATGAAGAGCAAACGGCTCTCAACAATATCAATGGGCCAACTGTCTCTCTTTGGTATGCAACAAATTGAAGGCAAAATAATTCACTTTACAGATGTGACTAAGGGTTGGTCTACACTTGAAAGTTACTCTGGAACTCTGGGAATTTAAAGTGTGATCGCTGTTTCTGAATAACTCCATGTGTTTGCATAATTCACTTATGCAAAAGCAAGAGAGTGTCTCGCCTCTGTGTAACTTAACCCACTTTGAAACTGCTTTTGGGACCCAGGATTATGCTTGTGGAACACCAGAAAAATAAGAATGATGCCGCAAATAGCAGGACTGATGACAAGCCTTCATTGACCAAGCTGAGCCACCTGTACAGTTGAAACAGAGGAAGAGTAATTTAAATGGGGAAGAGTAATTAGACTAAGTTTTCAGCTTTAGTAACAGAGTGATATTTAGGGACAATGCTAAAGATTTTGTTAATTCATGCATTTTATGTTGGCCATGCCCTTTTAAGGGAATTCTGTTTCCTTAGGTTAGAAAACTAAAAAATCCTTCATATATTAGGCATCTCTTAACTGCTTGAAATAGGATTTAGACATAATGTCAGATTCAAACACCATACTAGACTTTCCAAAACAAATAAAAGAGCTACCATCTGAACAAAAAGAATAATCTTACAATTCATGGAAGCAACTGGCTGCAGCATCACCTGCTTGCCATAATTCAAGAGATTTTCCATGTCTGTATTCACTCTGGGTGGGTTTGGGAAGAAAATGTTCATGTAACACTTTGAACAAAACCTACTCCAGGAAAATTTTGAAAAAGACAAATGGGCAGAGGAGAAGAAAAAAGGCAGAAAGAAGTAATTTAAAATATGATTCCATATCAAAGTATTTATTATACAAATAGGAACATTGAATAAGGTAAGAAAACAAGGCATTCTGTCGTTGATTTGACTGAAACACAAGGAAACCGTACCATAGGTTTTGGATGGAACTGTAGAATTACACAATCCATTCTCTACTCCCAAACAAGAAATTAAGAGTGTTTTCATCAGACTTCATATACTGACTCACAGACTTTGAGACTGGAAGGGATCATCTAGTCTGACCTGCACATTGCAGGCCAAGGCCACAGAATCTCGCCCACCCACTTCTGTAACAGACCCATATCCTCTGGCTGAATTACTGAAATCCTCAAATCATGATTTAAAGACCTCATGTTACAGAGAATCAATCCACCATTTAGACTAGTTTAAATCTGCAAGTGACCCATGCCTCATGCTGCAAATGAAGGTGAAAAACCCACAGGGTCTCTGTCAATCTGACCCAGGGGGAAATTTCCTCCCAACCCCAAATAGGGCAAACTCTCAGAGCCAAGAATCATGCCATTTCATGCATCAACGTTAGCAATACAATGAAAGATAGAATATAACCAAAGAAGCATTCTATGCAGGCAAAATGAGGCAAACTACATTATTTATGGGGATAACATCCATTTGCTAATGCACATCAGTTGCACATGTGCACTAAGACCACTCTGATATGCTGGACATTTGCTGTCTGTTATAGCTAACTAAAAATGAATAAAGTTTGATCCTTTTATATTTGGCTTGTGTTACAGCTACTTCAACCCAGCATGCAGAGTTCTTACTCACACACAACTTCAATGGAACAACTCGTGTGAGTAACTTTGCACCAGCATGAATCGGGGCTCCACAATCTGGCCTTTAGCGTGGGAACACATTTCCTAGATATAACACCCCATGGTGCAGGCAAATTGAGTTCAAATTCTTTCGTGTAATAAGAGATGAAGAGTTTGCAGCAAGTATCTTGGCAAGTTTTGCTTTCTCACCTGAGGCCCCCCCGGGGAGAGAGAGAGAACAAGTGCAACTGAGCACACACATACATACACAATATTGACAAAAGAGGGAAGACTTTCTCAAGTCGGCAACATTGTCCGTGTCCTGACTATTGATTTGTACATTCAGAGTGCCTGTCATGCAAGTGAAATAGGATAAAACTAACTGCATGGTATTAGCAAAAGCCTCACTGAAAGAGCATCAGCTCACTCAATGAAGAAACAGTAAGCTAACTGTTAGGGAGACACTGACAATAAGTTGCATTAGTAACCAAGATCAAGCAATGTTTGTTAAATGAGTGGTTTTATCAAGTATGCAGAGTTTTGTTGAAGATGTCACTTGGCTTGGACAGCAAAATAAAAGTGGAATTGATCAGTTTCTAGTTCCCAGAGCATACAGCTGCTTCATCTGAATTCGCAACATTTCAGGGGAATCCCTCAAAGATAATTTTCACTGAATTTTATTTTTAATTATGATTATATTTCTATTTGTATTATACTTTGTAAATCTCCTTGCATTGCACAGAAATCGGAAGTTAGCCACATTCCTTGCGTCGCAACATTCTATTCTTTCTGGCAGGCTAATTATTGTTCTACAGCAGGGGTGGCCAAACTTACTGACCCTCCGAGTCACATACGATAATCTTCAGAAGTTTGAGAGCCGGATGCCACTGCTGGGGCTTCCGCCCTGCAGGGCACGTCTGCCGGGGCTCGGGGCTTCTGCCCAAAGACCCCCCTCCCCGCAGGGCAGAAGCCCCTAGCCCCACCACCCTGCCACAGGGCAGAAGCCCTGAGCTTCCCCTCCCCCAGTCTGGTAGGTGAAGAATGGGGGAAGGGGGGTAATGTGCCATGGGGGCTCCACGAGCTGCACTTTAGCTGTAAAAGAGCCATAGGAGCCAGAGCTGTGACCCATTATACTACTTACTCCACTCTTGTGTCAACATTATCATCTCCCCACGTTTCTCTCTCTCAAATCACAAACTAGAATTTGAGCATAAGACATAGATAGTGTCCCTTTGAAAAGCTTTGCACTGAAAAATGTGCTTCAGGGGCATGTTATTTGGGCAATCCTCTCTCTTGGGGTCAGGATGGTGCCTGAGATCATTAACCCATCAAGTGGTGAAAGCCTAGAAAGATGAAGTTCCATTCTTGCAATTGCTGATACAAATGGACTTGCAAGCCCTGGCTCAAGAGGGCAGCAAGCATCTTTGCAACAACAAAGATCCAGTTTTTGTTACCAGCTGGTCAACAGGAGGTCAACGTATGTAAGTAACCACATACTTCAGTGTGATTTCCTAGAAACTTAAATTACATATTAAAAAACAAAGAGGACATTTCAGGGTTGGAACTGTTTGGCTAGGCACTGCTGGAACATACTGCCTCTCATAAACTTGTCAGGTTCCAAGGCAGATCATCCTCCCCCCTATGAATCTTAGGAGCTGTCCAGCTTTTGCCTTAGAAGGTGTCCATGGGAATAAGAACCCTTGCTTCCTTTACTGTGCAGTTTATAAGATAGGCCATGAAGGCAAGGACTCCTCTAGGATCCTATCTCACTTCACTGTATATATTTATTATGGGCTCAGACTAAAGGCCATTGAAGTTAATAGAAAGATTCCCATTGACTTCAATAAGGCTTGGATCAGGACCCATATTACTCAATATGTAGATAAGTTAGGCTTTACTGTGTACGCATGTAAGACTCTCTTTATTCCAAAGAGCTCTAAAAAGAGAAAAGATGTATCATTTGTACTACTCATATATGAAACCTTGTTCGTAACCCAGTCAAATAAAAAACAATGGTCACCAGAACACTCAAGTGCATTTCGCCATGAGGACTGTTTCCACCACAAACTTCAGCTTGCTACCCTCATTCCTTTCCACAGCTGCTCAGAAAAGCAGATATATAAATAAAGGGTTTCCCCACCACAATGCACAAACGTCTGAACCATTTTAGTTCAAATCTTCCAAATAAAATTTGCCCTCAGGCAGGGTCCAAGCCTAGGAAATTTCAGCCTGAAATGTGAAGAAAGAAAGAAAAAAAACTTTATAAGTTTATAAGCATCTGAAAACAGGGGGTTAAAACAGAAACCCTTACACAGCCTTCCATTCCCATGGGATTTGCCACAGACTCCACCCTTTGCTTTCAAATTGTGCTCAGGTATGTGAACTTTAATATTTTATATGTGACAAGAGCCTCAGTTGGTGTAAGCCTGCATAGCTCCACCCTGTGTTTCTAGTCCGCATGCTTTCAGAGGGCAACTTCCAAACCCAAACTGACCATACACGGATGCAATATTGCCTGCCTGAGCGTGAACACAGCCTGGAACAACTTAAGAGATGTGATTGGCTTCAGTCATCTCAGTGAGGTGTCAGTTCTGAAATGTAATGAACTGCCTTTCATATCTTCCCCAGGTACCAACATCCTTAACTGTCCCCTATTCAATAACCAAACCTCCATCTTCCCCCAACCAACAGGTTTCTCCATCATGCGGCCAGGCGACCCTAATCCACTCAATGGGAAGGAGTTTCCCATGGGTTGGAAGTGCTGGATCTGGCAAAGCTCAGTCAGGCTATAGCGATGGTCATGTGCCTTCCCCTGAATATTCTAGTGCTCTCAGTGGGTGGAAGGGCTGTGGCCTCCTGATTAGCAGCCCTCTGAAGATGGGGAACTAGCCACAGACTGGAGGGGAGGTCATCAGTGCTCCCCCTCCTCATGAGGGCTTCTAAGGTAAGAGGGGCAGCCAGAAACTGGAGGCTAGATGTCAGGAAATGGAGGGATGAGAGGTGTGGGATGGGGGGTCCTCTGGGCAGCAGTCACCTCTGAAGGAGGGCACGTGGTTCTGGAATCCTCACCTCCCACATGGGCCTCGCTAGCACACTGTAGGTCTCTCCTGTTGAAAGCAACAGGGAACTGGGTAGCAACTGCTCCCCAGCCAGCTCTCAGACCGAATGGCTAGACTGAGTCACATAGGGCTCCAGCCATTTGCACACAAGGCTGGTAGGTAGCAGGTAGAGCTCTGCCTGTTACACCTGGCCAGGGACTGGGTCGTCTATCACAAAATGTAGCAATTGCGATTGGCTACCTTTTCCCAGGAGGTGGGTGAATGTGAAAGAACAGACAAATCAGATAGGATTTCCCTTGTAGACCAGGGGTTTTCCCGACTGATCACTAAAAGGGTCTGAAAATTCTTAGTCTGTGCCCTAGTCTACACTTGGGACATATGTCAGTATATAACTATGTTGCTCAGGCATATGGAAAATCCATACCCCGAGCGATGCAGTTATACCAGCCAAACTCAGGGTATAGACAGCGCTGTTGACGGGAGGGCTTCTTCCTTCAATGTAGCTACCACCTCTCAGGGAGGTGGAGTTCCTATGCCAATGGGTGAAACTCTCCCATCAGCGTAGGTAGTGTCTTCGCTGCCAAGTTTTTTCCCCAAAAGTTACACCACTTTTAATGAAGAGCTTTAAACAAACTGCTGTTGCACATCCACACTGTGCTCCCTTGTGTTGGCAGAGTGCATCCACACGAGCAGCTCTTGCATCAGCATAGAGAGCAGTGCACTGCGGGTAGCTATCCCATTGTGCGATTGGCCGCAGGGTGTTTTGGGAAGGGTTTGCAGTGCCTCGTGGGGCAGGTACAGCAATACATGATGCAGGTTTCTCAATCCCACCATTCCATGGGCATCCTACTAGATTGCCAGCCACTTTTCAACTGAAGTGGGTGGGGGAGCATGTGAGACTGGGAGCATGTGTGTATGGGGTGTGGGGGAGACAGACAGTGTGTGTTGGGGGAGCATGAGTGGGTCGGCATGCTGTCTCTATGTCCAGACAGCCACTGAAAGCAACCTGTCCTGAGGAAGAGGGAGGGGGAAACCCCAACATCAGCCCTCGCCTCCCTCCCTGGCTCTGCACAACCATCGAGCTCTCTCTCTCTCTCTCTCTCTCTCTCTCTCTCTCTCACACACACACACACACACACACACACACACAGGGGCTGTCAGAACTGGAGCTTTGAAAGGGGAGGGGTGCATGTCTGCAGAGTTCAAAACAATGAGCAGAGCTGTCACCGCAGGCATTGTGGGACACCTCCGGAGGCCATTTACAGCGATAAAAGCAAGTGAGGTGTTTACACTGGCACTCTGCTGATAAAACCTTTGCGCAAAAAGCCTTATCATTCTCCTGGAGGTGGTTTTATCACAGCACTGCAACTGAGGAGTTTCCTCCAAAAAGTGGCTTTGCAGTGCGTACACCTCTGCAGTTTCATCACCAAAAGCTGCCTTTTGGCAAATAAACTTGGCCGTGTAGATGAGGCCTAAGTGTTACAGCAGTGCCGCTGTGGTGCTGTACATTTAGACAAGCCCTTGGACAAAAAGCTGTAGCATTGGCAGGCTTATTTAAATGCTGGGAAAGATCAAAGAGGTAACAAACTCTTCTGGAACAGTAATAGGGGGAGAACTTTAACAACTTCAAAATAAACTGGTTTACCAGCACATCCAGTTCTGGTTTGGCAGTAAAAATTCCTTTATACTATAAATGATTGTTTCTTGGAAAAAATCAGTCCTTGATGTTATAAAAAGGAGAAACTACTCTTGACTCATTCCTGAGTAACTCACAGGGGATGGGTCTATGAGGTAAGTACAATGAGCCACTCAGCAACAGTGACCACAGCATAATTAAGTGTGACATCCTCTCTGGAGAAATTCATAGCATTTGTTAATACTGAGATACTATGCCAAGAAGGCTGGAAGGGATTTTCTGAAAATAAGAAAGTTAGCTAAAACTGCATGAAGTTAGGAAATTAACATGTTTAGGATCCACATGAAATACTCTTTGTGCCAATTTAACTTCTGATATAAGGGCACGCAGCAAAGGGCGTCCCTCTGACTTCAGTTGAAGGTGTACCCTTTAACCCAGGGCTGATGTAATCCTACCAGATTCGCAGAAGGTTGCAATACTTAAACAAAAAATTGAATTCAAAATGGGAGGGAAAAAGCTGTGATTAAAATTGCTAGTTATAAGAGTTACTGTATCTTTTTAACTTTACTACTTAAATAACTGACCCTTTTCTAACAGGGCTGCTTTTATAGGCAACACATGTCAGATACTGTACATCTGCATTAGTCCCTCTCTACACTGACTTAAAAACAAAAAAGACAGTTGAAATATTTTGATGAGTTCCCCCCTCCCATTCTAAAAAAGAAGAACTAACCTTCAGTTGGGAGGAATGAAGAAAGGAGAAAGTGCCACATCCAAAAATTGTTAGAAAACTATTGAGTACTTTATACAGCTAGATAACCCAATCTTCCTTTGATCTTTCTACAATAGTTTGGCTATGGGGAAGCATATTATTTGATACACTGATTGTAATCTATCTAGATTGACATAGCCTGGCCACTTCCAGCTATATCCTTTGAATGGAAGGTGCCCATAAGAAGCTGGATTTTTAATATTTTACACACACACACACACACACACACACTTCAGCTCTATGACAGTACATCAGAACAAAAATATAATGAAAAAAGAATGGGGGAAGGCAAGGAAGAACATTACCATCTCTCCTTTGGAAAAGAAAATATTTTGTAAGTGTTTTCAATATTCTTAAATTCTTTAGCTTGATGTTTTCTAATTCAAAAAATCCATTTCATTTTCATAGCAGGGATTGGTTTATATGTTTATACAGCACAAAGGTCCTCTGATTCTGAGTGGGACCTTTATGCACTACCTCAATAAAAAAAACCAAAAACACATAGTACATTTGAAACCCTTTCCACTGGTTTTCTCATATAATCAGATCTGTATAAACCTTACTAAAATATATATCTCATAAATAGTGTCCTTGTGTCAGAAGACAGCTCACTAAGTCCCTATATCTTTTGAAACAGAATGTTCTAAAATGCAATGTTGCAAAAATATCTACAGTACTGCTCAGGGTCAACCTCAGAGCCCAGTGGATATAGTGTACTTGGATTTTCAAAAAGCCTTTGACAAGGTCTCTCACCAAAGGCTCTGAAGCAAAGTAAGCTGTCATGGGATAAGAGGGAAGGTCCTGGCATGGATCTGTAACTGGTTAAAAGATAAGGAGTACATGTGGCACCTTAGAGACTAACCAATTTACTTGAGCATAAGCTTTCGTGAGCTACAGCTCACTCGATGAAGTGAGCTGTAGCTCATGAAAGCTTATGCTCAATTAAATTTGTTAGTCTCTAAGGTGCTACACATACTCCTTTTCTTTTTGTGGATACAGACGAACACGGCTGCTACTCTGAAACCTGGTTAAAAGATAGGAAACCAAAGGTAGGAATAAATGGTCAGTTTTCAGAATGGAGAAAGGTAAATGGTGGTGTCCCCCGGGGTTCATACTGGGACCAGTACTGTTCAATATATTCATAAATGATCTGGAAAACAGGTAAACAGCGAGGTGGCAAAATCTGCAGATGATACAAAACTACTTAAGATAGTGAAGTCCAAAGCAGACTCTGAAGAGTTACAAAGGGATCTCACAAAACTGGGTGATTGGACAACAAAATGGCAGATGAAATTCAATGTTGATAAATGCAAAGTTTTTTAGTGTGTATTACAATCCCAACTATACACATAAAATGATGGGGTCTAAATTAGCTGTTACCACTCAAGCAAGATCTTGGCGTCATCCATAGATTCATAGGTAGATTCACAGATATTTAGGTCAGAAGGGACCATTATGATCATCTAGTCTGACATCCTGCACAACGCAGGCCACGGAATTTCACCCACCACTCCTGCGAAAAACCTCTCACCTATGTCTGAGCTATTGAAGTCCTCAAATTGTGGTTTAAAGACTTCAAGGAGCAGAGAATCCTCCAGCAAGTGACCCGTGCCCCATGCTACAGAGGAAGGCAAAAAACCTCCAGGGTCTCTTCCAATCTGCCCTGGAGGAAAATTCCTTCCCGACCCCAAATATGGTGATCAGCTAAACCCTGAGCATATGGGCAAGATTCACCAGCCAGATACTACAGAAAATTCTTTCCTGGGTAACTCAGATCCCACCCCATCTAATATCCCATCACAGGCCATTGGGCCTATTTACCATGAATATTTAATTACCAAAACCATGTTATCCCATCATACCATCTCCTCCATAAACTTATCGAGTTTAATCTTAAAGCCAGATAGATCTTTTGCCCCCACTACTTCCCTTGGAAGGCTATTCCAAAACTTCACTCCTCCGATGGTTAGGAACCTTCGTCTAATTTCAAGTCTAAACTTCCCAATGACCATTGTGGATAGTTCTCTGAAAACATCCACTCAATGTGCAGCAGCAGTCAAAAAAAGCTAACAATGTTGGGAATCATTAGGAAAGGGCTAGATAATAAGACAGAAAAATCACATTGCCTCTATATAAATCCATTGTACGCCCACATCTTAAATACTACATGCAGATATAGTCGTCCCATCTCAAAAAATATATATTGGAATTGGAAAAGGTACAGAAAAGGGAAAAAAAACAAGTAGGGTATGGAACAGCTTCCGTATGAGGAGAGAATAATAAGACTGGGACTTGGAAAAGAGACGACTAAGGGGGGATGTGATAGAGGTCTATCAAATCATGATTGGTGTGGAGAAAGTAAATAAGGAACTGTTATTTACTCCTTCTCATAACACAAGAACTAGGGTCACCCAATGAAATTAATAGGCAGCAGATTTAAACCAAAGAAAAAGTAGTACTTCTTCACACAATGCACAGTCAACCTGTAGAACTCTTTGCCTGAGGATCTTGTGAAGGCCAAGACTATAACAGGGTTCAAAAAAGAACTAGATAAATTAATGGAGGATAGGTCCATCAATGGCTATTAACCAGGATGGGTAGGGATGGTGTCCCTAGCCTCTGTTTACCAGAAGCTGGGAATGGGTGACAGGGAATGGATTTGTCATACATATAAAGAGAAGGGTAACAACTTTTATATATACAGTAACATCAAATCCCTCCTGGCCAGAGGTACAGAATCACTTACCTGTAAGGGGTTAATCAGTTCCATTAACCTAGTTGGCACCTGACCAGAAGGACCAATGGGGAAAGAAGATACTTTCAAATGGGGGGGGGGAGGGAGAGGGGAAGAGGTTTTGTTTGTGCTCTCTGTGTGTTCCCTCTCAAGACAAAGAGAGAGACCAAGCAAGTAATCCATCTTCTACTGAAATGACACATCTAAAATTACAGAAATTGTAATAGCAAGGAAATGCATTAGGTTATCTTTTGTTTTAGCTTGTGAATTTTCCCTATGCTAAGAGGGAGGTTTATTCCTGTGGTTTCTGTAACTTTGAAGTTTTGCCTAGTTTCTGTGTTTTAAATCTTATTACCCTGTAAAATTACCTTCCATTCTGATTTTAGAGGTGCTTTTTTTACTTTTTTCTTTATAATAAAGTACTGCTTTTAAGAACCTGATGGGTTTTTAGTATCCTAAAAACCCAAGTGTCTGGTCTCTGCTCACCTTGTTTACCTATTTGATTGGTATAGCATTCTCAAGCCTACCCAGGAAAGAGGGCTTGGGGCGATATTTTGGGGAAACAGGAACTCCAAGTGGTCCTTTTCCTGACTCTTTGTCTAACTCACGTGGTGGCAGCAATACTGTCCAAGGACAAGGAAGAATTTGTGCCTTGGGGAAGTTTTTAACCTAACTTGGTAGAATTAAGCTTAGGGGGTCTTTCATGCGGGTCCCCACATCTGTACCCCAGAGTTCAGAGTGGGGAAGTAATTCTGAGAGGATCACTTGATGATTACCTGTTCTGTTAATTTTCTCTGAAGCACCTGGCACTGGCCACTGTCAGAAGACAGGATACTGGGCTAGATGGACCTTTGCTCTGACCCAGTATGGACGTTCTTATGTTCAACCTGCTTCTCACAGCAGACATGTATCAACATGAGGAAGAAACAATTACTTACCTTACTGGAACTGTGGTTCTTCAAGATGCACGGTCCAGTCTCAGTGCCCATGTGAACCATGTGCTCAAGTATAGATTCTTTTGACCAATAGTGTCTATTGAGTGTCGTGCTTGAGCCATGAGTATCCTGATGCCTCCAGCTGAGCACCTGGGGGGGTACCTGCAACTGCCCCTCAGTCCCTTCATCAATACAGAATACTGTAAAGGTAAGTATGACCTAAAGAGCAACCCTATGCAAGAAGCCAAGGGGCTCTGTGCTATCTAGCAGTAAGCCTCAGCGGACCCAACCAGCTCAGTATACTCCAACTCATTGTTGCCAGAATCTGTGTCTAAAAGGTGTTATGCAAGGTATCAAATGTGAATTGGTAACACACTGGCTCATTAATATTATTGCCTGATGTATGTACAAAGAATGTACAGAAAATTACAAATATGTGCTGAAAATTATGTCAGTAAAATGTGTGGCAGGCAGAGCATAAATTACACTACTCTAGACAAAGGAATTTGCTTGTGCCTTCTTGAATGTGTCTCCTTTGTAAATCAAGCCAAGGATGGCCAGAAAGACAATGGGTGAAGGAGATTGCCAGGACATCATTTGCATTGTAAAAAGAAACAGCAGGGAACGAACCAGCATGGAGCCTACATCAGACAGCCTACAATCCTGGCAGTTACAGGCCGGTAAGTCTAACTTCAGTACCAGGCAAATTGGTTGAAACTATAGTAAAGGACAGAATTATCAGACACATAGATGAACATGATATGTTAGGGAAGATCAACACGGCTTTTGTAAAGGGAAATATGCTTTACCATTTTATTAGAATTCTTTGAAAGGGTTGACAAACGTGGACAAGGATGATTCAGTGAATATAGTGTACTTGGATTTTCAGAAAGCCTTTGACAAGATCCCTCACAAAAGCTCTTAAGCAAACTAGGCAGTAATGTGATAGGAGCATCCCATTGTTCTTACCGTGGAAAATTACAGCAACAGGATGGAGTTTGGAGTCACATGGGCAAGTCACATGGCCATGCATGCCCAACCCAAAACATAACCCCAAACTGGTAGCTATTCTTTTAGAAGATATACCAAGCCAGCCACAAAAGTAAACTCCTCTTTCGCCACACTGGCTAACAAGAAAACAAAGGCAGTTTCCTCAGGCATTCCAGTTCTTATATCACCACTGAATTCAGAGATGAGTGGTTCTTTACAACCCTTCTTATCCCAAAGGACCAGCCACACACCCAGGTCAATATATAACTTAGATCTTACCTAAAAATCACACTAGTGCCATTCTAAGAAAGAAAGAATTGGCTAAAGGAATCAATTACACACAGTAATGGCAAAATTCTTGGTTCAGGCTTGTAGCAGTGCTGGAATAAACTGCTGGCTTAAGTCAAGTCTCTGGAGTACATCCACAGCTTGGATGGGTCATTCAGTCCTTTGTTCAGAGCTTCAGTTTGTAGCAAAGTTCCTCCAGAGGTAAGAAGCAGGACTGAAGACCAAATGGAGGTGTTTCCAGGGCATTTTATAACTTTTGCCATGTGGAGGGCATCCCATTGTTCTTACTGTGGAAAATTACAGCAACAAGATGGAGTTTGGAGTCACATGGGCATCTCCCATGGTCCACTGCCAATTAAATGTTCTTTCAATGGGCCACTCAATTTGAGTAGTCCCTCCAAGATGTGCTGGCTAATTACTTTGTGGGCGTTACCCCAGGAGCAAACATTTGAAATTCAGGTAGAGCACCAATACTCATAATTTTAAATACAAAAATGATACATGCATTCTTTGTACAAGATTTGCTGCAAATATATAATAGTGGTTGCAACAATGATCTATATGGTTAAATTGTAACCAGATAACGTCACACCTCTCTATAGACATTTCAACCTAGGATAGTTTCTCAGGTCTGCCACCTAAAAAGAATGGCTTACGTGTGGAAATCTCCCTTACCTCCTATGCAATGAAGACCAATGCAAAGAATTCATTTAGCTTCTCCACAACCACCTTGTCTTCCTTGAGTGCTCCTTTAGTACCTCAATCACTCAGTGGCCAGATTGTTTGGCAGGCTTCCTACTTTCGATGTACTTTTTAAAAAATTGCTGTTCGTTTTTGTGTCTTGCTAGTTGCTCTTCAAATTCTTTTTTTGGCTTGCCTAATTGTAGTTTTACACTTGACTTGCCAGATTTTATGTTCCTTTCCATTTTCCTCCATTTTTAAAATGCCTTTTTGTCTCGAACCACTCTTTTTACTTTTGTTTGGCTATCATGGTGTTTTTTGGTCCTCTTACTATTTCTTTTCATTTGGATTCTATAGTCTGAACATCTATTACGGTGTTCTTAAGAAGTTTCAATGCAGCTTGCAGACATTTCACTCTTGTGACTGTTCCTTTTAATTTCCATTGAACTAGCCTCAGCATTTTTATATAGTTCCCTTTTTTGAAGTTAAATGCTACTGTGGTGGGTTTCTTTGGCACTTCCGCCCCACCCCAAGGATGTTAAATTTAATTACATTATTGTGGCTATTACCAAGTGGTTCAGCTAGATCCACCTCTTGGACCAGACCCTGCACGCCATTTAGGACCAAATGAAGAATTGCCTAAGGGATGTGTCTATCCAAACAGTGTGCTCCTCAACACCTTTATGGTTTTCCCCAGCTCTTAGTTTAAAAATTCCTCTACAACCGTTTTAATTTTACACACCAACAATCTTGTTTCATTTTAGTGTAGGTGGAGCCCATCCTTGCAATTTAGGCTCCTCCTTTCCCCAAAGGTTCCCCAGTCTACAATAAACCTAATCCCTCCTCCCAACACCATCATTTTATCCATGCATTGAGATCCTGCAGTTCTGCCTGTCTAACTGGCCCTGCACATGAAACTGGAAGCATTTCAGATAATGTTGTCATGGAGGTCCTGTACTTCAATCTCTTACTTAGCAGCCTAAATTGAACCTCCAGGATCTCTCTCCTGCCTTTCCCTATATCACTGGTACCTATATGTACCACAACCACTAGCTTCTCCCCAGCACTGCACATAAGTCTGTCTACATGTCTCAAGAGGTCCACAACCTTTGCACCCAGTAGGCAATTCACCAGGAGGTTTTCCTGGTCATCAAAAAACCCAACTATCTATATTTCTAATAATTGAATCCCCCATTACCATTCCATCCCTCTTCCTAATAACAGGGGTCTTCTTTCTTGGAGAGGTATCCACAGTGCGAAAGGATACCATGACATCATCTGGAAGGAGTGTCCCAAATATGGGATTGTTTCCCTCCACTCCAGCCTGGGTGTTCTCCTTCCTTGAGACTTTCATCCTCCTCAACAGCACAGAGGCTGTCAGACTGGGGATAGGACCACTCTGCTGTGTATGGCAAAGTCTCGTGTATGTACCTCTCTGTTTCCATTAGCTTCTGTAGTTCAGACACTCTGGTCTCAAGAGCCTGTACTCGGTCTCTAGGGGCCATGAACTGCTTGCACTGAATGCACACATATGCCACCTGCCCACAAGGCAGCTAATCATACAGGCTGCATTCAGTACAATATAAAGTGGTTAGGCCCCACTTTGCCACTGAACTTCTGCCTGCATTACTTTCACTCTTGCAGGGGTTCTTTGTTTATTTGTTCTTTGCGTGTGTGTGTAGTTTTTCATTTGTTTGTTTTTGAGGGGGGGCAGTTATTGGCTTAAGTTTTTGGCTTAAGTTTATTAGGTATGTCTGGCTCTCATGCTCCCTCTCTCAACTCCCTTATAACGCTCCCTGGAGTTCGTATTGACTTTGGTTTGTCTACTTTTAGACCTGGAAAGGTGAAAAGTTGCAGAGACTGCTAAACAGACTCAGTTACCTGTGGAGACAACTTTCCGCAAATGATCCAATGGTCTAAGTATGGATAAACCTAGAGCCGTTTTCTCCTCAGGAAAGCTGCCATTACCACTAGCTATTCTGTGGAATACTCAACTGGCAGTGGAAATTGCACACTTGAAATCTCAGACCCTTTCTGTGGGCAGGGTGAACTGCTATCTGGAAATGAGCATGCTAGAGGGCAAAAGCTGGCCATCAGCCAAGGTGATCTAGGGTTGGAATCATCTGTGCCAGAGTTACCATCCAGAACTTGAATTTGCAAACTGAAGGGTTTGTTTGTCTTAGGTCCAGAAGAGGGCACCAAACCCCTTTCTTTTGGGGAATTAGAAAGTAAGGAATTTAAAATCCCCTCCTGCTCCATGTTCTGCTACCTCTTCCACTGCTCTGAGAATTAGAAGTGACTGCACCTCCTGCTAGAGCACGCTGTTGTCAGAGGGGTCCCTGAAAAGGAACCAGGAAGGTGGGTGGGGTTTGGGGAGGGACTGATATTGGGTGGAATAGCCCTCCTCTACAATTTCCAGGGCTCAGTAGTCCATCATGATGATGGTCCAAACCCCACAAAAATAAAATAAATGACTCCCAAATGGAGGGAATATAAAGAGGAAAATCCAACAGAATTTGTACCCAATTCACGAGGAAGGAGTCAAATCTGCTGCCTTGATGATGACGAGAGCTGAGGTGCAGACATGGCAATGGATGCAGAGGAGTTCCTTCTGTGGAATTTGTGGGGGTTTCTAGGTGGTTCAGGTTGCCAGTATGGCTTATTGACAGCCTCTGATGTGCTTTTGGCTTCAAGTGCTTCTGCTTTGGTGTAGGAGCACAGACTCATAAAGACCTCCATTTGCTGAGTCCTTCAGAGGGTATAAAGCTTCACCTGTTTTCAAACTGAAAAGTTCACATCCCTTAAATAGAAGATCCTCAGTTGCAATTTGTACCTCCTTGGGGATCCCTGATGACTTGAGACAAGAGGACCTCTCCATTGCTATTAAAGTGGCCACAGATCTGGAAGATGTATTAGAAGCACCAAGGACTGGTTGGGGCGGGGGGGGAGGTTAACATTCCATAAATTGAACTTCAGCAAGCCAAGACTTAAAATCCTCCCTTTTATCTTAGGAGTAAGATTTTGTCTGCAATTTTAGACATGAAATCCAAGTTCAAATAATCGTACTTTGCCAACGGGGCCTGGTTATTGGCAATTCTCATTTGGAGACTTGAGGTAAATATCTTTTCTAGCCAAACTTCTATTTTTTAGGTTCCTTGTCTTTTGGTATCACTTTTTGTTGACTTTTTCTGGACCTCTCATTCACCGCAGTGACAAATAATGACCCCCAAAGCCCTCAAAGCACTTGGCTGCAATGGTCTGCTCTTAGTGTTGGTGCCAGAGATTTGTGCTTTATTTCTCGTTTGAATTTATCTGGCTTAAATTGCCAGCCATTGGTTCTCATTTTGCCTTTCTCCACTAGATTTTTCTCTCTTTGTAGGTATTTATATATTGTAATCAAGTCATTACTCAATCTTCTTGTTGATAAGCTAAACAAGCTGAGCTCCTTAAGTCTTTCACCGTAAGGCATTTTTTTCTAGTCTTCAAACAATTTTTGTGACTCTTCTTTGCATCCTCTCTGATTTATGAGACTCCATCTTTTTATGCTGCATCTACAAGCTCTATGGAAATAATTGCACATCAGACATGGAAGGAACTGGGGCAAGACCGGATCATATTACCAGCTATCTTTTGCTCCTCCATCTCCACAGTAACAATTCTATACCAATAAAAAACACGGCTTCCAGTACCTCTGCATATATCTAGCTAAACTAAGTATTTATACTACCCATCATGGTGGTAACTGAGCAGGTCTTTTGAACTTTCTGATACTCTGTATAACATGTAGACTGTAGTAGCACCTAGAGGCCCCATCCAGGCCAAGGCCCCATCCAGGCTAAGGCCCCATTGTACTAGGTACTGTACAAACATACAGTAAAATGATTAAGTTGCGGGATGAAAAAGAGGCCCAGATTATGATCTCAATGACTCTAGTATATATCCAGAACCACTATACCGAAGATAGCGGAGTTATTCTGGATTTACACGAGTGTAACAGAGCAGAATCTGACCCATAATCTCTGACATAGCTGGGAGGAAGCCCAACATGGCTGTGCCACTCCTGATTTTTGAAGCCTTTGCATGCAGCACATGGACTATATTTTGTGCTTTCCTGATCAGAAACATAGGACAGACTCACAAAAATCAAAACAAGAAAGGGCAAATATTTTTCAGTAAGCAAATGCTGTGAACTAAGGCCTACAAACCAGTGCAGACCAGGGAAATCAGAAGACAGAGGGAGCCTACATTACTAAAGTTCAGAAGATTTTTTTTCCTCAGCTCCCTAATTCAGATTTTAAAATTAGACTATTTATTGCATTAGCATCAGTTCTTTGTTCAAAGAGCTCTTACTGAGCTTTAAAAGTGTGAGAAAAACAGCAAGGCCACAAAATGTTCCCAAATTACATTCAAATATGTACACTATCATCATTTATTAGGCACATTAATCTTCTAAGGAACTTTTCTGGCATTTAATTAACATGTGACAAGATACCAAAGTTAAGGGAAAATGCCACTATTTAGTACACTATCCATACACATTATTACAGCATTTGCAAAATTAAAGTTTCAAATGGATTTGTCTTTGTTTTAATGTGGCACTTGGGTGTGTATCTTCCGTCCTATTTTAAGGGTAAAACTGAGCCCACACTAGGTCATACGGTAACAAGGGGTAAAATTTTCTAATGCGCTTAAGTGACTTAGGAGCCCAACTTTCATTTTCGAATGAGACTTAGGCACTTTTTAAAGCTGTACCCAGGGGCTTTTTGCTGTTATACAGTGACCCATTGTTAGAATTCATTTTGGAATTCTCACTCTAGGAGTTTGAGCCCATTGAAGTCATCTATAAAGCAGTCTGGGCTGTGGAATTTCAGAAAGTCTGCACATTCTGCCTGCCCAGCATTTAAGCAGAAATAAGAGAAATAGTCTACAATTAATGTACAAATAATAAAGTCAAGAAGATTAAAAAATGCATCCAAGAATGAAGAGGTGGAGAAGAGCTATTATTTGAAGTAAACTGTCCCATCAAATCAGAGCTCCAGTTCCTTTACAGGCACAAATCCTGCTCCTTCCACAATAGATCTCAATCCTTACCTTTCCTGAAGTGTAAAAAACAAAAAACAAAAAAACCAAGTCACTGACTTCTCTTTCAGAGTATTTGCCACCTATCCTGCCCATTTATCTTTGGCTTCTGAAGCACGTCTTTCTAAACACTATCAGATGACAGAGTGTATGAGACAACCCTCAGTTTCTATCCAATCAGCTGGCGACATAATTTGATGGATTCTTTATAAGATAATACATTACGTTTTTGCTGCCAGATTGAATTCAGAACACACCACATGTTTTAAAATTCTCTGGTACTAAAGACAGTCTCCCTGGATTCCTCTTTGCATGTCGCATAATTTATGTCAAAGGCAATCACATTAGACTTTACTTCTCTTTTACTGCATCACGACTGGTATTTAAAATAAAGCACTGTCCACCAGGCATGTGAATACAAATAGTTAAAATATTTAATTTACTGAGTAACTATTACTAGGTGATAAACAAGAGTACAGAATAGAAAAAACACACCTTACACAGGTTTAATCAAAATCTGAACAACAATAAAAATATTGGAAGAACCAAAACTGACATAAATATATAGAAACAGAAGAACAACGTAAGATTTAGGTTGAACTATTTTCCTTACTTATGATCTTAAACAATGAGTCACCTTAGCCTCCCTCTTGGTCTAGAAGTTTGAAGAGGCCACCTTTTGCTGTCAGACACAGGTTGGCCTGCCTTTCATGCTCTGTCAGAGACAATGAAGCCATTTTACATTATTCACTCATCCCTTCAGTCCACTCACCAAAAGAGTCTGGGACTCTAACTCTGCTCTCAGCCAGAGATGTTCCATAACTAAGCCTTTTCATTCTCCCCAGGAGCTTCTAGAATCTGCTCTCTAAATTTCCACAGTAACAGCATACAGCTAACAATGGCAACTGCCATTCAACTTCACAGCATGCACCAGAAGACAGACAGAAAATCAGTCAAAGGAGAAAAACTAGAACTGTGCTACTGCTGTAGAAATCTGATCTGAATCAACAACACAACAGAACATACAAAAGTTGATTCTTAATATTGCAACTGCACAAATTTGGAAGGGTTTTGTTTGTGATTGTGTCCTTAACTAAACCCTGTACTTCTTTGGACAGGTCTTGAAACTATTCCTGCAAGTGGATTTGTAAGCTCAAGTTGAAATGCCAGTGATGACCTCTCACTCACCATATCCCCCCCACTCCAGTCCTCAACATGCCCCATGATATTCCTGTTTACCATCAGTCTCACCAGGAGCGATTATTATCCTTCTACCACTCCTGTGCCTGCTGGTTGGCTCGCTTCCCATCTGCTCTTTGGAAGGAGATGACTGGATGAAGCCACCAAGAATTGCCATTGCCCCACAAGGTCCTCTGAAGGGCTAGGAGGTGTCCCAGTTCTCCTCCCCATTCCTCACTAAGGACAATGGAAGAGAGAAACCCTCCCTCTCCTCCTGCTGCAGCAAACTCTGCACTAATCCCAGGGTCAAGGAGGGGCAAGCTGCATAAAGACCTAGTGTGGTACCTAGGGAACCTTAAGGTTCCTTTAACAACTACCTATGAGGTGTTACCTTCCTACTCCCCCTGCAGTCTTTTAGAGGTGAAGGGGAGTCAGACCACCTCCCGGCTTTGCCAGGAGACCTTTCCTGTCAGCCTCTCACGCTCTGGAAAGACAACTGGGAAGGAGCAGCCACACAGATTCCCCTTCCCCAAGACTAGGATGAGGAAAAGGTAGCCTCAAAAATAGCAGTGGCAAGTATGGAAGCCATGGGGCATGGTAGAGAGAGCTGGAGGGCAATCACACAGCAGTAGGCAGGAAGTTAGGCTATTTCCCAACTGCACAAACTTCCTCTGCCCCAGTTTGCAAAATGTAGCAAACTGCATATGTATCCAAGGACACTGAACAGCTTGCACTTAATAGTCACATGTTATATGCTCCTTAAAAAAGAAAAAATCATCTGTAGTCCTCTCCTTAAAGGGGAATGAACAAAATACATGACAAAAGTTTGCTTTACAAAGTTTCAGTTTACATACCACCTGATGAAGTCCATGCTCTATCACTTGGCTTTTTATTGCCTCGCTTCCCATTAGTTGTCCAGGATTATAAGCTCTTTGGGGCAACTGGAGTGGATCCAGAATCAACACCAGACTCACCTACAACAAGCATCTTGATCAACAATGATAAGCAAGACAAACACTTCAAGAGGAAAGTAGTACAATAAGGAAACCGTGGGGTAAACAGACACAGGGAGCTACTCTTGGTACTCTGGAGAGTAAACATGACCCGAGGACAATGAGAATACAGAATTTAAAGAATTAGGAATCTGAAAAAACAAACAGCTCAAACTGGAGCTAGCAGGGATTAAAAAGTATTAAATATGAACAGTTTGGCTAAATAACCACTAAGGGGAGGATACGATAACTATTTGAGTTTTTGAATAACGTTTACATCAAAGAGGGAGAGAAGTCAGTTAAGATGATACATGGGGATAGAACTAGGAGTAAGGGAGACCAGAAGAGACTGGAATGGTGGGCAGTATCAGTAGTAATTAACTTAAAGTCCTACTCCCAGGGAGAAAAGAAAACGAAAAAAAACATACAGCAGATAAAATGGCAGGAGCTTGTAACCAGACACCCCCATCCATATCATTAAAGGCCTGAGCCAAAGCCCACTAAAACCGATGGGAGTCTTTCTATAGATTTCAATGGCCTTTGAATCAGGCTCGAACATTTATTTTCATCTTGCCTTAATCTACTATGTAACCAAGTCCTACAGCTGCCTCAGGGAAGGTACAAGCTGTCCAGTCTCTCTCCTGAAGCAGGAGCATCCAGCATTGATGAGTTTTTCACATTCCCTGTCAAACTCTTATAATCCCTCCCACCTCACATTTCCAACAGACCTGTACCATTCTCTGTCATCACATTTTCTGTTATCACATCACATGACAATGGTTCCATGTCTAGTTGGCAGCGGGTATCAAGTGGAGAGCCCCAAGGGTTGGTCCTGGGGCCGGTTTTGTTCAATATCTTCATTAATCATCTGGAGGATGGCATGGATTGCATCCTCAGCAAGTTTGCAGATGACACTAAACTGGGAGGAGATGTAGATATGCTGGAGGGTAGGGATAGGATATAGAGGGACCTAGACAAATTAGAGGATTGGGCCAAAAGAAATCTGATGAGGTTCAACAAGGACAAGGGCAGAGTACTGCACTTAGGAAAGGAAGAATCCCATGCACCGCTACAGACTACGGCCCGAATGGCTAGGCAGCAGCTCTGCAGAAAAGGACCTAGCAGTTACAGTGGATGAGAAGCTGGATAAGTCAACAGTGTGCCCTTGTTGCCAAGAAGGCTAATGGCATTTTGGGATGTATAAGTAGGGACATTGCCAGCAGATCGAGGGATGTGATCATTCCCTTCTATTTGACATTGGTGAGGCCTCATCTCGAGTACTGTGTCCAGTTTTGGGCCCCACACTACAAGGAGGATGTGGAAAAATTGGAAAGCGTCCAGCGGAGGGCAACAAAAATTATTAGGGGACTGAAACACATGACTTATGAGGAGAGGCTGAGGGAACTGGGGATGTTTAGTCTTCAGAAGAGAAGAATGAGGGGGGATTTGATAGCTGCTTTCAACTACCGGAAAGGGGGTTCCAAAGAGGATGGATCTAGACTGTTCTCCGTGGTAGCAGAGGACAGAACAAGGACTAATGGTCTCAAGTTGCAGTGGGGGAGGTTTAGGTTGGATATTAGGAAAAACTTTTTCACTAGGAGGGTAGTGAAGCACTGGAATGGGTTACCTAGGGAGGTGGCGGAATCCCCTTCCTTTGAGGTTTTTAAGGTCAGGCCTGACAAAGCCCTGGCTGGGATGATTATTTGGGGATTGGTCCTGCTTTGAGCAGCGGGTTGGACAGGAGGATCTCCTGAGATCCCTTCCAACCCTGATATTCTATGATTTTAATCCATCTTTCACTTCTGACACACATGACCAGAGTGGGAAACTGAGTTTGGGTCAAGGGAGTGTTCCTTGTTCTCTAGTGTGCAATCCCTGCCCCGACTTGTATTTGGCTCCCTGAGCTGGCCTGGTGTCATAACAGACTGATAAATAGTTGTGTCACCCCTGCCCACCTTGCAATGCTTTGGCTGAAGCAGCTCCCACCTGGGCTGCTCACAGACAGCCTTCTAGCGTGCAAGGCACACCCTGAGCATGTGTGGGTAACTGTGACCTGCCAGCCACACTTGGTTTATGCTCTGGCTCTCACCAGCCTTGGTTATACTGCAAGATGACCCCAACACACCCCCAGTCTTAGATTTCCTCCCAGAAATGTATCTCCTGTATTGCTCAGCAACACTCCTGGACAGTAGAAGTTTATATAAAGTGCATTATTTCTTTAATAGAAATAATATGCAGACCCCTGCACGGTTATAAAATTTATATAATGTCAGGTCGCTGGTTGCAGGCGCCAGCACCCCATGCAGGCAGCTCCCCTAGCGTGGCTGTACCATCCCTAGCCCTGCCCTCACCAGCAGCTGTCCCTGGTCATGCTAGTGCATGCAAGCGGCTCACATGTTCCCAGATAGGAGAGACAGACTGCTGCATGGAAGGAACTCCTGTCCAGGGGCATGCAAGCTGCTTGCACACTGGCACAACCAGGGACAGCTACCAGTGAGCCTGGTGCCCACCCCAGGGGGCGGGGCTGGTGGTACAGCTACACCAGAGGAGCTGCCCATGTGGGGCTCTGGCTCCTGCGAGTGGCAGCCTGATATGCTGCTGCTTTCACCACAGCAGTTCCCAGTAGAGCCCTGCAGCTCCGTGGCTATCTGATTTATATCTGCATATCCGCATCCATGGACATACATTTTGTATCCGCACAGGGCTCTAAAAATACACACACAACTTGCTATCCTAAATGGAGTTTCCCCAAACACTTCAATTTGAACTCACTGGATAAGATAAAACAATAAAACTAGTTTATTAACTACAAAGAGATAAATGTTGAATACAAGTAATGAGGCATGAAAGTCAGAAATGGTTACAAGAAAAATAAAGATACAACAGGTGCCTAGCTTAACAAACTATGTTAAATTCAAAGCAAAGCTCTCTCAGCACATGCTTTCAGCAGTCTTACTGATCAAACTTCTTAGGTCAGGACCCCTTCTCCCAGAATCCAACTCATGCTTCCTTTGTTGCTTCAGGTGCTGCAAATGCAATGGTCAAGGGGAGAAAGATGGGTGCCTTGGGGTGTTTACCCCTCCTTTGTATAGTTACAGTCCCACCTTGAAAAACATTTCCAGCGGTGTTCCAGGAGACAAAAAGTCTATGGGAAAGGATGTTCCCTGCTGCTTTTTCCTCATCAGTTTGAGCTTCAGAAGCTGGGAATGAGCGACAGGAGATAGATCACTTGATGATTACCTGTTCTGTTCATTCCCTCTGGGGCACCTGGCACTGGCCACTGTTGGCAGACAGGAAACTGGGCTAGATGGACCTTTGGTCTGACCCAGTAGGGCCATTCTTATGTTCCTTTGTTTATTTCTTAAATCCACATTAAGCAGAGCACACTTTCCTTTGAGACAGACCTGTTTGCCAACCTCAGTTTGAAGCAGGTATTAACACCACCATACAGTAGAATCTTATAACTTCACATACAATGTTGCCACACACATTTTATCAAGACAATAATGACGAGTAAATTATGAGTTTTCAAATGATAGCTCACAGGCATACTTTGTACAAAGTATATTACAATAGTGCATAGACACGGGTACATTCTGTCACACAGGTTGAGTGAGACATTTGATGACTGGACTGTCTGAGGCATATGGCAAGTCCTGGCGTGAGGAACAGGGAGAGACGAGAAAGTTTTGAGAGAGCAAAAAAAGCAGTGGGAAAGAAAGTAAAGCAGGAGAAACAAAATCCAAGCTTCTTTTCTGTCCCCTCCTACATACTTCTACTTACCTCTTATATAGTACTTCTCATCTAGGACCTTAAAGTGCTTTACATGGGACGGCACATATCACCTTCCTCCCCCACTTTATAAATAAATAGGGAAATAGAGAGAGATGAAGTGATTTGGACAAGGTCACACAGCAAGTCAATGACAAAACCTTGAACAGAACCTTGTTTTCCTGACCACTAGACTAGTACTTTTACCACTGTACCATTCTTCCTTCCTTGCAAACTCTTCTCATGCCTCAGGTTGATACATGGCAGCTCTCAGAAGAATGGGCTGACAGCAATGGAGTGTGCCTTGCACCTGGAAAAGAATGTGAACCAGTCACTCCTTGATCTGCACAAGCTGGCAACTGACAAGAATGACCCTCACTTGTGTGACTTCATTGAAACCCTAAGACACCTATCACTGTGACATCTGAGCAATTAAGTGGATAGATATTCAGGCGATCTTGATTTTAAGAGGTGTTCCCCAATGTAAAAAAAATATGACAACCTCTTCTCTAGCAAGATGGCTTCAGGGAAGTTGCATATTTACTTGCTCCTTTCTTGACCTTTAAAACATGCACCATTTAACTACACTAGTAAAGCAGGACTGAGTATCTCTCTCTCTCTCTCTCTCTCTCTCTCTAAGCATAAGCTTTCGTGAGCTGTAGCTCACGAAAGCTTATGCTCAAATAAATTTATTAGTCTCTAAGGTGCCACAAGTATTCCTTTTCTTTTTGCGGATACAACCTAACACGGCTGCTACTCTGAAATCTCTCTCTCTGTTTACCACAGGGTGGCAGCAAGAGTTAGAGGATAAAAGGAAAAATAGCTAAAGGGGAGAAAGAAGAACACTACATTTGCCTTCTTAGATATCACAGTGACATTTTAAATGCTGTGGGATTCATTCCTATCGTGTAAATAACTCTATAATGTTCGTGATTCTTTGCTTTTGAGATCAATACATAATTTTCAACAAAAGTGAAGGAAAACTGAATTTTTGTGGGACAGATAACTTTGGGGTTGAAATGAGTGATATCCTTCAAATGAGTAACCTATAGAAAGAATGTACCAGCAAAACATCCTACAGAAAAAAATTAATGTTCAAAATTAATCTGGACAGAGAAGGAATTTTCCTTCTCCGGGTACATTTAAAAGTTAAAATGTATTCTAGATAAAGCCTTAAAACATATTCCAGATAAACTTTTAAATGTACCTGGAGAAGGAAAATTCAAGGACCTGAGTTTGCTCAATGGGGGACATCTGACAAACTATAAAGGACTTTGGCTTTTTAAAAATTAAACAAAGTATACATCTACTTAGTGTAGAACATTCATAGTTATCTAACAAAAATAATTTTATTTACAAAGCCACTCTGCTAATATGCTTATAATGATGTAGAACAGAATAATAAGAAAAAACTCCCTTTTAAAACATGGAAATTATAGAAGAATACAAAAGAATTAACAGAAAATTAAATCCTTCCAATAGATATTTTTAAGCCAGGCTATAAAATTCTCTAGCAGGGCTATCTTATTTTATTCAAGTAAGCTATAGAATGCAACAGAGAATGGCACCTATGCTGTTGAACTCTACAGTGTTGGCTGAAACAAAAACTATTAAAAGGGTTTCATTCTTTATTAAATTCTATAGGTTTTAGAGTAATTTCCATAGAAACCTTCTTAATTTCTACAGACCCTTATTGATTTCATCCTTATTAAATTCCATAGGGTTTTTCTATAAGTGGTATGAGAACAAAAGCCTTAACAACGGGGGGGATGCAGGATGTCAGAGCTATTCATGAAAATGGTGCCTGGAATAGAAGTCTGGCTAATGTCACCAAGAGATTTTTAAATTTTAAAGTAAATTCTTGAATCAAAATATTCTCTTTTTTCCAAGCCAGATCTTGTTGGCTATTGGTGATGGCTGTTGATTGTTCACTGCCAAAGCAATCCAATAGGTCCTCCAAGATAGCTGGTAACCCATCATACTTCTAAGCAGTAGGATATTTCAGATATTTGGAAGACATCTGTCACTGAAGTACCAGTGGACCCCAATAGGCTTTGAATCAGACCTTACATAATTAGGCTCAGGTGTGGTCGCAGGATTCCAGTCTCTTGGGTTGTCAACAAACCTGTAACGTGCACACTTCAACAGGTTAGCTCTTTCCCCCACGGTTCTCACATACTCCTCTCTAATTGTTGTTTAAAAGCCCTGCAGCACTACAGGACTAGGTTTTTCCAGTCTTAAAATCAAGGTGGCCACTATCATGGCTACTGTGCTAGAAACGTACACTTTGTATACGAGAAAGTAAGACTATCAAGTTGGTAAGGGGAAAAAATGACAAAGTCCTTGCTTCTGTCTCAAGGACATAAGAGTCCATTCAGCTTACAGATGAACTGGCCAGAAAGAATCCATGCTCAGATACCTGGGGACGTTCAATGTTCTAAAATAAGACTGTTTCCCATATGCATCAAACACACCAAAATGATTTATTCTGGAGCAACCAGCAGCTGCATTCCTACATTTCTCCCATCCATGACACTGTCATTCCACAGCTATGAAGGAAGATTCTGAAAAAAGTGTTTTTATAGCCTTCTGAAACCTTCTTGCTGCAAAAATAGACTGTAACCATCCTTATGGTGTGTTGTTGCTCAGCAACCTTTTCTCTTTTCTTCTTATCTCCCTGATCTCTAATTTCTTATAGGTCTTTGTAGCTATCAATCAATCATTCACCAATCAGAAGCAGCACTGCCTGCTAAGCTTGCAGGACATTCCACCCTCAAGTGATTACGCAGAGCTAGAGAGATGGGACCGTGGGCAAGCAACAGCAGATAGGACACAAACTTGAGGGAGAGCGGCTAATTTGAAAGAAATAATAATAATAGCGAACATTCTTGCCGCGTAGTCCCCTACCCTAAGGGAATATCTCCTTCAGCTTTTATCTGAAGTTAAAGAAATTTCTGTGGAGCCAGCTGGGTACTTTTTCCCCTTGGTCAAGTTCAGCACTAGAAAAGGAGCATGGAAGAGACAGAAGGGAGAACAAAAGAAGATAACCTCTTCTCTGGTGGCTGAACAGCAGTGGAGCAATAGGAGATGGGATGTTGGGACACTCAGTTTCACAGCTGATGGTGAGTTCACTTTACTAATGGGAAATGCTAGGAACAGGGCTAAGAAGCTCTTGTGCTGACCTCCATCACACACAGTCCTGTTTACAGCCTCTCCCAAGCTGACCCAATGGACTAGTATACCAGCGCACACCAAGAGAGACAACAGAGGAAGCATCCTGATCTTTTAAAATGTACCTCAATGCTCTCAACAAAATACCCCAGGAGAAGGAATACAGCCAGTATATATCCTCAAGTCTCATTTTCCTAGACCATTCCTCCTCTTTCCCAAGACTTCCTAACAGCACAGGACAAAGGAAGCTTTTCCTGTTTTAATGAAGCTTGCTGCCTCCCAGGAATGGTCAGAACCTTGTGAACGTCCTACTGCCAGCTTGGAGAGTTGTGATACATAAACACAATGGAAGTCTGGGCAAGCATGTGATATCTGCAAGGTTTGATTGCCACCTGGTGAAACCCTTCCCTTCTTCTCAAGTGATAAGTTTGCCACTGTGATTTCTCTACAGACCACACAATATTTCAACTGCCTAACCTCACTGTGATGACTTTGGGAATCTGCGTAAAATTTATCAATGCTGGTTCATTTTCTGAAATTGCTGAATGCCTCAAGGTTTAGCGAGTCAGCCATAAGCCCTGATGCACATCACCTCCTCGCCTCTGGAAGAAGCTATAGAACATATAGATGTGTGCCTGAAAGGCCAAAAAGAGAGAGAGAGTTGATTGGATGGAGCCTACTGAGACTCAGGAAAGCTTTAAAGCACATGAGCCTAATGTGTGAGGCCAAACACAGCAGCCTGGTGAGTGTGTCCAGCACAGGGAGCATAACCAGGGCTGACACACATACTTATTCCCTAGGATCACCACTCAAGCATTTTATTAAGAAATCCCCAGGCAAGATTACATTTAAAAAAATCACAGGTAAAATCCGGACATCCATTTATGTCAATGGGAATTTTACCACTGACTTCAAGAGTCCTGCAGTTCACCCCAGGTGTTGAGCTACTCCAAGAATCCACATTCACTTCCAAGAATAGAGCTCTAAAATGACTCTGCAGATAGTCACAACTATGATCTGATTCAGGTTGGAAAAATGTTACAGACAAACTTCAATGCTTATTGCAAACATAGTGGAATTTCACCAGAAACTAAATTATTAAGTATTCTGATTGAGGTGTGTGTATGAGGGATGGGGAACAAAACATGAAATTTCAGCATTGTAAAAAATTTATTGTGGTAAAATTGTATTTGTGTGACTAGGCTGGCTCTGCCTGTTGCACCGCCTGAATCAGGCCATCGACACAAAAGGCACGCCTGCCTCAGTTTCCTCTCAGACCTGCCATGAAAAGAGCACAGCTTACCTCTCCCTCCAATACAAAGCCCACCTCTGGGCATAATTTATGCACACACACATACAATAGTCTGTAGAATCCTAATGGTCCTCCCAATTCCCACAGTAACACATTAAAGATACCATGGTTTTTCCCCTCTCCAGAGACATCAATTTCTGGTCTCCCACCCGTGACTTCACCAGCACTCAGTTCTCTGTTCTCTTTTGCTCTTATTCCAGGGCCCCACTCTCCAGCCCAGCCATCTGAAAGTGACCAGTCTCAGGATGCTTCTAAGCAAACACAGTCCAACAACTCAGCCCCGTTCAGTCTCCCACCACTAGACCTCTGGCTCAGGAAGATGAGCAATCTTGCCCCTCCGCTGGTCTCCAAAGAACTGAGGCTGCAGAACTTTCTGTTCTCTACAGCTTCCCTGTCTCTTCCAGGCAGCTCTCCCCTGCCCCTTTTCCTTGCTGACTCTCCAGGTCTCTAACTCACCCAGACTCGTCCCCTCTAGGGCCCAGGTGCCCTGTGTGTCATGATCAGTGGAACCCATGTTCCCTGAAGAGACTGTTATTGACAGGACACCAGCGGAACAGGGAACACAGGGAGTTAGGCTGGAAGCTACTCAACCACATGGACAGAGCCCTGCACAGAGTGTAATAAAGCTCCAATTGTTCAACTTAACCTGCATTCAGCACCACTTTCTGAATGAAACACAGTGGCAGTATCTGAGCTGTCAGTTTTCTACAGTGCAGCAGCTGGTGCCCTGAGACATGGAACTTTGTCTGAAGCCCCCCACCCGCAGCTCTGGATTTTGCAGATGCAAACCTAGCCCAGCAATGGACCTGGTGGAAGGAGCAGCTCAAGCTGTACACAGACCTGTCCATAGACGACGACGACGACGACAACAACAATAGGGAAGTAAAATTATTATTTTACCTTTTTGGGGAACAAGGCAGAGAGATCTGCAGCACGCTGAAGCTCACCACTGCCTCAGGCTTCACAGCAGTCCTAGCAGCCCTGGGAAACCATTGTTCTCAGAAACAAAATGAAACTGTGGAGTGACAAGTTTTTCACTAGAGACCAACACAAAGGGAAGGGGGGATAGACCCCTTTGTTACTGCCTTATGCACACTGGTTGCTACCTGCAATTTTGGGGACTTGATGAATTCCCTGATTCAGGACAAGAGACTGTGGCACTTGGGACCACCACTTGAGGGAGCGGCTGCTCTGGGAAGGCAATCTCACATTAGTTAAATGCTTGGACATGGAATGTGCAGCAGAAGCCTCAAGAGAAAGGTGAAAGCCCTAGGAGACACAGCACCACCAGAAGAACAAGCAATGTGACAATAGCAAAGGAGAGCAGGTGGCCAGGGTTCCATACCCACAGCAAGATGCATTTACTCTGCGAGACATCATGAGCTGGTAAAGGAGAAGTGCCCTGCTCTAGGATTCAAGGAATGTGGCCCTTGAAACATTCTAACAGTGTGGACAAGAGCAGAGGAAGGTCCCAGAAAGGTTCAGCTAGATTTGTACAAGAGGGGGATGGCACATCAGACAGCGCTGATGACATCATGACTCTCTCCCCTTGAGACCAAGAGCAAATCAGATTCAGGCTGTCGGGACAGGAAAGCAACAAGGGACGGTGCACGCATGGGGGCTGATCATGTTAATAGGGAAATGCCCTGCGCGATTTCAGCTGCAAAAGTGGGCCTCCTGCAATGTGATTCCTCGGGATGAATTGGACTAGAACACATCCATTACAAACAGCAGTCGTAATCTAATCCCACACGATGACAGCATAATGCAACCCACAGGAAAATGTGACAGACAAAAACAACACATGGTAACAACTGAAATTTGTGGTGGTGGATGGTAAGTGCCACACGCCGCTCTTGTGGAACACAGCCATACCAGCCATGTATCTGATCAAGCGATAGAACTTTATAGTTGCAGCGCTAGAAGCTAAAGGGAGAATCCCATGGACAATGGAGACAATTTTAAAAGCATATGGGGATGTTTTCAAAGATGATTGCTGCTTCGAAGGAAAGCGGAGACTGGAGGTAGACCTCACAGTGGAAACTGTGTGCCTAGAATGAAGAAAAATTCCAATGGCCCTGAATAATTCATTATGCAAGGAGCTTGAAAATCTGCAGAGCTGGACAGGCCAGTACAGCTAGGGTAAACAGCATGGTGGTGGTAAAGAAGTCATCAGGGAAATTACATCTGTAGAGACCATAAGACTCTGAAAAGATACCATCATTCACTGCCCTCAACTGATGACACCTTGCCAGAACTTTCCACAGCCACAATCTTTACACTCCAATGTGAGGAATGGATTTTGGCACATAAGCCTAGACAAAAGGGTCCACCATAATAACAACCTTTGCAACACCATGTGGTCACTACAGATGACTGTGCCTAGCAATGGGCATAAGCCTTAGCCCAGCACCAGAAATGTTGCAGAGAAGAGACCCAAGGGCTGGAAGGACTGCCTGGGATGAAAATCATTGCAGATGATGTCCTCACTGTAGGTGAAAGGAGCAACAATACAGAAGCTGAACAAGACTAAGACAGAAAATTACAAGCTTTTCTACAGCAATGAAAAGACAAGAACATGAAACTGAACCCAGAAAAAATGCAGCTCAGACAGTGTGAGGTGATGTACACTGGGGCTGAGGGACTGAAAGCAGATCCCAGCAGGATGAAGGCAGTCAGAGACATGCCAGCTTCAGTGGATACAAAAAGTTCTGTCCACAGTTGGCTGCAGTAGCGAAACACATACATCAGCTCAGAAGACAGAGTGTTGAATGGGGCTGGGCTGGTCACCAACAGCAATCATTTGACACACTGAAAAAAAATGAGAACAGATGCTGTGATGGGACACGCCACCCTCCCACTGACAGCAAGCCTAACGAGAGTCCCTGCACTCAGACATTAATAATTAGGAGCAGCGCCAGGGACTGGAGTTAATTAGACCCAGAGAGGATCCCACAAGTGAGCTCAACTCCCATGGGGATCAGTGATCTAGCCCAAGAGCACTGTTCCCTCTAAGCTGTGCGCACGTGCGCACACACAGATCCTAAACCCCGCGCACACGGCGAAACACCGTGCACACAAAAATTTGCACAGAAGAAATTTTTTGCGCACACGGCCTGTCAAAAATTAGAGGGAACATTGCCCAAGAGTGGAGGCTCTCATAGGGGACCCAGGGCATCAAACTGGAAGAGACTATGGCCAAGCCCAGGCTAAGGGTCAGCCAACTCTTGGTGGGGAATGCCTGCAATGAAGCCCTATGGCCGAGACAAGGCCCTGAGACAAAAACAGGTTCCGCACTACTCCATTGAGAGGGAGGTTCTGCCAAGATGGACCCAGAGCACTGGCATAAGTGGATGGCAGAGTGGCAACAGCAGCAGGCCAACCAGCAACAGCAATTCTAGCAGCAAACGTTGCAGCAGTGAACGGCCCAGCAGCAGTCCCATGCAGTGCAGCAACAGCAGCAGTAGCTGAAGGAGATTGTGTCCCAGCAGCAAGAACTCCAGAGAGACTTCCTGCAACAGTTAAGACCACCAGCACCTGCCCAGGTGCGCCCTGCAGGGCCCAATACACCAGGGAGCCCTGACACCCATGCCAGTGAAGTTAACTGAGATGAGCCCAGACAACAATCCAGAGGCGTTCCTCACTGCCTTTGAGAGGGAGGCACTGACCTCTCAATGGCCTCTGGAGCACTGGGCATTAGTTTTGGCTCCATACTTGATGGGACAGACACAGCTGGCCTACTGTAACTTGATTCAGAGCAGGCTCAAGACTATAGCTGGGTGAAGGCTGCTGTTTTAGATTATCAGGGTATATGCAAGGAGACACATTGGCAGTGCTTCACAGCAGGGCCATACCCCAAGGGGGCATGCCGCAGCGGTAGTGCATTAAAAGAGTATTGTTGGCAGTAGCTTCGCCTGGAGGAACGCTCGAAGGCCCAGATTGCACAGTTGGTCCTAATGGAGCAGTTTGTATCTGTACTTCCAATAAGGGGCCAGGCCTGGGTGCTCTGTGAATGCCGGATGCGGTGCAGCTAATGGAAAATTTTCTCACAGCGGATGCGTCGCTACAGATGGAACATGCACAGCCTCCCCCCGCTTGCCAACCAGGGCCACCGATGGTGCTGGGCTCCTGCCAGCAGATGCTGCATCCTGGGCATGACAGAAAACATGTAAAAACCCCACCCCAGGGACCTGAGCACAGAGAGGGGAAGGCTTCGGTAAGACATAGGTCGGAGCTATCTCCCAGATAACCACCTAGTGACACTAACAACCAGGCCGGAGCCCTTGAGCTCAGACACAGGTCAACCGCCTAGTTTAAACCTGCTTCCTGCCAGGAAGGAGCCCCCGGGGGTAAGCTCACCAACCAACTTCACCTGTGGCCAACAGGGGCACAGGAGGAAAGAGTTCCCATGGATGGAATGCCAATACGCAGAGGGTTGGACAGCACTAGAGAGGGCCCGTAGGAGGACTCCTCTTTCCCAAGTTGGAGGTCCCAAAATGAACCCAAGGGAAGGAGATATTGGTGCATGTAGACTCGGGGTGCAGCCAAACCGTGATGCAAGCAGCCTTAGTGGGCAAGACGACCACCCCGGGGGGATGATTTGCTTGCAGCATGGAGATATAAAGCCATCAAATCATTTGCACCAATTGGATCTTCAGGTCTGGTGAAAGGGCCTCACTCAGTGGTATGGGTTCAGATTCTGGGCAAGCAGCTACCTTGGGCCTAGTTCAGGGTTCTTCTGCCAAAGGTCAATCAGGAGAGCTTGATGCTGCAGCCCCCAGAGGGCTTGATGCCAGCTCTCCATCAGTGACCTGTAGCTGGACCAGAGGAGCAACGACAGGGACTGGAAATAATTAGACCTGGAAAGGACTCCAGGGAGTGAGTTCCACTCCTGCGGGGAACAGTAAACTTGACCAGGAGTAGGGTGCTCCTGTAGGGGACCCAGAGGAAAGAAACAGGAAGAGACTATGGCTGAGCCCAGGCTGAGGGTCAGCCAACTACAGATGCCCCTATCCTGAAGCCAGAAGAGCCACTGACACTCCAGCATGAGGCATTGGAGAAAGGAGTTGGGGTAGCTCTTTTGCAGGAGCAGCTGGTCACTTATGAAGGCAGAGACCTGTCAGACTGAACAGGGGTATGCCCAAATTGAAAAAGAGCTTTGGACTATGGTATCTGGAGTGGAGTGATTCCATCAGTTCATCTACGGCCACCCAGTAATAGTGCAATTCAGACCACAAACCTCTAGAGATAATCATGGCAAAGCCTCTTCTTAGTGCTCCAAAGAGATTGTAATGCATGTTGATACACCTCCAGCTTTACCAGACACAGATCAGATATTGTCCAGGACGATTACTCGTATTAGCTGACAGTGGAGTTGGGGTTAAAATATTATGTCACGGTGCCACTAGATCTGGGGTAAAAAGGAAGGTAAGCATCACTAGACCCATTTCATATATAAGGAAATGGAGGCACAGAAGTGATTCACCTAAGGTCCTGCAGCAGAGCACCGCAGAGCCAAGAATAGGATTCTGGCTTCCTTTCTCCCAATCCAGTGCCCCGCCTATTAGGCAACATTGCCCTATCATTCATATCATCATTACATCTGTTTGAAATACCAAAAAAATCTTCTAACCTAAAACAGATTGCTCAGTTTAAATGGAATAGAAATTAAATAGCGTGATGATTTTTAGCTAGCATTATCAGGTAAAATCTAAAATTACTACTCCTATATACATATATGCCCTGGAGTACAGCTTGATTTTTGGAATCAAATTGTGCTGGAAAAGACTAAAGCTGGTAATCAGTTGCTTTGAAATATATAATGCGTCAAAAGCGGCACCAAAAAAATTCTAGGGAGGCCCAAATGTTTGGTTTTCCCCTTAACACTAAACTTTTCTCTGTTAGTATCCAAGATTACTCAAGATACAACAATTTGATTTTAAATTCCAATTTAAAACAGATAATGATCAAAATCTGACATGGATATGGTCCTCAGGTCCTGTGTTCCTAACAATAATATTTCACCTGTTTAGATTTTGACAGCATTTGAGTCATCACAGTTCTGGATCAACAGATTGCAGATTAGGAATTGGCTGTAGTCTTTTCCAGCACAATCTGTAATGGTTATTTCTCTTGGGTTTTTTTTAAAAAGCAGAATAATTATACATTCCAAAGTTAAGGTTCCCATAGCAATGTTAACTCGGCCACATTGCACATATGTAGTATTTTCAATAACTGTTAATTTATGCTTTACTATGTCTCTTAAATGTGGCCGAGTTATCGTTGCTTTGGGAACCTTAACTTTTGATTGTCTTGGCTTCTTTGCGTAGTTAAATTCTCGATTATAACATTTTATTAGCATAGAGGATTTTTAAATTTTTTTTGAATTTCCTTGTTATTTTTCTGGAACTAGAATGAGAGGGAGGAAAAGAGACAAAGGACCAAATCAGAAGCTATGACTGTGTATGCAAATAAAAGCTCTTAACTTGTACCTTTTTCTTTCAACCAATTTCCTTATAATATATATTGTAATCACTACACCATCTAAGAAACGTGCCAATTCTTTCAGGAACTGCAACATGAAGTACCAGTACAAACACTCCTGTTTTCATACTCACTTTTTCATAGTGTGAACCACACCTTAATAGTAAGATTAGACCACTTCCCTAGTATTTGTGATTACCTGTGGCAACTACAGTAATTGCTGGTTACACTGAAAAGTAAAAGTACTGAATGCATCAGCTGTCTCTTTAATGAAATTTAACAAGCTGAGTCAGCTCTGTGGCCTAAATTTTCAAAAGTGACTAGTGATTTTGGGTTTTGCCTCTACTTAAAGGTGTCTTGGGTTGGCACTCAAAAAAAGGGCCTTATTTTCAGGGAGAATTACTCAGCATACCTGAAAAATCAGGCCCCTACATAAAGATGCCTGATGATGGTCACCCAAAAGCACCAGTCACTATATAAAAACTGTAGGCCACATGATTGGCCATGTGATCAGCCAGCTCTCTGCATACCACAGTTTCGGAACCTTTACAATGAATTGACAGAGAGACAGGTATGAGGGAAAGGGAGAGAAAAATATGCCACACAAAACATTCTGAGTATTTCTGAATGCTTTTGGTGCACGTTAGGGTTGCCAGGTGCCCGGTTTTTGACCGGAAAGTCAGGTCAAAAAGGGGACCTGGCAATGTCCCGTCAGATGTACACCAAACGTACAGTTACCACGGGGTGGGGAGAGGTGGCAAGTCATTAACCCATGCTAGCACCTACTCAGCTAGGGCTGCCTCTTACCTGCAGGCAGGCTGCAGCAGCTCCCATCACAGCCCTGGAGCAGAGGGAGCTCAGCGGAGCGGGGGGTAGGGGGGTGTGTGGAGGAGAGAAGGGAGGTGGAGATGATTCAGCGAGTGATGGGGGAGAGGAGGGAGCGATAGGGGTGAGGCCTGGGGTGGGGGGGGGGAAGAGGAGGAGCAGGGCCTTGGGGGAAGAAGTGGGGAAGGGGGCGGGGCTTCAGCAGTGTTACCAGCAATTAGAAAGGTGGCCACCCTACTGTGTGTGCATTTTCAGAATGAAAGTACTATATACTGCAGCTAACTGCAGTGGTGCCCCAAGGACTGATTAAAGCAAATATTACAGGTACAGAATCCCCCAAACCTGTTTGTGACATCCTCTAGTGACCTGGCCAAAGAGGACTTATGAGATCTATAAGCACTACTACTAGTAGAATTAATGCGGAGTCTCCTTTAATTCAGATGGTAGGGGCCTGTGCTTTTGGAGGTGAAGATCTTTTGTTGAATCTCATTAATGACACTGAAGTCTAAATGGCAATGCTGTGCAGCTGACAACCTTTTCCAGTTGTAAGGAATCGACACACACTAACTCCTCACTTAACATCCTCTCGCTTAACGTTGTTTCGATCTTACATCCCTGCTCAATTACAGAACATGCTCCATTTAAAGTTGTGCAATGCTTTACTATAACATCATTTGGCTGCTTGCTTTGTCCACAGCTGGCAGCCCCCCTATCAGCTCCCCTAAAACTCCCCCACACAGCACCTCCCACCCACCAGCTGACCCCGTGGATCAGTGCCTTCCCCCTCCTCACCCACCTTCTGCCTGCGGCAATCAGCTTGCTTGCAGCATTCAGGAGGCAGGAGGCAGGAGGGAGGACTCAGCGCGCAGGCTCCTCCTCCCTCCCCTGCCTCCTGAACACTGCAAACCAGCCGATTGCCGCAGGCAGGAGGAGCCTGCATGCTGTGTCCTTGCTCCTCCCACTCCTCCCCTCCCTCCTGCCTCCTGAATGCCGCAAGCCAGCTGATTGCTGCGGGAGGACACAGCGTGCTGAGTAAAGGCGGAGGAGGAGGGGGGAAAAGAAGAGGCAGGTTAAGGAGGGGGGCTTAGGGGAAGGGGTGAAGTGAGCAGGACGAGGGTTGAGCCCCCGCCTCTGGTGCTTGCAGAGTAGGGGGAGCTGCCGCTGCTGCTGCACAACATGCTTCTCCTAGCCTACAGCACCTTCAGCCTCCTTGCCTGCCTCATTGTCTCCAGTGCCAGTGGGCAGTTCCTGTGTGGGGTAAGGCGGGGGCACCTCCCAACTATAGTACTGTACTGTACGGCCAAAAAAAAAAATTTCCCTGGAACCTAACCCCCCCACCCATTTACATTCATTCCTATGGGGAAATTGGATTTGCTTAACATCGTTTCACTTAAAATCATATTTTTCAGGCATATAACTACAACGTTAAGTGAGGAGTTACTGTACTCCAAACAGGGCCAGATTAGGCAACCACCTGTCCCAAATTAGGAGGCACAGTCCCAAAATGCAGAGTTAAAGCCCCAGTCCTGGGCTGAATGACTCTGGGACAGCATTTGTCCCAGATTCCCTACGGCACCGTTCCACAACTGCCCCAGGCTCAGAGGCAGTGCCAGCCTCTTCCTGGTGGGGGAGGGGGCTGAAGTGGGTGGGGCCTCGGGGGAAGATGAGGAACAGGGCTCCTGCATGTGTCCTGCTTTTGCCTTTTGAAAAGGTGGGCACTCTAGGCTAGTTCTACTTAAAACACACATAAGAAGCTGTGGGCCCTTCAACTCCCTCCACCCACACACAGTATCTCTTGCCTATAAACCGTCTTGCTGTAATAAGAATTACTGGTATCTACAGGCACAGGCAAAGGTTGATTTGTTAGTACAGTTGATTCAAAAGTATTTGATGTAAGTAGTGAGCACAAGTAAGTTAGCACAAAGCTGTTCAGGATTCACTAACCCTGTGAGAAATCTTGAAGTTAAAAGCATAACAAGAACCCGTGGCTGGAAGTTAAAGTCAAATTCAAATGAGAAATAAGGCACACATTTTTAAGAGTGAGAGTGCTTAACCGCTGACACAAATTAAGAAGAGAAGTGGCACATTCTCCATCTCTTGTCTTCAAAGCAAGACTGGGTGTCTTTCAGGAAGATAAGCTATTGCCGAACACAAGTTATGGGGCTCAGTACAGGAGTTACTAGGTAAAATTCTATGGCTTGTGTTATGCAGGAGTTCAGACCAGATGATCATAATGGTCTTTTCTGGTCTTCAAATGTATGCATGTGGAAAGAGACACAGAAGTTTCAGGATGTCTACGTTTGAAGGAAACTTGACATATTTCCAGACTTAGTTTAGTTCACTGGTGACGACATACAGTCACTGTCACCTAGGAAATGAAATATGTTGCCATAGGAACCTCAAGACTGCATTATTACACAGCTTCAAAATATTGACAGTTGGAAGAAGGCCTCTTCTGATAGTAATATTTATTAAGAAAAAACTTTGGGTAACAAATAACAGATCAGGTTTTATGTGGAATGGCTCAGGAGAAAGAAGTGCATCTTAACATAAAATACCTCTGTGGTATTAACCCTTTGGGTTAATAGACAGTTTTAAAATAAAAGAAGCCACTGTCTCCTATAATAATTGTAGATCCTGTGAAGGTAATTTTATTGAAATGTAGGACGCTCTACTTGACTTGAATTTCAGGAGTTGCCCGATTCACATGCTGGATCCTCTTACATAGTTTGACACATCTCCTGCTATAAACCATAGGTCTGTTTTGTTAGTGTATGGAAATTGAAACCCCCAGTTTGATATTATATGCACAGAGCTACATTTACTATATGTTGTCTTTGGAATTTCTTTACTATTTCTTTATACGGCAACGTTCTTGGAACTACCATGAAACAGCATAAAGGCTCAATCCAGCCTTCAATAGTTTTGCAGACATAAAACTTTATAGCAGCTGCATAATCAGCAATTGCTCATGAGCAGTGGTCAGTGGTAATATGCACATCATAAAGTTGGTTAGTTTTGGCAACAATCTGGAAATGCTCCCAGACAAATAATCTGCATTGGGGGGATAAAAAATGATGTTTTTTTTAAAAAATGGATTTCTTTTAAATCGGATTTTTATTTAAATTAAATATAGGTTTATTTTTTGAAAAACTATTTAAAATTAAATTTTAAAATTGGCAACCTATGTTAAGGCCTAAACTTATTGTAATCTATGAAAATCATTTAATTACATAAAATAATATTAAACACTACATGTTTGTTGGCAAGTTTGAAAGGCAGTCAAACCACTGAACTGGTGACGTCACAAGCTAAGCACCTGGAACCAGAATTTGTTGATGTGCTAAACCGGGTTTTGACAGCAGTAGACTTTTTCTGCAAGTGCAAAGAGAATGTCTTCATTTCAAATGATTCAACTAGTTTAGTTCAATCACTAGTTCAGTCAAAATTAAGAAACCTATCGGGAGCTGAAAAAGCAGGAATTATAGTTTTCCTCTTCCAATATACAAACAGAAATCAGAAGTGAGATGGTGAGATCTACCAGTTCTAAAATCTTGAAGGCCACAGTGACCAATAACAAATCGGTTCAATTCTTTAATAAGAGATATACTTCTGTAAGCACGTGGCTTGCCAGTTGGCATGCCCCATGCTGGCTGAGTATGTAGGGTGGACGGTTTTCGACTAGGAAGTCAGACACCCAAAATCTGGTTACTGCAGGCAGGGGAGGCCCAAGTCATCAATCATGCCAATCCCTACTCAGCCAGGGCCACCACCTACCAACATCGGGTGGCTGCAGCTCCCAGCCCTAGCTCTGCAAGTGAGTCCCTCCCAACCCATGGAAGGAGCGGGGAGAGGGGTACAGCAGTGAGCGACAAAGGAAAAGAGAAGAAAATGGTGACAGGGCTTCAGGGAAGGGGCATCATTCCTAAGGAAGTTTTATTTAATAAAAAAACAGTTTAAAATGCTGTATTTTGTGCATTTGAATTTCCACCCAAATACAGCTTGACACAAGACAATTAAAAAATGAATCAAATATTAAACGAGAAATCCATCATTCACCATTGTCTAACAGAATCAAAAAATGTAAAAATTAAGAATCTGAATAAATGTGAATTAATCTACATAATTGCTTAAATAAATGTGTATAGATATAGTGTAGCCTCCTGGCTAGCAAAAATAAGCACCAAATTTAGTGTAAAGGCTCTACTTATTTGCAAATCAACATATTTTAATGGCTACCAACTAATGAGAATCAACCTTTCTTTAGGAAAATAAGTAAGGAATACAAATGCAAAACATGATTAAAATTGATTGTTTAAATAAAGGTTTCCTGCTTGCTGATTTAAATCATGATTAAAATCAGTTATTTAAATCATTTGATTTAAATCAATCCACTCTGCCAGCAGCATTAAAATAATTATTCAGAAAGGAACTTTTCCAACCTGCCATCTCCCAAAACTAAAACTAAACTAAAAGCAACTCTTCCCACCCTTTCATTGTGCTAGGAGCATATCCTCAGCCCTCTCCAAAATCCTTATCAAACAGATTTCTTTAGCAATGTATGTCACCAAATCCATGGTGTTTTGGATCAAGCAGGGGAGCTAGTTCCAGAGTCCTGGAGCCATATGGAAGAGTAGTAATATTATGAAAGCACTATGAAATGAAAGTGTAAAATCCTCCAATCCAATAAGTATGGCAAGTCTCCACTGTGATATTCCACTCTCCTTATATGCTTGGAATTGTACTGAAATCAGTGGAATTTCCACGTTTGTATGGAAAGCAGAATATCAGCATTGAAACAACCCTCCTGGTTCCAAGGAATCCCCATCTGGGTTACTCAATGTGATCCGGATTTCTTGACAGTTATAAGGCAGCACCACTGGCACAGGTTTTTGTGAGTCATAAGATTATATAGAGATTGTAACCTGAAGGTATCATAGAGTGGGTATGGTTTAAAAGGTTTTCTAAAAAAACCCTACAAAATGGATATTATTACTGACCCTATTGGTATTCCCTATAAGTTCAAACCAGTCATAGCTTCTCCTGTTGGTTAAAATAAAAAAGGTAAAAGAAAAACATTGAGCCCACTATATATAATGTATGATGCTTTCTCCCAATAAAGAGCTTCTGTACTATATGGTCAAAAGAGGAATAAATGCTTCTTCAGCTGAGAAGAAGGATGAATTCAAACTGGAACAGGTACAGAGAAGGGCTACTAGGATGATCCGAGGAATGGAAAACTTGTCTTATGAAAGGAGACTCAGGGAGCTTGGCTTGTTTAGCCTAACTAAAAGAAGGCTGAGGGGAGATATGATTGCTCTCTATAAATATATCAGAGGGATAAATACCAGAGAGGGAGAGGAATTATTTAAACTCAGTACCAATGTGGACACAAGAACAAATGGATATAAACTGGCCACTAGGAAATTTAGATTAGAAATTAGACGAAGGTTTCTAACCATCAGAGGAGTGAAGTTTTGGAATAGCCTTCCGAGGGAAGTAGTGGGGGCAAAAGATCTATCTTGCTTTAAGATTAAACTCGATAAGTTTATGGAGGAGATGGTATGATGGGATAACATGGTTTTGGTAATTAAATATTCATGGTAAATAGGCCCAATGGCCTGTGATGGATTTTAGATGGGGTAAGATCCAAGTTACCTGGGAAAGAATTTTCTGTAGTATCTGGCTGATGAATCTTGCCCATATGCTCAGGGTTTAGCTGATCGCCATATTTGGGGTCGGGAAGGAATTTTCCTCCAGGGCAGATTGGAAGAGGCCCTGGAGGTTTTTCGCCTTCCTCTGTAGCATGGGGCACGGGTCACTTGCTGGAGGATTCTCTGCTCCTTGAGGTCTTTAAACTACAATTTGAGGACTTCAATAGCACAGATATAGGTGTGAGGTTTTTTTTGTAGGAGTGGTGGGTGAAATTCTGTGGCCTGCGTTGTGCAGGAGGTCAGACTAGATGATCATAATGGTCCCTTCTGACCTAAATATCTATGAATCTATGAATCTATAAGAGCACAGTTCCATATGTTCTCACCCCACCCCCGAGGCAAATTATATTTTTTTGTTTGGTTTGGGGCAAGTGGGGGCAGAATCTGCAGAAAATTGAGGGCAGGGTCATAATGAAATATTTCTTTAAACTTTATTTTTGTAAGATTAAAAATATTTTCATCTTTCCTTTTTCAGATGAACATGCATTGTAATTTCAAGACATTTGCCACAGTCTCTCAATGAACTGTGTGACATGCCTGGGTAAGCAGCTTTTTATTATTATGGTCACCACTTTTACAAGACTTATTTTTGTAAATAAATTTTGTACAACGTATACCTTGTGAGTTATCATTTGAAATATTATAATCTGCTGAATATTATTGTCCTGGTAAAACATGTGTATCAGTATTGTATGTAAAGTTACAAGATTCTACTGTATAACATTGTTATAACATGCCCCAAGGTTAAGAAAAGGAGGCCCAAACCAGTTTTTCAGAGATAAAGACTCACTGGCACCACAACCAGGCGTTAAAGAGCTAACAGTGGCTTAAGGATCCATTCTCCAGCAATGGGAAGGCGTAAACAAGGAATTTACATTTCATCCCAGGGACAGTTCAACCCTCACGTCCACAAGAGACTACTTGTCACCTGCACCCCAGCTGGGGGTAACCCTCAAAGAGGGGAGAGTGGTAGAAATATGAGAGACAGTGGTCTCCACTTCACCTCTCTCTTCCTTGATGTCATGAGCAGAGATGTACAGTAAAAGAGCTGAAGCAAGTGGAAGGAGTCCCAAGCTGAAAGGAGACCCAGCCTGTGAAATTTACTGCAGCATATGGGGAGACAAAACTTTTTGCTTTTAAGTTCACTTAGCTTCTTAAGTTAGGTATTAGCTTGAATTTTACCCTTTTATTTTCTTTTGTAACCAATCCAGACGTTTATGCTTCATCACTTGTAGTCACTTCAGATCTATCTTTCTGTAGTTAATAAACTTATCTTATTGTTTTATCTTAACTAGTGTGTTAGAATCATAGAATCATAGAATATCAGGGTTGGAAGGGACCTCAGGAGGTCATCTAGTCCAACCCCTGCTCAAAGCAGGACCGATCCCCGACTAAATCATCCCAGCCAGGGCTTTGTTAAGCCTGACCTTAAAAACTTCCAGGGAAGGAGATTCCACCACCTCCCTAGGTAACGCATTCCAGTGTTTCACCACCCTCCTAGTGAAAAAGTTTTTCCTAATATCCAACCTAAATCTCCCCCACTGCAACTTGAGACCATTAGTCCTTGTTCTGTCATCTGCTACCACTGAGAACAGTCTAGAGCCATCCTCTTTGGAACCCCCTTTCAGGTAGTTGAAAGCAGCTATCAAATCCCCCCTCATTCTTCTCTTCTGAAGACTAAACATCCCCAGTTCCCTCAGCCTCTCCTCTTAAGTCATGTGTTCCAGTCCCCTAATCATTTTTGTTGCCCTCCGCTGGATGCTTTCCAATTTTTCCACATCCTCCTTGTAGTGTGGGGCCCAAAACTGGACACAGTACTCCAGATGAGGCCTCACCAATGTCGAATAGAGGGGAATGATCACATCCCTCAATCTGCTGGTAATGCCCCTACTTATACATCCCAAAATGCCATTGGCCTTCTTGGCAATAAGGGCACACTGTTGACTCATATCCAACTTCTCGTCCACTGTAACCCTAGGTCCTTTTCTGCAGAACTGCTGCCGAGCCATTCGGCCCCTAGTCTGTAGTGGTGCATTGGATTCTTCCGTCCTAAGTGCAGGACTCTGCACTTGTCCTTTGTTGAACCTCAACAGATTCCTTTTGGCCCAATCTCCCAATTTGTCTAGGGCCCTCTGTATCCTATATCTACCACTCCTCCCAGTTTAGTGTCATCTGCAAACTTGCTAAGGGTGCAATCCACACCATCCTCCAGATCATTTATGAAGATATTGAACAAAACCGGCCCCAGGACCAACCCCTGGGGCACTCCGCTAGATACTGGCTGCCAACTAGACATGGAGCCATTGATCACTACCCGTTGAGCCCGACAATCTAGCCAGCTTTCTATCCACCTTATAGTCCATTCATCCAGCCCATATTTCTTTAACTTGCTGGCAAGAATACTGTGGGAGACCGTGTCAAAAGCTTTGCTAAAGTCAAGGAACAACACGTCCACTGCTTTCCCTTCATCCACAGAGCCAGTTATCTCGTCATAGAAGGCAATTAGATTAGTCAGGCATGACTTGGTGAATCCATGCTGACTGTTCCTGATCACTTTCCTCTCCTCTAAGTGCTTGAGAATTGATTCCTTGAGGACCTGCTCCATGATTTTTCCAGGGACTGAGGTGAGGCTGACTGGCCTGTATTTCCCAGGATCCTCCTCCTTCCCTTTTTTAAAGATGGGCACTACATTAGCCTTTTTCCAGTCATCTGGGACCTCCCCCGATGGCCATGAGTTTTCAAAGATAATGGCCAATGGCTCTGCAATCACATCCACCAACTCCTTTAGCACTGTCGGATGCAACACATCCAGCCCCATGGACTTGTGCTCATCCAGCTTTTCTAAATAGTCCCGAACCACTTCTTTCTCCACAGAGGGCTGGTCACCTCCTCCCCATGCTGTGCTGCCCAGTGCAGTAGTCTGGGAGCTGACCTTGTTCGTGAAGACAGAGGCAAAAAAAGCATTGAGTACATTAGCTTTTTCCACATCCTCTGTCACGAGGTTGCCTCCCTCATTCAGTAAGGTGCCCACACTTTCCTTGACTTTCTTCTTGTTGCTAACATACCTGAAGAAACCCTTCTTGTTACTCTTAACATCTCTTGCTAGCTGCAACTCCAGGTGTGATTTGGCCTTCCTGATTTCATTCCTGCAAGCCCAAGCAATATTTTTATACTCATCCCTCGTCATTTGTCCAATCTTACACTTCTTGTAAGCTTCTTTTTTGTATTTAAGAGTAGCAAGGATTTCACTGTTAAGCCAAGCTGGCCGCCTGCCATATTTACTATTCTTTCTACACATCGGGATGGTTTGTCCCTGTAACCTCAATAAGGATTCTTTAAAATACAACCAGCTCTCCTGGACTCCTTTCCCCCTTATGTTATTCTCCCAGGGGATCTCCATCAGTTCCCTGAGGGAGTCAAAGTCTGCTTTTCTGAAGTCCAGGGTCTGTATTCTGCTGCTCTCCTTTCTTCCTTGTGTTAGGATCCTGAACTCGACCATTTCATGGTCACTGCCTCCCAGGTTCCCATCCACTTTTGCTTCCCCTACTAATTCTTCCCGGTTTGTGAGCAGCAGGTCAAGAAGAGCTCCGCCCCTAGTTGGTTCCTCCAGCACTTGCACCAGGAAATTGTCCCCTACATTTTCCAAAAACTTCCTGGATTGCCTGTGCACCGCTGTATTGCTCTCCCAGCAGATATCAGGGTGATTGAAGTCTCCCATGAGAACCAGGGCCTGCGATCCAGTAACTTCTGCGAGTTGCCGGAAGAAAGCCTCGTCCACCTCATCCCCCTGGTCTGGTGGTCTATAGTAGACTCCCACCACAACATCACCCTTGTTGGTCACACTTCTGAACTTAATCCAGAGACTCTCAGGTTTTTCTGCAGTTTCATAGGGTTAAAATGTGTGGGAAACTCCACTTGGGATAACAAGGCTAGTACATATATCATTTTCCTTTGATGAAATGATAGGCTTTCTGTGAGCTTGCGTTGTTCAGTAATGTGCTAGACATTACAAGATGCATGTTTCTTGGGAGACAAGATTGTGACAGAATTTGTGGGTGTTACCCTGTATGTAATTCATGAGTGACTGGTTAGAGTGCTCATGTATTTAGCTGGGAGTGAATTTGCATGCTGAAGGCTGTGTGAACAGGCCAGAAGTGGATGTTCTGGCAGGAAAGCCATGTAAAAGGCACCCCAGGCTAGAGATTTAAGGGGACCCAGCTGTTCAATGGTCCAGATTGTACCCTGGGCAATGTCACACTTTCTCATCTCTCTAGTTGCCCCTCACAAACAAACAATCTGTTTCACTCTGGCCATCATATGAAAGCCACCCTTTTCATTACAGGCAACATCCTCCTCCTTTCTGCTGAATGCTCCATTTCCTCATCATGTCTTGACATCAGTACAGCCTTTTATACTGCAGAGCATTCCATTTGCTTTGACAGCCTCCATAGCTATATATGCACCCCTACTTCCCGACAGATGGTTCTGCTCCCCCATGCTCTTTCCCCACCTAGGTGGAGGCTCTTCCTGTTTGGTATGAAGTCCCAAAATTGAATTTTCATGCCTCTGTTCCTTTTCCTCTACTTTCTCCTCAGTGGTTATCTTAGCCCTACCTTTAAACTAGTTAACCACTTTCATACCGATACCACACAACAACTTCAATGCCTTTTCTATCATTTACTTTCTGGGGATGTAACACACAAAAGGGACAGAGCACAGTTAACCAGTCAGAGTATATATGCAAAAAAGAGTGCATCCTGGCTGGGTATGGATGAGTTCGCTACGTTCACTTCTGATAAGCAATCAGATACCATCTGCAAATCTCTACTTCCCAAATAGCTCATTCGAGATGAAATAGTCTCTCCTATAGTATATTAGCTTAAAAAGGGCGGGGGAAAGGCTGCTTTTGCAATGTGGCTAAAATGGAAATATTCCCAGACATTTTTGTCAAGAATGCAACAACATATATTTTGATGTATAAGTGTTCAGAGTACAGTAGAACCTGGAAATGTCTCCATGGCATGTCCAAGGTAACCAGGATATACACATTCCAGGAACCTTTTTCTTGGACTTCTCCTCTAAGTATTCTCAAAAACACCTACTACAGTAGTTCCTAGGCATTGTATAATATATGGGACACAACAAAGAAGCCATTGAGGACTATCCAGAGTGCAGTCAAGTTTTACACCTTGCGCTTGGTTTAATTACAAGTTTCTGCCATTCAGACAGACACCTAACTTCCTACTTTTCACATTGTTTGGGGAAGAGGTGGGACCAACATCAGGTCCTGACGATAGCAAATGAGGGACTTAGATTTCTTTGAGAAGGTGATACAGAGCTTAGGGTGAGATGTAATAATCAGCAGACACAATGACCTTCTCATCCTCAAGTTTATACCTGGCTATAATATGTTCCAAAATTCAGTCTGGAAATGGAAGCAATACCAGAAGGATCAGCGAATCTGAGCAACCAAAGAAGGTAGCAGCAGTAGAGAGAAGCACTGGGGCCTCTTGTACTCCCTAATTAAAGTCTGGAGTCTGAGTCTCTTCTTTCTGAGGCGAGAGACAGGAGCATTAAAAATTCTCTAAAGGGCTGAAAAGTTATCCGGAGGCTGCCGGCTGAGTGATCTGAGACTCTGCGAAAAACCTGTGCAGTAGGTATCAATAAGAACTGATGACAAATTATGACTAACAGTTAAAGTATTTTTGTATCATTGTTTATTTCTCCTCCTTCCTCCCCCCACCCCCCGTATTTCTTATACATACTAAAACACATATTCTCCCAACAATTGTGGCTGCTGCTCTAAGGAATAGTAAGCAAGTAGGGAAAAGCTGTCTAAACTAAGCAACCAACCTCATAAACTATATCATCATCATACACAGATCAGCCCTGAAACCGGATATAAACAAAACAGGGGCTATTTGGTAGCAGTGTAATTCATTTTAAAAATTTCCCCCCTCTAAAATTAAGAGCACCAAATTGCATGTGGCAGTCACCTATGTCAGGCAGGTCAAGCTATATTAAATTCCCATTCAGTCAATATGTATTGTCCCTTGAGCTAAAGTCAAGATTTACCTCTCAGATGATACATTTTATCACCTCAAGAGAACTCAAGTCAATGGCCAGATTCAGCTGCAGGTTACGCTGGCACCTACAGGGCTTCTGCAGTGGGAAGTTTACTCATAAGAGGTATTGCAGTGAATTATTATCCAGCAGGGGCCTCACAGTTGGCCAGCACATTTTCAAGGGTGGCTGGTAGGTGACTTGGCCAGAGCAACATGAAGATGGTCTGAATCAGTAACCCCAAGTGACCTCAGCATCTCCTGTGAAGCCCATTCACAAACTAAAGCTGCCTTCCCCTGGCAAAATTTGAAGGGGAGAGTGGTGTTACAAACATTGCTTTCCCTCGCTCCAGAAGTGAAGGCCCTATAGAGTGCTGCAGCCCCTGTTGTCATAAGAGATGCAATCTGTGCCCATACATCTGCACCAGCAGATCAAGCCCAGTAACTGCTCAGTATTGAACTATGTAAAGCATTGGGGAATGTTTCTTTTAAAGATGCTATATAAAACAAAGGCCTGACCTGCCCCTATTGAAGTAGTTTGCCATTGGCTTCAATGGGAATATGATCAGGACCTAAATCTGGCTGATACCACAAACCATTACAATCAGCCTGACATTTGCCTTTAATTCATTTGCACATTCTAATCCTAATAATTATTACTAGTAGAAAATTGTTGTCAGCTTTCCATAATCCTTAAAAGGACTTTTATGGCACTGACCTCACAGTCATGAATTACTACTGCTCAACTTTCTTCTAAACTGCCCATCACTGAAGTGTCAGCATTACTGGTGTCATTTTTATAGCCCCTCTCAGGCTGTGGAGTCACTGGTTTCTCTCCCTAGCAGTGGGAGGCTTTGCTACGTCCTGTTATGTATAAATAATTGCTCATCAGAAGATAAGCAGTTTTACCCAACACACCTTCCATGCCCTTCCAACCACTGAGAAATATGGGTATCCAGCAGAGCAGCACGCCTTCGAAGCATTAATTTTAAAAATGTTTTTTGTTAAACCTTAAAAACAGATTCTGTTCTATGGTCAAATACAGAGTACGCAGACAAGCCTGTGCACCTTTAAACCTAATATATGGGAACTTCTTAAATACTTGCAATGTCAAAAATACAGTGAGCTGAAATAAGAAGTTCCAGAATCTCTGCAAGTAGAGAGAATTGCACATGCTTAGTTCTTAATCTGTCCAGAAGAGGGCAATGGTACACATACAGAGAAACAAGTTTTATTTTAAAAAAAGATATTTATAAAAAAAATGTAGTATAAGCATAAGAATGCTTACAAAAATGATTTAGTGCCTTGTATATTGTCTATAAATTTTAATTCAAAATGTTTGCTCCTCCAGAGTTTTTAGGTTTTCCCCTCTTCCAACAAGATAAGACGCTGATCTTAAAAAAACAAACACACACACCCAAAGATGTAAAGCTATTTAGCACCCATTTTTGGGAATCAGACCTCCAACCACTGATGCAAGTACAGAATTGTAACTTTTAGCCTTCAATACAATTAGGGTGCCTAGAGATTTCAGGTAAGGCTGCAAAGTGAGTGCAAGAAGCACTTCCCCCACCCCCACCCCAAAAAAACAACAACAAAAGCACAGATTTTAGTTGCTAAAAAAAAAAATAGCACCTAGTTTTTTGTTTGTTTGTTTAAAATTGGAGCAGTCACTCTGGTACAGAAGAATGAGGCATATTGGCATCTTAAACAAGGAAAATGTCTTGTCTTTAAAGGAGACTAATAGTTATTTAATAAGTTTTGAAAATCTTGTTATTTAGATGCACATATTTGCAGGGAGACTTATTGCAGCAATCAAACTTATTTTCTTGCCATTCTCAAAAATTATCAAAATCCCTCTAAGTGAACCAAACCGGTCTTTTTTGTAATACATTTACTGTTATTTCTTCCTTGCATTATCATAGCACCTAGGGAGCCCATTTGTGGTCCACGACCACATTGTATTAGGTGCTGTACAAACAGAGCAACGAGACTGTCCCTATCCCACAGAGCTTCCCACTTAAAGGACAAGACAGGAGACAACAGGCAGATGTAGACAGATGGGGAACACAAGGAAACATGGACACAGCACTGATAAGTTGGTTGGAACAATTTTGTCAAAACAGTTTTTTGTTGGAAAAAGCTGTTTCAAATGAAAAGGAAATTTTTCTGTGAAACTATTTCATTAAAACACAACCAGAAGAGAGTTGAATGTAGAAAGATAAGATGGTTCATTCAGTACTAAGTAGCAGATGACCGTAGTGGTTTAATAATAAAAATATAGAATATTCTATTATCATATTTTTGAAATCGTTGTACAGTAGAACCTCAGGGTTACAAACATCAGAGCTATGAACTGACTGGTCAACCACACACCTCATTTGGAACCGGAAGTACACAATCAGGCAGCAGCAGGGACAAAAAAAAAAAAAAAAAAGCAAATACAGTACAGTACTGTGCTAAATGTAAACTACTGAAAAAAGGGGGAAAAATTTAAAAAAGATTTGACAAGGTAAGAAAACTGATTCTGTGCTTGTTTCATTTAAAATTAAGATGGTTAAAAACAGCATTCTTCTTCTTCTTCATAGTAAAGTTTCAAAGCTGTATTAAGTCAATGTTCAGCTGTAAACTTTTGAAAGAACAACTATGAAGTTTTGTTCAGAGTTAGGAACATTTCAGAGTTATGAACAACCTCCATTCCCGAGGTGTTCGTAACTGAGGCTCTACTGCAATAGCACTGACATGCCATGAAATAACATACAAATATAAAAAATGAAAAAAGCCAAATAAAATTCAGAAAAAAGTTTTGAAATCCAAAATGAAATTTTGATTTTTTTCCATGGGAAATTTCAAAATTCCTGTGAAACAAAAATTCTGAGTTCCAACCAGCTCTAATAAGTAGTATTCGCAGCACACCAGCTGCCTTCCCTTGTCAACTTTTTGTAGCCACCATGGCAAAGGACAGTTTCAAGGAAATTGGTTAGTCTCTAAGGTGCCACAAGTACTCCTTTTCTTAAAGCAAAGACTGGAGTCCACACTTGGACAATGGGAAAGAGATTCTAGGTAGGGAAGGGAGTAGGCCATGAAGGGCCTTAAAAACGAAGACAAGTAGTTTGTGTTTGGTGTAGCAGAAAACAGGAATCCAGTAGAGAGGCGGTGTGGTCAAAACAACAAAATCTTCACAGCAGCAAAGTTTTGAATACTACAACTTACTATTCTGTGATGATCAAAAGCTAATAGCTTCTGAATTCCTATGGATTAATCTGCCCTCATGGAATATTGCCCTGAAGTCTAGTGAGGATTCTCTCTTCTTATTCAAAACCCTAACAGATCCCTTAGCTGAAGGAGTGTTTAAAGTGTTTTAATTACAGCAGGAGTGTCTGTCTAAGCAACTAAGTTTTCATTCAACTAAAGCTGCCCAGTTGGAAAAGAAACAGCTCCCACCGTTGCCCTCTGAAGGTTAGTTGTATGACAATGTTTGTAGCTCTCTTCATTCTCGAGCACAACAAACATACCTTTGCCAGGGCCTGATCCTGAAGATTTTATTCACATGAATAGCCCTCACTCATGCAAGTGATTGTACTGAACTGTATATGCACAGATCATAAGTAACCGTTGGCAGGATCAGGCCTCATCTGCACCCAGTTTCATAGTGCTTGATTAAAGCAAAGACATGTGTCTAGGGCCAAGCAACTCAGCTTTCATTAAAAAATGTGTGTGTGTGTGTCCAAGCCCTCTCTTGGTTGCCAAGAACAACCTTGAAAATTTGAAGCGAGTACTGTATAACTGATGCAGTGCTGACTGACTGTCTGCAGAGAGACTGAGAGGAGGAACTGCCCCATTTATTTCAATGGGTTGTTAATGCAAATCCACAGCTCTAGGGTGGCTCACAGGCACAACTCTAGCAGAGGCGTCCCTGGGAAGTGCAGACCTTCATGGTCATCGTCCCATCATAGCTGCACAGGGGTGGTTCAGCAAATCCTCATCACCAACAACTCCTGACCTCAGTTCACTTGAGTTATCTTAAGAGAGGACCAGGGAGTGGGGGGAGAGCAAGCTTGCTTAAAGAACAGAGCCAGACATCCCTCTTCCCCAAGATGACTTGATTAAAGACCCTGGTACCTGAAGGAGGGTTGGGACCACGGCATGGGGTACAAGGCCAAGAGACGGCTCTTACTGGAGTTTGCCTAAGGCCCTGAAATGCCTTAATCTGGCCCTGCAGTTCAAAAATGTTGCACTTGTCCAATTCCATACGTGCCAACTTCCACAAAAGTTTTTAATTTTTACTTCTCCAAATAGCATGCACTATTTTGCAAATCTAGTCTTGAAAGTCTATATATAGAGCCAAATTCTACCACTCCTCTCTTCCTCTGCTACTGAAATCAAGACAATGGGATTGCATAGGTATGACTGACAACAGAGTAATTCAGGGATGAATTGGGAACTCTTATATTTTTATCTTGGGAAAAATACTATATGGAAAACCATTGTGCTCTTTTTCGTCGTAAGTGTTGTTGCTGGACGGAAGATAAATTAGTTAATTAAGTGACACAGCTGCATTCCTATCAGGTGCATTGAGAGAAGGAATCTTAAGCAGACCTTCTGAAGGTATTTTAATAAATGTTCATTTTCTGAACAGATGTAAAAAATCCTGCTGCCATCAAAAGTGGAAACCAAAACATATTCCACAGCATACTCATATTCCACATACTCACAGTTGTGAGTCCAGATGCTATATTTTTCTCTACAGCACAGATTTTACATAGCTTTCACAGTATTTTAACAAAAATAGGATAACTGCCCTCCTCCCGCCCCCTCACCCCAAAAATCCTCAAACAACAAAAAAAACCTGATAGATTACATGTAAAGTTCCCAAATGCAATTCAAGCAGAGCAATATTATTGAAAATATCCATAAAAAAACCAAACTTCAAACACCTGTTAAAAAGCCGGTATTCCAAAATTACAGGCATCACAATCTAAAGTTACAAAAACAGTTCTTATGCCATTCCAACCTGAACAGTTAATTCATGCACAAGGATCAGTGCTAAATACCCAAAATGACCTTAACTGTGACCCTGGTTTTTAATCTTACTATTTTAGGGCTCGATCAATCTTCCTCCGAAGTACCCGGCCGTCTATCTTTTAATTTTAATGGGAATTAGATGAGGCCCTTGTATGCTTTTTTTAAAATTATAAATGAAGATAACTTAGTATTTGTTCTGTATTATTAAGTTTAATGGTTTGTTGCAACATGAACAGTTCCTGTTTTAATGTAATGGCCCTAGTTTTATGGTCTGGTGTTAGTTACACTAGTCTATTTTTAAACAGTAGTTTTATTAGTTAATTAGAGGTAGACTGAATTATTTTCTTCAGTAGGAAAACACTTCTTTTTGGACATGCTTATGCACTAAGATCGTGGATGCTGTAGAGAAACATTAGATATTCAAGTAGTCTTGAATTCTTTATGTTTTTATTTTAAGGATTGTGTACGGTTGTATTAAATGCAAGACTTTAAAAAAGAATTTTGGGTAGAATTGATTGAAATTTTTCTCATCAAAATGTGATTTTCATAACAAGGTTTGCAGGAATTTGTTTTTTCAACAACAACAAAAAAATCAGTTTGGAGTTTTTTCTTCATTCCTTTCTCTCCATTTTCCCTCAGAGGAGGGAGAAAAGTGCAAATTTTTTTTTTTTAATCTTTCAGAAACAAAAGAAAATCAGTTTTCTTTTTTCAATTGTCCTATCTCATGGAATTTTTCATTGTTTCAACTAAAAATGAAGAAATAAAAAATATTTAATGTCATTCAAAGTTTTCACAGAGAACATATATCATTTTTGACCCCCTCCATGTGAGTTTAAATAAAGGATCTAGTCCTTTATAACTAAAATCATGGATTGAAGAGTTTATGTTCACTTCTGAAAGAAAGTGAGAGATGAACAGCCAGACAATGTTGTAGTTATTGTGAATGTTTTGTTACAACTGACAACGAGTACTACTCAGAGTTTTTCCAGTTTCATGGAATTAATTGGGTATTAAGATTGGTATTCGAATTGTTTATTAACTTTGGCTGATAATTTCCAGTTTTTTCGTGTTCAGATTTTTTTAATTGATATGTTTAATGGTATTTTTCTCTTGGAATGTACTTAGCAACCTACCTCAAATTTAATAAAGAACCTTGTACTGGAATCTCATCTGATCCCACAAACTATGTGAAATACGGCTCAGTCAGTCTTCGGTTATCAAGATGCTAGCTACTGTAGGAAATAACTGATGTTGGAAGTCAGTGGGCTGTACTCTTTTACTTTGAATAGATACCAAACCTCACCCCCAAACATGGTGTCCGGAGGCTGAGCATTTTTGCAGATGCTGGCCAAAATTTCTAAAAGGTAGGCTCCTTAGTTCATAATTAGACATCTGACAATGGGCTATGCATAAGCCCTTAAGACATTTAGAAGCACAAGTCCCATTGACTTCAAGGCATTTTTGAAAAAAAAAAAAATCTCACTTTTAGAATCCTAAAGTTTGGCTATCGTAGAAAACTTTGGCCACTGTCCTTTGGTTGAAATGTAAAATAAAGGTGCTGGTCACTTCTGTTTATTCCAGCAACTCAGCAAAGCTCCCAAGGGAGAGACATCCATATCACTAAAACCACACTCAAAATTGGTATTAACTAGTATCCCTGTTGGTAGGCCCAAGACAAGATAGCCACAGGCTGAACTGCCCTATCACCCCAGAGGTGGTTCTAGGCCAGCACTGAGGCATGTGGCCAGGAGAGCATAGGGAAAGTAGGACAAACATCAGGCTGCCAATGAACAATTTCAAAATGCCTTGTATCTTTGGACAGCTTGTGGAATGCTTCCTATATGAAAGCTGCATGGTCTTCCAAGCCCGCAGGCACCAGACCTGGACTGGCTGCTGCCAAAAAACTTCCTTGATGTAAACTCCTCAGTAGGCTGGACTTTGTTGTTAGATGCCCAGTGTGTGGTGCTCTACTCCGTTCACTGTTGATAACGGTCGGCTGCGTGTGTGTGTTCTCTCCGTGTGCTGCCCTGGCTCTGCAGATCGCTAGCACAGCAGACCCAGAGAGAACCCCCAATGACCACAGACTCCGATAAGGTATGAAGGCACCCAGCCAGGTTTATTGTCAAACGAAGCACAGTAATAGTTTCCAGCAGACTCTACAGGACAACTACAAATATGTTCCCCCTGACAACGGACACAGCTCAGTCAGTGGTGGGACACTCCACTGCCCCCTAGGCCGGACAAAGACACCACCCAAGGGATGCATTTTTATAAACAGGTACAAACAAGTTACACATCACTTCCTGACATATAGAGGTGCAACACCTCTACGTAGCTAAGTACAAACCCTCTACGCAATAAGGTGCCCCCTCTGACCTTATACATGCTGGTTTGAACAAAACAACTCTATCCATTATATTACTCTTTTGCCCGTCTTTAGGACGGGTCCGCCTGGTCTTTGTTATTTGTGTGTAATGTGCAAGTATCGGAGTGTTCTGGTATCATCCTGGCATATGTTTGTATCTTTAGTGTCCAGTACCTTTTAGGTATGTGTATTTTTGCAACATCAGCCCTTTCTTTCCCAGCTTCTGTGAGCAGGGCCTGCCTCTGGCTCACAGCTTAACTTTATGTTAGCAAAGTCTTGACCATTACTTTAGCTTAGGCCTTAAGCCTCATACTGGGCCTCTGATACAAGGATTTATGTTTCAGGGACTCATCTTACTACAGACTTCAGATCATAATTGAAAAGCCAAAGTTACTTTGACTTTTTAAAATCCAAGTTACACTTAATTTCAGAAACAGTGTCAGTCAAATTAGTTTCAGAGTAGCAGCCGTGTTAGTCTGTATTCGCAAAAAGAAAAGGAGTACATATACATATAAATCTCCCCACTGTATTTTCCACTGAATGCATCCGATGAAGTGAGCTGTAGCTCATGAAAACTTATGCTCAAATAAATTTGTTAGTCTCTAAGGTGCCACAAGTACTCCTTTTCTTTTAGTCAAATTAGTCTCTGCTATAGTCAAGACTCTTTGGCATTTCCTTTTGTCAAGGGCTTATAAATTCAGGATAAACATTTTCTCAGTGTTGAAAATTTGGCACAAACACACCACGTAACCAGCCCAAGTTTCTAACTAATTCCAGAATAATAGAAGTGCTCTGTTCCATTCCACCTTGGAACTGCTCGAGAAATGGTGGGCAATTACAACTTCTAGTTTGGGTTGGCTCTCTTTGACAAAAAGACACTGTGGGTTGAAAAGATCAGTGAACGCAGTTAGAGGTGTAACAGGATTCATATACAGTGAGGGACGGTGGACATTAGGGGTAAATTTTTCAAAAGTGCCCATCTTTTGAAAAAATTACCTTAGGATTATTTAGCCTAGAAAGAACAGTTAAAGAGGACATGAATGAAGAACTCAAAATTAAAGTGAAGACCGATTAGCTTCAACTCCTTTATCCTGTCTCATAACACAAACACTTCATGAGCCTATACGCAAATTTAGAATAAATATAGGATATGCTAATATTCAATGTCAATGGGAAAAGGTTATTGATAGAAAGTGACTGTATTTTAAAATGAGCATTATATTGGTCATTTACGATCGTGGTGTTAGTCATGCTGCCTGGCATTTAAGAATGCAGTAACACCAGCTGAATGTTGTTATACTTGGGTGAATGTTGAACACGTTCTGTAGTTCTGTATTTAGTTATGACTTTAATTATGGATGCTTCAGACACACAGCACTTAAGCTAAAAGAAAAGGAGTACTTGTGGCACCTTAGAGACTAAGTTATTTCCTTACTTTTGCAACTTGGTTTTAAAAAAGGGGGATTTGCAATCAAAGAGCACAGATTCACCTTGCAGAAGCTGCATGCAAAAGAGAAAAGAAAAAAAATATAAATAAAAGACACCCATGTGCACTTGATAAAGAAACAGACAGGAAGGCACTAAAACAGTAAAAAGCATGATTGACACCCTAACATTTGTATCAGAAAGATCTTAATTACACTGTGGTTCCCTCCCATAAGAGGGAGTACACATGCTCAAAACTTGGCATTGGCTTTTAGCTTTTATTACAAACTTGGAGAAACATTCCCTACCCCATGCTCCAACACACAACCTAAACAACAAAAACATGAGTTGTCTTTAGGTAGAATAAATGACTCCATTGTGCCCTTCCTTCCTCCAAAATGTTCTGCAATAAGGTAAAATGCTTTAAGAAGCACATTACGTTGTGGTTCATTAACAAACCCTTAGAGGGTTTTAGGGAAAGACACAAAAACAAAAAAGCACCAACATATTTTTTTTCCTTTCAAGATGGATTTAACGACCACAATAAAAGTTAGGCTTCCTACTCAGCTGAAGTTATTTGTAAGTTGGTTGGGCTTTCCCCTGCCAGCGTGGGCAGCACGTGACTCCTGCATTTGGGGAGGCTACGACTGAGTGCTGGAAGCTCTCCAGAAGTGGAAGGGGCCACTGGCATCCAGACCATGGCCCCACCCACTGCTCTGCCCCAAGGTCCTGCCCACACTCCACCCCCACTCTGCTCCAGTCCCCACTCCCGCTCTACCCCCTCCCCTAAGAGCCCACCACCACCCGCACCTCTTCACCCTCTCCTCTGCACCTCTCTATCCCCTCCCACGAGGGGGCCCCCCAGCCACACCTCTCTGCCTCTCAGGGGGCCAAGAGGCAGGGAGAGGCCATGTGGGAAGTGGCAGAGAAGCACGAGTGGCAGGAGGGGGGCCCATGGGAAAAAAGGCAAAGAGGTGCGAGGGGCGGGGGGAAGCAGTGAAGAGGTATGAGCAGCGGGTGGGGGCCCACAGGGAAAGAAGCAGCGTGGGGACAGGAAAAGGAACAGCGTGGGTGGGGCCATGGTGGAAGAGTGGGAGGTGGGAGCGGGTCCTCAAGGCAGAGAGTGTGGGCGGGGCCATGGCCTGGGTGCCCTTCCGGCGGCAGCACTCCAAAGGCAGCAGGCCAGCGGTGCACTACCAAAGTGAGATACAGCACATCCTGTCTGGGGAGGCTTAGCCTCGCGTGGCCTATTATACCTGCTGCCCATGCCCGTCAGATATTTGCAGTCAGGTTCTGAGAGACAGGTCTTTGTCCTGAGATCCCCTTTTCCGAACAACGATGATGCAAGACACAAAAGAACTTCATGAGCTTCCTATCTGACTGACTGCCAGCACATCTGGATTAGCTATTAAACCTTATTAGTATTTAGATGTGCCAGGACAAACCCAGAGGGAAAGCGAGGATATTTATTCTGGAAAGGCCGAGGGACATTTTGGAAGAACCATGGCAACCCTTATGGGAAAAGTCTTATGCACTGTAATACCTAGAGAATTATATCCCCACTATAGAATTCTATACGTTAGTTAAAAAGCGAAAACCTATAAAAAGGATAATGTTTTGTATTAAATAATGTAAATTGCTGAGAAATAAAAGTATATTGGTTACATCCCTAATAAAGGCTATACGAATTTTTCCTAAGGGAAATGACATCTTTCCATGTATTACATTTTTGTAAACTAAAAGTTCCCTTCCTCTTGCCCCAAAGGAGATGCCCCCATGCCAATTTCCCTTTCAAGAACTATTTATCCAGCACCTAAGAGTGTAGTGGGTTTCCCACAAAGAGAGAGACTTATGTTTCCTGCTCCTAAAGAATGATCTGAAACTCGAACACCATCAAAGAGCCACAGATGCTGGGGCTAGGAGGAGAATATGTGACTTATAACTTTGGCCATGTGGGTGCCATAAGGCTCCAGGGGCAGGGAAGGGCTTCACTGGGAGGAGATGGCACACTAGAGAGGGATGGATCGTGAAGGACAATTAAGGGCATTCTGAGCCTTTGAAAAGGATACCCTGCTTTCATTATGCAATTGATAAAGCAGGGAGTCACCTGTTCACAGGCTCTCTTCCCACCCCACATTATGTGAAGTTATTGTATTCTTTAGGTCTCCTCTACTTCACCTACTGCTTAGTTAGATAAGAACAGATGGGAATGAATCAATCAGTGGGCAGCTGCCGTTGCCAACACAGCAAGCTCCCACATATGACATACTACCAAGCCAACCGCTACTTCCTTAGCAAGATGACCTGCTTGATTGCTTAGAAACCTTCCCCTGTTGGTGAATATTTTCCTCCTGCCCAAAAAACGAAGTGCGTGAAACAAGGGCTTTCAAACCTTTTCATAGCAGAGATCACATCTTAACAGAGAGATTCTTCCCCAGACACCTCTCCATTACACAAACCACCTCCCGTCCCCTTCATAAGTCCCTGTTGCAACAGCAATTTGAACCAAATTATACAATTATTAACTCATTACATTCAAAAATATTTGCACCGACTTACAGTGCAACCCTGGTCCCACTGAAATCAATGGCAAAACTCTCATTGACTTCAGCAGAGCCAGGACTTAATTCTTGGTAGTTTTTAGCAGGAAGGGTACGTGTAGGAAATTGAAGACTGAGCCATCAAGTGCTCATGTAAGTCTGGTTTCAGTGCATGTGTGCACAAGAGAGAAATATCACATACAGGAGTACATTTATAAATACATCCTTTTTCTCTACACAAAGCTATTGTCATTTCCTCATCCCTACAGCTTATTTTTTTCTGCACTATTATGGGTACAAGTGTTTCTCTGTAATAATCTCTTCTGGCTGTGAATTTTAAAACATTGAGTGTTGGCCAATATTTAGCACTTTTGAAAATCCCACACTCTGGGCATGACAGGTTTTTTTCCCCCTGCCCATTTCTTTCTGTATGGAAATTCCCACCACTAACCTTGTGATTTGGTTAAAAAGGTACAGTGGTCACCCTCCCCAAATCAGAAGTTACCACACAGCCGTGTCTTTGATACAGGTGTTTTCCCCTATACATAGAGAACTTTATCTTAACTTTTGGCAAATGGCATTATTTCAATGGCAACTGCAATGCAGAGGATCATGCTTAAAACAATTTTTTCCCCTACGAGCTTCTACAAGTTATACCAGTTTGAGAGCCATTCCCTATATTTAAAAAAAAAAAAAAAAAAAGATGAATACTAGAGGAACTAGTAATATTGCTCAGAAAAGAAGAAATATTTTAACTATATCTATTGTAGATCAGAAGGTAACCCCTTATTAGGTTTCAGGTGATCTCTTACTCTGAGAGGCTATGGAGTAATGGCAGCTGAGATTCTAGAAAAGGCTATCATTTGAAGGTGGATGCCCCTTCAGCCATACACTAATTTAACCCTTATTTCTTTCAAATTACAAAGGGCCCGATTCAGATACTCTCACTCACAACAAGCAATAGCACCTTTCCAATGGCTAACTGCAAAGAACTACTCCTGAAGTAAGGTGCTATTCAGTGTGAGCAAAGGCATCAGAATCTGGCCTGTGTCAGATTCCTCTGTTGACACACACCCAAATACCGGCAGACTTTATTTTCTTCTGAACTCAGGACTAAAATATTGTTTTGGATGCAAGAATGTTCTTCACATTGCTGGATTTAATGGAAATTTGCTCATGTTTTTCGTACAACAGAGCCTGATCAAAGATTGCAAGGGCAAGCCCTTAGAATTTTGCATGAGTTATAGTCTTACGAATATCCTAGAGCATGCTCAGGCGATCAGCTTTTAATCTGCATTCTGGGAAAGAATACTTTTTTTCTGCATTATTTCAAGTATCTTATGCTGACAGCTCTGATGTTTTATTATATTCTCTGTCTTACTGTGAAATGCCATCCTATTTAGCATGACTGAAGTTTTGAAAGCTCTAACTGATTAATTGTAACTACATTTAAAACCATTTAAAAAAAAACAAAAACAAAACCCCCCCACACCTGGCTAGCTAGTCCTAATTGTGAGAAAGAAAGGGGGTTTATGGTAGCGCCCAACTAAAACCTCTCCAATGCATCATCAAGGATCTACAACCTATCTTGAAGGATGACCCATCACTCTCACAGATCTTGGGAGACAGGCCAGTCCTTGCTTACAGACAGCCCCCCAACCTGAAGCAAATACTCACCAGCAACCACACACCACAGAATAGAACCACTAACCCAGGAACCTATCCTTGCAACAAAGCCCGTTGCCAACTGTGCCCACATATCTATTCAGGGGACACCATCACAGGGCCTAATAACATCAGCCACACTATCAGAGGCTCGTTCACCTGCACATCTGCCAATGTGATATATGCCATCATGTGCCAGCAATGCCTCTCTGCCATGTACATTGGCCAAACTGGACAGTCTCTAAGTAAAAGAATAAATGGACACAAATCAGACGGCAAGAATTAGAACATTCATAAACCAGTGGGAGAACACTTCAATCTCTCTAGTCACTCAATTACAGACCTAAAATTCGCAATATTACAACAAAAAGACTTCAAATCCAGACTCCAACGAGAGACTGCTGATTTGGAATTAATTTGCAAACTGGATACAATTAACTTAGGCTTGAATAGAGACTGGGAGTGGATGGGTCACTACACAAAGTAAAACTATTTCCCCAAGTTTATTCCTTCCCCCCCCCCCCCCCACTGTTCCTCAGATGTGCTTGTCAACTGCTGGAAATGGCCCACCTTGATTATTACTACAAAAGGTTTTCTCCTCCCCCCCACCCCCCCCGGCCCACTCTCCAGCTGCTAATAGCTCACCTTACCTGATCACTCTCCTTACAGTCTGTATGGTAACACCCACTGTTTCATGTTCTCTGTGTATATAAATCTCCCCACTGTATTTTCCACTGAATGCATCCAATGAAGTGAGCTGTAGCTCACGAAAGCTTATGCTCGAATAAATTGGTTAGTCTCTAAGGTGCCACAGTACTCCTTTTCTTTTTGCGGATACAGACTAACATGGCTGCTACTCTGAAACCTTGCTTAGATCAGTGGTTCACATCCTTTTCCATATCGTGACCCCACATTACAACAGAAAAAAAAATGTTCAGATCTTCCTTTCCCATCTAGCCATTAAGGACTGTGGTTATGTTCATAACTGGGCCTGTTCATAACTTCTCCAGGAGTCTCCACCCCAAGTTGAAAACCACAGTTTAGTTAGCTTACTATGGAAACAATCATTGGTTTGTCTTCGGTCCTCTAGTAGATTGTGTTAGTCTTGATGGTCACAAAGAGGAGTGGTCAGATTAGAAATGGAAAACGACAGACACTTTTTTACCAGGATTTGGGATGTCTACGTGATGGAAAACCTCATGTATCAGAAGCAAGAGTCAGGCACCCAGTTAGCAACAGCTAAAATAAATACAAACTACCATTATCAAATGCACAGAGCAGGAAACCCTGGCCCCGTTTCAGTCAAGTGCTCTAGCAAGTGCTTAAAGAGAGTGGGACTTGAAGCATGTGCGTAACTGTTTGATTAAATATGGACTTGGGGAGGGGAGTGTGGGAGGGGAGAGCTAGCAACTTTTCAAATGTGGGGCTAAAAAGACTGAGGAAATCCAGAATATACAGATTCCCTAAGGCAGGGGTGGGCAAACTTTTTGGCCTGAGGTCCACATCTGGTAATAGAAATTGTATGGCGGGCCATGAATGCTCACAAAATTGGGGTTGTGGTGCGGAAGGGAGTGAGGGCTCTGGTTGGGGTTGTAGGTTCTGGGGTGGGCTGGGAATGAGGAGTTTGGGGCGTAGGAGGGTGCTCTGGGCTGGGACCAAGGGGTTTGGAAAGTGGGAGTGGGATCAGGGCTGGGACAGGGGGTTGAGGTGTGGGGAGAGGCTCAGGAGTGCAGGCTCTGAGCGGCACTTACCTCAAGCAGTTCCTGGAAGCAGCGGCAGGTCCCTTCTCCAGCTCTTACGAGGAGGCATGGCCAGACAGCTCTGCGCACTGACCCCTCTGCAGGCACCACCCCTGCAGCTCCCATCGGAGTGCCAGAGGGAGCCATTGGAGCATGTAGGAGACGTAGCGGGGCCATGCCGCAGCTTTCGGGAGCCACGCAGTGCGGACCCCAATCTGGCACCCCAGCTGGAGCGCCAGAGCAGGGCCAAGCCGCGCAGTGCAGCCCCTGACCCAGTGCCCCAGCTGGAGCACCGGAGCGGGGCCGAGCCCCAGACCCTGCTCCCCAGAGGGAGCTCGCGGGGCGGCTTAAAATCGCTCGCGGGCCAGATCCGGCCAGTTTGCCCAACCCTGTTCTATAGTTTTAAACCAACAGAGAATACTATAAAAAGAAGGATAGAATTATTTAATTCTATAGGATGGTTTAAAAGCTATAGAAAGAATATATAGAAAGAGTATAATTGAAAACGATAAGCTATGGGAAATTTTCCATAAGGACCAATGACCCACAGTGAACTGAAAGGAAGGGAGAAACGGAGGACAGTTTGATCCTTCCTGTTTTGTTTGATTCTCTTGTTGCATGGAGTAGTTGATACATAGAAGATACTCTTGCAGTTATGTGTCACAACAGCACTATATTTCAATAATAAAATGAAATTGGCCTCACTACAAACCTCCCAGTTTTTAGAAAAGAATCATGCAATATACAAACAGTGCTTCTCCTATGAAAACATTTCTTTGCTTTTGGTTCACACTAGTTTGCAACTCCCAAGTTTCACTTTAAATGTGGGATTTGAATGAACACTGAAGTTCAGTTAAAACTATGAATTTCATTTGGTTTGGACGGAAACTTAAAATATAGGCCCATGTTTGCTTCATCACAGGTTCAGGTTTATAAGAAAGTTTTGTGAACTTCATCTAAAACTTTCAGACAAACCAGGGTAGAGTTTAGAGTTTGTAACAAAATGAGGACTGAAGCTAGTTTAGTGTGGTTTTAGGTTTCATTGCAACTATCTTGCAAGGCAGTATTTTATGTGCATGAAATCAGAAACCCTAAGATTACAATAGTATATACAAATATTTCTTATAGGACAAATCAAGACAGAATAATCCTGAACTATTTTATACCCAAACATAAGCAAAGCGGCATATATAGTCAAATTATTTCACAATTTGTTCCAGGGCTTTTTCAGGACAACTGGCAAAAACTGATGGGACAGTTTCTGAAAATCCCACCTTTTCCATATTTAGATCAGGATTTTTGCAAGATAAAACACTTCTCTCCAACAACTGAATTTTAAAATGTTCAATATGGCCTGATCCACAGCCTGCTGATGTAGTCAATGAGAACCTTTCCATTGATTTCATTTGGGTCTGATCCAAAGCCCATGACCGTTCAGTGTCCATTTCAGATCTTTAGAAGACACACGTTGTGGGCTCAGAGTGCACAAGGGTTTCCACTACAGAGATTGTTTCTTTTCTCTCCTTTTTTTTTTCGGGGGGGGGGGGGGGGGGAGGGTGTCTGCACAGAGATGATTTTCAATACCCACCAAAGACAGTAAATATTTACTTCCTGTGTGCTAGAGAGCCCATGTCCTTTGAGCCGGGGGGGGGGTGGGGTGGGGGGTGGAAACACACCCTGCCAGTACAAGAGAAGTTAATACTAAATTAATTGTGAGAACAATTAAAAAAAAATTCTCCCCCCCCCTCCCTCCTTGGGTAAAGCTAGGGTGGTCATAAAAACGTTTGCAATGTGAATTATCCCTTAAACGATGAGTAACTAAAACAAGTAAACATAAGCTATTGCATAACTGCTTTTGACTGCATATGTTTCCAACCAGTAATTAAAATTGGTGTAACCCTCTTCCTTTAATGATTGTACTTTTTGTGCAAGACCAAATTCTGTTCTAATTACCCCAAACTGCAGCCACTGACTACAGTAAGGCTGCCCTAGCGTAGCATGGTAGAATTTGGCTCATAACGGAGAAAGGAAACCAATAATTAAGCAAAGACTTTAAACAAAAACCTGTTCAATGGATAACTCTGATTACCCATACATTCTATCCAGAAGCCAAATGCAATGCTCATTACTGGACTGGGATATGGAAATGACCTTAAAAAAAGAGTGGGACAAGGCTCAAATTAATGCCTTGTGGGAGAAGAGGGTAGACAGCACATTTTTCCTCTTCTAAAATGGGGTTGTATAAATGGATTTACCAACTGAGCCAGCTGAAATTCTTGTAACAAAGAGATATTCAAAATAACGAATGCTACAACAAAGGTAAGATCAAACACTCCTATTTATTCTCTCATAATACAAGAGCAAGGGGACATGATGAAAGACAACAAAAAATTTTTAAAGTGCATTTCTTTTTATTGGAATGTATAACTAGCACAAGGAACTCATTGCCACAACATATAATTGAGGTCAAGCGTTTAGTAGCATTCAAAACAAAAAAAGCCAAAAAAAGATTTATATGGACAAGAACTTTTACGTCAACTGTTTCAAGGCCTAAGTTAAGCATGAGCTGACGGGGGTTATTCCAAATAGATAAAATAATTATCCACTCCATAGTTTCTCACACCTTCTTCTGAAGCATTTGATACTGGCCACTACCAGGGATAACACTGGAAAACTAAGCTGATGACATAACTTATGTTCCCAGGAAGTCAGGACCTTAGTTTTATGTCTCATCTAAGAGCCAGCATTTCCAATAGCTCAGTGCTCCTAGCACCATGCTGGGACATTGGTTCAGTACTGACTCAGAGGGAAGAGTGCCAGTTATCGAATCATCAGTACCACTGCCTTCAGTGCCTTGACGTTCCTTGGCGGTCTCCCATCCATGTGTTTGTCTTGCTTAGTAAAACAGATCTGACAGGAGCACAACTCAAGGCTGTATGGCTGCAGTAGACTACATAAGCAGTAACATGTGTCAGACTACCTAATAAGTTAAATAAAGAAAAGCCTAGTTTCAAGCTCAACACCTCTCTCTTGCTCTCTCTGGCTGTTCTTGGCAGACATTTTTTATACATATTAGAATAAAAAAGTTTACAATGTGTTCAGTAGATCTGAGAGCCAAAGTGAGGCCATCCTTTAAAAATGTTCAGTTTCCTACTCCCAACCAACAGCTCTCAGACTAATCTCTGCAACTAGACTTTTGTTCACAGGATGGAGTTTTAATGTCTCTTAGATTTCTTTTTTGTTGCAACTGGACGTTTTTTAGTGCGAGAGTCAATTCACAAAAGATACAGACAAAAAAAAAATGAAAACCACATTTTTAAAGGTTGGCCAAACTACACCCAGAGAACGTGTTGAACTCTATTTAGGAATTGCATAGAAAAATATCTGGCAGAGTTCACAGTGTCTGTCAGGCTTTTGGGAAGGTAAAGAGAGGTTCTGAGGACAAGGAGGCTCAAAGAAATGGGAAAGCTTCACAGAACTGTATATCGCAGCTGGTGTTAATACAGTGTACTTACAGCTCGTGCAAGTCTTCTATTACCAGCTGTTGAGTAACTTTTGATCTTCCAACTGTATTTTGCTTAAAATTACACGAACCAGTGGATCACAACTGGGGACCAACAATAGGGTCTGATTTGGTTATGACCGTAGCATTGCCCAACTCTCTATTTCCCCTCCTCCCCCCTCCCCATACACTCATCTATTTCAGTGTAATCCTATTACACACTTACTTGTACTTTATAATATTACTAGAGAATTCTGGATACATCTGAGACTTCCTGATTGACTGTCAATGATGTCAAATTCATATCTATAATGACCAACAAATGCACATGCTCAGCTGTTTTCCTTATTGTACATTTCAGTTCATAAAAAGCAATAAAGCACTTTAGGGAGTACATTTCAGTGTGGTTATCACATTACTTGGGGACACAGTCACACCCTTTGGCCATAATTCTACCCAAAGTATGTTATTATGGTCTACAAAATTAACTGCTTTCCATGTCTTATGACTTAGGTATGTACTGTAAAACTTGGCTTTAATATACTTTAAAATATCAAAACAGGAATATTTAATGGCTTACGACTACATTTCAAAATGCAGAATGCACTACAAAAATGTTAATTTTTAAACTTCCCTTATTTATTGGAGAAAGCGTTTAAATGTGGAATAGGGCTCTGAAACATTTATTAAAAAATAAAGTTCTTAAGTTTTCTTGCATTCAAAAAATAAAATTTAAAAATAAAAGTGGTTACATTAGCCTTGAAAAGTAAAGAAAACTATTTATCAGCCCACATAAAAGTCTTCTAACTCTCTCTTACTATAAACATGTGTATTCCCTTGCCCACATACACACGCACCCCTGAACCATCTCTCTCATACACACCTCTCACGTGTGTGCCTCCATCTGGTCTATATTAGAAAATTAGATCAGTTTAACTACGGGGGTCAAGAGTGTGAAAAACCCACATCCCTGAGAGATGTAGCTATTCCAGCCTAACTCCCAGCGTAGACAAGCGCAGGTTATGTATTAAGATCATTGAAGGGGATGGTCCAGAGTAAGTCACTGCACAATTTATGGAAATAATGTACATTTCAGTAGTTTTCATAAGTTTCTTCTTTCGTCCTTGCTACCAAGTCCACTCCCCGCTACTCCCCCAACCAGTGCATGTTCCAGTAAAGGGATAGAGAGCAAGTAATGATACTCCTATATTCAAACAACCCAGTAATCAGTAATATGAGATGCACTTTAAAATCTTGAGTAGATATTTTAGGTGTTTGAGTTGTATAGTATGGATAAAGAATGCCCCTTTATGCTGGTATGACAGTTGGAGCAGTCTAAAGGGGCTCTAAAATCCTTCGTTCCAGCTTGGGGAGGATTTCCCCAGCAAAAGCACTGGAGATTTCAGGCTGTGCTGTAGCCAACAGGGCAGCCCCAGGAAGCTACCATCCCTTAAGAGAGGCCCCCAGAGCTGCCATAATTATGCGGTGGACCTCTCCAGTTTCAAGCCACCTTAACTCCTTGCTCCACCCCTTAGAGGTGCAGCACAGAATCTCACCATAGATTTTATGGTCTATTCCTCATTCAACCTATAGCAATAACTGCAGCATATAAACACATATGCCACAACTGAATAGAAGAATTACATACACAGGGCAAATTACCCTTCTTGGTGGACAGAGTTGAGCCAGAACCCAACACCTAGATCTAAACTCCTCTCCAAATGTTGTGGAAAGTTTGAATCCAGACAGGGTCTTTGCGGCAGACCCTTGTCTCTATAATGGGCCACACCTAAATACTAGATCTGAACCACCACAAACTGGGAAAGGCTCCTCTCCACTCTGTACTTTGAATTGCACTGCCATCATGACAATTAAGTCACCGGACCAAAATTTTAAGGAGCAAGCCCTGGACACACTCAGAACCTAATTCTCCTCAGTACTTACATTTTATCAGCAGGTTTCTGGTTTGGTTTTTTGGCACTAAGATCTTAGGGGGAAAAAACTGTAATTTATTCTACATTTGTGCAGCACTTTGCATAATGGGACCCCACCTGGTTGTGGCCTTTAGTCGTTACCACAATATTTTTAACATTGTATATACAAACAAATAGTTTATATACAGTAGAAGACAGTTTAAGCAACTCGACCTCAATTGACGTGCCTTGATGCCAATTACCTGTGTTCAATACATAATGCATGCAGCACTGAAGAGAGACTGGGCATGCGGGTACATGCCCATGTCCAGGAAGAGCCAATTCCAAGGGGCATTAGACATAACTGATGCTCCAGGGTCTCTGTACATGATTTTAATGTTTGTGAAATTCTTCCTCAAACTGAAAAATGCTAGTGCAAACACACAATCCTGACTCACCATGTTAAACACCTTCTCTCCATGTCCACAGAAACTGAGAGGATCTGGATTTGCCCACAGAGAGATAATAATTTAGACCAGTAAGTCTGAACACATGATGTTTTTCATAAAAGAATAAAACATAGAAGGAAGAAAGGAAGAGTGAAGAATCTATAGGAGACAGCTACAGTGTGGAATGTTTTTCTCTGAAAACTCCAGATTTTAACATTACTAGACTTTATTGGCCATTGATATGGGGTGAAATCAATGGCAAAATTCCCATGGACTTCAATGGAGCCAGGTGATACAGACAATCTCCTGTAATACCCCAAACAAACCTTATGGAATTAAGATTAACTTTAGTGAATGAGGGTTAATATCTTTTGGGTCCATTGTGTTAAAAAAAGCAACTGTGTAGGTGTTACTATGGCATTTTATGTACCTTCTCTAGTAGTGAGGGGGATGTTAATATACCTCCTCTGTTATTAACCCCTTTAAGCCACCCCTCAGGAGAGGTGCGAACACACTAGTTCAAACTGTATTCTCCAGGGGCTGACAGACAAAGAAAGTGGGTTTTTTGGGTTTTTTCTTTTTTGGATAAATAACCTGGTTTTAAACTAACTCAGGGCCCTTTTCCTGATCCAGCAAACAGACAGGACCGCTGGTCCGTGAAGGACTCCAACCCCAAAGGGAGGATTGGAAGGGCTGGGCCTACTGAGGCCCCATAAGACTGCGCTTGTTCGGAGCTGAAGCTGTGATGAACCACAAGGACATCTCTTGTGTGGGGATTTGAACAACTGCTCCTGCCAGAATCCAGGTTAGGGTTGGGGTGATCTCTGGTAAATTATTAGCATGTGTGTAGTTTCCTCTATTGTTTTTAATAGGTCTTGCTGTCACCTTAAGAATAAAACAGGCTAGCACAGAAAGAGCTGCGTGGTCACTTATAACCATTGGCAATCGCTGTTATCAGTCTCGGAAGAGAAACCAAGCAGGCGTCCCTGGGCAGCCAGTCTGCGCAGGGACTAACACAGTGCAGGCAGGGAACCGTGCAGCCTGGAAATACTCTGGCAAGAAGGGAGAGAGACGGAGGCTCCACACAGGAAGGAAACTGCTGTTAAGCGGGAACCTGAAAGTGGGTGCCCTTGGTGGACCAGTGAGGGGAAAAAAAAGTGCAATTGCCCTGAACTGTGACACCAGGTTTCGCCCCTCCCAAACTTCTTGAAGATTTTACAGGCACCTCCCCAGCTGCCTAGCACACAAGTAGTTTCTCAGGTGAATTTTGACCAGTATCTAACACTGGCACAAAAGAACTTCATCGGATATTGGGTTGTGAGGTAGCAACATTGTCGATGCAGCAGGAAAAGGTTACTAAAATGACCAGTGAGGTAAAGTGCCTCAGAACTGTATGCAGTATATGAAAAAAGTGTTACTAAATAGGGACTGATGAATGAACATGGCCCATGTGCTGATCATGTAATATCTACCTCACAGAGGGATATATGGTGATCAATATGACATGTGGCAGGAATTGGTCCTCTGGTTATGGCCCATATATTATGATAGTTTAGAATGCTCACTCCGGACAGTGCATAATCCTAAAGGGAAAGAAAAGAGTCGTAAACAGATAGCCTGCCAGCAGGCTAGAAATGACCAGGATGTGTCACTTTACTGTAAGACCCTCCCAAGGTTGCCCATTTTATGGGAAGCAACCAGATGAGCCCAAGGCTTTTCAGAGAGGGGCTGTGTTTTGCTTATACAGTCTGCTTAAGTTATTACAGACAGTTAAGAAGCAGCAAGAGAAATGTGGACTCATGATGCAAACATCTAGCTAGGCTACTACCATATAAGAGAAATGATCCACAGCTGGTGGGACAGACGACTCAGACAAGAGAAGAAATTGCGAGGGGCGATTAAAGGCAGATATTGGCACACCAACCTACTCCAGAGTTATCTGAAGGGGGATCCTTCCCTCACCCCATCCCCAGTACAGAAAATGTGGTTACCTGCAATTCATGGTGATGAAAGGAGCGGAGTCACTGCAGAGGCAAGTTAAAAGGAGAGGTCAAGTAAGGTGGAAGTTTCATCTCAGACTACCTGTAACGTGTTGGATATGTGAAATTTCTATAAAGAGACAGAGAGCAATAAAAGTATGTGTACTATATTTGTTAATATTCAGGACCACCTGTTTGGGCCAGCTCTGGTAGGCTGGTAGAAATCTTCTTAGGCACAGAGAATCTCTGGGGATTCCCATGGTAAGGTGCATATACACTGCTAGGTGGAAAAGACTGCCTCAGCAGCTGATATTTCCTGTACTTCTGTGTAGCAAGAAAATGGCAAGAGCAGTTCCCATGAAGCTAGAAGCACCAGAAACAGCAAGAATAGTAAAAATCTCATCCTTCTCTTAGACCCAGAATCACTCTACTCTCTCTCTTTGAGCACATAACTCTCACTAAGAGAGGGCAGGTATCTGCTCCAACTAGACAATTCTTCCAGCTTTATTGGGATAGCAGATAGGTGACGAACAGCTATCTAAGGAGAAAGCATCCCAGTTTCAGTAGATCTAAAATGGAAACATCCAGGTACACTGAAGCAAGGTAGAGACAGTAGATGAAGTGTGCAGAATAGAGAAGCCTCTGATGATCAACCTGTAAACACACCATCTCCTTTTTCCTCTCCAGTGCCTACTACTGCTCTTGATCAACACTCACATCTCAAAAGATGGTCATTTCAGCCAATGAATCTTGAGCAGAGGAGAGTGGATGCAGAAACAAGAGCCCTGGAAGGGACAAGAGATGAGGGACAAGAGGTTTCCCCAGGATGAGGGGCTGGAGTAAAGAGAAAGAGGATAGTTTGTATGTAGTCTTGTTATCCTCTTATCCTATTATTTGTGGAGCATTGATAACACACTCAGCACTGCAGAGAACACAAAGTAGATAGGATATGGCAGGATATTTGTTGTTACAGATCTTGCCAAAGTAGCGAGGCAGCTGGGGAAGTTAAAAGCCTCTGATCTGTACAGAACTGGTGTCCATGACAATACAAGACCTGCAGTGTCTAGTCATCATTTCAAAAGAAATGGAGCAAAACTGATGTTTATTACAGTAGAACCTCAGGAGTTACGAACACCAGAGTTATGAAATGACCAGTCAACCACACACCTCATTTGGAACCGGAGTGCACAATCAGGCAGTAGCAGAGACCAAAAGTTTAAAAAAAAAAAAGCAAATCCAATACAATACTGTGTTAAATGTAAAATACTAAAAAAATAAAGGGAAAACAGCATTTTTCTTCTGCATAGTAAAGTTTCAAAGCTGTATTAAGTCAATGTTCAGTTGTAAACTTTTGAAAGAACCATAAGGTTTTGTTCAGAGTTATGAACAAGCCTCCATTCCAGAGATGTTCGTAACTCTGAGGTTCTACTGTATTTATATGTAAAGAAGAGAAACAAAAAGATTACTTAACAGAAAAAGAAAATAAAGTTATTATTACAGCATGGAGTTAAGATAGAATATAGCAAGTCATTAAAAATACTAAAGTTAAGAATTTATGTAGGGCTTCAGTAATAACTCTTAAAGTTTCCCGAATCTTTTCAATGCTCCAGACCAGGGGTTCTCAACCTTTTTCTTTCTGATGCCTCCCCAACATGCTATAAAAACTCCAAGGCCCACCTGTGCCACAATAGCTGGTTTTCTGCATATAAAAGCTGCAGCCAGTGTTAGGGGGTAGCAAGCCGGGCAATTGCCTTTGGCCCCATGCTACAGGCCCCCCCCCATGAAGCTACATTGCTCAGGCTTAGGCTTCAGCCTCAGGTGGCAGGACTTAGGGCCCTGGGCTTCAGCTTTCTACCCTGGGCCACAGCACGTCTAATATTGGCCCTGATTGGTGGCCCCCCTGAAACCTGTTTGCAGCCCCCCAGGGGACTCCAGACACCTGGTTGAAAACCACTGCTTTAGACCAAATCCACTGCTACTACCCATCACCACTATGGTTGTAGCTTTCAGAAGCACTTCAATAATAGCACCAGCATTTCACTCACTTTTTATTGAAGAAAAAAAATCCTGACCAGAAATTAACACTTTTTTAAATAAAGTCAAAAGTTAGGTGTCGGTAAAGGCAAACGTTGCTGAAAAGCAGAGCTGTGCCAGCAGTTTCCCATTATAATCTGGCATTATTTTTCTCTAACTGGCATCCAGGCAACCGTGGTTGTTAACGGCCCTTTGCATATATTCAAACCCGCACTCATTAAAAAAATATAAATCTGGGACACTATGCTTGGTACTTTTTTGAGAGAGGTGGGCAGGAAGAGAGACAAAGTTTAAGTGAAATAATTAAGTTACACATTGACACAGCACTAATGTAAGAACTTTAAAAAAAAAAATCAGGTCTAAGTCATACGAGGAGAGTAAAGAACAACCAGTCTGTAGCAAGAGAGTCAGGAGATCATTCTGAAGATGTGTGTGATAAATGAAGTGGGGGGGGAAGGGTAGCTCCCTTTTATGGGCACCCAGCCAGCCAGTTAGCTATAAAGTCCCTCTTGGTGGCTGTTTTCTGCTTTCTTTACTTGTAAAAAGTTAAAGTCCTGCAGGTAAAGGAAAGAGAGCGGGCACCTGACCAAAGGAGCCAATGGGAAGTCTAGAACTTTTTTAAATGGGGGAAGGGGGAACTTCCCCTTTCTCTCTGTTGTTGTTTTCTGGAAAAGCGGGAAACAGGGAGCAGTTATGCTATCAGAAACTTTAAGCCAGGTATGATCATAAATCAGGAGACCATACCTAGAATTAATTATGTGGAATCCCCAAATGTGTAAGTTAATCAGGAATGTTTAGAAAGACATGATTAGGTTTATTTCTGTGTATTTCTTATGGCTAGTGGACTCCTCTATGCTAACCCCAGATGCTTTTGTTTGCTTATAACCTTTAAGCTGGACCCCCCAAGAAAGCTATTTTGGGTGCTTAATTTTTGGAATTGCTCTTTTAAAAATCTAGCAAAAGCCTAAGTTCGATGTATTTTATTTTTGTTTTTAAATAAAATTTACCTTTTTTAAGAACAGGATTGGATTTTTGGTATCCTAAGAGGTTTGTGCATATGTTGTTTAATTAGCTGGTGACAACAGCTAATTTCCTTTGTTTCCTTTCTCAGCTCTTCCCTGGATGGGGGTGAAAGGACTTGAATTCCACAGGAAGGAATTCCCAAGAGTGCCTTCTTGGGTTCCAAAAAGGGGTTTTGCATTTGGGCGGTGACAGCATTTACCCAGCCAAGGTCAGAAAACAGCTGTAACCTTGGGAGTTTAAATACAAGCCTGGAGTGGCAAGTATTAAATTTTTTAAATGCTTGTGGGGCCCCCCCATCTCCTGCACTCGAAGCGCCAGAGTGGGGAATCAGCCTGGACAATGTGAAATAAAATCAATTTTTTAAAATTTATAAAATCACTTTCATATTTTCAGATACATGTTGTGCTTAAGGAACTGTAGGAAGGGGCTATAAAAAAGGTATCATGAAGTTCCTTGTTTACAGTCTCACCAGGATTTCTATATTAAATTAGTTCAATTTAAATGTAAAATTCTAATTGTTGGCCCTACAAACTCAGCCTGAGCTCCAAGAACCAAGCTGGATTCTTTCCACCTCACACATCAGCACAACCAGTAATAAAGGTTCCATTAGCCAAACTATACCCTAAACTAACCTTGCTGCTGAAAGTGGTGCCATTGCACACTTGTTCAAACCCATTGCCTTCAGTGGGTTTCCACACTTACTGGCAAGTGGAACACAGTAAGCCATCTTACTGAAGATACACAAGATGGATTCTGTTCCCCCTCAGCTGTATTGACTTTGTAGGTGTAACCCTTTGGGGTTTAGAGAGCGTGGCCCCTTTAAATCGTTTTCCTAAGGGGAGGGAGGGGGGAGCAGTGAGCAGAAAGGAGGGAAACTCCAGGGTGTGGCTTGGGAGCTCCAGAGAGAAGGGCTGCAGCAAGCTGGCCCTCTCAAAGTGAAGGAGCAGAGAACCTGCCTGAAGCCTGAGAAGGACAGGGTGGCCGATCAGGGGCAACTCAGGACAGGAGCCAAGAGGAGCACTGTGCCAGGGAGGAATCGCCCAAGAAGGACAAGCCGGAGCTGGACCCAGCATCACTGTCACTGCTGCCCAGAGCTGCATGGGGCTGTGAGTACTGGGGCTTGTGACTCTGCATTGGGAACAAGGAGCGAGGCTGCTAGCCAGTTAAATGGGGAGGTGGTCGCTCTGTGTGGCTTTGCAGAGACGGCCGAAGAGGGCACCGGAGGGGTTTGTTGGGGAAAGTTTACTGGTGCCGAAGATGTCTAGGAGCACCCAAGACTCACCACTGGACTGGAATTTTGCTCAGGACTCCTGAACTCGGTGTGCAGACACATTGCTCAGTGTCTGCCCTTTCAGACTGTGCTACCACTGGGCCTGTGGGGCCTTGGTTTGGATGCAACCCTGGTTTACTGCTCCCCCTATATTTCCCCTTGTTGTTTTTCTCCTCTCATCCCTCTGTAAATAAATATTTCCCTTTCTTATATCCATTGTATTTTTCCAATGGGTGGGTGTGTTCACTCTCGGGGGTTTGGAACAGGTGCCCCTAGGGTGGAAGGGATTTTTCCTGCTGCATTCTTTCGTGCGCCTTCTCTTGGCCAGAGCTGCCTGCAGAGCAGACTCCATCTTGGCCATGAGGGTCCTAAAGTTACATAGGGTTAAAAGTAGTAAAAATATATATATATTTTTTTTTAAACTAACGTACTTTGTCACGAAAGACAGAAGATACATCTCAGAATACCCACAGAGAGCAGATCTGATAAGTAAGGTAATGTATTTTTTTTAACAATTACTTTTCAGAGTAGAATGAAACTGTAAGAGCCTTAATTTTTTTTCAAAAAATTACTGAATTTTTTTAAAAAAAGATCAAAATGAAGCGATGGCAATTTAAAATTTGCTACTTTTAAAAATATTGATTGCTGTTTCATTTTAGTGGAAACATTATATTAGCCTCAGTATAAGGTAATCCGTCTTCGTAATGACAATTTCATTGATTAGGTGGTCAGTTACACAAAATGAGGATTTCATAATTTTGTTTCTATAAACATGCTTGTGTAAACTGAGCTACACAGGTTTGCGCCACAAAAGAATTGCAGCAAACCTACGCCATCTAAATCCTTGAGGAAAATCAGAATTACATACTGGCTACCTAACAAACTACCTCTTTTGGGTTTTTTTCCATTTGGAGATTTCATCTTTGCTTCTCCTCCATGCCTTTTTTTTGGATGCATGGCTAGAAAGGGTTAAACATCCTGCAAAATAAATAACGCTCAAAAGGCACGTGGAGATAATGTTTGTCTTTTTGTGTATTTACATATGTGTGAGTAGGGTCAACAATGTAATCAACAGTCCCTGCCTATGCTGTATTCTGATAATTCAGAGGTCAAAAGAACATCCTATCATTTAAATGAATTGTAAACACGGGATCTCTCGGTATTCATCTCTCTTTGAAATGTACTGTGAATGGTGGAGGAACAAGCAAATGGCCTTATGTTAATTCATATAGCTAAGTACTGGTGATGGACCTCCTTCAAAGTCATCCTAATTACTTTTTGTTCCCTGAGGAACTCCAACTTGTCAAAAGACATGAAATTGTATAAAAGATCTTTGGGTCCTGATTCTGTCATCTCCAATCTGCTTAGGCTTTATCAGGGGAAGTTTGAGTCACAAGACTGAGGTCTCAGTTATGCTGAGTACACCCTGAATATGATACTTGGACATTGGACTATAAACTATGAACTATTTCTGAAAGAACTCTTTGCAACTATGAAGCTCATCATCTCTGCTATGAATCGAGCTCATGTCTGTATGTATATTGATCTTTTTTTAACCATTCTCTCTCTCATTTTTTAATAAATTTTAGTTTAGTTAATAAGGATTCGCTGTAGTGTGTATTTGGGTAAGATCTGAAACATTCATTAACCTGGGAGGTAATGTGTCCGGTCCTTTAGGATTAGTAAAACCTTTTTTTTAATATACGATGAAATAAGATTTACAGAAATTTTCGTCATATTTGATGTGGATACCTGGATGGAGGCCTGAGGCTGGAGCACTGTAAGGGAACTGTGTTGTTTGGACTTCTGAGTAACCAGGAAGATAATAAAGAGGCTGTTTTATGCTGGCTTGGTAAATCTAAATATTGGAATATCCACCAGCTTTATGGGGATTGTCTGCCCCATTCTTTGCAGTTCACCCTAATTGAATGACCACAGCTGACCCCCACTGGGATCCCAGTCACAGAACAGCAACATTACAAAAAGAGCAAAAAGTCTGTACAATCCCAAAGGACTACCATAAATAATGGTTGCTGAAGATGGGCCATTTTTAAAGAGCATGCAAAATTGTACTAGTAAATTGGAAACAAGGAAAGGAGTAGGAATGGATGCAGGACAGGCTCTAGGCACCAGCAAAGCAAGCACATGCTTGGGGCAGCACAACTCCAGGGCCTTTTTTTTTTTTTTTTTGGCTTGGGCAGTTGCGCTCTCAGAACGGCAAATTTTTTGCTTGGTGCGGCAAAAAAACCTAGAGCCGGCCCAGAATGGATGGATAGAGGCCCCCTGCCTTCTCCCTTTTCCGACCTGCTATCATGTGCTTTTGGCCAGTCTCTTGCTAACTTATTTCCCCTTCTTTGCCAGACTGACTCCAGTGTTAGAAGGTGGGCAGGGTAAAAGGAAGGCACTTTGGGCCAGCAATGGCAAAGCTGGTTGGCTAGGGAATCTGAACAGAGAGGAGGAACTGGGAGATAATTTGAGGACTTCTTTTTAAAAAATGGTACCACTGTACCTCTCAGTTTTGCTTTATGTTGTCTGTTTACATTGTAAACTCTTTTGAGCAAAGACTACATCATACTATGACCCAAAACAGCAGGGCCCCCAGTCTGGATTGTGGCCTGTGGATACAACCTCACTATAAAAATGTTAAATATTAGTGGTCCCTTAAAGCAATGGATTGCCTATTGGGAGATGGATCCTTAGTGCAGCCTTCACTGTATTTGGTGAGTGTGTGTGTAAGTACAAAGAAAGATGTACCTAAAGCAGAAGGTAGGAGTCGGAGGAGAGGGGAAGAGCAGCTGCATCGTCATGGGTCTCCCACTAATAGAAGCTTCCCACTCATCTTCTGCGTCTACTTATTCATCTTTCACTGGAAAGAACTACTCTTAACTGTGTGGATTTTCCCCAGATGGGTATTGTAGTTTAAGAATGCTTCCCCACCTGGGGGGGTGAGGAAACAGAGTGACAGAGCGAGACAGGTACCCAGAAGTCACCTAATACAGGACAGGCCCAACAAGGAAAACAACAGAACACCACTGGCCATCACATACAGCCCCCAGCTAAAACCTCTTCAGCGCATCAACGATCTACAACCTATCCTGGAAAATGATCCCCCACTCACTGGCCTTGGGAGGCAGGCCAGTCCTCGCTTACAAACAGCCTCCCAACCTGAAGCAAATACTCAACAGCAACTACACACCACACCACAGAAACACTAACCCAGGAACCAATCCCTGTAAGAAACCCCGTTGCCTTCTCTATCCCCATATCTACTCTAGCGACATCATCATAGGACCAAACCACACCAGCAGGGACTCATTCACCTGCACATCTACTAATGTGATATGCCATCATGTGCCAGCAATGCCCCTCTGCCATGTACATTGGCCAAACTTGATGGTCTTTCTGTAAAAAGGATAAATGGACACAAATCATATCAGGAATGATAACACACAAAAGCCAGTAAGAGAACACTTCAATCTCCCTGGACATTCAATAACAGATTTAAATAAAACAAAAACAAAACAAACACTTCAAAAACAGACTTCAAAGAGAAACTGCAGAGCTACAATTCATTTGCAAACTTAACACCATCAATTTGGGCTTGAATAGGGGCTGGGAGTGGCTGGCTCACTTCAAAAGCAATTTCCCCTCTGTTGGTATTGACACCTCCTCCTCAATTATTGGGAGTGGACCACATCCACCCTGACTGAATTGGCCTTCAACAGTGGTTCTCTACTTGTAAGGTAACTCCCTTCTCTTCATGTGCCAATATAGATTTATGCCAATATATATTAATTTTCACTCCATGCATCTGAAGTAGTGGGTTTTTACCCATGAAAGCTTATGCCCAAATAAATCGGTTAGTCTTCAAGGTGCCACCGGACTCCTCGTTGTGTCAGCTGAAATTAGACAGCCATGACCTCAGCACCTGGCTGGGCAAAGACATCTCAGCTATGTAGATGCCAGATGTGCAACCAGGAGGTTTTGCCAAAATATTTAGTGAATAAAATGAGATGTTCCCTCATTTAAAAGGTTTAGGATTCTCTGTTCCCATCCCCATTCTCCCTACAAATCCCATCCTAGTCCTGAATTAAAAATTTATAGCATTATGATTAGCAGAGTTGATCCAAAGAACTTCTAGTCAAAAACTGGTACACTCATTATTTATAGTCACGGAAAGAGAAAAACAGAAAGGTTAATGAATATATTTTTGCCATTATAAATAAATAAATGAAATCACACGCTATCTGTTTTTGAAAAGTGACGCAGCGCTTTCTATCCCTATATACTTTCTGCTTGCCTTGTAACAGTGCAATAAAAAGAGATCGCTTATTCATTCTCAGGACACTGGAAAAACCTAATAGCAACACACAAGGTCTCCATGACTTTCAGTTATTGTTTCGGAGTGGATATAAACTGTTAAGAGCCACACACAAGAAGCCATTTGCAGCACTCAACAAGAAGATGTGTTGGTCCTACAAAACCCAAGAAAAATGTGCCACATTCTTGAGCACCAGCAACTGGCACCTTATTAACTAACTGTTTACTTATGTATAGACACCTTTCTTTTACAGAGAACTCCTGTAACAAAAATTAGGTGGCTGAATACATTTCAGAATAGAATTCATCTCCAGCAACCCTCTGGAAAGGCTCAGTGCCTTGAACTGAAAGATGAGTAAAGTTCTTTCCACAGAGTGAAAAATGAAGGACTTTAGCTTGTCCATTCTTCCAACTATCCGGAGATAATAGATCTGCTGTAGTTCTTCTACCCGAACATTAGCAGTAAGTACACTAGTTGGCAGTCGTTCTCAGTCCATGCATTTATGGCTTGCAGATGGCCTAATTTCTTAATATTCTACAGTATATCCCATTGCTGCTTAGGGCTTTAACAGTATGGTCATAACTTTCTCCTGCTACCTAAATCTGACATTTCTCAAAGTTAAGCTAACTCTGACCCTCAAATAAGGTTGCTTACAAGGCATGTGTATGTGGAAGCTGCATACACTTTGCATGTACTTTACATTGCTATCTTTGTGCATGGTTACAGTGTTGGTGTGGGGGGGGGGAATGAGGGAGAAGAGAAGGGAGGAGCTGCAATTCTCCTTCTTCTGTAAACTGGCAGGGAATAGGTGGGGCCTTGGCTTGCCTTTTTCCCCCTGCCGTCCCCTCTCTAAATGCCCCAAACAGCCCAGTTGAGCCAGCAGAGAGAAGAAAGTAATCTTCTACTGGTATAGACCTGAAACAAGGGGGGGGTGGAGAATCCAGAGAGAAAAAGAGAGGTGGCCAAGTCACAGTTCCTTCCCCAGTTTTCTCCTGGGGCCACGTATCTATGTACTGCTGCTGGTTATAGGCCAAAGTAAACTCTCAGTATCACCCTTGTCTTTCTGTCTTAAAGTGCATTTTCATCTTTCTGCCTAAATTTCAGCATTTCATTTTTCTGTCTAGCATTTAAACCTTGCCTAAATAAATTATTTCAAGCTTCTTCATGCTAAGGTATGTTTATATTCTCTCTCATTTTAAGTTGTGGATAATGTATACTAATAGTGGTATGCATGCCGATGGACAAATGGTATGTTTAATAAAAAAGAATGTTAGTACAGGGGCAAACTGGGAAAAAGCAGCTCTATTAACAATCAGTCAGTTTACATAATATTCTAGTCCCTTACATTGTGTGATTCCCCAAAATTGGCCCCAGAACCCACCCCTAGCTGCAGAACTGTGTTACAGAATCTAAACTTTCGCTGGAAAAAACATACATATCCCTTTATGGTTGAAAAGAAACCGTAGGCTCACATTTTCAAGGTTAAATCAAAGCTGTGGTATCTTCCTGAGACTGCAGACATCTGAAAGCATACCTCTAGGAAGTAGGAACTGCTCCGGTGGACTGCTAAATAATCAAGATTTTTTCTTCACTGTTTATCATTTTTAATCAGACACATACAGCAAATGTGCTTAACCCCTCAATCCCAGGTAACTTCCTTCTCCTCCCACGGTATATGAAGCCCCAGTCGTCCCCTACCAAGTCGCCATAATTTCCACCATTGTCCCTGGCAACTTCTATAATGTGGCTATGCTTATTACAACAATCTTTGGAATAATGAAAAATGTGAGAACCACAAAAGATAACTTTAATATTAAATAAATAACAGGGTGCCCCTAGGGGCTGATTATAGTCTTTATTTTCATATTTAATGTATTCAAAAACTCGATTGTTTAAATGTAAATGAAGCTGCTTCCATACGATCAGTCTCCCACAGAATCTAGGACTCTGGAATACATGGTGCCTTGATTACTTTATACATTCCATTACAATTAAAGGAATTAGATAAACTGCCCCCCTCCCAACCCACTTTCCACTTCTGCCTGATCCTGCAAAGAGGTTATAAGCCTGCTTTTAATGACATCACACCAAGCCACCATGGTCCACTCAAAACCATCAATGTGACGCACTGCAACATGAGGAAGGAGGCAAGAAGCTGTATGAGACAGCAGTTGTTTAAATGGAAATATACTTGACAACAAGTAAAATGGCAAGGAAGAAAAAGGTAAAATGAATTGTGTTCAAGTCAGAAATTTTTAAGAGGCTTCCTAGGAGTAACAACTACACCTTAAAGGGACACTCCACTACTTTTTCCATTATTTTGTAATAGACTCCTACAGGATCTATGTATTTTGCCTTATTTTTATTCTTTACCCTCCATGATCTGAATTCTTCACTTTATCACTTACTGACATTTTTAGGAAGCATCTGAAGTCAAAACACACAGAAATCTGTGAATCATCTTTAAGAAGGCATGGGGGCAGATTCTCAACTGGCATAAAGTCAGCATAGCACTACTGACGTCAATGGAGCTACATGGTTTCACACTAGCTGAAAACCTGACTCCTGACTGCCAACTTCAGGGCCAGCCCTCATTTTGCTAATAATTGCTACCTCTGGGTCAATAAATACTTGTGTACTAGTGCACCTCTATCCAGAGAGAGATAGACAAAATTCTTCATTCTTACACCCACCAGTGTATGAAAGTAGGACCAGGACAATGTAATACTAACACCTTCATTACTAACTCCACTTAATGCAAAACAAAAATCAAACATGGGTACTACTGGACTCCAAGGGGAATATTTTCAAAAGGTGCCTAATAACTTTGAAAGCCAATGGGACTTACGCTCTTAAAGCACTAGTGATTTTGAAAATTTTATCTTAAGTACTTACATGGCCTATCGCTGAAGGATCCAAGTGCCCCCAAAACAATAAAATTTCTTCTCACCACACCCCTCTAGTTAAGAAGTCATCCCCATTTTTATTTAGAGAAAATAAGTGACTTGTCCCAGGTTACATTCTTCAGCCAAGGAAAAAGTGCCTATGTCAAATATTCAGAATGTCAGCACTTCCAGTAGCTCTACCTCATAGCATCAGGTGGCAAAATTACTTCCCCCTAACATGTAGGCTACAATCTTACCCCTGAAGATCTAAATTTCTCCCTCACAGTTCTTCAAAACCAAACTGTATTCTTCAGGTCTAGATACAGTTAACCTACTCCAATATATTTTAGAAACATAACCTTAGTGATCACTCTCTTAAAAGAGGCCATTATGACAACAGGAGTGAGCATGACTCTCCCACGCTTGAGGCCTTGATTCAGAAAGTTACTAATTTAGTACCTGCCTAACTCTAAGCTTTCCAATGCATGCTTAAAGTTAGGCATGTGCAAAGTACCTTTTTAAACTGGGATCTAAACGAATAGAAATGGGAGGTTTCAATAGTTGTTGTTTCTGTTGATTCTCCATAACAACAACAACTTGGAGTTATTTTTCTCCTGGTAGTTTGTACAAAGCATTATTGCATCATCCATAAATCTTATCTACCAAGACATATCATCTCTCTTCCCCGGCATCCATACCTCTACTTATGTTTTCTCCCATCCTCTCTTCCTTAAACTTTAATGTACCCACTACCAGTAAGTCACCATAGCAAACATCAAAGGCCAAGGTCAGCCCTGGTGAACATGGATATAACTCCACTGAAGTCAGTGAGGTTGCCCTCACTTTCATCAGGCTGAATTTAGTCCATAGAGCCAACAGTTGACTAAGACACACACCTTACCTAGTGTGTTAGTTGCATTTATACTTTGCTTACATACATGACACCCTTTATCTTTCCAGAGCCCTCAGAATGAATTTGTTTGCAGTTAACTGTAGTTACTCCAACTGGTCTCAAAGCTTTTTTTGCTTGCTTCCTAAGAAGGCCCTTACATCACAGTGATCATTGACAAAGCACCAAGGGTTGGATGTTACTCTTTCAGTTGACCGGAAATGCGTATGTAGGGAGAAGGCTAGTATGTTTCTGAGAAGCAAACACAGGTAACTGAGTACTTGTCTGCTAGAGGAGTGACAACTCAAGATCAAGAGTCCCAACTCACTAGCCCATGAAGCCAGCCAACTTTTTAAAAGCATTGTTTACTCTCCAGTTTTTTGCCACATCCCCTAGAAATTTCCTACTGGATTACTTTTCATTTGGTACACATATACACAGGCTTCTGCAGCAAAAGCCAACAGGGGCTGCCCTTTCTTCATTGCAGTACATGTGTAGTACCAGGCTATACTCAATGCTTTATATCAAACACACCCACCGCCCCCCAAAAAAGTTTGTTCCAAAATATCTACACTCTGAGAATAAACACAGATTACACAATAGAGTGGCTACTGACATTATGAGCTGTACACTTCATGGATCAGGCATTTGAGGAGGAGAAGAAGGAATGTGGCTGGCTTATATTTCAAACAGCTGATTAACGTAAGACTTGAAATCACAAGTGGAAGGAGAAGACAAATGGAACATAAGAACGGCCCTAATGGGTCAGACCAATGGTCCATCTAGCCCAGTATCCTGTCTTCTGACAATGGCTGGTGCCAGTTGCTTCAGAGGGAATGAACAGAACAGGGCAATTATTGAGTGATCCATCCTCTGTCATCAAGTCCCAGCTTTTGGCAGAGGGACCCACAGAGCATATGGTGGCATCCCTGACCGTCTTGGCTAATAGCCTCTGATGGACCTATCCTCCATGAACTTATCCAATTCTTTTTTTAAAAACTCTATTTTTACTTTTGGCCTTCACAGCATCCCTTGGCAATGAATTCAACAGACTTCCTTAAAGCGGTTTTAAACCTGCTGCCTATCAATTTTGTTGGGTGACCCCTTGCTCTTGTGTTGTGAGAAGGGGTAAATAACATTTCTTTATTCACTTTCTCCACACCAGTCATGATTTTATAGACCTCTATCAGATCCTTACTTACATCTCTTTTCTATGATGAACAGTCCCAGTCTTTTTAATCCCACCTTGAATAGAAGCTGCTCCATACCCCTCACCATTTTTGTTGCCCTTCTTTGTATCGTTTCCAGTGGGAAGGAGAAAATGTTGGGCTGAGCACAGAGAGGGGAAGGAGGAAACTAGTGCAGAGATGGGAGTGCTCTGTAAGGGAGAAGCACCGGAATTATAGGTTAGTCCGGCCTTGAGTGCAGGGGACTGGACCAGATGACCTCTCGAGGTCCCTTCCAGTCCTACGATTCTATAATTTACCCAGAAGGTGACAAGTAGCCAGGTTACTTCTGTATGTACACAACAGAATCATGACACCAGCAGGAATGCACACAGACAATGAATGTAGTGAACAGTATTTGAATGTAACTGCTTCTACCAAGTGAAAGGGAGAGAGTGAAGCAGCAATGTAAAGCAAACATTGGGTCAAACTCCTAATTCAGTTACATCACTGTAAATCTGCAGGAAGAGCTAAATTTGGCCTCCTATATTTTGATGTGCCCACATCAAGATTACAGAAGTTTATTTTTCTAAACTGTCTACAAGATTTAATCAATAATATTTTATACCAATCAAAAATACAAGGCATAAAGATAATTTTTCAGTAGGTATTTAAGATCTCACATAACTAGACATTTTTAGTCAGAGAAAAAGGTGTATCCCAACTGTGCCTTTTAACTTGGAGTCTTTGTGCGGGAACGAAACTCAAGAGGACTTGGTTAATATTAACCAAGACCCCTTATCCAGCAAGCATACACATGATAATTTTATGCACAGGACTGGTCATACTGAGCTCAATGGAACTACTCATATATGTAAAGTTACACATGTGCATAAGCGTCTGCAGGATTGGGGCTCAAGTTTGCCTCTAGAAAAAAAAAAAACAGTTTTTAAACAATTTTTAAAAAGCTAGCCATCAGGAGCCCAGTTCAGCAGAATGCTGAGAGCCTCAACAGTCACAGATCTCTGTGAAAGCTGAGGGTATTTAACACAGTACAGAATTGGACCTGAAGAAAAACAAATCATCTACTTTCATAGACTGTTAAAATAGAGACAGTGAAAAGGAAAATACAGCAGGTTAAATTTTATTCTCAGTTACATGTGTACAGGAAAGCAGCATTTGGTCAAGTGAGGACTCAGAGAGTTATTCTGTCCATCAGCTCCCACACCAACAAAACGCCTCACAAAAAGTTGTCTGAAATATTGTCTGACACTAAAGCAGTGATTGCTGGATAATGACAAAAGTAAGAGCTGTGAATAGGATTACTGAATAATTTTAAGTTTATCATATCATTTTGTGTTCCATGATTACGAGAGCACAAAATCCATTTTAACTTGCTCTTTTGTAGCTAAAGCCCTCCATCTTTGCACATTCTCCACCAGCTTTCAAAGGAACATAGAAAAGAGGGACATACAAGGTCTTCTGGATCATTAAGTATGCCCTAATACAATATACAGTCACCACCACAGGCTTTCAATTTGTGACCCAAGATCCTCAGCCATTTAAATGACACCAAAACCAGCAAGATGCAGCCAAAGGTGCTGCTAGTAATGTGACATGGAGACGTACACTGACTGACCAGTTGCACATACCCATAGGGCTCAATTCTGAGGTTATTTACTCTGGTGGAACTCCATTGACCTCACTGGAGATACTCCTGATTCAAACTGATGTAAGCAAGGTCAAAATTAGGCCTGTTTGGTCTCCACACTTCATTACTAAGGATCTGATGCTGGAAACTCCCGCTCAATGCAATGTGCTGAATGTCCGAAACTTGCAATGTCAGGCCCTATTTTAGCAGGAGCAGTTAGAGAGAGTTCTAGCAAGGCCTTCATAAAATGCTTTGTGAAAGACTAAAAAAAAAAGTCACCCCAAAGGAGGTTAGAAATTGTATGCCACAGCCTAAATGGTGTCCACCAGCCTGCCCCATGTCTACTGAGCACATGTGGGAGAAGAATAAAGCTCCACAAGCATGAATTTCATTTGGCCAAAGAACTGACACACAGTGCAACAGTTTGGAATTAGTCTATGTTAGCTAGATGTTTTTAAACCATCATAGGCCCTCAAAGTAAGGATACTTGTTATTTAGCATAGCACATCCCTGATTTACCAAATAGAGCACAAAATTAAGATGGCCAAACTAGAACGAGTCTCTCTATGGTCCATGTCTGTGCCACTGGAAGAAGGCCCCACAGTTGAGCTGCATTTGCATTCTGCACAGATGTTGGATTTGGTAGTGTCCAAAAATCTGAGCTTTTATTATTATTTTTTGGTTTATTAGTAAACTAGAATCTATGATTTAAACAAGCACCCTACATGTACATTGTAGAACTAAATCTCAGGAGTTACATGGCCTTTTCATACTTCTGGGAAAATATTACACCCCCTCGCCAATCTAATAAGCATGTTCTCTCTACAGAGGTAGAAAACCTACCATAAGCACACACAGCATGTAAATCATCATTTCAGATTAAACCAAAAATAACTGTACATCTGATGTAAAAAAAAAAAAAAAAAAAAAAAAGAAGATCACATCCACCATTTTGCACAAAATATGCTCACTACAGTATTGTGGTACATTGAACACTCTTAATGGTTTCTACAGTTACATATTCATACAGACAATATAATTAGCAAGCAGCATTCTTTTCTGTGAAATACAAAGGAGAAAATAAAATAAAAATCACTACATGTTCATAAAAATACACTTGATCTCATTAACAAAAACTAGATTTTAAACTAAAATTCCATAATTTACAATGCCATAGTCTGCATAAACCTGGATCATATAGGCACAGCAAGGTTCACATCCAGTTTGATTTGCAAAATACCTTGTGTGTTTTCCTACAAGATATTTATTATTTGCTCTCTTAATACAAGCAGATCAGTGCTTTGCTAAATAATTTTCCACTTTCATTTTATTTCTTATTCAGTGTACTTCCAAAACAAGAAAAATATCTGTATAAAGTTAAATGCCGTTTTCTGTTCCTCATTACATAACCAGAGATCTTGTAGGAAGTACTATTGTGGAGTTTAAAAAAAACAAAAAACAAAAAACTACCATATACACACCACTGCATTACAATAATGTTCACCATGTTTCCATACACACCATTGGTACCCCAATTAAATGAAAATGATATGTAACCTATAGACCAACTTTCAGGTCAATGCTGAATATCTTTTCTGTGTCTGACATCATCTATACCTGGCAAAGAGGTAAGCTTTTCTCCATTAGTGACAGCAAAACCTCAATTTTTCCCTATTGATTGCAAAAACACTGTATGCTGTCATGCAAATGAAGTCATTCAGAGAGATAAAAATGTTCCTCAGGTGACTGTATTTGTTTTAATGGACAAATGGTTTTAGGAAATGATGGACATGGATTTTATTTTACTGTGGGAGAGACAAGCAGTTTAAAATAACAGCCCCGTAAACCCTAAACAATCTCTTTCGAGATAAATGGTGCATCACTATGACTTTTTCTTTCTAACAAAGCTAAAAGAGCACGCCAGGAACCGGATTTGAGATATTTCACTTCACCAGAGAGATTTTTGCATTGGGTTGTGTTTTTTTGGAGACTGAATTTCATGATTTTTGATTACTTTTGTGACATTGTGATCCTTATCATTCTTTATAAAAAGGACCATTGACTCCATATTGGAGAACACACTCATTCCATCCCTATCAGCTCTATACTCGGGTTTGCACCTGCTAAGACAAAAGCACCATATTTCTGAATTCTAACATGGTAAGAAATAAATTTACATTTTCACCTTACTCCACCATACACACCATCATCTCCCACCTTAGTCTTCAAAGCCATTATAAACAGCTTTAAACATTGCTTTTAATCTGGCTGGTATTTTTCCTCTCTTCTGCATTATAGCCACAACCCCTAAAACACTGTAGCTTGGCTTGGCTCATCTGGGCCCACTTAGTCAAAATAAACACAAAGGAAAGAAACTATTGGGCTAACTGAAACAAACAAAAAAATCGGCTGCAGAACTCCCTAATACTTGTGTGCATAGCTGATTTTACACCAGCTCAGCTTCTACATTGATATTATCTTGTCAAAATGTGACGAACAGCTTTCATCACAAATACTTAGAGCTTGAAAATTACAGCAAAGCAGCAAAGCTGTTGAAAAACCAACTTTAGCTGGATGCGAAGTGTGCTGTGCAAGTGCAGCATTTGAAGCCTCAACATGACGCAACTGAAATCATATCAGGGATGGGGACTTATGAACTAAAATGGAACACCACACACACCCCAAAAAACCCCACATACACATCCCACCTCAGAAATATACCACTCATTGCTCAAGCTGAGAGCACCTTGTAAACACAAATTTACACAAGCTGCTAATCGATGATACAGTGTGAATATACCAATGCAATTGACAAACAGCAAGTGGTGAAGGGAATCTGGATTGATCAGCAAACCTGCAATTCCCCCTCAGCAATCGATCAATATAGCCCCTTCTCTCTCCTTCCTGCTCCCCTTAACCCCTTCACCATCCAAAGTTCAGTGTTGATGCAATCACAGCAGACCTGCTCTTTTAATGCCCTTATTGGAAACAATCTGGCCTAATTATTAAAGTCACCTCTATAGCTCTCTTTACTCAGGGAGATAAGCCAGGCTGATGCATTCCTGTGCTGGGATCCCCCTACACTCCCAATTGCCTCCCCTCCACTTGCAGGCTCCCTTCTCCCTACCTTGCTCCTCGCTGCCCCCAAAGCAGGCTCTGGGTTCCTCCTGGGGGAGCCCGGATCCTCTACCCTCCAGGGTTTTGCGTTTCTTCGACATCTGGCCGGTTTTTGGGAGTTGGGTTTCTCCTCTCTCTCTCTCTCTCCGGGGAGATGAGTGTATGTGAAGGGAGAGAGAGACACACACACAGAGGGGGAGAGAGAGATTGAAAGAAATCGCTGCTTAAAGAGAGGGGAAGAGACTTTGGAGTGGCTGGAGAGCAAGTAGGAGGCAGGGACTAAGTGGAGAAATCCTACAAATCACAATCCCATCAATTCAGCCCCACGTCTAAGGGGGTTGCTCCCCCCACCCTTTCCTATCCACCTGGGGGAGAGAGGCAGCATTCAAGAGGGAGGCAATAGGCACCTCTGCAGGTTTTACACTTGTTGGTGGCCAGCTGGGGGGAGGGGGTGATTTATATTTATTTGTACTGGGCTCCCTATGGGTTAAAAAAATGGTTCGAACAGACTGAGGGAAAGAAAGGGGCGGGGGCAGAGACAGATGAGGACAAACGACAGGCGCTTCCAGGTGTAGGGGTCATGTGTGCTGTAGCTGGGGATCCTGACTTCCCGGCGGGGAGGGCTGTTCTCCCCTAGGTGGCTGGAGGCCCCCCCGCAGCCCAAACTCGGAGTGCAGGAGAGCACGGGCTGTGGCCACTGGCCGCCCAGGCAGGCACCTGCGGGAGCAGGGGCATTGCTGCTGAGCTTCGCAGCTGGCTAGGAATATTCACGAGGAACTCGCACCTTGCAAACTCCGCTGTGAAGTCAGTGCCCGGCCCCCGCACTTCCCCCCCCGGTAACCCGTTCAGCCCTGGATGTAAAAAGCGCCGCTCTCCCCCTGCCTTCACAAACATCGCCCCCCCCCCCCACCTGTCCCACTTTCCAACCCAATGCCGAGGCTCGGGGTTGATGCTACGTGGAGGGAGAGAGCAACTTACCCTCAGAACTATGCACCAGCTCATCTCTGCCTTCCCCTTCGGATCCACTTTAAAGAGCAGATCCTCGCTCCCACTTCAGTCCGGGAGACAGAGACAAGGGGGGCGGGGGGGGGGCCTCAATTAGTAACAGCAGCTGCAAAGTGGGTGAAATTCGGGGAGCTCTTAGGGCACGATCCCAGCAGCAGGGCTCTTCTGTGCTCCCAGCAGCAGGGCTTCTTCCTGGGCGCTGGAGAACAAGGTGCTCAACAAGTCTTCCTCGCTACCAAAAATGAAGAGCACAGGCTGAGTGATGATCCCTTCCCGTCAGGTGGCATTTAACAAAACGATGCAGCGAGCTACTCAGCTGATCAGGAAATTTTAGTGGAGCTTGCAGTGGCAGCAGGTTTTCCTAGTTCTCTCTCTCCATATATATACACACATATATACAGTGTGTGTGTGTTTGTATTATACCTATATATGTGTGTGTATATATATATAATGTAAATGTTTGGTTCTTAGGATCTCATAAAACCCTGTCTGCCGGCTGCCTGGAAGTTAAAGAGTTGTTCTTAAGCAAAAGGGGCTGATGCTTGGACACATCTCACGTCCAACAGGAGGCAATGACGTCTGTAGCTTCATTGCTATAACAGCACCAAGGCTGCAATTGCCATTCATTGAAATGATAAGGGGCGCTCAGACGTAAGCAGCCTGGACCTTTTGCAAGAGACTGAAGCTGATTCCCGCCCCCGCCGCCCGAAAAAACCCCAACACAAATAAATAATAACAATAAGCAGCAAGAGAAGGGGCTGGGGGGGGGGGGGGAATCTCAGCGCTGCGATCAGAAGCTTGTTTCTCAGCTCCAGAAACATTTTGTAACTGACTAGACTTTGGGAGATTTCTACATATTGGGGCGGGGGAAATGTTAATTGTTCGTCTCTCCCCAGGCAGAGGTTGATGGAGGCTGGGGAAGTGCTCTCGCTCCCATCTCTCCCCAGCGCATTTTAGATCGGGTTCAAGCTAAAGTGTTTGGGGTGCACGGCTTAATCTTAAGGAGCAATTTTATTTTATTGCTGTACACACAGCAGCGATCTTGTTCTGCAGCCGTGGAAAGGAAGGTGCTTTTAAAAAAGGGGGATGCGAAGCAAGCGGTTCATTGCCGTGTGGGCTCACTGAATTGTCATCGTTCTGGCCGCATATAGAGTCTGTTTCCTTACTGTGTGCCAAGCTTTGCTACACTGAGGTGTGTGAGGGCGGAGGGGGGGCACATTATATAAATACCCAATACTCCCAATTCCTACAGTCACTGTTTGGAGCTACAAAATTATCAGGAGGGGGAAATAAGCAGGATCCTCCCTCCGTGATCTAGTGTCCTAGAAATGACAGCTCGGGTGTTAAATAACCAAAGAAACTGCCTGCCAACAACACGCTGCTCCAGGATAGGACCAAGTATATTAGCATCAGCATTGCGCCGCACTCTCATTGCATGCAGCAAAATGAAAACACACGCATAGGCAGAGTTGCAAAGTAAGGTAGTGGGTGAGGGGAGCAGCCTTGCATCTCTGGACACCGCAACCTGCACGCCTTTCCCCGATATGAAAACGCGCGTGGGAGATCACCGTTTAGGGCTTGATCCAGCCCCACTGAAGCCAGTGGGAGTTTTGCCATTAATGTCAATGAGAGCGGGATCACAGAATCTTAGAGCCATAGGATTAGAAGGGACCACAAGGGTCATCTAGTCTAACCCCCTGCGAAAATGCAGGATGTGTTGTGTCTAATCCATCCTCAACAGGCCCCTGTTCCCTACTGGACAGTCCACACTTCAGTGTCACTGTGTTCACTAGAGGCCCAGGAGGGACCCGGCAGGGCTGATGCCAGACAGGATGGGCAGTAAAGCTCTCAGTGAAGAAACTTGCACAGCTTCCCCTCACATTTGCCTTTCATTTCAAAGACACAAAGGAAGGGAATGAAAGGGAGAAGACACAGACATGGGCTAGTGACCTGAGTGTGGGCTGGGATCTAGGTGACCTGATCTCTATTCCTAGCTATGCCGGTGTCTTGTTGCAGGTCCTTAAGTCAGTTGCTCATTGCTCTGTGTCTCTTTCTCCATCTGTAAAAGGATACTTTATTACCCCACCTCTGACAAGTGCATTCAGCCCCGCCGCTGAAAGGTCCTAGGTATGTGCTACATATTCTTACACCAAATGAAGCTCTTAGGGCATTGGGCCCTGCTTCCGGCAGTGGTTTGGTGCCACTCACTATCCCTGTTTTCACAATATGAACAGTCACTAAACTATATGAAAAGGAAGTCATGTCGCTGAATAAAATGTCACCTATCGCTGTTGTGGTCTTTCCTTATGAATAATAGATCCCTCCACCCAACCTAAATAAAGAAATTGGCTTGGACTGGTCTTGCAGACAGCTCATCAATACCACACATACACACCAATAACTGGCCCAGAGGTGCTTTGTTTTTACAAGCCAGCCTGGGGTAGTCAGAATTCCTGAGGTTGTGATTGGAACCCTGGGAGAGAAAGCTGTCCATTTCCCCAGGCAATAATTATAACCTTTTAGAACAGGCCCAGTTTTTGAGGTAAGTCACAGCTACTGCTTTCTCCCATATATCTCTTCATTCTCACCTCTAAGCTACTATCAAATGCTTCTACACATCTCCACCTCTTGAACATGGTTTGTCTAAACTAGCATTTAGATGGGCAAAAGTACCCAAACAGGGCCTAATTCTCTAATCCATTACACCCATTTTATGTTGGTGTAATTTTACACTAGTAGCTTCAATGGAATTACACCACAGTAAAAGTGATGTAAGAGTGGTGAATTTGGCCCCCAACTACCTGCAAGATGTTGAGTTCTTATTAACTTCTTGCTCTTTTCAAAGTCAATTGATGGGGAAAAGAGAAGGCAATAATCAGGAATGATGGGGATGTAGATGGTGATTGAACAAACACATGCCAGAACTAATTTTATGGCTGGCTAGCATGGCCCACTATTTTATGACACTGGCTACAAATGGCCTCTAATGTCTCTGTCAAGATAAAGTGGATAGTCTTCCATGTGAATCTTTTGAGGGATCTGGCCATCAAGTGAATGTGGAGGCTTTTCAAATTAACAGCCAGTAACTGTCTTCTTTATTATACATTCCTATGTAACCCTTCTGCCAGGTGGAACTGGTAGCAACCAGGGCCAGGTTCAATATCTAGGGGTTCCTTTTCAACAATATAACACAGAACCAGCTTGAGCCCCCACCCAGTAACCTGGGAAAATTACACACGGCTCCAGGTGACTCTGAGAGGCAATATGTCCCCTCTCGCAAGAACAGAGTCTGAGTGTAGAAAAGAAACTTTTAATGAAAGGAGGGAAGTCACCCGACATTAATTAGGGAAAATGCTACAATCAGGATTCATAATCATAAAACTGGGAGCAAGACACCCACCCCATAGTGTGTGGGGCAGTGGCTTCTGCCTCATGTTCTTGAGTTCTACAACCAAAAGTTCCTTTACTGTGCCCCTCTCTGCTCCCTCAGCACACCTCACTCTCAGTGGTTGTCCTTGGCCAGTGAGGATCCAGGGTTCAGAGATGCATCTGTGTGAGTTCACCTCCCACCCGGGGAAGAAGGCACCTTACTTGCTCTGGCATCTCAGAACTTGTTCTGTCTGGATGCCCCACCAGCCGCAGTTTCTCACTGCTGTCTGTCCCACCAGCCGCTCCTGGCGGCCGGCTGCTCCCTGCTCCCGTCGGCTGACTACCAGTCACCTTCTGCTGCCACCTGCCTCTGTGTTGTGACCTCTGCAAGTGAGTCTCTTAGTGATGGTCAGTGACTTTCAGCTTTTAGCAGGCTAGGCAGAAACACTGTCCCACCACAAGTGATTTCAGTTCTCATTTAAGTACTTAAAATAACAAAGGCTCCTAATGGAGCCTATTTAGTTCTATCTTTGAACAGTGAGGAACAGGTTAAACCGGACCAGGGACACTTAGGGACAGTCCACGCCTCCTTGCTGGGACACCTGTCCCCACCCCATTATTTTCACAGGGTCTGGCATTCGAGCCCCTGGCTTAACGAGGTCCTTTCAGCTGCGGGTGACCCCCTCATTTGGGACAGGTTAAGGACAGTTCTGCTCCCTTTATTCATACAATAAAGACAAACAACATTTCACTATCCCTGCATTCAGTACGAAAATGGCTGGTGTTGGGTTACAAATCAAAGTTGATCACTTTGAGCAACACAGCTCTATCTGCTGGATATCTTGGCAGAGTAAGTGTGTTCATGTAAATACAGTTTGCTCCTGAAATCTCTCCTCCTCCCCAACTAGCTGTCGGGGAGAGTTCATTCAGACCCTGCTTACATCAATTTTACCAGGTGTCTAAATTTTGGGGGGCGGGGGTTCCCAGACAGTCCCCTTTTTGGGCACCCAGCAACACCATCCTCTTTTTTATATAAATGTTCTAGAGAATTTAATAGGGATAAAACTGGAGTAAGAGATCCTGCCTGGAGGATTTTTTGTAATCACCCTACAATATTCTATAGCAGGGATATAATTTTCCTTTAAATTTTATATCCTAATCCTTCCCCTCCAAATATATGTTTGTTTTTTTCTGTAACATGTTGTAGGACTTTTGTCCATGTTTTAGGAAGTTACAGCCTGGCTCTGGCTTTTCAGAAGTGCTGCTACTAATACTATAATCATGCCGCCAGATCTTGTTCTTTATTATTGAATCATAGAAATTAGAGATGGAAATATGAATTAGGTCGTGTATTGTGATACTGGCAAGGGATGACTAGGATTGTTCCATAAAATATATTCTCTGAGGCTTTGTCCAGTCAAACATTAATTAATTCCACCTCTCTCAGAACTTTATTCCACTCTCTATTATATCGCACCAGTGGGAAGTTTTTCTTACTGTTTATTCTAAATATTTCTCTGCTTAATTTCTTCCCACCACTTCCTACACACTTTGGACCATTTTAAGCAACTTCTCTTGAAATTTCTTTAAGATATTTGATTTGTGCAATAGACGAGGAAGAGAAAGAAAATGGGACAGACATCCCCATGCCATTAGTGGTAGAGTTCCAGATCAAGACTGGTTTTCTAAGATAATAGTGCTGACCTAATGCTTGTTCTTTAAGAGGTGCTCTCAGAGGAGCTGAGGAAGGGGGAAATTGGGTCAGATCACATGTCACATGAAGGTTGGAGGTAATTTTCCAGTGAAGAAAAGTGGGGTGAGGTTTCTTTGGGGATGGGAATGCAGCCAGCTTGGAGTAATTTATCAATGGCAGTATTTGCCTTTTCTTGCAAATAAAAAACATAGTACTCACTACTTCCCCTTTAAAATAAAATTTGCCTTTTTTCTGTACATGGCAGCATGGTGAGCTGTAACTCAGCATGCCTTTAGGAGTAAAAAATGCAGCGTACCAAGATCTTAAACTAAGTTAGTTTGCTTTTTCCTGATCTATATTAACCAACTCTTTTATAAAGTTATTTATTGAATGTTGTTCATTTTTCAAAGGTTTTGATCAACTATTTTACAGAGAATTCCAAGTGTTGTTTTCATATCTTTTGACAGAGGTCAAGGATATCAGTGGGAATTATTCTGTTAACATCTCTTCAAACCAGTAAGGAATTCAAACTCTGTGGGCCTAAATCTGAAGTCTTTCCATTAGCTTCAATGATTTGCCTGAATAAAGACTGAGAGACTGGGCCAAAGCCCATTACAGTCAATGAGAGTCTTTATATTGACTTCAGGGATCTTTGAAGCAGGCTCCAAAAGTAAGGATTTCAGGATTAGGCCCTCCATCATGGAAGTAAAGGCTCTGCTAAATTGATTCCCCATACGAGGTTGACTTATACTGCTTTCAGCCTGATGCATTTAGACTGAATATTTGCCTCATCTGAGACAGTACTGAAATCACCAGATGAAAGACCGTCAATAAAAATAGCTCAGTTTGCAAACACTTTACTTTTTACTTTATTTTTAATCAAAGGAGGTGTTACCAGCTGAATCCATCAATCGTGCTTACAGAGGGGCATTCATGTTTTTTACTGACTAGGTGGAATGACTGCAGCTTATTTTAAAGGGTATAAAATTAAAAATCCAGAGGAGAGAGAAACAGCAGTGGTAGGCAAGCCCTGTTCTCCACTTTATACAGTACACAGATATACAAAATTCAGTTCAACTCCAGTGCAGACAGAGCAAACAACCATATTCTAGAGTCAAAAAACCAAAAAAAGAAAAATATTTTGTTAAACTTCTTTTCTTCTTTACCTTTCCCTCAGAAGGCTTACCTTACTCAGTCGAATCACTAGAGCTCTACACTCCCTTCCCTTTGAAAAAAAAAATCTGCAGCATCTTATGTGCACAGTACTTTTCAGATCTAAATTATGATTTTAACCCTGGGGAAAAAAACAAGACACCCTTCCTGGAACATTCCAAGTGCTTCCTTGAAGAGAGCTGTGTCCGACTCCCATTGAAGTTAATGGGATCAGGCTTTGGTATGTGACAATACAGATAGCCCGCCTGATTCTCAGATACACTTTAAAGTGGGTGCAAGTGTAATTATTTACACATATACACCCACTTTAAGGCCACTTTACATTGTCAAAGAGGTGTATAGCAGTCCTGGTGCAAATGACAATCAGGTCTGGGGGTCCAGCTACTGCTTTTGTTAAAGACTATAGGAATTCTGCCATTAACTTTAATAGAAACAGGACTGAATCTATGTGAAGGTAAAGAATAGATACGAGAAGCCTCTAAAATACATGAAGCTATATATTAAGGGATCCTGCATAAGCCTGTGTGCTATGGTTGTTTTGGGGGAGGGGACGGCTGACAGCACTAAAGCCAGGAGCTGTCCCAGAGATACTGAAGTATGACAGTGGCCATTGCAGTTGGAAAACAGAGAGGTTTTCTCATGCAGAATGACTTCAGAGATAAGGAAGTGCTATATGTTAAGGTAAACTCTTTCAGTCGCCAAGATTAGCCAAACTGTCCCCTCAAGGTAGTAAAATCCCTCTAAATAGCCAACGATTAGCCAAACTTGTAAAGCTATATTTCCCATACATTTCTGATATATGACCTAACACCATGTAACAGTCTTCATGGCATGAGAGTCAATTCTGTTTCAGCAAAAAGAACATGAGTACTTGTGGCACCTTAGAGATTAACAAACTTATTAGAGCATAAGCTTTCGTGAGCTACAGCCCACTTCATCAGATGCATGCAGTAGAAAATACACTGGAGTGTGTACGGTAACACCCACTGTTTCATGTTTTCTGTGTATATAAAATTGTCCTACTGTATTTTCCACTGCTTGCATCCGATGAAGTGGGCTGTAGCCCATGAAAGCTTACGCTCAAATAAATTTGTTAGTCTCTAAGGTGCCACTAGTACTCCTGTTCTTTTTGCGGATACAGACTGACACGGATGCTACTCTGAAAGCTGTTCCAGGCATCCAGTGACATATTAGTTTTCTCAAGCAGATGAACGTTATTTCTTAATAAGTCTTCATGAGGTCACTTGTAATATATTGCTCTGGATATTGTATCAGTATGGACTAATCTTTGCAAAACCCTTCTCCAAAACTCATAGCAAAACTTTCACCCTTAGTGGTGAATATACTCTTTCATATTTTGACAGAATAATCCTTAGCATTTATATCACATTTTTTTAATAGTTTGCAAAAGCTAACTATTTATCCTTCCAACACCCAGAGAAGTAGCTAAATTTTATTATCCTTATTTTATAGAATAGGGAACAGAAGAATAGAAAGGCCCATTCTGCTACCCTTATTCATACTGAGTAGTGCTTTAATCCATAAGTAGTTCCATCATGGAGTAAGATCCATTAGCACTTCCATTCATGGAGTGAGATACTATTCAACATGAGCAATGGTGCCAGAATCTGACCCTCTGTGATTTGACCGAGGCCATGGAGGGAAATTAGAGGCAGACTCAGACTTAAGTGTAGAGCTGAACAAATAATTGATTTTTCAGTTCAGTGGCTGATCTGGAAAATCTGGGGAAAAAATGGTTTGTTTCTAATCAGGCTGAATTTTTTTGTTTTTTCTCACTGCCATTAAAAACTGCAAAATGTATTGACATTTCTACATTTTTTTCCCCTCAGAGAAAGCTTCTCACCAAATTTGACCAATAGTTTTGGTGACCCCAAAAATGCATTTTTCAGTGAATTTACTATTCACCAAAGCAAAATTGCCCAACTCTACTTATGAGTCTCTGGCTTCATGGACGGCCAGAGACCCAGCCATTGGGGGAGGCTAGCCCTCCCTTGTGCCCAAGGCCCCACCCCTCTCTCTCCCTTCCTGCCTCCCCTCCCCCGCAGGAGCCCAGAGCACCCCCACCACAGCCGCGGCCCCAGGACCAGGCGGCCAGGCTGCGCAGCCACAGCACCTCCAGCCCTGGTGCACCAGGTGGCCAGGTGAGACAGCCCCAGTGCCAGCCGTCCCGAGTCCCTGCGGCAGGCAGGTTGGCCAGCCCCAGCCCCAGCCAGCCTGGGCCAGGGGCAGAGCGCAGGAGGGGGGATTGGGGTAGATCATGGGCGGGGCCATGCCAGGCTGTTTGGGGAGGCACAAGCTCCCCCAGCCTACGATACCCATTGCCCATGTCTGGCTCCCAGGCCTTTGATCAGACCACCTCTCCCATTGAAAAATAAAAGCTGGAACCTATTGACATCTGTACCATTTTTCTGCCCCATGAGCTAATTTACAGTAGCAATAATGATCAAGTATCCCTATGTGGCTGACATTGCACATAGTACAAACTAAAACATATTACAAAGAAAACCCAAAGGACTGATTCAGATCCCATTTTCTTATGCTAGGAAATGACCACCTTTATAGATTTTTTTTTTTTATCTCCTAGCTTAACAATTTGTAGGGGATGAAATGTGTATTTATAAATGTCACCTGAGACTCTATGCCCCTAGTGAGCCAATATCGTGTCCGTTTGCAGAAACAAACTGTGCTGCTGTAAATAAAGAAAATAAAATAATGCTATTTCAGCATAGAACAAGTACTGCAAATTCATTACACTAATTTCCATTTCCTCATAACAGAACAGGAGAAGAATCAGGGCAGTAATCTAGAGAGTTGTGATTTAAATTTGCTCCTTTATACTTACAATATCTGCTTCCTGTATTCCAATGTTTTCTCCTCCATGAATGAAGTTCTTTTCTTCCATTTTTTCTGGCAAGTCCTTCAGATGTGCCCAACATATATTGCCGCTCCAACCTGCCCTATCTCTGTTCACAAATGTTAGCCATAATTATGCAACAAGCGTGGTCTTAGCTGTAAAAACATGTTCATTCTTTTTGTGTATGGCTGATCTCAAATTAACAAGGATACCAATTTTTAGGTATTCTGTCAAATTGTAGACTAGATTTCCACACTACACTCAGAATAATTTTGAATGAATTTTGAATAATTTTGAATTGTGGTGGGGTGGGAGGAGGGGGGAGAGAAGATGCTATCACAGTTTAGCCATATGGAGTGGAAATCCATCAACTTCATGAAAAATGTCATTAGGCAGACTCATTTGTAATTCTGATCACTTCAGAAAGGGACTTGTATAAAGCCAGGTAGCTGAGGGCAGAAAGGGGCTGAGGGAGGAGGTCTGCAGTCACTCTCTTTGAGGCTAGTGAGAGTGAGGAGTTTGGCCCAGTGGGAAGGGAATACACGAAGAAGGGTAGAGAAGGAACCTGAAAGAAGCAACATAGGAAGCAGTCCAGAGAAGCAGCAGCAAGGTGTGGGATAGTGCGGACCTTAGCTGCTGGTTGTAAGATCCCTGGGCTGGAAACTGGATAAGATGGTGGGCCTGGATTCCCTTGCCAGCCACTGGGGAAGTGGCAGCATTGACGGGCAGTGAATTGGAAGACTGCCTGGAACAGCTAGCACAGAGAGACTTTGGTACTCAAACCACCCCAGAAGGGGACAATTACAATGACCTGGCTGCAGGACCAAGTCATGAAGAGTGAGCCGTCAGGCCCTGAGAGAGAAAGATGGAATGAGTGCCTACAGGAAGAGGTGTCAGACTGGCAGAGCTAATCCCCCACCTTGGCCACAAGGAGACATTCCACTGGTGAGTAGAGCACCCTGTGACCATCACAAGTGTTTCAATTATTTCTTTCCAGTATCTCTGGCAATTATAAAAAATCAGAATGAGTATCCTGTGTGTTGAAAGAGACATAACGTCCATCTATCTATTCTTAAGGTATCGGAAAGCTGTTTGCACACAGGGCAATATACTGATATACACAAGCAAACTTTTCACCGTTAAAAAAAGTCACTACTTACTAACAGTTACCACACCTTGGCATCTGAGACACCTTACACTTAAAAAAGGATAACAACTTGCAGCACCTCAGATAATAAAGAAAGGTTTGAAAGAGGAAGAAGGATCCCCACAGGCCTCTAAGCCTTGAGCTCTGCACTCTGGACTTAGTATGTGCTCTTCCATCTTCCCCAAGAATTCTTCTCCTGAAGAACCAGAATATGGAAACCCCAGTCCCTGGCAAAATCATGGAGCAGGTCCCCAAGGAATCCATTTTGAAGCACTTGTAGGAGAGGAGGGTGATCAGGAACAGTCAACATGGATTCACCAAGGACAAGTCATGCCTGACCAACCTGATTACCTTCTATGATGAGAGAACTGGCTCTGTGGATATGGGGGAAGCGATGGATGTGATATACGTTGACTTTAGCAAAGCTTTTGATACGGTCTCCCACAGTATTCTTGCCAGCAAGTTAAAGAAGTATGGGCTGGATGAATGGACTATAAGGTGGATAGAAAGCTGGCTAGCTCGTCGGGCTCAACGGGTAGTGATCAACGGCTTGATGTCTAGTTGGCAGCCAGTATCAAGCGGAGTGCCTCAGGGGTCTGTCCTGGGGCTGGTTTTGTTCAACATCTTCATTAATGATCTGGATGATGGGATGGATTGCACCCTCAGCAAGTTTGCTGGGGGAGAGGTAGATATGCTGGAGGGTAGGGATAGGGTCCAGAGTGACCTAGACAAATTGGAGGACTGGGCCAAAAGAAATCTGCCAACCCTACTGTCATTGGGCCTGAATCTCCTGTTATTTTTACTGGTGAGACAAGGTGGGCAAGGTAATGTCTCTTTTACTAGATCAGCTTCTGTTGATGAGAGAGACAAGCTTTCAAGCTTACACGGAGCTCTTCTTCAGGTCTGACTATTGCAAGACATGGCATCTTCAGCCTAGCACCAGCAGGACACTTTCTAGCACATTCCATCCCCACCAAGCCAATGCTAAGAGGGAACTAAATATCATAAAGAATGGCCAGAGGCTGAAGCATGATGAAGCACACCCAGCATGCTGAGAGTGTGACCCTTGACTGAACACTGACATACAAAAGCCACCTGAGCAAGATAGCAGCGAAGGTCAAGATACGTAACAACTTTCTCAGCAAACTGGCAGCTTTTTCATGGGGCACGGATGCTCCAAACCCAGGACCTCAGCCCTTGCCATCTCATACTCAGTAGCAAAGTACTGTGTGCCAGTATGGAGTCGGTCGGCACACACTAAACTTGCTGATGTGCAAATCAACTCAACAATATGCATCATCACAGGAACTCTCTGACTGACTCATCTTCTCTGTCTTCCAGTTCTGAGCCACATTGCTCCCCCTTACATCAGGAGGGATATTACAGCTGGCAAGCTGCTGGAGAAGGTACATGCCAACCCAAGCTTGCCCTTGTTCAACGAACTTTTTAACCCACCAGCTACACATCTTTCATCATGACACCCACCATGGTCGAGGCTGCCACGCCAGGACATGACAGCAGAGTCCCTGGGGCGGGAAGACTGGTACTTAACACCAACCACCAATCAGTTCCTCATCACAGACCCTCCTGCTCACCCACCCAGCTTCGACCTGCCATGTCATTAGTGGGTCCTTCTTAATTGATCCTGGACTGGGCAAGGCCTCTCTCTGTGCAGCCAACCAGCACCACTGGGATCTTTGAGACAATCCAAGCTGCAGCTGCGGCGCAGATGAAACAAGGATACATATTGTTGAGGAGTGCCCGCTAACTAAATTCAGCGGTGAGCTCCGAGAGCTCCACGTGGGCACCGAGAACGCTATTCTCAGTGAATATAAAAATGCTAAATAAATACATTTTATAAGCCAGGGCTGTGAGGATTCCAGTGGCCAAAACTGAATTATCTACTGGATAGAAGGTGTGTTTGAGAAAGAGAAATTAATTTGGATAATGAAATTCCTTGGGGATTCAGTACCTCCTGGCAGATATTTATACAGTGTAGGCCAAATTCTGCTTTCCGATACATCACTGTACATCTAAAATAACTCCAGTGAAGTCAGTGGAGTTACTCCAGATTTACACTGGTGATAATAAAGAGTATAATCTTGCATTGTATGTTTAATGAAATCACATCAGAGACTGTCATTCTCATTATGTTAATAGTGCTATTTCATACTGTTGGCCTGATTCTCGTTTCACAATGTTGGGCCCCAGCCCTGCAACTACTTCAATGCAGGCAGAGCTCCATTAACTCCAGTGGAGCTCTGGGTGGGCAGGGTGATCCATTCATCCATCCAGCTAGAGACAGTTTCAGGATCTGGGCCAAAGTTAAGAGTAACTATTGAAATCAGTGGAGTTACACTCGTATAAAATCAGTGTAAATGAACCCAGCTACAATCAGCTTCCTGTGTTCTTCCACTATAAAAATAGTCCCTCCAAAAATAAATGAAAGAAAAGTAGCAATAATTTCTAGTGTTGTTCAAACTCTGAAGCACAAGGTACTGTATTAATTGTACCAAACAGTATTTTTGGGTTTATTTGCATTAAATTCAGAGCTTGGCTCACTGTATTAAAGGCCAATCTTGTATATCAAGACTGCTCAGGAGGGATCAGTTGGCTTATCAGGAAGCGGGATTCTCTCCAGAGAAAGAATGGGTCAATAGCAGTCTTCACACAACATGATTCAAAGTTGTTGTCACCAGAAGCAAGTACATAAGAACATAAGAGTGGCCGTATTGGGTCAGACCAAAGGTCCATCTAGCCCAGTATCCAGTCTTCTGACAGTGGCCAATGCCAGGTGCCCCGGGGGAATGAACAGAACAGGTGATCATCAACTGATCCATCCCTTGTCGCCCATTCCCAGCTTCTGGCAAAAAGAAGCTAGGGACACCATCCCTGTCCATCTTGGCTAATAGCCATTGATTGACCTATCCTCCATGAATTTATTCTAGCTCTTTTTTGAACCCTGTTATAGTCTTAGCCTTCACAACATCCTGTGATGAAGGGTTCCACAGGTTGACTGTGCGTTGTGTGATGAAATAATCCCTTTTGTTTGGTTTAAACCTGCTGCCTATTAATTTCATTTGGTGGCCCTAGTTCTTGTGTTATGAGAAAGAGTAAATAACACTTCCTTATTTACTTTCTCCACACCGGTTATGATTTTATAGACCTCTATCCATCCCCCCTTAGTCACCTCTTTTCCAAGCTGAAAAGGCCCCGTCTTATTAATTTCTCCTCATACAGAAGCTGTTCTATACCCATAATCATTTAACCATTAAACTCTTCCCACAGTCTTGCTGGAGGAGTTGGTGGCTTTTTGATTTGTTCAGTTGGGGTGGGGGGGAATTGGGTTGTTGGTTTTTTAAGAGGAGGAGCAGACTTCAGCCCCCCAGACGAATCCTGCATTTTGCAGGTGGCCGTAGTTTTTTCTGGTGGGGGAGGGTTATGGAGAAAGGATCAGAAGAGATACTGGAATTAATAGAGAATGCAGCCCCAGTTCTAGTCAGCAGTCTGGAGCGATTGTCTGCACTGCAATAAGGCATGGCTGTGGCTGGTCCATGTCAGCTGACTTGGGCTTGCAGGGCTCAGGCTGTGGGCTATTAAACTGCAGTGTAGATGTTCCAGCTCGGGCTATGAGACCCTGCAAGGGGAGGGTCTCAGGCTCCCACCCAAGCCTGAAAGTCTGCTCTGCTATTTTTAGCCCTGCAGCCCCGTGAGCCTGAGTCATCTGACCTAGGCGCTGAGATTCAGTGCCACAAGTTTTTTATTGCAGTGCAAACATATTGTCTTCCCACTTACACCATTATCATTCCATTGACTTTAATGGAGATACTTCCACAAGTGTAATTCAAGGGTTAGAGGAGAATCAGGCCTAAGAGTAAATATTCACGGTGCATATTCCTAAATAGCAATCAGTATGCTTTTTTTTTAAAAAATCACTGACTGTTTTTAAGCACCACATAGGACAACAACCATGAGTGGCCTACTTTGAAGTCAGCTATTGCAACAGATTTGGCCACCTCTTATTTATCTTATTTTTAAGCAGGGCTTTTCATTACTCTTCTCAAGAGTTCTCCGTGTAGGAAGAGAAGACTGTCCATTCCCGTGCTAACACTTTTTTTCCCCCACCTATGGTGAATGGTGTTGGTGGAAGGTATGGGACTGACAGCCCTGGAAAGCGAAGTCCTTTCTAATCACGTATGGGGTACAGCACAAACAATGTCCTCAGCAGCATGCCTCAGTCTGAAGGCAGAATGGTATTTTCAAGATTGCTTGGCATGCTAACTTGAACACTGAAAGTCAGAAGGCACATCGGTGTTGCCAACTCATGCAATTTTATCATGAGTCTCATAATATTTGGTGGTTTATTTCAAGTCCCAGCTCCTGGAGACAAGTGAATACATGATGGTTGCCGAGAAAAACTTGAAAATGTGACCCACAAACATCCTGAGAGCTCACTAGCCAGAAGCAAATAAAAGGGACCCAGAATGTCTTGGTGGGGTTTTCTTAATCTCACTTTTGAACATTTGAGGTTGGCAATACAATACTGGAAAAGCCTTATGACATTTAACAAAAGTAGGAATTACCCCCTCCCCCATGTCATTTCTGTAAAACTTTCCATAATCCATTTGAAAAAGGCTAAAGGATGACTGGGGTGTTTTAGCGTTATACAATTTAATTCTGAACTCCAACCCGTGAAAAGACGTTTACCACACAAACAAAAATGAGTTCTATGAAAGTATTTGTTTATTATTAGTAGCCAGTCATCAGAGCTCTGGTTTATTAGTCCTGTTGCTCTGGCAGTTTAACAGCTACTCCAGGCAACTGTGCTTTTTCACCTCGGAGGTGGAAGGACAGAGCATGCTAGCAACTACAGGCTCTAAGGGACATTGCACCCACAGATGTGTGGGTGGGGGTGGGAGGGACACACAACTGCACCCACAGACCCGGTGGCAATTAACAGGGTTGGATTGTGTGGTGACACTGCACCAACACCTGCTAGCAGGGGACACACTGCACCCACAGACCTGGGGCGGCGGGGTGCTTTGGGATGGACACATCATTGCACTGGCATATCTGCTGGCAGCTGTGGGCTGCAGGGGACATTGCACCCACTGACCTGCAGGTGGGTGGGGAGGGAGACGTTATTGTGTGCACACCCCCAGCTGCCGGCAGCTAGCGGGGTGGGCTCGGGGGGTGACACTGCAGGAAGCTGTTGCAGAAGGATGGTGAGCACACACACTGCCCTCGCAAAGCTGCATGCAGAGGGGGCCGCACTTCGAGCCAGCCCCCTTTGCAGCTCTGTCTGTGCAGGGACATGGCACCCAGAGACCTGCCTGAACTTATAGACCGCTTTGCAGCTGCACTACACTTGGTCGATTCCTTCCCCCCTTGACACCACATGCTGGCACCAGAGCCGCAGACACACCCTCCCCCATCCTGCGCCTGGCTCTTTGCCTTCTCCAGCAGGAGCTGTGCACGCATTCCCCCCGCCCCCTCCCTCCCATCCCCCCGGCCGGGCCAAGCTCTAAGCAGCTGGACCAGCACACACTGCTCCGTGCCTGGCACACTGATGAGGGCTGCAGCACAGGCTCGCATCAACGGGGCGGGTGGGGGGGGGGCTGGCGGCTGAGCCGTGCCGAGCGCAGGAGTGAATGAAGCGCAGGCTGCTCGCTTCGCCCTCTGCTTCCCCCCCCCAGTTCCATTCAGCCAGCCCCGGCCCTGCTGCTGAGGCTGCTGGCGTCAGAGCTGCCTGCGTCAATGCTGCCTCAGTGACACACACAGGGGCTTTCTCCCCCCCCCTCCTCCTCCACTTTTTTTTCTCAATGAGCAGCCTAATGGGATTTTTATGATCCTGCTTATAAATCAAGCCATTAGGGCGACTCTCTGCGGCTGGCACGTTTGCAGTTAATGATCCCTTTGTCCTTTTTTCATCATTTTTTTAACCCTGGGTTTCCACGCAGAGCTTGAGCGGGAGTGTGCCTTCCGCCTCCAGGCGTTTGCACGGCTACCTGCCGACGGCAGCGCCCTGCATCGGGGTTGATGCAGAATAAAAACACAGCCACCGTGCAGAAGGCAAGAGTCCCCACGCCACCCTGCCGCTCAAACACGCACGCTACCAACGGTAGTTTAGGTGATTTCCCTCTTAGCCCCCCCCCCCCCCAAAAAAAAAAAAGGCACAGCTTTGTGGTCGAGCTGGTTGGCAATTTTCATTATTTATTTAAAGCAGCTGACATTGTCTCCCCTCTCCATTTTAACTGAATGCATATACAACGGTTGCTTTGTGCGTGTCTATGTAGCCTGGATTAAACAGGAACCTGCAGGTCCATGGGGGGTTGGCGTGTGCCCTTGAGCCCATAATTGGTGCATGGGTGGGTTTATCAAAATTGGGGGTATGATCCTCCCCCCCCCCCATACACACACCCATCAAAGTTGATGGCAAAGTGCCCATTGATTTCAGTGGTGCAGGATCAGGCCTTGCCTTTAAAAGTATCTAGGTTTAGCTATGCACACAGGACTATATGTTGGTCCCACTGTAGACAGTGAGAATCACTGAACACAACAGGCCCCAGATTTGGCTCACGGAGGACACGTACCCCACACATTGGCCCACATCCTGCCCCGTGTTAGTTCAAGTTCACCAGAACAATATCAAACTGCTCTAAAACTGGCTTACCCCCTGCCACCACAGCATTGCCTCTCCATAGAGTAATCCTTAGAGACATGGAGCAGGTCCTATCCTACGCCTCCCTCAGTGCAGAGGACATGGACATGGCTCTCTCAGGCCGGCTCTACACCTGAAACTTAAAATTCACACCTCCGAGACACAGTTATGCCAACCTAAGTTCTGCAGTAGACACTGCTAAGGCGGCAGCAGAATTTTCTGTTAACCTAGCTACTGGCTCTCAAGGGGGTGGATTTACTACAGTGACAGAAAAACCTCTTCTGTCACTGTAGTAAGAGTCTGTGCTACAGTGGCATAGCTACAGCACTGAAAACTATAGTGCTTATAGTTTAGACATATTCTTATACTCTCTCTGTCACCAGCTGTTGAAGGGCCTCCTGAGGCCACAGGTAGCTAGTGTAAATTAGAGCAACCCTCAGGCTCTGGACCATTATCTACTATATTATACTTTTCCTATGAATACAAAAAACAACAGCTTTATAAAACACCTGTCCCATAGTACCGACTGTTTTCAGTGTTAAACTGCAACAGCAGCTTTGAGTTGAAATACCAAAAAAATTTTTTTTTTTTAAATTGCAAGCAATTAGACCACAAAATAGAATTTTGGAGAGAAAGAATTCCAACAACTGAATGACTCATACACAGCAAGGGTTTTTACAGTTTAAAACTATATTGTTATTTGCATTTTTAACACAAAAAAGGAAACAAACCCAATATCTTAACAACAATGTGCTGTAGGGCAATAAGAACCATTAATGAATATGTATTCTAACACCAAGATACATACATTAAACTTGCATTTACAGTACCTATGTGTTAATCTGCATTTTATTAAAGTATATTAACATGAATTCAAATTTATAAACACCTGTTCAGCAGATAGACCAAAAAGCCACAGACTTTCACCAGGTAGAGGACCAGATAAACAAAGCGTATTGGGGGCTCATTATGGACTTGGATATCGGCACACCAGTGCAAAGGCAATCGTACCTACCCTACCCATGAAATGTGTGGGGAAAGGAAGGCAGAACACCTGAGAAATCTCTGAGTACCACAGTGGACCAATTTAACATTACTTGAAAGGCAAATTCTGATTCCAGAAGTGCAGATTAATGGACCATGTTCAAAGATGCCATGAAAATCATTTAGATCAGGGCTCATCATCCTTACTCAAGGGGGCAGGGAGAGGTGGAGTAAAGGGAATCGGCCTTGTGATTTGTTCTTTCATGACCTTCACAATATGAAGGACATATATATGTATGCATTAGCATGTCACATGGTAATTTGAGCATATATATTGCATATTAGAAATAGAGATCTGGCACTCTACCACTACTTCTGCAAACTAAGATCAGCCTGTTTATTTCAAGCAGCCATCCCTCCTACAACATCTGGGGCAGTAACCTAGGCACAGTGAATCATGTGCATGGCTGCCAGTCATACACACGGCTTCCTCATGGCTCCCTCCTGGCTCATGACCCATACAAGGAGCTGGGCCTGGATACTCCAGGACAGTGGTCGGCCGCTATAGAAGACCCTAAGATTAGACAGGCAGACATAAGGGCCAGATCATGCAATGCCAGTAGGTATGGCATGGTACTGAATGGAGAGTAATGGATATGGAGCTGGAACAGGCCTACTATCCACCCGAACAGCTCCTCTTCCCCGACAGAGCAATAAAGAGAAACAATAGCTGCACAATGGATGCAGAAGTGGCTCCACATTCCTGTCCTGAATACAGAGCACTCTCTAGGGAAGCATGCTTGGAAGGAGTGAATCTTTTCCCTGCCTCAGGAGATATTCAGGGTCTTTGACTGTACCTGTGACTACTAAATTGAGCCCATTATCATGTATTGTACTTATTTTCCTCCCAGGGTGCTCTACACACTTAACAGCCTATGTGATATACCTACAGGAATCACTTCATCCACTAAGGAAATGCAGCCACCTCTTCAGGAGAGCCATTTTGCCTGGTCCCTGGAGGTGGTAACTTCCAGAAAAGATTTTGGTTTATCCAGATGAATAGGTTCAGCATTTTTAGTTACTTGAACCCCTCCAACTGTTTAAAAGGGAAACTAGCAGGGGCTGTATGTACAGATTAGAGGTGAGTGCATTGAGCTATGTTCAGATCTGGATTTTAAAACCTCCAACGTTAGAGGTGATCCATTTTGGAGCTTTTGGTTGGGGCTCTCATATCAGCTAAGAAGTTTTTTTAAAAAAAACCTCTACAGATGGTGAACTTAATTGCTCAGGGAGCTTATAATGGGATACAGAGCCTTTCACCTATAGGACACTAGTTCAAATTCAGCCTAGGTGGATGGGAACTAAGAGTTATGATGATCTGTTGGCTACTTGATGGCCTGTATGTGAAATGAATTAGTGGTTTCAGTGTAGTTTCTTGTAGGCAGGTGTCTACATCATTCAGACACCACCACACCAGGCATTAAGTGGCACTGGATGGTTTCAAAGGGGTCCCAGGCTAGAACAGGCATGGAAGCTGAACTATCTCATGCCTTCAGAGGTAGCCCCTCTGGTTCATGGCTGACACTAACTGGTCACAGCAGGGTAGCTTGTACTGCCCTTGCTTGTTCTGTGCCCTTGCTGTGGATAGTGGACTTCAGTCTCAACAACTGTTGAGTCTTCCACTAAATTCATTTTAAAATGTATAAGTGAAATATGAAGCATATAGCAAGAGCTCATATTATATATATATATACACACACACACTACTGTACATACACCTTTGTGTATAGACTATGCATATTGCATTTAATAACCATGCCTCTCTGTCTCTGGTTAGTAAGAAGAGGGAACTGGGTGGTGGAAAACGTAATTTGTACATTAGGAAGTCTCTGCTGCCAGATCAGCAGCAGCATCGGTGACGTCTGTACTCTCTCACTTTGTTCCTGTTGCTATAAATCAAAATGACTACAGTCCAAATGCCTTGCTTGTTTAACTACAAATGCACTGCTAGTCAAGAAAAATCAACACTGGGAGGGTCCTACATAATCTGGATATATTTCAAATTGATTAACCGGAGAAGGTCCTAAAACAGGGTGAAAGAAAGATTTTTCAATTCATGATAAAAAAATAGCTTTTAAATGATGGGATCCAGCAGAGCTGTAGAGATTGTGTATCTACAGGCACTGATGTCTTTGCTAAATGAACTATCAAATTTGCTTTTCTTAATATGCACTGGGATTTCTTTCTGATTAACACAAACTCTTCAGAAACCCTTTTTCCCTGTGTCATGTATTTTCTTCATCATCATGTAAACTAATAAAAAAAAATAGCAAATTAAAATAGGAGAGAGGCAATAGATCAGGTTTTGCTTTCCCTGCATTTATATTTTTGTTGAGGATTTGCTATGTTTATTTGGAATTTTACAAGGGATTGTTTCTCTTTATAGTCAGACAGCTTGACATCTTCTCTTTAGAGGTGAAAGTAACCCCTGTGTGCAGCACAAGGCCTAATACACCACTTAAATCCAAATGAAGTTCTCAAAATAAGTCTTTAGTGTGATATAAAAATGGTACCTAGACCTTGTGCTCACCCTTGAGTAATTAGGCAAATGATCAATTTAAAGCAAAGGGAGAGTCAAAGATCAGGAATTCTGTGGGGCTGAGGCATTGTCCAGTGGTCCCTTATGTGCATGTGCACACACACTGAATTCAGGTAGGGACAGGTTTTAAAACTATCTCTACCAAACAAAAACTCATGCGAAAGCTGGTAGAATTTTAGTGGAATGGAGCCATCTAGCTGCCTGCAATCTACTAACAAGGGTTTATGGAGCAAGAGGATTTCTATAGAGGAACGCAAACAAGCCACTCCTTGCCCAAGCAGGAATATTAATCAGAGCAGGGATGAAGAGGAGATTTTATATTTATATTTCCTCTTGCTTTCTCTAGGGCCTCCCTGAACAAAGCCTGTTTCCTTTTATTTATTTGGTTTCTTAGGAAAGCCTTTTTATTTTGGTGGTGTGGACTAAGAGGTTTAAGGCACGCAGTGCATTTTTATTTTCTTATTCACTCCTTGTACTGTAAGCAGGACCATTTCCAACCTGCTGCAAAATCTGCTGTAGCAGGGGCCTCAAGTAGAGAACAGCCTCCATAGGGAGACTGGATTATGCACAAATTTGCTCCTCATTCCTCCAGCCCATACAAGGAGGGACTGAGCAAGCTGCACTGCACATGGCCCAGTGGAGATACTCTTGATGCCTGAGAATTTTTTAGTCCACAAGCCAAGACTTCCTGAACTACTATTTTGCCAGATATTTTAGAGTGCCTCTTTATTAGAGCGTGCTGGCCTGCATTTAAATTCACCACAAGAGGAGAGACTGAGGGCAAAGGAGTGGAGACGTGATGTGTGTGGGGGGGAGGGGAGGGGGGTGTCTTATCCCTCTTGCCTTCCTACATGCTCCCCCACAGCTTAGACTCTCTTCCAGGGACCCCCAGCTGCTGCTGCCTGCTCTAAACTCCCTGCCTGTGGCTACAATTCCAGGATGTCGATAATGCCTCTGCCTACTCTCCCAGCCTACCTGTGCATCTCCTTCCCTCTTTAGCCTGTACTGTGGTGTGGTGGTCCAATATAAGTAGCCCCCAGGTAGTCCAGAGCATTCTTGAACACCATCCCTGACTAGACTGTCCTATCACTGCAGATTCCTTTAGTCTTAATGCCATCACTCAGGCCTTCCTCAGGATACCAAGAGCCTGTCATTTTTGCAGATGTAATATTATTGCACAGAGGACAGTGTGTGGATTAGTGGATGCTGGGTTGGTGTGGGCAGGGGTTTGTAGTGATAGGACCAGGTTCCAGATTTAAGCTAAAAATAAGCTCAAACATGGATTTGTAAAGATGTTGCAGGTCTTTGCATTGTCTGTTTTTCAAAGCCATACTTACCTCGTAGACTGTCCCTAACATCCCTGTCCATTTTGGACTTCAGTTCAGATTTGATTTAATCCAAAACCTTGAACCCAGATCTTGCCCTGATGTTTCAGAGGTGAACACTCTCATGGTTAGTAGCTGAAGCTAGACAAATTCAGACTAGATAGAAGTGCAATTTTTAAAAATGAGGGCCGTTAACCATTTGAATAAGGCACCTGGTGGATTTTCATAATCTTTCAATGAAGACTATATGCTGTAAAATGATAGGCTTGATACAGAAATTATTGGGTCAGGCTCTTTGGCCTGTGCTGTGCTGGAAGTCAAACTAGATGTTCATAGTGGTCCCCTCTAGACTTTAAAAAAAATAAATCTATAAATGAGGTGTTCCTATCCAGAGTTCCAGCTGCACCCTCCGCCCCCATCTCTAATATGGTCTTTTCTGTACTATTATCAGTTTGCAAGAGGACCATGTACACACCAATCACATAGTTGTGAGAATGCAATCCTGCTGGGGAGAAGAGAACTGGAGAACTTTTAGCAAGTGTTATACTTGGAGTCATAGGGAGTGTATTAGTTATTCTCAACTCCAGCAAAACGATGGCCATAGTTGTGGGAGTTGGGCCAAGGTTCAGATAGCTACTCATAGCTAGAATTGGGGGGGGGGGGGCGGGAAGTAAGAATACTGGTTCTCGCTCAAATACTAAATGCATACCAAACAAACATCGGACACTCTATAGGAATGTGTTGGCTTTTCGGGGGGTGGAGAGGGCAGGCATCAGCGGAGGGAAGTCCACAGAAAATTTATATCAGAGAAAGATTTACCCTGCAGTTCCTTTGACTTGATCCTCTTCCAGGCAGGATTGAAGCTTCCATTAATATCAGTGGAAGCAGAATCAGGTCCCTAGTGGTTAGGAGTCCACATCTCTTAAGCCATCACATTTGGCAGCCTTATTGGTAGATTCAGCAGAGATGCCAAGCATTTAGTAGGCACAGGGACTCAGCTGTGAAGCGGTTCTCTTCGGGCTAGGATTCAGGACACCTTTGCAGGGTTACGTGTGGGACACTTGCACTGTTATGGCCAATACCATTCTGCAGATAAAGAGGACTCAGATCCCCAGAGCTATTAGTCCAGCACCTGCCACCAGCACCAAAACAAATAATGAAGGCTATATTCTAACGGCTCCTATGAACATCTTTATTTTTCAAAGAGGCTGGTGGTGGAGAAGCTAGATTTTAGCTTGGAGATTTGAGCTGAACACCTCTTCCAAGTTTCAAAACTGTGCTGAGACCAAGGAGACTTTTTCAGAAAGAAATCGAGTGAAAGGAGAGGCTATGCTGACCTGATAAAAGACTCTCGGCCCTGTATTACAGGGTCACAATGCTAATTCAAACCTTGCTCATAAGCCAGAATAAGTTGTGGCAAATATGAGGGAAGTCTCCAAGAAACTCAATGGACCAAAATAATCCTTGATAAACTTTGTGAAGTTACACCTGGGATGAGCTTGCCCATTCATTCATTGAAATAAAAGAAGAACAGAGAGTAGAACTGTCAAGCTATCCTGCACTGGCTCAAGAGCATGAGTACCATCCTCAGGGCAGACTGCTAAGAGCCAGAGCACAAACCACCAATGGGTTAAGTTTTATATTTAGATTTCACCAACAAATTATTGCGTGTAAACACCTCAGCCACTATAGCAATCTAAGTATGGAGTTGCAGACAGGCCCCTTGGGTACTCCCATCTGTCTCACCATCCACATGAGCCTACTTTTGTGATAGATGGCCCCCTTACACCAAGAATCACAGCAATATTCAGGTTACTCCCAGTCCCAAAGGACCAGCCACTTACCCCAAGTCAGTTACACCTTAGATCTCACACCAAAGACAATAGTTTTAGCAAATCCTAAATAAATTATGTACAGCTATACAGGAAAAGGAAACTAGTTATTTACAAGGTTAAAACAAATAAACATACATACACAAATGAGTTATAATCTTAAATTTCAAAAGGTAAGCTCCTGTAATAAGCAAGTTCTATATGTCCTTTAAGGCTAACCCAGATTAAGCACTTGGGGTTCTCTTGTTTATGCCTAGGAAACCCCACCCCCGCGAGTCCAAGCAGCATAAAGATACAGTTCCTTCTTGTCAGGGGGCTTTTATTCCCCTCCTCCTACGTGCTATGGGCTGTGAACTCAGCTGATGGGAGAAATCCATCTTCATGACTCAGCTTCACCTTGGGGGCGGGGGTGAAGGTCATTGAGAAGGGCCAAGTCTTTTGTCCTCTTTAATGTTCCACAATAGTAAGTCTGGTGTAAATGGGCGTTCCTTGTTCGCCAAGACATTACCTTCTGTTGGAGATCAGCACTTTATACTGGTTAATGGCTCTCTCCTGTCTGTTGATTTACGCAGTCACAGAGGCTTATAGTACAAATACTTAAGTATTACCTTACAACATGGGATACAGATGTTATTAGTGAGATTAATGCAGGCAGCAACTCACAAGCATTCAATAAAGTCTAAACACTAAACATATTCTTATAATCCTAATACCTATTTTAACAGTACTAACACACAGGTGAGCCGGGCTGGTTCCAGCTATGTGTTTGTCAGTGTTCAGTTGAGACATGGGGACCTTGGCATGATCTGGCATCTGATCTGCCAGCACCACAGGAACCACTGCTCCGATTGTTTCTTCTGTCAAGGGGCAGGGCATGTCAAGAGCAACAATTAATGACTTAGAAGCTTGGCCTTTTGGTTTTATATTTTGGAAAAAAAAAAAAAAAGTTTCCCTTCAACCATTCAGGACTTTAAGAGGAGGAAAAAATGGCAATTGCCTCTTAAATTCTCAAGTATGTAGACTATCAAATGTAAAAAAAACTACTGATGTCATCATACACATCCCAATGCTTGAATACTAAAACCTATTGTATATTGTACTGCAAGTGAAACCATGCAACCAATCAGAATTTACAGCAGCTGTCTTCTCGTTATACAGTAGATGCAACTAAAGGTGCTTAATTTTAGACTAATAACATGACATACTGTAACAGTGATAGCCACAGTAGCAATGGGTGTACTCAGGAATAATTGTTCCTCCAGTACCTTGACTTTGTCTCATAATTTGCTGCTGCAGGATAGATTCCTTATGGCCTTGAACATTCCATCATCATTGTGGTAGGGGGTGTTAATTTCACACAAAAGTCTTTTGAGATTAAAATAAAGGATGTTTTCCCATGCTGTATATAAAAATAGCAGTCAGTCCAGTGTATTAAATTTCTATCAGTGTCCTGTGTTTCTGGAGAACATCTTAATGGCAGTAAACCCCAAAACTGGAATTTAATCCATTTTGTTGATTTAATTTGGCCATATAGATGTGGTGCTTATATTCTTGTGCATCTGGAGCAAAATAATTCACATGGAGAAGGTGAGTTATTTAACCTTAGTCACAAATTGCCACGTGTGCCAGTTCTGAACTATTTCCAATTCCTGGAAATCTACATCCAGTGCTAGGTTCCAAGGGGTATATTTAAAATGGGTTCTGACTGGTGGGAGAAAAGGATTACAGAGAAAAATAGAAGGAATTTACTCCAGTAACTAAATCCCTCCTCTCTTCTTTGAAGTAGTAAGTTATAGTAATCAAGTCACCAGGCTTAGTCAATTACCAAAACCAGACTGAAGTCTGAAACTGCTTCTCCCCTTTTTCCACCAAACTAACATTGGACCAGGATTCTGGAACAATAAAAGCAGAGAAAATGCTTGACAAATCCACCACAGGTTTTTGGTAAGACCTTAGCTCATGCTTGGATGGGACACTTTACGTGGAACTGACTAAACACTTCCAGACAGCTGGCCAGGATGTATATATTGAATAAAACCTGCAAGTTATTTGCTGTTGTGAAGTGATTTAGCTAGTTCTTTACCTAATGCCATAAGTTCAAAGCACCCAGTCATCTGGATCACAACACAAAGCATTCTACTTTCAGAGACCAGACACTTGGGATAGGTGAACCCTTGAATATATACATTTCCCACTTTTACAAATATTTATTAATCTCCTAATTCACTTAAAAAATTAGCAGAGCTTTGGATTTAGTTTTGTTTGCAGTGCAGAATAGACATCTAAAACCCTAATATATCTATCACAGAGGAGATAAGTCATGTATAGTTCTCCAGAAATAACTTAATACTTAGAAATACTGAGAACTGTTCTAATAGGATTTGAGTATTAGAAGCTATTTGTTTGGGCAGGGGGGGAAAAAGGTTATTTTCAAGGGTTTATAGCCACCTTGAAAATATTTAAATGGAACAAAAGATTTTTCAGAAGAAAAAAATCAAATCAGATATGTTTTCTACTGTTTGCTTTCTAAAGGAGGAAAATACCAAAGTTAAACTCAAATGGGGGTTCTGTAACATCCTCAAAAGCAATATAGGATCACAGCACGAGGCTGAATTTTATCAGATCTCACAACTTAAGCAGAACTGGGCTGGATCAGTGCTAGAATAGGATACCTCCAAGGAAACTGCATGTACTAGCAGAAGTAGTGTTGGAGGATTACCACGTACTGAATCACCCTCTCTATCAGAATTAAGATGGTGCCTCATTGGGATGTTTGGAACACAGTACTGCTCTTTAACCTTGTGTTGAGGCATAACATACAGGTTGCACCACCCATTCTCTGTGTGGCTGCACTTATGCTGGCAGTTTTCAGGGAATCTCCCTGCAGAGTTGACACCATGGTACTTAAGCCAGAGAGGAGACAATAATGCATCATGGGAGATGTAGTCTGGACAGGGAGCCCAGCCTACAGATGAGATTTGGTACTTAAAGCCCAAACTATTGTACCCATAAGGCACCATGGCGACTCAGAGGGACACAGTGTTGAATTTACAATATTTTGATTGTTAGCCAACTTAAAAATATTTGTATTCAGCATGACCCAGCCCCCAAATAAAATATTTAATTTCTCCCAATCAAGAAATTCATGGAAAACATTTCAACAGAAAATTCCAGCCAGCACTAGTTTTTACTATGATGTTGTCTAGACCTGTTCTAAACCAGATTAGATGACACATTGACAAAAATGTCTGCGTGTAGCCTCACTTAGTGCTTCCACCATTGAGAGGACTAGTGCTAAATAAATTACAGAAGAATGGCTAAAAATGCTAATTAGAAATGCAGCCATAAGCCCTGATCCCACAATAAGCTCCATGCAAGTGAATTCTTGTGCTTGTGTGGAGGCCCTTTAAAATCAGTGGGGCTCCTTCATGGTACATAAATCCCACCATGTGGAATTCACTGGAGGATTTGGGTTTAAGAGGTTAACTATAAGACTAGAAGCCTACAATAGTTACTAAATGAGAGCCTGTCTGCACTACCACTAGACCCACACACAGTTGTCTGTGGTGATGGTGTCTGTAAGTGTTTTACTCCTAGTGTGGATGGAAAGATGCAGTGTTATAACCATGTTAGTGATAGAGCCTAGGTTGGAGGCCTTAAAATGTAGGAAAGTGGCTCTTAAGAGCTATTTGTGTCTCAGATTAGAGCATTTTATGGTTTATACTTGAGAGGAGGAGTGGGGGTTTGGAGCTAACAAAAATGTTCCATTGTGCAGGCACTGACAGCTTTAGCCAGCCTTCCTGCATTTTAAAACTTCTGAAGCAGTATGTGAAAACATGCTGACCCTTGGGAAATAAGTTGAGCTGTTAAAAATAAATAGGTTCCAGCTTTTTCAGGAAGAGCAGATTGACAACAGTGACGTATAGACACCCAGCAGCTTGTTGTCCATTTCCCACGAGACTCTGGTGATTTAGTAAGAAACTGCAGCTCATGCAGATGGTTGCCTGGAAATTTAAATACCAGCATGTTCCTTAGTTCTTCAATCTCTATTTTTCACAGGTCACCTTTGACATAGTCACACCTGCTAAACTGCCTTAGAAAAGGAGACCATTGAAGGTTTTTGAAAAGGTTATTAACTTAGTGGAGATGTTATAAGTTTCTCTTCCCACATACCTGCCTGCCCCACAATAGACACAAGATGGTACTAGTACCAGGTGTAGGTAGCCTTAGTACCAACAGAAGCCCAAGAATACTGGAGCAGGGTTTCAGAGGTAATGAAATTCAGGGGTCAGCCTTTAATTTCTGTTGGGAGTGAAATCAAACAGTCCTGAGTATATTGTGGATGCCATGTTATTGGGATACAGTGACCCAGAGACCCCTTGTTGCCAACTGGTAGAGGGCACAAGAGGTGCCTGTGGTTTACACAGTTCCCATGGGTCTGTCATCAGTATACCAGGGATTGCAGGTGAGGTCTGTATGAACAGTCAGTAATGGACTGGTTGTCCTAATCCTTGCAAGGTGGATACAGATGATATTTAAGGAATTAGATATCTATACCAGAAATCATGGTCTTAAAGTTAAAAGCAGATCACCAGGAGGTGATAGGACTTGGATGACTTCTGCTCAGGTAGGGGGCAGGAGATGTTTCTCTCTCTGTCTGAAAAGGTGTGTATTGTGCATCTCACAGCGTAAGCGTAGCTGCATGGAGAGCCAGATGCTAACCAAAGTTTGCAAAATCTACAAGAAAGAAGCCTACAGCAAAAAGCAAGCAGCAATGGGGAGGCATCCTGTTTATTAGTAAATATAATGGCTTGCTAGAATATAGCAAGGGATACAGGAGTGCACCCCCTATCCTTCACCTTGGGGACAAGCTGCTAGAGTGCTTGTCTTATGAACGGAGGAACACAGCTGGTCTGGCTGTTTAAAGCTGGGAGAAAGGTTTGGGGTTAGCTAACTTTTATGAGACAGGAGAAGGTCCTGTTAGTTAAGTGTAGTCTCTAGAAACGGTTTTATAATTTTATTGATATGTAACCCTTTGTTTCCATGTATTCTACTTGCTTCTCACATCTATCCTTTAAAGAAACTTTTGTTTTCACTACAAACATTTAAGTGCTGCGAGTTGAGCAGAGCAGTGATCTGAGGGGTAACTGATAAACTGAGGAGTGGGTACTGTTTCTTTGGAGATAGCAGACTGGTGAATTCTCAGAGCATCCAATGGAACAGAGACAGGACGCTCCAGGGGGATGCTCCGGGGACTCAAAGGTGGGAGTGTGCCTGTTGCTTACCTGCAGAGGGACAGCAGCCCCAGGTAGGCTGCAAGGGGAGTGGTTGGGTTGCCTGTGGCCGATAAAGTCAGGGAGCTCACCCTTGGCAGTTATAGACAAGTCTTCCTCACACCAAGGGGGCAAGTGCTAGCAAGGCACCCCCAGAAAATGTCACAGATAAAGTCACCAGCTGGTAATGTTGTGGCATTGCATCACACATGACAAAACAGCATCGTGACATCATGGGGGTGGGTTACAGCTATCTGGTCAATACCAACAGAGAGCAATAAGTTGGAGCGAGAGTAGAGGACTAAAGCGTCTATCACATTTAGAGATCAAACAAGCATCTCCCTCATTTTAATTTGCAGTAGCAGCATTTAAGTCAGACTAGCAGACTATTTGAGACATTATGGCTGGAAGCAATAAATAAGAGGGACAGTTACCTGGCTTTAAATTTAGGATTTAATTCTGAGTCATTTAGTTGGGGGCCAAGTGAGTAATCAGGTCATTTTATTAATTTGGAGTATAGTTTCCCATTAAGTTTTTCTTGGTGCAAGAGAGATAATTAATCAGTGAGCTGGTTGTTTTACCCTTTCTTTCTTAGATTTAGACCACTGCTTTTCCCTCAAAATCTTGTTAATTCCTAGTTAACATTTTCCATAAAGACAATACAGATGACTCAGTGGCTATTTATCAAAAGGTATGCAGGAATTACCATGCTGGAACAGGCTCTTCGTATGTTAGGAAAGACACATGCAAAGCTAAGGAGTACTTGTGGCACCTTAGAGACTAACCAATTTATTTGAGCATGAGCTTTCGTGAGCTACAGCTCAAAGCTATCCATTATAAAAATGCTTATAGTCTAACAAAGGGCAAATTACTAGATTGGTTAGTTCTACTTGTGCCCAGAGGGAAAAAATAGACAATTTACCAAAAGAGATTGTGGGTGAAAAAAACTGAAGTAATCCCAAGGAGCACTTCTCCCTGACCCAATAGAAAGCCAGTTAAACAAAAGCCAGAATAAAACAGAAGTCTTCAACTAGCCCTCAAGTTCACACCACCTTTGTTTTGGGGAAATGAATGTCAGACATGGAGATCACCCTGGTCCTAGGCCTCCAAGTTCAGTTTGGGGAATTATTTTAGCAAGGGCTCCCCAGCTTATTTCTCTCTAGGCAAAACCTTAGCAGTTGAAAAGGAGAGTCTCTATGGCAGCTATGTCCGCAACTATGTGGAGATTTATGGATTAAAGTCGCAATAGAATAGACACCCAGTAGCTTGTGCATTCTACAGAGCAAAGGTGTAACATGCGCCACGGTAAAAGTATCACCTCATGTATACAACTAACAGGAGAGGGTGACTGAATACAATCCTTGGAGCCCCAGGCAGAAGTACAGCCACCTGATACCACCCTCTGGGATTTCTCAGAGAAGCAGCAAGAAAGCCACTGATGTGCAAAGCCATCCATCCATGCTGGAGTCAATAGATAGATCGATCAATATTGTCAATGGTATCGAAGGCTGATAACAGATTTAAGGGAATCAGCACGAACAACTTGGGTGAAATCCTGACCCTATTGAAGTCATTGAGAACTTTGGCATCAACTTCAATGGGACCAAGATTTTACCACTTATCTTTTTCCAAACACCAGAAGAGCTACTGACCAATGAGAGCAGTGCAGTCCATAACCAGGCCTAAAGCCAAACCAAAAGAGAGGGGAAGGAGGTCAAAAAGTTAGAGAGCAGACTATGACAGCCTTCAAAAACCTCTCTCATAAGAAAGGACAGTTAGAGATATGGTAGGTAACTGGTTAGATCAGAATGATAAGAGTTTGACCCTGCTGTCAAACATCAAAATCTACAAGAAAGAACCCTCCAGGGGAAATAAAAAAACACAAAAAAAACACACAACCAGCAGCGGGGAGACATCCTGTCAAACAGGCCCTATGCCACATGGCTCACTCACCATTGGGGTACCTCCATTTGGCTGCTCTGGAGACTAGCTCTTTTCAGATCTAGCACCCCCTTTTATCACTCATCCACATGCCCTGCCACCTCTCTCTCTGTGACTTCGCCCTCCAGTCAGATCCCTATAGTCCTCCCCTTCCAGGGTCCTCTTGGGCAACCTTCCTAGGCAATCTTCTGCTCCACTGCCTAGTTTCTGCCACTTCCCACAGTGGCTGGTAGGGGAACCCAGGCCCACCCTCTATTCCAGGTTCCAACCCAGAGACCCTACAACCAGCAGTCAAGGTTTGCATAGTCCCAAACCTTGCTGCTGTTTTCCTGGGCTGCTCCAACTTTGCATCTGTCAGGCTCCTTCTCCAGCCTTCTCTGGGTATGCCCTTCCCTCAGGACCAAGACCCAAGGGCTTCCATTCTACTCATGTTTTCCTTCTCTCCCACCCTGCTGCTATAGAGCAACTGTAGGCCTCCACACTGCAGCCCCCTTCTGCTGACATCTTCTTGGCTTTATCATAGCTCCACCTGTCCCTTCTTAGCTGGGCTCTACTCCCAATCAACAATTGCTTATCTACCTTAATTCCTCTCAGGTGTAGCCTACCCCATTAATTGGCCCCTTTCTCAGCCTTATTAACCCTTTCAAGGCTTATTTGGGGTGAACACCCTGGCATATCCTGGCTCAAGAAACCAAATGTTTAATTTGAAGGAAGTTTACCAGACAAGAAGGAAATAGCCTATGATTCTAAGTGCTGTCTCACTTTTACTAGCAGTATGGAGTCCATATTACAGGTTGTAGATGACTGTTCACCAAATACCTTCATGAACTCCATGAAAGCAACCAGATGAATTCAACAGGAAATGTTGCATTTGCTTTCTCCTGTTTTGACTTTTTACCATGGAGATGGAGAATCTAGTTCTGAATCTGAGCAATCTTGCCAATAAAGAAGGAAAATTCCCCACTATTAAAAAGTATATTTTTTTCCCCAAAGGGGAGGCATTCCAAATTCACCAGACTGACCAATAATTGGAGTAGCTCTGCTGAAAAGGACTGCCTAGGCCTTAGAGACTAAGAACAAGAAAGTCTCCAAGATCTTCACAACCACAAAGGGAAAGAGTTTTTAAAACTCTTTGCCACAACCAATTTCTTTGTGCTCCTTGCTCAGCTCCCTCTTAGCTGGGAATCCTACATCTAGTCTTACAGCTCCTCCTTAGAGAGGCTCACAGGCAGCTCCCTGGCTCCCCTTGAGTCTCACAGTATTTGGCTTTTTGACTGTACACTCCCTCTTCTCAGAGTCCTTTCCTCAGCCCTACACATCACCCTAGGCCCCTTTCTAGTTGTGTCCACACAAACCCTCTCCCATGCCACAGCTCTTCTGCTTGGCTCAGGTAGTGGAGTACCATACCCCAGGTCTTACCTCATCTCCAACCTCTCGTCTACTGGGAACAGGCTGCTTTCATTATAGTCCTGATAGTCCCTTGTTTCCAGTCTGCAGTCACATGATCCAAGGGGATGACAGTCCCCAAATGCTCATCCTTTAGGCCACTACTTGGAGTATGGAGGTGTTGGACCTGGGCCCACCCTTAAAAAGGGGCAGCACGCTGCATCCCTATGCTAGAAAGTTCTACCAGAGGAATATTGTTAAGTTCTACAGGATGGAAACAATAAAGAAAAAACCGAACAACTCTATAGAATGGTTAGCAATTTTCTATTAAATTATATTGAATTTTTCACAAGGAAAGGACCAGTGAAATAGGTCTACCACCCTGATAGGAGCAAGCATCAACACCAACCTCAATCTAGAGAAGGTAATTATCTCACCATGAAAAAGGTTTTGATCCTCATACCTCCATTCTACAATTTCAGTCCAAAACATGCTCACTTACGAATGAGCCTGAAACCATCTGGACTATGGCTTTCATAGCAGCTGTAAGATCACAAGTCAAACTACAAAAGTCATCATTCAAGTGGATGTTGAAGTCATCCAGGACATCAGACAACACAAGATCCACAAAAGCAACTCGCAATCCTGTACTATGTCATTACCACTTAAGGGTATCCCTTTATTCCTACAAGGAAAAAGGTCAAAAACTGATGTAAATACAAAGACAAATAACTTGGATAACAGCGAACAAAGCTTCCACATTTATATAGTGCCATGTCCTCCAGGACCAATGATTGAGTGGAGGTATTTGCAAATATGTTCTTTACAAAGCAGATGTCTCTAGGGAATATCAAGTTTATAATGGAGTGATCAAAATGAATCCAAGTCTTCAAAATTATATAGGGAGGGAAGGTAGTCTATGATATCTGTGTGACTACCCTGTAAATTAAGGTTCTTTGCAAAAAGGACCATTTAGAGTCCAATATACTTCAAGAGTCAGACCAAATCAATTGTCTCCAGCTCACTTGGAACCAGTCATTTTTTAAATTCTGATTAGCTACTCTCCTAGAGATGAGTTGTCCCTGTTTAAAGACAGGTTTCAGAGTAGCAGCCATGTTAGTCTGAATCCACAAAAAACAGGAGTACTTGTGTCACCTTAGAGACTAACAAATGTATTAGAGCATAAGCTTTGTGGGCTACAGCCCACTTCATCAGATGCATAGAATGGAACATATAGAAAGAAGATAGATAGATCATAGAATCATAGAATCATAGAATATCAGGGTTGGAAGGGACCCAGAAGGTCATCTAGTCCAACCCCCTGCTCGAAGCAGGACCAATTCCCAGTTAAATCATCCCAGCCAGGGCTTTGTCAAGCCTGACCTTAAAAACCTCTAAGGAAGGAGATTCTACCACCTCCCTAGGTAACGCATTCCAGTGTTTCACCACCCTCTTAGTGAAAAAGTTTTTCCTAATATCCAATCTAAACCTCCCCCACTGCAACTTGAGACCATTACTCCTCGTTCTGTCATCTGCTACCATTGAGAACAGTCTAGAGCCATCCTCTTTGGAACCCCCTTTCAGGTAGTTGAAAGCAGCTATCAAATCCCCCCTCATTCTTCTCTTCTGCAGACTAAACAATCCCAGCTCCCTCAGCCTCTCCTCATAAGTCATGTGTTCTAGACCCCTAATCATTTTTGTTGCCCTTCGCTGGACTCTCTCCAATTTATCCACATCCTTCTTGTAGTGTGGGGCCCAAAACTGGACACAGTACTCCAGATGATGCCTCACCAATGTCGAATAGAGGGGAACGATCACGTCCCTCGATCTGCTCGCTATGCCCCTACTTATACATCCCAAAATGCCATTGGCCTTCTTGGCAACAAGGGCACACTGCTGACTCATATCCAGCTTCTCATCCACTGTCACCCCTAGGTCCTTTTCCGCAGAACTGCTGCCTAGCCATTCGGCCCCTAGTCTGTAGCGGTGCATTGGATTCTTCCGTCCTAAGTGCAGGACCCTGCACTTATCCTTATTGAACCTCATCAGATTTCTTTTGGCCCAATCCTCCAATTTGTCTAGGTCCTTCTGTATCCTATCCCTCCCCTCCAGCGTATCTACCACTCCTCCCAGTTTAGTATCATCCGCAAATTTGCTGAGAGTGCAATCTACACCATCCTCCAGATCATTTATGAAGATATTGAACAAAACTGGCCCAGGACCGACCCCTGGGGCACTCCACTTGACACCGGCTGCCAACTAGACATGGAGCCATTGATCACTACCCGTTGAGCCCGACAATCTAGCCAGCTTTCTACCCACCTTATAGTGCATTCATCCAGCCCATACTTCCTTAACTTGCTGACAAGAATACTGTGGGAGACCGTGTCAAAAGCTTTGCTAAAGTCAAGAAACAATACATCCACTGCTTTCCCTTCATCCACAGAACCAGTAATCTCATCATAAAAGGCGATTAGATTAGTCAGGCATGACCTTCCCTTAGTGAATCCATGCTGGCTGTTCCTGATCACTTTCCTTTCATGCAAGTGCTTCAGGATTGATTCTTTGAGGACCTGCTCCATGATTTTTCCAGGGACTGAGGTGAGGCTGACTGGCCTGTAGTTCCCAGGATCCTCCTTCTTCCCTTTTTTAAAGATTGGCACTACATTAGCCTTTTTCCAGTCATCCGGGACTTCCCCCGTTCGCCACGAGTTATATACACATACAGAGAAGGTGGAAGTTGCCATACAAACGGTAAGAGGCTAATTAGCAACACCTAGAGCCCTTTTCCTTTCAGATAAGCATGTTGAGACAGCTTCCAGTTGATCGGTTATCATGCCTGACAAACTCAAGTGTGAGGATCACTGAATTGCTAACAAGAATGTTGAAAATTGGCTTCCCTAACATGATAAGATTACCATTCAGAGAATGGGCATATTAAAAATAGCCACGCTGTCACAACATTGAGGTCATGGGTCAAAAACATTGCAAATCTAGGGAATATTAACTTTCCAGTTGCAATGGGCATGACCTTCATCTCCTACAAGTCCTCCATGAGGAGCTGAAGTTGAACCATTTTAAGTCTAGAAAAATCAAATCCAAGATTTTATTGCAAAGCCATAGCTTTCACCTCTGAGTAGTCTAGGAGTCTGCATCCAATCTTTTATTCAAGCACGCAAAATTAAACATTGCATAAGATGAAGATCTGACAGACTGAGAACTTCGCCTTGCCTTAGCTCTTCCCTCCCTCCCATTCCCAAACCTGGATTGCAGTTATATATGGAGCAAGAAACTTATCATATTACATGGCTTGGTTGTGTTGTTTAGAAGAGGTCAAGCTTGTGACAAGGAATCTTATTCTATTTCTTTCTTTAGAGTCACTAACTATTATTAACTGAACAAGGTGTTCAATACTTACTGGTCTTGCAAGTAAGTAATGCTTGTGTGTTTCAAAGATCAGCTGCTGTCCCTCCCAGCCCACCCAACTGCCCTGGCTTGGATGGCTCAGACCATGGCTGTCAGAATATTTATCTGTACATGTTCTTAAATTAAACACTCCCACTTTGCAGTCATGTCATTAGCTAGTTACTGCGTGGACTTGCACCTTCCTGCACAAGTAATTTGCTTTCTTGGGTACACTCAATTGCTCTTGTGGAACAGGGAAGGGAAGACTTATGACCATTTGTAAGTCAGTCTTAAGAATTCCTGGGTTCAACTCCAGACTTGTTGCAAGAAAGAATGAATCTGTGTTTCAGCCTAGTCCTTGCTGATCTGCCAGACTAGAATTCCAAGGGCAAACTCTTTTCACCAGCTGTTTTTTGTTTGTTTGTTTGTTTGTTTGTTTGTTTGTTTGTTTTTGGGGGAGGGTTGTTTGTTTGTTTTTAGGTAATTAGAAAAAACAAGAAGATCCTATGGATCTAGTAGGGTCTGATTTTCTGATGAGCTGAGCACCAGTTGACTTTTACTGGAATTGTTGATGTTAAGAACATCTCGAAGTCAGGCACTTAGTCTTTAGTTGTTTTGTTCCAGGAACAGACCAAATTTCACCCTCAGATATGCAAGTACAACCCCAATGAATTAAATGGGGTTGCAGAGGTATAAGAGAGTAGAAATTGGTCCAGGTTGTCTAATGGCTAGAGACTGGGATTTTGAGTCTAAACTGGATTCCATTCCTGGCTTTGCCAGCCTGGGACCTTGAGCAAGTCACTTAATCTTCATGCCTCAGTTTCACCTACATAAAGCATCTCAAGATCCTTCAGCACTCTATGAAATCAAAGTAATGTTATTGCCCCATCTTTGAAACTTGCCAATAAAAGGGAGACAGCATTCAGTTTTCAGAGTAACAGCCGTGTTAGTCTGTATTCGCAAAAAGGAAAGGAGTACTTGTGGCACCTTAGAGACTAACCAATTTATTTGAGCATGAGCTTTCGTGAGCTACAGCTCACTTCATCGGATGCATACTGTGGAAACTGCAGAAGACATTATATACACAGAGACCATGAAACAATACCTCCTCCCACCCCACTCTCCTGCTGGTAATAGCTTATCTAAAGTGATCATCAAGTTGGGCCATTTCCAGCACAAATCCAGGTTTTCTCACCCTCCGGCCCCCCCCCCCCCACACACACACACAAACTCACTCTCCTGCTGGTAATAGCCCATCCAAAGTGACCACTCTCTTTAAAATGTGTATGATAATCAAGGTGGGCCATTTCCAGCACAAATCCAGGTTTTCTCACCCCCCCCACCCCCTCCAAAAACCACACACACAAACTCACTCTCCTGCTGGTAATAGCTTGTCATTTTCAATAAAGATACATTTAACAGCAAATGGTATTTTGAGCATTTTGCATCAATTAGTACTTCATTAAAAAATTGTTCTGTGAACGATCTTCCCATTGCAGTGTGAATTTGAACTTCAAAGTGCCCTGGGATATTCTGCACAAAAGGCACTCAGGAAATGCAAGATCTGCTCTATTGTGTTACAACTGCAGTGTTATCTAGCTCCGTTTTCCTTCCATGTTATATTGTCAATGAATCTGCCTCAGGAAAAGACCACCTGCTGTTTTCACACTGAATTTTAGGATTTACAAACAGAAATTGATGCCAAGCACTGATGCTTCAAACCTCATCTCTCTCATAGGAACTCAGAACTCACTAGGGTGAAGGGCATTGTATGAATACCTAGATTCTGGAGATAAAAACTTATAGGAGTCTTTTATGCCTGTGTAATATGAACAAACATACATTGCAGTAGAATAAATATTATGTGCAAATCCACCTTTGTTTGTCCAGCACAACTGGTGAGATTTCATTTGGACTCTGTCTTTAGAATAAGTATTAAAATGGACAGTGTTTAACATAGGTTAAGCACAAAATAAAAAAAAGGGTATTTGTAGTTACAAGAAAGTTTTGGGAATATACAAGTTGCTCTCCCAGATCAGATTAATGGTCAGGACTAGATGTTTCAGAGGACGGTGTGAGAAACTCTGAAATAACTGTGGAATAACTTTTCATAGGGAAAGTTTCTTCTTAACCCCCTATTACTTAGTGTTTGACTTGTGCCATGAAGCATGAGGGTTTATATCCTTTCCAAATCACCATCTTAAAATTCTTACTCTTGTAAAGCCCAATAGGAAGAACAGAAATTTTCAAGATTAAAACACCACCGTTTAAAAATGTAACTCACTGGGTGTTGGTCACCCTCAGTGCCCAATCCCCAGAGAATGAGTCTGTTACAGCCTAGCTCATACTGTAGCCACTCATGGAGATCAATGGTTCAAGCCCTGATAATGATCAAGAGGGTGACCATCATATAAACCGCCCACAATGTGGTGAACTCTAACATGGGAACCAGGAAAGAACTGACTGGGCTGGGTGGCGCGAAGAGGAAGGAACTGCATATGAGGGGGAAGTTGAAAACAATCTAAGTCTTTCCATTTTCATAATCTAGGATCAGATTTTCAGATCTAAGTTGTATAAAACTGGCATAGCTCCACCAAAGTCAGTGGAACTCCTCTGATTTACATGAGCTGAGGATCTGACCCCTAATGTGTTATTAGGCAGGTTAGGGTAGCATGTATTTAGATATATGATCTTATGTTGCCAGTGTCCCTTTAAAATTTTGCCACTTCATGTCTTCATAAGAAGTACTTCTTCTTGCACACTTACCTGAAATCCAAGTGCAAATCTAGTAATTAAATGTACAATTACTTCAATTTTGCACCTGCAACTTAAAGCTTAGATATTACCATGATGGGCGCTAACGAGCACCTTGTGATAGCAGGTAACTTTTGTGGGTGCAGTAGAGGCGGTGCAAGTTGCACCTGTCCAAAGGCAGCTAGATTTCCCTCTTTTTAAAATGTTACCCCAAATGTACCTGTAAATGTGTTTATTGTGTTAGAAGAATCTTCCTCTACTGTTCCTTGATGACCATAAAGGTTTGGGCTGGGATGGGGTTTAAACGGATAATGAAGTCAGATGTGACAGACATGGAGGAAATACTGTACATTACTGATAAAGTCAATCTATTTTAGGGTATGTCACTAAATCATACTATACACCTAATTATTAGCTACGGCATCAAAGCAGGGAATAACTAGTTCCCAGAATTAATCACCAACATCAGACTGTACAGAGTACTTGAAGACTTTTTGAAAATGATTAAAAGCATGTATTTTGATCCAGCATTATAGTAAATCAATATCACCACCTTGCTCTTATAAACATGTTTATCAGTAGGTATCCAGGTACATTACAATGGAGGTCAGCATCATCTATCCCCATTTTACAGATAGGAAAACTGTATTAAGAGAAAACTATTCTCAGTGCTGATGTTTTTGCTGAATCCATGGCACATTTGTGCCTCCATCCTGATCAAGATTAACTTTATAGGGAAACTTATATGAGTCACCAAGTATCTGTCACACAATTTCTTTTATAAGTAAGCCCACGCCAAAGCTATGAAAATCCCAGGTATCCTAGATCTCACTCCTTCAGACATGGAGACTGAGCTCTGGAAGTGGTCCTTTCAGAATGGGGATAAGGCACATTGACAGGCCACTAGCCTGAAGAAATTTGTATTCCCACTGCCTGGCCTGTATCCAGGATCCTGGATGTAATTCTGTTATACACTTTTGAAAAGTGTGCAAAAAATTGTTTATTTTAAAATTTGTATTGCAGTCGTGCCAAGAAGCACTAGTCATGGATGCGGGCCCCACTATGCTAGATGCTGAACAAATAGAAGACTGTGTCCCAAAAAGCTTACAATCTAAATTGTAGACTTGTACTCCAGAATCTACACTTTGATTTTAAAAATTATGCCTACAAGTTCTTATGGCTCTAAAGATAGCCCTCAGAATGTGAGCACATCATGATAGCCACAGCCTGAAAATAAAGCTGGAGGTGTAAACTGCCCCCAGTCCTCTTAACTGGCTATTAATTCAGACATCTGCAGACACTTTTAGTGTTGACACACTAACCTTATGCTTACACCTCCAAAAAAGCTCCTATATACTAATGGAACTTCCACCAGATGTCTCTTTGCATTTGACTTACAGATCCTGAAGTATATACACAAACATCATAATTTGACCAGCATTGTACATTTGCTTGGTAACAGCTGTGCATACTTGCTTCATATTTTTCACTAATACATAAGCATGTCACCCTCTAAAACTTTTCCAGCAGTGGTGAAAATGCTGTTTCTCCCTCTGCTAGGCTATACACACCAACTCCAACCTTCCTCCATCTTACACCATCCAAGATACACAGTTTAAAAACAAGCAGTTTGTTAGAGTTTAGTGAGTAGAATCTAGGTCATGGGCTCTCACAACAAATGTTTTGGTGGCCGTACTCTGAGGCCACCAACTCTTGCTAGTGGCCGTTCTGACAATTTTCCTAAAATACTTTAGGAAAAACAAATAAATATGCACACATACAGGTCCAAATATTGTAATTTATTTATGTAGGGTTTTTTGCAGGCTCAGTAATAAAATTAATGTACAGTTGTCTCTAATCTTTACTGGACCTAAACAGAATAGAAATACAAATAAGGTGCTTTGCGTGTTTTGCTTTTTTTGGTTGATTTTTTTGTTTTAATTTGCTAGCTAGTAAGTCTGCCACTGTGAAATGTGGTATTTGTATATTTGTTAATATCACTTTTCACAGCAGATTTATTCATCCCCAGCAAGCTGGGAAACAAATTAAACCCTGGATGGGGAAGTGGGTAAGGAGGGCCAGGGGCGATGGGGAACTCGATGGGGGGCTGGAAGAGGTAGCAGGGGTCAGGGCGATAGGAGACGGGGTGAGTCCAAGGCTAGATCCTGGGGTCCTGCTGCATGGCTGGCAGGGATTTCTCTATACCCCCCATGGGGGTGTTTACCACCCCTGAATTTCCCCAATCCCCCCCCCCCCGAGTTTTGTGAACTAGTTACATGCAGTGTTGCCAATTTAGTGATTATTTGGAATTTTGAATTGAAATTGAAACATTAATACACACTTTAAAAGCATATACAGTGTATGATAAAATACATGTATCTGAAAAAGTATAATAGATTTGAAAAGTATGAACATAGACTAGCTTCCTTACACAGCTGTTGTTTTTATGACCATGTCAGTGCATTCATTTCGGTGATGTTGGCCAACCTAATAATTTCAAATTATGATTTGTAAGCAAAGTCTAAATGAGCTCTCCCTGACAGCTAGTGATGAGCTGAGGGCTGGCCGGAAAGGCTTCAGGGCCAGATTGTATTTACATTCACACCTCATCTACCTAGGTATGCAGCAAACAGAGCTGTGTTGCCCAAGTGATAGATTTTGGCTGGGGTTGGGTCACAAATCACTTGAATGTGGGGGGTAAAGAAATGTTGTTATTCTTATTGTATGAGTAAAAGGCAGTAGAACTGTACTTAGCCTCTGCTGATTGAGGGCATCGAGAGAGGGTGGGGACACGTGTTTTGCTTGATGGTCTGCCTGAGTCACAAGTACTATTTGACCTGCCCCTCTCCACTGTTTAAAGACAGAGCTAATTAGGCTCCATAGATAGTCTTTTGTTCTGTAAAGCGATCATTACAGCTGAAATCACTGAGAATCAGGTCTAAGTGCTTAGACCTGCTGGGGGACAGTGTTTCTGTGGAAGAGATGGCCCAGCCTGCACTAGCAATGAGGTTCCCCCACGGAGAGCTCAGCCGAAATCACTGAGAGCTGGGTGGAACCTCAAGAGACCAATTCACAGAGGTCACAGTGGCAAGTGGCAGCAGAAGGTGATGGTGCAGGGCCATTGGCAACAGAGCGATGGAGTGAACGGTGGCACAATGAACAACAGCAGCCAGAGTGAACAGTGAGCAGCTGGAAGAACAAGCAGGGTACCTTCTTGCCCCCCACCTGGGAGGTAAACTCATGCGAAAGCAGCTCTGAACTCTGAGTCTCCACTGACCAAGGACAACACCAGTGAATGTTAATGAGGCTGTTAAGAATGCTGGAGACACAACACAGTTCATGCGAACAAACATGGCCGTGGCATCATACTTTCTATTTAAGCAAGAGAGATACCACACACTATAAACTGGAGGCCAATGTTAAGTGCATTGTCACTTGTTCATCCTGAAGTTGAACACTGGTTCCAAACAAGACCAGCAAATGCTCACTATCTTTCTGCAAGAAACTCAACTGACTGGCTAGACGCATGTGGTGCAACAGTGAAAGACTCAACAGTTGAAAAAGTGAAGAACTCTCTCACCCCATTCAAAAAAATTGCATACATGGCTGATGAATGCACCAGTGCAAATGGTCATCAAGTATTAAGTCATTGTGTATGTTATCTTGATGTCAGTGGTAGGCCAGTAGATGCATTTCTAGATGTTGAAGTTGTAGAAGACACATCGGCTGCATCTGTGACAACCCACATCTTGGGTTGCTTGTCAGTGGAACCCCAAACAGATGGCTGCTTGTGCATTTGATGAAGCTGCAAACTTATCTGGAAGACATGGTGGAGCACAAGCTTTGCTCAGAGAAAAGTGTAACCCTAATCTCTTCTATACACACTGCAGAGGGCATCTACTCCAACTAGCATTAGTACGAGCTTCAAAAGACATTTTAAAAGCTATAAATTTAATGTCTTCATTGTATTATTTTTTCAGTAAAAGTCCAAATATCTTGGAAAATATAGAAGATACACTGGGACACTGGGACTCAAGTTCAAATTAGTCCAACCTGGGAAAACCCTCTGGCTTTCTCATGAGCAATCCTTGGCTGTTGTCTCAAAATTACTCCAGCCATTATTACTGGCTTTGGAAAGTATCTACCAAGATGGGATGGATCTAAGTAGTGAGGCTGGTGGATTACTTTTGCTACTACGTTCAGAGAAGACTATTGCCATTCTCTCTCGTAAGTCTACTGTTGAAACCACTTGGTTAAACAATGCCATCCAGGCATCTGCTACAACAGTAGTAGATCTTTGTCCAGCAATAGAAGCTACATTTGGATCAATCAGAGAGCTATCCATTGAAAAAGTACTGGAAGAAGCAAAGACTTCAGTCCAGAAGTTGACTAGTGAAGGCATTTATATTGAATCCTTAAGTGAAGAGGACAAGAAGTGTTTGTTAAGACAACTGAACAACTACACAGACTTGATTCTTAAAAATCTACAACAGCGACTTCTAGATTCTACTCAACCTCTAGGTAGCTTTTACAGATCCCTGCCTGCTATAACACCGACAGTTGAGTGGAGTGAGGCACTACCAGCAATGGGGCTGCCACGTGCTCAGGACAGAATAGAGAATCTGAACACAGAGTGGAATAGCATACAACGAATGAATGAAGATTTGACTTCAACTTCTTTGTTTATCACCACTAGTGGCTGGACCCAATCTTTATGCTATGTTTCCTGGGCTGAAAGTAGTAGGAATTCATCTCTTGCTATTCCCAGTCACAACAGCTACAGCTGAGCATTCCTTTTCCATCATTTAATAGAATCTTGTGTTTTGAAAGAAGTCGCCTTCTGCCTGATCATATGAGCATACCAATTGCAGGAATGGAAGTATCGGACACATGAGAAGCCACCAAAGATGAACACATTGCATTCAAGAAGTTCATTAACAGAGTTGTGCAAAATTATAACAAGAAACCAAGAAGGATGTAGATGTAGTGCTTCATAGAAGTCTTGAGTAGCCAACTTTAATTTGTGTGATGATTTTAAAATCTAATAAAATGGTCATGAAACATTTTTCAGTTTTTACTATGATGCCATACTGCCCACCTTCACCCTCACGGTCTCACCCCTCATCGGCCCTGACCCTCCCCCCCTGTAAATTTGAACACCCCCCCATTTCAATTCCTGGGGAAAACACTGATGGCAAGGGACTGGAGGAGGCAGCAGGGGCAGGGATGACATGAGCCCATGGCCAGAGCCCAAAGCCCTGTGGCTGGGGGATGAAGCCCACCACCTCATGGCCAAAGCCTGCCACCCACCACCCCAGGGCTGAAGCCCAAGGCCCAAGCTCCATCACCACTGGGAAGGTGGGGGACTCACACGAGTCACCTGCTCCTACAGTGTTTGTGGCTCCAGAAGGGGGTGGCCTCGAGGGAGGAGCCTCTGCTTCCCCCCCCACACCCCAAATCACCACCCTGGAGGCTGTGGCCACAGGAGGAGCCCCTGGTAGCTGCATTTGAGAAACACAGAGAAGGAAAGCCTTAGTCTGTGCCATGACAGATGCAAGTTCAATTCCTGCTATCCATAAACCTCTCATGAGAGTTTGGGAAAGACACTTAGTCTGTGTGCTTCGGTTGTCCATCCTACCTCACAGTGGTGTTGTGGGGGTAAGGACATTAAAAATTGTGAGTTAATAGTTTATTAACTAAAGAAGAACAGTAGTGAAGGAATTGTTAATGTGACCCAAATACCTTACACTTCTTAAAACCACTTTTTCCCTTTAATAGATGATCTGAAAGCAGTATCTTGGCATATTTTAAACAAATTTGAAATAATGCAAACTAATCTGCCAAGGTCTGTTATGTCTGTGAAAAATTATTTCTTTTCTTAAGCCCAGATTCAGTAAGTCTGCTATTATGAAATAGGCAAGCAGCAATGTCTCAGGCTGTAAACGCAACAGTTTTCCCCTCAGAGTCTGAAACAAGATTCCTACTATTAAGACAGCTCTTGTTTCTCTCCGCAAGTTTCAGAGATACAGGCTAATGAATGAGTGGTTATTAATATATTTTGTTACTACAGTAGTGGGCAAACCTCAGAATGTCTGGGTCAAGGGTTTTAGATACAGGTGCCTGGAGTTAGACACAATACAGATTTAGGTGCTTAATTTAGGCCCCTATTTTAAAAAAAAAAACACTTCACCTTGGCGTTTGGATTTGGGGTAGGTAAGTACACAGATTTCTGGATGCTTATCTGAAACATCATACCCTCTGAGGACTCAAGAGATCCCATATTCTCCTCCCCTTTTCCCTCACACAATCATCCTTACCTACAACAGGCTCTAATTCCTCTCTAGCTGCTGTATTTTGTTCTTGAGGAATGGGTTAGAATCAGCAGCTTTATATGCCTACAGGTGGTCTCCTTCACCTTCAAGAAGAGGCTCATGGGCCGGTTATCTCTCTACAGCACTGAGTTACCTTCTTTGGATGGTGACTGGGAAGCTCCACAGGCATTCTGACATTGTCGCTTTAGGATGTAGCCTGGTGTCCTATTCCATCTCCATTTACTGAAGCATAACTACATGGCTGGAATCCTCCTACTCTACTGCTTTAAGAGGCATTATGTACTTTAGGCCTCAAAGTGCACCACAGTACTGTAAAATTCTTGAGTCCATCCCTGTGGCATTAAAGAAGGGTAGATCATTACCCAAGCCTCAAAAATTATATATATGTGCCTTGCTTTTAGTTCAAGGGACAATCCAAGTTTTGTAGGTGAGGGAGAGGAGATGGGGGTCTTCTCCAAAACTGCTTGTCCCTCCCTACTTGTAACATTTCCGATTATAAAAGAGTTTTAAAGAGATTACGTCCAGTCTCTATATAAAAAAAGAAAAAGGATTTTCAGGCCCGATTCAGGCCCACAGCATTGAAGCTGGACTTTATATTAAAAAATAAATAAATAAAAGTCTAGACCCATTGCAGCTCAGGTCCCAATACCTCACTACCCAGTCTTTAGCATGCAAAGTTCCTCATTGATTTAGTTGAGAGTTACCCACACAAAGGCTGAAGAATCAATCCCTTGGGAAATAGTGAAGAAGGAACTGGAAACAGCTTTCAAATCGCTGATGTTGTGGAATCTTTGAAGCAGTGTAATTCTCTCTGCTCTGAAGTTTTCCTTTACCCCTCTGCTCCAATTGCCAGGGCCTCCATCCTACTATTCAGCAAGACATACTGCCATTAGGGCAGCTTCTTTGCTGTCCCATTCCTTAACATCCTGCTGAGATTATAGCAAGAATTATAGCCAATTCACTTGCCTGCCAATTAGAAATACTATATCAAAGTCAAGGGAGTAAACACCAATAAACAACGTCAGCTGTCTAGCCCTTTTGATCCTGAGACCATTTTCAGTGCTTTCCATTTTATTAAAATGAGATATTAATAGAGCAGATACATTTCAGGATACATGGCCCTATCCTCAGTACTTTGAATTATAATTGATTTTCATGAGCAGAAGATTGGTTCCTTACTATGCTGCTGGGGTCCTGGTATTCTTGGAGTTACAGATCACAAGGTTATTATATTTATTTTGTTGTTTCAGTTAAAAAGTTACCCTGGAATATGATTAAACAGGCACCACTAATCTCTTCTCTTTCGCTATTATTATAGACTGAGCTGGTAGGCTGAGCATATTCACGTTCCCTGAAACTTCCCGTTTTAAGACCCTGTTTCAGTTGCTTATAACTTTGCTCAACTTTAACCCAATGGGCTGATATTTTCCTTACTGGGTGTCTGCCTCAGGATGATTTTTGGGAAGAATTTCAGCCAAAATGGTTATGAGAATGAAGCTAGGGGGAAGATACAGTAAAAACTTCAGAAATGAATTAATGTAGCAGAACTTAACAAGGGGAAAGCATATTCATCTCCATTTCAATCCACAGCTACACCTACAGCAATTGTGTTGCTCTGACAGGTCAATGTATGAAGCTGGCGTTCTCCTTACTGTCCCCAGGGTAGAGTGATAGGGATGCAGCCCCTGATGCCAAATGGAATGTTGGGAGGGAGGGGGAAGAGCTGTTCTCCTTTGATTGCAAAAGGGAGCCAGGTCATGCTTGTTGAACTTGTAGGTCCACAAGAGTCTGCCTCATCTGTGTTTGCTTCCAGAGAAGCCCCATTATGTGCTGGTGCATCTCCCTCACCTTTTCCTGCTTGGCCTGCCTCCTGCCCATGCTTTCCTTCTCAATACAGTCTGAAATATACACCCTCCCGGACCTCTGTTCATGACCTGATACCGCACTGGTGTGCAGGATCTCACTGGACATGTCATCTCAAGTCCTCCTTTGCCTCCTTATCTGGCTCAGGTGTTCCTCAGGTGTTGCGGGGGGGACAACACCCCCCCTCCCCTAAGGCTGCAACCACAGCAGCTACAAATAAAACTACAGACAGGCATCACTGTAAGGATAGTCACAACAGAAAGTGAAAGTTAATTTCAGAATTCCCTTCCCTTGCTCATGCTTATTGACACCAGCTGCAGAGCGCTTGTGCACAGTATCGCTCTCTAATCCCAGTAACTCTGACTGGTGCCCACCAGGGGACAGTCGGGGGGCAGAGGAGAATGAGGAGGGAACTGTTCAATTGTATGAAACTAAACAAGTATAAGGCAAGGACACTGAATACTGATACCATTTTCCACAGGTGGTGGTGGTGGTGATTTTAGCTGATCTCACTCCTGCAGGTAACACAGGCCCAGAGCACACCTGCTGTTGGCATCTCAAGTACCACCTGGGCCATATGCAGCTTGCTTGTTCACTGCACTGCAATAACTTTGGCAGGTGCCAGAGTGGCATGGAAAACTTCCTAGTGCTGTAGAAATAAGGCTGCCATCCCTAGAAACCTTTGGGAGAGGATTCAGAGTACCTCCATGAAAGTTTCATTGGTATCTCTCAGAAGGATTCAAGGGACATGGACCCGTGCATACGTAAACAAACAGTTCTGCATGGCCTCCCTGCCCTCACCTAAACTAAGGTTGCCAACTCAAGTGGGACCTATTCTGAGAAGTTTTACCACATGATGTAATGGCATTAGTGACTGACCTACTGTACTCTAGAACTCATTCACTACAGAGCCATCATTTTACCTCAGTGAAAGTAAGGAGCATCTGACTCATAATTTCATGTTTAGCATATTGCATAAACATTGCAAAATCTCCAGTTGTAATGCAAATCTTATTTTTAAATAGCAAGATCGGGTTTAGGTTACTTTGCTTGTTAATGCACGTTTAAATGTTTGTGTGTGTGTGTGTGCGTGCATTAGTTAATTACATTATTTAAATACAGAAAATAAAATAGCATGCCATTAGAAAATGATATATAAAGGAAAAATTCACTGATGAGACTTAAAATCAAATGTTATTGTATTTTCCTTATAGACGTTGGGTCTCCTGTAGCAGAGTGCCTTTGCTCAGTTTCTTTCTTCTTAAATCTATACTTCAGTCGTCTTCTTGCTGCTTCAGCAACTCTGGGGACTTAGAGGTATTCATAAAAGTCAGTGCATGACATACTGTTGTTCAGTTGCATCTGTAATTCTGCATTCACCACACTTTCAATCTGTTTCTTTCTTTGCTTCAGGGCTGAGTCCTTAAGCAGAAAACCCTTTCACAGTAGGACTGGAATTGAAAGTGTGAAAGACAGGACTTAAATACCAGAAAGTGGAAACAGCCAAATGTTTAGTTTGAAAAACATAAGAATGGCCATATTGGGTCAAAGCAGTGGTCCATCTAGCCCAGTATCCTGTCTTCTGACAGTGGCCAATGCCAGGTGCTTCAGAGGGAATGAACAGAACAGGTAATTAAGTGATTCATCCCCCTGTCACCCATGACCAGCTTCTGGCAAACAGGCTAGTTGGGGTTGGTCCTGCTTTGTGTACAGAGTTGGACTAGATGACCTCCTAAAGTCTCTTCCAACCCTAATCTTCTATGATTCTATGACACTATCCCTGCCCATCCTGGCTAATAACCATTGATGGATCTATCCTCCATAAATTTATGTAGTTCTTTTTTGAACCCTGTTATGGTCTTGGCCTTCACAACATCCTCAGACAAAGAGTGCCACATGTTGACTGTGTGTTCTGTGAAGAGATACTTCCTTTTCTTCGTTTTAAACTTGCTGCCTATTAATGTCATTTGGTTAGCCCTGGCTCGTGTTATGAGAAAGTAAATAAGGAAGTGTTATTTATTCTTTCTCCACACCAGTCATGATTTTATAGACCTCTATCATATTCCCCCTCTTAATTGTCTCTTTTCCAAGCTGAAAAGTCACAGTCTTATTAATTTCTCCTCATATGGAAGCTGTTCCATACCCTTAATCATTTTTGTTGCTCTTTTCTGTACCTTTTTCAATTCTAATACATCTTTTTTGAGATGGGGTGACCAGATCTGCATGCAATATTCAAGGTGTAGGCATACCATGGATTTATATAGAGACAATATGATATTTTCTGTCTTATTATCTATCCCTTTCTTAATGATTCCCAACATTCTAATCAATCTTTGATCTATGTTTTGATCCTTTGAAATGAATTTCTCCTCTTACTTGCTCTAAAATGCAGTAATCATCATACAGCTTGTCAAAATAAATCTCCATGTGAAGAACTTCAGCCAACTTCAAGATCAGACCATTTTACTTCATGGTCCAGTGAGAGGACTGACATTCATTTGAAAACAGCTGTCTTGAAATCATACAATTTCTGAAGACATGCTATGCATATTGACAGTGCCTTATCTGCTTCCTCCTTAAAATTTCCTCTTATTAGATGGAGGCATTACACAAAATAGCCTGAGCTGATCTTCTGCGGAACTTGTTCTCTTTAGTTTGTGTCATGGAAGGTCTTCATTCTAATCTAATTCTCTACAGCTGGCATTGTTGCATTCTAGCTTTTGGAGTGTTTCATAAAAATACTCCCATCATGTTATGCAGAAAGTAAACAAAAAGGGCAGAGACTCCTGCTCATCCTCACTGAATGCTTCCAATATCATCTTGACACCTCCACCCCAATACGAAATATGCCTTTAATGCAGGCCGGCATTGTAGGACTCTTTGTCACAGGCAGAAGGGACAGCCACCTAGTTGGAACATGACACAGAAGTTCTTTCTTCGATGAGTTAATTTCCTGGCTCCCTGTTTGACCTTAGGCAATTTCTTTAACCTCTTTGTGCCACAGCTCCCCACCTATAAAATAGAGATAATACTCCTTCTCCCACCCTGTGTCTACCTTGTTTACTTAGATTGTAAGGTCTTGAGATGACACTATGTAGCACAATGGGACCCAGAACTTGACTGAAGTCTCCAAATGCTAGCATAATAGTCTTACATTATGTGACACCAGATACATTAAGAATACATACAAAACTTTAAATCCAATACAGAGAAAATTGTATATCATATGTACTTGAAGCAATAAAAACCCAGCAACCCATGAATATAAGTAGCTTAATTTGCAACACTAAGTTGTTCACAAGCCTTATATCCATGGAAGCTGGTTGCAGTTTGATAGCGGACAGCTAACAGATCAAGTTTATAAGACTTTTCTGTCACAAATAAATCTCTTCCCCCAGCCCCATGTGTTCCCTCCTTCCTTTTTTGTGGCACTTTCCCCACCAGCCAATAAAGCTGATACAAGGTCTATCCCCAGGAAGTTGGTAGTGCTGCTCCAGTGATAAGCTACCAGGGAGAACAGAACAGTGCCACTGGGAGTATCCAAGGCTAAATTGAAGTGTAGCTTTAACCCTGGATGTCACAATGATGTTCAGAAGTCTTATTCAAATAGAATATCTAAAAGAGGAAAATAATCCACGCGCATGAGCACAGGACCAGGAGCCACAAATGCCTCAATTCTAGTCACAGCTCTGACAGTCTCCCTCCGATGCCTTCAATAAGTCACACTCTCTCCCTCAGATCCCACCCATGCCCTGTTTGTAAGATGGGTGTTGTGACAATTAGTTAATATTTGTAGAGCTCTATCAATGCTTAGTATGCTTACCCCTTTTGACCAGAGCAGCTAGTCAAAACTTTGGGATCTTGCAGGTTGTTCCAGCTGAGAAGAGAACCTGATGGAGTCAGGTATTTCTGATACAATTTTGTTTATATACAAAGAATGTACAAAGTCTCGTTTCCCTAAACACAGGAAAAAAAAAACAAAAAAAAAAACAGAGAATTTCTTTAAGCACAGCTTCAAGCTGCTTTCAACTAGCATCCAAGCTGAAAAAAGTCCTCCCAGAGCCACACACCATGCTTGTTCAGGCTGTTTCTGTAGCTTCTTGCTCTATTTCTGTGTGCTTCTCTGCCCCGCTCCCAGCCCACTCAAACAATGCCCAGCAAAACCCTTTCCTCCCATAGTTCGATTTCCTGAGTGGCCTTAGATGCGCCTGTGTTTTGAGCAGATACTGCTCTTATTTCATAAGGGAGCTTAACCATTTCTACTATCTTAAGTGAAGTGTGGTGGTGGATGCGCCCATCAGCTTCGCTTCAACAAGTGTTAACCCAGCCGATAGTGGTAGTATTTTCCCATTAACATGTAAATGCATTCCTCTCCTCTCACGTTATATATAACTATCTGCATACTTAGGGTTATTTTTAAACTCTTCCTTCTCCTTCACTCCACACTTTCAGGTCATTTCATGCTCACATATAGAAATGGTTGCCAGTGTGCCACAAAAATCATTTATCAACTTCACTGCTTCAGAAAACTACTGATGTTCAATTTGGCTGAGCAACCTAAGATATTTCTGAACTGACTTCAATGATCTTTCTGTAAGCTGACAGTTGGCTGGCAGGAGACTGTGCGGGGGTATGGTTGATCATAGTTGAAATCAGAACCATTGACTCCAACCACACCTTGAGCTTATGTTTGGAGTTGTTCTAAGAATCTTGAAGTTTTGAATAAAAAATTTTCAGAGTTCTCTGTCCAAGTCTTGATTTTGATAATGTCCTGTATTTAATCACATCAGAGATGTACTTATAAAATTCCTTTGCTGAATTTTGGTAGCTTGGTTCACTTTTCCCTATTTGCATTTTCTTGAGAATTTGTCACTTCCTGGGAAGCTCAGGCATTCCAACTCTCTCCAACTTTAAAATTTTCCTGGTGGACTTGCTCCCAGAATATGTTGTTGCTTTCATCTGATCAGATGAAATGAAGTAAATTAAGTGTCACTTTCATAAGAGATTGGCCTTCTGTTGCTGAAAATGTCTGACCCTTGCAGAGTTTTGGACAGGTTGTCTACTATTAGAACTGTTTTGACCTAGTTCAGTACCAAAGAGGACATTCAGCTTTACCATTGGAGCTCCTTTGCCACCATTTCAACCTCTTATTTCAGGATCTTTTGCTGCATCCATTGCAACCTCTGAAGTTGCACACGGTGTAAGGTAGTTCTCAGGAACTGAACCCAATGCTTCTGCATGACAAGTCCATCATATTAGATAAAGGGTACTGAGGTCTGGTGATGCACTTCATACTTTAAATGTCCTGAAATATAGCATTGCATTTGGGTCGTTAGTTAATTTTGTGAACAAAGTTTCAGGAATATCTTAAGACAGTATTTTTAATAGTATTGTGGCATGTCCAATTCAAGGCCCACTGCAATGAGTATACGTGGCTCATGATTCCTCCTGTGGCAATATGGTTGGTACAACTGATTCTAAGCCTGCCATATTAGCAGCACCATCACAGCATTGGCCATGACCATTGTTGATCCAATAGATGCAATAATATATGGTATTGTTTTTTACATTATTGGTTATTAGCTCTGCTGACGTACAACTAACACTAGACTGTACACTGAAGCATTCATGAATATTCATGTCATCCTCCACATATTGCATCCATAAAGTCACATGCTTTTTTTTTGAAGCAGTCCACCTCAACTACCATAATTGTATAGCATTCTCCAGAAGTTCAGAAAATCCCACATGATTTTAAGAGACATGATTTCCAATATCTTATTTTGAATAACTGGTCTTGTGAAGTTGTCTTGGCTCTGTATCAGCCACTTTGAAATATCAGGATCATATTTTGCCTACAAAACAAAGCAGTTGAACAAAGCTTCAGCCAACCTCTCCGCTTAAAGGCATATTTTCAGAGTGTTCCATGTAATAGCCTAGCATTATGGCCTTGCAGTGCAAGTCACTGTCTGGCAAAGTAGTATATGCTACTTTGTATTTCCATTATCATCTTCCTGTTTTCTTCTCAGAATATTGATAACTTGGCATATCACCAACATTCTTTGGTGATCTTTTGAAGACTATCAACAGCTTTGTGGTGACATGAAGAAGCTTGGTGCCTCTCAAATTTGTCTCAAGACTTTTTCCAGTTAGAGAATCCAGATTACATGAAAGCTTTATCTGTACTTGATCAAAAAGTAGTTTGCACCTAAAAGCTGTACAATAGTAGAAACAAAGCACACCATCACTAGCTTCAGAATAATGGGGCCATTGGGGCGGGGTGGGGGGTGGGGAAGGAGGGGAGAACCGAAACCAGGATGAGCAGAAGAGTAAGAATAGCACAGGATTGCAGAATTAAAAAAAAAACAAAACAAAACAAAAAAAAACCACACATGCACACCACACATAGTACTCTCTGGTGTTCTTAAACATTTAGCTGGCCTCTTGGTTTTTATACAGTCACTGTGGTTGTAGAAGTCTAGATGTGGCAGAATGAAGAAAAAGCAGCCTAGACCTGTTCTGTTGCTTACAGTGGAAAGCAACTGCTTTTATGCTCTACCAATGTTACCCTCTGGGTCCCCCCCGCCCCCAGCCAGAAACTGATAAGGGGGAAAATCCCTACAAGATGGCAGCTGGAAGCCCTTTAAACCCCTGAGCATGATGTGACTGGGGTCAGGGATTGCAAAAGGACAGCCAAAGAATTACAGGTTCCATGTTGTCTGGTCTTCCCTCTCCTGTTGTAAGAAGAGCACATTGAAATGGTGCAGTTTGGGGAATGGAGAGAAGAGCCAATCAGGAGGCTCCGGGAGTCAGCCACAGAAGAGTGGCAGCTGGATGGACTATTCCAGGTGTTCCTAGAAAGAGATCACAAACCTTCCTGAGAGAAGGAGGGAAACAGCCAACCTGCGGCCAGAAAAGTGGGAGAGGCACAGACAGATGAGCCTCACCTGGGCACACCCAATTCACTTTTCACAAAAAAGAAGAGATCCTGCTCAATGAGCTATTTCCCCTCAGGGAAGAAAAGAGCCAGAGCCTTCTGAAGGAGAGACCTTCAACCCAGCCCTGGCTACTTAGAGCCAGCCAACTCTGGAGAAATAAGACTGACTTCAAGAAGTCAGACCAGAAGACTATCCTGCTTGGCTAAGGAGAACAAACTGCAAGTTATCAGGGGACTGTCCCTGCTGCAATCATCGCTAGACATTGAATATTGTTTTTACATTTATTTGAACTCTAGCCTCCTTCCTCTCCCTCCCCCGCAAATAATGGAGAGTTCTCTGTGTCCTTGCTACCTCAGGGTGTGATGCCTTCACTGCAGTCAGCTCAAGTTATCCACATGCACGTTAGATCCTCAAGTTAGGACTGGTCTACACTGGGAACATACATCAACATAGCTACGACTCTTGGGGTTGTGACAAATCCACACAGAGATGTAGCTATGCTGACCTAACCCCCAGTGTAGACAGCACTAGGTTGACTGAAGAGTTCTTCAATAAACTTAGCTACTGTCTCTTGGGGAGGTGGATTATCTATGCCAATAGGAGAACCCCTCCTGTCAGCGTAGGTAGTGGCCAAACTGAAGCACGACAGCAACTTAGCTGCAGCACTGCCGCTGTAGTGGTTTAGGAATAGACATCCCCTGAGGCTAGCTCCCGTGAAGCCACATGGCAAAACAAAACCCTGAGCTGCACTAGGGGTAGGATGAGCAACAGAAAAGAGATAGTAGTAGTAGAGATGTGACATTGAACCAAAAAAAAAAAAACAAAAACAAACAAAAAAAACACACCACAGTTACTGTTCCCAAAAATAAGAGATTAATTTTGGGTCAAACAAAACGTGCAGTTCAAATCAAAACAAAAATATTTTAGCTTTTTACTTTAAAAAATGTTCAATTGAAGGAAATGTCAAAACAAAAAGTAGCTTTGAATTTAAAAAGGTGAAACATTTGACTTTGAGGATCCTCCCCCGCCCTTAATGTTAATTTGGTAAAAACTGATAAATTCACAAAATGTTTTGATCAACAAATTTCATTCAGCTTTAGTTAGCAGCAAAGAGTAGCTGCATCCCCACTGCATTACTAGTTGGAGCGTCGACAGCACTGGAGCTTCAACCTCTAAGACTGGATAAGCTCCTGAAGTAGACAGGTAAAGATCTATTGGTGATGGCTGTGATGGGTACTAATGACACTGCATTGTGGAATCTCTCACAGATAATAGATGACTTCAGGGAACTTGTAAGTGTGCTGAAGAAAAAGAAGGTGGTCCAAAGTGATCTTCTGAGATCCTTTGTGTCCCATGAGCAAAGGAAGATAGAAAGTGGGTGACTCTGGAAGTGACTCACTGGCTAAGTGAGTGGTGTAGTGTGGAGGATTTTGGTTTTGTGGAACTTTGGTCTACCTTCTGTGGGATGGGGGTGGCTGTATAGTTTGGATGGCCTCCACCTCAGTAGAAGGGAGGGTATTCAGGAGGGTGTGCAACTAACAACAGAAGGGCAGGATCAAAATATGGAAGAAAAGAGCACTCATTTAGCACCAAAAAAAATTGAGATGTTGAAAACAAAAATTAATCAAAGAACCAGAGAACATGGAGAAGAAATTCTTGAACTGTCTACACACCAATGCGAGGAACCTGGGTAACATGAGGCATTGGAACTGCTTGTTTATTAGCATAAATTCAACCTAGTTACTGTACCTGAAGCCTGGTGTGACGATTTGCACTGTTGGATTATAATCAATGGTTTCAATCTATTTAGGAAAAATCTAGTGGGCAAAAGGGGAAGGGGAGTGGCACTTTATCAAAAATGGCATTACCTGCTTCCAAGTCACTCATAACTTGGATGAAAATGATCTTGAATGCTTATGGATTAATGTTCTTTATCTGTTAGGACAAGGTAGGGTGCTAGCTGGTGCTTGCTACAGACCAAATCACACAAGGGAACAGGATGAATGGCTCCTTAAACGTCTATCCATAATGAGTAGGGGGAAAGCTGTGTCATCATGGGGGACTTCAATTAGAATTACATATGCTGGAGTCCTCCTGCTGCCAGTACAAAAACATCCTTGGAATTTCTAAATGATAGATGACAAGTTCCTAACTCAAGGTGTTCCATCCTCTCTCTCTCATACGCAGAGATCACAGCTCAATGTTCAAGTTCTGTCACCAGAAGATAGCCTCGGTATCCAGGGAGGCTAGGGGTTTTTAACCGCCCTCCAGATGTTCGGTTGGGTGCTCTTCTACCACGAGCTACTGTCTGCAATGCTGCCCCACAGTCAGTCACACTGTGGGGAGGAAGCCAAGACATGCTGATGCAAATCTGAATGAGCCAGAGAGTAGCCTGTTGAACCTGGTCCAGGATCTAGGCTCAAGCAGACAAGGACATAGGTGTAGCGATGGACACCTGAGGTTAGTGTGTTAGAGTCTAGCTCCTTACAGAGAGGAAGAAGCAGTGGGAAAGTTTTCAGCTCCCTGCAGTGTTGCTTGACTGTAGATGGTAAAAACCCAGTAGCACTCGTTCGAGAGCGAGAGCTGCCGTAGCAAGGGGTGTTGAGAGATCAGCCCTTGTGTCACAGATCCACAGGAATGGGATTTATTCCCCTGAATACAATGAGATCTTCACATTGGCACTATGTGTTTCCTATCTGAGAATGAGGCAATCAGCCAGACATGTAATAGGTTGCTATAACCTGTAATAGCTCTCCAGGCAGGCTTAACCGTAATGGCATCTCAGCCCTAGTCTACACTAGGAGTTGAGGTCGAATTTAGCAGCGTTAAATTGAGTTAACCCTGCACCCATCCACACGACGAAGACCCTTTTTTTTTTTTTTTTACTTAAAGGGCTCTTAAAATCGATTTCCTTACTCCACCCCCGACAAAGGGGATTAGCGCTGAAATTGGCCTTGCCGGGTTGAATTTGGGGTACTGTGGACGCAATTACACGGCATTGGCCTCCGGGAGCTATCCCGGAGTGCTCCATTGTGACCGCTCTGGACAGTACTCTCAACTCAGATGCACTGGCCAGGTAGATAGGAAAAGGCCCGCAAACTTTTGAATTTCATTTCCTGTTTGGCCAGCGTGGCAAGCTGCAGGTGAGTGCAGAGCTCATCAGCAGAGGTGACCATGATGGAATCCCAGAATCGCAAAAGAGCTCCAGCATGGACCGAACGGGAGGTACAGGATCTGATCGCTGTATGGGGAGAGGAATCCGTGCTATCTGAACTCCGTTCCAGTTTTCGAAATGCCAAAACATTTGTCAAAATCCCCAGGGCATGAAGGACAGAGGCCATAACAGGGACCTGAAGCAGTGCCGTGTGAAACTTAAGGAGCTGAGGCAAGCCTACCAGAAAACCAGAGAGGCAAATGGCCGCTCTGGGTCAGAGCCCAAAACATGCTGCTTCTATGATGAGCTGCATGCCATTTTAGGGGGTTCAGCCACCACTACCCCAACCGTGTTGTTTGACTCCTTCAATGGAGATGGAGGCAACACGGAAGCAATTTTTGGGGATGAGGAAAAGGTTGTAGATAGCTCACAGCAAGCAAGCAGAGAAACTGGTTTTCCCAACAGCCAGGAACTGTTTCTCACCCTGGACCTGGAGCCAGTACCCCTCCCGAACCCACCCAAGGCTGCCTCCTGGACCTGCCAGGCGGAGAAGGGGCCTCTGGTGAGTGTACCTTTTTAAACAGTATACATGGTTTAAAAGCAAGTGTGTTTAATGATTAATTTGCCCTGGCATTCGTGGCCAGTACAGCTACTGGAAAAGTCTGTAAACATGTCTGGGGATGGAGCATAAATCCTCCAGGGACATCTCCATGAAGCTCTCCTGGATGTACTCCCAAAGCCTTTGCAAAAGGTTTCTGGGGAGGGCAGCCTTATTCCGTCCACCATGGTAGGACACTTTACCACGCTAGGCCAGTAGCACTTCGTCGGGAATCACTGCAGCACAAAGCATTGCAGTGTATGTTTGCTGGCATTCAAACAACCTCCATTCTTTATCTCTCTGTGTTATCCTCAGGAGAGTGATATCATTCATGGTCACCTGGTTGAAATAGGGTGCTTTTCTTAAGGGGACATTCAGAGGTGGCTGTTCCTGCTGGGCTGTTTGCCTGTGGCTGAACAGAAATGTTCCCCACTGTTAGCCACGTGGAGGGGGTAGGGATGAGGGGCTAGCCACGTGATGGGGGGAGGCAAAATGCGACCTTGTAACGAAAGCACATGTGCTATGTATGTAATGTTAACAGCAAGGTTTACCGTGAAAGAGTGTACCCATTGTTCTATAAAATGTGTCTTTTTAAATACCACTGTCCATTTTTTTCCCCTCCACCAGCTGCATGTGTTTCAAGGATCAAAGGATCTTCTCCTTCCCAGATGCTAGAGAAGATTAGAAGGTGGGAAAAAAAAGTACTCGCGATGAAATGTTCTCTGAGCTCATGCTGTCCTCCCACACTGATAGAGCACAGACAAATGCATGGAGGCAATGTCAGAGTGCAGGAAAGCATAAAATGACCGGGAGGAGAGGTGGCGGGCTGAAGAGAGGGCAGACACTGAAAGGTGGCGGCAGCATGATGAGAGGAGGCAGGATTCAATGCTGAGGCTGCTGGAGGATCAAACTAATATGCTCCAGCGTATGGTTGAGCTGCAGGAAAGGCAGCAGGAGCACAGACTGCCGCTACAGCCCCCGTGTAATCAACTGCCCTCCTCCCCAAGTTCCATAGCCTCCTCACCCAGATGCCCAAGAACGCAGTGGGGGGGCCTCCGGCCACCCAGCAACTCCACCCAGAGGATTGCCCAAGCAACAGAAGGCTGGCATTCAATAAGTTTTAAAGTGCTGTTTGGCCTTGTCCTTCCCTCCTCCACCACCCCTCCCAGGCTACCTTGGCAGTTATTCCCCTATTTGTGTGATGAATTAATAAAAAATGCATGAATGTGAAGCAACAATGACTTTATTGCCTCTGCAAGCGGTGATCGAAAGGAGGAGGGGAGGGTGGTTAGCTTACAGGGAAGTAGAGTGAACCAAGGGGGTGGGAGGGTTCATCAAGGAGAAACAAACAGAACTTTCACACCGTAGCCTGGCCAGTCATGAAACTCGTTTTCAAAGCTTCTCTGATGCGCACCGCACCCTCCTGTGCTCTTCTAACCGCCCTGGTGTCTGGCTGCGCGTAACCAGCAGCCAGGCGATTTGCCTCAACCTCCCACCCCACCATAAACATCTCCCCCTTACTCTCACAGATATTGTGGAGCGCACAGCAAGCAGTAATAACAGTGGGAATATTGGTTTCACTGAGGTCTAACTGAGTCAGTAAACTGCACCAGCGTGCTTTTAAACATCTAAAGGCACATTCTACCACCATTCTGCACTTGCTCAGCCTGTAGTTGAACAGCTCCTGACTACTGTCCAGGCTGCCTGTATATGGCTTCATGAGCCATGGCATTAAGGGGTAGGCTGGGTCCCCAAGGATACATATAGGCATTTCAACATCCCCAACAGTTATTTTCTGGTCTGGGAATAAAGTCCCTTCCTGCAGCTTTTGAAACAGACCAGAGTTCCTGAAGATGCGAGCGTCATGTACCTTTCCCGGCCATCCCACATTGCTGTTGGTGAAATGTCCCCTGTGATCCACCAGTGCTTGCAGTTCTATTGAAAAGTACCCCTTGCGGTTTATGTATTCGCCAGCTTGGTGCTCCGGTGCCAAGATAGGGATATGGGTTCCGTCTATGGCCCCACCACAGTTAGGGAATCCCATTGCAGCAAAGCCATCCTCTATGACCTGCACGTTTCCCAGGGTCACTACCCTTGATATCAGCAGATCTTTGATTGCGTTGGCTACTTGTATCACAGCAGCCCCCACAGTAGATTTGCCCACTCCAAATTGATTCCCGACTGACCGGTAGCTGTCTGGCATTGCAAGCTTCCATGGAGCTATTGCCACTTGCTTCTCAACTGTGAGGGCTGCTCTCATCTTGGTATTCTTACACTTAGGGCAGGGGAAAGCAAGTCACAAAGTTCCATGAAAGTGCCCTTATGCATGCAAAAGTTTCGCAGCCACTGGGAATCGTCCCAGACCTGCAACCCACCAGTCTGTGCTTGTTTCCCGGGCCCAGAATTGGCATTCCACTGCATGAACCTGCCTCATTAGCACCATGATGCCCACATTGCCAGGGCCTGTGCTTTGAGAGAAGTCTGTGTCCATGTCCTCATCACTCTTGTCACTGCGCTAACGTCTCCTACTCGCCCGGTTTCGCTTTGCCAGGTTCTGGTGCTGCATATACTGCTGGATAATGCATGTGGTGTTTAATGTGCTCCTAATTGCCAAAGTGATCTGAGTGGGCTCCATGCTTGCCATGGTATGGCATCTGCACAGAAAAAAGGCGCAGAACGATTGTCTGCCATTGCTCTGACGGAGGGAGGGGCGACTGATGACATGGCTTACAGGGTTGGCTTACAGGGAATTAAAAATCAACAAAAAGGGGTGGCTTTACATCAAGGAGAAACAAAAACAACTGTCACACAGAATGGCCCCCTCAAGGATTGAACTCAAAACCCTGGGTTTAGCAGGCCAATGCTCAACCCACTAAGCTATCCCTCCCTCTCGTATTTCAGGCTGGACTTCATGGAGGGGAGGGAGGGAGGGCGGAGCAAATGAGTACAACACAAATCTGGTCTATTTCTTGTTTTGATCCACTCCATCTATCTTTTACATGTTTGGCTGGCAGCAGATGGTGCAGAAGGACTGCAAGCCATCCACATCTCCTGCCTGCTCACCATAAGATGGTACAATAGGACTGCTAGCCATCCGCATCTCCTGCCTGCTCACCATAAGATGGTACAATAGGACTGCTAGCCATCCGCATCTCCTGCCTGCTCACCATAAGATGGTACAATAGGACTGCCTGCAGGACTAAAGCGAGTGACCTGGTCGAGTCACTCCTAATGTAGTCCCTGCACCCATGTCTGCCCAGGCGCTCCTGACCGATGCGGCCAGGAGCACCTCGGACATGACGATGACGGCTACCAGTCCTATTGTACCGTCTGCTGCCACAAGGCAATGGGTTGCTGCTGCTGTGTAGCAATGCACTACCGCGTCTGCCAGCACCCGGGAGACATACGGCGACAGTGAGCTGAGCGGGCTCCATGCTTGCCGTGGTATGGCGTCTGCATAGGTAACTCAGGAAAAAAGGCGTGAAAGGATTGTCTGCCGTTGCTTTCACAGAGGGAGGGAGGGAACGAGGGCCTGATGACATGTACCCAGAACCATCCGCGACAATGTTTTTTGCCCCATCAGGCATTGGGATCTCAACCCAGAATTCCAATGGGCAGCGGAGACTGCGGGAACTGTGGGATAGCTACCCACAGTGCAACACTCCAGAAGTCGATGCTAGCCTCGGTACTGTGGAAGCAGTCCGCCGAGTTAATGCACTTAGAGCATTTTGTGTGGGGACACACACAATGGACTATTTAAAAACTATTTCTAAAAAACTGACTTCTATAAATTCGACCTAATTTCGTAGTGTAGACATACCCCTAGTCTCGGTCCAGCAATCACTCACAAACCCATAGTTAGTCCTTTGTCCCAGTTTCTTTCAGGCATCTCTTTGAGGTGGAGAGGCCATCTCTTGAGCGAGCTGAAGACCAAATGGAGGGGCTTCCAGGGCCTTTTATATTCTCTCTTGTGGGTGGAAACCCCTTTGTTCTTCTGTGCAAAATCACAGCAACAAGATGGAGTTTGTAGCCATCTTGCCAAGTCACAATGTCCATGAATGATTCAGCTTTTTGCAGGCCAACACCATTGTGTACATGTTAGTTTGAATGTACAGCTCAGATGTAGATTGGCGTCTCCCAAAGTCCACTATCAGTTAAGTGTTTCTTGATTGGGCACTTACTGAGAATAGTCCTTTCTTCAGAAGCTGACCAAATGCTTCACTGAGGCTACTTAGAATCAAACACATTGAGATACAAGTACATAGCCAATATTCATAACTTCAAATACAAAAATGATACACACATACAGACAGCATAATCATAACCAGCAAATTACAACCTTCCTATAGACACCTTGCTTGACCTCTTTTGTACAAGATTTGGTGCAACTCGAGGACCTTGGTTGCAACAATCTATATGGTCAGAGTTCATGTCAATAACATCACAACTACACTCTTAGTTTCCTGTGTGAGTTCATTCAAAAGAAAACTAGAAAAAAAAACACACACACTCTATCAGGAGATTCTGTTAGTGATGAGGGCAAAGGGATGAGAACAAAAAAGTTACAATGAACTAAGAACAACCACACTGGGTCACACCAAAGGTCCATCTAGCCCAGTATCCTGTCTTCCGACAGTGGCCAATGTACAGGTCTTTGTGGAGTGGAGGAGGAGTCCAGGAGGCTTCCCACTAGAGTCACCCATTCTTTGGCTGCTGCCCTCCCCCACTCCCAGTTCTGTGGGGAGTTTTAACACTCTCACCACCTTTGGCACAGTGTATGCCGTAGGGAAGTGGATGTGGAAGGAGTGGATGCAGGCAGGGCCACAAGGAGATGGAGAGCACTAGTTTACCTAGTGCTTTGGGACCGGGAATGACTTCATCCAGTTTTGCACACAGGGCAGTTTGGGGGCCAAGGTTGAAGCAATCCTGATGCTGTCCCAGCTCTGTAGGAGAAGAGGACTTTGTCTTAAGTCTTCCTAGAAGATGCTATATTGTCAGGCCAGAAACCATTCTCTAAAAACATAAGCTTCATTTGAAATTGATAGAGAGAGAGCATATTTTTAATAAAGGAAAAAATAGTCTTATCACCATTTCACGTAAGGTGACCACCTTTTCAAGATGCAAAAATGGGACACACGCAAGAGCCCTGCCCCCTCTGGGGCACTGCTCCCTTCCCCTCCTCCTGAAGTCCTGCCCCCTGGCCAAGCTAGGCAGCGATAAGAGCCACTCAGGGAGCCTGGGCCACTGGGTGAGCCCCGGACCCTACACCTGTCCTGAGTAGGATGCCAGGATGCCCAAGAACAGCCCTCTGCCCACCCCTCAGGGAGTGCTGCCCAGGGGAGGTAGAGGGTCTGGGGCTCCCCACAGCCACATGGGTGGCTCTTAATAGTGCCCAGCTCCAGCTTCTGGCCAGAGTGGGGCCTCTGGGAGGAAGAGGAGGAGCAGCAGGCAGAGCCTCATGGCAAGACGGGGCTAAGGCCTGCCTCAGCCCTCCCACACCAGGAAGAAGCTGGCTCAGGCGCAGAGCGGTGCCGCAGAGATTTTGGGACAAATGCTGTCCCAGAGTCATTCAGCCTGTGAACTGGACTTGAAATGCACACTGCGTGACTGTCCTGCCCTTAAGGACGGGTCATGACTCTAATTTCAGAAAAACAGGAGCGTACAGTAGGGAACAGCCCTACACTGGTAGGGAGAGAACAAGTTACTCAGAAGACCTTTTCTGATTCTAGATCCCACTGTTCTTAATTACTCTAGGCTCATATAGGACAATAAAGGCAATATTCTGCACCTTTCCTGATACAACCTAATAGCCTACTGTACAACCTCTTAGAGAAAGAGACTCAAGGACACCATATAATTAATGCCTGCGTGTACATACATGCAACCATCCCCTCACCTACAAGAGAAGTCGCTGGAGTTAAAAAAAACCAAACAAACAAAACACACAAACACACACTAGTGATAGTGAGATCAGAAGCAGGTCCCAAGATTTGCTGTTTGTTTTTACAGAAGGAAGGTCCAGTGGCAGCTGCATTCTAACTCTGGTTCAGATCCCTTTACCTACCCACTTGCCTTAGAACATGGCTTTTCTGTGTGTGCTTTAAAAATAAAAAATGGCTTGGCGTCAGCCTTGCCTTTTTTCTTCATTTTGCCTTAAACTGCTCTTTGTTTGCTGATGTTCAATGAGGCGTTTGTGTTGGATGGGGAATATTAGTTATAGCTTCCATGAAATGATCTGACCAAGAGTTACAGCACAATCTTGCTAGCAATGGAATCAAACTCTGGAGAAAGCATTTTGTGCAGTAACCCAAAACACCCTCTAGTGGCCAGTTCATGAACATTGAAATCCTATACAAAGGAAAATTCTGAGCAGTGTTCTAATCTAGCAGGAGGGACAGGAAGTGAGGTAGGGGTGTAATCAAAGGCACAGCCCTGTGGCCGCAATTCCCCTGAAACTGCACAAAATGAACAAATCTCATCAACTGCAGGATTTTGTTGTTATCTAAATTCCTTAACCTGAGTGGTTTCAGAGGGTAGCCATGTTTATACCAGCCTACTTTATTTTCCACTCCATGCATCTGATGAAGTGGGTTATAGCCCACGAAAGCTTATGCCCAAATAAATTTGTTAGTCTCTAAGGTGCCACATGGTCTCCTCGTTGTTTTAACCTGAGTGATATGTATTCATGCAAGCTCACAAATAAGAGTCTTAAAGACCATGCAACGAATGACCCTGTCCTGTGTTGTGCACTAAGGGGGTGGAAGAGGGTTGAGAGAGTTAACTGCCCCTTGCACACAGATGGGACAGATCATGGTCCTAGAGCTCTCTTGGTTGCTAGAAAGTGGTGCACTGACTAATGTTTACCTGTGCTGCACAGTATTGCTATCTGTTGTATCAAAGGATGACATGGCATCACATTTGTTCTCATATGGCTATATATTCAAAGCTGTGAGGAGCTCAATTGCTAAGATGTCACATAGGAATGTGCAGGCTTGCACTGGTGACATGATAGGATGTTGTTCCCCACACACCCCTAAATCAGTTTTTTGCATCTTTCTCAAAGTGTTGATAACTTTGAAGAAACAGCCCACAATGGATCTGAATGGAGAGCACCTTTCAATAAAAGTTCTCATTATTTAGCCCCAGAATCAGTAGCCCCAGAATCAGATTCTGCTTAGAGGTGTCTTTGAAACATTTTTGTTGGCCACCACTCCTGTGCTTTCTGAGTTTTAGCTTGCTCCAGAAAGTTCTTTTTCGGGACTGTCACCACCCCCCACTCTGATAACATGTCCTGTCCATCAAAGTTCAGCTTTGATGATCATTGCCAAGATGCTGGCTGTTAATTTTTTCTCCCAAGGATGGTAGCATTTGGCACTTTGTCATGCCAGTGGACCTTCAGAGTAGAAGACAGACAACGTATATGTCTGTACTAAACTGCCCATGTTTCACACCCATCTAGAAGGGAGGCTGTCACTGTTCCCTTGTAGCTTGTCAGTTTTGTTTGAATAATCTATGACAAAGGATTCCCAAGGCCTGGCTTGCTTTTTGCATTCTATTTTGTAGTTCTCTGGATCAAGAACTGTCACTTGAGATACTATTGCCAAGGTACAGTGATTGACACACTTCAGTTCTGTACCATCAATGGTGATATTCCACTCAATGGTAATGCATCATTCTTTTCCTTAAGGATCTTTGTGCTTTCATCATTTTCAAACCAATCCTGCTGCCATCTTGGATGTTGTCTAGAGTTTCTTCTGAGGTCTGACGAATGGCTAATTTGAGCATATGCCACTCAGAGCGAAAAAAAAATTGATAGAATTATATTATTCCTTAATGACAGGTTTCAGAGTAACAGCCGTGTTAGTCTGTATTCGCAAAAAGAAAAGGAGTACTTGTGGCACCTTAGAGACTAACCAATTTATTTGAGCATGAGCTTTCGTGAGCTACAGCTCACTTCATCAGATGCATACTGTGGAAACTGCAGCAGACTTTATATATACACAGAGAATATGAAACAATACCTCCTCCCACCCCACTGTCCTTACAGTGTAACACCCATTGTTTCATGTTCTCTGGGTATATAAATCTCCCCACTGTATTTTCCACTGAATGCATCCGATGAAGCGAGCTGTAGCTCACGAAAGCTTATGCTCAAATAAATTTGTTAGTCTCTAAGGTGCCACAAGTACTCCTTTTCTTTTTTCTCTATTTTAGCCTCTGATCCTACCTCATTTTTACTGGCATTCACTACGTTAGATGTCCAATCACTACCAACCTTCTTAGTGAAAACTGAAACAAAGAAGTCATTAAGCACCTCTGCCATTTCCACATTTTCTATTACTGTTATTGCTGAATGGAGCCTTGAATTGTGAGCTCTTCAGCCCAGGGACCAGCTCTGTGGTATTTTCTCAAGTGCATAGCAAAATGGAGCTTGGGCCTCCAGCCACCTCCACCACAATACAATACAATAATGAAAACTGGTTTCTAAACTTCCAACCTCAAGAGTTTTGGGTGAAGGATCAGAGCATTTTTTGTGTTATTAAAAATCAGCTCACCCATCGCTGACAACACAGAAGAGTTTTCTTAGGTCCCTTTGAAAGCCCCAGCCTTAGTCACTAGAAGCTGTTTTGTTTTTGTTTTGTTTTTTTAAAAAAAGAGAAATGTCAATAAAAACCAAAAAAGGAGTGTTACAAAAGTAAACAGCTGATTAATTACACTGTGGCCTGGTCAACACTTTAAAAGGTTGGCAGTATAGCTGTGTCAGTTTGGATGGGAAAGGAAGATACAAAGTAGATACACCCCAAACCAACAAAGCTATGCTGGGAAAAGTCTTAGTGGAGATGCACTTATAGCAGCTAGAATGTCCTTTTGCAGGTATAGGTTATGTCATTCAGGGAAGTGGTATAAGCTGCATCTCCACAAGATTTTAAAGACCAGAAAGGATCATTATGATCATCTAGTCTCACGTCATGCCTTACACGGGCCATAGAATTCCAGTCAAGTAAACTCCTGAAGAGAAGCAAGTCCTTTCTTCTGAGTTGTAAATGCCAAAGATTAGGAACAAAAAGAATTTTTGGATTCTAGGCTTCCTGGAAGATCTGCCAGTCTGCCACATGAGATGATCCTGCTAGCATTGCAATTATTTTGAGAGCTGGCTCCAGAAGCCAGTTTCAGAAGAACTAGCTGTAAATTCAGCTGTTTGTTTACCATAAAGTTGAACAGTGTCTTGTTTCTGACACTAGAGAAATGCAGAAAATTACAAGACAAGCTTTTTAGTTTCCTGACATTTGAGTGTCATTTTTTCACCTTACCAGCAAAAAGTGTCCTTTTTCTAAGGTTTGAAACCTTAGTCCTAGCCTTAGAAGAACCTGTTTTCAGCAATGTAAAAACTAAGAGGAAACTACTTGTTTCCTTCTCCGTCCCACCTCCACACTCCAGAAAAAGAATGGAGATCAAGTTGCGTAAATATGCCAGTTCAATGGATAAATGAAAACATTCATTAATGCTTGTAGTGGCCAAAATAATGGGTGAATAGAACATTTGCTAGCAGGGAATGTCAAGTCTCCTATTCCTGAATTGCTGGCAAGTGTCAGAAATAACAGTGATGGGTAGCAGAAAGTCTAATGTGAGTCAATGACATATATGACTTGTTAGCGGTCACTAAAGCCAAGAAGATAAAGCAATGGCATAACTGGAACTGCTGTTCAACTTAGCTTCAATGTGCTATCACTCGGCAGCACAGGGATGTCTCATTTTCCTTTTCAAATGAAAGAATTCCTATCTACCTTCAGAAAACAAACAGCAACTATGAGCAATGGAAAGCTCTGTTGGCTGGCTGAGGAGAGTGAGCCACCAAGGTGGTTGTTTCCCCTTTGTATCTGCCTAACTACTATGCTTCCTGTCAAACCATCTGTGCTTTTTTAATGAAGCGGTTAACTCCATCACCCAGTTTAGCTGGAAAGTTAGGACATCTTGGTTAAGTTATTTTTTTATTGCAGTAGTCCCTAGAAGCCTCAGACAGGGAACCTTTGTGCTATGCATTGTGCAAAAAGCAGCTGCTTCCCAAAAGAGCAAATGGTCTCCTCTTTGTGAGCTTAGAGCGATGGGAGGATTTGGACACCATAAATTTTAAGTTTTTACTACTATAATTCATACAGCTCCAACATCCCCAACTGGAACTACATCTTTTAAAGGCACCCACATTCGGTAGTCTAATACAGATAAGCAAACATTTGTTTCCAGACCTTGCTGTTAGATTTGAGAGAGGGGAAAAATGGTAAGAAAAAGAGCAAATACTTAACAGGGGCTGTAAAATTGTCTTTACGGTATATGTTAAATCCTACTTGCTCTAATGCTGCAAAGTCTGCCCCTCTTTACAGTAGAAGTGATTTATAAGAAAATAATTGGGTGAAGAGAAACACAGCCAACTCTGTTAAAGCAAGTTTAAGAGGATGAGAATTTCACTCAGGCCTTGTCTACACTAACACTAAGTCAATCTAAGTTAAGCTAGTTGAGTTTCATCAATTTAAGTCAACGTAACTTACATCAACTTAAAGCAGTGCCTACGTTGTGCTGTGCCGACGGGTGAGTGCTCTCCCCTCGACATAGCATGTCTTCACCAGACCTGCTAAATCAACTCCACTGCATGGATGGCAGTGACACTGATTTAGCACGGTAGTGAAGACTGGCGCTCAGTAAATCCAGAAAGTTATGGTCTTACAACCAAAGCAATTGTAGCTCAGTCCCCTTATGTGTAGTATTTTGTATACTATATTTGCTGTCAAATTTGTACTATATATGCACACAATGTGGCAGTGATGATTGCTAGGGCAATTTAAAGCTCGGTTTCACAAGTTTAATATTCAAATTCTGAGCTAGATTTCACGCATTCCTCCCCCTGACACCCTGCATTATATATATTGTAAACTTTTTAAAAAAAAAAAAAAACCTGTGAATATTGGTTGGTCATTTCAGTTGTTAATGGGAAATATCTATTAACAGTAAAATGGAAGGGCAAGTGACAGACCTAACGTGAAATACTGATTTTAAAATTTTGGGGACTTCTTGCTGATGCCAGGACTGAGTTTGGCACAAGTATAATTGAGGTCTTGTGCAGTTACTCATTCACAGCTGCACCTTCAGTTCAGTAAACACTGAATTACAGCAGGGATGAGGGAAACCCATTACATTTAACATTCATACATAAAATATGTATGCCTAGTAGAAATTCATTTGTCATTAGCTTTTTTGACCTATACATGATACAGTAGAACCATAGAGTTATGAACACCTCAGGAACGGTTTCAGAGTAGCAGCCGTGTTAGTCTGTATCCGCAAAAAGAAAAGGAGGACTTGTGGCACCTTAGAGACTAACACATTTATTTGAGCATAAGCTTTCGTGAGCTACAGCTCACTTCATCAGATGCGTTCAGTGGAAAATACAGTGGGGAGATTTACATACACAGAGAACATGAAACAATGGGTGTTACCATACACACTGTAACGAGAGTGATCAGGTAAGGTGAGCTATTACCAGCAGGAGAGTGGGAGGGAACGGAGGTTGTGTGTAACAAACTTACGCTGAACAAAACTACTAACTCTGAACGAAATGTTGTAGTAGTTCTTTCGAAAGAACAACTGAACATTGACTTAATACAGCTTTGAAACTTTACTGTGCAGAAGAAAAATGCTGCTTTTCCTTCATTTTTTTTTAGTAGTTTACATTTAACACAGTACTGTACTTTTTTTTTGTCTCTGCTGCTGCCTAATTGCATACTTCCAGTTCCAAATGAGGTGTGTGATTGACCAGTCAGTTCATAACTCTAGTGTTCTAACTGAGGTTCTCCTGGACCACAAATATTTTCCCTGCATGATTATGTAAAACAAGTTATATCCACAAGAGGGAGCACAGAGATCAGGAATAGGAACAACAATTTTTTTCCAAAAGCTGTTCCTCCAATATATTGATCTAAAGTCAGTCAGAACCTGCGTTTGTGTTCCAAGACCCGAGTAAAGAGGTATGGGGTTTTTCCACTGAACAGCCTGCATGGGGAAAATGAGAGTTGAGACTTAAGTTGGGTTTTCAACAATATAAGTGTACAGAGCCATAGAAAAATCTATTTATTCTGAGATCCTGAATTTGCCAAGACTGTTAGACAAATGGGCCGCGGGGGGAACCTCAGGCTAATACAGACTCAGATAAAGTAGACACTGAACTTGCTGGATGCTTATCTGGAAAGAACTTTGAAGTGTTGACATTGAGATTCTAGTGGCAGTATGAAAGCTTATGTTTCGCATACTATGGGTAGTGTGATCCAGTTATTATAGCACTAGAACAGGGAGGCTTGACTACAGAGTTCTATTGCCCACTCAGCCACTAATGAATTGAGGGCACTGGGCAAGTCAGTTAAACTCATCCCTCAGTTTGGCTGTCTATAAAGTGGGCACAATACTTACTTACCTCAGGTATGATTTCTATGCATCTTCTAAAGCAGTGGTTCCAAAACTTCTGACTAAGGCAACCTACCCACTGCATTTTATCTTTGTTTATGACCAACCATTTTACATACACCAACCTTAATCCTGGCCTGATGCAGAGGAGCGCAAGCCTGCTCCATGCTCATCCCACAACAGCAACTCCTGCCCAGAGGGCTGGGCCCAGCTCCCCACTTCACATTATGACCTGGTATAAGGGGTTGCAGCCCCACTCAGGTTTGCCCTGCCCAAGGGGCAGCCTCATTGAACCTGGTCACAATGCCTTGTGTGAGGAATTGGACCCAGCCTTGCTGCAAAGGAGCTGCAGTTGCAGGGTGAGCTTGCTCTCCAACACAGCTACCCCCTCCCAACACATGGGCCTTCCCTCCACACCAAACCTGGGGGGCGGGGGAGGGAGGGGTGGAAGTGTATGTTTGCCTAGGCCAGGGCCCACTGATGGTTAATCTGGCCCTGGATATGGTAACCTATCTAGAACCTTCCCATGACTCACTGATGGGTCAGGACCCACTCTTTTGGAAATGCAGTACTAAACCTCATTAGCTTACTCCAGCGCTATTTTCCTTTTATACCTTACTCATATTTTGACAGTAAATAGCCCACAAACATCTGAAGAGCAGAGACTCAACAAGATGTCATTTTGCTGTATATTTTTCTTCTTGCAAAGTTGTTTTTCCTGATTCTCAGTCATTGGTAATGGTGCTTCTGGGGCATATATTTCAAAAGTCTAAAGAAATCAACAATATTTTCCCTTACTGTATGTGTCGTGGACATTAACTAATGTTAGTGAAAGGAATGGGGATTCTCCAATCAGAGGAGCAGAGTAAGTGCAAAGCAGCATGAATAGATGTGTTAAAGTATTGGCAATCCCTTTAATTCAAAAATCATGAATCAGCTCCAAGAGAAATTTTTAAAGATGGAAAATAAAAAGAGCCCAAATCTGTCTGTCCTTTCAACCTTAGCTCCACAGCCACAAGAACTAGAAACTTATGTGGCTCTTCTTCTTAGGACAAGGACAGTTCGGATTGGTCTCATCCAGTGTGGCCGTGTTCAGGTGAATCAGACAGAAGTGATTATTAAACTAAATGTTTTGCAGAAGTCTGATGCATTCATTAACACCAGAGGCTAGATCCATGCAGGGGACTTCAACTCAGTGTTACAACATCTAACATTTAGGTGCTCTGCTGCCTAGTGGAATCCACAGCCCTGAGTTAGGTTCTTAGGCTCCCTACCCACTGCATCGGGAGAGTTGGGTCTTTAAGCATGGGATTCCTTGAAGCCAGCCAACTAAGCAGGAAGCCATTTCAGCTAACTATTAGGAAATGCTGAGGAGAGGCCTATGACCCACGCCCCCTCAAAAGGGAGTTAAATACCTAACTCCAGGCATAGGCTCAGATTCCATGGGTGCTCTGTAGCTGGAGCACCCATGGGGGAAAAAAATAGTGGGTGCTCTGCACCCACCAGCCACCTGCTGATTGGGGGAGGGGGCAGGAAGAGGTGGAATAAGGATGGGGTGTTAGGGAAGGGGTGGAATGAGGGGCAGAGCACCCGCCCAGAAAAATGAAAGCCGGCACCTCCCTCGACCAGGAATTCACAGCTGTGAACCCTCTCCTTGAGTTGGGCAGCTAAGCCCTTTCCTCACAAAAAAGGGTGGAGGCAGCAGCACCCTTGTAACTTTTAGCCCCTCTGCCTGATCGGGAGCAGGGATTTGAACATGGGTCTCCCAAATCCCAGTTGGGTGACTATGCCCTAATCACTGGGCTATTCTCACTCTTTACCTGGTCCAGTTATTCTTTATGTACAGTAGAACAGCTTCAACAGGAGAGAGAGAGAGAGAGAACGCGCACCCTGCCTCACAGCGCTCTGTATCCGAGCGGTTAAAGCACTTGCCTGCAAGATAGGAGATGTGGAGCAGGGATTTGAACCTACATCAGCCAGAGAGGGGAATTGAAATGGGTCTTCTACACCCTGGGTGAGTGCTCCAACCCAAGCTAAAGATTATAAGAAAGGCTTGTAGCTCTTTCTCCAGTGTTGTGTCATGTAGGGCCCCAACCTGTTAGGTGTGCTTAGAGGCTGCCTGCCAGATTGGGTCCCAGAGGAGAACTAGGCAGGGCAACTCCTGGTTTGAGGGTACCACTGCAGTTTAGGCATAAGCTAGGTGGCCAGGTGCCTATCTGCATGCCTAGCAGCAGACTTTTAGGATCCTAATGGACTTTAATGGCAGAAAAACTTAGCCACCTAGGGAATTTAGGCACCTACAGGGTTAGGCAGAAGCTGAACAGGAGTTTTAAAGGATCTAAGTATTGGACTTAGGTGACTAATGTGGTAGTTAGCTATTAAATCCTTTTGTGATTTTTAGCCTCAGAATTCTTATTGCCCTTGGAATATACATTGCTGATAGACTGCCTTCTATAAAGCTCTCTTTTCCCTAACAAGGGGACTCAAACGAGGCCAGGTGTGTTGGGTTGCTGTGGCCATCACAAATCAGGGGCTGTCCTTCAAATCAGTGTAAAGAAAGTTTGTGTTTTACAACTAGGTTTAATTTGTGCTGCTTCTTGCAATTAAGTTAAGCCCTCGTATTACTGTGTGTTAGAGTGGTAGTGGGTGGGAGGAGGCTTTTATAAAGCCAAAACTAGGAACTTGAGCAATATTCAAGTTTTAAAAAGGAAAGTATGGAGGAAAAGAATGTAGGTGAGGAGTAGGGTGACCAGATAGAAAGTGTGAAAAAAATCAGGGCAGGAGGTAGTGGGGGTAATAGGCACCTATATAAGAAAGAGCCCCAAATATCAGGACTGTCTCTATAAAAATTGGGACATCTGGTCACCCTAGTGATGAGTACGAGGTGGTGGAAGTTCCTGCCCCAGTAACTCATAGGCCAAAGCTTGGTTCTTGGGGCAGAACTACTTCTTGCTTGCTGTGGGTTGGCAGCCTGAATGTCAGGGAACTGGAAGAAGGTAAGTTAAGGAAAGTTGAGAGCCACTATAACTTAAGACTTTGTGCAGCTTCTAGGCACATAATCTTTACCAACTTTGGTATTCTAACAGATGTCAGAGTAAGAGTAAGAGTCAGAGTAAGAGTCTACATTAGTGTGTGGGGAGATCTAACATCACTATCACTTCTATATTTGGTTTTTGGCTTGCAGTTTAAAGTAAGACTTAAAAGTCTACACTGCCAAAACTCCCTCAGCAGCAAGTCTTGGAGGCCGGATCTACTGACCATGCTCATGCTATGGGGCTTTTAAACAAGAAAGAGCTGTGTAAAGACATTCCCACTCACCAAGTTTCAGAGCCTAGGCTCCAGCCCAAGCAGGAACGTCTAAACTGCTATTTTTTAGTCCTGTAGCATAAGCCCCAGCCTGTAGACTCTGCTTCTGAGCCTTGCTGCCATGGGGTTTTGGTTTTTGTTTTGAGAAGTGTTGCCATACTGTAAGGAGTCTCATTGAAAAGTCTGGGGGACTTCAGCTTCTGAGTCACATTGGAAAATTTTAACCCAGAGCTAGCTCATAGATGTTGAATCACATTCTTATGCAAGATCCCCAGGAACAGCTGCATTGGAGTATTTTGACTTAATTGCACACAGTGTTAGAGTTCCATTTTAGAATTGTCTGGATATGTAGAAACTGAAGTCTTTTTGGTTTTTTTTAAAGTGAGGCAAGTACGCCTCTGATGCGATGAATCAATCACTGAAATCACACCATTGAGGAGAGAAATTCACCTAACAGATTAAAGCTGTCCTATTCTTAGTGGGGGAAGCAGGGGAAAGTAGGAGAAGCCCTTTTGAAATTAACAGATCTATTATCAAAAAGCTATTTTGGATTTTTCCTGTGAACCTGACATCTTCAAGGTAATGAGAGCACACTGAATTGCTTTCCTTGGACTCAGCCATTGCAACCTTAGTTATTTTTGTCCAGAGTGAGTCACAAAAGTGAACCCCAAAACAGCATTCACTTCCCAGCAGTAACCATTCCTACCTTCAAACATGTTTCCAGGGAGTTTACTGCAGGCTTCCAGGTCTTAATTTGGCAAAGTTACAAGGGTAGAGCTGTCCCTTGTGTTCTTGAGAAACTGCAGTGTGGGGCTAAGATAGGAGGTGATGCGCAGAGTAGCACAAGTCATCACAGTAAGGCCCAGAGCCTGCACACTCCTCACAATGGATCCCTGCTACAGGATCAGGGTCCAAACACCTTTGTCAGTGTAATGTACATCCCAAGTCAGAGGTTGGAGTTAGCCCCTCAGCAGCTGTTTTCTGCAAAGATCTCATCCTTTCTTATACCTGTTTGTATAAACAAACTGACATCATTTGTCTCAAGTGTATTTGGCCCACATCCTGTAAATGCCTTCAAAGCATTGGCCGCAATTACATTTCGGTTGGACTGTTTCAGTTTAAGGAGCACAGGTTTCAAAATGCAATACAGGAACTTTTTGAATGCAGACCGGTAATGATGGAATCCTACAGGAGAGGCTAAGGTTTGTTATCTCAGCATCAAAGTTATTTAACACAGTATTAAAAAGCCACAGCTTGGAACCTTTGTAAATGAAGGTGTTTTCCTTTAGATAGGGATGCATGTTATGTTATACTATTTAACAAATAAGAGACTTGTGTAAGAATTTGGAAACTGCTGTGCCAGAACAGATCAATGAACCAGCTAATCTGGTACTCAAAAACATTTTTATTGGGAGTTTCAGAGGCATGTACAATCTACCATTACAATATATCTAAGCCTCTTCAGTTTTAAACTGATTTTTACTGAAAAATTCCCAGGTTTTACAAAAAAGTATTTAGTTTCCCCCCTCCCCCCTGATTTTCACCCTACTTTTGTATCATCCAAATATATAAAAATAACTTGTTTTATTAGGAAATTACAACACATTGCATGAGATATATGCATTATAATAATTAGTTTGTGTGTATATGCAAAGCTGTCTGTTGAAGTAAAGCTATGTATTAGTCTCAAAGATACACACAACAGGCACGCACGCAAGCTCTGAAGTGTGGGCACACCTGAATGTACTGATGAATCTCATGCCCACCACATACACGTTTCAAGCTGTTAGCAGAAAACGGTTTAGAGATCAGACACTAAGATGGGAAGAAAGTGAAAATCTGTATCAGAATGTGTTTCAGAACACAAGTTTAAAAAAAGACAGGAGAAAAGGCTGAAGTTGAATGTATGTGCTTCAAATGGTGTGGCCCAATTATTAAATGTAATTGTTTTTAAGCTAATAGTTCTAAGTCTACACCAAATTTTATTCAAATTAAAAGTTTTATTGGGCAGGGGATTAGATATATATTTTCTTAAACTCAGAGGTTGCACTGTGTTTTGAGTTCTGTTAGGTCTGTAGCAAACCACATTGTATTCCATTCATCAAAGCATTAGTCTACTGAATACTTTTCCCGTCCTTCCGTCCACCCAAATAAACCCTGATATTTACCCAGAAAAAATAGCTTTTTCCCACTTGTTTTTGTTGTAGTAACAGAAATTCCCCATGAAATATTAAACAAAATAAAAACCAAACACAGAGGGCCCTAAGTGTGTAAAATTATGCTATGTGCATTGGGGTAGGGCAGAAAAGTGCTTCATGATCCCAAGTGGTGAGTGACCAATAAGGTGTGTAGTATTTTGTCTATCCAGACCACAGTACAGATATCTCATCCCCACAACACCTTTTTTAAAAACATCACTGAAGTGCTCCCAACACCACATTCCCTAGGCCTGGTCCATGGAATTGTGTCCTGGAAGAAAGACTGCATTTGTCTGCTTCTCTGCCTACCCCCAGCTACACCAGAATGGGCAAGATTTAGACAGAGTTTTGAAATCCTGCGATCAGTTTTGATAGAGGCATACCAGATATGAAGGATATCTAAAAGATAGGGGTCCTCAATAAGAGAAAGCCCATACAAATAGTTTATCAAATTTACTTTACATACTTAGATAATTTACTATACAATTATGTTTTGTGAACCACAACAGAATTTGATAGCAGAGAATGATTTTTTTGAAAGAAAGCAGAATAGTTTTCTTTCATCTGTTTTTCCTCCATACGAGGTAACTGTTACGGATGTGTGATTATGCATTACACCGCAGATCCCTGTAAGCTCCCTCTGGTTATGGGGAAAACCCAGATTCCCAGTATACTGTTTATACAGGATTTATCTTGGAGTCACTACTCTGACTTAAATTAGAGCTACATGAATAGCGGGGGCGGGGGGTGTTGCGTTATTTGTTCAGATCTGACAAAAATTTAGATCTGCACTGTTCACAGCCTGTGTGTTCACTTTCAGCAAATATTTGTGGTGGAGTTTACTAACACAATTACATGCGAAAGGAAGGAAGGAATTTAAGCTTGAATAGTGCTGAAAGAAAATTAAGTTTTATCATGAATAGAAAACAAAATTTGCACTTTTTTGGTTAGTTACAAGAGAAGTCTGCCAATAGAGGAACAAAAATAATTTTATATAATTTGTGAAATGCTACAAACTTTGAAGAACAGAAGTTCATGGATCAGAATTTCAGAGTTTTGAATAATGAATAGACTTAAGGATGTTGCAGTCTGCTTGTTAACAGAAAAAGAAAGAAATAAACCACTTTTGCTTGAGTTATTCACTCAGCTTTCATAGCATATTACAGTAGTTTGTTATGAGTGGTCAGTTAAGAGTAACAAGGAGGTACATCTTATTTCTTTGTTAAAGGTTTGGCCTAACTCAGCTAGGCACCAGTTTCATTTTCCTGACAGGGATTTTTTCAAATACTGTTTAATTGCTACTGTTTTCTGGCAGCCAAAGCATTTGTGGGTCAGGTTCCTTCTGGCAGTCTCTGATGGCTGCTGTGTTTTTAGAGGCAGACAGTTAAAAGATGAATGCCATTCCTCACCTATATAGAAGAATTTGCTCATAAGGAAAAATACATAGAAGACAGATTACTGAAGCCAGACCTTCAGATTGTCCAGTTTCTAAAGTCCATCTCTTTTCTTATTCTTGAAAATGTTCAATTTTAAACACATTGAAGCATACAACTAGTGTATTTTCAGATTATCGCTTGCAGCTGGCTTAAAACTAATAGGAGGAGACTTAACTAGTATTAAACACTTTGCAACTAGCAGGCACCAGTGTTTGCTCCAGCGTTCTCTCCAACTGAGTCAAAGATTGCCAGAAATATTAGAGGAATTATGCAGCTTTTAGAGAGTCTCTCAGTGAACTGAAAGTACACCACTAGGAAATCTGTTCCTGAGGGATCTCTGCAGTTGCATCCATCTAAACTACTTAATCAGCTCTATTGTATCATTTGGAACTCCTGTCGTCTATAGTATTCTGAATTTTAAACCAGGTCATCTGGCTACAAGATTAATCAAACCAAAACACCTTTCTTTCCCTTCCCATTGTATGAAGATATCTTAATACCCCATAGAAGTATTCCAGTAAGTGCAGATGCTATAAACCTCCTTTTGAATACAATGCTGAAAGTGCAGAGATCTCATTTTCTGAAGTTTGTTAGCCACTCCCCTCCCACGTAGCTCTCTCAAGTCAGGAGACAACCTCAACCTCACCTTCATTTTTAGGAATTGCATCAAACTTTCTCTGAGTCAGATAGCGTAATCTCGTGTGTGAAACTTTGAGCACTCAAACAATACAAAGCCAGCAGCTTCGTCAGCAGAGCCCACCTACCTCTCTCCCCATAGCCTGAATGGCATTTACTATTGCCTTGCAAGTTTTTGTAGTCAAAGTGGGTTTTAAAAAAAAAAAAAAAAAAAACCACCAAAGCCCCAAACACAGGAATTTACACTCACACCTGTGGTAGGATTTTGCCTAGGCATCAATGGAGAATCAGGCTCAGTCTACATACATATCCTGTGTTGCAGTTATAGAAAAACTGCCTCTCCCCTGGGCCATACTCTTCAAGTACGAATTTAGGCAGAGAACTTTGAGAGAGGGAAGGACTATACTAACATGAAATGGGCTCTGCTGTATTAGAACTGAAATTTGCATATGGGACAACTGACAACAATTACACAATTACTGATGCTGCATTTTGACAGAACATAGCAAGATACACCTGAAATACAATTGCATGCAATATCTCAACAGTGCATCATATAAGAGATTGTGACACATATGAAGTTGGACAGATTGAGTCTTAGAGGCACAATTGGCTCAAGATGCACTCTGTATGCAAATATGCCATTTAAAATAAATTTTAAAAAACAAGTCTATTGAAAGCCAGTAAACAGCCTCACAAACTTGGAAGAGGGCATAGTAAATATTCCTCTTCACCCAGTCCATCAATCAAAAGCTTCATAAGGCAAGAAGCACTTCTCTTCATACAGGAGATACAAAAATTCTTTGCAAACATGTTTGCAATTTGAGTAATCTCTGGTGGCAGCCATCTTGGTGCTACAAATATTGTTATTTTAACAGTGATATGGGAATTCAGTGGAAGAGTCTACAAACAAGTTACCATCCTGCTTTAGCACCCTTTTAAAGAAACTCCACTTTAGATACAACTCCCATGTGTTTAGGTGGTGACCGGTTTGATTCTTTCAATTAGAGAAAAAACCTTCACCTCCAATTGCCCTGCAGTTGCCCCCATACACTCTGTGCCTTCTCCACCCAAGGTGAAAACCATCTCTCTGGCTGCTTGACTAGTAGCCAGTTTAACCCTTGAAATCTGGTAAGCCTCCGTGCCCCTGCGCTGTGGAATCTGCATGTGCAGAAGAAGGCTGTAACTCTACTTCTGTTAAGTTTGGCGTCACCTGTTTGAGTCACTGATCATTTTCTTCCAAGTTATCTTAAGTACTTATGGATCAACATCTTAAAAGATTAAGCACAAGATAGCATATCAGTTGGTGTCTGCTACAGACCACCAGATCACATTAGGGAACAGAACGACTGACTCCTTATGCGCCTATTTACAATGTCAGGTTTCAGAGTAACAGCCGTGTTAGTCTGTATTCGCAAAGAGAAAAAGGAGTACGTGTGGCACCTTAGAGACTAACCAAAATTTATTTGAGCATGAGCTTTCGTGAGCTACAGCTCACTTCTGTATTTTCCACAGTATGCATCCGATGAAGTGAGCTGTAGCTCACGAAAGCTCATGCTCAAATAAATTTTGGTTAGTCTCTAAGGTGCCACAAGTACTCCTTTTCTATTTACAATGTGTAGGGGGGAAAAGAGCCCCCATGATCACAAGGAACTTTAATTAGAGTGAAAATGCTAGAAATCTCATGCTACCAGTACTAAAACATCCTTGGAATTCCTAAACATTATGGATGACAATTTCCTAACTTAGTAAGTGTTGCAGCCAACGTGGGCGAATTCTATATTAGACCTTGTCCAAACAGGTAAGGAAGGAACTGATCACAGAACTAAAAGTTAATAGTAGCTTAAGTACAAGTGATCATGACTTGATTATATTTGTTACGTGCAAACAGAATAGAGTCCATACCAGTTTGTTCGTGTGCACACACACACACACACACACACACACCCTTTAAAAGGGCCAGTTTCACAAAGCTAAGAACAATTAGGAGCCAAATCAGCTGGAAGGAAGCATTTAATTAGAAAGACAATTCCTAATTACCATTCACATTTAAGAACACTTTACTAGATGCCCAAGAAGCCACAAACAAGAAAGAAGGCCATACAGGTTTAAAAAGCTGGCCTGGCTTAGAGCAGAAGTGAAGGCAGCTAAAAAAAAAAAAATAAAAATAAAAGGTATATAGCAAATGGAAGAGATGGGAAGCTAATAGTAATGAATACAAGTCAGAAGCTCGGAATTGTAGAAAATTTATAAGGGAAGCAAAGGGACACAAGAAGTCGAGTCTATGGTCAGAGTTAAGGACAATGAGAAGGTATTGGTTTGTTACTAGATGGAAAAGGTAGAATCAATGATAATGCAGAAATGTTCAATAAATATTTCTGTTCTGTATTTGAGGCAAAAATTATATTGTCATATCATCCAATAACACTTTCCATTCCAATAGGAGCCCATGAGGATGTTAAACAGCAGCTAGTGCAGTTAGACTTAAGTCAGCAAGTGCTGGTAACTTGCATCCAAGAGCTTTAAAGAAGCTGGGTGAGGAGCTTGCTGGACTAGTAATTTTGATTTTTAAATAAACCTTGGAACACTGGGGAAGTTGTAAGAGAAAGCTAATGTTGTGCCAATTATAAAAAGGCTAAATGGGGTGACCCAGGTAATTTATAGGCCTCTCAGCCGGACATTGATCTCAGGCAAGATAATACAGAGTCTGATACAGGACTCAGAGGATAATATAAATGTGAAACAACATGGATTTATGGAAATAGACCCTGTCAGTCTATCTTGATTGGGGGTGGAGGGGCGGGGGAAGAATTACAGGTTTGGTTGATAAAGATAACCGTGTTGAGATAAAACTTCTGTTTTACCTGGTGCTGCACAACAATTAGAATATATAGAATAATGTAGCACAATAAAAGGATTCAAAGCTGTATAACTGAGGAGCGGGGGTCTCAAAATGTAATTATAAATAGGGAATCATCATTGAATGTGTGTGTTTATAGTGAGTCCTGCAGGGATCAGTTCTTGGCACTATGCTATTTAACATTTTATCAGTGACCCAGAAGAACACAACATCACCACACGTAATTAAGAGCATTTCATAAGGCCCGTGGCCTGCTTCAATACAATATACTAACAGCGAATTCATTAGCATTTTGTCTTCATATTTACATCATTTTAGTTTACACAAGTGTATAAATAGAAACAACCTCTGTACAGTATTGTCTATCTAGATGACTTTAAAGCTTATTAAAATACATAAAATCTGTCTGGCTCACACAAGGTTGCACTTAAGTTTATGTAGCCCTCTTGTCTGACAGTGGGCCCCACTTTTAGTCAGTGGTAGAGACTGCAAGGCCTTCTTTACATGACTGAAATATCAGTGTATACTAGTACTCAAGAGAACTATAAGTACTCACATTTATTGCTATAAAGTATCAAAAGATAAAACCACAGCTCAAGAGACAGATGAATCACAGTCTAATATCAGCATGAGCTACATGCAGAGCAAAACCATTCCTATCAGTATGCAAATAATCTTTTAAAGGAAAAATGTCCGCTGTCCCCGCCCCTTTTTTGTTTTCCCACAAGGATTATGCAGTCAACATTTATCAGCACAAATACTTGTGGAACGTGAATTTTATGCTGCCAAGCTTGAGTATTAATGGAAAGTGACTTTTGTACTTGGTTTCTGTTGCCGTTTGGACAAGACACCTGTTATAAGGTAACAGAACATGGCAGCAGACTGGGAAAGGGGACGATTCAACCCTCTACTGAAAATGCACAACCAAAAGAATTCAAATTAAAGCGGAGTTAAAGCATGAGCCTTACAACATTAAGAGAAAGCACTGAAAGGAAGAGCAAAAGAGAACAGTCTGACAAAACACCTCAACATGCCAGGCAACCACACCACGCTCTTTGTCAGCACAGACCAAAGCACCTGACACTGAGGCCATCCCTCTAAAAACTAGTATTGTACATTTAGATAAAGTAGTTATGTGTAGGAATGTCCTAATTTGTACAGAAACAAGCTGACAAACATGTCAGCTCAGACAAGCCCTCTGAACAAACAAATACAAAGGGAGAATACTACAAATGAAGAATCACCAGCCAGCCCATGAGGTGATTCACAGAATAACAGTGTGAAGGAGTTCATTTACCTCACGCACATCCTTGTGATTGGGCATCCACCTAGCAAGCTCTGGTCTGGTGCCCCCTACAAAACAGCTGTTCCAGCCCTACAGTGGCCTGGCTCCTTTTACACCTCAGTCCTCCAGTCAGGTCACATTTTATATCCACCCCTTTTGGGATAATGATATCTTTTCAATCTTCTCCTCAGACATAGGCCTCAGCCAGAATGTCTCTAGAGTTCTCCCATTTCAGGGAGTAAGGGGGTGATAATATCCTAAAAGTCCTCTCCAGATGTCTGGTGCTTCTAATCACTTTTTTCCTCTCCACAGTCTTCATCTTGAGCCTGACCCTTCCCTCAGCGTTGAATTCCATTTAGCCCAGGGCCTCTTTCACAGCCCAGCTTTCTAAATCTCCCCTTCCTTCTAGGGGTTAACTTCCTTTTCAAAGTTCTCATCTGTGCTCGCCCTTCTTTCAGGGCCTACTGTCCAGGGGTATTCCTTTTTCTACGACACCACTTTCCTAACCATGTTCTAGAGCATACTATCAGACACAACCTCTAACATCTACTTCTCTTCCTCCCTGACACCCTGCTCATATAGCAGCCACCCACCCCAGCTGGATCTCATTCGAAATTGAGCCTGGCTCTTCATCCAGGTGCAACTGAATGCACTAACTGAGCTTGCCAACTCCTCTTAACCCCTTCAATGCTAGTGTGGGGTTTATATCCCATCACAGATGGTTTTGGAAAAATAAGTAAAGAACCTGGAGTATCTAGTTAGAGCCCAAAATATCTAGATCCTGTGCTTCCCTGACAACTGGGAGAACCTGGATCTAACTGAGTTTATTCTTATTATCTGAAAGCTCTTTCATATAGACACAAATGAAGACACCCATCAAAGAGATGGTATAAGATCCTAACCAGAAATACAACATACAACTCTTCTCTAGAGTCTGGGACTCATCTTCTCTGCCTTAACTGTCAGGGACACAACTAAAATCAAGACTCTTCCCTAATCCTACAGAATACTGCCTCTTCAGGGACCAGTTTGATGAGGTGGAAGCTCAGAGATCCAAGGAGCTTCTCTGAGCTGGCAGCTGCTCCTTATACAGAAAAATACAATAGTAATGGCCCAGTACAGAATATTATATGTTATAAAAAGTACCCAAGACCATTTTCTGCTGGATTAAGCCCTGAGCAATTGGGTACCCTAGGGTAGTACCCAGCAGTCTGTAACCTAACATCTTTCTGGCCTGTGTCATAGTGACACTAAATACAAAAACTATTGAGTCAATTGTCACAGAACCACACAGCACCTGTAGGCAGACTCAGCTGGATCTCACTATATGGGCTTTCTTCAGAATTTGGAAATGTTCAGCACACTTGTAACTTCATGTCCCCTCCCTGAAAACAAGTGAACCCAAAGCCTCATGGCGGGAAGCAGGGGAGGGGAGTATGTGGCAGAAGAGGGTGCAGATGATATATTGCTCTCTTATTACAGGCCTAACTGTGAGAACATTCTCTCCAGATGAGTCAAACAGATTCCGTGTGTTTTTCATGCCTGCTCAGCTATTTGTAGAGTTAGCCAGGTCTGACCTCACAGCTCCTTCAGCAAATATGACAGTCAGTAGCTTTGGAAGGTAAATGAACAAATAACAGTGACACTCTGTTCCAGTGGGTCTTCTTTGACAAATTATCTGCAGTATTACCAAAGTATGGGGGAAACAGTACAATCCAAAGATTGGGCAGTTGTTGGGTGGGTGTAGAAGAATAAATGCAAAATGTTCAGACAACCCTCAGTGCCTGGTTTTGAATTTTGTGCAATTCATATTTAGTGGCATGGAAAGTGTTTGTTATTGGGAAATATGGAAGAAAAGCCTATAAAATGGAATATGGTATACATCCAATTCCCAGAACAAAACACATAATCTTGTACAGACTGACCAATGCTCCTCTACCATCTGCAGCCTGAAGCTGTAAAACATTTCATTTCTTAATAACTCTAGGGCAAAAGGGCCAGAAAATGGCCAGTTCATCAAGGGCAGAAAAAGCATACTAGAGCCACCACTGTACATAGCTGCTTTGTAGTCACAGGAAACCAGTTATTCTATTATCTGATGGTGAAACCATAGCCCACATTGCTAGACCTGTCTTAAATAATAAATTGTTCAAAATGTTTGACTAGCGGAAGAAATCATCTAAGGGAATCCAGTCTTGTCAACTGGCCCAGAGTGTACATTATTCCCATCCAGGAGAAGGAGCCATGACATGCCCCTATCATTAAGCAGAACACCCTCCTGAGCTCAAGGGGGAGTTCTGCCTTAAAATTGGGCCGTAATATGACCCAAAGAGAATTACCCATATATGGCAAGAGTTGAATGCCTCCTGAGTGCTTTAGGGTTAGGAATCTAGCTTTATCTTCGAATTATTTATTGAGGAAAAGCTTAAGGGCACAACATTTAATCTAGGAAGGTCCCAAATTACAGAATTCCCAAAATGTTCATATCCTTATGTTTGTGTCAGGTATCTTCTTTGTGTAGCAACTTTCATTATTTCAGAGTGACATATTCGTTTCTTAGGTGTTTTTAAATCTTATTTTTAATGTTTTAGTATTAGATCTCACCCCCACATAGAAATTCAAACAATCACTGCTTCTTTCTTAACGCCTGGGCTTCCCCAGCCTTGGAATGGTAGCTGGGGCTTGATTTCTCAGCCAATGAACTTCTCATAGTGTGTCACTTAAGAGCTTCCCATGAGGTGACCCATGGGAAATTTGTTAGACCCTGAGACTGGTTCATTAACTAGAATGGAAAGGTTTGATGTTAGAGTATGATATCTAATTTGATCTAACACCTTCTAAAACTCTAGTCCAGTGGCTCACAACCTTTCCAGACTACTGTACCCCTTTCAGGAGTCTGATTTGTCTTGCGTACCCCCAAGTTACACCTCACTTAAAGACGACTTGTTTACAATATCAGACATAAAAATACAAAAGTGTCACAGCACACTATTACTGAAAAATTGCTTACATTTTCATTTTTACCATAATTATGTAAGCAGTGTCAGGATGAGCTCCACCCTGACATCTGGTGGTGAGGTGTGGCAAGTTGTGGAAAAGAACTTCAGGGGCCGATGTCATTTGCATAGGCACACCCACCACGCCTAGAATGAGACCATAGCTGCTCAAATGGTCACTTTGGCTGCTGTGGGATCCCCAGCGTCTCTGTTATTGGGGCAGGAAGAATAAATTGTTATTACCCTGATTATGGGAACTGTGCTTGGAACTGTACGTGGCCTTTTGTTATGATGGAGGGATTCACCATCAACTAAGTAGCACTCGCTAGGCAAGGGTCATGGGTTCCAAAACTGTGTGAATAGAAAGAGGCTGGGGACAAGTATTAATACTTGGTGGCATGGGCCCCTTGGTGAGGGCCTTCCATGCTAATTGCACTTCCTCCTCTCTCCACTGTGGAATATCAGAGCTAATTTTGATTTCATTAGAAGTCTAGTTATAGGCTGCTGAGCTCACTTTGGGCTGACAGTGCACCAGCACTGGGGCTCCCCTACTACAAGCTGAATTCACCTAAGAGCTGAAATCACTGAGTGTTGTGTTAAGTAGTGGGGGAGCCTGAAGATATATTGTGGAGCAGTTTGCGGCACGGCTGGTGAAGCAGTTCGACGCGGAGCAGTGTGTGGATGGCAGGAGCTGCTTGTGGGTCGTGGAGCTGGGCGAAGGAGTTCGTGGGGCAGCTGGTGGAGCGGAGCGCAGCTGAGCGAAGGAGTTCGTGGGGTGGCTGGCGGAGCGGAGCGCCGCTATGGAGCTATGGGGCGGTCAGCTTCAGATCATGTAAGGTGCCTCTTACCCCCGTCCCATTTCCACCCAGGTTGGGAGGTAAAGCTCCGCAGATAAACTTTCGAACTCTGGGGCTGCCCTGACCAGGGACAGAGACTTTTGGGGCATTGGACTTTTGGGACTTTGGGTGATTTGGGGTTGCTGGACTCAAGAACCAAAGGGAAAAGGGCATGCCCCAATTTGCCTGGGGTGGGTTTTTTTTTTGCTCATGGATTGTGTTATGAATCCTGTTGGTGGTGTTTCCCCAACATAATGCCACATTGTTTCTCTCTGTTATTAAAAGGCTTTTGCTACACTCAGGCTATGTGCTTGCAAGAGGGGAAGTATTGCCTCTTGGAGGCGCCCAGCGGGGGTGGTATATATTTGTCCCAGGTCACTGGGTGGGGGCTCGAGCCGGTTTGCATTGTGTTATTGGAATGGATCCCCTAGATATTGAACCCGGCCCTTGTTGCTGCCAACTCTGACGGGCAGAAGGGTTACATTTTTGGGGGCTCGTCCGGGATAGCCTGGGTCAGTACCCCTCGCAAGCACCTGTTGAGTGATCCACTACATTGGGAAACAATTTATATTTTTTTTGTTTTGTTTGTGCTTATATTTTGAGGAAATTACTGTTTGTATAATGGCTAATATGTCAGGTTTGTTGGGCCCTGGCTCAGCAGCTTCTAGCTCAGGGGCTGCAGCCTCGGCTGATGATTGGACAAAAGCTCTGGGGCAAATATTGGAAAAGGTTGTGCTGCCCCATGCTGAGTCAGACTCTTGTCGTAAGTTAAGATTATTTGCTGGGGAGGAGGAGTTTGAACCCTGGTTAGAGCATACCACTGAAATGCTGCAAGAGTGGGCCGTACCAGATGCAGAAAAGCGAAGATGCCTTATAGAGAGCCTTGGCGGCCCAGCATTAGATGTGATTCGCACCCTGAAGCTCATTGACCCTGGGGTCAGTGTGAAGGACTGCCTAGAGGCCCTTGAACACAACTTTGGGAGCGTAGAGGGCCCTGAAGACAGCTACTGTAAGTTCCTTAATTCCCGACAACAAAAGGGCGAGAAGGCTTCAGCCTACATACAGAGACTGGAGAGACTGCTTCAGAGAGCTGTCATGAGGGGAGCAGTGACTGCTGAGCAGATGGATCAGACCAGGCTGGCTCAAATTGTAAGAGGAACTCAGTATCAGAACCCGATTCTACTTCATCTCCAGCTAAGAGAACGACGGGAACATCCCCCAAGTTACTCACAGCTGATAAAAGAGGTCCGAGAGGAGGAAGAAAGGCAGGCTGCCAGTGAGTTTTGGGAAGCCCAAACATCGGAGCCAGCCAGCACAACACCACTGCAAACGGCCAGTGTACTGATGGTGAGCACCAGAGAGGAACTTGCCCAACAAATGCAGGTCCTGACGGAACGGATAGCTGAGCTGCAAAGTACCGTTGACCGAGTTAAGACTTCCAGGAATAAGAAGCCTCAAACTGTGGCGATTGAGAAGCCCGCACTTAGAGCCACCATCCCCCCCAGGCGAAGGGGAAAAGGTCAATTCTTCTGCTACCGATGTGGTCAGGATGGACACAGTGCTGCCAAGTGCCGTAATGAAGAAAACCCCTCCTTAGTGTATGGAAAGCTGAGGATCAGTTGGGAGAGATCCGGTAGCTGCCAGAGGGTCTGGGGACGGGGACCCCCCAGGTCTGCAGGATTTGAAGATTCCCCCAGAAAAGACTGTCCAGCTGGGATCCCTGCAGGACTGATAGGGCCTCGAGCAGAGGTCACGGTGAGGATTGAAGGGGTGGAGTGTAAAGCAGTGCTTGACACTGGATCTCAAGTGACTATTATATTTCAGTCATTCTACCAACAGATGCTTAGGCACCTGCCTATACAGCCACTGACTGGCCTTGGCCTGTGTGGCCTCAGCATGGATGAATACCCCTATCAAGGGTATGTCATAGTGCACCTGGAATTCCCAGAGGAGGTTGCTGGGGTAAGAGAAGAGGTAGACACAGCTGCCTTAATATGCCCTGACCCTAAAGGGACCTCTGATGTGTCTGTGCTGATAGGGACCAACTCCAGTCTCTTCAAGGTACTCGCGGATTACTGCAGAAGGCGGGCTGGGGACCAGTACCTGAATACCCTGATGATCCATACGCTTTGTGCTGAAGCCTATAGGAAAATTGAGAGCGCTAAAAGGGACACATCTGAGCTACCGCTTGGGGCACTGAAGTACGCGGGCACAACCCCCTTAGTAGTGCCTGCAAGGACGGAGCAAGAAGTGCTTGTCATGAGCACCTGGCTGAAAGGCAGTAAAGGGACGTTAGCAATGATAGAGCAGCCGATGGGAGGAGAGCTCCCTGAAGGAGTGTTGGTCCCCAGTGGAGTCATAACCCTACCTGCTGAAGCCCAGGAAAGGGTGACTATACTGATTGCTAATGAAACGAGTCGTGATGTTGTTGTGAAGCAAGGACAAAAGATAGCAGACCTCTTTGAGCCTGAGTCGATTGTAAAACCCCAGTGTGAAACTCAAGTTCCGACAATAGACCCAGCAAAGTTTGACTTTGGAGATTCACCAGTGTCCGAGGACTGGAAAGATCGCCTGAGGAAGAAACTTTGTGAAAGATCCAAGGTGTTCTCACTGCATGAGTGGGATGTGGGATGTGCAAAAGGAGTAGAGCACAATATCAGACTACATGACTCTCGACCTTTCAGGGAGAGATCTAGGAAGATTGCTCTCTCTGAGATGGAAGATGTGCGACATCATCTTCAGGAGCTGGCTGCGAATGGCATCATTACAGAGTCCCGTAGCCCATACGCCTCACCCATTGTGGTAGTCCGCAAAAAGAATGGGAAAATCCGGATGTGTATTGACTACCGCACCCTAAACAGCCGTACTGTGGTCGACCAGTACACTATGCCTCGAGTGCAAGATGCCTTAGACTGTTTGCTGGGAAGCCAGTGGTTCTCTGTGTTGGATCTTCGAAGTGGATACTACCAGATCCCTCTGGGAGAAGAAGATAAGGAGAAGACAGCCTTCATCTGCCCATTAGGGTTTTATCAGTTCGAACGCATGCCCCAAGGGATTTCTGGAGCACCTGCCACCTTTCAACGTCTCATGGAGAAAGTTGTGGGAGACATGAATTTACTGCAAGTGTTAGTTTATTTGGATGACCTGATTGTGTTTGGAAGAACCTTAGAGGAGCATGAAGAAAGACTTCTTAAAGTGCTTGATAGGTTGGAGGATTATGGTCTGAAGCTTTCAATTGACAAATGCCAGTTCTGCAGAACCTCAGTGAAGTATGTGGGTCACATTGTGTCCCAAGAAGGTGTGAGTACTGATCCTGATAAAATAGAAGCACTCACTACATGGCCACGTCCAAGTAACTACAGAGAACTCAAGACCTTTCTTGGATTTAGTGGCTACTACCGCAGATTTGTGAAAAACTATGCTACGATTGTAAAGCCTCTGAATGATCTTACCAGGGGACATCAGTCCAGCAAGAACAAATCTAAGTCCAAGAATAAGGGGAGGTCCCCAAAGCCTCCTGTGCAGAGACACAATGGCCCCTTTGCACCATTTGGGCCACGGTGGGATGAGAGATGTGAAAGGGCTTTTCGAGAAATCATTACTTGCCTAACTCATGCTCCAGTCCTAGTTTTTGCTGACCCAAGCAAACCATTTATCCTGCATACTGATGCCAGTTTGGAGGGTCTGGGAGCAGTCCTGTACCAGGAAGTGGAAGGCAAATGTAAACCTGTAGCCTTTGCCAGCCGAGGATTGTCTGATAGTGAAACTCGCTATCCCACCCACAAGCTGGAATTTTTGGCCTTGAAATGGGCCATCACTGAGAAATTTCGAGACTACTTGTATGGTGCTCAGTTCCAGGTGTGGACAGACAACAATCCACTGACTTATGTGTTAACAAGTGCTAAGCTGGATGCTACAGGGCAGAGATGGGTGGCTGCCTTGGCTAGCTATGAGTTCAGCATTCAGTACCGATCAGGGAGAAGCAATGTAGATGCAGATGCATTGTCCAGGCGTCCGCAGGCTCCAGAAGTTGCTGTGATACCCACAGATGGAGTGAGAGCTATTTGCAGTGTGAGTCGCCGAGAGCCAGAGGCCCATGAGGGCTTTCAGGGATGTGTTGCAGAAGCTTTGGGCCTGCCCCCTGAATGCATGCCTTCTGCTTCAGTGAACTATATTGCATTAGACCAATCTCCTTTGCCCATGCTCAATGCGGCTGACTGGCAAGAAGCCCAGCGGCAAGATATTGACATTCGTGATACACTACTTGCCAAAAGGGAGGGGCGAAGCCCAGCTGCGGTTGTCCCACCTAACCCGGAGGGTAAACTACTATTGAGAGAATGGACCAAACTAAAACTGATTCAGGGAGTGCTACACCGAATGACCACTGACCCTTTACAAAAACAACGAGCACAACTAGTGCTGCCAAAAAAGTACAGAGCCCTGGCCATGAGGGCCCTGCATGATGACTTTGGGCATTTAGGGATGGAGAGGACCCTGGAACTTATTCGTAGTAGGTTCTATTGGCCCCGAATGGCTGAAGATGTTCGCAGGAAATGTGAGACTTGCGCTCGATGTGTTCAAAGGAAAACTCTGCCCACGAGGGCTGCATATCTCAAGAACATCACCAGCAACAAACCTTTGGAGTTGGTATGCATTGATTTCTTGTCTGTAGAGGTAGACAAGAGGAATGTTGGAAACATTCTAGTAGTGACTGACCATTTTACACGGTATGCACAAGCATATCCCACACGTGATCAGAGGGCCACCACCGTTGCTCGAGTATTGTGGGACAAATATTTCTCAGTCTATGGATTCCCGGCTCGGATACACTCTGATCAGGGGCGGGATTTTGAGAGTCACCTTCTGAAGGAGGTGCTGAAGATAGCAGGAATTAAAAAGTCTAGGACAATGCCTTATCACCCCCAAGGTGATCCTCAGCCAGAGAGGTTCAATCGAACCCTATTAGATATGTTGGGAACTTTGCGACCAGAGCAGAAGGCAACCTGGAGCCAGCATGTCGCATTTCTGGTGCATGCCTACAATGCCACAAAGAACGATGCTACGGGAGTCACCCCATATCTCTTGATGTTTGGGCGAGAACCAAGATTACCCATAGACTTGTGCTTTGGTGTATCAGAGGATGGAGATAGCTATGAAACTCATCAGCAATATGTATCCCGACTAAGAGAAAAGCTGCGGGATGCTTATCGCTTAGCTACCGCTGCGGCTCGGAAGAACGCAGACCGCAACAAACATCGATATGATGCTAGAGTGCGTTCGCAGGAGCTCCAGCTGGGGGACAGAGTCCTGCTGCGAAATTTGGGTATTGCTGGCAAACACAAGATAGCTGACAGATGGAAGGCAATACCTTACCTGGTGATGGAAAGGCTGGGAGATCTGCCGGTCTACAAGATCAAACCTGAAGACGGTCCAGGGCAAATAAAGACGGTGCATAGAAACCTTTTGCTCCCTGTGGGGGAATTGGTAAGCACCCCTTATGAGATGGGCCACGGCAGGGCCGCCGGGCAGAACAGAGGTGCTAGACCAAAGCCGCCATCCAACACAGACAGTGGGCCCCCTGCAGCTAACTTACCCCTATTCTGCACATCTGAGAGTGAGTCTGAGGAGGAAGACACAACCCTGGTGTATCCTGGGATGGAGACAAGATTTCAGTCTCGATCAGCTGAACCAAACGAGAGTTTTCCCTCTTCCGCCCTAAACCCAATGGCGGAACTATTTAGGCCCCTTTCTGATACCCCGGTGCTGCTGATGAGACCCCCCTGTGATGACACACACAGGTTACTGGACAATGGGGACAGACAGGTAGAGGATGTCCTGGGCACCTTGGACCCTCCAGCGTTAGAACTAGGAGTGCAGGGGCCTACGCCAGTAGCCGAGGGACCCTCCAGGGAAGCCTCTCCATCCGTCACTCAAGAGGATGTTCCCCCTACCTCGGCAACAGAGATTCTCAATAGACGAGACAGGGTGATAAGACCAGTGAAACGGTTAACTTATGATGCACCTGGGGTGACTAGTGAGGAGCCAATACATTTAGCACACAGGCTTGTGGAAGCTAAAGTGGGCTTCCTGAGGCCCTTTGGAGGAAACCAATGAGTTGGTATAAAGGGAGTGTGATTTGTCGGGACGACAAAGTCTCGGCTGGGGGGAGGATGTAAGCAGTGTCAGGATGAGCTCCACCCTGACATCTGGTGGTGAGGTGTGGCAAGTTGTGGAAAAGAACTTCAGGGGCCGATGTCATTTGCATAGGCACACCCACCACGCCTAGAATGAGACCATAGCTGCTCAAATGGTCACTTTGGCTGCTGTGGGATCCCCAGCGTCTCTGTTATTGGGGCAGGAAGAATAAATTGTTATTACCCTGATTATGGGAACTGTGCTTGGAACTGTACGTGGCCTTTTGTTATGATGGAGGGATTCACCATCAACTAAGTAGCACTCGCTAGGCAAGGGTCATGGGTTCCAAAACTGTGTGAATAGAGAGAGGCTGGGGACAAGTATTAATACTTGGTGGCATGGGCCCCTTGGTGAGGGCCTTCCATGCTAATTGCACTTCCTCCTCTCTCCACTGTGGAATATCAGAGCTAATTTTGATTTCATTAGAAGTCTAGTTATAGGCTGCTGAGCTCACTTTGGGCTGACAGTGCACCAGCACTGGGGCTCCCCTACTACAAGCTGAATTCACCTAAGAGCTGAAATCACTGAGTGTTGTGTTAAGTAGTGGGGGAGCCTGAAGATATATTGTGGAGCAGTTTGCGGCACGGCTGGTGAAGCAGTTCGACGCGGAGCAGTGTGTGGATGGCAGGAGCTGCTTGTGGGTCGTGGAGCTGGGCGAAGGAGTTCGTGGGGCAGCTGGCGGAGCGGAGCGCAGCTGAGCGAAGGAGTTCGTGGGGCAGCTGGCGGAGCGGAGCGCAGCTGAGCGAAGGAGTTCGTGGGGCAGCTGGCGGAGCGGAGCGCCGCTATGGAGCTATGGGGCGGTCAGCTTCAGATCATGTAAGGTGCCTCTTACCCCCGTCCCATTTCCACCCAGGTTGGGAGGTAAAGCTCCGCAGATAAACTTTCGAACTCTGGGGCTGCCCTGACCAGGGACAGAGACTTTTGGGGCATTGGACTTTTGGGACTTTGGGTGATTTGGGGTTGCTGGACTCAAGAACCAAAGGGAAAAGGGCATGCCCCAATTTGCCTGGGGTGGGTTTTTTTTTTGCTCATGGGTTGTGTTATGAATCCTGTTGGTGGTGTTTCCCCAACATAATGCCACATTGTTTCTCTCTGTTATTAAAAGGCTTTTGCTACACTCAGGCTATGTGCTTGCGAGAGGGGAAGTATTGCCTCTTGGAGGCGCCCAGCGGGGGTGGTATATATTTGTCCCAGGTCACTGGGTGGGGGCTCGAGCCGGTTTGCATTGTGTTATTGGAATGGATCCCCTAGATATTGAACCCGGCCCTTGTTGCTGCCAACTCTGACGGGCAGAAGGGTTACAATTATAAAAAAAATCAATTGGCATATAAATACTGTACTTACATTTCAGTGTATAGTATATACCGCAGTATAAGGAAGTCATTGTCTGTATGACATTTTAGTTTGTACTGAATTCACTAATGTTTTTTATGTAGTCTGTTGTAAAATCAGGCAAATATCTAGATGAGCTGATGTACCCCCTGGAAGATCTCTGTGTCCCCAGAGATACATGTACTCCTGGTGGACAACCACTGCTCTAATCAGTGCAAAGCAATTGTATTTTTTAGGTTTCAGAGTAACAGCCGTGTTAGTCTGTATTCGCAAAAAGAAAAGGAGGACTTGTGGCACCTTAGAGACTAACCAATTTATTTGAGCATGAGCTTTCGTGAGCTACAGCTCACTTCATCGGATGCATACCGTGGAAACTGCAGAAGACATTATATACACACAGAGACCATGAAACAATACCTCCTTCCACCCCACTGTCCTGCTGGTAATAGCTTATCTAAAGTGATCATCAAGTTGGGCCATTGTTTCATGGTCTCTGTGTGTATATAATGTCTTCTGCAGTTTCCATGGTATGCATCCGATGAAGTGAGCTGTAGCTCACGAAAGCTCATGCTCAAATAAATTGGTTAGTCTCTAAGGTGCCACAAGTCCTCCTTTTCTTTTTGTATTTTTTAGCACATGCTAAATTGGTCAAGTTAAAGCATAAGAGAGAGCCTAGATTTTAACTCAGCTTGCATAGCATGTGCTAAAGAACAATTGCATGGGTCACTAGAGTTATGAAGGTCTTGTCTGCACGCACAAGTTGTACTGCTTTAACCTTACCCGTATAGTTAAAGTGGTACAATGCTGCCCCCCTCCTCCTGCCCCAATGTCAACACAGCTCTCCCGGTATAAAGGTTTATACCTCTATAGCTATTCCCCTACAGGAAGGGCACACAACAGCGAGACACCCAGCTGGCTGCTTGGACAACACTCGACTGAGCCTTGGGGGTGAAGCAGCTGCCATTCTATACTGCTCGGACCTCCTCCCTTTCCCCATCACTATCCTGCCTCCAGCTAATCCTCCTCTCCCTCTCCACCCAGCTTCTGTCCCATTCACATTTGCCCTCCATAGTCCCCCATAGCCTCTTGTCTGCCATGTGCCCCTTCCCCTCTCACAGTGTCCTACCCCTCAAATTCTTCCTGCTCCCTTTTGTATTTCCTGACTCCCTCCTCTTACATTTCCCTGGGCCCATACAACCCAGTTTTCCCCTTGCACTTCCTAGCTCCCATATTCACTTGCTCCTCTAGTGACTCCTGTCTGCCTCCTGACCGAGATCTTCCCTTTGTTCACTCCCATTGGGAACAATGAGGGAGATGGGGTGGCCATCTTTGCTAAGGGCAGTCTAAACTGCAAAGGCTATAGGGAAATGGCAACCTCTTAAGTGAGGACAGCCTGTGGCCTCAGTCTTACTGAGATCATAGCCATTTTGAAAGAGGGCAGTTTTTGACAAATTCCTCCAAAGGAGATTTTATTTGTCAGCCGCTGCTGACTGATTAACTTTTCCTTTTCCTTTCCCTTTTTTATTGATTTTCATGAAGAAACAGACAATAAAAAGTGTAAAATGACTTGCAACTTGTATATGTTTTTAAATACTGCATGTTTCATGGGCTCTGCAATAAAATTGTGCAATTACATAATTTTAAAACTGGTCGAAGTTGCAAGACCAGACAACACAAAACCGGACAATACTACATAGACATAGCATATTAGAGTGGGGATAAGAGTAATAAAACAGGAAAAGACATACATGAATAGGAAGATGAAAGAAGGAAGGGACCAGGGGGGCTAAGTGGAATGGCACATTCGTTGAGCAACATTTCTAGCCAAATGTATCTAGAGATGGGGTCCAAATTTCTTTGAGTTCATACAATTTATCGCTATGATGATAAGCTATTACTTCTTTGGCTACTAACCCAGACTGGTCCGAATAACATTGCTCTAGTCTGGGCATAAGCCTATTCTTCCCTTCTTGTAAAATCATGAGGTTTGTGATCATTGCAGCCCTCAAGAACTAAAGTCTTTGTGGTGGAGTTAACCACCTGTTTAGCAGGTAAATAACATAAGATATACTTTTTGGCTGCTGAGGTTTGGCTGCTGAAGCCAAGCACTATTCTAACTCTGGTATCCACCTCTTCCCACAGCTGCCTGACTGATGGCCAGTCCCATAGCATAGGATTCCTTTTTCTTTGTTACAGTGCCAACAAAGTCAGAGAACAAGGCCTTTGTTTTGTGCAAGCTCTGTGGCATCCAATACATTTTGAATAATATCTTTTGTGGTATCAAGAGTAGCCTGAGATCCACAGAGGCATTTTTACAATTCCATAATAAGCTCTGCCATAAAAAGGGCTGTGATAAATCCCCTTCCCACACTTCAACAAAGAACTCCAGACTAATGCAGTTCCTCTTCATTAACTGAGTATATGTTGGAAACAAGCCTGGGGAGTTTATGAAGCATTTCCAAGGTTCTTGGTAGCTCTGAGGCCTCTGGCAGTCCTATGGCATCCAGACCAAATTAATATGTTAGCAAGTGTCTTAGGCCAGGTCTATACTACACACTTACTTTGGTATAACTACATCACTGAGATGTGAATCCACACCCCTGAGCGACATAGTTCTACTGACCCTAATCCCCCATGCAGACAACACTATGTCAGTGGGAGAGGTTCTCCCACCGACATAGCTACTGCCTCTCATGGATGTGGAGTAACTAGGCTAATAGGAGAGCTCCTTCTTGTTGGCTTAGAGCATCTTCATCAAAGTGCTACAGCTGCATCCACCGTGGCGTTTGTAGTGTAGACGTAGACCTGCCCTCAGTTGTAAGTACTGCCACTCCTTTGAGGATGGCAGGTCATAAAGTTGCTTTAGCATTAGAAAAGAGGCAAAGCCCTCATCAGTGACTAATTGGGGAAATCCGTACAATGCCCTTGCTCAGCTAGTTCTTCCAAATTAGAGGTTTGTTCCCAGTTGGCAAGCTTGGGTTGACCCCAATAGGTGCTTTTGCATGGTGGTGTGGATGAAATTGGTACCTCTTTAACTAGGATAGTCCAGACCTTTTTGCACTGCCACCACTGTAGGCATCTTATTTCTCTACATTGGACAGCAAGAGGAACTGAGGAGAACCCCCGGGGAATTGGATGCATTAATGCATGTTCAGTTTCCACCCATGTTGCCATAAGGGTGTTACCGTGCTTGAACCAGTTTGACATCTGTAACATGATAAAAATGTAATAGTTATTTTGTAGGTCTGAGAGCCCAACTCCCACCCTACCTCATTATAGGGAGTTACAGTTTTTGAAATTATACCTGTGGGCATGGACCAGGATCCCACAGGAAGGCTCTGCTAATGCTATTAAATTTTCTAAAATAAGATTGAGGGATGTATACAGGTCAGGGCCGGCTCCAGGCACCAGCTTTCCAAGCAGGTGCTTGGGGCGGCAGTTAGAATGGGGCGGCAGTCCGTGTCCCGTGGCGGCAATTTGGTGGCGGCTCTGCTGCTCTTCCCTCCACTGTGGCAATTCGGCGGCAGCTCTGCCGCTATTGCAGTGGCGGCAATTTGGCGGCGACTGCTTGGGGTGGCAAAATTGGTAGAGCTGCCCCTGATACAGGTAGGCCATAGGTAGCATATTGAGGAGCCTAGGCAGAATATTCATTTTTATTGTGTTAACCCTTCTGCACTGGCTCAGGGAGAGAGGATGTTATCTATTTGTATCACTAACTAGTTGGGAGAGTACCAGATGTATGGATCAACTTTTAATTACGAAGATTAATGGCACAAATTTATCTTCAGTCCTACATATTTCTTTTCAAAAACAACCTGATTCACCATATCTACTTAAGATTCACATGTCAAGTTTTGTGTAGATAGAATTTTTGTGCAAATTCTCTACTAAACCTGTGAACTAGTCCTGGTTTGAAAACAGAATTTCTATTCCAGGCAAATTTTTGACATTTGGATATTTGCTTTTGTTCCAAATCAAAATTTCTCAAAATTCCAAAATATCTTGATTCAAAAACTTTGTAATGTTTTGACCTTATTTGAAAGAAACATTTGTGTTTCAATAAGGTTGGAACATTATAATGTAATATTATATATATGTAAATAAACAGGCCTGATCTCTCATCCTAGCCCAAGGTTTTCTTGTGCAGATAAGGGTAGATTTGCTTCAGTACATTGAGTGGGTATGGGAAACGTCAACCATCAGTTTTATATCACATGATCTCCCAGGCAACCAGAGGTTCCCGCTGCTCCAGTGCATTGATTTCAGCTCTGTCAGAGACTTCTATGGCCAAGTATACTGTTCACCTAGGAAATGGTTAAGGGGACTTTCCACTCTGCTGCAGGGTGAGTCCTTAATTGTACCCAGGGCAGGTCACTTTGGCAAGAGCAGTTCTAAAACAACAGATGCTCCTGCTCTCTGAGGAAGCATTCTTGCCTGCAGACCTAGCCCAATTTATTTTTGCAATATGAGCACTCAAAGAATCTGATGTGATTTCACAGATCTACACTCCAAACATCGGCTGTGCTGCCTCACACCTCAGTTGCTTGAGAGAGGTCCAGAAAGAGCAAAAACATGACTGGACTTCAGTTCCAGAGTGAAAGACAGCCCTGTGTCTCACTCACTGCATCCCTTCCTCCCTACAATATCCCTTCCTTTCCTGGCCCTACTTGACAGAACTACTCCCATTCCCTTTGAAATGTCTTTTCCACAGTGATGGGTCTGAGACTTAAATCATGGGGCCTATTGCCAGACTGTGAGCCATCCAAAGAGTAGCGAAAGGTAGATCTCTATTTCATGCCACCACATGGACTAGGCCTAAATACTGACTATATTAGACTTTCAGGGTCATGTTTGTAGTACCTACTTACACTCACAGTGACTGTACTTCAGTGTGCACATACCCAGACATTTGGGCACCCAAAACCAGAACATGTCAGTGGGCAGTTAGGCATGAATTACCCAGTTTGTGCAAGTACTAATACAGGCTTTTGCATGCATGGATACATTTATTATCATGGGTATATATTTAAAGGCAGGGTTGAAAAGTTTGGTTATCAAGGCTGAACACAAGGCATCTGCCAGAATTTAAATTCAGGTCCACCTTTACTCAATGGATGAGATTTTCACTAAGAAAAACCTCGCTCCCTAGCCAGTAATATACTACAGTACTTCCGATTTCGATTACTATGCCTTCCTGGCCATTCATTGTACACATTTCTTTACAATCCTCATAACTAAGGGTTTAAGATGATCATCAGTTAGGAAACAGTCAAAAAATCTCCCCTTCCCATGGTACAATAGTAACACTGCATAACAAGATGCAAAGTGGGGTTATTTATAAAGCACCTAGCATAGACTTTTATCTTTGATAGGTGCGAAAGTAGACTATTGATTTTTCCTGATATGGCAGTTCTATGTTCCCATCCCATAAAGGGCCAACCTACTTACTAGTTTAGCACGCATGAAATATGACCACTGCCTGTCACCAATATTGTCTCATTATTTCATTTTACTCCCCGATCTGTCTGCATCCATCTGTGCACACTTTTGGGGCAGGGAGCTTTTGTTCTGTGTCTGTACAGCATCTAACACAGTGGGGTCCTAGTCAATGACTAGGGCTCCTAAGTGCTATGGTAATACAAATAATAAATGATAATAAGTGAAATTCATTAGATTAAACTTATTTCCACAAATTGAAAACTAAGCATTTAGTTTATTAAAGAAACTTTACTAACTGTTTTCCAATTTAACTTAATACTTTTGAAATATAAGTACAAAACGCAATGAAACAAACTTCGCTAACTTCTACAAAAGAGTATAACAATGCACTTACATCATTTACATGATTCACTTTCACAATAAAATAGGAGAGCTTAGATCAATATTTACAATATTGAGAGGACACAGTTTACAGCCATCTGACTCTGGTGCTGCCCTTTGTTGTGATTGGCTCGTCTGGAATAACATCTAACTTCCAGATCCTGCTGTTGGCCCTGCCTGGGCAGATCTTTGTGCCTGGCACAGATCCCCACTGAACTCAATGGGGCACTGCATGAATGCAAGGGTCCACCCATGTGGATCCAGTTGCAGGAACAGGACCTAAGAAACCAAAAGTGCAGCATGCATTTGCTTTTTCATCTTTAAACTGCCATTATAGCACATGAAATATTGAATGAATCCTCTAACTTAGAAGTCTACTTTCCAACCTTATGCACTTCATCAAAAAGGGGTTTGTTATGGTTTATGCATAAAGGTCAGATTCCACCCTCACATGTGTGTTCATTGAAGTCAGTGGGACCAGAATGCACATCCAAAGGCACATTTTGACCCAACATTTGGGGTTTGTCTTCAGCAGATGATTAGGTCAACTCATTGTAGTTAATAAGAGCCCTCAAAGACATGAGGCATGGATAGCAAGGACATTACCATGACCTAATCTTCTAGTGAAGACAAGCAGTTGGTGTACATTAATCTTATATCTATACTCCCATCCCAAATTACTGACATTTGGGATTTGCTCATGTATAATAACTTAACTACTTGGATCCACACTATTTCCATATGTCTTGGGGTGACATGTCCTATGTATGATTGTCTTAAGGTACATAGCATATTGACGGATTATATACACATCTTAAAATGTACAAAACAAAGTCACATCCTAACAAATAATAAATATTGATCAGAGTACAATATTGAACTAAAATAAATTAGAAAGAACCGTTAGGTATTGACTTTCTTCTCTCATTTAGGGCCTGGGCCATAGACCATTAATGTCAATTAAAGTCTTTCCATTGGTTTCCAAGGACTTTGGATGGAGGCCTCCATTAGATAACAGCTGTTTGAAAGGCAGGAGTTTAGTTAGCCTGAAAGTTGCTCATTGGCTATATGATCAAACAATGAAACTCACCTTAAAAAGGGGGTATTTTCGGTAAAGATGACTAGAGCAAAATTTTATATTGCATTTATTATGCAGAAAAAAGTTCTTGCTGATTGTCTTCATCATTTAATTCAGTAGCAAGGAAATAAGCATACAGTTGTGCATAAAACTGTTAACTACCAGAATACCACATATTCTCATGACAAATATACATTAGTGCACACAGTTTTCCAAATTTCACTCATTAGCTAAATTTGTGTAGATTTGAGATTGATTCAAACTATGCACTTAATAAAGCTTCTCTCACAACTACAACTAAGCAAAACGTTAACTGGCAATTGACAGGAAGTAGCTTATTTAAAAAAAAAAAAAAAAAAAAGACTGACAAAACTGTCAAGATGGGCATGAAACAAAACCCCAGATCCATGTACTCAAAGAACATTGAGAAGTGTGGAATATGGGTCAAACTTTGGTGTCTCAGGCCCATCTCTGCCAAATTGAAAAGGATTAAAAATATTTATTTTAAAAAGGTAGAGCAGTGGATCTGCTATACAAGAATTGCACTCATAAGGTCTATATGCTGCTAATGATACACTGTTATACTGTAAGAAGTATAATTCAATTACTTTATACAAAAGCAGTGCAGTTTTTTTGTTTGTAATTTACTTCATGTCTCTTTTTCCCCTCCTCAAGACTTCATTGCGGATTCAGTATGAAGAGTAACTAAATAGCTAGAAAGTCTTTATCTTAAAGAAAGGGCTTGGTTTACATAGAAGGTGGTGTGACAGGAGTCCATGTGGATGCCAGCCTATTATGTGCAGAGGTATCATACTGACTGTCAGAAATGTCTGTTGGTGTGCCAGCATCATACAGCGGAGATCCCGAGGAGGAGGCAGTGACAGAGTGAGGAAGGGGTGGGTAGTGTGCTGTAGAGCCTCGCAAAAACTGGGAGCTCAGTCCATTGGACATCCCACCTGACTGAGACACGGGTGTGATGGTGCTGTTATTCACAGACCACAAGTTGGGATACTGACTGTAAGAGAGAAGGATAGATAATATGGATTATTAATTAACCCAGTTTTCCCTGTCAGCTATGCAGTTTTACACCTCACAAAGCATATTCCAAGTGTGTTTTTATTCAGCTACTTTATGCATAGAGAAGAACTTTGGGAAGGTTCTTGCTACTTCAGTACACGAGAGAAGTCTCAAGCACTTAAACTGTGGATCACACTGATTTGCTGCAGCCAGCATGCTGTGAGGATAAGAATCTACCCAAATCTTCCCATGAACATGAGCTCCCACCTCATCCCTCTACTCCCCCCACCACACACCTATAAAAAAGTTCTTTACCTGGGACCAGAAATAAAAAAGTTGATCTGTGAGAAAAATTTAAAGAGGATAAATTTAGCTTTTCCATTTATTATTTAGCTCTTACACAGCACTTTTCACCCATAGATCCCGAAGCACTTTACATTATCTCTGTTATCCCCATTTTACAGATAGGGCACCAGGGCCCAGAGGGGTGAAGTGACTTGCCCAAGGTCACACAGCAATTCAATGGCAGAACCAAGAAGACAACCCAGGTTCTTGACTCTCAATCCAGTGCCCTGGACTTTGCTGCCTTCCAAATGTAAAGACATTTTTGGGAGGGAGAAGAAGTGCTTGGGAGTACTTGTTATTTCAATAAATTTATGTTTAGTAAAAAAAGTATCTAGTAGTTTGTATTAGTAATAAATATGGTATATTTTAACAGATAAATGCTAACTTGCACATTTCATAAATAAGTGCCTTTTCCACAATTCATGTATATTAGCAGAATAGTTAGACTACAGATTTGAACTGCAAGATGTTTTAAAAAAAAAAGATAGAGGGCCAACCCCTGATCCTATTGAAGTCAATAGCAAAATCCCATCAGGCTCCCCAATAACTTCTAGTTGAGGTTCCTAGGGATTGGGTACAAATTCAACATCAGATAACTTCCTTCAACAGGTGAGCCAATATTTTATCAAGATAATCATAAGTCTAAAAAAGAGACATGATATATGTCCATGACAGGAGGATGGTTTTCACTGAGCTCTCTTAAAAGCAATAAACAAGGGCTATTATTTAAAGGGATACTGTTTGCTTGATCTCTCACACTTGTCCAAGTGTTATTTTTACTTACTGTTGTTATAAATAACACTTAAGATTCCAAGAACTGAAAGTCGAGAAAATAATTGTTCCTTATTTCTCCAGTGAGTTTGCTTTGTGCATTTGGCAGCACTGTGTGTACAGTCCATTTCACTGTTTCTCCTGTACTGCCAGTTATTTTCACATATTTATAAGGGGCTTTTTATATATCAACAGGGAAGAGAAAAAAAGCATTAAAAAAGGAAAATGTGACAATAAAGCCATAAATAGGAAGAGAGACTAGACCTGATCTACACCTAAAACTTAGGTCAATTTAGCTATGTCGCTCAGGGTGTGAAAAATTCACACCCCTGACAGATATAGTTAAGCAGACCAACGCTCCAATATAGACACCACTAGGTCAACGGAAGAATTCTTCTGTCGACCCAGCTACCGCGTCTCAAGGGGATGGATTTATTAAAGCAATGGAAAAACCCCTTCCATCGGTGTAGCGAGAGACTACACTAAAGCAGCCTAGCTGCCGGACTGCCACTATAGCCCTTGTAGTACAGACATACCCTGAGAGACAGGGTATGTCTACTTGTAACTCTTTGCTTTAAAACTGACTAGATTTCAAGATGACGGTGACCTGTTCACTCCTTTTTTCAATTAAAAAATCCCAACATACTCTAATTTGTGAAGATTTGGGGGGCTGCATTGAAAAGGGACTGAATCCTACCTGGAGCTGGTAGATGTGCCAGTGCTGTGACTCATGGGCAGCATACTAGTGTGTGTGGGAACTCCTAGACTGGACCAGTTGTCATGGGATTGGAGCATGGAAAGACAGGCCGAGGAATTATCAGCATAGGCTGCTGTGAAAAACAAGCAAGCACTTAACAAGCAGATTAGCAGTTAAAGTGAGGCACAATTCTCATTTTCAATGCAGAGTATGGCTTTTTTATTACTGCTTTGTATATCTATACTCACACACACACACACATATATATATATACACACACACACACATATCTACCAGTTGTATCAAACTATCAATTTTATTGGGGCTGTCAAGTGGGTGGTGTGCCAGTCTGCTATATGAGGTGCCCAAGTTCAGTTGCCAGAGCATATTTCACTTCCTACCTCCAGTAGTTCCTTATGCCAAAATGCTCAGCCTCTGATGAGGGGAGTGCATTATGTAGCTCTGTCATAACTATGGGGCTAAATTAGCAATGGCCTCAATGCCATTCCACCCTCCACAGCCAGAAAAGGTTGCTGTGGCATATGAACTTAAGGGGAGGAAAAAAATCCTTTATGGAGGATGGGGGAAGAAGCAGGGCACACAGAGTAGTCAATTATTCTCACGGAATTTTATTTGAATTTTCAAAATCCATGCAAAGGTTCAAGATGCAACAAAAATCAACTACATGCAAATTTTCAACTTTAACACTCTTTACAGAATTATGTATTGTAAGAACAGTCAGGCTATGGGCTGTGTCTGGAACAATTTGATGATGACTATGCCACCTAGCCTACATAATATTTTATAAAATTTAAAATATTAAGCTGTTTTTTAAAAACAAACAACCAAAAAGCCCTTTCAGTAGTTTTTATTGGCTGGGAGAGAAAAACCCATAGGAAGTCCTGGATGGGCAGTTAGTTAAACATTCCCTCCTTTCTTCTCATGGAAGTGCAATTGGATAGACATACTGTCATTATTCACCCAATTCCATCATCCTGACTTATTTTGAGGAGTACCTTACTGCACATGTAGTCTTGTTGATTAAGATGTTCCTCAATGTGAGTAATGCTGGCAAAACTAGGCCCTCCGTTATTTACTTAGGTTAATGCCACTTGACTCCATTACCATAACTAGAAGTCTATTCAATTCACTGCCATTTCTTTAAGGTGGTGCTTCCTCAAATTCTTCAGATACGTATATTCTATCTTCACTTAAACCAAGTCCCCAAACTTCTCCTCTTGCACGCCTCCTTACCAGTAATAGAAGGTGTCCGCACCCCTTTGGCCCAGAAGCGGATCCACAGCTGGGAGCTGAGAACAGGGTACGGCAGCTGAGAGCAGAGGCCGAGGGTGGGGCCGGAGCAGGCTGGGTGGCACTCCCTCCCCACCCCCTTGTGAGGGCTGGCCCAGGCCCTGACGTGCACGCTGAGATGTTCCTCTGTGCCCCCTTAACGGGCCGCGCCCCACAGTTTGGGGGCCACTGACTTAAACTGATGAATATTGCCAGAATAAACTAAGCTTTCCTAGGCTAAAAATCATTGAAGTATTCCTTCATTTCAAGATTCTTGTTCTACAGTAGGACACAGGGACAATGCTAGCACAGAATTGTCTAATAACCTAACATTAGATAGAGCATTACACAATCTTACTTTTCCATTGTTAAGAGGCTAGAGAAACGTATTTACTTTTTGTTATTGCCTTTCAATTGTTGTCACAAGCCCTCAGCACAAATGGAGCTAGATACTGATCTCAGTTCCAGTGACATTACTCCAGATTTACAATGATGTAATTTATCAGAATTTGAACCACTAGGTTAATTTCCCTCTTTAAATAGCTACAGAATAATAAAGACTTACTTGGAGAGTTGTTTCTGTGGGCATATGGATTGGGGTAAGGGGCAGAACGGTGATTCCTCAGCGATGAGAATCTTTCACAGCTGTGAGCAGAGGACAGTGATAGAGGTGCTCCAAATTGAGCATGAGGATTGGAGGGGGGGCACAGACTCCCAGTTCCAGGAATAAGCCAGCCACCTACTGTGAGAAAGAGAGGACGTTTTGTAGCACTGATACTCGGGTGACCAGATGTCCTGATTTTGTAGGGACAGTCCTGATATTTGGGCTTTGTCTTATATAGGTGCTTATTACCTGCCACCCCTATCCTGATTTTGCACCCTTGCTATCTGGTCTCCTTAACTGATACATAATGCCACAGGGCAAGCTATGAATGTTATGAGCCCTTTGAACACTATTACTCTGAAGTTAAATATTAGAGCTGGTCAGAAATTTTCCAACACAATGCTTTTCCATCAGAAAATGCCAATTGTCAAAAGTGAAATGTGGATACATGTCTCCTCGCATAAAAAATCATTTTGAAAGAAAAATTGAGAAAAAGGGCAATTTTAATAAGGGCAAAAAACAGGTTCCCTCCCAGCACTATTGAATAACATTATTCAGGTTGGCTTCTCCCTGCCCTTTACAATAGATGCTGTCAAAATAAAATTTATATTTTTAAGAATTCTTAACCTGTGTTACTAATTACACCTTAGATTATTAAAATTGAAATATGTTTAAAACTTTGCATTTTTTATGTTGTGTGTGTATATTTTGCACGTCATTAACTCTGGACAGTAAAACTACACTGGTTAATTTAATCTTTTGTTTGTAGCTTCTCTTTTTGGTTCTCCTCCATTAGCACAACATTGCTGTGCTTGGGGTTTCCAATACTGATGTGGGATGATGTTTAAATGCAAAAGAAAATGTTTTCATAGAGTTTTTTAAAAATTCTATTCCCATTATATCTTGTAAAAGCCCATTTATTCAAGTTGTGGACCTAAGTTTTTTGACAATGTTCCTTTAAAACAAAATTCAATTTAAAATTCTAAACCAGTGACATTTTAGCCATCTGAAAACAGAAGAATTTTAAACCTGCTGCCTCCAATTTCCTTCGTGTACTTTAAAAATAAATTAATTAATTAAACTGGTGAGTTTATTCTCACTAATTTTTGTTACCATTTGAAATAAAACACTCTTTCCATTAATCTCCCCACAGATATTGCATTCTTTACATCCAAGACCCATTGTCTTGCAGAAAACTAATGTGATTATGAATTTTTGAAGGCAGTATTAATGTTTTTAATAAAATATATTACACACAATGAGAAAGATGAAAAACTACAAAACAGTATTCATAAGATTCAGACACTCATCATAGAACTGAAAGGGACCTCGAAAGGTCATTTAGTCCAGTCCCCTGCACTCAAGACAGGACTAAGTATTATCAAGAATGTCATACTTAATCTATAGTGAGAGTTAACATGTGCCTGCAAACAAACACTGGTTTCTAAATTTTACTCAGCTATAACATACTACGAAACTGTAATAGAAAGGAAATATAAGAGAAGCTGAGATGAAAGATGAGGTATTTTTTAAAGTTATATACTTAATAGTATGAAATTAAACATACACTGTGAATACCCAGACTGTTGATTGTCTCCGACTTCATCCATCATATCTTTGTGATCACTTCTGTGAAAGAAGCCACATTTCATTAGTCAAAGAAAAGAATTTGAAATAAATGTGTTTTCACAAATATGTAATTTTTCTGTAAATTCTGTAACTGGGTTTAGTCAAGAATTCTCACCTTTCTTTTGCATCAAGGAAAGCCTTTGCAAATGGATTGTATTTAATTTTTAAAGCTGTGATCTAAAAACAACAACAAAAATCTTATTTTGCAAGTGTTACTATTCATTATAATACCGTATTTAGGACCTGATCCTGCTTCTCTAAAATTAGTGGAATTTTATCATTGATTTCAGTGGCAGTAGGATTAAGGCCATAGTATGGACTTATGTAAAGTAACTAAACAGCATCCAAACATCTCAAATGTTAACAGCAGACTTGAAATTATTCTCTCGACAAAATGTAAAGACATCCACTGTCACTGCCTGACTAAGTTGCCTGGTTTTATTATCCTATTAAGGAAACACATATGAAAGGGGATACACTAATGACAATTATAAAGAGTTTTCGGTTTCTGGATAGACCAGAATGAACAACAAATCTCAGCTAGGATAATAAGCTTAGTAACTTACAGTTTAATTGAAGTTTAAAGTGTACATTTTAGTTATTTGAAAACAAGAGTCAGTTCTGAAAATGATATTTCCAATTAGTTCATGTATTATTATTATTTCATATACTTTAAAATGGTGAGTTTATTCTTACTGATTTTCTAACATTAGTAGTTAACTTTGATGAATTCCAAAGAATCTTTATAATTATACTTTAACAAATAAAGTTACAAAATATAGGAAACAGGGAATTAGTGTTACTAAATGGCCATTTATTTATTTATTTATTGGGCTTTATTATTTAATTTAAAACAAACACTTTATATACAATTTAAAATGAAATACAGAGAAGTGAAAAAATGTTACATGACAAATATTTTGCTCCAGCGTCTTTCACTTTGCTAATTCAGGGAATATAAGTGCATGTAGGTTTCTTTCCCATTTTGTGCATACCTCCTCATTCTGATAAGCTGTCACAGCTATAAACTGGGTCTCTGGGAAGGAATGGCTGGTTATCATACGCTGAGGGCCACCAACTCTCACTATATGAATCCTAGGCTCATACTTGTGCAAGGAGTTCAACATGATCTGTAAACATATAATAGCACAGATAAGCATTGTCACAGTGGGATGCAAATTCCTACAGTTACAGAGCACTTTCTGATTTTAAAAACCTAACGCTGGATATTTCGGGGGGGGGGGTCGGAAAGTCAACAGACAGTAGTAAATTCTAAAAGTGAAGCCTGACAAAAGAAGGTAAACCTCAGGCAACTAAAGTATCTGCCTAAATATTATCCGCCATTATATTTGGCAGGGCAGCCTATTTATACAAAGATTAGATTGGATATAGATAGATAGATAGACTTTGGATTATCAAATAGTTCAACCCTGAAATGACTATTTTTAAAAAATCCCCCAAAGAATCCATGATCTGCTTGGAAAGTTTCACCAGGACAAAAACAGCCCAGTTAGTTTGTCAAAAATTATAGATGATATTGATTACAAAACCCAGTGTCAACAAAACTGAAGAACAACTTCATAGCTAATGTAGGGATCAAATGAAATCTAGTTCCCCTTTCTTGGTGAAATCTACTAGACAGACTCCTTGTCCTGGTTTTCAGGCATATAGGTCTGCGTTTTTATTTTCGCTCTTAAAAAGCGACCAGTTTTTTAGACCACTCCAGCACACTAGTTACATAAAATAAACTCCTCTAGTTAGAAGCCCTGGCTGATTTCCGTGTTCTACAGGGGCAGCCTTTGAAACGGGTCACAAGTTTACAGACAATCCTGGATAGGTGTTCTCGGAGGAAAGCCGTCACGCCATTGAGGCTGGGCTGCTTGTTACAGCGAGAGGCTCTGGAAAAGTTTTCTCCCCGCCCTGAATTTTAGCTACACCCTGACTGACTTTGCTGACAGGATAACCTGGGGCGGGGGGGTCTCGTCCCACTGTCCCCACCGAGTTCCGACACCCCGCAGACGCGGGCTCTGGGAGAAGGTCTCTGCCGCCGCAGCGCAGCCCGGAGCGCTGAGAAGGGGCAGCTTTGCGGGCGCTATTGCTCGGCGCCCCTCCCCTGGGCTCCTGGCCGGCCACGCTTGGCCAGGCCCCTGGGCGGCTCCGGCCCGCGCCACTCACCTGCCCCCCTCCGTTGAGCTTGTTGGTGAGTTTGACTTTGCTGAAGGAAACCGGCGCCTTCATCCAGTGCGCTCCGAAGTTGGGCGAGTCCGGGTGGATGTAGACGCAGCTCGGGGCCTGCGGCTCGGGCTTGCCCCCGGGGACCCACTCCCCGTTCACGTACTTCCAGCGGTGATTGTCGGCGGCCACGAAGTCCAGCAGGAAGGAGTACATGGCGTTGGGGTCCAGGCCGGACACGCTCACCTTCAGCACGGGGAACATCCGCCTGGGGGAGAGAGCAGGGCCAGGGAGAGGCGCATTGTGCGGGGGAGCCAGCGGGGACCTCCGGGGGGCGCCGGCAGCCGGGCCAGGGCTCCTGCTCGCCCCAGCGCGGGCCTCAGAGCAAGGCCGATCCCGGCTCCGGTGTGCCCTGAGCCCCGCTCCGCTATTTCACGGGACTCCAGGAAGCCGCGTTAGCTTCTCACCTGCCTGGCCCTTGACCTTTCTCTGGGTGTCCCCGGAGCAAAGGATCAGCCGGCTCTAAACCACCCCCCGGCCCTTTGTGCGGCTCCGGGCCAAAACTAATCGGCCCCCACCTTCGGCTCCCGCTCCGGGCTGCAGCCTCCCCCGCTCCGGGGCCGCGCTGGGCAGAGGGGAGGGGGCTCCCAGCAGCCCTGGGAGGAGGGCCCCCCGGCAGCGTCAGGGGCCCCCAGCAGAGGATCTGGGTTCTCCAGCCACGTTACGGGGAGATCCTCCCCAGCAGGACTGGATTGGAGGGAGGGAAGTCTCCAGTAAAAAGGGGGGAGAAATAAGTACCGCCGGGGCGGGGGGCAGAGTCTCCCGCAGCATTAGATAACGGTGTCTCCAGCAGCGTGAGGGCAGCAGACTCGGCCCCACATAATGTTGCAGGGAGGGATCCTTTAACTGGGGGGAGAGAACCCCAGCGGGACTCGGGGCCAGGGGCCTCCTCAGCCCCAGTGGCTGTGCAAGCATTTGGGGCTGCGGCTGTCTCCAGCAGCAGTGGAAGCTGGGCAGGGCCCCCCCGGGGTTGCCAGCGGTGTCCCGACCCTACCTGCCGTTCTTGGTCACGATCATCTCGTTGGTGAGCTCCTTGAAGCGCAGCCACAGCTCATTCTCCTCCAGAGTGACTCGTAGCTCCCGCTCCGTGGGGTCTCCCTTCTCGCTGCCAGCCTGCAGCTCGTTTTCCACCGCGCTTAGGAGATGGTCCACCCGGTACTGCAAGCTCTTGCCGGAGCTCTCCGTGCCGGGAGAACTCATCCTCTCTCCTCCCCCTCCCCCAAAACCACTTACTGCCTAGGAGCCACCTCCAGCCTCAGGTCTGGCTCCAACTCCTGGTAGAACTTATCAGAGGCGATTGCACACTGAACAGCCACGCGGGAGAGGAGGCCCCCGAGGCTCCTGGGAGGGGGTCCTGGCTGCTTACAGTGGGAAGGATCCAGGCTGGTTGCAATGTAGTGGCAGAAGGGTTAATCCACTTGACCTCTCTGGTCAGCGCGACTGGAACTGGCCAAGGGGGTAGCAATTATACCCCCCCAATAAATATCGCCTGGTGACATCACAATGCCTGTGGGGGGGCTCCCCTGATTGGAGGAGAACCCCTTTGATGTGTCCGGCCGACCCAGCTGATTGGCTCCCTGCGGCCATATCAGAACGGTGCCCGGGGAAGCCTGTGATGTTAATTGCGGCCAGTGGGATTAAACACGGCTATTTTATGTAAATCTGCCCCCAAATGTTTGCACCTCTATCAAAGCCGCCGGGGTTGGAGCTTCAGCAGCCTCGGAGGAAATGGCCCATCTCAGCAACAGCCCCATAACCTGTGTGCAGCATCCTCCTGCCTTCTCAACAGCAGTCATTATAGGTACATTGACATGCCGCTCGCAACATAGGGCTGCAAACCCTAGAGGTTTTATTTTAGACACCATTCTAGACCAGCCAATCCTAGAAAGGAGACACCCCTAGCGCAAGTTATTATTTAATTAATATTAAAAGTCCTTCCCCCACCCCCTCTGCTGTTGAAGGTACGTGCAATGTATTTCTATAGCAAATTGAAAAAGTGTCACCTCTTAAAACAGAAACCTCACATTCACATTGTCAAAGATTGTGGCATTTCTGTCTATGTGAACATTAAAATTAGCATAAGGCCAATTTTAAGTTGACAAGAAATGTTTAAAATAATTAAAAAGCAACTGACCAGAAAGCACTTCTCTGAAATAAACCCTCAACCTCAGTCTGATGATCTCATTGAACTATTGCTTTCAAACAACCTAAAGAATGTACTGACCACCTCAGATCATTTTTTAGAAGGACTGTAGCTCTGTCTCTTACCACTAATCTCTGTGGTACATGTGCATATGAAAATGACTGATGCTTACAACCATCTAATTATACCAACATTTAAATTGGAAATATTTATAAACATTATATCGATAAATTGAGGCTTAAATCCCCCACCCCCCTTTATAACAAGGATAAATGTGTATAGTTGGATTGGGGGAAAAAAAGGGCTTTGTGTGTTTTAAATGAAAAAACGGTAACTCTAAGTGAGGATCGCATCCGATGAAGTGAGCTGTAGTTCAGGAAAGCTTATGCTCAAATAAATTGGTTAGTCTCTAAGGTGCCACAAGTACTCCCTTTCTTTTTGCGAATACAGACTAACAGGGCTGCTACTCTGAAACGAGTTATCAAAGTCTCGTGAGTGGTGTTTTAAATGAAAAACTTTCCAATCCTCAGAGTTTCCGTCAGTCTCACGGGCCAAGACGTAAATACAGAGTGAGAGAATGAAAATTTTGAAACATACTAATGCTTTGGAATGGTTTGAATTCTCAGGAGGTGCTGCGATCTGTGGTGTGAGGGAACAGTTTATTACCTTTCTGTGAGAATCTCTGGATAGAGGGAGAGGGGGAGAGAGAGGTGACAATGAGCAGGAAATAGTTCAATGGGGTCTCTTTAAACAATAACAATCGCTTTAAACAGGAGCAAAAGAAGGGGAGGGGAGGCAGTGCAGTGTAAAAATAAGGATTTCTCAAAAAAAAAAAGATATAATGCAAACATACATTCAAAATACTGGATATTAGTTTTATTTGAACTGATTTAATGAGATTTTTTTTTAAAGTTTGCTTTTCAAGAAAAGTTTCTCTGCCAATGGCAATGTCTATGGAAGAACAAGTTGAAACCAGTGTTTAGTATGGAGAGTTTTATTCAAAAATAGTTAATCTTCAGGATAGATAGGTAGATAGATAGACACTTTTCTCATCTATACACGCATCTTGATTTCAGGAATAAAACTGCTACATTAGTCAAATTTCAAATACATCATATATTTCTGCACCCATTTTCTTTTCCTCTTAAGTTTAGAAATCAAAGTTGTATTTTTAAAAAGCTACCTGAGGTGATCAAGTTAATGTTATTTTGCTCGATCGTGTTGCTTTAAAAAAATTATCGCGAATACAAACATTCTCTGCTCCTTTATGGAAATAGAGTGAAGACATTTCCCTACTTTGGGTGAGTCTTTGCATAAGTTTTTTTAAAAAACCCTTTGTAACCGACACGCTTTGCTTACTGAGCGCATCTAGTCCACTTCTGATGGGGAACGAGCTTTCTCTACAAGCAGGTTTTCAAAGAGCGGGCAAGAAGAGACGCCCAAACAGTCACCGCTCTGAATATTTCCACTAGATCCTTGCCACCAGCCGAACATCACACCCTGATTTGACTTAGGGTGTTCCATACAAACAACAACACTTTACTTTTAAAAGGCATGAGCGCACTCAAGCTCAGAAACTCGATGCGAGGCTGTCACTCTGTGACAATCTGCGTTATTTTTTTTAAGGATGGGATTTCTAACATCTTATTATAACACTGCAAAATCCTGCACCTCAAGATACTCTTAAAATTAATCCAAAATGAGGGAGTCTCTTTCACAGCCCGTACTGCTTCGCAGCTCAGTTTAGATCTTTACAAAAAAACCTCTCTCTGCTTTCGACACATTCTGATTTTGCGAAGTTTTCTGAAGTGATCTTTATTCTAGTGGATCCAGGGTAGGACACATTTCGTTCTAAATTCTTCGGCAGATCTAATATGCCTACAGATGAACCATCTGAAGAGCTGGCACACAGTAATAGAGTCAAGCGGAATCGAAGGCGACCCGCCTCTTTCAGTGGATTTAGGTATGAAAGGGAAACTGGATTTGATTTGATTATATATTAAGATGGGTTGAAATATAATAAAAAAACATTGTGATTGACGATTCAGAATTAAAATATTTCTAATTTCTTCTATTTTAAAGAAGAACAATACATATAAGGAAAGCTCAAATACCACTGGCAATATACATGCTTTGAACATTATTATTAAATTTTGCACGTAGTATCACGAGATGTTTTCATTTTCTCTAATTTACCGTTCAAAAGGAAGATGGAATTTATTTCACTTTGCATATTTCACTTTTATAATATATGTTTTAGTAAGTGGCTTCCCCATTTACTCCCAAAGAACTAAGGAATATCCCAAGATTTAGCTGACAGTTTTTAAACAGTCTTCCCGGATTTAAGTTACAAATGATCAAAAGAATGCCTGCAGTTTGGGGGTTTTTTTAAACAACATAAAGATGAGTGTTGTGGGAGATCTGTGTATATTTTGGGAGAGATAGGGAAAATACGAAGATTTTTCCTGGGCAGCTATTTGTGCCCTCTTCTTTATTATTATTATTATTATTTTCCCCCTCTGCCCTGCTTCTCCTTTCTGATCTTAATTGCACTTTGGTTCTCAGGAGAGAAAACTCCCCACTTTCACAGCCTTTTCACCGAGAGCTGCAGTGCATGACAGTTTACAGCCAAAAACTTCCTCCAGCCGAACAGCTATAAAGACTCCCAATTTATAGCAATACCTTCCTTCTTACACTGGGCGAGTACGAGCCTCCAGCTGTTCCCCCTAGGTTCATGGGATCTGTCTGTCTGCATCTGCATTATCATCACCTTAGGTATACGGTTCTGTGAAGAAGACTGCCATGGAAATAATAGCGATCATGATAAACCGAGCATGCCATTATTATCCCCCTTTGATAGTAACCAATAAATATATAATATAGCCCAACTGGAAATGCTAAGAATCAGTGAGTAAATAAATATCTGGAGTATTTGTTTTGCTATTTTTCAGCTTGCGATGCAGGATTATGTAGAATGTACATCGTTCTTTCCCCCAGATCAGTCTTCCTACTCCCAAATAGTTTTTTCCCCCCGGATCCAGGATTGATTTAATGCAGACTTAAAAACAATCAAAAAGACCAACAACAAAAACCGGGCTATTAATTAAATCGTCCAATTAAAGTGCAAATTAGAAGTGTCAAGATGTTCTAGATCTTAAAAATAAACGTCCGTTTTCTCCTGACTAGCCTTAGACGTTTAAAAGTAATTTCAGTTTATATTTTTATACTAGTTGTGTCTCTTGACATGTCCCTTGCCTTCCCTTTGAAACTGAAGGCAAACATTGTTGATATCAACCAGTTCAGAATTACCAATGTAGAATATATGTGCTCGATAAATGTGCCCACATCTTTTTAATTAGAAACCTCAGTTCCTTTATTGTTGTAGTCTTAGTGTGCCTTTTACTGAACATTTTCTTCAAACCAATAAATATTTGATTTTAATTCTCAGTGTAAATCAAGCAAAATTATTCACATGATTCAGAAATTCCCCAAATTTACTAACATGTGTCCTAATCAAACTCAGGAACATATGTCCTAACTGGGACACGTTCCCCTATAAACATATGTCCAAACTATCAAAATTACAATGTGCAAAACCCTCCAATGTCTTGATGTATTTATTTTCGGTTAATAAAGATGAGTAATTATGTTTCAAGCTCTTGTTTTTTAATTTTAGAGGCATATGACTGCTGCCCTTTAAAAGTCTTTTTTTACAGTTCAGAAAACAGTTGCATGTCAAGTAGCCAAACAGAGTAAATAAAATGCTTTCTACTTTCACATGAGGTGTTTTGGATGGTAGGACTTATGTAGGTGCCTGGCTTGCATTTTTGATCCCGGGCAAAACTCTCATTGATTCAATCAGAGCTTTACTTATTGGTTAGTCTCTAAGGTGCCACAAGTACTCCTTTTCTTTTTGCGAATACAGACTAACACGGCTGTTACTCTGAAGCTTTACTTGAGGTCTGCAAAGTCCTCTACTTGTTTTTTTAAGTCACTGTAAATACTTGAGGCCTCATTCTTCTCTCATTGAAGTCAATGACAAAACTTCCACTGACTTCAGAAGGAGCTGGAGTAGGTAACACCAGTGGGGAGGGACCTAAAAATATTTTACACTCCCCACACAAGCTCTAAAGAAAGGCTGCCTGAAAGATAGATTAACAGGGCTGTCAAGACAAATATATTTTGTTTTAAAAGTCAATCCCAGGATTTTTGTCCTATTTTTTTCAAGGCCACAGTAACCTTGCCGAGAAGTATCCTGCTAGTTAAACGGAGTATCTTTGCATAGGCCAGCTGGTGCAACTGGGATGACAGAATAAGAACCAAAAAGAAAAGGAGTACTTGTGGCACCTTAGAGACTAACCAGTTTATTTGAGCATAAGCTTTCCTGAGCTACAGCTCAAGTCATCTGATGCATCCACCACTGTAGCAACCTATTTCTTTTAAAAGTGCAAAAAGGAGGAGGCATAATGGGTTGTGAAGGGTGGGGGAAGGGAAGAAGGATTGTTTACCCTTTAAATCTGCCCAGGATTATCATCTGTTGGGGGGGAGGGGCGGGGGAGTGAGTCTATTCTACGCCCAGTGGAGACAATGGGAGTTTGGGGTACACAGAGTGCAAGGTCACCCCTATAAGTTTAAGGCTTTAACATACCTTCTACCTATTTTCTTATACCTCCATTGGTCCTGATCTCTAACTCCAACTGCAGGCAATGGGACTTTTGCCTGCAAGAGGACGTTAGGCTTCATTGAAAAGCTAGTGGTTCAGAGATCAAAAATATCTAATAAAACAAAATTAGCGGTCATCTCTTCCTCCATAATAGTTCGCACAGTAAAAAAGTAATTTCCCAAAATATTTGGAAATTACAACTAAAACCCCAAATTGCCATAATAACACTAATCTGCATTTATATGGCACCAATTCACCATTGCCCTGAATCTTGTACAGATTCACTAGCCTAGTATAAACTAGCCTAGTATACTAGCCTAGTATAAAGTGAATGTAAAAGGCTACCAAATCAAAATGGTAATAATTAACACCCACTTTACACTGGTGTAAATGACTATACAAGATGTAAGGCTATAGTGAATCAGACACAGAGTTCAGAGTAGCAGCCGTGTTAGTCTATATCTGCAAAAAGAAAAGGAGTACTTGTGGCACCTTAGAGACTACCAAATTTATTTGAGCATAAGCTTTTGTGAGCTACAGCTCACTTCTTGGGATGCAGAGTGCCTCCCTTCCCAGAAAGGGCATTTCAGAACTAGTGAATTTGAGCAATTATTGTCTTAAAATCAACATCATATTGGCATTTAGATGTCACATAACATTAAGACTTCTAGAAAGGCATTTGAAGCCTGAGAGCAGGTTTTGTAAAACCAAATTAATTTTTCTCTCCCTGTTTTGTTTCTTCATTCTACTCTCTCAATACTTTTTCCCTTTGACTACCAACTCCACCACCAAGGTAAATATAAAATAGGAATATTTTAGTTCTTTATTGTACAAAAGGCAGTAAGAATTACAGTATTTGATAGCCAGCTAAGTCCTGAGCATCTCATGCCTGGACTAGTGTCAGGGCCAGCTCTACAGTTTTTGCCGCCCCAAGCAGGCGGTCTGAAGACAGAAGCTGCCGCCGAATTGCCACCGTGGCACAGCCTACAGAGTAAAGCTGCTGCTGGATTGCCGCTACCGCGGAAAGATGTGTGCCGCCCTGATGGCACACGGACTGCCGCCCCTTTCACAGTGCCGCCCCCAGCACCTGCTTGGAACGCTGGTGCCTGGAGCTGGCCCTGACTAGTGTAATGGCCTCCATGGCCTTAACGCTTGCAAACTTGCGCTTTTCAAGTCCCTTCAAAACGTTGCTGCTAAGATAATTTTCCTGTCTTGTTGCTTTGACTATGTCAGGGTCACACTGTTTTGATGAGGTATAAAGGCACTTCCTAAGTTCCAACATGTAAGAGGTTACAAGAACTTTCAGGTTCCCTGCCCATCACATGGGTGATCTGGGTTGGCATTATAAAAGGAAAGTGGAAGCTGTTGCAGAGTGTGTCTTCTTCCCTTCTGAGTTTGCTGAAAGCTGGAAAGGCTGTGGTGGCTGTTACCAAGTGTTCTGCATTATTTTGATCCTGTTTTGGAATATTAACTGTTAATAAAGCCTACCCTGAGGAAAGGGTCTTAAACTGAACTACAATTTGGATTTTTTTTTAACTCCCAGCAGGTGTGTTTCTGCTTTTCCCCATCTTTAAGTCTGTAAGATGTAAGGCTATAGTAAGCATCTGCTGGTGCTGTACATCTCTTTTCTACCACATCAAACACAAATGTCCTGTTCTTTCTTTCAAACCCCTTATGACTTACCTCTGTCTTACCTGTCCAGCATTTTACCTTATCGGTGATGCTAGCCTTGATCATCTGATTCTCCATGTCTCTTATGTTGCTCCTTAGGTGTGGGAAAAGCCTGCAGTCAAAATCCATCATCCCGCCACTTTATCCTCATTCAAGTTCTTCTTCAAAACTCACCTCTTCCTAATGTATTCATTATGTTGCAACTTGATAATAGCTAGGTAGCGAGGTGGCAATTTATGATTACTGCTCAGCTGCACACATCATATTACTTTTGGTACCTTGTTTACTCCTGCCCCTACCCTGAGCTGCTTGTTTGTCTCATCCATCTGTTATTTCTTATTTTTTAAATTGCAAGCTTTTTGGGACAGTGATTGTCAATTTCTTTATGTCTGTATGGCATCTAATATAATGAAACCCTTATCTGGTTGATTTCTAGGCACTATGGCAGTATAAATGTTAAATAAATAAATATAATGATATCAACGACAACTAGGGCCCAACCTGCAAACCTTTAATCAGGTGGCTTACTGAGGGATTGGAGGCTATGGTGATTGGTGCTGTAAAAATAGATAGACATGGTGGAAGGACCAGAAGTTCACCAAGGGATGGGGTTGCAGTGGCTGAAACTTCACTATAGGGTCAAGAGATCATAGGGGCCAATGCAGTGACATGAATGGGCAGCGCTTTTTGAAAAGTGGGCACTTAGGGGAAACAGCGAGTCTGTAACAGCTCACTGAAGAAGCTCCCAGTAGATTTCTCAGGGAGCCAGAGTACAAATTAAGGCTGGTCCCTCCTCCTCACATACAGAACTCTGATGGAGGAGGAAATGGAAATACTACCTGCCCTTAAAGAGGATGAATATCCATTTTGAGCTCAATAAACTTAACTTGCTCTTGTTTTTTGCCCTACCTTGCACTATTCTACTGAAGTTAGTCCTATAGGAAGCAATGAGGTCTGTTGGCAAGGGCAAGAGAATAGGAGTCAGGAGACCTGGGCTCTAGTCCCACCTCCTCCAGAGACTTGTTTTGCAACCTCGGGCAAGTCTGTAATCATAGAATCATAGAATATCAGGGTTGGAAGGGACCCCTGAAGGTCATCTAGTCCAACCCCCTGCTCGAAGCAGAACCAATTCCCAGTTAAATCATCCCAGCCAGGGCTTTGATATCTTTGTACTTCAGTAGGTCTTGTGATGATGTTTTCAAATCTTTGTAAAGTGCTTTGAGATCAACAGAGGAAAGTTGCAGTAGAAATACTAATTAGTATTATACTACAATGTTATAATAATATATTATAATAATTAATATTAATATCTATCCCATTCTTCTGTTCTCTCAAACCAATTAACACAGAAACAAATATCAAGTAAGTTGGTTCTTAATGGTCTAAAACTTCCTTTTCTGTATTTTTTTGGGGGGAGGAGGTGTTTGCTTTTCTTTTCTGGATTGATGCAAGTCTGTTTCCCCCAATGTGCTCTGCCCACTGGATGCCCTTAGAACACTTGCCCTTCTTTTTTTTTATTCCACCCCCCCTTTATACAGATGCCATTTTGGTTCATGGTTCCTTTACAAAAATCTGTATATCATATAAAGGCCTCTTTAAATCTTGTCTCATCATCTAGCAGTTCATACATGTTCTCAGTACCAGACAATATATTTTGTTCCTGTTAAGGAAATAACAGATGAAACATAGGAACAAATGTCCATTTAATCTATCTTGTCTTGTAATGACCAGTCAGTCATTGCATAGGAAAGTGTAACCCTCTGCCCTCAACAAAGGACTTAAGCCCGCAGTGCTATTACCATCAGCGTCATTTTCTTCCTGACCACAGATAGTGACCTGTTTATGCTCTGATGCATGAAGATTGATAACCCTTGTATTTTTGTCCAAGCTGATTTAACTATAAATTAACTATTATTCATGTAAGTAGCCAATCTTTTTAAAAATTCTTGCTTAACTATGAGCCTGCTATTATCATCTAGCTCAATCCACTGGGTGTTTACCACATTCCTTGCTTAATCTAAATACTTCTAGAGGTTGTTAGAAAAACATATTCCACCCTCTGATTGGCAGACAAGAATCTAGACATTCCAAAAACTGTGCTAACTGTACATATTTAATTCATTTAGTTTAAATTAGTTGAGTTATTCAGTTCAAAGTGCTTTACAAAGATAATCACTAAATACTTAAGTATTATTATCTTACATAATCACCCCACAAGATCATTTCACTTTTGATCTATGGGTTCCAGAGGTGAAATTTCTAATTTTTAGATAAGAACAATTAAACAGCGTAAATTTGACAGCTACTAGTATTTATTTTCATTCCTCCAGTCTGATTTCTTCTTAGGCAGGTTTCCTCCCATTCTCTCTTGAGCGTTCTTATATTTCCAGTAGATATATGGTTTTTGTAGAGAGTGAATTATTAATTAAAAATAACAATAAGAATGTTAATACAACACATTGTCTAAAGACAAGAAAATACCCTCATGAGTGCCCATCTCTACTACTTTTAAACTGAATTATGAGCAAAGTATTTCACTAACCATTCCTTCTCCCTTTCCCCACCACAGGCGCAGGTTTCTGATGATTGGGTAGTAAATGTTTGGTTGTGCATCTCTCATATCATGAGGGGTCTGATTCAAAGCCAACTGAGGTCAGTGAGAATTGTTCTATTGACTTCAGTGAACTTTGGCTCACTCCCTAGTTGAAACAATACTGGTATGTCCAAAGCTTAAAGAAAACAATGTGCCTTGTTCCGACCTTTTCTTTGCAGTTGTGCATGTGAATTATGCACAGAAAGAGAAGAAACTTTGACCCCCAATCACCTCTACATTGTCCAATATTCCTAACAAATCCAATTACAAGAGATATTTGTCATTTGCAATGCTATTGCTAAGTGCATTGGTATCCCATGCCCCACACACCTTTCCCAAATGAGCTCTGGAACTCTTTGTACCAGCTGCAGCAGTGCTCCAAAGAGTATCAGGGTGGTGAGCACAAAAGATTGAAGGATTCTGAGGCACTTAGTTCAAAGTAGGAATCTCACCACAAAGCACCTATAAATACTTTAGTTTGATTTAAAATTAAATTCTTCCCCATGTACTGTGGTAACTTAAAGTGAGATCTGCTAAAGCACTTTAGCTAAAAGCCTCCTGGTTTAAACAGGAGGGAGCTGTTGGTAAGGTGTTTTCAGTGAGAGGCCTTCAACTATGGAACTTGCTTCCCCCTTCTTGTAACAGAGTTACATGCTGCAAGTCCCATCTGTTCTCCCAGTTTTATGAGGAAGGACTGGGTTAAGCGGCGTGGTATTTGTTAATCTGGGGCTGAATGAGATGGGTGAGGAAGAATTTTTGAGCTGATATTTGTTTATTTTGTAGTGCATGTGCACCTACAGTAAAAAGATATTCACATTAAATGAAATTGAAACAGATATGTAAAATAAAATATTCTGATCACAGGAAGAAACTATACTGGCATCTATTTAGACATTCTACTCCAGAGGCAGTTGTCTATATCATCTGTGTCTAAGGCTAGCTCTGATCTCTTGAACTGGGAGAACCATATTTCTTTTTTAAAAGAATCTAGGGGGAGATTTTCAACAGTGCCTAAAACTAGAATTTAGGGTGCTCTGATTACTCTTAGAATTCCTTGAAAGAAGATGATGTACATATAAGAAGTCACATTTTATTTTATCTTGTTGCGTTTTAAGGAGGAGATCTCTCCAATTTTTGTAAACCTAAGCAGCTTTCCAAAAAAAGGTGTAGCTTTCACTTCATCAAGGTGTACAATCCTTCTTTTTGGAAAGGACTCTACTTAAATAAGTTCCTACCTGTGCATGGCTTTGTCAAAATTGATTCATTATCAGACTTTAATTCAAGACTTCCATTCAAGATAGAGGTCTCCCCACCTATCAGCAGTAAAAAATTAACATATACATAAACAGATTTGTTAATTCCATTCAAATATAAACTGCAGTGATTTAGGTCTCATTCACTGAGCAGGGAAGCCTCAAGATTAGCTAAGATTTGCCCATTGTTTACCTTAGTAAGATCTGCATGGCTGAAACTGTATCTAAGACAAACCTCGATCCATACAAATCTTATGATTTTGTTCTCAGGACATCAATGGAAGACTTTAGCTTGTATGAAAATCTTCATATTTGCAAGGATGTTGCCTTTTTGTACAGGAGATTACATTTGTAGTTATTGATTACCATCATAGAACCTGGATCATGGTTTATTTGCTCCTTGATATGTTATCTAAGGGTGACAATCTTTTCTTTTTTGTTTAAATTCCTTGTGCAAATGATATACTGCTCTGATTTTCAGCAAGATTCTTAGTATAAAGATACCAAGATGGCTGTGATTTAGATATATGAAGCTTTCAAAATTGAGCCCTCCTGAAAAGGAATTTATCAAATCTCCAGAGCTTCTTGGTTTTGTCCTTCTGCCTTTTCTGTAAAACACTTTGTATTGCCACAGGGAGGGTGGTTTTTGGTTTTTTTTGTTTTGTTTTTTTGAGGAACCCCGAAATCTCCACCTTTTGGCTGTCTCAAGTACATGTCTGCCCTGAAGCTCAATATGATGCAATTAATGAACAGCCATCCTCCTCCCTCAGCTCTTCCTTTCCTTTCCCGAGACAGATGTGCTGACAGTATGGCACCTTCTTTAAAGGAATTCAGTTTTATGGAAGGTGATCTTTGGCAGGAAAGTATAAGTGGCTAAAAGCTTTTGGCTGCCCTCTGTATTCCAACTGTTGTTTGCAGTGTTGTTGTAGCCATGTTGGTCCCAGGATATTAGAAAGACAAGGTGGGTGAAGTAGTATCTTTTACTGGACAACTTCTATTGGTGAAAGAGACAGACTTTCGAGCTTTCACAGAGCTCTTCTTTAGGTCCTGAAGAAGAGTTCTGTCTGAGATTAAAAGTCTGTCTCTTTCACCAACAGAAGCTGTCCAACAAAAGATATTACCTCACTCACCTCGCTTCTCTCTATTTGAAAGCAGACTCACCAGCTCTCATTCCAAATACCTATGAAGAACCATAGAAACTAGATATGGAAAATACTTATCTTGTCAATCTTCTAGGGGCCAGTGCAACTATGTTTCTTATAATATATTCTTTGTCCAGATGACTTTTAAATTTCTTGCATGCTGGAGCTCCCATTAATACCCTTAAGAAAATATTCTCATAGACTAATATATATTAGGACATTCTTTCTGATAATCAGACTACATTTTTCTTTGCTTAACTTCATCCCATTGCTCCTAATTATATCACAATGGACCACCCTAAATCAGCCATTTCCCTCCTTTGTATTTACATCCTTCAGAATAATACAATGCTACTCTCTCCTCATTCAAATTGATCCTTAAAAACCACTTTTCTTTAAAGGCCTATCAACTTTATCTCCTCAACTGAAACTGAATTGTAAACGAGTTAGGTAACAGACAAAATACTTGAGTAACTATAAGTTACAAATGAACATTCAGTAAAACATGTAACATTTTAAAAAAATGTAAGGCCAAAACTTTTTTCAACCTGGGGGCCTAAAGGTAAATGAGATATCTATTTTCTTGGGGAGTCAAGTGGAGCTGAGGGTACAGTACTTTTGAAAATCAGGCCACTTAGGCTATGTCTACACAGGGATTAAAAAAAACCATGGCTGGCCTGGGTCAGCTGACTCAGGCTTGCAGGGCTCAGGCTCCGGAGCTAAAAAATCACTGAGTTCTGTGACGGTGAAGGGTCCCAGAACTTGGACTCCAGCCCGAGTCCGAACATCTACACAGAAATTTTTAGCCCTGCAACCCAAACCCGCGCCAACTGACCCAGGCCAGCTGCAGGTCTTTTATCCCTGTGTAGATGTACCCTTAGGCCCGCCCCCACCTCTCCTGCAGCACACATGCATATGCTTAATTTTGCTCATCTGAGTAATCCCACTAAACAAAATGGGACTACTCACCTACATACAGTTAAGTATATGGGTAAGTGTCTGCAGCATCAGTGCCTTATTTAGGCTTCTAAATATAGATTTAGGTGCCTTAACTTTAGACACCCAGGTTTGGGAATTTTGGTTTGAGCATGAAAAAAGAATAGGAAAGGAAAAATTAAGGAAGGATACATAAATATTCTAATATGATTGCATGTTACACCATATCTTTAATCAGTGGACATATGTTAAAAAAAACATACATAACATATTCCCAAACCAGCCTTAATTCTGCTCATGTGACCTGAAAAATGAGGACTCCAAGAAGTCCATTAAGAACTTTGCTATTCTTAAACTATTTTAGGCAGAAAGTGTTCAGCTACTACAGTGATGGATAGGAATAGAAAACCCAATCATAGACGGATAGATAGACTAGAATCCTAGTCCTTCTAATTGTGTGCAACCTACAACTTCACACCAAGAAAGTGATATTATCAACATTTCCTCCTATCATCAACTGACAGTTGTGAGAAGTGGAGATTTAGCATAATAACATTCCCTCATCTTGAGTACAGTATTGTCCTTCACAAACCACTTCACACACTTGGGTGTATCAATGCATACACGCAGAAGAGGAAAAATCATGCATAATTACTAACTAGAATAAAGCAAAACAACTGAAATTTAATCCAAACTAGGAATTAGTAGAAAATTTGGGATGAAAACACTTCAGGTGAATGTTACGCCTTTGAAGAATTTCCACTGACAGTTTTAAAAATCATGGAAATCTTTCCTTTAATGTAAGGCTTCATAAAAACTTGAGAAATATAAGGAAATAATCTATACTGATATAAGCACTTTTATACCAATATAACTGTGTCTTCACTAAGGAATGGAAGGGTTTTACCTACCCAATTTCTGAACTGATATAGTTAAAGCAGTACAAAAACTGTTATGTAGACAAGTCATGGTGTGTTTTTGCTTCTTAGGTTGTGTCTGTAACTTGAGTTAGCTAACACATGGCAACTAACTCTAAGTAAAGCAATTGAAGAGAAAACAATCTGTAGTTTTCACACAAGTAAATCTTTAACTCAATTTACTAACTTGTGTATAAACTACAAACTGCCTTGTCTTCAGAAGGATTTTACTTCAAGTTAGTTAACTCAAGTTGGATAACTTGAGTTAAGAACATACCTATTTTTCCTAGTGAAGACAAGGCCTTACTCATGCACCATGGGCAGATGCAAAACTGAATGTTAGCCATCAACAAGCGCCTCTCCACAAAGCTGGCAAACAATTAATTTTACTGAGTATGGAGGTATTAAAAGCTCCCCAACTAACTTCTTCTCGATTACACAGTTATAATTCCAATTCAAGTCAGTGAAGCTGAATTTATATAATTCAACAGGATTTATTCCCCCAGCTCTAGTGACAATTTAATATCAGGATAGTTCAGATATTTTTTCAACTACAACAGTGAGAACATAGGGTTAGATGCACAAAGGAGACTTAGCACTGCAAGCTTAACATTTAGGTGCCTTGCCACCTTGTGGAATCCTCAGCCCCGAATTACGCACCGAGGCACACTACACAATGCATGGGAAGAATTCGGCACCTAAGAATCGTGTTCACAAAAGCTAGCACACTGAGCGGAGAACTGCTTAAGCTAGCCAATAGAAAATGCCAATGAGTGGGGTGTGGCGTATACCATGCTCCTCAAAGGGAGTTAGATGTCTATCTCTGGAGAAGAGGTGCTTCACTCCACTCGGGATTCACAGCTACAGACTATCTCCTGGACTAAGGTGGGTAAACAAGGTTAGCCTTTTCTCACAAAAAATGGTGGTAGTAGCTCTATAGCCCAATGGTTAAAACACTCATCCAGGATGTGGGTGAGCCAGGTTCAAATCCCCACTTTGCCTGGTTTGGAGTAGGGATTTGAACTAAGGTCTCCCATCTCTTTGGTGGGTGCTCTAACCACTAGCATAGAGGATGGGTCTTTCAGTCTCTCCAAATATGTAAATATTCATTGGGCTAGACGGAGAGTGAGGATGATCGTAGCAGGATGATTAGGCCTCTCATCTAGAAAGTGGAAGACCTGGTTTCAAGTCCCTGCTCCAAATCGTGCAAATTGGGGACTTGAATCCAGGGCCCCCAAAAGCTCATCAGTTGTCTAACCACTGAGACAGTGCATCGGACGGGAGGGAGACACCACCCCTTCCTCAACTGGGGTTTGTATGGGGCCTGATATTGTAGGTTGCCCACCAGATTGGGCCCTGCAGGCAAGGTAAGAAGCAGAGTCCTTATTTTGAAGATACCACCAGGGCTTAGATGCCAGACTGCACAACAGTGTCAGGACTTAGGTGCAGAAATCTAGGCACCATGGGGACTTTACCAGCATAACTTAGGCCCCTAGGGAATTTAGGTGCCTACAAGGTTAGGCAGTAGCTGGATGTGTGGGTGGGTTGAGGATCTAAATTTTGGACTTAGGAACCTAAATCTCTTTGTTGATCTAGCTTATAGCTCACAAATGGATCACTGATATATGCCTAAATTGTGAAGTGAGGCACAAATTGGAAAGCCAAGGGAGTTCAATCATTCCACAAATATGCATACCAGTTGCCCACTATTATCCACAATGCAGCATGCTACTGCTATTATAGATCTTTTCAATTGTAACTATTAAAAGACATTTAAAATGTTTGTTTTGCTGAAAATGTATTTCTGTTAAATAATTCACAGCAGCTACCTGGACAAGTAATAGAAAAAAGTAGACAAGAGGAATCCTTTCCCCCCGATAGTTTAATGTTTTACTTTTCATAATCATTATTTTAAATTAATCTGGTGACTTTCTTTTTATACATTTTAGTTTTTCTTCCTCAGGTTCCAGACCCTAATAGTGTCAGATTTAGTATGAGCTTTAGCTAAACGTTCAGCCCTCCTGATCCTGAACAGTTACACCATTTTCTTTCTTTTAGTTCCATCTCTGCTTCCTTTGAGCAAATAACAAAACCTACTTTGGCAACCAAAGTAAATGAGCAACGTAGGAGAAAAGATAATCTAATCAGTATAGCCGATTACAAAGAATAAATCACTATAAGCTCTTCAAAGCATTTAATAATAAAATAATAATAAAGGATAACTGACAGACAGGTAGAAGACTGAGCAAGAATTCTGAGAAGAGGTGACAAACAAATCTTGAGCACATTCTCAGTAACTTTACTTGGGACAACAAGGATTGAGGAATTTAGGCAATATAGCTTCAATATCTTTGTTTATTTCTAGGGTGACCATATTTCCTTATGCTGAATATGGGACACCTAGTACAATTACTCATATTCAAGCAACTTCAACAGCAGTCAATCCAAACTATGCAGTACAAACGTTCAAATTAACATCAAGTTGACTGAGCCTGTTAAAAAGAAATACTGTGGAGTTGGATTCTTTTTATTTACCTTCTTAATCTTTAAGGCTTTAGGGTTCACATGGTGAGGGGTGACACACACACACTTACTCCCCCCACATACACACACACCTCTCTCTCACACAGGGAGGGTGACCGACCCTCCCTGCCCAGCGCTCTCTGCCCTCCATGACTGCCTGGGCCCCCGGGACGGACCCATCTCTCCTGGTACCTGGCGCCACGTCTTCCCAAGGCAACACATGGGGGCACGGAGAGTCACATGTCCCCCCCTCCTCAGATTTCTGCCACGGTTCACACCAGAATGTGGACAGCAGCAGCCATTCAGCACTGTGTGGGAGGGAAGGGATGGGAACTGCTTCCAGCCACAGGGAAGTGGGGGTGGGGGGAGAGATGACCTGGCCACTGACATAGCCCAGCCGCCTTTGGCTACAGCATGGGCAGGAAGGGGTTAAGTCCTCAGGATGCATTGTGCACCAGGGCCCAAGGAACCTGACTGCAGGGGCTTCAGTGAAGCTGGCCAGAGAGGTGGCTCAGTAGGGGAACGTGCCTAGGAGAAAGGAGCAGCCCCGTGCTCCCTGGGGGCAGGACCCGGGGTGGGGTGAAGAGGGTGCTAAGCCCCTGCCCTGCGGGCTGCTGTGGAGCCTGCAGGTTCAGGGCATGAACAGGCTGGAAATTGCTTCTCCTCCCCTAGAATGGAGTTCTTGGTTTGGATGAACAGGTACCATCTTCCTTTCTCTGGCTATCTGGGGAGCCCTATAGAGAGTATTCAAAGCATTCTCTCCTTTGCTGAAACAGGACCCTTGGAAGGCATCTCATTCAAGTGGAAATAATGGGGCATGAAGGCCTCAGTTAGAGGAAAACAATACTACAGTCCTTGTCATGAAAATATTTTTCTCTTTCTGGGAAAAGCATCATCCAGGGCTCTAAAAGGCTAGCAGCGTTTTGTAGGAGAATTTTTACAGCTTATCTTGAAGAAACAAGTGTGTAGTCTTTCATTTGCAGCCTCAACACCTACCAAGCTTTCCCTTAGAAGCAGGGCTGTCTGAAGAGCATGCATATAAAGGCAGTCACAGCAGGAGCATGATCGCTTTGGAAAGGACGCGCTGACTTAGCTATACATTTTTAAAGTACATGATTCACCTTTAATTTTTTCCTCTATCCCTTCCCACCAAGCCAGGAAGAAAAAGAAAACTAGAGAAAGAAATGGAGTCCTTTTTCAAAATGCTTGCCTGTACCGCAAAGAATTGTGGGAGCTGAAGGGTTGAAAGCCCTGCCCCCAAAGCAGTTGAACAACTAGCAAAAGACACAAAAATTAACAAGAACAAAAACTGTAAGTACATTCGAAGCAGGAAGCCTGCCAAACAATCAGTGGGGCTACTGTATGATCGAGGTGCTAAAGGCACACTCAAGGAAGACAAGGCTGTTGCAGAGAAGAAAATGAATTCTTTGCATCCATCTTCACTGCAGAGGATATGGGGCAGATCCCACACCTGAGACATTCTTTTCAAGTGACAAATCTGAGTAACTGTCCCAGATTGAGATGTCACTAGAGGAGGTTTTGCAACAAACATAAACAAAACAGTAATAAGTCACCAGGACAAGATGGTATTCACCCAAGAGTTCAGAGGGAACTCAAATATGAAATTGTAGAACTGGTACCTGTGGTATGGAACATATTGCTTAAATCAGCCTCTGTACCAGATGACTGGAAGATAGCTAACGTAATGCTGATTTTTAAAAAAGGATCCAGAGGCAATCCTGGCAATTACAGGCAAGTGTAACTTCAGTACCAGGAAAATTGGTTGAAACTATAGTAAAGAACAGAATTATCAGACACACAGATAAACACGATATGTTGGGAAAGAGTCAACATGGTTTTTGTACCAGGAAATCATGTCTCACCAATCTATTAGAATTCTTGAGGGTATCAACAAGCATGTAGGGAAGGGTGATCCAGTTTATATATTGTACTTGGACTTTCAGAAAACCTTTGACAAGGTCATTCACTCTTAAGCAAAGTAACCAGTCCTGGGATAAGAGGGAAGATCGTCTCATTGACCAGTAACTAGTTAAAAGATAGGAAACAAAGGGTAGGAATAAATGGTCAGTTTTCACAATGAAGAGACGTAAATAACTGTGTCCCCCAAGGATCTGCACTGTCACCTGTGCTGTTCAACCTATTCAGAGATGGTCTGGGAAGTGGGATAAACAGTGAGGTGAGTAAAGTTTGCAAACAATACTAAATTACTCAGGATAGCTAAGACCAGAGCTGACTGTGAAGAGTTACAAAGGGATCTCACAAAACTAGGTGACTGGGCAACAAAATGGCAGATGAAATTCAATGTTGATGAATGCAAAGTAATGCACATTGGAACATATATTTCCAGATATACATACAAAATGATTGGCTCTAAATTAGCTGTTACCACTAGATTAAAAGATACCCTACCCAACTACACTATAGTCTGGTGGTTAAAGTACTCCCCTGAAAGGTGGGAGACCTAGCTTCAAATCCCTCCTTCCTGTCCCTGGAGAAGGGGAATTTGAACATGCATCTTTCATACACTGGGCTAAAAGTTAATAAGAGCACCACTGCCACCTTTTTGTATGTGTGCATGTGCAAAAGAGGGCTTAGGCACATAACTCCTGGAGAATTCACAGCCATGTATCCTGAGCAGAGAGAGGTGCCTCCCTACAGCCCAGATTTAGAGGTGCAGTGTTTAACATACATCTCCTCTCCTCTGCATTTTGTGTTGGCTAGCTTAGTTTGCTCCCCTCTCAGTTTTCTTGCTTTTGTGAATCCCATTATTAGGTGCGTAAGTAGGGGTGCCTAACTTGGGGCTGTGGATTCCAAAAGGAAGCAAGGTGCCTAAACATTAGGCATTGCACTATTGTGCCTCAGTCCCCTTTGTGGATCTAGCCCTATCTAAAAAACTTTTCCACAAACTCTCTTACTGATTAGTCTTTTACCTTCTATCACTTCTTGCTTCTAAATCTGTTTTGGGACATGTACCTTATTTCTAGCCACCAGAATTTTATACATCCGTTATGTTGCTTCATAAACTCTTTTCTGATTAGTTATAATTAAACCGAACTGTCCTAACTTATCCTCATAGTTATAAACCCAGAGAACCTTTATCATCCCTGTTGTCCTTTACTATCTCTTTTCTAGTTCTTCAACAATCTGTCTGAAATATGATGCCCCAAATTGTTCCCAGTATATCACTTGGGGTCTGCTCTTTCCACACCTAGTTCAATGCCCTAATTAGGTCTTTTGATTTTTCCTCTGTTCATCCATTTATACATCCATTTGCTTTCCTGAAACCAGACACAGACGAGATACTTTTAATATTCTCACCTCTTTCTAATATAATGTCTACCAATATGCCTGGTATTTCTAAGGTGTTTATCACTTTACTATATAGGCACTGCATAACAATTAAGAAGCATTGAACATACCTGCACAAAGTTATGATTGCATTGTCTTCCCTTTTGCCCAGTGGACAGTTTTTGGAATTGTTTTGGTTTTCTCCCCATCTCCTCTTCTTCTTCCAGATCCTTTTCTTGATCAATGTCTTGCTATGATTATGGCCATAATGATCCGGTTGACATTTCAATCCTATTCTCATTTCTTTAGCTTGTATCCCTTTAAACCCATCAAGTAACCTTGTATTCACTGTCCCTTTTCTTAGGTGTTGGCCTTCCCAGTTTCAGGTCATATGAAAATGTGCAAGTCTTGCTGAACATTCCCTTCACAGGTCATTTATGCATAATGTGAACAAGGTTGGGTCTAACATTGATCCTTGTTGCATTCTACTTGTCGCCTCCCTACTATCTGATCAGTAACCGTTTATACCTCTCTGTGGTCTCAGTTAATAAGTCAAGGTTTCAGAGTAACAGCCATGTTAGTCTGTATTCGCAAAAAGGAGTACTTGTGGCACCTTAGAGACTAACCAATTTATTTGAGCATAAGCTTTTGTGGGCTACAGGTCACTTCATCGGATGCATACTGTGGTTTGGGGTTTTTTATCTCACTATTTTACCATCAATACCATACTTGTCCACTTTATCTGTTGTGGTGTAAGCCTTCCTGAAATCCAAGGAAATTAGGTCCACTGCTTCACTTTTTATTCTCAGTCTCTTTCTTAAATAAATTAATAATTTCTTAAAGAGACAATGCGGGTGAAGTAATATTTTTTTATTGAACCAACTTCTGTTGGTGAAAGAGAAAAGCTTTTGAGGTTAACACAGAGCTTATTCTTTAATTTCTTTAAGTGCAGTCTGCTTCAAAAAGACACTAGGTAAAAAGAAGACACCTTTTCATTCAACATTTCTTTCATTTGTGTATTCAGAGTTGTATCTACTTACATTAGTGACAAAAATAAGTTTTTGGTATGTTTTACTCTTGTCTTGTTAGCTATACAGACCCAATGCAGTTAGGAGGGCGAGAAGAAGATTCTATTCCTTCTTGCGCACCACTAATAGAATTGTTCACTTAGTTCCTGATAGTTACAGCTATGCAACCCACTGAAAGCAATAAGTTTGTATAGATGTCACTGAAGGCAGAATTTAAGATGAAAAGGTAACACAAGTATAATGGAAGGTCTAATTGAGCCTACAGAACTTGTATTCATCTGTATATGTAAAAGGCATATCCACACATTACATTTTATTGTGCCAGTTCATGTTATTTTATAAGCTATTCAAGTTTTGTTAATGTGTAAAAAGAAGGGAAATCTTGGATATCTGTCAGAGGTAGATATACTCAAGCATTGATCTACCCACGATAGGGTTTCATAATGTCTTTGAATTTCTATCCTTAGTCTATTTGTCATTGTTGTCAACTTATGACTCAATGACAGATTGGTACCTGGTATGATGTCTCTCTGCCATATTTCTGCCAATATTCCATTATTGTTGTTCAATGGTGAAGTAGTTTGTAGGTTGTTTTTTAGCAGTCTAACTTTTGCTGTTTTTCATCTGTTATTTCCAGGGACTTATATATTGTTGTTTGTAGGTTTTGGTCTAAAGTCTTGAGCATAATTCAGTTTGGGGTGAGGTTGTTTGTTCTCTTGGTTTGGAGGTTAATTTGTTGAGGCATGGGAGTGATGTTACACAGGAACTGAATATAATTTTGTTTGGATTTAGATTTTGATTCCCAAATGCTTTGCAGGTGAAGTAGTGTATGTTTTTGGTTTACACGGCATCAGAAACTGAATGTAAGGATGTAGAGGATTCTACTCAGAGGCCAGCAGACCTAGTGGGCAGGCTGTGGCTCAACAGTCTTTCCACTCCCAAAATTCCAGGACAGACTTGCCTGATGGTCAGCAGGCCCAGCAATCAAATTGTGGTCCATCAGGGACCAGGGGGAAGGGGGAAAAGCAAGGGGACCAGGGTTCTCCCTCTCCACTGGGTCATGGCCCAAGGCATGGAATGTCTCAATCACTTCTTCCTAGTGCACCAGGCAAGCCTTCCTTGGGCCGCTTCCTACCTCCCTGCTCTCTCTTTGGTTTGGGGCATGATCACAGACCCCATCCCCTTCCAACAGGAAGTTCCCAATCAATGTCAGTGTTAGTTTGTCAAATAAGTATTCCCCCAGCTCCATGGGTGGCAGGCGAACCCTCCCTTAAGGGAGGCTACCCCCCACCCCTGCCTCTTCTGCCTGAGGCCCTGCCCACTGGTATTCTGAGCGCGCCCCCCTCCTCACTCCCACTGGAGCATGTTCCACAGCTGCTGAGGGGCAAGTCCCTTAGGCCTGGTCTACATTACACAGGTTGATGTAAGGCATCTTATGTCGACCTAATTATGTCAGCGTACACACTACAGCCTTGTCCCGCTGACGGAAGTGCCCTACTACAGCTACCTAATAACTCCACTTCCAGGAGAGGCGTAAGGTTTATGTCGGTGTAGTTAGGCCACATTCTTTACATGGGCTGTCTTGTCAATTTCAAGGCTCTGTCTGTAATCCCCATCACAAAAGATCAGTGCTTTGATGTGGTTCAGTAATGTGGTGTGTGATAATGCATTTAGTCCCATATACATAAGTGAGATCACGCTGCGTCTATGCCTTGTGGCTAGGGGAATATAACGGGACCCCTGACATGGAGAAAATTCATTGTGTAAATGGGTGCTTAGCACCTGCCTGTTGGGGTGAAACCTAGGAGCAGTCCTGATGGGAGACATGTTCCCTTGGGGCCGGAGCACCTCTAACTAACCGAGGTTCAACAGGGCTCTGCTGGCTGGAGCCCAGGGGGGAGTAAAGGCTGGTTCAGCGATGCTCTCATCATGCTGCTTTGCTCATGAGAGGCAAGACGGCTCTGCACGCGTGCCACGGTGCCCACCCCTCCCCTGGCACCAGCGTCTCGCGCCGGCAGCCCGCCAGGAGGACACCCGCCCCCGCCTCTCCCTCCCACGTGACACCACGCGGTAGTTCCCCGCCCCGCGCGCCGCATTCAAACGCCGGCCTGTTCCGGGGGGCGCGCGTGCGCGCGCTCGGTAGATTCCTCCCCTCCCTCTCTGGGGGGCTTCTCACCATGTCAGGCAAGGAGCAGCAGCACCAGACCCCCGGCGCGAGAGCGGGGCCGGCACGAGACCAGGAGGCCGCGCGGCTGCAGGTTGGAGTAGAGCCCCGCCCCTTCTCGTCCCCACGCGCGCTGCTGTCCTCGCGGAATCACGAGCGCCTGCTTCTTTGGGCCGTGGTGGCGTCCGGTGGAGCGGTGCATGCTGGGATCGGGGGGGGGTCACATTCTCTCCGGCCAGGGCGCCAGCCCAGGAGGGGGGCTATGGGCTGCCCTGGGCCCTCGGCGCTGTCACGGGAGCGGAGACGACCCGCCTCGTCGCCGGTTCCCGGAGTGTGTCGTGGCTGTGGCGATACGCGGTGTGTACCGGCTGGCCCAGCTCTGCGCGGCCGTGCGAGTCTCCCCCTCCCCCTCCCCGCCCGCTGTCAGAAACCAGGGCGAGCCCCTCCCCCCGGCCCCGCAGACTCGTCCCCAGCGCGACGAGCTGAAATCTCGCGATGTTTAAGCCAAGTCCGGCGGGCGGGGGCTTGGCTCCGGGGCTGGCGGCCTTGACCCGCCCGCGCCGCGCTCCCTTCTCCCCCCCGTCTCGGGCCGAGCCTGCCGGGGTAAGGGCCCGCCTCAGGCTGGGGGAGGAGCGTCAACGTGATGCCCGTGAACGGGCCGTGGAGCCCCGCAAGCCGAGACGGTGCCGCGTGTTCCGGGGCGGCGATTGGCAGGTGCCACCGGCAGGCTCTGCTCCGTCCTCGCCTGAGCGCTGCCCTCCGCTCCCCTGGCGCCGGGAGGGGAAACTTGAACCCAGGGAATGTGAACGTGCGATGTGGCTCTGGGTCAGCGCCGGGGCTAGGCGGTGGGAGCCCCGTGCGCTCTCCCCTGCCAGCACCGCGTGAAAGGAGAGTGCCCGGGGTGACTGGACCTTAAACGGAGAGGATGTCAAAATAAGTGTTTACAAAACCTAGCCCATGGAAAACGGTTCTAGGGTTTTTATCTAAAATGGAAAGAGTTAACCAGGCTGTTGCCTGGCCGCCTTTGCAACACAAACATCTCAGTATCACCTGCACATTTCCCTAAAACATTACAAGGATGTAGTTTGCAGTTATTGTGAAGCAAGTAACTTGCGTCACGCACCCAAATTTCAGCGCAGGAAGGGGCTGCTTTTTAGATTAGTAGTGAAAAGCCTGTTTGTGCGGGTCAGTGCCAGAAAAAGTTATGCCGTCTGCCTTGTGGACTTAGCTCCTTTTATTTAAAATGCATCGTATGTGCAGACTCATCCTACGGTAGTGATCTTGTTATGAAAACTTAGCTAGAGACTTGCAAAATTACAGAAAAATCATTGAGGCCAACTATTCTATTGAGTATTTTGTACAACTTTGCTACTGAAATAAGTGTGGCTTGCTGAATATTAAAAGGAGTTTCTGCTAACATAATGCTTTCTTTGTGACTTTGTGCAAATCTCATAGCTGTTCTGTGCCTCAGATTTCCATCTGCATAATAGGTATATATCAGGGGCGGGCAAACTTTTTGGCCTGAGGGCCACATCGGGTTTCCAAAATTGTATGGAGGGCCGGATAGGGGAGGTTGTGTCTCCCCAAACAGCCAGGCGTGGCCCAGCCCCTGCCTCCTATCCAACCCCTTCCCACCCCTGGCTTCTCACCTTCTGATGGCTCCCCTAGGACTCCTGTCCCCTAACGGCCCCCCGCCCCGGGACTCCTACCCCATCCACCACCCCCAGCTGATTGCCCCCTGCTGCCCCATCCAACACTCCCTCTCATTCCTGATTTGCTCGCTGGGACTCCTGCCCCATCCAACCCCCCTGTTCCCTGCCCTCTGACCTCCCCGCCCCCTAGCCACACCTCTGCCCCCTGACCACCACCCCCAACTCCCCTGCCCTCTATCCAACACCCCCTGCCCCCTTACCATGCTGCCTGGAGCACCAGTGGCTAGTGATGCTACAGCCGTGCCACCCAAAGCACCGGGTGAGGCTGTGGATCTGCAACTGCACTTCCTGGCTGCCCAGAGTGTTGTGCTGGCAGCGCAGTGCACTGAGGCTGTGAGGAGGGGGGACAGCGAGGGAGGGGCCAGGGGTGAGCCTCCTGGGCCAGGAGATCAGGAGCCAGGCAGGAGGGTTCCGCAGGCCGTAGTTTGCTCACCTCTGGTATATATGATACAACCTACCCTTAACGGATATGTTGTGAAGCTTAATATATTACTGTTTGTAAAACATTTGAGATGCTTGGTGCTATAGAAAATGTTATTAAAGCCAGAATCGTAACATTTTAAAAATGCACAATTAAAATGGAAGTGGACTGGGTTTAGGTATATTTTGGGAAGAAATGTGAAACCAAAGCATAGAGTTGAGTCCTCCAACAAAGTGGTAGTACGTGTGTGTAAAATTATTTATGATGGTGTTTGTCTTTCCTTTTTTTAAAAAATTTCCTTTTAAAAACTCAAATAGGAGGAGCTAAAGTCTCTTGAGCAGATGCATTCATCCCTGAGAGCCCTCCATCAAATGGTTGCCTCCTGTAATGAGGTAAACTGCATGCACATTTACAAAGTACTATGAACATAAATTCTCTTTGCCAGTTGGGTGTATCTAGGCACTGCATAACAATTAAACATGATGCGGAATGGGAAACTTTTTGAAATCTTGACAGTTTTTTACAGGACAGGAAGAGTGTTTCCCACCCAGCAGTAGTCCTGGTATCCTCACAGAACACCCCCTGGCAGTCTCTCCTCACTTATAACCAGGGGTAAAAAGCTTGTGTATGTGTGCTGACCACAAATGTGGCAGCATGGCACAAGGAGGGAGGCCTATTTAGGGTTTTATAAGTCATAACCAATGACAAACTGCATCTGGGGACCAATGGACCACCAGTGCAGATTCCAGAGTACTGGTGTCATTCATCCCAGTGAAACTGCTCAGTAAGCAATTGTATTCTGCACTAGCTTCCATCTCCAAAAAGTTTTTTAAGTTACTAGTGAATCGCAGGTAAGGATGAAAGTACTTTGTTAGAACTCAACTAAGCTAAGAGATGTTATATGGGCTTACTGGCTTACTCTCGAACAAGTTGCCGTTCTTATGAAAATAATTTTTATTAATGTCTGCTGGTGTTCAGAGTTCACTAGAGATTCTCTGGAACATATAAAGGTCATAATGCAAGAATTCTCATACAACACCAGACTATTCTGACCTCTGTGACATAGGGATGATGCCTTCTGGGGCATCTCTAGTTTCCACTGCACTCTCTGGAGCATGGAACCAATTGATCTTCTATGGGATAATACACTACTAGGCTTTATCTTTGCTAATTTAGTTTTGTTATATAAAAATTAGCAAGTATTATAGATTTCTAACTCATATTTTGGACTGAATTTTAGATCTGCTTGAAGGAACCTACTAGAAAAGGAAGGATGTCTTTCTCAAAAACAAAATGCCTTTCTTAGGGAAAGGTTTGATCATGCATTAAAGCCAAGACTCTGTCCTATCTTACCTTAACTAATTGATCTGTTTTTGAAGAGAGACTCCTCCAACCTATTAAGGGGTGGGTAGGCACAATTTCCTAGTGGAGTCATGAAAATTTGTTGGGATATTTAGCTTAACTTTCCAAAACTTGGGAACTGATGGCATGATTGTTACTTGTGCTTTCTTTTTTAAACAGACCATAAATTCTCTTGTCCAGAATAACAACGCATTAACAGGTTAGTATTATGCTACTGAGGTTTTTTTAAATCCGCATAGAGGGGACTACTTTTCTAAAGACTAGGAATTTCTTTAAAAGCTTTGGGTATGTCTATGCTGTAATTTAAAAACCTCTGGCACCAAGACTCAGAGCTCCAGTCACTTGACTTAAGCTCAGGCTGTGGGGCTAAAACGAGCAGTGTAGACATTCAGGGTCAGGCTGGCATCTGGGTTCTGAGACCCAGGAAGGGCTCAGGCTCAGGATCCAGCCCAAATGTCTACATGCTACTTTCAGCCCTGCAGCCTGAGTCTTTTGAGCCTGAGTCAACTGACCTAGGCTTTGAGACTTTGTGCTGCTGGGCTTTTATTGCAGTGTAGATGTACCCTTAGTGAAACAATTTGAAATCATGCTCTGTCTCTAGTTGCAGGTGTAAACACCTTTAAAAAGAGCTGCTAGGGAATTCATACTCCCAGCTATCTTTTTACTTTTAAAAAAAGAGCGTTTACAAAACCTAATTTTAATAGAAATGTGCTTGTGACGTCTAATGTCAGTAAACAGTTTTTGTTTGATATGAATGTTTAAATGCATGCATACATCCTAAACACTGCAGCATTGTGCCAGTGCTTTCCTTGTGGTTTGAGCTTTGTGACCCTGGAGTGTTTCTTGTAGTCCATGTATCTCCTGGCAATGTTGCTGTGTTCCACAATAGTGCTTTCCGGCAGCATTTGGCAATTCCTTCCTTTCACTGTCCACTGCCAATGGGAATTCCACTGCTCCTGGCTCCATGGAGTCAGCAGAAAGCAAAGGTGTGCTTGGCTCCTGACTGCACAGCTAAGTAGTGCTATGGGAACGAAGAACCAAAACTATTGGCTAGGAGGAATGGAATAGGGTCAGTGAGAATGGGCAATAGAAGAGCATGGGAGAGGGAAATGGGGGGTGTTCTAGAAATTGTGAAAAGAACTAGAGAATAAATAAGGGAGATAGAGGGGGGAATAGAGAAGATGAGTTTTAGGACTGGATGTAAATAGATAGAGAGGAAAACTCTGATGCAAGAGACTCAGTGGAAGAGAGAACAAAGAAGGAAGAATAGAAGGCAGGAGTGAATGGAAGAGAGCAAGTAAAAGCATAATTTTAAGGCTAAAGTAAACTATTATGCATGTTCAGTTAATTAACACTCCCTCAAGGGGGAGAATGCAACTGGACTTATAGTTAATGTAATATTTCTTTGTATATGCAGAAAAGATATGGCTCTTGGCTGCATATCACAAAACGGACTAACTTTTTGCACTTAATTCATCTTGGACAAGAATAAAAATTAATTTGAAAATTTTCATTTTTAATAATCTAAGATATTAGTGCTACAGTTAAGGACCTTTGTTCAATAAAAATTGTAACCTTACCATATGAATTTAATTATGCATACTTTTAGCTGCACTCAACTATTGCTGTTTTTCTGTCTCTCTGCAAATGCTAGGACTCTAAATGCTCTCAAAAAAAGTAAATTGACCCAAAAATTAGAAGTTCTAGTTTTGTGGGAAATTCAGCTTGCAATGTCATTTACAGGTTGTTGATCTATTACTTTAGTTCTTGGGTGATACTAGAGGTTTAGTGCGGAAGGATTAATATTATTTAAGTGCCAAAGTCTATGTTTTATTTTAATATGTAATTATGTGGACTTGAATAAAAACTCTCCTATGGGAACCTGATTCTGTTGTGGAAAATGGAAAAGAAGTTTCAAGTGTAGGTGACAACTTAAACCCCCCTTTTTAAGAGAAGTGTATAAAATTACAAAAGTAATAGTAATCCTTACTGATACTCTTATAGTCATCTAATATTAATTCTTTCTACTAGGTTGCTTGCACTGTACTGCAGCAAAGTATTAAGCATTTCTGCATAATCTGCATTACAATGCCCTGTGTCAGTGGTTCCCAAACTGGGGTTCGTGAAATGTTACAGGGGGTTCTTGGGGAGGGCGGGGGGGAATCCCTAATGGTGGACAGAGCTGTCCCTAGGGACCCTGGGCAGCCCGGCACCCCTGAACTTCCAAGAGCTAAGCAGATCAAAGCAAGCACATCTATCACACTGAGGAGATTTAAACTTCAAGACTCCTTATAAGAAATGAAAAGAGGTGAATATTTTTTGCTGTTTTTAAAATTAAATAGACAGCTAGTACTGTTTTTAAAATTATTATGAAGAACAAGTTTAAGCTTTGTTGTATAGTGTGTCATTTGCCTGGACTGCTGAAGACCTGAATGCTTGTGTAGGAGGAACTCTGAGTTGGCTTCTTACATCCCTTCATGCTGTTTCACATCTGATACTCCTTGATGAAACATAGGAGCCTTGTCTTATAACAGGCTTATTCAAAGTGATACAAGCTACAAAAGTGAGATTTTGGAAGAGTGTTGCCGTTTTCATAATGTAATAAAAATACTGTAATGATAAACAATAAATAGTATGCAATAAGCATGTCATAAAAACAAATTTTATATTTCCAAGATCACTGCTTTTCTAATTTATATTTGGGTAAAGGAGAAAATCCCTGGAAATACTCATTTTTAGGAGGGGGTTCGCAAGACTTGACATTTTAGTGAAAGTGGTTCACAGGTTGTTAAAGTTTGGGAACCACTCCCCTATCTTAATGCAGACTGATATGTCAAAACAGGGCAACACATGAATAATCCTTGTGGTATCACTCTTGGGCCTAACAATTAATGGTTCACTTATTAGTAGCTAAGCGTAGCCATAGAGCATTGTTTTTTTAAAAAAAGTCTAATCTTTGTTTTACATTTTAGCACTGTGACTGCTTTTAAGAACTAGTTTCTTTACTAATCTGTTTTGAAAACTTGCATGTATTGTAGGTGTATTAATAGTGTTCTAAATGCTGACTCTTTAGTTGTAGTGATTTGAAATATAGGGCTAAGAAAATATATATACTTTGTTTCCATTTAAAAAAAACCTTCTCTCTTTTAGACATGAATAAAGGCTGGCAGATTTTCTTCACTGGACAGAGAGGAGATTTAAAGTAACTTGTTTCATACTCCTTATGCTATATTTTGAATGCTTTTTAAAAAAGCACAAGTTGGAAATCAAATTAATTATCTTGAAGTGGAATCTTGCTAAACACTCACGGAATTGTTTGTCATTGATTCAACTGGATTGAACATATTTGCAACTACAGGCTTGGTCATCATCCATAGACAACAACTTGGAGCTGAAAACATCCCATCAACTGTAAAGAAGATAGATGTTTTTTAATATTGGACTTGAAGTGGCTTAACAACGAACACACCTTAAAGTAGTGGACTCACTGCAACCTCATTTTTGTTATTTCTGAAGTGTCTTATTACATTCTTCATTTTCTAATTCCTGTCTTGAGGTCTACTGCTTACATTTTTGTTTACATAAATGACCTGTTTTATTAAAATACTCTGGCTGTCAAGGTACTCGCTTCTTCAAATTGAAACTTGCAATGGAGGAATTTTACAAGCAGTGGGAATGCTTCATAGCTATGGAGATTACTGACCCTAGCAGTTGACTTCAGCATGTTGTCTTCTGTCCACAGGATATTAATACTAAAGGTAATGCACTATGAAGGAATATTTTACTTATCAGGTGTGCAGTGGTGATTGTATCTATATACAATAACATGCAGCACCAGCCCCATTCTTCCAACATTTTAAAGCCATGATCAGTAATTTGTATTCATCCATGCATAAATTGCATGAAAGTTGGCCAGTTTGGTCAAGGGATGGAGATATTAGCTAAACTTGTTCTAAGCATCACAGCTGTAAAATGGGTCAGAAAACCAAAGATGATAGCCTGTCAATTTCACTGATATTACATTTCCTAAAGAATCAGATAAAACGTATAAAGATGGTTCAAGTATGTAAAACTTTGATCAATTTAAAACATTGCCTTTAATATCTCACTCATGATGGATGATTTTCTATGGATGTTTCCCTCCTGTTCTCTGATAACCTTCACAGGTGGGTAGGTCTTTACTGCAGGGATTGGAAGCAGCAGAACTGTCAGTCAAGGAAGCAGTGCCTGAGGGGACCTACTCATCAACTGATAGTCTCAAATTATTTTGCTTCCAAGTAATCTGATTTATGACACCTATGAGTTGTTTGCATTCTTTCAGTAGAGAACCATTATTTCACTGTCTTTTGGTGTTTTTTCAAGTCTGCTCTCTCTTCTGCTGAGTTGGTCTCTCCCCTCACAGTGCTAAGTGTCCTCCGCTGCCACAACAGCCAGTGATGTGTTTGATTTGCAGAATGGCTGATGAGCCCACTTGTGTGTGAAGTGCAACGTCTCCCACAGCATGACACGCAATAAGCTTGTTGCATCCATTAAAAAACAAACATCTGAAACTGAGCATATTTAATTTTATAGTGAATGTTTAGAAGCTTACACTATAGATTTACATGTAGATTTTAGATTAAAGAATTATGAGTTAAGTGTATTTCTGACCAAATGCCCATAAGTAGCCTGTCTGCCTTCTTTGATTAAGTGAAAGCTTGTCTTGCATCCAAGTCATTGTTTCTTAAACTAGACTTCTCTACTTTTTAAAAAATCTTCCTCCTTTGAGTTCATCACTCAGCTTGCAAGAGCTCAATGAGAAATTATTGTTGATTTTATCACATCAGGATAAACTGCAACAACAAAAGCATCAACTGGTTCACTGGGGTATGTTCCAATAATTAATACTGTAGATCAGTTAAAGATTAGGAACCCAGCCAAATTGTACAGTAAATTATCTATTTTCACAAGACACATTTATCATCTGTTTTGAACCACTCCATAGTAGCACTGCTTTAGAGCCAAATCCTGCTGTAATTAAAGTGAATGACAACATTCACTTTGTCTTCAATGAGATCAAGATTTTGGCCTGTAGGAAGTTCAATTACATTTAGTACAGTGATTTCATAATCTAGGTACATCACAATGTGTGTGGGTTACAGCGTAAAGATCTACATAAACCTGCAATTCCATTGCTGTTGTGAGTTTCTGTATTTTAGTCATCCTTTTCTACTTTAGAAAATGGATTCTTTGTCCACATAATTAGTCCAGTAGGTAACTGTTGACTTAGCTTCCTAAAATTAAAAAAAAAAAAAATTAAGATCAGAGATGTATACATTTATAACTGTATTGAGGCATTAACCTACATATGTATTAGGCTGCATATTCAACATTTTTGGTTGAAACAGCTTGTGACAGCATGTCGTAATACTTTGTTATAAAATTTCTATTTCTCTATTGTGCCACCTTGCTTCATGGGAGTAGTAGTTTGGGTTCCCATTCCCACCCCCGCCCCATAGGCTGAGCTTCCTTCCCAGAGTACATCTCCCAGCATACAACGTGGTCACCCCCCTGCCCGAGTTGTGTGGTGTGCCTTGAGTCTCACATCACTTCAATTGCATCATTGGTGATCTAGTCTGGCCAGGTGGCCTGGGCTATAACGGAGAATGGGGAGATCAGACAACTCCCATAAAGCCATGCAACACACTAAGGAAATGGAAATCATTGTTGAACTGACTCTAAATGAATCTTTTTTGGAGGTTCAGTTCAGCTCACCAAAATGAAACATTTTTGATTTGGGAATGTTGAAACGTTTCATTTTGATAAAAAATGAGAAACTCTTTTGCTATTTCCAAACTGATTTTTTTTGGAATTTCCATTTTGCAAAAGAACTGATATTTCAATTTTTTTGTCCCAATTTGGGATAAAAATGGTAAAGTATTGGAATTTCTCAAAGGACAAAAATTCTGAATTTTTGCTCTACTTCTGATGCCCCCAAATAAAACTATACTAGTGGCCTATATATGAGCAAAGGGATTTTTTTAAATGGGAGATTGTCAAAGCTAAAGCTGTAGGCTTTACTTTAAAGTAGAAGATGGCTGTAGAAGCCCATCCTCTCATTCTAATGTTTGGCAGAGATGTTGGTAACATTCAAGGTCAGGGTCCTGCAGTCTTTACTCATACAACTCCTACTGAAGGTCAGTTGCAGGGGAGGAGCGATTCCCTTTGTAAAAACTGGGCACAATGGGACTAGAGTAGTAGGGGATTGCTTTGAGATTTGCACACAAAACAAGATGAAAAATCCCTCTTTCCCAGTAAATACTGGTTTTAGTCTCCAAATTTGCTATGATAGTTTTTCACAGGAGAATTTAGTTTTCTATTTTTTTTGGGACAAGATTTAATAACTTTTAGATGGAACTTATTAAAATATTCCCTCTTCAAACTCTTTCACTGTTTTCCTCGTATTTCTGTGGTTCTCTAAAATTAAAAAAAAAATTCAGGTTTTTCATTTCACACATCAACTCCTCTTTAAGCTGATATAGATGTACAGGAATGGGAAATATTAAAGTTATTGCAGTAATTTGTCACAGCCAAATGGTTTTGCCAAAGAAAACTACTGGACACACTGACTATATGTCATCCTCCACACACTGTTACAGAGCTAGAGATGTATGAAAAAAGTGTTTTGTACGGTGGGACAGAAAGGAAGAAACGGAAGTGTGGAGAAGACATGGGGAAACATGAATGTTGGGGAGATAAATAGCCACATTAAGGGAAGGCGGAAATACAGAAGTATAAGGTGGGTGAGCACGAGCACTTTTCTGTCCTCTTCCCTTGATAGACAGCCCAACATGGGGCACCAGTCCGTGGGTGCTGCAGCCTGGTGCCTTGGCCAACTGTAACCAATAACCTTAGGCTTTCCACCAGGAGAACATCTATAGCTCTTCTCTGGCTCAAAGTGGTTTAATTCTCCAGCAATCTGCAATAGGTCCATCCAGTGGAGAGGGTAGTAGTACTCCCTGCTGCCTTCTAGCTGTAATCTCCCCATGTTCACTAATATCTTTTCTCCCTCTTCCCCAGCAGGCCCACTCCCTGCCTCATGCTCCATATGTCCTGCCATGCCTTGCTCACCCCTATAACTTCCTTGTGATGCTCTGATAAACCCACCCCTCATTGCCCCAATATAGTCCCACTCACCCTGAAGGCTACTGGCCAGCAAAAGGATTGGTAGCAAGGGTCTTGCTCTGATGAACCTCTTAAAGGTGGAGAAGCTTTCTTGGTGGTGAACCGTAAGACATTTGCCAAACCCAGACTGTGTCTTTGTTGTGGCAGGGTATGCTGGGCTTGTTAGCATAAGTAACTGCAAATTCAATCCTCCCCTCTGCCTGACTTCCCACCATTTCAAAGGGATAAAGCAGTGGATGAATGATGCTCCTATAGAGCAGTTTAAGTGAAAAGAAGGATCTCCCCCCACCCCGCCAATGTCTGAGTTTCTGCATGTATTTGTTGGTCACTTGGCCAAATTTCTGACCTTTGTTCTGTGTTTACAGCTTCCACTGATCTCAAGGGGAGCCCTCTGTGTGCACTGGAAGGTAGAATTTGATGCTATAATAGCTCTGTTCTCAGAGTATTACAAGGAACTTTTAATCTATGGGGTAAAAGTGTATGACAGCTCCTCCAGGCTATACAGCACTGACCTGATGGGGGACAAAAGAGTAAATAAAAATACATGCCACATCTGGCTTTTTCAGAACCACATCTTCCATGGTAAGAGAGAGGCACAGTGATCATTTCTTGTGGGGCAAAGGCATTGTTATTGTATTTCTGATCCTCCAAACTGTAAGACACATCCAAAACATCTTTAGAAAAGCTTAGTAGAAATTACCAATCTAAATAATTTCTCAGTGTATTTATCTGTATTACAGTGCTATGGTAGCAACCTCATAACTATGGTTGAGATAGATTTTCTGTTCTAAACTTATGATTTTTGCTTTTCATTTTCTTCTTTTGGATAGAGAATATCCAATCTTTTTCTCATACTCTTTTAACTTTTGGGTGCATTTTAACTCCAGAATAGATAACATGGATTTTATTTGCACATGAGAACAGTTGACTGGTAAGAAATATATTAACAAGCATTCCTACAGTCAGATAAACTCGATATCAGCTTGATTTTAAAATTTCCAACTTGGTATGCATGGCACATAGTCCTGGATGAGGAGTATGTGCTTTGCTTGAAGAGATCTAGTTTCAAAATAACAAAATTATGGACATTTTAAAATGTATCCTGAGTTTGCACAGCAGGTTTAATCTTAACTTCAGAAGCAAGCACCAGGGTGTGATGCTCTGAATATTCACCAGTGAGGGTATCTGAAAGCTCACACCTACATGTATTTTAATGTGTGATCACTCTTAAGAGCTGCAATGTTTCAAGTAAAATTTACAAAAGGAATAAGGGGATGGAACCCTTATTATATATCATATAACAAATTTCTATTTCCAGTCTAAATTAAAGAGCATAGGCAAAGCACGTAGCATACTCACATTTCAACAGCTCCTTTATTTTCATGTTGTTTCTCCTTTGAATTGTTTTTCATTTCTTTAAAAACTAGGCGTGTTTTGGAGAAGCCCCTGTGACATTGCTCATGCGGTTTCCTATCTAGCAAAATGGGAAACGTGCTTCCCTCTATTCCTCTTTCAGTGGAGCTATTTCCAGGTTGTTTATGATGACTTGGAAACAAGTATTCCATCTTGGGATAACAGAAGCACAAGAGGAGGTTACACAAAGCAGCCCTGCATTTTCAAAGCAGAACACTGCAAATTGTTCTTGTAAAAAAAAAAAATCAACAAAAAAACCCAAATGATATTGGAAACAAGGCACCTGGCAACATAATATGTTCAATTCAACCTCATATTGTGATTCATATTTGTTAGTTACTAGAACTAGATGATCCTCTTCAGACAGATAGCAGTTTTAGACTCTAAAGGAGACGCTCTCCCTGCTGTTCTGTGACCACTACTTCAGCTGGAATCATGCCAATAGGGTCATACGCAGACCTGATATCCAGTTGAAGTACCTATAAAATCCAGACCATGATATAGCTCAGTGAACCATGCAGGAGACACTTTGAAAGAAAAGTTAATGAAATTTCCTTTTCAATCCAGCATCATAAATACCTGAAACCAGTGTAGTAATAAAGACCATTATCCAGAGTAAGATACACCCTTCGTGGACTGTGATGCTTTTTGGTATTTTTCAATAAACAGGCATCTCCAGTCATTTGGAACAGAAGAGAAATTATTTCCTTTTAATTTGAAATAACATTTCTTATTTATGCTAATAATCTGTCATACATCAAATGGGAATGCAAGAGATGATTTTTACCAGAATTAGATTGGCTTATTCCCTCAAAGTCTCCCTTCAGCTTTCATATATTTCTATAGCTTTTATTATTAGAAAATGAATCTAGTGCCACCTTTTTATGGCATTTTATAAACATAGGGCCTACTGCCGATTCCATTGAGTCAATGGGAATTTTACTTTTGACTTCAGTGGAACCAGGATTGGACCGGGGGGGGGGGGGGGGGGAATGTTTCTCTGCCTTGAAGAGTTTTTGCATTATTTTAGTCATAACACATAACTACAATGTTACAATAAGAACTGTTAGAATTATTCATAACAATAAGACCACCAAACCAGTTTCCTGGGTCGGAGAGTTTTGATTAGCTCCTTGTGGAACCAGACATCTTTAGAATATAGACCCCTCTGGTTGCTCCGTTGCCCACTGGCCAGCTAGAAGGAGACAGGAGCCAATTATCTTCTTGCTCCCCACAATCTCTAATTTAAACCTGTGTCCAGCGTTTCTTGAGCCTGGTTCCCCATTTTAGCTGAACTCACCCTCCCTCTCCAGTTGTATAGGACCTGTGTTTTTAGGATGTTGTGGATCTGACCAATCACCTGGGTCAGGAAGGAATTTTTCTTATCAGGGCCAAATTGTAGGTGATTGAGTTTTTTTCGTCTTCCTCATAGCCTCACGGAGACACAGTTAGGTTAAATAGGAATAGGACTTAACATTAGGAATTGTATGACTACTTAGTCCATTGCAACTTGTAGCTGGTGTCCAGTGCAGATAAAAGGCCAAAAGGGCCAGCACCCAGAAATAAGAAACCTGGAATTTCACTGATGGACCTCAGGCCTATGGGGAAAAGGGAGACCTGAAGTCTGCACAGAGCCAGGTCCTTCTTTGATACGTCTATCCTCTTCACAAGGAGGAGAGTGAGAGGATTCAGCAGAGCAATCTGAATCCTAGGGGTAGGCAGTGCAGAGTCTAGCCTGTGGTATGGGCGACATGATAGGAGCACTGTAAACCCCACATTGGATCCTCTTCTAGGCCTGGAACAGGGAAACAGGGCAGTAACACTGGGGAGGGGTGCTAGGTTTAGTAAAGTTTTGGCCTGCTGTTTAAAATCCATCCCAATGTCTGTCCTCAGCCACCTGAATGTCCTGATCGAGTCATCCAATGAATTCTAACATATGTATTGAAATAGATTATTCACTTATACATTTTGTCATTATTTGACCAGCTCTATAGATAATGGAATAATAATTTGTATATGATTTATTCTATACATTTTCCCCATTAATTGCTAAATTATTTATTAGCAAATAACTTTTTGACCAGTTGTAATTTCAGACAGACAGAGGAAACTGCTTATGGTGAAGTAAGATACAGACAAACTCCATTTATAGTGAAGTAGAATGAAAGTTCCTAACAGTTTCTGTGCCATGCAATGTGCAAACTGCAATTCCCATTACACTGAGCCTCTGCTAAGAGTAAAGGTTTTCTATTAAAAAAAATCAAAAACAAAACCCCAATTTCATTGTAAGTGGGCTTCACTGATGACTCAAGATCTTAATAAAAACTGGCAAGTGTACAAAGGAGATGTAAAGAGAACTTTCATGCACAAAAAAGGTGGCATACTCAAGCCCAACATTTTAAGATTGCAGTGTTTAGAGTTAGAACCTAAAACCCATATTTAGGTAATTAAACAAGTGACTTGATTTTCACAGGTGCTCAGCACCCACATCTCCACTGAAAAACGGGTTACTTATTTAGTGATTTAAGACCCTGATCCTGCAAACACTGATGCATATTTGCAGTATCAAGGCTTAAATATGGATTTAGGAACCTAATTCTAAAACATCCAGGTCTAGAAAGATTGGTCCTACTTCTCTTCTGAAACACTTAATGCTGTTTTCTTAACAGTAGTAGTAATCTATGCAAGTAATGTCCAAAAGACTCAGAAAATGTTTTAGTGAAAACCATCTCTTACACACAATTGTATACAACAACATGTTTTTTAATCTGGTCTGTGTGGAAAGTATGCTTCTAACAGAATATATGCCTAGGGGAAGTCACACAATCTTTATTTTACAATACATTTATATTATTCTACATCACTGCTCACATTCTCTTGTGTTAGGTCCCACTTACGTGGTGGGGACACAGGTCATGTTCGCACTACACCTTTTTAAAGTTGTATAACTAGACTTGGAAGGATAAAATTTTTATCAGTAAATGTCAGTAATCATCAATTTTATCATCCACAGTCCCAAACACAAGAAAAAATATTTCCATCAATAATAATCAAAATGGGCAAAGTAAGAAAAATTCTGCTTGAGAACTTATACGTTTGCTTTAAGAATATTTACTCTGTGTATTTTGACATGTGATGTTGACAATTTGTGTTTTACTGGTTATAAAAGCTTTAACTTTTTGAATCTCAATGTCTATTGTCATTAAATAACCACTGTCTGACCACTCTCATTGTCTGGCCCCTGTGTAATTTCCTGCAACTGTGAAACCTTAAAAACAATAATGATCTTAAAAAAAAAAAGCTTTCAAATAAATATTGATATTATTTGTCAAAATTATAAACAAATAAAAATCAAATTCTGCCAAGCCTAGGTATAACCAAGTCCCCTAATAATGCCTTACTCCATTCCCCTGCTTTTAGCTAACATGTAATACTGCAAAGGAGATTGAAAATGAGGGAGGAGAAAAACTGTGGCCCCACTAAAGTTGATGGGAATTTTGCCTTTGACTTTAATGGAGTCAAGATTTCACCTGGGTTTAGTTTATTTAGTTTGAAGTTTATTTTAGCTGTTAGGTAAGTAGGAAGCTAATAGTGTGGACTGATTCAGGCATAATACATATAGGAATTGTGAAAACTTCCGCACATAGTTCTACTAATGACCCTCTGGCCTGAACCCTAATATTTCAATCCTGGGCCTCTACAGAGACTATCAATTGTAACAAATTGTGTGGTGGTTTTGTAAGGTGAAAAGGCCAGTGCACAAATCCACATACCTACCACTGATCTGTCTGATATGCAGTCTGGACTTTGAAGCATACTGCTTTAAAGCTTTAAAATAAAATCATATTCTAGACATGTAGCATTTGTAGTGACAGTCAAGAAAAGCGCTTTAGTTATTACTTTGCGTTGGTGAACTATTCATTAAAACACTTAAGAAAAACAGCATTAACAGTAGTAGTAATCTATGCAGAAGGTATAGATGATAGCAATGACCATTTGACTACTAACCAGATCACGGACACTGTGCTCTTTTTCAGCAACTGCAAACTGGCCATTTTTCTCCAGCAGCCTGTTCCAGGTAGCACCAAACAGAGAAAAGCAAATTTAGAAGAAAGCAGTGAGGATCATCACTCTTTAAATACACAGCAGATGTTATCATAACTAGAGCTGAGCAAATATTTAATTTTTCAAACTGGTGGCCATGCTAAGGGGGGGAAAAATCCCGCTTTGGTTAATTTCAAATCAAAACTGAATTGTTTTTTCTCACCAAAATGAAAAACTGGAAAAAATAGTTTCAGATAGATTTAACTTGAAATGAAACATCATTGTGAAATGAAACATTTTGACGTTATTAAAAAAATTTCCCTCTTTTTTCATTCAGCTCTAACTCCTTACTGAATATGACCTGAATTAGAGGATAGATTTGGTCGCTCCGAAACTACATTTTTGGGCATATTTACCATTCTCTAAAAAAAAAATTTGCCCAGCTCAAATGATAACTCCTAAATAGTGTTCTTTGAGAGTCACCTCTGTCCATTCCCACTTACAGATATGGCATCTGACATTGAGATACGGAAGCACCTTGAAAACTTGTGTCTGCTGGGAGGACACATGAAAGATTTTGTGAGAGGATGACATCATTGCCCTACTTTGAATGAAGGACTGCAACTACCTCAGTTCCTTCTCCCTAACTACCGACTGAGTCCTCATGTTATATAGAGCTCTGGGGCAGAGGAGAAGGCAGATGGGTAGTGTGAATGCACAGAGATGACTCTTGAAGAATGACAGTTCACTTTCTTTCTTGTTTGAGGCCCTCTGTGCATTCCCACTTATGGGAGATTAGCAAGTAGTGTCCCACCAGATGGAGGGTGGATGAGGAGTTCTTAGATAAATATGAACTGTAGCATTGCTCTCCCAAACTGGTCATTGACACGTGATGCTAAATCCAGGGAGTAGTGTTGTAATAACTGGGGGCCTGCACAATTACAGTAAACGTGTTCTTAACTGTAAATACTGTAAGAAAGTTTATTAGCGGTCACAAGAACCTATAGCAACAAATGTTGATAGGAAAATGTGCAAAAGCAAGAGACTGAAATAGTCCAAACACAAAGGACTACTGATATAAAACTCAAGGACTGTATTAAAATTATGCCTGGTAAGTGTAAGACCAGAAATTAATGAACCAAAATTGGTGCGTTGGAAAGTACGCCTAGTGAGTGAACAAAACAATGAAGGAATGGACTATTCTGCCCATTGCTACTTTTTGGGGGTCCTAAAAAAGAGACGGTGGGCTGAAAATTAGCAGAGGCTACTGGAATGCTGGCTGGCTGAAAAAAAAGGGGAGAAACGAGCTCCATCATTTTCACCCTTGCCATCTCCTGGTAGCCTGGACCTTCTTCATCCTGATCCTGAGATGTCCTGACCAGACCAGGCCAAGAAAGAGGGACCCAGATGGCATCTCCAGTTGTACTGGCTACGTCTGAATCCCGAATACCACCTGGGATGGGAGACTTTATTCTCCCATCCCACCCATCCCTCTTCCTTCCCCCACCTTACTTCTTTTCTTTCCTATCCCTCTCCTTTCGTCTAATAAAAGTCTGGCTTAGCGGGCCAAGACTTCATATTTTGCAATGCTGCTATAAGCCTGTGACTAGAAAGAGGCCATTAAATACAGTGCCCTAAAAAGTCATACTGTGGTACAAGTCTGTCAGGTCTCAGAGGGTATGTCTCCTCTGCAATTAAAAACCTGCAGCTGCTCTCGAGGGGCTCGGACTAAGAGACAGTTTAATGACTGTGTAGACATTTGGGGTCAGGCTGGGTTTTAGGACCCTGCAAGGTGGGATGGTCCTAGAGCTCAGGCCCAAATGTCTACACTGCAATTAAACAGACCCTTAGCTCAAACCCCGCAAGCCTGAATCAGTGGACATGGGCCAGCCACCAGTGTCTAACAGCAGCGTAAACATACCCAGAATGACTACTAAGACTACGTGCTGTGCCTGTGTTTTTCCAGCAGTGAGGTTACAAATGAGAGTCGACACCAGAGACAAAAGCTGCATGGCGGCTGAAATGGCAGTTGGGCACTTAAGTCCCCCTTGGAATCCCATCTTTAGTTTATCTGCCTTGGAAAGATGAAGGGCTCAGCCAGCCCTCCTAGGATTTGTACCAATGACTCCAAGGAGACTTGGTATTCCAACCTCACGTGTAGACCATTAAGTGACTTATGAACTATATCAGCTAACACAGCTGTGTGTTAAAAACAGAAAAATACAGCACACGAAAATGTCCTGACTTAACTTACACAAACATCTTCATACAGTTTGTTCATAACATTAACTGACCTCTTGGAAGACGTCATATTAAGAAGGGCGAGATGATACATATGATGCAAGTAAATCAGATGTCGTTCATGGTGGAAATGCTTCCCAGTCCTTTTGAAAGGTTTGCACTGTAAATAAAAAATAGCATGTAACAACTTATACAAAGTACGAGTTTATTGAGCAGAAGGTTGAAAATTCAAAGCAACTTTTATATTCAGGAAGAATGAAAGACGATGATTACTTTTAGGTTTCTGTACTAACTCTTACCTCCTGAAATATCTATGCACTTGATTTATTTGAAAAAGTTTTGAGCTTTGCACTCAATAGGTCCTACTACCAATACTGAAACAGTCTAATTTATTACAGTGACATAAACCCATAGTAACAATACAGAAGTCAATTTACACCTCGTATGTCAGATCAGCATGAGCCCAGTAAATTTTTAATTTAGTTTAATTTTCATCAAAGGAAACGTAAGTTTTCATATAACATACATTTTAAAAACACTGATACTTTTAATATTCACAGTCACCTGCAGCACGCTTCCAGCTGCATTTAGCTTTCCCTAAAGTTCTAGCTGTCTGGTGCACTGAAACAGCTTATCCTAAGAGGTAGTGCCTTCCTCTTATTTTGATAAAGTTCATTCCTATCACTTTGTGGCTGGTCTGGTTACCCACAAGTCCACCCACTAGTACACTTCTCCCAGTTTGCATAGCATACAAATGCTTCATACATTAATAACTACACCTGAATAATAATTTTTAGCTGTAATCATATTTTATCATTACATGGATCTCCTTTGGCTCAATCTTCTTCTAATTTATTCATAAGTTTGGCCTTCTTTGTAACCTGAACAATTCTCAACACCCAGGGATTGAGTTAGCCAATAACACTTCCATAAATAAAACAAAATAGAAAAGTTGTTTTATTTTTAATACAAATGGTTTGGTTTCTGGAGTTTTGAGCTATTTAAGGGCCCAGTCCAAAGCCCATTAAGTGAATCGGGGTCTTTCTACTCTCTTCAATGGGCTTTCCATCAGACCCTAGAAACAGGATCAGTTTTTAATCAATGACTGAAGTAAATGGCCCGCTATACAGTGCCTTCCACATTCGACCCTCTCTGCAACCCCAATAAAAATCAATAGGCTTATATGAGTGAAATGAAGAGCAGAACTTGTCCCAGTCTATATGCTCAATGGACTGCTCAAGTACATTTAAAAAAACCTGTTCTCGTTACTTGTACTGTACCCCCATCATTGCATAGCCCTTGTATGTAAAAGACCAGACAAAAAGTCATTTCGAATACATGCTCAAAACAGCTAATGAAGTTATACACAACTTATATACAGAGATAAGTTGTAAATACCAAATGGCTAGTGTATGTGTTTTAAATTTTATTTAAGAAAAATTGACTTAATATACTATGTTCTCAATCCTCTAATGACCTCTGCATGGACAGATGCCTGTGCTTCAATAATCTGCCTATGTGGAGCTCATTGCAGGGTCAGAGCCTTTTATTATTCATATATATATGTATATGCTATGAAGCATTATGTACATTTATGGTGCAATTTAAATAACCATTTATAAAGGTCATATACTGCAAAGACTGAAATGTGTGTAACTTTACGTTGATTTCAATGGGACTACTCATGTGCATAAAAGTTATACAATAGAGAGCAAATACATCAATACTCATCTACTGAAATAATTAAAAAAATAGTAATTTCTCCACCCTGAAGGAAAATTATTACGGTAAAAAAAGTCACCCAAAAATCCTTCCACATTTTGCTGACTAAGTTATTTTAACTGGTCTGGTTATGAAAAGGGTGTTTCTTTGTTGCGGACATTTCCTTTCCTTGTCTTATAGTTTTGCCTTTAAAGCCATGTAGACAGATACAGATGGACAGATAGGTGTTTTGTTTTGTTTTGAAAAAGCTTTTGTGGTGAGAGAATCACTGTAACCAAGGTTTCATTGACATGAATGGCAAATAGGCAAGTTTACAGCAGGATTAAGCTAATTGATTAGAAAGCCTGATTGTGTCCCTGAAGGGCTGGATCCCTGAAGTGAACTGCATGGACAGAGGCACTGGATTTAAAAGAAAGCTTAGAAGAAGGTACAGAGTTGGCCTTGTCATTTTGGGGGTAGGGTAGTGGGGGAGGAGCCTGGCTTGTGAAATAATTTTTCACTGACCCCCTCCCAAGTGTGACAGAATCCCATCCACCTTTGGCACCCCACTATGCACAGGGCCAGCCAGCCTACAGACTTTGGAGAGGGGCAGCAAGATAAATCTTTGGGATACACCCCACATTTAACTGACACCGAAGGACTAGTATGAACAGCCTCAACTCCCATCAGAGTCAATCAGAATGTTAAGGGTGCTCAACACCTTGCAGTGTCAGGCCCAAAATGTTATCATTCATAATTTGTAATCAATAAACCCACAGAGCAGCTCCTTTGTTTTGAGTCCACATTTCATTTTTCAGGAGCAAAAAAACTGTGTCTACAGGGCAGCCCTGAATATCAGAAATGTTAAGTATTGGCGAGCTTCTGACAGAAAGTCAAAACCAGCTCGCCTGGCTTTGTAGTTCTCTAATCAGCCAAGTAAAGGTGACTTGTGAATTTCAGTGGCAGGAAGCAGTTTATAGTACAGTAACCTAGCCCATTGTCTGGGCTTTTTCTGCTCAGCTTCATTACTATTACCATGATAAAGACAAGTGTTTTTTCTACTTCCCTTTCTTCCCCTTCAAGTCTCTGCTTGCTCTTGACTCTTCTGAATTTCACTTTGATACTTCGACACCTTGGCTCCTCTCCCAGACAGAATAATTACAAGGGCTCAAATAAACTTTTTTCTTTCTTTCTTTCTTTTTTCTGGTGGGGAGGGTGGGTGATGCAGAGATGTTGTGAAGATTTGTTGAAGGAAACTCACCACCTCCTGAGTTCTGGATTGCTCTTCAGGTCTTTTCTGCAATTCAGAAAGCCAAGAAAGCAGCAGCTGTGGGAAATAATTCAACTCTCAGATTTAGCATGAAAGAGATAACCAAAGTGGAGCTCACCAAATATGGCCCATAGCTTCACTCATCTTACACCAACAAGACCTCAAGCCTCTGCCTCAAGAAGTTCAGAAGCTGACAGTAATTTAAAGTAGCAGCAGAAAAGCCACAGTCATGTGATCCAAAAGTTGGATAGAATATCTAACTCAGCTGCCTTGTTCAAGTCTCATTCAACTAAAGAAAACAGAGAGCTAAGATTTTAAATAAGCATGGTCTACTGCTGCAACTGCATTCCTGAAAACAACTGTTAGCTTGCTCAAGTGGTGTGATCCAACATATCTGAGCAAAGCAGTTAAGAGACAGGCTGGGGATTTGAAATATCCAGCTTCAGGGCAAATATCCTGATTCCGCCCATGTACATAGGCAGAGTAACTCCATTGACTTCACTGGTGAAACAGATCAGAATCTGACCTCATGTACAGAAGCCCCTAACCAGTCACATTTTAATTGAAATTATATAGAATGAAATAATTAGGCCAACTTGTGCCTTCGTGAATAGCCATGCAGCCCCAAGCACATAAATAAGGTGAATGGGTGTAAGTAACAGAAGAATTTGGCTCACTGGCTGCAGATAGGACATTATTAACATAAGGAAAAAAAACCAAAAGCATTGGTATTAATTTTTCAGTCGAACAGAATTTGTAACCTTGACAGTGGTTAAACCATATGACTTGATGGAAGGAAAGCGGGATTCTATTCCTGGCTCTGCCACTGATTCAGTGTCTGGCCCTGGGCAAGTCCCTTGACCTCTCTAAGCTTCAATTTCCCCTCCTGTAAAAGGAGAAAAATAACACGCATATATCTCCTAAGTATTAGAAGCTACATTTATTAGTGTGTTTATTAGATTTCCTGATAAAGTACATTTATTTTTATCCACTGACAAACATGGTACTACTATAATTTAGCACTTTGTTTCCAAAGCAATGCAGAAATATTAATGTCTTACTATTCAGTTGCCAATTTAAAAAGCAAATCCATTAAGAAATATTAATAAAGGGAAAAAACCCTCTGTTTTATGGCTCTTTGAAAGGGCCGCATTCCTAAACAAGACAGCAGCCCCTGCCAGCCAGCTAGGACATGGTTCAGTAATGATGCAAAGGCAAAATGCCACCTATGTCATCAACATAATTTCCTAGGATGCCTGGACATTCTCTGGAAGTCTCCTATGCAAATACAACCGTGCTTAGCTTATGAGATCTTGAGATCCAGAGATCCCACGCTGCTAGGGCTGCAGACATAAATACACCAGAGAATAATCAATGTATTCTAGCTCACATTACACAAAGGCATATCCCAGATTCAAACATCACTGCTCTCTTCCTGACATCAGAACAATGAATTGCAACTTCATCAGCAACGTCCACTGCAGCTATTACAACAGTGGCAGAGAGAGAGAGAGACAGAGAGACAGACAGACCCACATACTCCTTTACTTCAATACAAAGCAAAGGTAGCCAGCTGGTGGAGAAAACTGAAAGGGCAACATAGCAGTCATTAAATCTCCAATCCATATTGCAATAGAAAACAATACACTGTGGAAATCCTGTGTTCTGGTGACCTCATAAATCACCTTGATCCAAAATACATACGGACTCTAGAAACCAGCCTCAAGAGAAGTATTTCCCTCTCAACATCTATTTTATTTACTAGGGATACTGCCACTTATTAGGGAATGAGATTACAGAAAATAGATCATCGGATGCTGTAGCTCACGAAAGCTTATGCTCAAATAAATTGGTTAGTCTCTAAGGTGCCACAAGTACTCCTTTTCTTTTTGCAAATACAGACTAACACGGCTGTTACTCTGAAACCAGAAAATAGATCTTGTTGCTTTTTCTTTTTAACCTGTTTTCCCCCCTTACGCTGAATCTTTTCTAGAGTCTTGGGGCCTGATTCTCCTCTTACATTACTGTAGCTCTGCAGACTTCAACAGTTACTCCTGACTTACAGTGCTGTGAGACTGCAATCAGGCCCTTACGTCTTGACATGTCATCAGGCTAAGACATCATGTTATTTTATTTGTAATGCACCTAAAACCATTATGACAGAGAAAAATATAATTTCTTAGTAAAATATGTTACCTTATATTTCTCACTACCTGATCTAAGAAACGTAATACATTGTTCTAACAACACAAGCAGCCCAGGAATTTTAAAGTTAATGTTAAAGTAAGACTCTCAGGGCCTCCCCCTATCCACAACATTTGCAGGTGTTGCCAATGTTTTTCATTTGAGGCACTCCCAGAAGTATTTGTGCCAAGCTGTCAACCCACCGATATTCTGTCAGCTTCCTCATCAGTTATGCCAGGTTTCCAGAAAGAGAGAGAGAGGTAGCCCTAAATGAAAGGTTTTAGCACTACACACAATTTCATATTATTTTATCATAGTCCTATCAGGATCCATAGTCTTATCCACAGATCCTGAAGATCATGAATCTAGGAATGTTGGGGGAGTTTTTCCCCACCAAGAATCTGGTAAAAATTGGTTCCTGATAGGACTATGATGATAAAGTATTATGAATTTATACTTGACCTTTAAGGAAAAAAAATCAACACTCCTTTATCTTTTCTCAGGGAGCTGTTTGGCCACATGTGTGTTTTGTACACCTTTCAGTTAAATCAGAGGTCCAAAGCAGGGGAAAAATACAAAAGAAAGGAGCATCAAATGGACTTATGGTAGTCCCTTGGAGGAGTCCGAGTTAGTAAACCATTGAATGCCTGACAGACAAAGAAAAATATGTATATGAATTAGTGTAATAGACAATATAGATAATGTCCTTCATTTGATAAATAAATGAAGTTTAACTGGAGATTATAAATATGAGTTAAAATACTCCTTTTTTCTGTTTCTGAACATCACATGTGAAACTAAAAATGATGCTTTATATACTAATTAGGTAAATTATTGTTGAGCTATATATATATATATTTTCTTTTCCTTTCAAGCTGTCCTTTTACCTTTTTTAAAAGTTTGTCTCCTGCACTTATCTTTCATACAGGAACCCACTGAGCCAAATTCTGCTCCAGTTTATACTGGTATTTCTGAAATATTAGAGCATGATATTTTCTGTATTTATTTATTTTTTAAAAAATCACTAGTTAGGGCAATAGATGCTTTCTTGGGCAGCTCTCACAACTCAAATCAGTTTCTGTAACGTAAATCCTCCAGTTTGGAATACACCATGAAGATGAATGCCTTTGCCAGATGTATCAAAACAAAGTCATCTGAAAATATATTGTGCATGTTCCTTATCTTTTTAGACGTGCCATGATGTGGCACCCTTGTTGCATATACAGAATGAATAAGCAGATATTTCGAGTTCCCTACCCTGAAAATAAATGGATGATTATTTTAACAAAGTACATATTCAAATAAGCACATGGATCATTTCAAATCAATGTTTGATAGACTTAAATACAGTTAAAATAAACACACTCAATATGTTTGAGAATCTCCTCAATCGGAGAACTCACATTTGAAACATTTGAAACCCTCCTACACATAAAGGATCAGATTTTACGACAGACCATTAACGTCAATGTCGTTATTCCAATTTACAGTGTTGTAATCAAAATTAGACTCTAGCTTCTAAATATACAACCAGTCAAACACAGGTTTTAAAATTTTCTCTTTATCCCTCTCTTAATCACAATTAAATAAAAACTAGACAAAACAAAACCACACACACTCCAAAGGCTCCGATTCAAATACATTCAAAATGTAGTTGCTACAGCAACTGTAATTTTTCCATGGCATCATCAAAGTATGCTCTCAGGTACGCTAGTGCCAATCTGTCATAACCACTGGGGCTACCCGGGAAATTCACTTGTGTAACGAACATCAGAATTTGCTGTAAGTTAACACCATAAAGTAATCCAGAATTCTGCATATGCACAAGGGGGCTGAGTTATTGTTGCTGTGGGAACCGTAACTATGAATTTCCTGGCTTGCATGTGATTCAAATTTCAGCTTTAACGCTGCATTAATGTAGCTTTTCACACTCGACAGGCATACACTATTTTTAGCTCTGAGATTCCCCAAATGGAATACATGGTTTCCTTTAATACTGAAACTTAAAAAAATTTAAAAAGCTTTAAAAAGAAACACACACACACACCAGACTTCACATTTTAACTACAGTACATTGACTAGTTCCAAGCAATTCCCCACCCACCCTTTTTTTGTTTTTCTTTTTACATTCAAGCTGGTGGCCAATATCTCAATGTACCTGAGACAGCTAATTTAAAAAGGAAGTGGTCAAAGTCATGCTTTTTTTGTAAACTTCAAAGGTGATCCCTCTCCTTCCTCCTCTTTACATTTTACTGTCTGGCTTTCTGCCCATCCTGCAGCTGTTAGCTAAGCCTGTGTTTCATGGCGTCAAACCTGCCTCCTCACGGTCCATAAAGTTACAGCAGGGATCGTGATATGCAGGTGTGGAAAAGGGAGAAGTGCAGGATGAGCCTGTTAATGATTTTTCTGGCACCCCATGCTGAGTTGCTGAAGAAAGAGAGCAGCTTGCAGAAGAGTGACTCTTTGTTTGCGAAGGTGTTCTGGGCCATATTACTTCTCCCACAGCAAAGGTGTTGGGTTTTTTGCTTTAGGGGCTGTTTACAGAAATGATTCACCTTTTATACAGCTTTTAAAAAAATGCTTTGAGGCTTTAATTAGACACAGGAATTCCATCACACCACTATGAAGACTTTTACTTTCCATTTAACCTCCCATTAGATGATTCAATGATCTTATTCAACGATATGTCCACACAATTGAGGCTGGTTGTTTAACAGAAGAAGGAAGACACCATCAAAATCAACTGGTGCTAGCTTATGTCACAAGCTTTAGTTGGAGTCCTAACACACATTTATAATTTGTTAATGTAGGTAGAGAATCCCAACTTTAAAAATGTTCATTTGCTGCTTTAAGATACAGCTAATAAGTAAGACTCTCATTCAGGAATTCACCTAACTTTAAGCATATGCTTAAGTGCTTTCCTGAATAGCGTCTAATAGATCTGCAGATTTACAGCGAAATAATTTAAATACATTTAAGTCAAGATTTTCAGAAATGGGTGCCTAAAATTAGTCTGCTACAGGCAAAAATCTCAGAAGGGCCTCAGGGTATGTCTACACACCTATCCGAGCTGTGATTGCAGCTCAGGTAAACATGCCTGAGCTAGCACAGCTAAAAATAGAAACATAGAGGCAACAGCATGGACTTCAACACAGGCTCGCAACACATGTATGTATCCAGAGTCCCCGGCATGCTGGTCACCAGCTTGTGTTGAAGCCCATGCCGCTGCATCTCCTGTGCTACTTAGGTATGCCTACCTGTGCTGCAGTGACTCCTCAGACTGCAGAGTAGACATGCCCAAGTGACAAAGGAGCCTCGGTGCCATAGAAAGCCAATGGGATGTAAGCTCACGCATTTGAGTGTTTTTGAAAATTCTACCCCAAAGGCTATATTTAGGTGCCTAAATAAATGGGAGCTTTGGATACACAGCACTTTTGAAACCTTTCATTCCAGTTTAGGTGCCCTAGTAGCTCATATTAATAAATACAAAATAATTTAGTAAATAACTGTAGGCAAAGTGTGAGGGCTCACTGGAAGTTTAATAGGGGCTATTGGGATAAGTAGACACGGAGCACCACTTCTCTCCTACACAGTTGTCTGTATGTTGTCCGCTTAGACTGTAATTGCAAAAAGAAAAGGAGTACTTGTGGCACTTAGAGACTAACAAATGTATTTGAGCAAAAGCTTTCGTGAGCTACAGCTGGTCTGAATGTATCTGATGAAGTGAGCTGTAGCTCATGAAAGCTTATGCTCACACAAATTTGTTAGTCTCTAAGGTGCTACAAGTCCTCCTTTTCTTTTTGCGAATACAGACTAACACGGCTGCTAGTCTGAAACCTTAGACTGTAATGTTATCCAGGCAGGGATCTGTCTATTTATAGATCTAAAAAGTAACTTTTTTTTATTGATATAGCTCCCAAAATTGTATGAAATGAGAACAGCCTACTTGGCGCTGCACAGGGCACTGATAAAGACACAGGTCCTGATTCTGATCTCACTTAGGACTGATGTGCTTTATAAATCTAAAAATAAATAAATAATTTTCAAGTTCCAAAATGTAGCACACATACAACTGGTAATAGAGACATCTTTCCAACACTGGGGCGTCCCCAAACAAACACATCATCAGATACCCAATACAATTCTTCTGGAAATCAACTCAGTCAAAACTGACCTGCTCTCTCCAAGAAAAATTTGATTAAAAGAATGAGGGAGGGGAGGTCTGCCTTGTTAGGCTGCAACTCAGAAAAGCACTTACATGTATGATGAAGTCAATCCTTATTCAGGACAGCATTTAAGCATGTGCTTAAATTTAGCCATTGAGGTGAACAGGATTTAAGCACACTTCAAAGTAAATGGCAGGTTCAAGTGAAGTCCTGAATAGGGATGTTTTCCTCAATCAGGGCCTAAATGCGGTGATGGGAAATTTTAAAATACATACATACATACGTTATTTGTTTGTATTACCATCTCACCTACGGGCTCTACTCATGAACCAGGACCCATTGTGTTAGAAGCTGTTTAAACACAGAACAAAAAGACAGTCCCTGGCCCACAGAGCTGCATATTTTTGCCATCACCATATGGTCTTTAGTCAGAGATAGGAACACTGTCAAGCCGCCAGTAAAGATATGTTTTATTGTTATGAAGGCAGAATAGATGATAGATTTGAACATATATTAATAGATAACTCTGTGGAACAGAATTATTGATTGATCCCACTACAATCAATAAAAGCTTTCCATTGACTTCAGTGGGACTAGGATTTGGCCTTCATTTGAGCAACAGCAAAGGGACATTTTCTTCCTGATCAAAGGATTTCAGCTTATCCCTTTACATTAGAAATAAAATAAAAACGAATGCTCGCACACAGACTCTACAATTAAAAAAAGACCACAGCTAAAGTTCTTGGTATTCAAGATTCCGCTGACCTTCCAGTCACATTGTAAGGCTTATTTGTTCTCTGAGGAGATTGGGAAGTTAAATAAACAAAACAAAAAACATTTGCCCAAGCAGTTGTAGATTTTATAATATTTGTACGTGACCCAAAAGCACTTGATAGGTTTTTTTTAAATGGAAATAAATATATATAAATAAATAAGATGATTCATTGAAGATCTGGGGGAACGGCTCTTGGACTTGGCAGTGATGTGCGGCTTAATCTTTTTCAATTCTTCCAGATCTGCTGCTACAACCTACCTCACTTTTTATTTTTTCTTTGTAGGATGATAGGTACACCCCTAAAAATAAAACTGGCTTAAAAGCTACTATTACCTGTAACCCACATCATGTCAAAACAGCCACCCTGAATCACCTGACTACTACACTGCCAACCCAAATGCTTTTATTAATTTGTCAGTCATATTTAAAGTAGGGGTAACAATCAGCCAAAGCATAGCTGTGTCTCCTACCACTAACAAGTAGGGCCCTGATCCTGCAGAGACCCCTGGGACTGCTCACAGTGAGTAAAGTTGAGTGCATGCATAAATCTTTTGTGCTTGGCTGAGTGTCAGGAAGCACAGTGCCTACACTGCCTTGCTAATAGCAATGCTGTGTTATGCTATTATTTGTTTTACAATAGTTCTAGAGGCTACAATTAGGATCAGCCCCATTGTGTAAGGCGCTGCACAAATGCATAATAAAAGAGTTCCTCGACTTCAAATCACCAGTGCCCTGTCTATGCCAGCATTCCCACCACTCCGTGTACTACTGGAGCAGCACTGCTAACAGTGAAGTGGTAGGAGACTTCTTAAAAAAGGCTAGTGTAGACACTTCAGGATCAACCCTTGAAGATCCACCATGTTTTCTGAAATGGTACTAAAGAGTTTGGTCCTGTCTACACTTGCATTAAAACCATTTACAGCACCAGTTCAGCTGCACCTATTGCTGAAAGCAGGCGTTAACACCAGTTATATTTCCTAGCTGGCATGAGGCTTACAATAACTAAGCATTTCAAACTGGCCATATTTAACTTCTCACAACAGAAATGTAAAGGAGAAAAAGAAAACTAAGCTATTCATCTTTGTTCATATAAGGACACATCCCTCTGTTCTGCCAGTTATGTGTGGACCGTCATTCAGTCCTCCTGCCTGGTTCTATAGTAAATCTTGTTCTTCCCAAGACTCCACAGAGATGGGCTTGTGTCTAAACTAACAAGCAAAAACTGCCTAGGTCAGGAATAAAGAAAAGGAGTACTTGTGGCACCTTAGAGACTAACCAATTTATTTGAGCATAAGCTTTCGTGAGCTGTAGCTGTAGCTCACGAAAGCTCATGCTCAAATAAATTGGTTAGTCTCTAAGGTGCCACAAGTACTCCTTTTCTTTTTGCGAATACAGACTAACACGGCTGTTACTCTGAAATAGGTCAGGAATGGAATTTATTTTGGGCGTTGCAGTATGGGGTGGAAGAACAGGGAGAAGAGAGAACACAGTGAAGAAAATGTTGGCTTTATATATTCTTGCTGAGAAATATCCCAAACTGGTTTCTCAGCTACCAGAAGAGTAAAATGTGCTCACATGAGTAATTGCCTTTGCCAGTCCCCTTGACCACCAGACTCAGCTTTATTTACCCATTCTGCAGCAGTCTATAATGATCCCCCTTTTCTGTCTGAGTGGCTAAATTTTAACAGCAAAGTGTGAGAAACAAAATCTACTTTTAAACCCAGCAAGTGGCAGTAAACTTTGTTCCATACACATCAGCCACCTGGTTATAACAACTGGCTTCTTTTGGTCATGTCAAAAATGTTTTCCCAAACACTTGTTTTAAAAGTGCTACAGCGTAAGCTCTTTGGGGCAGGGACTTTGTTCTTCTGAGTTTGGATAGCAACTAGTGAAGCCTGGATGCTACCACAGTAAAAATAATAACTGAAGGGGAGACAAAGGATAGTCCAATGGTTAGGGCATTAGTATAGGCCACAGGAGCGCTGAGTTCAGTTCCCTGCTCCACCACAGACTTCCTGTGTGACCTTGGGCAGGTCACTTAGTCTTTCTGTGCTTCAGTGTCTCATCTGTAAAATGGGCGTAACAGAACTTCCCAATCCAATGGGTGTTGTAAGGACAGAGGCATTAAAGATTTTGAGGTGCTCACATAGTATGTGAATGGGGGGGACACATAAGTTTTGTAACAGAGACAAACAGAAAATGAAAACTGTTCTACAGAATTCTTAAACAAGCCTGTAGAATTCTATAGGGGCATATAATTCTCTATTCAATTCTATAAGCTGATTTTATGGAAAGGATCTCATTTCTCAAATTCTGTGGTTTTTCAGAGTACTTTCTAAAGAATCGTATTGATTTCATCACTATTAAACTCTGTAGGACTCTTTCATAGGGAGTATATTCAGATTTAATAAAAGTATCTTTGTAACTGAATATCAGATTTGATTTCTGTCAATTCCTTGGCATTTTTCCAACACTTAAGGCATTTATTCTCATTCTATTATAAAATAGGTTGGCTAACAAAAGTTCCAACCCTGCGCTCACATAGCACAAACAGACACAAAGGGCAGAATTGGTTTGCCACATCAGGTTCTCCAGAGCCTCAAACTCCTGAGGTGTCAGTGAGTTTAAGATCATTTAAGCATGGGAGCATCTCAGGAGTTTACCATGCATCACCACAGTATCTGAATGCCTTCAATATAAAATCAATAGCAATATTAAATAGCATATATTTATTATATATATATTTAAACATTTCATGATTATGTAATGCTTGGGGTTGGCAATAGTGTGGGACACATCATGACAGAGGGAAGAATCTCTGCAAAATAGTAGAAAAAATAATCTTATCTGCTTCCTCATAAGATTTCTTGTCTCCAAACACCATCAGACTACAAAGAAAAACACTTTAGATGCTTTCTGTTCCAAGGAATCTGATGCGAGGCTGGGAGTGGCTCTGCATGTAGAATTGCAAGAGTAAAAGTGAAACTTCACAACACTTCAACCTCCCCCCACTCCCAAATAAAAAAAAAACCCACAAATCCTGTCCATAAAAATGAACTCATTCCACAGACTAGAGGGGAAAAAATCAATTGTGGAGAAAAATCTGGTTTTCAGAGCAAGAGCCTTCAGACTGAAAGTCTCCGTGGTCATCTTTGCTCAGTCAGAACGAAGGTGTCAATCAGTCAACACAGCTGCTCAACGTTTTTTCTTCAAACACTTGTTTTTAAGGGGGAAAAAGAAAAGAGTCAGTTGACAAGTCTCAAAAACAGAAACCTTGCAAAAAAGATTTTCTCAAAATGTTCTGTTTTCAAAATTTTCAAACAGAAAAGTTTTTTTTCCTTTCTTCTTTTCTTTTTCTCTCTTTTTTCATTGCCAGCTTTGACTGATCGAAGTAGTTACTCAGTGAGATAAAAAAAAATCAACACTTTTTGTTTTGGAAATATTTTTATTTTGAAATTTTAAAAATTGCTTTAGAACATTCCAATTTCAAATCTAAAAAAACCTCTTCAATTCTATGGATTTTTTTTTAAATCAGTCCATTTTGAAAACCAATGGAATGAAAACACTTTAGAAGTGTTCATGATTTCCCATTCTTCCTCCATTTTTAAGTCAGCTCTGGCCAAGGGAATGGGCTAAGAATAATAAGGAAGCTCCAGACATAAAACTGGTAATATGACAGCCGCTGTAAAATCAATGGACACTAAATTGGAAATCCTAGTTGCACTGATTGGCAGAATTAAACAAATGTGTGGAAGAATTTAAAGGGAAAATATAGGAGGTGGAAATTAAATCGCAAGTCCACAAAACAGTGGGCAAAGGGTACACCTATGTGTCAAAAAACCCAACTCATATCCTGCAGCAGCGAAGCTCAGAGCCCATGTCAACTGAATCAGGCTCATGAGTCTCACTATTGGGCTAAAAACAGCAGTGTAGATGTTTGGGTTCAAGCTGGAGCGCGGGCTCTGAAATCTGGTGTGTGGGGAGGGCCTCAGAGCCCCAGTTTTGGCCCGAGCAGGAACATTTACACAGCTGTTTTTAGTCTGTAGTGTAAGCATGAGTCAGTTGTTATGGGCTCTGAGACTCACTTCTGCAGGTTTTTTGTTTTGCTTTTGCAGTACAGATAGACCCAAAAAGCAAGGACTTTTCAGACACACTGAGAAAATTAGATCTTACTCCATGCTCATGATTCTCCACCCTGTTTTCTCACTGTCAGCCTGAATGATGCTGATCCTCTACATAAGAGTGTAGTTAAATACGTGAAAAATAAAAGCGACAAGATAGATTTCCTCTTTGGAGCTTCAGCTCCCATTCTGCTGTCATCACTTGTGAAACGTGGCTTGATTTTGCCTTTTCATAAAGGCAAAGTCCAAACTGTAATGTTGTTTGCATTTTGTACACATCACATACTATTTTTTAAAAACGGATCTATTGGACAGCCACTGATTATTATGAGTAGTATTTATTCACTGTTTATGGTAATGCTAATCGTTTTCCAGACATTCAAGAAGGGAATGTCACTGTTCCAAGATCACAATCTAAGGATGGACAGACAGGGTGACAAAGGGAATGGGCCCAAACAGGGATTTTCATACAAGTCAACGTGATTCATTGTAACCCACTGCAACAGGAGTGGAATTTTAAATCTCTCCAGAACTGTGGACAGGGCTCTGTGGATGAATTCAGGGAAGTTGTACAATGCCACATGGACAAAGGCAAAAAGGCATTTGTGGGAGAAGCTAACAAATGGGTGAGAACACTGGCAGAGCAAGGTAATCCAAAGTCCAACAATGAAGGATACATAAAGAGGAGAAAAGTTATGTAGAGCTTTGAAGATGGTGACAAAAATCACTTAAATCTGATGTGACAGCAGATGAGGAACCAGTGGAGGAATTTTTCCCAAGATGGTAGTGACATGATCAAATCAACACACAAGGGAGATTTTAGCAGCTGTATTTTGTATGGACTGAAGAAAGAAAATGCGTGTTATCTGGGGGACCAGAGAGGACGGTGTTGCAGAACTCAAGGTGAGACATAACGAGAAATTTGGCTGAGAGGATGGAAAGAAAAGATGAATTTCAGACACAGTCTCATCCAAACATCTGTTTACTGGAAAATAATGTATAATGCAGGACTGGAAAGAACAAACTAAGCACTACTTCTCTCCATAGGCAGAAATAATTGGTACACCTGCCTTTTTGGATCTAATTTATGTGTCTCTCCTTTTAGAGCACCTAACATGCGACATACCATATATTTAATCAGACGTCATTAGAACTGGAAAATGTAACTTGAGGGTTTGGAGGAACAGGGAAGCACCATCCTTGAATGAAGCCCATCCCTATGCTAGAGCTTGCACAAAGGCTATGCACCAATGAGGTTAAGTGATAAATAGGCCTTAGGCTTTCCCTCTGGACAGGGCTGGACTTCCTCCTTTGCATTTTATGTACATACAAATAATGTGCAGGTGAAGTCATAAAACTTGACTTAAATGGTTTGGAGACATCTGAATTGAAAAAACAAACAAACACCTAAAATGGTGAATTTCTGGTGATGATTCAGTAAGAATAAAAAGCATAAGAAAAACAATTGCCAGTTCTGGGGCAGGAGGGAGAGAGGCTGGAGATATACTGAACTGCAGTGTATGTTCCTTTTTACAGCAAAAGTCACAGCTCCAGAGAAAACAAAGCAACCTGCTGACCTATGAGCACAAAGGGCCACAATTTATCCCTCGTGTGACTCCACTGAAGCTAATGAACTCCTGTCGGGGAGGAATTGGCCTTTATCCCCAACGCTTTATCCCCAACACTCCACCTTGGCTTGACGAACTAACTAGCAAGCTGAGAAATTCAACTGAAAGGATGCAACAACGGCCAGGGTTTTCTCACCTACCTTAGGAAATATTTGCTCACTTTCTTCTTGGGCCTGCATGTGTTTACTTGGATGATGAGCTGGAAGTTGGCAGGACACTGATCCTGGTGGAGAAGCTGAGCTCTGTAAGATAGCAAAAGCAAAGTCAAGAACAGTAGGTCTTCATAGCTAGGCACTTACTTTTCATGCCCAGTTGGTTACTTCATTGTGGATTTGTGTATTCATCATTTCTGTGCCATTTTGAAATGTGCCTTAAAAAGAGCAGTGCTGATTTAGAGGTCTTTATTTGCTCCTTATTCAGGCAAAACCCCATCTGGCTTGAAAGAGTCAAGAGTACTGAAAAGGACTACTCAATAGCCCTACCATGATATTTTATATTTTGGGAATCGCTTCGGATTTGAGATACACCAGCATAAAACACAGAGTAATGGCACTGATTTCAGTGGACTTGTTCTGGATTAACTCTGGTATAATGGACAGCACAATCTGTCCTAAATTAACACAATTAGGCTACGTCGATGCTACGAGCTTGGGGTGTATTTCCCCTTCTCGTGAACACAGTGTCGCTGCAGTAGCATGCGTAGTAGCAGCAGAAGAATGGCTGAACAGTGCCAAGTAAATGCTCACCTGAAACCAGTGAGTATTTACTTGGCACAACTCACTGTACCTTTGCTGCCACTATCTGTGCTACGGCAGGTATGCTGCTATTTATACTCGCACTAGCTCGATGAGAGCTGGATGAGTATGCGCACACGAGCAAGGGAATCACACCCCTAGCTCATAGTGTATATAGCCTTACTTAAATATACAAAAAACTACCCACTATTTGGGAAATGACACGGATTCTTTATCAGTACTTTCATTTTTGTCATAAAGGTGGACAAGTAATACATGATAATAATCAATGAAATCTGGTTCAGGAGCTAAGAGCCAGAATGAAACACCAAGATTCCTTGGACCCACATGTTCAAAGCGGAGTCTGGTCAACTCAGTCTTTCATACTTCCCAAGTGGATACATTAAGTACCATGCAATTAATGCGCAGAGAACTTAAAAACTAAAATTCTATTTGTTCTAGGTGAACATTAAAGATACAAAAAAATGTCATGGTAAGAGTAGGTGTTTTTCCCCAGTGTCATTAGCGACAATTTCCTTCACCTGTTCCGCTCATGGTTGTGCAGTTGGTTGCCACCTTCAACTCCCAAAAATAAATGAATTTTATCAGTGCTGTCTCAGATTTCCAGAACTTCTTGTTTTGGCTGAGCTCAGCCGAAACAAGAACATTCCGGAAATCTCAGACAGCATTGTTATAATTCAGCTACTTTTGAGGTACAAAAGTGCATAAAAATGAGAAAGATAGCAAGAGTGAACCTCAAGCACAAAAAAGGTTTAGTTTGGATCAGAGAATATTGAGTTTTGTGCAAACCAGTTTGCCAACCCCTCCCTTATCTGAAATACCTTAATGTAAAGAATTAAAGGATAGGAATACAATTAATGTCAGTCAACATGGAAAATTAGGTCTTAGCAAACAAAATTGAATTCATTCTTTGAGGAGATTACAAGCTTAGTTGATATAAGTATCTGAGTAGATGTACTTAGACTTCTGTAAGGCATTTCATTTAGCATCGCACACCATTCAGATTAAAAAACAGCACTATACAGTATCCATACAGCACATCTTAAATGGATCAAGAACAGTCTAACTGACAGATCTCAAACAGTAGTCATCAATGGGGAAGCATAATCAAACAGAGGTGTTTCTCGCGGGGTTCTACAAGGACTGGTTCTAGGTCTAATGCTATTCAACATTTTCATTGGTGATCTAGAAGTAAATATAAAAACTACTGCTGATAACATTGCAGATAACACAAAGATTGGCAAAGTGGCGAGTAATGAGGATGACGGGGAGGTCATACACAGCAAATACAGCCAAATGCAAAGTTATACATCTAGGAGCAAGGAATGAAGTCCAGACCTATAGAATGAGGGACTGTATCCTGGAATGCAGTGGCTCTGAAAAGAATTTAGGGGTCACAGTAAAAAAACAACTCAACATGAGCTCCCAGGACAACACTGTGTCAACAAGGGCCAGTGCAATCCTTGGATGTATAAACAGGGGTGCAGTGAGTACGGAGGTTATTTTACCTCTGTATATGGCATTGCAGAGACAGATGCTGGAATGCTGTGTACAGTTCTGGTGTCCACATTTCAAAAAGGATGTTGAAAAATTGGAGAGGGTGCAGAAAAGAGCCACAAAAATTATTTCAGGATGGAAGAAAATGAAAAGTATCTTAGTGAGATACTTACAGAGCTCAATTTGTTTAGTTTATCAAAAGAAGAACAAGAAGTCACTTGATTACAGTGTATAAGGACTCTCATAGGGAGAAAATACTAGATACTAAAAAGAAAAGGAGTACTTGTGGCACCGTAGAGACTAACAATTTTATCTGAGCATAAGCTTTTGTGAGCTACAGCTCACTTCATCGAATGCATAAATTTGTTAGTCTCTAAGGTGCCACAAGGACTCCTTTTCTTTTTGCGAATACAGACTAACACGGCTGCTACTCTGGAACTAGGTACTAAAAGACTCTTTAATCTAGTGGAGAAAGTCATTACAAAGAACCAATGGCTGGTAGCTGAAGCCAGACAAATTCCAGCTGGAAATAAGGCACACATTATTGGCTATGAGGGTGATTAACCATTGGAACAAACTAGCAAGGGAAGCGGTGGATTCTCCCTTCCTTGATGTCCTTAGTTCAAGACCGGGTGCCTTTCTGAAGATTGGCTAACCCCTAACAAAAGTTATTGGGCTCAATACAGGGGTAACAAAGTGAAATGTAATGGCCTGTGATATACATGAGATCAGACTAGATGATCTACTGGTCCCTTCAGGCCTTAAACCATGAAGCTATGACTAAAGAATGAGGTACTAGGGAGAGAACACTTTATGAACTTTTAAGAGAGTCTTCTATGACAAGCAGGGTTAGGAATTATATTGTTACTAATTTTGTAAAGTAAATTCACAGTTCTAGGTTCTCTCTTCGAATTCTTCAAGTCACAAGATTACTGTCCTGACTTCTATCTACAGATAAAACAACTACAAACATCCTTACTACAGCAGGCAGTTTAAGCACAAGGCCAGCTGAACAAAGAGAGAGTGCAGTGTATTAGTCTCCCTGACTTAGTACCAGATGTTAGCCATCTATTTTACTCTGCAAACAATAAACTGCTTTCTGTCCTCAGAAGCCCACCACCTCATGCAAACAGAGCTGAAACAAAAGTGGGGATGTATTTACATTGGCTCCAAAAGTATGTACACCCAGTAGTTCTGTGTCAAATTAATGTTTTATATTCATGGTCAACTGTGAGATTTACATTACATTAAATGTGTATGTTTAGCTTGCCTATATAAAGTTCAAGAATAGGACAATCTCTGAGTAATGATAATTTCTATAGCCATAGTTTATTATATATAATGGTTTTGCTTTAACTTCATTCTAGTGAGAAAACATTCCTGCCAATATGTAAAATGTGGATAATTTGAGTCAAGAGCATTGATGCCATTTTAAGAGGTACAGCACTGGCTAATGCGGATTATGATGCCACAAACACCTTGCCTAGGAGGCTGGAGAGCTAAGTATCTCATTTTGTTTTACATACAAATATATTTCCATAAATTTGTTCACAATAGAGAGAGAGACTCTTCATGGATGACAGGAAACCTGACAGATCACTCAACTACCCAAAGAGGAAAGTCAAAACAGGCTCATTTTTTCCCTGAAATCACTATTAAAGACTCATACTTTTTAGAGTAATACAGGAAAACAATTAGCAGGATATGTTTCATTGAGAGAGAAGCTGCTCTAAAACCAAACTATTTTAAGGGCCACATCAAAGTAACTATTACATTTGACAGGGGTCAATCCTACAACCAACAAGTCAGGCCAGTGCTGGCCAGTTCTTTGTTGCTCTTCACCTTATACAGTAATTCACAACAGTGCAAAGTTAGTGCAAAGCAAGTATGCTTCACACTGGTGTAAATAACTGCACAAGATGCAGGGAATCATAGATTCTATGCCACCGATCTTCCAATTATTAAAATCATCATCAGACAAGAAGAGAATGCTGCTTGCTTGTGCAAGTGGGTAGTGAGATTCCTCCACCTTGCAGGGAAGATGCCTACAGAAGTGTGAAAACTTTAAAAAGAAAGAAAGCTGAAAACAAACTAAAAGAAAGTTGAATTTATAAGAGAAGAGAAAAGAGGTGGCCAATAATAAACAGGAAAACAGGTTGAACAATGCAGCAATCATACTGTTTAGTCTTCTGGAAAAGAGCAGCCTGGATGAGGTTGGATTTTTATGTTACCTGCTGCACAGTCCTGTGAGTAAACGCAGCTCCTTGCTTTTTGCTTAGGGTCTCTTTCAGGAGAGATTTTTGCACTCAGCAGCCAAAGTGTGTCAGCACTGGAGTGAGCAGTGTTATCGGGTGTTAGCTGCAGCACTCTGATACGTCCTTGAGAACTAGCACATCATTAGTGATACCTTCACAACTGAATGTGTGGGTCTTAGGTCATATGCCAGACAAAGCCAAGGATACCTTTTAGAAAAAGCAATTTCTTATTATAGTCCTTTACATGCCCCTTTGGCATTTAATGTCAGCTTTATTGCTGAGATAATCAATGAATGTCTGATCAAGATACTCTGTTACAATGCTGTTTGGCAAAGGAGTACAGTAGAAGTCCCAAATGTTGATCAAATGATATGGGTCAATACACTGAAAGTAAATTGGAAAGGGGAATCCATTTTGCAGTGTATCTATAATGTCCTCAGTTACAAGGCCTGAGTCTCTGTTAGGGCTTGTCTGCACTGAGTCACAGTGCAGACTGTGGGAATGTGACTATAGTCCTGTTTCAGAGAGGACTATGTTAATGTGAACTAGATACCTTTTAGTTCATGCCAGCAGTGTCCACACAGAGCACTGAGAGCCCAACTGTTTGGTGCTCTTTACAGTTAACATCCTGTAGTCCTCACCATGGGACAGTGTAGACAGGCTTAGCCTGCTCTTTCTGCAGTTATTTCCATCGTTCTGATTTAGTACCAGCTTACACCCACTTTGCATTCACTTTGCACCAGTGCAAATGACAACACAAGGTTCAGGGAGACAAAGAAACAGCCCTAACACACACACACACACACACACACACACTTACTTCCCTTGCAGAAAAAGGCATGTAAATTATAGGTGACTGCAGTATATGTAGCACTTGTTTTAAATATTAGACTTATGTGAGATTATATATTGACTCATATATGCACTAATATTAAAAAGTGACCTCTTTTGTATGTTATACTCCACCCACATATGTAACATTTATAAAAATAAATCATATGGTCTATGTTTACAAAACACGTGTCTTTTCCACATAGTCTGTATTATAGGTAACACATTTTTATAATGGTTCTTACATTCCCAAAATTCACTTTTCAGATCCACTCTCAGAGTTTCCTGCAGAGCTGAGAAATGCTCTTTGACATGTATGAGGCAGAATGTTATCACCAGGCAGCCAGTTTCAGATGGAACAGTGAGAGATCACACTAATAAAAGACTTGTCAACACAAATCATTGCAATTCTTCTAGATCCCTTCCTAGTTTCTGCTGGTTGAGTACCTGTCCCAGTTAAACAGCCTTGAACATGCTGCAGACTGCTACTAAACTGAGGCCTCGTCTACACTACGGGATTAGGTCGAATTTAGTCGGGTTAGGTCGATTTTAAAATGAATGCGTCCACACAACCAACCCCGTTCCATCGACTTAAAGGGCTCTTAAAATCGACTACTGTACTCCTCCCTGGCGAGGGGAGTAGCACTAAAATCGACCTTGCTGGGTCGAATTTGGGGTAGTGCGGACGCAAATCAACTGTATTGGCCTCCGGGAGCTATCCCAGAGTGCTCCATTGTGACCGCTCTGTACAGCACTTTGAACTCCGATGAACTAGCCAGGTACACAGGAAAAGCCCCGGGAACTTTTGAACTTCATTTCCTGTTTGGTCCATGTGGCAAACTCAGCAGCTCAGGTGACCATGCAGTTACCCCAGAATCGCAAACGAGCTCCAGCATGGACCAAAAGGGAGACACTAGTTCTGATTGCTGTATGGGGAGAAGCATCTGTGCAGGCAGAACTCCGATCAAAAAGAAGAAATGCAAATATGTTTGCCAAAATCTCACAGGGCATATTGGAGAGAGGCTACAATAGGGACACACAGCAGTGCCACGTGAAAATTAAGGAGCTGAGGCAAGCCTACCAAAAGACAAAGGAGGCAAACGGTCACTCTGGGTCAGAGCCCCATACATGCCGCTTCTACGATCAGCGACATGGCATTCTAGGAGGGGACCCTACCACTACCCCACTACTGTCTGTGGACACCTGCAAGGGGGGTGTCTCACGCAACAGGGAGGAGGATTTTGTGGATGAGAAAGAGGAGGAGGAGGAGAATGCGCAGCAGGCAAGCAGTGAATCCGTTCTCCTTGGCAGCCAGGACCTTTTCATCACCTTGGAGCCAATACCCTCCCAAGGCAGGATCCCAAACCCTGAAGCTGGAGAAGGCACTTCTGGTGAGTGCACATTTGTAACTACAGTACAGGGTTTAAAAGCAATAGTGTTTAATATTTGATTTGCCCTGAAGAATTGGGATGCATTTGCGGCCAGTACAGCTACTGGAAGAAAGTCTGTTCACATGTCTGGGGATGGAGCGGGAATCCTCCAGGGACATCTCCATGAAGCTCTCCTAGAGGTACTCTGAAAGTATTCTGGAATCATTGCAACACAAAGCATGGCAGCGAATGGTCCTGGGTTTTGGTCGCATTCAAGCAACATTCGGTCTATATCTTTCTGTGTTAGCCTCAGGAGAGTGATATCATTCATGGTCACTTGGTTGAAATAGGGGAATTTTTGTAAGGGAACAGTAAAAGGATCCCATTCATGCTGGGCTGTTTGTGCTTGGATAAAAAGGATCATCCCAGAGAATAGCCATGCGGTGGGGTGGGAGGTGGTGTGTGCTGCACATCCACCCAAAAACTGCAGCCCCTCCTTTTAAATGTGAAACCCAACCCATTGCTTGCTATGGGAAAGGATGGTGCTGCAGTCTGAAACCATTCTCACATGTTATGCATAAGAAGCCAACCCCACTTACCCTTTGCCTTACCATGGCTCCATGGAAATCGCATTCCAGCCGTGTGTGATGTGTCACCATACTGGCAGGCACTCAATATAAAAGGCAAAATGCGACCTTGTACCTAAAGCACATGTGCCGTCTGCTGTGAATTGATTGATTCATTATGAAAGGGGCAAGGCTCTGGGCACCCAGCCACTCCAGAGGATGGCCCAAGCAACAGGAAGGCTGTCATTCAAACAGTTTGATTTGTAGTGTGACTACAATAAGCAAAGTGGCCTTGTCCTTCCCTCCTCCCCACCCCACCTGGGCTACCTTGTCAGTTATCTCCCTTTTTTTAAAAAAAAATTAATAAAGAAAGAATGCATGGTTTCAAAACTATAGTTACTTTATTTTGAAGGTGGGAGGATGGTTGGCTTACAGGGCATTAAAATCAACAAAGGGGGTGGGTTTGCATAAAGGAGAAATACACACAACTGTCACGCCGAAGCCTGGCCAGTCATGAAACTGGTTTTCAAAGCCTCTCTGATGCACAGCATGCCTTGCTGTCCTCTCTAATTGCCATGGTGTCTGGCTGCTCAAAATCGGATGCCAGGCGATTTGCCTCAACCTCCCACTCCGCCATAAATGTCTCCCCCTTACTCTCACAGATATTATGGAGCACACAGCAAGCAGCAATAACAATGGGAATGTTGGTTGTGCTGAGGTCTGACCTAGTCAGCAAACAGCGCCAGCGAGCTTTTAAACGTCCAAAGGCACATTCTACCACGATTCTGCACTTGCTCAGCCTATAGTTGAATTGCTCCTTACTACTGTCCAGGCTGCCTGTGTATGGCTTCATGAGCCATGGGAGCAAGGGGTAGGCTGGGTCCCCAAGGATAACTATTGGCATTTCAACATCCCCAGTGGTAATTTTCTGGTCTGAGAAGTAAGTCTCTTCTTGCAGCTGCTCGAACAGCCCGGAGTTCCTAAAGATGCGAGCGTCATGTACCTTTCCCGGCCATCCCACGTTGATGTTGGTGAAACGTCCCTTGTGATCCATGAGTGCTTGCAGCACCATTGCGGTTTACATACTGGCTGCCAAGGTGGTTCAATGTCAAGATGGGGATATGCGTTCCGTCTATTGCCCCACCACAGTTAGGGAAACCCATTGCAGGAAAGCCATCCACTATGACTGCACATTTCCCAGAGTCACTGCCCTTGATAACAGAACATCAATGATTGCACTAGCTACTTGGATCACAGCAGCCCCCACAGTAGATTTGCCCATTCCAAATTGATTCCTGACTGACCGGTAGCAGTCAGGCGTAGCAAGCTTCCACAGGACTATCGCCACTCGCTTCTCAACTGTCAGGGCACCTCTCATCTTGGTATTCCTGCACTTCAGGACAGGGGAAAGCAACTCACAGAGTTCCAGGAAAGTGGCCTTACACATGCAAAAGTTTCGCAGCCACTGTGAATCATCCCATACCTGCAACACTATGTGGTCCCACCAGTCTGTGCTTGTTTGCCAGGCCCAGAATCAGTGTTCCACTGTATCAACCAGCCCCACTGCCACCATGATGTCCCAATTGCCAGAGCCCATGCTTTCATGAATGTCTGTGTCCATGTTCTCATCAAAATCGTCCTCATGCTGGTGTCTCTTAGCTGGTTCTGCATATGCTCCAGGATAATGCGCGAGGTGTTTACAATGCTCACAACAGTAGCGGTGAGCTGAGCGGGCTCCATGCTTGCCCTGGTATGGCATCTGCAGGAGAGCAGAGTTGCAGCAGAAGTGGTGGATGATGATGGATGTCATGAGAATAGATATTTATACAGAATGACGAGAGGACCTGTGAGACGGATTCATAGCATCAGGAGAGCAGAGCTGCAGTGGAAGTAGTGGATGATGACAGTTAGCAGTCGTATTGCACCATCTGCTGACAGCAGCATCCAGGACACAACAGCAGTGGTGACAGTTAGCTGAGCTGAGCGGGCTCCATGCTTGCCGTGGTATGGCGTCTGCATGGAAAAAAGGCGCGAAACGATTGTCTGCTGTTGCTTTCACAGAGGACGGGGTGACTGATGACATATACCCAAAACCATCTGCGGCAATGTTTTTGCCCCATCAGGTATTGGGAGCTTAACCCAGAATTCCAATAGGTGGCGGAGACTGCGGGAACTGTGGGATAGCTACCCACAGTGCACCGCTCCGTAAGTCGATGCTAGCCACGGTAGTGAGGACGCACTCCGCCGACTTAATGCGCTTAGTGTGGACATAGGCAATCGACTGTATAAATTCGATTTCTAAAAATTGACTTCTATAAAATCGACCTAATTTCGTAGTGTAGACATACCCTAAGTTAGAAACTCACTGACAACTGTGTCAACTGCCTTTGTCAGCTACTGTTAGTGCATAAATAATCCCATGTTTTCACAAGTACGAATGAATATTCTAACCTTCCTTTTCAATACTAGGTTGTCTTAAGTACCACAGTAAATCTCCCCCACCCCCGGGTCACCTATCTACGCTCCTAGGCTATGTCTATGCTACAAAATTATGTCAACCTACTTATGTCAGCATACAGCCATTGTATCACTTGTGTGTGTGTATGCTTTGCTCCTTGTGTTGGCAGTGTGCATCCTCACTAGAAGCACTTGTATCAATTGTATTGTCACTGTGGAGCATTAACAGTCAACATAAGCAACACAGTGTCTACACTGACACTGTGTCAACCTAATTACATTGGCTGTGACTCTTACCACACTATGTCTACACTACAGACTTTACAGCGGCACAGTGTTATCACTACCGCTGTGCCGCTGTAAGGTCTCCCGTGTAGCCGCTCTTTGCTGGCGGGAGAGAGCTCTCCTGCCAGCATAATTAAACCACCCCCAATAAGCGGCATTAGCTATGTCAGCAGGAGAGCCTCTCCTGCTGACATAGAGCTGTCCATATCAGCCCTTTTGCCGGAGAAACTTATGTCGGTCAGGCAGGTGTTATTTTCACATCCCTGACTCACAAAAGTTTTACCGACAAAAGGGGTAGTGTAGACAAAGCCTAAATAGATGTAGAGAGCCACTTACATCAGCAAGAGCCAAATTTAAGGGAAGACAATTTCACAGCTAGGTCGACGCAAGGCAGCTTATGTTGATCTAACTGTGTAGTGTAGACCATGCTTCAGAAATATGCTAACAGGGGTCTCATCTTCCCCAAGCTTGCATTTAAGATATCAGGCATCTCTGCATGGAATCCATGACATTGGCAACATCAGGTCTTGTCTACACATGGAGTTATCCCTGATTAACTATTTCTAGTTAACTTCATATGTGGACATTCTTATTTCAGAATAAGACCATCCACACATGGAATTAACCAGGAATAGTTACTCAGGGATAACTCCATGTGTAGGTGCATTAGCGTGCACCAGCAGGGTGTAAATTCTAGCCTGCAACAGCACGTTGTGTTAATTAATCTGTGTGGACACCAGCTGGTGCACACTAAAAGTTCCCTAGTGTGCATTAATGTAGTATTGTTTGAAGTGGGACTACGTTAATGCACACAAAGGAACTTTTAGAGCATGCTAGTATGTCCACATGGGCCAGTTAGTGCATAGCATACTGGTGCAGGCTAGAAATTGCACCCCACTGGTGCACGCTAATGCATCGTGTAGCTATGCCTCAAGATACTCTCTCACACACTGTATCTGAGTCTCCCCTGGAGAAACAGTTTATGCTGAAGCTAAGTCATGGGACTGCCTATTCAATGAGGTTCTGACAAAAACCTGATCACAAAAGTATCCAATATACAATCGTTTTTTTAAAAGTTCTTTCAAAATTGGCACGTCTGTCCTCCTGCTGCTGGTGCTGCTCCACCCACCACACATTCACATTTACTTTCAAATCTCAGTATATAATATTTCATTTGTCTGTCAACAGTATCATTTGAGAAAGGTCAAAATAAGCTTCTCTTGACTTTCAGCCACTTTAAAACAAATAAAATGGCCTCTCCAAAGAGAACAGATACATTAGTACACTGGGAAACAGAAGAATGCAATTTTACTAATAACTATGTAATAGCAAAGCATATGGACAGTCCTTGCAGGCCAGGTGCTAGTGAGTCTCTCTTTAGTCAAAGCAACACAACCACATACCCTCTCTCACAAGCCCCATACAAGTGCCAGATCATTGTCCCCTAGGGGCTCCAAGGGCACGCACTCTGGCACATATGCCTGCTCCGTGCAATCAATTCAGCTGTACCTGTTGCCCTTTATAAACCATGGTTCATCCCCGACCCAATTATAATGTCAATGATGTCCCAACTCCAAAAAATGGCTCCTTCAAATTTTTATTTCACTATTTCTGGATACGTCCAAATGCATGTGTAATATGTAACATAGCATCAACCCCTTCACTTCCTGGGAGTGATATATGAGGTCTGGCAGATGTATTTTTGTTGATCAGACTTTTTATTAGTGTGCTCTTGTACACCTAGCTATATTTGCAATTTTACTGAGCATATCTGATCACATTAACTCCTAGTGTAACGCCAATTAAGACAATGGAGTTAAACCAGGGATGAATTAGGTCTAATGGCCTGTGTATTTGGGGAGATTATGGACACGGGGACACTGAATGAACCACTGTCTGTACTAGTTCCAACTTGCTAGCTTAGCCTTGTGCTCTGACCCACTCCTTTTCAGAACGGTCTATAATACAAACGCATGATTATTAGGGGGCTCTCTCACAGAGTTCCATAAAAATCATTTCTGGAAAAGAGCGTGTGTCCTTTTCTCCTGTTCCAAAGTGCCCCATCCCTGCAGTGCTGCACATCAATTGGCTGCTGCAACCATCTCTGTAGCGAGGGGCATTTCAGTGGTGCTCTCAGGTGAGTCTCAGAGTATGTCACTTCAGGATGAAAGGCATTATATTTATACACACACACACACACACACACACGTAAGACAATACAATTTGGGGAAAGGAACTTAATGCAGCCTAACACAGTAGAAGGAGAGAGCTTTATTTTTTTCAATTACAGTGATTACAGAACACCCACGCTCATATGTACTCGTGTAGCACACAAGCACACTAGTATCTGCCAACCTCAAAAAATTGAAATTGGTTGTCTCTCCAACTGTCTCTCCATCCTTCTAATTCCCTCCATCCTTAATATCCTTGAATGAGTTGTTTACAATCACTGCCTTAACTTCCTGTCCTCTAACTCACACCTTGCTCCCCTCCAACTTGGCTTCCTTCCTCTTACCTCACTGAACCAGCTCTCACCAGCATCTCGCTTCTTTTCCTGCCCACAACTCATCAGGATTTCTTTTGCTTTGTCCTCCTTCTTGACCATTCTGCACTCTGAAACACAGCTGTCACTTTCTCCTCCATGACATCCATCCTACCATGACTTTCATAGTCCTGTCCTTCTTTGGCTCTCCTCCTATTTCTCTGACTCTTTCAGTGTTTCCTCTGGTGGTTTCTCCTCCTCCTTCCCTCTCTCCTGTCAATGGGGGATCCAGAACTCTATTTTATACTTGGAGGACCTCTTCTGCTCACACTGATTCAATTACTATCTTTTGGTCAATGACTCACAAATCTACATGTCCATACTTGACCTATCTTTCTTAGTTTCATCCTGTACATCTGACTAAGTCTCCAACATGTTACCTTGGATAGCTTGCCATCAGTTTAAATTTAACATGGCCAAAATTGAACTCCATATATTATTTTTCCTTTCTTTGCTACTTTCTCCATTGCTGGTAACATCAACATCCTTCCCTGTGCTCAAACTTGCATCCTTAGAGTCATCTTTGACTTCTCCATATTCTTTGACTTCTCCATATTCTTCTGTTCAAACATCTGGGTTGTTCCAGTCTTGCTGAATCTTCCTCCACAATTTAACAAAAATCCCAGCCTTCCCATCTGTCCAGGTAGCTAAAATACTTATCTATGCATTATTGACCATCTGCTTGACAGCTGTAGTCACCTCCTCCCCGACCTCTCCGATACCCATATTGCTCTGGTCTGTTCAAAATGGATCTGTGATGATCTGAACCTAAATTATGTGATAAGGTTCTTGGATTCTCTGACACCCTACCACAGCAGACTGGAATTATCCCAGTAACTTCATTTACATGGGTTTCAGTGAAACAAATATGAAAATGAGTAATATAAACACAGGGGCTTCTGTACTAACTACTTATCTTTACATTAAATTAAATTTATGTTTCCCCTACATTTTCAGTTTTTAATGAGACACAATTTTTTGTCTTGACAACACAATTGTAACATGGAAGTTATCTGGATCATACTGGAAGTTTTGTATGATCAGGAGGGGCTATTTGCTATTCAGCAGAACAGAATTCACCAAATAACCTACTATGAGTGGGGGAGTGTGCAAGACCGATTAGCGTTGTGTGACAAACACATTAGCCAGATGCTTCTACTCAGTGGTCCCTAGTGAAAAAATTAACAATTTTGACATTTAAACTGTCATCTTTATGTTTCAGAGTTAACAGTCTTGGGAAACGAATGAGATGGTTCACACCTATGAGAGCTATTATTTCAGGATGTCTGCAGATTCAGAAAAAACACTTCATCAGTTTCTATGCTAGGACTTCAGCGTTTTCTTCAAAACCAGTAGAGCACCAAACAATTTTGTTAAGGGGAAGTGAAACTTCTGGAGCACACTTCTATGCAAGAGATAGATACCACTGTAAATTCCACCGGTGTGGAATTGCAAAATATACACGGCCCTGCATATATAGCACGGAGAACATTGCTGACACCTAAATCACCACCACCACCACCTATATTTTTTGGTTAATCAGTAGCTTAGAATTTACTTTCAGCATCTGCTGTTAGTGGGTGGCATCATCGCTAGAATAGAATTATCTGCTTATCCATGTTTTGCCTTTTTTATTTAATGGACATTATTCTGAGAGCATTTATCAAACGAACAGTTTAATTGCAAAGTCTTTAGACACTTTGATTTCTGTTCTGGTTTAACATATGTTAACAGTGTGTGGCAAAAGTAATTTCTGAACATCAACTATATGGGGCAGTAATAGTATATATTTGGGGCTGGGCTCTCATTTATTCCAAGGTCTGTTTCTAGCACTCTGGCAGTACAAAGGCCCCTCTGCCAGAGTGGTGTGAATGAGAACCAGACAAAGGGAAGAATTATTTTAAAGAATTATTAAATTTATCTAGCTAAAGCTCTTTACTTAATCTACAAATGGAACAACTGAAAAGGCTTCCACACAATGTATCTGAACCAAACTAGGATATAAAAAAAGCAGTCTTCTCCCCACTCCCCCGAGTGTGTGTGTGTGTATATATATATATTAGTGCATTAAACAAAGCAGAACTTAAGAAATATTTCCATTTTTAAACATATCCACTCAAAAATATAAGCAAATCTTAATTAATAGGCATATGGTGTATATCGTGGGGTGGGTGAGGGTGGAATACAAGATTAAGGGCAGGTCTACATTACTGCTTATGTCGATATAACTTATGTCGCTCAGGGGTGTGAAGAAGCCACCCCCCCCCCCGAGCGATGCAAATTACACTGACCTAAGCACTGTCTGCACCAGCACTATGTCAGCAGAAGACACTCTCCTGCCAACAGAGGTTCTGTCTCTCATGGAGGTGGAGCAATTATGCCAATGGGAGAGCTCTCTCCCATTGGCATTGAGCCTCTTCACCAGATGCACAACAGCGACGCAGCTGCATCAGTGAAGATGCGCCAATGTAGTGCTTCTAGAGTAGACTAGCTCTGAGAGAAAATGAATTAGGCCCTATCTACACAAAGTTGCAGACATTTAACTAACTGAGTTGAAAAAAAAAACCAAAAAAACCCCCATACCCTTAGCTAAACTGATGCCAGCTTGTGTGAGGACCAGGCCTTAGCCTGGGAGCCACTTCCCCTCATGGAAAATCTGAAAACATTCTGGGCCTCATTCTCCACTGCCTTGTACCCTGCACAGTTATTTACACTAGTGCAAAATGAGTGTGTAATGTTACCATTCTGAATGTCTATCAGCTTAAAACTGCTTTGCACAGGTGGAAATGATGACACGGGACAAAATACTGAAGAATAAGGTTCTGTGTAAAGAAAGAATTCTGCCTATGTGTTATTTCCCCACCCCCCCACCCCCTTTGCTTTTCTTCTCTCCTCCGAAACCCAGGCCTCTTTGGCATCCCCCGCAAAATGAGCAACCTTGTATCACCAATCACTTGAAAATCTTAGCTTTGATTTTTCCTTAATTATTTTTCCATAAAATTGTAATTCTTCTAAAAAAAAATGTTGATTGCACTTAACTTTGTCTCTGTTGATGCTCTGTCAGTTTAATTGCATGGAATTGGTTTTGAATTCATTTTCAAGTGGCACTTTCCCCTTTTCATGTTTAAAAGGTCACTTCTTCATTTCGGTTTTATTTTTCTCTCACATCTCTGTGAACAATCTCTTCTGCTTCAGTCAGGCTCGTAGTAACAAGGAATGAGCCAAGATATATTTGTCTTAGGCCAGGCAAACAGGGACCCATGTGGCCTACCTTTAGACTGGGGCAGGATAAAAGGCCAACACGGCCTCCTCACGGTTTGGTGACATCTCCACTAATCCTCCCTTCGTTTGGAAACGATTACAAAAGTCACCTGAAAGTGTCTACTGAGGAAGTTTTCTAGAAGAGTTAGGTGGTCCAACATGCTGCTCTCACACTGGTTGAAATTGATAGTAGCTCCACTGGTTTCCATGGAGTTACTCAACATTTACAATTGTGTAGGTAAGTGCAGAGTTTGGCCCTTTGTGTTCAGAATCCAGAGAGACAATAGTTTGTGCATGGCCCAGAGCAAAGCAAGTTTTTTTATGCGAGTAGATGTTTAAAAGTAATTTTGTTAATGAAGTGCAATGCACAGGTGTATTTGTGCGACTTAACACATTCATTTATATACTGTGCTCCAAGGGTTATATATTCATTTCTGCATAGATAGACAACACGAGGTCTATACACTGATTATATTACACCTAAGCCCTCTTTTAAAATCTTTACTGGTGCATAGATCTTGTCCTAGTGCTCTGCACAGGGGTGAATTTCACCTTCTATGAATAAAGTGCTGGTGAGAAAATTGGCAAGTGCAGATTATAGTGGACAACATTCAGTTGTGGAGCAGAGCAAGAGGGAAAAATGAATATTGCTTATAAATTAGATTCTTGGCAATGGCATAAACTGGCTTTGGTCAGGTGACCCTGTTTAAGAAAAACCTGAGTACATACTGCAATATAAGGGCATGATACATTGTTCCACATGTATGTAGGACTCCCAGGGAAGCTCCTGACTGGAAACTGATGGCAGGCTGAGGGTTTAAAGATTGTCTTTAAGGATTGTCTTGAGGGTTTAAAGATTTTATAGATTAACACATATATGCAAGAATAACTGTACAGGAAACTTTCCCCTCTAACCTGAATCAAAATGTCATTATTCCATTTCTTTATGTATTATTAACCATATATAAAGAACAACTCTAGGCGAGGTTGTGAAAAGCCTTTGTCTGCAATGCTACTAGTATACTAAACATACCCAGCTAAACCTCTCTTTTTTAGCAGACACAATCAATACTTTCACCTAGATGTGACCATGTCAGAGAAACATATATGAATTAAAAACAGCTGACTGACTCAATCCAGATAAGAGATAATACACAACGAGAGAGAGGAGACCTCTGAGGAGCTGGGTGGAACAATGTCCTCATCCTCCACTTTCCAGTCACCAAGGTAACGTGGAAGTCCTGAGGTTCTCTTGGACTCAACATTGCTCCTGGATACTCATATAGCAACAATGAAGAGAAATGCCTTCTTTCAAATTCAGCTACTCAGAAGTGTGTGCTCATTCCTCTCAGACAGAGACCCAGCCATTGATCCGGGCTTTTGTCACTTCCAGGTTCGATGCAGCACATCCTATCCTTGGCTAACTATTGAGGTTCACGTGGGAAACCTCCACTGAGTGCAACACATAGGAGCCCACCTTTTAATAATAATTTTTAAAAAAGCACATCACACCGTGCTCCAATAACTTCCCCATTACATTTCAGATCCACTTCAAGGTCCTGCCCCTACAGTTGCCTTAGACCCTTACCTAAGACTCAGCTCATGATCTCCATCCCGGACACAGCTCTACTTTATGATGACAAAAGCTGAAAGATCCTATGGTGAACTTTTGCAAGCAAGGGGCAGTGCAACTCTTTACCGTTAGAGAGGATGACTAGCTCAAACCTGGCCAATTTTAGAGCACAATGTAAGAACCATCATTTTGTCCTCTCAGAAACAATGGTGGAAGAATGACTAGGCAACATCTTTCATTGGGGAAGATGCAAAATATTAACTAACAACGGTGGACACTTTATGGACACAACTACTGCAACTGTAAATTTTGTAACTCGCATCTAGATACCATGATGATGAGTTCATTAGAAATGCAAAGATAAGGAAAATAAGATATTCTGATAACTACAGGTATCAAAATCTGACCATACTTTGACAATATAACAACTCTGAATAGAGAGAATAAAAGCTATAATCAAATCCTTCAGCCACAGTTTTCACAGCAAAAAGATTTTTAAGGTAAAATGAATTTTAAAAACCCAACATGTTAACTAGAGTTAATTGAAAATTTTCATCTATTTTCATTTTCATTTGATGAACAAGTGTTTTTTTTAACTATACCAAAGTTTTTGTGAGAACATTCATTTCCCCCCTTTTCCTTCTTGCCACTAGAAGCAGAAAAACGGGTGGGGAGAGGAAAGAGTGGAAAAAAGGGGTGGGGGGGGGAGATGAAGAGGAAAAAAGAAAAACCTTGACATTTTTGTTGCAAAGTGGCCTTAGCAGACCAGAGATCATAGCCACAAGTGCTTAAGTAAACTCTTCAGAGGGATTCCTTGTTTTTTTGTCTTTTGTTTATAGGATAACATGCTACTCCAGGGGTGCCGGATTTCTTGCTAGCAACTGGCCACCCTGTCATTCACTAGTCTGGTAATACCCATATCAAATTCACTGTCATTGGTGCTGGACCAAGGAATCTGTGTGGGACAAAAAAAATACTCTCTCAGTACTGACTGGAGTGTGTGTGTGTTGCTGCCTTTTAGTAGCTGGCCCAAGGACAGGATTTCGACACTCCTAGTTTTTGAAGTAGAAGGACGAGGCTCTAGCCTGAGCTCCCCAGATGTGTATGTATTTAGTAACTCTGTCTTCAGCACAGGGATTCATTACAACTGGTTTGATTCTAGAGGGTTCAAATTTTGTATCATATCAGGAGCTCATTGCAGGACTGGGGCCTAATGTATAAAGGAAAATGAATCTGATGACTACAGTCTAGCCCAGTGGTAGGCAACATGCGGCCCGTCAGGGTAATCCACTGGCAGGCCATGAGACAGTTGTTTACATTGACTGTCGGTAGGCACGGCCGCCCACAGCTCCCATTGGCCTTGGTTCTCTGTTCCCAGCCACTGGGAGCTGAGGGAGGCCATGCCTGCAGACAGTCAATGTAAACCACTGGGCTAGCCCCGATAGACATCTAGACTTACAGTAAAACAACTCTATTCAGTTTGGCATAATTGGTGAGCCCTACTCATGAGAGGTTCCAGATTGGAATAGCAGCAATGTGGCAGGTCAGGACTGAGGGGCCTCAGAGGAATGCTGCAGAAAAGCTTGCACAGCAGCTGTTTGTGGTCCAGAAGTTCGAGTACAGGAGTGAGTGCCAGGAACCCCCAAGTTCTAATCTCAGCTCTGACAGTAATTCCCTCTGTGACTCTGTTATTTAACTTTATCTGTAAAACTACGAATACACGTCTTTCCCCAGAATATTGTCAGGATTCATTCATGGCTGTAAAGTGGTGTGAAGATTAAAAGCACCATGTAAAACACATTGTGTTCTTATAACTAGAACTTTCAAACTAAATATAAAAATAAGTAGGAACAACCTTGACTTTGGTATTCTATAATTCCCCAACCAAAAACATATAACTATTCTTGTCCTGGAAGTTGTTAGGTTTGGTTATAGTTTGGTAAAATTATCAGATACTTTAGGCAGAAAGATTCATATGCAACTGTGCCCCTAGTTCATACATGCAATTACAGTCAGATGCACAAATGAGGTAACTCCATTAACAAAAAGAAAAGGAGGACTTGTGGCACCTTAGAGACTAACCGATTTATTTGAGCATAAGCTTTCGTGAGCTACAGCTCACTTAACAAAGGATCAATTGTGCACAGTTGTGTGCAATCTAAGTAATGGCATGTGCACACATCCGAACATCTAAATTGTCTGAAGACCTGCTCCTAGACGGCAACATTTAATGTGGCATGAAAAGATGGAGACTGAGAACATATTTAGATTGTGTAGTAATAGAGCGTAATTTTTTTCATCACAGTGTAAACAAGCTTAAGATGTCCAATATATGAAATGTCTTTTGGATATAACTGACTTCATTACATTAAAAAACAGACAGATGTAACCAGTGAATTCATAATCATAAGACTTTTTTTGACTTCTCTCCAGAGCATGTAGTACCCTGGAAAAGAATGCAAACTGCAAATTAAGACTTCAGTTACGTTCAGCAACCTGACAGACTGGCCCAAGAAATACTGCTATGTCTAGCAGATTGGAAGAGTGATGTGTTCATTGCACAGAGGTGTGAAGGATCCAGCCCACCCCAGCTCATCTCACAGAGCACAGCTGGTGAACTGTACACAAAGGGGGAAGCAAGTGGGAGGGGGAAGAAGGGGCCTGAGGTAAACTAGGAGACATCTTTGCCTTCCATCATCCCCTCCCACCCCTTCCTTCCAAGCAGTTTTCATTGCCACATCACCAGAAAAGGATTTTCAACCCATGGAGCATTCTGGGAAGTGTTGGATCAATTTGCGAAAAAATATATAAAGGGATCCAGGAGCACAAGTGAGCTTTCTCAGTGAGGTTGGGCGTCCATCACTCACCCTTGAACACAGTCATTGCAACACAAGACCATTGGAAAGCTTTCATTTGTGCTGAAGATATTACTCATAATGATGATATTAAACAATTAGACACGTACATCATAAGCAAAATGCGGTGTCCTCTGGGGCTGCAGCCAACTGGCATACAGGACACACTGCGCAACAGCGGGTGGGAAGAGAAAATGTTGTACTGACACACTAGGGAAAATACTGTTGACAGTCTCTTTTTTTTAAATCAGCTGCTCCCCTCAGAAAATGCTTCTTCCAACCACCTGCCCTCCTCCTCCATGTATAGACCCTCAGACTTCCCCATCTGCTCCATTCTCCACAGAAGCTGTGTGTGAAAGGCAGAAGACAAAGGATAGAGTCAGGGAGGTGATCCTCCCAGCTGTAGGGGCACCTCATTCTTACACAGTGCTTTTTGTTGTTGTTGTTTAAAAGCAACTTTAGGAACTTTAATTAAGTATGGTTAATTAAATCTTACAACACCCTATAAGATACATTATCATTCCCATTTTACAGGCATGGTCAGTGAGACAGTAGTAACTTCACTCTCACACGGCCATGAAATGAAACAACAATCCCAAGCCAGTTTCCTGCTGACAGGGAAGGAAGAGTGAGATATATTCATTCCTATTCTTTGCTTTTGGGAGGTGCTCTGGGATGGACACTATGTCCTTCCAGTTTCTTATATTTGTGCCCACTGCCAGAGAGTGGGTCAGATTCTCAAATACAGTCTGGCCCCTTTGTGCTACTTGGTATCTTGGTGGGAGGGGGACCCTCAACGGATGTAAAGCCAGTGAAGCCAATGTTTCAGCCAGCCTCATTCCCCCCCAACCCAGGCGCAGGATGCATACTGCAGAAAGAGCTAAGAAGGGGCAGAGGAGAAAGCTCCTAATGAAACATAGGCCATGTGGCCTAAGTAGAACAGCCCCCTAGAGCAGCTCCCACCTGGACCATTGCTGGCGCAGACTGGGCCACGGAATCTGGGAATCAGTTATGGCTGCCTCCCAGCAGCTCCCCCCACCACTCTCTTACACCAAATGGAGTTTGGACACAGGGGAGCATCAGTCCTAGACAGAGCAAGAATTATGTCATTAAAGTAGCATTATTTGAAAGCACAAATTTCTTAAATATGAAAGTGTTACGTACCATTTTCAGCTGCCCACATCGGTTGCTCAGAAGGACATTGGCTGACTGTGCTACACTGGTTCTCACAACAGGATGCGAAGGAAAAGACTTAGCTGCAACCACTGTAAAGTAACATCAAAACCTCAGTAATAATGCTCTGGGTTGAGTTAAAAAAACCCATTGAAATAGCTAGGTGTAAACTCATGCTTCAATTAACATGACTAAGGAAAAGCCCTCACCTAAGACAAAAAGAGCACCAGAGAGCTTTTGCTGAGTATTGTTTTGGTTAGGGGTATAGAGATATTATATATATATCTATATCTATCTGTGTGGAAAGCCAGAACAGACAAAAACAAAAACTGGGAATAACAGAGGGAGGGAGCGAGCAGCTGAAAGCATGCTGTCTGACTTTGGAAAAAACCATAGGGAAAAGGTTTTGGGGTTAGGTGTGCAGGCTGAAATGAGTGGGTTCTTGGTGCTATGAGTAAAGGAAACTATTTCCTGCTATTTAAGTCGTTCAGAGAGACACTGAACTTTGTACATTCTTTGTAGATAAACAAAACTGCATCAAAGAAATATGCAAATATCACCAATTTCTCCCCTTAACTGGAACAGCCTGCTAGTCCTAGAATTTTTAACTAGCCACTCTGGTCAACAGGGATAACAGTAATAAGAATTTCTCCCTGTGTTATAAATAATGTTGCCACTCTCAACTAGAATGTGATTTTTTATTGTATCGACTCAATATAATCCTCCTATTTGCTCGAGTCTTGAGGATTCACTCTTTCCACTGTGACTTCAAGAGCTTGCAACTCCAATTCTAGCCTTAAAGCATGTTTATGGCAAACATAATTTCCCCAATCTTACCAGAGTAAAGGGCCAAATCACCCCCTTCTGTGGAAAAACTCACCAAAGGGAACAAAACCCTCATAAAATAGCAAAAATGCTATTTTGACACATTGAAAACCAAGCTGGGTGAACTCAGTGAAAGATGAGTGGGAGAAAAGAGAAACCAGCATCCACGTGGAAAAGGCAAGGCCTGGGGTTTGACCTTGGAAGCATGCTCCACCCAAAATTCCACGGGGAATCCTGCCTCCAATTTCATGCAGCACATGGCCTGCTGTGTGTTCTCCTGGGGACACCTTAAAAATGGCAGCATGGTTAGTTCAGTGGCTGTATTATCTGATCTCCTGGTCTGTGGCTGCATAGTATTACCCATCCCTCCCACTAGAGGGTCCTAACAATGCTGCAAGATCAGTTCTACTGGGTTGTCCATTTACAAGTGAGGGTTTCACAGGGGAGCAGCCACGTAGAACATGGTCTCACAAAGGTAAGCGAAAACTAATGCATCTTCCCTGTCTATGGATTAATACCATGCAAACCCATGATATTTTACACATTTTCCAGAACCATAAATGAATCCCTAGCTCTTGATACAATGGTCACGTACCAAAATCAGAGTCCAAGTTCACGAAAAGATTAATGAACTTCAGCCAACACACAGGGGTGATAGCTCAGTGGTTTGAGCATTGGCCTGCTAAACCCAGGGTTGTGAGTTCAGTCCTTGAGGGGATTCAGATCCATTTAGGGATCTGGAGCAAAAATTGGGGATTGGTCCTCCTTCGAGCAGGGGGTTGGACTAGATGACCTCCTGAGGTCCCTTCCAACCCTGATATTCTCTGATTCTCTATGACAAGCTTGCCTTGCATTTTGAGTTTGTAATTAAACCTGACCTCAAGTACATTTCACCTATGCTTGGTCTTCATTTATGAATATTTCTACTCGCTTCTAGCTAATGTCATTCTAACACATTGGGATGTGGCATTTATTCTCTTCAAATTGAAAAATATTCCATTTATTTTAAAGAAAAATGTGCTATAGTCTTAGTCTCTAACACTCAAACAAACTGCAACAGTGAGGCAAGTCACCCAGGGAAACCCTGCTCCAATTTAAATAGCCACATATTAGTGACAGATTAAAACTTTTGTTAGAAAATATATAAGATTATAAAACACAAACACAACCATGTCAGTTCATGTGTGTGTAAAAATGGTATTATAACCATGAATAGCAAAAGAAAAAAATGTATGAACTGACAATTGCCCATGGTAAAAAAATACAGTCGGGGTCTAATGGTCAAGTAAATAACTTTTCAATATTCACTTTTTCTTTTCACTCTCCTTGGGCAATAGAATTAAACCTCAGATTCACTTTTAATTCTAATCACTTTCTCTTTCTTTCAGTTTAAAGAGGTTTTAATACGTAAAATAAAAACCAAACAAACGTATGTCTGAGTATTGTAGATGTACGCACACAAACATAAAACATATCGGTATATGTAAAATGTTATATAATATAGATGCTTTCTTGTTCTCACAAACAACACAAATCTGTTGCATCCTGATTCATGGCAACTGCAGGAGAATATTTAAATAAAACTTTATAAATGAAATTTAAGACATATTCAAGAGAGTATTTTTATTTATTGGTCTCATTTTCAACGTCCGTTGCACATCTGCACCCCAAGTTTGCATGCACAATCATAAAGATTGATAGTCATTTGCCTAGGTTATGTTCATATTTGTGTGGGCTCAATTGCTATAGATTTTATATACATAAGCAGAATACAAAAATGTACCTGAACATACAAAACTTAAAAATCTAAACTGAGTAACATTAGTGCATTCCCTCAATTGTGTTTAGATGCTAAAAGATTAAGGTGGAAGAAACAGTTGGTTCTCAAGCATAAATTACCCTGTTGGGCGTTCACTGCTGTAGTTTTGTTTTCTGTAAAAATGGGATTAAATAAAGTGAAAACCTATTTATATTGTGCTTGATTCAATGCCCACTGCAGTCTATAGGAGTCTTTCCACTAACTTCAGTGGGCTTTGGATCAGACATATGATTGTGCTCATGAGTCAGATTCTCAAAGGTTCAGTAAGAAAATGGTTGTGACAGGGATAAAAGTGATTCAAGTATAGAGTTTTCATACTCTTTGGTACCACACTTTTAGACTAGACAGACATAGTTATTTATTACATTTACTATTTGTTATTTTTATTATAGTAGCACTCAGAGGTCCCAATAAATCAGATCCCCATTGTGCCACAAAGTAAGATTCATTCCAGATCCTCTGCTGGTATAGACTGATGAAGCTCCCTTGAAATCAATGCATCTACACTGATTTACATCAGCTGATGATCTCTCTCTCTCTCTCTGACTCTCTGAGGCCAAATCCTACAAACACTTAGGTATGTGTGTAACTTTATTCATGGGAGCAGTCTCATTTAGTTCAGTGGTATTACTGACATGAGTAAATTTATCCATGTGCATGTTTGCAGGATCGAGGCCTGAATTAAGACATGATGTGACAAATGGATGCAAAACAAATGGAGGGAGTGAAGGAGGACGAGCAAGGGTAACAATGAGAGAAACACATGGTTATATAGACTACCTATGAGCACAACTTGTTTGCAGTGTTGTTATAGCCGTGTTGGTCCCAGGATATTAGAGAGACAAGGTTGGTGAATGTCTTTTATTGGACCAACTTCTGTTAGTGAAAGAGATGAGCTTTTGAGCTACACTGCGCTCTTCTTCAGGTGTGGGAAAAGTCACAGCTAAAAGCAGGTTTCAATTTTTTTTAAAGAAAGGCTATAATTGTGTGAATTATATTAATGATCACAATAATCTTATATTGACTAATTATTTCCTCATTTTCCTCCCTCAAACACAAATGATTATGAATGCAATACAATATTAAAATTAGTGTTAATCCTAAAACCATCTTTTTCAAAATATGTTTTAGGCTGTTTAGGGATTCCATTTACAAAATAACATTAAGACTTCCATCCGCACACACTAGCATTAGTGTTTCTTGTTCCTTACAATTACTAAAAACATGTTTCTTTATGAATTTTTTTGATTTTATTTTAAATTTAAATTTCTTTTTCCTTTTCTTCTTTCTAAATCCAAGATTTTTGTTATGTTACAAACATGAGAAAAGTGATATATAGTATTGATTTGAAGGGGTGAAATTTTACAACTTAGCCAGATTCTTCGCTGGAATAAATCAGCATTGTTCCATTGACTTCAATGGAGCTCTACTGGCTTACACCAATTGTGAATCGAGTCTCTTGTTTTGATGTCTTGTTAAAATCAGATTAAAAAAATAAAAAAATAAGCTCTTAAAAGTATTCAGAAGAGACAAAGTGTGTAAGAAACCCAACTTTTTGATTTTATAGCCTGAAGTTTTTCTTTGAGCCGTGAACCGTGAGTGCCCTCTAGGATCAGTGTCCAAAAGTCTTCATAATCTTGCTGGTTCTTTAAGATTCCATGTCTAGTTAACTCATTCTGCAATCCTATAATCTTTAAAAAAGAGGAAAAAAGTGAATACAGAACTTACTATTCTGAATTCTTATGTGCAACAAAGCCAAATATAAAATTATCAAATAATGGGCCAACTCCTGTACTGGTTGATGCAGTGCATATGAGCAGAGAAGCCTTCTGATGTGCCCTTTACATTGGAGAAGCTGCTAGTGTGGACAGAATTCCTCAGTGATCCACTGGGATATAAAACTACAGTGGGACAGATCTTACTGCTCCACTAAGAAAGGCCAAAGCCCGCTTCCTCCCCCTGCATCATAGCGTATGTGCTAGCTCAGTGGTTTTCAACCTGTGGGGTCCGCAGACTATGTGTAAGATTTCTAAAGGGGTCCGACCTCCATTTGAAAGTTTTTAGAGGTTCACAACTGAAAAATGGTTGAAAACCTCTATGCTAGCTAATGGTGATGAGGTCTAGACACAGTCCATTTTATTTTTTCAGATTATGTCCCCTTGGAGTTGTGCTGAATGGGCTGTTGCATTAGGTAAGAGTACATTCCATCAGAGAAGCGTACACTGTACAGGTATCCTGCCTAGCTGCTTGTACAGGGGAAGTGGTTCTTTGTATCTTCTATCCCCACCCATACCCCATCACTGTAGAACAAGGGGTTAAACCCTGGAACTTTAAATCTAAATCCTGTTCCTTTAATACTGGAGAAACTTCCTGGAAATCACACCAATTTAAAGATTCAGTGTCCAATAAAGATTCTCTCCAAATGGCACAGTTAGCATGTGATGATGCCATGAAGATCCTTCAACTGTAAAGTGTAGGCACATTTGTATTTTATGTCATTATAATCAATATGCAAGTGGCAAATGTATGAAATGGAGTTGAAATAGACTTGAGTGGAGATCCTGGAATTTAATTTATTTTCTCTCTCTGGGATTTATAAAAAAAAACACCTCAGGAGCCCACCAGCTATGCCATTGTTCACACCCTAATTCAGCTCTTCTCAAACCAGTTCAAACAATCACTTTCTGTTTAAAAATAGATGTCAGTATTAAGCACTGGGAGGTGTGGACGGATGACTTCAGTTGCTCCCCCCCCCCCCCCAAGCAGAGGGCATAAGACGAAAATTTGCATATATCTAAAATAAATGAATAAAATGACGAAAAATAAAATCACAGGGCTTCAATTCCTTTTTCAATCGTTCAATCTCAACAGAAAATACTCTTTGCATTTTCACATGTAGCTTCATGTTATTTTCCTCAGTCAGTCAGTCAGCAAAAGAGCTACACTAAACCAATTTGCCATCCATTCTGGCTGTCACATGGGAAAGCACTGGCCACAAATAAATCAAGGATCACAAGGACAAAATGCATAACATTACATGGAAATCTAACCCCCTTCCAATCAATTTGCTCCATATCACAGAACATTGACACCTTGACTGAAATAAACAAAACGTTAAGAAATCTAACATATCACCACTGCATAGATGGCTTCCAAACTTAATTTTATCACTAAGAAATTGATCCAATCCCCTGTGGCTATACACTGTTTCCCCATATAAAAATATATATACATATACTAAAGTGAAAAATCTGCATTTGAGAAAGAACTTCTAGATATGCAGATTAAGGGTTGGTTCCTAAAGAGAGTCATAGATAAGATGCATTTTCTCAAGGGTCTGTGAGTTGCTGTTTAGGGTCCATTTGTAATTCAAAAAAAAAAAAAATCATTGTAGGAAGAGCAGATGACTCGGGAGAATGAGACTGGGATCTTTTCACTAGTTCTAATTCTACCCCAAGTCAATTGTGACTAAAATCAGTTACTCTTCATCAGCTGTTCTGTGGCCTCTTTTAAATTAGTAACAAGAAAAGGAGTACTTGTGGCACCTTAGAGACTAACCAACTTATTTGTTAGTAGTTTCAATCCTTTTCCTAGTGTGTAAGGGTCCATGTTACAGCTGGCACTATCCAGCACTCTTATGGGTGGTCTCAACGGGGAGGCTAAGGACTGAATGGGAATGGGGTTTGAAATATTTTGTCTTCTGCTGATCAAGTCTCCTTGGGTCAAGAGTGAAGGTATATTTGTGCGCAGTGTGGGAAAGCCCAAATTTCTGCAATCTGTACCTGCTCAGTTGATAATCAGAGGTTTTCAGTGTGCAAGGTTTTCAGCCTGGCACCTTTCAGAAGCATTAAACAGAGATTTATGGGTGATGGTGGAAATTGTAGGCAAATGGCATTCTTAGAAAAAAAAATAGAGAAAATATTATGCATTCATTTAATATATCTAAACAGAGGTTTAGATTAGAAACAAGTGCTCCAAATCCTTAAAAAAACAATATTCATAACGTTTGCTAAAACAATTCAGAAGCAATACTGAGAGCAAATCGAACTCTTGCAGCATACCAGGTAATTACTGGACTGTGGAATAGACTTGAGGTACTTAGCATCGTGAGACAATTTGCAGTAGGGCACTTGATGTCCAGGGATACACTTAAAAGAAAGATAAAGTTTTGGTCAGTATTTTTTTTCCAGTAGCTGGGAAACAAAGCACAAAACAAATGACAAGTAAACACTCAGCCACAGGAAGCCATTAACAACAGTGGGCACCAATTAGGACCCAGCAGGTATTCCTAACACCGCCTGGTGCTCTAGCTCCGCCTCAAATGCTTTGACATAACACTCACAAACTTAGGCTTAGGAAACAACAGGCTGTTTCATTTACTCAGCAATTTGTAGCCACATATTCCTGCTGATAGGCCCATAAACCTGTTTGTAGTCTTCTTCTGTTTCCCTTCAAGTTTGTGTCATTAGAAACTGCAATTACTGTCTGCCCAAAGGAGCATACTTTTGAGGACATAAAATAAAATGAAGATACTGTGATCCCCTCTTTCTTTCTCTTGTCTCCTATTTACATCCTCTCTTCTGCTGAGAAATGTAAAATCCAATGGCTGATTTAAGGAAAATCTATTAATGAAGAATATTTTTGCTAGTTTCCTCTTCTCTCCACATGGACTTTGTTTTAAAAACAAAAAACAAAGCAGAATTTTCAAAAAGCACAACTTTTTTTTAAAAAGGGGAAGTAAATGATTATTCTCAAAATTAAGCCATGGCCTTAATTACAAAGCATTTGCACAACAAAACAAAATACACCTTTTCCCCCCGCAATCACAACCAAAAAAACGATCAGTAAAGTAGATGTAATTATAAAATGTTTGCATTAATTATAAAGATATTTTGCATTTCTATAGCATCTTCCATCCAAGAAACTCCAAAGAACCATCCAATCCCTTGAAAAACATTTATGAATTAAGCCTCACACAATGCCCCTGTGATAGAGGTAAATAAGATTACCGAAAATATAAGATGTAATCAATTTTTACTCTTGGGTCACAAGTCTTCAAAATAAGACCTCATCTTCACTGCTTTTAAAAATATGTATTTTTTTTTTTTACCTTGGAACAGCTAATGTGTGTGAATTATCCTGAGGCAAAAACACTGTGAAGACCAGGAACTTTAGTTTTACCATAAGGTAATCTCATGGAGGTAACCCCTGGAGGGGGTATAGCACTGTGTACTTTGCCTCATTTACCTGATGGTAAAACTCAAGTGCCTGGTCTTCAGTGTGTTTTCACCTCAGGATAGCTTGTGCATGCTAGTTACCCCAAGGTTAAAAACAAAACAAAAAATACCCCTTTCACACACACCCCCCAGACTATTTTTTTTAAAGCAGGAAAGACAAGGCTTAAGAGAGACTGGGAACTGCCAAAGCTATTGTGTCTGATTCTGTCCTAAATTGTGCCAAGAATCAAGAGGGACTCTCTGGGAATTACACTATTGCAAAACCAGTGAGAGATCAGAATCCAGCTGAGTTTTGAGGACTCTTCCTAGCATGCATCATGGTATATTCTGACCCCGTGAAGTAGGTGAAACAACCTACTGATGCCACTTTGTTGTCCTTTTTTTTTTTCACCACTCGCTGACAGTAAGTTAATAAACACATCATCATCAATTAAAGTCACATAATTTCTTGATGCTCTCTTCATAACTTAGTTAATTCATCTAGACTTCATTAACAGGCCAAAAAAAAAAATAAAAAGGAACATAAGTGGAATAAAGAGGTGACTACAGTCTGAAATAATTTTGAACTCCCCAAGTCATTCAGATCCTATGATGCCTTAGGATAGGATTCTGTCTTTGTCTTTAGTTTCCTGCATTTTTTTCCTCTCTTTTTCAGGAAATCGAATCTGCAATAATCAACAGATTAGCAAGTCAGCTTCCAACACTGCCTCACATTAAACCACCTGTCCAAGTTCCTTGTGGCATTTCTAGCCAGCTACTCACTTCAGGGAGCCCATTGCCAGTTTTTATGAAAGTTTGCAACTCTAGCCTCTCAGAGCTCTATAGGTACAGTCCCCCTACCTGATGGCTGCAGGAGGCTTGGAACCAAAAAGCCCCAGTAAAATGTGACTAGCAGCAACAGTGGGGACAAGTCTGCAACAGAGCTTCACGGTTTCATGTAAAATGGATTTGGAAAGAACATCTAGATGCCTTGGGTCTTACAGTGCAACCAGCATAAATGGATACATAGTATACAGATGCTCTTCAAGCTTCCCACCACTTGGCCACCCGAGAAGGATAAATCACTCAATACCTCAGAATCCCAGTTCGTGCTGATGGCTCACTGTGTCCGATGACTACTTGATGGAATGTAGCCGGCAGGCTTCCAAGCACTGATGTAATGTAAGAGGGCCCATGCATCGTTGAGGTGCTACTTCTCTGCATGTTGGGCATTAGTGAGGTGTTGACACCACTGCACTGCAGGTCAGCACCTTAGGAAGGCCTTGCTGCCACAGGTGCAAAGAGAGACAACAGAAGGAACATGGGCACTAAATTGTCAGAGCCTCAGTGGTGTACCAAGAAGGCCTCGCTCCTTTGCCTCCCGGTGCACCTAAGCACAGAGCCGGGAGAGTCTTTGCAGCTGCCAAGGCTCCTAGTGAATAAAAGAGTTCCTTCCAGCACATCAGGGAGCTGCACTGAGGAGCCTTTGTGGTGCCCAGACTGACACATGGAAGCAGAGGAATTCAGTAGCTGGAATTTGAGTTACTGACCCCCTCCAGGCATTGAAATGGTACTGTCACTTGGAAACACAGGCAGATGCTTTGCAGGTGGGGAAATTGAGGACGGAGAAATTGAAGTAATTTGTCCACAGTCAGAGAGAACTCCTATAGCAGGGCAAGAAATAGAACCCAGAGCTCTTGATACCTGGCTCTGTACCTAACCACAAGCACAATCATCCTCCCTTACTTTATATCCACCTTTGCCCAAGGCTCTGCAGGCACTTCAGCAACTAGATCTTGTAGGCACTACAGTAACCACTCGCACACCTGGTTCAGTGAAATGATATGTTATCAGGGCTGGGAGGAAAGAGAAAGACTGCAGATACCCTCGGTACAGAGTCTTGGGCAAAGCTATAATATAGGGTGACCAGATAGCAAGTATGAAAAATCAGGATGGGGGTGGGGTAATAGGTGCTTATGTAAGACAAAGCTCCGAATATCGGGACTGTCCCTATAAAAATTGGGACATCTGGTCACCCGACTATAGTATGACTTTATGCAAGCGTGTTTTCCTTCTTAGGACTACTTACTCCTCTTCCAGTTGTCTTAAATAAGCCCTGTGTAAAACCCTCTGATGTCCGTTTTACAAACTGCAGTGAAATCTAGCAGCAAGAAAAAAAGCCTCATTGCATGCATGCTTCCTTGTTGTGCACAAATATTTCAGCTCTGTCTTGATATTCTCAAAAAGGATTTTTGGGTTGCACCATATAACCGACAGCTGGGGATGCAGTCTTACTTCACCGCACAGGGATTTATGTACACAACTCCTGTTAACACAGTGTCTGCGCGTGCACATGTGCACCCACAGAACTCACAGAACTGTGGGACTGGAAGGGACCTCTAGACATCATCTAGTATAGCCCCCTGCACTGAAGCAGGATTAAATACACTATAATTATTATAGCTGTTTGGTGCAGGATACATCAAACCTCTAAGGTGCCCGCAGCGTTCCAGGTGTACCGCAAACTGGAGGGAAGAACTGTTGTAGGCACTTCAGCAACTAGATCTTGTAGGCACTACAGTAACCACTCGCACACCTGGTTCAGTGAAATGATATGTTATCAGGGCTGGGAGGAAAGAGAAAGATTGCAGATACCCTCGGTACAGAGTCTTAAACAATTAAAGTTCAAGTGAGCCATAGGGGTTCTTGTTTGGGTCCCTGGGGCAGCCCAGTCAAGAATCAGGGCTCTTCAGGTCTAGTGCCAGGTGTGCCCTCTCTTATCCAGTCACTATCCCACCAAATAGGACCTTGCAGGTTTCCAGGCCAGGCTTCAGGTGTCTCATTGGGACCCCAGTGCACCATCATTCACAACACTACCTAGACCTTCACTGATGGGGATTCCTTAGGTAACATATCCCAGCACCCAACTATCCCTATAGTTGGAAAGTATTTCCGAATATTTAATCTAAACCTCCTTTGCTTCAAATTAAGACAATTACTTCTTGTCCTGCAGGTTAGATCTTTTATGCAGTGAAAGACACTTCTGAAAATCCCAGCCTATATACTGTTATATAAAGTAGAAGACTATAAGGAATTAAATGCACACACAATGCAAATGCACAGACATACACACACATACTTATGAGATATTTTCTTTATATTCATGAAGGAATTCAAAATTTAAATTCCTCACCGAAGAGAGATGTACAGTCTCAACTATACCATCCGTTATACCTTTGTTTGACTCCTCTTAACTGCTATAATTTTTTCTTCTAACCCCTCTTTTGTTTGCTACCTCATTTCATCTGACATTATACTATCAATTTACTATATTACACGGATGGTTTTTCTCTTTAGTTCTCCTTATTTTCAGTGCTGCAAGCTTTTTGGTTAGATTTAGTTTATAACAATATATTTATTATACAATATGTCCCTAGCGAAAAAATAAATTAACAATTGCCTCATTGTTTGGAATAATGAATTCAACAATACTTCACCTTTGTTGTTAAAGCAGCAAGAGTTATTTCTCCCTCCCCATGTCTATGAAGCAAATGTAAGAAAATCCTCCCACAAAAACATAATCCAGAACAAACAAAAAAAACCCAAACCTTTGGGAAACTAAAAATCTTCTACCTCTTTAAATGCAGAAACTGTTTTATGCCACTATTACTTACATTAGTGTGTGATGTTTAAAATTAATACTCATTTTGGGTCCAATCCTGCCATTCTTACTCAGACAAAACTCCCACTGCAGTCAGCAGGAGGGTTAAGGATTCCAGGGCTGTGCCATTGATACACACAATCTATATAATAATATTGAACATTCAGAACTTCAATAAAAAGCAAGCAGAGCGCTCAATCCTTCATAAACCAAACGTATGACATCACCTGTTGAATACGTGACTATGACCCAAAATGAAGTACACACACCCAAAACCAGATTGAGAAAGGGACAATAATGAGGGTTTTTTTTGTTTTTTTTTTTTCTTCTATAGACTTCCATTATCTTTTGATTCAGGACTTTCACTTCTGATGTTAATTATTTGCAAGCAGGAAAAAATACAGAGGTGACACCAGGTTAGCATCAGATGAAATTAGATGTGGATCTGAAATCAGATGTGCCTTGTAAATATTTACCTTTGAGAGGAATGGAAGAAAGAAAGATGTAAACTTAAGACCCAGCCTTCAATCATGTTTCTGTGCCTAGGTGAGGCAGTTTATGTTATACAGACGCTCCCCGGGTTACGCAAGACCCGACTTAAGCAAATCTGCACTTACAGAAAAAGTTCCATAAAGCTAGAAATAGGAGGTTTGGGTTTGGGGGGTTTTTTTTGGCATAACGGTTGGGTACATGTTTCCAACTTACACAGAATTGAGTTACGCAAGGCGTTCTAGAACGGAACGATTGTGTAAGTCGGGGAGAGTCTGTACCTACAATCACAGTGTTTTCATCCAAGGCAGAGTGGCTTAAATAATTAAAGGTATAAAGCCTCATTATCACACAGTACCCTACATATATGTGTCATTGGCACTTTAACCACATTTGTAGCCCCTGTCATGCCAATAGTTATTGAAATTCAAATTGTTAAGGACAGGAGCAAAAAGTCATAATTTACTCATCAATTCATCACAGCCTAACCCAGCCTTATCTTAGCTTTATGCTCCCCTCCAGTAATGTGAGCAGAGAGAAAGACTGGGCAGACCAGGCTGTAAAAGAGAGAAAGCGAGCGTGAGCACATGTGCAACAGTTCTGCAGCATGATTCCTAATGAACCTCGCTCATAGAAACCCACAGGATTGGGGATCTGAAGGCAAAGAGTGGCATACAAAGAGTAGAACCAAGCAGCAGCTACATTCTGTGCATGGTCACTTCCAGATCCCATGTATAACTTATGTAAAGTCACAAAAAGCCTTAAGGTCTTGGTTCACAAAAGCATTGAACCCATCAGTACAAAAGCACATGTTTAAATGATTTGCTGAATCAGGGCTTATCTTTGAAGGGTTCTCACTCTCTCGCTTGTACAGTACCAGCAGCACCAGGAGGTAGCCAATGGCCAAAACTGCTCCCTAAAAGCTATCTTGCGGGGGAGGGGCCACTTTGCAGATCATCATCAGGCTCGCCCTGAAAAGACTCTAGGATCTGTGAGGCTGAGAGCAAGCCCCCCCCTGCAGCCTCTCAAATTTGTGTCCACCAAGGGGAGCATTAGAAGGAAACTCCATGAGGATCTCTGCCCCCCTCCTACAGGTTTCTCCACAAGAGGGTAAGACATGGCCAAAGACGTGGCCCAAAGTTTGTGTATTAATTAATTTGTTTAAAATAAAAAGATACAGAGATTGCAGATGGACATTTTGAGCTGATCCTATGTTAATGCATTATATAAACTAATCACTGGATTGAAGGTCAAATACTGTTTCAATAGGCTGCTAACTATTTTTTCCATCAATATTATGGACTCAATAGATCATGCACTTAATATTGCCTCATGCACACAGTAGATGCTTTCAAAAGCATTGAAATTAGCACAGAGTGGGATGCACCTTATTCCACAGAACTACTGCCATCTATTGTGTCAACAAGTATTTAGGGAGTCCTTAATCTGCAAAGCACTGGCAAAATAATCTAACAAATGTGTTTCAAAGCATGTTTATGAAGCCTCTAATCCATTAATCAGTGGATGTGTGGATTAATTCCGCATACTAAGAATTCTTATGAAATTTCTGATGAAAAATAAAGTTCATTTGTAAGTGCAGAAAACCTGGACATTTAACAATTTTCTTAACTCTTCAAAAGGCACTAACTGCCTGAAAAAAATTCTTTAATACGAGAATTTTTTTTACATCCGATTAAAACTGTGGGGGTAGGGGGAGCTTAATTTTGGTTTTAAAATTCTTTGTTTGACTACAGCCACTATCTAAAATTTGTTTATTCTCCCTCCCAATAAAAACAACCAACAAACCACACACACACACACACACACACGGGCAAAAATTGGGGATTGGCCCTGCTTTGAGCAGGGGGTTGGACTAGATGACCTCCTGAGGTCCCTTCCAACCCTGATATTCTATGATTCACAGGCTATCCTTATGTGTGCTGAAGTTCAACTCAGAGAGCATTTCTAACACAACAGTATAACAGCGAACACAGGAGTTCATAACAGAAATGTTGAAATAATTTACACTAAAACATCTATGCAGATGTAGTCTCCTATAATTATTAGTATATTCTTATGCAGAAGATCTGTGTTTTCCATGAATTTTCATTCTCTGTTTGTTTTCATATTAACCTTATACATTTTGCAGTGCAGAAATATACCCATTTTAATAAATATTTAAGAAGCTATTCATTTTAAGAGTGGAAAAATTAACATAATGCCTATTTTTACAATTTGGGACCCCAACACGACAACATCTGAGAACATAAGAGTTGCATTGATCTCTCTAGGAGTGGCATAGGGTGGGGTAAAGTGGGGGTCTATATTTTCCACTCAGTTTATGTAGAAATGTATGGCTTTCATTCACATTAACACTGAGTGGGAAATAGTCACATGAAGCCCCTAATCACTGATGTGTGAATAGAACCCATAATATAAAGCATTAGCATAGTTTTACAAATCTGAATGACAATTTAGTAATTGGATGCAGTGACTTTCCATGGGTTTTTAGGCACATTGGCATGGCAGCATGGGGGAGATAGAACAGAAACAGTCTTGACTGCCTCAGTACAGTGGATAAACAAAGGACATCAGTCTGCAGAGCCATTCATCCAACACTTTCACCAGCAGTTAATTCACTAAAATTAGAAAAAAGGTAAGAAGCCACCACAAGATTCCAGAAACTTTGGACAACATTTATGGCTTAAAAAAAGCTAGAAATTGTTTTTTAAAAAGAAAAATAGATTTATTTAAATGCACAGATTGTTTATTTTTATTTAATAAATATTAAAACCTTAGTTCCCTTAACTAAGTGAAATTCTCATATACCATTATGCTGCAAAATTATTCCCTCAATTATTTTCCGACTCCTTAAGAATACAGGGATGGACCTACACTTTGCTGGGCAATATGCAAAATGACATATACCTATGCTTACATCATCTTGCATGCAATCCCCACTGAGGCAACGGTGAATCTCTGCTCCCAACACCCCTCTCCACATAGTTCCATAGCTTGCAGTGATTCATATATGGGGGCCAAGTAGCCATGATTGGATTCAGAGAGCAACTTTTCAAATGAGTTTTGAGAGAGAGGGGAATTCATTCTCTTCTGCAGCCAGCCAGCAGAGTCAAACTGCATCATAGAACAAGAAAGCTGATAGCGAGCGGACTGGCAGATCAGAGAAGTATATGCGTAGTGAGTGTAGGGCCCCACGAAGGGAAGAGGCCCTATGTGGCCTGACAAGGCTAAGGCTGGCCTTAAGAAAATACATATATGACTAATTCTACAGACCTGCAGAGTCCTCACTCAGGAAAAATACCATTTGAGTGGGAACTTTCCTGTTAAGGAATGAAGGCATGGGATTATTAGTGAATTAGAACAGCATTTCCATCAGTTCCAGTTGCTAAATGCTTCAGATATTTCAGGTAATATCTTTACACTAATATTTTAATTGATTTGCACAGGCATAAACATGACCGTGCGCGTCAATAAATGCAATCTAAAATTGTTGTGCCCTTCGAGTACAGCCAGCTCTGAATATCACAACTGCAAAACAGAATCATCCATGAACAACTGTACAAAGGAAAGCAGGATGAATACAAAAACACTTCCAGAAACAACCTCCATGGAAGAAGGTACTTTAGATATACAGGGGATGAGTGCAGCATAAATACAGGCAGGTTACACAGATAGAAAACAATATAAAATTGACAGAACACTATTTGCAATTTTTTAAAATGTATTCACAAAAAGAAAAGGAGGACTTGTGGCACCTTAGAGGCTAACAAGTTTATTAGAGTATAAGCTTTCATCAGCTACAGCTCACTTCATCGGATGCATTTTCCACTGAATGCATCCGATGAAGTGAGCTGTAGCTCACGAAAGCTTATGCTCAAATAAATTGGTTAGTCTCTAAGGTGCCACAAGTACTCCTTTTCTTTTTGCGAATAGAGACTAACACAGCTGCTACTCTGAAACCTGTTAAAATGTATTGTTAATTTTAAAAAGTGCTGTTAATCACGTTCCAAATTGGTTCTCTTCTCATTGAAAAAAATTAATTATGCAGTCATCAGATGGTCACTATATGTGACTTTACAACTATTACAGGCCTTGCCTAGACACAAACTTGCACTGGTTTAACTACAAGTGTATTTTAAAATTGATTCGCAAAAAGAAAAGGAGTACTTGTGGCACCTTAGAGACTAACCAATTTATTTGAGCATGAGCATCTGATGAAGTGAGCTGTAGCTCACGAAAGCTCATGCTCAAATAAATTGGTTAGTCTCTAAGGTGCCACAAGTACTCCTTTTCTTTTTGCGAATACAGACTAACACGGCTGTTACTCTGAAACCTTAAAATTGATTCAGGCTTCTCTGCACTAGAGACCTTACAGCAGCACAGCTGTACCAATGCAGCTGCGCCGCTGTAAGATCTCTCATGTAGCTCCCTCCCCTAACATAGTGCTGTTCACACTACCATTTATGTCAGCGAATCCCATATAGCTTGGTGGGGTGTTGTTTTTCACACCCCTGAGCGCTGTGCACACTACCATTTATGCAAGCAAAACTTTATGTCGCTCAGGGGTAGTGTAGACATGACCCCAGTTAAAGTGAGGCAGACCACTGTGTAGATGCTCTTATTTTAGTTTAAGAGTGGCTTTTATGGATTTAGCTTAAATTAATTGGTTACTAACTTAGGCTAGAAAGAAATAAGCCGTTCCTAAATTGAAGTGTCTACATACGGTTTTTCACTGCAGTACCTAAATAAGTTTTAAATTAAATTGTTGTAATTTTCCTATGTAAATAAGCCATTAGACTCTCCGAAACAAAACTTGCTACTGCAGTCGGGCATATAAACAAAACAAGTTATCCAACTGAAATTTCTTTAAAATTCCTTTCTTATTCATACTTATTGGTGTTGGGTGTATGCATACTTTGTCACAGCAACAATTCATTATTTCTTTTTCATTTGAAAAAAGATCTGAAGTGTTGCACTTTAAGATAAATGGTTTTGTTATACAAGTCAAAGTTAAGATTCAGAACATTATGATTAAAGTAGTTTCTTTCCTCTCAGTGGCTATGTGGCTGAAAACATAGTTCCCTGCAGTATTCTCCTGTTAAATGTGGAGAAGTGTTTCCTTTAGAAGAGGAAATTCTCTTAAGGAAGTTGTTTTAAGATAAATAAAAGTTCAGGATGAAGCCAGCAAAAGGTGTGAAGGATTTCTCTTTGATTTCCCAATTTGTGTATTTGGGCTCAGACACAGACTACATTTTATGCACATATTAATAGGATGCTAATAAGGCTACAACTCTACTTTAACATGGACCTGTAGAGACAGCCTGATATGTGGCACCAAAATATATTAACCTTCTTAAGAAGAAACATTTTGTTCCTTTCTTGCAAAAGAGGGAATCAGATCACGCCTTTTTAATTTTGAGTTGAGGAAGTCTTGCAAACGCAGCCTATGAAGTTATTTTGATGTTAAGACTGTTTAGCAATGTCACTGACCAGTTAAAATGGTCTTTGAACATCAAGAGAAAGGAACCAGGTCTGTCTAGAATAAACTTTAGTAGCATATTCTCTTTATCAGTATCATTGTGGACAAGGAAAAGTGCCTAAATTAGGAAACAGGTTTCAGAGTGGTAGCCGTGTTAGTCTGTATCAGCAAAAATAAAATAAAATAAAATAAAAAAAATGGAGGAATACTTGTGGTACCTTGGAGACTAACAAATTTATTTGGGCATAAGCTTTCATGAGCTTATGCCCAAATAAATTTGTTAAATTAGGAAAACCACTTATATCAAAGAGGTCATAAAAACAACACATCAAAATAATGCAGCACTGAAGCTCACAGAACTGTTTTTAAATGTTTGCTGAGATCTCAGGGAAAACTTTGGAAAACATTTGATTTAAAGACAATTCTGCTTATGTTTTCTAGATTTCTCTTCCCTTTGGTTGTTTTCTTATAATTCCCTGGGAAATTCACATGAAACCAGGCCTTTGTTCCTCAACAGTTCATTTTATCCTGGCTGGTTACTTCTCAGCTAATAATGCCAATATCTTCTCTTTGGTGACATTATAATCATTTCTACAAAGCCAAAGGTCATGTCACAAAGACAGGATTTTAACATTAAGTAAGGGAATAAACAGAGGGAGTAGATGAAATCTTCAGAAACAAAGATCTTGTTTTCATGCATTTTTCCCTAGCAATACAAACAAAGGAAAGAAAGTCCCAGAGAATATACATCCAGTTTTGCAGTCGTCCAAGAACAGAACTCAGAAACTATATTTAGAGGTACATTGATAATTTAAAAATCATACACTGTTAACAATGTTTTTACCTGTGATATGAACACCCACTTAGATTAGTAAAACTGAAAGATTTTTACAAATCAAAATAGCTTTTTACCATTTACCATTTTACCATTACTGTTTATCTTTTTCATAATTCAACCACCAAAAAATGGAAATCAATTAAGCCAGTTTCACTTTGGCTTATACTCAGTCTCATTTCTCAGATTCTCAGACACTGCAAGGAAAACATTTATTGCTTTAAAACAAAACAAAACCCCCCCACAAAATCATGATTCCATTGGAGTTTAAAAGAAAAAACATGGAAAAACATTATTCGTGGGGTAAGACTATTTATACAAAACCTAACTACTGGATCACATTTACTTCATTAAAACACGAGTAACATTTTCAAACGAACCTAAGTGATTTAGGCACTTTTGAAAATTTTACCTAGTACCAACTGAGCTGATTTCTAACATGGTCTAACCTGGCTAGACATCATGGATGAGGCCAAATGGTGTTAGAACTGTGTTTAAAATGCTCCCCCAGCCCCCTCCCCCCCCCCCGTGCTACTAGGGACCTAAATTAGAAGACCTCTCCCCCTCCCCCCCCAAATAAAAGGGTTCTTACATTTTTTCCTATTCACGTTGGCTGGCAAAATCTCGTTAAAGTACAGCAAAAATAGAACAGTATTTAAAATTAGACCTTAATTCATGTGTTATTTCCATCTATAAAGGATTTAAAAGAAAATTATTGTTCATTGTTTTTCTACTGTGGTAGCCCCTAAGAGCCCTAGACACATACACAGCCCCACTGTGCACTATACAACACAGAACAATTTTTTCCAAGTTCTCCAGAAAACATCAGTAATTCTAAGATTGTGTCCAAGTCTCCATCTACACTATTAAAATAACCACATAACTGAACCATTAGACAAACCATTGCATTAAACAACTATTAAAAATTAAATGTAATAGTTAAACTGTGGGTTAAACTAGGTTAAAATAGACAGAGGAAAACCATGTTATAAACATGTTTTTGTTTAAGCATCTCTCAAAATGAGAACAGTTCTCTAACATGGTTAAAATATGGCTAGAGTACAGTCATGTTATGTTTACTTTTAAGCATTGTTATTTCTGAAGTGCAGATGACAGCTAAGCTTCCTTAATAAAAACTTATTTTCCATGGAAAAAGGAGTTCACTTCAGCCATTAGTTACCTCTAAAGCCAAAACCTGCCATGTTGCGTTTTGATATTTTTGTTTTTTAAACAATTTAAAAAAAATTAAAATAGTTCTTAAATTTATGGAGTTGCTATATGGTTTAATACTTCAAGATTGAATGGCAAATTAGTCAAAACGTACTGAGCCTCTGCATGCTCATCTAATCCCCCTCAAACAAGCAAAGAGGCATGGATTGAAATGCCCCATCTAGTATTATAGTGAAGATGGATATATACATTACTGTTAATCACTTCCTACACCAAGCTGCTTTTAAACCTCATTGGTTAGTCCCACCTGTTGCTAGCAAGGGAACTTCTATAAATGACTCCTGCTTTGAAAACTCCTGTATGCGGTTCTTGTGTAGCAGCCACCAGTTTCTCTTGCTGAGAGAAAAGGAAAGGTGCTATACTGCACATTCAGGGAATCCCAAAGCACTTCACAAAGTAAAGTTTTATGATTTATGCGTCAGTGCTATGACTGGGCCAGTCATGGCAATGGTCAGACTACAGAACAGGGAAGAGTCAAGCAAATCTGAGGCATCCTGCAAATCTATTCTAGGTTCCCCAGCTAGACAGCCCAAGATTCAGTGTCGGCCTTCTTCTCCCCAACTGCAATGCATGGCATCAGAGTGAGTCTGGGGGATTAGGTCATAGGCACACTAGAGTGTGCCTTTGTGAAAGAATTTAAGGGACAGCAGGAGAAGGGGAACCTGTGAAATACTTCAGCCAGGGCCACGCTAAAAGGGGAGACATCTCAACTCCCCTGGAACAATCAAGTTACACTCTAGAGCTCAGTCAATAAAAAGCAGCCCCATCGCTGGCACTATACACCAGCGGCAGCGAAGCACAAACAAGTCACATCACACCAGCATCTCAGCCTGTCCTTGGTGGAGTGGAGATCCCCCAGGATGAAGGACCTCCATCATCGAAACTATCTTTCAAGAGAATACTAAACTGCATCTCTCTAGGGAGCCCTTCAGACAATAACCCCAGTGTCCTGGCCAATATCCCTAAAGACGGTCCTAAACCAAATGTAACCTACTATGAATGTAAAATTATGAAAAGACAGTTACCTTTCCTGCAACTGGTGTTCTTCGAGATGTGTTGCTCATGTCTATTCCACAATAGGTGTGTGTGCTCGCCACGTGCACCGGTGCTGGAAGTTTTTTCCTTAGCAGTACCTGTGGAGGGGGGCAGCACTCCCTGCAACCCCTGGAGTGGCACCGGCCTGGTGTGGTATAAGGGGAGCTCCGCACTCCCCCCACCCTCAATTCCTTCTTGCCAGACAACTCCGACAGAGGGAAGGAGGGTGGGATGTGGAATAGACATGAGCAACACATCTCGAAGAACACCAGTTACGGAAAAGGTAACTGTCTTTTCTTCTTTGAGTGATTGCTCATGTGTATTCCACAATAGGTGATTCCAAGCTATATCTGTTGGAGGTGGGTAGGAGGTCATAAATTCCCGGGACGGAGTACGGCCCTGCCAAACCTGGCATCATCCCTGGTTTGGGAGACGATCGCATAGTATGAGGTGAACGTGTGAACCTAAGACCACGTAGCGGCCCTACAAATGTCCTGGATGGGGACATGGGCCACGTATAAGGTTGAGGGCAGCGTACCAGTCCCCGGGGTCCAGGGAGGGGATGATAGAGGCCAGTGAGACCATGCAGAACTTGAGCCTCACCATGAACTGGTTTAGATCCTGCAGGTCCAGGATGGGCCTGAGTCTTCCTTTGGCCTTTAGTCATGACCACGCTGGGAGGAAAGCACACAACCAATTGTAGAAGGGAAGCTTCATTAAGGAGGGGGGGATTCCAGAGGAAAACTGGCAGGGCGCCTCCGTCAAAACCTCCTTTTTCCCGACTGTTTGCCCTTGGAGGACCCAGGTTGCGGGGCAGGCCGCAACTGCCTCTAAGGGCGCCTTTTATAGACCCTCAACATGCGATAGGCTGCCTCGTACTTCGGCTGGGTGGCCTGAGCGGGAGACTGCTGCGGCCTAAACTTAGATTTGGCCAGAGCCGGGACATAGAGACCCAGAGTCTGGAGGGTCGCATGGGGGTCCTTCATGTCATGCAGCTTTGTATCCATTTGCTCCGCAAACAGAGCTTTGCCGTCAAACGGGAGATCCTGCATGGCAGCCTGTGCTCCACTGGGCAGCCCGGACAACAGTAGCCACAACGCCCTTCTCATGGACAGCGCCAAGGCCATGGACCGTGCTGCCGTGTCTGCTGCATACGAAGCTGCTTGCAGGGATGCTCTGACAGACGCTGTACCCTCCTCCACCAGCACCTTGAATGCTTTCTTATCACGCTCCTGGATGGAATGCTCGAACTAGGGCAGGGAACCCCACAAATTGAATTCGTACCTGCCCAGGAGTGCCTGTGGTTTGCCACCCGCAATTAAAAACTCGAGGGAGACTAAAGCCTTCTCCCAAAAGAGTCGAGCTTCTGCGATTCTTTATTTTTCGGGGTAGGGGCTGGTTGGCCCTGCCGCTCCCTGTGGTTGATGACTCAACCACCAGGGAGTTGGGTGCCAGGTGGGCGTAGAGGTACTCGTGCCCTTTAGTGGGTACAAAGTACGTGCGTTCTGCCTTCTTAGAGATGGGGGCCAGCAAGCCGGTGTTTGCCACAAGACATTTGAAATTTTTGCCACTCCTTTGTGGAGGGGCAAAGCTACCCTGCCCGGTGCCGAAGAGGACAGCACGTTGAACAGGGAGTCTGAGGGTTCCTTCAACTCCTCTACCTGGAGGTGGATGTTTGATGCCACCCTTTTACAGATTCATAGATATTTAGGTCAGAAGGGACCATGATGATCATCTAGTCTGACCTCCTGCACAATGCAGGCCACAGAATTTCACCCACCATTCCTGCAAAAAACCTCACACCTATATCTGTGCTATTGAAGTCCTCAAATCGCAGTTTAAAGACTTCAAGGAGCAGAGAATCCTCCAGCAAGTGACCCATGCCCCATGCTACAGAGGAAGGCAAAAAACCTCCAGGGCCTCTTCCAATCTGCCCTGGAGAAAATTCCTTCCCGACCCCAAATATGGCGATCAGCTAAACCCTGAGCATATGGGCAAGATTCACCAGCCAGATACTACAGAAAATTCTTTCCTGGGTAACTCAGATCCCACCCCATCTAATATCCCATCACAGGCCATTGGGCCTATTTACCATGAATATTTAATTACCAAAACCATGTTATCCCATCATACCATCTCCTCCATAAACTTATCGAGTTTAATCTTAAAGCCAGACAGATCTTTTGCCCCCACTGCTTCCCTTGGAAGGCTATTCCAAAACTTCACTCCTCTGATGGTTAGAAACCTTCGTCTAATTTCAAGTCTAAACTTCCCGATGGCCCGTTTATATCCATTTGTTCTTGTGTCCACATTGGTACTGAGCTTACATAATTCCTCTCCCTCTCCGGTATTTATCCCTCTGATATATTTATAGAGAGCAATCATATCTCCCCTCAACCTTCTTTTAGTTAGGCTAAACAAGTTTTTGATGGGCCCTAAAGTCCTCCTGCGGGACACATCCGGGGAGGGCGAGGAGCCCGGCACGGTGCTCTTGGTGTCCGCCGGCACCGGAGGATGCACCACTTGGTCAGACTGCGGGCACGGTGCCGAGGACGTATGTCCCACCTACCCCCTTCTCGGAGGTCTGGAGAGGGAGGCCGACGGTGCCTCTGGGGCGAGTGGGCTCCCACCGGGGGCTGTGTCGTGGCCACGGTGCCCACTGGTACCATTGGGCCGGCCACGGGGCCCGGGGCCACTGCAGCCTGGCTGGCCTGTCCCATAGAAGGGCGACTATAAGCGGAGGCCGGGCTGATGAACAACCTGCCGCTGTATGGGGTCTGGGAGGAACAGTGGGGCCGGGAGTGACGTCGCCCATGGGACTGCGATCTTGATGCGGAGGACCAGTACCGTCTGTAGCTGCTGCTCCGCGATCGGCTCCGAGGGGCAGACCTGTGACTGCGAGGTGCCGGTGATCGATGCCCTGGGCTGCGGAGGCAATGCCTTGGAGGACTCTTGGAGTGGGATTCTGAGTGGGAACAGCATCGACGTCCGTGCCATGACTGGCCATGGTAATCCCTATGAGATGAGGACCTCTGGCAACATCTGCTTCAGTCTCGTTGGTACTCACTCCGTGACGCGGAGTGGTGCCGAGAGTTTCGGTCGGACGGCACCCATCCAGACAGTCTGGTGGGATTTGAGGGCGATCCACGCGGACTACGCCCTGAACTGTCGCTGGGCAACGAACGGCGTTGGGAACATTCCCTGGAATGAGACCGGTGCTGAGCTGGGGGCGACTGCGGAGAACCCAGCGGTGGCTTGCTCCTGCAGCATGGTGCGGACGCTGGCGGCGCTCCTGGTACCAGCATGGACATGACGTCCTAGGCCGCCTACAGGGCCTCCCGTGTTTCCGAAGCAGCCGGGCTACTCCACTCTAGTGAGTTGGAGGCCTAGAGGCCGGAGGGAATCGAGGACTGCCCGACATGGGTCTAGTCTCTGCCCCTGGTTTCCCTCGGTGCCGCCGGCACCGGAGGATGCACCACTTGGTCAGACTCCGGGCACTTTTCTTTGCCTTCTTGTGCCCCGTGTATGGGGAGTGGTGCCGACTGGTCGAAGGCACCGGAAGGTCGCCACCCACCGATGCTGCGGTGCCCGGTGCCGACTCAGAACGGTGCACCGGAGTAGGGGTCAGCACCAACTCCATCAGAATAGCTTGGAGTCTAATCTCTCAGTCCGAGGTGTAAATGACTTGCAAATCTTGCAAGGATCGCTGATATGGGTTTCTCCCAAACAGCATAAACTGTCTGCAGGTGGGTCACTCCTTGGCACAGATCGCCTACAAGTGTCACATGACTTAAAACCCGGGGCGCAGGGCATGCCCCGGTCTGGGCGCTCTAACTAACTGAACAGCTAACTAACTACAGATACTAGCACTGAACGAACAAAAAGTTCTGGGGACGAGCTACAGCAAAGCTGGAGCAGAGTAGTTCCGATGCACCTTCACGGGTGGCAAGAAGGAACCGAGGGTGGGGGGAGTGCGCAGCTCCCCTTATACCACACCATGGAGGAGCCACTCCAGGGGTTGCTGGGGTGTTCCCCCTATGGGTACTGCTAGGGGAAAAACTTCTGGCACCGGTGCACTAGCGAGTATGCACACCTATTGTGGAATACACATGAGCAATCACTCGAAGAAGAATGCCCAGTTTCCCCCAAAGGTTTGCCAGCTATTCAAGTGAACCTAAGCAGAGTTTCAAGTGAGTGTCTCCCCCCCACACACACACACAAATTGTGTGTGTGAACCATGCAAAACTCATTGGTTTCAGTCAAGTTTGTTTTGAATTTGGGGTCATTAGAGCGCCAAGTGAAACTTCAGGGATGTGAAGTTCAAACCGTGTGAACCAGAACTAGCAAGTCTGGCATAGCTCTACTTCTAGAGCGCAAGGCTCTCTCCTAGGAGCTGTTAGTGAGTGCATAGTGTGTGCCATACCTGCTCACCTAATCCCATCTGACTGCTTTGTGGGATACTTTTAAAACCATTAGATGCCTAAAGGAAGAACATACTTGTCTTTAGAATAAAAGTTCTTCTCCTGTTTCTTTCATCCCTTCCTTCCCCACACCAGTCCCACTTTACACTTCACTTCCCTCTCTCGCTTCCCTCAGCTCCCTAACTTCTCTTGCCCCAACTCTCATTCCAACAGCGCCAGAACAGGTTCCTCTGAGCCTCACATTCCCTACCTGCCAAGCTCTTCAGCGGCTCCCATAAACTCCGGGGAAACGGACCAGTCTGATGCAGAAGAACAGTTTTGCACTGACTGGTGTCCTAATGGTAAAATGGTCCACATGGCTCCTTCTAATCCCATTGGAGTAGGGATTGCTCCTGCAGTCAGGACTCTTCTCACTAGGCCTAGCGCCTGACTCAGCAGCTATAAACATGCTTCACCAGCAGACTTGGTAGTGTGAGAAATACCATAGGAAGCTTGGAAGCAGTCTTGCCAATAATCATGTCCTTTTCAGGATAATTGTGTCAATCATAAATTATATGAAAGACACTCAGATCTGTATGGCTGGCAAGTAATGGCAGGGTTGCTACTCTTTAGTTTATTCACACTGGGCAGAGTCACATGTTTAGTGATAACTTTGTTTTTATTCCCACCATCAAAATACTTGTTTTAGATAGGGTGACCAGATGTCCTGTTTTTATAGGGACAGTCCCGTTTTTGGGGACTTTTTTTTTTTTTAATGTAGGAGCCTATTACCCACTACCCCTGTCCTGTTTTCTCACAGTTGCTATCTGGTCACCCTAGTTTTAGAGCAAGATCTGGGACCGGAGGAAGAGTACCTAAATCATCTCCCTTATGGAAACAGCCTGTATATTTCAAACAAGATGACATCAGTATGATTTATAAAAAAACAAACAAAACAAAACAAAAAAACCCCAACCAAAAACAAAAACAAAAAAACCCAAACACCTGTGAATTTAAAGAGAAAATTAAGTCCTTTCTATTACCTATGGCTAGAAAACTGCTACCAAAACTATTTCTGAGAGAATATTTTTAATGAAAAATCATAAGGAAAATTGGTCTAATTTTTCATTCAACACTACTTTCCATAGATGTTTTAAACCAACATAGAGGACTGACTAGAAAGCTACATTCCTACTATACAACTCTACAGACTGATTTAAAATGGCTACAGAAAAGTTATCATTCTTTATGGATTGCAATAGACTTTCCATATGGGCTGACTCTCCCATAGTTTTTGTTTTTAACTTGGTTGTATTCTCTCTTTTTGGAAGGTAAAAATTCAACAGCACTGTCAGAACTAAGCTAATGATTGATGCTTCCTGAAATGGTAGCCATCTTGTAAATTGGGAAGGAACCATTTCATTCAACCTGCCAAAGCCCAAACATGAGAGAGACCAAGTTGGGCTTAATAGACTCAAAATAAGGGACATATGATTATTAGGGCTGTCAATGATGAAAAAAATTAATTGAGCTGTTAAACAATAATATCCAAAAATATTTAAACAAATAGTATTCTGTTTTCTATATTTTCAAATATATTGATTTCAATTACAATACAGAATACGAAGTGTACAGTGCTCACTTTATATTTATTTTTATTACAAATATTTGCATTGTAAACAACAAAAGAAATAGTATTTTTTATTTCACCTAATACAAGTACTGTAGTACAATTTCTTTATCATGAAAGTTGAACTTACAAATGTAGGATTATGTACATAAAAATAACTGCATTCAAAAATAAAAATGTAAAAACTTTAGAGCCTACAAGTGCAGTCAATCCTACTTCTTGTTCATCCAATTGCTCAAACAAGTTTGTTTACATTTGTGGAGATAATGCTGCCCGCTTCTTGTTTCAATGTTACCTGAAGGTGAGAACAGGCGTTTGCATGGCATTGTTGTAGCCAGTGTCACAAGATATTTACGTGTCAGATGCGATAAAGATTCTTATGTCCCTTCATGCTTCAACCACCATGCCAGAGGACATGCGTCCATGCTGATGACGGGTTCTGCTCGATAACGATCCAAAGCAGTACAGACCGACGCATGTTCATTTTCATCATTTGAGTCAGATGCCACCAGCAGAAGATTGATTTTCTTTTTTGGTGGTTCTGGGTTCTGTAGTTTCCGCATCAGAGTGTTGCTCTTTTAAGACTTCTGAAAGCATGCTCCACACCTTGCCCCCTCTGATTTTGGAAGGCACTTCAGATTCTTAAATTTTGGGTTGAGGACTGTAGTTATCTTTAGAAATCTCACACTGGTACCTGCTTTGCATTTTGTCAAATCTGCAGTGAAAGTGTTCTTAAAATGAACTTGTGCTGGGTCATCATAAAAGACCGCTATAACATGAAATATATGGCAGAATGCATGTGAAACAGAACAGAAGACATACAATTCTCCCCCCGCAAAAGAGTTCAGTCACAAATTTAATTAACACATTATTTATTTAATGAGCATCATCAGCATGGAAGCATGTCCTCTGGAATGGTGGCCGAAGAATGAAGGGGTATACGAATGTTTAGCATATCTGGCGCATAAATACTGTACCTTGCAATGCTGGCTAAAAAAGTGCCACGCGAACGCCTGTTCTCACTTTCAGATGACATTGTAAATAAAAAGCAGAAGGTATTATCTCCTATAAATGTAAACAAACATGTTTCTCTTAGCGATTGGCTAAACAAGAAATAGGGCTGAGTGGATTTGTAGGCTCTAAAGTTTTACATTGTTTTGTTTTTGAGTGCAGTTATGTAACAAAAATATTTCTACATTTGTAAGTTGCACTTTCATGATAAAGAATTGCACTGCAGTACTTGTATGCTGTGAATGGAAAAATATTTCTTTTATCATTTTTACAGTAAAAAGAAAAGGAGTACTTGTGGCACCTTAGAGACTAACCAATTTATTTGAGCATAAGCTTTCGTGAGCTACAGCTCACTTCATCGGATGCAATTTTTTATTAATAAAAATAATAAAGTGAACACTGTACACTTTGTATTCTGTGTTGTAATTGAAATCAATATTTTGAAAATGTAAAACACATCCAAAATATTTAATAAATTTCAATTGGTATTCTATTAATAGTTTAATAGTGCAATTAAAACTGTAATTAGTCCAGATTAATTTTTTTTTAGTTAATGGCGTGAGTTAACTGCGATTAATCGAAAGCCCTAAAGATTATCTATTCAGGAAGCTGGAAGGATGGTGGGGAAGGATAGCTCGGTGGTTTGAGCATTGGCCTGCTAAACTCAGGTTTGTGAGTTCAATCCTTGAGGGGGCCATTTGGGATCTGGGGCAAAAATCGGGGATTGGTCCTGCTTTAAGCAGGGGGTTGGACTAGATGACCTCCTGAGGTCCCTTCCAACCCTGATGTTCTATGATTCTATGAAAGGACGCAGGATTCACTGCTTTAGTATAAATCACTTCAGTTTCATGATTTTTCATTGCTGATAAATGAGCGCTGGGGTCAAAGGAAGGAAATAACAAAAATAATAAGACCAAAGTCTCTGGCCTATTGTGGAAAAACTCCACTGAAGTCACTGGCACTGTGCCCATTGACACTAGCAGAGAATTTGGACCTCAATATGACAACCTGTTACAGGAAAATCTAAGCCTCTGATTAAATAGTTTAAATTGCTCAGAATATTTCTGTAACAGTGTCATGTGCTCCTGTAAGAATGGTTGCAATTTCATAAACATGTCTGTTTTATTGTCTCCAGATAGTCTTGAAAGAACAGTAGCGTAAATTCCCACACACAGTTTTAACCTGTTAACACCAAACGGACCTAATACAAGCACCATCTAATGAAGCTTGTGATCATGCAGTTACGGAGGGTGGCGGGGGGGACCTCACTGCTGCCTGCTTGTTTTGACTTCAACTTGGTAGGGACTCTATGCATAAATAATGCAACAAGTTCACATGCAACAATAAAACATTGTATTTCCTAGCATAGCATTGTCACTTGGTTTCAGTTTTTTGGGATCCCAGTTTCACCAGTACACTCCCACATCCTGCTAGTAGGATAATTCAGCTATCCTGAAAATTATTATTAAATTATATTTTATTGCAATGGTGCCTCAGGACCCCAATCATAAACCAGGATCCCACTGTGCTAGGATCTTGCAAGCACACAAGCACACAAGAGACAGTCCCTGCCCAGTGCACTGTCATCACAGCACAACACAATTTTCACATCATCATGTGTTACAACACGTGAAATAACAGGCTAGACTGTGGACCCCTCACTGATAAAAGAAGCAGGTATGTCTACACTGTGTTTTAAAACCCTCAGTAGTGAGTCTCAGAGCTCGCACTACAGCAGTAAACCGCTGTGGAGACATTTGGGCTCTGGCTAGAGTTTGGGCTCTAAAGCCCAGGGAGGAAGGTGGGTTTCAGAGCCTGATTCATCAGTGCAGGATAAACAGCTGCTCAAAAATGCTCTTTCTACAATTCTTCTTCCCCATCTAGCTTCTGAGGGATTACCAAGATCCAGCACTCACTTGCCACCCCAGTTTCACTTTCTCAGCTTGACATGCAACCTTGAGAAATAAACTGGTCTTCTGTTTAAGGCAGCAGTGTTCTCTAGTGCTTAAGGTGAAAATGACATGCTCAGCAGTGAAGATTCAGGGGGATAGCTCCTATTTATTTATTTTTAAAATCAGAAGAGGAATGTAAGTCCTCCCAACAACCTCTCACAGATCCACAAGCACTGCTGATGGGGACTCCAGGAAAGAAGCCCCATTAGCAATGAGTGGGTAGCAAATTCCCAGTATCCACATCTGGGGAGCTGCAACCTATGGAAACTGGTTTTTGTGGACCAGCTGTGATTTCTAGGCATTGCAACAGAATTCTGCCTAGTTTCAAAGTCTAGTTAAATTTGCTAATTGACAAAAATGTCTTTAGCTCTCACATGTACAAACCCAAGTGTTTAAATGCAAAGACATGAATACTTAACGATATTGTAAATCTTACATTAACAAAACACACAGCACAATCTCTGCTGGCATAACTGATCTGAATTTAATAGAAGCTGTTGGGTCCTCAACACTTTTGAAAGACAGGCCATTTATGTAGGTGCCTAAGCAAGTGTTGAGGACCCAACATACATAGCCTTTAAAGTCATCTGCAAAGGAAAGACCACTGGGTTTGTACTGCATAAGCAGGTGTTTACTTTAACACACAGTCGACAAATAAGGCAAAGTCCAAAATGATCACTCTTTCTGGGGTTTGGATTTGTTGGATTATTGTTGATTTTTTATTATCCCTCAGTAAAAAAAAATCCCTATGATGTAATAAAGTCTTTGCAACATACAACATCTTTAAGCATAAGAAAACTGCTGTCTAAAATGTATCCCCTTGAGTTACCAATAAATCTTGAGCACAAACAGACGCTATAGGTTTGGGTTGTCAGAAGTTGTGTTAAACCATCTGCAGAACTGAATTTTAGGTGCTCAAATGTTATAAAGAAGCAAAAAAAATAAATAAATAAAAAAGATTGCACATAACCTACAAAGAATAAGAAATGTGGGTACCTTTAATGACTACGTGAGGGCCTGAAAAGTGATTTTATTGGTTCACATGCATTGTCCTCTTTTCTTTTGAATGACTTTGGAAATGAGAGAGAGTACTTAACAGTAACTGTTGCTCTTCAAAAGTCACCTCCATGCATTCATAGTACACGCCCGCCTTCCCCTCTGTTTCGGAATCCTATATAATGTCAGGACTCCACAGGTAGGGAGGCACATTCCCTTTGCAGAATAGGGCAAGAAGTTCAACTTCATGCAAGATCTCTTTTGCGCAATCCTCCCCCCATCAACACACACAGCTTTTCAAGGCAGTTCCACAGCTCAACACCAAGAACACAATATCCCACAAGTGCGAATGCACAGAGGCAATTCTCAAAGAAGAGTAAGTCACACACAGATATTACATTTCCCAGTGATGCCTAAAAACCAACTCCCAAAAATTTACGCATCTCTCTCAAGTCTTCCAGCATCATAAGGGACCATCCTTCTCATTTCAGTTTACATCTGTTTTATTTCATGTGTCATAGGAGAGCAAGGAGATCATTTGTTTTTTCCACAAATCAGAATTTTGTGATTGCTACATTAGAAAAATAAATTTGTTTTAAACATTTTGATATTTCTTAAAATATTTTAGTCCTAATTTCCTCTGAAAGTGGCTGTCCTATACTTGGATTTTATAGTACTAGCCTATTCAAATACACACTTTTTAGCCTTATCTACACGGACCTCTCTCTTAGAATGTCCCATTCTTGCATCATCACCAGTTCAGCTCCACTGGTGGTACCAACAGGGAGAGCTCCAGAGTAATTAACGTGTAAGCTCAGAATAGACACAGCCTTACTTTTGTGGCTTGTGTTCCACATTAAAGAATAAGAAGATTAAAAGCACAGCAGGTGATTGTGCTAGGGATTCAGCATCCATTAAACTACCTGGCAGTGTTGCTTTAAAGTAAAGTCCAAATTTTAGTTTTTACATAAAACAGGGGGGAGGCGAGGAGGGTGCTTTATAAAAGCTAACATTTAATGGATTTAATTAAATATCAATACATTCTAGCAAGTGACTTACTGAAAGAAAAAGTGAAATGCACTAATTTGTTTTCATACACCAAAAATGGTGAAAACTAAGCCAGCTTTCTAAGAATCTTTTGTCTTTACTCATCAATAATTATTAGTGACTCAGGCAAGGACTTTTTTTAAAAGAGGATTATTTTTAATCTCACTGTGTTCTTAAGAACATTTTCCAGTTTAATCAGTCATTTTTCTTCTTGCAACAAGCTCACTTTCCAGGAGAAAATCCTGAGTTTGAAACTTTCAATAATTCCCCACCAACAGACCAACTTGCCCACCCTCCCATGAAAGGAGGGGATTTATAGTTAAATTGTATTAATGCTAATGGGTGTTATTCACATAAACCCTGCATATTAATATTAGAAAAGACAACTCCTACAATTTCAAAAGGGTATGGGGAAAAAAATCTCTTAAATTTTCCAGTCAAGCCTTATATTTCTTTCTAAACATTTCCCTATATTTTCAGTAGGCAAATCCCCCTTCTTTTCCCTCAAAATAAAAATTCATACCTTTTTTCTTCCTTGCTGTTCAAGAGTTTGCTTGAAGTTGAGATCAGACATTTGGATCTGAATTCGTTGCTTTTGAACTTTCTTGTTCAACAAATCCCTGTAACGCACATACATGGCATTTCTCAGCCTGTATAGATTTTTGTAGTTTTCAAGATGGCGCTGGAAGAAAATATCCACATGAATTTGGGGTTTGGGTTTGTTTATTTTTTGTTAAATGTGTATTTTCTTTCCACCTTTACACTAACCACTTCCATTTCCAAAATAACTGGACATGGACTTTCCTGATCAGAATATAGGCTCACTTGTAGAGTTGTGCAGGAACCAGATTTTTTGCTTCGGAGAAAGAGTTTTGCAATTTTGAATTTTTTTCCGTTCTGGAACAGAATGAAGCTTTTTTTTTTTTTTTTTTTTTTTTTTGAGATTTCCCATTAATCAAATTTTCAAAAAACCCCTGCAATGTGAAACAATGTTTTGATCATCCCAATGTGGACTTGTCTCATTTTATAAAAAAAAATCAGTCATTTTGAAACAGAAAAATCAAAAATGCTCCATTCCAAAAAGGTTAAAATGCAGCGTTTCAGAATGACATTCAAATTCACTTTCAACGAATCAGCATTTTCCAACCAGCTCTACTCATTTCTGTTCTAAGTACAGACATCAGAAACACTACAAACAGGGAATGGAGTCAGAATCCATGTGCTGAGTGGGATCCCTAACTCCCAGATGAGGAGGGACTGGGAGTGAAGGAGAGAACATCTTGCACTGCTCGCAAAGAAGTCATTATGGGCATCCATCTGCTGTGAGGGAGGGATGATACTTGAGATTGTGTTTAGGTGGATATCAACAGGAAAGAAGAAGTTGGGAGGGGGGTGACAAGAACATGTCCTTCTCATCTAATGGCTGTATCGATAGTATTTCTCTCTGCAATCCCCTCTAGCAGAGGCATTGGCTCTTCCAATTCGGCACTGAAATCCTGTGCAATCCCACTGATTTCAACAGGATGTAAATCAGCACAGAATTTGGTCCCTGAAGTGAGCTGGTAGGCACCACTAGAAGTTACATTCAGTCCTCATTTGAAAGCAAGGAGGAAAAGAAGGCTCCTGGGCCCTGGAACTCCTGGAAAGATGGAAGAAAAAGACAAGGAAGTTATGAAGTGACTGCAGCAGCACCACCATTGTAGTTTAAACAATTACAATAAACGCTTTTTTATCCTGCATGTTGGAGGAATGGGGGATGTTGGTAAGTGAAAAATTCCAGTCAACTAAGAGGAAAGGAGTTTGGGTGCAGGGTTGGGAGTTTGGGTATGGGAGGGGGCTTGGGGCAGGGGGTTGATGTGCCGGATCCGGGGGGTGCTCACCTTGGGTGGCTCCCCGCAAGTGGCGACCTGTCCCTGCTGCTCTTAGGCAGCTCTGCATGTTGCCCCGACCCAGACTGCTGGCTCTGCAGCTCCCATTGGCTGGGAACCGCAGCCAATAGGAGCTGCGGGGGCAGCGCTTGCAGCAGACGCAGCGCACAGAGCTGCCTAGCCGCACTTCCACCTAGGAGCAGTAGAGATAGGTTGCCGCTTCTGGGGAGCCAGGAGGAGCCAGGCTGGGAACCTGCCAGCCCCATGCCAACTAGACTATAAACCGAACTTTCTATGAAGATTAAAAATGCCAGTTTATAGAGCTTTCCAGTTGGTACAGGGCCTGATAACACAACTTTTACTGTATTTAAAACCTGTCAAAGCTTTTGATGAAACATTCCTAGAAGGCTGAGAAATAGTTCAGCAGAAAGAGGGGCAATTGCTGCTGTGAAAACAGAGAAGCATATTCTGCAGTACTGACTGGAAGGGGCTGACTTCACATTTCGCCTCCACAACCCTCCAGCAGTGGATGAATTCTAATCCACATATCTAAGCATCTTTTTTTATGCAGTACCTGGATTAAGGCGCAGGCACCAACATTCAGCAATGATTCCTGTCATAAGACATCTTCAGAGTGACTAGCTTCACAAAGCATCAGAGAGAAAGAGACACCTGTAATCATGCTCTTTTAAAGAAGCTTTTGATGTGACAAATAAAACCAAGAGAATGGAGAAGAAAAAGAGAACAAGTCACAAGTTTGGGGGGGTTTTTTGTTTGTTTTTTATAAGCAGTTTCAGTTTAGGCTCATTCTGGAGACTATCTGGAAAAACCTTACTAAAAAAAATAAAAAGCCCTTTGCTATTTTAATAGTTGTTTTGTGTATCCTTACTTGCTTTATAGAGTCTTTAAATTAAAGGTGGGGGGGGGGAGAGACACAATGAAAGACAAAGATCTTTGAAATATTTACGAATTTCTTACGATGATAAAATACAGCTAAGGAAATGGACATAAGACAGGGCATGCGAGTTAACACTTTTTAAAATACTTCCTTACTCCAGGATCTTTTGGGCTTCTTGGGAAAAGTTTTAGTAGAACTTTCATTCAAATCAATTGACTGCCGGGACTTACAGGGCTGCGCTTGAAACACTCATTATTTGGATGCTCTAGGTATGAGTCAGATTTTTTTTTTTTCAAATGAAAATCAAAGTGCCAGCAAGTCACTATACGGAATACCTCATAAAAAGAGAGCATACTGTGTATGGAAAAAAGTGACTTGCCATCAACTGTTGGCTGCAGTGAGTCTGTCAGCTAAGTCACATTGCACATACAGGTCCTATATGGCTAGCACTTATCAGACAATTAGAAGGTCTCCTTGAATGATATCGTGAAATTAAATAATGGATAATTCAGGTACCAGAATTCTCTCTCAGCCAAGCTTGCATCTACAACATTGTATTAAAGAATACAGTAAGTATTCTGGTACCTAGAATACTATCCAGTAGTATACTTAGAGCCCAGTTCTGTGCCAGTGAAGTCAATGAGTCTTGCCATCAACTTCAGTAGCTCAAGAACAGGCCCTTCGGGGTCAGGTTTATAATGAAAGATGGCTGAAAAATCCATGAGCAAAACTGCACACCTATGTTTATACATGCAATTACTATGACTGCATGTTCAATACTAATTACAGTAGAACCTCAGAGTTATAAACACCTTGGGAACGGAGGTTGTTCATAACTCTGAAATGTTCGTAACTCTGAACAAAACGTCATGGTCGTTCTTTCAAAAGTTTGCAACTGAACATTGACTTAATACAGCTTTGAAACTTTACTATGAAGAAGAAGAAAAATGCCATTTTTAACCATCTTAATTTTAAATGAAACCAGCACAGAAACAGGCTTTTTTTAGTAGTTTACGTTTAACACAGTACTGTACTGTATTTGTTTTTCTGGTGTCCAGTATCAGGGGGTAGCAGTGTTAGTCTGTATCCACAAAAACAACAGGGAGTCTGGTGGCACCTTAAAGACTAACCGATTTATTTGGGCATAAGCTTTCGTGATGCATCTGAAAGAGTGGGTTTTTTACCCACGAAAGCTTATGCCCAAATAAATCAGTTAGTCTTTAAGGTGCCACCGGACTCCCTGTTGTTTTTACTTTTTGTGCGTCTCTCTCTCTGCTGCTGCCTGTTTGCGTACTTCCAAATGAGGTGTGTGGTTGACTAGTCAGTTCATAACTCTGGTGTTACGTAACTCTGAGGTTCTACTGTACATACAAAATCCCAACAATTGTGCATGCAAATGTAAGAGCACAATTGTACACATACTTTATACACAAATCTCAAAACGCCTTTAAAAATTTGGGTCCACTGTGTATTACATAGTAAGTCGTTTGAACACTAGTAATAAACTTATATCCAATGTACCGTTCAATACTTAAAGCTGGAAGTGCATAAGTATCATACAATACAATAGCCAGTGCTTTCTTGTGTCTTTGAGCTAAATGCATGTGCAATATCAGTTTTATGTCTGACATATCTGGGAACGATATGCTGCATTTGTTTGGTGACAGGTGAATCTACCAGGTCTTTTCTTTCTCTATCTTCTATGACCCGGTGTTCTTAATTCTAAATGAGAAGGAACTTAAGTTTGAATTATTTTGTTCACTTCTCTGTGTATTCAAAGTGCCAATATACCACCCACTATTATACTGATAACACTCTGCATATTTACAGATAGAATATAAATATTCTTAGGTTAATATATTGAAGAATAACTGAAATAATCTCAAAGTATTATAGTGAGTTCCCAGCAGATGGTGCTGTTGACTATGGTCTGGTTCAATACTACCAGGTTCCCACTGGCCCAAGAGGAGCATATTGTCATCCATTTCACCCCTGCCCCAGCAGAAGAATTTCTGTGATCAGTGCCTCAGTAAGCTGCCAGGCCCCAAATCCATTTTCAGTAGATATCCGTGCTTTACTCAATGGCAGCTAAGAAAGTAAGGGTGCCTGCTTTTCTAAATAAACTGTTTTGGACCCTGACAACAGAGTTATGTTTGGATTGCCAAGATCCCAAAGAACTTTATATAGCATCATAGTTGTATGGTGATATGATGTAACAACCCACAACGTCGGGGTCAATGCTGACTCCATCAGGACGGCCCAGAGCCTAATGTCTCTCTCTCTCTCGGTCCAAGGCTTAAACAACTTGCAAATCTTGCAGTGATAGCTGAGATGGGTTTCACCCAGTGTAAACAGTCTGTGTACGGATCACTCACTGGCATCGGTCGCCTACAAGTGTTCCACAACTTAAAACCCAGGCACGGGGCATGCCCCGGCCCAAGCGCACTAACTAACAACTACTAACTACAGGTACCATACACTGACCTAACAAGAGTTCTGGGGACGAGCTGCAGCAAAGCTGGAGCAGAGCAGTTCCGAAGCACCTTCACTGGCCGCAAGAAGGAACTGAGGGTGCGGGGAGCGTGCAGCGCCCCTTATACTGCGCCATGGAGGCGCCACTCCAGGGGTCGCTAGGGGCACTCCCCCTACAGGTACTTCTAGGGGGAAAACTTCCGACACCAGTGCACATGGTAGTACATCTTATTAGCACCTACTGTGCAATAGATATGAGCAACCACTCCAAGAAGAAAAATTGCCTTACATTACACGACATAAGGTGGTACCTGGCAACTGCCACATTATGAAACGAACATTCACACATATTGTCTATATAATGTTTACTTTAGCTAAACTTTCAGTTTGATGTTTCTAATTCTAATCTAATCTAATTCTAAAGATGAGAATTCTAATCTGCTTACAAATAGCTAATAAGATGTACTACCCATTTATCTGCAAGCTGCTATAAAAAAAAAAATTCTGTTGTAAGAGCAACCTGACTCTCCCATTAAGTGTACGGTAATTACAGCTACCTCAATTCCCATGTGTCTTCCTGTTTGCCTTCGCCTTAGTAATATAGGTACCAGAACTGCCTTTTTGAGGAGAGTTTTTATACAAGAACTGGATCATTGGGTCCAATTTTTAAGAGCAATGTCACTGAAATTAATGGAATACCACGTAACGGTAAAATGGGCATTAACATCAGCATCAACTCCTTTATCAGCCAAAGGAACGAATAAGCCCTGCAACCAGAGAAGCCGCCATCAGGCCATGTGGATAACAATGGAGAGCTCTTTGGGTTCTGGCAATCCAAATGTTCTAACTCTATGGAATTATTACACGGAGTAGTTTAAGTTATCTGCAAACATCATACTGGAATTACCTGTTCTAGCAGGGCCTGTTTCATTGCATCTTCCTTGTCTTCATCACTAAATGATGATTTGTTGTTCCTCTTCTTCCCGGTGTCATCTTTCATCATCTTTTTGGGGGTTTTGTCATTCTGGGCAGAAATATATGGATGTGAAAACAGGGGGCCGATCAATCATGGCTAGGATAAGTGCCACACTTTAAAATGTGCATACCTTCTTCAGTGCATAACAGAACCCTTGCTTTCTCTCTTTCACTGAAATCAAAGAGTAGCCAAATAATACAAAAATTAAATTTTCACAATTGTGGAGCTGATGCTTGGCTCAGTTTGAGAATTTGTTTATAAGTTTTAATCCATAAATATTTTCCACTCAGTTATTGTTCAGTATTAATATGAGCTAGTAAAGTATTCCAGAGAATATATAAAACTAGTATAAGAACTTTGTTTCTATGGCTTTCATTAACGGACTTCACTGTATGTGCTTGAACCAAATCACTGGCAGATCTCCCATAGCCCACCTCCACGTGCAAAGGCCTCATGAACGGCTATATCTACTTAATTGAATTTTCACCTTTTTTTAAAAAGCAATTTCGAATGGTGTACACCCACCCACCCACTTCCAGAGTCTAATCCAAATTACCAAACATACACCTTCATGAAAATGGAGGTAGAGATGTAAACTCGTATCAACAATTTAATATAGATTTCTGCTCCTCTTGAAAGTAATATACACAAAGCACCTGGGTTAATGCAGTGCTAAATCATTGGCCCTAGGGACAGGATTTTGCAAGCTGCACCAGCAAACTATAGAAGTTTCCCTAGACATACTTTACAATCTCTGCCAGAACCCAAAGCCTGCTAGATGCAGATGTACGCACATACAAAACTCAAAAGTTCCAAATCAAGAGACCAGTAATGTGCATTGATGGGTCCAACACACTTAGTAAATGCTTCTAAACTCAGAAATGTTGGAATATCAAGGTGTCACAGATTATTTCTTGTAATTTCTATAAGAATTTAAGAATCACAGACCCTCCCTAAAAAGAAAAGTTAATCTAGAGATAAAGCAGTGAGATTGTATCAATGCCTTACTCAAACTAAACCTGATTAGAACATTGTGGCTTTACAAACAACAAATGTTAGAGGACCAGGAAACTCTACATCAAGATAAATAAAATGAAGCATGGAAAGGCAGAACTGAGGTACCCAATCACCCTTAACTCTGACCTTAAAATACTCTGAACACTGTTTGTGCTGCCCTGTCCGGTTTATTAAGTATCTTTCAGGCTGTATCCAGAATTTGGAACAATTTACCAAGCACCGTTGTGGATTTTCCATCAGACAATTTTTAAATCAATCTTGATTTAAAATCTAGGCATTATTTTGGGGGAAGTTCTGTGGCCTGTGTTATACAGTAGGTCAAACTGGATGATCACAATCGTCCCTTCTAGTCTGAGAATCTATAAATCTAGAAAATGACCAGGATCCCAGTATTTAGAGAGCAGACATGTTCAAAGTAAGGATCTGGTAGCCTTTGATCTTGAGATGTTTGTTAGAATTGCAGTTAGCGAAGGCTGTTGGTTGCAGAGTGAATGTACTATGAGTGAGTATTTGTGTCTCTCTGAGCCTGTTCTGGACTACTCTAGGAGCTCAGTTTCTTATCTTGAAGCCCTGGCTGCAAGAAAACATTTAATTTAATATAACAAATTCTGACTGTGGAAAACATTTTTGGTTCATTTATTTTTAAATCACAGACTTATGGCTTGTTTGTTCATCAACCAGCCTTGCCTTACTTGGCCCATCTCATGGGCCTACCATGTTCCTAAATTACTGCCATAAAATGAGCCCCCGGGAGGGTGATATTCCTGGGAATTTGGTCCCAACAGAAACCAATCATTGTATGAGGTATGTGGGGGGTTTTGTACCTTGTCAACCCCTTTGATTCCGGGGAGGCGAGGTTAACCCCGCCTCCCGGCTTCTACGCCAGTTCTACAACCTCCCCGGTAGTCAGGGCTATATGGCCCAATGGCCAGAGTCCCTCTAAATCTTCTTCCCCTGGTGGGATAGCGCGGCATAGCAGCCGGAGTCCCCATAGTGCGCTCCTAAAGCAACATGGCCCAATGGCCAGAGTCTCCCGAAACTCTCTTCCTCTGGTGGGATAGCGTGGCCTAGCGGCCGGAGTCTCTATAGGGAGCTCCTAAAGTGGTGTGGCCTGTGGGCCAGAATCCCTCTAAGTCCTCTTCCCCTTGTAGGATAGTCCAGCCCAGCAGCCGGAGTTCATCTATCTCCTTTGAGGTAAGAGAGGGGTCGGTGAACTATGTTGTCACAAAAAGGGGGGGGGGGTTAGAGACCCCCAGTAGGGGAGCCTGGGCCCACCCGCCTTCACCGGGCTCCAACTCAGGGCCCTGTCATTGACAGCGTGATCTGCCCCAGGTCAGCGGGGAATCCTACTGCAACACGCTGCCCTCAGAGTGGTGGGAGATACCACTCCCTTCCCTTTCCTGGGTCACTTTCTACCAGTTCTCCAAATGTAGCAGTCCCTGTGGCATCAGTGTCTTCAGGTTCCTCAGCCCCTGGGGCTCCCTAGGGTTCCCACAGCTGCCAGTCTCTGGTCCCACTTCCTGGCCCCTTGGCTCTCTCCTGTACAAGTCGCCACTGCTCCTGGGCTGGAGTGTTGGATCATATTAAAGAAGTTCTGTATTAAAATCACAAATGAGTTTGATTCCCCATAGTTTAAATTCCAGCATATTACTAATTAAGAGGTCTCTTGGTTTTTGGTACTGTTTCTCTCCCTCTATGTGTGAAACTTGCAAGCTGCTAATTGTGTTAGTACATTCTAAGACAGAGTCTGTTCTCAAAGCAATTCACACAGAGAGAGACTCAAAGCAATACTCTAACAACAGAAACAGCACCCAGAGACTCCCCGCCCTTTTGTTGTATTAACAATTGTGATTAAAATAGAGATAGAGGATGTATGTGGATGGATGCTTGGTGTGGATAATAACTGAATGATCAGGGAGGTGCCAGCCTAAGAATCCAGTGTCCATCGGCTGAAGAAGGCGTCAAGTGGAAATAACCAGAGGACCCCCCACCCCCCGGAGGGCAGACTGGAATCCACCCAACAGCCTCAAGAATGGGAGAACCAAAGAACAAGATAACATCTAGCAGCACGGAGCCGTCAGGAATGTGCTATCTGCTGATTGATTCAGCAACAGCATGATGAAGCAATTCCCATAGACTGGCATAGGAAGAAATTCCTATAAAAATAGACTCTAAAAAGTGAGAACTTTGGGGTCTGATTCTGCAAACCAACTTCCAGGAGCATCAGATGAGTATCTGACAAGGCCCTGCTCCCTCCTCATGTCCAGGCCACCTGGCCAGTGGCTTGGCATGAGCAACTCTAAGGCTGGTAACTATGATAACAACCTTGTAGAACCTGTGTGTATGTGTGTGTGTGTGTGAATAAATATGAGATTGAATGGAATGTTACAGCTGTAACTAACTGCTTACTATGATTCTTTCTGTATTCACAATAAATGTGGTATTTTGCCTTTTTCCCTTTAATAAGATCCTGCTGGTTTTTATTTTATTGGTACAACAGGAGCCTCTGCTGGGTGTCCTCCTTCCACAGCCGCCAGCCCTGACTGAGCAGCTCTGCAGGCTTTTATACTTGACTCTCTTGACTTTTATACTTGACTCTCTTGACTTTTATACTTGACTCTCTGTTGGAGCATGCCCAGCAGAGCCTCAGGGGCGTGGCTTCCTCTGCCAGCAGGGAAGGGTTGATTTTCTCATTCCCAGTCCACCCCATCACAAGGCAACTCTTAAAAAGTCCAGATTTGCATGGTAATTGTTTTGGGAGTGACAGAAGCACTCACACCAATAATTAAGTGGTTGGGAGCTAAAATAAATCAAATTTTTTAAAAAAAAAAGTTAATCTGCTTCTCAGATTAAAGTAAATTGTTTGAGATTGTTGTTTGAGATTCAGTGTGAACACATCCCTTTTGTTGACAGGAGACCAAAGTCGATATCGGAAACTGCTACCTCAGAAATAAATTTGGTACTATTTAAAAAAAAGAAATGTTTATGCAACTCCGTATATTCTTCCACCGTGATACAATTGGTTGTAATAACATGTCCAGGATAGCATTGAATTTATATTGGTAGTTTGTGTTTTATACAATACTTTTCATTCAGTAAAGCACACAGGACAAAAGTTTGCTAAAAATATAGAAAAATAAGAATGATTTACATATAAAAAGAATCTGTGTTAAAAACAAAAAACCCAAACTATTGATTTGCCTCCTATTTACAAAAATCTGTCTCTTTGGATGGGGACCAAGGTACAGCTCAATAGGCACATTGCTCACAGTTGAAAGAATCCCCCTTGCATTGTAAGTAATTCCTTGCTACCAAGGACACACTGCAAACATGCATAATCCTGGCCATTCCTGTCCTGCAGAAAGGTCTGTGTGTGAATACTGAGTTTAGAAAAATGGCAGACTGCCATGGCACAGCAGTTGCAACAAAAGCGAGAAGGAGAGAGCCTGGACTGAGCTCAACTTTGCTTCAAGCAAAATGCATCAACTGTAACTATAGCAAAAAATGTGACGGAGATATAAAACACTGCCATTGCTGTGAAGCCAGTTCTGTTTGAGGGGAAGAAGAAAATCTGACAGAAGAGCTAAACTCAAAACTGTCACAGGAGACGCCTCCCAATGCCTTTGATGGGCTAACAACCCCGGTGCCTGAATCAAGAACTGAGACAATCATTAGCACACTGTCTCAAAGGCTCAGAGGTCCCTATCAAAAGTAAATCAGTGGAATAAATATCCTTTATATTTCAGATGCAGAAATACCTATTCCCATGCTGGGGTAGCCTTCAGTGATACATGGCTCGTGTCCGAAGAGAGATTTACTGACAATCCAAACACACGCTCTTTACTCCTCTCCAAGCATGTATGATTACTTTGCTTAGGGCTGGTCTATACTACTGGGGGAGGGGGGGAAATTGATCTAAGTTACGTAGCTGAAGTCAACGTACTGTGACAAAGCTCTGTCCTTGCCTCCGTGGGTCCCGTGTTTCCTAGCGGATTTCGCTAGCCTCAGAGGCTCACTGTGACCCTCCACTTAACCCTTCTCTCTCTAGAGACAAGGGTCACAGTCTACTGAGCCATTTTCATCATAAGCCAGCGAGGGAGGTGAGGAGAAGTTATCCTTCCTTGCACAGTCTCTGTTGTCTCCCAGTCTCAGTGATTAATCAGGGGGCAAAGGGGGGTGGAGGGCGAAGCCTGGGCCCAACCTCTACTCCGGGCTCCAGCCCAGGGACCCTAATAGTATCAGCTATGGTAGCTGACCTTTTAGAAACATGATATGTACAATTCCCTGGGCTACTTCCCCCACCAGCAGTCCTCACTTCCTCAAGCTCCACTTCACCCTTACCTCAGGGCCTCTTTCCTTGTGCCTGATATGGTGTGTACTGCTCAGTCTCTCCAACAGCGCAACTTCCTCCCACAGCTCCTGACATGCACCCCCACCTGACTGACTGGGAGGCTTTTAACTGGGAGGCTTTTTTCAGCCAGCCCCTGATTGGCTTCAGGTGTCCCAATCAACCTAGCATTCTCCCTGCCTTCTGGAAAGTTCTTAATTGGCCGCAGGTGTCTTAACTGACCTGGAGCAGCTGACATTTCACTTACCCTGGTACCAGGGATTTGTTTAGCTTGGAGTTAATATATCTATCTCCCACTACTTTTCTATAGCCATCTGGCCTTGCCCTGTCACAGTACTTAGATCTACTTACCGTGGTGTCTTCACTGCAGTGTGTCAATAGGAGACGCTCTCCCGTTGATCCCCCTTGTGCTTCTTGTTGAGGTGGAGTACCGGAGTCAACGCTAGAGTGATCGGCGGTTGATTTACTGCGTCTATACTAGACACAATAAATCGACCCCCGCTGGATTGATTGCTGCCCGTCGATCTGGCCGGTAGTGTAGACAAGCCCTGGGAATTGTAATTTTGATTCCCCATACCTTCTCAATGCAACTACAGGCACTTTGCTCCACCAAGGAAGTCAGCCTAGGCACCCTGTTTGGCCACTTACCTCATAACTGTCTCTGTGCTTTTTACCACCTTCTCCCCAGAACAGAATGCCCTTCCCGAGCTGGTCCCCAAAGCCATATCATCTCCTTTCTCTTCCACCATACCTACATGAAACTGGCCAATTAGGTGCCCAACTTCCTGTTTTTATTATATTTTAGAACAAAGTCTTTGCTCCGTCATGGCATGCACTTGTCTTCACTGAGCATTTGTATAATCTTTTTAAGTTAGCCCTATTTTTCCCTCTCTCCTGCTTGGCTGTCTTTTAACCCCTCACATCCCCAGTTGCGTCATGTCTGAAATTAATTTATAAGCTTCATGTAAGCTCCTGTCTTTTGTGTGTATTGGGTCATGGCAGGACCCAAGAGCCTCCTTCACTACAAAACCCTGATTCATCCCCAATGCTGGTCAATCTGTGTACTGAATGAGGAAGGCGTCCAGAAAGAAAATTAGTGTCTCATCTTGTATTTAAATTTTAACACTAAGCCTATGTGCAAGGAGGCCAATTAAGGTTGTACAAGAAACCTTAATACTGGCATTTCCTAACTTTTGAGCGCTTGACTTTGCAAACTTTGTGTGTTACTTTCCTAGGTTTTATAAATAAAGCAAACTGAATAAACAAATTCTATCATGTGACATCATATTGACACCCACATGGGTCATCAGCAGGGTTCAAACCTTTAGATCCACTACAAAGACCTCTTCCATTGTAGATACCAGCATAATTGGTAGCAGTACTAGACAGTTATCCTCTAAGGACCAAGCCACTAGAGGGGGATGGCACACACTTTGCCAGTGGGGTTCACCAATATTGCTGACAGGGGAATGGTAGATTCAGGAATGCTGAGGTCTATTCCAGGTTCTGAGCGGTGAATACTCGAATGGTTAGAAACCCATCTACCCCTGATCCCCCACAAGCCTGACTCCCTTCTCCCCTTCAGCTTGTTCTTTTCCCCATCCTAGCTCTTCCTCACTCCCCTGTCGGGCTCCTCACTCCAGTCTCCTGCCTTCCTCGACTCCTCATCCCAGTCACCTCCACCCACTCCCTCCAGACTTCTTGTCCCTATTTACTCCCTCCATTGCCCACCTCCCCAAGTCTGACTCTTGTCCCTTCTGTATTCTAGTCCAGTCAGCCAGCCTCCTCCTTCTTCTCACTGCCTGGTTACCGGCTGGGGGAGCGCAGAGAGAACAGGAGTGACAATCTCTCTGCAGGGAAAGTCATACTCATTCCCTGCAGCCCCAGGCTGGAGCCTGTTCCATGCAGATGGAATCCTCAGGAAATTTAGCTGCCAAATCTAACAAGACTTTATTCAGCATATGTGAAATGAGGTCTAAGGTTTATAATTTGATCAAATACAGGCAGTTTTTCCACAAGAACAGCAAAGCCAAACCCCTGACACAAAGTCAACCCTCCCACCAAATGTCAAGTTCCTGCTCTAAAGTATGGAGGTGCTAAAGCTTCTCAACAAAATGGGTGTGATTTTTTTTTTTAAAAGAACATGGGCAAAACATATTTTTCTCTAATCTCATTCTTGAAATGGCTGAACCATTTTTGCTGAAACTTTCCAAAAATATTTAGCTTGCGACTGACACCTCACATGGAAAACTTCAGCCAAAATGGTTAAAATTTGGCAATGTTTTAAGCAATTGAAAATAGAGTATTATAATGGAAAACATTGGGCAACCTTAATTAATTGGCAGCACTACAAGCTCCATCTATAATGCACATACACTTTATACAATGGATCCTGATTGGGACCTCTGGGCATTACTATAGTACAAGTATTTACACAACAGACAATGACCTTACTGAAACAAAATCAGCAGAATGTGTTGAAGGGAGACACTTGATATACTCATATAAATTAAACGTCAGAATACGTTATCTGTGACTGCACTTTGCGGCTCAGCATGGCTTTCATGTGGAAGATATAATGCTGTAATTGATAGCTCTACAAATGTTTGCTGAATGCCCTAATTACCCTCACATCATGTACAGAGACACTTAATTCCTGACTTACAGAATGGACCATATAAGGGAGACCTTTTATTCCTTAGCTCAGTGTTTCCCAAACTTGGGACTCCGCTTGCTCAGGGAAAGCCCATGGCGGGCAGGGCCAGTTTATTTACCTGCCACGTCTGCAGGTTCGGCTGACTGTGGCTCCCACTGGCCACGGTTTGCCACTCCAGGCCAATGAGGGCTGCAGGAAGTGGCAGCTGGTACGTCCGTCGGCCCACACCGCTTCCCGCAGCCCCCATTGGCCTGCGGCGGTGAACCGTGGCCAGAGGGAGCCGCGATTGGCCGAACCTGCAGACGCGGCAGGTGAACAAACCGGCCCGGCCTGCCCGGGGCTTTCCCTGAACAAGAGGCGTCCCAAGTTTGGGAAACACGGCCTTAGTTCATCATGGAGACCTTAACATTCTACATTTTACTTTTATTACAGTAAATAACCATAGTGTCTGTTTTAGCTCAGCATTCTGTGATGAATGGCTATATTCACCATTTTGTTACTATGGCAATATTACATGTGAAGTACACCAACAAGCTGATGCTGTCAACTCTCTCTGTACTTACAGTATATTCCTTTTTCTTATTTTGAGGGTGACCAACTATAAAGGGGACTGTGAATTTTTCTGAGACTCAAGAAAAGGGGTTATTTTCTAATTTTTTTTATTAACTGTAGCAGGTAAACTGAATGGTTGTGTGTGACAAATAACTGCCAGCAACCGTAAAACAGGAACTGGCAAACCATACTCTCTTCCCCGTCAGAAGAGATTCAGCTTATTTATACTTCAAAAAAAAAAAAAAAAAGAAAGAAAGAAAGAGCAAAACTGAAGCCCCCTACAAGGGTGGGAGCAAAGAAACATTCACACACCTGCATACCCATAGCTTCCTTCGCAACAACCTAAACATTAGTTTTTGGAACATTTTTGATGGATAGGCACCAAAAATTGGCATTCAGTCCCACACATTTAAATGATGGTGAAAGTAGGCAGGCGCACTATTAGTAACAATAGCCTTTCTGTTCCCATTAAACACAAACTCAAAATAATTCAGGGCAAAAAAGCTGAATGTAGGTCAAACTCTTAGGGAATCCCAGGACAAGTATATTCAACTCAACTGGATGTAAGACAGCAGAAAGATTTATAGCAAAACCTTGAAGACTGTTCTGTTTAATTGCTATATTAATTAGTTACTAGGTCTGTGGTACGTCTACCTGTAATATTTCTCTTTCTGATTGGTGATTCCTAGGTGGGGAAACGTAGATTCATTTAGGGTCAGAGCAGGGGACAGGGAGTCAAGAGAATTGGATCCGCTTTTTCTCTCTGCCACTGACATACTGTGTGACCTTGGATGAGTCACTTATACTAACTGTTTTTCTTAGCGCTAAAATGAGGATAATACTTCCCTCACTTGCAGGGAAGTTTGTGAGGCTTAATTCTGTAAAAGATGTAAAATGTTTTCATATCCCCATATGAAAAGCTCTATAGAAGTGCTAAGTAATATCACAAGGTAAACATTTAACTCTTGGCAATACTGCAGGTTAATTGCTTTATTATCAGTTATTTATTTAGGAAAACGGAATTGGTTTGGGGCATTACATGCTACAACTTGATGAAGCAATAAATACTTTATAAAGCATTCTTCATCCTCAGTGTGACTTCCAAAGCACTGAGCAATCATGTCTTCGTTTCTCTCTTTAGCAGATTCCTCGTACAGTTTCTATTCGGATTTTTTAGGGCACTGAATTTCACTCTATTATTTGTGTTTTGGTAACTGCTATATTATTATTGTTATATCGTTTCTGGGTGGATTTTCACACAATAGTGTCTAGTAGTGCATTTCTGATTTTTGGACAGTTATTCAAATGAAATGGTTTTTTGGTTGTGTTCTGGGAAAGACTTTCTTTCTTTCTTTCAAGGGCCAGGCCGTGTGCAGTCTTGCCTAATGGTCAGGGCGGGAGACTGACCTAATGTTGGAGCAGGTGACCAGGCCTAGTGGCCAGAGCCCCAATCAGGAGCTGAGTTACCAAGTCCAGCAAGCAAGCCGGAGCCAAGAGCCATGGTCAGACGCCAAATACCATCCAGTCTTTGTTCTTGGGGGTCGGGGCTGGTTGCCCCTGCCGCTCCCTGTGGTTGACCGACTCGACCACCACCGAGTTGTGTGCCGGGTGGGATACAGATACTCATGTCCCTTCGTGGGTACAAAGTACTTGCGCTCCGCCTTTTTAGAGATGGGAACCAAGGAGGCTGGTGTTCACCACAGGGCATTTGAAATTCTTGCCACCCCTTCATGGAGCGGCAAGGCCACCCTGCCCTGTGCTGAAGGGGACAGCACATTGAACAGGGAGTCTGAGGGCTTTTCCATCTCCTCAGCCTGGAGGTGGGGGCTCGCTGCCACCCTTTTTTTAGGAGGTCTTGGTGGGCCCGGTAGTCCTCCTGCAGGATGGAGGGGGGTGGGGCTGCAATCAACTCCTCTGGACTGGGCAAGACCGGTGCAGTGCTTTGGGTTTTGTCTGGCACCTGACGATCCATCACCTGGTAGGACTCCGGGCACGGTACCGAGGACACATGTCCCACCGACCTTTTTTCTGGCTGTCTAAAGATGGACGCCGACGGTGATTCCAAGGCCCTGGCCACCAAGCGAGCCCCCACCAGCGCTGCGCCGGAGGCCTCGGTGCCCACTGGCACCATTGGGCCAGCCACGACACTTGGTGCCATTGTGCTTGCTGAGGCACCATTGGAGCCGGCTGTTTGGGCTGCCTAGCTTGGCCTGTAGACAGGCGGCTGTGAGCGGAGGCCAGGCTGGCGTATGATCTGCTGCTGCCTCTGGACCGGGAGTATCGGCGGTGCCGGGATCTATGTTGGCCACGGGATCACGATCTCGACGTGGAGGAGCGGCACCGATGGTAGTAGCTGCTCCGCAAATGGCCTTGACGGGCAGACCCGCATCGGCGAGACACCAGCGATCGACACCCAGGGCTACGGCGCCTTCGCAGAGACTTGGAACAGGAGTCCGAGCGGGAATGGTGTCAACGACCGTGCCGCGACTGACTGTGGTATCTCCTGCGAGACGAGGACAGTTGGCGACGTCCACCACGGACCCACTGATATTTTCTTCGCGAAGACGAGCGGTGCCGGGAGTTCTGGTAGGACAGCACCCATCCAGACAGTCTGGCCAGCGTCGAGGGCAATCCACATGGACTGAGCCCTGAATGGTCGCTGGGCAGTGAACGGTGTTGGGAACGTTCCCTCAATCGGTACTGGGCCAGGGGCGACTGCAGTGATCCCAGCAGCGGCTTGCCTCTGGAACATGAGGCCGACATCAGCGGAGCTTCAGGCATTGGCATGGATATAATGTCCCTGGCTGCCTGGAGGGCTTCGGGTGTAGGTGGCATCTGGACATCTGGAGAGGCCTGCTCCGAAGGGGCTGGGCTACTCTGCTCAACGTGAGTTGGAGGCCTACGGCCCAATGGGAATCAAGGACTACCTGACATGGGCCTAGCCTCTGTCGCAGACTTCCCTCGGTGCCATTGCGAAGAGAAAGTCTTTCCGGTCCTCTTGGCGTGCCCCGTGGATGGGGAGCGGTGCCGACTGGACAATTGTACCAGCGGGTCTCCGCGTACCGATGCCAGATACCGGTTTGGAGCAGCCAACTCCATCAGGACGGCCCGGAGCCTAATGTCCCTTTCTTTTTCAGTCCGGGGCTCGAAAGACTTGCAGATCTTGCACCTGTCACTGATATGGGTTCCTCCCATGGAGCGCAGACAATCCACGTGCGGGTCACTCCTTGGCATACAGTGCCTACAAGAGCCGCATGACTTAAAGCCTGAGGTGCAGGGCATGCCCCGACCCAGGCTCAATGACTAACTAAACTAACTGAATTAGCTAACTGACTACAGGTACTACTGGGGTCGAGCTGCCTCAAAGTTGGAGCTGAGCAGTTCGGACGTATCTTCACTGGCGGCAAGAAGGAACTGAGGATGGGGGGAGCACAGCCCCCCTTATACCGCACCAGGCAGGTGCCGCTCCAGGGGTCGCAGTGGAGGGGGGCGCTCCCCCCTACAAGTACTACTAGGGGAAAAACTTCCGGCACCGGTGCACGTGCCAAGCACGCACACCTATTGTGGAATACACATGAGCAATGACTCGAAGAAAAATGTCCAGTAAAGGCCTGCCTGAGACAACTAAACTAGCTTTCTTTTGAGGTCTTCAGAATTTGAACTTACTAGAAAGGCTCTGTCCTGAAAATTAATTCCCTGTGCCACACAGACCCAAACAATAGTCTGTATTTAATGGCAAGCACATATTTATATTAGTTGCCTTTACATTTATAGTAGAATTCCTTCTTGTTGAGAAAGGAAAGGGAAATCTGGTTAATAGGCACTCTTCCATATAATACACAAAATTAATTTAACAGCAGATAGCAATTAGTCAATAGCTTACTCCTTCCCTGTTTGTTTGTTTTGTAACTTTCATTTGAACTGAACTTTGTGGAGGTGGGGAAGAAGGGGAGAAATGTGGTCCTTAACAGGAAACACACAAGAAATGGCAATACCAAGTCACAATAGAAAAGAGGATTTCGTCAGCGGAGCTTGTGCTAAAACACTTAGGTCTCTGTTACTGCATGTCTTCTGCATGTTTTGAGTAAATAAAGATAATTCTCCCAGAATGCAAATAATTCTCACATTTTAAAGAAGTATTTCACTCACAACTTCGACATCATTTAAAATGATTACCTGATTCCTGCAGTGTGACGGCTGATAAATATTCAGAAGAGGAGGAAATGTACTTTTCTTATAAAGCTGTAAGCTGGTTGCCATGTCCTATTACAGTTTCACTACCAGTCTGTTATGAAACAGAAGGTAAACAAAACAGTATAAATAAAGGACAATATTACTACATCTAATTACCTTAGCCAAATTTCAAAGCCAACATTAAACATATTTATAAAGTTTTATATTACAAACTGACATCTTATTACTTAAATCATACATAAAATCTTTTTATTGGGAAATTACTTAGCAAGTAGAATACAAGTCAACTGCCACAGTAAATTATGTTGTCTTTAAAGTAACTACTAGGTAAATGAACACTCTCTAAAGCATTACTTTTCCAGACAAGGATTTTTTTTTTTTGGGGGGGGGACAAGACATTTCCAATTCTGAAAAACTGATTCCTGGACTTACTACTATCTTTATGGGAGATATACAGACCTTGTGCCATTGCTCCTGTACCTTGGCTCCCATGAAAAGCCATTAATATTACCCACCCTCCACCAGCTAGCATTGATTTACATAGAGTTATGAAATCTTTAGACCACTTCCAATTTTCTCTTTACTGAAATAATAGCCAATTTTCTCCATGATTTTAAAAGGAGAAGCTGCATAGCCTTCCTTTTCAATATAGGGCCATGATGGACAGTAGAAAATATAGCTCATTAGGGATCAAACTCTGGAGAGTGGTGGGGAGTAGCAGTCCTGCTGCTTTTGATCCTTTCCTCACAGATACCTCACAAACCCCTCCATCTGGTAGGAACTTTACTGCTCAGAGCAGAAGAAGGGAAGCAGCCACATTCCACGGTGTGCCTTCCTTCTCCTCAACTCCATGAAAATTGCTGAATAGCTATCCATCTGGAACTTAATTTGGGTCTTACTCCTCCTCCAATGGTGCGTGCATGCTCTCCGGGTAGGATTTACAAAGGTACTTAGGTGTATACGTCCCATTTTTTGGCACCAGTGTGATTCACAAACTTCCTGCTCGGCTACCGCCTAACACTGTAGGCACATAAACTCCCTCAGCACCTAAGTTTTTCCTTTAGGCATGTGCACTGCAGCACCTAGATGCCCACCTCCTGCCTGTGTGCACACACAATGCTGCCTCATAATTGGCATCTGGACATCGATCTCCTGCCTGTGCCCCCGGGCGATTCACAACCCCTTGGACAAATTCACACAAGATCACTGGGGCAGGGAAGGGATGGGGGGGGGGAAGGGATTAGGAAGACAACCTCCTTTATAATCTTTAACCTAGTGCATAAGGTAGTCATCCAAGATGTAGGAAACCCCCATTCAAGTCCCCACCTCAGCCTGATGGGGAGAAAGGATTTGAGCAGGATCTGCCTTTGCTCAGGGATGCATCCTACTCACCAGGCTATAGAGTGGTTCTAACTCTCTCTCTCTGGCCCAATTAATATTTACATATTCCATTGTTTAATTCAAGTGAAGCCACCTCAACAGCAGAGATTAAGAGACCCCTCCTCCCATCAGAATAGCCCATAACCTTGTGGTTAGAGTCCTGACCTGAGAGTTGGCTGATCCCCTTTGCCTCATGAGGAGGATGTGGGACTTGAAGCAGGGGTCCCCCTGCCTGATGAGTACCCTATTCACTAGGCAAAAGGTTATAATGGAGGTGGTCCTCCTGTGATTTCTTTCATGCAGTTCAGGCAGCCAAGTGCCCATCTTCCCCAATTTGTGGATCACTAGTCAAGGTACAAGGTGCCTCCATTGAGCCTGGACTTTGGCACCTATCTCTGCCCAAGAGTTGGCACTTAACACATACCCCTTTTACCAGTGTCTCCCTTTGGTTAGATTAGGCGGCTAGCATGCTGGCTTTGCAGATCACCATTCTCTGGTGCCTATTTCTCCACTTTCATTGCATAGGAAGCCTAAGGGTGCCTAATTCAGTCTTTGTGGATTGCAGCATTGTTCCTGTGATTTTCTAGCCACCAAGGTGCTCAGTGTTGCCCTTCATGGATCTCACCCTAAACTTCTGCTTGGATACTCCTGCCCCATCTGTAAGTTTGGATGAAACCTACTCCTAATTGTGTGGGAGAGAGGGAGGAAACCCCACCCATTCCACTTCAAAAGTACAATTTGCAGGAAACCTCATCAATGGTAACTCAAGGCTCTCACAGGGAGGCAGCGCGAGCTTCTCTTCACTCTCACAACTGAGTCCAGATTGTAGAAATGTATTTATTTAGAACAAAGTTTTGCTCTATGGGTGATTCAAGTTTAAAGGAAAATTGTAAGGGAGGGGAGGAAGAGAGGGATGTGAGTGTAGTTTTCAGTTAAGCTGGAACATGGTGAAGACTAGTTTATAAAAACGCTAACAGCTGCTGTGCTGTACCCCGGAGCTTGCTGCATTTCAGTGGTGCAAGAAGTAATCCCACCCTGTGGGTTGTGCGGTTAGATGCTTTGGGAATCTTTGAGATGAATGACGGCACAGAAATGCAGAATCCTGGTTTCTGAAAGGCAGAATAAGTCAAACGTTGTTTGACTAGCTTTTAAAATGAAGTGCAGCCTCATTCATGTGCAACACATGAAATTCCGCCCGAGAGACCGTTTCGGGAACACCTGGGTGCTGTCTTTAAGGAAAGGCCGTGAATCGAGTGGGAACAGGACAGACACCCCCAGGGCGATCTCCTGGTTCTTTCAAACCCGCCCGCTTAGCGCCACTACGTCGCCTGCGCGGCAAGAAGCCTATTCATGGGGGATGGAGGCAGGGGCGCGGTGTCAGACCCCCGAAGAGCAGAAACAGCTTCCCTGAGAAATATTCGTGCCCTGGCCGCGCCCCAGCTTGGGAGACTTGGCCACAGAGGCGCCTTGCCCTCCCCCCCTTCTCCGGGGCTGGTCACAGGAGCCCGCGCACGTGTGGGAGGGAGCCCCACTCCCGCGGGGCTCGGCCTCCCCAGCGCGGTTCTTCCGCGGCGGGGCTCGCGCTAGCCCCCTCCCCGCCCCGCCGGGGGCGGCACTTACCGCTTGCGAGGTGGCCGCGGGCGCAGTGAGAGGAGCCGCTGCCGAGTCCGGCCAGCCACCGCAGCGTCCTCGCAGCGCCCCTGGCTCTGCCCAGCCCCCGCGCCCCGGGAGGAGCGGTAGCCGCCGGGCACCCTCCGGAGCGCGGCCCTGCGGCAGGCCAGGGGAAGAAACCCGGGGCAGTCCCGGGCAATGGGTGGCAGCAGCCACGCGAGCGGTGCCGCCGGGTTCCGCCCTGCACCGTGCAGCCGTCAGCAAGAAGCAACACAGGGCACAGCACGAGGTGTGTGGGCTGCGCGCTTTTTCTGCTTTGGGGACGCGGGTTGTTGCTGCTGCTCGTGAGCTGGGCACCCCGTTGGAAAAGCAAACATGCAGACTGGCGGTAATGAGTGAAATGAAGAAATCAGGGTGGGGGGGGTCACATTTCCTGCAAACAGCCCGTGCCGTGACATCGTTAAATCAACAAAATATGAGGCATTGGACGAATGACCATTGATCTTTCACAGGTCTGGACCACCGCTTAAGGACCTACTGGGTCAGGTCAGAGCAAGGGTCCATCCAGCCAGGGGTGTGTACAAGGGGGGACAGGCAGGGGCACAGAGCTCCTCTGGCCCCAGGGGAGGGAGAGAGCGAGCTCTTCCGGCCCTCTCTCTCTCCAGCAGCCAGGGGAGCTGAGCTCCCCTTGTGGCCAAGGGAGCTGTTCCCCCCCACCCTCTTTTGCTATAATGAACCCCTGGCTATAATGGCCAAATGCCTTGGATCCCCAGGACTTTGTTATAGTGAGGATGTACTGTACTTCCTCATAACATCATGTATTTAATGTGTCTCTCCAAAAGCAGTCAAATGTAAATGCCTGCGCAGGCCCCTGTGCATCCAGCCCAGTATCTTGTCTTCTGACAGTGGCAAGTGCCAGATAACTCAGAGGGAGTGAACAGAACAGGATCCATCCCGTTTTCCAGTCTGCAGCTTCTGGCAGTCAGAGGTTAGGGACACCTGGAGCCTGTGGTTGCATCCCTGACCATCTTAGCTAATACTTACAGTATTCACATTGCCCTTGTTGACATGGAGCAGCGATGTGACTCATTTTGTTGACAGTGTTCTTGTTGCTATCTTTCTCAATCAACTGGTTTATGATCTTTGAATAGGTATGTGCTATTTTGCAACTTACCATTCTTTTACTTAGGAAACTCAATAGTGCAAACATTTACTCACTTGCATATGATATATTTTTGCAAGATTGTGGTTAAAGGCCCAAATCCTGCAAGCCCTTGTGCACTTATCAGTGGAACTACACAACAGGAGTAAAATTAGTTACGTGCAGGTTTGCAGGACAAGGGCTGGGGATTGCAAAAAACAAAACCAAACCCCGAAAACAATAAAACAATTACATGTTCTGTTGATACTATTAATTAAAATTGGGGTGGGTAGTTTCTTGTATTAATTATAATTAAGGAATTCAGTTACAGTGCTCCGTTGCCTTGAAAGTTGGTTATTTTATGAAAATCATTACTCATATTCAACTTATATGTAATATTTACAGTTAAATTTTAAAAACTGAAGGCAATTTGGTCCAAATTTCTTCCAAATTACACTTTTCAATTCAGAAAATGCTCTTTCATTCAACACAGGAAAAGCCATATGCTGAAAAACTGTGTTGGACCCATCTGAAGGTGTATTACTTAACTTCTCAGTAACAAATTTGGGGGTATAATTCAGCTGAAGTTGAAAATATTTAAAAGTTGAAATGTCGTAAGTGTTTAACATATTCTTTTCTGTACCTATTTAAAAAAATACTGTAAAATGTCTTTGGGGGTAGCTGTCGCTTCTGTAGTTCATTTAGCACATAGACTCACATGGTTGCAACAAAAGTCTCACTATCCTTGCATGGCTATAAAGGCTACCCCTGTATGATGAAGCAAACCTTGGTTCATCATGGTGGCCAGTTCCAAGAAGTTTACATAGGGTTGGTGCGGCAATCTGCACAACAGGATGCTGATGGCAAGACTGACTGTACCATTGCAACTGTTATGCCAGTGCTTGCTATCTGTTCTGGTGCAGTATTGACTGGAGGCTGACATGATGGGTACTCTTGCATACAGCAAAAGCAATCCTAATCGATGCACGCTTTATGGTAATTGTGTGCATAGATGTTATAGGGATGCTGCTAAGGAGTTCATATTAGAGTTAGCACTCCTTATGGAGATACGATCTTTGACATCTGCAACAAATTGTGGAGTCCAGCATTTTCTGCAGAACTGTCTTCTCTATTGGCTTTGCAGCACAACTAAAGAATCCTGACAAGATATAATAAGAAACACTGAGCAGTGTTAAGGACAATCACTGACACTCCAAAAGTGGCTAAGTTGGGTCTAATTAACAATATTTCACTATCCATAAGTAACCAGCAAAGAAAAAATTAAACTTTGTTTGTCCCCTTTCCTCTGTTTATTTAAAGAGTGCCTAAAATATTTTTGTTTTTCTGCATTAGAAATTCAGTTCTTATCAGCCCTGGAAGATACTGTCATTACTGGAAAACTCATGCAATTATGACATCACAAAAGCCAACAGACTGAAAATAGATCAGTCAACTCTGTGACTTTACTTTGATTCTGCTGATCCTTTGTGTAATTCCAATAACTAATGAACATTTAGGAGAAAGGAAGTTTTTGTATATAAACAGATCTTCCTTCTCTCCTTCCCCCCTTCAACCAGGTGCAATAACTCACAATACACATGTTCTAAGATCACTGCCCCCAGAGGTCCTCCTGCAAAACACAAACTTGATGTTTCTGGTATTTCCAGAGTTTAAAAAAAAAACACCACCAACTTTTAAAAGCTCACACAACTTTTCAGGCCTTCATTATACATCATAAAGAAGCAATAAATAAATAAATTAAATAAAAGCCCAACTTTTTATAAACATTTTGCAAGAAACCTTTAACAGCCCTATTAGTTAAAAAGTGATTCTTAGTACACAAATGAAGTTCTAGAAAGCCTGCTTTTATATCATTGCTTGACTCCCCTCTACCTCCAATCTTATGTGGTGTTAAAGAGACACTTATTTCCAAGGTTCTGATCACATTAGGATTTATAATCACGTTCAGAATCTGTTTGTTTTTTGAATATGTCTCTTGGCTTGGGTAGTTTCATAAGTATTGTTTTATGATATTTATTTTGTATGCTGCAAAAGCAACAACATTAGACTTACAAAAAGGCATTATGGCATGGATTTGTAATGGCCACATTACTCACAAGTGGTGAGCTGTCAAGGCTAGAAACAAGCATCATATACCACTAGGAAAGGGAGAGTCACAGCTCTCCAATGAGATAAGTCATTTTTACCTTCATGGCTCGTGAAATTAGATTCATTCAGTTCACATATTCGACTACGATTAGTGCTCGGCCTGTATACTTTTTTATGGTGTAATATGGAGAGGGGGAAAAAACCTACATTTGTGGAAAAATTCTCCCCCACTGTGGGTTGCTTGAAAGCTATTTACTGGTTTGGAATGTTAAACATAGGCCTGGTGGAGATGGATTAGTGAGCAGAGTGCAGATAAGGCTTAAATAGGTTCTGCATGTAACATATGTTATTGATTACAAATCTTAAAAGGTTAACACAAAAATTACATAGTCTTTCCTGCTCAGGTGAAATCCTGGTTCCATTGAAGTCGATGATAAAACTCCCATTGACCACATTGGAGCCAGGATTTCACCCATTATATATATATATATATATATATATAATTTTACTATATACTATAGAAAACAACACTAAGACAACATTAAGGTTGCAAACTCAAGCATTCAAAGAGTAGAATATGCCAGAATTAAGGTTGCCTGTGCAATCTTGGCTCCTTTGTGCATATGTGTTATGATACAGTCTTTAATTACATGACCACATACTGGTGTTTTTTTCCCCACAGGGCATTCCTGTTCCATTTAGTGCAGAGGATAGACAGTGCTCACTTAATGAGCAGCTATTCAGTATTTGTTTTATACGCCTTGTTCAGTGTGTGGCCCTAGGCCTTATTTACTGCACATTATTCAAACTCCGCTCTGAAGACAGAATTATCAAATTTCATAATGTACTTTTCTCTGGTGCTCATCACTGTAGTAGCCTAGTGCTTCACAAATATTAATTCAATTTAATCCCTCATCGCAACACTACTGTGAGAAGATATTATCCCCATTTTATAGATGGGGAGCTGAGGCACAGAGATTACAGTCAAAAGTTTCTACTAATTTTGAGCGTCCAATTAGAGATGCCTAGAACCTGATTTTTCAGAGTATCTAGCATTTTATAGCACTTAATATGCAGAGCTCCCACTGACTTCACTTGCAGGTGAGTGCTGAGCACGTCTACAAATCAGACTCCAGGGTATCAAGCTGAACACCCCAGAAAGTTATGAATAAACAATTAGTGACCATCTCTGGAAAGTTTAGCTTAAGTGACTTGTCCAGCATCACAGAGGAATTCTGTGGCATAGGCAGGGATAGATTCCAGTTCTCCAGCGCAGCATTCTACTGCCTTAGCCAGGACACCATCCTTTTTCTTCCTAACATCTCCTGCTTCATTCACCACTCACCTTCCCACTTCTGCAACAAATGAGGCAAGGATCCTACAGATAAGAGTTTTTTACATTACACACCCCTGATTCATCCCCAGAGGAGGTCCATTCTGTGCACTGAATGAGTCAGGGGTCTTGTGGAAGAAAAAAATGGTATGTAATCATGTAATTAAACTATCATAGTGCAGACAACAGTGGAAAAAAATTAAGGTTGTGGGGGAAACCATAATTCTGGCATTTCCCAACTTTTTAGTGCTTCACTTCGCAATTTTAATAATTTTAACGTAGTTTGTAGGTGTAATTTCCTAGGTTTTTTAAAAAACAAACTGAGTAAACAGAAATCCCATGTTGTGGCATCATATTGACACCCACATGGATCATCAGCAAAAGTTGGAACCTTTAGATCCACCACACAGACCTCTACCACTTGAACTAACAAAGTAACTGATAGCAGTAGTAGGTTGTCATCTTCTGAGCATAACAGCTCTAGGGGGACGAGACACATTTTGCCATTGAGTTTCACGTGTATTTGCTGACAACAGCAGAATGGGTAGATTCGGGAATTTGGAGTTCTATACTAGGCTCTGGTGGGGACAATGCTCTAGTGGGCAAAGATTCTTATTCATTCTCCCCTGCCCCAGCTTGATTTCTTTCTTTCCCTGTCCCCTCCAGCCCTGTCTCTTCCCCACCTCTTGCTCTTTGTTCCAGGCAAGACCAGTCACAGTCTCCATTCCTCAGGCTTCTGATCTCAGTCTCCTTGCCCAGAAAATCCAAGCTTCCCTTTCTGGGCTTACTGTTCAAATCCCAATTTCTCTACCTCTCCAAACCCAGTCAGTCCCAGTTCCCCCCTCTCAGTATCCTTTTCTGATTGGTCTCTGTCCTCCACCCTCTCCTACTGGCTCCCAATCCCAGTCTCCTCATCCAGCCAATCCCAGTCTTCCCCAAGTCCTCATCTGATATCAGTTTCCTACCACAGCCAATCCTTCCTCCCTCCACCCAAACTCATTTCTCTCACTGGCACCATCCCAATTTCTCTCCCAACTCCTAGTCCCAGCATCTCCTCTTCCAGCTCCCAGTTCCAGCCTCCCCTCCTCCCAGTTCACAGTCTCCTTGCCCAGCCTGTGCCTGTTTCTCCCCCACACACATTCTCCAGTCTGAGTCTCACCAGACTCCTTGTTCTAATCTACTCCCTTCCATCTCCATTAGTCTGCCAGCAGAGAGGTAATTAAGAGAACAGAAGAGACAGCCTCCCTGCTCTCTCAGGTGAGCGGCAGACACCACCGATTTAATTGACTTAATATACCGTCTCTCCACACACAATACATCTTTTGAAAGCTTATTATGTCTACTTTAAGATGAGGTATGATGCAGAGCTGTCAAGTTGTGGTGTTACTGTAGAAACAATGATAAACAATGACACCAACAACACGTTAAAGTGCCAATTTTAAAACATTTGCATTTGTTTGTTCATTTAATGGCTCGTTGTATCATTTTAAGACATAACATTGTATTTCTTTGTTGTTCTGATGCTTTGAGGTCACAGTCTAATAATAAATGTGTACAGATGTCATTGAAATTAATAGCACTGTGACATTTGTGGTCAACATCATTGTCATCTTGCTCACCATTATGATCGCTCTCAAGAATGCGTAGATTATCACAATCTTCATTGCCTTTGAATGTACACAGTTCTGTGCAGGGACGATTGTTCTGAATCCAGACACAGTGGATTGTGCAATGACCCCCTACTGGTACAGATCCAAATAAGGTCTTGTAGAAGCTCAGATGCCATTGGGTCCCTGAAGAATAAGAGTAGTTCATCATCTACCTTTTTCCATCCATGTTGCAATGGTGATCCAATATCTGGATTACATATGTGCAAAAACATCCAAGTCTTTGTTTGCCAGGATGCTCTTTTGACATGCTCTTCAAAACTGTCCCTCACTTGGGAAGTTTGGCCAGTGACTTGTCCTTTTTCATGGCCAGATTGCACTTTAGGTCTCTGTGGCTCTCCAGGAATTGTGGCTTGTCCATCACTCTCCCCAAGTGTGGCAAGATCTCTGAAGCAATAAGCTACTTTTGTTTTGACAACATTAAACATGCCCCCTGCCCCCACCATACCAAATAGGGATGGCACAGAATCACATCCGGTTAATGCGTATACAGCAGGAGTGAGTGCATCACAAATTGCATGCACAGGTATGAAACAGTGGTTGTCAGTTGTGCTGGCAATGGTGCCTGTCTCAATCCACATGTTATCTGTGTATTCCCATTTCTGGAAAGTAATGAATAGCAAGGACCAAAACATCTGTATCAGGTGACCTAATTCCTATGGTTCCTTTGACACCAAGAAACCCAAAAGCCATATTGGCACATACAGCATGCAGAAACATTCTTGTGTCTGCTTCCTCTTGAATACCATACAACTCTCAGGCTTCTTCAGCACCTGTTCTGGTGTTGGACTTTGCTACTTCACCGTCATAAAAGCCCCCAGCAAGAAGGAGTGTTTGTGTTGGGTAAGCTCCTACACTGAGGTGCATTTTGAACCATATATTCACAGAGGAACCATATATTCACAAGTGATTGCTTGTTGGATGCCATGGTTAGAAACTTTTTCCATGGAGGCACAGGGCATCCACCAATCACCTGGTATTTCTTACACCCATCCTTAGATCCTGTCCAGCACCAGCTTTCTGCAGTTTTCACAGAGTTATTGTTATATCTGCAAAAGACTGATTACAGAGTTAGCCTTGTCAAGTCCTTTTAGGATCTGCTTCGAGGATTCAACAGCCAATTCACTGAATGTGTGGAATTTGTCTGCAGCCTTCATTTGTATGACAGCAGGGCCTCTCTGTTGTACACTGTTTTCTTTGTTGCATACTCTTTGCTCAGGGATTCTTTCAGCTTGAGCTTCCAGCTGATGCCCTAATTCATCTTTGTCTGTTCTGCTCATTGTTCCATCAGCATGGAAGGAGGACATAGGCAGAGGTCCTGTTGGATTGGATGACTAAGGACAGTTGCTATTGAAACATCATCTCTGCATATTGCTAAGGACAGGGCTCTGTGGAAAACACTCTCTGGACTGATAGATGCTGTGATTGTCCCTCACTTGCTAGATTTAAATGTAGTGGTCTTGGCCATGTGAGCAAATGTTCTGATGTCAGATTTCTTGCCTAGCTGAAGAAGGTGTGTGTCCTGTCAGAATCAAGTGCACCTCTCATAAATCTCTCCATTTGCTCTTCACCAACACCTGCTATTTTCATTAGAGACCCTCGTACATCTGGTGTTACATGAAGGCCAGTAGATATGTTGATAAGCACATCTGGATGTGATTTGGTGTCAAATGGGTTTGTCGTATTGTTGATGACATGGGTGATAAAAGCTATAACATGCCCTTCATCTCTCTTCAGTATAGAGGCAAGGACTTGTTTGTGGACTTTGTCTTCACTATTTCTTGTTAGGCCACTTTCTTTCTCTCATAGCTTCATATTATGAATATGCAAAAACTATGTATTATCTCTAACACTAATACTGACGTGCATAAGTGTCACTGTATTAAAAATCTAGTTTCTAGGATACTTCAAAGGCTAGTACAGCATCCATAGGCAATTACAAATTAAACCTTCAGTCAGGCAAACTAGATGCTATTGTATGTACCAAAGATTACAAATGGAGAAGTATTATATAGTGAGGAGGGCTTTAAACTAGGTTCACCGGGGGAAGGAGACCAAAGCCCTAAGGTAAGTGGGTAAGTGGGATATCGGGAGGAAGCATGAGCAGGAGCGTGCAAGAGAGGAGGGCTCCTGCCTCATACTGAGAAAGCCAGAGGATCAGCGATTATCTTAAGTGCCTATATACAAATGCAAGAAGCCTGAGAAACAAGCAGGGAGAACTGGAAGTCCTGGCATAATCAAGGAATTATGATGTGATTGGAATAACAGAGACTTTGGTGGAATAACTCACATGACTGGAGTACTGTCATGAATGGATAAAAACTGTTCAGGAAGGACAGACAGAGCAGAAAAGATGAGGGAGTTGCATTGTATGTAAGAGAGCAGTATGACTGCTCAGAGCTCCGGTATGAAACTGCAGAAAAACCTGAGAGTCTCTGGATTAAGTTTAGAAGTGTGAGCAACAAAGGTGATGTCATGGTGGGAGTCTGCTATAGACCACCGGACCGGGGGATGAGGTGGACAGTGCTTTCTTCCGGCAACTAACAGAAGTTACTAGATCGCAGGCCCTAATTCTTATGGGAGACTTCAATCACCCTGATATCTGCTGGGAGAGCAATACAGCGGCGCATAGACAATCCAAGAAGATTTTGGAAAGTGTAGGGGACAATTTCCTGGTGCAAATGCTGGAGGAGCCAACTAGGGGCAGAGTTCTTCTTGACCTGCTGCTCACAAACGGGGAAGAATTAGTAGGGGAAGCAAAAGTGGATGGGAACCTGGGAGGCAGCGACCATGAGATGGTCGACTTCAGGATCCTGACACAAGGAAGAAAAGAGAGCAGCAGAATATGGACCCTGGACTTCAGAAAAGCAGACTTTGACTCCCTCAGGGAACAGATTGGCAGGATCACGTGGGAGAGTAACATGACGGGGAAAGGTTTCAGAGTAACAGCCGTGTTAGTCTGTATTCGCAAAAAGAAAAGGAGTACTTGTGGCACCTTAGAGACTAACCAATTTATTTGAGCATGAGCTTTTGTGAGCTACAGCTCACTTCATCAGATGCATACCGTGGAAACTGCAGCAGACTTTATATATACACAGAGAATATGAAACAATACCTCCTCCCACCCCACTGTCCTGCTGGTAATAGCTTATCTAAAGTAATCATCAGGTTAGGCCATTTCCAGCACAAATCCAGGTTTTCTCACCCTCCACCCCCCCCCCCCCACAAATTCACTCTCCTGCTGGTGATAGCCCATCCAAAGTAACAACTCTTTACACAATGTGCATGATAATGAAGTTAGGCCATTTCCTGCACAAATCCAGGTTCTCTCACTCCCTCACCCCCCTCCAAAAACCCACCCCCATACACACACAGACTCACTCTCCTGCTGGTAATAGCTCATCCAAACTGACCACTCTCCAAGTTTAAATCCAAGTTAAACCAGAACATCTGGGGTGGGGGGGTAGGAAAAAACAAGAGGAAATAGGCTACCTTGCATAATGACTTAGCCACTCCCAGTCTCTATTTAAGCCTAAATTAATAGTATCCAATTTGCAAATGAATTCCAATTCAGCAGTTTCTCGCTGGAGTCTGGATTTGAAGTTTTTTTGTTTTAAGATAGCGACCTTCATGTCTGTGATTGCGTGACCAGAGAGATTGAAGTGTTCTCCGACTGGTTTATGAATGTTATAATTCTTGACATCTGATTTGTGTCCATTTATTCTTTTACGTAGAGACTGTCCAGTTTGACCAATGTACATGGCAGAAGGGCATTGCTGGCACATGATGGCATAAATCACATTGGTGGATGTGCAGGTGAACGAGCCTCTGATAGTGTGGCTGATGTTATTAGGCCCTGTGATGGTGTCCCCTGAATAGATATGTGGGCACAATTGGCAACGGGCTTTGTTGCAAGGATAAGTTCCTGGGTTAGTGGTTCTGTTGTGTGGTATGTGGTTGTTGGTGAGTATTTGCTTCAGGTTGGGGGGCTGTCTGTAGGCAAGGACTGGCCTGTCTCCCAAGATTTGTGAGAGTGTTGGGTCATCCTTTAGGATAGGTTGTAGATCCTTAATAATGCGTTGGAGGGGTTTTAGTTGGGGGCTGAAGGTGACGGCTAGTGGCGTTCTGTTATTTTCTTTGTTAGGCCTGTCCTGTAGTAGGTAACTTCTGGGAACTCTTCTGGCTCTATCAATCTGTTTCTTTACTTCCGCAGGTGGGTATTGTAGTTGTAAGAAAGCTTGACAGAGATCTTGTAGGTGTTTGTCTCTGTCTGAGGGGTTGGAGCAAATGCGGTTGTATCGCAGAGCTTGGCTGTAGACGATGGATCGTGTGGTGTGGTCAGGGTGAAAGCTGGAGGCATGCAGGTAGGAATAGCGGTCAGTAGGTTTCCGGTATAGGTGGTGTTTATGTGACCATTGTTTATTAGCACTGTAGTGTCCAGGAAGTGGATCTCTTGTGTGGACTGGACCAGGCTGAGGTTGGTGGTGGGATGGAAATTGTTGAAATCATGGTGGAATTCCTCAAGGGCTTCTTTTCCATGGGTCCAGATGATGAAGATGTCATCAATATAGCGCAAGTAGAGTAGGGGCTTTAGGGGACGAGAGCTGAGGAAGCGTTGTTCTAAATCAGCCATAAAAATGTTGGCATACTGTGGGGCCATGCGGGTACCCATAGCAGTGCCGCTGATCTGAAGGTATACATTGTCCCCAAATGTGAAATAGTTATGGGTAAGGACAAAGTCACAAAGTTCAGCCACCAGGTTAGCCGTGACATTATCGGAGATAGTGTTCCTGACGGCTTGTAGTCCATCTTTGTGTGGAATGTTGGTGTAGAGGGCTTCTACATCCATAGTGGCCAGGATGGTGTTATCAGGAAGATCACCGATGGATTGAAGTTTCCTCAGGAAGTCAGTGGTGTCTCGAAGGTAGCTGGGAGTGCTGGTAGCGTAGGGCCTGAGGAGGGAGTCTACATAGCCAGACAATCCTGCTGTCAGGGTGCCAATGCCTGAAATGATGGGGCGCCCAGGAGTTCCAGGTTTATGGATCTTGGGTAGTAGATAGAATATCAGAGAGCTGGCTGTATTTTAAAGAATCCTTATTGAGGTTACAGGAACAAACCATCCTGATGTGTAGAAAGAATAGTAAATATGGCAGGAAACCACATTGACTTAACAGTGAAATCCTTGCTGATCTTAAACACAAAAAAGAAGCTTACAAGAAGTGGAAGATTGGACAAATGACAAGGGAGGAGTATCAAAATATTGCTCAGGCATGCAGGAATGAAATCAGGAATGTCAAATCACACTTGGAGTTGCAGCCAGCAAGAGATGTTAAGAGTAACTAGAAGTGTTTCTTCAGGTATGTTAGCAACAAGAAGAAAGTCAAGGAAAGTGTGCGCCCCTTACTGAATGAGGGAGGCAATCTAGTGACAAAGGATGTGGAAAAAACTAATGTACTCATTGCTTTTTTTGCCTCTGTCTTCACGAACAAGGTCAGCTCCCAGACTACTGCACTGGGCAGCACAGCATGGGGAGGAGGTGACCAGCCCTCTGTGGAGAAAGAAATGGTTCGGGACTATTTAGAAAAGCTGGACGTGCACAAGTCCATGGGGCCGGACGCGTTGCATCCGAGAGTGCTAAAGGAATTGGCGGCTGTGATTGCAGAGCCATTGGCCATTATCTTTGAAAACTCGTGGCGAACGGGGGAAGTCCCGGATGACTGGAAAAAGGCTAATTAGTGCCCATCTTTAAAAAGGGAAGGAGGAGAATCCAGGGAACTATAGGCCAGTCAGCCTCACCTCAGTCCCTGGAAAAATCATGGAGCAGGTCCTCAAAGAATCAATTCTGAAGCACTTAGAGGAGTGGAAAGTGATCAGGAACAGCCAGCATGGATTCACCAAGGGCAAGTCATGTCTGACTAATCTAATTGCCTTCTATGATGAGATAACTGGCTCTGTGGATGAGGGGAAAGTGGTGGATGTGTTGTTCCTTGACTTTAGCAAAGCTTTTGACACGGTCTCCGACAGTATTCTTGCCAGCAAGTTAAAGACGTATGGGCTGGATGAATGGACTATAAGGTGCATAGAAAGCTGGCCAGATCGTTGGGCTCAACGGGTAGTGATCAATGGCTCCATGTCTAGTTGGCAGCCGGTATCAAGCGGAGTGCCCCAAGGGTCGGTCCTGGGGCCGGTTTTGTTCAATATCTTCATTAATGATCCGGTGGATGGCATGGACTGCACCCTCAGCAAGTTTGCAGATGACACTAAACTGGGAGGAGAGGTAGATACGCTGGAGGGTAGGGATAGGATAGGATACAGAGGGACCTAGACAAATTAGATGATTAGGCCAAAAGAAATCTGATGAGGTTTAACAAGGACAAGTGCAGAGTCCTGCACTTAGGACGGAAGAATCCCGTGCACCGCTACAGATTAGGGACCAAATGGCTAGGCAGCAGTTCTGCAGAAAAGGACCTAGGAGTTACAGTGGATGAGAAGCTGGATATGAGTCAACAGTGTGTCCTTGTTGCCAAGAAGGCCAATGGCATTTTGGGACGTATAAGTAGGGGCATAGCGAGCAGATCAAGGGACGTGATCGTTCCCCTCTATTCGACATTGGTGAGGCCTCATCTGGAGTACTGGGCCCCACATTAAAGAAGGATGTGAAAAAATTAGAAAGAGTCCAGCGGAGGGCAACAAAAATGATTAGGGGACTGGAACACATGACTGATGAGGAGAGGCTGAGGGAACTGGGATTGTCTAGACTGCGGAAGAGAAGAATGAGGGGGGATTTGATAGCTGCTTTCAACTACCTGAAAGGGGGTTCCAAAGAGGATGGATCTAGACTGTTCTCAGTGGTAGCAGATGACACAACAAGGAGTAATGGTCTCAAGTTGCAGTGGGGGAGGTTTAGGTTGGATATTAGGAAAAACTTTTTCACTAGGAGGGTGGTGAAGCACTGGAATGCGTTACCTAGGGAGGTGGTGGAATCTCCTTCTTTTGAGGGTTTTTAAGGTCAGGCTTGACGAAGCCCTGGCTGGGATGATTTAGTTGGGGACTGGTCCTGCTTTGAGCAGGGGGTTGGACTAGATGACCTCCTGAGGTCCCTTCCAACCCTGATAATCTATTATTAGGAATTCATGTACATTTATATCTACCCACGAGGCAGGGCAAACTGTGGGCATGCAATGTACTGCTACTGGTGCACAACCTTCAGTGTGAGACAGATCAGTCTGTCAGCAAATTTCAACTGAAAATATAAAAACCTATAATCACTTGTGAGATACTTTGACAATTAAAATATGCAAGTATTCGTATATTGCAAAATGTTGATATTTGCCATTTTTGTCACATGCAAAACAGCTCCATCATTTCTGGAGAGGAAAAAAGCCCTGGCAAAACCAATAAAAATCTTTTTTTTAATACATTGTCATTTGGTAGCTTTGACCAATAAACACATTGCTGTAACATTACAGCGTTAATTTTAACTTAACCAGTAAAAACTGTAGTCATAGCCATGTTGCAGTGTTTCTGAAACTGTGCAAAAATGTGACACATTCTCATTTTGGGTATCATTGTTTCCCCTCACCTACAGGCTTACAGCACCATGTGATACCTTCACATCATACCTCATCTAAACCTACATTAAAATAAGCTTTCAAATGTGTATGATGTGGGTGCGTATATTAAACTCCAAAATTATGGCCCTTTCTGGAGAATTGCTGCATGGCTATCTGTTCCAGTGCCCAGTTGCACCACAGTCCAGAACAGCCATTACAGGCAATGTCCTTCTGAGCCTCCCATATCAAGGGCTGGAACGTGCTCAGTCACGCTATGGGGATGGCACAGATCCAGAATGGTCACTCTTAGAAGCTGTGACAAGATGGAGCATGCTGAGTTGCTCTGTGGGGTTGGTGCATATGGAGTCTGGTCAGTACTAGGAGCTCTGAGAGGCTAAGCCTGCTTACTGAGGCTTCTTTAGTCCCCGTGCATCTGGCAAATGCCCCATGCTCAGTGAGAATGGTATCTTCAGAGAATTTCGGTACTAAAATCAAAGAAGTGTCTACTGAGCCTGCTCAAAGTTTGGGTGGAGGCACTGGGACAGCAGAAGGCACATCGCTAACATAAAGGCTACCCCTTGCCAAATTTCAAGTCCCTGCTCCAAAGCATGGGGATGCTGGAGCCGTTCAAAGAAAAGGTTAGCAGAATTTTGACACAGACAAAACATTTTTCTCTAGTGTCATTCTCTAAACACTTAAACCATTTTGGCTGAAATTGTCGTGAAAGAAGAAGAAAAATCAGCCTGAGACAGACACCCAGCATGGAAAATTTCAGCCAAAACAGTTAAAGTTTGGTAAAGTTATAACCAACTGAAAACAGGATCTTATACTGGGAAGGGTCTGGCAATCACAATAATAGGCTGTGCTACCAGCCTCACCTATAATTTGAGAGAGATCTGTGCAGACACTGTAGTTATTGATCAGTTCCTACAGTACGACAGCGATGCCCCCATAGTGCCAAAAGCACAGGTAACAAGAAGCCTGGGGTCCAGAATAATAAGACTGTATCCCCTTTGTTGAAATCTCTCATTGGGTCAATTAGCCAAACTAAGCGGCTATCTGAAATGACACCTTGAAAAAGGAAGAACATTGAAACCATAACTACAGCAATCTCAGAACAGAGAAGCAAAAACCATAGTACATATCGAACATATTTCTGCTTCCAACAGTTGTTGCTGTGGTTTCTCTTTTCTGGGAAGGTAACAAACTCTTCAAATGGGTCTGGCACAGTCTGAGTAATGAGCACTTAAAAACTGTTTAGATCTTTGTTAGATTTTGTGGGCCAAATCGTGAGCAGTACTAAGTAACTTCAACTCTCACTGAAGCCAATAGGTATTTCAAGCTACTCAGCACCTCTCAAGATCTGGTCTCATTAAACAGATGAGAGCTGCATGCAGTGTTGTCATAGCTGCATTGGTCTTAGGATATTAGAGAAGCAAGGTGGGTTTCTTGTCTCTTTCTATTGGACCGAGAGAGACAACCTTTCAAGTTTACCCAGAGCTCTTCCTAAGGTCTGGGAAAAGTACTCAGGACATGTCTGCACTACAGAATTAAGTCAATTTAAGTTAAGTTGACATACAGCCACTTTAGTAATTAATTCAATTTTTAACATCCACACAATGCTCCTGTTGGCGGCGCGCATGTTCACCAGCAGTGTTTGCACTGATTTAACTGACAATGTGGGGCACTGACAGCTGCAGCCCCACCACTCAGGCTCAGGCTCTCCTTCCCCCCACCATTCAATCCCTCCCGGAAGGCAGCTGAGCTCAAGCTCTCCTTTCCCCCACCCAATCCCTCATCAGGAGGTGGTGGTTTGACTCTGGCTGTCAGCCCCAGGTGGCAATTTAAGCAACACAGTGTCTACACGGATACTGCGTCGACCTAACTTAAGTGCTACAGCTCTCGCGGAGGTGGAGTTATTAAAGCAGTGTAGTGGATGACTTACATTGGCGGGAGTGACATTTTAGTATAGACGCTTGCAGAGTTAGGTTGATGTAAGCTACCTTTAGCTCCACAAGTGAGGGATACAGCAGTAGAAGTGCAGTTTGCCCGTCACAGCTCTTTGGATGCATGCCTCCAGGAGGGACACAAACCATGTTGGTGCATTACCCTGGATCTCTGCCATCTCTCAGGTAACACAACTGTGTCTCCTGGTTGACAGTGTCAAATGCTGCAGATAGATCCAGGAGAATGGGAATGGATGTTTGCCTTCTATCCATTCACAAGAGGAGATCATCCATCAGTGCCACTAAAGCAATTTCCATCCCATATCCTGGACTGAATCCAGATTATGCTGGGTCTAGGATATTCACTTGAATTAGATGATTGTGTAGTTGACCTTTGTCCACCTGCTTTATGAGCTTGCTTAGGAAGGGATGGTTTGATAATGGGTAGTAGTTGACTAGAACCTATGTATCAAGGGTAGACTTTTTTCTGTTGGTCAGACTACTGTGTTCGAAAGAGAAAGGAGAGATTCCTTCCCTAAGTTAGGTATTGGCTGTTGAGGTCATGAGTGGCACGAGTTGCTCTGGAATCTCATCATACAGGGAAATCCTGAGTTGGATTCACAGATCTTGGTTGTGATTCTTTGGGGTGTCCAGTACTTCTTGAGGAGCGAATGTGTGTAGGCAGGCTGTTTGTCAGGCAGAACAGAGTTATGCTGTTTGAGACACCTTCCTGAATGTACTAGATCTTTTCAGCAAAGTAGGATGATAGTCTTCTCAGGGGTTGGTGCTGAGTTCTGTTGTGGGTTGTAGGCACTCAGGATCAATTAATCCCTTGCACAGCTCCTTAGGGCAGGATTTGACAGCTACACTAGAGGCTAATAGGAAGGTTCTCTGAGCCTGTAGCAGCTTCAGTAGAGGCTCAGAAGTTCTTTGTTATGTGTCTGTTTCAGCCTTTTGTTTTACATCATCCTGCTCAGTTTTCTGACACATTGTGTCAATGAAGAGAGAGGGTTGAAACTCAAGATTTGTGTGTGTGATGGGGAGGGGCTGTCTAGGTGCCAGCACATTCATGGTTGAAGCAAGGGTACAATAATAAGGGTTCACCAGATACTTGACTCTGTTCTGTGCACGAAGCATTGCTGTCCTTTGGCATGCTTTGGAATTTGATGGAGTGTATGAGCCTTTGTGGTTAAATAAGGGTTGTGGGCTTTGTAGCCTCTCAGAGCTCTGCCCACCGCCTTAATTTGGTGATGGCCTGTCCAGGACAGTGGCTGGGTCGTGATGTCCTCTAGCCTAAGCCAAATATCAGGTCCAGGGCGTGACCAGATGAGTGGGTTAAACCAGAGGTGACCTGTAACACTCCTAGGGAGGCAAGTAAGGAGATTAGTTTGGGGACTTATATATCTGTGTGGCCTTTTCATCCTGGGAGATTTTAACACAACAAGTCTGGGGTATTCCACCGATACTGCCAACAGGATATCAGTGTTGTATAGATTTACATGGAATATGTGGGCTAAAGGTGTTCACATAACTCAGTTACCATCTAACATTAAACATTGTTAAACAAGGTCACGGTTTGGTATACATGCATGTAAGGCTGCTTCGTACTATGGCAAACAGACTATTAAATATCTTTTAAAATATTTTATTAAAGATACAGAAAAGAAGGAAAACCAGTTAAAGCATTTGAAATGTAAAGTATTAAGTAAGGCTTTCGTTTTAATAACATCCATTGTTGCCTTTCCTTTTAGCTGGAGAGAGTTTTAAAAGGAAAATGCCCCTTTCTCAGGTCAAGGCTTCTTAACCTTTTTCTTTCTGAGGCCCCCCCAACATACTATAAGAATTCCAGAGGGGCAGGGGATAGGGATCTTGGCTTCAGCCACCGGGTGTGAGGGGCGGGGGAAGAGCTCAGGGCTTAAGCTCCGGTGTGGGGCACTGGGGCTTGAGGCTTTAGCTCTGGGGGGAGCACAGGAGCTCAGGGCTCTCTGTGGTTCTGCTCCCAGAGCCTGGTGGGGGCCCCAGTGCTCCACTCCCAGTTTTCTGTACTGAAACCAGCTTGGAGCCACAAACCCCTGGTTGAGAACCACTGTCTTTGATGGTATTCACGATGGTAATACCAGTCCTTTTGCAGAAAAGAGAAGCTAGTTAGATGAGCTGAAGCTGTTGCTGCTGTTAAAGTCTGGTTTTATTTTATCCCAGGTGGTGGTCGGGATTTAGCTGGAGCAAGTAAAGCGTGGTGTTAGCTGGTTTCCTCTCTTTGGCTGGTCTGGTAAGGACATGTCTCAGGTCAGGGTGACAAAGGTCTGGGGTCCCAGGAAATGGCCAGGCGAGCAGCCATGATGTTGAAGCTCACTTCAGCAGCTTTCATCTGTTTTTCCCTATTTTTTCCTCTAAGTCTTTCTTTAATTAGCCACAATGGGAGTGATGGATGGAATTCTCCATCCCCTCATTATTTTGTTTACTAATTAGGCTTAACATTTAACATACTAATTTACTAATTTTTGGTTTTATATATTCTGTTTTTAGTATTATATATAGTTCTGGAATTATATTAACGTGGACTTTTTATTTGTTTGGACAAATGTAGTGTCTCTGGTTTTTTCACCTGTTTGTAACATTCATTATAAAAAACAACTTGACCTATTCTCCATTAACATTGGTTATTATAGATTATTGTATTATTTTATAAACTTTTACATACTTGTTACAACTGATTTTACGATTTGGTAAATTTGTCAGTGCAACTGTTACTTTATGAACCCTATTGCAGCCTGTAAATGAGCATAAAACATGTTATCCTTGACATAAATTAAATAAATATGTAAAGTTTTATTATGTTTTACTGCAATCTAGATTATTGGTTAATGAGCTGGGATTCACTAAATTAAAAGGAAAGGACTAGGGCTGTCAATTAATCACAGTTAACTCACGCAATTAACTCAAAAAAATTAATCGTGATTAAAAAAATTAATCGTGATTAATTGCACTTATAACAATACCAATTGCAATTTATTAAATATTTTTGGATGTTTTTCAACATTTTCAATATTGATTTCAATTACAACACAGAATTCAAAGTGCACAGTGCTCACTTTATATTATTATTTTTGATTACAAATATATGTACTGTAAAAATGATAAGCAAAAGAAATAGTATTTTTCAATCACCTCCTTCAAGTACTGAAGTGCAACCTCTTTATTGTGAAAGTGTAACTTACAAATGCAGATTTTTTTGGTTACATAACTGCACTCGAAAACAAAACAGTGTAAAACTTTAGAGCCTACAAGTCCACTCCGTCCTACTTCTTATTCTGCCAATTGCTAAGACAAACAACTTTGTTTACATTGACAGGAGATACTGCTGCCTGCTTCTTTACAATGTCACCTGAAAGTGAGAACAGGCTTTCGCATGGCACTTCTGTAGCCAGCATTTCAAGGAATTTACATGCCAGATATGCTAACCATTCGTATGCCACTTCATGCTTCAGCCACCATTCCAGAGGACATGCTTCCATGCTGATGATGCTCATTAAAAAAAATAATGCATCAATTAAATTTGTGACTGTACTCCTTGGGGGGAGAACTCTTTGTCTCCTGCTCCGTTGTACCCACATTCTGCAATATATTTCATGTTATAGCAGTCTCGGGTGTTGACCCAGCATATGTTTGTTTTAAGAACGCTTTCACGGCAGATTTGACAAAACGCAAAGAAGGTACCAATGTGAGATTTCTAAAAATAGCTACAGCACTCGATCGGAGGTTTAAGGATCTGAAGTGCCGTCCAAAATCTGAGAGGGATGAGGTGTGGAGCACGCTTTTAGAAGTCTTAAAAGAGCAACACTCTGATGCAGAAACTTTAGAACCCAACCACTAAAAAAGAAAATCAACCTTCTGCTGGTGTCATCTAACTCAGATGATGAAAACAAACATGTGTCAGTCCACACTGCTTTGGATCATTATCAAGTAGAACCCGTCATCAGCATGGACGCATGTCCTATGGAATGGTGGTTGAAGCATGAAGGGACATATGAATCTTTAGTGCATCTGGCACGTAAATATCTTGCAACGCCAGCTACAATAGTGCCATGCGAATGCCTGTTCTCACTTTCAGGTGACATTATAAACAGTGCTGCCTATTTCTTATCTCCTGCAAATTGTAACCAACCTTGTTTGTCTGACTGATTGACTGACCAAGAAGTAGGACTGAATGGACTTGTAGGCTCTAAAGTTTTAACGTTGTTTTATTTTTATGTACGTAATTCTACATTTGTAAGTTCAACTTCCATGATAAAGAGATTGCACTACAGTACTTATATTAGATGAATTGAAAATTATATTTTTTTGATTTTTACAGTGCAAATATTTGTAATAAAAATAAATATAAAGTAAGCTCTGTACACTGTGTATTGTGTTGTAACTGAAATTAATGTATTTGAAAATGTAGTAAACATCCAAAAATATTTAAAATAAATGGTATTCTATTGTTTAACAGCACGATTAATCGCGCAATTAATTTTTTTAATCGCTTGACAACCCTAGAAAGGACATATTTTATCTGTGAAAAAATATCTAGAGGTTCATGATATGCACACTTCTTGAAGGATAAAATCATCTCCAATGTCTTAAAAAGGAGTCCATCTTTCTCAATCACACATGGCACCGTTTCAAACAAAATCAAGCCAACTCACAAAAAACAGAAAAATATTCACTAACCACAAATTGATGGATTTTGTTGTGAAAGAGAAATCTATGCATAGGAAAGTAGTTTGCAAAAGATGTAGATGGAGTGCGGTGTCATTTTCAGGCACATCCTACCTGCACCAACAACAAGTTTAAAGAGCTTGTTAACTTTTAGCAGGTCCGGTGGTGGATCAGGGATGCACAAGGAAATAGTATCACACTGTATTAACAGGAAATAAAATACCTAGCATTTTTCTTCTTCAAGGCACTTTACAAACATTAATGAATACTCACAACATCCCTGAGAGAGTAGTTCTCCTTTTCACAGATGGAAAACACATAAAGTAACGGACCCAAAGCAAGACAGGGAGTCTCAGCATCCAGACCACTAGAAATGCTATTGGTATGTTCAACGGAAAAGTTGAATGAATGAAAACATTTTTGTGATGTCATTTTCTATAGTTTATCTCACAAATGAGTACTGAGTTCTGAAGCTATATTAGCCAATCAGATGGCATACGCAAACATATGTATTAGCACTGGCTTCAGCAGAGTTCACTGAAAGCTACTGTACTTCTTTGAAGAGCCAATAAGGTGATTGTAGCATATGAATATTTGTACTTCCTAATTGACTCAGAGGTGAATAACTGTTGCTGAACCTTTGCCTCCATCTCACCTTTAGAATACTACTGTACAAAGGAAAACATGTTACATTTCTGAAACCACTGGCTATAAGGGAGAGGTTTATGGACACATTTAGATGAACATCAATGTTTGTTATCCTTCCAGTCAATAACACTTAATATTAATTTCAAGTGAAGTTGGTTTCTGCTTCCTGTGCACTTAAAATGGAGAGGCACACAAATCAAATTCCTGGGTTCAAACGTCTGAGAAATTGGTAACCCTTAATATCTGTACCCAAATCTTAAGCCAGTGGTTCAGGCCCATTTCTAATTCAAAGGCACAGTGGTGCACCAGCCCAAAATGCAGGAAAAGCTGGGCACCTTTGCACAAAATTAATTCTTCGGAAAAATGCTACCTCACAATCTTCAAACTGGATATTTTCAATCAGATTATCAATTAGGGATAATAAATTCCTTGATGCTTTGAGTCTTTGGAATTTTGCTTCTCCCCCTACCACCAACAGCAAGTACTAGCCTTGAGGTGTTCCATATTTTCTCATGATGTAATATTCCTTTTAAATTCATTTCACTTGATTTCATATGGAATGAAATCATCTACCAACAGTTTATGCTGCTGTCAGGCATTCATATGAGCTGAATTCTTACCTCACACTGAATTTAGCAAGTTCCAAATGTATAATTTTTTTTTTATACTTGATACTTTAAAAGTGATTGACTGTTCTTTGCAACTAGATGTACTGATTAAATATATTTGTATATAAAAGTACATTGCATTTGTCTTTAACCATAAATAGCACTTTCCCAAACAGACTAACGTGTTACCTTACAATTAATGATGCCAAAAAGAACAAAGAAGAAAATCCAACTACAGCTTCAACTATTGATGCCTCTGGTTTCACTGTAGCCATAAAAGGATGTCCAAGACTGATCCAGTAAAAATCAGATTTGTGTAGTGAATTTCTATTTGCTAGAGCTGAATGGATTCAAGGTGCTAATATTCTTGCTGTACTGAAAATTAAATCAAACAGCTACGGCAGAGGCTATGTGCAATCCATTGTTTTAAAAGATTGCAAGGAAATTTTAAGTGACAGTTACATTTCATACACAGTATTACAAAGCAGCCTCTAAATTGATTTTTAATAACACTCAATTATTTGACTTATTTTCTCATGCATCACATTTTTCTCTGGGCTTCTGAGCACCACTATTTCACATTTGTGACAGATTAGGGAATTATTTTTTACAGTGGCCACCAGCACTCTGGTATCTAATTAGTAGACATCCAGATGTGTAGGTTTTGTGGCTTATATTAGGAAAGTATGAAAAGGCCCAACTTTCTGGAACAAAATCAAAGAGCTATTTCAATCATGAAATGTCATTTAAAATGAAGCTAAAATACATGACCACTTCGAGCAATTTATCTGTAAAAACAAAATCTCCTGGGAGTTCACGGCATTGCCAACATAGACAATTTTTTTCTGCTCTGCTGCATTAATGGCAGAGTAATCCACTGCATAAAAAGCTAAAACCAATATGCATAAAAAGTGAATCCTTCCTAAAGTACCATGAAACATTTTACATCAAAGCCCATTTATAGTTTTTAATTTCTAACACGTAGTAGTACTTTACAGCATACTTGATAAATTCAAGTTAACATGTTCATACATGTTTAAACAAATTTATTTCTTATGAAAGGTTTGCCACAGCATCTTAAGTATTTACTTATGAATTTTCTAAGTTAGTGAATTACAGTATTGTTGTGGCAACAAGTACCTGAGGAGACTCTTGAGTTATCAGCCAGTTTTCACACCCTTAACTTTATTTTAAGACTTACCCTTTCAGAGGCATTGCTAGCCCATTGGGGGCCCTAAACAGGAATATTTTGGGGTGCCCCCCAACACTTACTAAAAAAGCAAATGAGGAGCTCTTTGAGCTGCTCAGGTCTCTAAACAATTGCTTAGTCTGCTTATGCCTATTGCCGGCACTGCCCTTTCAACTGACATTTTTTACATTTGTTCTTAGTCTCAATGATGGGGGGAAATTTTGGTTAAATACTATTTGCTGTGCATTTTTAAGTTTTTTGAATAGCATGGAGCAGAGAGAAAGGGTTTCCACCTCCACTAAAATATGTTTAGCATGTAGCAACTTTAAAATGTCATATTTTTCAATCAAGACAAGTGCCCTTAAACATGTCAGGAAGAGTTTAATTTAGACATAATGTGATTATAAGTGTCAGAACATTCATACACTGTTCATGCACAATGCCATTTTTTTCAAACTGTACACCCAGGTAAATGCTCCATATATATCACACACATATGTAGAGCTACAGCTCTGTATGTTGAGTGCAAACCAGTTGAAGGTCTCATCTTAACCTGCTCTGTTCTGCACACTCCTTAAACCATGGCCAGCTATCCATCTCATTGAATCCCCACTATTAGGCTTATTTGAACAGAATCATTAGATTTAATTAATCTTCCTATAAGTAGAGCCCTACCAAATTAATGGGCCATTTTGGTCACAATCATAGGATTTTAAAAAATAGTAAATTTCATGATTTCAGCTATTTAAATCTGAAACATCATGGTGTAATTGTAGGGGTCCTGACCCAAAAAGTAGTTGGGGGTGGGGGTGTCACAAGGTTATTGTAGGTTTCAGAGTAGCAGCTGCATTAGTCTGTATCCACAAAAAGAACAGGAGTACTTGTGGCACCTTAGAGACTAACAAATTTATTTGAGCATAAGCTTTCGTGGGCTAAAACGCACTTCATCGGATGAATGACCAGGTTGTTGTAGGGGAGACTGCTGTACTGCTACCCTTTACTTCTCTGCTGCTGCGGGCGGCAGTTTTGCCTTCAGAGCTAGGCAGCTGCAGAGTGGTGGCTGCTGACCAGGCGCCCAGCTCTGAAGGCAGCGCCCCTGCCCGCAGCAGCACAGAAGTAAGGATGGCAATACCATACCACGCCACCCTTACTTCAGTGCTGCTGCTGGTGGCAGCTCTGCATTCAGAGCTGGGCTCCCAGCCAGCAGCCACCACTCTCCGGTTGCCCAGCTCTGAAGGCAGCACAGAAATAAGGGTGGCAAAACTGTGACCCCCTCTAAAATAATCTTGAGACCCCCGCCCCCCGCAACTCCCTTTTGGGTCAGGACCCCCAATTTGAGAAACACGGGTCTCTCCTGTGAAATCTGTATAATATAGGATAAAAGCACACAAAAGACCAGATTTCACAGTCCGTGACGTGTTTTTCATAGCTGTGAATTTGGTAGGGCCCTACCTGTAAGGGTTTTGGTTCCAATTCTTAGGTTTTAAATCTTCTGGGCATTTTAGTCTAGGAAGGAAATTAAAATTATCCTAAATAAGCTGCACATTCTCTGCATATCATCAGGCCATCTTTATCATTGTGTAATCACTGTTTATCTTTTTCTCAATCCCACAACTAAATGCAATCAGATACCTGCAACAGATTAAGAAACAGCCCCATTCACAGTTACAAAGGTGCTGCTGTTGCAACACAAAAGGCTTTAATCGTTTATTCAAATAAATAAAAATGTTCCTTTATGTACAAACAGACAAAATCAATGTACCCTTCCTCTATTTACAAAGTAGTTTCTTTTCAAAAGGAAATCAGTACATTTATCCTTCAGTAACTGAACACTTTGTCTTGAGGCCCTGTATTGCACAGCGGTTTTGTTTTCCTTTTTTGCTTGACTGCCTTTTGTTGTTTAACACAAAGACACTTTTGTGACAGTTTCTGATAAAGGCTCCACAGTTTAAACAAGTTTCTCCCACCTTCCTCTCCCTACCCAGACCCAGAGATCATAAACAATTCCTGCAAGTGTCAGGAGTCAGCTTTTGCTACAACACACACTGAAGTAAATACAGCAGATGAAGCACCTGTTGCCTTACAGTAAGTTAACTAGCCGAGAACGTTTGTCTTGGTTTCTGCTCACATTTGATCACATTCAAACACCCCCAACCTGCACATTTTAACCTCCCCGTCCTGTCCATCATCCATTAAAAACTCTTGTCTCCTGATTTCAGATAAAAAGCATCCAGCAGCCCAGCCGGATCAGAAGCATCTATACAACACTGATTAGTCAGCCCCCTTTTTTCTCTCCCCACAAGATGTGAATGAAAATACACAGGATACAGCAGCTATAAATACATTTCCACCCCCTTTATGTAGCGCCTGGAACGGCCGCCCGCCTCCAGCGGGTCAAAGCGCAAGTCAGTTTCCTCAGGCGCGGATAGCAGCAGGGCGGGCGGTTAAACCTGGCACTAAAACTCCGCTTTCCGTGGCTCTGAGTCTGAGGAGACGAAGACGTCAGGTGGCTTCGGAGCAGGACACGGTGCTGTCCAGCTTCCCGGGGGGGTTCATGATGAGAGAAGAAGAACCCCGCTCCCCGGCACATCCCACGGGGAGCCCCCCGGCTATTGCTGCGAGGAGGGGCGGGGGCTGAGCGCTCCCCGGCTGCGTGCGGCACGGCAGGGCGAGGGGGTGTTTGGCGGGGCGGGCAGGGCACTCCCCCCAAGCCTCAGAGCGCCCCCAGGTGGGGCAGGGTCTCCAGCTTGTCGGCCCGGTCCCGGCCGGCCGCGCTCTCCACCCCGCGCAGCCACTCGGTGCACTTGCGCACCAGCCCCTCGTCCGCCGCGGCCCCCGGCGCCGCCTCCTCCTCGTACTCCACGTCGTCGTAGCGGTGCCGCTCGTTCAGCAGCGAGATCTTCAGCAGGGCGCGCAAGTCCCCCGGGCCGGAGCCTGGCCCGTCCCGGGCCCCCCTCCGCGCCGAGCCCCCCCCCGCCGCCGCCTTGCTCCGGGAGCCCGGCAGGAGGCGCTCGGGGCCGGCGGAGGGGCTCGGCCGCCCCCGCTGCTTCTCCAGGCTGCGGCGCTGCAGCACCAGGGCCGCTTCGGGCGGGAGGCTGAGCGAGAAGCGCAGAGCGGCCTCCCCAGCCCCCGCCTCCGCGCACAGGCTCTCGCAGGAGCGGCCGCGGGGCTGGGGCGGGGCCGGGGCCGGCCTCCGCGGTTGCTGCCTCTGCAAGGAGGCGCAAGGCCAGGAGCTGGGGAAGGGACCGGCCCGCTCCGGGGGCGCCCCCCGCGGCTTCCTCAGCGGCTTCTCCTCGGCGGCCGGCGGCGGCGCTACCTTCCTGGGGGCCGCCGGCCTCCGGGGCTGCGCTCGGGGGGCGGCGGGGAGAGCGGCCGGGGCTGGGGGAGGCAGGATGGGCGGCAGGGACATGGTGATGCCCGGTGACCCCCCTCTGCTCCTCACAGCGGCTCAGGGCTGATGGCACCCCGGGCAGGGCCGAGCATCCCCCGCGGACGGGTCGGTCCCGGCTGCGTGCCCAGGCTGCAGCTCCATGGGAGAGCGCGACCGTGCTGAGACCACCGGGCTCCGTCGCTGGCTCCCGCTGAATGAGACACACGCAGCGGCGGGGCTGAGCAGGAGGCGGGACTGAGGGGCGGGGGAAGCACTCACGGCGGGGGGCTGCGGATCACTCCCTCCGCGTGTTTGAGCCATGATGGAAAGGAGGGGCGTGATTTTTTTAAGTATTAATAGAAGAGGCAAGACTGGCTCTGAGGAGGAAGAGGTAGAGCAAAACGTTCGCGAGAGCTGTAAGCACAGTTTGAGCGAGGCTGTGCCATTTACATCTGTAAAATATTAGGACAGAGGATTTCAGGATGTGTTTTAAAAGCTAGTGCGATGGCATACTGTACCCCTTGCAGAAGGGGGGTTACTGCTTTTTACATTTTTTAAAAAGTCACTTAAAATATGTATTTATTGTAATAATTTGTTCCTAATACACTAAAAAAAATTAAATATATTCAAATGTAGAAAATATAAATGCTTCCCTTATCTATTCAGACGGTCACTTTCCCTTTTTGCTGTGCACTACATACTCTCCTCCCCCTTGAAACAGCTATTTATGATGTACCGGTTCACCTTCTCTACTAAAATATAGTGAAATAGTCAACAGATACCAATTCCTTTTTACATTCACAGGTGAATTTAAAGAAACCTACACAGGCCATAAATTTATTCTGAAATAAGGTGGCATAGTGGAAGTTTCGTTACTGTTTCAGCCCCTCACCCTTCATTCACACACTCCTCGGCATAGGCACTAGTCTCTTAAGCTCCCCCCTCCTTCCTAATCTCTTAGCTTTGTCTTGTTCCTAGACTTAACCTCTACCAGTTGAGGATGGTAGAAGGAGGGAGCTGCTGTTCCTCAGTTGGATGATCGCTGGTAGGAGCTGCTGGATCGCTGTAACATCAAAAGGCTCACCCAGGCAATCAAAAGGAGGTTTTGGAGACAGTCTCCCACCCAAAAAAGTGATAACTCACCACACTGCTTTCACAACAAAGTATTACTCATTTTTGAGTTAGCTTTCCCACACTAATTCCAATATTAAAGTCTACCCAACTGAATGGATGGGTAAGAATAGAAACCAATATATCCTTCCCCTTACTCTAACTGACCATGGGACCAGTTTTAAAAGGTACATAAAACAGCTTGCAAACATGAATGATAGGGAGGACAGTGAAATTGTCAGCAGTGATAAGGGAAGAGAGAACCTAGGAGGAAAAATGAGAAGTTAGATTAGTGAGAGGATTTAGTAGAACAGCTAGGAGAAGATATCAGTAAGACAGGCTGAGATGTAAGACTGGTTGGGATGGAGGACTACATTAGTTTGCAGCAGAGAGCAATGGTTAGGTAACATTCACCAAGAGCATGGATGAGATCACCCAGAGTGTAGAAAGAAAAGTAGTCAGAGCAACAGTGGAAGATAATTTAAGTTATTCTTTCAAGCAGGCCAACAAAGTAGCTATATCATATTGTTCTAAGAAGACAGTCCACAACAGCTAGTGATTGAATGTGGGCAACCACTCCAGAGAAATATTTTGCAGGATGGTTTGCAAAGGGCGATCACATGGCTCAAAAACAAAGATAATGTTTCAGAACATGATATTCTAATTGAGGGAAATGTGGAAACAAGGACACAATTGTTAAAGCCAAATCAGATAAAATGTTAAAAGCAGGAGAGTAAGGATGACCCAGTTGTTAGGCTGAGATTTGGGAGACCTGGGATTCCCTGCTTCACCACAGATTTCCTGTGGGCCTATGGACAAGTCACGTGCTCAATATGTGCCTCTGTTCCCCATACAATGAGGACAGTAGTACTTCCCTACCTCACAGGAGTGCTGGGAGGATAAATACAATGTGGCCATGTAACTACTAAAATGAACGATTAAATATATGTTGATTTAATCAGCTGGAGATTAATTACTACCATTCACAAGTGATTGGAGCAAAAATTGTAGCAGCTGGTTCTTAGAGATTCCTTATTACAACATTCTTGGAATAATTTTTTAATATTCATTAGTGTACCTGAAACTGTAGTACTCCAAGTTTCTTATTGTGTGGAGTTGATTCCAGTTGTATATGCAAACAACTTGCCCAGTTATTACATAGTGTCTGGAAATAAGGAAAGTAGTTGACACAGCGAGACCATGATAAACAGCTATCCTACAAAAAGAAAAGGAGTACTTGTGGCACCTTAGAGACTAACCAATTTATTTGAGCATAAGCTTTCATGAGCTACAGCTCACTTCATCGGATGCGTACTGTGGAAAGTGTAGAAGATCTTTTTATACACACAAAGCATGAAAAAATACCTCCCCCCACCCCACTCTCCTGCTGGTAATAGCTTATCTAAAGTGATCACTCTCCTTACAATATGTATGATAATCAAGTTGGGCCATTTCCAGCACAAATCCAGGTTTTCTTACCACCCCCACCACACACACACACAAACCCACTCTCCTGCTGGTAACCTATTTCCCCTTGTTTTTTCCTACCCCCCCTCCTCAGACGTTCTTGTTAAACCCTGGATTTGTGCTGGAAATGGCCCAACTTGATTATCATACACATTGTAAGGAGAGTGATCACTTTAGATAAGCTATTACCAGCAGGAGAGTGGGGTGGGGGGAGGTATTTTTTCATGCTTTGTGTGTATAAAAAGATCTACACTTTCCACAGTATGCATCCGATGAAGTGAGCTGTAGCTCACGAAAGCTTATGCTCAAATAAATTGGTTAGTCTCTAAGGTGCCACAAGTACTCCTTTTCTTTTTGCAAATACAGACTAACACGGCTGTTACTCTGAAAGCTATCCTACAGCTGCAGTTCCTGCCTACATCAGTTCACTAATGATAAAGTTTTCAGTTACATTCTGATTTTATGAAAATATTTTTAAAACAATTTTTTTGAGGGGGAAATGCTTGCACTTCACTTATAGAAAGGATAAATGCTGCCGTAACTGACAAAACATTTCTGGTAACAGAATGTGCATGGAATGTAACTTGTTCTCCAGAAGTGAGCTTTCTAGATAGTGATCTACTTAATAAGATACTCCAGACCAAGCAGTAATACTGATTAATGAAGACAATTAAAATATGTAATGAGACAAGGCGAGTGGATCAGCAGCATTTGACTTCAGACTATGTGGTAATGACAACTGAAGTGTTTAACTGGAACTAGCATCTGTGAACAACACCTGTAGCATATTTTTAGCCCAAAGCTAGTTTCTTTTAACTTGTCAGTCAAATGGGAGGTCTCATCTACCTTTTCCATATTTTATCATGGACCAAGCATGCTTTCTGCATAGATGGGATTATAAAATAGGCACTTAAAGTATCACTGATAATTGAAGAGGCTAATGAGGACAAATACAAATATCTGAAATTTTTGGCCAAGTGTTCACAACTTTATTAATTCCCTAACAGGATAACATTTTGGGGCAACCTGATTTGGCAGCAATTTGGAAGAGAAAAGGCCATCAATGCTCCCCATCACCTGCCTTACCCCTTTTTGATGCTCAAATTCCAAGCACAACAATCCCAGGTTAAAAAAACAAGGCCTTCTCAGAGCCTGATTTACTCTTGATGCCTATCATGGCCTACCGCCAGAACAGCCTACTGCCTGAGAAAGCCCTGGCTTTGTAGGATGGCTCAGGCTCACCCATAAGTTAACTTCTTCCCTTGAGAAAGACATCAACATGCCTGTCACAGAGAAAAGGAAGGTGTCTCCAAAAATCAAACTTCTGTTGTTTTGGGAGAATCAAACCAATGGCTATCCCATTGGAAAAAGAGGGTTTTGACTCCCCTGCTGCCAGAAACAACTGCTCAAAGTTGCAATCCTATGAAGCATATAAACATAACCCCAGTGCTCATTTGTCCTTTAATTTCCATTCCAACTGACAGCAGGAGTCCACAAGCTGTTCAATGAAATTCTTCCATGTCCATCACTATGTGTACAATTGCTGCAGTCCAGGTGACCTGTGGAAGTCACCAGCTGGAACTGCAATGAACACAAAATTTATTGATACCCTCCACCACTAACAATGAAGTTGGGAAGGCCAGAGCAGTGAAAGGCCCTCTTGTTTGCTTTGTTTGCTAATGTCAACTGCCCTGTGTCCCAGCTAATCAACCCAAACAACCTACTGAAGGGACCAGGACTACCTAATGAGAGCCCTCCTCTTAGAGATTCTACCCCATTGGCTAACTACTTCAACAGGACTTCCCAGAAGGTATGCACCCCCTGCAATCTCACACTGACTGGTAAAGCCAGAATGCCTTATACTGCTGATCAAACCATACCCATATTGCAGGATCTCTCCACCACATTTGATAAATTTCAGTGGAATGCTGCTGTTGTCTTACATACAGGGGTTTAGCATTAATCAATACAATGGCTTCCTTGTCCTTCTGCCTGAAGGCAGAGGACTGCCCCCAGAGTCCTCACCTCTGAATCCTCTCCCCCAGCCCTTTTCTATTTAACACCTATATGAAGCTGTGAGACAACAGGAATGCATATGCTAGTAAAATGTAGCCACCACGCTGTTTCCTTCAAAGAAAATGCAAACACTATCTCCCAGCCATCCCACGGTCTAGGAGTCAACATTCACATGAAGACAAGCTTGTTAAAGCTAAACCTGGAAGAGATGGAGGTACTGTGGTGGAGAGAGGGAAACTTAAAGAACTTTCTACCATCATAACATCAGCCATTTAAGAGCTAGGTTGTCTGTAGCTTCAGGATCCTCAGACTTATCTTTGCTCTTCAATGCCTGAATAGCTACAGCTGGAAAAATATTCAACCAAGGCTTGCCCCCAAAACACTGCTTTCACAGAAGCTAAGCAAAATATATTCATAAAATCATAGAACTGGAAGGGACCTCTAGAGGTCATCTAGTCCAGTCCCCTGCACTTAAGGCAGGACTAAGTATTATCTAGCTAGACCATCCCTGACAGGCGTTTATCGAACCTGCTCTTAAAAATCCCCAATAATGGAAATTCCACAACCTCCCTAGGCAATTTATTCCAGTGCTTAACCAGTCTGACAGCTAGGAAGTTTTTCCTAATGTCCAACCTAAACTGCCCTTGCTGCAATTTAAGCCCATTGCTTCTTGTCCTATCCTCAGAGGTTAAGAACAATAATTTTTCTCCCTCCTCCTTTTAAGTACTTGAAAACTTATGTCCTCTCCTCCAGACTAAACAAACCCAATGTTTTCAATCTTCCCTCATAGGTCATGTTTTCTAGACTTTGAATCATTTTTGTTGCTCTTCTCTGGCCTCTCCAATTTGTCCACATCTTTCCTGAAATGTGGTGCCCAGAACTGGACACAATACTCCAGTTGAGGCCTAATAAGCATGGAGTAGAGCGGAAGAATTACTTCTTGTGTCTTGCTTACAATACTCCTGCTAATACATCTCAGAATTATGTTTGCTTTTTTTGCAACAGCGTTACACAGACTCATATTTAGCTTGTGATCCACTATGACCCCTAGATCCCTTTCCACAGTACTCCTAGGCAGTCATTTCACATTTTGTATGTGTGCAACTGATAGTACTCCACTTAGGAAGGAACATTGTATTTGTCCTTATTGAATGTCCTATTCGACTATTCCACATAGTTATATATTCACTTCATGTACATTAAACCACCAGGAGCATTTTTTCAAAAAAGCTAATAAAAATTAAAGGTTTTAAAGTCACTTTTGTATTCTGAGACAGTTTGAGTTAAGTACCTGTACCAACACAATTATTTTTAGTCTGACAGATAGGAAAGGGGATAGCAAGAGAAATTTCAAGTAATAACTGAAAGTGTGTTGACTAATTTCAAAGTGAAATATATATTGCAAGCATAATGTTTTAATTTTCCTGCCTATATGGCTCAAGTCTAAAAATTAGATAGTCTAGACACTTAAAATAATTCATTTATTTTGTAATCATTGATTTATATATTATCCATAAGCCATTTTAATCAAATATATTTTAAGTTTCAAAGTGAAAAAATTGGTGCTTAAAAAGTAAGTATAACAAAACTGAGCAAGCTTTTACCAGACCTCTCATGTTCAGACCACGCTTTCTCCATACTGCACATGTACAAACATTTCAAAGCAGCCCTATCACCTATAATTAACTAAAAATATTTCTCTATAATAATTACAAAATTCTGATCTTTGGGAAACGCATAGAGTAAACAAATAGTAATTGCACATAAGAAATATGAGACAAAACTTTATATGAAACTTTTACATGTTACCCAGAATCCTGAATTGTCTACATTGGGGATTAAACTGTGTTAACAGAAACTAACTCAAACAGTTTTAAGATTACATTGCATAAAGTGTTAAACCTATGCTAGTTTCCAAATGGTTCAGACAGGGATAAAACACTGCTTACCTGGCTCATATTTAAACTTGGTTCTGCTAAAATGATTTAATCCCCAGCATGCAAAAGGCAAGGAAAATACTAAAACTGTCAGCAAGTGTTGTTTCGGGAGTGGAAGTTCATAATTTTTCTGAGTAAACTTCACAAAAATATAAAGTTGGTTTTTAAAAGCTGTTGAATAGTTTGTTTTGTTTAGTCTAACTCAGGCAGGACGTGAAGCATTTAATCACAGCATCCCTTAAAAAAAAAACACAACATTTATTTTTTTACAGGCCACATTCAGGTCACTAATATTTTTCAGACTACATAATATTGTGTTCTATTTCCCAAAATTAGTTATAAAACATACAAATTCAATTATGCACTATTTTGGATGACAAAATGAAAATTTTAATTACTTGTCAGATGCAGAATTCTGATAACTTATTAATCTCGGTGGAGAGTTTGAAATATCTGAAGGGGCTTTGCTTCCCTAATGAGCATTTTGTAAATTGATTTTGTATACTGTTCCATTTGGATTAGTCTGAATTTGTTCAGCCTCGTTTATTTTTATCTTCCCAAAACTTAAATTTACTATTCAGCAGAATTTTTGTACTTGGTTGTTAGCCACTTTGAAAATTCAGGGACACATCCCATATTCTTGAGTTTAGGTGAAACAAGCTATTTTCGTATGCCCCAACACAGCTGTCCCAGAATTAAGATTTATATAATAAAACAAGTGCTAAAAAATAAGGTAGATCACATTCTACTGGAAGTGAATAAGCCGCATTAGGGGTATTTTTGTTGCTACAATTTTTTTTTTTAGTGTAAATTAAAACACATGAGTACTTTAGAGAAGTTACACAATACCATTTCCTGGCACCATGTAATAGCTCAGCCAACTATTTGCATAAGCCAGACAACGTATGAAGCTCAACTTGTGATGGCATTTTATACTAGCAAATACTTCAGTTACCTGAAAAAGTATTAGGCTAGTACAGTATTTAAACAACCTGTCAAAATAATCATAGGGTTCTTTGTTTTTATTACATAGACACTTTTATATTATCTAAACAATTGAACTGAAGCAAATAAACTCTGTTTTATCAGACCAGCATTCAAACAAAAGAAAGAGAAGGCCAGGGACCAATAGTTAATATCTTTGAGCATACTAAAACACAGTAGTATGAATTAAACTGATTTGAACAAAAATAAGCCTATAGAAAGTGAGACATGATTGCTGGAAATGTAGAAATTTAGAATGCTAGTAATCTGATTGGGGAAGTTGGAGGTGTCCAAATTAAGGTGACATGTTATAGTATTTAAATAGGATTTATTTCACTGTTTGCAACTATCTTGAAGACACAGTCTTGTTAGAATTAATGAGATCACCTATTGCTATAACTAATTTATATTATTGTTTAATTCTGCCACACTTAAGAGTCTTAGCATAGATTTTTGTTGCTTATGTCAGGTTTTGTTGGATTATTATAGAAAAGCAGTGAGAAAATACAAGATGAAAGGAGAGGTACTATGAAAAACTTAGCAAGGCAGGATATATCTAAAGGAGCAGACAGTCAATGTAAAAAAAATCAGAATTAAGTGCTTTAACATACTATTGTCAAAAGACCAAATTGCACTATAGTTTCTCTAATCTTTCAATTCAACTAAAAAAAAAATTTACTTTATGCATTTGATGGCACTGTGTGTAGTGCCAGTTTCCCCTAAGTACGTGGGTCTTTCACACAGGAATAATGGTGGGGCAGATTTTAAAAAACAGGAAAATGGCAAAACCACAAACTCTGGCAGGTGGTTCAAAAACAGATTTAGTAACAAACTATTTAATTTTTTAAAACTGACTAGATTTCACATTCATTGTGTCCATTTAAGCTACTAAATATTGTCAAATGTATATGCAAATTTATGTAGGAAATATCCTTAAACTAAGCAGTGTTGTATCATATTATAACAAACAATTATTTGGGGGATTAAATCTAGAAAAAAATGCTACAATGCTTTAACAAGCAAATTGCTGAGTATCTTTATCCGCACCCAACTTAAACTTCAGAACAGGCATTCGTTATGGTAGTCTTGGCAGAATTCAATTTTTATTTTTTATAATTTTGACCCATAATCTAAATGTTTATTTAAGCTTTTTTTTATTTTTATTGATTTAAATGTTCACAGTTGCAAGAAATTATTGGAGTTCAGACAATTTTTTAATGACAGATGCGGACATTCAAAAAGTTCAAACTTTATAACTGTTAATACACAAACTGTCAACATCACATGTCAAAACACACAATAAATATCCTTAAAAAAATTACATTCTAGTAAGTTCTCAAGCAGCATTTTTCTTACTCTGCCTATTTGTACATTTTGATGGAAATATTTTCTTATCTGTGCATATACGATGAAGTTGATGTTTACAGACATACCAATAAAAACCTAAACCTTCCAAGCCTACTGATGGTACAACTTTTAATTCAAAACCAATTATCCTCCAAATGCTAAAAAATTAAGATTGAGGATATTATATTTGACTTTTCAAAATTAGTAAGTTAAAAGATGTGATTTTCAAGAAAATTACACTTTTGAAAAAAAATTTAGAACTAAATAGGCTAACTTTTATTTTTATAAAATGAGGGCAATTAAAAGAGACTCACCTTGCAAAAGGAATATATGAGAGACTATACCTGAAAAAGGAGAGGAACAATAGTTAAAATTTGAGAGGTTTCATTTGTTTTCTACGTATCAATTCAGTATTTTAGTCCAGAATTAACAAAAGCACACTGGTATATTGAACCCTGTAACAGGATTACGTATTCAAATTACATCCACTTGAAAATAAAAGGATTCTGCAAGAACTAAGTGTACTGCCAAGAGATTCTGGTCTCCTTTTTCTTTGAATGTTGCTATGTAGTATATAACTTCCATTGAATACGAATTCCACTACAAAATGTAATATGGAGATTTACTATCACTTTAGGATTCTTAACTTTGGTTCCTGACGACTGATTACTGAACTATATAAAACCTACAATCCTCCCAGAAATCAAGACAGCAAAGACATCATTGTCTAGTTTGAATAGAACAAAAGTAGTTTATGCAAATATGTACCTGGTGGTGTGTATAGTGCACACATAGCTGTAGAGTAAGACTACTTTATGGAATTTTGCTCTTATAGCAACATGTTCTGGCTTCCCTGAAGTGGTAGTTAGACCTGGCCTCAGGTTAGGGTCAGACCCTAACCACCACTTCCGGGAAGCCAGGACTGACACTAGGATGGTGAGAATGGAATCCAGCTTGTTCCTGCTCGGAGAGTACACTAATGTTAGCCACATCTGAAGCTGTCTGAGGTGCAGGCGTGCGTGCCACACCACATATGTACACGCTGCCATGTGACCTAGTAGACATAGATGCATCCGGGCTGTCATCAATGGGTGCGCCGACACTTGGGAGATTAAGTCTGTCAGGGCTTTGAACCAGACATGAAATGGACATGAACAAGTACTCGAAGAAATTGTGTTTCATTCTCCTACTTGTCCTAATCAGACACTGGGATGGATTTGATATCAAAAAAGACCACAACTTTATTAACTTTTAGTTTTAGTTATAAGGCCCTAATCTCCACCAGTCCCCAATTACCTATTATTTACTTGGATCCAGTGCAACATTAAATGGTCTCCATAAAAACAACAAACTCTCAGGGTTCGCCCGCTTCAGCCTAACTCCTAAGCATTTAGCCTACTTCTGAATCCTCCTTCCCTCCCATGAGAGGGACAAAAGGGTACATTTGAAAGCCATCTCTCCGCAGGAACTTACTGTCTCCCCTTTTTCCTCCAGACTAAGAGGGTTTACCAGTTAGCTCAGAGTTTTCTTCTGTTTATCTCTGGGAACTAGCCATTTTGAGCCTCACCCTTGCACTGGACACCAAGCTTAGCCATACAGCCAAACCCAGTGCCCAATATCTGCCTCCCTTTGGTTCGGAGAACTTAAAGGTTGGACCACACATTGTCCAATGTCTGATAAATGTTCCTGTATTTGAAATAGGGAAGATGCGCACACCATACCTGATTTTCATATAGGAAAATCACCACAGCCCAGATCCACAAAGGAACCTGCATATCTAAGTCCCAATTTTAGGCACTAATGTGATTCACAACCCCCACCCCATCCCTGCACTGCACCTAAGCTTCATCTGTAAAAGTTCCCTAGGCGCTTAAGTTTCTGCCCCTGGGCACATGCACTGCTGCCTTGCTCTAACCATCCAGATGCCTATCCCCAGTGTGATCCACAAAGCCAGGGGAAAACAGGCATTTATCAACCTCTCTCATGCGTGGGACCCAATCCGGTATGTGTGTTCAGAGCATGCCTATCACATTGGTCCCCAGTCAAAATCCTGCCAAACGAAGAGGAGTAGGTGGTACCTTCCTTAACTTTTAGGTCAGTGCTTAGAAGGCTCATTTGGGATGTGGGAGAGTTGGGTTCAATTCCCTCACCTGATGGGAAGAAGAGACTTGAACGGGTTTTCCCCACCTCTCAGGAGAGTACCCTAACCACTGGGCTATAGGATATTCTGATGTGGCTCTCCATCAGCCTCTCTTAATTGAAGCTTGTGCACTTTAGATACATAAATATTTAAAACAGTCATTAGAGCAAGGGGACTGGACCCTAGGTGTTCCACCTCTCAGGTGGGCACCCTACTCATCAGGATATAGAGTCACTCACTCTCAGACCCAGTGAATTAAGGATCACATTTTCTAGCATATATCTAAAGCTATCAGACATTTGTCCGCAAGATAATTTGAGCTAAATCCTGCCAAACTGCACATGCTCTAAATTGTGTTGTGTAATATGTGACTTGGAAAGAATTTGGCCCTATCTTTTTTCATATGTACCTCTTAATTACATGTCAAGGTTATATGGCAAGTGATAAACAATTCAAGATAAATTTTAAAAAAGGCTTACCAGGTCATTGCTAGGAACTGGAGTACGCAGAATAGCAGGGCCAAACCTTTCTTACCCCACTAAAACAAAAGAAAAATTGCAGATTAAAATTGATTTGTACAAAATTATTTAATTTAGTAACTAAAATTACTAGCCTACTCAATCCAGTTCACTCCAAAACCTTAGCTGATCCATGATGGTCAATCTCCTTATTTAGGAAGGTTTAGGAGCTTAAACAGATCTCCTTCTCCTTTGCAATAACTATAATCAATTGTTAGACTATCATTCCAACTGAAGAGAGCTAATTAGCATCTTTGCAACTTAAGTCTTCCCTAGTTATGAAACTCTTCAGAACAAAGAATTCCAACTACCAAACTACTATCTCCTTCATATTCACTATCCATATTTGATCTGTGCAACATTACAGTGTATGTTCTTTTCAGATACATGTTTACCTTCACCCTTGTATTGACACTTGAATTACAAAAGCATAGATCTGAGGTGGCTGAAGATACTTTTATACAAAAGTTTATCATTTCTGTTTTCCTTTACTCATTTTAAGATCTTATGTTCTGCAACTCCTTTCCCACAATATGCAGTTGTAAGAGTGCTCTTGCTCTGTAGCAGAGATGCTCAATGCCATCCACCAACTAAATGCAATTCAAACACCAATGTTGCACACTTCCATTAAAAGTGGAATTTGTTTAAATGATTCATAAGAACATAAGAATGGCCCTACTGGGTCAGACCAAAGGTCCATCTAGCCCAGTATCCCGTCTTCCAACAGTGGCCAGTGCCAGGTGCCCGAGAGGCAATGAACAGAACAGGTGATCATCAAGTGATCCATCCCATCGCTCATTCCCAGCTTCTGGCAAACAGAGGCTAGGTACACCATTCCTGCCCAAGGTCATCTATCCCTCTGACTTCATTGAGCTTTAATGATACAATACCAGAACTGCTCTTAAACATTAGATGAACCACAGAGTGTTACCACAGCCAAAAATCTAGGCAAACCAGCTTGCTCTTAAAAGGGACAGAGGATTTGAGTTAATATCACTTACCCAGAATACAGCACACAGAGTCAATATCAAACACAACTGAGGAAAAAGAAAAACCAATGGGTATAGTGTGCAAATATCCAATCAAGCAAATAGTTGACATGTTCTCAATAAATCATCAGCATTTTCATATGCACCATTGGTAATAAGGAAATCCATAGGCTTTTCTATAGTATCAGTCTGAACTTAATCCTGAGAATTAATGCCAAAAACAGTGTCACTGTGACTCTAGAATTCACAATACCCATCTTCTGACAAGACAGGCACTAGCATTATGATGGACAATCCACTGTTAAAAACATCCATTCACAATTATTGTATTTGGCAAATACAGACTTGGTTTCTGCCAATGTTTTTGTCTCCCAGTAATAGTGAGACGAGGCCCACTAGGGAGCAGCTGTTTTGTATTCAATAAAAAAAGCTTAGATGAAACTTTATTCAAGCTACTCATGTGGCTCTTTGTTATTTCCTATCAGTTGTCAGTTTGCATTTTAATAGGACAAAGGAGGATGCCAAGTATATTTAGCTTCAGTATCTTGTAATATGATTCCAAATAGCGTAAGGGCCAAATTTATGAACAGAGTAATTTGTTTTTCTAATTAAAATCAAAAGATTTGCAATTGTAAGTACAGTGTCGTTAATTGAAAAGTAGGATTTCCCTTCAGGGCAGAGTATGGGCCATGAAGAGCCTAAAGTATTTTGCTAGAAATACTGTCAATCTCTGTAATGTATAGTTTTTCCTGCATGTTTTACACATTTATGCTTTCCAACTACCCTTTCTTCATGATACAGCTTTCCTTGGTGTAACATTGCAACTAAGTGATTAAAAATGAAATGGTTTATAATCCCAGATTAGTCACAGAATTTATCTAGTATAAAATGCAGAAATATACAGTTAACCATTGCCTTGGGTTCCTTATCCAACTACATTTCCCCTAATCTGATTTCTGTCCTCTTCACTCCACTGAAACTGTGCTCAAAGTTTCTAAAAGCTTGTCTACATGAATACTTGGCTCCTGGCAAACTGGAATGTAAACTGACCCCAGAGCTGACCCTTGGGTATGGCAAATCATGGCAACTGCTCGGAGCCCCATGCTTTGAGGAGGCCCCGCACTTCAGTGTGCATCTGTAGTGCGGGACCAGGCGCCAGCTTTTCAAACTGCCGAGGGGTACTCGACCCTAGGCTCTTCCCCAGGCCCTGCCCCCACTTCACCCCTTCCCCCAAGGCCCCATCCCACCCAGTTCTGCCCCCTTTCCTGAGCCCGCCACATCCCCCCTCCTTCTCAGCCTCTCTGAACACCATGAAACAGCTGTTTGTCATGGGTGGGAGGCACAGGGAGGGAAGGGGAGGTGCTAATCCATGGGGCCGCTAGCGGGTGCTCAGCACCCACCATTTTTTCCCCCCACGGGTGCTCCAGCCCTGGAGCACCCACAGAGTCAGAGCCTATAGGCTGACCCGGGGGGTGGGGTTAGAGTGCGGGAGGGCACTAGGCTGGTGTAGGCATCAGCAGACGTTACTGTGCCTGCTCAGTTTGGGTGAGCACGCTCAGTACAGCCTAGATAGGAAATTCTGCCAGGGAGCAGTTTGTGTCACTACACTGGCCCAGGCAGGGGGAGAGAGCGTCCAGGCAGATTTGTCCCGGACCCCACTACCCCTGTAGGGACGGCCCTGGCCGACCCCATACTAGCCTGCTGCATATTAAGTATCCATAAAAAGAAAAGGAGGACTTGTGGCACCTTAGAGACTAACCAATTTATTTGAGCATGAGCTTTCGTGAGCTACAGCTCACTTCATCGGATGCATACTGGCTGCCGGCGGAGATCAGAAGGCCATGCCTGCAATAACAGATCCGGTGGTCGTCGACCACAAGCTGCCAGAACACGTCCTCGAGTTACTGAACGAATGGGAGAGGCCAGCTCCCAAAGCGGTCTACCCAAACCCTTGCAATTGGAGAGATGCGGAATTCTCCAACTGGGAAAACCTACCATGCCAAGGCAGTGGGGTCTCTCATTTCGGAAACGACCCAATCAGCAATGACTGGCTGAAACACCATCCTGGGTTCTCCGAACGTCAATTCCTTACGGCCCTAAAACTGAGAGCGAACGTGTATCCCACCAGGAAATACCTAGGGCGTGGCAAAAACAACCACAACGTACAATGCAGGCATTGTAATGCCTCGTATGAATCGCTTTCTCATGTTCTGGGACAATGTCCGGCAGTGCAAAGTGCACGTATCCTCAGGCACAACAAGTTATGCGGAATACTCGCGAGAGAAGCCCGCAAACTTAAGTGGATTACGTATCAAGAACCACACCTGCACACTGCCAAGAATGAACTACGAAAACCAGATCTTGTTTTTGTCAAAGATGGAACAGCCCTGGTTGTCGATGTCACAGTTCGCTTCGAATACAAGGACAAAACTTTCTCTGATGCGGCGGCCAAGAAAGTCCGACACTATGCGTCTCTGACTACCGAAGTCAGAAAACTCATGGGAGCCACTAAGGTCAAGTTTTTTGGCTTCCCCTGGGTGCGAGAGGAAAGTGGCCCAAAATCAACAAGCAAGTCCTCTCGGCCCTCGGTCTCTCAGAGTCCGCACAAGGAAGAGCTACAAAACTCTTCAGCCGTAGGGCTCTCCTGTACTCCACGGACATTCTCAACACCTTTGCAGGTATAGGTAAGGAACCTCAAACCTGCTGAAGCCAAGCCCGAAGGGACCCCCCAGGCGACATGTGGGAATCTCGTAATGATTACATCAAATAATTCATGACCGCGATCACTGGACAGGACAAACTGGGTTGGATGGGCCACCCGGGGTTAGGAACACCCCAAATAACCCGAAAAAGAAACCCGCGTGGGTTTGTAAAATAGCCAAATGCCTCGTCATCTAATTAGTGATACGCATGAATGGATGAACGAGATTCCCACTGTCCCTACCTACTATCTAGCGAAACCACAGCCAAGGGAACGGGCTTGGCAGAATCAGCGGGGAAAGAAGACCCTGTTGAGCTTTATGCATCCGATGAAGTGAGCTGTAGCTCACGAAAGCTCATGCTCAAATAAATTGGTTAGTCTCTAAGGTGCCACAAGTACTCCTTTTCTTTTTGCGAATACAGACTAACACGGCTGTTACTCTGAAACTAAGTATCCATGTAAGCCATGCTGCCATGCACTAACAGTTCCCTAAAGCATTTTAATCTACTCCCGTTTAAAAACTGGATAGATTAAAGTTCACGGGGGAACTTCTAGTGCACGGCAACAGGGTCCACATGGACACTTAGTGTGTGGCAGAATAGTGTGGGGTAGATTTGTATCCCATCTTGCAGCAAATTAAGTGTTCATGTAGACAAGCCCTATGTGGCCTCTATGGAACAAATAACGTGTACGTAGTCAAGGTGATGATTGCAATGCTTCCATTTTCCTCACTTTTTTTGTCCCATTTTAAATTCTTTGGGACAAAAAGACTATCTTCCTGTGCAAATGTACAATGCAGAGCACATTGAGAGCTACTGCAACATAAAGAACATTAAAAAAAATATTAAAATAACTAAGGTTGCGAAGTCTAGCATTCAAAAGTTAGGAAATTCCAGAATTAAGGTGGTCTGTGCAGCCTTAATTTGGCCCGTGTGCATATGCATTACGACAGTCTTTAATTACATGATCACATGCTTTTCCCCCCTACAGGAAATCTGCCTCATTCAGTGTACAGAATGCATTTTGCTCACTTAAAAGAGCAGGTATGCAATATTTTGTTTTCATCTCATAGTTCAGTATGTGGCCCCAGGCCTTATTTACTGTACTTTTCTAACTCTGCTCTGATGACAGAATTATTAATCTCCTGATGGGCCTTTCTATGGCATTCATCATTATACGGAGTGCTTCACAAATATTAATGAATTGATTTTCACAAAACCTTGTGAGATGATTGGGTATTATCCCCATATTACAGCTGTGGAACTGAGGCACAGATAAATTAAGGTCCAAAGTATCCACTAATTTTGTGTGCCCAATTTGAGACACCTAGGACCTGTTTTTCAGAGTCTTAGCATTAGATAGCACTTTATGTTCAAAACATAGTTGCCACTGACTTCAGCTGATGGAACAGCACTTCTGAAACTCAGACCCTAGGGCTTTAAGTCAGGCCCCCAGAACACTCAATTAGTGCCCATGTGTGAAAGGGTTATTTTTTAAGCAATCAGCCCAGCATCACAGAGGAACTCTGTGGCAGGGTCAGAATCTAGAGCTGACCAGACACTGGAATTCCCATTCCATTGGGAGTGGGGAGCCTCCCCCATCCCAAACATTTAAAAATGTAACAACTGAAATTTCCTGCAGACTGGGAACTCTGATATTTTGCTTCAACTTTTTTGAAACTATATTTCATTTTGACCTTTTTGAAAGGTCTGAGGCTCCCCAAGCTGCCCAGGCCCTAGCAGCTCACCAGGCAGTGAACCAGACAGCACGTGGAGACAGGTGTCCCGGGCTGCCAAGCAGCTGGGAACTATTTTCCCCTGGAAAAATTTGATACAGCAGAAAAAGTGAATTTTCCATCAGAATATCATTGACAAAGTTCTCAATCATCTCTAATAGAATCCAATTATCTAGGGCTGCATTCAACTGCCTTAACCATGAAGCCATCTTTTTCCTTCTTTCAATCTCCTGACTCATTCACTACACACTTTCCAACTGCTGCAACAAAGAAAGTATGGGTCCTATAGACAGCAGCATCTTTTTCTACACAACATTGCTTCAGCCCCAGAGCAGGTCCACCTGGTGCAATGAATGAGACAGAGATCAAGAGGGAAAAAAATAGTATGATCATGTACTTCAAGACTGCATAATGCATGTGCGCTAGGGCAGTGGTTCTCAAACTTTAGCAAACTGAGGACCCCCATTTTGATTTAAAATTTTTTTGAGAACCCCCCCGCCCCCAAGTCCCTCTGCTCAGCCATTGCCCCGCCCCCTTTCCGGGGCCTGCCCCTGTCCTACCCCTTCTCTAAGGCCCCGCCCCTGCTCACTCCACCCTCCCTCCATTACTCCCTCTTTCCCACCCTCACTCACTTTCATCAGGCTGGGGCGGGGGGTGTGGCTTCTGGGAGGGAGTTTGGGTGCAGGAGGGGTGCGACACTTACCTTGGTACGCTCCCAAAAGTGACTGGCACATCCCTCTGGCTGCGGCTCTTAGGTGGGTGGAGGGGCACGGGGTCTCTGCACGCTGCCCCTGCACACAGGCGCTGCCCCTGCAGCTCCCATTGGCCGAAGTTCCGGGCCAATGGGAGCTGCAGGGGCAGCGCCTGTGTGCAGGGGCAGTGTGCAGAGACCCCCTGCCCCACCCAACCCCAGGGGCTGCAGGGACATGCCCACCGTTTCTGGGAGTGGCAGAGAGCCAGGAGAGGTAAGCCTGCTCCCCAGCATGCTGGAGTCGTGCCTGGGAGATAGGGGGAGGAGTTTCTGAGTGGGGCCTGTGGACCCCCTGGAGTCCCCTGGGGTCTCTGGACCACAGTTTGAGAAACACTGCGCTAGGAACCTGATCTAAGGTTACATGGACAACTTTAATCCTGGCATTTCCTAACTTTTGAGTGCTTGACTTTGCAACTGTTTTGGGTGTATACTTTCTTGGTTTTTTTAAAAAAGCCAACAGAAAAAAATTCTATCATGTGGCATCATATTTACACCCATATGGGTCATGAGCAGAACTGGAACCTTTAGTTCTACTACACAGACGTTTGCCACTTGTGTTGGTGGGTTGTTATCCACTATGTGGACCAGCAGGCTGAAAGGGGGGCGGGGGGGGGGGGGGGGGAGAAGAGATGAGACTGCCAGTGAGTTTCACAGATATTTGCTGACAGTAGAGGAATGGTGAAACTCAAGACTCGAGTTCCATTCCGGGTGCTGGAAGGGAGTGTGCTCTAGTTGGGCCCTGGAGGCTTAGCCCTTTCTGCCCAGTCCCCTCCATCCTGTCCAAGTCCTGTCTCTTCCCCACCCTGGCTTTTCAATCCCAGTTCCAGTCTCCCTGCCCAGCCATTGCCAGGTCCATCCCCCACTCTGACCCACCACAGCTTCTTGTCCCAGTCTTTCTGCCCAGCCAGACCCAGTTCTCCTATATCCTGACTCATCAGATATGTTTCCCATCACCTTGCAGTGTGGCTCTCATCCCCTTTGCATTATATTGGGGAGCTCCCTCCTCTATGCCTCCTGAGCCTAGCAGAGGGCACTGAGAGCACAGGAGTAGCTCTCTTCTCTTAGTTCCAGTGCCCTGCACAGCCTGGGCTGCTGTAGCTCAGAGCTAGAAATGAGAGAAATTTCTGCTCAGCCCCAGGCTGAATTTAGCAATGATGCTCTAGCAAGTCTCCACTGATCACAAGCAATGTGAGATTTCTCAAAGGTTTATAACCAGGCCAAATTGGGGGCAGGTGTATTTTCACACGGATGGCAAAAAGCATACCTTGACACAAAGGAAACCTGGCAAAATTTCAGGTACCTACTCCAGCGCATGCAGGCACTAAAGCCTTTCAAAGGAAAGGAAAAAAATTCTGTATTTTTAAAAAACAGGAGACCCCAAAAAGACAAAAACAAAAAGCCCCACACCATATTTTGCCTAGCCTCAGTCTCAAACAGCTGAACTGTTTTAGGTGAAGTTTTCAGCCTGAGGTTCACACCTGGCATGGAAAATTTCAGCCATAATGATTTAAGTTTGGCAAAATTTATGAGCAACTGAAAATAGACTCTTATAATGAGAAATGTCAGGCAATGTTAAAAGATGGTGTTACCAGTCCAGCACATAATAATCCAATAAAAACTTAATGTGCATCCAGGCAATACCTTTTTCTGGCCAAAGCCTCAGATTTGCTTCCTTCCCCACCCGCCATGCAGTAAGATTTTAAAGTTAAAAATATTAGTAAATGTAGTTTACCAGCATAACAATTGTAGCAATTAATCTTGTTGGCTCAAACATTTTTTTCAGCTGCTTCACAGGCCCCATCAAGAAACACGTACTAACGAAATAAGGAAGAAACAGTAAGGCACATTCAAATAATCTTTGCAAGAAATCAATATAGGTAACTTATAGAGCCATCCAATATTTAAACTAGAGAAAGGCATCACCCTTCAACAACAGCAACTGATCAGGTCAAAGATTAATACTCTTTATACATTTGTCCTGGGAATCAGCCTACATGTGTATCTGCTATGTGCTCCACATTTCCTTCCAAAATATTCCTAGATTTATCATAGGGACACCAGTTTAAGTCTAGTCAATCTAGGACTGTCTCAAAATGAAATTCACCAGAATTGAGGAAACCCTGAAGGATTCTAAGTAGGAAGATTTGTCAGGTTGAGTATGACCAATGCCAAACCTGTACAGAACTTAGATTTTCATTTAAAAATAAAAAAAAGTTTCTGGCCCTACCAGTTGCAAAAAACCCCTCAAGCCTCAACTGAGCTGCCAGGCAGTGAAAGTATCTGCTGCTATTACACAGTCAAACCTGCAGGGGAACTCCATTCTTAATCTGGTGCTGAGATCAAGCATAAAGTAGAGGAACACCTGCAGCAGCCCTTGCTGAATCCTCCAGCCTTACACTACCCTGTGCCTAACTGAAAGGGAATGAAGGTCAGCAGCTCTTCTGTTCTCCTCCTCCTTAGGCCAGGTCTGCTCCTTCCTCATGTTGTCTGGCAAAGAACAGGCTCAGAATAATCCTGTTCTGCCACACTGCAGCTGGACTCAGCCTTCTCCTCCTAGATATAGGCAGGAAACAAGATATCCAAGATCCTTATCCTACTCCAGAGAGGGGCCAAAGATTTCATCTGCTCCAATAGCCCCTCCCTACACGAGAGTGGTGTTAGAAAAGAATGCCCTACCCCTCCCTGGAAAAATGAGGTCATGGGACTTGTATGTTGAGTTGCCAGGACAAGTAGTGAGGTATCTTCTATCTACAGAAGACATGAGATCTGAAATAGAGGTACTGAAGACTGCATGAATGTACTGAGATTTCACTGGAGCAAAGAGAAGAGCAGACAAAAGAAGGAAAAAAACCCTGAAGAACTGGTGGGAAGAGAACTGATGTGGTGGGGGTGAATGGCAAATTGAGTGGTGTCAGAACTGAGAGTGACTCTGGATGTCTAAGACAGTCCAGGTTATTTAGCAAGCAAACAGCATGGGGTATTTGTGAGGAACAGGCATGGTGACTCATGTGAGCATATATCCAGAGATATGAGAATGAATCCAGGGACCGCGATGGAAGAAAGGGCCCTTCTCATCTGCAAGAGAATCAAGTCCTAGGTAAGTGTGTTTCCAATATGGGGTTTTGGGGGAAAAGAGGTAGATTGAATGTGTTGATTATTGGAATGACAGGCAAGAAGATTTTAGCACAAGATGGTAACTAAAAAATATAACCCCAAACAGCCTTGTAAAATTGTCTAAAGCAACTTGAGACTACATGTGCCCTTGCGTCCCCCTTGCCAATTTACAGTTTGCATTACATCTTCCCCATGTTTTAAATGTTTCTCACCCTTTCTGCTCTGTGAAAGTGCCATACAAAGAGAAAGTAAAAATACAGAGTAAACTGAGAAAAAGACAAGCAAATTTCCTCTTAATCTAAGGTACCGCTTTAAGAGAGCAGTAAGAGCACAGATAAGATTTTTAATTTGTCAGTGTTCTTTAAAAGAAATGAAGGAATCCTGGAATTCATTCATCTTGGTTCACAGGGAATTAGTATTACTCATGAGGGTTAGCAGCAGACAAATGGCTAATTTAATTTGGAGCACTGAAAATATATTCTGAGGCAATGAGACAAACCATATTTCCTCTTCTGTAGGAAGAGACACAAGAAATTAAGTACACGAGGTGGGGGGGGAGAATCAGTTTTACCTACATCCAATGTGAAAGAAACATCAGCATTTTTAATATATAGAATCGATAGCATAACTCAGGGGTCGGCAACCTTTCAGAAGTGGTGTGCTAACTCTTCATTTATTCACTTTAATTTAAAGTTTCGCGTGCCAGTAATACATTTTAACGTTTTTTAGAAGGTCTCTCTATAAGTCTATATATTGTATAACTAAACTATTGTCGTATGTAACGTAAACAAGGTTTTCAAAATGTTTAAGAAGCTTCATTTAAAATTAAATTAAAATGCTGATCTTACGCCGCTGGCCTGCTCAGCCCGCTGACCGCCTGGGATTCCATTCACCTAGGCCGGCAGCAGGCTGAGCGGGGCCAGCGGCCAAGACCCCAGGCCGGCAGCGGGCTGAGCGGGGCCAGCCCGCTGCTGGTCTGGGGTTCCATCCATTGGCTCCTGCCAGCCAGGGTGCCGGCTGCCGGCCCTGCTCAGCCTGTTGCCGGTCTGCGGTCCTGGCCCTGTGCACATAGAGTGGGTACCTACCTTCTCCTTGGTTCTAGCCCATTCTCTTCCTCTCTCTCTGTCCTGAGCTGAGGGTGGGAGTGCACTGAGCACAGGGCTGGGGGTGAAGGAGCAGGCTGGGGGTTGGGGTGTAGGGTCTGGCCAGGAGCTAGAATGAGGGAGGGGGCTCAGGGTTGGAGCAGGAGGTTTGGGTGTGGAGTGCTTACCTGGGCAGCTCCCATTTGGTGCAAGGGGTGCAGGTAGGAATGTGGGGGGGGGGGTGCAGGAGCTCCTGTTTGGTGCTCAGGGTGGGAGTGAGAATGTGGGGGGTGCAAGAGTCAGGGCAGAGTGCGGGGTGTGTGTGAGGAGGGTGTGGGCAGGCTGAGTATACGTGGGAGGTGCTGGAGTAAAGGCTGGGGTCGTGGGGGGTGCAGGGGTCAGGACAGGAGGCTGGGGTGTGAGGGGGCTGCAGGAGTCATGGCAGGGGGCTGAGGGTGTGGGCTAGGGTCGTGGGGGTGTTCCCAGCCCCCTGCCCAGAGTGGCTCACGGCAGTGGGCTGGAGAGAATATGCCCTGAGTCCACCCCCTTCCCCAAGACCCCGTCCCCACCTCTTCTCTGCCTCCTCCCCAGAGCAGCGAGTGCACTGCGGCTCCACTTCTCCCCCTCCATCAGCTGATCTCAGCAGGGAGAGAGAGGAGGAGGGGCAGGAACCCAGCACACTGGGGGAAGAGGCAGGGGAGGGGGGACCTTGCCTGCCCTGCAGCAGCAGCCAGCAGGACCAAGCTTATTCACCTGCCCCCACAAGGGGGGTGGGGGGGGGAAGGGGCACGGAGAAGAGCGGGCCGGGGCAGGCAGGATTTTTAATGGCCCACTGCTGCCTGCCGGGGTCCCGGCAGGTAGCAGCGAGCCATAGGTTGCTGACCCCTAGTATAACTTATACAAAAGGAGAGAACTGATCTCTTTTATTAAGAGTTGCAGTTAATTTGTCTAGCTCATCTCTTTCAGTATCAACTGATGGATGAAAACATTTTTTGTTTAAAAAAAATCACTGTATTTCTATAGCACCTTAGAGTACCTCAAATTATTTAACATTAATCTCACAATGTAATGTGAGATACAGTGGATGACTACTGCCTTCCACTGCATTGCCAGATGGGGAAGAAAATTGTCTTAGAGGAGGAGTTAAGTGACTTGAGCAAGGTTGCATGAAGTCAGTGAGAGCCAGGACCAGAACTACAATGTCTCCTGAATCCCACTTCTGTGCTTTAAGCACTCTAAGTTTATTTATAATTTACTTACTAAATAGTTTTATTTCATGATACTTCTGAATGTTTGGAAGAAATAGCACACAGTGGTTTAAAAGCATTTAAAATGGGGATCAAAATCTCAGGGGAGCAGTATTATATTCATGATTTGGTAATAATGAAAAACCGTTTCAATGAGATTTTTCTTCCTTCTGCATATTAATTTTGTTTATGTAGTTTAAAAGTGAAGCATTACAGCTGTAGCTAGAAGTAATACAACCGGAACAATACAGTAAATGCCTGAACTCTACCGAAAGATTTGGGTATACTGAGAAGTCTCAGAACACTGGGTGATAAGATGTGTCATCTGTGCTGCAATACCTAGATTTAAGAGCATAATAATGAGCTTGATGTCACTACAAGACAGCTTGTGCATTAGCTAATTAGGGCTATAGTTAATACTAGAGTAACTATTCTGCATTTTTTTATGTTTATCATTACACAGTTACAGTACAAGACCAATCTTATATTGACCTCCCTACACCTCATGTGTACATATCATTGCCATTAGTTCTGTTGCAGACAGATGCCTTGATCTGTTGCTGAGGACAAGAAGTCATAATTAATGCTAAGTTTTAGTCACGAGTCTTTTTAGTAAAAAAAAAAAAGTCATGGACAGGTCACGGGCAGTAAACAAAAATTCATAGGTCCGTGACCTGTCCATGACTAAAACTGGGGGGGAGGAGGGGAGAGAGGAAGATGCTCAAGGGGCACTGCAGGTGCTGGGAAGGGGTATGTGGCCAGGGGGGCCACGGGTGCTGGGGCAGGGTTGGTGGGGCTTGGGCAGCTCCTGGGAAGCTGCGGCCCTAGTTCCAGCTGCTCCATATGCGGCCTCTGCTCCTCCCTAAGCCCCGGTTCTGCAGCTCCCATTGGCTGGGAACCATGGCCAATGGGAGCTTCAGGGGCAGTGCCTGGCCGCCAGCAGAGGCGGCATGTGGAGCTAGGGGAGCTGAGGGAGAGGAGCCCCAATGCCGGTAAGCAGCGGACCCAAGCCCTGAGTCCCCCCACACCCAAACTCCTGCTGCTGGGGGCAGGGGCATCCCAAGTAGGCGTAGTGCAGTGTACTCAGCACAGGAATATTAACTTTAACTGCTCTTCGGGGAGGTCTGAAGGAGTAGGCACATTCAGAACACAAGGGTTCCCACTCAGATCCAGTGTCCTTCACACAACCCCTGCCTTTTGCGTGCTGTCAATCACTGCCTCCTGGAGCAGGAGATAAGGAAGGACATGACAACCCCTTCTGCCTATGTAAGAGTCCTGGGAAATATAGGTAACACATTAGGTATTAGTCTAAAACAGGGGTGGGCAAACTTTTTGGCCTGAGGGCCATATCAGGGTACAAAACTGTATGGAGGGCCGGGTAGGGAAGGCTGTGCCTCCCCAAACAGCCTGGCCCCCGCCCCCCATCTGCTCCCTCCCACTTCCTGCCCCCTGACTGCCCCCCTCAGAACCCCTGACCCATCCAAACCCCCCCCCACTCCTTGTCCCCTGACCACCCCTTCCCGGGACCCCTGTGCCTAACTGGCCCCCTGGGAGCTCACCCCCATTTAGCACCCCTCCACCCCCCCAGAACCTCCGCCCTATTCAACCACGCCCTGCTCCCTGTCCCGTGACAGCCCCCCGGGACCCCCGCCCCTTATCCAGCCCCCTGACCTCCTTACCATGCTGCTCAGAACAGCATATCTGGGAGCCGCACCGCCTGGCCAGAGCTACACACGCTGCCACTCTGCCCTGCAGGAGCATGCAGCCCTGCCGCCCAGAGCACTGCCTACACAGCAGCATGGCTGCGGGGGAGGAGGGACAGCGGGGGAGAGGCAGGAAGCTAGCCTTCCCGGCCAAGAGCTCAGGGGCCAGGCAGGACGGTCCCGCGGGCTGGATGTGGCCCGTGGGCTGTAGTTTGCCCACCTCTGATCTAAAAAAGGTATGAAGAGAGGACACTTACTCTTAATCACCCTGACCCCTACCATATGGTGTCCCACAAGACTTAGTTCTTCCTCACACCCCTCTATAAAAGGCCACAGAGAGGCTGTAAGATGCTGCAGACTTGTGCGTCACCAATATGCAGATGAAACAAATATACACCTCCTTTGTCATCAATGCAGCCTCTGCCATTACCAGCATATCTTAATGCTTGGAAGAAGTCAGTCGAAGCTCAACTCAGAAAAGACTGAAGTGATCTTAGCAGAAGGAGAAGGGAGTGGAAAAACAGTAACATTTTCCAACACTGTCATCAACCTCAGATAAAGGCATTAGATTGCAAGAAGGGGATAACATGCTTCAGAGTCATGTACTCATCCCTGTGTCTGGACACAAATTGCCATAATAGGGAGTAATGCATTCTTTCACCTTCCACAGCCATTTGGACCCTTTCTTATCAGATAACACTGCAACATGCTTGTGTCTCTTTCAGGTTAAACTACTACAGCTCTACCCGAAGAGGACAACTGACACAAGAGGGATGAAGATGGTGGCAGCACACAGTAGTGAGCCTAGAAGTCAAAGGCAAACCCAACATCATGCTTCACAAACTCTGGCTCCCCATTTGCTTTAGGTGCAAATTCAAAATCCTACTCTGCAAAACCCACAGGCTTGCAACCTGGCTACTACTTCAAATGGCATAACCTTTCAAGGCAGCTACATTTTAAGGGATGATGCAGCTGATGACACTGAATTTCAGACAACTGACACAGGAGGCAAAGGGGCAGTGTTCTCAACAAGCAGCCCCAACTATGATCCTTTCTGGGAAAGAGCTCCAAACAGGACCCAAGATTTTATGTAGATCAAAATAAAAGAAAATGTTGACAGGGTTTTTTGGCGCTATGCACAGGGTTTGTAAAAGCAAAAAAGTTCAAAAGCCCTAAGCTAATCCTTTACACAAACACTCAGGTGAAAGTGGGGAGGGAGGACCAGGACTGAGAAAGAACTTTATGGACTCACAATTCATGTTCATAGAGTTTGGCACTTCACCCTGGTGAAACATATAGAACGGGGCGGACAAACTACTATTTTGAGGTTCCTGTGTCCATTATACCCACCTGTTTGACATGAAGGACAAATTAGATTGGGGTGGGCAAACTACGGCCCACAGGCTGCAACTGGCCCCTCAGGGCTTTGGATCCAGCCCACGGGATTGCCACTCCCATGGCCCCACGCCACTGTTGGAAGTGGCTGGCACCACGTCCCTGCAGCCCTTGCGGGGCCGGGGGGGAGGGGAGGGGGTCAGAGGGCTCCGTGCGCTGCCATCGCCTGCAGGCACCGCCCCCCGCAGCTCCCATTGGCCAGGAACGGGGAACCATGGCCAATGGGAGCTTCGGGGGAGGTACCCACAGGCGAGGGCAGTGCGCAGAGCCCTCTCCCCAGGGGCCACAGGGACGTGGTGCCGTCTGCTTCCGAGAGTGGCCTGGGGCCAGAGCACGCAGGGAGCCTGTCCTAGCCTTGCTGCACACTGCTGCCACCCCAGTAGCTGCTCCAGGTAAGCGGCGCTGGGCCGGAGCCCACACCCTGAACCCCTCCTGCACCCCAAGCCCCTTCCCTGAGCCCCTTGCAACACCCCGCACCCCAACCCCCTGTCCTGAGTCCCCTACCACACCCCAGCCCCCCATTGCACCCCTCCTGCACCCCAACCCCTTGCCCTGAACCCCTTCCTGCACACTGCACCCCCTTCAACACCCTGCATTCCCTCCCTCCTGCATCCCAACCTCCTGCCCCAGCCCAAAATTCATGGCCCTGCATGCAATTTCCATACCCAGATGTGGCCTTCAGGCCAAAAAGTATGCCCACCCCGATATAGGAGAATGAATTCAGCACAACTTTACAAGGCCTCTTTTGTAGTTTAGCAGCAGCAACAGAAAGTTAAGTTTGCTATTCTTTTTCCTGAGAGCACAGCCTCAAAAGCCAGAGTATCAGCAGCATGGCAAGGCATCTGCCTGCCGGAAGGAGTAGTGGAAATAGATAAAATACAGCAGAGTTTTAAATTTTAAAGTTAAACCATTTTTAAAAGACCATACCTGGTCTTATTCTAAGCCCAGATTTTTCATGGACTCATTTTTAGGGTCTCCCAGACTCGTTTTCCGTTAAAAAATAAGATTAAAGGAGCTCTGGTTGAAAGCAAGATGTTTCCTATCATAAGATGCCCATATTGAGACGCCTACATTAGTGATTAATTACTGAAATTGGGTGTGAGATGGCGGCATACAGAAGCATACAGAAGTCTAAAACCTATAGTCTACAACCTGCCAGCCAAAGTAAGTAGAAATCAAGATGTATTTATGAAGTGATCATAAAAACCACAATATAATTGTGTAGAAGAATGAGGGAAATAAGTAACTGGTATATTTCCATTGTAATTAGTGTATTAGTAACATGAAAATGTAAAGTGCAAGGTACATATGACCTGAAATTATAAACAGCATTGTTCTTCACATTTTAATATTAATGTTACACACAAGTTTGCAGGTAGAAATTCAGATTCCAAAATGGTAGAACTTATTAGTAATAACTAGGAAAATAATGCATACCTGGCTAATGCAGCAATATTTCCTATGGTGTAGAACACTGCAAAAAGTTTCAGCCCCGAGGGAAGCCATAGAAATGCTGTCCCCTGCACAAGAAAAAGATATTTTCATACTTTCAATTGATAGTCCATACAGTTTAGTGTCTGAAAATAAATGTAAACCATAACATTTAAATCACAAGAAAGTCACCATGACCTACACTAGTCCTACACTGTATTCAGAGACTGCACTAACCATCCAGCAGATTAATACTTCCCTCTACTGGCAAGTGAGATGCAATGATTTAAATGTATTTAACAGAGTCTCCCTAATGTTATTGCAGAGGTGTGAAAATAAATCCTATCAATATTACTACAGTCAACATTTGTATAAGAGGCCTATTTCACAGGTACTTTTAGTAGTAACTGTATAGATGTTTACTTTTTAGGTTATTATACAGACAGACTTTCAGTTTCTTTAAAACCCATAATTCCAAGTTAGAAGCTCCTGTTCATTATATGAAAGGAAGACATCCATGAAGTTATAGCGAACTAATATCCACAGTCCCTCCAAACCCACTATAAAGGAAGTCCATCACTTCTCCCACTCACACTCCAATCATAACAAAAAAACGTCTGAGTTGTCAAACTTCAGCTGGCAGACCAAGCATGTGCATGGACAGGGGAGGAGACGTCTGAATCAAGCACCTCGCTATCAGCCTTGTTGTTTAAACCAGGGGGTTGATAATTCAAACCCCTCTGCAGATCAGAACTGCCATAACTAACATGGAAGAGAGGCAGATTCTAAAGGTAACGAGACGCCAACCCACTTAGCGTTTTTTTTCAGAGAAAACCAATACCTTAAATCAAACCAAAAGGAGGACAATGTAGACTAGAGCACAAGTATAGTGTTCCATGTAAAAAGTACCATTTAAGCAAGCAGCGACATTTTGCATCAAATACGGTTTGAGTGATCTTACAGTGAAGACCCAAGGGCAGCTCTCTAAATGACAAAGGAGTGGATGACTGTGGCTAGGTCCAGATAAAACTGTGCCACGCCCAGATAAAAAAAGCAACACAGGGCCTCTGCTACTTGATCATCCAGAAGTGGCCAGGAATACTTTAAGACTACCAGGATGTGAATATGACAAAGCAGAAGGCATTCTCTTAATGGAGCAGACTGCCAGTTATCCCAGCAGCTGAGACTTTCTCCGGGCTCATCTCACTCTTATCTGGGTTAAACCTCAGCCAGCTAGCTCTTAGCCAAGCCCTAATAAAGGTTAGATCCTGGATAAGTCATTTGTCGGCGCCAACCAGACCTGCAAAAAGAGCAATGTAAAGCTAGGCATCATTCATATATAGAGACACTGCAGTCCACCTACTTCATTCACGATGTTCCCAAACAGCCTCACAAACTTTAAGGCCAGAAGGCACCATCACAATAATCTCATCTGACCTCCAGCACATTGCAGGCCACAGAACCTCACCCACCCACTTCTGCAGTAGGCCCATAACCTCTGGCTGAGTTACTGAAGTTCTCAAACCTTGAGTTAAAGACTACGTTACAGAGTATCCACCATTTACTCTAACTCAAACCAGCAAGTGACCTGTGCCCTACACTGCAGAGAAAGGTGAAAAACTTGCAGGGTCTGCCAATCTGACATGGGAGAAAATTCCCTCCTTACCCTAAATATGGTAATCAAGCAGATCCACCAGCCAGACACCTAGAAAAGAATTCTCTGTAGTAACTCAGAGCCCAGCTCATCTAGCGTCCAATCTCCAGCTCTTGGAGGAATCTGCTAATAGCAGTCGGGGACGGAAATACAGAACAGAGGAAGGGGACAATGGAATTGTGGGGAACCTACATGAATCTTCAAAGCACATCAAATTGCTTTGTACAACCAGCTTCACACCTGGAGAGGCAAAACCAGCCAATGGACTCAATTTTTATTAGGGCTGTCAATCACAGTTAACACTGCGACTAACTGAAAGCAAAATTAACATGTATTAAAAAATTAATGTGTTGTTTGCATACCTGAGGGTGGGGCAGGAGACATCAATAGTGGGGGGCTGAAACACTAGCCCATGGCTTCCCAGGCAGCTGGGGCTGAAGCAGCCCATGCCAACCTGAAGCCCTGTGCCCCAAAGCCCCAAGAGGGATGAATCCCAGAGCCCCCAGCCATGACCCTATATTCGAAAATATAGAAAACCCCCCAAATATTTAAATAAATGGTATTCTAATATTGTTTAACAATGTGATTAAAAAAATTATGCAACTGATTGCAATTTAATCACGTGATCACTATTAATTTTAAATCGCTCGACAGCCCTACTTTTTAGCAGTAATCCAAATGAATTTGAGCCTAGCATCAGCGTCCCAGATAATTCAGATTGAATGATTATTTTGTACACTGATAGCAGTACTGATCACTACAGTAGCATATTGCCACCTCTCTGAATATTTGGTTCCCTTTGCATTCCTCTACCAGTTCTCTCAGTGTCCCGTTCTTGCTTGCCTTCCATGAAAGACAGGGCAGGAACTATTATTACTAGCAAGTAACATTTTAAAAAAATGTAAATGACTTCACTACTACTTAGGGCATGGCTACACCGGAAACTTCCAAGCGCTGTCATGGAAACGCTCCCGCGGCAGTGCTTTGAAGTGCGAGTGGGATCGCAGGCAAACCCCGGGAGAGTGCTCTCCCAGCACTCCTGGTAATCCATCTCTACAAGGGGATTGGCTCCCAGCGCTCGGAGCCTGTCTACACTAGCGCTTTAAAGCGCTCTGACTTGCTGTGCTCAGGGGGGTGATTTTTCACTCCCCTGAGCTAACAAGTTACAGCGCTATAAAATGTAAGTGTAGACAAGCCCTTTGTCTTGTATCACATCTGCTTCAAGTACTCTACAAGATGCCTTCCCCACAGGGTCTGAATTGAAATAGGAGATGCCCCTCCACTACCCCTCCCGCACCAAACAGCTCAGTCACAGGCACATGTAGAATTAGTGGCTATGTTCAGCTAACTGTTCTAAGTGTTATTTCCTGGATAGAAGTTTGACATATTTCAGCTTACAGCTATTTCTACTTCCTAAAGACCACAGGTTGCGCCGCATCATTCAAAATCATATAGAAATCGCGTAAGTCATCAAACCAGCATCACTTGCATTTTCCCAGGACAGAGATGTGTCTCCATATGTCTCTACTTAACACCAAAGAAAATATGTATTCTAAAGTGACAGTGAAAGCTGCTCTGCCATGTGCTTGAATGTGCCTTTAATGTGAAAAAGGGTCAAATTAAATAAGATAAATAAGTTACCATTTTACGTAATGGCCAATAAAATAGAGCCCACACTATAGGCATTCACTCTTGGGAGATAGAGATCACATGGCAAGTCTAAAGCATCTGACAAGGAAGGTTTTATTCCCATGGTCACATACTGTAGAGGGGAATAAACTATGCCTGCTTCATTTCTTAATATGAAAGGTCACTTCTGCTAAGTTATCTTTGTGTTTCATACTTTATTAAGACTCTGATAGAGAGAATAAGACTTATTTACTTGATTTTCATTGTAGAGAAGAAATTTAATAAGTCCTTTGCCTGAAAAGTGTTTCTATCCTTTGTGGTTGGAAGTCATGTTATATCAATATTGGATCTATACTCCATCAAAAAGTAGTAACTTAAACCACACTGCTTTGCAAACAGTTCTTCCAACCTACATTTCAACTGATCAGTTGTGCTTTTTGGGTGATGTCACAACTATGCACCAACACTCACAAGAACTTTACTACTCTACACATAATGGGTGGAGAGATTTACACATTAAATGGATGGTTTAAACAAAGGTGTAAATACTCCCAAAAATTACTGTTCTAAATGTGGTTGTTTGGTGCACAGTTTGGAACTGTGCAGCTGATTTTTCAAAAATGACCACTGATTTTGGGTGCCCAACTTGAGACATCTTTGGCTTAAATTCAGAAATGCTGAGCAACAATGCTAGGTGAGGTCAACAGGAGTCAGATGCTCTGCACCACTGGAAGTCAAGACAAAGGTGTCTTAAGTTGGGCAAGCAGAACTAGCCATCTCTTCTGAAAATGGTTTCAGAGCGTTAGCTGTGTTAGTCTGTATCAGCAAAAAAAAAAAACCACGAGCAGTCCTTGTGACACCTTAGAGCAGGGGTGGGCAAACTACGGCCTGTGGGCCAGATGAGGCCAGTCAGGCTTTGGATCCAGTTTGCAGGACTGCCACCCCTGGGGCCCCGTGGCGTTCCCAGAAACGGCCAGCACCATGTCCCTGTCGCCCCCGGGGATGTGGACGGCAGAGGGCTCCGTGCGCTGCCCTCGCCTGCAGGCACTGTCCCCTGAAGCTCTCATTGGCCGGGAACAGGGAACTGCGGCCAATGGGAGCATCAGGGGAGGTACCTGCAGGCAAGAGCACCACGCAGAGCCCTCTGCCCTCCCCCAGGGACGTGGTGCCGGCTGCTTCCAGGAGCAGCACGGGGCCAGGGCAAGCAGGGAGCCGGCTTTAGCCCTGCTGTGCACCGCTGCCACCCTGGAGCCTGCCCTCTGAATCCCTCCTGCACCCCAACCCCTGTCCTGAGCCCCCTCCTGCACCCCTCAAAGGTACATTGTCCCCAAATCTGAAACAGTTGTGGGTGAGGACAAAGTCCAGCCACCAGGTTTGCCATGACATTATCGGGGATACTGTTCCTGACGGCTTGTAGTCCATCTTTGTGTGGAATGTGGCAATTAAAAGTGGCAATTCTTCAACAAAAAAATTTTCAAAAACAGACTTCCAACGAGAAACTGCAGAACTGGAATTAATTTGCAAACTGGACACCATCAAATTAGGCCTGAATAAAGACTGGGAGTGGATGAGTCACTACAAAAAGTAATTTTCCCTCTGCTGATACTCACACTTGTCAACTGTTGGGAATGGGCAATGTCCAGCTTGATTGCATTGGCCACGTTAGCACTACAAAAGTAATTTTCCCTCTGATATTCACCCCTTCTTGTCAACTGTTGAGAATAGGCCACTTCCACCTTAACTGAATTGGTCTCGTTAACACTGACCCCCAACTTGGTAACGCAACTTCCATCTTTTCATGTGCTGTGTGTATACACACACACACACACACACACACCCCTTACTGTATTTTTCACTCCATGCATCTGATGAAGTGGGTTTTAGCCCACAAAAGCTTGTGCACAGATAAATTTATTAGTCTCTAAGGTGCCACAAGGACTCCTCGTTGTTTCTTCTGAAAGTGTTATGTTTGATGAACAAAAAATTGTGAGGTATATCACAGGTTTTTGCTTCAAAAGTTATTGCCCCAGTTTGCCTGTCTCTCAAAGCATCCCCTCCCACTACCTCCTCCCACCACCACCTGTCCTCCCTAGGTCATGGAATATAGCTTAATTCAAATTTAGTGGTATAAACTATTTTCAGTCATTTCAACAATACACATTATCTAGCAAAATTTTATTAATTACACCAACAACTGGGAGATCAATTGCAAGTTACTGAACTTTGTGAATTAGCAAGTGGACAAAAAAAAGTTTTGCTCAACTATTTTGGTTACTCTAAGTTCGTTTTAATTTAAAATACTACATCATGTACTAGGAAATTTTGTCAATATTTAATCCTTTTAATAAGAGATGTCACTAGACCATTTACTGTAATTAGGGGAAGACTACCAATAGTGTGGATTATAAAGTATCAGATCCAGCAAGGAATTGAATCCCCTTTATTCCAACTGAAACAATAGGAAGAGGATGCTCAGCACCCCACAAGATCAGGCCCAGAGAATGAAGATTAGCAAGATTCTACCATAGCAACTTCATAAAAGGTAGAAAAAAATTCACTTACAAGAACGGAACAGAAAATGCCAGTTGCAAAACATATGGCAAACCATTTCACTCGAGTACCGAAACTAAGCGTTGAGGCATCAAGGACCTTGGGGGAAAAGAAAGTCGAAGATTAGAACAATATATTTTGGACAGCACCTAAAACTCAAATACTTCTTTTGCATTTAATGAGCTTTAATAATAAGTATCTTCATCTTGATTTCTCAACCTGCAACAAGTACTTACTTTTTACCTTGCTTGCCTAAGAAATCTCACATGTTTAATTTGTTCCAATTTAAAGATGTCATTAGCAATTTGATTAGACAGGTTATTTTACTCCACTTTAAAATTATATGCATACCATGACATTCAAAAATAAATGTTGCCCACACAGATAAACAGACCTACCCATCACCAAACTGTTACAACTAAATCATGTCATGCCAAACTATTGAGACCATTTTCTGCACAAGTTCACTCTAGTGAGCAACATGTGTTTAGCAGCTGTCAACTAATTTCCTCCTTTATACTATATGGAAGAGAAAGAATGAATGATCTTATACACGTTTTCTAGTGGACATTCTAAACATACAGCTTTGTACATCCCTTTAACAAAGCTACCATTTTTGTTATCAAACAAACAAGGCAGTCACATTTTGCTGCTACAGAAACAGAACAGCAAAATGGAATGTGTGCCAAACTGAAAATTAAGATATTTAAGTAATTGAAGAAGTATAACAAAATTTGACACAGTCCAGTTCGTTTGCTGAGAAACCACTCCCAAAATTAAAACAAATGAAATTATTAACCTGCATAACTTCAGGTATTTTCTGCATACCTTCCTATAACCATCCCTTTAAAACAAGGGAATTGTTTTTAAACACACTACTGTATGCAATAAGTAGTTTAGGTGGTCTTGGTTAAAGACTTTGCAAATAAAATGTATCAAGAGACCAGTTAGGGATGAACCTCAAATTCACTCTAGTGATGGGAAGAATGACTTCAAAGCACCACATGTTGCGGAATAGCAAGTCCAGCTCTTCTTGATTTTGTTCATTATAGCTGGAGGGTCTAAAAACGCACCTGAGAGTTCTATACATTGACTAATCAGGGAGTGCCACATCGCAAGCAGTAATCTCCATTTCCATTAGTGCTTCAAGTTTGGCAACCAAGAAGCACAACATAGGATAATTTGCCTTGAGCACAGTCAGTGAGTTTAAACTTATACTCAACTGCACCATGGTCAAATAGTCTACAAACTAAATCCTAGCTCCAATTTACCTAAATTGACTATAAAGGAGTTGATTTAGCATATGCTAAATCATACCTTCAAACTTTGCCTCTCATTTTATGTCCTCACTTTCAGTTTTGTACATACTTTCAAACAGACATTATGATACTTTATAGTGATTTGACTTGACCGATTTCACATTCTGTATTACATGGATGACCCATTTCCTGCCTAGATTCTTCAAGAACAAGGTTCAGCAGATTGTAAATCTGTAAATTTAATTGCACATCTTTTTGAATCTTTATTACCTTAAAATACAGCATGTTTACTTTACACAGGTTTAGATTCAAGGATGGGGAAGTCAGAATATTATCTCTTCATGACACTATTGATTGAACTTATTTTCTTTAAGAATCTCTTTTAAAACCTACCTGTTAATTTTTGCATAGTCAGGTTAGTGTGAATGCTTGACTTTTTTTTTTTTTTTTAGGCAAAAAGCTAAACCAAATTCTAACAATAATTAAGTCTCTTTGGCAAAAAAAAAAAAAAAAAGACAAACAATTGTAGAAAGTGCTCAAACCATTAAAACTGTTATTGAGATAGTTTTCTTCAGTGACTTTATTTTTTGGTAAGCATAACACAGATTTAAACCACATTTGTAGTGTAAATCTATCATTTGATCACAGCTAGGATTTCAAATGATTTAACATGAGGTGGATTTACCTATATACTACTGCAGTTAAAAAGCAGACCATTTAAAAAAGATAAACATTCAGAAGTACTTTATGTGCCTAAGTCCCAATGACTTTCAATGAAATTTAAGTCGGCACTTTTGAAAATTTTACCCACCATCAGGTCCACTGTTATCTATTCAGTTAAACAGTTCTGGACTGTTTAAAGTAACAGGTCTTGTCTGCAAAGTGACTTTATTGCGTAAAACTGACACAGTGTGAATGAACAAGATAATTTGATTTAACCTGGTATGACCACCTAGAAAGAGTTTCAGCAAAGCAGACACTACTGAAAAAAGTTAAGACATTTCCATCACTTAAGTCAGAGAAGACACATAAAAGTGGTATTTCACCTCAGACTTGAAAAAATATATAAATTTTAAAAATTATGTCTTTTTTTAACTGAAGTTTTTTTCCATGGTAAACATCTAGACCACCGCAGAGCCAATATTTGTCATTAAGTCAATTTATGTGAAGAGGGGAACTTAAGGCAATATTGATATCTTAGGGTTTGTCTACAAAGATAGTAGTACATGGTAAGCTATAGTATGAATCTAAAGTGCACTAGCTTGCTACACACTACCTGGACATTTGGACATTGCAGGATGCTTTGACGTACTATTAAGAGTACTACAGAACTTTCAGTGCACAATAGCAGGGTCCACTCATCTAGTTAGTGCACAGCTAGCTAGTGCACTGTAGAATCATACTGTGGCGTGCCATGTGCTAACCCTCCAAGTAGACAAGCCTTTAGTAGGTATATATTCTGACAAATATTTATGCAAAATATAAGTATCACCATGAACAATCCCATTGAAATGAAGGTCTAATAGTACTACTCATGGTAATAATGTAAACCACATGCATAAGTGTTTGTAGGACTGGGGCCTAAGTGCTTGATCCAATTCCTACTAACTCAATGGAGAGACTCCAATTGATTTTAACAGGAGTTGGATTGGGCCTCTAAGGTTCTGAATCCAGCAAAGTACTGAGCACATAAGAAATGCCAATTAAATCAATTGGGTCGTACCCAATGTTAATCACAAGTTTAAGTACTTTGCTGGATTACAACCTGAATGTGGAGCATAAAATAGATCTTCCCACTAAAAATGAACAGTGGTGCATACACCACTCAGACTTTTCAAAGACACTGGGAATTTGATAAACACAAAAGATACCAAGTCTTTTTAATTTAATTAAAATGTCAAAATATGCAATTTAAAAATAAAACAGATGAATACAGGTACTTAATGTTTTACATTTGCTTACAGATTCAATGCAGTGATGAAGTTCTCTTCTCCTGTTTTCAAACAATTAAGATCCACCCTTGCAAATAACAGAATATGTTGCTTACCTTATTAGAGACAACTGTTTATCCTTACGTAGGCAAAAAGGAATTAGATAAAAAATGAAAGAATATGTAGAGATTATATTCCTGAACAAAATCATATGAGAAGCATTTTCTGCACATTCATTCAAATAGCTGAAGATATATATTTGAATCACATGTTCAGGTACATTAATTCATGCAAATAACCACAAGTGCACATAAACATGTTAAATCCTTTCCATTGCAGCTCAGAAATGAAGTGCTGGTATGGCAAGTGCTATCACCACATTAAAGATACCAGACAGCTTCTTTTGGAAAGCCATTTTCAGTCTGCCACAAGAAAGGTGTGGGAGAGGGCAGTTTCTTCAAGCCTATCAGGCACAGTGTTACCAACTCTTGCAATTTTATTTCAAGTCTCACAATATTTGGTGTTTTTTTTAAGCCTAATCTCCTTGGAGCAACTGATTACATGAGAATTTCAGTACTAATTTTTAAATCAAAAAAGTTCTTAGCCCTCCCTTCAGAGAATAGCCTGAAAACATGAACAAAGTACCCTAAAGGCTTGAAAACCAGAAGGCAAATAAAGACCTTCTCCACCACTCCCAATATAAAGCCTCATGATTTAAGACAATTTAGTGATTTTTAAGGACTTGACTCATGATTTTTGGATATTTAGGTTGACAATAAGTAGCGGCATACAGAGGGCAGCTTGGGCAAAAACCAGTGACCCAGCATACGCAGCCATGTTCAGATCAGAGCAGAATAATAGGAGTCAAAAGTTAGAAGAGAGTTTGATTTACGGGCCACTTTTTATACCTCCTACCCTGCATGAAATAAATCTGGACCAAATTACCAGTACTTCAACGTTTGCAACAGCATGCAGTCCAGATTTCTTATTAGCTTTTTCCTTTATTCTCCTTTCCCACCTAGCATATCCACATAAGAATCCTCCGAACTACCACTTTATACACTTAGAGCACTATTTGAATCTTCTCAGTGGAGAAGACTGAATAATGCAGCTGAGCAAATGGCTACACAATTTACCTTTCTGGAAAGTCTAAGTGTGCAAACTGCAGACTTCTCTAGCCACCAGGAGACAAGCAGCTCTAGTAGGTTTACGAACTGCACTGGCAGTCACCTTCTGTGTCCCTGGGAAGCCCTCAATGTCAACTGGCAGTGGGCCCACCAGATTGTAACTCATATTAGGCCCGACACTCACTACCCCCAAAACACTGTTGTCATAATATGTATCTAAAAGATGTCATGTAAGGTATCCTATGTAAACTGGTGACACATTAGTCCAGAAAATCACTGTGATATATAACTTGTGCAAAACCCATACATACATGTGTACTGGAAATATGTTCTTAAAATATGTCTAGGAGGCAGTACACAAACCCAGACAAAGGAATGTGGATTAACCTGTCCAACTGGCTTGATTACAGGCAGAGGACAATGAAAGGTAAACCAAGCAATCAAGCTAACTGACAGACAAAAGCAAAAAATATTTTAGTAATCCATCAGTTCATGGACAGCACACTTTGAGCCTGTGAAAATAAGATTCCCCCAGTCTGGAGGGCTAAAGATGCTGGTAACCTGATGTGAGTAAGAAAACTGCAAAGGCAAAGATTGTAACTGGCTAAAATTAAATTTTAGTCAGTAGAAAGCATGACTTGTTTTGTTTGTAATCACATTTGTTTCTTTTTCTCTTGCTTAGTACCACTTAAACCTCTGTTCTTTGTTAATAAACTTATTCTTGTTTTTTAACAAAACCATCTCAGTGCTGTGTATTAAAGTGAAGTGTCTTCAACTAACTTAACACACTGGTATATACACTGTCTCACTGGAGGCAGCAAACTTAATTTTTTGAGTGTCTCTCAGTGAGAGGGACTAGATACTGCAGAGACATCTCTGGGGAACTCCGTAACTGGCGTTCACTGGGTTTCATTGTTACTACGGTTTAGTTTGGCAGACTCTTGAAGAGCTTGCTGGCATGGCAGACAGTTTTGGGTCAACTCTCTGACACTACTTAACAGCAGCAAAGCTCCCACTTGCTGAGGCAGGGGGCTAACAGTGGCTTACAGTTCTGGGTGTTGTAAACAGAACTTCACACCTTCTCCAGCAGCACAGCTCAGAAGTTGTGCAGAGGTTAGGCTCCCTGCTTGCTGGCCTTAGGATCTTCCTCATGCTAGGTACTGAACACAAAAGAGGAGTAGTCCCTGTCAAAATATTTACAATCTAATTTGTCCTTCATGTCAAACAGGTGGATATGACAGACACAGGAACATCAAAATAAGACACTATTATGGGTACAATTTGTGACTATAATGATTGCGATTTAACACAAAAGCAAAATTGAGGATTTCATCCTGGACTCCTGATTATAGCATCATGCCAGACACTACAATATTTGCATTATTAATAGCCTTTGCTTAGTAGAGGACCAGGTAAGGTTAGCAGTGCATATTCCATGTCTGGAAAGAGATTATCAGAACTGTAGCACAAGAAGGAAAGAAGTTTGTTCAGCATACATCCTCCTAATCATCTTTATCTATACTGCCCTTTACCACTTCGCTTCCCAGGGGCCCAAAATGCCACGATGAAAAAGGAACAAGCAAATCACGGTTCTTTCATAAGTGAGTCATTCACTGAGAAGAGTTGGGGAAGGTTCTCTTATGGGCAACTTATTCCAAAATTGTCTACTATAGGATTTCTTGCACTTTCTTCTTCATGTCAAACCAACCTGATAGCTTTCTTTGAGGGGTAACAGGGCTTTGGATGGGGGGGAAAGTGGTAGACCTGGTATATCTTGACTTTAGTAAAGCTTTTGATACGGTCTTGCGTGACCTTCTCATAAACTAGGGATATGCAACCTAGATGGAGCTACTATAAGAGGAGTCCAAAACTGGTTGGAAAACCGTTCCCAGAGAGTAGTTATCAGTGGCTCACAGTCATGCTGGAAGGACATGAGTGGGGTCCTGCAGGGATCAGTTCTGGGTCCAGTTCTGTTCAATATCTTCATCAACAATTTAAATAATGACAGTACACTTACGAAGTTTGTGGACAATACCAAGCTGGGAGGGGTTGCAAGTGCTTTAGAGAACAGGATTAAAATTCAAAATGATCTGGACAAACTGGAGAAATGGTCTGAAGTAAATAGGATAAAATTCAATAAGGACAAATGCAAAGTACTCCACTTAGGAAGAAACAATCAGTTGCAAACATACAGAATGGGAAATGACTGCTTAGGAAGGAGTACTGCAGAAAGGGATCTGGGGGTCATAGTGGACCACAAGCTAAATATGAGTCAGTGTAACGCTGTTGCAAAAAGCAGCAAACATCCTTCGGGGATGTACTAGCAGGACTGTTGTAAGCAAGACGCGAGAAGTAATTCTTCCGCTTTACTCCGTGCTGATTAGACCTCAACTGGAGTCCTGTGTCCAGTTCTGGGCACCACATTTCAGGAAGTACGTGAACAAATCGGAGAGAATCCAGAGAAGAGCGGCAAAAATTAAAGATTTAGAAAACATAACCTATGAGGTAAGATTGAAACAATTGGGTTTGTTTAGTCTGGAAAAAGAAGACTGAGGGGGGACATAACAGTTTTCAAGTACGTAAAAGGCTGTTACAAGGAGGAGGGAGAAAAATTGTTCTCGTCAACCTCTGAGGATAGGACAAGAAGCAATGGGCTTAAATTGCAGCAAGGGAGGTTTAGGTTGGACATTAGGAAAAACTTCCTAACTGTCAGGGTGGTTAAACACTGGAATAAATTGCCTAGGGAGGCTGGTGAATCTCCATCATTGGACAGTTTTAAGAGCAAATGAGAAACACCTGTCAGGGATGGGCAAGATAATACTTAGCCCTGCCATGAGTGCAGGGGACTGGAGTAGATGACCTCTCAAGGTCCCTTTCAGTCCTATGGTTCTACGATTTGATGAGCCACTGACCTAGTACATCAGTTCTTATGTTACTAAATTGAACTGTCTGATTCCATTTGCCTTGTCTTGCTGCTTCCATATATCTTTCAGTAAATTATACCTTTTGACTAGATCATTGCAATTTATACAAAGCTGTGCATTTCACACTTTAACAAAGCTTTCACTAATAGCAAGAATGTTCAGAAGCGTAGGAAGAACGCTACAGCGGAGATTTGTTGAATTAAAACTTAATTCAACATCTCAAATTAAGTAAATTAGTAATTGAGATCTTAGAACTATGTATTTTTGTGTGGAAAGACTCTCAAGATTTAGGGCTTGATACTTATGATTCATGCATATACATTTTCCTCAAAGCATGTTGGCAGCATGGTACCCTATACTAACACATTTCTCTCTACAGCAGTATGCTCCAGGGCAGCGTTAACATCTAGCAGTCAGCCCCATACCATCTGTGGTGCAGCATGCTCCTTTCAGTCACTTCTATAAAACTTCCTTATTTCTAAAAGTGATTTCTTCCAGTGAATGAAAGGCTTCAGCTGTCAATCAGAATTCAGCCCCTGATTTGAAGTTTAAAAAAAAAAGACTTTTTAGATTAACTCTATACAAATGCAAAGAAAACTCTTGTAAACATCTGATTAGTGGTATATGGGTTAGTGTTAAACAGATTCCTTCAAAGCTTTAAAAAAAAATATAAGTGTTCAGAGCAAGCATGAAAAATGTCAGCCCAAAGAATATTTTTCAAAAACTCAGTGAAAAAAAAAAAAAGGGCTTTTAATTAAACTGCTTTCACAGCCATAAGACAGACAAGGTGGGGAGGTAATAGCTTTTATTGGACCAACTTCTGCTGGACAGAGAGACAAGCTTTGTGGGTCAAAAGATTGTCCCTCTCACCAACAGAAGTTGGTCCAATAAAAGCTATTACCTTACTCACCCTTGTCTCCCGAACATTCTGGGACCAACAGGACTACAACTACACTGTTCACAGCCATAAGTAACCCTGAATGAAAAGGGAAGGAAAAAATAAAAGCATATGGATCCAAAAGAGGGAATGTTTCTGAAGAGCCTTAATATTTAAATGCCATTTAGCATTTAACAACATCCGTAATAAAAGCCTTCCTAGACTGTGGTGACCAGAACCACACAGAAGTACTATTCTCCTCCTATTTGCAATCCCCACAATTTATTGTGCAGGAGACTTAGCAGCCCTACAGTTAGAACAGTTTCTTTTGCACTTCAGCATTATGTAGATGCCTTAAAAAATTTAAAAGATTCTACACTAAGTATAAATGTATGTAATCGGTTTTTAAAAGAGTCATCAAGGCAAAACACATAGGGTAATGTGAGCAAATTCGGGGTTGTAATATTTAAATAGTGGGTTTTTTTAAAAAAAAAAAAACTCTTCCACTTAATCACTTTTAATGATAACTTAGTTAAGTCTTTGATGGAACATGCTGTCCCAACCAAATGCATGTACTTTCTTCATTACATGTTACATTTAGTACACAACACTGCTCTGATCAAGAACTGCCCAAATAAAGTGGCCTCTTGGAACATCCCAATCCCCACTAGGTAATGTACTTTTTACAGCTTCAGGTAATCAAAACATTCAGGCAACATGATTAATATTACAGGATACGGATCATCAGCCTACCTGTTGCCAGGAAGCCACATCCTGATCTGAGAAGTTCATTAGAACAAACTAACTTTAATAAACGTCTACGTATGTCAGTAATAAATATCCCAGATGGTATGTACATTGGGAGGTGCTGGGAAAGGTAAAGTACCACATCTACCTTTACTAAATTGAGTCAGCCAGGAAGTGAGCAGATTATTCCTTTTTGAACCATTTTCCCTCTTTAGAGTAGGGATTATTCAGCAAAGCGAGTTGTTTGGCAGTTATTTAAACCTGACCTGTTTAATTCCAGTACAAAAAGCAAAAACCTTATTTAAGACACTATACGTATTTGTGACATTGAGATATCTTATGCATTTCACACTAGATGAAATTGAATATTTATACTTAGCAATAAAATTAGTTATTTAAAATTAGTTACATTGTTCCCCTAACTCAATTCTTCAAAGATTGGATTAATTTCATGACTTCTTTTGTCACCTTAGTTTTAACTACATAGTTCCCATTTTCTTCAGGAAGTTTAAGTTTAGTTTAAGAGGAAGTTTTAATTTAAAATTTTACTGACTGTGCTGTGTCTTTCATGAAAAGAGAAGTTAGTATCCTCTAAACCTGTATTTATTTATTTCCTTGACAAAACTGGTCTGATGTTTTAGGGCTGGGAATCTCAGCAGTGGAGGGACTTTTTTTAAAAAAAAAAGACTAGGAAGGGATTCTCAATGTTTCAGCCTTCAGAATATGGAGTTTATATTTGAGAAAAATCTTCCAGTTCTAAATGGATAGTTACAATTTAAGAGTTCATACGAAAATAGGCATTGTTTGAGGATTTGTTTAATTGTGCAGAACCAGTAAGTGTTGCATACCCCGCTACCAGGTCAGCAGAAGCAGCTGAACTATTCCTAGAGCTCTGCTAACATCCTTGTTAATATCAACAACCAAAACAAGTCATTACAGAAGTCACTATGTAAATTAAAAACAAGAATAACCATGCTAGTTTCTGCACTAATTAAAAACATTAAGACAAGATCAGGCTATTGTAAACATGGCAAAAAAATTTAAGTTATTTTTTTAAAGGGTGTGTCCTCTCAGTGCCCTGAACCACGTCTCCAGACATTTTTGTGGCAATGTCCCATCTACTTATTTTTCACCCCACCTCTCAGAAGGGCGAAGTAAATTTAAGTCCAAATTAAATGTATTTCAAACAGGTTCCAAAATTAATGGATACACAGAGGTTAGTAACAGAGTAAAGGAACTACATGAGATATCTGAATGGGTATATACATTTTCTGGTGGCTCTAGAAAGAACATTTAAAGGAAAATACTGGTAGTTAGCTAAAAATCACTAAATATTTTCTGGTTTCAGAGTAGCAGCCCTGTTAGTCTGTATTCGCAAAAAGAAAAGGAGTACTTGTGGCACCTTAGAGACCAATAAATTTATTTGAGCATAAGCTTTCGTGAGCTACAGCTCACTTCATTTCTGAATATGAAAGATAAAAATATACACACAAAAGTCCCAATTCCTGCAAAACATTGAGCAACCTCAGCTCCCAGAAAGTGCTCAGCACTCTGCAAGATCTAGCTTTAAAAGGATTTTTCATAAGATTTGGTAGAAACATCTGCCATTATTTCAGTATTTCCATTCAGTAAATCATGTTTTCGGTGAAAGCTGACAGTTTGCAGCTATGTTTGGGAAGCTTTAGCCCAAATTGTAAGTTTCAGCACACAGCTGATTGATTTAATTTTGGAAACCTGAAGAAAGGCATTCCAGCTGTTTTTGAAAACACAGTAAACACACTGTCAGAAAAGGAGCCAGAATCCAGTAGCCCCAAAACTTCTCTACCTTAAAGAGAGAATGCAACTTTATTATCAAATGTACACATTAGAGAGTCATGAAATTCAAAGTGTAAGGTCTCTGCTGCAACATTAACTCAGCCATGTAGCATACACAGAGCATTTTATATTCCTTTCTCACTCTTAAAATGGATTTTTTACACCACTGTTACAGTCACAGGTAACATTGTTGTAAGTCTGATAAAGAAGCATGCTAATCTTTCTTCAATAAGTTTCCTCACCTGTGGTTTTAACACCATATTAGAGTAAGAATGAAAATTTTTAGAAGTCTCATTTACTTTTCACCATTAAAAAAAGTATTAAAATGCAGAATAAAGGACGCCAAATACTATATTCAATAAGGAAAAAGCAAAGGGTACTGGAAACTCATGGAGTTTTTGTTACTGGTAGTTAATGGTAGCTTGATCATAAAACTGGATAAACCATAAAATATTGCTTAAAGATCATACGAATAAACTTTTAAATACACTCCAGAATTTTTTAAAAGCCTCCCTATATATTCAGTTTCCTCTCTTGATAAAGACAAATATAAAGAACTATTTCAACTTATTCTCTCTTCCCCCTCTACCCTCCCCCAATACTTTGTGTTAGTTTTACTTTCGTTTTGATATAAGTATTCTGCATGGTGTACTGACATACTGCTGCATTTAGGATAGCACTGACTTGCAATTTATTTGTCTACACATTCTTCATTTTATTTTGAAAATCAAGCAGTTAGTACTAAATAAATGCATCCCAGGTACCTCTAAAATATTGCAGCAAGACAGTGTAATTTAGTATTTCAAGAGTTTAGAAAGCCTAGGTTGATTTTTTGTTTGATAAAGAGAATTCTCTCAATTTCATCTGTTTAGTTTTTGCAGACAGTTACCATAAAACATCAGATTTATTATTCAATTGGAAATAACTCTCAATTTGGCAAGTAGGGCGAATAGGACAAATGAGACATACATAAAATTAACAAGCCATATGATATCTATTGCATAAATACCAGCTATCCTTAAGAGAGACCAGATGTTTTCAGCTAAATATTTGTCAGTCGTATGCTACCTCAAAAAGCTTATCTAGTACAACACATTTCATTTACATTAATGCATGTCTCTTACTGTTTGAAATATAGGGATATGGGAGAAAAATATTAGGCATGCTATCATTTAATGCCTTTTTGTAGTGAGATATAAAAGAGGGAAACTTTTTAAGCATAGTCAATGTCAGTTGTTGTGATGCTTAACACTTTGGTAAATGGAACCCAAAAATCTGAATGTTTAGTGTTTTTGCTTTACTGGTTAGATTTTTACTTCCACATTGGCCTCCAATGTTCTGAGAGAAGGCATAGCCTAGAACATGAGAATAGATTTGAATCTACTACACAGACTGTATCGCCTAGAAAAAACACATCTTATTTTATTGTTTTTAAAGAAAGGCTTTCTAAATATGCCTGTGAGTCTAAGGCCCTTTCTATATTATCAAGGGATGCAACAACTTATGTTTTTTTAACATCATGTGAATCCATACTACAACTTTAAAAGCTATTCAATACCTGATACAGGAGTCACCAAAGTTATGTCTGAACAGAATTTAGCTTCAGCTGGTTAAAGTGTAGCATGGACAAAGTATACAGCATGATGCCAAGATGAGAATAACTTTGCAGATGTCTGCTTTCTGAAGCAAAAAGTGAACAGTATCTACACTAGCAATAGTTCACTGCGGGCCTGCTTAAAAGAATCCCAGTTCTCAAAGGAGGCCACATTGGTGCAAACCGCTGGTGGTGGTAACAGATCACCACTGTTTACACCAGCTCACCTAACCTGCTCAATTGGCCTAGAAAATAGGGTGATAAAAGTGTCTGCAACCTATCTATGCTAATGCTCCCACCAGTAGAGCTGAACCAGTGGTAGTGTAACAGAAATTAAGAAAAAAGCCAGTGCCAACAAGACCTAAGGTTTGGTATGGCAACACATTCAAATGCACATACACTACAGGGTGCAATATTCCAAGTACGAGCACCATATAACCATCCATGGCCAAAACATCCATGCTCCTGTCTTGATATAATTGGCAGGAATGCAATTTCAAAGTGTAGACATAAACAGCATCTTTTCAGATAAGACATTCCAATATATACTCGCTGATGGCTGTACCAGCCAGATGCAGGTGTGTGGGAGGGGTGGCACTAGGGGATTGAGGGCTCGTCTACACTGGCAACATTAAACCACCTCCACGAGGGGTGGAGCTACCAGCACTGGGGGCGGAGCTACCAGCACTAGTGCACTGTCTATACTGGTGCTTTATAGCACTGAAACTTGCTGCTCTCGGGGGGGGGGGGGGGGTGTTTTTTTCACACCTCGAAGCAGAAAGTTGCAGCGCTGTAAAGTGCTAGTGTAGACAAGCCCTAAGAGAATCAAGAAATCCTACTAGTCCAGGTACAGAACCTCCTTACCTACTTCTACCATGTTACATTTAAATCTCCCCCCTCCCCCCCCCCCAAAATATTATTTATCTCAGGAAACTGGGCAAGTAGAATTTTGCAAGGCAGGTTTAAAGCTTTATTACAAATGTAAGAAAGTGATATTATAAACTACACTAATAAAATACAGTCAAGTCACTTATACTGTAGTTTAGTGTCAGATATTTAGAAGTGATGCATTTCTAGCTCCCGGATTGTCTCTGTGGAGAGATACGTCATCAATTATGATGTAATTAATTAAATGCTCAGACACTCATCTTATGATCACCCCCCATAATGAATGCTACATTGTCCAGTAGGGCAGAATTATGCGAGTATCTATTCAAATATTTCCAACCCACATAAAAGTTGCCACAGGATGGCAGACTTAGGAAGTCTCCTATACTTACAGTCTCAGGTGGATATGCTTTCTCCCCCCCTGAATTTAAGGTTTTTGTTTTTAAAAAGCAAACAAAAACACCATATCACACCAATGGTTCATGCAGTCCAGTATCCCACCTCAGACAGTGGCAAATACCAAATGCTTCCCAGGAAGGCACAACCCTATAGTGGACAATTACAGAATAATCTCTCCCCACGACAAGTTTCTGACTAGCCCCCAGAAATTTGTGCTTGGTTTCAACACAGAATCATAAGGGATATAATTTTTTTTTAACCCTATGTGAGAAACTTCAGAGTGATCTAACAAAGATAGGTGAATGGGCAATAGAATAACAGATTGCATTACATTGTGTTAGACAGAACTGAATGTTGATTGATAGGAATAATCTCAACTACTCATACACATTGCTGAGTTCTAAATTAGCTGACTACTAGATTAACAGGAAAGAAACCAGGGCATCATTGTGACCAGTACCATGAAAACCTCTGCTCAGTATGCTGGGACAATTGACAAAATAAACAGCACACAAAATACTGAAGTTAGAATTACAAAAATATAAATTTGTGGAATGCCTTCAACTCAAATAACGTGCTGTAGCTCAGGTAACACACCCAGCAGAGAAACAGCAAAAACAAGAGGGATTCAGATTGACTATGACAATTATTTAAAGGGAGATTGTTGTACAAAGAGAATTAAAAGAATGAGACTAGTTTAGAAAGAAAATGAGTAAGAGAAAAAATAAGAGACATGCATAATGTAACGAATGTTACAGAGAACATAAATTGGGTGCTCCTCTTTACCCTCACTTTGCTGTACAATGAAGGAAACACACACACACACACATTCAGCTTGAAAGACAGCAAGTTTAAAATGAATAAACATATCTTGATTTACCTAACATATTGTTAAAGTTTCACAGCTTTGCAGAAGTCAAACAAGAATTAGACATTTATACGGGTAACCAGAAAATCCAAAAGTTTTTTCAGTAGGATTAAAAACCCAAGGACTTGTCCACATAAGGAAATCGCCTGGAACAGCTATTGTGGGGCTTACACTAATTAGTTCAAAATAAAATGATTGTTACTCCAGAGAAGGATACACCCAGGGACCTATTCCAAAACAGCAAGCCCGGTCTGTTTCCCTTTCCAGACTAGCCCTTAGAGGATGCTAAACCCTCATGCTTCAGGATACAAACTAATAAAAGTGACAGGTTTCAGAGCAGCAACCGTGTTAGTCTGTATCCACAAAAAGAAAAGGAGGACTTGTGGCACCTTAAAGATTAACACATTTATTTGAGCATAAGCTTTCGTGAGCTACAGCTCACTTCATCGGATGCATTCAGTGGAAAATACAGTGGGGAGATTTTATATACACAGAGAACATGAAACAATGGGTGTTACCATACACACCATAACAAGAGTGATCAGGTAAGGTGAGCTATTAGCAGGAGAGAAAAAAACTCCCAAAACCTTTTGTAGTCATAATCAAGGTGGGCCATTTCCAGCAGTTGACAAGAATCTGTGACTGGGAGGAGGAAGGAGAATAAACATGGGGAAATAGTTTTACTTTGTATAATGACACATCCATTCCCAGTCTTTATTCAAGCCTAATGTAATGGTGCCCAGTATGCAAATTAATTCCAATTCAGCAGTCTCTCATTGGAGTCTGTTTTTGAAGTTTTTTGTTGAAGAATCACAACTTTTAGGTCTGTAATCAAGTGACCAGAGAGACTGAAGTGTTCTCCCACTGGTTTTTTAATCCCATTGGGCAGGCTCCCATATTGGCTGTGGGGTTTCTTGCTCCGGTTCTGAGCCATGGGATACCGGCCGGGATGAGCCCTGTCCGATAGTCAGGTCAGGTCAGCTCCCGTGTCACAGGAGCTGGTGACCCATTAGCCAGCCAGCCCGCCCGGCTTCTGGGCGCTGTCCTGGGGCAGGGAGTTCCACAGGCCGCTCACCAGAGAAGGCACCGGGAGGGGGCTGATTCCTAACCGCCGCCGCCCGCCCAACAGTCGAAACAAGGGACATCAATACCAACAGGTGTCACCGCTACATCGGAGAAACCAATGATCGCCCGGGGCCACAAGCCCCTTCCGGCCCCGGGGCAGCGCTCAGGCACCCGGCGGGAAGCCCTGCGAGGTACCTGCGCCGTCAGCCCCTGCTCCTCGTCCTCGTGCCCGCTCAGCACCCGGCGCAGCTTCTCCATCTCGCGGCCGCCGCTCCAGGCCCCTCGTCCCGCCCACCCCGCGCTGTCCCCTCCCCCCTCGAGCCCCGCGCACCACTGACCCGCCCTGCTAGAGCCCCACCGGAAATCACGAGACCACAAACGGAAACAGACGCGCCGCAGCCGGGACTTTAATCCGACCGTTAGAGTCCGGCCGGGAACCGAGCCGAGCACCACCCTCTTCAGGCGAAAGGCCCCCACCCCCGTTCCTGACGTCGCCCTTTAGTCCCGCCCTCGTCCCCAACTGCGCCCCGCCCTGAGCCTAGCCCCGCCCTCTCCCCGCGCACCGCCCCTTTCCCTCATCGCCACGCCCCCTTCGCCTACGCAACCCGCTCTCCTGGTCCCTCTCCCTCCGCCTGTTTAGTGCCCACGCCCCCTGCCGGCCTCGGCTCCGCCCCTTTTCTCATCCCTGCCCCCACCACGGTAGCTCGGCTCGACCTCCCCTCCCGCCCTCTTGGTCCTACGCCCGGCCAGCCTACGGTCCTCAGCAGCGCCGGGGCGGGGGCGGCCGTGGGCAGAGCCCGCAGCAGCCGGTGCTCCTTGGGCATCCACAGCTCTTGGGCAGCCTTGCAATGCCAGGCGCTCTGCCAGCGTGTTAGTTTGTGTCATTTCTTACTAACAGGTTTCAGAGTAGCAGCCGTGTTAGTCTGTATTCGCAAAAAGAACAGGAGGACTTGTGGCACCTTAGAGACTAACACATTTATTTGAGCATGAGCTTTCGTCAGCGACAGCTCACTTCATCGGATGCTTTCAGTGGGAAATACAGGAGCGGGATTTTATATATACAGAGAACATGAAATAATGGGTGTTACCATACAAACTGAGTGATCAGTAAGGTGAGCTATTACCAGCAGGAGAGAAAAAAAACCTTTTGTAGTGATCATAGACTATCAGGGTTGGAAGGGACCTCAGGAGGTCATCTAGTCCAACTCCCTGCTCAAAGCAGGACCAATCCCCAATTTTTGCCCCAGATCCCAAATGGCCCTCTCAGGGATTTAACTCACAACCCTGGGTTTAGCAGGCCAATGCTCAAACCACTGAGCTATCCCTCCCCCCCATAATCAAGGTGGGCCATTTCCAGCAGTTGACAAGAACGTGTGAGGAACAGTAGGGGGGAAAATAAAGGTGGGGAAATAGTTTTACTTTGCGTAATGACCCATTCACTCCCACTCTTTATTCAAGCCTAATTTAATGGTGTTCAGTATGCAAATTAATTCCAATTCAGCAGTCTCTCGGAGTCTGTTTTTGAAGTTTTTTTGTTGTAATATTGCGACTTTTAGGTCTGTAATCTAGTGACCAGAGAGATTGAAGTGTTCTCCGACTGGTTTTCGAATGTTATAATTCTTGACGTCTGATTTGTGTCCATCTATTCTTTTACGTAGAGTCTGTCCGGTTTGACCAATGTACATGGCAGAGGGGCATTGCTGGCACATGACGGCATATATCACATTGGTGGATGTGCAGGTGAACGAGCCTCTGATTGTGTGGCTGATGTGATTAGGCCCTATGATGGTGTCCCCTGAATAGATACGTGGACACAGTTGGCAACGGGCTTTGTTGCAAGGATAGGTTCCTGGGTTAGTGTTTTTGTTGTGTGCAGATTGCTCTGTCCCCACTGCCAATCAGTCCTATAGAGCAGTGGTCTCCAAAGTGGGGTGCATGCACCCCAGGGGGTGCGCAAGACCATCCGTGGGGGTGCGCGGCAGGAGGAGCACCGCCAAAGGAGCACCACCGGCATGGTGGCAGCAGCGCTCCTGGACTTTTGATTCTTTGGCAGCAGCTCGGCTCTCCCCGCTCCGTCTTCGGCAGCACGCCGGCGGCAGCTCAGCTCTCCCCGCTCCGTCTTCGGCAGCACGCCGGTGGCAGCTCAGCTGTCCCCGCTCCTTGTTCGGCGACAGCTCTTTTTCTTCTTTTTTTTTTTTTTGCTTCCCCAGAGCTGGCCCTGGGGGTGTGCGACTCAAAAAGTTTGGAGACCCCTGCTAAAGAGAGGGATTTCTGTAAAAATGTAGGCATGCCCCAGAATGTCATAAATGGAATAACAGCTCATGTCACCTCCTGTGGTTATTCTCTTAAGTGCAACCTCTCAGTTAAATTGTAAATAAATAATAAGTGTGAATAAATAATTCCCTATAAAATACTACTATATTGATATTAAAGTATCTGCAGAGAAATACTCTGAATTAATCTAAACTTCCTACAGTAATATTTAAACATTAAGTAAATTAATTAAGTAAATCTACATACATACATCTTGTCATTGCTTACAATTCAATGCAACAATCAATTTCCTATCAAATTAAGGCAAAAGCACATCACATTATACAGGATTGCATTCATGAGCTAAATCCATCTTCAATGAAAATGATCTACAAGAACAGAAGAATGGCCATGCTGGGTCACACCAATGGTCCATCTAGCCCAGTATTTGGTCAATGAACAGTGGCTTGTGCCAGATACTTCGGAGCAAATGAACAGAACAGGGCACTTACTCAAATGATCCTTCCCATCATCCAGTCCCAGCTTCTGACAGTCAGAAATTTAGGGACACCCAGAGCAAGGGGTTGCATCCCTGACCATCTTGGCTAATAGCCGTTGATGGACCTATTCTCCAGGAATTTATCTAATTCTGTTTTGAACCCAGTTATATTTTTGGCCTTCACAACTTCCCTGGTAATGAGTTCCACAGTTGACTGTGTGTTGTGTGAAAAAGTACTTCCTTATGTTTGTTTTAAACCTGCTCTCTATTCATTTTCTTGGGGGACCCCTCGGAGTGCTAGAACAATTTTTATAGTGGGGGTGCTGAGAGCCATTGAACTAAACTGTAAACCCTGTATACGATGGTGGTGACCCCTGATTCTTGTGTTATGTGAAGGAGTAAATAACACTTCCTTCGTCACTTTCTCTACACCATTCATGATTTATAGACTTCTTATCATATCCCCTTTTAGCTTTTTTCTAAGATGAACAGTCTGCCTTTTTAACCTCTCTTCAAATGGAAACTGTGCCATAGTCCTACTCATTGTTGCCCTTCTCTTTTTCCAATTCTAATATATCTTTTTTGAGATGGGGTGACCAGAACTGCATGTAGTATTCAGGGTGTTGGCATACCATGGATTTATACAGTGGCATTATTCTCTTTTCTGTCTTATTCTCTATCCTTTCTTAATGGTTCCTAACATTCTGTGAGCTTTTATGACTGCTGCTGCACATTGAGCAGATATTTTCTGAGAACTATCCACGATGACCCCAAGATCTCTTTATTGAGTGGTTACAGCTAATTTAGACCCCATACTTTTGTATGCATAGTTGGGATTATATTGTCTAATGTGCATGATGTACAGCTACAGCAAGGCATGTATCTATCTATGCCATTTCAAGAGTCCTAAACCATTGTGATATCATAGGTAAATCAACTAAGCACCATCCTTACTCTGAGGCTAATTTGCATGCATCAGTTTCATTGGTTGTATGAGGAAGACTGTATTGATGGTAAATTATTTGGCCTAACTGCCACTGGTATAAATCAATACAAATCTTCCAGCACAGCCCATCCCTAGACACAAATCAACACAACCGCCCACACAACACAACCAGCTCACAAGATAACCCCAAACACACATAGCCCTCACATAGCACAGACCCATCATTCATCCCCTGCAAAAAAAGAAAAAAGAAAAAAACCCAGTCAGCACAACACAGCCCCCCCACAAATCATAACTTTTCCAGCACAAGACACAGGTTTGCCAACCCTCACTCATACTTCCCATAAAACCATAAATGAGAGCAGAGAAGCTGCTGGACCATTGCTACTCATTATATAGTTATAGCTATAATAGACAGCTAGCTCCTATAGCCACTCACATGATAAGACCGATCTGGGTACAGACAATATTTGCAGGAGAACTCACAAATCATCTAACTGAATAGTTCCTTATTGTTGCCTTTCAAATGGTCAGTTTTCTCTTCTGAGACTGGGTTTAAATATTTGCGTCTCAAATCCTGCAAACCTTTATTCACATGAGTATATCCAGTAATGCCCAATGGTGATTAAAGACTACATATATGAATAAGCATTTACAGGATAATTCCCCTGGTGATAAGGCCTGTCATAAGATAATGGCCAAATTCTGTTCTTAGTGACAAGCACACAACTGCATTAAAATTCCATGCGTGTTACACAGCATAATCTGGTCCAATATGGGGTATCATTGGCAGCCTGTTAAAAACTTTGGACCACCTTTGGCCCCAAGGTAACTTGATGTAATTCAGTGACATTACATCAGAAATGAATTTGGCCCCTTTAGTTTAAAAGGAAAAAAAACATTGAAAACCCCAGCCTGTACTTCATTGTTTTCCTGCTTGCCCAGTGGTTCAGTATTAGACTTTGAGTTGGAGTCATAGTAGTAGCTTTATGTGGAGAAAGATAAAACAGTCTAATTATCCACTTTCGCAGTGCTTAGATTTGGTACCAAAAAGCCAGACTTATTACAGACACCTCAGATAGATATTAGATATACAAAAGTTAGAATCTATTAATTCAGTTTTGGGCCAACATTTGCCTCTGCCATTCATTTCTTTCTGACTGGAAGTTTCTGCATATGCCCCTGAGGTGAAATTTCCCCAATTTCTGCAGCAAAAACCAAAAACAGTTTTTTATAACAAAATTTAGATGCAAGATTGTTCACATGCAAGATGTACCTTTAGTTTGTTTGCATGGCAAACAGCAAAGATTCGAGGTGAAACTACAATAGTTTCGATTTTCATAAAACTAATGAATGTGATTATTCTTCTTAATGATGGCTGGTTAATCTATTTTAAGAATTATTAATATTACAGTCAAGCCTAAAGGTCTTACCAAAGATCAGGCCCCCATTCTGCTAGTCCTGTATATATACATAGCAAGAGACAGTGTCTGCCCCAAACAGCTTACAATCTAAATAGACAAGACAGACAAAAGGTGGGAGAAAGGCAGTATTATTATCTCCAGTTTATAGATGGGGAACTGAGTCTGGATCTGCCCTCTCTGAGCCATATGCCAAGCTAAGCCAGGCCTGCCCCGCGCCCTGTGCCCCACCCCCCACCATCTTTTTTGCCCCGGGGACAGCTGCCCTGCTAGAGAGGGGTCTTCTCTCTGGGCCCCTTCCCTAGGAAAATTCTGGTTGTGCCCCTGCCTTGTGCAACTTAAGAGTACTGGCCAATGTACAACAAAGCCTTAAACAGCTCCCCTAAACCTGGAACAATTGGTAACATTAAAATATTGCTCATATAGGTTTTGACCAATTAAACTTATTTTCAAAGGGTGTTCTGAAAGCAAAATATAAAAATAGGACCAAAGCCCAAACAGAAACCCAGCTTCCATTCAAAAGGCAAAACCAAATTCAATGTTGTGTAACTCTTATTGACATCAGTCTAATTACACTAGGGATAAATTTGACTCCCAAATGGAGTCCCAAATAAGATTCCCAAATGGCTTTCCAACTGTGATCATGTAAGCACAGAGGTAGACAGCATGCTGAGATTATATACCTGTTGTTATGGAGTTGGACACATGATACTCTTGCTCTAAACAAGAAAATAGAATAATAAAAATGTAGGCCTATTTGAATAGGGAGGAGTGTGGGAGGTACTGTTTTACATATGGACTGTTGCCCTCTAATGGCTGGCCTAAAAAGAGGTTATAAGATCTAGCTATTGCTAAGAACTTATGGTCATCTAATTACCACTTCATGATAGTAAGGAAATATTTTTGGATAATTATCCACAATTTAGTTTCACCAGTTTTCCTGACACTGACATTATACATTTTCACATTTTGTAAAAATATTAATTTAGCTGCGTAAACATGAAAAATCATGAGATTTTCCTTGTCTTTGCAGTGAAAACAATTTCACTCAAAAATGGTTCTATATTAGTATAGAAACTTTAGAAAACCTGGACTAATACTAAGTTTGCAACAAAAGAGGGCATATGCTCAAATTTCAAGCATTTTGAATTTTGCTGTTAGTATTTCCCTCATCTCTAATTCAGCTCAGATAAACAACAAAAAACACTTTGTTCATGGCGTTCAGTTATGCAGTAGATTGGCTGTATTGTAGATCTTTGTCAGTTCTGGAGCAAGTGTAAAGACGGTAGTGATATTTTTCTAACATGCTTAAGTGATTTAGGAGGCTAAGCCCTGGTCTACACTACAGAGTTAGGTCAACACAAGGCAGTTTACGTTGACCTAACTGTGTAAATGTCTACACTAAAATGTTGCTCCTATTGATGTAACTCACCTGTTATGCCGACTTAATAACTCCACCTCTGCGAGAGGCATAGTGCTTAAGTCGATGTAGTTAGGTCAATACAGTGCAAGTGTAGATACTATGTTGCTTACATCACCCCTTACTGGCTTTCTGAAGCTGTCCCACAATGCTCCACACTGACAGTTCAATTGGTGCAAGCCCTCCTGACACAGCAGACACAAGGAGTGCAGTGTGGATATTCAAAAGCAATTTAATTACTCCGGTGGCTGTATGTGGCCATAACTTAGGCCAACGTAATTTTGTAGTGTAGACATACCCTAAGTCTTCTTTTTTTTTAAAATGACTTTGGCATTTAGAAACCTAAATCCCAAGGACTTTCAATGAGACACAGGCTCTTAAATGCCCGAGTCACAGTCTAAAAAGAAGACTTGAGAGCCTACGTCACCTGGGTACTTTTGAAAATTTTACCCTCTGTAATGAGGTTTCTACCCTCTTTTGTGTCCCTAAGACAGGCCGAACAGAAGGGAAGAATAAAAGCTTCTCTCTACCATGGCTGACTGGTTGGACCAAAAGGCTAGGAAGGAACAAAAACCTGTTCTGCTACTTTCTCTGGGTTAACTCAGGCATACAAGGTGTGTTTTGTTTAGTCTCTATAAATTCTTCTTAACCCCGGCACAAAAAACCACGGGAAAAAAGTCATTCTTCTTTTGTTTAAGAGGTATATTATTAATACCCCAGTCAGGATTGCTTTCCAATTTTACGGTGAAGGGTTTGTAGGATTACAAACCAAGGTTTTCCTTCATCCCATCTATCTCTGTACTAAGGCTTCTGCTGAAGAGCTCATCCCATATGCAGGGAAATAACCCAGGATATTAATCGGGAGAGGCAAACTGATGCAGAAAAGGCAAGACCAACCTAGATCTTCACCCAAAATTCAAGTGAACTGAATGTGAACCTTTGAAATTCAAATACATGTAGTTAGCTTTCCCCCCTCCCACTTGCATTATCAGCTAGAGCTGGATGTGAATCAACTGAAATGTTGGGGGAAATAGCTGCTTACAATGTATTTTTGGTCCCAGTGAAAGCATTAAAAGTACTAAAAATCTTGTGAGACAGTGTGTTCATGTATCAGAGTAACAGCCGTGTTAATCTGTATTCGCAAAAAGAAAAGGAGTACTTGTGGCACCTTAGCGACTAACAAATTTATTTGAGCATAAGCTTTCGTGAGCTACAGCTCACTTCATCGGATGCATATCAGACTCAGGTTTAGTATCACAGAGGTTTGGATAAGTCTCTGAGCTTTTGGGTACTTAACCAAACTTTGAGATTTGCCTACTACTAGATAATAAGTGGGCTGAGAGGTAGTCCTCATTCTCCTCCTTCTGCCAGTGGTTCCTTGCCTGTGATCCATGAAGCACTAGCTCGTAGTCCAGAGATGTGGCTGATCACTTGGTACTGGCTCTGCTCTTTGTTTCCTGCTGTCACATCACACTGATGGTAGAGTCTCCTGTCAGTGTCGATGTATGAGGATTCAGCAAACATTTTTTTCTTTGAAGTGCTGGGTTGCTGAATCACCTGCATTGTGATTGCATTAGAGTAGGAAAGGTGTGTACAGTTCCAATCCAGCTCTCTCATCCATGCAAGCCATGTGCCATACTGGTGCAAAAACTGCAACAAGTAGGGGGATAAACATGGATGCAGATTTAAGTTCAGAGTTACTTTTCCTTGTGAATGCCGCTAACCCCTCATGGTTCCTCCACCTTTCCAGAATTACTTCTAGAAGGTCAGTTGTGTGCCCCCACAGGTTTTAACCAGTTGAAGATTTATTTGATGGTACCCTACATTCACTGTGTCCAGAGGCTTCTATTCTCACTCATACCACTCAGATAAGGCCCCTTTCTCAGCTGATGCTTCCCCGTGGCAGTAGTTTTTACAAAATGGTCAGACTGTTCCTAAGCAGACCCAGGGTCAATTAACCTTTTGTGGGCCTGGCACCAAACATATTTGTGGGCCCCCATTGGAGCAATGGAGCATGGTGCGGGGGGGCCGACCACCAGAGCGAGGGGCCAGCCAGTGGTATGGCATGGCAGGGGCGGCCCCGCTCTGCCCAGCCCAGTGTGAGGGCACTATTTACAAACTGGCAGTTGCCAGACACACAGTGGCCCGCCCGGCCCTGTGCTGCCAGCATACCCCTTCCCTTCGCGGGGCGGGCTGTGCCACGCCAGACGTCACCCCCGCCCAACACCAGAACATCCGCCCCTCCAATTCCCTATGGCCAGAGCCCCCTCAGACCTGCTATGCCCAGACTCCCAGACCCTGCCCAAATGCACAGCGCCCTGCACACCACCACACCTGCCCAGTGCCCCCCTGCCCACAGCCCCACCACAACTGCCCTCCACACAACCCCCACACCCATGTGCCCCAACACACACATCTTCCTCACCCCCTTGCAGGCGAGCACCACCCCAGGTCACCCAGAGACCCTCTCTTCCACGCCCTGCCTCCTGGCCGCACTCATCGGTCCAGCTGGGAGGCGATTGTGTCTGCTGGGCTGAGCTGCCAGCGCAGCCAGGGTTGGTCCCAGGATGGAGAATCACTGTAGCCCCCAGGGAGTGGCACGATCAGCCAGACCAGGGTGTGCCCCAGCCAGCTTCCCTCAGGACCTACTTGGCTGGAGGGGCCCAGCCAAGCCCCCCACACTGTCCCACATCAACTGGCTGAGACTGGCCAGGATTCTGCATCAGTCCCAGGTGGCTCAGCACCAGGGAGACAGGTGAGGCTGCACAGGTGGTGGGAAGCAGAGACTTCCTGGAGCCAGGGGGCAGAGAGAATCATAGAAAAGAGTTGGAAGAGACCTCAGGAGGTCACCTAGTCTAACCCCCTGCTCAAAGCAGGACCAACCCCAACCAAATCATCCCAGCCAAGGCTTTGTCAAGACAGGCCTTAAAAACCTCTAAGGATGGAGATTCCACCACCTCCCTAGATAACCCATTCCAGTGCTTCAACACCCTCCTAGTGAAACAGCATTTCCTAATATCCAACCTAGACCTCCCCCACTGCAACTTGAGACCATTGCTCCTTGTTCTGTCATTTGCCACCACTGAGAACAGCCTAACTCCATTCTCTTTGGAACCCCCTTTCAAGTGGTTGAAGGCTGCTATCAAATCCCCCCTCACTCTTCTCTTCTGCAGACTAAATAACCCCAGTTCCCTCAGCCTCTCCTCGTAAGTCATGTGCCCCAGCCCCCTGATCATTTTCGTTGCACTCCTCTGAACTCTCTCCAATTTGTCCACATCCTTTCTGTAGTGAGGAGACCAAAACTGGACACAATACTCCAGATGTGGCCTCACCAGTGTCGAACAGAGGGGAATAATCACTTCCCTCAATCTGCTGGCAATGCTCCTACTAATGTCCGGTGGACAAATGTCCGGTGGACAAATCTTACGTCTGCTGGTGGGGACTGCAAGATGTATCCAGAGGGAGAGTCCAAAAAGAGTCCAACTACCTCAAACTTTCCCCCCTTATTTATACATTAGTAATAGAATGACATGTCCCTTAAAGAAAACTGGATAAGCAAGCAGTTCCAATGGTCATGCAAGAGGCTCCGTCTGATTATTGATTAACTAGGTGTGGGTTTTTGCAGAGTTTGCAGCCTTGAGTCCCCAATAGACATTCCTGGGACACATCCTGCTCTTCTAAAATGCATGTATCAGCAACTTCAACACAATTCTTATCAGGAAGGACAGGGGGTCAAGCTGCCCTTTCTGTGGCACCCAAAGACCCCCTCCCCTCCTGCCTTGGTTAAGCTAAGCCTGCTGACTTGGCCAATTTACAGCCTGCTGACTTGGCTGCTTTTAGCAATAAGCCATAGTGGTTTCAGGCACTTTACTGGTTTGCCAAAGTCTCCCCGTACACAGCTACTGGATTTTGCAGGGGCTTACTTACTTCTTGTTCAATCAAAATAAACCTCTTTGAGTCCCTGTTCACACTGGAAGCAGAACTGTACTGGCTACAGTAGTGTTTAAACAAGGTAATAATTACCACCACGGTTCTCCAAATGCAAGACAGGATTTTAGATGCACCACCTTCCTTCAGAATATCTCAAGAAGTATAGTTTGGGGCCCCAAAGATAGTTGGTTATTGTCTGTCATATTCATTATAATACTGCAATTGATCATGTCTGAAATCTACCACAATAACAGGAAAAATGAGTTGTAAACCAAAGCCCATGAAGTCAGTGGAAAATTCTCATTGACTTTAATGGGTTTTGGATCAGACCAAATGTGCACTGAATTGGGTACCTGGGCTGGAAGGCTAACCTCAAGACTCTTGAAAAAATTGCACAAAGAGGTGTCAGAGGCTAGAAATGTAATGGAATGAGGCTTCTATCCCATAACAGATGGTGTGAGTATATGCTGAATTTGCAGAGTGGACAGCTCAGGAGATTAGTAACAGGACATGGATCATTTAATCTATAGGTTACGAGATTGTATCCAGCCCAGCCTGCTTGTGACTAGAGATGCATCTGAGCCACAAAATACAAGAACTTGATTGTAAACCCTACAGCAGAGTTTGGATCTGAGGCTTTGGTTCATCCAATATACATTTTTTGAGGAAAAACAAAAGGATCAGGATGGATTTTGGAAGGATCATTCTGTTATTAATTTGCTCAGGGGTGACAGTGCGCACAGCACTATACAATACACTAAGGTGAGGAGAGTCCCTGCCCGGAGGCCCTTACATTCTAAAAGGCAGACAAAGAAAACAGTGCATTCTGGGGACTCAGAGGAGACTGTGTTGGGAGGAGCGAGTGGGAGGGTTCCATCTCTTAATATCAGTGGCTTCTTCTTTTATATAACTGCTGTAGTGGAGAAGGATTAGTGGCTTAGTGATAGTGGTCAATTCGTAATTGCCTTAAATTCTCCTCAGGGCAGGATTCTGTCAGAAAATACACCCCCTCTCCCAAACGAAAACAAAACCACCAAAACAAGAAAATCCCAGGGCTGAATTTATATTAGTCTCCTAGTGCTGGGTATGGGATTACCGGACAACAGAATGTCATTGGTTTATAATAAAACTGTCTCAGATGACTTGTCCAAGAACAAATGAGCCTAAACCAGCTACTGACCATTTCAGCCCCTCCCCAGACATTTGTTGCTTGGTGGAAAGTTGGGGGTCTGTAACCCCACACAACCCAATCCACTTTTGTATGGAATGCCCTGCTTTGCTCCACATAATAATGTAATTTGTAATCCACTTCCCCTTCCCCTACCATCTTGCAACCTTGCCCTCTGTGCAGGGTCAACCTCAGGCTTATTGATGCCCTAGGGCCGAGGCAAAGAGGGGATCTGGCAGAACAGTTTGCTTTCCCTGTTGCTGATATCAACTGTTGCAATTTATTCTGCGGTTTGCTGCTGCATACTGAACAGTGAAGTGTGGGTCCAGTTCTTTACATTTTGAATGCCTCTATTGTTCCTACTGACAGTCTCACTGGAGTCTGGTACAGGGACACCAAAAGCACCTTTTTATTAAGGCCATTACTGAAGATGTCACCAACAAACAATAAAAGATATTACCTCATCTACCCTGTCTCTTCACCAACAAACTGTTGCAGTCAGCTGCCGGTAAAATCCCAAACTCCTCAGCTCAGCTGCTAACTTGTCAAATGTAACTCCAAGTCCTTAGATGGTGTTTTTTGTTTGCTGGTCTACAGTTCCAATTAGAAAAGGAGTATCTGTGGCACCTTAGAGACTAACCAATTTATTTGAGCATAAGCTTTTGTGAGCTACAGCTCACTTCATCGGATGCAACAGTAGCTATCTGAGCACACAACTGCAATTTGCTGTATATACATTAACCTTTTATTTAGGGTCATAAAGGAAAGACATCTCCACCCATCTTTTTAGTGATTTCCTTCCTATTCTTTAGGCACTGTTCTGTTAGAGATGATGGAATGACATTTAAAAAACATTTGTCTACTGAAAGCAGCAGCTTCAACCTAAAGACCTTATGGATTCTCCATCTCCCAGAGTCTTTAAATCAAGACGGGGTGTCTTTCTAAAAGATATGCTATAGCTCAACCAGAAGCTATGGTGTTGATGCAGAAATTTTGGTGAGGTTCTGTGACCTGTGTTATGCTGGACGTTAAACTGCATGATCATAATGGTCTCTTCGTGCCCTAAATGCTAATGAACCACTCAAAGTAATGTATGCTACCCAGGGTATAAAATGGCACAAATAACAACTTTACCGAGTGTGACAGGACATCATTCCACTCCCGTCTCTTTTCTAGCCACAAACAATTTGGAGACCCTCTTCATGTCAAACCCCTTGGGCAATTTATTTACAGTGTTCTCCCCACCACCCTTACAAATTTGTGCAACTTTCTGTTTACAATAGCATTCACTCCTTAACTCACCCAGCCAAGGAGTGGGGAGACAGAAGGTATCCTCCAGAGAAGAGAACTCTCAGATGGACCCTATATGGCTCTTCAGCTCACTCACTAGGCATCCGATGAAGTGAGCTGTAGCTCACGAAAGCTTATGCTCAAATAAATTGGTTAGTCTCTAAGGTGCCACTAGTACTCCTTTTCTTTTTGCGAATACAGACTAACACGGCTGCTACTCTGAAACCTGTCACTAGGCAATATTTCAACTTACTGGGGGAGATGGGGGGAAGGCAAGTGGGCTTTTCATTCCTTGTTTTTACTAGTGATGGTATGCAAAAAGGAAACAAGCCAGCCTGGCTCCCAGAGCCCAGACTGAGGTTGCCGTCTAGCAGTTAGTAAAAAGGTGTTTTTTTCCCCTTAGTGCCTTTGATATGGAAATCAGACACAATGGTGGGATCCCACCCTGCCATTTGTAAAGTTACTTTTCAGGGCAGAAAAGCTTTCTCTCCTTACCCTCATGCGGGTTTTGTTCTCATGTTTTTTATCTTCTTTTCTGCACCTGTATTTTTTTCTTCTTTGGTCACTTTTCTTCCTTGTTCCTTTGGACTTTTCTCTTTTCACTTTCTTCTGCATTTTGTTTATATTCTACTTTTCACCACCCACCCTTTTTACTCCTTTTCCTTTCTCCGCACTAGCACACAACACTGGCATTTTCCTGACTGCAGCCACATAGATGTTTAAGAGGACATACATTTTAGATACGTTCATTGAAAGAAACACGCAGGAATTGATTCAAATAGTATCTATAGTCAAGCCATTAAGTAATGAAGATCATAGTAAAATTAATTTCAGCATCCCTAGGGGAGGAATTATACAGGATACTGGACTAGCTGCATCACTACTCTGACCTGGCTCAGCAGTTTCTATTATCTATTTTATATCTAATCTCAGCTGCCTCCAAAGTGTGGTTAATTTTCCTTTTCTGGTGCCTGTCTCTCATTCTGGAACGTCTCTTAGGTCTCTTTTCTGTCAATTTCTATCTCTCCTCCACATTCCCACCCTGCCTGCCCCAGATATCACCATTGTGCTTTGTATGGAGAACAAAGCACTCTTCACTGTGCCATCAACAAATGTAATTTACTAATAGTGTGTTCTCCACAAGAGCTGGAAGGCTGCATTTTCAGTGATCAGGCTGAGGGGAATTTTCACCGGTTGGCCTCATAGTGGGAAGAACCTCATTATTCATAATGGTAGCAAAAGAAGCAGAATGAAAAGAATATACAGTACTTGTCATATGGGACAGGTTATAAGAAAAGTCCTCTAGAGAGCTGCTTTATTATTTTCATTAAAGGAATCTTTCCCTTTAAGTGCATCCCTTTCCCTCCAATTATCCTATTGTGAGATTGTTTCTGTGATTTGTTCTTGTGCTGGCTGAATGTTCACTACATGTAAACCGTAAATGGCAAGCTTCCAAAATCAGGTGTACACAGTACCAATGTTTTAATCTTGCAAGGACATAGCAAGTTCTATGAGCTATTTTAGCATCATCACAGACAAATGAATTCTCAATCATCTCGACTAAATGATCCAATAGATCTTTTCCAACTCAAATGGCTATGGTTTTGTAAATGGAGTTAATATTCCCTCCTACTGGAATTCTCAAGAGGCGCAACATTCCTTAGCAGCAGTCAAGTGACACTCACTGAAAAAGGTGGGACATTCTTTCCTGTCTGAAAACATGAAAGAGGAGAGCAACTGAAGTTGCCAACACGCACTACAGAGGACAGGAGAGGCCATGGAGGCCTCTGCCCTATTCTAGAAAGGAGAAGCAGGGAATACAATGAAGTGTATGTGGTTATAACAGTGATAAGTGCTTTATTACTCACAGTCCTTGTCTACACTTGAAAGTTAAATTGGATGCAGTTATGGTGTGACTTTAAAGTGCAACAGCTATTCTGGAATAACACCATTATATAAACCCTATATAGCCTAGAAAAGACACAGATAGCTAATACACAAAAAGAAAAGGAGTACTTGTGGCACCTTAGAGACTAACCAATTTATTTGAGCATGAGCTTCCGTGAGCTACAGCTCACTTCATCGGATGCATACCGTGGAAACTGCAGAAGACATTATATACACACAGAGACAGGTATTGTTTCATGGTCTCTGTGTGTATATAATGTCTTCTGCAGTTTCCACGGTATGCATCCGATGAAGTGAGCTGTAGCTCACGAAAGCTCATGCTCAAATAAATTGGTTAGTCTCTAAGGTGCCAGGTATTGTTTCATGGTCTCTGTGTGTATATAATGTCTTCTGCAGTTTCCATGGTATGCATCCGATGAAGTGAGCTGTAGCTCACGAAAGCTCATGCTCAAATAAATTGGTTATTCTCTAAGGTGCCACAAGTACTCCTTTTCTTTTTGCGAATACAGACTAACGGCTGTTACTCTGAAACCAGCTAATACACAATAATTCCCGGTGTAGTGAAACCAACAGTATTAACTCTTTAAGACAGCACAACTCTACTCTTGTAGCTTTATAAATCCTTAATGATTTTGAAAAGCCCAATGAAATTTATGTATTGAATGCAAAGCCATTAATGCCAACATTTTTTACTGAAAATACTTTTATCTGGTCTTCAGGTTGCCATAGACTACAGCCCCCCAAATGCCAATACATTTATGAATCTCTGTGCGCTGTGTGCAGGGGGACAGAGGGAAGGATAGCTATGCAATTATTTATTACTAACCAGATTGGGAAACATTACAAATAGCTCCTCTTTCAAGCACTTTTGTTTAGGCAAATGAGAGAGAATGATAAGTGGCTAAATGGTTGGTCACTCTGGCTAGTAAAAACGTCAAAGAAGCCATCAGACCACATGATGGCGCTCCTTCCCTAAAAACTATATGTCAAAAGGAAAAAGACTTACAGATCATGCAACAGGCAAAAGATCACATTCCTTCATCCTGTTAAGTGCTCAGCGTCCTCAAATACCATTACAAGTGTTCAGCACCTTACAGGGCAGGTCTCTTAACTAAGACTAGTTGGTAGTATATTCATAACACTCCCATCAAATGAGCACTGAAGGGCATTATTGCTTCAGGCAATTACAACTGGCAGACAGTAGCCTGGAGCACTATTTATTCCAGACTGTATAAATATTAGAAGTAAAATGAAAACTAGAATTTCCCCTCAGAATCCTGTTGGGTCCAAGCGGAACCTCATCAAAACCCCACTCAAACACATTCTTTGCCCTCTAAAACAACAACCTACTATACAATACCTGGTGTCACCCAATGTCAGCAGTTCAATTGTTACATTCACCCTGTCTCATTACTGACTGTACTATGAAACAAGCTGCACCATGTTCCTGGAGGATTGTTCCAAATGAACTCACTCCAGAATGTTTGCACACCTAGTTCCCTTTTTCATTTGATCTTGCCTGTGTAGATGGGACCCAGCCATGTTTTAACCTGTCACAACAATATAAAAAAGAAAAAAAAAGTAGAAGTCTCTGTAGGCCACTAAGCAGCCTGGTACCTGAGGGTGATAGTTGCTATGTCTGCAAGTGACCAATGCTGCACCTCCCCCCACCCCAAGTCACCTAAGCAGGGGCTTCTTCACTCAGTGAAGACCACCATGGGACTCCACACTGCATTGCGGAGAGGATGCTTGCACTGAGAACAGCCAGTCTCTTGATCTCACCCCCTCCCAAGCCAGTCTCATCTCTGGTGTGCCTGTGGGAGGGCCATAGAGCCAGCACTCCCCACCTGCCACATCCCAAACCCAGATCTGTCCAGTCTGGATTACCTTCACGTGCAGAAGTGGAGGGGCCAGCTGGATTGGCCCATAAATATTTGAGTCATATTTGTAAATCCAAATGTGTGCTCTCCATTAACTTATTCATTTCATCACTCAGTTGAGAACAACCACGCTTTGAAGAAAAGGAGTACTGGTGGCGCGACTAGTCCTCCTTTTCCTTTTGCGAATACAGACTAACACGGCTGCTACGCTGAAACCACGCTTTCGTGATGCCAGTGAAGTTATCTCCTTGTGAACAGCAAGTGTAAATACTACACTCCTCCTCCACTAACATCGTTGAAACAGTCAGTTTGGGGCTAAGTCAAAGGCAAGGAGCTGCACTCTCCCCTCTTTCCACCACCTTTTGTAATGGGGCCGACCAAAGAATAAAAAAGACACCAGCATACATGCCTACTTTACTCAAATGGTGCAGAGTAGCCTTATGAGGGCAATGAGTGTGATATAAAAGTGCGTCCTCCTTGTCTCTGCAAGACTGTCATGTACTTGCAGATGCTGGGGGTGCCAGGAAGGGTTACAATTTATAAACAAGCTGCAATGACTGGTACTCAGCAGGAATCATACTATGTACACAGTGGAGTAAGTGAAGCAATAAGCACTTTATGAGCTAGACCACAACAGTTGTGCTTCTCTGGCACTTCTAGAACAGGACTCCTTGTGCCTATAGCTTGAGCCATCTTCTGGTGGATGCCAACTAGTAATTGGTCAGATATATTTAATTTTAAAGCAACGGGCTACCATAGCACCTTAAGGATTTATTATGCTGTGATGCTGTATGGAATCTGGGGGACGTTAGGATATTATGACTACCAATATTGTAAAATTGCAATGAGTTGTGCCAGATATGCCATGTAAGATATCTGCAAAAATGTTATAATCTGCCATATATGATAATCTCATTTACATGTTTGTATCACCTTTGTATTATGAGTTATAGGTATGTTTGTATTACAAAACTTGTGCTATGCTTCTGGGTGACACCCCCAGACAGTTTGGCATCAGCACTGCTTAGCGGCCCATTAAGGACCATCAGCTATACAACTGACCCATTGAGAGAAGACAGAGGATACACCTTATGACTCAACAAAGCATGCTGGGGCATGCCTATGGACAGAAAAGGCCTCCAAGCCCTGTGCCGGGCAGCTTGTCTTGAAAACAAAGGGAACACAGGCCACAGGGCAAAAGACTATAGAAGGCAGCTGCATCTTCTCTACTTTGTCTTCAATCCTGTTTCTTACCTCTGGAGGAACTTTGCTACAAACTGAAGCTCTGAACAAAGGACTGAATGACCCATCCAAGCGGTGGATGTATTCCAGAGGGACTTTCAAGCCAGCAAACTCACCAATACTGCTAGAAAGGTGGTATATGGATTTTGAAATATTTGTATGTATGTGATTGCTTTACCATTTAACATCTCTCTTCTTGTTCTTTCTTTTTTCTTTATAATAAACCTTTAGTTTTAAACACTAAAGGACTGGCTGGCAGCAGGGTATTTTGGGTAAGATCCAAATCTATACTGACCTGGTAACATGGCTGACCCTTTGGGGCCAGAAGACCATTTTATATAGAAGAGTAGAGTTTTAAAATAACTTTTCATTGTACTGGACCTAGATGTTGACTAAGAGCCAGAAAACTGGAGGGGGCTGTGTGATTTCTTTTTTGCTTCTTGATAACCAGTGTGGGGGATCAGAAACAGTTTGTGACTGGTTGGGGAGTTAACTTCAGTGTTACACCCAAGACTGGTGGGTATCTGCTCTCCCTTCTGCAGCCTGCCCTGACCTTGGCATTTCTAGTGAGGACTGCCCCAGGCACCCCAGGTCACATATGCACAAGAGTTTATAAAGGCACCTGGTCTTTCCACACCTGTAATATACAGATCAGAGTGTGATTTAGACCTGTCCACATATGTAAAACCAGGCCATACACCTGTGTGTTATAATATGGTGCAATGACATGAAAAGTCAACAGAATAATCAGGGCTAGATCCTACCATCTGTGACACTGGTGAGCTAAGGGATGACAAACTGGAGAACAGTAGTTTTTCTCTTCCCAGCTACATCACAAAAGTAAAAGAGCAGGGCAAGATCTCGCTCCAATCTCACGAGAGCATTAAGAACAATGTACAACTCCCACTCTGGTTCCATTCTTCAGTCCTCATGAGTTGGCAGGCACAGCCAACCACCCATAAACTAGCATACATGCTCTGTTTTGCAGCTCAAGCTGTCATACATGCTCCTTTTTGAGAGGAACAGCAATATGTGCTTTAGCCTTCCCCATAAACATTCAAGGAGCAAAGGAGGAATCTGCCAACAGCCCTATGCCCTGTAAAAGCTGTAGCTAGGACTGCATTTGATGCAAACTTTTATTTTGGAGACGCTGCAAACTGTTGATGATTGGGATGTGGGCAGTCATGTCTAGTGGTTAGAGCAGGAGTCAGTCATCTGCAATTGGAGCCCATGGTCAGAGCAGGAGACAGAGGCCAGAGCCAAGGGTCAGACTCAAAGTCAGAAATCAGAATTAGGGATCAGGACTGGGTTACCTGGAGTGAGGAAAGCAAAGGGCAAGTCTTGGACCAAGGCAGGTATGGAGGTGAGCAAAGCAGAAATAAGGGCAGACACTGATTTAAGAGCCTACAAAATATTTTTGATTGCCATTGAATTTGCCAGGTACAGGGAGCTTGGGCTCACAGACAGCAGGGGCTGGAGCCGAAGGCGATGCTGCTTGATCTTGCAGGCTTGCATTCTGCACCTGGGCTTGCAAGGTGTGCAGAGCTCCTGCTACCACCATCAGAGAGACATCGGCTTTTATAGATTCCATGCTCACTGTATCATCTTTAGTTCCCTTACCATTTGTGTTGGGGTGTCCAAACTGCCAGTGTCCAGGACATAGATGGTTGTGCTTTGAGGTCAGAGCAGGAGTCAGGAATTGGAGCCCAGGGTCTGAACTAGAGTCAGAGGGCACGTACCAGAGCCAAAGTCAGATATCAAAGCCAAAGGTCGGGACCCACTTACCTGGATTGAGGCAAGTTAGGAGCCTGGCTGGGAATAAGGCAGGAGCGATCAGAGGCCTAGGTAAATGCTGAGAGTTGCCACTGAACTTCTGCTGCTGGGCTTAACAGGATCCCAACAGGACTCTTCCAATCAATCAGGTGGAATAGCCAAACAGGCTGCCTACTACAGGCCAGCTGGCCTCATTAGGTTGCCTGGAGACTGACTCCATTGCAGGTCCTGCTTCTTGACACAAGCAGTATATAACCCATCCACTACTACCTACTGATGGCAGATATTGTGCAACGCGAAGGATGGGAAGCAGATATGCTGAAAACTGTTTAGTAATGTAATGCAACAGTCTCTGTGTTTTTCATTTTGTGGGGCCACCCAGAATACCCACTGCTTTGAGTAGCAATCCCGACGTCTGCCTTATTTCTGAAAGCTTACATGATGTGCTAGACACCTTATGAATATAGTGGGCACAGTTGCTGCCTCTTTGAACTTCTAAGCTAACTACTGCTGCAGACCACATAATTTTTAAGTAGTGAAAAACCCCACATTGGGTGTATATTTCCTGCTTTCCCAAATATTATTTTGCAAAAAAATCTGTTATATGGCAACTCCTTGCCTAAAACAGAGCTTTTGATGCAGAAAAATCTATGGCAAGATTACCCAACCTGATATCAACCTACAGGAGGAGGAAATGACAGTAAGTAATCGGGGAGCAGGGAAGGGGAATGTGGTTAAACACCACATTTTAGCAAAACTTTCCAAATGTAGGTGCCTAAATACAGATTTAGATTCTTTAATTTAGATAGCTAAGTGGCCTCATTTTTTGAGATGGTGACACCTCCCACTCATGTTAATGGCCACCTTTCTCCTCATTCTGATGTTAAATACTACATTTAAGAAGGCCCAGTTTGGATAAGCATGCAAGCTTTGGGATGATTATCGACACCTCTTTAATCAGGTTTCAGAGTAGCAGCCCTGTTAGTCTGTATTCGCAAAAAGAAAAGGAGTACTTGTGGCACCTTAGAGACTAACCAATTTATTTGAGCATAAGCTTTCATGAAACGCTGTGAATACATTCTCTTGAGGCTTTTCCACTTCTGCTTCTATTTCTATGGCATTATAGAAATAAAACACTTTAGAAACTCAGCAATTGAGGTAAATTCTAATATGAACTATTCCACCACTTTTGTTAAAGTAAGTATACACTCAGGAAGTGAACAGCTGACCACACACTGGTTTTGAGGGGGTTAACATGTTAGCCAAGTCATGCAGTTATCTGAAGTTATAAAATATTTAGACTTCTGCCTCATTTTGAGCAAAGACTTTAAAGTCCCAAATTGTTTCTGAGTCCCTTAGAAACCTGAAATTCTGACCAATTTAACTCTAATTTTCATTAAGGTTTCGAATGAATCTAAGGCTGCTTGGGGCTATGTGTGTTAAAACTATCTAAAGTTTGCATTTTTGGTGTTTTCCCCCCCCTTCACATAAAAAATGAAACTGCTCATTTTAACAGTTTAGATTTATATTTTTAGGCTTACTTGAACTCCAAACACACACAAAGATTAGGAACCTAAACAGATTCAACATGAAGAAAGTGCTTGGACAAAGCCTTATGAAATAAGGCCAATGTGGCCTGGTTTTTGAATTCACCATTGCATTACTGCAGTTTCACACCACTGCAACTTCATTTAAATCAGAAGTTACTGTAACAAAGTGGAGTAATGCAGGGTTGAATCAGGCAACTGAAGTTTACTAGACAATTTTTGTGTGACAACAAGGAGAGACATGAACTATTTTTAACCCTATAGGGAGAAAGGAAAGCCCTTTAAGAAAGGATACTTAATAGCCGTTAAAGCATAAGAGTGGGAGTTGGGAGACCTAAGCTCTATTTTCCATCTCCGCCCCATAGTTCCTTTTTGACCTTCTACATATAAAAATGTGGGTGCTTAACATTTGGTTCCTAAATCCAAATTTAGGCACTTAATTCCAGCCATTGACAAAAATGCTGAGCACCCAACAGTTCCGATTGAAATAACTGAAAATCTTGGTTTAAATGACAGGTTTCAGAGTAGCAGCCATGTTAGTCTGTATCCGCAAAAAGAAAAGGAGGACTTGTGGCACCTTAGAGACTAAAATTTATTTGAGCATAAGCTTTCGTGAGCTACAGCTCACTTCATTGGATGCATTCAGTGGAAAATAAATGTGGGGAGATTTTCCACTGAATGCATCTGATGAAGTGAGCTGTAGCTCACAAAAGCTTAGAGACTAACAAATTTATTTGAGCATAAGCTTTTGTGAGCTACAGCTCACTTCATCAGATGCATTCAGTGGAAAATCTCCCCACATTTATTTTCCACTGATTGCATCCAATGAAGTGAGCTGTAGCTCACGAAAGCTTATGCTCAAATAAATTTTAGTCTCTAAGGTGCCACAAGTCCTCCTTTTCTTCTTGGCTTAAATGTGTGTCATCTTATCCTTACTTGTAATATGGTCAGACTAATGATTCCCTTCCTCAAAGGGATCATTGTTTTCCCCCTCATCCATTTGCAATATTGCATTAGCAGCTTTGTGCATTATAATTTCACTCCTTCCTCTGAAGTATCTGGTAATGGCCACTGTTGGAAGGATCATCCTTTGCCTTGAAGAGATTACAGACATGAAGTAAATAGGAACAAAGGCATACAGGCAGAGAAGAAAATGTTTAACTATTGCATAACTAGCCAGCAGCACATGATCCGCTTGAGACATGTTGAACAATTGGTACTTTCAACTGAAAAATTCCCCCAATGGAAAGACACATCCATGTACCCCTTTATTAGTGGCCATTTGTGTGTTTTCTGATCAATGGGCTATAAACAACCATCAAGATCAACGTTATTTTCCTCAAGTGAAAACTAATCAGATTTATTTGATTTGTCATTGGTGCAATTAACCCTGTGTCACAGTAAGAATTCCAGAGAGATGTTTCCTCATCTCTTTCCTGATCCAACAAATCCCATTTATGTAAAGGATAACAAAGTTTCTCTCTATATAAAGAAATCTGTCAACTGTATGCCAATAATTCCACAACAGTCAGTAAAAACAGTAACAGTATTTTTGTACACCAGTTTGTTTAATTTTAACTTCAGCTCATTGCAACAGAAAATGGCCCCTATATCATCAGACTTCCCATATGTAGGATATTTCCTTTAAGATCTGATACTGGAGTATAAGAAGAATATTCAATTTTATTGTGAAGAGAGACTACTTGCAGAGTTTTATCGAAATTATTTATTGCCATTATTTTGATTAAAACTTTTTGACGGTACATACTTAGGTTGGGACACACATTTTACTGTCCAAAAGTTATTTCACTGATAAAATTATGTCTGTCGCATACATTCTTTATGTTGTATGCATTATTTGCAATTGTTGATGCCACTTTCAAGCAAGTAGAAAAAAAAACTTGACTGCCACAATGTGGAAGCAACCAGACAATGGAGTTTTATCCTTCAGATCTTACCCTGACAAGGCTCCCACTGAAGTAAAGGGAAGGTTTTTTTTGCCTGAATAAGGACTGGAGCAACCTTCAGAGGTCCAAGTGCACAAAACAAATATGTTTAACAAAATATAAAAATCCTCAACATGTCAAGCTTCTTAAATACGCATGTTCATAACCACTGTTACTCTCCTTTGGTTTACAAGAAATTCTTGCTTCTCTCAAGGTGACTAGGGAGCAGGAATTATGTAAACAAATAAGTAACCTACTCTTTCAGGTAAAAATCCATTCGTCACTTTACTGAAAACAGACATGCAGTGAGTGACCTGGCAACTTGGAACTGGCAAGTCTGCAAATACATATTTTTAGATCAGCAAGACATTGCTGAAGTCTGATATAAATTTTAATGATGAAACAGTCAGGAATGGATGCTCCCCAAGTACTATGTTAAATGGTTTCTAAAATGTTTAAATATGCAGAACAATTACACCACCCACAATTGTGTCTTACTGACCTCTACGTTCATACTGATTTAGCAGGCTTAAGATACATGAAAAGATCCTGTGCCATTCAGTTATGTAGCTGGTTAAATAAAAAAAGTTCTCATCTTTTAAAAAAAATTACTGAACACATGATTTGGAAAGTAATTTCATTAACAGAAAAGTCAATACTTGTAAGGCAGCAAAGAGTTAGATGTAATTGTTTACATTCAGAAGAGTACTTTACAAAAAAGGCAGTCCACAAAATTTAGTGGAAGGATGAGGTGTTTTATGTTGGCAAGATTTTGTATTCATGATAATTTTTATGATGGAGAAGAAAATGCAAAAGTCTGCATCACAGCAGCTGTAGAGTTTTTCCTTTGTTGTAATTCACGATGAGGAGCACATTCCCTGTTTTTCCAAGATAAAGATATTTAGTTCTTCTTTTCCATCCTACCAAGAAAAACAGGAGAATTCAGTGAAGGTCTTAGTATTTAATTACAATTATTGACTAATGCTTGAACATACTGTAAAAATCAAAGGTTGGGTATGAAAAAGACTTACTAAATTATCTGGTTTATCACCTTACCACAACAAAACTGGTCCCTAAACTTTCCTGTTTTGTAAACTTTCCTGTTTTGTGCAGTTTAGTTTTAAGTGTCCCAAAAGATGGGAGTTCCTAAACTATCGTGTCAGCGTGTGGGGAGGCAATGAAATGTTCAGCATTTGCTTTGCTTTTCTGCAATTTGTTTCCTGGGAAGCCTTCTTCTCAGCAGCTGCTCTCTGTGACCGAGATTAACAACTAGCAATGGGATGTTACCGCAGAAGGCACCAACAATAACTAGCAGCTAATAGTCATTGCTGTTTATAGAAGATGAAAAACTGCAATGCTTCTAATCTGAATTCACGTACAGAGAACATCCCTAGCATATGTCAGTTTGTTATCCCTTCCCCACACAGATTTTAAAATTCACTCACTTGAATTTCATCAGTCGTCCTCCTTGGATTAGCTGTGCGATTTCATTAGTGAAGTGACATGCAAACAGAAGCCAGTTTCTTGGCTGTACCTTGTAGGCAAATCTCATAAAAGTCAAAGAGTAACAACACAGTGCTGTAAAACAGAGTCAACATAGTGTCAGTGGTAGAGTCCAAGTTTAAGGCCAGAAGGAACCACCATATAATATAGTCTGGATATTGCAGGCCACAACCATCACCCACACACTAAACCCAACAATTAAATGTAGACCAAAGTATTACAGCCCACTGGAGACTAGACTATTATAAGCCACAGGAAGAGAATAGGAAGGACCAAAGTGCACCAATGCCCAAGGCCTCTGCAGTGGCAGGAAAACAATTAAGTGAGATAACCCAAATAATCCTGGCAAGTGACCTGCACCCACATGCTGTAGAGGAAGGCAAAACCAAAGAACCAACCAAACTAAAAAAAACCCACAAAAAACCCATCACTGGCTTATGTTTAAAATATTACGTGGTAAGTTTCTCAAACTTCTATTGGTTAAGACACCATTTCATGCAATCAATACTAATTTTATGGCAAACCACTATTTAGCAACTACTGAATGCATTTCTCCTTCACTATGGCAGCACCTCAACAGAGGCAAACAATTCTATAAGTTGTTTGTTTTGCTTGGATCCAAACACAGAGTTGCAATAGCTGTGGCTCTCTGAATCCCTCAGTGGCTTCCTATAACCACACACAAGTTACCAAAGCATCTTCAGTTCAGTGTCCAAATCCATCTCCCATTGCCGCCAATATTGATTCCAATGGGAGCTGGATCATGCCCTAAATAAATAAGGCCCTCTCACAAAGTTGAATCTATTGGCACATTCCTAGCAAGAACCTTCTTTAAAATATAATTCTTACCATATTTAAGTATAGTTCTTGCTAGGAAAGGACTAACAGTATTTTTAAAAGCAACTAACGCTCCCCTTGTTAAAAAAAACAAAACAAAAACCCCATTTTCCAAAATAGACAACTTACAAGAGAAAGTCTAACTTAAGGTAGGCACACAAATGATTAACAATTTTAATCTGCAGTTAAGTGCTCTTAGTGTAAGGGAGTAGAAAATTTAAATCCAAGGAAAATACATTTTTGCTGTAGTGTAAGCTTTCAGTTTTTGATGGAAATTCAGATGCAAGAAAATCTTTTGTGAGCCCTAGTGAAACAGCTCTGTGGCAATAGGACAACAAACCTTGTCTCAGAAGAGAAAGCCTTATATTTTATGAGAATCGTTTGCATTTCTGGCAGAAAGAATTTTCATTTTGTACAAAATGAAAGCAACTCATTCAAACTTATAGCAAAAATTATGCTTTGTGGAGAGAAATACTCACCTACTAACCTTTGTAATAGTGCTGAAGGATGACTGCAGCATCAAACATTATAAATAAAACTATTTCTTAACAGTCATATAACCTTCTGCTTGTAAACAGGTACTAAGTTGAAACTGAACTAGCTAACTAAACATTGTGTTGTAGTATACATATATTTGATGGAGCAAAGTTCTTTCGCAAAAATCTTTGAAGTGTTGTGCAATTTCACTATCTAAAAATCCTCCCAAAACCAAAATGGATGTTTAAGCTTTCATCCCATTTGGAATGTACTATTTCACTATATGGAGAAGATGGTTAGTTTCAACATTGGCCTGAAACATGTATTTTACCTGTGCAACACTTACCAAAAAGAAGACCTTGCAAAACAGGTACAGTAAATGCAATAAAATTTTAAGCACCCAGCATCAGCTATATCAGGGGCGGGCAAATTTTTTGGCCTGAGAGCTGCATCGGGTTTCGGAAATTGTATGAAGGGGCAGTTAGGGGAGGCTGTGCCTCCCGGCCCGGCCCCCACTTCTCGCCCCTTGACGCCCCCCCCCATCCAACCCCCCTGCTCCCTGTCCCCTTACTGCCCCCGAAACCCCCACCCAACTGCCCCCCGCCGTCCCATCCAACCCCTCCTCTCATTCCTAACTGCCCCCTGGGGACCCCTGCCGCATCCAACCACCCCTTCTCCCTGTCCCCGGAACTCCTGCCCCTGACTGCCTGCCGCTGCCCCATCCAACCCCCCTCTCCTTCCTGACTGTCCCCCCCCTCCCCAGGACCCCTGCCCCCATTCAACCCCCATTCCCTGCCCTCTGACTGCCCCTCCCCCCCGCCCTGGACCACCCTAAACCTCTCAGCCCCGACCACACTTCCTGGCAGCGCTACAACCGCGCTGGCCAGCTAGAGCCAGCCATGCACCGCGCACCAAAGAGCGCTGGGTCAGGCCGGGCTTTGCAGCTGCGCTGCCTCAGGAGCCAGCCCCACCGCCCAGAGCATTGCGCCCTCGGTGCAGTGAACTGAGGCTGGGGGGGAGGGAGAATAGTGGGGGAGGGGCCGGGGGCTAACCTCCCAGGCCAGGAGCTCAGGGGCTGGGCAGGAGGGTCCAGCGGGCCATAGTTTGCCCACCTCTGAGCTATATAGTAAGGGGAATCTAAAGGCTGAACAAAGTTAGTTCAAAATATCCCTTTTCATTAGTTGCATAGGACAAAGCAGTTCCACTGTGAAGATGGAAAGGAAGTGATGTGTTTTATTTATCAATTTCTGCAGCATAGGCTAGATTAAAAGTGGCAATTTCCTTTTGTGAGACATCTAAAAACACAGAATCAGGCCCCACTGGGATTCACAAAACCCCCACTCAGCTGCCCCTGGTTGCTGTAGGCACCTAAACTTGCTCAGCACCTAAGTTTTTGCAGTAAAAATTTCCTAGGCACCTATGTTTTTGCCACTGAGCATGAGCACAGCAGACCCATGCCAGGCATCTGGCTGCCTAAGCCCCAGAGCAATTCACCAACCGCAGGAAGATAGGCATTCCTCTGCCTAACTTGCCTGCAGGGCCCAATCTGATGCATTCACAGCTTGCACGCTGGCTTAAACCCCTATAGGTGATCTTACATAAATCCCTGCTCCACCTGAGGGGGAGAAGTGATTTGAGCAGGGATTTGCGAACTCTCAGGTGAGTGCCCTAAGCACTGGGCTATGGGATATTCTGATACAGGACTCCCTGAGGCTACGTCTATGCTTTGAGCTAGAGGTGAAAGTCCCAGCTCCAGTGAAAATACTTGTGTCAGCTCTCATCAAGCTAGTGTGCTAAAGATAGTGTAGCCATGGTAGCATGGAAAGCAGCAACATAGGCTAGCAGCCCTGAATACAAAGCTGTCAGACCCTGTGGATAAGTACTTGGGGCACCTAGCCCATGCCAACACTCGCTGCTGTCCATGGTACCATGGCTACACTATCTTTAGCACACAAGTACGTCCACTGGAGCTGGGACTCACACCCCTAGCTCAAAGCATAGACCAAGCCTTAGGGAGTCCCATATCAGAATATCCCATAGCCCAGTGGTTAGGGCACTCACATGAGAGGTGTCAGAGCCCAGTTCAAGTCCCTTCTCCCCCTCACTTGCAAGGGGGATTTGAAGCAGGGGGTCTCCCACATCACAGGTGAGTACCTGAACCACTGGACTAAAAGAAGGGACATAATTTGCGATGGAGCAAGGGGAGCAGTTCTCTCCCAACCCTGAGATCTCGCAGAATGCAATATAATCACACAACCTTCTATATGTTAAACAGTCTCCCCCTCCCCAATTTTTTTCTGAAATGACACCACTGGCTAAAAGTTTATAAGAGAGGTCCTTCTCCTCTGCCTTTCTCCCCCATCTTCCTGCTAAACAGGCACCTAGCACCAAGAGAGGGTTTGCAGTGGAGAATCCCAATCAGAGGGAAGCATCTATCCCAGACTTCAAGCACCTGTCTCAGAGGGGCAGGGCTTAGTACACACCTCTCAGTTTGGCATCTCCCATTGGCTAGCTTAGGCAACGACTCACCTAGCACGCTGGCTTTTGTGAATCCCTTTTTAAGGCATCTCTCTTTCCCTATTCATTGTATAGGGAGCCAAGGTGCTGAACTCAGGCTTTGTGGATCTTAGTGATTTTGTAAGTGCCTAAACATTAATCAGGGCAATGCTCAGCATCACCACGCCCAAGTTCTTTTGTGCATGTAGCTCCACGTTTTGTAATTTTAAAAGAGGCTTGCTAGTCAAGCCCCTATTGGGATTTATACTACATTATTTCCTTTATCAAGGGCAAGTTCTGCTCATCTTACTCGAGTACTCAGACTTCAGTCGGAACACTTATGTATAAGGAGACAGTTCTCTGCAATGTTTAGAGGGCTAATAAAAAATGTTGGTTTTAGTTTTCTACAGGAGTCTTATGGCCTAGTCAGCTGACAGATATACATAAATTCTGTATATCAGGGACCAAATCCAGTCACTTAGAAAGAGGAACTCGAGAGGTTAAAAAAATTCTCATTGCCAGTGCAGTTTTTTTTTAAAAGCAAGTCACATTTTTCATCCTGTGTATGTAATTTTCTCTGTTTATATTTTAATACCTCAATTATCCACAAGCAGAAGAGAAAATTAACTGCCAAAAAATACAAATGATGATTTATGCTCTTGACACAGTGTGAATTTTTGCTGTGCAAGAAATAGGCTTGCTAGAGAAGATCTTAAAGTTTTGTTCTGGATGAAATTTGAAAAAGGTTTCAGAAAATTTCACTATATCGCATGTGAATACCATATAAGAAAAAAATGGTATACTGTATTTTCCTGTCTGGATGTGCCTCACTTTGGTTGAGCTGAGCAGTTGATCACTGAAGAGTATTTCATAGCTTGCACAGAACAAAGCAGTGTTTATGTTAGTAACAATGCCAAAGGGGTCTTCCATCTCAGTAAGCAATATTGGCCATCTTGAGCGCAATGTTCAATAGACAGTGACTCAATTATCCAATAATACTTGTTTGGAGCAATCAGATTAAATGGGTAGAAGTCAGATGTTTTGTTATAATAAGCACACGTTTTTGCTTTGTGGGAATTTGCTCAAAAGACTATTGAACAAATTAAGTGGCTATACTTTGGCTAATGTAAATGTCATTATGTAAGTAAGAGCTGTATATTAAACTTAAAGGATTTTGTTTGGTTTTATTTTTATCATGCAACAAGAAAGGAAATCCAATATATCAGAAGGAAAGCAGACACTAGGGCAAAGTGTCCAGGAAAAGTACATTCCAGGAAAAACAAGCGTTTAAATGAAACCACTCTTGCATTTCCAAGCAGCAAAACTTCTGAACAGAATGCAGAGCGAATGAACGGTAAGGAATAGTTTTAAAGAGTGATTGTAACTCCCTTGCATTTGTAGAAAACCTTCTAATAGACAGTTGTTACTCTCTAAAGGCAATTTAATTCTGTTACTAAGGGTGCAGGCAGCTTCAGAAGACATTCCCTTTCAAAGTTCTCCAGTTGGCAAGTATTATAAACTTAAATCCCATACCACCACAGAAGCAGCATCAGTGAGAGCTCTGGTACAAGAGGGAGACAGTAACAAGTTAACACTGGAAATAGGTTAGGAAAACATTCAGGAACTAACACAGTAGTAGACAAAGAGGATTAAATTTTCTAAAGCAACTACTGATTTTGAATGCCCACACTTGAGACACTTTTCAGAGCTCCCCCCCCCCCCCCAAATCTACACTAATTACAGAGTATCCACCCTCTGGAAAAAAAATCTGCCCTCTTTAAGATGTTTCAAGTTGGGCACCTCAAAAGAAAAAAAGTACCCAGAAGTTACTAGTTACTTTTTAAAACTTACATCCACAGTATTTTAGATGCAACAAGAGAGTTTACAGATGTGTTAAACTAAAATTAGTGGTTGAAGTGTAGCGTTTGGAAAGTTTTTTATGGACTTTAAGTAGTTTGACACTTTAAGTCTGTCCCAATTTCAACCCTGTTTCTTACCAAATGTCATTCGGCCACTAATGATCTCTGGAGATTTCTTCATGTCATTAATAGCAGCAATAGGGAGTCCCCAGTTGGCTACCGGTCCCCAAAAGTGCTGTAAATAAAGTGGAAGGAAGCAAAGAGTTTATCCTCTTATTTTGAAAGATTTCATATTTTTCTACTAACATCTACATGTTTCAGAGTAACAGCCGTGTTAGTCTGTATTCGCAAAAAGAAAAGGAGTACTTGTGGCACCTTAGAGACTAACCAATTGGTTAGTCTCTAAGGTGCCACAAGTACTCCTTAACATCTACATGTTATTCTTAGATTTTTTTAAGAGAGGAAGTTCTGGAAGAGTAGTAGTGTGTTATAGCTTCCTTTCAAGTTGGAATAGAGACAGCTTTCAAGCACACTTAAGTGGAGGGGAAAAAAAAAACACTTGTCAAATAAGGGTCTCATCCTTTCCACTGCAGGGAAAAATCCTCCCGACTTTCCCATGTAGATGGGTTTGGTATAGTTTGTCCTATGGGGGAGAAGGACAGAACACACCATTCTTCCCAGGCTGTCAAGTGGCAACAGAACCCACTCTGTGGTCACTACTGTAACCTGAGTTTATGCTAGAGTCTACAGACAACTTATGCAAACAAATAGTGCATCTTGTTCATACAAGAAATTCTCCAAACCACTATTCAATATGAAGGCAGGAAAAAAAACCTCAGTGCAAAATACCTCAGTGAATAACTTAAGGGGGCATTCCAGGATTATGCTGCAGGCTAGATTGCTCCCAACAAGCATACCTGAGCTCTTGGCAATCATGCCACATTGTGGAAGCTGCTGGGCAATAACCACCTTTTGTTTAGGTAAATGAGAACAGTTAAATGCTCTTTGTTTAGGGATAGCTGAAGCAATGGAAAACCACTGCCCAAAGACTAGACAACATACAAGTCTCAGCTGTGTCTGAGCCATTTGGTTCAAGGAGTTTCCTGGGGGTCTGATAAGTCAAACCCTCACCCCTGCTTTTAGTTCCAACTGTGTATCCGTGCGTGTGCATGAGAAAAGAAAGAACAAACACCACAGAAACAGAGAAATGGAAGCAAAAAACCCAGATAAGAACTTAGAGCATGATCTTAATAAGAGAGAGAAAACTTTGGGGCAGAGTGCTGGCTGAAAGAGGCTTGGAACTGTGAGCACAGAAACGGTGACCTGTGTTCAGGGAAACAGGATTTTATGTATGTTCTACGTAAATAGAAATGATTGCATCAAATAAATACCTATCAGGAATTTCTCCTCCTAACAAAAACTATGCACAAGACCAGCAAATTGGCTAACTTCTAAGGCCATTAGGATACCTATTTGCAAGTGAAAGCTGGAATTCTTTGCAGCCAGTTAACACCACTTTTGCATCTATTTTAATATTAACGTTACACATATTCCAGTGATTCAGAACAAGGGAGCATATTGGAGGAGAGAAGCAGGGGGAAAATGGGTTCTTCACCTGTAATTTTAGTTCTTCTGCGGAAGGCCATCCAATGGTCCGGACAGGAGCTTGTGGATTTTACGTGTGCGCTCCACTAGAATAGAGACAGCTTTGCTTCCACCCCCAACTCAAAGGAAGGAAGATAGAATCTAAACTGCCTCTACTGTGGCGGAATAAGCAGATCTAACTCATTAGTAGTGTTCAGACTAGTGGATGTCCACGTATGAGAAAAGAGGTAGAAAGCTTATAAAAAACAGCTAAAATAACCCCCATGATCAGTTTTGCTGAGTTAAGTGTTGTTTTGCAGCAAGGCTGGCAATTTTATCTCACCTAACAGTGAGAAGTGACCTCATGAGTTTAAGGTCACCAGGCTAAACACCACAAAGTAACACTGTCAAAAATGACCTAAGTGCCTGACAATGGGACTTGGAGGCTTCTGAAAATTTTTTCCGAACAGTTTAGTTTAAGAAGTTTAAATAGTGTGACACAATTTACTTGTGAAGGACAGTACAAGACTAGAGAAGTTATAAAAACTTTCATTTCTACTACTGAAAATGTGGAAGAACATGAAAGTTGATAGGGAAAGAAAATGCACGGGGAATCACTAATTAAAATCTAACCAATCCATTACTACTCACAATCCCATAAAACAAGAACATTCTGAGTTATGGTATTTCATTTGTACATTAATGACAATGTCTAGGTGAAGGCATATGTGGTTTAGGGACACCTACTACTCAGACACCAATGTAAGTTAACATATGCTGTAATAGCTAGAATCACAGCAGCAGAAATTCAGTAACAGTGATCTGTTATGGGAGGGGGTGGGACTTGTATATAACCAAGTTATTTTAATAGTTTCAATGTTCTGTTTAAAACTACAGTTTTTTTGTGTGACTGCAGGTACGTTCTAGCCCACATCCTAACTAAGGGTACATCTTCACTACCCGCCGGATAGCAATCTATCAGGGATCGATTTATCGTGTCTCGTCTAGACACGATAAATCGATCCCCGACTCGCCGCCTGTACTTCACCTCAGCAGGAAGAGTAAGCGGAGTCGACGAGGGAGCTGCTGCGGTCGACTCGCCGCCATGAGGACAGCCAGGTAAGTCCTGGTAAGAACCCCCCACTCCAGCGTAACCCAGGCCTAACTTTCTGTTGCTAATGCATCACTTTAAGCAAATTTTGAGTGTAACCGCAATTGCACATACATTGTCAAAAATACCATTTTAAGTACCTCTATAATTTTCTCTGGATTCATTTAAAATAGCGGAATTTAGTGCTTGAGAACTGACACAATGACAGCACTGGAAAGTGGCTGTCCATCTACCCTCAAAACAGTTTTAGCTTTAGGAGACGTAATGCTAGCTTCTTGTTCGGGGGGTAGTTTATGTTCATTCAGCATCTGACAAAGCCCTGGCTGGGATGATTTAATTGGGGATTGGTCCTGCTTTGAGCAGGGGGTTGGACTAGATGACCTCCTGAGGTCCCTTCCAACCCTGATATTCTATGATTCCTTATTAGACTGCCTACAAAAGATATTAAGTCCGATGATTATTGTGACATGGGGGTGTTCATTAGAAATGAAAGTCAGAGTTCACTCAACTTGTTTCATATAAATCACTAATCTGCCATTAAATAGTAACTTTCAATCACTATTGATCTGGACCACATTTGAAATGGAGACCAAGAGGTAAAAGGCTCCACAATCCCCTTTCCAATCCCGTCAGCCATTCAGTCCGACTCCCTCAGACATTTTATGTTTTTCCATCTAGAAAGTAAGAGGATTCAATAGAAATGTAATAAAGTGCAACTTCACATGTACAGGCTGTTTTCAGTCTACATGGGAAATAGACTAGGATAGCCTTCTATGTCAGCCATAGTACAGAACTAACCAAGTACACTGAATCCCACAATATAGTGACCCATGATTTCCAGATTCAGTAATGGAGATAACTGGACCATTAGAGACAGTCTAAAGTGAAAGCTGTAGGACTGTGCTGTTTACTGTCTGAAGTAAACACAGTTAAAAATAAAACATTCAATTAATCTAGCAACACCACATGACTGTGTAGTAGTCAGAGATGGAACTCTAAATCAATCCCATGCCCCTAGCAAACAGTGACTGAGGAGCTGTGAAGGAAACCCATATCTTTCTGAAGTGATTCCTTAGCTGCTTTAGTCCTCCTTAGATGAGGGGATTGTTAGCCTGATACCTCTCTACTCCCATGTGTGAGCACAATTTTTATTAACTCACCAGTCCTGAAGGTTAGTAATGCACTTCCTTAGACAGAGTCAGGTCAGTTCATAACAATGCTAGTACAGCAAGATTACAACTGGCTGAAATGAAGTAGAAAAAGCTTTTTCTTACCGTACTATGTTGTCAGCGTTCATTATGGTTCACCATTCAGATGATGCATGAAAGAGGAGCAGAAAAGAGTTAGTTTCCTTCAAATTACTGATCTTGAGTGGAAGACATAAGTTATGGTGCAGCAATTTCTCTCAATTAAGTATCAGAGGGGTAGCCATGTTTGCCGCTTTTACAGATCCAGACTAAGTCTTTAAGGTGCCACAGGACTCTTTGCCGCTTTCTCAATTAAGTTATTATACTAAAACCAAAAATATTTAACACTTGTCTTAACATAATACAAAATGTTACCCTCTAAATAGTCTTTTCTCTCATCTAATGTACTAAGGTGAGATCCTGGTCCCACTGTAGCAAGTAGGAGTTTTGCCATGGACTTCAATGGGGCCAGGATTCCACCTCTAGTTTTTTTTTTTTTTTTTTTTAAGATCAAGAGGATGTCAAAAGCCTAACTGAGCTCTAAAAGTAATGTGGCTGACTGCCTCTTCCATCTAACTACAAACTAAGAAAAAAATATAATGATGTGTAGGGTTTTATTCCTGGTGAATTCATACAAGCAGTAATTAATGTAAATCACAAAAGAAGTTGCATTTGCTTTTGATAAAGAAACCAAGAATCAAATTTACCCTCTAGTTCATGGAAAGTTGCCAATGAGGATTTCAGTTACAATGCTTAGGAGACCCAACCTTAAAAACACCGTTATATTGTACATATTCTCCATGTTGACAAACTTCAATGGCTTGACACACAAAACACTTAATTGAAGTCTATTACAACTCATATACTACAGTATGATATGGTTGGGTCAATGCTAGCTGCTGGCACATATTTGGGACTGTCTGCTGCTACAAGATACAGGGTGAATATAAAAGGGCAAAACCAAATATGCATTAGAAATTGCCATGCATTGTCTTGAGATGCACAAATTTTACCCTAATCAATCCCACAATTCTGTACTCTTACATTAGAGTCTGTATGGTAAGAAGTTTCTGAAGACATTACTCTTATTAGTTTGAGACACTGTCTAGATGCAATAGCTTACCGGTGCATGACCAACATGTACCCCTGCATATCTAAGTTATCAGCCTCTACTTTTAAATGCATATTCAATAGAACCACCAAAGGCATGTTTTCACTATTATTTCTAGTGTTCTTCCATTTTGTAACCATGCTCACTGGGGGATTCAAGATGCTGCAGGTGGACTTCTTTGGGTATGCCCCACAAGTAACTTATTATTGGGCTGCTGAGTATACAAGGTTTTTTAAAATATGACACGAGAGAATGCTTCATTAACGCCTTAGACTTTTTTTAGTAAGCTCCATTTTAGTACATGTGACAAGTTTGTTAGCTTCATGACTGTGTAACTTACGTGTTTTCCCCACTGGTCTGCATAATCTATAGTCATTGAGCCAATCTCCGCTTGACTCCACCGAAGAGCAGTTACATCAGGATGAATCTAGTCCATTTTTTGATGGTTGCAGTGATGGCAGGAAGTGCCATTTTCATGAAAACAGTTACAATGTATGTTTAGCTATGTTTGTGGAAACACTGCTAGTCAAGCCAGTTAAAAGAACTCTCAGACTTAAGTCCATATTCTAATGGAAGTTTAATGCCAATTAAATTCAGTCTGAAACAGGGTCTAAAATACTGTTGTTATTTTAACAGTAGAACTCACAACCTGTATAGATGGGGGAGATTCTTTTCCCCCAACCAAATCCTTTTTGCTCACCTGCCCTTGGGACAGCTACCACTGTGGGAGGAATATGAAAAACCAAGGTTACACAAACTCCTCCTTCAAAAGCAAACGCATATTTAGCCCAGTGCTTTGCAGCCAAGAACAGATCAGTTTCACCAACAGATGTTGTAATCTCTCCATTCTTAGATGTATTAGACTGCAATATATGTTTGTTCCTGAAGTATAATGGCTCTATCCTCAGTTAGCCATCTCCACAAAGGTAAGTGCAACCCTTCAAAAGCAGAGCCCCTCTCCTCCTGAGAGAGAACGATATGGTTAGTCACAATATGTCAGGCTTAGGGCTTGTCTACACTGGCAATGTACAGTGCTGCAACTTTCTTGCTCAGGGGTGTGAAAAAACACCCCGCTGAGCACAGTGAGTTTCAGTGCTGTAAAGCGCCAGTGTAGACTGTGCACCAATGCTGGGAGCCAGGCTCCTAGCACTGGTAGCTATGCCCCTTGTGGAGGTGGTATTTTTGTTTTTGTTTTTTAAGAGCACTGGGAGAGCTCTCTCCCAGCGCTCTGCTGCGACCATTCAAGCCACAGTTAAAGCGCAGCATTGCCAGTGTAGACTAGCCCTTAGAAATCCCTGAAAGGAGCAGCTAGGAATCTAAGGGCTAGTCTACCTGAACAATTAGAGCATGGCAAGCTGGGGTGGGAATCTACCTTGCACCAGTGGTTGGTGAATTAACTGTCCTGCTGATGTGCATTAACAGTTTCTTAAGATGCTCCCAACTAGTCCCATTTCAAAGGGGACTATCTCAAAGCGCTCGATTAACACATATCAGCAGGACAATTAAATCACGAGCCACTGGTGCAAGGCAGAGTCATACTCCATCTTGCCATGCTCTAATTGTTCAGGTAGACAAGCCCTACATTAAAATCAACATGGTAGCCAGGGCAATTTAGAGCACTAGCAACGGGTACATTTTGTAAGACTGGCAAGCAGTCAGGCACATTCTGTACTAGCTTAAACTTCCTCAAGGTTTCAGGTATATTACAGTGAACTAGTCAAGGTGACAGAGGCATGAAATGACTATAGCAAGCATCCACATTCACCAGCAACTGTCACAATTGCCTTGGCCAAGCATAGATGGAAAAATGTGTCATTTCCTCCTCCTCCGCGCCCCCCGCGGGTCATCTGTGAGCCATGGTGACCCATGAGACCAAAGTCAGGAAAGAGGGTATTTTAGTGGCCACTTTATCAATCATGAATTATAGTGTATTATAACCAATGGTGCTCTGCGGGCTTTTAATGGTGCCTCACATTGAGCTGTCCTGAGTTGTAGATGAGGGTCAACAGGGATTATGATGATTGGTGTCCATTGTGGGTTTTTAGACTCTGGGATTTGATTTACATGCATGAAATTTCCTTCATTAGTACCTTACTATTTACACAAAAGGTTCTTGTTATAACCAGATCTCGTCTGGTCTAACGGTGAGTCTGTCCTCTTTCAGCTCTGGCATGAAAGATGGTCAAGATAAAGGCTTCAGTGGTAGTATTTGATGGGTGAAACCCACTCAAGACTTATGCTTCATGTAAGTCACAATTCAGTGGAATAATAAGGCTTGAGTGGAACTTAACTGATGCATGAGCATTGTGCTGGCCTTTGACGAAGGAGGGACGTTAACCACGACATTGAAAAAAACGTAGGGTAAAAAAATGATGGTCAATTGTGTACATATAGTTGGACATACGGGCATTTAGATCCCTATTTAATAATCATTTCAGAGAAACTAGAACTTAAGGGTTGTTACAGCATCTGTTGAATCAACTGATTACATACTTAGAACACAGTTTAATAATATGATTTGTTATATTACAGTATTTAGAATCAACATCTATCTTGAGACATAGGAGGCACTAAGTTTGTCTATCAAAAGTGAATTGTGGGTATAAGATTCGAAAAAACCCACTGTGAATTTAAACATGTTACCCATTAAAAGAGCCTGACTTAAAATGCATTTACAGATGCGCTTTGAAGACTTGCAAAGTTGTTGTCTCAGTCATAATTCATCTAAATACCCTGTGATATGTTGCTATCCTAAGAGGAGGGTAAGATAGGTAACCTTCTCCAGGAAAGCCAATTTGGGAAAGGAAAAGCCTACAATAAGGAGCCTAGGAAGACAACACAATTTGAAGGTATGATTTTTATATTTTTCCTGTGTCATGGCTAAAATGGAGATTTTTGGCTGGTATCCTTTGAGTCTTCGCAATTCTTCAACTTCAATCTTTGGAATCAAGATCACAGTTACAGGCTCCCAGTAAGACAAGAAACTGTGTTCATACAAAGTGGAGCTTATAAATACACACTGGGCAAAATAATCAACTTAAAAAAAGATTTCCAGTACACTAAAACTGTAAAAATCTAACAGATGATAATTCAGTAAGAGATAGGATCGAATAAGTATGTACGTAGAAAGCAACACCATGAAACCAGAGCCCTTTGAAACATTAAAGAAATTAATATTTGGAACAATATGGTATCCTGTTTAGCAAGTTCCTTCCAGACTGGTAAGCCTTTAAAATAACTGAAGGAGAAAAAAAGCCGAACAAAAAAAACCCCAGCCATCTTTTCTGCAAAAAAATGTTCCCACATCATGGAATGTGGTATGGGTAATGTTCTGATCACAATATCTGCCTCTTTTGTCCATTAAAAAAGAAATTAGATCAGTGTTTTATTAGATATGTACATGACAGACATTTACATTATGTATATGCTCCAGCTCCAAGTTCAGTTATGTTATAACTAGAATAACTGGACACTTCCAACTTCACAGGATAGTGTTAAATGAAATATATTGTCCTGAAAACCTTTAGAGTCCTTGAGTTATTTCTAGCTATACCTACATGTCTGCTCCGATTTTTCCTACTCTCCTTCATTTTGCTTCGACTCAAATCTTCTCCTTATTGTTGTCTTGGAATCCTTCATGTCTTCACACTTTTCATCTATCCTTTCTGTCTGAACTTGCTTCAGCAGGTGCCAAATCTCCTTTTCTGACAGACTTCTCCCACAAAGCCTAAATTTTGATTACTACAAGATTTCTCCACCAAAGCTTGCACTATCTCCTGCATACTATGCTTGCTTGTGTCTATACTAGACAGAAAGTTCCTCTGAGCAACAATTATGTTGTCTTTTGTGTTTGCTCAACACCAAGCACCATTAGTGTTGAGAAAATACTATAAGCAGAGCTGGTTCCTGAGTTAAGATTGCCTGACACTTACCATTATACAACTCTGTTTTCACTTACTTATAACTTTGCCAAACAAATAATTTGGGCTGAAATTTCCTCTGGTCTTTGTGTGCCTCAAGTGGACAAAAGATCATTATTTTTTAAATATTTTAAGTCAAAATAGTTCAGTATTTCTGAAAATAAGATTAATAGGGAAAATATTCCACTGTTTTGCCAACGTTAAAAAAATTCTTACAACCATTTTGTTGATAAGCTCTAGCACCTCCATGCTTTCTTACAAGAATCTGAAATTTGGAAGGGAGTGGCAGGGTTGCCTTGATGTAAGGGATCTATGCCCTATGCTGTCCCCATGAAAATTCGCTCAAATTTGGTCAAGTTATGAGCCTCTGAAAAAAACAAACAAAAAAACCCCACAGTTCACATATGCTCAGTAGAGACTTGTTAAATTCTGGCAGTTAAATGCTCTGAAGACTCCATTTTTACTAGCCAGGCTCCACCCCAGAACTGCAGGGGCTGAGCAGGACCTCCCTGAAATTGCTCCTCACAGCTGCTGTAGGCCCCTGGGGCACTAGACACAAGAATTGGAGTTCAAGACGACTCCTTCCTGTAAATTCAGCTGGCAACAGGCAATGAAGAGAACGAAGCCACTCTATTTGAGTACTGAGCAGCTACAAGAGGAATAGGCTGGGCACACAAGAGTCTAACCATAACATTCCCCTCCAGAACCTGAAACTGAACCTATGAAAGCGAAGTGTCTACATTCCTCAGCTGTCAGCAAATAGCTGAGCAATGAAGTGAGCTGTAGCTCACGAAAGCTTATGCTCAAATAAATTTGTTAGTCTCTAAGGTGCCACAAGTACTCCTTTTCTTTTTGCAAATACAGACTAACACAGCTGCTACTCTGAAACCAGGCAAAGTGTGTAATTCACCACTTCTAGTGATTGGTCCATATAGGTGTAGTAGGCTGTTTAGCATCTAACGGTTACTTCTACTACTTGAGCTGATAAAAGTATGCAATCAGGGGTGCTGGAACAATTTTTATAGTGGGGGTGCTGTAGGTCACTGAACCACACTGTAAATCCTGTAAATAATGGAATCCACTTCAAGTCAGGGGGTGCTGCAGCACCCCCTACACCTCTTGTTCCAGCCCCTATGTATGTAATGTGGCTCTAAAGATCCAAACCCTATTGACAACCCAAGCTGGGGATGAATATGGTTCCAGCTGTTGGAAGGTTTTTTCTTTAAAGATAGGAAATTATACACAAAAACCAATATTATAAAAACATTAATTTTGCAAAGTCAATCACTCAAAATTCAAGAAATGCCTTAAGATTGCCAGTAAAAATTATTTGGCCCCTTTATGCTTATATAATTAGAGCCTGCATCATAAAGTACAAGCATATACCATTTTTGCCTTGTAAACCTGATATGACAGTTTACCTGCCCTGGCACAAATGCTACAAACCCCGTCTTATCCACGATGAGGACAGTAATAATTAAATTGCCCATCCATTAAAAAAGGTAAGCAGAACGTCGCAAGGTTTCTGTGGCCTGTTTTCATAGTATACTTGGTGCTCCTCTGAGCGTTGCACGGCTCAAATTACAACAGATTTACACACGCGAAAACGGAGCAGGCGCTGCGGTTGCCTCCTGTGAGCGACACGACGCGCACTGTGCTTCGCAAACTTATGTAAACGAGGAGGCCAGTCGCGAACTGCGATTGACCCGTGGACAGCAGCGAATCAGGGCCACTGGCCGACGGTATGGCAGCGACACCCGCCCGGCTACGCTGGTGGCGCGACGCTGGCACGGCGGGAAGGGGTTTCTCGGCGGCTGTGGGAACACCGCCTCCTTGACCCAACCTCGCGGCGCCAACGGCAGTCACTGCGCGCGCGCGCCGCCAGCCCTCCCCTCTCCTGCCCCGCCCAGCCGGCTCGTCCCGGGACCGCTCCCTCGCTTCGGCGGCCGCCACCGCGCGGCCGAACAGCCCGCCCCGCCCCTCGCACGGCGGCGCTGCGGCACGAGCCGCTCGTGAGAGCCAGAGTGCGAGCGCGCAGGGACCCAGACGGGCCAGTCGAAGGGCCGGTTAAACGGCCCACAACAGCCCCCGCGCGCGGCAGGGGGGCGGGACGGACAGTCGCCGGGCAGAGCCGCGCCCAGCCGGCCCCCGCCGCTCTCACCTCATCAGATAGTCCCTGAAGTCCTTGCTGCGCACATAGTCCGCGGCCTTGCGGGCCAGCACCCCCGCCATGGCGGCAGGGGGTATCGGGCACCGGGCGGGGAAGGAGGCAGGGAGCGCGGCGACTACCCCACTCGCTCCGCGTCCCCAACTCCAATGACACCTGCCCCGAGCACCTGGGTCAAACCGGCTCCGCGCGACGCCTCTCGGCTATCGCTTTACGGCAGCGCCACCGCCTCCGTCGCCATGGCGCTCTGGCCGGTCATTGGCCCCGACCGCCCCGCCCCCTACCCTGCCTCAGAGGAGGGGGAGGCGAGCGGCCGCGTAAAGTAGCGCGGCGGGAGGAGGGAACGTGACGTCGTAAAAGCTCAAAGACAAATGCTAAGGAGCTGGTGTCGCCCGCGGAGACGAAAGCGGCGGGTTTGTGAGTCGCTATTGGCTGCTGGCTTCTCCGGTCTTCTGCCCGCCTCTTGACTTGCTGTGTCAAGGGCACTTGCAGCGGCTGGTGCTGTAAGCGGGGTTGTGGCTGCGCGGGGAGCGCGCTCCCGCCTACAGACGCCCCCCCCTAGATAACGGTGCCCGTCCAGCCTGGGAGAGGCAGAGGGGCGATTGACCCCCACAAGGCCTGCCTGCCTGCCTGCCAGCGTGTTACCTCTTCATCCCTGATCCTGCCTGAAAAGTCATAATCCGTTGCATAGATAACGTAGCCTTTGCTCAGGTATTATCTAGATGGTGGAAAATTGTGAAGTCTGGTTGCCTTTAGACACACAGCCTGCTAGCCGCGGTTTACAACACAGCGGAGGAAAAGCAGTATTGTGAGCTCTCTTGATTTTGTCCTAAATTTTGGGATAGTTCGATTTAAAAAACAAAAACGCCCAGCTCCTGCAGAGATGAGAATCTCAGCTTTCACTAAACCATGTAACTTTCTAGCCCTCCTGGTTGTGGAGAGGAGTCAGAAAATGTGAAGCGAGTGCATCCTAATGGTTAAACAACGGGTGCCTCCCCATATTGGGGCTGGTCGTGCACAATCTAAAAGGAAGGATATATACTTGCCCCGTGTGTCCTCTGCCCAGTGACACCCTCTATCCTGCCTGGGGCCCCCAGGCTCTCCCCATGCCATGTTACCTGCAGGGGGAGGGCGGTGGCTCTGTCCTTCTTTCCCTCTGCCTCCCCAAGGGCACATTCAGCAGCTGTTCCTGGCATCAGGACAGGGAGAGGGAATGAACAGAACAGGACAGTTTATCAAGTGATCCATCCCCAGTCATCCTGTCCCAGCTTCTGACAGTCAGGGGTTTAGGGACACCCAGGGCATGGGATTTATATCCCTGACCATCTTGGCTAATAGCTATTGATAGACCACTCTTGCATGAATTTATCAAATTCTTTTTTGAACTCAGTTATACTTTTGGCCTTCACCACATACTCTGGCAACAAGGTTCACAGGTAGAAAAGAGAACAAAGAAATCAGCTGTTAGTGTTGGGGATTAAAACACAGAGCTTTATGGTATGTCTATATGGCAAATAAAACCCATGGCAGCAAGTCTCAGAGCTCAGGTCAACTGACTAGGGCTTGCGCTACAGGGCTAAAATTAGCACTATAACATTCCCACTTAGGCTGAAGCCTGGGCTGTGAAACCAGTCAGGGGAATGGGTCTCAGAGCCTGAGTTCCAGCTCCCAGGTTTCCAATATAGGAACATCTATACTTCTATCTTTAGCCTTGTAGTTAGAACCCAAGTCAGTTGACCTAGGCAAGGGGATATTCACCACACAAGCCTTGAGCTGGTTAATGTGGGCCAGAAGGGGTCTATTAACCTCATATAATGCACCTGGGAGCCAGGACCTGATAAAGCCTAACTGTAGATGAAGCCCAGCTGGGGGGAGAAAATGGATTAGGATTATAAAACTAGCCAGTGCAAGTAGGGAGAAGTAGCAGAGAAAGGGAACTGGCCAAAAAGAAGGCAGAGGTATGGGGGAGAGTGAAGCCCTAGGACCTACTCTGGAATAGGAAAGCTGGCAAGAGGCTCAGAGTAGTGAAGTAGTTGTAGGGACTAGAAAATGCTCTAATGGTAAAGCCAGAGATAGAGAAGTTAAGGTAGCAAGGAGCCCAGGGGAACAGCAACAGAGACTGAGTAGACCAGGATGCCTAGTCATAAAGTTCCTGGTCTAGAACCTGGAATTAAAGGTAGGTTTGGGCTTGGGTTCCCCTTTTAGCTACTGGGAAGTGGTATGATTCCTAGAGATAGAATGGAAGGTGACAGCTTGTTTGTGGGACTCTGATGCCCTGGAAGGTGGGGGAGGGGACTGTATAGTGACCTGGTTGTGGGACTGAGTTAAAGGGGGAGTACTTCTAGTTGTGAAGACAGAGAAGATCTGCACTATGAGCAACCAACAATGGGGTGCTGTATTGGGCAAATGCTTGTTCCCAGATCTAAGTACAAGGAGGCTCCTCTATGGTGAGTGGAGCTCTTTGCATCTGGGGTTTGAGGGTATTTCTATACAGTTTTTTAAAAAAACCTGTAGTTGGCCTGTGCCAGCCAACTTGGGTTCATGGGGCTTGGGCCATGGGGCTGTCACTGCTCTGTAGACTTCTAGGCTTCGGCTGTGCCTGAGCTGTGGGACCCTCCCATCCTGTGGGGTCCAAGAGCCTGGTCTCCAGCTCAAGGCTGGAAGCAATGAAATACCCCTGCAGCCTGAGTCTAAGTTGGTTAGCTATGGGTTTTTCCTTGTCTTTGTAGACCTACCCTGAGACACACTGCCACAGTGTGTGTGGCTCTCCCCTGGTGTATACTTACTTTTAGAGACTTGGTGAGGGCTGGTGGGAAGGGACTTAGAGACACAAGACACTCGTGTGCAGGGGAGTGGAATAGAGAGGCATGCTTTTGTATCAGAGGAGTCCTATTTAACTGCTGACCAGGCAGCCCCGGGAAGAAGGAAACTAGCTTCAAGAGAGGAAAAAGAGGCACTATGATTCCAAGAGGAAGCGTATGCAGGAGGGGTGATCCTGGACTCTGTAGAGGACTCTGACCTAAGCTCAAAGAACACCTTAAGGTGAGGGAATTGAGGCAGGCATAACTGTGCTAGCCTCAGTTAGGGTTACTGTATTTTCCTGGACATGTCTGGCTTTTTGGTTCTTAAATTGCTGTTCAGGAGGAATTTTAAATATCTAAAAATGGCAAACTCCCAGACATTATTATTTTTTTCCCAAACAAGAGTTCCTCATTCAAGAAAGAGAGTGCCTGCTTTTTCCTCCCAGTGCTTGTGCTGTGAAACAGCTGTTTTGTGGGGCTGGGAGGAGGGGGAACACAGTGTGCACACAGGAGGCAGGGCTGGGGTGGAGATTTGGGGAAGGGGTCCAATGGGGCAGGGAGGGGGTGGAGTTGGGGTGGGGACTTTGGGGAATGGGGATGGGGTGAGTAAATCTCCTCCCCCTTCCTCCCTCCCCCATGGAGTGTCTTTTTTTTTTTTTTGAATGTTCAATTAAGGTAACCCTAGCCTTAGTGGAGTTAAATTTGGTTATATTGGGGCTGATATTTGGCTTAATGATCTGAAGACTTGTGCCAACAAAGCAGTGGGAGTCCCTGTTGACTTTTTAGAGGAAGCCAGAGGTTCCCTTTGATATCAGTTGATGCATATCCAGATAGGTTAACTCTATTACCTTTGGCCTAATTTTTATTAAATCACTTTTGGCCTAATTTTCTAACGAGGGCAAAAAGATAACAAACCAAATATAGTGGATAAACAAAGTCTAAGATCACTAGATGATTAACTTGTAGTGAATGTGCCAAAGTCCTCTCTCTATAGTTACTGGGATCAAAGTGGAAGTGCCAGGTACCTGAATTACAGGCAAGGCTGGTAGATTTTCTGCAAGGTCATTTGGGAATAAACATAGTGTTCCTATTTTAGACGTATAGGAAGCATAACCAAAAAAAGTGCCCACCCAAGACTCTGGGTGCCCTTGATGACTTTGACAAAAATAGTCACACATTTATGTATTAGAGGTTGGAGTTTGACCAGTGATCCAAATTAGGGCAAGCTGTGAATTTCAATCTGTCCAATGGTTCAAATCAAAACCTTGCAGCTGAATACCCCCAGCTGTGTGGGTGTAATTTAGCTCCATGCTCTACAACATCACTCTTCTTTCTTCCCCTGCCCTGAGTTTGAAACCTAGCAGTCTAAGGAAGTATGACTGTCTTATGCTTAGTAACTAGTTATTTCAAACCCTGATGTCAGGTGGCAGTGCCACTGTCTCCTTTTTCAAGGATTGACAAGAAATACTTTGGTTTAATTTCTCCAGAAATGTTGAAAATGAGATTGGGACTTATTAGTATAACACACTTGTATAATTAAGACACAACAGCTGTGCTGACATGATCTAATATCACAGCCATACCCCACTCTTCTTTTGGCATCCCATTTCCATCCTAAGACTGTGTGTGTGTTTAAGGCTTATGGGCCAATTTTCAAAGGTGCAGAGAACCCACAAATCTCCTCCAGGTCAATGAGAGCTTCAGATCTTCAGCATCTCTAGAAGTTCAGACATTACTCAATTTTGTAATTACACAAGTGTAACTCAATTGACTTCTGTGGAATTACTCTGGATTTTCACTGGCTCAAGTGAGAAGAGAATGGTGTACCTAATTAGAATAATTTTTTACATTATACTATCCTAATCCCATCAAAATCTTTGGGACCTTTACCCCTGAATTTAAATTGTACTGTGTATTTGGCTCTTGACTTCTAAATAAAACACACAAAGCTTAATCTTTAGCCTGTTTCCCAACCCATCAGATCACTTAGGAAAAAGTCCTGCTGCCTCTTGTTTCTCAAATCCTTTACTCAAGAAAGGTACAAGAAGAATTTGGCATGGAAAAAGGACAGCGGCTAATTAAAACATCATTTTGCCCCCCCCCATTCATGAAGTCAGTGGAGCTGCCTGGGGGACAAACTTGGTTCACTCTGGTTTTTAAACAGTTTAATTAGACATTTTGTTCAAGAGGTGGGCCTTCCTCATCTGTTTATACGAGAAACTTTTTAAATTCATGTTTGACTATCAGGTTTAGGCCTTCTAATGCTTCACTAATTACTTTGGTTTTAGTCTCCATTTTTGTTATGGGAACAGCATTAATACAATCTCGCTAGAATGTCAGTATAGCACAAACAATGTAAAAGAGAATGCTAAAAACAGAAACTGTAGACCACTCTGAACAGCAGTTCAGTTTCACCTCTTTCACTGACCAGGCTTCTGGGGAGAGCAAAGGGTCAGTAAGACCAGAGAGTGCAGGTACCTTTTTATAATAGTTCAGTCTGGTTTTTCCCATTTTGAGGCTGCATGGGATCTTTCATCTGATACTTTATAGAGATGGGCCATAAAATTTGTTTCTTGCATGTCCAGTGCATTCACCTTCTGCTAACTGGTTTTGGGTAATTAACTTTTTTTTTTTTTAAGAATTGGATGGAATGTCAGGACTACTTTTCTATATCCTGTCCCTTTAAGGTTTGGAACGGGATTGAAGAGGTGAAAAGGATAGGCTATGATGAGCAGAATGTGGTCAAAAGAGTTTGTGGCTCTTGGAAGAGTCTCCAACTGTGGAGCTTGTGAAAGGGGTGGGTGTGTGAGATCTTGACAAAAGATCTAATAAAATGCTCTAGTTTAAAGTAGCTGCTTGGTGGTCTGTGCATGTAACATTAGCAACAAAACAATCTGGATCTCTATCTCAAAAGAAATGTTCTGTACCCTTGCTCACGTACAGTGGGTGTGGTGTGGTTTTATGTTTCTTTCCTCTTCCTTCCCCCCCCCCCCCACCCCAGCTGGATCAAAAGGACCTATTTCAGCTTTGTATTCTGCTTTTATTCCTACTCAGGTACAAATACAAGTGAAGCCCATTGTTAGTTTTTCCTGACAGATTCTTCCTCCTCTTCTTCTCTCCTCCCCCCCGCCCCCCCCCCCCCCGGTGGTGTATAGTATATGAACTCCAATACAAAGCACAGTGCTGCCTCATACACCAGCTCTGTTCAGATTTCAATGGGTGGTACTGTTAAACTTGTACAGACTGATGACTGAATGAGAAAATAGATTAATCAACCAATTATCAATTTTTAAAAATTTATCTGCCACTATCATCACACTAGTGGAGTGGAGGCTGTTGAATTACAGCATATTTCTAGTTGATCAAGATTTCAGTGTAATAACATTTGAAAGTTCAATGCTGCTTTAGCTATGAAAAGCTAAATTCAGGTACTGTTTTTAGGAGCAGGATGACTTGAGGGAGAGCTGTATTGATATTCCTGCCTGTAAGATGTGCAGCCGGATACTCAACAAGTTTCAATTTCTGTAGCTCCACTGACTATCCATGGAGATATGCTGATTTACACCAGCTGATGACCTGCCCCACTGTCTGTCCAAGTCAGGTTATTGCAGCTTTTAAATTCATGCTGGCATACAGCCATCCATCCTTTACACAAGACCTTTTATCTTCCCACAGATTCTCCAATTTGAGAATCTAACGTATGGACTGGATGAATGAAGTGAATAACCACTCAGTATGGAGCTCATTAAGGTGGAAAATGGAGGATTGGAAGACCTGATGTTAAAAAAACAAAAACAAAAACAAACATGCAACTACTTCCAGTGCATTTAACACTCTAAACAATAAGATTCTCAATAAAATAAAAGGACACTTCCTACAGTGAGTAAAGAGTCAAGATTTATGACCTTAGCTGCTTTTATCAATAGTTGTAGGACCTTAAGCACAGGATGAATGAATTGGACTGAATTGTTCTTGTCAGAATAATGTGGAGCATTGCCACAGACTCTGATTCTCCAGCCTGTTTCTAACTCTTTCCTAAATGGAGGTGAGCTCTGTCCCACTGGGGTAGAGGAATCTATGTGCTTAAAAACAGAACAACATGAAATCTGAGTATCTTCCAACTTGTATCCAGCAAGTAGGAGTGTAGCAATCAGTGGTACAAAATAATCTGTTGCTAACCTGAACCCCTTGAGAGACATAGAAGTCTTGCCTCTTTAATTCTTCCCCACAGCTTTTAAAGGCAGGTCCTTTGTTTTCCAAGATCCGAAGAGAGAGTGGCTGTTACTGATTGGTAGTGCCTAGGAACTATCAAGGCACTATACAGATATATAATAAAGATGAGTCTGTGCCCAGGACACATCACAGTCTACTTGACAGATGAGATCTGTCAAGTGGACAAAAGAGGAATACTGGGTAGGGCTGGATGAAGTAACAAAGAGATGGTGTGTAGTGGAAAGCAGGATTACAGGGTCCCATTTTGAAAGAAACACTCTACTCCGCTTGAAAGAAAGGGAGAGTGGTTACTTTATGTAAGGGGACTGTTGCCCCCTTACTAACATTCAGTGGGGGTGTTTTAGTTTCTAGCTCCCAGTACTAAAAGGGGAAGGATCAATGGGGAATCAGGACCCTGAGACTGCCAGTCCCCAGGAACAATGGGGAGAGGCCAATGCTCCAGGGCAGGCTAATCAGGGAGTCAGGAGCCTGGGGAGGTCCTGTCCTCTGTGTGAACTGGAATTGCCTGGGCCAGACAGAGTGGGGCCAAGCTAATGAGAAAACAGGGGTGCAGGCTGAGCTGGGGAGCAGAGCTGTGCCAGATCTAGAGAGAGCAGACCCTGTCCTGGGAGCAGAGCTGCAGCCCCAAAGCCAGAGGCACAGCCCAGAGAGGGCAGACCCTGTCCTGGGAGGAGAGTTGTAGCAACCAGAGCCAGAGAAGCAGCCTAGGGAGCTGGAGGTAGAGCAACAACTGTGCTGAGGCAGAGTGGGGCTGGAGCTAAGACAGAGTGGAGCTGGGTCTGGGTCTGGAGCAGTCCAGAGCTGGGTGTCATGAGCAGCTGGGGAGAGGGGGGGGATGGACCCAGCACAGGGAGACGCCTCAGCCAGGAGGCTCTGCAGGCCAGACTCAAAGGGGGGGTTGGTAACCGTCCCAGGGTGCGGGCAACGCTGGGAAGAAGGGCCCTGCCACCTAGAGCGTGTGGCCACCACCAGAGCGAGTGTCCAACCCACAGCATCCCTGCAGCACAGCCAGGGCCTGAGCAGGAGGCCTGGGACTTACAAGGAACAGATTGTGAACTGTCCTGACGTTCCAGAGACACTGTTTGTGATGTTCCCTGCCACAGAGCGGGTTGATGTGTTTCCTTTAACCTTTCCCATTTTCTCTTATTCTTTTTAAAATTAATTGTTGATTAAATAACTTGCATTTTCTTCAAATTGTATGTAATAATTAGTGGTCAGAGAAGTGCCCAGTGCAGAGAGTACCCCAGAGTGGGGACACCCTAGCTCCTGTCCTAGGTGACCACAGAAGGGTTGGGAGTCAGGCCCACCAGGAATCCTGGGCCCAGCCTTGTTGGGGTTACAAGGACTCTGCCAGACAGAGTGGAAGGGGAGCCCTCAAGAGCAGGGAGGCCACTGGGTAAAGGAAGTGGGAGTGAGGACTCGGATCCTTTTGCTGGCCCACTTCACTGGGGTAGTGCAGAAGTCAGGAAAGTTCCCCACAATAGCAGGACTATTCCCCTGCTTGCCTTTATCAGTAACTGTAGTTCTTTAAGCCTGTTGCTCCTACAGATTTCCTCTTTTGGAAATAGGCAGCCCGTTGTGCCACAAGCTTCCAGAATATTCCTGAAAGCCATGCTGCTATTTGAGAGTGTACAACCATCCTCCTCATGGCACTGAATGTTTGGTGCCCAAGCTTATAGAAGAGGCATAGCCCCCAACTCTCTTAGTTGTGCCTTCTCTGTAGTTGTGAGAGGAGCCACCCCATCTGGCTGGAACCTGGCTTGCGAGGTTTCCATCTAGCTTTCCCCTTTGCAAACAGTTGGGTACTTCAAATGCTGGCTGAGCCATAAAAAGGGCCTAAGAGGTACACTTTTTTCTCTTGTTTTCCCAGCTGGATGCTTGTGTAGTTGTCACCTTCCGGGGCAGAATCCAGGACCAGGAAGGAGGTTGTCACCACCTGCCCTGCAATCTTGGGTGCCTCACAATGCTCTGCTGTTGTGGCTCCCAACCCAGGTCACTCACAAACAGTATGCAGGTCACATCAAGTGTATAGCTTTTTGTCTCGGTCCAGTAACTCTGACCCCAGCAGCATGTCAGCAATGCACCAGCCACACTCTGGCTACCATCAGCTGTGGTTATTATCTGCAGGGTGACTCCAACACCCTTCCAATCCTGAATTCCCTCCCAAAATTTGTGAGCTGCACTGTCCAGTGCATATAATGTTGCTACACATACTTCAGAATGACATTGACCAATGAGCTTTCAAATGATACCTCACAAGGCATATTTTGTACAAAGATGATTACAGTAGGATGTGAATACAGGGCTGTAGTTGGTCACGGTGGCATTTGGGCTCTCTGGGGGAGTCCCATTCTTTGAACCCCCAGATCTTTAAAGATAGGCCAGGCATCCCTTATGCCTAGTTGCTAGGCAAGGCTAGGAAAGTCAGGTCCTTTGAGTCATCTGGGGAATTAGACCCTGTGCTCAGCTCTGCCACCATGCCTTGTCCAGTGGCTCTCAAACTCCTGCTAAAAGAATAAGTAGAATTGCTGAGTCTGAGCTCTGGAGCCTCCCTTCTCCCCCCACCCCCCATCATATTGGTCTTTCTGTAGGATGGGGGTGGTGTGTATGTGAGATCATTAGACTCCAGTCCCACTCCCTAATAGGAGTGTGTATTGTGACATATCTGTGTGCTGTCAGCTGGCCACCTCCTCCCTCACTCACATTCAGATAGCACATTCAGGCTGGCCAGTAAATATTCTGTCATTTAATTTTTTGTGGGTTATTAAAATGTACAAATGTGCTGATAGTGATCATTTTTACAATAATGGTGTATAATACCGGGGGGGGGGGGTGACTGCAGGTTTTTTCCTTTGCAACCTGTCGCTGCATGGGTGACTTTCTTACACTCCACTTCCCAGATCAGATTTCATTCGCCTGGATCTTCTCCCATGCAGAGTATTAAGATGTGACTCCTCTTCAGTCTGTGGGGTACATATGACTCAAAGTGGTCGGCCGAATGAAACAGATATAGTTCTGTTGCCCCAAAACTCCCAACGCTTTGTGGCTTACATTTTTTGTACAGAAAATTTATGTTGCTTTCTATTTATTTTGGTCCACTACCACTTTTAGCAAAGTAAGTGCCTGATTGATTGAGTTGCCCATATGACCAGGAGGGGGCTCACTATCCAGTCTCTGCCCTTCTATATCTTGTACTGTAAAATGTTGTTTCATTATGTAATCTCACACAAAGCATGGAGTAGGTTCTGCCTTTCCTTCCTCCAGCCTGCATTCCCAGGATGACTTGTTCCATTGTTGCTTGTTTTATTCATCTACCCTCAGGCCTGGAGCTATGAAGAGGGCTGTGGGTTGCATTGGTAGTTCAGCCTAAGTCAGGGAGAAAGCCATCTTCTCTTCCCACTGCCCTCTCCATGCTGCTGGGGGGGGTGCTAATCTGGTGCATGAGCCCAGTGTGAGGGAAGTAGAATTGTTCTGGGGACAGACGGGGAGCTAAGGAGGTTGAAGGGAATCTGTTTCTTTGGGGGGGAGGGGGGGAGAGAGAGAGAGGATGCAGATGGAGAAGAAGCCAGCAAAGCAGTTGGTGGAGAGGGTGGGGGAAGAAGAGGCATGAAGATAAGTATATTCAGTGCATAATACTAGGGATGAGTGTATTTGAAATCAAAGGATTAAGCTCCCCCTGGACCAGAATTGTATTTACTTAGCATTGGAGACCCCAATCTGCTCCTGCATAGACAGTGGGCCTGATTCTCTACTCTGTTACACCAGTGCAATTCCTTCAAAACCAATGGAAGTACTGGTCTAAGACTGGTGTAATTGTGGGGAGAGTCAGGTTCACTAATTCCAGAAAAGCAGAACTGAATCTGGGGTACAGGCCTGGCAGAGATTGATTTTTGTTTTGTGGTCACTAATAAGGCTAATGAGCTGAGAACTGATGTTAAGCAGGCTGCATGCCAGTTACCAAGGAAATTCGCAGCATCCATACACGGGAGATTTGAGGGGACGCTCATTTAAAGGTACAACTCTGTGGAAGCTTTGCTTTTAACAGACAGAAAGTCCCAGGCTTGTCTGGTGTGAGGATGACAGGCTGAGTGATTAAAGGCTCAGTTGTCCCCTCCCAAGTAGCGAACAGCAGGTCAAATTGCAGGTTTGAGGACTGAGGCTACAAATTTCAGAGTAACAGCCGTGTTAGTCTGTATTCGCAAAAAGAAAAGGAGTACTTGTGGCACCTTAGAGACTAACCAATTTATTTGAGCATAAGCTTTCGTGAGCTACAGCTCACTCATCCGATGAAGTGAGTTGTAGATCACGAAAGCTTATGCTCAAATAAATTGGTTAGTCTCTAAGGTGCCACAAGTACTCCTTTTCTTTTTGCGAATACAGACTAACACGGCTGTTACTCTGAAATTTGTAGCCTAACCAATTTATTTGAGTATAAGCTTTCGTGATCTACAACTCACTTCATCGGATGAGTGAGCTGTAGCTCACGAAAGCTTATGCTCAAATAAATTGGTTAGTCTCTAAGGTGCCACAAGTACTCCTTTTCTTTTTGAGGCTACAAAGTGATACAATCTCCAGCTATTGTTTGAGAAGAGTATTGTATGGTTTATCAGGACCCAATGTACGCATCCAAACATGACCAAGTGCTTAGTTACTGACATGGAATCAGATATGCAAAACCAAAATAGGGTCTCTTTTTAAATTTCTTTCTTTATAATGAAAGAATGGGCATGACCAGCCAAAATTGCAGCGTACAGATGAAGGTCAGTACTGAGGTTTCTCCTCAGGAGCCTGTCACAGTAAACCCTTGCCCTGTCACAATACAGCTGAACATTTTCTCCTGCCAGTGTCCCCTGGCATGCAGCCAGCCCTTCAGCACAATCACAGCTGCTTTGAAGTGTAGTTCAGACAGTTTCACAATATTATCAACTCAGGAGGGTTGGCAGCCCCTGAGGCCAGCAGTGGTGGCAGCAGCACTCACAGCAACGCTGGTACAGTGCACAGAAAGAAGGGAACAGGAAGCTTATCTGCAAACAGTTGTATGTAACACTGCAGGAAATTCAAAGATTATCATAGTGCTATAAAAATACTACACTTCATAAAACCAAGTATATAAAAATATTCAGAGACTCTAGTAAGCATAATAAATCTGCACTGGTTGCTCATTTCAAACAGGAAACACAAAAAGCATTTGGAAACATGGGTATGGGGCCTTCAAATAAAGTGCTAGACTAATTTATCAAAAGTAACAAAGAGAAGCCTTCACCCAGGCTATTTCCTAAGGGCCAGATTCTGTCATTGTGATGCAGAGTGAGTTGTCCTATTGATTTCATAAGAGCTGCTTGCAGAGTAAGGTACTGTGGGTACTACGGGTGGCAGGATTTGGCCCTGAGTTATAATCAAAAGCTAGCCTTTAGCAACTGATTTTATTTTCCATTTCACACCTTTTTACAATACTTTTTTCTCTGGTTTCAAAATTCATCTTTAACAAAAGGGACATGTTGTACCCTCTTTTGCCTTTCCAGCATTCTATGACATTACAGAAAAAATGGACATCACATGTATTTAGAACACATAATGGGGCACAAATTGAACCTCTAACAATGCGTTTTATGGACTAATAAGATATAACTAGATACAAATAATTGGTGGTGTAATTGAAAACAGAACACTGAAGATGTTTAGAAGATGAAATATTTACATGTGCCTGCCTGTTTTTACACAGAAAATTGGCTAGTTAGCTACTTGATTTGAATGAGTTGTCATTTGCACATAATGGAGCTTTTCTGTTCACAAAACTTAACACAATTTCACAATCTGGCTGAAAATTTGGCTCCATTATTACTGACTTTACTATATAATATTCTTATATAGTACCAAAAAACCCCTACTTTAAAGTTGTTAAAAATCTTACTTAAGAACACAACAAAAGCCTTAGCACTAATTTTACTTGTTTTTTTTTTTTTTGCACATTTAACAATGCATTTTCACAATTCTTGTAGAGCTGATAAGATGGTGTCCTGTTACATGTATACTACAATGCTTGTAGACATACTGGGGAATGTTCTGGAAGAATTAGACTGTTAAAGATCACCTCAGAAGAAAAAATATTGGGTGTGTGCATTTTTTGTCTTCAAACGTTCAGGTCACCTTTCTAAAACAAAAGTTTTTTAGGATTGCTTTTTTACCGAACAAATGTCAAAAGTTGGCTTCTCAGCTGCACTGGTTGACTCTCTTTTATGACCTGAACATGTGACTAGGAAGCTCTGTCCTTGTTTAAAAAAGGAGTGGGATGTAAACTTTTAACAAGAGAACTTTCCTTCCAACCGTCTAAGTTAGAGGCCTTAAAACAAAATTCCAAACAATCTGAATAAAAATCACTTCTCAAAGTCAAAAAGGTTTCACTTCCATGGTTTCTCTGTCTTAATCCTACCGGAACTCCAGGAAGCCAAAATCTTTCACAAAATCAGTGTAAATAAGACCTGAATTTCTCCCGCAAAACGGTCTGATTTAAAAAACAAACCATTGTTCATGCCCCCTTTACACCTTATGTGGAGGCAAAATGTGCAGAACCCCAGTTGTTTTTTCTTGGCTTGTTACCCTGTAACTGCACCTCCTTGCTATTGTGAGTTGTAAGAGCTTCAGGGTCACATTTTCAAAGAGGCCTCAACCTGTCCTCCATTTCTGTTCGCATAGCCTTGCATGCACAATTGCTTCTGCACAAAAAATATAGGCTTTATGGCGCTGTATCTGAGCTTTGCCTTGCTCAGAAAGGGAAAAGGGGAGTATAGGAGCCCTCTATGCCCCTTTGTGGCACCTGGAATTGGTTGCTGGGTTTAGCTATGGTCTGATCTAGTCCATGGAATACCTTAAGACACAGGAATTATGACACTGGATCAGACTGTTGGGGACACTGGGCATGACCACTAGGTAACTCGAGGGGATGGAAGACCACGAGTGTTGATGAAGCCCCCTCGCACTAGGCCCAAGTGACCTTGGCCCTCCCGCCTGGAGGCACTTGCAGTAGTTATGGTGAGGATCTGCAACAATATGTTACAAAGTCAGACTGTCTGAAACTAAACAAGGCCAGACGGGGCAGATATGGTAAAACACTGCTGAACAAAGCAGCTTTATATATATGGTTTAACAGATGGTACAAAGCAAAAGGGAACTAGCTGGTATCTGGTTTGGCTGGCTATATGGATACTTAGGGCAGCTTGCTATTGGCTAAGTATGCTGAAGAAAGGATGTATAAAAGTCTGTGTAACTTCCTGGTCTGTGTACAGGATTTGAGGTGAATATCTCTCTGTACCATATTGAAGCTTCAAATAAGCTTTTCTGCTTCTCCACCCCGTTGTGATTATTGGGTGACTCATACCGGGCAATGAACCTTGCTGTTGCTTGCCTCGGGCACTCTGTGCCAGCAACAAGACCCCAAGCGCCATCTAGTCCAGTATCCTGTCTCTGAGAGTGGCCAGTACGAGATGCTTCATAAGAAGGTGTAAGAACCCTGCAGTAGACAGATGGGGGATGATCTGCCCTGATCTTTGAGATTGGCTTAAGCTCCAAAGCACAAGGTTTAATATCCCTTCAAAAATCAGTCAGCAGTTGCTCAGACATAAGCCCAGCTGTCCACAGTCTCAAGAAACCATTATAACAGCTAGAAATAGCTCGAGCACTGTGGGCCTCTGCTGGGGGGTGTCTGAAACTGGTTGCCATAGAGCCACTTTGCCAGCTGCATACCACCGTGGGGTTGCTATTACAGGTTAAGAGGCTTTCTGGAGCAGCAGGGCTCTATAGTAGGACCTCTATTTTAAAAAAAATCATAAGTTCATAAAATTGAACATCTCAAAATTAGAGCAGGTGCTGTGGAGTAGGGTGCAGTGCATGGCTTTCTTCTTGTCCTTCAAATCTCCGCAAGGCGATTTCCAATGCATTGGAACATGAAGCAATGTTGACTTGTCCTTCATCATCACTTCCTTTGTGATGTGACTTTTTTTTCCCCCATGAGGAAAAATGGTTTGTACAACTCGTCATTCATAAGGTTGGTGTTTGTAAAATCAAGGTTCTGCTGTGTTTGCAAATGAGTTGCGTGCATGGACTTGTTCTCCTTAGTGCTCAAAAAAATATTTATGCAGGTGACTGTGTGGGCAAGTTGCATGTAAACGAAGAGGCTAGGTTTTGTAAATTTGGCCCCTTATGTTAGCTTAACTTACTTTTAAAAATGTATTTGTAACCAGTTGTAAAGCAGTAGTTTTCTAGATTGGGCCCAAACTTGCAAGGTGTTGAGAGACTCCAGGGAAGTGCTGAGCTGAATGACAGCTGAAGTTGCTCAGCACTGTAACAGACTGGGCCTGTAATAGATACACTGTACTGTGCATAAGTATACATTGCCCTGTAATTTCTTTATACACTTGTATGGCTCAGGCATTTAAGAATGGCTATACTGGGTTAGGCCAAAAGTCCACCTAGCCCAGTATCCTGTCTTTCTAGAGCAGCCAATGCCAGGTGCTCCAGAGGGAATAAACAGAACAGGTAATCATCAAGTGATCCATCCCCTGTCACCCATTCACAGTTTTTGGCAAACAGAGGCTAGGGACACCATCCCTGCCTATCCTGGCTAATAGCCATTGATGGACCTGTCCTCCATGAATTTATCTAGTTCTTTTTTTGAACCCTGTTATGGTCTGGCCTTCACAACATCCTCTGGCAAGGAGTTCCACAGGTTGACTGAGCTTTGTGTAGAAAAAATGTTTGTTTGTTTTAAACCTGATGCCTATTAATTTCATTTGCTGGCCCCTGGTTCTTGTGTTATGAAAAGGAGTAAATAACAATTCCTTATTTACTTTCTCCACACCAGTCATGATTTTATAGACCTCAATCATGTTCCCCCTTAGTAATCTCTTTTCCAATCTCTCCTCATACGGCAGCCATTCCATACCCCTAATCATTTTTGTTGCCCTTTTCTGAACCTTTTCCAAGTCAATGCATCTTTTTTGAGATAGGGTCACCACATCTTCACACAGTATTCAAGATGTGGTCATACCATGGATTTTTATAGAGGCAATATGATATTTTCGGTCTTATTATCTATCCCCTTCTTAATGATTCCCAACATTCTGTTAGCTTTTTTGATTGCTGCTGCACACTGAGTGGATGTTTTCAGAGAACTATCCACAATGGCTCCAAGATCTTTCTTGAGTGGTAACAGATAATTTAGACCATCATTTTATATGTATAGGTGGGATTATGTTTTCCAATGTGCACTACTGTGCATTTATCAACATTGAATTTCATCTGCCATTTTGTTGCCCAGTCACCCAATTTTGACAGATCCTTTTGTAGCTCTTCCCAGTCTGTCTGGGCCTTAACTATCTTGAGTAGTTTTGCCACCTCACTGTTTACAGCCTTTTCCAGATCATTTATGACTATGTTAAATAGGACTGGGCTCAGTACAGACCCTTGGGGGACACCACTGTTTACCTCACTCCATTTCTGAAAACTCTATTCTTAAATATGCAAAGGCACTAGACCACTGTGCAGACGAACAGCCTGTAGTATGGTATAGATTCCAAGGCCAGAAGGGACCATTGTGATCAAGGATTTTGTAAATTTGAATGATTTTAGATTTATAGGAGTGCAAAAAACATCTAAACCCACTAAAATAATGGGTTTTTACATGCCCATTAATAAACCTCCATTAGGGTTTAAAAAAAAAATTAAGCTAAGCCATTCTATGCTAAATTTCCTCCTAGAAAGAGCAAGTGCTTACTGCCAAGCTATACAACTCTGTAGTTAGGAGTTTGTAAGGAAAACACTGGCAAAAAAGTAGCTCTATTAGTGATAGTGGGAACTGCCACTTTACCTGAGACTACTTTAAAGGCTCATTATATTGATGAGAAAGCTCCTCTACTATCACTTCAAACACTGACTGCATTAGCCTGGAGAAAATGGGATTTATGTATTTTTGGATACACTGACCCTAATAGGCAAACATCATTAAACACAATTTCTAAGATTATGAAGCAAGATAATTAGTGCAAGCTAACATTTATTCTTTCATTCTTTGCACATGTAGCCTGGGGTAATTTGTGGGTTAGAGAACTATTCTCATGTATTTTGAGATCAGAATCACACCCCTAAGTAGTACCCAAAGCAGGGCTCATATAAAGCAGTAGGGAAGGCCCACGGCAGTGTTACGATTTAAAAAACCAAATGTCAAAAGGGGATGGGATTTTAAAAACTGCTGTTTCAATTTAGTCTGAATAGAGAGGAAAATTACCCCACTGCATGATCAACAGGAAATATTAGGGGAGACAAACTGTATACAATATACTCAGTCTCTTCATACACAATACATTTGCACATGTAGGGCTGCCTTCTTGAGTCTACTCAAGCAGGTGGAGACCCAGCAGATCAGTCCCCTCATATTTCCCACATGTATGGAAAATCCCTGGGTGGTGTACAGCTGCTAAAGTGACTCTGCACCCCCCTCCCCTTCATATGCCTATTCTAGGAGGCATTCCTAGAGAAAAGAGTGTGTCGCCAGGGCATCCTTATGGCTTCATGATCCCCAGCTGCTGGACTAGCCTCTTGAGGCTAACAGCTGAGTGGTTGGGGCTACTCTGACTTCTAATAAGGGGACCATAAAGGTGGCATAAAACCTATATGTCCAGTCCTGTCCCAAGCAGAGCTTGGCTAGACCAGAGAGTCAGGGCCATATGTATTTATATATTATATACACATGCACAAGGACACAAATTTGAGCCAATTCATTCACCTTGTGATGTTTCACAGCATTGTTTTATTCTTAAAAAAAAAATACAGTTTAAAGGAGAGCTGCTTTGATGCAGTCCCGTGTGCACAGCACATAAAACAGAACATTAAATATTGGTTTAAATTATTAAGATTAATTATAAATTTTAAAATCGACTAATACAAACAATTCAGAGCAACACTGGAAAATGTAATCCTAGAAAGTGCATTGCTGTAGTTAATGCAACTCCTTGTTCCCCTGGACATACTGCTGCGGAGAATCTGAATCTGCTGATTCCAGTTGAGTATTGAGATGCACAGCATAATAAACACCACTTCTAGGATACAAAGCTCCATGTTCACATTTTTTTCTTTTAACCTTTTGCAACAGAAAATAAAAGCCAACATAGTATATTGTCTGCTTCTGCAAAGCCTGTGAGGTGATGAAATTCACTTGAAAAACAAATTAAGAAAAGCACTATAAATAACAACCCTGGCCAACTTGTGACCATCAAGAGCCAACATGGATAAGAAAGGGAATAAAAAAAGTCTTAAGTCCAGCAATACAAACCTTGCCCATTTTCTTTTGAAATCAGTAAAACAAATCATCTTTTGCAATTCCTAAGACTTTTCCGGTGAAGTTCTTTTCCCACACCTGGAAAACCCAGATAGCAGAGTATGGTTGATTTTTATTTCAATAGGACAGTATCCTTTATTATTAATAATAATAACATTATTATTTAAATACCTTGTAAGACTCAGGTGGCTCCTTTAGGGGAAAGTACTGTGAGCCCAGGCATAATAGAAGGTTTGGCCCTTTAAAAGCAGGGAACCTGGAGAGTACACTTCCCAGGGAGGAACTGTTGAGTGTCATGCATCTATGGGAGTGTGTGTCAGGTGACAAGCCAAGATTATATAAGCAAGGCAGTGGAGGGGGCAGGAAGTTGATGGAGATAGGGTTGATCTCTCCAGAGTAGCAGGCCTGTGCAAACAAACTGAGGAGGGTTGGTGGAAAAGGCCTGGGGGAACAAGAATGACAGTCCATTTAGCCCCTCCTGGGCTCAACAATCCACTAGTCTGGTTGACACAGTTATAAAAAGGGGAACTTCGTGCAACCCTTCCTGGAAGATCAAGTCTGGCCACCCTAACTGTGAGTTTCAACTGACTTTAACACCCCCCTCCACGATCTTGTCCAAGTGACTTCCTTCTGTCAATAACCCTCCTTGGGGTCTTTCTGTGTGCTGTCTGTAGGTCTGTCCCAGGTCTTTTCCTGGATCTGTTCCACCAGCCATCCTCAGCTTGTTTTGTCAAGCCAGCTACTATGGAGAAGTCAAACCTAGGGAATACCTTCTCTCTGAGCCACAGGCTCCTACTCATATAGTCTTGGTCAGACATCTGACCTCCTCATTCACATAAGACCTAACAACCCCTTTTGGAGACTGCAGTTCCAAGAGTTCTCTGCCAAACCTTGATATATTAGGGCTCGTGACATCTGCTCTTAAAGGGACTGTCACTGTTCCATACCTTATTCAACATCAGATGAGAGTGGAAGAGTTCACAAGATTTCTCAGAATCAGAAGTGTTGATCAGCGACAGCTCTTTCTTCTTCACTTTGTACAGCATTTTTTATAAGTCTGGTATTTGGCACCATGTCTCCCCAACCTTCAGTTCCTTTGAGACGGGCTTCAGTGCAGTTGATGATCAGTAGATGTATACTGCTGACTGGTTGAGCCAATTCACCATGATGCAGATGCTGGCATAGTTGAAAACTTTTAAACCAAACTGCTTGCTTTCACTGTGAAAAGTGCTTTAAAAAAGTGATCTCGGCACATCTTAAGGATTCGAAAATAGTACTTGGGGTTGGGAGGGAATCTATTTTATTTGGCTTTAAATCAATAAGGAAATAGGGCAATTGGCACATCTTGGAGAAGTTGCTGATTCAGGATTCTGGCCTGAATGTAAAATATAGAACAGTAAAGGATAACTTTGCCTTTATGCTGGACTTCTGCTGATTCTGGTGACTTCATGTGCAAGTTGTCCAAAGTTCTGTTAACTGAGTAATAAAGATGAACCTCTTGAATAACAAACTGTGGGTTTCAGTGAGGCATTTTTGGGGTCTGCTATAACCTTGTTGAGGTAAGTCTTTTCATGCCCCTCCTCTGAGCCAGATTGGAGGACAATACAGGCTCCAGTCTTGGTGCCTGAGGTGTTCTGTTTAAAGCAAAGTATGTGGCTGCCATTGCACCCTGTAAAATAAGAGAAATTCTTGGCTTAAAATAAGTTCTTTCATTACTCCCCTCCCTTTCCTAGTTCCTACCACCAAGTGAAAGGAGACTCTCCAGTAGCTGTTAGTAGTATAGGCCTTGGCAGACTGGTTCCAATTCCACCCCACAAGGAGTACTGGTACACGTGTACACACACACACACACACGTACACACACACACGTACACACACACACACACTTGAGCTAGTTCATTACAACGCAGAAGGAAGTTATAACAACTAGTAGATGATGATGTGTGTAAAAGCTTTACATTTAATGTAATACTATATTTATCTTGGGCTCATTTGAAAATAACCCCCTAATTTCCTGTATCTCCAAGTTGCTAATGCAAATCCTATCTTTTCACTGTTACTCAGGAAGTTACAGTTCTCAGGAAAAAGATGCTGTGTACCTTCACCAGGTGAACATCCTGTCTGCTGAGTTGATTTTGAGATAGATATTCCCTGTTCACTATCCATGGGTGTCTTAGCACTTGGACTGCTGTTAGGCGCTGATGGGGATCTACATGAAGCATCTTGGACACAATATCCTGCGGTTGAAGGAGAAGGAAAAGGGGGTGGGGGGAGAAATGTAAAAACCGTCAATTGAGGTTTTCAGAGTCTGATTGGAAATATTTTTACTTAGATTTTCCCCTTACTCATGGTAGCTTCATCAGCAGTATTTAAATAGACAGTGCAGTGCATCCAAGCCTTTATAGTCCCTTGTAACTTTCAGAAGTAAAACCAAATTTCATACTGACATTTAAGCACCTAAGAGCCCATCTGAACACATTAATATGAAACTTGGACATCCTATTAAAACATCATTTGACAATTGGCCTGCACAGATGAGATGAACTAGTTATTTCTCTAAAAACAAAACTAACCAAAATCAACAAACAAAGAAATTAGGGGAAAATATAGTTTCCTACAGGAAAACTGGGATATTAAAGGCTCCTAAGTCATTTTTGAAAGGGGAAGTTAGATTCCTTGGTCACTGAGGCACTTCTGAAAATGTTACCATAAGTCACCAGCTTGAGAATGTTCACGAACTACACCCAGCCACCTTTATTATACTAAGTTATATGATTCCCACATTGCTGACAAGCATGAAAAACATTTTTTTAATTAAAAAGCCTCTAGTTTAATTATTAATTTGAGTTCAGTTTAACCTGTTTGGTCCCAACTAATTGTTACAATAAGGTTTGTATGCAGTGGTGTTGTAGCTGTGTTGGTCCCAGGATACTAGAGAGACAAGGCAAGCGAGTTAATATCTTTGATTGAACCAACTTCTGTTGGTGAGAGAGACAAGCTTTCGAGCTTACACAGAGCTCTTCTTCAGACCTGAGTTAAGTGGATCAAGAACTGTCTGACAACTCAAAGTTGTCAATGGGGAGCCATTGAAACGGGAGTATTTCTAGTGGGGTTCTGCAGATATTGGTTCAAGGTCTGGAACTATTCAACATTTCCTTCAATGATCTAGCATTAAATATAAAATCACTACTGATCAAATTAACAGATGACACACACATTGGTGAATGATGGAGAGTGCAGTGTGAAAGGACATGCTCACCCTGGTGTGCAGGAGGCTAACTAGTTCCTCTGGGCCCGTTCCATGCCTACAAGGCTTGCTGTGCCTGGAGGGGGAGGAGCTTAAAGGGGGGGAAACAGGAATAAGTTGCTCTGCCCAGGGATGGCTGGTGACAAGAAATCCAGCCAAGGAGGAGATAACTACAAGACATACTGATCTCATAGCTGTCCTGACTGATGGTAAACAATATGCACCAGGAAGAGGGGTAGAAGGTAAACCCCTTGAGGGGGCAATAGACTCTGTGAGACTGAGTCCTTAGAGCTGATTCTCAAGGACTGCCTGAGAGACTGGTCCTTGTTCCAGCCAGATCTCTTTCTCCTTCCCACCCCCACTGCAAAAGAAGTGGAGGAACAAGATCCAAACACAGGCCTGTGGGTGGTGGCCTGGAGAGAGTTTCCTCCAAAGACTGCCAACTGTGGGGGAGGGAAAAGAGGGGGTAAACAAAAGAGAGAGGAACATTGCGGGGGGAGGGAAGGTCCCTGGCCTGTCCCCCGACCCACTAGGTGGATCAGCAGAGACTGTGGGGACTGTTCTCCTTCCATTTCCCTATGCTGGCCAGGGATGAGGTTAGCAGAGTGAACGGCAGGTTTGAGGCACTAGCAAAAGTGGCCAAACTGAGGGCTGCTGTGAACCTCTGAGGCGAGCAAATCCACCAATAAGCACAGGACCCACCAAGGCAGAGGAGGAACTTTGTCACAACTGGTGTCCGGGGTGGGATTTGGCGTGCACAGTGCAGAGGAAGAAGGAGGGTGTGTTGTTTTTTTTGTTTGTTTTTGTTTCGTTTTTTAAAAAGGCGAGGGTTTATTTTTTCACCACAGTGGATGACGTAATGCGGGCACTGATACAAGCCATGGCTACTCGTGTCCAGCAGCCACCCAACAGGAGGCAGTGAGGCTGCAGCAGGAGACTAATCGCTTGTTAATAGACCAGGCTGCTCAAGATGGGGCTATGTTGTGGGAACTGGTAAACCAGGTAAAGGCCCTTACAGAGCTGAATCTTGGCTAGGATGGGACACACATCATACGGGCCAGCAATTGGCTACAGAAAATGACATGGGAGGATGACATAGAGGCGTACCTCCTGGCATTTGAGAGGACAGCCCTGTGGGAGGCTTGGCCCTGAGATCAGTGGTCTGGCATCCTCTCCCCATTCCTGTGTGGGGAGGCCCAGAAGGCCGACTATGATCTGCCTGAAGAAGATGCAGCAGACTACCCTTAGCTAAAAGCAGAGATCCTGGCCAGATCTGCGATCAAGACCGCAGTGCGGGCCCAGCAATATCATGAGTGGAGGTACCAGGAAAACAAAACCCCGCGGTCCCAATTATATGACTCATCCATCTCGCAAAAAAGTGGTTTCAAACTGAGTCCTAGAGTCCGGAAGAGATGCTAGAGGTTCTGGTGATCGACCAATATATGAGGGGACTCCCACCAGACTTTTGTGCCTGGGTAAGCCAGAATGAACCCTCCACCTACGACGAGGTTGTCGCACTGGTAGAGGGCGAAGGATGGCAAGGGAACTGCCCCGAACACTTAAGGAAGAGGCACCCCGGGTTAAACTAGCAGCACCAAGCCGCACAGCTCGGGTGACTGGGCCCCTAGGAGGGCCCAGGTGGAAAAAGAGAGGGGCTGAAGGCCCATCGGCGACCACAAAGAGTCGGAGCACTGAGGGGAAGAGGATAGTGTCATTAGACTGCCCAAACAGAGAGACCAGGGAATGCCTAGGGCCCCATACGGATGTTACACCTGCAGGGAGTGGAGACACACAGCTTCACAGTGTCCCAATGCCGAGAAGCCTATGCAATGTAACCTGGGGAACTGGGCAGACCCATGCTCCCTAATCCATCTGGTGGGGGTTGCACTAACCCCGCATATGTACACCAGACTAGTAAAACTAAATGGGGCAGAAACCATGGCACTGGTTGATTCAGAGAGTGCTATCATGCTTATTTCAGGGAAGCTTGTGAAGTGTAGTCAGCTGCTGCAAGCAAAGCGCACAGGGGTGACACAAATCCATGGGACAGTTAGTTATTTCCCCACCATCCTGGTAAAAATTGAAATCCAGGGCAATACTACGGAGGTAGCAGCAGGTGTAGTCCCTAAACTGCCATACCTGGTGCTCATAGGGAGGGACTTTCCAGGGTTTGGAGACTTACTGCCAGTAGGGGGGATTGGAGAAAGGGGGAAACCCTGAAGTTAGTGAGACATCCACAGTAGACTGTCAACCCTGAATCTTCTCTGAAATATCCCCAGATTTGTTCTCCACTCCCAGGTAAGGTAGAAAGATGAAAAAGGAAAGAAGGGCAGCTAAGGCCTTGGGAACCCGAATACTGACCCAAAGCCAGAGGGTTGCTTTTGCAGGTAGGCAGACCTGAGCAGCTGAAAAGGAGGCCGCCCACGAGGAAGAAGCACCCGAGTCTGACCCGCACCCTAATGCCTCTGATCCAGTAGAGGTGACAGAGACTGGTCCCCTAGATCTCGGGCAGATTAGCCCCGGGAGAGAAAATTTTGGATGGGACCAGGCTGAAGACCCAAGGTACTACAACATTAGGAAGGAGGTGACTGAAATAGATACGGTCCCCGTGGAATGGAAAACCCAGGGACCAGGATGCTACTTCATAATGAAGAAGGATCTCTTGTACCGGGTTGCAACAGTACAGGGGCAGAAGGTACAGCAGATCCTAGTACCTCAAAAACACCAGAACGCTGTATTAAGATGTGCCCATAGGCATCTTTTTGGGGGGCATTTGGGGGTAGAGAATGGCATGGGTCCTACGATGGTTCTTCTGGCCTGGACTACATGAAGAAGTGCAAAGGTATGGTGCGTCCTGCCCAGAGTGTCAGCTGCAAAGTCCCCATCCTCACATGAAGGCACCTTTAGTACCCCTTCCCATCACAGAGGTCCCTTTCGAGCGAATAGCCATGGACCTAGTGGGATCCCTGGAGAAGACGGCTCAGGGCTACGAATATATACTTCTTGTTTTGGACTATGCTACTCACTACCCAGAAGCTGTCCCCCTGCGAAACACGGCCTCTAAGATGATAGCCAAAGAGCTGGTGGGGATCTTTGCCCAAGTGGGGCTACCAAAGGAGATATTAACAGACCAAGGAACCCCGTTTATGTCGAAGCTAATGAAGGACCTCTATACCCTGCTCCATATACATACCCTGAGAACTTCAGTCTATCATCCGCAGACCGATGGGCTGGTAGAAAGGTTTAACCGAACCCTCAAGGCTATGATAAGGAAGGTGGTAAGTTGGGATGGGAAGGATTGGAACACCCTAATATCTTACCTTATGTTCGCCATCCGGGAGGTACCTCAGGCCTCAACTGAATTTTCCCCCTTTGAGTTATTATATGGGTGCCACCCCGTGGCATACTAGATATCGCCAAAGAGATCTGGGAAGAGGAACCCAATGAGGGGAGAAACATAACTGAACATGTATTGCAGATGCGAGACTGGATAGCCCGGGTCACCCCATTGTATGGGAACATTTGGAAAAGGTGCAGGAAACCCAGCAAACCCATTACAATCACCAGGCAGAAGTCTGACAGTTCCAACCAGGGCATCGCATGATGGTGTTGGTACCCATGGCAGAAAGCAAGCTTTTGGCCCAATGACAGAGGCCCTATGAGGTGGTTGAACCGTGGGGGAAGTAACCTACAAGGTGCGGCAGCCGGAAACAAGAACAGATTTATCACATTAACTTCTTGAAACCTTGGCAACAGTGAGAGGCATGTGTAGTGGCCCAAGAGGCCCTGATCCAGGGAAATAACCTACATGAACAGATCAGGATATCCCCTGATCTGATACCGAACCAGAAGAAGGAGGTAACTGAGATGATCAACTGGTACCAGGACGTGTTTTCAACCAAACCAGGCCAGACCACCAAAGCATATCACCACATTATCACAGATCCTGGGGCAAAGGTAACTTTAAGCCCCTACCGGGTCCCAGCAGCAAAAAGGGAGGAGATCAAGGGAGAGGTAAAAAGGATGTTGGAACTGGGAGTCATCGAAGAGTCCCACAGTCAATGGTCGAGCCTGATTGTGTTGGTGCCCAAACCTGATGGCACCACTAGGTTTTGATGCATACCCCATACCCTGCATTGATGAGTTAGTTGACCACTTGGGCAATGCCTGATTTTTGACCACCCTTGATTTAACAAAGGGATACTGGCAGATTCCCCTTGCCAAAGATGCGGAAGAAAAGACGGCATTCTCTACACCAGAGGGTCTGTTTCAATATACTGTTCTTCCTTTTGGACTGCATGGGGCACCTGCCACCTTCCAGTGTCTTATGGACAAGCTCCTGCGGCCCCTTACAGTTATGCAGTTGCATACCTGGATGATGTGATTATTCACACCCCCGACTGGGAGACCCACTTGGAAAAGGTGGAAGCGGTACTGGACACGCTAAGATGGGCCGGCCTCACAGCCAACCCAGCCAAGTGTTCTACAGGGCTAGCCAAGGCTAAATACCTTGGCTGCATTGTAGGAAGGGGCATGGTCAAGCCCCAACTAAACAAACTGGAGGCTATCCAAAATTGTCCCTGGCCGAATCGGAAAAAGCAAGTCCGGGCATTCCTGGGTGTGGTGGGGTACTACCGGTGATTTATTCCCCATTTTGCCACCAGAGCAAGTCCCCTGACCGACCTGATAAAAGCCCGGGGTCCAGACATGGTGAAGTGGACAGATGCCGCAGAGAAAGCATTCATGGATCTACGGACAGCCCTCTGCAGTAACCCTGTGCTTATAGCCCCAGACTTCAACAAAGAATTCATTTTACAGACAGATGCATCTGAAGTAGGATTGGGAGATGTCCTATCGCAGATGGTTGGAGACGAAGAACACTGGATCCTCTACCTCAGCAGGAAACTCTTCCCAAGAGAGCAGAAGTATGCTGTGGTTGAGAGAGAGTGCCTTGATGTGAAATGGGCCATGGAAACACTATGTTATTACCTGCTGGTTTACCCTTGTGACCAACCATGCACCCCTCCAGTGGGTGCAGCGAAATAAAGAGAAGAACGCAAGGGTGACCAGATGGTTCCTGTCCCTACAACCTTTTCAATTAATCATACAATACCGGGCTGGAAGCCACCATAGCAATGCAGATGGCTTGTCTCGGGTACACTGCCTGATGTCTGAAGTTGCCCAACCCTGTAGTGTTGAGCAGAGGGGGGCGGTATATGTGTCAAGGTCAGGCCAGATGGCTACAGGAGAGTGACAGAAGGCAGATATATTAGCTCCAGATTAAGCAGGTCCTTTTTCCCTGGGTAAGGTAACAGGGGTGGTTCCAGAACAATCAGGAACTTGCTGGAACCAATTAAGGCAGGCAGACTAATTAGGACACCTGGAGCCAATTAAGAAGCTGCTAGAAGCAATTAAGACAGGCAGGCTAATCAGGCCATCTGGTTGAAAAAGGACCTCACTTCAATCAGTGAGGGGTGTGCAAGGAGCTAAGAGCGAGAGGGTGTGCTGCTAGAGGACCGAGGAGTACAAACGCTATCTGGCATCAGGAAGAAGGTCCTGTGGTGAGGATAAAGAAGGTGTTGGGAGGAGGCTGTGGGGAAGTAGCCATGGAGTTGTAGCTGTCATGCAGCTGTTACAAGAAACACTGTAGACAGCTGCAATCCACAGGGCCCTGGGCTGGAACCTGGAGTAGGGGGTGGGCCTGGGTTTCCCCCAATCCCTTATTGGATACAAGAGGAGTGGTCCTGGACTGTGGGTTCCACCAGAGGGGAAGGTCCCTGGCCTGTCCCCCAACCCACTAGGTGAATCAGCAGAGACTGCAGGGATTGTTCTCCTTCCGTTTCCCTAAGCTGGCCAGCGATGAGGTTAGCTGAGTGAACGGCAGGTTTCAGCCACTAGCAAAAGTGGCCAAACTGAGGGCTGCTGTGAACCTCTGAAGCGAACAAATCCACCAATAAGTGCAGGACCCACCAAGGCAGAGGAGGAACTTTGTCACAGTAAGTACCTCCATGGAGAGAAAATACTAGGTACTAAAAGGCTCTTTAATTTAGTGGAGAAAGGCATAAGGACCACCAATGACTAGAAACATAAACCAGAAAAATTCAAATTGGAAATAAGGCACACGTTTTTAACAATTTAAGGGTGATTAACCATTGGAACAAACTACCAAGGGAAGTGGTGGATTCTCCATCTCTTAACATGTTCAAATCAAGGCTAGAAGGATAGGCTTCAGTCAAGCACAAGTTATTTGGTTCAATAGAGAGGTAACTAGGTGAAATTCTATGGCCAGTAATATACAGGAGGTCAAATTAGATGATTTAATGGTCCCTTCTGGCCTTAAACTCTAAAGAATACAAGAGAAATGAAGATGGTCCTGTGTTTAGAATTTAGGACAGGTTTGTCCTAATCCCAGCTCTTCCACAGACTTCTTTTGTGACTTTGGGTAAGTCACTTTGGTCAAAATGTATAGAAGTGACCAATACTTGGAGGTATGGGGGCCCATTTGAGACACACCTTGGGCCTGATTCTTAAAAGGGCTGGGGGCTGAGTGCCCACTACTTCAGATGAAGTCAAGTGGAGCTGTGGGTACTCAGCACCTCTGAAAACCAGGCCCAAGGTATCACAAATTTGGGTACCCAAAATGAGTGGCCATTTCTGAAAATTTTGGCATAATCAATTTGTGCTGCACTTTTCTTTTTTTGTAAAACTGGTACAAGGATATTTACCTTCCTCACAAGACTGTGAGAGAGAAATTAATATCTGTAAAGTCAACTGAGATACTTGAATGAAAAGTATTAGTAATAATACAAAACCATAACAACAAACATACCTAAGTGCATGTTAAAATATTTATTTATGGGTTGCCTTTTAAAGGGTTTACCTCCGGGGGGTCACACAGTGATCCACAGTTAACCCGGACATTTGCAGTTTTGGGCTGCCCTCTATATTTTGAAAAGTTCAACCAAATTGAAAAGGATTTTTTGTTGGACTTAGATATTAAATTTCACTTATTTGCGTTATGATGCTGCATTATGTCTTACATTCCTGAAATAGGCGACACAAATTCATAAGTCACCCAGAACCATTTTGACATAGTTCTCATTAAAATAGAATTGATGGAACTAATACAGCTGCTGCTTTCACCTCCTCTTGCTTAAAAGAACCTTAGTCTTGCAGAATGACCCCTTTTTGGAAAGCAGGATAAAAACATGACTCATCTGCTGACCTTGGCAGCATCGGACACTGAATCCCAGTTTCCTCCTGCAAGTGCATACTTCCCGCTGCCAATCCTGGCCAGTATCTCTTCTGGGGTGTCATCTGGTCCATTTGCAAAAGGGGTGAATCTGTGAAACAAACATCACGTTTACTGTAAAAAGATGTATCTTTATGTACTGCAGATTTTTAGGTGTACAATTTTAGGGCCTGATTCTGCAGCCCTAGCTCCCACTAAAATCATTAGGCATTTAATCTAAGTAAAGACTGCAGAAACAAGCCCTTAATTTTTATTCAGCTATGGTGAGAGTTTCTCAAGGACAAATGCTGTACCATCCCCTTGAAATTGTCCTGCAAAGAAAAAAGAAATGCACTTTTGTTTCCCTCTGGTTTCTTTCTGATTTTTTTTTTAAAGCATATGTTATTTTTCTCCCCACCCCCCTTTTTTTTTAACCTTAAAAATTCAGGTCTAGTCTACCTTAGAGCCAGTGTGATTGGCAAAGTAGTGGAATTATGACATAAGAGGCAGGATGTAAAAGCTCTGGTATGTCTGAGACGAAGAAAGCAGGAAAACAAGCACCTTTTTTAAAAAAAACATTCAAAAGCCCACCTTTCAGGTCTTCTTTAGTTGTCATAATAAAGATTGTGGAAACAAATCACCTGTGATAGGGTTATGGAAAAGCCTGTCTCCCCACCCCTCAGCTATCTCCTCTTTGGAGTAGAAGAGGTGCCCCAGATCTCAACAGGCTTCTCACCTTTTGAACTTTTATATGGCTAACAGCCTTGAGGAATCCTGGACCTCCTTAAAAGATGCCAGGGAAAAGCAGTAGTCATGGTCTCAAACCATGTTACAGCAGGTCCTACAAATGCACAAATCTTGAACAGGTGGGACAATTTATGAAGGAGAATCTCCTGCGTGCCCAACAAACTCAGGCTCAAAACTATAACAAAGGCTCCTGGGAGAGGGTTTTTCAGGTGGGGGGACTGCATGCTATTGCTCCTCCCCAGCTCCGAGGGCAAGCTCTTGGCCCAATGGCAGGGCCATAGGAGGTTTGTCTGATGGGAATTCAGATTTTCTTTTAAGGATTACATTTTTAAAAATCCAGTTAATTAATCTAACTGGTAAGATAAACTGATCTCAGATAATGTGTCAGTCTTTAAAGTCCTTATCTCCTCTTGCCATATACGCTGTAAATCTGTGGTATTAGCTAAACAGAGACTGCCTTTTTCAGAGACCACAGTGAAGTAAGGAATTGTAAGACATTGCTTTAGTTAAGAGCAGAAACTGACTTGATTTGCAGCGCAGGCCAGACAGGCTCTGCACATTATTCCTGAAGCGTCTAACATACCTAACACAGTTTCTGAACAATTCTGATCACCACTAAATAGCTAGTATTGGAAGTGCTGGCATCTTTTTTGTAATGGATGAGGCAAAATGTGAGTGACAGAGATGGACTCAGAGTATGTGTTTTCCATACAATCTGAGGAGGGAATTAAAGTTCTTCTCCACTGCTGAACTAGCAAGTATCTGGTCTATGTGTTTTAAAGGACATTGCAAAGATTCAACCAATGATTAGATATGACAAATGTGCATGTACTCTCTGCTGTGGCCAGCCAGCCAGCCATTCCTCTACTAGAGCTGTACGAAACTTGACATTTTTAGTTTGCAAGGAGTTTGACAATTTTTGTTTCTGGTTTGTGTTCTATGACTTTCACACTGACTTTCAGATTCAAACCAACTCTTCATTCTCAGCCCTTTCTACTCCTTTCAATCTACTTTCTTCCTCTGAGCCATCTTATGTCTGTCTTTAACTTTAGCCACCACATCTATACCTCCTTTCCCTTTCTAGGTCCCAGCTCCCCAAGCACCCACTCCTTTTGCTAGTTTGTCCCTTTTTACAATCTTATTGCTGGTAGGAGAGCCTTTTCCTTTGTAACTCTTGCCATCAGAAGCAAAATTCCTATTCTGTCTGCATCTTGGAGCCTCCGTCTATCTTTCAAATTGCACCTGAAAACACAACTTTTCTCCTTTTCATAGGTGCTCAGATACCACAGTGATGAGCACAGTACAGGAACCTGAATAGAACACACCTTAAAATTTAAATTAATGAAACTCCTCATATGAATAAGGAACAGGATCTGGCTCTTTAATAGACTATTCCTATATTATACACTTAAGCACTTTTGGAAATTTTATCCTAAGTGATGTATGCATTTAGTAGCTTAAGTCTCATTGACAGTCTATGGCACGTAGGCTAAGTGTCTAAATCAGTTCTAAAAGTGCCAGACTTTTCAGTTCTGAAAGTGCCAGGCTTTTTATTTTGTCTGCTGCAAATAGCTTAATCTCTCAGAATAAATTTAGTTGTATTTATTCATGACTTGTTTATGTCTTTAATCACTTTTGAACTACCTGCACCAGAAATCTCACACTTACCCTGCCAGCATGGTGTACAACAGGATCCCTAAACTCCAGACGTCGCAGGCTGCGTCATAACCTTGTCGTTTCAGGACCTACATAAGGAAATCAAAAGCGACAAGGTTAATTCATGCTCCTGATTTCTGAACTTTTGAATTGCAAGAAAATGTGGATGTTATGGCAGTGATTTGTTAACATTTTGCAGAGCTTGCTCTAGTCTACAGGTGGAATAGGGAGTTGCCGAGGGCAGCAAAACAGTCAGTAATTGTTTGCGTGGGCAACTATAGGATGGAAGGGGGGTACATTTACCATTTAGTTGAAGATAATAAGAATCTATTTAGCTGGTCCTAGACACACAACTCTAAAGAAGCCAAATAAGTCAAAGGGGCTGCCAAGGTGGGGGGGGGGGGGGAAGGGAGGGGAAGGTGGAGTTTAAAGGCAATGAATACAAGCAACTATTCTCTCCTTTGTGCATATACATTCTAATCAGTGAATGCATTTTTAAAGGTGTTAAACCCTTTCTGCTACAGTGTATAACATATTTGTTAAAGTGGCAAAGAGTCCTGTTTCAGAGTAACAGCCGTGTTAGTCTGTATTCGCAAAAAGAAAAGGAGTACTTGTGGCACCTTAGAGACTAACCAATTTATTTGAGCATGAGCTTTCGTGAGCTACAGCTCACTTCATTGGATGCATACCGTGGATACTGCAGCTGTCTGCTGCAGTATCCACGGTATGCATCCGATGAAGTGAGCTGTAGCTCACGAAAGCTCATGCGGACAGCTGCAGTATCCACGGTACGCATCCGATGAAGTGAGCTGTAGCTCACGAAAGCTTATGCTCAAATAAATTGGTTAGTCTCTAAGGTGCCACAAGTACTCCTTTTCTTTTAAAGAGTCCTGTGGCACCTTATAGACTAACAGATGTATTGGAGCATAAGCTTTTGTGGGTGAAGACCCACTTCGTCAGATGCATGCACCCACGAAAGCTTATGCTCCAGTACGTCTGATGAGTCTGCTCTACAGTCTTAGCTAACAGCCATATGGCTTTTGCCTCATGCTGTAGAGGCTCATGCACTAAGCTCCAGAGGTCCCAGGTTTGATCTCGTCCACCGATGACTGTGGTCTGTCGGGGTTACATTAACAAAGCCAAACTTGACCATTTTTCCTCATGTAGACAAGCTCTAAGGTGCTTTGAAGAGATCTGCCCAGCTGACTTAACACTGGTGTAGAACCAGAGTGGGAGCTATGTTCAGTCCTGTTGGCCGCATGGACAGCTAGCGCAGCACAAGGGGCCCGAGTCAGATCTGCAGTGGTGTAAATCAGGAGTTACGCCATTCAAGTCAGTGGATTTACAATGGTGTAAAATCTCTCAGGGTGGGGGAAAAATAGGGGATTCCTGATGTTCTGAGAAGGACCGTGGAGCATTCTTACCCTCAGGAGGGAAACAATAACTAACTTTTGAATTTGCTTCCCTACTGCTTTTAAAAGTGAGTCAGTATTCTGCTTACATTTTGAGATTGCAGTTGTTACAGAAGATCAGTTTTTCCCATATGCTGGGATCACTAGATACAGTGACCTCCCTGCAAAACACTACAAAAGGAAGGAACATTCTGAAACATTTTTTTTCTGTCCTGAAGCCCTAGCACTGATTAGTGATCTCACTTCATTGAACGGTTGTGGGGGATTCTCCAACACTGATCATTTTAAAATCAAGATTGAAGGTTTTTCTAAAAGATCTGCTCTAGAAATTTTTTTTTTTTGGCAATGGGTGGGGTTATGGTCTGGGTTTGATAAGAAGTAAGTTTGGATGATCATAATAGTCCCTTCTGTCCTTGGAATCGATGACAAAAGTGGTTTCAGAAAATCCTGCCTAGGTAAACTTCAGTGAATACCAGTGACACGGCAAAACAATCTCTCCATCTGACAGATGTGCTGAGTGTGCATCTGCTACCTTGGAAAAAGCTACCTTACACAAGACAGTCATGACTTGGGGGCAAACAGAGTAGACAAAAAATTCTAAAAAGCTTAAAAGTACAGTATATCTGTGTTCAGTATTGACTGTGCTGGCTGGCTACTGCATCATGACAATTTTAACAGCTAGTAAAATCAGAACAGGAGTTGGGGTGTGTTTTAGGTTCCAAAATAACTTTAATAGTCCATGTTACTGATTTTTACAGCTGCATGAAATAAAATGGAGAGGTTCCAAAGTACCTCCAATAACGTATCCACGTTGGAGGCCAAAGACCTGGTGTTTCAGCAGAAAATCTGCACACTTTTTGGTGCAAAATCTACCCTTGTGCAAGCTTATGCTGTAGGGAATCTGGAAAAAGTAGGTGTGCAATTACTCAGAAAAGACTGTTTGCCAAAAATTCCCTATTGTCACTGCCACTGGTGGTAACAATGGTGGGAGGGCTTGTCAGAGCTACCAGGCACCACTGATGGTTTAAACATCATCTCCAGGTCTACAATAATGCAGTGGTTTAAGTACCAGCAGCCACCAGCACCTTGTCGATGCTCCAGCTCCCACTGGTGAAACTCAACAGATGGGAGCAGTGTGGGACATTTTTGGCAAAAAGGTCAAGCACAGACCATGCCTATGGTTGTACAGTGACTAGCACAGTGTGGCTTCTGGGCACAACTAACATAAATAACGATAAGCATCTGCACTAAAATCAGATACCAGTTCTTTTTCACAACTTCCATAAAAGTATTTTTGTTAAAAGGGCTTTACAAGAGAAGATGTGTTATCCTGTCCCCATGGAAGTCAGAGAACCTGTCATGTATTTAAGAGCCAAGATTTCCTAAGGGACAGAATGTGTTTTCAATGTACATATATATGGTTCTTAGGTCAACATACTGTAGGTCATTTGTAGGGATGGGCAAACTTCAGATGGCTCCACTGATTTCTAAAAACCACCCAGATGTGTATCCAAAATTATCTAACTTTTAGATTTTGCATTACTGGGCTGAAATATTGTGAAAATAGGCTCTCTCTGGTACTTTAGCATTTCGGTTTCTGGTTGTAGTGGGAACTAGGAAGCATACAACAATGGAAAAATAAGAATAAAAAAAATGCTTACATTTTTGCATGCCCAAAAAGATTCTGGCCAGAGTTTGGTTGAATTTTGAAGAACGAAGGCTCCTTATTTTACCCAAAATGATCCCCTTGTACTATGTCATGGTGCTTGTGGTTTGTTTTTTTCCTGACTGAACCATGCTATTTATTCTTTACAGAGAGCACTGCTCCCACTAGGTGGCATGCTGGTTCTTCCTCTTAGGCATCTTTTACCATCTATGATATTTTATCCTGCAATAGCCCCATTAGCATCTATTACCAAAAATTAAATGCTGTACAAAATAAAGATTTATATATGCAGACCTGCCATTACACCTCTGCTATCCTCTTGTATCATATGCTCAATCTCCTTCCTAACTTCCTATATAACTTCACATGCATATGGGAGGAAATGGTTTCAGTGGGGGTTGAACTGAGACAGTAAAAGACAAATCTGAGCTGACGGGCAGCATTATGTCACAGGAGCAGCACTTAAGGCTTTCATGCAAACTGTCAGTTATGGCAATGTTTCAATTGATCTCTAATGTTTCCTGCATTAGTAGGACTTGCCTGGCTCATTGAGAATGGTTAGGAGTATGATTTCTGATCTGAATTCAGCTCACTAAAGTCTAATCTGACAGTGTGTTGCTCTGGCAGTGTTTCTGATTAAGGACAGTGTACAAAAGATATTCCATAATGAAAAGAGAAAACAGATACTGTAGGAATGTTACATCTTCCAGAAAATGACAATATTTAGTATCTCGTAGGTGGTCAATTTTCATCTTAAAAATTAAACTGTCGTGGTACCAGAGTACATTTTTTCATTTCATTCTGATATATTTTAAAGAGCTCTTTCCACTTTCCAGAATGGATAACCAGACCAGCAGCAACAAAATAACTGACCAGAATGTAACTTGACAATGGAAGAGTTAATAAAATATCTGCATTTTTATATATTGATCATGGCGGTCGCATGTGTCATGGAACATGACTTTGTGTCTAACACAATGAGCCACATCATCTGATGATGAGATGGCGTCAATTAAACAAAAGTCACTTTTTGAGAATTCGGGGTATATGACCCAAATTTTAAAAAAACTTCCTAAAAGTATTGTCTGCAGGAAGATGAGCCAATTACTTACTTCATAGTTATAGACAGATACCAAGTTGCTACTTTTTTGGGCAGGAGGGTAAGGAACTTAGGGGGCAAAGGAGGTTGAGGATTGCATACTGTCTGAGGGAAAAATGGTATTTGATAGTGGAATGATACATAATTTTGTGATATGTAATAATTTTGTATTCTGTTATTGGGTAGTAACCAGCAGAGGTAGACAAACAATTAGAGTTGTATATTCAGGGACTTGAATAAGCTAGAGAAACCTGATTGGAACAAACAACTTACAATCATCGAGGAGATAAGCTTGTTAATGCTTCATAGAAGGCCAGATATGAGTTTCAAGTGCTGAACCATAGTGGGCAGCCTAAATAGTCCAAACAGGTAAGGAACCAAAGCTATGAGCACGGTTACCACAAGATTAGGGGCAATAAAAAGGAAGAGCACTTGCTTGGGTTAGTGCTAACCTGGATCCAGTTTCTGTTACCTTGTTCAAGTCACTTGGCCTCTCTCTGCCTCAGTTCCCCATCTGTAAGTGCTGAGGATAATAGCACTTCTCACTCTCAAAGGGGTGTTGTAAGGACACCAGACATTAAAAACTGGGAGGTGCTCAGATACTACAGTGATAGGGGCCATACAAGTATCACAGATAGAAAGAAGAGAAAACACAGAGGGCCAGATTCGGATACCCTTCCTCACACTAAACAGCATGTTACTCTATGAGTAGTTCCATTGACTTCAGTGGGACCGCTCATGGGGTGAGATACTATCCATCATGAATAATGGTATCAGAAACTGTCCCAGATGGGAAATGAATCCAGAGATGTGATGCCAAGAAGGAATTCAGACATGCTGCCACACAAAGAGTAAGAGGAGGATGGGCTAAGCTTAGGAGAGGAGCGTTCACTAAACCTGTAGTGCCTTTTTCATCTTCACTATAACCACAGATTCCATCTGGCTTGATTACGATTTGAGGAGTTCGAGGTCAGAGATGTTTTGCAGGCTCTTTTGTTTAAGCTCCTGAAATTGTGGAACCAATGAAGCCATTAGCAAAACTTCCATTGACTTCAGTGGGGCCAGGATTTCATTCCAAAATTTTTTCTCTCTTGATTCTTAATTAATCTTGGTTTCAATATAATCATTCTGAGACTAATTTTGTTTGGATCAGGTACATTGAAGGGGAAACAACCTTCTGACCTCGTAGGTGAAGCAACTGGGGAAAGAGAGATACCTAGCCTGGAGTAATCAGCCAAAGTGACACCTAAGTAACAGTTGCCAACTTTCACGCGGTAAATAAGCACCCCGACTTTCACAATAAGTCAAAAATCAAGCTAATCCCATTTCAAAACAAAGCCAAAACAAGCCAATCCCTAAAAACCCTAACACTCTATGTGATTAGATCCCCTCCTGGCGTGCAGTCTGGGACTGTGGTAGGCCCACTGTGCACCCGCCCCCGCTTTGCTCCTGCTTGCCTGGAGCCGATCAAAAAAAAAAAAAAAAGAAGCAACAAGCTACAAGCCAAAAGCTAGCCATCAAGCAATGCATATGCCAATTAAGCCAAAAAAAAAAAAAAAAAAGAGCCCAATTTCTGCATTTTTTTCGTGGGTTTGGCATGTCTGCTAAGTAAGTCCCAACCAGACATGGATACAGTCAGTAGGGACATGGGGAAAGCTAACCAACCACAAGGAATTCTAGGACTAGGGACAGCTGGTAACAGGGCACATGAAACTTGTCTCTGTTCTAACTCCTGCTTTGTTCCTTTTTTAAAGGCAGTGTGAGAAAGGAAGGACAGTGATAGAGACATGCTTTTTGTTATAAAATTATGTATCCACAGTTTGTGAAACACACTACCTCAGGGGCTACGAAGTTGGCTGTGTAGCAAGGTGTCATGAGCAGTCCATTCTCTGCTCTCAGCTGTTTGGCAAATCCGAAGTCACAGATCCTGATGGAATCTGGGTTTCCTGACTCATCCATGTAGAGAATGTTACTGGGCTTCAGATCTCGATGCACAACCTTAATGAGAAACAAATAAAAAATAAATAACTTGGGCATGATTACACAGCTTGCAGGCTTGGTTACCTTCATTATATGTTTTTCCTGATGGGGGGGAGTGTGTGTGTGTGTGTGGGGTGGGGGTTGGGGTTCCTGCCTTGAAAGAGTGGGCCTTTGAAGAATGTCACTTTTTTTTGTTTTAAAAATGAGTGAATTGATGGCATGCATGCAGAATTGCACTTCTGTTAAAATCAGAAATAATAATACAAATTGCATCCTCTGCTGATATACAAGAGGGAGGCAGATGTTCCAGTGGAAAGGCATCTCTTTTGTGAGTTAGCAGAAGGGATTACTATACAAATAAAATACATCCCTCTAAAAGTACAGTAAGCTCTTTGAATCTGAATGTTTTAATCCTTCAATTAAAAAAGAGAGAAGACCGCCAAAGGCGGAAAGTGTGGACTCATTTGAGTGTGAGGCTCTTTCTCTGGCTGCTCTTAACATGAGTGGCTCTCAACTGAAGGGAGACATTTTCATTTTCCTTCATTTCCCTTCCTAAAAATCCTTTGTGCAGTCTGTATGTCACTAGAAGTGGCTGAATTTCAGTGGTGGGCAAATAAATGATATAAACTATATCAGCCATGCAAAACTGTCATGAAAATGTATTAGCCTTGGTACAAAATGAACTCATCCTGGTCACGATGATAATGGAAAAGGTACTTTACAGGCCCATCCAAAATGTTGCATGCCCCAGACAAATGGGAAAGGAAAGTACTTCAAATTGCGATATGTAGGGAGCTCAAATTTCAAAAGTTGTGCTATTAATAGGCTGTCAAAACCCTGCCCTATCAGATGTTCAAATCAGCATATAAGCTTAAAAAATGGGAATTTGTTTATGCACCTATATGCTGATGTGAATGTCCGAGGGCTAGGATTTTGATATTTTATTGAAGAGTTCATATTTGCTCACATGGTGCTTGGATACTACAATGATGATTGTGATATGAATAAATAACGCCCACATAGATTTGAAAATGAGAATCTTTGGCATTGCATAAATATAAGGTATTTGGCCTGGAGAATGGCACGAGTGGCTTTGATCCCATTTCAAACTGGACACTCATTTTTAAATGTAATTATTAAATATTAAAACAATTAACCCTTTCCAAATTTCTTTGCACCTTTGAATGTTCATTTTGGGCAACCCCCCGTATTTAATATTTGTTTCCTGAGAAGCAACATCAAAGCTACTTTTCTAAGAGTCAGTTTTTACTAAGGTTGACATGGAGAACAGAGGTAATCATACTTACTCCTTGGGAATGCAGATAGTCCACAGTCTTGGTAATGGTGCAAAGGACAGCACTAGCCTCTCGTTCTGAGAAACACTTCTGTCGAAGGATTCGATCTAAGAGCTCTCCTCCTCGCATTAGCTCCATCACCAGGTACACATACTTCCCATCATCATACACCTAACAGAGCAGAGGAAGCAATCATACGTCATGGATCAATTAGTCTAGCAAGTAGTGATCACTCTGCAATATCTTGCCATGTAATTGCAAGATGCCACAAGAAGAAAACAGAGCTAATACAGAAGTGAATTTTATACTCCTTGTATTTAACAACAACATAAAAGTGAACTTTTTACAAAAGGGGTTAATCGTTACAGTAACTCTTCACTTAACATCGTCCTGGTTAACGTTATTATGTCGCTGATCTATTAGAGAACATACTCATTTAAAGTTGCACAGTGTTCACTTATAACATTGTTTGGCCACAGCCCACTAGTATAGTACTTTGTCCACTACTTGCGGGATTCTCTGGAAGAGCAGCCCGTTGGCTCTAGCGGGTGGGAGCTTGGAACCAGGGCAGACCAGCGGCCCCCTATCTGCTCCCCTCCACCCGTGCCAGCACCTCCTGCCAACAGGCCCCACAGATGAGCGCCTCCCCATGCCTCCAGCCCGCAACAATCATCTGTTTTGCGGCGTTCAGGAGGCTCTGGGGGGGAGGTGGGAGGAGTGAGGATGTGGCGCGCAGCCTCCTCCCTCCCTCCCCCAGTGCCTCCTCCTCCCTTCCCGTACCTCCCACCTGCCATGATCAGCTGTTTTGCAGTGTGCAAGAAGTTTTAGCGGGGGAGGAGTGAGGACTTGGGGGGGAGGGGGTGGAGCAGGGTGGGAAGAAGCAGGGCGGGGGTGGAGCAGGGGCAGGGCCTGGGCTTTGCGGGGAAAGGGTGGAGTAGGGGCGGGCCTGAGGCACAGCTGGGGGTTGAGCACCTCCCGGCACTTAGGAGGAGCAAGAGGAGCAGCCTGATGATCCACCCTCTTTCACCCTCTGATTCCACCACCTCAACCAAGCTTCACAATCATTACTGTGTACCGTATTAAATTGTTTTGTTTAAAACTTATACCTGTATTACATTGTTTGTTTAAAATGTATATAATGTCTTTTGTCTGGGAAAATTTTTTCCCTGGAACCTAATTCCCTCTATTTACACTCATTCTTATGGGGAAATTGGATTCGCTTAACACTGTTTCGCTTAAAGCTGCATTTTTCAAGAACATAACTACAATGTTAAGTGAGGAGTTACTGTACTTTCTTCTTATCTCTAAAGCAACTATTCACCCTACTTTAAACTGCACATCATAATTTGCTATCAAGTCTGCAAAATATTAACAAACCAAGCTGCAGAAGCAGCACCACCACGCAGCCTGAAAGCTCTTCTGGCGTTAGTCCAAACTTCCTCACAGTTATCTGCTCTCTTCCAGTTCTACAGGGTAGCACTTGCCATTTAAAATATCAATATTTCCCTTTTGCCTCATAAGTAGCCAAACAAACTGCATTATGCTTAGTCAGGACTTACTTTCCGTGACACCATATAGCATGTGCTTTGCTATTCTGGTGAATAAGTTGTTTGCATCAGCTTTTTGTCCAAACTGCAGTATAACAATTTTAATTTCATACCCCTTTGCTAGACTGGACATTTTTATGGACAACAAGAATATCCAGTGTTATAATAATCAATGCTAAACCTTTTCGGAGGAGATACAAAGCTTCGTGCTGCCAGTTTTAAGGCAATCTCTATTAGGGATTAGGATGAGACCTTAATGGGGACCACATATGCCTAGGGGTTTCTTGAACTTTCCTCTAAAACATCTGCTGATGGCCACTGTTGGAGACAGGATACTGGACCAGATGAAGATAAGTCTGATCCAGTATGGCAATTCCTATGTTCCTGCGTGTACAGACTATGGATAACGTCTCTGTGTTTCTGTCTATTGATACAAACACATGCACAACACACACCACTACGCTCTAAGTGCTGGCAATGGTAGACTATTGTCCAAATGAATTGACTAGGAATTATAATGTGAGTAAATACAGATATGTCTGTAGGCCTGGCTTGTTATACGTAACTTGCCTCATTTCTTAGTGGACATCATTGTGAAGGTGAATGGAAGGTTAAGTTGTAAATAGGGGCTTAACAAACAGTATGCTGGAGTCAAAATGTTTGTGCTGGCTAAGATAAGCAGGAGCACCTGGATGCTAGGGACAATGGACAAGATAAACCTGGAATGTAAAGATCAGTTTCTACATGGACAGAGCATACTGTACAGGGATTGGTTCCTGAAAAGTAACCAATCCTACCATGAAACATATGATGCAATGTTTGGGTAAGAATGCATGTTTTATGAAAAATGTGTGTAAGGTAAAGTTTTGCTGTGTAACTTTGGGTGTGTGGTGCACCCTACATGCACCCCCCTACGCTTCAGTCTGATTAACTAAGTGTAGCTTTGCTGTATGCCAAATAAAGGAACTGAATGACGAGACTTGAGTCGAACTGAATTCTTGGGGAAAGAGTGGAAGAGGTATCAGGAAAACCCAAACAATATCTACACACATTCTCCTAACATTCAGTTGGATACCCATCTGCAAAGTGCCAGCATTCTAGAAGCATTAACATTCTGTGCTTGGATAGAATTCTGCTGTATTGTATTCTGTTTAGGTTCTTATACCATGCTCATCACTGTAATCCCTGAGTGCCTAGAATCTCACACTAGATCATTCCCAATTCCTGTAACTCTTGGATAGATACGCACTAGGCTGGTGGTTCTCAAACTTTTGTACTGGTGACCCCTTTCACATTAGCGAGCTTCTGTGTATGACCCCTCCTTAGAAATTAAAAACACATTTTTATATATTTAACACCATTATAAATGCTTGAGGCAAAGCGGGGTTTGGGGTGGAGGCTGACAGCTCACAACCCTCCCTGTAATAACCTTGCGACCCCCTGAGGGGTCCCGACCCCCAGTTTGAGAACCCCTGCGATAGGCTGTGTCTTTGTCCCTTAACATTCCCCAATTCTTGGAATGGGAGAAGAAGTGGGGAGCCAGAAAATGTCATATTTTATTATTTGAAGTTTTGGAAGTCCACATGATCACTTTTCTACAGCTTTCCATCTTCCACTAGAATCAAGGGCTCTGAGCTTTGTAAATACAATACTCCAGGAGCTCCAACACAAATGAGCTCACAGAGGTGTGTTTTCTTTAAGGGAGTGAAAAAATCAGTAGTCTCCCACACAAGAGCACACCACAACCCTGAAGCAAGCTTCCTCTTTTTCCTTTATTGCCATTTGTGAGACAGCTAGCACTGTTAGGCCTCATCTGTACGAGGGGATTTAAGCAAGAACATTTTCCAGTAGGGCTGCCAGGAGTTGGATTCCTAGTGTTGACAAGACTCCAGCCACTTACAACATTTCTACACCATGTTGACTAAAGCTGCTCAGAGAAAGGGGATAAAAACACCAGAAATCATTTTGGCTCTATGGCTTTGGCAGGTGCTGCCTTTGGTGTAGCTGAGGTGAGGGGTTAGCACTGGTGGGAAGTCTTTGCTAAAGTTCTGTAGCATAGACAAGGCCTTAGTGATGTTGTCTTTCATATTAAATGTTAAAATAAGGTCTCTTCTTCTGGTCTTTTCTGGTTGCTCACATGTAAGTTAAAGACTTCCTGGTACTCAAGAAAAAACAGGGGAAGCCCTACTGGCCTAGTTAACAATCCTCCTCTCAATACAACAAGTACCTGAGGCTGTATGTCAACAGCTACTGACCAGGAAATAGCCGTTCCAGTTATCTACAGAACCCTCGTTATTAGTGTTCGACAATCTACTTCAAAAAGAAGATTGAAAGATTTTGGTTATGAAAAGTCTTTTAAAATCAAATTAATTTCTATTCTATCTAGCCTTATGGGTCATTTCAAGTAAGCTTTTAGCTAGAGTTGGCCAAAGAGTATTTGTTGAATGCATGATCTGATAATCTTGCCATTTTTGTGTCCAATAATTTTTCAATGAACATTTTTTCTGGAATTCAAATAGCTCTCATTTTAAAATTAAAATGTCTGAACATTAAAACAGGCGAGTTTCTCAGTTACAGAGCAGGTAAGCTTGATATTAAAAGGAGAATTGTTTAAAGCAGACGTGCTCATAGACTACTCACATCTTTCAGAGTAATGATGTTTGGATGCTGCCCATATCTCAAGAGAATCTCAATTTCTTCAGAGGGGTCTCGTTTGCTCTTATCAATTATCTGGAATAAAGGAAGCACAGACCATAATATATAGGCTGACAGCACCCATCACCAAGCACCAAGATGTCTAATTTAAATGTATTAACATTTAATAGTCTTCTGATAATTATTGTTCTAGGACAGGACAGCCAAAGTTCTGCGATACCAAGAACCACAATGGCAATCTGCCAGAAAACAGATGGTGCAATACCCAGCCTTCCTTTTTATGCCTGCAACTTTGTGACCACAATTGTGAGTACAAGGGGTGTAATTTGAACATTAGCTACTTGAATAGTGTCATAATTGTGACAGGGTCAGGCCAGATGGCTACAGGAGAGTAATTTTTTTTTTGAAGCAGAAAAGAATTTTATTTGTGTAACACTTACAAAGAATCACCAAAAAGAATAAAGCAAAACTATGCAACAAAACAAAAGCAAACGCAAGGTATAACACAGCAGCCTTCAGGAGGGAGAAGTGTTCAGGCTACCCTGGGCCCAGAGCCCGGGGGCTTCCTCAACACTCGTGGTCTTCCACCCTCCTGAGTTACCTGGTGGCCTAGAATGGGGGGGCTTCCTCGACACTCACGGTCTTCCACCCCCTCGAGTTACCTACTGCCACGCCCAGTGTCACCGATTATTCGTCTCCTGAGAGTGCCCGACAAGATGGACACAGCTGCGGGGTGGGCGGTTTGGGGGTGGGGGGACGTACACCCACGTGTGATAGGACCCCTCCTAGGTGACCGTGATGATGGTATCCACAGCGGCAACGGCTGGGGCTGGGGTCTCTCGCTCTTCCCCTCAATCAAAGGGTCAGACAGAGGGAACCGGACGGGGTCACCGAGCAAAGAACCTCGGACAGCGCCCACCGCTCCTCGAAGGCGTCAAGGGCGGTAGAAGCTGCACTTGCTGGCGGAACGAGAGGATGTGACGGAGGATGGGGTCCTTGCAGCCCAACAGGAGAGGGCTGATGACAGAAACGAGTTTCCCCAGGGTGGAGAGACCGGGTAACAGGGCGGCATTGGGTAGAAAGGGAGGGACGGAGGTGAGGACTAGGCGAACGCCCAGGTCCTCTAGCGGCTCCAGGGGGACAAACACCCCCCCACCGCCAGGCCCTTCTCCACTGCCTCCTGGGCGGCAGCCTCCGATGCTAAGAAAAAGACGACCTTCCCGTACATTTTGGAGGCCGCCACAATAGCCATGGGTCCTACCACGCTCGCCAATGCCTGCACATATGTCTCCACGTGGGGCGAGGCGGGCACCAGGAGGCAACGGACACCGTGCTTCCTGGTCATGGTGGGAAAGGGGCCCCGGCCGCTAGTGATGGTAGCGGAGGTGGTGGGTGGGCGAGATGACGAGGTGGCAGGCGTGCAGGGGGCTGCCACCGCCCGGGCATACGTCTTGGGGGCCGGGGGAGGGACGCTCGCAGAGCTGGTGGAGGGAACAGCGGGGAGGGATGCCATGGTCAATGATGAGGCCACAGCGGTTGGGGCAGACCCTGCCATGGAGGGCCCGGGGGTTTTAGCGGGGCCCTTTCCTTTCTTCACACCCTGGCCTTTCCAGCCAACTGGGGGGGAGAGGGGGGTTCCTAGAATCTGGGGGGGGGCGGTGGGCATAGCAGCAGCAGTGGTCGCCCTGATGCCTCCTGCTGCCGATGCCCCAGCGGGGGCGGTGGCAGGTGTTTTGGCAGCAGTGGTGGGGGGGGAGGCTTGGGGGTTGGGCAGGAGGGTAGGTGGGGGAGGGGCAGCTGAGGTTGTTAGCGGGGCCTCACCCCTCTCATTCCCCGCCATCGTGAGCAGGGAGAGACGGGGAGACACCAGAAGGGGGGGGAAGGGGGAAGCAGATTAACTACTTCTCCCTGTTGGGCTGCAGGCGGGGGGCGCCAAATGGGTCGGACTGGACGGGGGAGGAAACAGGAGTTGGGGTCAGGTAGTAGGGGCAATTGTGGGGTGGGCAGTCCGGGGGGGGAACGTGGACCCACGCGCATTTGTCCAAAGAGTCTCGTTTGGTCGGCTGTTGTGTCTGGTCCGGACGGTGGAATTCAGAGCAAGCAGCTGAGTCCAGAGGCAGATGGCAAGTTGCCAGCAGGGATGGACGGCGGGGGGGCCGTGACGGTTGTAGTAGTGTTGGGGGGGGACCGATGGATCGGGGGGGCAGCTCTGTGCCACACCCCCTGTGCCCCTACAAACGCAGTTAAGACACAGTCAAACTCCCCTCACACGAGAGTCCAGTTCAAAAGTTACTCAGTCTTACGGCCCCCTCCACGATGATTTGTAGCTTCCCTGGGCAATGTCTCTGTCGGCTGTCTTCTCTCCCAGGCTTTGTGGAGCATTCCAAAAATGCCAAGCAGATAAGAAGAAAAAAATAACCTGTCGGTTAATTACGGGTCCACAAACGAACAGTGAACGGCTGGGTCTGGGGGCTTCCACTCCCCTCCTCCGGGGAGCGGGTCAGCAGTCCTCCCACCCCGCGGGTTTCAGCTGGAGCAGCAGAAAAACAGCAAAAAAAAAAACAACCAAAATGAAGAAAAAGCGTCTGGCCCGGTTGGGGGGAAGCTGAAACAGGGGCAAAAAGTAAGAAAAGCCCAGGCCAGGGGGCTTTAGGAGAGTAATAGAAAGCAGATATATTAGCCCCAGGTTAAGTTGGTCCCTTTTCCCTGAGTAAGGTAACAGGGAAGGTTCCAGAACAATCAGCAACCTTCTGGAGACAATTAGGGCAGACAGGCTAATTAGAACACCTGCAGTCAATCAAGAAGCTGCTAGAATCAATTAAGGCAGGCTAATCAGGGCTCCTGGGTTTAAAAAGTAGCTCACTTCAGTTTGTGGTGCGCATGTGAGGAGCTGAGAGTGAGAAGGCGTACTGCTGGAGAACTGAAGAGTACAAGCAGTATCAGACATCAGGAGGGAGGTCCTATGGAGAGGATAAAGAAGGTGTTGGGAGGAGGCCATGGGGAAGTAGCCCAGGGAGTTGTAGCTGTCGCACAGCTGTTCCAGGAGGCACTCTAGACAGCCGCATTCCACAGGGCCCTGGACTGGAACCCGGAGTAGAGGGTGGGCCCGGGTTCCCCCAAACATCCCAACTCCTGGTCAGACACAGGAGGAGTTGACCTGGACTGTGGGTTCATGAAAATGGCCAAACTGAGGGCTGCCGTGAAGCTCCAAGGCGAGCAAATCCGCCAATAAGCGCAAGACCCACCAAGGTAGAAGAGGAACTTTGTCACATAATAAATAAATGCAGGCAGCCATAACACTATCTTGTATTTGCATCATCCTCGGTAGATAAATAGGAATTGCTTGTCAGATATATTTTTTCATTGCTGATTAACCGATGAAAGACATTCACAGGCATAAAGGAGGTATAACAGACTTGAGCTGCAGCCTGTTGTATTCATTATTATCTGTGGGCCACACTACCATACTGAACTAGAGGGTGACCATAAGCTGAGCTTGGCCCTCAGGCCAAACTGTGGTCACCTCCATTCTAGGAAGAAAACATCAACTGCTTGGTACATCATCATTTTCTATATTCAACCCATACATACATCTATTGCACTGTACAGGGGCATAAAGAGTTTGACTAAATTCTGGTCTGTAGACAGCAGGTCTAAGGAAAACATTACACCTGCTGCTTAAATGCCACCCCTGCAAATAGAGCCTGCTGCTAGGATGTCATTTTTTTCTCATCGACATTTCTACCTGCTACAATTGGGATGTCAGTCAAAGAGGCTTGGCTGCTTGCCCAGCTGAGTGCATTGCTTTCAGTGCTGAATGTTAAATGGTTCTTCATATCTTATATGTAAATGATAAATATGAACAAAAGTATTTACAAAACAGCTAGGGGAAATTAGCCTTACTGTGGAGTCTCAGCTGTAACTCCAGAACTAAAGTTGTAACATCCACTCCACTATAAGCCCAATTTTCAAAAAAATTTCTGGCCAGGAGAAATTCACACCAAAAGATGAGACTTTCTCTTCCCCTTCCCCGCCCCCTGGGACGTTCTGGGGGCATTATGAGATACACTTTTGAATGATAGGGCTCTGAAAAAATAATTGTGACATTTTCATAAACTCGTAACTCAACAACTTTTGACTCTTAAGGCTTCAAACTTCAGATACGTGTAGTATATAACACTGATATATATATACACAGATACGTGTATATATATATACACAGATACGTGTATATAACACTGATATATATATACACAGATACGTGTAGCATATAACACTGTTCTTGTCTGAAGGTGATGGTGTCTTGATCATGTCCCTTAGGAGTCCATGCTACCGACTAACTGCTCTCACCATCCAACTTTTCCCCAAAACTCTTCCTTAGCTTCAAGCCATTGCCTCTTGTCCTGCTCTCCTGAGCAACTAAGTATTTGCCATCTATCATTTCTATCACCTGGAAGATATTTATAGATTTTGATCATGTCCCTCTGGACTCTTGTCTTTCCCAGACTATACATATTCTAGCTTCCCCAATCTCTCCTGATATAGCATGCCGTGCATTCCTTGTATAATATCTATTGTTTATTCTTAGTATTTTCTTTGGCATGTCTGTATTCCTCTTTAAAATATGGGGACTAGAACTGAATAAATTCGTCTAGATATGGTCACACTGGGGCTATGCAGAGCAGCACTAATACCCCATTAGTTAGTTAATGATCTGTGATAAACCCTATGTACTATAGTACTATAACAGAATCTACTTGCAGAAGTGTGTGTGTGTATGTGCAAGGGAGAGATAGAGAATGGGAAATTTATTTATCTGTTCTCCTGTTTAAAAAAAAGTGCTTTCTCATAATCATAATGCAGGATGGAGACAACAAACTTATGTTAAGTTGCTCTCTGCTATAAATGTTCAAATCTTCATACTTTCCTCCTGAGAAATATCTGGCATACACTGATCATTTTCATTGCATTATAGTCTGATGAAGGGGGTTGGGGAGAGCTGGGGTAAAAGCCTGGGGGAGAGTGGGGAATTTCTTCTCCTGGGGAAATACGGACACATGCCTGTCATTTGATGTGATCTGGTCCATTCTAAAGATTTTAGGCAAAAGATTTCTTCTTCATAAGTATTTTTGTAAGTAATCTCTGGAAGGGTGCAGTTAACACTCAGAGACAAGGAGATTACATTGGAGACAAGGAACTCATTCCAACCTTCTCTCCAGCTGGGTGGCAGAATTTAAACATGGGGCTCTTGGGAACCCCTGGCAGCACCTAAACTTGTTCTTGATACCAACTCTCCCCAGTAGTGTTGGGTCCTATACTACAGTGCCCCTGGGATGGAAATACAGAGCCAAATCCCAAGATCCTTACTCAGTCCTCATTTCCACCCCTCACCCCGTAAAGTCAATGGCATTTGCATGACAAAGGACTGAGTAAAATCTGAATAAGGATCTCAGGATTTGGCCTATACATGCCCATCCCGTCCCCATCCCTTGTTACCTAATCAGGTTTAACACTGAACATTATTTTTGTTACTGCTTGGCTCCAGGAACATATCACATCTGATACTATGCAGTTACACTGTACGCTAGATTTGTTCAATTTACTGTGAAACCTGTTTCACTGTTGAATAAAAAAAAAGTTTCTTAAAATTGCCCTGTTCTTGCAAACTAAGCACACAGATGGACCCTGGATCCCATCCAGAGCCCTGCTGAAATCGGGGGGGCTATATGTGGGCACTTGCTTCTAGGAACTGGCAAGACTGGTGCCAAAGGATACAACAAACTTGAGATTTTCCATTGAAATTCTCATTACACTTCCTAGCGGACAATTTATTTATTCCATGTCCACAAGTGTGGTGGGTGCCTCGTGGACAGATATACATAAACATGGTCTCTCCCCTGAAGAGTTTACAATTTGTTTCATTTCAGACAGATGACTCCCATTTTCAGAGAGAGCAAGTGAGCGAGCCAGGCAAAACAGTCCAAATAATACAGACACCTCAACAGTCAGTCAGACTTGAGGACCTCTGGGCAGAATTTTTTTCCTTTTTCTGCTTCAATAAATAAAGACATACAAATTCCTGTTTCCTTAAGAAGAATACCAAACAAATGCATCAGCCTGCCAGACACTGTTGGAAGGCTAAATTTATCTTGGTAGTCATTCAGTGCTTTCTGCACTTAGTAATAAACTCCTGATATAGCTGCAGGTTATGAGGAGAATATTGTGTAATGAACTACATTTTATTGAATACTCTCTAGCCTTCAGACTAATATGCTTTCACGTCTACTTAGATCAAGCATCTGAAAACCAGCAAATTACAACTATGAACATTAATGGAAAGGAGAAGAGAAGCTAAGGTTAACTATGATATACACCACTTGGACTCTCTTAGCTAGACCACTTCACTCAGTGTTATTAGCACACAAATACATGTATTTTGGGGGACTGAGTACACAGGCCCTGCAATAATAGCCCATCACTCTGATGGGTTATCAACTTCTCTCTGTTGATGGCTTGTAGACACTGCCTCTCCATTTGTATTGTATCTGTATAGCTTAAGTAAAATGCACTTTTCTCCCAAATCAGCCCATATCAAAACATACAGGGGTGGATGCATCCACAGAATGCTTACTAATTACCAGTGTTACAAGCTAAAAGTAAATGTCATTTTATCCTAGAGAGGGACCCATGCTGTAAAATTTGTCCCTATATCAAAAATTTGACTCTGCTCAGAGCTGGGGAGTGTTTGGAGCCAGGGTGTTGGCTTGGCACATTATAGACATAGGATAAAGTCATTACGTTCAGATGCAGTTTCCAGATCCAACTTCCTCAAGGTGTAGGGGGGTTCAGATCTTGGGTGTTCATTTGTGCCCATCTGTACTTTATGCTTTTTTGGCCAGATTCTCTCCCATGATCCAGTCACTCTGATTGGCTCCAGTAGTAAGAAGGGGCCAGAAAGCCATCAGATTTTACTAGCTAGAGATTCCTTCAGCATGGGAGAGTCCACAGCTGGCATGGAGTTGCTGTAGCGGGCTCCTGTACATCCACATCTGCAGCCTCTGGTGAAGGTGGCATGTTGGGGAAGAAGGGATCATGGCTGGAGCGCTACTCTGCTTTGGCCATTCTCTGCTAGAGTAACAACCCCTGTGGGCTAGGACCAACCCATGTAGTTTAGAGCACTCCCTAGAATCAGAGAGAGGTAGCCAGCTCTTCTGCAGTCTCACTTTAGCTCTGGCCAGTGGAAAATGGACAAATTTGAGAATCTAGCCCCATATCATCATTGCTATTTGCATATAGCGATCAAAGCTGAAAATCAGCAACAGTATTTAAACAAAGAAAACTTTTCTCCAAGAGAGCCGACTTCTATCAAGTCTCTGGAATGTTTTCCAGTGTCTGATTTGCTACTCCCTTCTGGTTGTACAGCTGTTGCCTTTCTTCTCTGAAACAAAGCTCTCGATCTGTTTTGGGGATTCATATCAATGGTTTTTTTCTTTGGTACAATATCCCCCCCACACACACACTCACTGAAGCGTTTTCCTTTTACTTTAGTGACTTACTTTCTCTAAATACTGAGATAACTTAAATAGATTGACCTGATTTTCATTTACTCTTTGACATCATTGGTACAATGACACCAATATAATCCTTGCAAATGTGCTCGACAAAACCTCTGCTGTTTAAAATCCCTAGACATCTGCTATACCTGCCTTTGCAAACACGTCAATATTTGAAGGCATTGAACCAGCAGTGATCTGTAAAATTATCATTTTTCCAATTCCCTTCCTTGTGCCTGTGCCTTCCCAGGGATCTCGGAGAAGTGAGCGACGTTACCTGTATTTATATTGCAAAACTGCACACCAAACAATAAACCTCTAGCAACCATTTTAGTTTAATTCTTTGTAACTTGGAAGTGAGGTGGAAAAAAGACCCAGGGGAAAAATTTCAAAACCACTTAACTCTCATTTTTATAAGTGAGCTTTTGGGCTTGCCCACATGAACATTTAGTTTGTGGCAAGCAGGGGTGTAAATCTACCTGATTCTAACCTGCCACACAGTCAATGCCCATGTGGACCTTGCTGACGTGCACTAAGAGTTTGTTAGTGTGCTTTGAGCGACACTGCTTTGAAACGGGAGTTGATCGCACATTAGGGAATTCTTAGTGCGCAGCAGCAGGGTGCCCATGGGCAGCTAGTGCACAGCAGAGTCACATCCCAGCTTGCCAGACAAGACCCATGTCTAACTGTAATTCAGTTAATACCCTTTAAGAATTGTGTCACATAGACGCAGGTCATTTTTATATGCACAAACTAAAGTTAGTGCATAACAACCCCCCTGCATAGACAAACCCAGCTCACCTAAGTGAGTTAGGTGCCTAACTCCTATGTAAAGCCAGTGTGAATTAGGTGCCTAAGATGCTTAGGTGCTTTTAAAAATTCCTCTAGGCTCCTCTTTGCATCTTTAGGTGCCTAAATACCTTTATAAATATGGCCCCAGCTAGTTGCATGATGTGGATAGAGAAGGCAGATGAACAATAGTGGGAAAAAGGGGAGAAATGTCATACATTTTAACAAACATGTACTGTTTCTGGATTAGGGAGGGGTTCCTTTTATTGAGTGTATTTTCTGGCTGCAGCTCTGAGTTATTCTGTCTCAGTACTCTGACTCAATATTTGGAGAATCTATTTTCCTACACAGAAATAGTAAATAAGTCCCAACAGGGATTGTGCAGCTTAGTGTGTTGTGTCCTCTGGGCAACTGGCAGAGATTATTCACTCAGTGACATTATTCATATCTTCCTGCAGTAATTCCACAAAGTTATGTTCCTATCTCCTTTGCTGCTGATATCACTGTCCTTGGGGGAATAGTCACTTAAGTGCTAACACTGGGCCAGAGAAAGAGTGAGAATGACTCTCTAGGCTGGTGGTTGGGGCACTCACTGGAGGTTCCAGTCCTCCAGCTCCAAAGATCATTTAATTATTTATACAAAGTGGAACTGCTTCAACAGGACTGAGGCCTACCCCAGAACATCCTGCAGGTCAAGGCACTCTCTTGGGAGGAAGTAGACTCAAGTTCAAATCCCTGCTCCACATCAGGCAGAGCGGGGAACTGAACCTGGTTTTCCACTGTCTTGGATGAGTACGCTAACCACTAGTCTACTATAAGGGGGACACTGCCATCATCTCCTCTGGCCTTTTTGTGTGGGCTAGGTGTGCTCTGGGCACACCTCCCAGATTTGGGCCCCATAGGTGGGGGAAACGCTTAATTTGAGGAACCCACTGGGATTTAAGCATCTGATCGACATGCGAGCACCTAGATTAAGGTAGCTGTGTGTATGCTCGCTGGCAGAAGCTAGGTCCCTAGGGGACTTAAACAATGGAAATTTAGTTGCCAAGGGACTTCAGGCACCTACAGAGTTAAGTGGCAGCTGAGCAGGGGTTTTGAGGATCTTAGTAGTACCTAAAGGTATCTAGCCCTTTGAGCTTTGTTTTCATGCTTACCACCAAATATATCAAAATATTTAACACAAAGAAAATATTAAATACATTTTTGGTTCAAAACATGTTTCTGTGCAGGCACAGATGTAATTTCCTTAAAGTAAAATTATTCCTACTACAAGCCAGTACCATCTGTTGACAAGAACAGCGGACACTGGAAAATTTTAACTTCTCCATTCACTTTAAATGGAAAACCTCACAAGTTCACACAGGCCCATGCTCCTTTTCAGCATGTGGTTGTGTAATCAACTGCTACCTCAACAATGACCTCAACAAACTCAATTATCATGAAACTCTCATCTCCCGATCTCACCTGCAAAAGCACAATTTACAACAAAACTAAGTTTCAAATCCATTTTGAAACTTACAAAAGGAAAATATTCAGAAGACAGGTAATTTGCTAGAGTTCCTCATATACTGCAAGTTCAGCAAACATACTTAACTACACACCACAATTTGATTTCAAGTAAATATCCACCTTTACCTTATGTTTATTTATGCACCTGTTTCCACTAGATAATACAGGATCATTGGGCCATTCTACTACCCTAAGTCACATTGAGGACTCAGATCTCTCTGGAAATAGTCCCATTGATTTCATCTTCAAATCATGATCATGCATTATCCCCTTTTCTTAATGAAAGAACATGTAATTGTCTACTTCTCTGATACATGAGCTTTTTTGTTAGAATCTATTTTTCTTCTGGATGCTAAACATGTTTAATATTTGGAACTTTTCCTCCAAAGATAAACCCTCCAGACCATCAGCTAGTCCTGTGGGTTTCATCTTCTGATATCTCTAATACCTGCGTATCCTTTAATTAATACAGGCAACAGATGCTGCAACTTAACACTCCAGGTGTGATCTTACCAAGGAATTATACAGAGAGATCATTATTTCCTATTAGAAAATAATTCCCTTTTTATACACCCTTGCACCTTACTGGCTTTCTTTGCTGCAGCTGTACCTTGTGACTTGGTTTTCATAGGATTACGTGACCAAATCTGAAGTCCTTTGCTTTTTCTTTCATGTCTAACTGAATTCTATTTAATTAGTATTTTGATTCTCTGTTGGATCTCTACGTTGGTCTCTTTTGTGCATTGGTAGTGTGTCTGAATGCCAACGAGACAGAAGGGGCATGGAATCTGATTAATCATAGGTGACTATGAGAGTGCAGCATATTTCTTTCCCAAACATCTCGAATTATACTAAGGAAGTGTCATAGTTTAATACACCACAGAGAATGAGAAACAAAGGTGGTTTGTATTTATAAGGAATATACTTCAAGACGTTTTTTTCTTCATTTGGGGGCTATTTCAATTTAGATCCTGTTCAAATCTATTCTCTAGGTAGCAGGGAGAGTGGCTGAAATGGTTAACAATAATCTAAATCTGACTGATTTGACATTCTGTATGAGAATGAAAGGTCCTTTCCTTCTGCAATTTCATTTGTTGAGGCTAAATCAGAAGGATGAACCTTAAAGCTCAACATCTAATCCTTCTGAAAAACAAATGAGTCAGTGGCCAGATTGATGCCAAATGTAATGGAGCAGCCTTGAACATATATTTGCATCTGCCAGGATGATTTCTTACCTTCACTGCAAACTCTGCTTCTGTTACTTTATGCACACACCTCTTGCATACTGAATAGGAGCCAACACCTATGTCCTCCTTGATCTCATATCCATCTGTAAAATGAATATTGTTCCCATGTAACTGCTGTGGAGAAAGACAAAACAAGGGAAATCAAAAGACAAACATTATAGAACCATAAAAACAGAATAATCCTGGCCAGTGACAATAAAGGGATTGCTGAGCTCACCTTGTCCAAACATCTACCAAGGATCCATTATCCTTAGAAATTATTTAAGTTCAGTTCAATGAAGTTGTGGCCACTTTCTAAATAAATGTGTCTCCTTCCTTATTGGTGTCCTTCCTCAGTAAACTACAATTGTATGTCTAGAAACAATGGCTGAGATGTTTTTAGCCATATTTGGGATTTGAAGATCCAATTCCCATTAGAAATTAATCACACTCTCTCTCTGGCCCAATGAATATTTAAGTATTTATACAAAGTGGAACAGCTCCAACAGGAGAAATTGAGACTGACTCAATAGGATGGTAGTTAGGGCAGAGAGACTTGAATCTAGGTCCCCCTTGTGCCAGGTGAGTGCCCTGACCACTGGGATATTAGCTATTCTGGGGGTTGTCTGTCTGTCTGTCTGGTTTTTCACAGAGAATTTTGAAGTCTCATTTTTGGCCCAATAAGAAATGAAGCCTAATGCTGAATCCTCCAAATTTTTCACAAATAGGAATTCTTGTTTTCTGGCCAGCCTCAGTAATTACAGGTGAAGTGTTTTGTGCTACTATTGTACAAAACAAGCTATATAAAAATTATACTTCACTGTATCACACAGAATATTAACGGGATGAAAGCTGATCCCATAAACAGTGGCACTCCCCAGGAAGTGCATCAGAAAAGACCTGGTGTGCCAGATTGAAATGCTCACGTGGTCGCAGTGCTACTCACTCAAGTGTGTGAAGTTCTTTTAGTTTACGTGCAAATTTGCACAGATGGGTAAGTGGGCAGAAATAGTCCTCACACACAACTGATACTCACTTTGCCATTCCCGAAAGAGCCAAGGAGAAAGGAGGGTATTGGGTAAAGAAACCGCTTCCTTTCCCCACAGCAGTAAGCGAACAGGCTGGGATGGGAATTTACTGTAGTCGCATGTATGGAAGGGAACATCACTGAAGTGTTTTTCCCCCTTCTTTCCAGTTATTGGCTGTTTGTTCTTATTCATGTTACAAAGTAGGGACCCAGAAGTGTATGTTTGCCTCAGGCCCAGTGATGGGTTAATCCAGCCCTGCACACAGTTCTCACTTACTCCTGTGCCACTGAATCCAACATCTGTGTAGCCCACACAAGGGCAGGTCCTACTCTCCATTATGCCATTAGGAAAAGGATAAGAACATAAGAATGGACATACTGGGTCACAGCAATGATCCATCTAGCCCAGTATCCTGTCTTCTGACAGTGGCCAGTGCCAGGTGCTTCAGAGGGAATGAAAAGAAAAGGCAATCTCTGAGTGACCCATCCTCTGTTGTCCACTACCAGCTTCTGGCAGTCAGAGGCTAGGACACCCAGAGCATGGGATTGCATCCCTGACCAACTTGGCTAATAGCCATTGATGGACCTATCCACTATGAACTTATCTAATTCTTTTTTGAATCCCATTATTGGTTTGGCCTTCACAACATCCCCTGGCAATGAGTTCCACAGGTTGACTGTGTTGTGTTGAGGATAGATAGATAAGACAGATAATAGGACAGAAAATATCATAATGCCACTATATAAATCCATGGTATGCCCACATCTTGAATACTGTGTGCCATTCTGGTAGATGCATCTCAAAAAAGATATATTAGACTTGGACAAAGTACAGAGAAGGGCAACAAAAATTATTAGGGGGATGGAACAACTTTCATACAAAGAGAGATTAAAAGATTGGGACTGTTCATCATAGAAAAGAGACAGCTAAGGGGAGGATATGATGGAGGTCTATAAAATCATGAATGGTGGGGAGAAAATGAACAAGGAAGTGTTATTTACCCCATCATACAACACAGGAACCAAGGGTTACCCAATGAAATTAACAGGCAGCAGGTTTAAAAAAAATGATGAAGTGCACGTCTTCACAGAATGCACAGTTAACTTGTGGAACTCACTGCCAGAGGATATTGTGAAGGCCAAAACTATAACACGGTTAAAAAGAATTACATAAATTCATGGAGGATAAGTCCATCAATGGCTATTAACCAAGATGGTCAGGGATGTGCACCAGATTCTGTGGGTATCAGTGAACCTCTGAGTGTCAGAAGCTGGGACTCAATGACAGGGAATGGATCACTTGATAAATTTCCCTGTTCTGTTTATTTCCTCTGAAGCATCTGGCACTTTTGGAAGACATGATACTGATCCAGACAGACCACCGGTCTGACCCAGTATGGCCATTCGTACGCCCTTGAGCCAGCTCAGTGTCAGGTATTTAGAAGTGCACTTTGTTTCAGTAATTAAATTGCGTGATTCACATTTTCTTTATGCCAGTAAATAGGAAAGTTGAACGTAAAACTAAAAGCCTTTGGAATATCTCTCTTTTTGCACCTACTGTGAGCTGTATGTAAATAGACTAGGGATGGATAAACTGTGGGCTGTATGTAAATATACATGGGATGGATAAGCTGATTGACTGATGTAGTTTAAAATGTTCTATGCAGCTATATATCTGCTCATCAAATGTGAAGTATAATGCAAAGTGTCAGTACCTGCACAATTGGATGAACTGTGATTTTGTGCAAATCTGGCTGTGAAGGTTCCTGCACCAAGCTGGATGCAATGAAGCTGAATCCTCTAAAAAGATGATGAGCATTGGCACTGGGAGGAACACCAGGGGAATCTGCAGAAGAAACGAGGGTATGGCTACATGAGTTGGACAACTAGAGATCAGAAAGTGAATAATGGTACAACATTTGCAGCAATGAAGGTCACCACTAACAGCAAACCCCACTAAATTAGCCGTCACACACTCATAGTCTCCGTCATCATCTCAAGACTCTGATATGCGTGGATCACCGCCTCCTGTCCTGTATCTGAACACAGAGGGGAACATCCATGCATGGATCTCCCCTCTCCTGCACAGCAGTCTTGTTGCACAGCCGTTTCCACAGCACCATTACAACAGAGGGCACTCCACAAGCCTGGGGTCCATGCAGAGAGGAAAGGGGCTGGGCAGGCTGTGAGAAGGAGTGGGCAGATTGGGACACTGCTCTCCCTTTGGCCTTGGGGAAGATTCCCCAGGGGAAAAAAATACAACCTATGGCTGGACAGTAGAACTCCTACTTTATGAACTAATTGGGAACTGAATTCAGACAATCGAACAGTTTATAAAATTGAACATCTAAAATTAGAGTAGCTATGGTGCATAAGTTGGAGAGTGGCAGACTGCTTGGCTTTCTTCTTGTTCTTCAGTCCAAGGCACTGAAGCCATTGGAATGTGAAGGGATGTCAACGTGTTCTTCATCAACATCACTATTGTTATGGAGGTTCTTTACTCCTGGCAGTGAAAAGTGGTTCATATAAGATGGTCATTCATAAGATTGGTGTTTATAAAATCGAGGTTCTACTGAACTATTCCCCTCCGCCCCTGGAACCCTGCTCCTGAGGCCTGGGAATTGCCACAACTAGAAGGAGTGTAGAGTAGCATGAATGGAGATGTGTTGTCTGGGTCAGCGGAGTGGGGGGAAACCACAGGTCTGGAGCAATGTCAGATGTATGGTGCCTCTGCACAGCTGGTTCCTGGTCTGGTGGAAATCTAGCAGGTTTAGGGGTGGGAGCAGCCCCCTATTCCATGCGGGGCAGGAGAGAGAGCATGTAGGGTTGTCCTTGGATAGACCAACTGGACTGACTACTCTGAAAGGATCTTCAGGGATATTTCTTACCCTTGAGACCCTATCTCACTGTAAAACCCATGGAAAGGAATGATCTGGGTCTTAAAAAGTTTAAATCTTCTGCCATTTGAGTCACACACCCATACAACATTCTCTGGTAGCCAGCCCAATAATTAATCTGTCATAGCAAGGAAAAAAAGAGTCACATTGTGTTATCATTTTTAAAATGAACACTTATGAACATTTTTAAACAAAGCAAATAACAGGGCTCAGTAATAGCTACTGGTACTGTCCCTGGATTTTAACTAGATGAGTATTCGAAAACCCATGCTATTTTAGCCTACTTATTTTTCCCCCTTTCATTGTTTTTCCGATACTTCCTTCAGTTACAAAGCAAGTATTTTTCTACGAAAAGCTTAAGCAGCTAAACCTCCCTTACTAAAGTATCTCCTGGTAGAAAACTTGTAGGACATCCAGTTTCACCTGAGCAAAGAGCATACATCCTCTTAGGGCCAGGTATAGAACTCTTGATTCTTGAGTGCAACCTCTGTTGACATCAATAGCAGTGTTAATTGATGTAAATGGGCATGGCATGCCCAGTTGTTCATGGCCCTTAGTGCCCTGGAATTACCCAGCAAGGTAAACATTTCTCAGTCTGAACATTTTCCCTAGAAATGCAGTAAGAATAATGAACAGAGAAAGAGATGCTCTGAACAGTTCTTTGGAGGCCAGCATATAACAAACATGTTAAGAGGAAATATGATCTGCCCAATGCTGCAGAGGTTAGTGCAGCCCAGCTTGCAGCTGCTAGGTACTTCATCAGGGATCATTCTTAGCTTTGACATCGATGAGAAATAAACACACTGAGTCAGACCCATCTCCAGAGTGTGAGAAAGATCGTGTATGTTTTTTAAAATTATCTGAGCTGGCTGTTCATCTCTCAGCATATCGGAGAGTTCTCTCTTTCCAAATGCTCACACTGAATCACCAGGCCTCATGCAAAATCAGATGCTGCACTGGCGTGTGCATCACATCAGTTTTACAAACCCGGTCAATAAAAAAGTAGGAAATGAACATTTTAGAGTGGGGACAGGCCCAAATCAAAACCAAATCTGAACACACTTGAACTTCAGGAGAACTCAGCTCCTGCTCCAAATTCTACGACCCCTATGCCTTTCTACTTAAAAGCTAACTACTGCGCATAATCCACAGCCAATTTCTTCTTCAACAACTGCACTAATTATTTTGTTTGCAACATCAAAAGTTGACCACAACTAGCTAGTATGTCTATAAATGTGACTTTAATCTCCCCACATTGAGTCTCTCAAATGCACATTGATCTCTCAAACTGTTAAAAAAAATCATTTTGCACGTCCATAGCATCTTTCATAAGAAGATCTCAAAGTACTTTACAGACATCAATTAACTCAATTTCACAATACTCCTTGGGAGGTAAGCTTTGTAATCCTTGTTTTACAGACAGAGAAACAGACACAGAGATGAAGTGACAAAGTCACACAGGAATATCTGGCTCACAACAGAACCTAGCAATCATAGAATCATAGAATTATAGAATATCAGGGTTGGAAGGGACCCCTGAAGGTCATCTAGTCCAACCCCCTGCTCGAAGCAGGACCAATTCCCAGTTAAATCATCCCAGCCAGGGCTTTGTCAAGCCTGACCTTAAAAACCTCTAAGGAAGGAGATTCTACCACCTCCCTAGTTAACGCATTCCAGTGTTTCACCACCCTCTTAGTGAAAAAGTTTTTCCTAATATCCAATCTAAACCTCCCCCACTGCAGCTTGAGACCATTACTCCTCGTTCTGTCATCTGCTACCATTGAGAACAGTCTAGAGCCATCCTCTTTGGAACCCCCTTTCAGGTAGTTGAAAGCAGCTATCAAATCCCCCCTCATTCTTCTCTTCTGCAGACTAAACAATCCCAGCTCCCTCAGCCTCTCCTCATAAGTCATGTGTTCTAGACCTCTAATCGTCTTTGTTGCCCTTTGCTGGACTCTTTCCAATTTATCCACATCCTTCTTGTAGTGTGGGGCCCAAAACTGGACACAGTACTCCAGATGAGGCCTCACCAATGTCGAATAGAGGGGAACGATCACGTCCCTCGATCTGCTCGTTATGCCCCTACTTATACATCCCAAAATGCCATTGGCCTTCTTGGCAACAAGGGCACACTGCTGACTCATATCCAGCTTCTCGTCCACTGTCACCCCTAGGTCCTTTTCTGCAGAACTGCTGCCTAGCCATTCGGTCCCTAGTCTGTAGCTGTGCATTGGGTTCTTCCATCCTAAGTGCAGGACCCTGCACTTATCCTTATTGAACCTCATCAGATTTCTTTTGGCCCAATCCTCCAATTTGTCTAGGTCCTTCTGTATCCTATCCCTCCCCTCCAGCGTATCTACCACTCCTCCCAGTTTAGTATCATCCGCAAATTTGCTGAGAGTGCAATCCACACCATCCTCCAGATCATTTATGAAGATATTGAACAAAACCGGCCCCAGGACCGACCCTTGGGGCACTCCACTTGATACCGGCTGCCAACTAGACATGGAGCCATTGATCACTACCCGTTGATCCTGCAATCCTGACTCCTAGTTGTCTGTTCTATCCTAGACCACACAAAACAACTTCTGATGTAGCAAATTATTCAACTGGTAAGTTATTGGGGACAAAACTGATAAACAAATATTTTCCAGACAAGAGAACTCATTCAGGAAGAACTGACAGCATGTAAAATCAGGTTATGCTTGTAATGTGTTTTTATTTCTCTCTGGCAGCCTCAATAAAACTCAGCAACAGAATTATCATGACCAAGATATAGGCCATCTTTATAGCACTGTCTGTTTGGGTTTGTCATTAGTGACAGGACAGGTGATTCTCAGGTCTGAATCATGGCAGAAAGGAAACAGTAAAACAAGCTCCTGTTTGACCCCATTAGACATACAATGTGCTCCTATGATTAAGACAGTTTCTGTATAATATACTCCTTCAAGTGTAGATCTACACAGCCAAGCAGCGAGAGGGAGACCCTGGCACACATTTATGTAGAGTTTGTCAGGCTGCAGCCCCTTTTCTGCCTCCTCCAGAGGTTCTGGCTGCACTTTCTCCTACACCTCCTTGTATTTGCACACCCCATCCGTGGCCCACCAAAATCGTGAGACCTCCTTCTCAACCTCCTCCTGGTGCTGGTCAAAGGGTCATCCAGCAGAGCAGGAGGAAGAAGCTTGACCAGAGTGGGGGTGTAGAGAGGCTTCTCTAAGACTGTGGGGACTGTTTCCATTCTCTTGTTGCTTCATGTCTCTGGGCGGTGTCCACTGGCTCCTTGTATTCCTTGGAGGAGTGGTGGATGCTATTCTCTGCTTGATGTCCCCCTCTGGATCCCTCATTTTGGCCCTATAATCTTGACTCCCCTCCCTGCATTATCCTTTTTTCTCTCTCAAACTCAGTTGTGGTCTGGGCCTTGTGGTTCCTCCACCGTGGCTTAGGGAGTGGGCCTTTACTTTTGAGTAGGCCTAGGCCTGCCCATCCTAGTACCTGCAGTAGGTACACAGCCAGCTGGTTCTTTATCAGACACCACAGTATACTGCAGTAGATCGTTCACATTAATCTGGGGATTAGAGTGTTCATAAAACCAAAGAATTCACCTAAACATTGGGTGGACACAAGTATAATGGAGGTGGGCCCTGTCCAAGCTTCACTACATCGTTTTTTCATTTCATCATTGACGTATGAATTCACACAGTGAAGAACTCTGTAATATAATTTTATTATATAGGTTCTTAGAAAGCGGCACTCTTCAAAACCCACCCCAGGGGTAGCTAATTATTTTTTGTCAAGGTCCAAATTTCTTGGTCAAGGTATAGCCAACGTCCGGACTCAGAGAAAATAATAATGATAATAAGTAAATACAAATATTTTGGGGTCCATTCAAAAGCATCTGCTGGCCCAGATGTGGCTCACGATCCGCCTATTGACTACTCCTGGCCTATCCTATTGCATTTAAGCAGATGATACCTAATGCTTACTATACTTTTTAAATTCACATACATATATTTATCTGAAACTCTTTAATCCTAAGCAACCTCATATTGCACAAATCACTTATCCAGCAAAAATCCATTACCCTAGAATCACACTTGTCCAAGCATTTTTGATGTCCACAAAACATTTAGGACAAATTATATATTTATGCTGCAGGAATTTAGCAAGTAGACACCACTTTACTGCAGGGAATAACCTGGATCCTAATGGATACACAACAATGACAAGAAACTATAAAATTTGAACAGTAACTGATACAAATCCTAGGCTTCTGTAATATAATTTCACTTATTGCTAGAACATAATCAATCACATTAAATTAAGATATAGTTATTATGATGACTAATTGTGACTAGAAGGCTAAAATTACGTTACAGTAAAAGGCTGACATAATGACCCACAACACAGAAGCTTCATAGTACATAACATAATAAACAACAACAGAAAAGCTTAATTCGTTTACAGTTTCAACAGACCCAAAGGATGTACGGGAACCATGGGTTTGTTCACTGTTTCCTTCTCTTTTACTTAACAAAATAAATTATTTCAGTGGGCAAAGATATGGTCCTGGGACAAGGACTGCTGTAGATGGGCTTGATTTTTATTTATATGGCGGCCCCTTTACCCTTCTCTGGAAGTGTAAGGGGGTCTTAAAGTGGCAACAGATCACATTTACACCCATTAAAAAAATATTAGACCTGATTCTTATGTAGACTAAGGATACATCTACTCTGCAAACGAAGGTGTGACTGTAGTGCGCATAGGCGTACCTGCACGAGCTTTAACCTACCTCCCGAAGGTAACAGGAGTAGTGGAGATGTGGCAGCTCGGGCTCCAGCATGGGCTAGCAGCCTGAGCATGCCCCCGGGTTCCCTGGTGGGACCGTACTGGGGCAGCTAGCCCATGCTGAAGCCTGCGCCACCACATCTTCACTATTCTTGTTACCTTCGGTAGCTAGATTAAAGCTCGCGCAGCAGAGGTAAAAGCAAGAGCCGGTGCGCCGTACCGGGGTGGATCGGCTTCCCCAGGCGCAATTTAAAGGGCCTGCGGCTCCCGGCAGCGGCTGGAGCCCCCGGCCCTTTAAATTGCTGCCAGATCCCTGTGGTAGCAGCGGTGGGGCTGGGGCAGCGATTTAAAGGGCCCTGGGCGGTAGCGGCGGCCGAGCCCTGGGCCCTTTAAATCGTCCCTGGAGCCCCGCTGCTGCTTCCCCAGGGCTCCGGCAGGCTCCGAGGACGATTTAAAGGGCCTGGGGCAGTAGTGGCCGTCGGAGCCCCGTCCCCGGAGCCCTGCTGCCGGAGCCCTGGGGAAGCGGTGGCGGGGCTCCGGGGATAATTTAAAGGGCCCAGGGCTCCGGCCGCTGCTACCGCCCGGGGCCCTTTAAACCGCTGCCAGAGCCCCCGGCTGTCGCTGTTATCCCAGGGAGGGGGAAGGAGGCACTTGCCGGTACAGGGTGGGCCAAGGCTGGCTCTGACCTCCCCCAGCCCCACCCCTTCTGCCTGAGGCCCCACCGCTTCCGGGGGCCAGAGCCGGCACCAGCCCAGCCCCCTACCGGTAAGTCACTAGACTTACTTTCACCCCTGTAGTGCAGGTAGGTGTTCCTGTGCTGTAATCACTTGTGCCCTGGCAGTGGAAGAGGGTCTTAATGTAAATGGGGCTCAGGCCCAATCATTTAAAAAAGAGTCCCCATGTAAGTCTGTTTTGCACAAAATATCAAATTGAATCTGACAGTTAATGATCAGAAAATACCTGCGAACATATATAGTATAAACTGTAATTTTGTTCATCAGCACACTTGTGCAGACAATGGTTTTCATGCCAATAAAACTGGCAGAGTGTGAACCCCAAAAGCATTGAGACGTCCAAAGGTGTATCTCACTTTCTTCAAACTAGCTGCCAGATCACAAATCTCACAAAAACAGACTAGCTTGTGAAGTTTCCAGCATTTCAGATGTGCCTCCAGGTTCCATAGAGATCTGAATTAAATGTACAAATAGTGGTGTAAAAATGTCTTATACCCTACAGGGCATGCAGCTCTCCCTCTGCCTGCACTGCCCTCAAGAGCCTGACTGTAGCAAAAAATTAGGAAGTGTAAAGGGGTGATCAAAATAAAGTGTTACAAGCATTTTCACACCATGAAAGAAGTTGTGAGTCAAGCTTTAGGCGAAGGTTCGAATTAGTTTTAAGAGAGAGGCCGTAGGCAAAACTACGATCAGCCCGAACCAAAATGATGGGAAAGTTCAGCTTTGGGTCTAAGTGCCATGACCCATCTCTAGTGGTTTTATTCTTATCAGAACTGATTCACTCATTTCTTATAACTCTCATTATAATTCTGGGACAAGCTGGGGGTTGAAGCTTGAAGCCAGAGGCTGCAATCTTATTATAATTCTTAACGTCATCTATAGCATTTACCATCTTCAAAGGGCTTTACAAACAATAAAAAGTAACTCTTCACCCTGGTGGGGCACATAGTTAAGTATTATTGTGTCCATTTTGCAGATAGGGAAACTGTGGCAGAGTGGTTAAATGATTTGTCCAAGGTCACAGAGAGTCAGTGTTGCAGCTGGGATTAGTGCTTATGAGGTTACTGGTACCACTGTTGTGTGCTCAGAAGACTGACCCATAAGGGTAACAGCTGCCCTAAAATATACTGCCTGGCATATGTTATCGCTAGTCTGAAGTGGAAATTATAAATAAAAATAGGAGCAACAGTCCCATCTGGAGCATTTATTGGTCATTAACAACTTGGATGTTATGGGCCAAATTCTCTGCAGGCATAAATCCACTGGCTTCACTAGAGATTTGCCAGCAGAGAATTTGACTCTCCATCAGGGTTACCATTCATCAAGTTCCACTGGTCAGAGTGTTCTAGGGCATTTCACAGTTTAATCAGACATCGGTGTAACACAGTTACATACTAACTTGCACAGCGGCCAAATCCTTTGAAATTGTCGTCATTTAAAAGAGTTAAACTTATTTAACCTAAGCAAAAAATAAAATAAAATAAAAAAAATCAAACTAGAACTGCAATTTTTCTTTCGTTTCAGTAATATCATGCACCTTTCCTTTCTGGATGACGTACCCAGTGACAAGTTGGAGAAGTAACTATGGGCTTGTTCCTGAGAAATGCTGAGCACTCACAGCTTCCTGTTTGCTTGACCGACAAAGCCCACTGATGCCACAAAAGATCAGGCCTATTGACTTCAATGGGGGTGGAGCACAAGATATTAACTGAAAATATCCATCACTTCTGTTCCATCTTATGATTGATGCTAACCTGTAGGGGTCCGTGATGTGAACTCCGGGTCAAAATGAAATGTGTCTTCTGGCCGTCCCACTGCTGGTTTAAAAGGTGGCTTGATTTCTTTCCTATATAGTTTCTACGAGAACAAAGATAGAGAACGATCAGTGATATAATAACATACCATAGCAGCAGTCAGGTCCAAGTGCAGGATCACACACTTCTTTAGCATGTCCTCTGTCAGGGGAACTATGTGCTACACTGGCAGGGAGTGATATACTTGAGGATGCAGCAGCTGCTCCTGCTGATTAGATCTATGTCCTAGTAAGTCTTTGCCATTTTTAATTATTATGACCTGGGGTCAAAACAAAATGCATCCTTTAGCTACAGAATGGCACAACATTTCAAGCGAGGTGTGCACCTGGGAATTGGCTGCTCTTCAAGGCTGGGCCAGAGTGTTTTCTGGGGAGGCAGTGTGTAGGTGTGCAGGCAGTTTCAAGTGGCTGGTGATGGCAGTTTATATGGGGAGAGCTCTGAATCACTGTTCCCTCTAAGTTGTGCATGTGTGCGCTCGCACACAGATCTTAAACCCTGTGTACATGGCAACACACAACGCACACTCTGGCTTTGGCGGTGGCTTTTTTTTTTTTGCTTCGGCGGCGGCACAGAAGAAATTTTTTGTGCACAAGGCCTGTTAAAAATTAGAGGGAACATTGCTCTGAGTTACCACAGAGAATTCTTTACCAGGTATCTACCTGGTTGGTCTTGCCCACATGCTCAGGGTATAAGAGATCGCCATATTTGAGGTCAGGAAGGAATTTTCTCCTGGGTCAGATTAGCAGAGACCCTGGGGTTTTTTGCCTTCCTCTGCAGTATGGGACATGGGTCACTTGCCGGTTTAAACTAGAGTAAATGGTGGATTCTCTGTAACTTGAAGTCTTTAAACCATGATTTGAAGACTTCAGTAACTCAGCCCAAGGTTAAGATCTACGACAGCAGTGGGTGGGTGAGGTTCGATGGCCTGCGATGTGCAGGAGGTCAGACTACATTGTCATGATGGTCCTTTCTGACCTTAAATTCTATGAGTCCATGAATTTGCAGATGACAGTAGGAACCAAGCATTTGTGGCCTTTGTTAGGTGGTGCTGAGGGAAAGGGTCACTTTGTTATTAGTATTTATTATTTGGTAAGAACCAACAATGTGCTTGATGCCACACAAGACACAAAATAGAGACAGTTGCTGGCGCAAGCTGCTTACAGTCTAAACAGATGACAAGTTGATGTCTTGTCATTTGTCATGACTGGAAAAGGACGGTGTAGCAGCTGGCTGGGAAAATGACAGGGAAGATAAGAACTTGCCAAAGAGAGATAGCAAGAGGGTTCTGCAGATGAGTCCGGGTTAGGCACTTGCAGGTGAAATAAGAAACAAGGGATATTACTAGGGATTGGGGGAGGGCATGTACAGATAAGCATTCCTGGGTAGGTGTGCTCGTGTTGGAGAGGGAGGGAGCACATATGGAAGACTACACTGGTAACCGGTAATAATAGTACTTTGCACCCCACACCACTTTCCACCCCAATACCTCATAGATGTTTCCCAAACATTAATGACTTAAGACTCACAATACTCCCATCCAGTAGGTAATTATATCTGTTTGATAGATGAGTAGACTGAGGAACAAAGTTTTTCGGGGTGATCCAAAGCCCACTGACATAAACTGAAAGACTCCTGTTGATTTCAATGGGCTTTGGGTCAGATCCTCTATGAGCTAACCAAGATCACACAGCGTGCTTTATGCCAGAACTTGGAAAAGAGCTTCGATTTGACTCCTTGCCCTTTGTTTTCATCACTAGACCATGTTCCCTCTTCTATCAGCATTGCTGTCTTCTGGCTTCAAAGGGCTGATCTGATTAAAACAGAACACCCTCAATAATTAATATGTTTAAACACAAATATAATGTTTGCATTAACCTTCAAGCCACAATAAGAGCTGAGAGTTCAACTTCATTAGCGTTTGGAAAGAATATTTTAAGCTAACTCTTAAGAAATAAAACAACTTCATAAATTAGCTGATTTTTCAAAATATTTAATGGAGCCGAACATATGCTTTTCCCACTCTTTACATGCAGGAAGATTCTCCTTAATGTACGGTTTCTGTAATGGGTGAATTACTCTAATATATGGCATGTGTTATCATTTATGCTACATTACTATCCGAAATTTTAATGTTCTGTTTGCTTAAATAACGTCCCTGAGGCAAGCTATTATATAGCACAGAGGTGGGCAAACTATGGCCCGCGGGCCACATCTGGCCTGCGGGACCGTCCTGCCCAGCCCTTGAGCTTTTGGTAAGGGAGGCTCGCCCCCGGCCCCTCCCCTGCGGTTTCCCCTCCCCCACAGCCTCAGCTCGCTGTGCCGCCAGCGTTCTGGACGGCGGGGCTGTGAGCTCCTGCCAGGCAGCACAGTGGCCTGGCTGGTTCCAGCTGAGTGGCACAGCTGCCAGTCCTGCTGCTCTGAGGGGCATGGTAAGGAGGTGGGAAGCAGGGGGGTTGGATAAGGAGCAGGGAGTCCCAAGGGGCAGTTAGGGGACAGGGAGCAGGGGGCGGTTGGATGGGGCAGAGGTTCGGGGGGAGAGGGGAGATCAGGAACCCCAATGTGGCCCTTGGGCCAAAAAGTTTGCCCATCCCTGATATAGCATAATGTCAGCATCAGCACGGAGCAGATGTTTATGGCCAAGTGACAACATCTTGGAAAAGAAGAATGGGCATGGTGAGAGTTGAGAATGACATTGCAATAACGGACAGCCATTTCAATGGGAAAAGTCCGGCTTCCTTAAAACCAGCCCCCAGAAGGAGATAATCATCCCTGGAGTACTGACCTTGAGCTCTCCTGGAGCAGTATATGTTGCACTTCCTGTTTGCCTCGTCCCAAGTGGGGGTTCTCCACTGGGCGAAGATGCTATTTAATATTGAATCGTGTAACTCCCACTCATGGTTGGTGGCAAAATACCTGCTGAGGCTGTCCGCCAGTGAGTTCTGGATGCCCAGGAGGTAGACTGCTGAAAGGGTGTTGTGGTTCTGTATATGCCAGTTCCGTAAGTTGACTGCTTCTACAGAGAGGGGGATGGAGCATGCCCCTCCTTGCTTGTTTATATAGAAAATAGTAGTTATGTTATCCAACATTATCAGGATGTGCTGGAATTGTGTGAATGGCAGAAATGCTTTGCAAGATTTTTGTACTGTTCCCAGTTCCAGAAGATTTATATTCATTCTGGGCTTTTAAGTTGTGTCTACATGTCTTGTGCTGTGTGATTGTCCATGTGGGCTTCCGAGCCTGTCAGGGAGCAGTCTAATTATCATCTTATTGGATGTGGGGACAGAAAGGGAACTCCCATGCACATGTGTCCAGTGTCCTGCCACCATGCAAGAGAGGCCTTCACCTTTGAAGCCAAGCTTCCAGGCAATGGGAGTGAAGTCTGGCAAATGGCATCACACAAATATATGATGCCAGGTGACCCAGGAGAGTAAGGCATATCCCAACTGATGTTTGAGGGCTGTGTGTAACTAGGTCTTTCAGAGTGCCCATTTCACAAAATCTGTCCATGAGGAGACAGGCCTTCACCCTGATTGAATCCAAGGATGCTCCTATAAATGTTATGGTATGCGTCAGGTTAGAATTCTCCATATTTTTATTACTTGAGTCTGTGAGAAGGGTGAATATCCACATAAAAGTATGTGTTTTTCATATGGAGAGCTGTGAACCATGTGCCTTTTTCTAGGGATGGTACTGTTGATGACAATGTAACTATACAGATTTCAGCTTGTGAATAAAAACGTTGAGTCAAAGCAAGTCAAGAATGAGTCTCTAGCCTCCTTTCTTCTTAGGGACTAGGAAATATTTTGAATAGAACCCTTTCCCCCAATGTTGAGGGGGTACCTGCTGTATTGCTCCCCAATAGAGAACAGATTGTACATCCTGAAGGAGGATCCCCTCATGAGAGTGGTTCCTGACAAGGGATATGGAAGGGGGTTCTGGGGGAGGTAGGTAGAGAATCTTGATGGTATAGCGGAATGGATGATATCCAGTACCCACTTGTCTATTGTTATTGCCACCCAGTTGTGGGAAAATTTTGCTAGGCAGACCCCAAAATGGATCTCAAAATTGGGTGGAGATGGCATTGATATTGGTTCTCAGCTCTCTAGCATCATGTCAAAGATCTCTGTGGTAAGGGATTCCTTTTGTAGAGTTGGTTATGATATTTTCCCTTTGGGCCAGGTGGATACATACCCAAGGAGTGGAGGGTTGACCTAGTGTCTTTCAACAAGTGCAAAGACTCGATCATCTTCTCATTAAAAAGATTAGTCTCATCAAAGGGTAAGTCCATAACAGTTTTTTGGATCTCCCTGGGAACCCCAAAGAGTGTAGCCATGATTCCCATTACATCGCAGTGGCAGTTGCCATGGATCTTGATGCTGTACCAGCCACATCAGTTGCATCTTATGAAGAGGTTCTGCCACTAGTTTGCCCTTGTCAATAAGGGCTTGACACTGAGCCTTATCCTCCTGAAGCAACTTGTCCCAAGAGTCCAGAAACTTGGAGTAATTCAGGAAATTGCATTTGGTGTGAAAGGCCAGATAGTTTGAGATTTGAAATGCCAGTATGGTGTACATAAGCACCTTCCTCTCCATAAGATTGAAATGCAAGTGTCCTTATCTGCAGACATGGCCCTCCAGTGGTATTGTCCGGATCTTTCAGTGGCTGCCTGGACCACTAAGGAGTTTGGGGCAGGATGTCCCTTAGCTGGGACAAAGGGCTGCTTCTTTGCCCTCTTGGGGGCAGGGGCACAGGTAGCTGGCATGTGCTATAGAGCCTTTGCCAGTTCTGGTATGACTTCATTTACTGCAGTGCAACCTGACTGGAGCCCAGGAGTGGGAAGATATCCTGGAGTTTCTGCTGAGGATTTTCACCTCTTCTAAGGAGATCTGGGCTCTTCCACCATTCTCTGTAACAGCTCCTGAAACTGTCTATGACTGTCCAGGGGAGACAGAGTGACTTCCTCTTCAGGTGATGAGGATGATACCCCTGTTGGAAGTGGCAGTATTGGTGGATCTGGCTCATCTTCCCCTTCTTCTGTGGCCTCAGGGGGTTCAGACTGCTCCCTTTGGAGGACAGAGGGGTAGTAAGATTCCTTGTCTGAACAGACAGATTCTGCGTAATATGTATCAGGGTCTCAAGGGCCCTAATAAGGCCAGTAAAGAGGTTGAAAGTGGTGGTCCGCCAGGCATTAGATATCACTGGTCCCGAGGAAGTAGTTCTGGTCTGTGCATCTGAGGTTGGCTCCAGGAGATTCTCAATCCCCTGTCTGGGATGAATTCCCTGAGTGTAAATGAAGCTGATTCCATTGGCACATCCAACTCTCCCAAAGATGCAAAGGTTGGATCCGAGTCAAGTGGTGGTGCCAACAGATCTGTGGATAGGAAACCATGGCTAGTGAACTGGGCGGGGGATAGACTTCTCCCAGAGTCCCGGACTCCACAGGCATTTGTATCTCTGTGGTGAGAATCAGTCCCAATAACTAGGGAAATTGTAGATGTGGGAGGTCAAAGATATAGTCCAGAGTGGTATAAGTCACCTGCATCTTTGGAGGCTGTGTCTTGTCACTCTGTGCCACCTTAGTAGGTATACATGGTGGTTCCTTATGTGACCATGATGGTACCACCGATGATTGAGTCTCTGTCGGTGCAGTTTTTGACAGTACCAGTGGTTCCTTGTCCTTCTTGTCCCAGTGCTTCATTTTAGGTGCTACCACAGCCAGTGTTCAAGTTGATGCAGATGCCAATACAGAAGAAATCTTGCTCCTATGCGTCTTTTGAAGATGCCATTAAGTTTTAGGAGGGCCTCAGGTGTTATGAACTGAGCATGAAGGTTCACCTGACTTGGGAAAGGTTGGGGAGGGATCTCTCCTCTTTGAGAGTCTAGAAGTGGATCTGCTTTTACATCTATGAGAGTGCCCCTTACTCTCAGAAGGGGGCCCAACCAAAGGGTCCTTCCCTCTCCTGTCTCCACTTTGGAGTCAGACATAGTACTAGAGAGCATGCTTCTTGCTGACTCTGGCCAATGTATAAGGTACTTCCAAAGCTGAAATTCCCATGCTTGCCACATTTGGCTGGGAAAAGAGTGGCAGGTACTGCACTTAGCAGAGCTGTGAGCATCTCTGAGGCAGCAGAGGGAACCCTGGTGGTTGTTGCTGACTGAACAGGAGTGGGGGCAGGAGACAGTTTTTGAAGTCCAATATCCTGGGCAAAATCTAAGTACCGCCCCCCCCCCCCGCCAGGTGACTAGGAGAGTTTCCAGGGTGGGGATTCTAACACTGGGTAACTGGGGAGCTATAGAACACTAACTAGCAATTAAAAATCCCTGATAACAGCATAATTTGAATATTTACAGGAAAAGAGAACGATCAGCTCTGGACACTGGAGGATTCCAACTCAAACCATGAAGCAGTAAGAAGGAACTTGAGAGGTGGTTAGTCTGCCCTGCCCCTTATGCTCTTGGTGCGGAGCATGAGGAGGGCAGGGGTGCTGGCATGGAATAAGAGACTTTCACGAATTCCCTGGTCTCAGGTGCATGGAACTCATGCATACTCACAGTGGAATACACACAGGGACCAGCACTCAAAGAAGAAAGAGTGATATACTCAGGCTAGGGTGACCAGATGTCCCGATTTTATAGGGACAATCCCGATTTTGGGGTCTTTTTCTTATATAGGCTCCTATTACCTCCCACCCCCGTCCTGATTTTTCGCACTTGCTGTCTGGTCCCCCTAACTCACGCATACAGGTTTGGATAAGCATCCAAGCTTCTATATGTTTATCAAATCCCCAAACCTTTTGAGGCTCTGACAATTATTATAGTCCGATTAATTCATATCTAATTCACCAAAATGCACACAGAGACTTCTGACAGTTCGAGGACTCTTGGCTTCTAGAGCTCCAGTTTGTTTGGAGAATTAACCCTGACGTTTTTTGCAATTAGCTATTTCATATTTTTGACACTAGGCTTGGAAGCCTGTCAAGATTTTGCTTAGTTTGACTTGTGAAAAATACATTCTGTAATTGATGGCCTATTGCATTCGAACATATCTGCTATACAGAGATGCTTTTTGTACAGAGCTCAATATTAGACCTGGTCAGGAATTTTCTGTCAAAATATTTTTTTGATAGAAAATGCAGTTTCTGCAAAATCAAAATTTTCAGCGGGAATTATTTTGAAAATAATGTGCCAATTTTCCATCAGGAAAATCTAAACTAAATATTTCATTTCAGGTTGTTTTCGGTCAGTATGACTTTACTTCGGGTATGCGTCAGCTGCCACAGCACCTCATGGGATTTGTAGTCTGCATGCCTCATACTCCCATTCTTCACTATGGGGTGGGTTACATGGCTAAACTACACCTCTGTGCCACACCACAGTCTCCCCTCTGGTTGAACCAACACCATGCCTCATGGAACTCATGTGACCATTGTGCATCATGGGTGATGTAGTATGACCAGGGAGTCTGGCCCACATCAGGAAATGGAGGTACGAGACACATAAATTCAGCTCCCATGAGTCACCGTGGCAGCTCAGGTTAAGGCTGAACCAAGTTGAAATGAAACATTTTGATTTGGAGATGTCAAATCATTTACTTTTAGTTTCTAATGGAAATGTAGAAACAAAATGTTTTGAATTCAAATTTTTCTGAACTTTCCATTCTGCCAAAAATTTTGATAGTTCAATTTTTTGTCCCGTTATTTTCATTTGATTTCCCACAGGCTGGAAATTCTGATTTTACTACCAGTTCTACTTAATATGTGTTGCTATTATGCTTTGTTAATATCTTTGCCCTCAGTCCCTGTTGCAAACTTGGGTGGTCACTGGACATTTCTTTCTCTGGCAATAAAGTGTTTGGGACTCATATCCGTCCCTCATTATTCATGAACACTTTATTTATCACAATTCATTTTTAAATGGATACATGAAAGAGAGACAGATGTAAATGCCCTATGTATGCGTCTGGCAGATATCAAGAAAAAGAAAATGATTTAATTTAATTAAGAACTATTTAGTAATTTCCTGCACTGAGCCGAGTGTCTTTGATGAAGAATTGAGTTATTCCTTAGACACCTTCCAGAAATAGAAAGATGCTGCTCTCTGCAGTGACGCACTTACAGGACAGGAATAAACTTCCTTGATACATATACCTGTCACAGAAAAATCCAATAAACAGACAAAAGGCTGAGATATCTTTTAAAATGTCAGCCCTTAACAAGACTAATGGCAAATGACAGAAAGGACACCAGAATTCACATCCCTGGATCAGTTTTTGCTGTTGATAACGTCTATAATTAATTTATATTATGAATTTAGTTTGACCTTTATGGTGAATGTATGTTCTGGTAAAGGAAACAGAGGGAGTGGGGAAGAAAAAGAACTCCCACCCTATCAGCCAGATCTGATGAAAGGAGAGAAATTCACTCCTACTTTATATATCAATCCCACCCGTGATGAATAGAGTCCTAACTCAAGACTTTTTTTCTAGATCATCTGATGAAAAAACAGCCATTCATGCCCATCTTTTCTGACTGAGAGCTGTACAAAGGGATTTCATAGACCCAGTGAAAAGCCAAAGCTTCTATAAGCACAATCTGGAAGGAGAAAATAATAAGAAAAAGAATTTGGGACCCAAATTCTGCCCTCGGACTCACTGCTGCTTTTAAATCAGCTGAAGTCAATGGGAGTGGTGTCCATTTGTCTTGGGGAACAAATGGGCCCTAAACGTTGTAGAGATTGTAGGCACATGAATTGCTGTGAGAGTTGGGCACCTAACCCCCTCAAGCGCCTTTAAAATCTCAGCCCAGACCTTTACTCTGAAGGAATGTCAATTTATTTAAAGGAGAATCTACCGAATTTGTGCTGCAGTAGCCTGATGAATGTCTTGTAGCACTGAGACGGAAATTTGCGGAAGAAACGCCTTTGTCTGTGTCACCCTGGAAAGTGCAGATTTAGGACCCTGTTATTGCAGTGACAGGAACAGTAGTATGGAGGCTTTTACAAAGATTGGCCAGGGCTACAATTTTGGCTTCGGGATAAACACTATGGACCAGATTTTTCAGTCTGTCAAGTTCACTTTGTGTTGTTTACACAATGCAGAGTGCACCTGAAGTGGCTGGAGATTTGCACTAAAGAATTGCCCTTGTATAGGGGGAATCTCTTTTGGCATAAAGCTGGTGAAGGCTGCTCTGCTGCCTCCAGCACCAGAGCCCTCCCTTTTGCCATAAGTGGAGGGAGGGTGGGTGTCCGGGTGAGGAGGCATGGCAGATCTAGGTGCCATTACACCTGATTCTCCACTGGCACAAGGTCCCTGAAGGACTCTACATCAGTGGGATACGTTAAAGCTTCACTTCTCTGCAGCTTCACTTCACACTGGGGAAAAGCAGCTGAGAATCAAGGAGCTGTGACCAGCTCCCTAAGAGCCCCCCCCTTCTCCACTGTGTCTCAGCAGAACTTGGGTTCAGTGGAGAATCAAGCCTTCATAGCTCAGTTTTCATATTATTGTACTTGTTCCCACTTGCCCAACTGTGGTGAAGGGTCTGTCTTCAGAAGGGTATGTAACTCAGCCATGAAAATGCAGCCTAGACTGAAATATGGCATCAAATGCACTCAGCCTAAGAACGAGGAATGGGCGAATTCACCAAATTGCAGTGTGGATGCGGAGCTTGGCAAATATCAAAATGTGCACAGCCCAGCCTACCCTCCTCTTTCCGCCCCTCAGCTGAAGACAGATACAGAGAACACTCTTCCTCTTGGCCTTCCTAATGCATTCAGCTGTCCCGTACTGCTCATGCTAGGAGGATGGGATCCTGGTGCTTCAGCTCTCCTTAGACAGTAACAGGAAAGCAGCTGACCTCACTCTGCCTAGCACAGTTGCCAAGGTGCTTGTGATGTATTTGAATGTATTGAATGGAGAGTTGAATCTCTTCATATGAATTTGCAGTTACAGTTTCTTAAGCAGTTGCTTATGTTGAATTTGCTGTTATATAGTGGTTACTATGTTTTTCTTCTACCTCTTTGCAGTACAGAGTCAGTCAGCCATCCTGGCTCCACCTATATGGATGTGTCTGGGTTTATAATCAGGGATTTGTGCTGCATCCACAATACACAACAATGGGCAACGAGTGTGGGATGTCAAGAACCTTCTATGTATTCAAGTAGCAAGACAATCTGTGACCTTGCTTGCAGTCCCTAAGAGCTAACAGCAGCTAAAGTAACAGCAGCGAGGTGAAATGGCAAGCGGTATTGGAAAAATGGAGGCCTTTGACAATGCTGTGGAGGACTGGCTCACATATCTAGAGAGGCTGGAGGAGTATTTTGAAGTAAATGAGAATCCCCAAGCAAAACATGCAGCAGCATTACTGAGTGTGATCGGAGGAAAAACCTACAGTTTATTATGTAGTCTGATCGTCCCAGAGAAGCCAGCCTGCAAAACCTTTAAAAAGATAGTGCAAATTGTTCAAGATTGTCACCCAAGCCCCTGCTTACAGCAGAAAGGTTCAGGTTTCATAAGCGGAATTGGTTTGAAGGTGAATCTATTTCCTTCTTTGCGACAGCGTTAAAAAGATTATCAGAACACTGTGCTTTTAAGAATGGGCTTGGCGAGGCAATAAGGGACAGACTTGTATATGGACTGCTGAATGAAAGCACACAGAAGAAGCTCATACCTTTAAATGCACAGTAGAAATGGGAGTAGCAATGGAAATTGAAAAAGGGATGCAATAGAATTCCATACTGGCACTAAAACAAAAATACGAATGCTTAAACTATCTGTAACCCACGGCAAGAGTGTCTGTGGACCGGGTCCTAGGCAGCCAGGCCTAGTGGTCAGAGCAAGCGTCAGGCTAGTGGTCAGAGTCTGAATGCCAGAGCCCAGGGTTGAAGCTGGGTGAAGGACCATGTCTGCGCTGCAGCTGTGGAGGAGCAGATCAGGAGCAGGACTTAGAGATGAGCACAGGAAGGCAGACAGTCTGTAGGCATGTGAGTTGAGCAGCCAGCAAGCTACTGCTGCTGTAATGTTTAAGAACCACCTGGCTGGCTTCCTCAGGCAAGGTGGTCCATCAGGCAACCTGGGTGGCTTGTTAGGCTATGAGGAGTACTGAACAGATGCCGCTAAGGGCCTTACTCCAGACACAGATCCAGTCCGCTCAGCGGACAGACATGTTATTGGTGTGGAAAAGGTTTCCACGTTCCTTCTGATTGCTGATTTAAAGATCCATATTGCAGAAGCTATAATAAAAAGGGTCATATCCAAGCAGTTTCTTGCACTAAGAAAAATAAGGAAGAGATCAGATCAGTACAGAAAAATGAATATCAATGTACACTATGTGGACAGAGGCAGTAGTGACAGACTGTGAGAATGGAGTAGCCAGCCTGCAAATAGACAGTGTGCGCAAAAATGACCACTCCATAATCTGGTTGGTACCCAGGGTGGTGGGAAAAATGCTTAACGTGGAATTGGACACAGGCTCTGCAGTTTCTATGATCTCACATTCAAATATGAGAAAATGTTTAAAAATACCAAACTGAAGGAGAAACTGATGTTACTAAAAACTTATAGGGGAGAAAAAACAGTGCCAATTGGAGTGATGCAAGTGAATGTGGAGTATAACAATAAGTAGTGTTTATTAGACTTATATATAATTTAGAAATTACACTGGATTAGGTATCTATAAAGATGCTGCAGTCACTCTCAGCAGACTCCACTAAAACAGTTGAACAACAGCTGGAGGGATACTAAATCAGGTTTCGGAAGTAGTCAAGGAGGGCCCAGGAACTCGAAAACCCATGAAGGCTAAAACAATCCAAGATGAGAAGGCACAGCCCAAGTTTCACAGAGCTCGATCTGTCCCTTATGGTATCTACTCAAAGTTAGATGCTGAACTGGAACATCTGGAAAGAGAGGGCATACTTTCAATACTGGCTGGGATTGAGTGAGAAACTGCTATTGTTCCAATTGTAAAAAAGAGTGGTGCAGTAAGGGTGTGTAGAGCTTTTAAGGTCACCATGAACCCTGGACTGACAGTTGAAAAATGCCCTCTGCCTTGAACTGAAGATTTTTTGCACCACTGGCAGGGGGACAATGATTCAGCAAAATTGGTTTGTCACAGGCCTACCTATGGATGGAAGTTGAGGGAGAGTCTAAGGCAAACCTCACAATCGACACACAAACGGGTTTGTACCAGTTCAATAGACTAGTGTTTGGTATTGCTTCAGCTCCTGCTATATGGCAATGGACCAAGTTTTGCAAGGTATTCTGAGTACACAGTGTTCTCTGGATGACATTATTGTGACTGGTAGAAGTGATGAAGAACATCTGGAAACCCTGAAAGGGGTCTTAAAACATCTGGAAGAATATAGGGTATGAGCTAATTGCATAATATGTTAATTTTTCAAGGACATGATAGGTTATTGTGGGCATATTATTGATGTACAAGCCCTACATAAATCTCAAGAGAAGGAACAGTCCTGGAAGCTCCCCTGCCAAAGGATGTGTCACAGTTTAGATCATTTCTGGGATTTATCAACGACTATAGCTGATTTGTACCAAACATAGCAACTCTGCTGCATCTGCTGAATTGTTTACTGCAGTCTGGTCAAAAGCTGGTTTTCTCATGTGAGTGTCAAAAAGCTTTTCTAGAAGCAAAACAATAGGTCACCTCAGACAGTGTGCTTACACACTTTAACCCATTCTTGCCCAACAAGTTAGTATGTGATGCTTCCTCACATGGAATTGGGGTGGTTTACACCAGGATATCATGCCACAACTACCCCAATGTGTGAAGAAATTTGTTCCAGTCCTTGAGGAAATAACCACTGCTAACAAAAGCCAAGTGAATGACTTCAATAGACAGTGTTGTGAAATGAAGATCTAAACTAGTAATTTGTCTATTTGCATTTCTAAAGCACCCATCACCGTGGTGTCTGGGCACCATATCTAAGACAAGAATCTATAAAGTTCTCCTTTCTATTTTGAGCCTCTTTTTCAAATGCGATTAAGTGTGGTGGTTGCTTGCCTGGTCACCATGCTACTCCAGTACTGGGAAAAAGCTTGCTTCAAAAAAATCAGCCTTGTGCTAAGCCTCAGAAGACTCAGATTCATTCTGGTCTTTGACAATTTTATCCTGAGGACTTTTGATGGAAAATGCTTTCCCTATGATCCCTGAATATTTCTGGACTGTCAGCTGCAGTGTCCCTGTCAATCACAGCTGCCAAAGTGGGTTAAAGGGGATAGGCAATTTCTGAGACACCTTGTCCCTTCCCCACTGAGGACTTCAAATATTCTAGCAGTAAAATCTATCAGTATTGAATTCTTGGCTTATCACTGTTGACGTTTGCTGACTGCCCGCAAGCTGAAGCAAAGCATACCATATATTTGGTTGAAGAACAAAATGAACATATCAGGGACTTTTTCTGCAACAAAATAGCCACCAGTACGAAACATCTGGGCTAGATCCATTCCTGTTCTCCAACCCCTCTCTGTTTTCATCCATGAAGGGCTTGTTAACAGCTGGCTGTATCATTATAATAAAACAAAGGCCCAGTTTCATCTCAAGGCTCACGTTGGCTCAAATCATACTGATTTTGTTTTTCCGTGTAAAAGCAGAAACCTGGATGCAGTAAGGAATGGCCTTTTGTGAACTCTCTCTCTTGCAAGGCCAGATACAACCTAATCCTTAATGTTCGAAAAATACTTTGAAATGGAAAGTGCTACATAAAATCTTATGTAGTGGAAAGGAAAAGAGAATCCATGAAATTAATACTTAAGAAAATGGGATGCAAGGCAGCTGGGCAGCAGATGAAAACCTAAACCTCTACTTTTCTTTCATTTTATTGGCTCCTGAGGTACTAGCAAGAGCCGAGCCAGCTCTTCAAAGTTCACTTCAAAGCAGGTGTGTGAATTTTTTCAATATTAAAACGATCTTTCATGGGCGCTCAATGGCTGTAGTTTGAAAATGAATTGGGTTCAAATGAGCACAGCTTCCCCCAGGTATTAGCTCTTTTGTGAAGCCACACACAAGGGATGGGTTTGATTGGTTTAGCTGCATTCACACAGGTTCACTAAAACCAGAAGTGGGAGTAGTGGCCATGTGACTTGATCCATGTGATATACCCCACTGAATAAAATTCTAATATTAGGGTGATTTATGGTATTTCTGTGGAACCAATTACATCAGATAAAATTAGGTTAGAGAGTTTTAAAGGCTCTACCAGGCAGAAGCCTCAGAATGCTGGCAGATACTCAGAGAGAGCAAAAAAGAGTTTGTGTATCCAGCTTTAACTCAAACTTTGTAGATCTGGACAAAATCTGTATTAACACTAATGCTGGTTCATAATTGAAACTTGTGCCGAGGCTTATTTTGAATCTCTGTGAGGTCTGAATCAAATGCTTATCTGAGCTCTGCTGCTAATTTCATTATGGGATGAAACGGACTGCAAAAAGGCAAATGATTGGTTACAATTCCATGCATCATGTCAAACACTTCTAATCTCAACTGTTATATTTATTAAAATGTAAGAGCACAACAATGGAAGAATCCAAAGGAACAGATAGCTTTCCCCTGCTGTGTCTTTTTCCAACCAAAGCCTTAAGCTTTGTTTTGAATTAGTATGAAATGTCACAGGAACTCCTTCATTTAGAGCTGCTCCATTACATTCTAATCCAACTCCTGGGATCAGTACATTAAGTTCTTCAGAGTGTAATGTGGTAATTATTCTTTGAACCTCTGGAAAGTGATTCAAATTACATCATAATGAGCCAGATGATTAGATAAAACAGAAACAAAAAGTTTGAAAAAGCTGCAGATGCTAAATGGACCTTTATTTTCTTTCGTGTAAAAGCAGGAATGTGGATACGAATCAAAAGGCTTTAATTCATGGGCCCTCTATGGTAGATCTCACTCCAGTAAGCTTTTTTTGTTTTGTTTTGTTTTTACATGATAGACTCAATTTCCAGCTGGCCTTTGCTCAATCTACCTAATTCCAGACTACAATTAGCAACAATATTGCTCTACTTACATTCCAGTCTATAGTAACAAAGAACAGGTGCCGTTTAATTTCTTCAACTCCATCGAGGCCAGCACCTGCCAAGACAACAAGAAGAAAGAGTCAAAATAAAGTCAAGCCAGAGGAACATGCTGTATTCTTTAAAACCACCACCAACATATCCCTCCCTTCCCCCTGAAAAAATTTAGAAATGTCAGAAATTGTTTAAACCATCACAAAAATATACAAGGACATTTTGTTAATGCAAACATCACACCCAGGAAAGAAAAACCCTTGAACACGTGAGTTTTGATTGTATGCTTGTGTCAGGTCTGCATGGCCAGTCTCTCATGCTTCATATTAGATAAGAAAATCGAATAATTGAAATGTAGAGCTGGAAGAGATCTCAAGAGGTCATCTAATCCATCCTCCCACACTGAGGTAGGACCAAGTATGCCTAGACCAGAGGTTTTCAAACTGTGGGGCATGTCCCCCAGAAGGGCACAGAGGAATGTTTGGCAGGGGCAGTGATGGCAGGTGGCTTGGGGCAACCCTATGCAGCAGGGTTCAGGGAGGGAGTGCACTTCCACCCCTTGACTCTCCTTTCCTCTCTATTTTTGTCTGGATTGGGGAGGTGCCACCAAAATTTGTAACTCAAAGGGAGGCTTTCAGCTCAAAAAGTTTGAAAACTGCTGGTCTAGACCATCCCTGACAGGTGTTTTCTCTAACCTGTTCTTAAAAACTGCTAATGATGGTGTAATACTTTGGGGTTCAACCCAGATGAATGAGAGGTTGTGTCACTGCCTTCCCTGTAACCCTGGGTGCCTTCAACGCTCAGCTGCTGTGGCTCACAGTCCAGAAACCCTGAGTGTCTGTGCTGTGCAGCCCTGATCAGCACTCTGACCCTAGCAGACTGCTTACAACACAACAGCCAGACACTGGTCTCCACCAGCCTTAGTTACTACTTGCAGAGTGGGAAGTGGCTAAGTCATTATGCAAGGTAGCCTATTTCCTCTTGTTTTTTCCTCTCCCCCCACCCCCAGATGTTCTGGTTTAACTTGGATTTAAACTTGGAGAGTGGTCAGTTTGGACGAGCTATTACCAGCAGCAGAGTGAGTCTGTGTGTGTATGGGGGTGGGTTTTTGGAGGGGGGTGAGGGAGTGAGAGAACCTGGATTTGTGCAGGAAATGGCCTAACTTCATTATCATGCACATTGTGTAAAGAGTTGTCACTTTGGATGGGCTATCACCAGCAGGAGAGTGAATTTGTGTGGGGGGGTGGAGGGTGAGAAAACCTGGATTTGTGCTGGAAATGGCCTAACCTGACGATTACTTTAGATAAGCTATTACCAGCAGGACAGTGGGGTGGGAGGAGGTATTGTTTCATATTCTCTGTGTATATATAAAGTCTGCTGCAGTTTCCACGGTATGTATCTGATGAAGTGAGCTGTAGCTCACGAAAGCTCATGCTCAAATAAATTGGTTAGTCTCTAAGGTGCCACAAGTACTCCTTTTCTTTTTGCGAATACAGACTAACACGGCTGTTACTCTGATACTTGCAGAGTGAACCCAACACACTCCCAGTCCTGAATTTTCCCCTGCCATGGAGTGTCCAGCCCTCACCTGGAACACTCAGAGGAGTAATAAGGTTCGTCGTTCCTTTGAAGAGACAAAAGCACAGCTTATTACTTTAACTGGAGCTAACAATCACTTCAATTCAAACACAGCACTCGGCTGATTTAGTTCAAAAGAGAAAAGTTTATTAACAAAAAGAAATGGGTTTTAAGTGAATTCATGCGCAAAGAACAAAAATGGTTACAAGCAAATAAAAGTAAAAATATGCTTTCTAATGCATAAGACCTAACTTATCAGCTACTCTCTTTGTTCAAGGTAGATTTCTTACTGATTTTTCTTTTTTCCAGCCATGGCTGACTTTCTCTCAGTCAGGACTGTCCACAAACATACAAAGTGCCGGATTTCCTTGTCTTTCTAGGTGACAGATGCCAAAATGGCTCTCTGTTTCCCCTTATATCACTCAGAGTTCATTGACTCTGTTTTAAGAGGCAGGATGATCTCATGCTGTTCTTTCCTTCCTGTGCACATCCCATCCTTGTGCTAATTTGTGTGTAAATGAGGCTTTCATTGTTTTGATTCCAAAATGCTGCCTTCCCTCTAGTCTGGGGGAAACCTGTTTTTCCCTGTGTTTGGTCACAGAATTTAAAGCATAATATCATTGAATATCCATAATTCCTCATATAGTGTTAATATGTACGTTTCACAACGATATTAATCACCAGCATGTCACTGACTTTCACAAAAGACGTTACTCAATACACTTTATAACACAGTAATATTGTATACAATTAGTTGATACTTATCATTTGAGTTCAGACCCCCACAAGAAGCTACTGGCCCCACTCTCTGGATAATTGATAGCTTTGTTTACATTTTATGTAAATGCACCTTCATTGTCTTGACTGGACAACCAGGCTGGTCAGACAAACGCATATTCTTTTGTCTACAGCAGACTGTTTGGCAAGCAATGCATAAGCCCAAACATACTTCTAGCACATGTCCATCACTCTTTGTACACAACCCAAACCTACATATGTAAGAATATTAATGATCTTCCCTATTGCTTATTTCTCTTTACACCTTCCTTTGCTCTATGCCCCTTACCCAAAACAAACAAACAAACAATCAGAAAACAATAAAACTATAGCCTTTCTTTAACATTTCCCAGCCTCTTTATTCGAGAATCTCTTGAAACTATTTTACTATTGCTGGAAGTGTGAAGTTTTCCAGTGATATCTCACAAGGCACCTTTTGGGGCATATACCATGACAACAGTGTGTTAGATGTAGTGAGTATGTCAGCCATGACAAGAGTTGCTGACACACAGTAGTGAACCACCAGTCGGATTAGCTACTGACTCCCCTGCAGGCATCCGTTCAAAGTTCTCCTGAGTCCATAAACTAAGGGGCACCTTTTGCCCTTCATAATATCCCTGCTACCCCAGTACTTGCTTCACACCCGTCTGGGTCACCCAGGCCAGTAGAGAGTTCTGTCAATCCAAGGTGTGAAACTGGATCTCTTTCCATCCGGAGCTGGCCCTTCTCCCAGCGGAGTGCTGGCCCACAGCTTTCCCAGAGGCTGACCACTCTCAGCAGAGTACAGGCCCACAGCTATTGACCTAGTTGTGCCAGGGTCCCATCACTCCTAGCAGATCCTGGACCCTAGCTCCTTTCAGCTTTGCCCCAGACCTACCAAACACTGACTCAGTTTCCCCATTGAGGGTTTACTGCCTTGACCACTGTGTCTGGCTATAGTACATTTGTATCTGAGCTCTTGGCCTCAATCCTGATACCTCATTACAGAAAACAACACACACTTCCCCGCATTTCCACAGTCAGAATCCTGGAATAACTTTTAGTGTTCATAATGACTCAGGCTACAGGCAGGGTAGTGGGATTCATCATACCCACATCTGCTAGCTTCTGTCAGGCACACCCCATTATGTCCTTCTCCTGGGTTCCATGGGCATAACTTGCCACTCCTCTTCTGCTACAGCTGCTTGCGTTTGTCCTGGTCAGCAAGCTTCTGTTGCTCCAGCACTGTCTCCTTACTCTGACACTGGGCCTTCAACTCTGTCTGTCTCTCCTCCACTAGCAGCATTTTCCACTCCAGCCTCCACAGCTCTAATACTCTTGCCACTGCTGCCACCTCTGCTGGATCATCTGTGGAACCATCTGCTTGATCTCTTGCATGCCCTGTAGGAGAAAAAGGGACCCCTTCCCCAGTTTGGAGCAGTGCCCCATCTTGCCTCATGGCATATGAGTGTGGCATGGCCCCCGGCTCCTATTTCTTCTGATCAGCCGCTGATAGAGCTCACTGCACACAGCTCTTCTAACTGCTTCTTGGTGAGCTCAGCATCTGTTTCTTTGCTCTTCCTGCCTTCTCTACGGCTTACTCTTCTTTACACCTTCCTTTGCTCTATGTCTCTTACCCAAAACAAACAACAGAAAACAATAAAACTATACTTTCTTTAACAGTCCCCAGCCTCTTTACTCGAGAATCACTGGAAACTATTTTACCATTGCTGGAAGCGTGAACCTCAGTCAACCAGCAAACTGTGAATAAATCCTGGCTCAATTGTGTCACAGAAGGGGATTCCACAACCTCCCCTGGTAAACTATTCCAACACTTAATTATCCTTATAGTTAGAAAGCTTTTCCCAATATCTAACCTAAATCTCCCTTGATGCAGATTGAGCCCATTACTTCTTTTCCTACCTTCAGTGGAAATGGAGAACAATTGATCACCATCTTTTATAACAGCCCTTAACATACCTGAAGACTTATCAGATCCCTCCCCAAATCTTCTTTTCTCATAAACAGGCCTTTTTTTGCAGCTTTTCTTCATAGGTCAGGTTTTCTAAACATTTTATCATTTTTGTTGCTCTGCTCTGGACTTTCTCTATTTTGTCCACATCCTTCTTAAAGTGTGGCACCCAAAACTGGGCCCAGTACTCCAGCTGAGGCCTCACCCGTGCCGAGTAGAGTACAACAGTTGCTTCCTGTGTCTGACATACAACACTCCCGTTAATATACCGCAGAATAATAGCCTTTTTCACAGCAGCATCACACTGTTGTGCCTCATTACATTGTGATCCACTATAACCCCCAGTTCCTTTTCAACATTACTGCAGCCTGGCCAGTTATTCCCCATTTTGTAGTTGTTCATTTGATTTTCCTAAGTATAGTACTTCGCACTTGTCTTTACAGAATTTCATTGTGCTGATTTCAGACCAATTCTCTAATTTGTCAAGGTCATTTTGAATTTTAATCCTGTCATCCAAAATGCTCCCAAGCCTCTCAGCTTGCTGTCATCTGCAAATGCTATAGGCATACTCTCCACGTCATTATCCAAGTCATTAATGAAAATACTAAACAGTAGTGGACCAAGGACTGAACCCCATGGGACCCCAGTAGATATGTTGTCCCAGTGTGACAGCAAACCATCAATGACTACTTGTTGTGCATGGTTTTTCAACCAGTTGTGCACCCACTTTATGGTAATTCTATGTAAGCCTCATTTCCCTAGTTTGCTTATGATACTGTCATGTGGGACTGTGTCAAAAGCCTTACTAAAAATAAAGATATATCATCTTTTTAGTTTCCCTCTTATTCACTAGGCCTGTACAACCTTGTCAAGGAAATTAGGTTGGTTTGGCATTTGTTCTTGACAAATCCATGCTGGCTATTACTTATTACCCTATTATCCTCTATGTGCTTACAAACTGATTGTTTAATCTGTTCCAGTATCTTTCCAGGTATTGAAGTTAGGCTGACGGCTCTATAATTTCCCAGGTCCTCTTTGTTCCCTTTTTTAAAGATAGGTACTCTGTTTGCCCTTCTCCAGTCCTGTTGGACCTCACCCGTTCTCCATGAACTCACAAAATAATTGTTTTGATATTGCCTCAGCTAGTTCCTTAAGTACTCTAGGGTGAATATCATCAGGCCCTGCCAACTTGAATATAGCTAACATACCTAAATATTCTTTAACCCGTTCTGTCCCTATTCTTGCTTGTATTCCTTCCTCTTTGTTGTTAATATTAATTGTGTTACGCATCTGGTCACAATTATCCTTTCTAGTGAAGTGAAATAGACCCTGCATCATAGAATCATAGAATATCAGGGTTGGAAGGGACCTCAGGAGGTCATCTAGTCCAACCCCCTGCTCAAAGCAGGACCAATCCCCAATTAAATCATCCCAGCCAGGGCTTTGTCAAGCCTGACCTTAAAAACTTCTAAGGAAGGAGATTCTACCACCTCCTTAGGTAATGCATTCCAGTGTTTCACCACCCTCCTAGTGAAAAAGTTTTTCCTAATATCCAACCTAAACATCCCCCACTGCAACTTGAGACCATTACTCCTTGTCCTGTCCTCTTCTACCACTGAGAATAGTCTAGAACCATCCTCTCTGGAACCACCTCTCAGGTAGTTGAAAGCAGCTATCAAATCCCCCCTCATTCTTCTCTTCTGCAGACTAAACAATCCCAGTTCCCTCAGCCTCTCCTCATAAGTCATGTGTTCCAGACCCCTAATCATTTTTGTTGCCCTTCGCTGGACTCTCTCCAATTTATCCACATCCTTCTTGTAGTGTGCATCAACCAGCTACATGTGCCAGATGTTAGTACATTGCTTAATGCACTACTGGAAGGCACTAAGGGTATGTCTTCACTACCCGCCGAATTGGCAGTCAGCGATTGATACAGCGGGGATCGATTTATCACGTCTAGTCTACTCCTGTACTCTGCAGGCAGAGTCGATGGGGGAGTGGCAGCAGTCGACTCACTGCGGTGGAGAACCACGGTAAGTTAAGTTGACTTCAGCTACATTATTCACATAGCTGAAGTTGCGTAACTTAGATCGATCTTCCCCACCCCCAGTGTAGACCAGTGCTCAGGTACTACAATAATGAGTGTGATCTAAGAGCCTGAATGGAGAGAGAGAGAGAGAGAAGAGAAAGCATAGAATAGAATAGAGAGAGAGAACAGAATAAAACCAGGCAGGACTAGGAGTCCAAAGGGCTTCCTGACATGGGGGCAATGGTATTACTGTTACCTAGCACTTACATGTATACATTTGTAGCCACCATGTGAGAGTTACGTTTTATTAACTCCAGTTTACAGATGGGGAAACTCTGGTGCACATAGTTTAGGCTCAAATTTACACAAAGAGTCAGTTGATTTTGCGTACCTCAAAGCATTGGGTGCCCATTTTGAGACACCTGGTTCTCATTTGTATTGGCACCAAACGCACCAATGTCATAGATACTTTTTGTTCACTAACAACTTTCTTATGTTTCTTATGTATTCTATTGATTATTTAGCAAAACTTCATGGGGTTTGGTGGCACATGTCTAATTCTTTCATTACTTTTGATTTATGACTTCATTTAACATCTTTCTTGTTTATTCCTTTCAGCACGTTTAGTTTACTGGCTTGAGGGAAATTAGCAGGTGTTCAGTAATAATTAAACAACCTTCAGATTTGACTGAGTGTGCCATGTGATTGGTTGATTTGTTTTTATTAATAGCATCTTTCATTCTTCCATGGGGGAAAGTAACACCTGGAGATGAAGATTCCGCATTGCAATTTTGAAGCCATTTCCTGTGAGACGCTGAGCATCTCCAGATGTGTTGAGCATCTCAGTTCCTACTGAAATTAGTGGGAGCTGAGGACACTGAGTACCTTGCTGTGGGTGCTCAGCACCCCAGCGGACTAAGCCTTTTATTTGCAATACGTGTACTTCCTAACAAGCAGTTTTGTAAAATGTCTTGTCAACTCAAGCTTTTGTAAATGTGACATCTGCTTTCGATGCACACAAGACATTATGTTTGCTAAAGTGCACTGATCAAGAACTCCATTTGACAGCCTGCTTAAACATTGGCTCATGACTAGGTATTAAAAACAAATATTGCTTGCATATTACATGCAGGGCTGTCAGCCATGTTCATGGGCAAACTGACCCAATAGGTGTGTTTACAGTTTTGATTTGTTCCCCCTGGTATTCTGAACACAGAACAGGCTGCTGCCAGAAATCAGTAAATACAAAAACGTGGACAGCTACAAATCTTGTTCCATGGATTTCTTATTAGGAATTTTCAAACATCATCCAAATTCAAGGCACAGTCCAGATTGCCTACTAAACATATATCGCAGGTCTGCTTCTGATTTCACTGACACTAGTATAGCTAAGTGGAAACTCCACTGAAAACAACCGAGTTACACTAATATAAACCCAGCATCAGAAGAGTATCAGGACCAGCAAATGTGTTTAGAAGAAATAACAGGGAAGAATACGTTTTGTGTACAAAGATAAGTGATAACTTCATAATGTGTAATAATGCTTCTTCATTACACAATGTCGAAATTTGAGAGCCAAATCCAGGTCTCCCTGAAATGAATGGGAAAAATCCTATGGTTTCAAAGGACACAGTTATGGCCCTGAGTCTGTGACCAGCTGGTAACATTCCCTAGGATGGGCATGACAGATGTTTCTCTGCCTCTATTCTTTGCTCCTGCAGTTCCATCCCTTGCCCCTTCACAATTGCCCCGTCTATTGCCTTAGGAACACTTCCCTATTGTGTGGCAGAAATGACTCATCCTTCTGACAGGGATTCTGATATCAGTATCAGTCTATCATCAACCTTTTCCCTCTTCAGTGGTGTATTTGAATACCACAGTCTCATTTCTTTAAATGACTTAACATGAATGAAAACATTTTGAGTGTTTTTATTATTTTTCAATAAAATTGTAGAATTGAAGACAAATGAAGACAATAAGCCAACTACTTCAGTTAGAGAAGGATTGCCATGTACACCAAAGAAACATACCATGCCATTTACATGGAAATTTGTTTAGCTTATGCCCAAATAAATTTGTTAGTCTCTAAGGTGCCACAAGGACTCCTCGTTGTTTTGCTGATACAGACTAACATGGCTACCACTATGGAACTTAAACCAGTCCCCAGATCTGAACATCCCAGAGCTCTGACAAGTTAAAAATCCGTTGTTGTGAACTTCGTAGTTTGAAAGCCTATCTCCAGTGAGTGTATTCTATTACCGAGTTTTAGAATGGCCTAATTGCCTTAATGGCCTTAATTGCTAGTGTCCTTAAAATTGCCTAATTTTAACAAGAGATGAGTACTCCTCATGCCACTGAAGTCAAAGGGAAGGTGAGTGCTCTGTATTCAGCACTCATATTTCCCCATCAGATTTCCACTACTATCCAATGCCACGTACACCTATAGTGCTATAAAATATTTTTTTTGATGAAGGGAAACACAAAGAGACCAAGATAATCAGTGTATCTAAATTCATGTGGATTGACAGATGTTTGATTAAAAGATGAATATTCCATAGGGTACATAATGGTAGCATGTAACACGCGCAACCACCGGGCAACATTTTTCTCCCTTTGTTTCTTTTACTCACCATCAGTTTTTCCATTAAGGCTTGGATTCTGCAAAGGGATCTGCACAGCCAGAACCTCATGCTCTTAAGTATTCCTATTAAAGTCCATGGGAGTCTGCTGGGTTGTAGAGGTTGACCCATGCAGCTCTCTTTACAGAATTAGGCCTCAAGCAGCTTACATTTATTCTTTTAACCCACTGATTTCCAAATGGTGGGCTGCTGTGAGATTTGTTCAGAAGATACAAGAGGAGTAGGCACTGAGCACTATTTTCACTTAAACTAAACAGGCCGTTTAAATATATTCAGTGAAGCAAATGGGTTATATCAAAACAGCGCATGTTAACAAGGGAGAAAACAACCACCTAAGGTTACTTTAATGCTATGTTATTCAGCTGCCTAAAATGTCAGAAAACAACAACTATATTTATACTATTTTCCTGGTATTTAATTTTGATTGTTGAATCCCTATGGATGAAGGGGGCCTTGATAACTTGCTGGGTAGGAAAGGGGTCCAGAGGAAATTTTAAAGTTGCTAATTTAGCCATTCGGAATGAAAAGAAAGGCTTTCCAGATTTTCAGTTTCTGAGGATAATAGCTTTACTTTCAGCAGGAACTCAAAATCAATTTAATGGAGTCACTTGCAACGTGTAGTTCATCCAAAACTTGTGACAGAGTGGGAAATTCATCACAATGATCAGATCAGTTATTTTGGTAAAGTGCTGTATGACAGAACAATACATTTTGTATATCTCAATTCAGCGCCCATCTTCTTTAGGGTTTTTTAAGGAAAGTGTGATATTGCCTTTTTGGCTGTAACCTGAGCTTTATTGAAACACACTTTCAATTGATACTGTTTTGACCTGAATTTCCAGTTACACTAAGGCCCCTTTATATTGCTCTCACTGTGTAAAGGGGCTTTAAGATCATCGTAAGGCTCATTTACGCTGCCTGATTGGTATGAAAGGGCATTGAGAATCAGGCCCTCTTGTTTCCAAAATTCCTGGCATTTTGATGCATTAACATTCCCCACTGGTCCTTTTCTTTCCCACAATGTTTGTTTGCCTGGATATTCCATTTATCCATTTCAGGGACTGAAAAGTACACCGCTCTGCAGTCTGGCACTCGTGTTCAATCAGGGAGCAATGCTACAAAAGCAGTGTTATTGCCCTCAGATCAAGTTTACAGCAAAAGGTATAGGTTGTACTATATCTGAGTCAGAATGTGGTAGACAGGGGATACCAATGAAACAAATACTTTATTCCATAAAACATTTGTTTTAAGCTCTAATACTTTACAAGTGGATCACAAATTGAACATAAGTCAACAATGTGATGCTGTTGTGAAAAGGCAAATGTCATTCTGGAATGCAGAAGTGTCATATGTAAGATACAGGAGGTAATTGTTCTGCTCTACACTCAGCACTGGTGAGGCCTCAGCTAGAGTACAGCATCCGGTTTTGGGCACCAGACTTTAACAAAGATATAAATACAGTGGACAGAGTCCAGAGGAGAGCAACAAAAATGATAAGAGGCATAGAAAACATGACATATGAAGACAGGTAAAAGAAATGGGAATGTTTAGTAGAAGGAAAGGAAGGCCAAGATAGATCATGGTAATAGTCTTCAAATATGTATGAGGTCATCATAAAGCTGATGGTGCTCAACCCTTTGTCCATGTCCACTGTAGGTCAGAAAAAAAAGCATTTGGCTTAGTTTGCAGCAAGGGATATTTAGGTTAGATATTAGAAAAATCTTTCTAATTATAAGGATAGCTAAGTACTGGAGCAGGTTACTAAGGGAGGCTGTGGAATCCCTGCCACTGGAGGATTTTAATGACAGGTTAGACAATCCCTTTTCGGTGATGGTCTAGATATACTTAGTCCTGGCCCAATGAGGTGAGGTGGTGGGAGGGGCAGAAATAGACTAGATGACCTCTGGAGGTCCCTTTCAGCCCTACATTTCTATCACTGTAAAATATCAGACCGTCAAAATTTAGATAACTGGGATTACTATCTTCCTTTTCTTCCCCTCCCTCTCACCCTCATTTTAATTCTGTTATTATTTTAGTATTCATTATCTGAAGGACTGCTATAGCTTCAAGGAAGTATTCTTGTGGTTTCATGAAATACTGTTTGTTAAAATATCATAAGTAAAGTGGAAAGAAAAGCAAGATTATAATCAGAATAAAGTGATTTTTGAAGTCTAGTGTCTTGCAGTTTGCCAGGGTTAGAAACACGTTGGTGGACAATACAAATGCTTTCTGGATCACTAAACTTCTGAAAAGCAATTGAAAACAAGTGTTTGATCCATAATATAGCCGTTTCTTTATTTTACCATGCTTCATTTAATTTTCCAGGGGTTTTCTGTGCCAGAATGTCTGATCCTATCTTTGGTTAACTATGGACTGTTATACCTAGCCCAGCATGGGCTAAGATCTATAAAGCCAAAGTACTCCTTTTAAGTACTGCCTTCTGTCAAATATTTAGATCAATTATCCAGTTCATTTAAATACTCCTCCACTCATTACTAGCAACATTATTGTAATCATCCTGCCTTTTAATTCTCATGTCATTAGACCCAACACAGATATTTACAACAAGCTCTTCACCAGTACCCCAGAAACGCCTGGTAATGTTAATGTAATATTAACGCAAGATTCATAATACTGATAAATAAATAAAGCATTAATAATATTAATTTATTGATTTATTAATAAGATTACTAATATTGATGGATATTAATAATATTAATGAAAGCTTAATACTATTAAAAATATTTATATTAGTGAAAGACAATAACTCCCTTTCTACAGTATTTTGCTTTGCCTTGGCTTTAAAAACTAAACTTTTTCTTCACTGTTCTTCTGCTATAATTAATACTTCCCTCCTTCCCAATCTCTTTATTATCACAGTAAGCATCAAGCTTTAAAATCTTGATCCTCAACTACTTCCCATCATAATGGAGAAAATCTAGCCAATATTTTCAGAACTTGGTCTTGTGGTGAATTGCAGCTGAATTCCACACTGGAGAACTGGAGTCTATCCCTCACTGTGCCACAGAATGCTTATGTGATGCTGGGCAAGTCACTTAAACCACATTTCCCCCAGGTGGTCACTACCTATGTGTTCCTTACTTTATGGTTGCCCAACTTGAGACACTTTCGCCAGATTTGCAGAAGTGCTGATAGTTCACAGCTGCAACTGAAGTCAATGGGAGCTGTGCTTTGAACATATAAAGTGCCATAAAAATGCTAAGTTTTCTGGAAAAAAAAAACAGGTCTTAGGTATGTTAAATTGGGCACCAAAAATCAGTCGACACTTTTGGCTTTAATCTCTCTGTGCTTCAGTTCCTCAACTGTAAATTGGGTCTCATGCCACCCCTCACCTCAGGGAAGTGGTGTAAAGATAATTCACTCGGTGTTTATGAAGTGCACTCAGACATTACAATGAGAACACCAGGGAAATGCCCATGAGGAAATTAATAATTCTGTATTCAGTGCAGGGTTTGAATGGTGTGTGGTTAAGCATAAAAATAATATTGAATAACTACCTCTACAGTGAGCACTGACCATTCTGTGCACTGAATGAGGCCAGGATCATGTGGAAAAATTAGTATGTGATCATATAATTAAAGACTGTGAGTAAAATTTTCAGGACTGCCTAAGTGACTTAGGAGTGTAAGTCCCATTTTCAAAAGTGGTTTTAGGTGCTTTGGAGCCTATGTCTCATTAAAGCCAAGGGAGACAAATTAAGATTGGATCGGCAAGGCTAATTCTGGCCTGTCCTAACTTCTGAGTGCTTGACTTTGCAACCTTAACTTTCTTTTTAACGTAGCTATTGAATATAAATTTTAAATTGAGTTAATTGTTAAAAAAGGGTCGGATTCAGCTGCCATTGGAAAGATTCCCACTGATTTCAATAGATGTTGGATTAGGTCCAGTAATAGCCAATATGTTTGCTTCAACAAATATCACCTCAATAGTTAAGCAAAATGTAGGTTATAAAAATCAGAATATCGATTTTATTCCCTTCATCTTTGTAATACAGTAGAAAGAACAGTTACTTACCCTAGAGTAATTGTGGTTATTCGAGATCTTATAGTCAGTGTGACTCCCTCTGTAGGACTACATGAGCCTCATGTGCGTGAGATAGGAAATTGCTGAATAGCAGTGTCTGTTTGGCCTGTGCATGCACCCTTGTGCCTTCTCACGCTCTTGTGTGAGGACATAAAGGAGAGAGTGGTCCCAAACGCTGAGTTCTCTTGCCATCTGAAGCCTGTGTTACTTAAGGACTCTGAATGTGACGATGGAGGGCTGTTTGTGAGATCCACAGTGACTACAACATCTCAAAGAACCAGTTTCTGTAGAGTGACCATTCTTTCTTCTTTGAGTATGTGTCAGTATGGATCCTGCTGTAGGTGACTAGCAATCAGTTCCCCTTAGGATGGTGGGAGTGAAGAGTTTCAGCTGCATCAGCGACTGGAGAACTGTTCTCCTGAACTTGGTGGCTGCCATATCAAGAGCATAAGATTGGAAAGTTTCTGAAGCAGGTGACAGATGCAGCTTGTGCTCTGATAGAATGTGCCTGGATATTCAAATGGAAAGGCTCTCCAGCCAACTGATAACTGGTGGAAACGCATTACATGATCCACTTGGAAATTCATCGTGGTGAGATGGCTTGGCCTTTGGACGAACCAGAAATGATCACAAAGTGGCGAGTGAGACAAAACCTTGGCTTAGTTTCATTATGGTAATACAGCAGAGCTGTGGATATGTCTAAAGTGTGCTGTTTCTTCTCTACCACTGGTGAGTGTGGCTTTGGGAAGAAGACTGGCAAGGTAATTGATTGATTTTTGGTGAAAGTCTGAGACCACCTTGGGGATAAAATTGGGGTGTAGTCTGAGTACCACCTTGTTCATATGAAAGACCACAGTCCAGCCATGAGAGTCTAGTGTTCACTGACTCTCCAAGCTGAGGTGACAGTCACCACAAAGATCCTCTTGATGGTAAGAGTGCACGGAGTATTCTGTCACTGGTTCAAAAGGGAGGGTCCATATGCTTCAGAAGAATAACAATGCGGTCTCATGAGGGAGTCAGGTCCTTAAATGGAGGGCTAATATGAAGAAGGCCCTTAAAGAATTTCAGTATCTTTGGGTGTGAAGATTGAGTGTGACTGTGCCAGAGTGTCACACACAGATAATGCTGCCAAGTGGACTTTGAGAGAATTAAATGATAGTTTTGCCTGTTTCAGGAACAGCATAGTCTAGGATCTTCAGTGTTGCTGCCTCAACTGGGTCCAAACCATGCTGGGCTGCCCATATAGAAAATCTTTTCCACTTTGAGGCATAAGTCTTCCTGGTGGAGGATTTTCTGCTTTGTATGGGAATCTTTTGAACCTATAGGGAGCAGTCTCTGTCAGTACTGTTCAAACAGCCAACATCTGAGCCATTAGGTGTAACAATGGCAGGTCTGGCTGCTGACCTTGATTCTATGATATGTCCAGGCAGGCCAGGAGGTGAATGGGATGTCACAGGGCCATCTGTAGCAGGTCTGACAGCCAAAACTGTCTTGGCCAGTAAGGGTCTACCAGGATGTCTGTAACCTTGTCCCTCCTGATCTTGGACATTATCCTGGAGAATTGGTGGCAAGGCATATATGAATCCTCCAGATTACTGCAAAAGAAAAGCATCTGGCAATAATCCCAGGCTCACACCTCTTCTGGAACAGAAATTCATGCATTTGACACTGTCCCCTGTGGTGAATAAGTCTATTATGGGGGTAGAATATGAGGTCTATGATAAACTCCTTCAGTGACCCCTTGTGATTGGTCACTGGGTGACTGCTTAAGAAGTCTGCCAGGCCTTCACTGAGCCCTAGGAGGTTTAGACCCAGTGGGATTATCCTGTGTTGATGTCACCACTTCTATAGCCTGATGGTTTCTTGGCAGAAGAGGGGATGATCAGGCCCTTCCTTGTTTGTTTACATAGTGCATCACCATCATGTGTTGCAGGATTTGCACTGCGGAGTTCCACAGAACAGGCAGGAATGCTTTGAAGGCCAGTCACGTCTCCCAGCTCCTGGACATTCATGTGTCATCTCAGGTCATCCTGAGATCATGGCCCTGAATCTGTAGGTGGTTCATCTGGGAACTCCAGCCCACTGAAGCATCTGTGATAAGCGTCCTTTGGGGAGGGGACAGAGAATGGGACCAGAGGCGGCAATGCCGGTGCAAGTGGCAGCACAAGTTTCTTTCTTGACACAGTTTTTTCTGCACTAGTCTTCAACAGAGACGCTGGATAATGGCGGCTTGTACACTCGCAAGATCTCACGGCCTGATGAGACTCATGAATTGTTCCAGAAGACGGAGTTTGGCCCCGTGTCCCCCTAAACAGAAGAGGCACCTACTAAGTCCGTCTTCTAAGGGGATTAGTCCATAGCAGGATGGATAGGGTGTGAAGCTGGTAGGTTTAGGTCTGCCAGGTCAAGGAGCTCTGGGCAGGAAGGTGTGTACAGCGGGATCTAGCTGTTGATACTCATAAGATGGGTTGATATGAACGCAACAGTCAAATATTAAGTTAATCAAAAGAGTTCTGAAGAAATTCAGAATGTTTAGCCAAAACTAAGAGCTAGTGGGTTAGAAACCTGGAGATTCTGTCTCACTGCAATAGATAAGACGACGGAACTGTGGGAGGGTGCAGTCACTTCACTCTTTATGCCTTTGCATAGGAGCATGAGAAGGCAGATGGTACACGTGCAGCCCTGACAGACACTGCTACTTTAAACTGTCCAGTCCAGTGCACATGAGGCGCACGAGCACCTTCAGTGGCCCTACACTGACATATACTTGAAGAATGTTAATTTTTGTAAGTTAGCAAAGCACTAAAAGGTCACTCAGCTGCACAAGGACACAGATAGCAAGAGGGAAGCTTCCATTTTCCACGCAAGATTATTATTAGAAATTTCAAGAACCATAGCTCAGCCAGACGGTGATTTAATTGGGCTGCCAAACATCTTGCTAACAACTGTCAGTCAGAATGCTAATGCTGTGACTGCTACATGTGGGATCAAATGTTCAGTGTAGTAGATCCCTCCATAACACCACCTCAAGCGATTGAACAACTAAGTATGAAAGCCAGGGGCAAAAAAAATCTCTCCTGCACCACTTGCTTTTTACACATCTTGGAACAAGTTACATGCTTAATTGAGCTTTGCTCTCCTACCCCTATTCCCAATCCCGCAAAAATCTAAACAGCATAAAGAGTTACAGGAGCTAACAGCATCCTGCTTTTCAAAAGTTTCTTAGTATTTACACTATGATGCGTCTTACTTGCAAAAAGGAAAGTAATTAATTAGCTGCCAAAACCCCATGGGTGCTGATGTCAGCCAACTGTCTATTTAATGAGGACCAATTAGTTATTTCCTTTCCTGTGACAGACCTTACAGAAGTCAAAGATCAACTATTCTTGTTTTCCTTGGTTTCAGAGTAACAGCCGTGCTAGTTTGTATTCGCAAAAAGAAAAGGAGTACTTGTGGCACCTTAGAGACTAACCAATTTATTTGAGCATGAGCTTTCGTGAGCTACAGCTCACTTCATCGGATGCATACCGTGGAAACTGCAGAAGACATTATATACACACAGAGACCATGAAACAATACCTCCTCCCACCCCACTGTCCTGCTGGTAATAGCTTATCTAAAATGATCATCAAGTTTGGCCATTTCCAGCACAAATCCAGGTTTTCTCACCCTCTGGCCCCCCCCCCCCACAAACTCACTCTCCTGCTGGTAATAGCCCATCCAAAGTGACCACTCTCTTCACAATGTGTATGATAATCAAGGTGGGCCATTTCCTGCACAAATCCAGGTTCTCTCACTCCCTCACCCCCCTCCAAAAACCACACACACAAACTCACTCTCCTGCTGGTAATAGCTTATCCAAAGTGACCACTCTCCCTACAATGTGCATGATCATCAAGGTGGGCCATTTCCAGCACAAATCCAGGTTTTCTCACCCCCCCACCCCCATACACACACAAACTCACTCTCCTGCTGGTAATAGCTTATCTAAAGTGATCATCAAGTTGGGCCATTTCCAGCACAAATCCAGGTTTTCTCACCCTCCGCCCCCCCCCCCCCCAAACTCACTCTCCTGCTGGTAATAGCCCATCCAAAGTGACCACTCTCTTCACAATGTGCGGAGGGTGAGAAAACCTGGATTTGTGCTGGAAATGGCCCAACTTGATGATCACTTTAGATAAGCTATTACCAGCAGGACAGTGGGGCGGGAGGAGGTATTGTTTCATGGTCTCTGTATGTATATAATGTCTTCTGTAGTTTCCACGGTATGCATCTGATGAAGTGAGCTGTAGCTCACGAAAGCTCATGCTCAAATAAATTGGTTAGTCTCTAAGGTGCCACAAGTACTCCTCCTCTTGTTTTCCTTGAGGCCTTTTCTTTATAGCCACCTACAATTTCTAGAGCAATATACTCCCATTGATACAACAGAGCGTACACAGAAGAGCTAAATGATGTGGCTGATTGGTGGAGAAGGATAACTTACAGTATGTTATAAATATACGGGAAAACCTTACTTCCCTTATTTCTAAAGAGGAGAAATTATTCTAGAGTAAAATAGCTTTTGTTCTTGAATAGAGTATCCAGATGGGGAATTACAGCAAAAAAGCTATAAAGGAATATATTATTTCCCCTTGTGTTGAACCTAAACTCTGAATATGTTCAGAGGTTTGACTAACACTATTTTTTGAAGTTCTGTGCAGTACACTCTGCATTTTATTAATGGTTTATGGCCTTCTAGGTGTTAAAATTAATACTGCATCTTTATTGAGTCAATAAATTAATATTTCAGAAATGGGGAAAAATCACATATATCTGGAAAACAATTTCAACCTTTTCTTAGCGACATCGTCAGGGGAATTTTAGGATCACAGGCTTCAAAATTTCTCTTTGTTGTCCTTTTTTTCCTTCACTAAGTCTCACATCTGAGAACTGTACCGAATTGTATACTGAGGTATCACGTACTAGTGGAAATTTGGTAATAACAGTGGTATTCGAGACTTTTAAATTTGGTAATAACAATGGCATTCAAGACTTTTAAAGATGGGAAAATGAGAATGAATAGAGGATGACAGTAGTGAAGAAAAATGGATACATGGGACATAGGAGGTGTAAGCTGGTAAGAGAATAGGAGGCAGGAGAGAACAGAGAAATTGGGAGAATAGAGGAGGAAACACATCTTGTTGCAATCATTTTTTCCCTTTGTACCCCTCTACTTTAGAAAACAAGTCATTCTCTTATTCACCCAGAACAGAGCCAGAGACAAGAGAGCTGGAAGGAACCTACAATATTTGTACAGACAGAGGTAACATTTTAAAATAATAACATAATGCTATGACTTTGATATTCTCAATTTGCTACGGTTACTCTTGTTTTTCACTAAAATCTCTAGGGAACAAATTTGCAAAGGAACCACCTGCTAAAACATGAATGGACACACTAAGTCTCCTACATAACCCCCCCAAAATACCGTGAGTTTCCTAACGGAACTCTTTAGTATAGGCAGAGATGGCTTTACCTAAATAAATCAAAAACATCCTCTATGCTTATTCAAACATAACTGGGTGCAATAATGAAAGAAGAGTAAAACAAAATCTTTGTGATAAAGCAGACAATTCATTTTAAGGTGATAAAGAGGGGCAGGCCCTTTGTTCAAAATGCTCCCACTAAATCAAACAAGACGGCACAGAAATTTAATCAGAGTGGCTTTGCAAAAATTCTTCTTCTCTCCTTTACCCCCCTCCAAGATGTGAAGCAGAAATATAGAGAGCTCATTAAAATACCTGACTGGGTTCTCATTTTCCTGTATTACTATCCACAGGAGTTTTCTTATGCAATTCATAAAGGTTGGTGATTTACTTCCCCTCTTTGCTGAAGAAATAAATCATGAATTAATCTCATGCTTTGGATTCTAATGCTATGCTTGACTTCCTTGCTTCTCTCTCTAGTAATGCTTGTGTTTTGCTGCAGAATAAATATGAATACAAATGTAAATATAATGGAGAGGATAACGACCATTTAAAATGCATTGAGGGAAATTATCACCACCATATTGTACAGAAATCAAATGAGCATCCATACCTAATCGGTTGGACGGGTTCCTTTTGAAGAGGGCTCTTAGCAAACTTTGGGCTTCTATGCTCAAAAACTGAGGCATTCCTAGCTTGGCTCTGAAAGAACAGAACACTTGAAAAGAAAAAAATATTTTTCAAAAAATTTCAAATCCACACCTGCATTTTATAACTGAAATTAATTGGGACATGCAGAAACCCATACACATTTGTCATCAAAGATATAATACCTAGACAGGTTAGACAGCCCACAAATGGAGGGGACAGTCCTGCACCCATCGAGGTTAAAGGAAGTTTTACCATTGATGTCACTGGGAGCAGCTCCTGACTGGAAGCACATAACACCATGTTATAGTTAATGTTGCTCAAGGGTTACTAATTCTAAGAGATCATTTTCAGCTATTTATAATCTTTTTTCAGTTTTACCTTTCTGGATTAAATTTGGCAGATTTGTTCTCAATCCAAGAGCAAACTTTTTGGAAAGTTTGACCCCAAATGGCCTAGACATTTTCAAGAATGAAGAGAGTGACAATAAAATACACTTTTTGCATTATTAAAAATTGTATTTGGTTTTTAATAGCTCTGATGCTTCAGTGGTGGATGGCAGAAATAAGAAATTTGGCAGGGACTATGGTTTCGATCTTGCAAACATTTATGCACACGCTCAGCATTAAATCAATGTCAGGTTTGCACAGGAAAGGACTCGAAAGTCAGGAATGACAACGTGCAGGTTGTCTGTACAACTTTAGCTCTGCACCCTTTTATATATGCATCATCATACAGTCTTTTATTATATGGCCACATATATTTTTTCTGCAAGGCCACCCCCTCAATGGAATGCTCATAGACCAGCAATACAGTTTGTAGTTATTTACTCTGGGTGAATCACTTAGGGGATTTAGGCACACCATAACGCTGACATTAGTAGGAGATGCACATCTAACTCCACGTGCAGCTTTGAAAATCTCAGCCTCTATGTATATTTATTCTTGTTCTATATACTTTATGCAGTTAAATGTACTTAGGATCAATGGCCCATCCAAGGAACAGAGCTAACACGTACGTAGTAGATAAACCAAACAGACATTACTACTTACTTGAGAATGAGAGCCATTGTCTCCTTTCTGTCTTTTCCCTGGAATGGTAATGACCCTGTCAGCATCTCAAACTGTAGAATAACAATAAAAATGGTAAATCAAATAAGCACATACAGTATTTATATAAGATTCCATCTGACAGTGCACCATACTGTAATACTTTCCATTATCTTGTTTTCTATTAATTTCAAACACCAATCAGTATTTTGTAAAAATGTACTGTTTATGCCAAAAAAGGTCTAAAAAACTGTAGCTATACAAAAAGAGATTTTATTATGGCAAGCCCATTTCTACGGTATTGGACATCAGAGACCAGCACTATATTTCAATTCAAAGAGCTGCCTAAGGAACTGTTCACATCAGTAGCGTGGAGAATCATGCACTAGTTGAGATGCACAAGAGTCTGGTGCTCATGGGTTTGCATGAATTTTTTTTCCATCTGGGTTCATACCCCCATGATTTTTGCTTTGAGTTTCAGGTTTAAATGAACCCACAAACTCAAAGTAAAAGCCCAGAGTGGTCATCAATTTTTGCCTGCCATCCATCTGAAAGCATCAGTCATCCAACATTCCTCTGAAATGCACTGATTCTTTCAGCAACCCTGACTGGAATGTCACATTTGTAACAAAAGCCTAAATCAAGGGAGCTTGCCTGGTTGGAATTGAATTCTGAGAGTTTCACACAGGGCTAGTCACCGCACTGTTTGCATGTACAAGTAGTAGCTGATTCCCCATGATAAGCAATGATGGGTATTGTGTACTGGAAAACAAGGATCAGGGACATAATTCAGCTCTGCCATCAATGAGGACAACTTCCACTGAGGTCAATAGGCATTCTGTCTGCTTATGTCAGGGCCAAGTAAGGTCTTGGGTCTTTTAACAGTAAATAAATATACTGTTTAATATTTGTGGTTATAGTTAAGCTCATATTTACAAGTGCCAGATTCTGTCACCCTTCTGTTGAGTTGTACCTTACCAGAGGAGTAGCTCTTTTGATTTCTGGGGGACCACTTGTGCATTAAGGTACTATTCAACCCTTAGCTGGACTCCCCCCCTTCCAAATTAAATAGATCAATAATTCCCCTAAGTACTTCATAATAATACTTAGCACTCACAGCGACTTTATAAACCTTTCTCTCTCACAGTATGTTATAAAAGTGGGCAAGCCTCATTGTCCCAACTGGGGAAACTGAGGCACAGAAAGGCAGAATGATTTGCCCAAGGTCAAAAAACAAGCCATTGTCAGAACTTGTAGCAGAACCCGGGTCTCGTGGCTCTCAGTCCAGAGGACTGAGTGCTAGAAGATCATGCTTCGTTCTGTTTGCCTTTCTTTAACCTACATTTTTAATTACCTTGTGCTAGTTAGTAAATATTAGTTTAGGAGTAATCAGGACAGTGCTAATGGCCTGTGATGGGATGTTAGATGGGGTGGGATCTGAGTAACTACAAAGAATTCTTTCCTGGATATCTGGCTGGTGAATCTTGCCCATATGCTCAGGGTTCAGCTGATCGCCATATCTGGGTTTGGGAAGGAATTTTCCTCCAGGGCAGATTGGAAAAGGCCCTGGGGATTTTTCGCCTTCCTCTGTAGCATGGGGCACAGGTCACTTGGTGGAGGATTCTCTGCACCTTGAAGTCTTTAAACCATGATTTGAGGACTTCAGTAGCTCAGACACATAGGTGAGAGGTTTATTGCAGGAGTGGGTGGGTGAGATTCTGTGGCCTGCATCGTGCAGGAGGTTAGACTAGATGATCATAATGGTCCCTTCTGACCTTAGTATCTATGAATCTGCTCTGCTTTGATTAACACAAATGATGATTAAATACTAAATTTAGTTTAGAGTTATACTCATATCCATTTCAGCAATTTAAAAGACATAAAAGGGAAAACATAAAAGCCCTAAGGAATGGCTGCCTGGTGTTTTAAAGGATAATGGCTTTTTAAAATCTGTACAAAACTCCCAATGATTAAATAAACCTAACCCATGGGAAGTTCAAAAAATTACTATTTTTTTCTCCCTGAAATTTAGAAAAATAAAAGCTAAAACCTATAGACTTCAATGGGGCAACACCATGGCACAGAGTTCCACCAGCAGAAAGGAGGGCAGAATTTGAATCTCTACATCAAATTTCAAGATGTGAGGCAGGAATGTTTCTTGCTGGATACAATATGTTTTTCCTTTATGAGAAATGTGCATATGGCAGGTAAGAGAACTTCCTATGATAAAGAGAGATGAAACAGAAATATTCAGACAAGGTAAAACTCCAGTGAGATCAGGGCATTTCTTAAAATTGAAACTCATTGCAAAGTGTCATTGTACTAGATTTACTTCCTGTGGTATCTTAACATCTGCTCTTCAAAGCTGACGTTGCAATGTTTATCAAATAAATATTCTGACTTTTGTACATATTTCATTAAATATATGCTAACTGGCTTTGTCTTCTCTCATCAGCACCTCATTTTAAACTCTTAACAGTGGCTGGGGCTATTTAGACATTATTGCTTGAACTTAAAGTCTTCTATTCTGTATAGACATTTAAATCAGGTCACCTAAAAGTGACAATTTATCAACCACACTGAAACATTATGCATATTAAATCTTCAGTTCAGACATGGTTTCCCTAGCACTAAGTTATCCAATGCAAATAGAAACCCAGCCTAATTTCACCTCTGAGACTCACAGCACAATGCATTTGGCAGTGTCTGCATAGCAATAATTCATGAAACCATAGCCTGCAAAACCAAGTTGCCAAGTTACCGGGAACTAATTTCATTTAAAATGTCCAAAAACATGTACCATTCTATTCTGAAACAGTTCCTCTTCCTTAGTAGCAGTGCTAGCAGTCTGAAGGGGAGAGGTGTGACAGACTAATACATCTCCATAAAATAAATACGTAAATAAATAAATGGTGTCTTTTACCTCTTTACCCCTCTAGCATTCTGGTCATGGACTCTCTAACCAGTCAGCTGTATTTTGCAGTTCCCACTATCATTCAATAAGATGCAATGGTCACTATGAAAAACTTACCAACAGATGCTACAGTATTCGCCATACCAAAACGACTGCATTTCCTGTTTTAAGTAGAGGGAAGTTCTGTGACTAAAAGGGAAAGCTTTCATGCCCATGTCATGTCCAAACTTATAAAGGTCTAGGCACAATCAGAACTATGTCAGGAGGCTATTTGAATGATAAGGACTCCTAAAATTCATTCTTCAGCAACCATAGTCACCAGGAAAAGTACCTGATGATTTAATAACTTGGACCACAGAGTAAACACAATCATTAAATAGTTATAATAGCTCTGTGGGGAGGAGGCAGAATGAGAGGAAGGGTTGAGGCTTAACTTTAGTCACCAACAAGCTCGCTGAAGCTACTGAAAACAGGCACTTGAAAGGAGACAGAGGACTTTCAAATATGTGTGGACAATTATAAGCCAGACTCAGAAAACAAAGGGCCAGAAAAGTGAGGAAGGGTGGTTGGCTTGGAGGGTCAGAGAGAAGTAGCTGTTTTATTAGAGGGGAAAAAGATTTTGGGTAAAAGTCACAGACGTGCCTAAGTGACTTAGGAGCCAATGTCCCATTGAAAGCACCCAAGTCATTTTTAAAAATGAGACTTAAGTACTCTTCCATTAAGTGGTAAGAAAAGTAATATGCATTATACTGAATTGTCCCCATATTTCAAGAAGCATGGATGTTTGGGTATCTAACACGTTATGTTTTTCATGCTTTCTTCTCTTGTGAGCTTCTTGCTCTTAAAATCCTAATTTAAGAAAATTAAAAGTGGCTGCAGTTTTTTTCATTTTGGTGTAAGGCTAGCCTGACACGTTTGAGGCAGGAGACAGTAATATGAGTGACAGCCTGGCCATTGATCATATAGGAAGAAAAAGACTGCAGCTTCCATTCACAAGGGAGTCCATAAAAAGATCTGTATTTACAGTGTGGGCAGAGAAGGCAAATCAGCCTGAAAGTAAGAGCAGAGTGGTAGCTCAGGAAGCAGGGATGGGGGCAGCTAGGGGCTATGTGCAGGCAGGGGGGCAGCTCAGGGTGCAGGGAGAGGGGTTGCTAGGGGCTGTGGGCAGGTGGGGGAATAGTTCTGGATGCAGGCAGGGGGTAGCTAAGGGCTGCGTGCAGACAGGGGGGTAGCTCAGAATGCAGGGAGAGGGGTTGCTAGGGGCTGTGGGCAGGCAGGGGGTAGCTCAGGGTGCAGGGAGAGGGGTAGGTAGGAGCTGTGTGCCCAGAGGGCACCCTTCCACAGCATTTGCTGCTCCCTGAGGGCTCTGCCCGCCCAGGAGACGGCACACTGCCTACACAGTGTTCTTTAAAAAAGAGAGACATTTGTTGACTGGCATTAGGGAGTTGTGCTAGTAACTCCCTTGAGCACCATACAGAACATTTACCGCAATGTCTCAATCACTAGTACTTTGTTACCGCATTTCTACAATTACATGGTTCTAATATAAAGATGAAATCAAATTCTAAAGACATGCACTTAACATCAATATTTAAAAGTCAGTGCAGTGTGGCTCCAGCACATTGTATGCATCAATGCTTTTTCCTTCAGTGATCTGAATCAAGGCAGGGTCTGGAAGAAAGCATTGATGTTTCTGTAACTGCAATGCCATTGTGTTTAACATAATGTTGGAGAAGGTTAGCAAGCATTAAGTAAACAGAAAAACATCCTTGTAAATTGAAATAGCTTATGTTATCACCAGCTAATGCCACTGCACGGCACACCCCCGGTTTCCTGTTTATTATCAAAAAATTAAGAATTCTGTTCAATACGGAACATGAGACTTGACCAAACAAGTTAGCCCTCACAGCTGACACCCCTGCACATAGATACACTGCTGTATATCCCTCACAGCAGATTGACTGGGTGTCAGGCCTAGGAGTAACCAAACTGCAGGATTAGGGTGATGTGAGCTGACACCAAAGCCATCACAGAACCCTGCAGTTCTGCTGAGAGATTCAGGCTTTACCCCTCCCAATACATAAGCCATCTCATAGCTTGTTCCTTGTGTACCACCTGCTTACCCTGCTGGTCTTCTAGGGGGCCCAGTGGCTGTGTCCCTGACAACTTCCCTCCCCTCTCACCTGCTCCATCATGAACCCCCATATTCAGACACACTGTGTGCCCACTCCATCCAGTATCTTCGAAAGACTACTGCTTTTCCCTAATCCTGACCTCTCACCACTTACTAATGAGCAGTGGGAGGGGAAAAACACTAGCAAGAGCATGCTATGGATCATGAGGTTTCCCTTCTCTAATAAGAAGTTGCTAGGGAATCCCTGAGGGCTCCTTAGCTACCATGTTAGAAATTATTGGATGCCATACACACCTGCCTCATCATACCGCCAGCTACTGCAGAAGAGGAAGTGTTTCCTCTCTCCTACTTCACCTCATCACACGTTTTTGATTGGGAGAGGCAGTAACATTTACCTGGTGATCCCACAAAGCAGCAAGATAAGAGAAGCAGCCGCCACATAGTGTCCTCTGAAGACAAGGAGATGGGGAAACTACACTCAATGAGGGAGTGAGGGGGAGGAGTTTATCTTCAATGAGATCCAGTGAGCTGACAAAATTAAGTTGAGAGCTGGGGGTGATGGCCAGATGAACCTTAACAGAGTATGGGGAAAGGACAGGTTGCCCAAACTACTTCACTCCAGGTCTGCTGAAATGTTGTGAGTCTGGGATGATGTTCAAGGTTGCACTAGGACCCTGAAATCACTTGGTTTCAGAGACTTGAACATCCAGTCAGGACTCTTGGGCTTTACTCTCACTTTCATCTTTTCCAGTCACTTGCTAGGTGGCCTTGGGCAAAGTCACTTAATTGCTCAGTGTATCAGATTTCCAGAGCTCCATTATGCTAGGCACTGTACAATCACCACACAAAAAGATGGTCCCGGTCCCAAAGAGCTTACAATCTAAGGATAAGACGAGAGACAACAGACGGATACAGACAGACAGGGGAGTACAAGAAAACAACAAGACAGTACTAGTCAGCAAGACATAAGCAGTGGTCTCAGTGCACCAGAACCCAGGGAATGGTATTTTAATTAGTCTGTATTCTGTTTCACACCTACATTTGCTATAGTAATAAATAAAAATATTTTTATATTTTTGTACAAGTTTTTTATAATGCAATTAAAATAAAACAAAGTTAAAATGACGAAAAAATGCTTTAAAGGCAAAGCAAGCTTATAATGTAAACTTACACGCTGGTGGGCTATACCATAGGTCAGTGGTTCTCAGCTGAGAGGTCTGTGGCCCCCTGGGCGGTGGCATGAGCTGGTTTCATGGGGTCCGTGAGATTCAGCACCCCAAGCCCATGGGTGGAGTTGGGGTGTGATGCGAGGAGCTGCCCCTCCTGCACCCCCAAACTGCAGTGCTGTAACTCCTAATAATGTAGCCAGAGTGGGGAAGTCCCACCCTCCCTCCTCTTCCCCTGCCCCTGAGGTCCCGGCCCTTGGCCAGGTCGAAGGACAGAAGCTGGAGATGGGCAGGGTGCGGTGGCTCCTGCTCTGGCTGGTGCCATGGAACAGTCAGCCGCAGTGCTTCCCTGTCTCCTCCTCCTGCTGCTGGTGCCTGGGACTGTGGCTGCTCCTCAGCTCCCGGCCCCTCTTGACTGCTTGTGCAGCTGGTAAGAGCTGCCTGGGTCGGGGGACCAGGCTCCAGGGCTGGCAGAGCCCTTGGGAAGCAGCAACCACAGTGGGGGGTGCCCTTCCAGCACACAGCCCCTAGCTACCTCTTTTTCTGCACCCTGAACTACCCACCTGCCCACACACAGCCCCTAGCTTCCCCTTGCCTGCACCCTGAGCTACTCCCTGCCTGCACAAAGCCTCTACCTACCCGTCTCTGAATCCTGAACTACATCCCTCACTGCACACCACCCCTAGCTACTCCTTCCCTGCACCCTGAGCTACCCCCCAGCCCACACACAGCCCTTAGATACCCCTTTCTCTGCACCCTGAACTACCCCCACCTGCACACAGCCCCTAGCTATTCCCTGCCTGCACCCTGAGCTACCCCACCGTCCGCACACAGCCCCTAGCTACCCCTTCCCTGCACTCTGAGCTACACTCCTGCCTGCACACAGCCCCTAGCTACCCCATCTCCCTGCACCCTGAGTGGTTTTCAAACTTTTTGAGCTGATCCCCTCCCACTCCCCATCCCAGATGGGCTGGGTGGCCTGCTGAAGTGAGTCGGGGGTGGAGGTGGCACTCCCTTCCCGTGCCTTGCAGAGATGGCCTGAGCCCTGCTGGGCCCTGATTCCACCCAAACAAGCATGCTGGGGGGTCTGCAAAGAAACAGGTTGAGAATCCCGGCCACAGATGAGCTTGCGGCCCCTAGTTTGTACTTTAAGCTTAGCATTAATAGTAGTTCAAATAACTACTGTAGTGTTTAAGATGTGTGGCTGGGTACTAAACTTGAAAAAATGCACAGAAAGACAGGAATATAATGCAAATAAAACAAATGCTAATATAAAAAAGAAAAACAAAAGTGGTGGAGTGTAAGGTTGGCTTGACATGAGTAATTGGACATGGGTGAAGCCTCATTTTTTGAGAGACGGATTTGGGAGGTAAATGCATCAGCAGGCTGTAAAGAGAACGTCGGTACAAGGTAAGATAAGGGGGAACACCCATGGAACCATTTACAATGGACAAGATAACAATGGATAAGATAAGCCTGGAACCTAAGATAAGGTAAAGAGTAAGTTGTGCATGAACAGTGCGTGGTATTCAGGGATTGGTTCCTACAAAATAACCAAGCCGATCCCCAAATGTGTGATGCAATGTATAGTAAACCAGTGCATGCACCGGACGAAGTGAGCTGTTGCTCACGAAAGCTTATGCTCAAATAAATTTGTTAGTCTCTAAGGTGCCACAAGTCCTCCTTTTCTTTTTTCCAGTGTAATGTGTAAATGTATATAAAGGAAGAGGTTTGCTGTGTAACTTTGGATATGTGGCTCACTGTGTGCCCATCCCCTACACTTGAGTCTGATCAACTCAGCATAGCTTTGCTGTTTGCCAAATAAAAGAACCAGAGTGACAAGACTGAAGTCTAACTGAGTTCTTAGAGGCTGAACGGAAGAGGTCCTGGGAGAACCCCAACACCACTGTCAATCTTTTTGTAGGCATCATGGCAAAGGATAGTTTTAAGGAGGGGTTTGAAGGACCATCCTGAGGTACCTCTGTGGATGCTAATGGGGAGTCCCTCTCAGGTGTGATGGGAGAAAACACAAACGTGCTTGTTTGAAAATGTGACAAGTGAACAATGGATGTTGGCATTACGGGCTGATCAACACGCAAGTCAGCCTTTTGATACTGAATGGAGATGATAGATAGGATGGGAATAGGCTGTGAAGGGCCTGGAAAGTGAAGACAAGTAGCATATGTTTGGTATGATAGAGAAAAGGGAGACAGGGAAGGGTTGCAAAGAGGATGATGACACGGTCAAAATGATGAGCTAGGAAAATTTTTGAATAGATATGAATGGGGCAAAATTGCATTTCTCAAGGCCAGAGAAAAGGATGTTGAAGTAATCAAGATATAATTATGAGTGTTTTAGCTGCGTGGACGGAAAAGAAAGGCCGTACCTTAGAGATGTTATGCAGACAGAATCTAGAAGACTTAGACATAGCCTGGATGAGAGTACCTAGAGAGAGGTCTGAGTCCAAGATGATATAGTGGTGTAGTTCACAGTGCTTGAGAAAGGAGATAACAGAGGATTTGGGCAGGAAAAGGGGGAGATTAGGAGCTCTTTTGCATTGATCTTGAGCTGATGGCGAGCCATCTACAAGGATGAGATGTCAGAGAGACAGGTCAACAATTTAATTTAAGCAGAAGGATGCAAGTCTGGGATAAGGGGTAGATCTGTGAGTTTTCCGTATAGAGACAGTCATTGAATTTGTGTTTATAGATGAGATTACTCAGAGAAAAATTGTAGTGGGAGAAGAGAAGGGGACCAAGGACAGAGCCATGTGGAACTCCCACAGAAAGCTGAAGGGGGGATGAGGAGGATCCTCTGAAGAATACGTTGAATGAGTTACTAGAGAGGTAGGAGGAGAACCAGGAGAGGACAGAATCATGGAAGACAGGAGAGACAAAATTTCAGAAAGAGTAGCATAGTCGCCTGTGTGAAAGGTGGCTGACAGGTCAAGAAGGATGATGATGGAGTACTGGTGCTGAGACTTGGCGAAGAAGAGATCATTAGAAACTCTGGCCAGAGCAGTTTCAGTGGAGGGCATGAGGTACAGGGCCGGCTCCAGGCACCAGTGTTCCAAGCAGGTGCTTGGGGCAGCAGTCAGAAAGGGGCGGCAGCGGCAATTCAGTGGCAGCCTCTCTCTTCTGCCGGCCAGTGGCGGCAATTCGGTGGCAGCTTCTCTCTTCTGCCGTCTGCAGCGGCAATTCGGCGGCAACGGTTTTTTTCACTGCTTGGGGCGGCAAAAATGGTAGAGCCAGCCCTGACGAGGTAGAAGCCAGAATGGAGAGGATCTAGGATGAAATTGGAGGTAAGGAACTCCAGGCAGAGATTGTAAAGTGTGTGTTCAATAAGTTTAGAGACAAAGGGGAGAAGGGAGATGGGGCAGTAGTTGGAGAGGCAAGTAGGGTGAAGGGTAATTTTTATTAAGAATGGAGAGACTAAAGCATGCCTGTATTGTGAGGGGAAGAGCCAGAGGAGAGCGAGCAGTTAAGGAGAAGTGTAAATGAGGGGATGAGAGTGGATGTGAAGGAGATCAGGAGATGGGAAGGGATTGGGTCACTGGGGCAAGTGGACGGTTTAGTGGAGGAGAGCAGATGGGAAACTTCTGTTCCCAGGAAGAAGGAGAGCACTGTAGAGCGGTGGTGGCGGGGGGAGGGGGGCGGGGAGAGAAAGTGAACTGAAGGGTCACTGGAAGGTCTGGGATGGAGCTGCACCACAGAACATGAGCAGGTCCTTGGTGCTTGTAGAAGCTCCCCCTCAGGTGGGTGGACAGAATTGCATCACCTACCTCCCAAGAGGCATAATTAATTAGTGTTTGTAAAGAGCTTGAAGAGCTTCACCTAACTGCTATTCACGTGCAAAATACTCTGAATTATGAAAAGCATCCCTCACAATGAAAATAAAAGGACATTGTTAGACTTGGGTTTTGCAAAGGAGGTAGTCTTGCTGTGATGCTTGGTATTGATCTAACCAGGTACGTGTGTGTACACTGTACAGTCCTTGGTGTATAGAGCTCCATAGTACAGTTAGGTTTAAGGCAAAAATTATCAGAGCAAAACATTCTCGGTCTGGCCAGAAGCAGAGTAAGATGTTCATTAGCATCTCCCCTCTCTACTTACAAATTCTACAGGTGCAGCAACTAAAGAAAGGCACTTCACTTTGTTCTTTATGTATTCACTACATTGCAAATAACACGTATCTTTTTATTTGGGACCTCTAGCCCAATCATCGCTCGCATCCCACCACATGCATATGAAGTTGTCTGTAGAGTGTCTAACTTTCTTCACTTCAGGAAAAACAAACAGCCTCCTCGAGGTCTGGAGCTCTGTAAATTAGCCAGAAAGCATGCTAAGAGACCATTGTGACTACAGGCCTCCCATTAGACTTGCACATGCTATCTCAATGATAGCCCAACCCACCAGGGATCTACATCTATGGGGTTGTTACAAACCTCTCAATGTGTAGCAGAAAATGGACTAGGTTTATCCACAACTTTTTAGCCTTTTAAATCAATTAACTCTTCATACTGATTCTCTTGGTGAAGAGCTTTTATAACGCCACTAGAACAGACCTCTGAGCTGGAATCTGAAATCTCAGGCCTTAGGGGTGAGTGGCAGGCAGGAAGACAGAAAACAAAAGGAGTCTGGTCATGATAAACCATACCTTTACACACCTTTACATCCCTCTGAACAAATTTATAAGTAGGCTCACACCAGGTACCATCATTTACTAAAAGAGCATCAAGGATTGATGCTATGTGTGTAAAGCAGGATATTGGAGCCAAGATACAAGATGGAGGTATGCTCTCATCTGGTATTCCCATTCCTATGGACACGTACTATACTACCTTAAGCTAATTCTGACACATTGATTGGCAAACTGTGGTATTTACATGATCATAAATACAGCAGGATACAGCAGGATTTTTGATTTACAAAGTTCTACCATCAAAGACTCAGACAGGCTACTGGTACTAAGTAAGGCAAGTACTGGTCTCACAGAAGTCAATGGCAAACCCCTCATTGATTTCAAAGAGACCAGGATATAGACTTTGTCAGTTAAGATCATTTTTATTATAATAACAATGATGATTGTGATACTGGTAAACCAGGTGCCAGCTCTTGCTAAGGCTGTAGGTGTCAGCTGAGCCAAATTCATAGCTGGAAACCAGACCAGCTTACCTGTATGTTAATATTGGTCAAGACGGTAGTTAAACTTGTAAGAATGTGTTTAATCTCTATAAAATGCTTGTAGGTTGCTGCATGCAGTAATCTTACTTGTCATGTCTGTACCCCGTGCTATAGAGTAGTATATAAATTTTGGTTTAAAATTGTAAAAATGCCTGCTCTGAACTTGTCAACCAAGGCAGGAAAAGTGGTTCCCCTGCCCATGCAGAAGGACTATCAAGGCTAAATGGGTCTGTGTGGAACATCACAATGCACAGATTGGTTTAATGGCCCTCTTACACCCACAAAAGTGCTAGATGCAAGAAAGCACATCCCATCAGCTTGAATTCAGAAAGAGGGAAATAAAGATAGCGGACATGAAGATTATCTCTTTGCTATTTGAACTCTTGCAAGGGCTGGAGCTAAGAAACAAAAAAAACTGAGATCCCCAGGGTCAACCTGAATTAGCTCTAAAAAGACATTCAGTGCTGACAGATTACTACATTTCTGCCACCTTTTGGAACAATACACTGAACTCATTTGTGTATATATACTACCTGTTTTAACTCGTAAAAAAACTCTCCCATTTCTTTTTCCTAGTTAATAAATCCTTAATTAGTTTACTATGGGATTGGCTACCAGCGTTCTCTTTCGTATGAGATCTAGGGTACAAATTGACCTGGGGTAAGTGACTGGTCTCTTGGGACTGGGAGCAACCTGAATATTTTGTGATTTTTGGTGTAAGTGACCAGTTATCACTAAGTCCAGCTTGCCTGCATGGCAAGATAGGCTGGAGTGCCTAAGGGGACTGTGGGACTACATGGTAAGACTGTTACAGTGATCCAGAAGTTCACATTTGGAACTGGGTTGGTGAAATCTAATTATAGAACATACCATACCAGCAGTCTGTACTGAGGTTGGTATTCTCGGTCATGAGCCACTCCAGACAGCGTGACAATAACAACAATATTTTACACTGGACTTCAGCTTCAAAGCACTTGACAAACATAGATGAAACTGTACAACACTTCCATGAGGTGGGAGACTAAATATTATTTAGCTTGATTCTCCACTGTGCTTAAGAGAAGAGACTGATGGGGAGCTGGTCTCCAGTCTCAGACAACTGGTCCTGGTGTAAATTAACATCTGCCATGGGCATAAGGTCCCTCATGTCTCATCTTCTCACCCCCTCGCTACCAGGCCCCCTGCCTCCTCTTACATGAGACAATCTCTGGATGCTCTAAGTTCTGTTTGTGCCATGTAAGGCAGACTGGAGAATCTGTCCCTGTTCTCCATTTTACACCTGTGAAATCTGAAGAAGAGACCTTTCTTCTTACATGTCCAAGGACCCAGAACAAGATCAGAACTCATGAATTACACTAGCCTCCAGCCTGAACTCAGAGCACAAGCCTTTCTATTGGTATTGATCCAAAACCAACATTTGTTTCCGTGTTAACAGGGTGGCACTGCTAATGCCCACTGACAGAATTTCATTAGTTTTTAACAAAAAACTTTGCACCTTCAGTCTTGCTGCCCCTACCTACACTTGTCATGGGCTGTTGTGCTCCTCAACAGACCACTCTCTCTCTGCTCCTTTATATCCCACCGCTTCCAGCATTCCTTCCTCCCATTTTTCACCGTCACAGATACCATTGCTCTCCCTTACTTGCACTGTTGTCCCAGGGCTTATTTGCTTTGATAATTTAGGGCCAGTTCCTGGGAGGTGCTGAGTACCCTCACCTCCTATTGATGTCAGTGGTTGCTGAGCATGCTCAGCACCTCAGAAGATTAATCCCTCAACATTGTAAGATCTGCTTTGCTCGAGACAAGCCCATATCCATTTACAGTACTATATAAAGTGGGAACAACACACTAGAACTTGAACAGCTTGTTTAGATAGAAAATTACAATATTCCCTTGGCAACCACTGACCCATCTCAGAGATCCCTATTTTTGGGCCAAGTCTTTGATCTCTTTTTACCCAATCCATTTTGATCCTTTGATCTACATTTTATGTGCTTGGATCTTGCATTGTGGCTCAAGAGAACAAGCCCTTAAAATGGCTTATCATTCTTTTTCTCTTTATGCTGTTGCTCTATATTATGAATTGAAGCAAATGGTATAAAAGGAGACAAGGGAGTATCACTATTTGGTGACTGGTCTCATTGCTGGGGTAAATACCATTTTATCACTATAATTTAGAACTTACTGCAGGGAACATATTTCTTACCCTATTGATCAAGATTTTGGATATGAATAATACACTTACATACATTTTCCATCAAGGTACGTATATGCCTCCAACTAGTCTATTTTTCATGTGAATTTGACAACATATTGCAAATTGCTTTGCGGTAAATTCTAACCAATATCTGGATATCACTTAATTCTTTCTGATCTTTAGTTTATCTTAAGAACAGCTTCTCCACCAGAGTACGTTAGTCACAGTTCAAGGAAAATACTGCATAAGAAGATACAAAAAGAGGAAAATGCTAGCAGCAGATATCCTCCCATACTTTTTGCATATAGAAATCCCTTTTTACTGCTTCAATCAGTTAATTATTAAAAGGAAAAAAGGTTAAAGTGATTAAAGCTTTTTTTTCTCTGAGGTGTCTCTGACAGCACTCAAAGGCTTAAGGACCAGCTTACAGTTAAGACATTTTACTATCTCTATCTGTATTCCATTATCTTTTCCAATATATTAAGTCACTGAGGAGGGGAGTAGGAGAGAATGAAATGGAGAAAAAAGATTAAGAATACTGAGCACTATAATGATGATGCAAAGGAGACACAAATTAATAAAAAGTGACGTTGTCTTCATATTCGTTTGTAAAGTGGCTAGTAAACTATTGATGCAATAATAATAAAAACATTGAAACAAAGTGCAAGAGACAGCAGTACAATGATGTGGTGACACAGACAGTTCTGTGTAACTGATTCACATATAGTGGAGCTGCTCTGGTAGGTTAAAATAAAAATTGTCCATCACCACAAAACAACTTCACTATGAGCTGAGTTTCACTCTGTGAGAAGAGGGTCATTCTGTGGAAAGATCCACTCTGCTTCACCCCTGCTGTAGAGACACGGGTCTCTGTGGGCAAAGGGTGATCTCTGGAGGACCATAGCTTCACACCAAGTGTGAAGCAGTGGTAGCTAGTGATTTTTCCTTATCCCTCATCACAAGGGGTAGTGTCAGCTTCCTTTCTGCTCCTATCTGCTTCACCCCAAAGAAGAGCAGAGGAGGAGGTGGCAATCCCTCAGAACATCCTTCTGTGGGCACAGCTCTGTTGTAACACCACAATGACCTACTTATACGAAAGTGAAACTTCAGTGTAAAGAGCGTAAAAGTCCATAGAAAGGCACCAACCAATTTGGGGTTTTTGACACCACTTCATTATATCCAAATTGACTATAAACAGATTCCACTGTTTTGTTGGTGGGAAGAAACCTAAGTAGAAGCAGAAGGAAAAAGTGGCCCAGGAATGTTCTTGGTGCTTCTGTGCAATTGGTCTGAGATTTTTTTGTATGACAAAATGAATGATTCTGGAAAGGAACAAGAACATGATCTTAAATTACAAAAATTGCAGTAGCTCAAATAAGTTGGAGTCAACTGCAGATGTCTTTAAAGGTAGCTTTTTATAGTTGATCCTATTTAAATTGGTCCAAAACCAATTTGCATAAAGACCATAACCATCAAAGTTAAGCAGTAATGGAGAGAAAAAGTGATCCTCACACAATTAAACCAGAGCAATGAATTTTAAGAAATGGACGTCAATGAAGTTGGGGTGAACCAGTGCCCCTCCTCTGTGCCAATTTATACCACACAATGGTATCATACACCAGGGTAGGTGGCACAGACATGCCTTAATTAATAAATGACTGGGCTCTCTGAAAGGACATGACTAGGTCAAAAAGTACCCGATACTATAAAAGTAGCTGGGATCTATTTATAATGGCTTCTTCTCTGTGAGGAGCAATTATTTTAAAAATCTGTTCCACATACTTTGCCCTAAAATGCCCTGTTCCACATACTTTGCCCTTCAGCAAACACTCAGCACACAAAGCAAAGATACAAACATGGTCATAGACAAGTGATAGGAGAGCAAGAGTGAAGAAGATGACAACTGTTTCAAAATTCTGTTTGCCTTTTTAGGAGGTAGAAAATTAAGGATCTGAAGAGAATCCCAGTGACCACTAGCAAAAACCATGCAGAAAATCCACTGTCAGGTGGTGCTAGAGTTGGGCCAGGATATATGGTTCCTTGCACAATGGTGAGTTTTACTGATGTCAAGAAGACAACTGAAGGGGAAGCACAGCTACTCATGAACTACTGAGGTGAAATGAAACAGCCAAGATGCCCTCTAAAAATGAGTTCTTTATATATAAAAACAAAACACAGATGTTTGACAAGGTTTCAGGAGGAAGTCAAGGGCAAAGACAATAGCACATGCTCAGGGGAGGTGGACAGGACAGAAGAAGCTGTCCCCCTGCTTTGCCCACCCTCCAGTCCTCACTAGAGCCATGGTCATGAGAAACATCGCTGACATGACCACTGGTTCTAAGGAAGTATTCCTAAAGGTGCAGAAAATAGAATTTAACCACCACTGTTATATTCATTTCCTACTCCCCACCTCCTTCAAATAGGGGCTGATGCAACCAAATTAATACTGTAAAGAGTAAATAATACTAGCTAAAATACAACTCCTAGTTATGTCCACCTCTGGGTTTCTTGGTGAATTTGGCCTATTTCACACCTGTACCTGTCTTGCTTATTATTATTTATACTACTGTATCACCTAAGAACCCTACTCATGGATCAGGACCCCATTGTGCTGGGTGTTGTATAAACATAGAACAAAAAGATGGTCCCTGCCCCATGGAGGGGCAGCTGCGACTCTTCAAGGGAGGGACTATGGAATTTGAGTCTCATATTAAACGGATCAGATTGTCTATGATTAAAAATAATAAATAATGTGTGTCGTTAAATGTCAGTCAGTATTGGCTAGGGGAGTTTTGGTTCTCTGAAGGTGAATTTAACAAAATCTGCTCATACTGGGAGCTTAATCTCAGGGCTTTATGAAGAAACAGCCTCTGAAAATATTGTTAGCCATTGAACACAAGAGCATGTGAATCTGAATCTCTCCTCAGACTTTCCCAAAGAGGTTTCACTTTATATTAAATGCTGCAGAGGTGGAGAACCTCCCCGGGTTTCTCTAAGAGATCAGCGACATCCTACAGACAGATGCCACATGGGGAATTGCTTCCATTCAAGAACCAAGAACTCAAATAACAAAACAGTGATCCTGCTTATTCCTGGGGTGATTGTATTTTTCTAAACTTGTTCGGCCTCTCTCTTTGGAATAAGGTTATCATGACTCATGGCAATCAATTATAACAGCCAGCTTATGAGAGAATTGGAATGAGGGAGTGAGAAATTAGTGGCCATATGTCATCTCATATAATGTCAGAAGTAATTATTTTCCTACTGCTGATGCTATGTGAACGATCAAAGCAATCATCACCCATTTATGTCCTCCTTACTACCAGTCCATTAATTGCTGAAAGTGAGCCTTCTTAGCCTGAAATATCCAAACAGCTGCCAAAAGAATGAAAAAAGAAACATAATTCACCCTTACCATTAGCACACCAAAGGACCACCAGTCTGCACTCTGAGTGTGTCCTCGCCGGTTGACCACTTCTGGGGCCATGTACTCTATTGTCCCACAGAATGAATAGGCTCTCTTGTCATGGTCAATGGCCTCCTTGCTCAGGCCAAAATCTAGGCACATTTTGTAAATAGATAGAACTCTTGTCAGATCTTGGTTTACGATTATAAACATTATCTCACATTTAAACAGCATTTTTCATTCAGATGAAACCCAACAGTTTACCACAGAGATACAGCATACCAAATCCAACTGAAAATTGAATATTTACAGAAGTGCACATTCACGTAATGTGCAGTTTATGTGCACATAAAAACAAAACATACTCAGAAGTTGGAAGCTGCATTTGCATGCGGCTATATGTGAACAAAATTCCCTGCTTGCATGTAGGGTTTTGTACCCTGAAGTTGGACACATGCATTTTTCCACACACTTCTGAAGATACGTCCCTGAGATAGCAGAGGCAATTTGGATAAGCAGAATACCTATACACCAGCTGGAATTTGCACAGGACATTGGAGTTAACACCCAATTCTTACAAAAAGTACCATGGAATTTCTAATCATCACAAGTGGACAAGCATGCAGTGATGCCCACACCTCAGCTCCAAGGCAATACAGGGATGTCCATTCTAGGCATCTTTTGGTTGCAGTCTAATCTGAAGCTAGAAGCCATGCCAGAAGGGTGTGTGGTTGCAAGGACTCTTGGGTTAGAAGTCTGGAGCTGGAAGCCACAGTCAGGAGCCCAATTTTATCTGAAAAATGGTACTTCCTGCATGCACAGGGCCCTTACACTACACCAGGCCAATCGCTCAGCAATGACCAGAGGGAATAATGTCAGCTACTGAATCATCAATCCCACTTCCTGCAGCCTCTAGGTTTTCTCTACCAACTTCCTTAGAATCATAGGATATCAGGGTTGGAAGGGACCTCAGAAGGTCATCTAGTCCAACCCCCTGCTCAAAACAGGACCAATCCCCAATTTTTGCCCCAGATCCCTAAATGGCCCCCTCAAGGATTGAATTCACAACCCTGGGTTTAGCAGGCCAATGCTCAAACCACTGAGCTATCCCTCCCGCCCAGCATCCTTCCAGCTACTGACCCAAGGTCACAGCTTGATGCATGGAAACCAGTGCAGTACATTGGCAAGCTTATAGAGATTAAGTTTCAGTGATCAAATGCTGTTCTTTACACACCTGTAATCTTAATGTGACCCTCTTCATCTAGGAGGATGCTGGAAGGGAAAAGGCAAAAAACATAGAAGGATTATAAAGATACGTAGTACGTTTAACAATAAAGAATAAAAAATGGTGGAAGAGAGGAAATATATACAAATTAAATATACATGTAGCCCGCCTCCTTCTTAGAGACTCCAGAGAAGAGAAAGATCCCCAGAAGCCCAAAGGTCTACATACCTATATGCATGAGACATGAATAGCCTGTGCAGGCTGGATAATCAGCCTGACTGACATGCCAAGGCAGCCAATTGCATGATTTGAATGTTTGGTTGGGACTGCCCAGACACATGATCTGAGACCCAGTGTTTGAAGGAAGGGAGTTGACTGCAGGGTGTCTGCTTTCAGCAACAAAAATCACAGAGCTTTCACTGCTCTTGAAGGAAAGGAGAGAAAGGTGCACAGAGAACCCAAGGCTCTTTGGTTGCAAAGTGATCTACAGAGTCTTAAAAGGGAGAAATAAGTGGACTCTTACACTCTTGAAGACCAGAGGTTTCTCTGAGAGTGGGCTACACACATTTTTACAGTGTATTATCATCATCAAGGGTCAAACAAAAAACAAACAAATAATGCAAGTTAGATTTAAGGCTGCCATTCTGTTCACGACTCCCCGGGATGGCTCAGTATTGCAGCAATCTCAGAAGAGAAGTTAATTTTATCACATAGACTTTAAGTGTCAGCCACCTATTAGGTAGGCCTGTGAACCAATAGGCACAATGTGACAGGTTAAGAAAAGAATGAGGTCATACCTCTTAGATCTGCATGCAGAAGACTGAACCAACTGCATGGCACCACCTTGCCTTGGATCATTTGGAGCACTCTTATACATCCAGGATTCAGTGAATGGAGAAGCATGAGGGGGTGGCCAAGAAATGAGATGTTGGAGGGAGGGAGTGTTGTCCCCTTTCCACCTCCAACATCCAATGGGAAATCTGCTGAAAAGGTAATACAGCCACAAGGGAGGATTACACAGTTCTCATCTCCCTAGGTCCCTTCCAGTGAAATTTAACTCCAGAGGCCATGATCCGGTCACGCCGTGAATAATTATGTTGAATTTCCATGCTTATATCAGCTTAAATTAGCCCATGAATATTGTTTATTTTGATGTATTTCATTTTTAATAGTAGAAGTAAATACATTTTTATTTTCTGAGTTAAGTTTAACTCAGCACCCATAACAGATTGAAAGGTGATGGCAGACCAACCTTACTGGTGTAGGGAACATAGTAAAACCATGGTAGTGAGACTGTGGATATCTACAAATGCAAATGAATTATCTGTCCCAGACTCAGTAAATAAATGCTGCGCTCTTGAAGGAGCATGCTGCACAAGGGATTTATTTAGGTATTCACTTTATAAATTATTTTTACCATATGAAAACAGTAGTATGGAGTATTTAATCTAATTGCTGATTTACGTTTTGAAGAAAACCTAACTCTTATCTCCTGACTGCTTGTGGTCCATAAAAAGATTCTACTGCACTTTTCAGAACAGTAGGGATTTTAACCCTAGTCAACTGGTCAAATTCCAGGATGGGTAATTGCATTTTACCCACCTAAATTTCCTTACCATACCAATTGGATCTGATACAATTCTTTACTTTTTGCCCTGAACTATTCTGTAGTGTTTCTGTGCACTGCTGAATATATTTTTTCAGCACTGAAGGCAGCTCTCTTTCAGTGATGTGAAGTGATTTCTCGTTATGTGATTGTGATATATTTCACTATTCAAAAATATTTGTGTGGAAAAACTAGAGATTCTACTGATTTGTAGTGTGATTTTGATAATGGGGAGACATTTTCACTTTCCCCACTATTATGAGCAGGTTTTTTTGGTAACAAATGTTAAAAATGCAATCTTGGAGTTATAACTTCATGTTTTCATATATTTGCTCCAGGCCAACATTTGCTGTTTTCACAGAAGCATTCTGACATGAAACATTAAGGCAGCCAGCAAAAAATCACCGTTAGTTTTTGTGGAAACAAGAAAGAATGTTGAGACAATATTGTGATTCAGTAACTTTTAAGGATATTAATTTTGTCGCCCTAATGTGGTCAGCACTCCTTTAATCAACAAAAAGATTAAATATGGAAAGCTAGTAGTCAATCACATTGTCTCTCTTTATATTCCCGTCCTCTCAGACATTCAGATCATCATAATACATATAATTAAAAGAAAACATAATAGAAGCAAAACTGATACATTAGCATATACTTTCAGAAAATGTTGTCTTTGCACTGAAACATAATTAAACAGATGATCATCTGTAATCCATTTGTAGGCTGGGAACAGACTATTATCAAGTATAATTCAACATCAAAGGCTGACAGCTGAGTCACTATTATTGTTCAATAAGTAAAGCTTCTTCTTTTCTATCACCTCCCACCTTCCTGAGGAAGCATGATTTTTACGCACTAGCCATGTAACAGGCATGTTTAAATATGGACTAGTGATAATCTTCCCTCAACAAGAGGATTACACTGAGGAAGATACAGTTTTAGGCTCCCCTGACCCATGTGGTTTAGAGGCCAGTGTCAGGAGCTGGGTGTGAAACCTTGTTATGGGTTGGGCTAACCCTCCCTTCCCAGGCTGATAGGTGTAAACTCACCCTTCAGTTACCATCACTGCAAACATTAGCCCCACCTAAGACAAAAGGCATGCGTAAACCTGCCCAGGAGTGGGTTTGTTGAGATTTGTTTTGGGTAGGTGTTCCTGGGAGTGTGAAAGAACACACAGCTACTGAGGTCACGGATCAGAACAGAGAGAGAGGCAGAGGAAAGGAAACAAGAAAAAGGCAAACAAGAGCCTGTGAGCATAGTGACAGGTTTCAGAGTAGCAGCCGTGTTAGTCTGTATCCGCAAAAAGAAAAGGAGTACTTGTGGAACCTTAGAGACTAACAAATTTATTTGAGCATAAGCTTTCGTGAGCTACAGCTCACTTCATCGGATGCATAGTGAGCATAGTGTGACCCTGGAAAAAGCCATAGAAAGAGCTTTTGGCACTGGTGTTGGCTAAAGAGGCTTGGGGGGCTGGTAAGCTAAGCAACTGCTTCTTTTGTCTTGATTTCTTCTGCATTCAGAGACACAGGACTTTATACTTTCCTTGTAAATAAACAAGATTGCATCAAACAAATACCTGGCTCTTACCAATTTCTCCTCCCACCTGGAACATCCACAGAGCCCTGAACTTTGACTAGCCAGTCAGGTCAGAAAGGGGCAACAGGAGCAAACATGTGGTAATCACACAGTTTTGACCCTGGAAGTGTAGAAGGGCACACAGTGATGACTCTTCTTCACTCCCAACCCCAGGGGAAGGCTTCTGATAACAATGTAAGATTGCAGTTCTGTAGTAATTCCAGGGAATTGCCAGCTAGGCACAGAGCAGAGCTGCAAAGCATCCATTGAATTCTCCCGTGAATCATCCATACTATAAATAGTTTATTTCCCACTGGAAAAGAATGCTGCTTTTTGCAGCATTAACTTCTGAACCATGCATTCTACATCCCCATCCTCCTTGAGTAGTTCACAGCAATGGACTGAAGCTAATTTGTAATCAGGCTAGCTGTATTGCCAAGAGCGAAAGGGACCTAAAAACATGCAGTGGGCTTTCTGACAATAGGACCCTTATTCTCATGGATTCATTAATAAAAATGAACACACACATCAAAGCACTATATACTGTATGGAGAGTGGGAGACAGGGAAAGAACGTTGCAATCTTTTGGGAGACACTCAGACCCTATCACAAGGAGGGTCTAGACAGATGAGATTAGAGAGAAATTTTTGTTTGCAATGCAGGAGATGAGATTCCCTGCATCAGGCTCCACACATTTGATTCGACTATGCTCCTGTCCCTGTTGCATGACCACTAATACCTCCACTGAGGGGATAAGTCATGTTCAGCGTTCCCGCTCCATTTTCTTTGTATTTAGCAGGCTACAAACTCCACTGAGTGCTACATTTTTGTCCTTAGGCAAGCTTACACTTCTGTCACTTACACTTGCAGCTTATACTTGCCCAAGGACAAAATGGGGAGAGAGTGTATGGATGGATGCATGTATGCACACAGAGTAATTTGTCCCCTTACAATGTATAAAATATACAGAACTCCATATTTATGAACCAAAAATTACACTGGAGGGAAAAAAGGAAAATGAGCTACTAATTGGAGGGGAAAACATGCTCATTATTGCAATGAATCAATTTAAGATTAGTGAAGCAGCCACTGTATCCACGACTAATTATCCTGACTGAAACGACTGGCATTTAGTAAACTTCACCAGTAATTGTGGAAACATACCTCGTCTTCGATCATTCTTCCTGTCTTGTCTCTTTATGTTTTATTCTTTTTACAGTTCCTTTTTACTCTACTCTATCATTAACAGAAAGCTCTATTGTGACAATCACAATTATTTCAGCTACTGCATATGAGATGCACAAACCTGATCTACACTACTTTTGTTTTCAGGGGGAGGGGGGGAAAAAAAAGGGAAATCAGACATTGTTAATATGATTCAGGCATGGAAAAAAATAATCTTTCTTCCAATTCAATGGTTTGAAATTATAACAATAGAAGAGGAAGAACAGATAAGCAAGTTATACTAGGTTATAATTCCACTGAGGACGCCAATGGTATCACAAAACCCTAAGATGGAACTTCTCTATATTCTACTTATGCATAATTATTTTTTCAATGTAAGGTTAGAAAGTGTCTGTGTAAAACTGAGGCTCTTTACATTCTATATTTCACAATTAGTAATAATAATAATAATAACAACAACAATTTGCACTTCTCTAGTAATTTCCATTTTAAGATCTTAAAACACAAACAATGAATTTAATCGTTGACAGCCTGAACCAATGCCTATTGCCCTTCATTGGATCAGGCCCTGAGTCAGGGGAGAATACAAATCTCTATTTTACACATGGGGAAACTAAGACAGGGACAGTAGAGTGACATGCCCAAGGTCACACAGGATGTTTGCAGTAGAGCTTGGATTACAACCGACAGCTGAAGTCCACAACTGAATCTTAAACACAAAAAATCCTTCCCACTGGATAGTGACATTACTGTATATCTCAAATCAATACTAAAATGATTCTGTCTGTGACACTTAGCAATTTCTGTATCTGTTTTTTAGTTCTGATCCATGTCTTCTAGGCTTCACTTTGAGCTTTAGGTTCAAACAAGCCGGAATGCAGAATGAAACTCAGCCAAAACTACCAAATTTGGCCTGGTGCCAAACTCATGTGGAACTATTCGAAGTTTTCATGATTTTGGTCAGATTTGCTCCATACTTAGGTCAGGTTTTCATGAAATGTAACCTAGATTTTATGCTTTTCAGCAAACTTGGCCAGACGTTCTGGTTGCTAAGAAAATCTGAAACACCATTTGAGTTTCATCTGGTTGCAGGTTTTGTTATGAAAGTTCCTCACAGAGATCCAAATATCTTCATAAAACAGGAGACATTCACAAATTTAGGATGTCATCACATTGTATTGTGTGTTTATTGTGGTACAATATTTGCATCATGTCACCCAACCGCAGCACTGCAGATTGTTCATCCAAATTCATTCATGATGTAACTCCAGTACATTCAATGAAGAGTTACAACAGAATTACATCAAGTTATGTATCTGGTCCTTTGCACCACAAAAGGAAGAAAATTACCTATGACTTCTTGGTAGGCGGTAGAACTACTCTCCCAAATCCTTCATACTACTTTAACCACACCATCAATACAAACATACATTTTCATGTACGGGTTTCATGAACTGTGTATGTTTTTCCGGCATTTAATGGCTGCCTTTAAGGGATCGATTCTGCCATTCTTACACTGAATCATACTTTACTGCACAAATAATTCCACTGGTTTCAACGGGACTGAGAAAGACCAATTTTTGGCTATTTAGATTAGATCCTCTAGTTCTCAGCATCACAACACTTCCTGGTGTGCAGAAGTTGCACTTAAAAACTTGTCAGTTGTGATTAATAGGTGGTTAATAACACTAACTCAGTATTTGCAATTTGCTCTAGATATTTGTATGAGGAACATAGAGAAGTAAAGGGAACATTGCTAATATTATGGTTATATTATCAGGTAATCTAAGGCAAAACAGAAAGTTTTAAAGAGTGACCACCCTAACAGTATCTAAAAATGGTATCCAGTAATTCTTTATTGATAGCAAGAATAGAAAGTTAAAAAAATATTCCAGATGTTTACAGTTGAAACTAATATTTACTAGTAAATCATCGCCTTAAAAGACTTTATATATATAAAACAGGACATGGGGCAGTTGGAAAGTCAGGCTTGTCTGAGCTCTTATGATGTGATGTAAACCATCAAGCCAATGTTGCACTCAGCACTTTGCTAGGGGATCTACAGAGAGATATGATGCTGTTGGTATCTGTATTGCAGTTTTGCTTGATTATTTCTGAAATATTAGATGCATTCAGCACTCTCACATGTGGTTTGAACCAAGTTAATGTAAAAAAAGACAACTCAAAAATAACACTTTGAAAGATAAATATCTCCTAATGTAGATTACATATAAAATCTTTCGAACAATTAACTATTCTTTTCTAACTTGTCTCTTTTTCTTTAATGTTTTGGATCAGATCAGCCAATAGGGCTTCATAAAGTTCTGATGAAACCACAAGCATTCATGCCATCCTCTCCTAGGCTTGGTCTACACACACAGTTATTGTTCTGGTATAACTATTGTGGTTAGGAGTGTGATTTTTTACCCAAATACTTATACCAGTACAGCTTCTAATGTGAACATAGTGTGACAAAGTTCCTCCTCTACCTTGGTGGGTCTTGCACTTATTGGCGGATTTGCTCACCTTGGAGCTTCACGGCAGCCCTCAGTTTGGCCGTTTTTCTGAACCCACAGTCCAGGTATAGTTAAAGCAGTACGAACATTTGTGTGTAGACAAGCCCTTAGCTACACCAATGTAATTAGAAGGATTCCTTTGTATAGCTTTATTTACTATGTGTTCAGAGTCATTTATTATAGACTGAATTGGTAGCATTGCCTATTATTAAAGTTGCTGACATCCCATTATAAGACCCTGTTTCCAGTTATTTATAATCTTTGCCAAACTTCAAGTGTTTGGGCTAAAATTTTCCATGCTGGGTGTCTGCCTCAGGTTGAATATTTTTGGGGGAATGGGGGAGGACAAAATTTAATCTAAAACAGTTCATCCATTTACAAGAATGAAACTAGGAAAAAATATGTTGTTTTGCTCATGTTAAAACATTAAAGCAACCTTTTGTGTGTAAAAAGCTCTAGCGTCCCCATGCTTTGGAGCAGGCACTTGAAATTCGGCAGGGGGTAGCCTTTGTGTCAGGGATGTTCATTTTGCCACCTCGATGAAAATCTGCCCAAGTTTGGCCAAGTTACATGCCTTTGAAAAAAATTGCAACTTGAACATGTTCAGAATTTTAACAGCTAAACTCCCAGAAGATTCCATCTGCACTGAGCATGCTCTGGGACTGAGCAGGACCTTCCCTAAAATTGAAAGTATGGGCTGCTGTGGGTTGTGCGGGGTCTGGGCACCTGAGTGGAAAGAAGAGAGCCTAGTGCTCCTATGCTCTCAGTGACACTCCAGCCCCCTGGCTGGGCCCAGGCACCAGGGAGGAGGAAGTTGCTTTATTCAAATGCAAAGGTGACCTGAGGAGTTATGAGCCAGACCTGTGGGAGGAGTAGATTATGACAAGTAACCTGGGAGGAGGGGGAGAAACTGGCGGGGGAGACTGGGAGCTAGGGAACGAAACTGGGACTAGCTGTGCAAGCAGACTGGAAGCTGGAGAGAAAAATGGAGTGGGGTGACTGCACTGAATGAGGGAGGGATCCTATGGAAAAATAATAGGTGATCATGTAATTAAAAACTGTATCATAATGTACACATGCAAGGGGTTGGAAAAAAGATTGCATAGGGAATCTTAATTCTGGCATTTCCTAACTTTTGAGTACTTGACTTTGCAACCTTACCAAATATCTTTTAATTTCGCTCTTTTGAGGGTGCAATTGAATGAATCATAGAACATCAGGGTTGGAAGGGACCTCAGGCGGTCATCTAGTCCAACCCCCTGCTTAAAGCAGGACCAATCCCCGATTTTTGCCCCAGATCCCAAATGGCCCCCTCAAGGATTGAACACACAACCCTGAGTTTAGCAGGCCAATGCTCAAACCACCGAGCTATCCTTCCCCACTTCTGAGATGTATTTGTATCTCAGCTTTGTGACTGGATAGTACTATAAAGACAACAGAGGGCCTATCTAACACTGGTTCAGCTCCATTGATGTTTGCACCAGCGGGAGCCCTAGTGTAAATGGGCTACCAACACTGGTTTTTTGAGCACCATGTTTACTAAGTTTACTATCAGCAGGATTAGGTGACATGAGGATGAATAACAGCATTAGCAGCTAGTGGGCTCTCTACATTATGGCTCTCAACACTGCTAAAACCAGTTCACTTTATATAATCTTTGGAGGCCTATTAGTCCCATGGCAGCCTATTTTGGCTTTTAAGGGGCCTAATGAGTCTGTTTTCATTTTTGTGGTCACTTTACCATTAACTCTGACTTTCTTATATTTCTCACTTTTTTGTTTGTTAAACACAACTTCACTGCCATGTGCCTACAAACTTAACTACACCGTAACTCAGCTTTTTAAATGGGTTTGTATTAGGATTATTTTCTAGCAGTGATTCAGTACTTCACAGGTTGGTCAAAGCAACAGGCAGTGGAGAATGTGCCATTCCCCAACAAAAGAAACAATATCATCAAATAGAGCACACTAGCACGATTCTTAATTAGAGCAATCAGAATCAAAGATCACAAACATTTTATTTATTAGCTTTTCTATGGTGCTCATGAATGCAGTATGTGATTGCCTAGCAAACATGAATCAACTAAGCACCAAAACAAATTCAAATCAAAAGGGTTCCTGGCAGATAGAGATACAAAAACATATGGCACTTGTTACTGATGACAGATATTCTTTTATATTTGATATTTGGTAATAAAGTGATACATTTATTCCTTTAGATGTTAAATTCAGTGGGTGACTTTCTGCACTTGATAAATTTCTGGTTCTTATTTTCATTTAACCAAAAATGACTGGAACTTTTAGTAATTTGTGAAATGGTCTTTTGAGTAAATGACATATAGTTTCAGTCATGTCATTATCTACTGGTCGGTCAAAATGACTGCAATATATACATGAAACTAAATTTGAAAGTTATGTAATTTGTATCGTATTTGTGGATAAACAACCTTCCTGTCCACAACTCCTTACAAAATCAAACTTCCAATATTCTTGGCTTCTTCTTTCCTTCAGAAGTATGAAATTGATTACACACCACTCTGAAGAAATAATTGCATTTATTTAAATTGCATGGCATGAAGGGAAAGAATATTGCTATGTTCTTAGAGTTTGGAGCATAAAGGATAGTCAGACTGGCTCTGTTTCTGCACTACACTGTAATCTCCTTTAAACAAACCTGAATATTTCATTAAAAAGGTTCAAAACTTTTAAAGGTTGAAGCACGTTTTATTAAAATTGGCATGGAACAATGTATGCTAACCACAAGTCAACTGGAACAGAGCAACAACAAAAAATATCAACTGTCTCGCAGTCATCTCACTATGAGTGTCATTTGCTTTATTTCAGTAGTAAATACAAATATTTTTAAAAAGCAAAAAAAGAAAAAAAAAAGGGAACACTAGCATTTTAGAAACAGTAAATTTACCAGTACTCTTGGCAAAATTTAGCTAACATCACTGAATAGTTTGTAAACCAGCAGGATTAAGGCCAGTTTATATTGGTTCACTGCTACAAATAGAAGTAAACTTGTTTAAATCGAGAAAAGAACTTTAGGGTCAAAATCTGATCTGCGTTAAAATGGTACAAATCCAGAGTAATGGCATTATTCTAGATTTACCTCATCTGGGACCTTATTCCATATCTTGTTTTGAGGGGAGATAATTTATCCAGTCAAAAGCAATAGGGCACCCACTCTGTTTGACTATATAATATTGGACTATAGCAGATGTGTCACATCATGCTGAAGTGGTAGGGTAGGAAGGCTGGTTGAATAGGTAGGGCACTGGGCCGAGACTCAGGAGACCAGAGTGCAATTCCTGGCTCAAACACAGTCCTCCTCTAGAATAACCTTGCACTAGTCTCTTGATCAACCCTGTGCCTCAGTTCCCCATCTGTAAATTGGGTAAATTTACCGCACAGGGGTGTTGAGGATAAAATCTAGTAATGATGGTAAGATGCTCAGATATATGATTATGAGGACGCTACAAATACTCAGATAAGATAAGGAAAAAGATACCTAAGGACTTTCTTTGGCATTTTGTGACTTACTAATAATATAACAAGGAAGTGATTTAAAAGGTTCATATATATGTTTTCAGTTAATTTATTCTCCTTAACTTACTTTTCTGGTTTTAGATCCCTGTAAATAATTCCAAGACTATGGAGGTGGTCTAAAGCCAAGGCCAGCTCAGCTAAGTAGAACTTGACATCCTCTTCGGTAAACATTACCTAGTCAGAAAGAAAAGAAGAACAAGTCTAATCACTGTTATGATAACAGATTGACTTGAATTCTCTAACTCAGGATTGCAAGAAAGACCATCATATCAGATTCAATTTGTCAGTATTTGTCTGTACTCACATTAACCCTCCTCATCAGGTTTTCCTGATTATATGACAAAATTCTGTTCATTCTGCTACATTTTCCTCTCCCTTAAATCATGCTGCTTTCATTCTTGTTTTTGGTCAGTTCAGCTGACATTACATACTACTATAAATCCGGGCTGAGCCCAGAAGTGAAAGTAAGCTGGTACTCCCTGGTATGGCGTACCGGCAAGAGCCGGTATGCTGTACCAGGGTGGATCGGCTTCCCCAGGCGCAATTTAAAGGGCCTGTGGCTCCTGGCAGTGGCTGGAGCTCCCGGCCCTTTAAATTGCTGCCAGATCCCTGTGGTAGCAGTGGTGGGGCTGGGGCAGCAATTTAAAGGGCCCTGGGCGGTAGCGGCGGCCGAGCCCTGGGCCCTTTAAATCGTCCCTGGAGCCCCGCTGCTGCTTCCCCAGGGCTCCGGCAGGCACCGAGGACGATTTAAAGGGCCTGGGGCAGTAGTGGCCGTCGGAGCCCAGTCCCCGGAGCCCTGCTGCCGGAGCCCTGGGGAAGCGGTGGCAGGGCTCTGGGGATAATTTAAAGGGCCCAGGGCTCCGGCCGCTGCTACCGCCCGGGGCCCTTTAAACCGCTGCCAGAGCCCCCGGCTGCTGCTGTTACCCCAGGGAGGGGGAAGGAGGCACTTGCCGGTACAGGGTGGGCCAGGGCTGGCTCTGACCTCCCCCAGCCCCACCCCTTCTGCCTGAGGCCCCGCCGCTTCCGGGGGCCAGAGCCGGCACCAGCCCAGCCCCCTACCGGTAAGTCACTAGACTTACTTTCACCCCTGGCTGAGCCATAGTCTATTGACGTCAATGGCAAAAAGTCAACAGTGCACAGCCAGGCTCTTAGTACCGCATATATCCTAGTTTACTAAAATGTTGGCATGTGGTTCCCAAATTCCCACAAGCTCAGATATGGACCTATTTTGTCTAAAAGTGAACTGAAATGCTTTGTGTTTTATAAAATGACTTATATTTAGTTCCAAAATATTAACAGAATATGCAGCATGTGTAGACTTAGGGCCCAATCACAAAAACACCCCACTGAAGTCAATAGGAGTTTTTCCACTGACTTCAGTGGGCTTGGGCTCTTACTTATGACAAGCTCCTCTTTTATTTACCTGCTGAGACATACGTTTGCTATCAGACCTCCCCCTGGTGACATGAGACACAGAACACAGTGAAAGGCACAGGCACAGGCAAAACACCTACAGGACCAGACATGGCTCCCCCACTAGGCTAGCCTGGGGCGACAGCAAACCCCTGGGAAGCCTGACTGCTAAGCTATGGCAACTGCAGGTACTGGCTGTGAGGCAGAACTCAGGGAGCTGAGCAGCAGCTGCAGTTTACCCAGCTGGCTGCTTCTGAAGCATCGCTTGGGGAGGTAGGATAATGCTGTCTTCTAGAGACATTCCTGGCAGCCAGCCAGGAGTTGTCTTCCTCCTGGTGGTGGTGGCTCAAGTCCTGGTCACGGTCAGACTTGTTCCTTTGGTGGCTGCAGCAGCTCTCACCACATCTCTAGGAGGGCGGGGAGCGGAGAGGAATATGTGGGAACCTGTGAGGAAGGAAGGGAATGGAGACAAGGAGAGATGCCCTTTCCAGGAGCAAGGAAGCAGGGAGAGGAGCCGGTACACAGATGAGACAGGTGAGAGAAGAACTGCTAGCACCAAAGGAAGGTGGTGTCTCTTGGTCTACTCAGACTTCCACCAGCTGCTGCAGGGGACAGTACTATCCACATTTTGTAGTACTATCACATCTCTTGTTGCCCGGTTAGCTTGCACAGTTGCCACACCCTGTGCCTTGGGTTCTGTCTCACAGCTGTGCCAATCCCCACCTCCAGTGCTAGCTGTTGCTTCTCTCCAGCAGCCAGACCCAGCATGCTACCATGTGCCCCAGGTAAACTCCTTGGGATTCTCTGCGGTCAGAGACTTGTAATCTCCAATGAGCTCAGCCAATGATGTCACTGGAATAACATCCTCTGCCACTGTCTCTACCAGATGCTAGGTAGAACCAAATTCGATCTAGAATTTAAAATAGTATAATATGTTTTAAAAAAACCCATTTGCTGTCATTGCTCCATGTGAATTTAAAAAGCCAATTTTCAGGCAAGAGCAATGCTTTAAGAATTTGGCTTGCATTATTCACATGCACCTTCTCTCTCTCTCTCTCCCCCCCTGCATTTGCACCCTCCACTTTGTCGTACCAGCTGTTTTTTTTTTACATTGTCTCACCGTGACTGGTGCAAGACCTTTCTCCCTGGCAGCCCCTGCCCCCATCGGCAGCTGTCCTGTGTCGGTCCTCCTCATTGACTCTCCCCCTCTTTTCAAATTTAATCTGAAAACAATTATTTCCTCATTTCTCTCTCATTCTCCCTGTCAGTTTTCTCTCCTCTGCTATTTTTTATCATGTAACTATATATCTATGGGGATTTAACTCTGGGAAGCAGTGTGGGATAAGGACTGTATGAAATGTTCTATTCAGACTAAAAGGTGCTGTATTATGAATAATGTATGTTTAACAAAAATAAAAAGTTACACAGGGAGAGAGAGTGAGAAGCCTGGATCACTCTTCTTTAAATTAAAGGAAAGATCATTGGAACTGAAGGATTAGTCACCATCTCTGGCCAGGGTTGGGGTAATGTAATTACTGGGACAAAAGGGCAGAGACAAAGTAGCATGGCTAACCTAGCATGACAAGGTGTCCTTGATCTTTCAGTGACCTCGTGAGGGGCCCTCACAACCTTGCTGCTTCTTGCCCAAGCAAGGCTTCTAGGAAAAGACCTTGCAGAGCCACTTAACAACCTTGGGTGAAATCTTGCCCCAGTGAAATCAATGGTAGTTTTGCCATTGACTACATTTGGGCCAGGATTTCACCCTTTGCATTTTTGTGCTAATTCCAAAGGGTTCAGAGTCAGCTCAAGGAGACTCTCCGATCTGGGAGCTAATCAGGGATAGATGAACTCAGTTACAGTAAGGAGGGACTAGGTTATTCCCATGAAAGAGAGAGACAGGAATTTTACTCACCAGAAGCCATGGCAGGGAACTCTGGGGGACCATAATGGCCACCCTGCTGGCCTGTTTGTTTTGAATGTTGGCCTTTACTTGAAGGAGTGCAGAGAGAGACTTCTGCAAAGTGTAAAATATCTGGTGAAGTAAACTGGAAAACCTGGAAGGGATTTTGGAATTTCAACCTGAGCTGCCTGTGAACTCTCTAGCCACCCAGAACCTGACCCTGCTACATGTGGTCACTGGAGCATAGGCTTCATAGAGTGTGGAATCTGGGTATATCTTTTCTCTCCAGATCACAGCCAGCAAGTGTCTCTTTTTAGCAATGAGTCCGGGGTTATTCTACCATGAGAAGGAACTAGCAATGATCTAACCGTTGGGAGTAAACTGTAATTACGTTTTCTATTAACACGATGCTCACGCTCTGTCAGGTATGTCACTTATCACACAATGTAGATACAAGTATTAAAAAAGATTTAGGGAAATTATAGCAAATTACAGCTCCAATTCAGTTACATAGAATGAAAATACACCCAGGGACACACACAAATTCTGAAAATAATCCTAGACATTATTTTGTGTTCTACCACACACAAAATCAATGGGCTTACCTCTTTGGAGAGTCTTGTGAAAAGGTCCCCTCCCCGTAGGAAATCTAGTATTAGATACAACTTTCCCTCTGTTTGAAATGCTGCATTAGAAAAGAATGGAGATGTTGGATGTTTTAAATCATTACAATGTCTCCAAAGAATGAATATTATTGATTAATTCTGCATTGTTCGCTAACTCTCCTACCATGTTAACACTTCACTTTTAGAATGGAATTATTTAAGACCTCTGCTGGACTAAGCAGTCTAGACCGTACTACAGGGAACAATCCTGTGTTAGCTGGGAGATGGAGATTTATTACTAATGAATTCTTTGCCATGCTTAGCACCTGGTCCCAGAGCTTGGGCTCCAGTCTGATCCTGAATGCCTACCCAGCAATTTTAGAACCCCGCAGCCTGAGCCCCACATGTCTAAGTCAGCTGATCTGTGCAGGCCTTTAATTACTGTGTAGATATACCTAATGAAGCTAAGGCTGCCTTCTATTGCACATTGCACAGGGTGAAGAGAAGAAAAGAGAGTAAAACTAGTCAGTGAGGCTCCCAGAATTGTGGAAGGAGAGAGCTACAGCTGTTCAAAATGCTCACAGAAGCCCCTTTGCACTAGCAATAGGACTCTTCAAGAATTCAGGGAGCTTGCTGGGCTAAGACAGGCAAATCTAGGGGGAAGCTGCTCTGTGTAACTGAAAGCATTGCAATAGTTTATCAGCATTGCAATAGTTACTCCTGGGGGAATTCTGTGCCAAAAAATTAAAAATTCTGCAAATTTTATTTGTCAAAATAATACAACATAATCATGCCAGTTTCAATTATTTTGGTAATTTATTTCAAAATACCTGTTGTCAAGTATGTGTGTAACAATACAGACACACACAAAAATTCCCCCAGGAGTAGAGTTAAAGAAATCCCTGTAACAACCCAGGTCCTGTTTCTCTGCTCCCTTCCCCCCTAGAGCCCAGCCAGGGGGCTAGATGCCCACAACCCCTCCCCCGTGAGTCCAGCCATGGTGCCCTCCTGCCAATACACCTAACCCCTCCTCCCAAGAGCACAGACATGGTCCCCCCAGCTCAGATACCACCCCCCAAGAGCCCAGCTGCAGGCCCTCTCCCCCCAGATACCCGCACCCTCTCCCACCCCGAGACGAGCCATTTTGCCCAGATACCCACACCCCCTTGCCTCAGAGCCCAGCTGCAAGACCCCCACCCTTGCCCAGATATCCACACACCCTCCCCACAGAGCCCAGCTGCAGGGCCTCCCCCTTGCCTAGATACCCGCACCCTCTCCCCCGAGACCAGACACCTGGTCCCCTCCCCCCCAAAGTCCAGGGATCCAGAGGGAGAAACAGCCTGATACTCAGTCCCAGGCTTGCACCTTCTCCTTCCATCAGGGTGTGTGGGGAACTGCAGCTGCCAGGAACCCTCTAGCTCTGCCCACTCCCCATGGCAGTGTCTTCTATGTGCGAGCTAGGCTCTGCTGGGTCCATCAGTACTTAGTGGCAGCCAGCAGCACTGCAGCCCATTTCTGTGGGGGAAAGGAAATTCTGTGCGGACGTTAATTTCTGCAACATTCTGCATTGCGCAGTGGCACAGAATTCCCCCAGGAGTAAATAGTTTATAGAAATTTAGTGAGTGCTATCAATTATTAATAGTTTTTGGAAACAAGAGAATCTAATAATCAAACTGTTTGCTGAAGAGGGGTGATAGAACTGGCCTATACATCTTTGTTATCCCACCAACACCCCCCTAGTAACACCATCATTACATTACACCTTGTATCAAATTTGTTTTGACAGAGGCGTAGCAAAGCCCTCCCCCTCATGCTGAAGTTTTCCTGTGATATAAGGAAAATGAAGTCCATAACTGAGTGGAAATGGGGTAGTATTTAGCAAAGTGGCATTCTTATGAAATGACACAGATCCAATTACAATCCCAAAACACATGTACGAGTGAATCCGAATTCCATTTTATTATAGTTACCATAATGAAGCTTGACTATGAAAGGATGATTCACTTCTGCCAAAATATCTCTCTCCATTTTCGATCGCACCCGATCCCGAACTATAAGAGAGAGAACAATAAGAACAGCAATCAGTTAAGAGGCAGCATGGTGCACTGGAGAGAGCATTGAACTGGGACTCGGGAGATTTTGATTCTAGTCCTGACTCTGCCACTGGCCTGCTGTGGGACCTGGGCGAGTCACTTCACCTTCCCTACCTCTCTCCCTGCCCTTACCGCCTGTCTAGTTTCTGTAGATAGTAAGCTCCTGTAGATAGTAAGAGACTGTCTCTTTCTCTGCATTTGTACAATGACGTACTAATCTTGGCTGAGCTGTGAGGCACTAAGGCAATATAAACAATAGGAAGATTAAGGTTTACAAAAAAGAATTTTAATATAAAATAAAGCTATATAAACTCAATATCTAATTTAAAAATAAATAGAATATAACAGCAACTGACCATGGCAAGTTAATCAAGAGACTATGGTAGGTTAATCTTGCGTGCATTTAAGCATACTTGTGCTGTGCTGATATTAGCAATAAGGATGACTCATTGAATACCTGGATGTGGTTTAGATTAAATATTTTGAGCTCCCAATCAGATACAATTAGTAAAAAGGAAAAGTCTATGGCTGAGGCAAAAGAGACAACTATTATCTTCATCTGCAGAGACAATTACTGCAGGGCAGAAGCAAGTGTAATGATTTTTTTATGGATCAGATGAATGAAGAATAAGAGAAAAAATAATTACAGATGTGAATAGGGTTCAGGCTAATCAAGACTGAAACCAAAGTTCACCTAGTAACGGATTTTAATAGAATTTCACAAAACCAAGCTGGGTTCCACGTTTCAGATTAACATCCCTTGATCCTAAAGATGTATTTTATTCTTGATCACGGTTTTACTGATTTTCTAATAAAGTTGTTTAGGTTTATTGTTTCTTCTCCTTGTACCACATTATTTATTCATCTCTCAGCTGCAGCACCCACCCACTGGGTTATGAGTCTATTTTAGTCAATAATGCATGAGACCTCACTGCGGTTCTGTTGTCACATGTACGTGTGTTGGGTGTATTGATAAATGGGAGGTCAAAAGCTGAGTGCCTCCAACACCCAAGTAATGAATATATTACAGTGCAATGACACATTCTTCTGTACAACTGTGCTTTTAAAATTGTTGGTTTGTAGACACTGGTCCAAACCAAAATTTCAGATATGAAAACCCTTGAATGTTGGAAAAATGTGGGTCTCTAGCTATTTTAATGTTTTATTTAAGACAGGACCCATATAAGCATGATTTTATAATCCTCAGCCATTCACATTGCTTCCTCAATTCAAGCCATTTTGCAGTAAAATCCAAGCACATCAAGGCCCAAATTCCATACCATGTGCAAAGATGGCATATCATATAGTCATGCAGTGCAAAGCTAGGCAGGGGCATACATTTCTCATGTTGCACATGCAATACACCACAAGTCACGTACCCAGTGTAGGAATGCTTGGGGTAGAGACTGCTACACCCTTCTGCATAAAATATTTACTATTTCAATCAAATGGATATACTGTGAGGAGTGCTTCCTGAAGTCTAGCTATGCCAAATGCAGGCAACCTCCCAAAACATTCACGTAAGCCATGCATCAGCCCCGAGGCACAACATCCCCAAGTGACAGGGTAGAGAGGTAGAAGTGGGCAGAAGCAGAAGTGGTTTGTTACCCACCATGGGTAACAGTATAAATCAGCTGTAAAGCTCTCGCGCCATCATAGACAAAGAAAGGCCACCCAGCTATGCTCACCACACCAACCATACCCCTATACTGCTTGGTGCTTGACAGTAGTGCTGCGCTGACATTTTTTTACATCACATTATAAAAAGCTTTGGTTTTAAGTTATTTTAGACATTAGTTTGAGGGCATTCGAATGTAGCCGCAGAGGTGATATTTGTGATGTGTGTTCATGTGCATCACATCTGCGTGGCTATAGCCACGAACAATGGCAGGACTCCCTCACCCCATTGGGCATTTCTCCTGACACCTTGTTAGGGTGTTGTGGTTTTAGGTGAGCGCCTGTTGTGCTGGTGAGAACACGGAGGGAGGTGCTGTATCAGGATAGTGCTATATGAGGAATGGGATATTACAATAGGATGGTGGCACTAAGTGGTGGTGGTGGGGGGGATACTGTTTGCGAGTGAAGAGGCAATTGAAATGGGTCTGAGGAGCAACATGTATAAGGGATTTCAGCATCAAAGTCATCTGCCCCTTGACCACAGTTCTTAGTAGTCAGTATTTCTGGGGACTGCGGATCTGTAATCCTTTTTAGTCTTCATAAGAAAACGTCTGTTCTGAAAACGGATTTCGGGCTTTGGCAGGCAACACTGGACGTAACCCGGTTACATGTTGTGTGATTATCTCTGTGCCACATTTAACAGTCCCCACTGGGCCTATCTGGCTCAGCTAATTATATCTAATTCACCAAGGTGGTGGTTACACATTTTGGGACTTCATTAGCCTGTCATGATGGTATGCCATCTGCCTCCCCACATGGAGACAGAAGCTGTAGCATGCCCATGTGATATTGAGGAGAGTGTTATGTCTCCATATAACATGCTCCACAGCTTCTCTGATATCTTGGCCTGATGACCCCTTTTTACATATCCTTCTAACCTCCCATTCCCTATCCAGGGGCAACTAAAAAGACTGCTGTGGCACACAGGTACTTCAGTGGTTACAGAGTGACCGATAGGTGGGTGATATGCTCTCTCTGCTCCTGTGCATTACATATTTCCTGGCATGGGTGCCCTTAGGACAGCAATTATGTGGGTCCACTTCTGGCATCCTGATGTCATAGCATCTGTTATTTAGTCCATTGCTCAGATGCCTTCTCACATTCTATGGCAAAGCAGATCCATCTCTATTCTCCTCCTCCTGTATCACCTCTCTGTTGCTTCAGTGCCTCTGGGCTGTGCATGCTTTTAAATTTATGTTTCCTTCTATGGCTAACATTCTTCAGGGTGGAGACAGCTGATGGTTTGCTGTTCCATTTTGAATATCTGTAAGGCCCTATCACCATAGTATTTATATGCCATACAAGGCTATGGGCAGCATAAATCAAGAGACACTCCCTCTCTCCTCCAGCCCACACCCTAGGCAGGTTTTCTGGTTGTGGGGGAAGATCAGGTTTTCTCTCTCTCTCATCCCGGCATTTGCCATATGCTCAAGCTCTTCTTGCTCCATTTTTGATGTAGGTGGGAGCTGGTGTTGATGTGGAAAGGCCCTCCTGAAGAGGGTCAAGCTTTGACTTAGTTTGAGCTCCTCTAACAAAATCTTCCCCAGGTGGGGCCCTATATATGAAAATGCTCTGCCCACTGCATTCTACAATTTTGTGCTTGTGTCCAGGACTGGCCTCAAAACTTTTAGTGCCTGCATCGTAACATGTAGGGAGCCAGCATAAATCGGTGACATTTATTGATTGTCTGTGAGTCAACTCTGGCTCAGTCATTCCAGATTGCTGGGTCCTGGTCACTCCAGGATTATTCTCCAGATCCTATAGGGAGAGATTAGTAGGGTCTGACTATGTGGCTGGATGCGAGGGGTGAAGATGCCTGGCCCAGTGAACCAAAAAAGCACTGATGTGTGTATTTGGAACAATTATGGATACCTCCTATTGTCTACGTCGTTACATGGGGGTGCGTAACTTTGTACTTTCCTTTGCTGGATCAGCTGGCATAGGAGACAACTTTCATCATCCTAAATTCAGTCAAACTTATTTATGAGGAGGACCTATTCATATGGATTGCATTACTCTGTCATCCCAGAAGGCTTAGCTTCCCGTGCTGTGGTTCACTTCAGTGTTGTCCCCTCACTTGGCTATATAGAAGGGTCTGCTGCTGAACAAATATTTACTCCAGGCTTTTGAGAGGGCTATGCTGTCTAGGCTGCACAATTCCTACCCCTCTTTTGGTACTGGCAGGGGATTGTTTAGCTGTCCAAACCCTATCTCCAGCGCCTAACAGCCCCTTTGGGATTTGTATCTTCTATAGAGGTTTAAGTGCAGTGTGTACAGGAAGCAGGAATGTATAGTGTTTTGGCAGGTGATATGCATACTAACAGATGTTGTTTACTTATCTGCATAAACAGTTTGTTCACTGGAAATGGTGCCCAGTTGCTGAACTCTTAGTGACAGGAAAGCTTTTGTCTTGTATATCCAGTATTGGATTTTGCCTCTCAACTTTAAGCTACATACCAGAGATGGAGAGAGTACAACCTAGAGCTGGGCTTCCCAAACTACGGTAGGCAATCTTGGTGTTCCGTCAGTTCACTTCACAAGTTTTTAACATGGTGCCATGTGAACCAAGAAAGTGTGGAAACTGCTGGCCCAAAGGAATAGGTATAGGGCTGAGATTCAGGAAGTCTTGAATGCTAATCCTGGCTGTGCCACTGACTCACTTGTCCAACCTAGGATAAATAAATTATCTATAAATTACTTCTGTGAGCCTTGGGGGATGTGAAACAGAAGTGACTACACTGTCATATCCTACAACAATGGAGAAAGTGTATGCCAGCTTGCAATAAAAGTGATCCACATTTGAATGAGTCCATTTAATATGACAGGGTTGGGACGGGAGGAGAAACTTTTTTTTTCTTCTTAAAAGTGGATTTTTAGCTAGACAGTTGGTGTAGTTTTCCTAGCCACAAGGGACTGAAGTGAAAGAGAAGAGAAAGAAGATTAATACAAAGTGTATTGCACTGGTAAAAAGAAGTTCCAACTCTAGAGACGATCAGTTGCGATTTTTCCCCCCTAAGAAAATTAAACCAAAAATACCCATCCCTTCTTGCTGAGTGATTTGCTGACATCAAATCCGGTCAAGAGTTAGAGAAGAAAAAATATTAAATTTTCAACAGATGTGCCTTAGGCTAAAGGCATGCCATAGCTAGCGAAGTTACGTTGCTAACTATGGACTCTGTCAAATCAGAAGGGCCTTCCTTAATGTAGAAGCCACAGAATGTCTACCAATTCAGCAGGAAGTTGGGCTAACTCAATGGGAACCTTTAATTAAGCAAATTGGGGCATAGATGATCTGCAACGATAGATATTATAGAGGTGATACGGTAATTTCCCCATTAAAATACTGATTAAAATTGGTAGGTAATTTAGCACAAAAATGAGGAGACTTTCTTAAGTGCTCCTGATTAGATCTCTGGAGTAATATCCTGGCTCTACTGAGGTCAAGGGGGTTTTGCCATTGACTTCAGTCGGGCAAAGATGTCCTCTGGATTCTTAGATTAGTTTGGCCGAATGCTACCCTTAAAATGGTGCTGTTCTTGTCCCTATGCAGTTTATCAGCCTTGAAGACTATGGACATTTTGGGGGGGGGGGGCGGGGGAGGGTGTCTACATCTCTCTAATTTGGAGGAGTTGATGTTTGTACTGTAGGTCACTGGAAAAGTCATTTAAATTTTTTTGGCAGTAAGGTTTTGAATTTTGCCAATTAATTATTTTAATTAACAAGTACATAAGCAAATAAATGCAATATAATTTAGTAGATCTGTAAAAACTATATTAATTTAGAAAGAAAAAAGTAATATTAACATATAGGGAAGGTTAATAAAATTAAATAGTATTTGTTCTAAACTGTAACTTGTCATTGTTTGTTTGATGGATAGCTTTGCAAGAGAAAAAGTGTGAGTGAGGGGAAAGAGGGATGAGAGGGAAGGTCATGGGTACTATAGTTTCTGCTCATAGTGGGAGCTATAATTACATTAGAACCTCAGAGTTAGGAAAACCTCGGGAATGGAGGTTGTTCATAACTCAAATGTTCGTAACTCTGAACAAAACGTCATGGCTGTTCTTTCAAAAGTTTACAACTGAACATTGATTTAATACAACTTTGAAACTTTACTATGCAGCAGAAGAATGCTGTGTTTCCTTTTTTTATAAGTATTTTAAGTTTAATACAATTTTATATTGTATTTGTTTTTTTTTCCCTTGGTCTCCGCTGCTGCCTGATTGCGTACTTCTGGTCCAAATGAGGTGTCTGGTCAGTTCGTAACACTGATGTTTTACTGTAATGCAGTGTTCTAAAACAACAACATTTAACTCCTCCTTAGTTGCTCAGACCTTTGTCAAACCAGTTTTTCTTGGGCTGACACTTTCCCCATGCTTGACCCTAGCCTGAAGGTGAATTTATTTGAAAGGTATGAACAAAACCAGCTGAACTATTTTTGAGTTACACAATCATGGAAAAAAGCCATAATTTGCTCATATGTTCCAAACCACAATTTTATTTTCTGTTTGTGTTACTCAGAAAAAACGGATGAAGCTACAAACATCAAGCTTACGTGTTCAGTAGTCTTTATTGTGGGAGAAAAATCACATTTGAAGAAACTTGGTTCAGTAGTTAAGTTACAGGGCTCAATTTTACTTTGCTTGCTTCTGCCAACTTAAAACAGGGTGGCAAGGTGGCCACAAGCTCACATGCAAGGTGGGTAGCCACTAGCTGGGCATTGCTGTCTTCAAACTGAGTGGTGCCAGCCAGAGAGGTGGTGTGCACCAGGAAGCTGGGGTATGTGCACGTTTGCTCTGTCCCTGCAGCAATCTATACTGCAAGGGCTCTTAAGGAACCCTGGAATCTCCAAGGGAAGGAAATAAGCCCTGCCCTCCCACAAGGGATGAAACCCACCTAGTGCACAGCAAGCATCATGAAATGCGCCTGCCTGTGCCAGCTGGGGTAAGTGTGGCACTTGGCCATTTAACATGAGTTTTCTCATGACTGCTAGAATTTTCCACTTACTCGTCTCCTCCAATGCCTCAGTTAAAGAAGTTAAAAATGTATGTTGAGATAGAGTCAAGAAGGGGGTGCTTGTTATGGTCATCTCAGTATTCCTGGGTTAAGGAGTTCTGAACTGAGTTAAGAATTCTCCCCACCACTAAAATCCATGCAAGGATCTCATGTTTGAGAGATCTGAGAGGGAATGTTCAAGCCTATACATTTTGTGTTAGTGCTAAGCAGCAAGCATTTCAGACTGCTGGTGACAAGGGATTCAATGAAAAAAAGAGCAAGTGACCTGAGTCTGTCTTTAAGGGAGTTGTCAGGGCACCTAAAATTGCGGACTCCTGATTTAACAGTCAGATACTTAAATATGTGATACTTGGACCACAAAAACAATTTAATTTTTCTGGGGAGCAACTCTGGTGGTGGCTTCATGGCCGAAATACCAGGGATTCAAGTGGGGATGTCCAGAACTAAAAGCATGAGCAACTACAGTTTATCCTAAAGAGACAAGCCTTCTGTAGCAGGAGGTTGTAACAACTTATCTCCTTTGTAAATTGGCAGAGAGGGGGACTTATAACACAAACTCACCAGGGCATTAACACTGTTATGTCATGGGCACTGTTATGTCACAGTGGAAAACATTTTCTGTGAATATTTGTTCAAATTCAAAACTTAAACGATCATAACCTTCGTGTGTGCATTTTCCATTGATATCTGAAAAGCTGAGCCTTACTAACAGAAGGGATCCTTGAAAATAGCTTCCCAAAGCACATTCCACATTGTATATTTAACTATAAAGTTCACAATTCACACTGGGTAAAATTTTCAGAAGCACCTATGTGATTTAGGAACCTAAATCCCATTTTCAAAAGGGATCTTGGGCCACATTTTTAAAGGTATTCAGACACTCCGTATGAATTTCAAGAGTGCCTTGGTACCTAACTTCCATTACCTTATGCAACTAAAAAATGCTCACAAGAAGCTGTTTTTGAGCTAATTGTATAAGAAAATGTGTGAACATATGATTCATTATGAGTTTCACAATCTACTCACAAACATTCTGTGAAAAGAGACAAAATTGAATAGATAAATAATTTGTTACAAATTTGCTGATCTCTACCCTTATTAAAATTGGATAAGAAATGTCTCTACTCAGCAAGCAGAGAGAGAGTACAAATTAACTAAGAAACTCAATTCTTACCATGTTGTACTGAGATTATTAAGGAAGGGTAACATACAGAAAATGACCAAAACAAAGATGGGAACTAGAAGACATGCTAATGTAGGTGATTGGGGGGTAAGGGTAAATCAACATTTGTTAAATGAAGGAAACTAATAGTCAGATTCTGCCATCCATTATCTCCTCCACACCCCTAGATCTCAATGCAGTTGCACAGATGTTACAAAGAGGAGAACTGACTCAAACTTAGGGACATATGTTTCAATTTCAAGGTTCTAAGAGCGTATTACCAAGTACGCAGTGTAGTTGTAGCCCTGTTAGTCCCAGAATATCAGAGAGAAGGTGGGTGAGGTGCTATCTTTTATTGGACCAGCTTTTCTGTTGGTTAGAGAGACAAGCTTATGAGCCACACAGGACTCTTCGTCATATCTGGGTAGACCTCTGAGTGGCTCGAAAGCTTGTCTCTCTCACTAACAGAGAATTTGGTCCAATAAAAGGGCTTGTCTATATTTATGCTGCGATCGATGCAGTGGTGTCAATTTAGCAGGTCTGGTGAAGACCTGCTATGTCGATGGCAGAGCACTCTTCCATAGACTCCTGTACTCCAGCTCCCCAAGAAGAATGAGGTAAGTCAGAGGGAGAGCATCTCCCATTGACAGTGCCGTGTAGACACCGCTGTAAATCGATCTAAGGTACATTGACTTCAGCTACATAACCTTCAGTTAACTCACCCACCTTGTCTCTTTCGTATTACAGAGTGGCAGGCAATACAGAATAGTGGACACAGAAGTAAAGCTATTTAAGGAATTTTCTTCAATTTTTTTTTTAAGTGCAGTCTATTGCATTTGAAGGAAACAATTTAGAGAACTAGATTCTAATCTCAGATATGCATGCATGTCATGGAAGATAAACTAGATGCACAGCAGCTGATTCTGCAAAATACAAAGCAATATAGGCTTCCTAACCAAGATCAGAATCTGGCTTTATTGGTTGTGCTTTGAAAAAAAATATGCATTACTCTTGCTCCACTATCTTGTAGATGGAGAATCACACTAAAGATACGCAGGGCCGGCTCTAGGCGTTAGCAAAACAAGCAGGTGCTTGGGGCAGTACGGTTCTAGGGGCGGCATGGTCGGCGCTGCCCCAGCTCATGTCCGCCTGCTCCCCTGAATGCACTGCCGCTGCTCCGCTTCTCCCCCTGCCCCCTCCCAGGCTTGCTGCGCGCAAAACAGCTGTTTCGCGCAGCGAGGGAGGGAGGAGAAGCCAAGCGGCGGTGTGCTTGGGGACGCGGTGGGGGTGGAGTGGAGGTGAGCTGGGGTGGGGAGCGGTTCCTCTACCCCGCTGTTACTTCCTGTGCTCTCCCCCCCTCACCCTCGCTCACCTCCGTTCTGCCTCTCCCTTGCTGAGAGGGAGGGGGGAGAAGTGGAGTGGCAGCATGTTCAAGGGAGCAGGCGGAGTGGAGGTGAACTAGGGCAGGGGGGAGCCGCAGGAAGCAATGGGGGGGGGGGGAAATGCGGCAGGCCTGGGGGAGGTGGCAGGGCCGGGGATTTGGGGAAAGGGTTAGGAAGGAGCGGAGTTGGGGTGGGTGGGCATTAAAAAAAAAGCGGGGGGCGGCCAAAATTTTTTTTGCTTGGGGTCGCAAAAATCCTAGAGTTGGCCCTGAAGATACGTCTTCACCGAAAAATAAAAAGAAATGTATTCTTAATCTTTAATTCGGGTTAGCAAACCGAAGTGGCTAATTTAAGTTAAAAATAGCAATAAAGACGAGGCAATTCTGATATTTTATCTTGCATTGGCACAGCAGCTTGAGTTCTCCTTTAGACTTGAATTTGAGCTCCTATTTAAGTTAAAACCAGAGTTGCCTTATCTTTGTATTACCTTATCATCATAGGGACCTGTTAGAATATGCAGAACCCCCCTCCCCGCAAGCTATACTATTGTCACCTGAATAACGAAGCATAATGGCAATGGCTTGTGCAGAATGCCATTGAACATTTCCTAGAGGACTGGCTACTTTTCTGGGAGAAAGACTTCCCACCCCCCGAAATGTGGAATCTTTAGAGATGAGAAAAGAGAAATAAAAAGTGAGCTTTGGTACTTAAGCTTAGAGCTGTGGCTGCACAGAAACAACCAGATAGAGAGAATCAAGACATTCTTTCTTAAAGGGCACTCAGAAAAATCAATAATGTCTCAGGCTGTACTTTAAGAACTCAAGTTCAGGTAATGGCAATTTTTTCCCTCTAAATATTGTTCTTACATAAACCAACACATTCCACTTTTAGGAAATCTTTTTAATTTATTTATTTTTTAAGTCAGCTATCCATAGACAAATGATATCCTTGAGTGCTTGGACTTACTTTATGGGTTGGAAGAAAAGATGTCTTGAAAATATCTCAAAATGTCTGATTATATTTTTCACTTATAGCATATATCACCACCTTTTTATGAGGCTCTCAAAGCACTTTACAAACATTAATTAATCTTACATTATCACTACGAGGCAGCTATCCTTGTTTTATAAACAGGGAAACCGAGGCACTGACAGATTTAGTGGCATGTCCAAAGCCACACAACAAATCAGTGTCAAGATCAGGAAGAGAGTCCAGGTTTTCTCCTCTACGGCTCTAATCACTGGACAAAACACCATCATTTTGCAAAGTTCTTTATCAGAAATGTTATTGAAAATGAAAGTAAGCTTATTACGAAAGTAATTTAAATCCATAAAAAAATTAAAGGATAAAATATCACATTTGCAATGAAAAGAAAAAAATCCCTATGCAGAGACATCATTTTAAATGTCCACACACACACACACACACACACACACTGCCTCCTCACGTGCAATATACCTAAAGTTCCTCAGCGGGCCAAATTGTGTGCTGACATTCACCACATGCAATACCAATGAGTGCAATTGTTGTTGGATATCTAGGAGCACGTTAATAAAAAGACTGATGAAGAAGAGAGAAATCTGCCAGTCATCAGGAGAGGAGAAAACCTCAGGATAACAAAATTGTACACATGGATATTCATGAAATGTGTCTTTCTATTCTACACTAACAAACAATCATAGATCATTCAGCCTGTCTCCCATACAAATAAAAGCTCTAACTTCTGAGTACAGCCTCAGCAGACCCATACTTTCTTGGTTATATAAATGTTGTTTATTTAGAATTATTTGCCTTATTTGACATGATTTGCTGTCAAACGATGCATGCAATATTGGATTCTGGTCACAAATTCTCCTGTAACCTATCCTTATTTTATATTACATTTTCCTTTAGTTGCCTAGATGTATGATATATTATTACTGCAAGCCATACCAGCACTTAACTGCATTAACTGCCACTGACAGGCAATAATTACCCACATTATAGGAATCACAAAATTTTAAAACCAGAAATGAACAAATAAACCAGGCATTAGGGCTACGGGGCCCCAGATAAATGGGGATCAGTAATCGCTCTGAAAATTGTTATGATCATGAAGGGAGGAGTTAGCTGACAATTTATACAGTATTTAAATAATGAAAAACTTACAATAGTTACACAATAAGATGGCCTCTTGTCCCTCACCAAGATGGGTGTTCTCCCTTTTAACATTTAGTACCAACTCATAGAAATTAGGCATGGAAAAAACCTACATGTATTACATTATTTACTCCAAAGACAGTCAGTCAGTCAATCGACACAGAGCCTAAACTTCCCCTCAGCACTGCTCTTGTGCCACCATTTCTCCTTTAAAAGAAAAGGAGTACTTGTGGCACCTTAGAGACTAACCAATTTATTTGAGCATGAGCTTTCGTGAGCTACCGCTCACTTCATCGGATGCATACCGTGGAAACTGCAGAAGACATTATATACACACAGAGACAATGAAACAATGTCTTCTGCAGTTTCCACGGTATGCATCCGATGAAGTGAGCGGTAGCTCACGAAAGCTCATGCTCAAATAAATTGGTTAGTCTCTAAGGTGCCACAAGTACTCCTTTTCTTTTTGCAAATTCAGACTAACACGGCTGTTAGTCTGAAACCTGTCATTTCTCCTTTGAGCCTCTAGTTCCCTTTATTGCTATGGTTATGTTGAGGTGTTCACCAGCAGGCTGCTCACCTACCATGGAAGGTCAACACCCACATCTCTCCTATCCATAGCCCAAATGTTTCTGAATTAAATGATGGTCTGCCTTGTGTTTGCTACTGTGATGTCACTAAGTCAACATGAACAACAATGCATCTGATGAAGTGAGCTGTAGCTCACGAAAGCTTATGCTCAAATAAATTGGTTAGTCTCTAAGGTGCCACAAGTACTCCTTTTCTTTTTGCGGATACAGACTAACACGGCTGCTACTCTGAAACAACTAAATTGTTTCTCTCTTCTCCAGTCTGAGATGGAGATGAGCCAGCCATCCAGGATCTGGTGGATCTCTCAAGGTGGCAAGTTTCATACATCCAACTTGGTGTCATCAATGGTCATTTATTTTCTTTGTTCTTAAAAAGATGCTCAGGCCAGGTGGGTGGCACAGACACAGTGGTGCAAAATGCTTGGCTCACTTCACTTTGCCATAAAGTGTGAAAATGGCAATGTTTTAGCTTTTACAGCAAATATTTTCTGCAGTATTTCACAGAAGTGAAATATGCAGTTTTTATGGTTGAAAACTGTTAAGAGCCCCCCTTGGGTTGTCCATAAACATCCAAAGAGATCTGTGGTGAAATCCTCACTCCTGCTCTGTGCCCTTTACACAAGGTAGGAGGGCCAGAGTGACATAAAGGGGCTCAAGAAGTCCCAATTCTGGCCAAAGGAAGATTGCCTCAGTGCAGGCACTGTGGTGGATGGCCATAGGCTGCTTTCCGAGGACCCATTTGCAAACCCCTGCATAGAGGACAGGCTGGGGGCAGGGCTAGGACTGAAATTCTAGGCAGTGGTGCAACACATAGGATAGTCCTGGGAGGCTGACTTTAAACAGGCTCCTAGGGCTGCCTAAAGCATGACAAACCTTTCCAGTTCCCATAGCAACCCAGAACTAGGACACACAAATGTGGCTTAAAGTCAATTTAGCCCCACCTCCTCCTGTGCTAGGAGGCTTGTGCTGTGCCTTGGTGCAGCACAGATTCTCACCCTCGTACACATAGGTTGTTAGGGTCAAGACTGAAAGTGTTTAAATAATATCAAGTGGGAACTGGGAATGAATCTTTGAGAGGAATGGACAGTGTCTCACACTCTCTCACAATGGAGATTGTACCTAGTGGGATTCTGAACTGCCCCATCAATTGAGTTTTATTCAGGATAGGGACAGGGACTGGTAACATTACTGTAGATTCAGTAGACTGGTCAAAACTCCGAATTTCCATCCTAGGAGAAATTATAACATTTCTAATACTTTTTCTTCTAACTGGACCAAAGAGTTGAAATTTTCTACACAATAACATTTCTGAAAAAAGAGTTGGGTCAGTTGAAACATTGTTTTGAAAAAAAATTTATTTCTATTTTGACATTTTTATTTTAAAATTAGAGAGTTTAGTAATTTTTAAATCACCACCATTAATATGTTGTAATGCACAGGGCTGGATTTAGGCGCGGGCAACCCAGGCAACTTGCCTGGGGTGCCAGGCTTGGCGGGTACTGGACTTGGGGTGCTGTTTACCAGGCAAGGATCCTTGTGCTGGATCTAAGAGCTTTCTTCATGCCTTGTGGCTGCCACTCCCTCAACTTGGTTGGGTCAGATACAGCGTCATCTTCTTTAGATTCAGTATCTCTCTTCAGAGTACTGCAAGGGATATATGTCCTGTTTTCAGCATCAACTATCAGGTGGAAGATCTTTCTGGACAATGTTACAAATTTGACTATGAAGCAGCTAAGTGACACTCGCTGGAAGAGCCACATTGACAGCATAAGGCCAGTGAGGTACCAAGTGACTGAGTTTTATGATGCCTGATGGAACTGGTGCAGTTGAGTAAAGCCTAGGCCAGAATCCGACACAAGGTGCAAAGCCTGGCAAACCAGATCACTGACTGTATTTCTGGTCTCACAATCTCTGCTCCAAGTAAATGTTGTAAGCACTCAGGTCGATGGATGTCGCGACCACTACTACTTTGATGAGAAGCTGCCTTGTTTTCATTATGGCCTCCGGAGGCAATGCCATCACTGCTGCCAAAGAAATGGCAGAAAACTTAGGAGTTGAGCCTGTCTTCAAGGAAACGCATATTCATTGCAAGGAGAGACAGTTTGGTTACAAGGGTAGAGACGAGGTGATGGTAAGCTCAGAAGAAAAATTCAAAAAGGGAGTTTTTTTGCTTGCTCATCGATACTACTCAAGTGTCCATCAAAGAAAGATTTGGACAAATGAAGCACCATGAAAAGACCTGGGGTTTTTGGTATGATCTTAGTAAGCTGCTGGCGGACAGGAAAACACACTCTGGAACACTTGTACAGACTTTCACTGGACACTGACACATGGTGAATGTTCGAACGTCAATGATAAACACCTCTGTCAAATTGGACAACATCCATCACATTTTGCCAAACAGGAAGCACTCTCCACTGCAAGTTCTTCAATTCATTCATGATTCAGAGCATCAGGACACTTTTCCTAATGTGTGGATAGGTTTGAGGATTCTGCTCATGCTGCCAGTCACAGCCGTGAGTGCAGCTTTTCGAAGTTCAGGCTCATTAAGAGATACCTTTCATTGATGATGGCCGATGAGAGATTGACATCGCTTGCTATTTTATCGTTTGAAAATAGCATTGACCAGTCTTTGGCTCTCTCAGACGTTGTGCTTCAGTTCGTGAGGGCAAAGGTGAGAAAAGCAACTCTTTGAACTAAAAGAGTGTCCCAGGAGTAAGGTGACCATAATTTTCAAAACACAAAACACCCCTACCCCCCCACAAGCCTAAAAACAGGACATTTTGTGGTGACATAATGGCCGATTTTTTTCAAGTGATTTCATGTTGTGAGTGAATTGATAATGAAATACTGAACAAACATTGTCAATATTCATTTTGATCAAAGCTGCTGTTTTGCTCATGTCCACATTGAATTGACTTTTCTCTTCACTCCAAATTCTGTCCAGCACACTGAACACTTGTTCCATTGGACTGTTTGCATCTGGTAAACAGCAAATTCTACTTGCTCTAGCACCTGAGTCTAATTAAGGGCAGCCTATGACTTTTAAAAACCTCTTCCAGTGAGCAAGAAAAGGAAGGAGGTATGAGAAGCAAGCTGCAGAACGGTTGTGTGCAGTGAGGGCAAAAGGCTTCTCCGAGATAAAGAGTTGTTTTTCCCTATAAGGGGAAATCTTGTGTTTGTTCCTAATTCCAGTGGGAATTAGGAAATGTAATATTTTTGTTTAAAAGAAGCCCTCGAACCTACCCTGTAAAATACTGTAAATAAACCAGCATGAAGTATTAAACCTCCCGAGTGGGACTAATTTACCTTAGGCTCCCTTAATGCCAGAGGGAGAAAGCCCTGATGTGACCAAAGAGGTGCGTGGTCACACGCAATCACCCACAGGCGAACACTTATCACAAAGTGATCATTCCATATCTGACCTCTCAGTCCCCATCTTCAAAACACCTTTACAAGATGAGCCTGGGAATTTAAATTCATAACTTTGTTAGACACTAAAAATCAAGGACTTAATAAAGACACAGGGTTTATGATTTATTAGGACAATCTGTAACTCACTAACCTCCCTTTTTTCCTTCTGTGACTGCAGATGTGTTAACTGCCCTCTTCACCTGGAATAGTTTCTTACAGTATGTTTAGCAATCTGTTCCACCTTGTATTTAGCTGTGACACTCAAGTATCTTTCCCAGATCTGTAGGGGAGCTCTATGTAAGCTCGAAAGCTTGTCTCTTTTACCAACAGAAATTAGTCCAAGATTTCACCTCACCTGCCTTCTCTCCCTAATTTTTGGTTTAGTAGTTATGAAGCTTTAACTTTTTAAAATCTCAAAATCTACCGTCATTAAATAGTTATTGTCTGATGTGCCATAATTTCCTGCAACTGAAAATATGAATAGATTAAAAAAAATGCTGAAAAACCCAGAACATTCATAATTTTGATGGATAGTATCAAAAATAATCACATTCTCCCAAGTCTACTTATGCCATCTCCAACTATCTAGCAGCAGCTGAAGTGGGGTTTTTACCCAGAAAAGCTTATGCCCAAATAAATCTGTTAGTCTTTAAGGTGCCACCAGACTCCTCGTTGTTTTTGTGGATAGAGACTAAGACGCTACCCTTCTGATACTTAGTTCACTACCTATATCATGCACAAAACCAAAAGAACTTGGGATCTACAAACAGCAATCTGAATGCTGTCAACATGAAACTCCTTCTGAGCATGAAAGGTGGCTTTGAGCTAATAGTGAGTGTAATGCAATTATCCTTGCTATGGAAACTATGCTACGACGTGACTGTCTGCTAGATAGCCAAGGGCATCATGCAAGTATCAGCACAAATAGAAACTTTGCCCAAACATGAAAATAAATTGGTGTTGTTTGCTGTGTTGTATCAGTGCCGGTCCCAGGATATTAGGGAGAGGTCAGGGAGATAGCATGTTTTATTGGACCAACTTCTGTTGGTGAGAGACAAGCTTTTGAGCTACACCGAGCTCTTCCTCAGAACTGGGAAAGGTACTGTGTCTCAGCTAAATACCAGATTGAACAGATAGTTTAGCATAAGTAGTTAGCTCTTATTCTAAGGGATCATTCAAGTTGAAGAGGCTCATTAATACCCCTGTAATCATAAGACAAAAAGGGGGGTTAGTGGGTTACAGATTGTTGTAATAAGCCATAAATCTGGTCTCTTTATTAAGACCATGATTTTTAGTGTCTCGCAAAGTTATGAATTCAAGCTCCTAGGCCTGTCTTTTGAAAGCATTGTGGAGGTTTCCTTTGAGGATGAGGACTGAGAGGTCAGATACAGAGTGATTGCTCTGTGAAAAGGGTTCACCCACAGGTGCTAGGGTGTTGGTCTTTTATCATTTTCCTGTCTGAGTTCATTTAAGAGCCCAATGCCTGTGTGTTTTCACCCACATAATTGATATTCAGGCATTTAGTGCACTGCATGAGGTATGCCACATATGTGGGACCCACAGATCTTAGAAGGGATGTTGTGGGGGGTGGAGGGAAGGTTGTTGGTCATTGTAGAAGTGGAGATGTGCCTGCAGGTTTTGCATCTGTTGTTTCTGGTGCTGCTTTGAGATGGTGTGTCCTGGTCTGTGGGGAGCTTGCTTCTGACGATGAGCTTGGAGACATTGGCTGGGGTAGGGGGCAGTTGTGAAGGCCAGAAGAGGGGTTTCAGGAAAGCTTTCAGGATAGGGTCCCCATAGAACATAGGTCAGAGTAGTTTGATTATAACCTTTATGGGTTCCAGTGTGGGGTGGGAGGTGACAACTTGAGGATATAGATTAGAGGAAGGGGGTTAATTCTGTATTGAAGCAGGTTTTCTCAGGGATTTGGGTGGCTGGAACCCAGGGAGCAAAAGCCACAACTGACAGCATTCGTGATTGATGTAGAAAATATACAAATCCAATAAATATATTTTCTGCTGAAAACTGTTTGGATTCCAGAGCACAGGCTCCTGAATTACATAATCTAGTTTGGGTACTGCAGATTGCCAGAGTTTGCCCAGTAGCATTGGTATACAGAATTAACAGAGACAGCAGTTTGGTTATTGCAGACGGGTGATCAGCTTTCCACAAGATGTCAACACTAGACTCAAGTGGCTTCTGCATTCATTAAACTCACTGCCTTCAATGGTTTTATTGTGATAATACAGAAAATGGGCATGTTGATTTCCATGTTAATTGGAAAATGGTAAAAATGCGCTTTTGCAATTGAAAAGTAGTACTATTTTCTGTGGGGAAATAGAAATCCATTAAAACAGGTTGTTGCAGCTCCCTAAAGATGGTAGGTGACCAAATGCAACACTAACTACAAAATGTACCATGATTACAGGCAGCTGAAAAGGAGTAAGTGGTGATTACAGTTGGATGCTCCCTTGGTGCAACTCCTTCAGCAAACAGAACAAAACACAACTCATGTAGAAAATGAGCCTGTCCTATGGCTAGAGAAGACTGGGTAGATTGATATGACCTTTACAGTGCTATTTCCCAATGGAGCTGCAGATTTACTCACTGAGAGCTAACTGTCCATCCATCCAACTATTTTCAAACACTTCATGCATCACAGAGACAGGAGAGCTACTAAACATCTGATTTATTTATTTATTTATTTTGCCAGAACTCCACAATGCAACAGACCACACATCTCAGCATGGAATAGTATGTGTAATACCACCTAGGGCCTGATATAGCGCTTAGCAGTAGGTCTCAGTATAATTTACAGAAGAAGATAGGCATCATTATCCTCATTTTACAGATGGAAAAACTGGTGCATGGAGAGGTGAAATGACTTCCCAGGTCACCTAGTAAGTCAGTGGCAAAGCACAGATTCAGAGTTTCCTGAATTCAAGTCTAATGCTCTATCCTCTAGGAAACACTGCCTCATGAAGGAATGAATTAAATGGTTTTAATGAGCTAAAGGAAAGACTACTGAATGCAGAGCTTATACTTGCCAAACTACTAATGTTCTATAGTTCATCTTTGAGGGGTACTAACATCTACTGGCACATGCTGCAGTGAACTCTTGGATAAGATACTGTTTTTGCAACCTTGAACACTGGTCTTCACATTAAGAGCAGCTTACCTGCACTAGTTTGAACTATATCAACTGCTAGCTTCAAAAACAGATTAGTTAGCAATGCCAAGAAATATACAATAAATGGAAGGTATGCAAAACTTAAGGAAAATCCTTTAATTGCTTCATGGTTCTTCCAAAATTGGGCTGATTTCTTCATTAATTTGTCCATATTTCAATGTTAAGAACTTTTGGTATCATACAGATTTTCAACACCTGTGGAAGTTTTATGGCTTGAAGGATCACCCAATGCTTGACAGTGCTGATGAGGAACAGTTATCAGTGCATAGGAAAGTTAGGTTCATAAGGGGGGGTGGGGGGGGAAGAAAACCAGTAATGAAGACATCTGCTCTAAGTTCCCATTGGACCTAGCAGGACACCACTGAAATAGTCAAGAGTAGGACAGAGACAACTCAACTGCGAGAAATGATCTTTTGATGAACCTGCACAATAAATATGGATGGGAACACTGATGCGCCAACACGGATACACAGTGCATCCTATCCATTGATGCTGTACTTAAATTACAAAGCTAAATATGACAATGAAGAGGAACCCAGGTGGAGAACCTTTGAGGAATTGGTTGGTGATGTTCAACATAGCAATGTAAAGGGCAATATTGGAAAAACTGCAGTACAGTTTTTCCTTTCTGACTACTCAGCCCAAGAAACATTTAACATTTTCACAGATATTATTTATTATTATTAGATATTAAGGTCAGAAGGGACCATTATGATCATCTAGTCTGACCTCCTGCACAATGCAGGCCACAGAATCTCACCCACCCACTCCTGTAATAAATCTCTCACCTATGTCTGAGCTACTGAAGTCCTCAAATCATGGTTTAAAGACTTCGAGGTTCAGAGAATCCTCCAGCAAGTGACCCGTGCCCCATGCTTCAGAGGAAGGCGAAAAACCCCCAGGGTGTCTTCCAGTCTGCTCTGGAGAAAAATTCCTTCCCGACCCCAAATATGGCGATCAGCTGAACCCTGAGCATATGGGCAAGATTTTGATGGTATGCCCATTGTATCATTGCAGTTAATGTTCAATAACAACAACAGCTAGCTATCCACACTGAAAGCAGAAGACACTGCTCTTCCTTCTGAACTAGAAATTTATCCACAGCATGCAGATGACCTTGAAAATAAGCCAAATAGAGTTCACAAAGTATTACAAAAAAGGACAAAGGTGGGTTAAAGGAAGAACACCTGCTGTTCTGTGCCAGATACAGACTAGAACAATTATTATCATCACCACATCATTTTGAAGGTCACATAGCAAAATCTGAAGCAATTGGCAAACAGATTCTCTACATGGAAAGATAATTTTGAGGCAAATGTTTTGCAAGAGCCTCAGATGTCAGAAATTGTAGTTAAGGATGAATGTGAAGCTGGTGTTGAAAATAATCCTGTTTTACATAAGTGAATGGCTGCTGCTGGTATGGGACCACATGGAGTAGCTAGGCAGGTTGAAATTGGAACGCGTGCTTTGGATCTGTCATGACTAGAGGACCACTTATAATAACTACAACAATCTGGGTGGTCTTCAATCTTTTATATCTACAACAAAAGCAAAGAATGATGATACTGATACTCAACAGTATGAAATACTGCATGTGGTCTTTTCTGCAGAATAGAAGCCAATTTTGGATTTTCTACAATTGCAAATAGCTGCCATCAGACAAAATAACAAACATGACAAAATTGTAATCCAAGGGAAAGTTGGGAAGTGGTAAAAGCACTATGATCAAGTCTATTACTTGAGCTTTTTATAAAAAATTTAGGTCTGAAAGCTTTTAATATTTTTTTTTTAAACAGGAGCTGCAGCTGTGTTTCCAAGGCCACTAATTTATTCTGCTCTACATATTGGAATTTATGGAAACTTTAAAGAGCTAGATAGAAAATTGGATCAAAAGTGACAAAAGGATTTGGAAAATTGTAACTTTAATATCCCCAATGAAATGAGTATGATGTGCTGCTCAGTACTGGAAAAAAATAAAAAACAACAAAATACAAGATGTAGACTGGTGAACCTGCACATGTCAACCCAACCATTTGGAGAAATGCTAATCAATTTGCTTGGAGATTTCAGACAGTTGCAATAGGTTGACAGTCCATTCTATGGAAATATCTTCAGAGGCACTTTGCAGATCAAGGGCAGTTGCTCTTTTAGAAATTTTGAAAAAGGCTCCACTTTCTTTCCCTATTTCATTGACAGCCAGGTAAAACCCAACAAGTATCAAGAGTAATTTTAGATAATTTGAACATGAGTGAAAGCATAAGAGAAGACTGGTCAAAACAAATGCAACAGAAATCTGTTCTCTCTGTGGAAGAAATTGCTAGGTATGTTTATGCAATCAGGGTATTTCCCTGAAATGCATTTGCAGTTTTTTCTAGAATAAAAATCTCTGTAGAGTCCTATTGCACTAATACTTCCCTCTCTTGCTCAGCATCCTCTTCTTGTTTATATAGCTCAGCCCTAGGGTGGGGCAGGGCCTCCTTGTTACACCCCAGGCTGTCTCAGCCATAGGCTCCAGCCTATCCTTTAAAGGGGTAATACATTCCTTCACAGTACCTAGACCACCAATTACTCACTGCTAAAAGACCAGAAATTGAGCTTGCTCTAGGAGTCAATTTCGTTTGATTCCGGCTTGGGCTGTGACTAGTCATAGGGCTTCCTATTATCCAAAGTTATTGACATCAGCCAATGTGACATCAGCCGGTTGCACAGATGTAGCTTTTTCAAGAGCCCAAGCATTTAAGGGGATTATATTTGACTCTGGGTTGAATCATCAATTGATACAAAATACGAAACCAATAAAATGTAGAGAAAAGGTGTGGCTTAGACAACTTCAAATTTAGGTTAACCTTTGTTTAGGAGCAATGGAGAATCTAGCCTTTGAATCAGTTTTGAGTTCTTCCTCATAACAGCCACCTTCCTCACGGTTCTGTTATGGTGATTAATTAACCAGTTAACAATATAGCGCTTTAAACATGCAAAATGCTAAATTATTATGATTACTGTCATTCAAATTAGTATTCATTTCACCCCCACGCGCCCCCCCCCCCAATCATCTGATGCATTTCGGATGGTTTTCCCTTGAGTTTAGTAGAGTGCGTGTATCCAGACTGATTATTTCTGGCTGAGCAAAATGAGGCTCTACATTCAACTCAATGGCATTTCTCTTGTTCGTCCGTATATAACGTGATAACTTTTGAAAACTACATCTGATGGGATCTTCAGTGGGATTCCATCAATTGTTTAAAGAAGGGCAGACCAGTCAATACGTTTTTTTAAAAAGTACAGTCACACAGTTTTATAATTCCTCCTGCCCTGTAGATATAATTCTATAGAGTAACACTGAGTTCCTATTTAAAAAAAAACCTCTATTGCTGATGGACAATAGCATTTTAAGCCTCTAGGGCTGTATAATTTCTTAAAGTCCTTAGAAATGGGATTTTTTCCCCTTAGTGCAGGATCTTAATTCTAAGTGCATCATTGGGATGAGGCTATAATTTGATCAGGACCTTATATAATGAGAATTTCCAGCTGGCTTGACTAGAAACAGACAATATAACTCGCAAACGCTGTGTGCTCAGAATTTATTTTTATAGAGAAAAGTTGCCCTCTCATCCATATCTGAACCTGTGCTCTGAATTACTAAAGAAACAGCAAGAAGTATAAATACACACATACAAAAATTAAGATCTAGATGCAAGTGAGTCAATCTTTAAAGAATCTCTTTGGAAAGCCAATAAAAAGAAAGTTCCAACGATGCTGTATGATTTTTTTGGTAACTGTTTTGACCTGTGAAGTCTTTGTGTTGGCTTTTTGAGAATCATTTTGCAATCAATACTAGCAGCGGTACTTAAGTTTCTCCAGTTCAGGGTGACATTCTCAGAATATATGTTCTCTCACACAGTGACTTTGTGTAGCCATGGCAATTATTTTTCTTTACGGCATATAGCTACATTCTTCCCAAAAATATCTTTCAAGCGATCCATTAAGAGGATAAACCACCTTTTGTTTTTCATATCAGGGTCCAGCTCTGTCCATTTTCCAGGTTCAGAACCATGACATTCTGGGACTTGTAGCTCCCAAGGAGTAGGGGACCTGTATGTTAGGGAACAATGGATGTGGTGCAGGTTGTTGGGGAAATATAAGCAGTAGTCTTCCTTCAGACCAGTGGGTGACCAGGGACAACCTATTGTGGGTCTCTTGACCTGAAGGGGACAGAGCATACTGTTGGGTTTCTCCAGGTAAAGGGCCTTCAAGGGTTTTGGAAAGGCTGGGAAGAGGTCTCGAGGGACAGTAAAAGGATGAGGGTGGGCTTAAGAAGAGGCAAGATTTTGGGCTAGAGCATGAGAGAGTAGTTCTGTTCAAAAGTTTAACAAAGTCTATGGAAGAGCCCAGTAGCATAGGGCTCTGTACCTGTGCACCAATGAATGAAGTTTGTTTATTTGGGTGGATGTGTTATTTGTAAACTCTGCACCAAGGGATGAATGTTTAGACTCTCTGTATACATGTGGTTTCACTGGACTTGTTACATCAGAACCAGAGAGGTTTTAGGGGTTAGCCTCAGGTCTAAACCACACCACCACCATGAAACTGAGGCGGGCACAGTGAGGAGGAACACTGAGGGAGTTACTGCACCTGATGGTTGAACACACAAGCCACTGCTACAGTATGGAAACTCCAGTTTTTTGAAGAACGGTGTCCTGAGTGACATCTGCTGCCTGGGACTTTTGTATATATATATGTGTGTGTTTAATTTGAAGTTTGTTATGAATATTTTAACCTCTGACAACTCCAAGTTCTGTGGAATTAAAGTTATTTTTAGGCTTTTCAGAAGCTGTAAATTCTGCAGCGTAATCAGCACAACTATAACCACCATAAATCAAATAGCTTTGGCTCAAGAAGATCACAAACTTTGCAGATACAGACTGTGCCATTTGTTCAAGGAATTTAGAAACTTGGGAGATGCCACCATGCTGGGTGTAAGCTCCATAAACTGCAGTGTGGCAGAAACGGCTAAGCTCTGGGAGCCAAATAGCTTCTGTTCCTCAAGAAACCTAGAAGCTTCCCACTACAAAGTTTTCAAAATCTGCAGGTATTGCCAGTACAACTGACCAGATCAGCAGGTGCATCCCACTTCTCACAAGATACGCAGGCCCATCTTGCAGAGCTTGTAAGATCCGTGTTTACCGCTATAATAATTATGAAGTTCAAAAGCGCGGATGAAAGGATATGCGGCTACAGTCTCAGTGCCAATTACTATAGAACACGTCTTATAAGGCTGTGTCTTCACACTTGAACTCCACTGTTAGTCCTTGTATTCCACTATAACAAACTCTTCAGATATGTTTAGTGGAGTTTATAATTTGAATCATAGAATATCAGGGTTGGAAGGGACCTCAGGAGGTCATCTAGTCCAACCCCCTGCTCAAAGCAGGATCGATTTGTGTGATTCAAAACGGCTCCTGCTCAAGGAACTTTGAACTTTCCCTGGCAGAGCTGATGGAGCCTATAAACACCTTAAGAGCAACGATGTGAGAATCAAGTTAATAAATCTGTCCTTCCTGTGTGCCATGTTTCCTACAGAGTACAGAGGAACCCCACTGCTTCTGTCCTCTGGGTTTCAGTCAGAGTGAAGGGCAGCCCTGCTTCACTGAAATACGCCTCCAGGTTTTTGTTAAACATATTATATTCTTGTCTGTTTTCCAAAAAAATACTTTGAAGAAAATAATTTTTATAGTGTTAAGAAGTGGAAACATTTTAAAGGGCTTATTCAAAACACCTCACAACTTTAAAGAAATTCCCAGACAAGTAGTACTTTAACGCAATTTTAAGTTTGGAAATATAGATTAAACAAAAAGAACCTCATGTCACTATCTTAGTTTAAAAGAAACATGAAACATTTGAAAGTCAGAAAATTCAGAGTTTAAGTTCTGCAAACATCCCTAACTGCAGCCTTTTATCCCCATTGGTATCCATCCAAACAGATCTTTCTAAATTTTAAGTATTATTACCAAAATTTTTTCCTCAAGTGAGTGCCTAAAATTAGTTTTCTAAATCTTTATTTAGGATCCTAAACAAATGGTCTGATTTTCAGAAGTACTAAGCACCCAGCAGCAACCACTGAAGGCAATGGGTCATTAAGTAACTAATTTTGGTTTGATCTATACCCAACTATAGAATTTTCCACTGTCACGTATCCATGCCCTAAATATATGACTACTCATACATGTACTATTTTAATACTGGTAAGGGTTATTTTTATTGTCACAAGAGTTTGTGTGTACTACTCACATCCTTGCAACTGTTCCATTCTAAGATTGTTTAATATTTAACTTCTAATATCAGCTTAATATACAATACAGCCACAACTGGGGATACATTTGCCCTTACAGTGGGAGGGACTCCATTATCTAATAGATCTCTTCCATCTCTAAATACTATGTTTCTCTATACACAGATATATTTGAACTTCAGGGCTCTCTTGGTACAGAGCTGGCTCATTGGGAGCTGTGAATGCTGGAAACTATTGATTGCTGAAGGTGAAAGGTTCTGTACTGTTTTTACAATAACCTTTGCTGTCACTGAACTCTGGGATCATGCTGACTAATGAGGCATAACAGCCTGGAGAGATTATCTACTGACGAAGAATAAGAGTTTCATCATAAGTGGGTAACCCTTGGTTAAAACATGCATTAAATGCCACACCTTCTTTACCCACAAACTAGTTCCTCAGACTAATCCAAACAGCAAGGTTTTCTGCATCCCCCCCCACTTTTTTTTCCTAAACTGTCATTTCCCCCTGCTCCACTTCCCTTATGTTGTTGTAAATGTACCTTCATACAGAGAAACCACCAATGTGGTTTTTGGGGTTGCAAGGGCTACTCATGAGTAAGGCTATGATTATGTCACGGAATCCACGATTTCCAGATATGTCTGACATTTTCACTTCAGCCCCGTGGCAGCTCTCAGCTGTCGCAGACGGCCTGGGGGGAATCCTCCCCGGAGCACCAGGCTGCTGTGGCCAGTGGGCCCTCCCCCCAGCTGCCCTGCCGCCAGTCCACGGGCGCCCCTGGACCTCTCAGCTATACGTGTGGGACACTCCTCCCTCCCCATTTTGTCAGGGATATTTTTAGTAAAAGTCAGGGACAGGTCACAGGCAATAACTAAAAATTCATGGAAGCCCGTGACCTGTCCCTGATTTTTACTAAAAAATATCCATGACAAAAATCTTAACCCTACTCATGGGAAGGTGACATTCAGCTTTATGCTGTTCAGTGCAGGGTGGTGGGGTGCGGGGGAGAAGAGTCTGGGCAGCCATGCTTTTGCCAGTAATTATTGAATTATAGCTAGCAAGCACTCATGCATTTGTGCCCATCATTTGACATGGTAATAAATATCTCAAATTGGATGGATTTCCAGCCCTGCTCAGTGTGGGTGGGCAGCAATAATTTAAAACTCACTTAAAGATCAAATTAAGCTGTCAAAACTATTATCCTCTGTGCCAAATTCTTTGGAACTTCACTGACAGCAGCTCTCACTGCAGCTCTTTTAATATTTCCCTTCCTACACCACGCTTCTCGGCGGTCTTCACTTTTGTAACTCAAGTGAATTGATTGCCAGTTAATTCGAGGTAGATAACATGTCTGTAAGAAGCTAATGTGGACCTCCCCACATCTTTGATTTGGGCTAGAAACTTTTGTTCTTTACCCTATGCTGATCCCTAGGGTCAAGTAGCTCAAGGCACAAAAGTCAGTGAAAACATACCCTCTGACTGGGATCTCTACAGTGTGACCAATCTAAATGGAGCAGGTGGGATCTGGCAGAGATCACTTTCCTGTCACAGCTTCCAGGTGTTACCACTAAATGTCAGAAAAGCAGCTGTGGAGTATTCTAGGAAGCATGGTGATGTTGTGCAGATGCAGGGGGAGGGGAACCAGAAGCATCTGTTGAATGTAAAATTGTTATGGGTGAGGATGAAGTGAATGAGTCTGGCGATGTGTTTGGAGTGGATATCTAAGTGTGGTCCATTGTTTTGTAAATATCTGAGGCAGGCAGTGATGCAGTCATTGTGAGGAATATTGGTGTATAGGGAGGTGACATCCATGGTGGCAAGGATGGCGTTCTGAGAGATTTTGTTAATATTGTGGAGTAAGTCAGTTGTGTCCTGGAAGAAGCTGGACATTTGTGCAGTGAGTGGTTTGAGGATGGTTTCTATGAGTCCTGATATTCTGTCAGTAAGAGTGCCCGGACCAGGTATGATGGGTCTCCCTGGGTTCCCTTGTTTGTGTATCTTGAGAAGCATGCAGAAGGACACTGGGGTGGGTTCATGAGGGATGAGGTTGTAGAATTTCTTTTGGCCTTCAAACTACCTCCCTATCTCTCCAAGCTTATCATCAGAAGCAAGCTCCCCACAGACCAAGACACAGCAACCACAGGCACTGACTTTCCAAAGTGCTGGGGGTGCTCGACCCCCGGCTCTGCCCCAGGCCCTGCCTCCACTCACCCCTTCCTTTAAGGCCCCATCCCTGTCCCGCCCCTTCTCCACCCCCACTCTTCCTCTTCACACCCAGTTCTGCCCCCTCCCCACCCAACACCCTCCCCCGAGTGCACTGTGTCCTTGCTCCTCCCCCATCCCTCCTCCAGGCCACAAAACAGCTGTTTGCGGTGGGCGGTAGTCTCAGGGAGGGAGGGGGAGGCGCTGATAAGGCGGCTGCTGGTGGATGCTGAGCATTTTTTCCCCCATGGGTGCTCCAGCCCTGGAGCACCCACGGAGTCAGCGTCTATGACACCAACTCAAAGCAGCACCAGACCCTGCCAGAACAGATGCAAAACCTGCAGACATCTCTCCACTGCTATGAGGGTCAAAACCCCCCATAACACACCTTTCAAGATGCATGGGTCTTACATGTGCCTCTCTCACCATGTGGTGTACCACATCCAGTGCCCTAATGCCCCAACAACAAAATGGGTGAAACCAGACAATTACTACATGCTCAAAAGGAACTCACACAGAAACATGAGACAAAAACACCGTATCACCTGTGGGTCAACACTTTTCACAAAAAGGAGTACTTGTGGCACCTTAGTACTCCTTTTCTTTTTGCGAATACAGACTAACACGGCTGCTACTCTGAAACAAAGTGATCACTCATCTGACCTCCCAGTCCTCATCCTTAAAATAAACTTGCACAACGCCTTCAAAAGACGAGCTGTGAGCTTGTTTTTTTGTTAGACACTAAAAATCGAAGACTGAAGAGAGACACTGGATTTATGGCTTATTACAACAATCTGTAACCTGCTAACAAACTCACCCTGGTTTTCCCCCTCCCTGCTTCATGACTGGAAAGATGTTAACAGGCCACTTCACCTTGAATGACCCCTTGAAATGTAAAAAGAAAAGGAGTACTTGTGGCACCTTAGAGACTAACTAATTTATGTGTGTTAGCTACTTACGCTAAGCAATCTGTTCCACCTTGTCTCTCTAAGGGTATGTATGTCCACACTGCCCACATTACAGCGTGGCCATGGCAGTGCTGTGATGCGGTCAGTGTAGTCATGCTTTATTGCCGGGGGAAGAGCTCTACCCTGGCAATAAAAAATAACCACCCTGAATGAGGGGTATTAGCTTTATTGCCGGGAGTGCGCTTTTCAGCACTAAAACTTTTGTCGCTTAGGGGTGTGTGTTTTTCAACCCCCCGAACAACTAAAGTTTTAGTGCTGAAAGTGGCAGTGTAGACACAGCCTAATATCCTGGGACCAACACAGCTACAACATTGAAGACAATATATCCTATTATTTGTTAAGTGGTGAGCGTGTACTTGGTGCTGCACAAGACAGAAAGCCAGAGGTCATTCCTGCTGGAAGGACCTTACGCATCTGTACAGAGATGTGAAAAAATAAAATTCTCACAGGGGAAGGGTTACGTGGGTTCACAAAAATAGTAACAAGCTAGGTGTTCTTTCCTCAGATTTCTCACAGAGCAGAAATAACTTTCACAGGTGGAGAACGCTCAGTTTTGAATAGTTGAGGTACTGCAGAATTTGACTGTGAATAAAGACTTGAGGATTTTCTCCATTATACACTTTGTGTATATATTATATATATACACATATACACACACACACACACACACACACAAATATTTATCCATTGGAAGCAGAAATATTTAGATGGATGTTTATTCCAGGAAAACAGCAGAGTGCAAACTCTTCTATATAAATTCTAAATGGAAAGATCAGCAGCTGCTTCAGCATTTGTAATTAATGTTTGTAAAGGGCTTTGACGTCAGATAGCGCTACGTGAGTACTTAGTTTCCTATTTGCACGTTTCGGTTGGTGCTCAAGAGAATTGCTGTGTCATGTCATCAGCCTCTTGACATCTACTGTGCTGTTAGTCATAACCAAGATTACATAGAATTACTGCTGATTGTAGATCTCCAAATTGAGAGATGTTAGGCACCCAGAAATAATTTGCCATTCCTGAAAGTTTGAGCCTGTGAGTTTTCAGATATATGGCAACAATCATTCAATAGGGTTACTGTTTACCAATAGTGAGTTATTTTCCACTCTTGAAATACATTTACATAAAACGTATTTCAGAGAGATGCCAACACTCGGATACAAATTAAAAGTGACCCCTCCCAGAACAACTATAAATAATCCTTATTAAAATAGTGAATAAGTCATGCAGAATTAGCAAATACCAAATTCCTTATATAATTTCTGGCTCCCATACTGTATGGCCAGCAAAGGAAAAAAACCACAAGTGAATTGACTCACTGAACTCTCTCTCAACCATAGCTATAACTAGAAGAAAATGAGAAAGCAGAACAACATTTTAATTTTCCATATGGCAACCAAGTCTGTCTTTGTTACCAAAAAAAGTAAATAATGAGAGAGAGAAACTGTTGTTCCATCTGTAATAGGTACCATAGCTCAATCTGAGTAGCAATCAGTCACAGGTTTCCTTGCCTAAGCATTTTAGTTATTATGAACACAAACTATAACTGCATTTTCTAGTGATAGTGACAACAATATTGAGCATTTTCTTAAAATGGCTAAACAGTCATGAAAAACTTTTTTTGATGTAAAAATTTTAGAGACCAATTTTCAGAACTTGCCCTCTAATTTGGTACCCACAAATAACACTGCTTGCAATTTATTGCAGGTGCAAATGAGAACACCTGCACCTATTGCCAGATTTTCAGGTGCTGTTAAATAACATTTCCACATCTATTATTTGATCCTGCAAATAACTTGGAGGTGCAAAATTTTGGGTGCAATTATTTAAAGGCACAATGTTGCACTGAAAGTGTGGAGTTTTAGTAAGTTCAGTCCAAAATGAGGAAACAGAATGGTGGAGGCTGATAAGAACATGCTTTTGTGTTCTTAGATCCTACAAAACTATGCCAACAGATCCTAAACATCACAAGAAAAATAAACTCTATAGTACAGGAGAGAGCGTGTTCAGCCCAGTGTCTTAATCCGTACCTTTCAGAGTGGCTTTCTTAAGTACCTTCATGGCATAAAGCTGGCCAGCATCAGATCCTTTGATCTTCCTCACCAGAAATACCTACAAAAGTAAGACACCAATGTAATCAAGTACAGTGGTTTGAGGGGAGAGCATTTGCTGAATTTGATGGAGTAATGGATACCGAGACGGCAAGAATTCTAAGGAAAAGTTAATACTCAAAGTGTTTAGTTTTTACTTCACGAACAATTGGCTTAGCTGGCCCTTGTAAGCTTCATTTTCTACCCTATTGCCCTCTGCTAAAGGTAACATGTTTAATATGATCAGTTGTTCTTTACACATCCAGTTAAAGTGGTCGAATAGTAATAGTGTTTGCAAACATTTGTTTGATTTCTAAACAGCTATTCACATGAACGTCTGGAGAACGGTTGTTCTTCGCATAACTTGCTGTATTTGCATGAAAACAAGATATTTGCCATTTGTGCCCAGATGTGTTCAGCCCATTTAAAAAGGTTTAATGATTTGACTCAGGAAGAAGAAACCATACTATGTGATTCATTATTCATGACTGACAAGCTAAGCATGTAGTTGAAGTGAATAGTTCATTAACAATCCAGAAGCTGACATGTGTGTGCATAAGTCCTGTAAAACTGTAAGCAAATAAAATTTTAAAGATCAAAGTCTGCTTATGAAAACTTCATGAACAGAAAAAAGGCTACATCTGATGAATGAATTGTTCATTACAATACAGATAGTTTGCCCAGTGTACATCTGTGAAAGGTTCCTATTATTACACCTTTTGACTCTGCAAATTTACAAAATATTTTGTTTTGTTTTATTCTGTACAGCAGTTTCTTCCTATCTAGTCCCAGATGATTTTTTGGGACAAAAGGGAAAGGGAGAAAAACAATTTAGTTCTGTCACAATAAGCCTCCCAAAACTTAGTTTGAAGCTTTCCAAACTATTCATACCTCCTTGATCTATCAATAAGGCAAGAAATCTCAGAAGAGCAGGGTCTTTCTGTCGATTTCCAGTATTTACTGGTTCCAAAAGGACCAGAAATACAATCTGAGAAGCTGTTCTCTATGGTGTTTCAGGACTTCTGCTGCTGGACAGATACTAGAAGTGAAGTGGAATATAAAAATATTTGGATAGGACAGATATGTTATTTGGTATTTCGTTTCCTGATCTGATAAACATGCAAACAATGCTACCACCAATAATTGTGTGTGCAAAGTGTAAAATCTGGCTTCTACAGATACAATTTTAAAAATAGATTTTCCATTAACATTCTTGCTAAATTAAGCTCAATTACTCAAATATTCATGGCAATCGAAGACAGAAAGAGGAGTGGACATTGCCAAAGCTAATCATTTAAAAGTTCAGACTATTCATGGAACCTTTTTTGTATGTTTTTCACTCAACTCTACTCAGAAATAGTGTCTGGCATTATGGGGATAGGAAGTGAAAAAAAATAAATCACCATAAGCAAGTTTGGCTAAACCCCAGAGTTCCAGCATTGTTATTCACCTTTAAACATTGGCATTGTATCTAACTCCCAATCAAGTGGACAGTATTAGATATAATGTTTCATAAGCGGCGTTCCACTTTCAGCAGCACAGCACATTATACCTGCAGGAATATTAAACTGGAATGGTCGAAGTACTGGGCAAAAACAAAACAAAAAAACCCCAAACCCCTCACTGCATGCTATATAATCTTGCAATGCCAGTAATATCCCTATGGCTGTAATAAGAAAAATCATCAACTTAAATTATTAGTCATTTGTCAGCTGTTGTGTAGCATGGGATATTGCAGTTCGTCTGCATTCCCCTCCAAAACAAAATGAGTCAAGGAACCTTGTGTCCTGTTTTAGAGGACATCAAAATCATCATCAAACCAAAAAGGACATGGAACAAAAATGCATTGTATTGCAAAACGATGTTTTATTATTCTTAAAGGTATAATGGAATGCAAATAGAATTGTCAAAATTCCCCTCAGCCTATGTGGTTGCCTAAAGCTAGACACCTAAACCCTTGTTTAGGCACCTAAATAAGATTTTTAGAGACGTTGAGCACCTGCAGTTCTCCTAGATGACAAAGGAAGTTTCTTTAAGCATCCTGCAGCAGAGCGTTAGCTCCAGCTAGTAGCCATGAAGAGTGGACTTGACAGTCCTGGAGACTAAGGCGCTATAAAGTTAAACAAGGATCTCAGACATTGTGGTGATGAAAACCTAGATCGGAACAGCCTAAGCAACCCTCGCGCAAGCTTCCCCATCCTGTCCTAACCTGTGGGGACCATTACTGGAGCGAAGAGGCAGCTAGCTTTCCAGGGGCATTCAATCCCAGGCCTCAGCTGAAGCTACCAAATAGTGCCTTTTGTGGTATGGAGAGCACTAACTTATTTCACACAGCTCCCTGAATGGTGACTAGCAATCACCCACAACCCAAGCTAGGTTGAATCTGTACCCCGTTATACGCTGATCCTTCACTAAAGTGTGTGGACCTTGCCCAAAAGACCAAGTCTTCCTTTGGTAAGTATTTCTGTGGCACCAGAGACTAGCTATTTTAGCTGTGAAATGTTAACTGTAAACAGCCAATTTAGAGGACTAATAACGAAATACAGCAGTACAATTTAAGACTGCCATTGAACCATTTCTGAAATATTTATTATACCCATATTCTGAAAAGTTGGGATTAAGTTTGATAGAGAGAAACTACAACAGAGCAAAAGATCTGGGGCATTTGGAACAAGGAGAGCTGCCAATTGCTGATCTGGAAAGAACAAACCCTCCCCCAACCTTCACCTTTTTTTTTTTTTTTTTTTTTTTAATAAAAAAACCCTAAACATTGCATCTCACTGCAGCAGCCAATGCTTACTTGGTCTGACTGTTTTTAAATGCAGATGTTCAGAACACAAGACTACTATGGTCTTTCCTCTGCAGGACATACATTTGCTGGTGAATGGTTTCCAAATTCCCTCATCCCAGGGAGCTTGTAACAGATGTAGTGATAGTTATCCATTTGCAGTGTTCAGGAAAATGGATAAATCCTCTAAATATAGTTTGTCTCAGGAATAAAACTGTAGGGTCTGTTTCATCAGTGTGTGACACTGGCAGACCGGGTGCCAGTTTATGCCAAGGCCCCAGGCCTCATTGGGCACTGACAAATGCATAGCTGGAAACCAGTCTGAACTATACTAACCAACAGGTAAAGCCAAACAGATAGTAATGTTATAAGAATGTGTTTAGTAATGTTATAAGAATGTGTTTAGTAATGTTATAAGAATGTGTTTAGTGTCTAGACTTCATGAAATGTTAGTAGGATGCTGCATGCATTAATCCTACTTATAATTTTGTTATCCCATGGTATAAAGTTATACTGTTTGCATTGTAAACCTCTGTCATTGTATAACTCGAACAGGAAAAGCAGTATTAATTAAGGTAAAGTGTTCATCCTGCACACAAGATGACACACTGAAGGCAAAATGAGCATTATGTAGCATCAAAGGACAGAGACCTTGTTGATTGCATTCGTAACTTCCTCCACAAAGCAAAAACCTGTGCATGAACTCATCCCATCTGCTTGGATTCTGGTGAACAGGGGATAAAAATCCCTGACAAGAAGAAACTAGGATCTTTCTGTTGAGGAATCTTCGAGTCCAGAGAGCATAAGCAAGAGATCCCCAGGCTGCTTGGCCTGGTCAGCCCTAAAGGACATATAGAGCTGCTTATTATAGAATCCTATATGACCATTTTAAATTTAAGACTAACTCATTTGTGTGTGTGTATGTTTCCTGTTTTAAACTTATAAATAACTCGTTTTCCTTAGTTAATAAATCTTTAGTTTATTACAGGATTGGCTACCGGCATTGTCTTTGGTTTGAGATCGGAGTACAGATGGCCTGGGGTAAGTGACTGACTGGTACTTTGGGACTGGGAGTAAACGGAGTATTGTTGTGATTTTTGGTGTAAAGTGATAATCACATAGTCCAGCTTACCTAGGTGGGAAGATAGAGTGGAATGCCAACGGGACTGTCTGTGACTCCATGGTAAGACAGTTATACTGCTTCAGGAGTTCACACTTGTTACTGGGTTTCTTTCTTTCTTTCTTTATTGGACTGGTGAAATCGTATGTTCTAGAACATACAACTAGTTTGGAGCGTCTGCCCCGAGGTCAGCACTCATAGTTGTGAGCCATTCTAGACAGGTTGACACTGTTTCTCCATTTTATGCTGGTGTAACTCAGTTGATTTTAGGAGTACATCAGTTTCTTGAGTAAGGCAGATTGATCAAGGGTTCAGGCCTGAGGAATATATTTTCAAACAAACCAAGAAAAATAAACTTAAAACACAGATTTTTGGCACTTGGTTTAAATTAGGCTCACCAGCTTCTAGCAAGGGTCACACTTGCAAAGGTTTGGAGATCTCATTCATTCAGACCATAGAAACGTGGATGCTTAACCAGAGGACATTCAGGTGATGGTTTGTGGTTTCTAGTCTTTGTACGTTGTTTTGTAATAGATATGTATAATATGCACACAGCAATGGAATGTGTGCACAAACATGGCTTTTGTGGGCATTAAAAAGGGAAGTGACAATGCAAAACTAGTTTATCTTTCTTAAAGATAATAATACTTTGCAGTTACATGGTGCTTTTCATCTGAGCACCATAAAGTTTTCTCAGTACCACTCTGAGGAAGCGATCAATAACCTCATTTTATAGATAGGCAAACTGAAGCACAGAGAAGGTAAGTGAAAGCTCAAGACCATACGTGGTGTCACTGGCAGAGCTGCAGCTGAAACATTTGACTCCCAGTCCCATGCTTTAACTTTAATGGTTGCTATCTTGCTCACTAAACCTGGGATTTCCAGAGCTCAGATCATGAGCTTCAGAGGATTTTCAAAGGGCCTTGAGGGAATTATGCGACCAAATTTCATTGAAAGTCAATGAGAATTGGATGCCTAACTCCCACAGGCCTCTCTGAAAATCTCAACCAGTGTCCCCTAACTAGCAATTATAGCACAATCACCACCTCTGGAACAGCTGGGGGGTAGTTTAATGCAACAAGGAGTGGATTACATAACCAGTACATGACAGGTTTCAGAGTAGCAGCCATGTTAGTCTGTATTCGCAAGAAGAAAAAGAGGACTTGTGGCACCTTCGAGACTAACCAATTTATTTGAGCATAAGCTTTCGTGAGTAAGTAAGCTGTAGCTCATGAAAGCTTATGCTCAAATAAATTGGTTAGTCTCTAAGGTGCCACAAGTCCTCTTTTTCTTATAACCAGTACATAACACTCATTCATGTTTTAGGGTCTAGCCCCATAAATATTATCCCCTAACCTGTCTTACCTAGGACCCCAGTAAATGGCAAATATGCTCTTCTGCCCACACAACTTCATTGACTTCAATGGGATGCTACTAGTGCTGTTTAAAGCAGAATTAGCTCCATTACATACTGTAGAAAGTTACCTTTCCGTAGGAACCTTGCCCCAATACTTTCAGCAACTCAAACTGTGAAGAATCTGCCTTTTCAAAACCTTCCTTTACATGATGACTGATGTCTATTTCCTTCACTATACCTTCTTCCTGTGAAAGAAAAAAAGAAAAGCACAGCTGTTACTGTGAGTGAAAGAAAACACAATATTTATTTAAATCCCACCACACTTGTTTCTACAATTAAATCCTTAATACCAAAACTTTGGAAAATACAAACTATATGCTATGCCAAATATGAAGTGTGCATATACACACCGGGACTTATTATTTTCAGTGCAGCACACTGAGTCTGAATGTAAGACGTCAGCATCCCACTGCTTCTGCCTATGAAACTTCATGATGTGAATAGATAAAAACAGAACCTGTAAATTGAAACATTGGAGTAAATAACTGAAGCAACTGGGATCAGGATGCCTGTTCATCACAGGCTTTATGGTCTATTACAGTGATCTACGTGTATGTGCTACAGTACCACTCGTGCAGTCCTTTCCAAATACACCCGACTCGGTCCAAAGACTCATTTACAGTCATTAAAAAAACCTGTAGCGTTATCATCTTGAAGGAGAGACTCAGACTATAAATGGGTGACAGAGAGAAGATTTTGCTCATAGTGCTTCTGCATGTTCAGCTGAAGGAATAATGGAAGTTTACTACTAGCAACCTTCCATATACAAAGATTCACAAATCCCACATGCTAGTGGGGCAGCAGCAGGACGACAATACATTCCTCCTGCCACTACCAGGAATGAGCCCCACTGCTTCATGTTTTCTAGGCTCCTTAGGAATATTTGCGTTGTCAGAGCAGAGGGGCATCCTTTGAAGACACTGAACAGGGCTCCTGATCCTGAAAACATCTGTACTTAAAGTTAAGCACAAACCTAAACGTTTGGAGTATTTGCAAGACCAGGAGCCTGAGTTGGCCAGTCCTGCCTCCACTATATCTGAAGAACAGTCTTATGCTGGGTAACAATACAGATTTGTCATTGTGTCTACTGAAGGGGAGACGGCACAAAACCCTTCACAAGACCTGTGTGAGCTGCTCAGGATCATAGGAATAGGCCCTAAATTTGCTGTAAGTCACGGTATCAAGTAGATTTACCTAGCTCTGACTTGCACAGCATATTCATTTTTATCTAGTGTGAATCCCAAAAGAATTTCATCCAACTCACCATCCATATGAGTCAACTTATTGATATCACTACAACACTAACAAGTGTCTTCCAATGCAGCCATTCTATACTTTTGCACACAGCATTTGCTAGGAGGCTAGATTACCATATACTAGGTGGCTGCCTTGTCTGTGTGTAATTCATATTTTGTAGTTGCCTTCCCCATTTTTGTATTTTCTCATCATATGGAATGAAGAAATAAAATTAAAATATATTTTAACAAAAATCACTACTAGATTAAGAAAGAATAGAAATGGGTTGAACAGAAGCTTTTATTATCCCCTGAAATTTTGGGGTTTGAATAACTTGAGCATTGGCTCTAAACTAGAGTTAGGTTAGCAAAAAACTATGGGTGATTTAGGTTTTGCAAACCTATTTCATATAGAAATGGGTGAAAACCAGAACCATCTACCCATACTCCTGAACTCTGGGTACATAGGAAAAATGGGACCCAGATCTAAATGGATCTTGTTTTTGTTTTGGCAAAGCATAAAATCAAAACAAACCTAAAACAAAAACTAACCCTAGTTTTATATACACATCAAAATGGCATCTCCAAGACTACTGGTACCTCCTCTCTTCACTAACTTTCTCTGTCCCCAAAACACTCTGGATGAAATCTTGGCTCCATGGAAGTCAGTAACAAAACTCCCAGTGTCTATGGGGCTAGGATTTCACTCACTGTTTCCTGTTCATTCAAACTGCTTTAGCAAATTAAAATTATACATGAGTTTTCTATCTATCCATTCAGATTGATAATGAGTATCACAAGCCTACAACCTGGAGCATATTTCACATTACGCTTTTAAATTTAACATAACCTCTTGAGTTCAAGACATTTAGTTACAGGGATATGTTGAAATTGCTAAGGTGTTGCTAATTTTGTTTGCTGAAAGAACATTAGAAAATCTATTATTTCCTGGGAATACCATAATGCAATTGATTAAATTCATAACTTTGAATAAAGCAGCAATTTAATTAACTACAAAGAGACTTAATTAATGCTAAAAAAGATGGTTAAAAAGGACACCCAAGAACTAAAATTAGACCTACCAATTTTTAATGAGAGAGTTATAGATTGAGAGATAGAAAAGTTCTATTAGCTCATTTGACTTGTCCAGTGCAGTGTTAAATATCTCAGGCAATGAGGTTTAGATCACTTCCTATGAAGATTATCCTGTTTTGGTTTGGCTTGGTTTCAAATGCTGAAAGGCATGTCAAGCTACTTGAAGTCTGCTTATTCTGTTCCTGGGAGCAAGCATAATGTTCTCTGAAGCACTGGAAAGACAGGATGCTTGTGAATTTCCATAAGCAGTCTCCTGACTAGAGGAACAGGGATGCAGAATGGTAGAACAGCACTGCAGTAGGTTCTCTGTTGCATAAACGGTAATTGTTATTTTATTAACACTGAAATTTACGGGCTTAATCCTCCTCCCATTGAAGTGAAGGGCAAAGATCACATAGATTGCTCATGCCTGTGAACTTTAACAGAGTCCTTCTGGCCATCAACAAGTTTAGGCTTCAAATTCGGTGAAAGTTTAGAACCACCTGAGGAGTGAAGTTCTGGAAGAGCCTTCCAAGGGGAGCAGTGGGGTCAAAAAACTTAACTGGCCTTCAAAGCTGAGCTTGATAAAATTATGGCTGATTTTGTATGAAGAGACTGTCTACAATGGCATGCAGCTGATCTGCAACTGCTAGCAAATATCTCCAAGAGCTGGTGATGGGACACTATATAAAGAGGGCTCTGAGTTACTACAGATAATTCTTTCCCAGGTGTGTGGGAACTCAATGCCATATTCGGCATCAAGAAGGAATTTCCCCCACAGATCAGATTGGCAGAGACCCTGGGGGGTTTTCCACCTTCCTCTGTAGCATGGGGCATGGGTCTCTTGCAGGTTTAAACTAGAGTAAATGGTGGAGTCTCTGTAACTTGAAGTCTTTAAATCATGATTTGAGGACTTCAGTAAAATAACCACAGGTTAGGGGTCTACTACAGGGAGTGGGTGGGTGAGATTCTATGGCCTGCAATATCCAGAAGGTCAGCGTAGAGCTATAGATCATGATCATAGACCTTAAAGTGTAAGAGTATTACTTAGACGGTCAGATTCCTGAGGCAGGGACCATCTTTGTATTCTACATTTGCATAGCACCTAGCACAACGGGGTCTTAGTCCATGACTAGGGCCCATAGGTGCTACAGTAATACAAATAAATAAGCTGATTCAGTAATACTGGTGTATGAGGTTGTCTAAATTCAACATGGTATAAAAATCACTAAGTCCTATCTACATAATGTCATAGGGCCAGTTCCTGTGAGGCGCTGACTGCCATCAGCTCTAGCTGAAACCAGTAGGAGATGGGGGTGGTGGTGGTGTTTAGGATCTCACAGAAAGGAGTCCCATAAACATTCGTTTTGGCAGCACAGTTCTTACATAAGGGGAGATAACAGCTCTCGCTAGATGGTTCAACCAGGGTAGCCAGGGCCAGCACAAGGATCATATTGTTACTTGTGCTCAGGATACACAGGGCATTAGCAGCCCAGAGATTAGTTTATGGATACAAAGACCGGAATGAAGGATAAAACAATATTAAAAGTACTATCAGCTAGGCCCCACTCAGTATTCAAATACAACATAAAACAAAAATATGAACTATATCTAATTACAAAAAGAGATCATATCAGTAAAAGGAAGTGTTTTAATTCTGCTGAATAGCTAGCATTCAGACAGGAAAACGTAATGCTACAAGCAGACTACAGGGCACGCAGCTCATCACTCCAAAGCATGACTAACCAGGAAGTTTTCAAAAGGTTTTCTGCAGGAAAATTATTTGGAAAAAAAATGTTAGTTTAATGGTGGTTTTTTTGAGCTGAGCAGTTGTATTCTACACGTGTTGTTCACAGACATATAACACAGGAGTTTCACAAAAAGAAAAGGAGGACTTGTGGCACCTTAGAGACTAACAAATTTATTTGAGCATAAGCTTTTGTGAGCTACAGCTCACTTCAGCAGTAAGTGTCATTGACATCTGGATGATAGTTGTTAAAATAGCCTGGTTAAGGTTGTCTTTGTTTTTGTCTTGTCTTGTCTAGAAAAGAATTAATATCGGGAAGTGCACTGAAGGATGGAGGTGCCAGCAGAGTAAGGCTGGCCCATCTTGGGCCTGACCTATCTACCCTAGCGTCCCTCCCCCCACCCCCACCCCAACCCATGTAAGGTTCAGTGTAGAGCTGTATTAGGTATGTAAGTCTGCTGGCCTAGCTTTTCAAAAGCGATTAGTGAATGTGGAGGTGCCAAATTTGAGACATGTTAAAACAGTTGGATTTTCATAAATTACTGAGTGTACCCACTGGAAAAAAACAAACAAAAAAAATCAAACTTCTTTCAGATGTCAAGATAAGAACCCAAAATCGCTACTTGTTTTGGAAAATGTAGACTACAGTCTGGTAAGTGCGGCTGGGGGCAGGGCATGGGAGAATGGGTCTCTGGGGTGGTTTGTGGAGAGGCTCTGGGCAGTGAGGGGATGGGGAAGGGGGAGGTCTGTGTGTGTTGGGGTGCTGGGAAGTGGGGGGGGGGTCTAGACAGGGTGCTGGGCAGTTGTGGTGGTGGGGCTGTGTGGTGGGGCACCTAAAAGTTAAAAGTGGCGGGGTACCCCCCATTGCCCATGCTGGTTCAGAGCTCCAAGCTGCCATGGGCGGTGGAGGTACCCTGCCACTCCTGGCCACTGGGGTGTCTAGGGGCGCACAAGGTGTAAATCCGGCCTTACCCAGACTACCTCATTTTTATATTCTCAGTACACGGCCGGGGGGGGGGGGGGGGGGGGAGAGGGGAGACGACGGACGGGACACGCGACTCCAACAATATTTGTGTTTCTTTCCTGGTAGAAAAAACATTTTGCATGTTTATATTGTTTGTTATTGGTTCCAACATTCTATATTTATGTCTGCTGAATGCTCCCATTGTTAAACCAAGATGGGGCACAATATACAGCACTTCCTAGGGAACCTGTTTTCTTGGATACAGTTAACACCAAATTGGAGGAGTGCAAGCTTTAGGGTCAGAGTCTCCCAGACTTTTTCCCACATTGAGTAACACCTTCGGTTTAGTTTCATGGGTCCCCACTCTGTGGTTCACCTGGGATACGTTACACAGGTGCAAGCCACAGTTCACATTGGTGTGGCATAGCTGTGGTAGGGGTTTGCAGCAATGCAGCTACACCGGGGCTAGAGACTCCACTCTGTACCAGTCCCACCAAAAGAAGTGGGATCATTTGCAGATCAATGTCATTAAAGTTAGCAGAATCATGCTGAACATCATAAGCGTCATTTTACCACTCACACAACTGTGGCTCTGAGATTGTGGATCAGAGTTCAGATAGTTCTCACTGTGCACAGGTAGGCTGCAGAAATCTTTTTATGTTTCACGACTACAAGAATGCATGCTGAACTGAGAAAACATATGCAATGGTATCCCACATATGGGACGAGTTATTGGCTGAACGTTGACCAGATGCAAATGACGTGCATTGTCTAACCCTTCCTCAGCCAGATTTACAACATCCAAATTTGAGGATGAGGCAAAGCAATATTTGAAGTAAGATCTGGTCCTATTAGAGGGTTTTACCCTGAAAAAGATCAAGAGCAGAATCTTCACGCTGAGTTTTGATCCGTCCAGTTGGGAGAATATAAAAATGAAATGGTCATGATTCAGTCATGTGTACAGCACCCAGTCCTCTAACTCCCAGCTGACATGCCCCTTCAGCACACTAAAGGGAATGCCTGAATTGAGTTAAATCTTCTGTAAATGTGTGTGTTTGTGCCAGAGATCTACGATTATTCAAGTGAAATGGATGTTCCTGTCTGTTTGTGGAAAGCATGTGATGGAACAATAGAAACACAGAGGGAGATGAGCCTGCACCCCTGATAAAGTAACAGAGAATGCTTCTGTGACTCATGAGAGAAGGTTGAAATTGGGCACGTTTAAGCTAGAGAAGAGAAGGATGAGGAGGGACATAACAGTTTTCAAATACGTTAAAGGCTGTTATGAAGAGGACAGTTCACCAAATACATGTTCTCTAAGTGCAGGACAAAAAGTAACTGGCTTAGTTTGCAGAAAGGGAGATTTAGGTTAGCTATTAGAAAAATCTAACAAGGATAGCTAAGTACTGGAATAGGTTACTATGGGAAGTTGTGGAATCCTGATCATTGAAGGTTTACAGATGCTCCCCGTAGGGTGACCAGATGTCCCAATTTTATAGGGACAGTTCCGATTTTTGGGTTTCTCTCTTATATAGGCTCCTATTACCCCCCATCCCCTGTCCCGATTTTTCACGTTTGCTTTCTGGTCACCCTAGCTCCCCGACTTATGCAATCATTCTGAAACGCCTTGCGTAAGTCGGAAATGTTAGGCCAAAAAAAAAAAAAAAAACCCAACAAACAAAAAACCAACAAACAAAAACAAAAAAACCACCAACCCCACCTCCTATTTCTAGCTTACAGAACTTTTTCCGTAAGTGCAGATTTGCGTAAGTCGGGTCTTGCATAACCCGGAGAGCGTCTGTATAAGAAGAGGTTAGATAAACCTGTCACGGATGGTCTAGGTATATTTGATACTGCGTCAGTTCTGGGGAGGGATGGGGTGCAAATGGGTTTGATGACCGCTCAAGGTTCCTTCCAGCCCTACATTTCTACGCTTCATGTGCCTTGCATAGGACAGGGATGTTGGTGATTTAGGGCCTGATCCCACATTCCATCATTCACCCAAAACTCCCAATGAAGTGAGCAAGACTTCTGGGTGCACAAGGAATGCAGAATTTGCAGAGGGAACCCAGTCTGACTTTGTGAAATGGGAGACTGCAGTTGCCTTCTCCTTGCAGCCATAGGTGGTACAGATCCAGGGGCACCATTTCAGATGGGGTGGGGGGGTGCGGCAACTTTAATTGTGATTCCAAGGGCCATTTAGGCACCTGAAAACTCTAGTTTTTTAACAGATAGCTTAGCAGTTAGCTGACAGAAGCACCGTATCTAAAGCCTATATAAAAGAAAGAAAATTAAATAAATATTAGACCCACTCAGCTTGAATACTAACATGTTCTGACATCTTGGGGCAAGTCACTTAAGGAGCACTCTGGTTAGGTTTAAAATTTTAAATATATGTTCTTATTTTGTTACTAACTCTGGAGAGACCCCATCAGGGCTCCTGGGTTCTATCTCAGCTCTGGGAAGGAATTGGGGTCTAATGGGTTACAATGGCGAGGTGTCAGAGTAACAGCTCTGTTAGTCTGTATTCGCAAAAAGAAAAGGAGTACTTGTGGCACCTTAGAGACTAACCAATTTATTTGACCATAAGCTTTCGCGAGCTACAACTCACTTCATCGGATGCATACTGTGGAAAGCGTAGAAGATCTTTTTATACACACAAAGCATGAAAAAATCTCCCCCCACCCCACTCTCCTGCTGGTAATAGCTTATCTAAAGTGACCACTCTCCTTACAATGTATATGATAATCAAGGTGGGCCATTTCCAGCACAAATCCAGGGTTTAGGTGGGGGCCGATATATCTAGGTTCTATATAAGAACTTTAGCCGGCTCCAGCTCACCATTGGTCTTACCCAGTGTGGCCGTTCTGGAGCACCCACAGGGAAAATTTGATGGGTGCAGAGCACCCACCAGCAGCTCCCCACCCTGCCCCAGCTCACTTCTGCTGGGCCTCCTCCCCTGAACACGCCGCCCACCTCTGCTTCCCCACCCCGCCCTGCCCCAGCTTCCCACGAATCAGCTGTTCGCGTGGAAAGCCTGGGAAGGGTAGAGAAGCAGGCGGTGGCTTCACGCTCAGGCCCAGGGAGGCGGAGCGGAGGTGAGCTGGGGCGGGGGGGGTGCGAGAAGGGCCACCCATGCCACAGCAGGTAACCTGGGGGGTGCGCAGGGGAACCGCTCCCTGCCCCAGCGCACCTCCGCCTCCTTGGGCCTGAGCGTGAAGCCACTGCCTGCTTCTCAGCCCTCCTAGGCTTCCCGCGCTAACAGCTGATTCATGGGAAGCCAGGCGGGGGAGGGGGGTGGAGAAGCAGAGCGGGGTGGCGCGTTCAGGGGAGGAGGCAGAGCGGAGGTGAGCTGGGGCCAGGTGTGGCGTGGAGCTGCTGGTGGGTGCTCTGCACTCACCAAATTTTCCCTGTGGGTGCTCCAGCCCCGGAGCACCCCCGGAGTTGGCACCTAAGGTGCTACTTTTGATGTGATCAGTGGGGGGAGCGGCTGCTCCCCTTGCCCCCCCCCCCAGCTACGCTGCCCTGCCCCTAGGAGCCAGAGGGACCTGCCGGATGCTTCCTGGGAGGCGCCCCAGGTAAGCACCACTGGGACTTCCCACCTCGCCCCCCGGCGGGTCCCTCTGGGTCTTAGGGGCGGAGTGGGCACCTACTACGGTGGCCCATGAGACCCTCCTGCTCAGTTCTGGGGGCAGTCAGGGGACAGGGGTGGATGAGGCAGGGGTCCGGAGGGAAGGCGGGGTGGGGCACAACCCCCTCATGGGGTGGGGAGGGAACCGGTTGTTAAGATTTTGGCAGCTCATTACTGGGTAAGATCCATCTAGCCCAGCATCCTGTTTTCCAACAGTGGACAATACCAGGTTCTTCAGAGGGAATTAACATGACAGGAAATCAAGTGATTCATCCCCTGCTGCCCACTCCCAGCTTCTGGCAGACAGAGGCTATGGACACTCAGAGCACGGTGTTGCATCCCTGCCCATCCTGGGAAGAAATACTTTTTGTTTTAAATCTGCCGCCTATTAATTTCATTGGGCAACCCCTAGTTCTTGTGTTATGTGAAAGAGTAAAGAACACTTGCTTGTTCAATTTTTCCATACCATTCATTATTTTATAGCCCTCAATCATATCCCCCCTTAGTGATCTCTTTTTTATGCTGAAAAGTCTCAGTCTTTTTAATCTTTCCTCACACGGATATCATTTCCGTACCCGTAATGATTTCGGTTGCCCTTCTCTGTATCTTTTCCAAATCCAATATATCTTTTTTTGAGATGGGGTGACCAGATCCATACACAATATTCAGTATGTGGGCATACCATGGGTTTATATGATATTTTCTGTCATATTATCTATCCCTTTCCTAATGATTCCCAGTATTCTGTTAGATTTTTCACTGCCACTGCACATTGAGTGGACGTTTTCAGAGAAGTATCCACAATGACTCCAAGATCTCTTTCTTGACGAACAACATGTAAGTTAGACCCCATTATTTTGTATGTATAGTTGGGATTTTATTTTGCCATGTGCATTACTTTGCATTTATCAACACCGAATTTTATCTGCCATTGTGTTGCTCAGTCACCCAGTTTTCTGAGAGTCCTTTGTAACACTTTGCAGTCTGCTTGGGACTTTACTACCTTGAGTAGTTTTGTATCATTTGCAAATTTTGCCACTTTGCTGTTTACCCCTTTTTCCAAATCATTTTGGAATATGTTGAACAGCACTGGTCCCAGTACAGACCCCTGGGGGACACCACTATTTATTTCTCTCCATTCTGAAAACCGACCATTTATTCCTACCCTTTGTTTTCTATCTTTTAACTAGAGTGCCTGGCAATTATTCCAGGATCATCTAAGGATCCTTATTTAATTTAATGACAAGCCTTTTATTATCTTAATCAATCACTCTGCCTCTGTTTATAGAACAAACTCCCTGCCCCAAGGGTGGAAGCTGGGGCAGCACAGAACTCATCACATATCACACTCAAGCTGTGTTGCAGTTAAAAACTCAGTCTGGGGCTAGGGCTGCTCTGTGAGCAGACCTCAGGTATGAAACTCGGGGAGAGGGGGCCCTCCCTAAATAGCGTCCCTGTACACATAGGGGGCGAGTTATATGGGCTCGTGGAGCCCTGGCACCAGGAATATTCAGAGCCTGGGGCCCTGCTCCACCAATATTTGGAGCTGGGTCTCTCCCCTGGCCCCACCTGCCCCCGCCCATGCGAGCCCCCCCCGCGGCCCCAGAGTGCCCCTCCCCAGAGCATCCCTGCCTGCCTGTGCAGCTGCCGGCTGCTGTTGCCTGTGGTAACAAGAGACACGGGCAGCAGTTTGAGGCAGGCAGCTGACTGCTGCACCAGGGGAGGGGGAGGAGGCACCCACGGTGCTTGGCAGCCCTGTTCCCCCCCCCTCCACCAGGAGGGGACCTCACTCACCCGAGTAGCTGCTGGGGCTTCGGTGAGTATTTGATCCTGTGATCTGCCCCTCTCCCCGCCATCCCTGCAACCACCACTCCTGCCCCACACTGGGCAAGGGGCAGCCCCATCCCCCACCCCCAATGAGGCTATGGTCAGGGGCAGCAGCATGGGAGGCCACACATGATGGCAGCCCCCCCAGGACCCACCATAGGGGAGGCGAGGGGGCTTCCTGGACCTGAGTGGGGCCCTAGGAGCATGTGCAGAGTGAGTGTGCTGCAGGGGGGCGAGAAGAGGAGGGGTCCATCACCTGGAGCTTCCTGCTGCCGGCGGGGAGGGGAAAAAAAAAAGAGTCCTCTCTGACCCTCGTCTTGGGGCAGCCTGTCTGCACCCCAAACTCCTTGTCCCTGCCCCTGCCCCACCCCAGAGCCTGCACCCCAAACCTGAGTCCCAGCCCTGAGCCCCCTCCTCAGTGTGAACCCCTCATCCCCAGCCCCACCCCAGAGCTCTCAGCTGAGGGGGAAAACACGCAACTTAAATTTGGCGATCAGTTTGGGGTATGATTGTGTTTAGCACAATACTTGATTTTACACCCTTTAAAATATATAATTGGTTGTATACAGGTGTTATGAAGTAGGAATGTTCTTAATGTTTTCTCTGAATACTGTATGGGTGCCTCAGTTTCCCCTATGCATTTCTTAAGGATCTAGGTGGTAGGATAAGGGTGTGTGATTGTTGTAGAGCCCTAGAGGGCCAGGGTGATGCTGTCTACAGAGAGAATGGCCGACACTCTGTCTTCTGGCAACTGATGGCCTGGGCCCCTCCCCTGCAAGGTGCCAACTGAAAGTGTTGAGTACAAAGAGATCAGGTGGTCTCCTTGTCCAGAAAAAGACACAAAAGGTCAGAGGAGGGGCTGGAGGCAGTGTCATTTTGGAACTGGCTCGGGAAACGGGGAGAGGCCCAGAACTAGGGTCTGGGCTCCCCATCCCCCAAGCTGGAACTGACACAGGGGTCCTGTTTTCTGTACCTACAACAAGCTCTGTTTTATACTGTGTTCCTTCTGTTTTACTGGCTGGCTGAGAGTCCCGTCTGACTGTGGAGTTGGGGTGCAGGGCCCTTTGTCTTCCCCAGGAGCCCCGCCTGGGCGGACGTGCACCTCCTGCAGCGAGGTGTGGCAGACAGCATCACACCGGCTCTCTAGGGCTCTACAACAATCACACCCCCTTATCCCACCTCCTAGATCCTCAAGAAATGCATAGGGGAAACTGAGGCACCCACACAGTATTCAGAGAAAACATTAAGAACATTCCCACTTCGTCACAACAGGTACAACAAAAATATAATGTATTGAAGCAGGCGAGTGCTGCTTCTGACTTTCTACTTTTAATTGACCCTTGAAATCTTGTGGCGCTGGTGTGTTGTAGCTTCATTTTATCCCAGCAACAAATTCTTGATTTGTAGGACCACTAAACTCTAACCCTATATTTGCTTTAATTTTAGAAAGGATTCGCTTTTGAGGATTGTTGGTCAAGGAGTGCTTGGTTGTTTCCGTATTCAACAGAGTATTAATAACGTTGATATTCTTAGTTAAATAATTTTTTCTTATGATAGGTTTCAGAGTAACAGCCGTGTTAGTCTGTATTCGCAAAAAGAAAAGGAGTACTTGTGGCACCTTAGAGACTAACCAATTTGAGTATGAGCTTTCGTGAGCTACAGCTCACTTCATCGGATGCATACTGTGGAAACTGCAGCAGACTTTATATACACACAGAGAACATGAAACAATACCTCCTCCCACCCCACTGTCCTGCTGGTAATAGCTTATCTAAAGTGATCATCAAGTTGGGCCATTAGATTTGTGCTGGAAATGGCCCAACTTGATGATCACTTTAGATAAGCTATTACCAGCAGGACAGTGGGGTGGGAGGAGGTATTGTTTCATGTTCTCTGTGTGTATATAAAGTCTGCTGCAGTTTCCACGGTATGCATCCGATGAAGTGAGCTGTAGCTCACGAAAGCTCATGCTCAAATAAATTGGTTAGTCTCTAAGGTGCCACAAGTACTCCTTTTCTTTCTTATGATAGTGATATTGTACAATAAAGGGCAACTGTTAAACGCTTACGGTTTCCAGTCCATTTTTACATTTAATAAAATATATAATCGGCTTACAGGGCAGGTGGGTGGGGGGGACTAGACCCATTCTGGGCACCACCAAAAATTATACAAACCTGCTGCCCCTGCCTGTACAGATGCTCCTGTTTTGGTGCTTTGTGGGCTCAGCAGTAAGTGGAACACGGGGACTAGCTGTTCTGTGGTTATATCCTCTGTTTAACCCCCAGGTTTTCACACACATATCTTAGAGAGCAGCATTATTGCCGGCAGAGTCCCTCCATGGTTGTCAATGAGCAATCACATGGAACTCTGCCAACTGTAGCAGAGCTCATGCCATGTTGGGGAGGGAGACAAGGAGAGGAGACCTGGAGGGGAAGGGAGGGGAAGACAAAGCACAGAGAGCCACATGAAAATGCAACCATTGCCGCAGAATGGCTTTTACTTCTGCTGAGGTGGAAGCTCATGCACTGCCTGCTCTAAAGCTCCTCCTCAGCACCATAGAAGAGGCCATGCTTCCTCGAAAATTTTGAGGTTCAGTTCACCTGCCTTCTCTGACCCTGTCCCCATGGGATTTTTCTTAAGCGAGGAAGTGAACTGGCCCCAACGCAGGGAGTTTTACTTTCTCCCCACCCAGTGATTTCAATTACATGTGGTATTTGTCCAAATTTCTTTTCTGAAGAGGCCTGAGATATCTGGTGGGGGGCAGTCAGTCAGTCTAGAGCTGGTAATATTTAGTGCTGGACAATTTTATATACACGTCGGTAAAGCCACACAGGATGAAAAGGTGCTATGTAAATTGTAAGAGGTTTATCATATCACAACAATCACTAGAAAAATATCATTGCACTTTGCCCTATCCTGTGCACGTGCACACTCAGAGAGCTATAAAACAGCACAATAGGGAAGTCCATCCCTGCAGAGTTGAGTCATCTCTTCTAGGGGCCAAGTGCTGATCTCACTAAAGTCAATGGCAAGTTTCCCAATGAGCTCAATAGGATCAGGATTTGGCCTTTATTCAGTCTTGCCTATATATTCAAGAGAAGGATAGACATGGATAAACACAGAAAGTGAGAATACTCAAGAGGACAGTATCATTTGCTGTAGCCACCCATTTAGTCCAGTTTCAGATCCCTGCCTGTCATTAGTGAACAATTCATTTTCAGTACAGTTCAGAATCAGTAAGAAAATGTCACAGTTGGAGACATGGCTTACACCTGACCACAGGAGGCTAGACTGTAATTTTACCCATCTGCCTGAGTGAGGGGCAGCGTGTAGCTGCATTGACCCAGAAGCAGCCCAGAGCCACAATTCCTGCCTTGCTCCCTGCTCGATCTAGGGAAGGAATAAGTTACTACACCCTTTTTAATGCAGCAGTTTACTATCTGTGCATATAGTCAACTATTCTTGCCAGTGAGCAAGAGAGTGTGCACGCATGAACCAAGGCTCCTTCCAATCCCTGGTCTTCTCTGCCCATTTGCTTGTGGAGCAGAGGTAAGGGGGGTACCAGGCATGCAGCCTCTTCTCCCGCCCTGCACCGTATTCAGGCCTGAAATCTGAACAAGGCAGAGCAAGGGAGTAAGAGAGGGCGAGGACCTTGCTCCCCTGTAAGGGGTATGACAATTTAGCTTGTAGTCAACATTCCAGTGGTTACTCATAATATTTCTTGGTCAACATGAGCTAGACAACATTGCGAAAATACAAATGGGTTCTCTGCATACCACTGCGTTGCCTATTTACTTATGAACTAATTTCATTTTGTCATCTTACACTGTGCTCTCAAAGGTAAAATTAAAGAGATGCAAAAAACTATCTGACAACACCTCTTCAAACTAGGTTCCAGTTACAAGGAGAAATGTTCAGCTGACGAATGCTAAGATTAGCACACAAAATTCATGTATGTCTGGACCTGTTTTTGTGTACCTTTACTGCACCTGCATGAGAAACACAGATCATTATTTGTACAAGTAGTTACCTACAGTGCTTAAGGATTGCATGCTGTTACCCAATTTCACATGCAAGTACAAATGCACATTTAAACAGATTTATAGCACAATAATCTGTTGGAAATGTGGTCCAGCAAAGGTCCTCTACATTTTGCAGCTTTGTGAAGCCCTTCAGCATAGTTTACATAACTCAGTGATTCACATTGTATATCTCTGAGGGAGCAGTTTGCTTGTAATATTCAACCACACAGCCTCTTTTCTGCAGAGGCAGAAAGGTTTTAATTTACCAAGTATATTACTACACACTTACCAGGAATCATCCATCAAAGAACACAACTAGAAGATTTTTTTTAAATTTTGAAACTAGAACAAAATGCAGGCAATCCCTCCAGATGCTCAGAAACCCCTTTTAAGATTGTTGAGAACTTTAGTCTCATCTCAGACAAGGTGACTTTTTTGCATAAATCTTGGCAGTCCTTGTAGAAGACCATGTACTGTGAGCAAACTTTGTTTTTGTATTGAAAAAACAAAAACCAGGAAAATAATTTCAGCTCTCTGCTGAATAGGACCTTGAGGAGTTTAATTTTTTTATTAGTTTCACTGTTGTAAGATTCAAATGCCATTTATGTTACACAGTAATGCCAATTTCCTAAATATTAATATACAAAAATCTTTGATAACTTTAATGTATATACACCAAGGAAAATTACAATCTAAACCCTGCCTCTGTATTCAAGTGTGCAAAAGAGCAATATTCAAATGCACCGAAAGTTTATATAGGGCTAATGCAACCCCGCTTGAAATCAATGCAAAGAGTCCCATTGACTTCACTGGATTTTGGATTAGGCCCACAGTAAGCGTGTGTAGAATCACATTGTATGGTTCAAGAACACCCTCTGCTTTAACTTACAGTAACTTCTTACTTCTGCCTATGGGTCACTCTGCAGCCCATAATAGCCATAAAACAAGGTACCACTGACATTCCCCCTTTCACTCTGACAGGCCCCTATGCCCGATACTGCAGCATCTTGCACTGAGGGAAATTCTCCTGTATGCTGTCAGACTCAGAATTTGGCTCAATGTTTACAAATTAAGATGAAAAGGAGTACTTGTGGCACCTTAGAGACTAACCAATTTATTTGAGCATAAGCTTTCATGAGCTACAGCTCACTTCATCAGTGAGCTGTAGCTCATGAAAGCTCATGCTCAAATAAATTGGTTAGTCTCTAAGGTGCCACAAGTACTCCTTTTCTTTTTGCGAATACAGACTAACACGGCTGTTACTCTGAAACCTAACAAATCAATATGCAATACACTGGACCCTTGCTAGAACATGCATCTATATAGCGCAAATTTGCATATAATGCGGTCGCGGCCATGAATCCCAAATTTAATTACTTTAATTGGAATTTATTTTAACGCAGTCCCGCGCATGGATCCCAAATCCCGCGTTCTAGCGAGGGTCCAATGTACATTCTCTAAACACGTTGATGCTCTTTCCAAGTTTGAAGGGATAATAATAAGCTGACTGTGAGCTAGAAGGACACAAAGTGGCATTAGACAAGTCAAAATATCATATCTACATGTGTTTTAATGACTTGTAACTCAAAAGTAGTTTTTTCCAACCTTTCCAGATAAAATACTGCTTGGCTTTTAGAGTAAGCCTGCAGATTGAAAGGCTCACCAATTTTGCTCTGCTTAGAGAGATGCTAAACCTGGGCTTAAAACAGAGAGCCTGATTGTAGCTTTTGCGATCATCTGTCAGCAGAATCCCTAAAATTCCTTTACACTGCCACCTTTAATGTAAATGAGAACCAGGTGCTGTGGGTTCCATTCTGCAGTCACTTAATGCACGAAATTGCCATTGAAAGCAAAGCCCATGAAGTCAATGGAAGGGAATCCCTTTCCTTCAATCTGTTATAGCATGCTATCCTCCAGTGCTTTAAAACATCAAGCATTCCAGATTAAGAACCATTTCACTACAGTGCACTCCACCCTACAAGGATTTCCTTGCACTCCTGCAAATCTTGTAGAATGTCAAACCAAGATCAACAGGTCTGCGCCATGTATTTTTAATTAGCCTAAAAATATTTGACTCTTTTCTACTGTAGCTTACACCTGTTGCAGCAAATCTACACGGTATCTAACTACTAGAAAGTTAGATAAAAGATTAAAATACTCCCAGTGGTTTTACAGAACCAAATGAGAAGTTTAAATGCACAAGCTTTTCCGAGAACACAGCTGCCATCTTCAAGGTAAAAACATGGCAGAGAGAGCGAGAGTGCGCGCGATCTGTGGTGAAACTTAGTATAGTTGTTCCTATGCGTTAAAGGACAAATACAGGACCCATCACCTGACCCAAGTAGCCCTGCCAGCCTAGGTAGATGTGCAAGAAGGACAAATCCTCCTCCTGGTCACGGAGCTGCTCCATCAAGGTTAATGCAGCCCCAATGGATGAAGTAGCCTCTCCAGTCTCCCAAGCAGCACCCTGTGGAAGGAGGACTGCAGGTTCCACCCTGCCCTTACTCTCAGCCAGCTGAACCACAGGGTGATGCACCCAGGCAGAAAGACAGAAATAGAAGGAACAGTAAAATACGGTCTAATAGGTTAATTCAATTGGAGACCTTAAAACTGGGTGTCTCTGAAAATACAGGAACATGAATGTGTTCCATTAGAGGCTCAAGGAAGACAAATGTACACTGCACAGTGAAACTTTATTTGGTATAGAATCGTCGATACAAACTGTACTGCAGAACGGTTAATGGAATTAAAAGCTGTGAGACAGCAGACTATACACAATCCTCCTAGTTGCTGAGCAGTCACAAAACACATTTTGGATTTCTTGATTGGGTTAATTTTTCAGGCAGAAAGAAAAGAGTGGGTACAGACTCCAGGTCTTCCTCCTGTTCTGTTTTTCTGTTGACACTCTAAATATAGCTCCTGCTCCTACATTGCACAAAGAAGGATTAAGAGCAAAGAGCAACAGTACAGCTTATATGGATGTAGCCCTACTTTCAGAATGCCAGCTAAACAGAGTGCCGTATTTGGGACACCCCAGACAAAGCTGCTTTTTGTTACTATCAGGGAACCTGTCTTTTAATCCTGCCCTAAACACAATAAATTCCTTTGTGATGAAGGCTTTAGTCAAAACCACTGACACCAGCAGGCCCAGGTGTCGGTCAAAGCCACAACAGAACTGGGGCCAAAGCTCTGAGGGAGGAGCAGATGTATCACTCATCAGCTACAGCTGTTTTGCAACACAAGAGTGGAAACCAATTTGGACTAAGTAATCCTCTCTCCAAACACAAGTGCTCAAGTTCTGGCTACTCATCTCTCTTTAAACTCAGAGGCAGTTATTGTTCTCATCATGAGAATTGCACATAGAGTTTTGGGTCAACCCAAACTGCATTTTTCAACAAAAAGTATTCGTTCGGAAAAAATCTTGCCTGGCTCTGCTCAGGATCAATATTGTAAATACGGGACCCTGTTCTACAAAGCCTTATTCATATGAGTAGTCCTTATTCGTAGTTGTAGTCCCGTTGCTTCCAGTGGGAGTAGAGGTGTCGGAAAGCACTGCTTGTGTGAGTGAGAATTAGCAGGATCAGGCCCTTCAAAAGAAATACAAAAGAAGGATGCAGATGGCTAATGCAAGATGTGCCATTAGTGAAAACAACTCATGTTTGTCATTATGGCACAGTACCAGTTAATTAAGGTCTGTTGAAGATGGCACAAGAAGAGGAGGAGTTATCAAATGTGCCAAATTTACTATATTAAGAAGTGAATTGGGCATCAGCATCTGTTGCAGCTAATCAACAAAATGAGATAAGTGGGGCAACAAATTATGCCCTTTTTAGTCAGCTAGCACTGTTGCCTCTTTTGTAAATATGAGGAGTTTCTACATTTGTTTTTGCTAAATATTAAGCAGTAAAGAAAACAAACATCCAGTCAGCAAATTAAAGGCCTCATCCAAAAACTCTGGAAAGACTCTCATTGACTTATATGGGTTTGTGATAGGGTTCTAAATAGATAAAGTACTGATCCATGTGCATGTCAAGTCCACTGAAAATTACCTAGGTTGCTAACTGCTCAACTACCATACAGTCACAGGGCAGATACAGTTGGGGCCCGATTCTGGAAGCCCAAACAAAGGAGAGGAGTCCCAACTAATAGGAGTAGTCACTAAGCCTGGATCCACAAAGGGACTCCAGTGCTGCAAGGCCTAACTTCTAGGCACCTTGAAAAATCACTGGGACCCACAATGTCTGACTCAGGCATGTAGGGCCCCTATACAATGAATGGGGAGAGATGGGCATCTGAGACTGTGATCCACAAAAGCCAGGGAGCTGCCTAAGCAATCCAATGAGAGATGCTGATAAGAGGTATGTTATAAGCCCTGCTCCTCTGAGCTCAGTGCCCAAACCGGGGCTGTAGGAAGGTGCTGATCTTTGTTTGCGATCCTCAGCTAGGAATCCCTCTTCAAGAAATCAGGCAGTTTAGACACCTAAATAAGCTGTTCTCTCAAAAAAAAAAAAAAAAAAAAAAAAAAAAAAACTTAGGTACCCACCTAACTCCATGCAAAAAATTTTTTTGTTGGGGGGGGGAGGGGTGGAGGAGAGATGGTGGATGGTACCCTACCCACTGCCTTTCTTATAACCTGTAGCCCAGTGGCTAGGGTACTCACCTGGGAGGTGTGAAATCTCTGTTCAAATCTCTTCTCATCAGGCAGAGGAGGGAGTTGAAATGGGGGATCTTTCACAACCAGTGTGGGTATTCTAACCACCGGATTTAAGGTTGTACAGAAGGCTGCTGCCTCCTCCCTCCCTGGCTGTGTGATGTGGAGTTAGAAATACTCAGGGTACACCTACTGGATTGGTCCCCACAAACAAGATAGGAGGGGAAATACCTATCTTCCCCTGGCTTGAGGATCGTACTGGGACTTAGGTGTGAGATAGGCATCTGGGCACCTCCCTGAGGCAGAAGTGTGCATGTTCAGAGGCAAAAGCTTCAGTGCTGAGTGAGTTTGGGCATCTACAAGGTTAAGTGGCAGCCAAGCAGCAGTTTTGGGAACCACAATTGGGCCTAAAAGTGGGCTTTAGGCACCTAAGTCCCTTTGTGGATCTGGCTGTAATGTGAGTATCACTAAGCTCCTTCAGCAGGGTGCCCCCTAGGACCTTTGCCACGCCCCTGCACTCACCCAGGTTGCTGCTCTGCAATATCAGATGTTCCATCATGACAGCCTAGTAGTAATGGGATCTGTCTTATGGCTGAGCCCTGGACAGTATGCCTCTTCCAGGGTTGTCAACAAACATTAAAAGAAATGAACACAAATGAGTTGTCCCACAGGTGGGACAAGGATTTCCTCCTTTAGTCAACTTCTGCTAACCTGTGGCTCCAACTAGCCTCACAGGCAACTAAGGAAAAATAGTCCCATCAAAAGTGGATTCAGCATTGGGCAGCAATCATCGGAGAAGTTCCAGACTTCAGCCAGCCCGCTTGCCAGGAGCTGAAGACCAGAAGTCCACTCCCCTTTCTAGTCTGCCACCAACTGTGCTGTGTTTTCCCTTTTTAAGCTCTTCCCTCCAATTCTGACTGGTGTGGCAGGGTGGGGACGACTAAGCTCACAGTAGGTCAGTAACTTGGTCTTGCCCTATGTGGTGGTTATATTCAACTCTGTAATCCTTTCTCACTGAAGAAGCAGGTCCTTGGTCTCTTAATGGCTGACTGCACCAGTCTCAGGCAATGCTGTTGAACCAGGTAAATGGCTTTATTGCAAGCCTTCCTGAAAAGGGAGCACTAAAAATAAACCACAATTCCAACACCTTCCTTCAGCAAACGTCCTCCCTCCAAGGAGAAATGCCATCCACTCTTTTTAACTCCACAAAAATAAGCCTTGGCCATTTATTCCTGACAATATCTGCAGAGGGGAATTCTGAATTCCCCTGCATGGCATCCTGAATACAGGAAGCGCCAATATGCTACCCATTTATCCTTTAGCAATTTTCAGTGCCAGAAGAGTTCAGTCCTAGGACACACTATTACTGAAAGAGGAGCTGTAAATAGAATCCCTAAGAAATGTCCTAGATAGTTAGAACTACAAGGGCATGTAATCAGGAACATGGAGAGAATATACAGAAAATATGTTCCCTATGTTGAGATTTTTCCACAAGTATCCAGCCTTGCACCCTGACTGAAAGTTCCTCATATAGAATGCAGACAGATGCTGCAGCTTCATAACATGCAACTTTATCAAATTCCATTCATTCAGAACTAATTCAAGTGAATGTTAAGTTGATGAGCGGTACAGCTCATCAGGTTTTATTAATCAGAATTCCAAGTAATCTAGTTAATATAGCTCATGAATCAAGCACATACTATTTGGATATGCAAGGTGAACACATGACCAAGGTGACTGAGAATCAGCCTATATAGTACAGCACTTTGCTTCCATTCCCCCCTACCCCATGTAAAATTAAAGTCTCTTCAAAGTTTCCATTGTCATTGGAAAATGCTTCAACAATCAAACCCAGAGAATTACTCTACTGGCCACTAATTCCCAGAAGCCCCAAAGCCGCTTGCTGTGAAAGAAGACTATTCATGATTTGCAACTGCACCTATAAAACAATGAAAAAATTGTTTCCCTTTGTCTCTTCAGATGCTTTGTTCATTGCTTTCCCCAGGGAATACCCTGCCACCATTTTCTATTGGAGTGTGCCTCAGTTACTGTATCATTTAAGTGCCTGCTATGCTGACCTAATTTGGGTCAGCAGAAACCAGGAATTACTCACATTTCTAAAAAAAAAAAAAGTTACAAATTGTATTAAACTGTCACATAAATTTACTTTGATTGATTAGCTGTAACTATTGTTATTGAATTCTTATGAGGTTGTTCTTTAGAATGTTAAAATACATGTGTGGGCTGTACCTCTTGCATTTTGGGTGGGGAGGGTACAATAAATTGGAGAGATTAGTACACATTCCATTTTTCCTTAACAATAATTCTGTGTGCATTTGCAGCATCTTCCATCACAAACATTAATTTAGCCTCACAAGACCCTATGAGGGAAATAAATATGAACTTGGACAGATGGGGCACCTGCGGTGCAGTATGGTTAAGTTGCTTGCACATGCTCATGTAATGAGTCTGGCCGAGCCAGGAATAAAAGCTTACTTTCCTGACTCCCAGTCCTTATCACAAAACCACACATATTTTTACCACTACGTTTTAATTTGGAGGCCTATGCATGTAATATTGCTAAATCCCAAAGTTCATTTCTAGATATATTAATGTTTTACCTCATGCTCATCTGTGTGGAACATACTAAGATTTGTTTTCTATTGTACTGAAATTGAATGGTCTCAGCTACGGTTGCCAACCTTTCACGATTGTCCTGGAGTCTCCAAAAATTAAAGACTAATTTTTCATTTGAGATCATAGGATGTGATGAAATCTCCAGGAATACATCTGACCAGAATTGGCAACCCTAATCTCAGTTTAAGCACAGGGATGCTGTAGAGTTATAACATTCATAAACCAGTCGGAGAACACTTCAATCTCTCTGGTCACGTGATTACAGACATGAAAGTTGCGATATTACAACAAAAAAAACCTTCAAATCCAGACTCCAGTGAGAGACTGCTGAATTGGAATTCATTTGCAAATTGGATACAATTAACTTAGGCTTGAATAGAGACTGGGAGTGGCTAAGTCATTATGCAAGGTAACCTATTTGCCCTTGCTTTTTCCAACCCCCCCCCCCCCCGACGTTCTTGTTAAACCCTAGATTTGTGCTGGAAATGGCCCACCTTGATTATCATACACATTGTAAGGAGAGTGATCACTTTAGATAAGCTATTACCAGCAGGAGAGTGGGGTGGGAGGAGGTATTTTTTCCATGCTTTGTGTGTATAAAAAGATCTTCTACACTTTCCACAGTATGCATCCAATAAAGTGAGCTGTAGCTCACAAAAGCTTATGCTCAAATAAATTGGTTAGTCTCTAAGGTGCCACAAGTACTCCTTTTCTTTTTGCGAATATAGACTAACACGGCTGTTACTCTGAAACCTGTAGAGTTACTGTATCAGAACTGCATGGAAATGTTAAGTATTTAATTACCTTCACTCAGAGCTCCCCATCCATGTGTCCACATCAAATAGGGCCATCTCAACTTCTTAAACTTATTCAGCTGGCAGAAGAATAACTAATTGCATGTACGTAGTTCAAAGCTGTTTCAAATCTCTCTTCCAGTTAAAATGTGTGTTATTTTAAAACCAGTTATAGTCCATTTGTTTAACCATTAGACCATTCTGTTTAACACTATCACCGGGAGCTATTTTCTTGTTATTTTGGTAATGGACTCAGACATCCAGCTGACCTCTGCTAGGCTCCTTGGGCTTGGCTCCTTTTTGAGGGGGACGAGCGGTGGGGAGTAAGTAGTGGTATTTATCAGATGCTACCAACTGGCAATGCCACATTGAGATATTACTCACAGCAGATTGTGTAAATCTTCATAATATGACCCTCCCCCTCCTTTATGTGCTTTGATGAGACCAATCATTTAAAAGGATCACCGTTGGGCATGTAGAGTTAATACCTCATTGAGATGAGTAGGACAGAGTCCACACCTCTGAGCAATTGTTTCAGGCACTCTGCAGGCAAAAACGCAGCTTAAATATTGGAGCAGCAAATGGCAGAGGTCCTGGCATTGCACCCGGGAGGATAACATTTGTGTTGTACCTTTCATTGGAGGATCGCAAAACACTTTAGACAAGTGTCATTCCCATTTTACAGATGGGGTATTAGAGAACAAATAGGTTAAAGTCTTGATTTTCACAGATGCTAAGCACTCAGGACTTCAGCTGAAGTCAACAGGCACTGCAGGTGCTTAGTATGGCTGAAAATCAGGACATCAATGATTGGCACAAAGCCACACAAGAAGGCTGGACTAGTACACCATCTCCTGATGCCTATCCCCAGCTTAAACAGCCAAGCAATGCTTTCTGTTCCAAGCACATAGTCATTGACACATACAATGTAAACAGAAAATAAAGGTTTTCATTCAAGAAAAGGTCTCTTATGGAAAATGTCATTTCCATATTTACAGTTTCACAGCCTTTATTCCAGCCGCAGCTCTCTCCCCAACTCAGAACCCATCTCTCCCCAGACCTTCAAACCACCACCAACTACAACTACTTTTTGTCTTTTATTGGACCAACTTCTGTTGGTGAGAGACACAAGCTTTCCAACTTACACAGAGCTCTTCTTTAGGTCTGGGAAACATATTCAGAGTGTCACAGCTAAATACAAGGTGGAACAGATTGTTTAGCATAAGTAGTGAACACATTTCAGGGGAGACTCAAGGTGAAATGGCCTGTTAACACCCCTCCAGTCATGGGGGGGTGGGAGGGGGCAGGATCTCTCAGTCCTCATCCCCAAAGGAAACCTGTGCAATACTTTGGAAAGATGAGCCTGGGAGATTAAATTCATTGCTCTGCTAGGCACTAAAAATTATGGAATTAGTAGAGACACTGTTGTAATAAACCATAAATCCAATCTGTAACCCACTAATACCCCCACACACCCCTAGCTGCTTTCTCCCCTTTCCCAGCTGTGACTGGAGGGGTGTTAACAGGTCTCTTCACCTTGAATGGTCCATAGAAATACATGTTAACTATGTATGCTAAACAATCTATTCCACCTTATATTTAGCAGTGACACTGAGTAGGTTTCCCAGACCGGAGGAAGAGCTCTGTGTAAACTCGAAAGCTTGTCTCTCTCACCAGCAGATGTTGGGTCCAGTAAAAAAAACAAAAAAAAAAGATACTACCTCACCCATCTTGTCTCTCTGATATTCTGGGACGGACACGGCTACAACACCACTACACACATATTTTTGTGTCTGACCTACATGTTGCATTGATCTTTCAAACACTAGAATTGCTAGTCCCTATTGATTACTTGGGCAAGGCAGCATCTGCTCGGTTTAATTAAAGACGAGATTAGCAAGCTAGAAAACAGTCATTACCTGCACATACTAACAAAATAGCCACCGCCACAAATCCTTTAATGCGATTCCTAGAGGTAGAAAGTATTATTGCGAGGGTGGCACTTCCATGTCACAAGCGGCATTAGTTGTTCCAGACTATAAGAGGTTTATTTGTTTCCAGAAACGTTACTGCCAATATTTCTGGGAGCAAACAAGAAAAAAAAATGTGGCCACAGTGATTATTAAGGGACAGATTCTGATACATATACTCATTGAATAGTACCTGTAGCTATAGAAGAAGGTGTCTCAGACCCTGATCTTGCAAACATTCACATACTTAATTTTTGGGACTACTCACATTTACCAAGTCACGCACTTGCTTAAGTATTTTCGTAAGTATTTACCATAAATAGCAAATTATTCAGATTACTTGGGCCACTGCATATTAAGGAACCCAACGTTTCTTGAATAATTTCAGCTCATCAGTTCACATAGACACTCTTTATATTTTCCTTTCAAATGGCTTCTCTTTTTACATTTGAGAAATCTACTTATTAAGAAGTCATTTAAGTTACAAATCAATAAAGAAGTTGATGGGACTTTTGATTAGTGAATTCTGTGTTTTGAGGCCCCTTAAAGAACACAAGTCACTATTTTTGGATTCATTCCTTAGAGATGAGTCCAAGAAGCCACTCTGTGTCAAGTTGGGCATCCATAACAGAGGCCCTCAAAATCATACCACTTATAAATACATTGGCCCAAGTTCCATGCTCAAGGCCACAGTCAGTGACAGAGTCAGGACTAGAATCCATGTTTCCTAATTGCCAATTCCAGAGCTATTTTTCTAGTCAGCACTGGGGCAAGAGGGCAGTTGCCTTGGCCCCCAGCCTCCCTCCCCCCCCCCATACCTTGGTTTGCCTCAGACTTTTCTTAGGTCTATCTGCTCCATTGTATTTCCCACTACTCTCCCACATCTGAACCCCACATATGATTTAAAAGGCTGCCCTGGGGAAAAGGGACTGCTTTGTGCAGCCAGGTGCTTCATCAGGTGAAAAATATCATTGGTTCCTGGAGGCAAGTGCTTTACATTAATAATAAGGGACATAGGACATCTATTGGTCCTCACCTGCCATCATCTTAAAGATGCAGATGAATACCCATTTGCAGGAAAAATGTGGCAATATTCTTAGCTATATAAAAACTACTGCTCAATCTACAGTACATCTCTTATAAGGCTCACTAAATTCATAAACCTGAGTGATCATCTTAATTGCTTCTGTGGGAAGGTTCCCATGTAATTGAGAGTCAATAAATATTACAGAAAGATGATTTCTTCCCCTGTCAAACTAAAAGTGACTATGTACAGCAGATGCAATATTTGCACAATGACAAAAATCTTAGTTGAAAGGGCAATTCTCAGAGAGAATACAGGACACTGCTCCCAACTCATCCTTGATTAGCCTGACCATCCATTTGTGAGCTATTACAAAAATATCTGGGTCCCTCCAGGGAAATAACGAGTCTTACTACTAAATAAAAAAGGCTTGCAGTCTATAAACACCACCAAAGCAAGCTGTAAAGAGCAAACATGGGCAATGGAAACCATACAGTGACAATGTAAGGAACTCAATACAAAGTGACTTAAAGAAAATAAGTAGCTTATATAAGTTAGCGTTACAATACTCTTGTATTATCACTAAAGGTATTCCCTCTCTCAGCTTCAACTTCCACGGGCTATGCATCAGAATTTAAGGTTACATAGTTGTCACAGTTTCAGAATAACTGCACTTGTATTTCCCTGCCTATGGTCCACCATCATCATCCACTTTAGGCTTCTGGCCCCCAGCTACCACTTCTCTTGAGTGGAGACCCACATCATGCTCCCCCGACAGGGGACTTTAAGTCTGCATACCTCTCCGCTTACACTGTGAAATCCCCAGCAAGGCAAGGGTCATTGCCTGCACTTTGCTTTCTCTCAGAAGGTAAGGTTCAGATTCTGTCATGGGTATTTTTGATAAAAGTCAGGTACAGATCCTGGGCAATAAACAAAAGTCATGGAAGCCCACAACCTGTCACTGACTTTTACTAAAAGTACCCAGGAGGTGAAGGGAGACACAAACAGAGAACTGCCAGGGCTTGCAGTTGCTCCAGCTTGAGCCTCACCGCTGCTCCAGCCCCAGCCCCAGGTCAGCTGATCCAGGGGCCCTGGGGCTGGCCACAGGTCCAGCCCTGCCCCAGAAAAGGTCCCGGAAAGTCACAGAATCCATGACAGAATCGTATCCTTAGCTATAACCTGTGTATTGCCTTCCGTTACAGGTTACCACATAGCTCCTTCTATGCAAGTACATTTATTCTTAAAGGAAAAGCATTACAGAGAAATCATTACAAAAAAAAAGACAAAACCACAAACAATAAAAACCTACTAGCATACTGAAGAAAAAAAAAAAACAAAACAAAAACAAAACACTTACCAGAGTTCACCCCCACCTCCAGCTTAGGGCTCTAGGGGGTTTTAAAGGACTAAAATGCACAACTGAGGGGTTTCCCTTGTGGTTACAAGTTCATCTGTCTTAGATCCAGACCCAAGACGGGGCACATCAGCAGTTTCTTTCTACAGCCTAGACCTTTGACCATGGCCTTCTGTAACAGGTGATCAGCAGACAATGACCCTTTCCTAAGTGGGGAGTTTCAAAAGGCTGGGTTTTTGCATAACAAGAGTTGGGAAATTTTCATTAACTTTTCCCTGGGGCTCCCCAGGAAAGCTACTTAACACTCATTGTCCCAAAAGTCCATTCTTGTCTGGCACATTTTCAATACAATCTTTTGGACTCCCAGGTCTTCCATCTGTCATATTTCCTCCCTAGAGAGCTTATAAACAATCCTGACCCACAATAATACATACACTTAATACAATAAGGTCTTTCAAGGATATTGCAGGAAATTACCATATCTGCCACAGTAATATCATACAAAGGGCCCAACTGTAAAGTTGGGACTTGTATTTCCACAGAAACATGAGCCAGCAGCAGTATAGGGTGAAAGCACTGGTTTTCTTATCATTTTGGTGAGTTTCAACCTCAAACTGATAGGAGATAAACACCAAACATGCTGCTTCTGCACTGGGTCCATGCATTCATTAGTGGCATGGCCTGGGGCACAAAGCAGCAGCAACAAAGTCAACTCCAAAGAAGGAAATTAGGGCCTGCTCTGAAGTCAACTGAGTTAATGGAAAGACTCCAACAGACTTTGGATCCGGCCATTACAGAGCTGGTGTAAGTAACAAAATAGGAGTAGAATAATTTTTGTCTACATAATCAGTGTTTTTGGCATTCAGACACTGCAGTTATACCTTGTGATACTTGTGCTTACTACAGAATCCTTCACATTAACTACAAATCTTCTACTGAACTTGCAATATGCATTTCACATACTTCACAATAGTTGCACTCATTACAGCGAATCTACAGGATTTTATGGTATGCACAGGTTTATCCAAAGATGTAATTACAGTGTAGTTAATATTCCTGTGATATGCTCAAACTTAATCTCACAAAAAATCTTCTAAGCCAAAAAAAAAAAAATTTCTTAACATTCACTAAATATCAAATTTCATGGAGTTCCATCCACCCTTAAAAATACTGCTTTTTGCCTGTCCTTGTTTAAATGTTCTCGCCCATCCCACAGGAAGCTGGGTGAGTGGGGCTTCTGTCCCTGGCTACTGCAGGAGTTGGTTGTAGGGAACTTGTGCTCCCAGTCACCTGAGGTGATGGTGGGCTTTTTCGATCTACAAGGCTTCCGTACTGGAAGATATGTTCTACCCTTTGCAACCACTATTGGTGCTAGCAGGTGGAAGAGCAACTTTCAGCCCTAAAATTTCCATCTCCTCTCCCTAGCTGAGGATAGCTTCATTACACAGAGCTGGAGCTACCAGTGAGGACAGTTCAGGGAAGATTCTAAAAGCAGCAATGTTCCTGAAATTGAATTGCTTTCAAGGAAGAACACAGGCACACAAAGATGTCAAGACACACTAAGCATGTTCAGAGCATTTTCTGATTTAATTCTCAAGTGCCCAGTCATAGGGCGAAGACGCCCTCAGGAAGGGGGCAAATTTGGGCAGGAATGTAAAGATGAAATCTGCTTTATCTAGCTACATTTGAATGAGTGGTAGCCTAAGAAACTGCAGCTTCTAGGACAGTGGCGAGTCCACTTGCTCATCAGCCCCAAATCAGTTTACATTCAGTAGTGCCCCTGGAGTGTGAACAAATTCCTTTTGACTTTCCCATGAATAATGCACAACATAGAAAGCTGTTTATATAGCGGTAGATGGCAATAAATAATGTGTGTCTGAGGATTATTATTTTCAGCAGTTGTCTAGTGGTATCACAATATCCAGTTCAGAATATTGTAGCGGTTGATTATTTACAGTAGTCAAATCACTTTTTAAAATTTAAACTTGTAGTAAGATAGCATTTAAAACAAACAAACGTCGATTTAATATTAGTGTTTTTCCTACAGAGAATTGAGCCTCAGACTAAAAATGCTTGATTAAAAACAGATCTAAGGACATCTACAGTGTTTTAAAGGCTCTGTGCAATTGCTCAGATGATTGCTCATCAATTCAATACAGCCCTAAAGATTATTCACATCTAGTGCATTATGAAAGGGCAACCAAACTTTCTTCTTACTCTTCTGAAGAAAACTGGTTCCTATTGTGTGCTAATCCCAGCTATGCTTGAGTAACATCAGTGTAAGAAGATGAAAGCTATCAGCTAGTTTCATTTCTTTCTAGGTATAAGAAAATAATCTCTCCCTTCTCTCTCTCTCAGGCTATGTCGCTGAGCTAGGCAAAACTATCAATTTTTGTTTCAAAATCTCCCTAGATTGTACCTCACAAATGTATGTTCTTGCTTCTATCTGATGTGTCCATGCTTTGTCCATCTGTCCTAATGTGCATACTGTTTGAGTTTCTAAGTGCTATTAAGACCTCACAAAGTACCTCTACATTTGGATTCCACCTTATCTCAAGAATATATTGAGCAAGAACTCCAAATTGCTATTGAAAACCCTGCAGAGTGATTGGGACATATGGTGTCTACAATATTATGCCTGTTATTATGGGGTCCGTCACATTACAATGATTTCCACTCCAAAAATGAATTATTCACTGCTGAAGATCCCCATTGCACATTCTGAAAAATATTTTAAAGAAATCAGGTATTTGTTTTATTTCTGATAGGGTAAGAAAAAAGCCAGTTTTTGAGACAAAAATTACAGGCTTACACAAAATTATGATTTTATAAAATGTGCATGATTAAGTGGCAATCTTTGATACGATTTGTCATTGTACAAGCAGGGGCTTCTGTCCCTCCCCATTTCCCCCAGCAATCAGCCAAGTTATGTGTTGCCACAGCCAGTTTCTTTCAAGCAGTTTTATTCTCTTAACACAAGTGAGTAAACAAACAGTCTTTTAACTTACTCTTTGCTCTCCGGCTTCCAGGCCACCCCTCCCAGGGTCTCTGGCATCCTGCTGCAGGCAGCTTCCTAGTTCTCCTCAGCTCTGCTCCCTTCCTGGAGTACTAAGCTCCAGGGCTGCCTCCCCAAGCACCTGGCCCCTTGCTCTAGGGACTCACCAGTGGAGTTAGCTCCACTACACCATGGTTTTCCTACCCCATGCACTACCTACCACAATCTCTTTCCCCTTCTGCCTGGCCTCTAACAACCCTTTATGGGTCCAGGTGTAGCCCCTCCCCTTTTAATTGGCTGGATTGGGCTCACGTGTTCTGACACATCCTCATCTACTCACAGGGCTCAGCTCCCCTGTGACAGTCACCAACAGTGGCCAGTATGAGAAACTATGTATATCTAACTGTTTAGGCTTGGGAGGAATTTTCTCTTGAGGCAAGTTATCCCACCACTGGATATATGCTGACATACAAGCATACATGCATGCCTGTGTCTGTGTGTTGGGGGGGAGGTAATCAATTTCATGATTTTTTTTTTTTTTTTTGCAGTGCAGTTTATTTCTAGGGTTTGTGTTTGGAATAGTGCAGTGCCCATTCCCTGAGTACAATGGTGCCCTTCAAAAAGGAAGAAGAAAAAAGAAAAAAGAGACCCAAAAAGGGATAATAAATGTAATAAACTAACCCACTCATCACCCCTGAACTGCCACAAAGACAAGGAAATGCTCACTAAGATTCACTGAAGAAGTGCAAGGATAGACAGAAACATCTTGCAATGCACCCTAGAGGGTGGGTGGGCAAGGGCTCTCACAGACTTATAAGGGAGTGAGAGAGTTTCAAGATCCACAGATCCACTGGCAAGAATGCCTTGCCACTACCCCTCATAAATGCAACCCTAAGACAAAGTGGGTGAGGTAATATCTTTTATTGCAGCGGTTCTCAAACTTTAGCAACCCAGGGACCCCCATTTTGATTTAAAAGATTTTTGCAGACTCCCAAGCCCCCGCCCTCAGCTCCAGGCCCAACCTCCACCCCTTCCCCCAAGCCCCACCCCTCCTCTTCCCTGCTTCTTTCCACCCCCTCCCCTGAGTGCGCCTTGTCACCGCTCCTTCTCCTCCCCGCCTCCTGCACGCCACTGAACAACTGTTCTCCGGCATGCAGGAGGCACTGGGAGGGAGGAAGGGGGAGGAGTTGATCAGCAGGGCCTCTAGATCCCCTGGAGTATTCTTGTGGACCCCCAGGGGTCTGCAAACCCCAGTTTGAGAAACGCTGTTTTATTGGACCAACTTCTGACAGCAGAAGTGCTCCAGTCAAATGTAAAGATGGTGGTGCAGCAGGATCTGATGCAGACAGATTCCAGATCATTCAGTCGTTGAATAAGGCTGCTAATCTTTGACTGCCATGACATTTACCATGATATAGCCAACAAAACTCTGCCACTGCTGATGGGTGTGCATGGGCAGATCACCACTGATTGACATGTACATTAACAGCTTGACAGGATCAAATTCTGCCCTTATTCACACCTGTACAACCACAATACAGTCAGAATTTGGTACTCTCTATTTTTTAAGACATGAATACGATACATTTCCCTCCTGAATCTGTGAGTTATGTTTAATCTACATGCAAATAATATCAATGGAAATGCAAGTTCCGGAGTAAGGTTTTTTTGCCCATAAATTGTCACTTGAGGTGATGGCCTGAGATGTGTCACACTGATCCCCATTACGCACTTGTGTTGAATGGCTTTTAATGCTTCCACTTTAGACTATAAGCGCCTTTCGCTAAACTCCTTGAGAAAAAAAAAATCTAGTGTTCAGCAGCCTAGCTAGTTCTCATATTAGAGACAGAATAAACTATTCATGCCCAAGACATTTCTTGTTTTAAATAAAAATGACATTATCCACTGGTTTAAAATATATGTTTTTAATACACACACGTGTGATTTGAGATTTTTACGAAGAGAAAACTGAATTAGGACTAGACTGAAGATGAATTCTCCAGTTGGCCAAGTTCACTTTGTGCTATAAAAAGGCTGAAAGTTGTTGTCCCAGGAGAATTCCCCCTGGGCAGGGGCAATCTCTGCCCATGTAAAACTGGCAGAGGTGGTGTAAGTTGGCCCTCTGCTGCCCATCGTAAGTGGGGAGGGAAAGTACCAGGGGAGAAGGCATTTCATGGAAAGAGAAACGAGGGCAGGGGCTATGGGAGAGCTGAGAATCAGAGAGCTGCTATCAACTTCTTGTTGCTCCCTCTTCACTTTGTGAGCCCTGGGCTTTCACATTGAGCCTAAACACAGCATGGTATGTACTGGGAAAGCACTGGGAAACGTGTGGCTCAGAGAGCCCCAATTCCACCGCTGCCCCCTTCTTTCTCGGTGGGAGGAGGGAGGAAAAGGGTGTAGTTTACTTCACGCGTTGGGCCCTGCCAGCTCTGCTGCCTGGGGTGCTGGGGATGAGGGAGAAGGCTGTGGAACCATGGCACCATTCCCTTCTTGGCCCCTTCTTCAGTTTGGGACCAGGAGCTTTGATCTGAGTAGCTCGAACGTGACCATGCTGGTAGATGGGGACCTACTTTCTCTTCATGGCAGCATTAAGGCTAGGGAAAATTCAGACCTTTATTGTATTGTGTATATACTGTTCCCAATTCTCTACTATGTCCAAGCTGGGCTCTGACACAGTGGACAGCAGAAGCCACAAGGATCTAGTTGAGACTGACTCCCAGATCCTTGGCCGCCCAGTGCTGTCAGAAGTGAGAGTAGCAGAGGAGCCTACTCTAACAGAGCTTACGCTAGCAGGGCACCCCTCTCAGGCACTCCCCTCCTCTTCTTCCTTTCACTGGGGGTGGGAAAGGGACAGCTGGCATAGGAAGCAGTGATGATGGTGAAGATTCTCCTACATGGAGGGAATTCTGCTGTGGGAATCTCCACTTGATATAATTTCACTTTGCACCACTTACAGTGAGCAAGATGAACTTGGTGGACTGGAGTACCCAGCCCACTGTATTTAAATGGTACAATACAGCATGGGTCAGGGCTCATGACACCTTCCCCCCTTCCCCTCTCCATGCACACTCCACAGATAGATATTTGACAAAGGAAAGAAAGCAATCACGCAAGCAAAGTCCCTATACATCACAGACAATGCACTGAAGGAAGAACTAATATAATATGTTTATGGAAACAGATTTCTCCCAGTGCCCCTCAAGAGAATCATCACTCATTTTAGCCTTACAAATGCTTTAACAGAAGGTAGCCTTCCCTCGTGAAGTGGGACCAATGTGCAGTGATGCTGGAGACCTGCTTTGAATAATTAATGACGTGATTTCAGGCATTGAGTTATGCCTAGATTCCTAAAGGAACTGGTCTACTTAAGGAACCGGGCTTATTAAATGCATTTCCCAAGGAAAAAAAGCAAAATCTGTTTAATGAAGCAATTTGACCAATCTGTGATATGTTTTTTCCCCGAGGTCCCTCACTGTACATTCCAAATCCATCCACCAGATAACTGAACCAAAGATGGTTATAATATCTCACTTACTAAATTACCATGCATTTTCCTAATTAGCAATTACAGCCCACTGTTGCCGCAAACGTTTACTGAGTAATACCTTTGTTCCAATGTAGGCTCTGACACAACAAGAGAATGTAATAATAATACACTAAAAATGTGCTAGCGAGGCTGAATACCAAGTGCCTTGCTGAAATAAAAAAAGGGTCCCAGGCTCAAAGGCAGCCGAGACTCTAAATACAAAATGCTGTGAGAGGATTGGGACTAAACCTTGACGATTATTAATTAGAATCCCAGTGTGAAAAGAAAAACATTTTAAAAACCTAAGCATGCAAGCTTTTGATAAACCGCATAGTATATTTTGTTTAAAATGCTTCTCTGGTTTATGATGTTACTTATCGACTATGTCCAACCTCCCTGCTCTTTCTCCCTATCAAGGGAAGATTTGACACTGACTTCAACCGCAGCAGGAGCAGAGCTATTAGGGAATGGAATGTTAGGGCAATTTTGAAATTCTGTAATTGAGGGATCGCTTTCACTTTGATTCTAGAATTTCATAGAATTCTAATAAAAAACAAAAAAAATCACATGAGAGGTGTTAAGTAAATCTGACCCAGAACTCTGCTTCTTTTAAGGCTTTTAACTATGTCCAAAGACAGACTAGAGTGTTTATATATACACGTGCAAGCCCATGCACATATGTATACACTTATACCTATAAAAAGAAAAGAAGGACTTGTGGCACCTTAGAGACTAACAAATTTATTTGAGCATAAGCTTTCGTGAGCTACAGCTCACTTCAAAAGCTTATGCTCAAATAAATTTGTTAGTCTCTAAAGTGCCACAAGTCCTCCTTTTCTTTTTGTGGATATAGACTAACCCGTCTGCTACTCTGAAACTTATACCAATGGGGCCCTACAGTTTAGGGACTGTATTCCCTAGGCACAGTTAAATTAGCATCAAACGGCAAAATGCTGTTCTAAGATGTAGTACGTTTAAGCTCAGGACAAGACTTGAGAATACTGTTTCCCCTTACTCAGAAATGCTTCCATGTATTTCCCAATGAGTTTCACTGTCTGCTGAAAAACATTACTGTTCTAAGGAGTTGGCATCTGTATCAGTAGATGGGATTACCCAGCCTTATGCAAGTAAATGCTTTCGCCAAGCCAGCAGGTGACAGGAGCATATTACACCCAGTTGCCAAGAGCTTATGTTCATTATCATCTCAGCTCCCTGTGTGGCTGCAGGCTACACCTGCTATCACTGTTCCCTCTCAGCTGTGCTTGTGCGCGCACACACAGATCTTAAACGCCTCGCACACGGCGAAACACCCCGCGCACTCCGGCTTTGGCGGCGGCCTTTTTTTGTGTGAGTGTGTGCACTTCAGCGGCGGCACAGAAGAAATTTTTTGTGCACACGGCCTGTTAAAAATTAGAGGGAACGTTGCCTGCTATAACTAAGTTCCAGAGCTATGGCAGAAGAGGTGGCCATAGATTTGCAGCAACCCCTGAACCTGTGTATAATTGTGGCACATTCAAGGATTTGATGAAAACACAAAGATATTTGCTTACGCCCCAAATCCCGAGTTCCTGGCCAGAAATTGTTCAAGGAACCAAACAATAATGAATCAAGGAGATTCAAGAAAATGGAAGAAAAAACATTAAACAAAGCTAATTGTTTTTACAATAGGTTTCAGAGTAACAGCCGTGTTAGTCTGTGTTCGCAAAAAGAAAAGGAGGACTTGTGGCACCTTAGAGACTAACCAATTTATCTGAGCATAAGCTTTCGTGAGCTACAGCTCACTTCATCGGATGCTCACAAAAGCTTATGCTCAAATAAATTGGTTAGTCTCTAAGGTGCCACAAGTCCTCCTTTTCTTTTTGTTTTTACAATACAGCTACTAGATCGGGGTTCTCAAACTGGGGGTCGGGACCCTTCAGAGGGTCACAAGGTTATTGCATGGGGGGTCGCGAGCTGTCAGCTTCCACCCCAAACTCCGCTTTGCCTCCAGCATTTATAATGGTGTTAAATATATAAAAAAGGGTTTTTAATTTACGGGGGGACGGGGGGGGGTCGCACTTAGAGGCTTGCTATGTGAAAGGGGTCACCAGTACAAAAGTTTGAGAACCACTGTACTCGATTCTATCTTTCTCCTGAGATTAATGTACCTCACTTTATCTAGTTATTCCTTGTGACTTCTCAAGTATTATGAGCTTTAAAGGAACTAACATTGCTGGCTGCATAAAAAAAGAAAAGGAGTACTTGTGGCACCTTAGAGACTAACCAATTTATTTGAGCATAAGCTTTCGTGAGCTACAGCTCACTTCATCGGATGCATACTGTGGAAAGTGTAGAAGATCTTATTATATACACACAAAAAGCATGAAAAAGCATTATAACATTCATAAACCAGTCAGAGAACACTTCAATCTCTCTGGTCACGCGATTACAGACATGAAAGTCGCTATTTTACAACAAAAAAAACTTCAAATCCAGACTCCTGCGAGAAACTGCTGAATTGGAATTCATTTGCAAATCGGATACAATTAATTTAGGCTTGAATAGAGACTGGGAGTGGCTTAGTCATTATGCAAGGTAGCCTATTTCCCCTTGTTTTTTCCTACCCGCCCCCCCAGACGTTCTTGTTAAACCCTGGATTTGTGCTGGAAATGGCCCATCTTGATTATCATACAGAATGTAAGGAGAGTGGTGACTTTGGATAAGCTATTACCAGCAGGAGAGTGAGTTTGTGGGGGGGGGGAAGGGAGGGGTGAGAAAACCTGGATTTGTGCTGGAAATGGCCCACCTTGATTATCATACACATTGTAAGGAGAGTGGTCACTTGAGATAAGCTATTACCAGCAGGAGAGTGGGGTGGGAGGAGGTATTTTTTCATGCTTTTTGTGTGTATATAATAAGATCTTCTACACTTTCCACAGTATGCATCCAATGAAGTGAGCTGTAGCTCACGAAAGCTTATGCTCAAATAAATTGGTTAGTCTCTAAGGTGCCACAAGTACTCCTTTTCTTTTTGCGAATACAGACTAACACGGCTGTTACTCTGAAACCTGTCATAAAAAAAGAAATGCTTTTTATTTCTTTTCAGAAGCTCATATAGAAGAAAAAATGACAGATAGCAAAATACATAAGAATTCTACAGTATTAGATATATATTTTTAAAATGTATCCGGTATAGGTTTTATGCTCAACTACGTTTCCAGGCAGGAACAACAACTTGCAAAATGAGAAAAGATAAACAAAAAACTGCATGGTGTGGAATATCTACTAAATGACACTCTTGCCATTCAGGCTTACCTCTAACAGTAGATGGGGAAGGAGTAGATTAGAAGAGAGAGTTGTTTGCAAGGGGGAAGTGGGTAGCACATTGACCTTGTTCTTCCTGGCCCTGCAGTTTCCCTTTCTTTGAACTCCTCATGCCCCCCATTCCCTCTACCCCATTCAAATTTTTTCTCAATACCATTCATAGACATTGGGCTCGGATCTTGTTTGCACTGAGGTCCCTTCATATAACTCTGGCAGCATAAAGGGACCTTGAAGGGGGTGTGCATTGCATTTACTCCCATTATAAAGTTCCTTTAAGCTGCCAGAGTGGTGAAAAGGAACCTTAGTGTTCATGGGAATCAGCCCCATTAATTCCTAGTGTAAAAACCAAAGAAATCTCCAAACAAAAACCTTTTTGAGAAGTGCTACTTTAACCCTGTACAATTACACACATTACTTAGAATAAAATCAATAAAAGCAAACCATAGAAATCACCACCTATGATGATGGACGCACTTGTGAGATAATATCTACACGAACACTTACTGCGTGGCAACCTGAGGTGTAAATCTACACCGCTCCAGTGTGCTGTGCACTAACTGTCCGTGTGGACCCGGTTGCTCAGTAGTAGATGTTCCATAGCGTGCGTGGACATACTGCTGTTTCAAATGTGCACGAGGGTACTTTTAGCGAGCAGTAGCAGGACCCTCACGGACAGTTAGTGTGCAGCACACTACAGCGCTGTAGATTTACACCCCTGCTTGCTGTACAGTAAGTATTCGTGTAGACATGCCTTGATATCAAACTTACCCCAGGCCAATAGATTGCAAATCTCTGTGCAGCAAGAAAACCTTAACTCTGTCCCTGTAGTGGACTCTTTTATTCACAGGTAAAAGTTTGCCAGATGAGGCCTATATATTGTATGTTTTGTTACTTTGGAATGAAGGATTTTAAAGTAATTCACAGCCTAAGATTATTTAAATTTTATTCATTTTTTTAAAACCAAACATTAAAAGAATAGGTTTGTAATTGCTCATGTGAATTAGCACTTCTCAACCATAACTGCAAGATAGCAACGCTTTTTATTTTGGGACCATACACCTATAGGGATGGTGAGCAGCATGAGATCCGTTTTAAACTGGTGCTTTTTTGTTTTACTCCAAAATATACACCCTATCCTGGTGGTATCATACAGCACATTGAGAGTCCCTCAGAACACTCCCACCTTGGCTCAGACTGTGCCACCTTTTGAGGGACTCACCAGTGTCCACATGGCAGTGAAAAAAAAAAAAAAGCCCAACACATCAGCTGTAACCAGTGGACATCTTTATACTGAATGTAGAAAAGCTTCAGTTAAGGAAAATTTTTTGCACGTGTGTGGAGACTGGCAGCATGATTTGGCCATCAGAACTCAAATTTCTAACCAGTTAAATGTTCAGTCCAATGTCACACAGTGGCGGATTATTTTAATAGTATGGGGTATGGAAATTAAGTGAACACTGCTAACATATTTGCAAATGCAATAAATTAGCCACTCCCCAAATTATTTGGATACTCATTTGCACCAAACCAAAATTAAAATCTGTTCACCCAAGGCTACAAAAATGAGGCAATACAACATTTCTAATCAGTAAGGCTACATTTTAGTCATGGGTATTTTTAGTAAAAGTCATGGACAGGTCATAGGCAGTAAACAAAAATTCACGGCCTGTGACCTGTCCATGACTTTTACTATATACTCCTGACTAAAACTTGGGGGGTGAGGAGGCCAGCTCGGGAGGGAGGCCCTGTGGGCACCCGTGCCATGGGTGCTGGGGGGGAATGGGACGGGGGGGGGGGGGGAATGCTGCAGGTACTGGGGAGGGGGGCTGCGACCTGTGGGAGGGGGTGCCGCAGGAGCTTGCAGCTCGGGGGGCGTTGTGGGTGCTGGGGGGGAAGGGGATTGGGGCAGGCTCCCTACCCAGCTCCTGGGAAGCGGGGACTGCAGCTCCTAGCTCCACGTGCTGCCTCCACATCACCCCAAGCCCCGGTTCTGCAGTTCCCATTGGCTGGGAACTGTGGCCAATGGGAACTGCAGGGGCGGTGCCTGTGGGCGGAAGCAGCACATAGAGCTATGAGCTGAGTGAGGGGAGTTGCTGTCGCCCTTCCGGGGAGCCACCACCCCAGGCAAGCACCACCCCACACCCGGCCCTGAGGCCTCCCCCAAAACTCCTGCTGCTCGGGGGGTGGGGGCCGAGCTGCTCAGGTGGCCCTCCCGGCCAGGCGCACCAGCCACTGCAGAAGTCATGGAGGTCACAGAAAATCATGGAATCCGTGAATCCGTGACTTCCGTGACAAACATGGAGCCTTACTAATCACTAATTTGGTATCTTTCATTCTGCACTTACAGAAATCTCTTGCCCTGACAAGGCATCCGTGAATGATCTTCAGTCCCTTTGCCTGAAGCTTGATAATCAGAGTGAAACTGCCAAAGAAATGCCGAGAGATTTGCATATGTGCAGCTATTATAGTGTCTAATCTCAATAAACTACACTTAGCCAGAGAAAATCTTAATAAATGAAGCTTATAACAGAAAACCCAAGTACCCAAACACAAACAAAATCCCCAGATTCCATGTTGACTTGAACCATACACTAGGACCGGACAGTTACATTATGCACAAAGTGTCATGACAATTTTTTTTAAAGTAGCCTCTGATTTTGCATGTCTCAATATTTATTTACATTGAAAGCTCTTTGGGGCAGGGATCATCTTTTTGTTTTGTGTTTGTACAGCACCTAGCACAGTGGGTTCTTGCTCCATGACTGGGGCTCCTAGGTGCTTCTACAATACAAAACATAGATAAATAATCGTCATAGATGCCTGATTTTCAGAGGTGTTGACCACCAACAGTTCCAATTCACTTCAGTTCCAGTTGTGGTGATTGGCACCTCTGAAAATCAGGCCCTTTTAAGGTGTCTCCAGCTGGTCCCCCCAAAACAGAGGCACCCAAAATCTGAGAACACTTTGGAATATAGACTATGACCTTATCACAAGCAAGTGGAAGTTGACAGAGGGACAATGTTCTAGGAGTATTTCTCAATATAAGCAAAATTGCAATAGGGCCCATTGTGCAGCATAATAGTAGTTAGAGGGAGTAAGCAAGTACAGGCAGCATCCCAAGCATTAGTAAAAACATGCTGCTTCACTGTGTAGAAAACAACCAATCCATTCTGCAACCTTTGTAGCTTATGTTAAAACAGCAGCAGCCACAGCTGACCTTCTTCAGTGGCTCTGACAAGCCTATATAAGCTGCCCTTGTTACATAAAGGCAATCAATCAGAAACTGGAGAACAACAGCCTTACGAGGGTTCATAAAAACTGAATGTGAATCTTCTATCCCCATTACCCAGGGACAAACTATTCCCAGAGCCACTTATGCACAGTTCCCACTTAAATCAAACTGAATATTGCCCCAGTAGGGACTGCAGTACAGATCCTGGTCCTGTGAACCACAATGGAGTGATAGCTTGAGAAATGCCCCTCTGGTCAGTTTTATTGCATCAGTCTGTCCACCTTTTCAAATTAAATATCATTGCTTCACCAATTCCCTCCCATTATGTGACACAGCACAAGAGAGGCATTTATTTTGTTAGGAATTGCATGAACTTCTTTAATAACATTTCAGCATTTTTCTAAATTACATGTCCCAGAGCATGAACGTTAACTAATATACATATTTAATTTCATTTTAACAAGATGTTCATTATAGATTGGAACAACCAGGGAGGAACTCTGTGAAAGGATCCTTGCAAATTTCCTCCTCCAGCACAGATTCCTGTCTGAGGGGACAATCTGGCTCCAGGTTAGTAGTTTCTAACCCTGGGTCTCCAGAGTGACAGTGTCATATGACTGAAACAAACCAGTGATTCCAGATGCTAATACCTTGAATTCATAAGAGAGACAAGGTGGGTGAAGTAATATCTTTCACTGGACCAACTTTTGTTCATGAAAGAGACGAGCTTTCAAGCTTACCCAGAACTTTTCTTTAGGTCGGCAGAAGAAAAGCTCTGGGTAAGCTTGAAAGCTGGTCTCTTGGACCAACTTCTGTTGGTGAAATAAAAGATATTACCTCACCCACCTTGTCGCTCTCATATCCTGGGACCAACACTGCAAACAACAATTGAATTTACAAGGTAGATATACAGTATAAAAACAGGTTTCAGAGTAGCAGCCGTGTTAGTCTGTATTCGCAAAAAGAACAGGAGGACTTGTGGCACCTTAGACTAACAAATGTATCTGAACATAAGCTTTTGTGAGCTACAGCTCACTTCATCGGATGCATTCAGTGGAAAAACTGAACGCATTCTACTGAATGCATCCGATGAAGTGAGCTGTAGCTCACGAAAGCTTATGCTCAAATAAATTTGTTAGTCTCTAAGGTGCCACAAGTCCTCCTGTTCTTTTTAGTATAAAAACAAATGATCAATGGAAAAATGAGATCCTGGGTGCTTTAAGTTGTACAAGGTCACCAGAACTGAAGTTTTGCATATAGCCATATAGCAAGAAATATGAGGCCTTGGTCAAGGATGATGAAGTGCTGCTGCTTCATATCATATTTAGAAGAACTGTTAGAAATTAACTGACAGCTGATATCCTAGGATCCCCTATTGTATACTCAAAATCAGCTGTTTCTAAAAGGCTTAGTTAATTTGATACCATCTAGCTTGTTTTAAGTCATCTTTGAAATAAAGATGTGAATAGTGTTATTTACACTTTCACACAATTCAAAAATCACCCAATGAAATTACTAGGCAGCAGGTTTAATACAAACAAGAGGAAATACTTTTTCCACACAATGCACATCTAACCTGTGGAACTCATTGCCATGGGATGTTGTGGTGGCCAAAAGCATATCTAGGTTCAAAATGAACTGGAAAAGTTCATGGAGGATAAGTCCATCAACGCCTATCAGCCAAGACGTTCAGGGACACAACCCCATGCACTGGGGTGACCCTAAACCTCTGAGTACCAGAAGCCAGGAGTGGACCATTCCTTAATTGCCCTGTTTGGTACACTCCCCCTGAAGCTCTGATACAGGCCACTGTCAGAGACAGGACACTGGGCAAGATGGACTGTGGTCTGATCCAGTGTGGCCCCTCTTATGTATGTTCTTATGTTGCAGGTCCAAAAATAAATCACACATTTGTTTTTCCACAGAAAGATAATGCAATTTATTTTAATGTCATTTAACTATTTCTTTTTGTCCTCTTTGTATCCCAGGGTGAACTTAATTGGAACTACTGTATGTTCAGCACATTTGACAATCTGGTCTCTTATTTAGGTGCCTACATTTGAATTTTCCAGTAGGGTGGCTTAAATTAATTTGCTTTGCTATGGTAGCTACAGAAAAATAAATGCACTGAAAAATGTAGTCCCCTTTGCCACAGCTACCTTGGCAAAGAAACTCTTCAGCAACCTTACTAGTAGGTGACTAACTTTAGGCACCCACATTTGAAATTTTTGACCTTTGAGTTATATTCTGTCCTTGGAAGCATAAGCATGGATGAACACACAGATCTCGAAGGATGCCTGGAGGCCAGGACCATTCATTTGACATTACCTCCAAGTCCCACCCCAAGTACTATGGTAGCACTGCTATAGTTGCATGACATGGCTCCAACAGAAGTACATGTATAAGAGCAAGATTCAGTCCTTTTATTTCAAATACTACTTAAACAATTTACAGAGGGTGTGAAATGTTTCTGATCACGTTAAGTTTCCAGAGAAAAAGTAACTAATCTTTTCTTTTTTAAAAGCAAAATATCAGTATTTACTAGTGAACAATTGCTTTGCAATTAATTCCTGTGGGGAAAACCTGCTCAAATGCATGGCAAAAAGTGGAAGTTTATAGATCACCAGAAGTCTGCCAGAGAATTGTATTCCAGTAAAGTATGGGACCAAACCACGTGTCCAGATTCAGAGAACCCAAATGTTGAGGGAAGATAGGGAAGTTAGAATATAACCCTACTTGTAGGTCTAAGCCCAGATCAAAATATTGCTTCTGGCCCAATCACTATAATAGGTGAAATCGAAACCCCGGATACAGAAAACCTCCCAATTTAGGGAAGTATTCAAAATTCAGATTTAAATTTAGTGTCACGGTCCCATCTCTTGTTCCACCTTATTGGTGATTCTCCCAGCTCTGCTTGAAGTGCTTTGCGTTTCTTTGAAGATAAGAGTAGCTTTCAGTACTGTAAGTGTATGAAAATGACATTTTCTGTCCATTTGCTAACTAGAGAAAAGGACTTTCTCCTCAGTTACTTCTACTCTTCCTATTAATGCCATAAAATCTGAGCTCTTCATCTGAAAAGGGCTAGAAAATGTTGCCTATTTTCTGGACTTTTGTTTGCTTTGGCCATAAAGTCTTTTAGCTGACATACTTATTATGAAACTAGGTATGGAATTCATCTGAACAAAAGCATCTCTCTGCCATGGGTGTGGGAATAAAGACTGCACATTGTATCTCTCAGTTTCTAAATCTACCTCCACAAATATAAGTAAATATGGTTGCACAGTAATATTTCACATTTCTCCATTGAAATACACAAGCAAGTTAATCAAGTAACAAGACAATATTTTTTCCAGTCCTGGATGATGAGGAGCTAAATAATGTAATACAAAGCATTTTCATAGAATCATAGAAGTGTCAAACTGGAAGGGATCTCAATAGGTCATCTAGTTCAGTCCCCTGCACTCAAGGCAGGAGGAAGTAATAACTAGAGCATCCCTGACTAGTATTTGTCTAACGTGTTCTTAAAATCCTCCAATGACGGAGATTCCACAACCTCCCTAGGCAATTTGTTCAAGTTAAAAAAAAAAAAAAGCTAAGGAGCTGATCCTACATTTGGATCTGAAAATTGTCTGTGTTCTCTCTTTTATAATAGAGAAAAACAATTTGTGATTATCCCCAACTCCAAATGTCAGATTATTGACCAGCAGACACCCACATCCCATAGATTTTGATAGTTTTACTGCTGAAGGACAGCAAGATCAGCCCCTTAGTTGTCACCAGTTAGACATGGGCAAAATTCTACCACATCCTTGCCTCAGTTCCGCCTAAGTAAGGGCAACAGGATATGGCCCTATACATTTAACAAATAAAATGCAAGTAAGTTGCTACATTCTGCTGTAACTAAAAGTAGCTACAGAGATCTAAACTCAAATGTGCCCTTTCCATTTCCTATGGAAAACACAAGATGATTCACTCAGAATTTACCTGGATTCTTTGCTGTGAAGGGGATTAGGAGCTCAGAAACAGAAACTGTCGGATTTCAGGGGAACCCTGGAGGTCAAGTTCACCCATCTGGCACTGCTTCCCAGTCCCCCATCTAGGGCCTATTTGCAGCACAACCTGAGGAACCATGCTGCCATGTCCTCCCTCCCCCTGGCCCCAGATTATGACTGGAAACAGCATTACTTAATATGGCCCAAATTAGTGTCAATTTATGCTGGGCTTCCCAATGGGAAACAATGCCATGGGAAACTGTAGTCAGCTAACACCTTCCTTCACCTGTTATTACCCAGGGAACTGAGTGCCTGCATGACACCCACAGAGAGACTTCTGTGGTCTCAAGGGGAAGGTAAGAGCACAGTACAGAGCTACGAACTCCCTTCTCCTCAGCATGGATTCACTGCTCTGCACTGGCCTACATGCACAGAAGTGAAGGGGAGCATTTGCGCCATGGTGCTAAGCTAGCTTTAATAACAAAACACATGTGCAACAGGCAAGTTAGCCCATCAAGTGGCCCAATACTTTGAAAACAAGTGTCAGAAATATTTAATTTTGCACAGTAACAGCCCCACCTGCACAGCAACCATTTTTAAAAGAAAGGTGATACAGTGTTTACAGTGCCACCCAACATCCTTGCCTTTTGTTGCGGAAGTGTGGCACGGGGTAGAAGATACGTTGTGCAATGCAGTATCTGGGGCTAAGTCAGTATGAAATAATTTCATAATTAAAGACATCGAGCCACTGCAGTCCTATTTGTGTCAAAAATCAATTTTTAAAGGTGTGGGTAAATAGGAATTTAGGGCCTGATGCAACACTTGCTGAAGTCCACAGCAGCCTTCTCACTGGATTGGAATACTTACAATGTAATGAGTTTTAATGCACTTCTTTAAAATTTTCTAAATGTATATATTTATGCAGTGCACCAACAATGCTCCCAAAAGAGAGACAAATCATGTCTAACTATTGCAGTACAGATGATATATGAACTTCCTCTTGTAATGCCTTCGATGGATACATCAGCCAGTGCAGATTAAGGGCACAGTTAAAGTCTTATCTTTGAATTTCATGGCTTTTAGCAGTCGAACCTTATTTTAACATAGCATGCTCTTGTGGGCCTCATGTGTGTTTGAATTAATCATTGCATTTCAAAACAGGGTGGGGGTGAACCCTGGGGATCTTCAACTGGGAAGGTAAAAAGGAAAAAATAATAATTTTTAAATGTATTTCTGGAATCATAGCTCCAAAAGAAAATGGTGAAAACAAAAGTAAATAAATAATACTTAGACCTTAAATAGCATTTATGATTTTCAAAGGGCTATACAAACTTAGACCCAATAGTCTTCATTGGTTAAGAGAAGTAATAGGAAACCTATAACCTTAACTTTAAGTATAACTGTATATTTAGTTCAAAGTAGAGGTTATGTGATGATTCTATAACTTGGAGGGGAAGAGCAGGGAAGAATAGCAATGATAGGATTTGGTATAGTTTAAGAGTTTGAAACATGCCTGCAGTGACTTTAATTCAGTGTTGGAAAGGTAGTCTTTGCAAGCTGCTTCAAAGCAGGAATGGGCCTATTTTAAACAACAGTAGGTAACTTTAATTAAACTCTGTTGGAACTTTTCAGCTTGAAGACCCTAAAAAAAAAAAAAAGAAGCAGCAGAGTTTGCACACAAGTTTCTGTAAGCTCCGTGAAGCAACTGGCCATCCTCTTAACTGCCCTGGTTTAGCGGACACTAATTTCTAAGATGGATTTTATTTTTCCATAAACAGCACATTTTTGGAAACATTCCTGTAAATGCTTCACAGTAAGGTCAGGTCACGCAAAACAAGAAAACAAAAACATATATTTGATTTATGCACATACTACAAGATGTACTTGTTAAAACTAAAAAAAAAAAAAATCAAAATGAGAAGATCAAGACTACCATGATTTGATTAATTTTGCCAGAATTCTTTCCAAATGAGCTGATAAAAAGTTTCCCTCCACACTGATTTCAATAACTGAATCTTAACTACATCAGCATGCGGTACATGGGAGCCTATCGAGTTTTTGCATGGCTTGATTCTGGAAAAAATGGTCTGTCACAGTTGCAGGGCTAACTGCACCTCTGTCTCCGCTCTGGTCTCTCTGAGTGCACCCCACAAGTGTCAGGCCTTGTGCCTTCACCTCTCCTGGGTGGAATCCCCTGATTCTCCCCCTCTTACATAGGGGTCTGTAACCTAGGGCCTGGTCTATCTACCTTGCTTACTCAGAAGGTCCAACTGGTTTAGCACATGCCATTCTTCCCTTCAGGACTCTGTGGCCAGTGATGAATACTGTGACCAGTAGCCTTCTTAAACCAAAGCATTGCTTTATCTCAACAGTAGAAATAAAGCATAACATAAGAGAAAAAGGATTTTAAAAGCAACACACAGTCTACACATATCTACCTGACTTAAAGGCTTGCTATCCCCTGATGGAAGCCTAGGGAGGCCTAACTGTTTTGAACATCTGCAGCAGTGTGTCAATCAGAAACGGTTCTTAGCCACAACTGTCCCCGGCACCTACTGCCTGCCCCCTAAAAATCTTTATTTCTCTCAATTTCTGGCATTTTGACTCTGCTGTCCAAAACCAGCTCTGTGGGATGTCAACCTTGTTTCCTCAGGCCAATTGCTGTCCCACTGTCCTGTAAATATCCCAAAGGTTTGTTGGGGCTGTCTTGTCTATAGTCATTGCTTTTACCTTCCTATTTGTTTCTAACAGCCTGCTATTAAACTAAACCAACCTAGTCACACAGTCCACATCGCAATATAGTCATACAGTAGACATCCCAATAACCAGGTCAACTTACAATATTGATAAATTACTGCAGAGCAGCTTCCCATGTAAGCAGTTTCATTGATTTCAATGGGACTAAACATAGTAATAAAGTGACATTTGTAGGTCTTTAAGGGGTTAGGCACTGCAGGTGTTGAAGTATCAATACACATCCTTTACAACAGGGGTGGGGAAACTACAGCCCGCGGGCTGGATCCAGCCCCTCAGGGCTTTGGATCCAGCCCACGGGATTGCCCCCCGTGGTGCTGCAGGCCCTGCGCCGCTCTCAGAAGTGGCCGGCACCACGTCCCTGGGGCCCTGCGGGGAGGGAGGGTGCTTCGTGCGTTGCCCTTGCCTCCAGGCACCGCCCCCTGCAGCTCCCATTAGCCAGGAACAGGGAACCATGGCCAATGGGAGCGTCGGGGTGGTACCTGGAGGCATGGCAAGGGCAGCGCACGGAGCCCTGTGCCCCCCCCCCCCTCAGGGGCCGCGCAGGGATGTGGTTCCGTCCATTTCCCGGTGCGGCATGGCGCGGGGCTAGGGCAGGCAGGCAGGCAGGGAGGGAGCCTGCCCTGGCCCCAGAGCCACTTTAGGTAAGCAGCGCCAGGCCAGATTCGAACCCCTCCTGCACTCTGGCCCCCAACTCCCTGCCCTAAGCTCCCTGCCTGCACCTTGCACCCCTTCTGGACCCCCAACTCCCTGCCCTGAGCCCCCATCACACCCCATACCCGTCCTGCACCCCACCCCCAACTCCCTGCCTGCACCCCACATCCCTCCTGCACCCCAATCCCCTGCCCTGAGCTCCCTCCCACGTCTGCACCCCTCTTGCACCCCTGCCCTGAGCCCCCTCCTGCACTCTGCACTGCTCTTGCACCCCAAGCCCTTTCCTTGAGCCCCCTCATACACCCTGCACCCCTTCTCTGCCCCAATCGCTTGCTCTGAGCCCATTCCTGCACACCGCACCCCCTCCCACACTCTGCACTCCCTCCTGCACACCAACCCCCCTGCCCCAGTCCTGCATACAATTTCCCCACCCAGATGTGGCCCTCGGCCCAAAAAGTTTGCCCACCCCTGCTTTACAAGTTACAGCACCATATATAAGCGCTTGCCTCATTCAGCTCCTCCTAGTTTGCAGCATGTTATGTTAGGGAAAAGCTGCCATGTTGTAAAAGGAGAGTAGGTATGGCTGCGAGTGTCACTAAACCTAACCCTGAAGGCAGAATATTGTAGCCACTTTAGTTTAAGTTACTGTGGGACACCTGCAGAAGTAACTGTACATATGCACCAGAGAGAGCATGGTCCAGTATTGCTGACACTTGCTCATGTGCCTATATTTCCCTTGTATACAAGATCATCTCCCCAGCCTTTATGGCCACTGCAGATCTGCCTCACTGTTGCATCACTGTAAGTAAAATTCTTGGATTTTACAAAGCACACATTAATTTGTACTTTTTTCTTGATTAAAAGCTCTTCCACCTTCTGAGATCTTACAGTACATGGTGAATTAGTGTATGCCTTACATATCTATATTAACCATCATTCTCCATTTTGTAAACACTGCTGCCTGAGGAATCAGATCAATCAGGTAAGTTTGTAATCAAGCAATGGATCACCTGACAAGGAAGAGACTCACATGACAGGGGGAACTGGAACCTTATAAAAGGGCAGCCCTCTCACCAGCTATTTTAGAGAGCAGAGAGAGACCAGAAGATAAGACTGGGGAAGTAGGGGTACAGAAGAATCCTGGATTCCCTGAAAATACACTGAACAAATCCTAAGAGAGTCTGTGCATTATTTGCTTACGTGATCATGTTGTCCCTGAAGAGAGGAACAGTAAACCAGAGGGTCCACAGCTTTCGTGGAAGTCTGGGAGTGTGTAATGGCTACTGGGGAGGCTTGGGAGAGCTGGCCCCAGTTTCACGGCCTAGCTCAGTGATTCTCAGACCTCAGTGGTTCAGGAGCCGAATCAGCAATCAACATTACGCAAAAGAGCCACAGTAGTGTGAATTCATGGTTTCATTTACTATAGTGCTATTGATGTTTCAATGGTATGACAGGGAAAAAAAATTTGTTTTTATATATACATATTCTCACAGCAAAATGACTGACCACATACTATTATTTTATCAACGACAATTGCTTAATAACACAGTTATTAAGGAGAGAGAGAGGGGTGTGTGTGTGTGTGTGTGAGAGTGAGTGAGTGAGTGAATGACAGACAACTGGGTGCCCTGACACCTGTGGAGGCGGGGAGCTGTGGGAGCCCTCCGCTGCTCCCATCCGCCGCGGGCGGCAGGGTGGACCACTGCCGCTGGAAGCTGCCAATAGAGGGGGACCCTGGAGCTCCGAGCCCCCATGGGTGGTGGGGGCTCCTAGAGCTCCCAGCCACTCGTAGCTGCCCATGCTCCCCATTTTGCATGGATATTTTTAATAAAAGTCAGGGACAGGTCACAGGCTTCCGTGAATTTTTCATTATTGCCCGTGACCTGTCCGTGACTTTTACTAAAAATATCAGTGACAAAATCTTAGCCTTACTTATAACTTACAGTGATGTGGATGTGTATGGGGGGCTGGGGGCAGGACTCGTACTGCTTATCATAGTGGCTAGTATCATATCTTTCCCATCCTCTGGAGAGATTTGCTCGTTAATTTCTTTTCCCCCAGTCTAATCTCACATTATCAATATCGCCCTGTAGTTCTGTAGAAAAAAATGTATGCAGGGTACTGTCTGTATTGAATTATCAAGAGAACTATTTTAGGAAAGATGAGTCATATGGGATGAACTAGAAAAAATACATACAGCTGGTATAAGAACAATGGCTGGAGTTTTCAAAAAAGAGTTAGACAACCAATTGCCTTAGGCCCCCTTTTAAAAATCCCAAACATGTATACTCACTGTAACTCAATTTCTACTGTCTCTCATCTACTGTATTCCCTTATCTTTTATATTGTCTCCCTTTGTTTTAAAGCTTTTGAATAAAAATATCTTGTATGGTCAACAATTTTATCTTTAATGAAAAAAGAAGCGCATCTGTTCTAAAGCTTTTGCCCATCTACACAAAAATCTATTTCAAATGTGTTTACCCATCCATATTAGATCAAAACTATTGAAGTTAGGTTACTGTACATAATTTATACTAGGTTTTAATGCTATACTATAAATAGTGTCCTATGTTTCTTTAATGCAAATATTTATAAGCTCTCCCACTGAAGTTATTGGAACAATTCAGATCCATAGCATTATTCATGTGCTTAAGTGTATGCAGGTTTAGGTCCTTTATGTTTCATTAAAATTAGAACATACACCTTCATTGTGTGTGCCCTTGTCCTAGTGTTCAGATGCCCCTTAAATATGACCTGATGAAGTCTGCCACTGGCAATTTTAAAATAAAGATTGGATGTTTTTCTAAAAGATATGTTCTAGTTCAAACAGGAATTAATTCAGAGAAGTTCTATGGCTTGTGTTATGCAGGATGTCAGACTAGATGATCACAGTGGTCTCCTCTCGCCTTATAATCTATGAAACTATAAAAATGTATTTCATTACATATTCACATTTACTGGATCTGCATTTTTTGTCTGAATGCATGTATACAGCAGTCTGGGTTTTTTGTATTGCCCTCCTCTCAATTGCCAAAAATGGCTGAGAAGACAGACCTGTGTACATTATTGCATCCAAAATGGATTTTTCAAGATGACACAAGGAAAAAATCCTCTAAATTCTGAGGATAATATGTGAGATGTTGCAGATGTGAAGAGAAGTGAAATGACCTAGGAAACAAGTACAGGTTCCTTTTAAAACAGTTTTACCTTGCTTAAAATCTAGAAACTAACACTCTGATCATGCAAACATTTATATGCATGATTAAGTTTAAGCATGACTACTCATGTGGCTGCTCCTGTGTAAGTGTTTGCAGAATTTGGGTCTAATTCCCAGCATTTAAGCTGTTTTCACACCAGAATTTGGAAGAAAAATAAATGGTTAAAGTAAGTTGCTCCGAGCACACCACATTTTCAGGGCATTATATGAACACTACCTAATTTAATATTTTAATCAAAATTTCACTGAAATGCCTTGTCTCATGCCCCAACATCCCCCAAATAAGAAAGCATTTATTTGTAAAATCAACATCCCTGTTTCACTGAAGCGCATCTCAAATCTTATGAGACATCTAGTCAACAGTAACTTCTGCCACTTCACCTGAAGTGCTTTTCATCCCTTGCAAAATATTTTTCCTGACATCCATGTCAAAGACTAGTGTTTCTGAGCCTCCTTGAGAGAAATGAAACCTTCAAAAATGCTGTCACTGAGACTTTTCATGCAGCTGTTAGATGTACTTGCTATGGGATTTATATTCTCCTCTAGTTGATCATAGGTGCTGTAAATGGCACACTCTGGGCAGGACAGACCTCAAAAGTATCTTGAAGGGCCAGATGACATTAACTATAAACTTTGGACTACATTGTGCTTTGACCCAGGTCCCTACGGGCTGAAGCCAACGGAAAAAGAACTAGCTGGGTTATTTGTGGGGACTATCCCTGCCTCCATGGACACGATCTTGCTTGTCTTCTCTCTCTCTGTGTTCAGCAGGCATAACTTCACTGAAGTACATTGTTACAGCTGTGCAAGAGAGAAGAGAAGAAGGCCACATCTCTTCTGTATTTCATCTGTGTCTTACTTCCTATCCTTGTTGAAGAAGGCAATCAACTGGAAACCACACCAAGAAGGGATGGAAGAGGTTGTGATCTGACAGAGTGTATTATCTCTTCCCTCCACCCCCCCGGAAGTAAAAATGGTAACTTTGAAGTGTAAGCAGGATTTTAAAACATTAAATTGACAACGTAGGGAAAATATGATGTTAAAACTCACACAGCAGTATTGGCTTTGCCAGTTCAGCAGCATGCTTAATTTAGTATATTCTAAAGGTCCAATTTTCAAAAATGCCGAGTACCTACAACTCCCACTGAGGTCAGCGTGAGATGCAGGTGCTAAATACCTCTAATCCCACTGTTCAGGGCCTGCAATTGTTAAGCAACACCTGTTGGCCAAAACACTTCCAAGTACATTCATAAAAACCACTATGAAAACATATTAAAAATAAAGTGAATCCAGTTCTGTTCTCAGTTGCAAAGGTGCACTTCCTATTAATTGTTAACCCATGGAACAAAGCAGAATGTGTCTAAGAGATCTCTTCCATGACCTTCCAGTGCATTCAGTGCCACCAAGCAGATAAAGAACTCCAATGGCGCGAGAAAAAACTGAAGACCTTTTTCTCTCCAGTGCAGTTTCTCTGAAAGGCCAGTCTGGTGACTGTCACTCAGCTATTTGAGAAAGGTACATTCCTACCCAAGTAAAACCTGTGTTTCTGCATGTTTTTTACTGTGGTTCCTGCTGTTGAAGAAAGCAATCCCATTCATCAGTAGGAATCCCCCTTACTATTTGATTAAGGAGCCAGAAATAAGTAATAAACTTGAATCCTGCACCATGGCTGCCATTACTCAGTGCCTGTGATCAGTTACCTCCACCTTAGTTGTACTACTAGCAGTATGCTATACACCTGCATAGTTCTTGCTTCACTTGCAAGCACAGACAGCTTTGATACCTACTGCCACAACAAAGAACCAAATCCTAATTAAAGAGACTACAATCCCCATATGACACATATTTAGAAGGAAATACTGTTAACGTTCAGTTATCCTGGAGCCAATGAAATAAAGTTGCTCTCTGTTGTAGTTTTCAGGGTGGGGAAAAAGCCCACAAGTTTATGAGCAGCTGTGTCAAAGCTTCAAGAGCTCTGTTTTTAGTTTTCACACAGTTTATCAGCAGCTGTTCAACAGTTCCATGGTGAAGTGTAAAGTAACGGAACAGCAGGTGAAGGGAAGATTGAAAATGAGCAACCAGAGGAAAAAAAAAAAAATCAACCACAACTACAGTAACAGTATTACTTTTGCAATAGTGGTCCCTCTGTGACAGTTGTGGCCTTTTGACGTACAAAACCAAACCCACGTGGCTTTTTCCTCCCAGTTGGAAAATGGTTGGATTTAAAGGCAAATCAAGAGGGAATCCCGCGTAGTTCACAGCATTTGTGATAGGATAATAACATCAATCGCCAATTCAAATCCAGCCCAGCCCAGTTCATAGTTAGCAGAAGCTGGCTGGTATTTGGTGGCTTATGTGAAATGAGTTTTGTGGCCTCAGGTCAGTTCCCCATTGACAGGAGTATATATGACAAAACTACTACTGCACTTATTGTTTTGTTGGCATTCTAATCATAAGCCTAGGAATGATTGGTCACAGAAACAGGACTAACCTCTCATTGGTACAGGTGGTCCCTTTAGGTTGGGGTTGAGGCACATTGGCAGAGTAGCAAAGAGAAGGTTCCCGCCTCTATTCACTTAAAAAAAGACTTTGGTTTCTAAGGGCTTGTCTTTACTACGGAGCTAAATCGGCGTTGCTGCAATCAATGTAGCAGCATCAATTTAGCGGGTCTAGTGAAGACACTCTCCATCGATGGGATTTGCATGCTCTTCCTTCTTTGGTGGATTTACTATGAGAGGCTTCATGGAACATTTTTTTTTTAAGAATGAATTTGAATGAGAAGATGATGGGACTTTTCCAGTATAAAGGGGAAGCATGGAAGAAAAATCATAAAGATTGGAGAGGGAGAAGAATCATTATGGAGGTAAGTCATAAGTGGAGAGTAGAGCACAGGAGCAGGAAAACAGCCAGATACCTTCCAACAGATTTGAATAGCTCAATGAATGTCTGTCCTTCCTTCCAAAGGACAATAAAAAAAAATCTTTGCTGAAAGGTTTCTCTTTCTTTGAAAATTGCAACTCCTTGAAAGTGTGCCCTTCATATTTCCCTAGTGATATATTTAAATGTGTCATTCTGTCACAGTGGTTTTACATTGTGCTGCTGTTCACAAGCCTAATGGAACCTGCTGTGATGCATTTTGACATGACAGGTCACCCAGAAAATTTGATAAAAATGTTTTCTCTTGCTTGCAGTTCCTTGGGGGGTGAGGAAGCAGAAAAGATGGGCCCTGTTATTGATGGATAGATTTGAAATAAGTATTAGCCCAGCAGTCACTATGGTTGTTAATCTACAGACAGAATTACTAGAGAAAGGCAAGTATTTTTCCAGTAATGAGTGGAAGAATATACCTGCTTGCATTCAGTGTCTGACATATTTCAGAAATGTCTCCACTTCCTGGACACTATGGTGCTAATAAGCGATGGTCACAAAAACACCACCCTATACCGGAAACCTACTCACCGCTATTCCTACCTACATGCCTCCAGCTTTCACCCAGACCACACCACATGGTCCATTGTCTACAGCCAAGCTCCACGATACAACCGCATTTGCTCCAACCCCTCAGACAGAGAGAAACACCTACAAGATCTCTATCAAGCATTCTTACAACTACAATACCCACCTGCGGAAGTGAAGAAACAGATTGACGGCGCCAGAAGAGTACCCAGAAGTCACCTACTACAGGACAGGCCTAACGAAGAAAATTACAGAACGCCACTAGCCGTCACCTTCAGCCCCCAACTAAAACCTCTCCAATGCATTATCAAGGATCTACAACCTATCCTGAAGGATGACCCAACACTCTCACAAATCTTGGGAGACAGGCCAGTCCTTGCCTACAGACAGCCCCCCAGCCTGAAGCAAATACTCACCAGCAACCACATATCACACAACAGAACCACTAACCCAGGAACCTATCCTTGCAACAAAGCCCGTTGCCAACTGTGCCCACATATCTATTCAGGGGACACCATCACAGGGCCTAATAACATCAGCCACACTATCAGAGGCTCGTTCACCTGCACATCCACCAATGTGATATATGCCATCATGTGCCAGCAATGCCCCTCTGCCATGTACATTGGTCAAACTGGACAGTCTCTACGTAAAAGAATAAATGGACACAAATCAGATGTCAAGAATTATAACATTCATAAACCAGTCGGAGAACAATCTCTCTGGTCACGCGATTACAGACATGAAAGTTGCGATATTACAACAGAAAAACTTCAAAACCAGATTCCAGCGAGAGACTGCTGAATTGGAATTCATTTGCAAATTGGATACAATTAACTTAGGCTTGAATAGAGACTGGGAGTGGCTAGGTCATTATGCAAGGTAACCTATTTCCCCTTGTTTATTCCTCTCCCCCCCGCCCCCGTTCCTCAGACGTTCTTGTTAAACTCTGGATTTGTGCTGGAAATGGCCCACCTTAATTATCATACACATTGTAAGGAGAGGTTTCAGAGTAGCAGCCATGTTAGTCTGTATTCGCAAAAAGAAAAGGAGTACTTGTGGCACCTTAGAGACTAACCAATTTATTTGAGCATGAGCTGAAGTGAGCTGTAGCTCACTTCATCGGATGCATACCGTGGAAACTGCAGCAGACTTTATATACACACAGAGATCATAAAACAATACCTCCTCCCACCCCACTGTCCTGCTGGTAATAGCTTATCTAAGGAGAGTGATCACTTTAGATAAGCTATTTCCAGCAGGAGAGTGGGGTGGGAGGAGAGAAAACCTTTTGAAGTGATAAACACCCATTTTTTCCATGATCTGTGTGTATAAAAACATCCTCACTGCATTTTCCACTTTTATGCATCCGATGAAGTGAGCTGTAGCTCACGAAAGCTTATGCTCAAATAAATTGGTTAGTCTCTAAGGTGCCACAAGTACTCCTTTTCTTTTGGCTCTAAAAATGTGTTTTCAGGGTTAGCTCAGAGAACTGAAATTAGAGCTATATTGCAGATCTATATTATCAGAAGAGCTACTGTGCACTCTTCATTAGGATTGGAGTAGAATTTTATTTGATAGAAGTACTTACGTCAGATAGACTTATTATTTGCACTTCAAGATTTGCCTTTAAAGCTGAAAGTAAACAAGTTTTTTCAGGGTTTGGGGAAGTGGAAAAAGCAGAATGAAATGCCAGCTATCTAAGTGGCTGCATCTCCACCCATGACTCACCAAGACAGTTGTCCTCCCTTGAGACAATGCAGCTAATGGAGTCCAGGGCAAAGTACCCGAGAACCAGAGGTAAGGTGTTCCTGGTTGAGAGGATGCAGCTGTAGAATGAGATCCCAGAAGGGATCAGACTTACTGGAGTCTGACCACCTATAAGGTATGCTGTATGCTCTTTATGAAATTTTTCCACTACAAGAAGAGGGTTTGTGTGGAGGGGTCCAAATCCTCAGCTCCAAGCAAGTCTTCCTGTAATCAGGGAAGGGAGAAGAGTGGAAGACTCCACTGAGAGTCTAGCAGGGACTCCATCATACAGACCTAATTTACCAGCCAAGTGCTTAAATGCTATGGTGATGTTTGCTGCAGGAGTGATTAGAAAGAGATGAGAGAAACAATATCATAGTCCAAGACGCATATGGAAAATGTTCACACCAAACTTCCTTGCCTTACATGTCTCGCGAAAATGTGAGACTCAAAGAGATTAGGTTATTATTTCTGCAATCTTGCCCCAAAAGGAATTGGAGGTGGTTTAAGGCCAGAATCTGTATGCACCAGAACCTACGCCATGCCACTTCAGAGGGCCTCCTAAAATTTCTTCTTGATAACAATGCTGCTGGCGAGTGGTGCAATCAGCTGTAAGGTGGGAGGTCAGTGCATTTATAGCTGGGGCTGAGGACAGCCTTTATGGAGTGTGGAAGGAGAAGTGAGCATGCTACTTCACCTCAACCCAATGGAAAATGTTCACGTGTAGGTGGAAAAGGGGTGACGCTGTGCTGCACCTACCTGTATCTCTGCAGCAGTCCCCTTCCTCTTGACTGGTCTCCTAACACACACTATCAATGAGAGGCAGCTTGCATTCCAGACAGTGAACTCCCCAGTAGGCAAACCTTGGCCCATGCAGGAGGCCTTTTGTGCCCTGATGGAACGAGAGGACTCAATATGGTGAAAAGGATTGGGACGGAAGGATTGGAAAGGAAATGATGGGGGTGGGAGGAAGAAGAGAGAAGAACCAGCTGAGAGAAGGCAAGAGAGGTGGGGAGGGAATGGCTGGAGAGAGACCTGGTTACAGGCAGCAAACGAACTACAATAAGTACTGATGAACAGTCCTGTTTTTCAGATAGAGAGTATTGAGTGAGGAGGAAATACACTTCAGTTTTCTGAAATGCCCAAAGTGTCTGCAATGAGCTGGTTGCACTAGTCTCCGCACAGTATACAGTATTATACAGAAACATTTTATAGTTATCTTTGCCTGGACTTGCTTCATGGTAGTTTGCAATTGGTATGACACATACAGTGGGGCACCATTCACATTCTGTGCCTAGTATGTGATTGTTAATAGTATAACCTATCATTTACAGAGCACCATAAATTCACAGGTTGCCTTTCAGATTAAAACATGTTCCCTCTCCAAAAAGATTACAATTTCAGAGCTACATCCTGATGTACCAAGGAATCTGAAATCCAACTCAATGACATTTGGGGGAAAATAGGTTCAGCTCTTCTCTGTGCACTGCTCACAGAGGTACAGGATATAAATTCCACTTGTTTACTGGAGTCCAAGGATGGTGGTGTAATATTTCAGAAGTTATGGTGCCATCTGAGTAACATTTTCCACGTACTCCCACATATATCCACAGAACAAACAGTTACCCACCGTGCTCTCTTTAACATGCTCAGTCACACTGCACTGACAGAGCAGAGCATGCAGGTAGGAGGCTACAAAGCTCTTTTGGCCAGCTCAAAGAATGAAGTTCAGTTAACCGTGCCAGTCCGGAAGTTCATCGAAGCAAGTGAGTGGCCAGCCCCAGCAGCTCCCTATTTTTCATCTTCCCAGTCAAAAGAAGAGAATAGGAGAGGGGGGAAAAAAGCAAAAAGGGGAGCACAAACAATAAATATTATCAGAGCTTTTCACAGTCACTGACATGGTGCTGGACCCCCTATCATGCTTGCCACAAGTTAAAATAATGATGAGAATTGAAATTGGCATAAATAATTTTTTTGTGAGGAGCAAAGAACGGAATCCCTTTCAGAAAATTGCTCCTCCGTTAAGGGGTGGAATCTGCCAGGGAAACGCATCTCTTCCTCTCTACATACTTGGCAGCTGAACCAAGACCAGGTTGATGCATTTCTAAGCTAAAATGACTGCTTCACATAGTTAAAAGTTACAGCCACTGTTAACTAGAAATGGCCTCATTTCTTCTTTACATAATATGTTGTTCCATTACTTGCTGCACAGTGAAGGTCCATAGCCTATGGCTACAGTAGACTCAATATAAAGCTGTATGTAGATTGTAATGAAAATTTAAAACAAACTTTTCTGCTCCTCCAGGGGGAAAGCACATTTTCACCTTGCCTCAATTGTTCACAACCCCTGTTAATAAAATGAGTGGGAAATTAAATTCTAGCCTCAAAGAAATTTTTATTGAGCTAAATAATGTGAAACTCATTTTGGCTCTGTTGAGCACTGGGTTTCAATAGACATAAGACAAAAAACCTTGGATGCCCAGTTGCTTTGTTTTATGTTGTTTTTACAGTTTTGTGAAAGCATCAGGAAATGTGTGTAAGCAGCAACACAGTTATTGGCCCAAATTTTCAAAAGCATGTGTGCAAGAGAATCTACATGCTCTTTCTGCACTTCCTTCATATGAGTGCAAACAGAGACCTATCACCGTGTTTATGCAACTCTGACTTGCATATTTGGAAAGCCCAATGGGAAACAGAGTCGTGAGCTGTATTTCTGAAATAAACTGGTTCTCTTTGTACACACCTTATTGTTTGCAGAAAAGAATGTACCTAGTTTTTCCTTCTCATGTAATTTATTTATTATGTAGTGGGCCAGGATGCCGGTTTTCTTCATTAAAAGTCAGACTCAGATGTCCACTATTCTGACTGATGCTTTGAAATGTTCCTCAATAGAAAGTCCTTTCTAATCAAATGCCCATTGACCTGCATTGAAATGGAATACATATGCATTAGAAGAGCAGGACTGGGATCCAATAACAGTTTCCTGCTTCTCTGCCCCTGCACCAAGCCCCACCCCTTTGCCAAAGCATTACTCTGCTTAGGATGGTGGTGGCTAAGGAAAAACCACACAATAACAGTCTGTTGGGCTGGTGAAGAAGCTACTAGTACTCCTCTTTGGGCAGACTGTGGTTCCTTGCCTCTGCAGACTATTGCTCCCTCTCTACCGGTGGGTGCAGATTCACCCCAGAGAAGGAAGAATTCAGGCCCCTCCCACACTGGAGCAAAGCTGAGTGTGGAGGCTCCTGACAATGGGTTGGTGGCAGCAAGGGACCTTTCACAGAGGGTCTTCTGCTGGGGTGGTGTTGGCAGGGTCCTTGCAGAGCAGCAGGTCTTAGAGTTAACAACCCATTGTAATACATGGGGCAAGTGAGTTATGGTTTCAGGATATCTGCAGAGACCACTGTATCAGTTACACTAGAGTCACAATTTTGAGGTTTACTTAGCATCCATAATGGCTAGAAGCAGCTTTCATTTAAATCAAAGCTTAGATCATATGACAAAGAGCTAGGGCTCTAGGCATAGGTCTACAGTAGCTATGCCTTAAATAAATGACCACCAGAACCAAATTAAGTATGAATTTCACGCTCTCTACACCGAAGCAAATCTTTCACAGGGTTCAATGGAAGTTTGCCCCAGCAAGTAATTGTGTCCATTTTAAGGAACTGGTCCATAATCAGGTCCATTTAAGATCTAAAATTAAGTGTAAGCTCTTAATTAAACCTAACATCAATAAAAATGCTGTTATATATTATTTAAAGGAAAAAAATCAGTGGAAATGGATTTTAAAAGGAATAAGACTGAACACAAGGAAAAGAGACATTCAGTGGCCTATTTTCACTAAGGGGAAAGCAAATAGTAAACAAGCCAAAGAGAGAGTTAATGCGTAAATGAGATTTTTACAGTTATTTCCATTCTACTCATCTAGAATGTTCTCAGTCACACAGTTGTGGAAGCAGTTTGACTTTGACCCGCAAGTGTCTTATTTCCATTTCCTAGAACCATAATTGTGTATACTCTGCCGCTGCTTCTGAATGGAGGGAACTTCTTTTAGTGACACACCAAGCAGAAGAAAATACCAGAGGTACTTGTATGGCCCCATATCACCATAGTATCTCAGAGCCTTACAATCTTTAGTGTATTTTTCCTCACAACACTCCTGTGAAGGAGGAAAGTGCTATTATTCCCGTTTTACAGAGGGGGAACTGAGGCACAGAGAGACTAATGGTATGCCTACACTGCATTTTAACACTCATGGCAGTGAGGCTCAGAGCCCAGGTCAACAGACTTGGATTTACGCTATGCTAAAAACAGCTGTGTGGACTTTACAGCTCGGGCTCTGAGGCCTGGCTTCAGAGCCTGAACTCGCTCCAGCCTGAGCCCGAACACCAAGACAGCTGTTTTTAGTGCTGCAGCATGAGCCAGAGTCTGTCAACCTGGGCTCTGAGCTGCACTGCTGCAGGTTTTAAAATGCAATGTCAACATACCTGTAGTGACTTAACCACCCAAGATCACACAGGATGTTGGTGATGAAGTGAACTGGGCCCAGCTCTCCCAAATCGTAAGTTAGTGCCCTGACCACATGACCATCCTTTTTCTCTTTATAAGAAGTGATATTCTTGTGAACTGGATTGTCTTTGGGAGGGTGGGGGTCACATCTGACACAAAACAGTGAAAATAATTTTGACTGAGAGGGACTGAAATTAGCAAAGGTAGGGAATGCTCAGCTGGCCTGCAAGCAACCTTAGACCAGCACACTTGTGCCTTACTCACAGTGATTCCACCTTTTATTTTAAAATACCAGCTATGGTGGCCACAGTACTTGTGTCTCCCGAGAAGGCCTGCCGTGGCAATTCTAGCTGTTAGTTTAGCTCCAGTGGGATTCTACTGCTACAGCAGTAGCAGTTACAGATAGTGATTTACCTATAACAGAGACTCCCTCCTCCTCCTGCTGTGATTAATTTAAAGCCTTTTGCGGCTGTAGACTTAGCATGGGTGGTTTCCCAAGAAAGAACCCATCTGTAATTGATTCTGTGGAAATGCAGCTGGATGCCAGGGCTGAAGAATGTAGACACAGGTTGGGGAGCATTTGAGACAGCATAAGAATATAGGCAGCATGTAAGAATTCATAACAGCTGATATTGAGAGCATCAGAGAGGAAGCCATCTGCAACGTACAACAAATTTTCAGGACCTACAAAACCCAGGAACTATATATGCTATATTTTCTTGAGCACTGTGTGCACATATAGGGATATAGCACATGCCAGGAACAAGAACCACACAACAGATGGTTTCTTTAAATCAGAAATGTGCCCATTAGCATCCATTTAACACCCCTCCTCCAAGTACCAGAGAAGACACCCTCCCCAATCAGTTCATGAAGCGGGTGCAGGGTCAACACAGTTCTGAGTCTGCAGCAGGCCCCCAGCCCCACCCTACACCCTTCACATCTCAAGGACCAGCTACAGAGCTTCAGTTCATATTGCACCAGGCCTGCACATTCTCCAATCCTGTTCCCTGCGCTGGTCCGGCTGTCTGGGGCACTTCTGACACTACAGAGGAGGGGACAAGATTTGCCTCTTCTTGTAGTTTTAGTGTAGTCAACCAAGACAGACACCTTCCTGGCTAGAAAGTTTGAAATTTTAGACAAATCAACCCTCCCCACTCCACCCTCCTCCCTATTTGGATTTGCCAGAGCTGAAGAGAAAACAGAGAGACACTCTCTGCAGAATTGCTATGATTATTGAACAACTAATGGAAATTACTGACACTCCCATTTTCTACTGAAAATGTATGTAGAATTACTGGCTCTACTGCAGTGCTAACCAATATTTCTGGATTGACTGACAAAAAACAACATTAGGACAGCAAGATCTCTAGTTTTGATTGTGGTGTTAAAAGACTAGGCAGGTATGAAGCAAAAGAAAACGTTTATATTCTAGGCAAGAATTATCCTTTACAGACCAAGGTCCCAATCCTGTAATCAGATCATAGAATCATAGAAGATTAGAGTTGGAAGAGACCTCAGGAGGTCATCTAGTCCAACCCCCTGCTCAAAGCAGGATCAACCCCAACTAAATCATCCCAGCCAGGGCTTTGTCAAGACAGGCCTTAAAAACCACAACGGATGGAGATTCCACCACCTCCCTAGGTAACCCATTCCAGTGCTTCAACACCCTCCTAGTGAAATGTTTTTTCCTAATATTCAACCTAGACCTACCCCCCTGCAACTTGAGAGCATTGCTCCTTGTTCTGTCATTTGCCACCACTGAGAACAGCCTAACTCCATCCTCTTTGGAACCTCCCTTCAGGTAGTTGAAGGCTGCTATCAAATCCCCCCTCACTCTTCTCTTCTTCAGACTAAATAAGCCAAGTTCCCTCAGCCTCTCCTCATAAGTCATATGCCCCAACCCCTACTAATTTTTGTTGCCCTCCGCTGGACTCTCTTCAATTTGTCCACATCCTTTCTGTAGTGGGGGGGGAGGGGGGCTCAAAACTGGACACAGTATTCCAGATGTGGCCTCACCAGTGCCGAATAGAGGGGAATAATCACTTCCCTCGATCTGCTGGCAATGCTCCTACTAGTGCAGCCCAATATTCCGTTAGCCTTCTTGGCAACAAGGACACACTGACTCACATCCAGCGTCTTGTCCACTGTAATCCCCAGGTCCTTTTCTGTAGAACTGCTGCTTAGCCAGTCGATCCACTGCCTGTAGCAGTGCACGGGATTCTTCTGTCCTATGTGCAGGACTCTGCACTTGTCCTTGTTGAACCTCATCAGATTTCTTTTGGCCCACTCCTCCAATTTGTCTAGGTCACTCTAGACCCCATCCCTATCCTCCAGGGTATCTACCTCTCCCCCCATCTTAGTGTCATCTGCGAACTTGCTGAGAGTGCAATCCATCCCATCATCCAGCTCATTAATGAAGATGTTGAGCAAAATCAGCCCCAGGATTGACCCCTGGGGCACTCTGCTTGAACTGGTTGCCAACTAGACATCGAGCCGTTGACCACTACTCACTGAAGCCGACGATCTAGCCAGCTTTCTATCCACCTTATAGTCCATTCATCCAATCCATACTTTTTTTAACTTGCTGGCAAAGAATACTGTGGGAGATCATATCAAAAGCTTTGCAAAAGTCATGGTATATCATGTCCACCGCTTTCCCCATATCCACAGTGCCAGTTATCTCATCATAGAAGGCAATCAGGTGGGTCAGACATGACTTGCCCTTGGTGAATCCACACAATGAACCTATTCACCTTTGTAGAGCAGAGCACCACCCATCCCAGCTCCCCCACAGATCTGACTGCAGGACTGGGAGACAATGCTAGGATTCTTTAAGGTCTGGATCCACCACAGCACTGAAGCACATCCTTAACTTTAAACACGTGCATGGTTCTGTTGACTTCATTGGGTGCTTAGATGGTTTGAGATGCAAAAGAGGATTTTCTCAAATTCAGGCCTCCTCTGAAGTACTTTATTCTGTTTTGTGTGTTTCTGCATGCAGTAAAATGTTTGGTTGTGTTTGACAATGGAAGAAAATTCCAGGACTCAAAACTTGCTGAGTTATGGAAAGATTAACATGGCTCTGATAATCACTTTGCAAAAATATTCAGGATCAAGGCACACTGGTAAACCAGTGCAGAGGAAGCGTGCCTTACTGTTACCTATACCGTACCTGGTCCCATGCCTGCAAAGATTTATACACAAGTAGTCCCATTAGAGCCAATAAGTTTTTGCAGGATCTGGCTCCTCTTGTGTGGATGAACAGAGGACTTAATTCCTCTGTTGCTGTCAATCTGGCACCATTCATGAGGATGCCCTCAGGAAATGAATGGTAAAAGAATATTTCTTCTGAACACATTTATAAAACTAAAATAAAATCCTTACTACAATAATAACTAACTAATAACTGAATGTGCATTCCCACGTATTAGAAGAAATGATGAAGAGCATCAAATCGTAAATTGCCATCACCTGGGCTGGTTTGAATCTCACTGCCTGGGGTAATTTCCAGGATCTAGGTCACTTTCAGCTTCTCTAATATGACCCTGTTTTTTTCCCATACTTTCTCAGATAATAGAAGAATTTCCCTGAAAAGAACAAATATCTCCCTTTAAGTATACAAGAGTGGATGAACCATGCTCCAAGGCATTAACAGAGACGTGGGGATGAATACAATATGTTTCAGCTATTTTCTACCACAAGATTTTTCCAAGTCTGTTTTTACACAAGAAATATGAACAACTGCAGACTAACAGCATGGAGTGGAAAGCAAAACAATATAATAGAATGTCTGGCAATATAAAAAAAGCCCAAAGTAATTATAATTCTGAAAATAATTAATCGGCAGCTAGGAATTCACTCTGCTTAGACTGTTAGAAGAATATGTTACTGTGATGGAGTCCACTCAACACAGCAGCACCTCCTGCTGGCCATTCTGGGGATTAGCTGCTGTGCCCTCTCCTGTGGTGCCTCTCCCATCATCTTCTCCACCTACAGACCTGTCTCAGTCCAGGAAACACTGTCCATATTTCCCCCTTCTGGGGTTCCGTCCATTATTCCAGCCACTAACCCAGTGGCTAATGGGGGTGAGCCTGGACCCATCCACTGCTCCAGGTCCTGACTCAGGGACCCTGTAGATAATAGTCTCCTGCTGCGTCTCTAATTTTTCTCAATGCTGCTTCAATTCTCTGGGTCACTTCCCCATGACCCCACCACCTTTTTCACCCTTTCCTCAGGGCTTTCAGCTACCAAGTCCCAGCAGCCAGCTAGGAGCTCCCTCTTGCTCCCCCAGTCCCTGCCAGCAGCTGCTCTATCCAAGGTACTACAGTTCCCTCAGCCTGCCAGGAACACAGTCCTCACACCTTGAACTCCCAGCACCAACTGATCGTGCTCTGCTCTGCAGCCCCTCTTATATGGGCCTGTGGGGCCCAGATTGGCTGCCCCCTGCAGCTCTTCTCTAACTGGCTGTGCCCCATGCAGTCTTTCTATGCCACTTGGAGGATTCACCTCTACTGCTCCCTTTTGGGGCAGGGTATGATAGGCTCGCAAGGCCTCTATTAACCCCTTCCACTCCTGTGTCGGGTGGGCACCACATCACAGTTATCCATAGTGAGACAAAAAGGAGTAATCTGAGAACAGCATCAGGAAAGTGCAAATAGCAAAACATAAGAACACCAAGAATGGACATACTGGATCAGACCAATGGTCCATCTAGCCCAGGATCCTGTCTTCTGACAGTGGCCAGTGTTGGATGCTTCAGAGGGAATGAACAGAGCAAGGCAATTAGTGAGAGATCCATCCCCTGTCATCCAGTCCCAGCTTCTGGGGGTGAGAGATTTAGGGACACCCAGAGCATGGGGTTGCATCCCTGACCATGTTGGCTGATAGAGCCATCAATGGCTCTCCTCCAGGAACTTATCTAATTTTTTTTGCACCCCGTTATACTTTTGGCCTTTGCAACATCCTCTGGCAACAAGTTGCACAGGTTGACTGTGCATTGTGGGACGTAGTACTACTGTTTCTTTGTCTTAAATCTGCTGCCTATTAATTTTGTTGGATGATCCCTGCATTATGCAAAGGAGAAATAACACTTCCCCATTCACTTTCTGCACATTAATCATGATTTTATAGACCTGGATCCTATCCCCTGTTTGTCATCTCTTTTCTAAGCTGAACAGTCCCAGTCTTTTTAATCTCCCCTCCTATGGAAGCCGTTCCAGAACCCTAATAATTTTCATTGCCCTTCTCTGTAACTTTCCAATTCTAATATATCTTTTTTTGAGATGAGGTGACTAGAACTGAATGTAGTATTCAAGGTGTGGGTGTAACATGGATTTATAAAGTGGCATTAGGATATTTTCTGTTTTATTACCTATCCCTTTCCTAATGGGTCCTAACATTCTGTTGGCTTTTTTGACTATCGCTGCACATTGAGCTGATGTTTTCAGAGGACTATCCACAATGATTCCAAGATCTCTCTCTTGAGTGGTAATAGCTAATGTGGAGCCCATTGTTTTGCATCTATAGTTGGGATTATTTTTTCCCCATTTACATTACTTTGCGTTCATCAACACTGAATTTCGTCTACCATTTTGTTGCCCAGTCACCCAGTTTTGTGAGATCCTTTTGTAACTCTTTGCAATCAGCTTTGGACTTAACTATCTTGAGTAATTTAGTATCATTTGCAAACTTTGCATCCTCACTGTTTACCCCCTTTTCCAAATAATTTATTATTATGTTGAATAGCACCAGTCCCAGTACAGACCCTTAGGGGACCCTGGTATTACCTCTTACCATTGTGAAAACTGACCTTTTATTCCTACCTGGTGTTTTCTATTTTTTAAACCAGTTACTGATCTATCAGGGGACCTTCCCTTTTATCACGACTGCTTACTTTGCTTACGAGCTTTTGATGTGGGACTTTGTCACAGGCTTTCTGAAAGTCCACATGCTTGTTAATGCCCTCAAAGTATTCTTATAGATTGGTGTGGCATGATTTCCCTTTACTAAAGCTTTGTTGACTCTTCTCTAGCAGATCATGTTCCTCAATGTGTCTGATAATTCTGTTCTTTACTATAGGTTCAACCAATTTGCCTGGTGCTGAAGTTAAGCTTCCTGGCTTGCCTCACAGGGTATTTGTGTGTTTGCTGGTTAGCTAAGGTTTGTAAAGGCAAGTGATTGGGGCCTGGTGGGTGTTGGTGAAGAGGTGCTCTGAAGTCCACACTTCTTACCTTGGGAATTGAGAAGAGGGGAACATAGCTGGAAAGAAGGGAAGTCTCTCTAACCCCTTCATCTTGGATATTGGTGGTGGTGAGGACAGGAAGCTTCAGGGCATCTTTTCCTCTGTCGCCCTGTGCAGTGTGAGAGGGCCTAGGCTGAGCCAGATAAGGGAGAAGAGGGGAGGGATTCTTTTTCTGTCGCCCTCTAGGGAGTGTAACCCTTATGGAAATGTCCTGTAGAATTCAGTAATTAAAAAGCTTTTACAATTATTTGAACCTCCTACAGAATTCAAGGAACATCCACATTGGCTTTAATGGCTATTTAATATCCCCACTCTAGAGATCTACAGAATGGTTTTATACAGCTTAATATTTTCTATTGATTCTATAGGTTTTTTGTTGGTTTGTTTTTTACAGTAACTTCTAAAGAATCCAGTTGAGTTTATCCCTGTAAAATTCTCCAGGACTTCCCCGCACAGGAATGGAGCTCTAAAGAAGCCACAAGCCTCTCTCTTCACCCTTCTTCCCCTCAGACATGGGGGAGCCACACAGGAGGATGGGAGAAGTAGGATCGGAATGGAAGGGAGGGGAGCCTGTTGAGCCTCTTCACTGGGGAGTAAAGCTGTCAAAATAAAGCTTTGAATCCTATTAAGAAAATATTGCTAGAAAAATAGTTCACTCAGTATTTGTGCCTCCACCTGAATGAGAACCCCAAAAATGGGTCAGCCAGAGTTTGTGGTCCATGCTAGAAACAAGGCTCAACACACCATTTGGCCTACAACCCAGAACTTTTATCCCAACCTTGGAAGTTTGGGGAAGAGAGAGGTGTGCAGATAAAACATTTTGGGTTCATCCCATCTTTAGTCCAGGATATGCCGCACTGGGCTCTTCTAGATTGTACTGGAGGAGTCAGTGCTTTTGTCAGTACAGTAGAGGAAAAAAACCTCACACTAAACCTAGTAAAAGATCATCTCTCAAGGTTGGCATTTCCATTTAGTCACCTCTACTTTCCTACTGAATAAACAGGAAGTTGGTTTTTGGGTTTTTTTTTTTTTTTTTGCCTTAACAGATTTTTGTGAGGTTGTGGCTGTTGCAACACTCCAGGACTATTCTCCTGACTAAGTTGGCGTCAAAAGGGGGATCTCACAAGAGACACAAGGTGTCAAGTACACTTTGGTGTCTGTCCTTTGGAAGGGCTAAAACAGTTATCCCTGACTACTACAGGGAATGGAAGGTCTTATGGCTCTGCTGCGTACTTCCTTTTTCCTACAGTCTGGCTACACCTCAGCCTTTTCCCTTCATTCTTCTGTCTTTGTGGTTGACCCTCATGATATTTTTTTTTCTCTCTCTCTCTCTCTCTCTCAGGAGTTGGCAACCCTTCAGAAGTGATGTGCTGAGTCTTCATTTATTCACTCTAATTTAAGGTTTCGCGTGCCAGCAATGCATTTTAACGTTTTTAGAAGGTCTCTTTCTATAAGTCTATAATACAGAACTAAACTATTGTTGTATGTAAAGTCAATAAGGTTTTTTAAATGTTTAAGAAGCTTCATTTAAAATTAAATTAAAATGCAGAGCCCCCCGGACCGGTGGCCAGGACCCACGCAGTGTGAATGCCACTGAAAATCAGCTCACGGGCTGCCTTTGGCACGCGTGCCATAGGTTGCCTACCCCTGGTCTGGACATTTCTATCTTCTGTGAACATGGTTTAATTTTATTTTTTCTTTCTAAAGTTTATATATTCTTAGTTGAGTTTTCTTGGTTTTACTCCTATACTCTCTATTCTTTCTGCCTTCCCTATTTTCATCCCCTTCATTAATGTACGTCCACTAATTCCTTCCTTCCCCTTCCTACGACCACCTTTCCTCCACAGCTCCTCTTCCTCCTGCTTCTATTTCAGACCTTCTTTCTGAGTGTCCCACTTACTAGTACTTTTGGGAAATGTTATACTGAAAATACTTTAGGCAAAGGCTTTGGGGCTAGACTTTCAGAAGAGATCAGCTCCCCATAAGAACAGGAGATGCCGCACACTGAGTACTTCTGAAAATCTGCTCACTTCACTTAAATGAAAAACAAGCATGCCTGAAAATGTGACCCCAATTGTGCATATAGAGCACTCTTGAAAATGCGGCCTCAATACCATTTGTACAAGTAAAGTCCCTTCCTCTCTCTCCCAACCCCTGGAAGACTATGGGAAGTAGTGAGGGAGGAAAAAAAGCCCAACCTTGAAGGATGATTTGGAGTCAGGGAGCTGATTTATATTACTTAGCATTTACAGCATAGCTTGATTTCCATCTTCAATCATTTGCAAATGTTAATTAACCCCTGAAAATGGTAGTGAAATACATGGACTGCATATGAAACACAGAACGTTGGTGTTTAGGGGCCTAGAGACTGCAGGGGTCCTCATTTAAATAAGAACTATTTAGACATCCCTGGATGGAAAGCTGAAAGGGAGAAACATTTTAAAATCATGACTTGTATAACAGAGAAGTCCAGAATTTATTTACAAGGTTTTGCCATTTTAATCATGCTGAGAAAATAGTTTTGATTATAAAGTGACTGTGAAATAAAGGTTTTTCCATTTCTCTTGATTAAGCAGCTTTCTACAGTGGTTCAAAACTGAACTGTGTGAGAAAGGATGGAGAAAGTGAGATGAGCGGATTAAGAACAAATCATTTCTATCTATCTTAGGTACTTATATGGCCCCCATTACCATAGTATCTGGGCAGTTCCTGTGAAGTAGGGAAGGATGAAGGACTAAGGTAGAGGGAAGTGAAATGACTTGCCCACGGTCCCACAGGACGTCTGTGGCAGAACAGGGAATAGAACCCAGGTCTTCAGTCCCAGGCAAGTCCTAACCACTAGGCCGTCCTGCCTGTCTATAACGTACTGTAACCATAGCTTACACTGCCACACAGCTCAGCTGAATATCATCATCTTGTATAAGCAATGCCCTGCCTCTTGTTGCTAATGTAAGAAAACGTTCTGTATGCTGTCAATAATTCTGTTTGTCTTTAATATTAGAAATATTAGTAAATAAACTGGCAACGCAAACAATAGAGAAACAAACATTGAGTTCAAAGCACTCATTCCACTACTAATACTATAAACTGAGCGTGAAGCCAGAGGGATACACTTTCAGGACCTTGAGAAAAATCTTATTTGTCGTTCATAGTTGATATGTTTTTTTTAAAAAGATATGCAAATGGCAAGTTCCTATTCAAGTTTTGATTTTGCACTGTAAAATGTCACTAATCGATAAAATAGATGATAGAACATGGTTAAAAACATACCTGTGTCTGGTTGTGATCATCATCAATTCCCTAGGTCAAACATGTGCCAGTGCTGCCTAGAACAAAATGCAAAGACAGTCCCTGCCCCAGAGAGCATACAGTCTTAATTTCAGATGTCACAACAAGTAAGGGTCATAAACAGACAAAGGGCTCAAAGGTTAGTGTCAAAAAGACCCAAAAGGAGACAATCTGACTAGTGGAGATAGGAGATCATCGTGGCATTGGCATTGAAAAGTGATTTGTTCACTGGAACAGAAAGGAAGGAGTAGGTTTTAGAATTACCCACCCCTTGTGAAGTACCTTGAGAACAATGGGCGAAGAATGCTGAAAGTGAAATAATATTACTAGTAACTAACTAGATTACTAAAGTGCCACTTTGATTAATATTTTACCCTATTTAAATTATTGTAGTATTTCTTGTAGTGTTTCTCAGATGAGAAGGAAGGGCAGCAGCAAAAACATGGGCTGCCAAGCAGCAGGTTGGCATCCAACAGAAGTAAAAGCTAGATGGCTTCCAAGCTGTGATGTGAGATGATACATAAGGTATTACGAGATAAAAGCCATAAATTTGTTTAAATTGACAACTCTTTGGGGAAGGGACAGGTTTTTTTGTTGTGTTTTTTTCCCTCCTGCATTTCTACAGTGCCTAGCACAATGGGGTCCTAGTCCACAACTGAAACTCCTACAGCACACAAAATGCAATTGTAGTTGCAACACATTCCTTATGAATCCTGTTCACAAACTAATAAGAAAAGAAGTAAAAACACCACCACACGTTTTTGACTAGTGTTCTTTCTTGTGAGTAGTAGAACAGATTGTCTGACAAGACAGCACATGAAATACTGCTTAGATACATAACGTTAGTGACACGTACCCACATAAAACACCATCCTCCTCTGTGTATTAATTTATTGTCGATAGCACTTTGAGGCAGAGTGTATGGAAGAGGGGAAAATACCAATACAGTTCTAATTCTATATTATAACATTAATTTCAATAATTTGATCTCTGACATTAGTTTGTAAATAACATCGCACTTACAGCAAGCTTCTGACTGAAGGTGACTAAAAATCATTATTCCAAGGATAACGCAGAGTAAAAATCATTGGTCAGATTACAATAAATAGGTATGACCTTAAGAAGCTCTGTATAAGCCCTTCAAGCCATTACAAAAATTCTCATTTGCTTTCTACAATATAATGCCATAACTGTCAAAAATAAACTTATGGGGAAATCCTGTGCACATTTAATATGGATAAAAACAATAGGGTTTTTTAGAAATTGAATAGGGTCTTCCCCGTTTGCTCTGCAAACACAGTCCACGTGTGTAAAGTCCAGGAGCATCTCTTTCCTGAGGGGTTGGCTTTAGTAATAAAGAAAACAGCAATATTATATATAAATAAGCTTAAACCTTCTCCCAAAGCTCAGCTGTTTCAAGGTTTCCTCCTACAAGATTGCTCAGTTGACACTCGGAGCATGCCTTTACTACAGAATTAAGTCAACGTAACTTACGTCGGCATACAGCTGCTGCAGTAATTACATTGCTTGTGTGTGTCTACACTTGGTTCCTCGTATTGGTGATGCGCGTCCTCACCAGGAGTGCTTGTACCGATTGCACTGTCAGTTTGGGGCATTGTGGGATGGCTTCTGAAAGCCAGGAATAGTTGATGTAAGCAATGCAGTGTCTACACAGACACTGTGTAAAGTTAACTACACTGTGGAGGTGGAGTTAAATCGGTGTAGAGGGCAGTTACATCAGTGGGAGCGAAATTTTAGTGGTAGAGACTCACATAGTTAGTTCAACGTAAGCTGCCTTGCATTGACCTCGCTCCGTAGTATAGACCAGGCCTAACCCTCTCTTCCTAGAGAGCCACTCCCACCTCTCTTATTTGCAGATAGATTACCAAATAATTTGCCTCTGCAGAACACACATAGCAAGCACAGGCACGGACTCTGTGAGTGCTCCGGGGCTGGTCAAGCCCCCCCCCCCCCCCGGAAATGACAAAGTTGCTGCCTGTGATAGCATGTCTTGGTCTTGCTGGGAAAGGATTACAACAAAGGTGGAATGTTTCAAGGAAACACTGCTGCCCTTCTACAGTTCTATAGAAATTACTTAAAGCCGACAGAATTTAATGTACCATGATAATCTTTCCTAAATAACATTTAACTATCTATTTATCTGATAGAATTCTATAGCAGGAATAACAACTATTGACATCTGTGGGATTGTTTAAAAAAATGTAATGTACTGGATTTTCAGAATGGTCCTTGGATGCATAAACAGGAATCTTGAGTAGGAGTAGAGAGGTTATTTTACATCTGTATTTGGAATTGATGCAACTGCTGCTGGAATACAGTATCCAGTTCTAGTGTCCACAATTCAAGAAGGATGTTGATAAACTGGAGAGGGTTCAGAGAAGAGCCACAAGAATGATTAAAAGATTAGAAAACCTGCTTTACAGTGGTAGACTCAAGGAGCTCAATCTATTTAGTTTAGCAAAGAGAAGGTTAAGAGGTGACTTGATTACATTCTATAAGTACCTACCCGGGGAACAAATATTTAATAATGGGATCTTCAGTCTAGCAGAGAAAGGTATAAAACAATCCAATGACTGGAAGTTGAAGCAAGACAAATTAGACTGGAAGTAAGGTGTAAATATTTAACAGTGAGTGTAATTAACCAGTGGAACAGCCTATCAATGGTCAGGGTGGATTCTCCATCACTGACAATTTTTAAATCAAGATTGGATGTTTTTCTAATATATATGCTCTAGTAATTATTTTGGGGAAATTCTGTAACCTGTTGTCAAGGTTCCTCCTCCACTCTGAACTCTAGGGTACAGATGTGGGGACCTGCATGAAAAACCTCCTATGCTTATCTTTTACCAGCTTAGGTCAAAACTTCCCCAAGGTACAAAATATTCCACCCTTTGTCCTTGGATTGGCCGCTACCACCACCAAACTAATACTGGTTACTGGGGAAGAGCTGTTTGGACGCGTCTTTCCCCCCAAAATAGTTCCCAAAACCTTGCACCCCTCTTCCTGGACAAGGTTTGGTAAAAAGCCTCACCAATTTGCCTAGGTGACTACAGACCCAGACCCTTGGATCTTAAGAACAATGAACAATCCTCCCAACACTTGCACCCCCCCCTTTCCTGGGAAATGTTGGATAAAAAGCCTCACCAATTTGCATAGGTGACCACAGACCCAAACCCTTGGATCTGAGAACAATGAAAAAGCATTCCGTTTTCTTACAAGAAGACTTTTAATAAAAATAGAAGTAAATAGAAATAAAGAAATCCCCCCTGTAAAATCAGGATGGTAGATAGCTTACAGGGTAATTAGATTCAAAAACATAGAGAACCCCTCTAGGCAAAACCTTAAGTTACAAAAAAGATACACAGACAGAAATAGTTATTCTATTCAGCACAATTCTTTTCTCAGCCATTTAAAGAAATCCTAATCTAACACATACCTAGCTAGATTACTTACTAAAAGTTCTAAGACTCCATTCCTGGTCTATCCCCGGCCAAGACAGAATATAGACCCTTTGTTTCTCTCCCTCCTCCCAGCTTTTGAAAGTATCTTGTCTCCTCATTGGTCATTTTGGTCAGGTGCCAGCGAGGTTACCTTTAGCTTCTTAACCCTTTACAGGTGAGAGGAGCTTTCCCCTGGCCAGGAGGGATTTCAAAGGGGTTTACCCTTCCCTTTATATTTATGACACCTGTGTTATACAGGAGGTTAGATTAGATCAGGAGCAGCCAAACCTGTGGCTCCGGAGCCACATGCGGCTCTTCAGAGGTTAATATGCGGCTCCTTGTCCAGGCACCGACTCCAGGACTGGAGCTACATGCGCCAACTTTCCAATGTGCCGGGGGGGGCTCACTGCTCAACCCCTGGCTCTGCCACAGGCCCTGCCCCCACTCCACCCCTTCCCGTGCCCTCCCCTGAGCCTGCTGTGCCCTTGCTCCTCCCTCTCCCCCCCCCCCCCCCCCCGAGCCTCCTGCACACCATGAAACAGCTGATCGGGAGATGAGGGGAGGGAGGAGGAGGCGCTGATTGGAGGGGCTGCTGGTGGGTGGGAGACGCTGGGAGCGGGTGGTGGGGGCTGCTGACATATTACTGTGGCTCTTTGGCAATGTACATTGGTAAATTCTGGCTCCTTCTCAGGCTGAAGTTGGCCACCCCTGGATTAGATGATCACAAGGGTCCCTTCTGCCCTTGGAATCTATGGATCTATGAACATAAGCAGTATTTGCATGTACTTGAATGGTCCAGATTTTGGATGAATATCAGCAGAAACCCAATACTAGCTTTTGTAGAACCTGGGAATGTTTAGGTTAAAAATTTATATATATATATATATATATATATATATATATATATATATATATATATGTAGATATATATATATATATATATATATATATATATATATGTAGAAACCAAAAATGGAGGGCCTTAAATATGGCACAGAATGACATCCTTGCTGCAGAATACTATTGGCTGATTTAAGAATTGTATAGAAAAGTTATCACTATAGTAAAAATTCTGTAAATCTCTTCCGTAAGTCTCGGATTGGTATTAAACAGCCATGGACATCATTAGAACATGTGAGAGATAATGCCAAGAGGGTAGAGTAATTCAGTTGCCAAATTTACAAATTGACTCGAGCTGCTTCTCACCCCCATTTCTTTCCTCACCAGTTAAAAAACAAAAACAAAGCAACCTTTTGTCCTGCCTTTGGAAAATAACCCAGCAATTCATAAAATCAACACTGCGGTGTACGGTTTTGAAGATAGTAGAGTAAATGTAAGCACCAAGTGATGGTGAGAACTTTGGAGAATTTAGAACTCATTCAAACACTGGTGGCTTGAAATGTTCCATTAAAACTAAATATGTTCAAGGTTTGAGTTCTTCTCATAGTGGTAGCACATTAGAGAAAGAGACCAATGGATCCCTCGAATCTCCTGGCATTTGTCAACCCTGACAATCATCAAAATCAGTACTCTGATTGGGACTTCTTAAAAGAACAAAGAGCCAGGAGTCATACCTTGTGATGCAGAGCAGAGAGCTGAACTGGCAATTTGCCAGGAGCCCAAAAGCCTCAGATAATTTATATGCAAACTGTCAGAAATACTGTTAGGAGATATAAAGGAACACCTCCATAATATTTGCTTGTATGGCTAACTTCCTTGACAGATAAGTAGAACTTTGTTTTGGTTCACCAGCCAAATAATATCCACACACCCTGCAACTGATCAACTTTGTTCTCCACCTTTAATTACAAAGAGAATGTGGCTAGAGGCCATGTTTAGTGATTCTGTAGGATGCATCTCCGCATAGTCTCTCAACTGGGCACACCTCCTTTCCCATGGTATGTGTACAAGACAAACTTTGATCTGAAGATGTCTGACATAGCAAGTGAACAACACTTTTAAAATCAACAATGTAAATCTTTCATGCTCTGCCTTGGGGATTTAATAGCTTCCACAGTAATTGCTCTGTCCAAAAAACATTGCTAAGTTTTTAATGATCTGAAAAAAATGAATATTTTTCATGGAAAAAATATTCATGACTTAGTCAAGGCTATTTCACAACACTTTAACTTTTCATAGTTATATGTCCAGATGTGAAATTTTGTCTATGTTGTTTCAAAAAGTTGTGAAACTTTTTTTTAACATATGTTGAAAAGAATCAAATAATTTGTTGGAAAAAGGAATCACTTATTTTCACTCAAAAGTGGCCTCATCCGTTTAAAAACCAAGATTGTTTCAAAATATGACTAATTTTCATGTAACTGAAATATAAAAACCTCCTCAAACTTTGAAGTTTTCCAGTTCACTTGCAAACATTTTGCACAAGTCTAGTGCAAAGGAATACAACTCTCTCAGATGGAGATGCTCCTATTTCATTTTTACCAGATTCTTGCACCTTTTGTAGTAATAAAATCATAGAAATGTAGGGCTAGAAGGGACTTCAGATGTCATGTGTGATATCTGGTGAAACAGGCATAAAGTGAGGTACTGTAAATACAATAGTAAATTGGCTCTTATTTCTGTATTATGTAATTTCCTTGAATCTCCTCAAAAAGGAAAGTCCAATGTTTTGAACAGTGTTTGTCCTTAACTGTTTACGACTTAATTAAAAATAGGTGGAAATTTAGATACCACAGTCATGAGTGTGATAAAAAAATCTACATAGGAGAGCCCAAATAGAAACGTGTAATCTTATAATTTTCTGTGTCTGAAGAGTTTCAAAGTTGTGTAGCTTTTTGATTCTTGCCAGTTTGTGCATAACAACACTGCCTTGAGGGAAACCTCTTCTTCTGTCTGTAGACCAGTTTTGGAAACTTAAAAGTAGACAAAGTATAAAAAAAAACCTTCTAAAGCAGAGGCATGGTGAAACTAGCTGTGAGTGGACAACTTTGCACTGACATTTGATTTTTGAGTGTAAGTTTAGACTCTCTCTCTTCACTAGTTTAGGGTTTGGTGGCGGATTCCATCTTTAGCACCTGAATGTAATAAGGATTAACAATTTTTAGACATTAACTCACAGCTGAAAATAAGACAGTTGGTTGAGTACTATATTAAATACAAATTGATCTTAGCAAGGAACCACCATACTAACTGTTGCCAAAGCGAGAAAGGAATCACTGTTTCCTGTGATCAAAGACTGTGAAAAGGTGATGGTGTCTGTGGTGACTTCAGACTTTTTTTAAACCCCAAACAAGCTCTGGTTTTGTGAAGTCAGTGGCAATTCTGCACACAGAGCAGCTACAAAAGAAGGCTCCTTTGGACAGCTGGGTCATCCAAAAAGTTATTGTAGAGAACATTTTTCTCTCTGCCTTTGCAAAACTTCTGTAGAATTGAAGTAACCCTACAAAACTTTGAAATTTTTTCCTCACACAGCACCAATGGTGTTCCCCACATTCTCTAGATATCTGTGAAAAACCTAAATGCCACTTTACTCAGATAATATCTCCAGATGCACTGGGGGGGGAAAGCGCCAGACAGTGGAACTTGTTACACCTGTATAACAGGTGTAAACAATTCTTCCTTCCCTCTCCCCCTCCTCCCAGTGCAGACAGGGCTCCATCCAGACACGCCCCTCTCCCTCCGGCTGCTATTGCTACAGTCAGCTCTAGTTTCTTTCTGTGCAAGACAGAGAAATACTCCCTGGGCTTGCTTTCCTCTCAGCTCGCCTGTGCTGAAGCAACCATGATGTGGCCTATATTGTTTGGTGGGACTGAATTTATTTCAGGCAGCATTCACAATGCCTGATACTTGAAAATCTAGGAAGTGAATTTACCTTTCCCAAATGGAAGTCCTGGATAGAACACAGTCAAGTGTTCTTAGGATCCATCATTTCTGAAACACGATATACTGATCTAAAGTTACTTTAACTGCTCAGATTTCCCAGAAGAAATATTGGCCAGGGTTGAACTTTTAAAAATACTGCCGTCTGCTGTGTATCAGCTTATGCTTTGCACATCATTGAGCTAGAGATATCAGTATTCCTTCTCTCAAAAACCAAGGGTACATCTAACCATTTTGATTACTGGTGGAAAGATAATCATGAAAATGGTGATGACTCACATTTCATTCTCTGCCCTTCCTTCCCTCTGCCTAGAGACAGAGCCATTCCTCAGATGTGACACCCATTTATAGAATATCAGGGTTGGAAGGGACCTCAGGAGGTCATCGAGTCCAACCCCCTGCTCAAAGCAGGACCAATGCCCAACTAAATCATCCCAGCCAGGGCTTTGTCAAGCCTGACCTTAAAAATATCTAAGGAAGGAGATTCCACCACCTCCCTACGTAATGCATTCTAGTGTTTCACCACCCTCCTAGTGAAAAAGTTTTGCCTGATATCCAACCTAAACCTCCCCCACTGCAACTCGAGACCATTACTCCTTGTTCTCTCATCAGCTACAACTGAGAACAGTCTAGATCCATCCTCTTCGGAACCCCCTTTCCGGTAGTTGAAAGCAGCTATCAAATCCCCCCTCATTCTTCTCTTCCCAGTTCCCTCAGCCTCTCCTCATAAGTCATGTGTTCCAGTCCCCTAATCATTTTTGTTGTCCTCCGCTGGACTCTTTCCAATTTTTCCACATCCTTCTTGTAGTGTGGGGCCCAAAACTGGACACAGTACTCCAGATGAGGCCTTACCAATGTCGAATAGAGGGGAATGATCACATTCCTCGATCTGCTGGCAATGCCCCTACATATACATCCCAAAATGTCATTGACCTTCTTGGCAACAAGGGCACACTGTTGATTCATATCCAGCTTCTCGTCCACTGTAACCCCTAGGTCCTTTTCTGCAGAACTGCTGCCGAGCCATTCGGTCCCTAGTCTGTAGCCATGCATGGGATTCTTCCGTCCTAAGTGCAGGACTCTGCACTTGTCCTCGTTGAACCTCATCAGATTTCTTTTGGCCCAATCCTCTAATTTGTCTAGGGCCCTCTGTATCCTATCCCTACCCTCCAGCGTATCTACCACTCCTCCCAGTTTAGTGTCATCTGCAAACTTGCTGAGGGTGCAATCCACACCATCCTCCAGATCATTTATGAAGATATTGAACAAAACCGGCCGCAGGACCGACCCTTGGGACACTCCACTTGATACCGGCTGCCAACTAGACAGGGAGCCATTGATCACTACCCGTTGAGCCCGACAATCTAGCCAGCTTTCTATCCACCTTATAGTGCATTCATCCAGCCCATATTTCTTTAACTTGCTGGCAAGAATACTGTGGGAGACCGTGTCAAAAGCTTTGCTAAAGTCAAGGAACAACACGTCCATTGCTTTCCCCTCATCCACAGAGCCAGTTATCTCGTCAGAGAAGGCAATTAGATTAGTCAGGCATGACTTGCCCTTGGTGAATCCATGCTGACTGTTCCTGATCACTTTCCTCTCCTCTAAGTGCTTGAGAATTGATTCCTTGAGGACCTGCTCCATGATTTTTCCAGGGACTGAGGTCAGGCTGACTGGCCTCTAGTTCCCAGGATCCTCCTTCTTCCCTTTTTTAAAGATGGGCACTACATTAGCCTTTTTCCAGTCATCCGGGACTTCCCCGGATCACCATGAGTTTTCAAAGATAATGGCCAATGGCTCTGCAATCACATCCGACAACTCCTTTAGCACTCTCGGATGCAGCGCATCCGGCCCCATGGACTTGTGCTCATCCAGCTTTTCTAAATAGTCCCGAACCACTTCTTTCTCCACAGAGGGCTGGTCACCTCCTCCCCATGCAGTGCAGCAGTCTGGGAGCTGACCTTGTTCGTGAAGACAGAGGCAAAAAAAGCATTGAGTACATTAGCTTTTTCCACATCCTCTGTCACTAGGTTGCCTCCCTCATTCAGTAAGGGGCCCACACTTTCCTTGACTTTCTTCTTGTTAATAACATACCTGAAGAAATCCTTCTTGTTACTCTTAACATCTCTTGCTAGCTGCAACTCCAGGTGTGATTTGGCCTTCCTGATTTCACTCCTGCATCCTCGAGCAATATTTTTATACTCTTCCCTGGTCATTTGTCCAATCTTCCACTTCTTGTCACGGATTCTGGGATAGAGATGGCCAACCTGAGTGTTAAAATTCACTCGAGTAATTGTTGGCAAAAACATTTTAAAAAATCTTATGGCAAATAGAGACAGGTGATGGGCTATCCCTTTGGAGGGGAAAATTCCTGGATTTTTCTCTTTTTATAGTGTTTCTCCTTAGTAATTATGGAAGTGTAAAGTTGTGGATTAAAATTTCCATCCCTTGATAATACATCTACAATGAACAGATTAAAAGCATAATTTGTTTTTTAAAGTACAAAATTTGTGATGGTTTTAAAATAGAACATTTTGACTAACCTGGTTTATGAGAAACAGGCCACTCCTTTGTTTCCCTCCCTCTTTTTATAATCTGTTCCTTTTAATTTCTCTGTTCCTCTCATTTCTGCTCACCCACTCTTCCCTGCCATTCTTGACTGGAACAACCATGGCTGTTATAATCCTGGAGAGCTGTAAAGCTAAGGCTCGCTGTACACACCATATGCAAGAGATGAAGTTTGCCCTTTCGCCCTTGCTTTTTGTAACCCTTCTGCAGTGTCACATTCACAGGAATACAGCTCTCTAGCTGGCATCACTCATTTATCTTCCCGATGATCAGTGGACTGTCACGGTCTGGGATTCAGCATCCCTGCTTTTGGGAGGCAGAGCGAGTCCCCATTTTCCAGTGGCTATCTGCAACCATGGGCCAATGAATTTCTCTTGCCTTGCTCCTTTCCTCCCATAAATAAAGCTCAAGGATTTGAACCTGCTGAACACTGATGTGGAGAAATTTGGTGGCCTGATTCAGAAGTTCTGAGCACCCATAAATCCTGTGGAAGTCAGCAGGAGCTAAGGCTGCTCAGCCTCTTAGAAATCAGGCTCTTGGGGACTCACTCTTCAAAGCACCTGTGCACCACCGAGAACATTTTCACTCCTCAGAGATCAGGATTTGGTTCTTCCATGTCATTTATCTGACTGAACTCTGTTTACTTTGTAGACCCTGACACTGGGAATAGTACATTGTTGCTTTTAGCATTCTGCCTCCATGTGTATACTTGACCAGGACAATAGCTGGGAGAAAATTCAAATGTCATCCAAACAACAGAACATTTGTTTCATGAACAGTTGATTCATAGCAGACAGTCAGTTCGGGGACGGAACAATATTCAGATGGTTCCAAAGCAAATTCAAAATGTGGCCTTACCGCATATCTCTAGAGTGCCCCCTGCCCATTCTCCTACTCACCCAAAATCCTAACCCACACAACAAGCTTTCCATACCCAATTCACCACAATCCCTGATGGCTCTGTCTGTTTTCTCACCATCCCACAGTTCAAACACCTTGTAGGTCTACCTCTCCCCTCCCCTTGAAACCTGACTCTTTCGAGCAGCAGAAACTCTTGCAGGTCCCACTGGATTCCTGAGCTCCCACCTGCTGCTGTATCAGGACTCAGACCTACACCCCCATGACTCAGCTCAGGTTTCAAATGAGCAGGAACTTCTGTCTGGGATTCTAGCTCCATGCTGCACCATTTTCATGGCACTGTAAGTCAGTGGCGGAAATGAGCCCAGTTTCTATGGCATCTACAGTACCTTGGAAAAGAATCGTTAACAGTCACTAAAACTAGGCGAAACTCAGTAAATTTTGCCTCCTCTACCAACTTTTTGCCTTTTTTGCTCTGTGTTTCTACCCACAGTGTTTCACTTTGAGTTTTGTGCTTCAACGAACCTAGCAGCTCAAAGCGAAAATCATCGGAAACTGCCAACTTTTGTCTATTGTAGTTTCAGATGGCTGAAGTCATGTAGAGCATGGTTTCCATTCAAAATCGACCACCCAGGTTGTCTGAAAAAATCTCAGCAAACATCACATTTCAAGCCAACTTGTGTTGATTTACAATTTTGGAGGGTAACTGTGTAAAACTCAGCCCAAAACTACCAAGTTTCATGGGCTTTACCTCTCTGTTTGATTTCAGGGTTGTATTAACTTGAACCTCACAGTGAAACTCGAGGATGCAAGATTATGCCAGTCAAAACCAGAAAGAAACAAAAACAGCATTCCCTCCCCCCCAGAAATTCAAACTGCACTTTATTTTGCATTTATAATGAGACCTGAAGTCAGGTAAGCTTTACCTGGTGCAGAGTTTTGTTATAATTTATAAAGTTTCACACATCACAACTTGCAATTGGAAACTTTTAAATACAGCAATATTCTCTTTTCCCCGAAATACTGTATTTAATAAAAGAGTACATTAGTAATCTATCCTTGACTTCTCTTGTGTCTGCCAGTCAGCGGCCTGAAAACTAATTGGTTTAGTTCATTTCAGTGTTAAGTTCCCTCTTCTGGCCCTGGACTTGCCTTTTGTGGGTCCTCTATTTTACCACTGCTGAGACTAGAGCTACTATCCTCACAGAGACAGGTTTCAGAGTAACAGCCGTGTTAGTCTGTATTCGCAAAAAGAAAAGGAGTACTTGTGGCACCTTAGAGAATAACCAATTTATTTGAGCATGAGCTTTCGTGAGCTACAGCTCACTTCATCGGATGCATACCGTGGAAACTGCAGCAGACTTTATATATACACAGAGAATATGAAACAATACCTCCTCCCACCCCACTGTCCTGCTGATATTACCAGCAGGACAGTGGGGTGGGAGGAGGTATTGTTTCATATTCTCTGTGAATATATAAAGTCTGCTGCAGTTTCCACGGTATGCATCCGATGAAGTGAGCTGTAGCTCACGAAAGCACATGCTCAAATAAATTGGTTAGTCTCTAAGGTGCCACAAGTACTCCTTTTCTTTTTATCCTCACAAAGTGCAAGCAGCAACCTCCTATGTGAAGAAAGCGAGCCTGTCCCTTGCCAAGCCCGTGGACACTGTGTGCTAAGTACTTCTCAGCTGGAAGTTGCATTTTGCATGGTGTCACAGCTGGATCTGACATCAGTATATTCTGTAAGTATTACTTCTGAAATTGGAAATTTCAGATCAGAAAACTACCCTTCCCACCACCACCTCCTCCCTCCCAACCTCTCTTAGCTTAACTCTAACTGTTGTCTAACTCAGGCTTAGATAATGAGTGTTTCATCAGTTCCTCAAAAGTGGAAAAATCTTCTATGCGGGGGGGGGGGGGGGGGGGGGAAGGGGGAGAAGGAGGATAATAAAGTTGCAGGTAGCAGGCACCCTGATGTGTTTACGAAGCAGGAGTGCTGTATTTGAGGAGTATTTATACTTATTTATTTTCATTCAATAAACCTAAGTAAACAAATTTTGAACTGGTGAAGGACTTGACCCTGGGGAGGTTGAGGTCTTTTAATACAGCAGGCCAAGTTCATTGTATGTCAGGTTCTCCCCATCTATCACTTCATCTGCTTCTTGAGATACCAAACTCTCTGAGTGCTGTGTCTCTGGAGAGATAATGTGTCTGATATGGATGTTTGATGTGTGAACACAAAGTCATCTAGGAAGCTACTGTAGGAACTGAACAATCTCATTGAACTAATTTTTTTTACTACCTGAAAGTCAGGATGCAAACTAGGCTCTTGTGTAAAAAATGTGTATCTGAACTTGCTAAGTGGAGAAACAAACATATCAGCTTATTTATCTGCATAAACATTCTGACTTTGAAGTGTTTTTATCTCATGTACTGGGATAATTTATTTTAAAGAGATTATTGTAGCTTTTTATTAACGTTTTGGACATCATAGATAATAAACCAGCTGATTTGTTGCAGCAATTTCAAATTTTAGCCTGATGGATGATGCACAGAAGCAGCAGTCTTATCAAGGTTACTGTGTTTCTTTGGACATTATATGCAGACTGCAATATAATGGGATACTGGCTGTTTTTCCTCAGTTATGGATCAATTGACTTTCTTTCTCTTCATGAATTAGATACAGATTTATTTAGAGCAGTGGTTTTCAACCTGTGGTCCACCAACCCCTGAGGGTCCATAGACTATATCTAAGATTTCTAAAGGGATCCGCACCTCCATTCAAAATTTTGTAAGGGGTCCGCAAATGAAAAAAGGTTGAAAACCACTGATTTAGAGACACTGCAAATACAATGTAATTTGAAGAGAAAGGCATTGTGCTATCCTTAATGGAAAAAGTCCTACAGACTCTTATATAATTTAATATAGAATGATAAACACATCTACTTATTCTGTTGGCAAGGTTACGCTAATAATAAATTAGTCTAAGTGTAAATGCGAGGTTGTCTGTTAAAGTGAGGCAATGTAGTTGAAAATACACATATGCATGTACGTGTGTGTACCTACTGACAATGTACAATTCATGAAATAAACCACAGCATAAAACTGCTTTTAGTTTTAAAACTCTTATTTTTATCTATTTGATCCTTTTTTCCTGTCCTCCCATCCCCCAATATTAACCCCAATATTTCCCTAGAAAATTGTGCAGTTAATTTTCACCAGTATTCACCCAAGTTTTTCAATTTTTGTAGTAAACACAGAAGAATTCCCACAAAATTTTAAACATTATAAATGAAAAATGAAGGGACGTGATTATATTCTATGTACTGGTTTAATGCTTTTAAATTATGTAGTTTTTAGAATAATTTCTGTAGAATCCTAGTTAATTTCTATTGTTTCATCCCTGTTTAATTCTACAGAACCTGTCCAACATCAAATTCCAGTCAGTGAATGTACAACCAGTCATTGCATATATTCCACCTGACCTCTGATTGGGATGATATAAAGTAACTACAATGTGCCCTACAAGTGAGCTCAAGGATGGGAAATGGATTTTTTTTAAAAGGAAAATTGTACACCAAACACAAAGGGGGAGACTGTCAAAAGCTTTTTGTCCTGTGAGTGCAGAGGTGTTAACTGTCCATTTCATCTTGAATGGTCTCTTACAGCATAACTCCTTATGCTAAACAGTTTGGTCCACCTTCTATTTAGCTGTGACACTTCGCTGAGTACCTTTCCCAGACCCAAAGAAGAGCTCTGTGTAAGCCTGAAAGCTTGTGTCTTCCACCAACAGAAATTGGTGTAATAAAAGATATTACCTCACCCACCTTCTCTCTAAAAACCCCCAAAACAGCTAAACGTTGAAAAAGTCAATGGGAGTTGGGGGTCTCACCCCCCATTTGTACATTTGAAAATCCCCCAACAAAAGTATTAATTACCATGAGAACAATCTTACAGTCAGGAAAAAGGAGGAGGATGTTGAAAATAAGTTGATATAAAAATAATAAGTGTAGATGGAGACCCTGAACACGCTGAAAGGTCTAATCCAGGAACATTTTCAGAAAAGTGATTTGTTGATTTGCTATTTTAAACAATGTTGCATGCTGAATGATCTCAGCAAGGAATTTTATTTCTTACAAACTCCTTGTGTTACTGTTCATTAGTGAGATGTGAAATTATATCTATGTATTTATATGCCCCAATAACTGTATTATCTTTGCAGCTCCAAAGATGTTACAATACTTCGCGTGAAGCCATCCAATAGCTCCAAGGATTTACATACCAAGACACAAAGATGTACTGATCTGGCTTTGCAAAGCAGCACATAGGAATTGGAGAAGAACTCGCAAGGGCTTGATTATATTCCAATCACCAGAAAAAGAAATGTCCTTCATCAAAGAAAGGAATGAGGATAGTGGAACCACAGTTGGGACTAATGACCTGAGACTATGAAGGTGGCTGATTAAGTTGCACTCCCCCCCCCCCCTCCCCCAGCCTTCATATTAGGTCAAATCCTGGCTCTCTACTGTGGAAGGAGTTTATTGTGGGGAGGGTCTATTAGCCATTAAGATTCACATTACTTGTATCTGGAGTGACACAACTAACCTTGGAAGTGGTCAGACCCAATTTAGAAAGGGACTCAGGACTCCATGAGCACACTGTGCCTAGGACCAATAGAGCTTCTCAGAGGTTGGAGACATCATTTTTATTGGGTCTGGCCTCCCAAGTGCACACAGCATGGATTTGCTAAAGACTTTGAGCCCCACTGGAAGGTGTCTTATGGCAGAGATGAAGAGCCCTACCCCACAGATCATGATCCTCTTGCTCAGGCTCTGCAGAAATTAATCAGATTTCCATGGAGGGGAGAGATTCAGGGGAAATCTTTTTGCTGATGGTCATGGTCTTTCCAAGATGACAGCTCTACAGAGCTATCAGCCAGGACTGTCTTCTCTAAGAGTTGTACTGACTCACTTTGGAGCCTTGGTCAACGTTATATCAAGGATCTAGACAGGGCTAGAATATGGATCATAGATATTAGTGTGACTAAACACTAAGTTAAAAATAACTGAAAATAACAAAAATGGAGAACATCAGCAGTTGTTCTTTCCTGGTAAATGTTTTAGATTCTCATTTTTCCAGAAACATTTAAGGGCGGGAAAGGCTTTTGCATCATTGGAATAAATATTATAATTAAATTCTTTGCTTGTTGCATCTTTACTGCATTGTTTTATTAGAATGTCATATTTAACCTTTATTTATAAGTCAAGGAATCTTCATCTCTGCCACAAGACACATTCCAGTGGGGCTCAAAGTCTTTAGCAGATCTGTGCCACGTGCACTTTCTCCTGGTGGTTTTACATTTATGCTCATTGACACTCAGTAAGAACTATAAACAAAACTCTGCTTTCAGTTCCACATTTGCAATTCCCCTTGATTTCACTGGGTGTTCAGTGGACTTCAATGGGAATCGTGTGCACATGTACAGGGGCAGAAGTTGACCCTGCATGTTGAATAATATTACATCACAAAATATAAATGAAAGTTAAGAAATATTGAAAAATAGTATAAAACTTAAAAACTAAATATGTAACAACATAATTACAAATTTGAGCTGAGTTTCTCCAGAATAATATAAAGGGCACATTTTGGATAAGAAAAAAAAAACAAAAACCCCACAAACCCCAACATGTTCCTTATTTACCATAGTATTGGTCTCCACTACCTTTCTCATGCACAACTTAAGTCATGAACAAGTTAAAAACCTAACAGTGTAAATGAGGCAATGGATTTGGATGTCTCCGATAAAGAAGTGATATTGGTGTACTGCAGCCATTAAGCAAAGATCAAGTTTTGGTCTGCAACTTGAAAAGTCATCTTCTGCATCCATACCTCTGATTTACAGAGCTATGAATCTTGTACAACTAGAGTTAAACCAAGCAGTAACAGCACAAGAATGGGGGGTGGGGTGGGGGAGGAGATAAAATGACCAGCAAAACCTTACCTAGTAGATATATCTTAGACATTACAGCAAGTGTGGTAATTTAAGGATATAAAATTACTTGAAGCAAAACAGGGGGAAAAGGGAGACAGACAGACAATGATCCTCCTATAAATTTCAAATCAGATCTACCAACACATGGTTTCTGCCAGGTGCATTAGCAACAAACCACTAAGCAAAACATTGCTATGTGTATTTCGCCAGGTTCCCTGCCTTTATTTTATTTTTTGTTCATGATAAATTTCTATGTACCGACTTCATATTTTGTCTCTTTATAAGTGTATCTATTTGGAAGGAGAATACTCCTATTCCGAACGATCCAACTACCAGCAAGCCTCCTTTGCTCTTTATATTTTGCTGATGAATGCTCATTAGCTTGCAATTACGAGTGTATATGCAGAAGTGCTAAGGGATGGGATTCACACAGGGGGCTTGGTGTTTGTGTTTGGTTTTTCCACTAAGTCGGAACTTCTCTGATGATTTTCACACTTAAATAGCAGAACAGATTTTTAAATCACTTTTTTCCCTTCCTGGTTGAAAACCCCCTGTTCCCTGTTGCATTATAATACAGAGTGACTTTGCATAAAGTGGGTTATTACTGCCAAATAAAGGAGGGAAGTGGGGAGTGGATGTGATGCTTTGTAACTTAAATGGGTTACAATAGATCTATTGGGCTGCTTCTTGAACAAGATTATTTAAAAGTCAGTAAATCCTGGTACAAGAAAACAAGTTTAGAGAAAATATCCCAGACATTTAAAAGAAAATCTAATAATTTGTTTAAAAGGCAATTATTGTTCATAACTATGTCCAAAAGAATTTTAAAGACTTCTTTTAAAACAGGAATCTGACTTATTGTAAATGTAGAGGAGTTGTGCTAGTCAGAGTCAGACTATCCAACAGATTAGTTTATTAGCATGGTGGAAACTGCTCCTTCCCAATGTAACGAACCAATGGCATTGTCACACAAATAGTTAACACGAGTAGTCTGGTGGGACTCTGATACCTCAGAAGTCACATCTCCTGCTATGCTCTGTCCAGGCACTAATGATCAATCATGATGCTCTTGTTAGTCCCTGAGTAGAACTTCTTCGTGGAAGAGCCACAGCTTTGCACCTGGCTTTGTATCTGCTCTGGTGGAGCATGGATTTGATTACTTTCATGGACTGTTGCAAGATACATCTCTTTAATTTAGCACTTCCATGATTTGGGCACAAAGCTGAGGGAGGAGAAATTTATTTTCCCTGCCAACAAGGTTTGGATTAACGTGGCTGGATGTCAATTGGTGCCAACGTTAGTTGGTGGAGTTTTGTTTTTTTATTGTGATGTATTCCTATCTGATGGGTGAAATAGAATTAGGCAAGCAATACGATTTTTTCAGGAAATAGTTAAAAAAAATCTATTTAAATTCAGTCTTTATCATATCCTGCTTAAGCAATGCAATATCAAGACCATTATCATCAAATAGCTATTTGATGTCTTAGATATAACATGAAGGAAATATATATTTTTTTAATTTATTTGCACAGTATGAACCCGATTCTCCTCTCAGGACACTGGCACAAACTGAGAGTAACTTCACTGAGGTCAATGGAATTATGAAAAAACAAATGCAAGTAAGGGAGAATCAGGCCTTGTATACCTTTGTTTTAATGGGGAGGTAGCAGATCATCTGCAATGACAAAGAGAACAAAAAATTATATATATAAAACTGACTGTTCCCAAATCCAGACACAGGGTCAAAAAACGATGTGATGGATGGAATACAGAAATCCTGATCCTGCCCCATCCAAACATTCTTATACATTAATACTTCTTTCTGACTGAAAATGCATTTCACTTGGTGATAGTGTGAACACATTTTATATAGATTATTTTGACATTTTCCCAAACAACTTCTCTTTTTCAGTAACAGAAAAATGCCAGGATGGATGTGCTGAAGAGAAGATGAATGCAAATATGTGACAAGGATGGGAGCCTATAGGAAGACAAAGCAAGGGCAATTACTATCCTGGATAAAAGAACTGTGAGTCACTTTCGCAAACCATGAAAAAAATAATTCAACACCAAGTATTGCAATAGACTGAGTTGTGGGTGGGGTTAGGAAGAGTAAAGCAGGCAGCTACTATAGATTCTGGTGCTGTCTGTGCTAATTTAGGTGAATCTGTAATTATTTCAAACAAGTTTATAATGTCCTGATTCAGGTTTCCTTCTCACGTGCTATGCCAGTGAAATAAGCCTCAATAACATGCCAAATATATTTTGCAATATACAGTGCATTACAAAAAAAGCTTAGTGATATTGAATAATACCATTGCAAACACCACCACCTATAGAGGAAGATTACCTTTAACTGCTGATTACATCAGCAAGTGCAGCCATCCCCCACCTCTATAAGAAGCACATAAGAGTATTTGCCACATATAAAGAACTTAATAAAAATTTACCTCAAATCTACTTAAACTTGAGCTCTTCGACCGAGACTTCTTGCGGAGATATACTGAAAAGAACCTACGCACTGTGAACTTCTTCATATTCATTTCCATTGCCCCGTTTGAACTACAGTGCAGAGCAGAGAGGAGCTGCAGTGACGAAGAAGGCTAGTGCATCCCAGTTGCCCCTTATATTAAATCCACGGAAGAGAGATTCTCAGAAGTATCTTTGCTAATTCATCAAGTCGTGTACAGCTAGATACACAGAAGGTATATTACAAGAGCCATCAAATCTTGCAGTGTGCTGCTTGCTGCTCAGAGCATAAGTGCTTTTTACTCTGTCTTTCTTTCCACTGTTTACATTTCAGTGCTGCAAGCAGAACTCCCTTTCCACTCCCTCGCTCCCTCGCCTTAGGTCCTACTACATCCAATCAGATCAGCTTTTGCTGCATACATAATAAGCACCAGAAAATGACAGCTACCAACTCCCAGGCAGAGCAGGTTTGCAATAAAGAGTAGACGTGTCTATTGCTTGCACTCCTGTTCTCCCAGCCAGTCTTTTCCAATCTCTTGGCTTGAGAACTGTAGGGGGAAAATAAGCACATGCTGCATTTCTGTTTTTAGCTTGGAATTTCAGCAGAGCTATAATTACCATATACAATATGGGCCAGATCTGAGAAGAAACCAGCTATTGTAAAAGAGATTCTCCTAAGAGAAGATTGAAAGACACCATGAGCCCGCTGCTAAATAGTAGCATCTGAAGCTCATTTTATTCTGTGGATTACATTTTTTACCTTTATCCGTGTGAAGTTAAAACATTTTTTCCTGAACAACATTAAACTCCAGCACACAGCGCAGATATTACAGATTACCTAAAGGCTTTACATTTAAATAGTAGTTTGTACAACACTTTGAAAAGATAAAGCACTATATAAAGGTTAAGTATTGTGATTATTATTATATTGTGATGGGAGTCTACAAATGTTAAATGTTAAGAATGTATACATACATACAGAATAGGAACCTTGCTCTTTGTACAGTATAAAATCATAGAATATCAGGGTTGGAAGGGACCTCCAACTAGGAGGTCACCTAGTCCAACCCCCTGCTCAAAGCAGGGCCAATCCCCAACTAAATCAGTAATTCTGAGTTACTCATTATACTGGACACATGCAGACCTATGCTTTCCCTCCCTATTTTTAGATTTCCTTTAGAAAACTACTGCATCTCAATGTGGTTCTGAGACCCAAAGTGTTTCTGTGCCAGCCACATACAGCTTGGGCTCCTTGGCCTTAATTATCTTTCCTTTCCAACTGCTAAAGACCATCAAGACATACCTTTCCGCCTATGTCCTTATATGGAAAGAGAACAGCGCCAAGGACTTATTAATGACTCAACTGAAAAAAGGTCTGAGACAACAGTGACACCACCATACTGGGGAAGGTTCTCAGAGGCTGACTGACAGCACCACTGCAACTGATCAGCCTTAAAGAGAAATACACTTTTTGTGTTAATTGCTTACTGGGTCTCTTCAGGCACCTTCAGGGGCTGTGTCATGATTATCACAGGCTGCTCTATTGATCGGTTAGTGGCAAGGGTAAAAAAAACACCAACCATGACTATTTTCCTAAGTTGTCACGGAGTTTATGGTCTCAGCTTACACAGGCCCTATCTTCCCCACCTATATCTTCCTGCACCCCACCCCAACTCCTATCAATTATGTAGCTGTGAAAAGCATCTACCTTGTCAGCTGCTCTGACTGTGTCCTCCTCCTCCAGATCCTGTCATTGGCTTCTTCTCATCTTCTACATCAAATGTGAACTCTGCACCCTTGCTTTCAAGGTCCTGGTAAACTTAGGTTTCCACCTAACTTTTTGATCTTGTTTTTTCTTTCCCGAACCGCATTGCTCCATACCTGCTGCAAAAGCTTAATAATGCTTTTTATATCCTTCTCTTATCTTGTTTCCACCCAGCCCCCTGTGCCTGGAAGAAGGCATGTCCTAGACCAGTGTTTCCTCAATCTTTCCAAATTACTTTATCCCTTTCAGGAGTCCGATTTGTCTTGCGTACACCAAGTTTCTCCTCACTTAAAAACTATTTGCTTACAAAATCAGACATAAAAATACAAAAGTGTCACAGCACACTATTGCAGAAAAAAAAAGATTACTTTCTCATTTTGTCTGTATGAAATTTTAGTTTGTGCTGACTTTGCCAGTGCTTTTTATGGAGCCTGTTGTAAAATTAGGCAAATATTGAGATGGGTTGATGCACCCCTTGGAAGACCTCTGCTTACCCCCTGGGGTACGTGTACCTCTGGTTGAGAACCACTGTTCTTGACTATTCAAGAAATACCTTATTTCATCACATGAATAAGGAAAGCAAAATCTAGATCTAATATTGTAATTTTTGGGGGTGTGATTAACAAAAGTATTTTTGAACTGTATTAACCATTGTGGTTTTGAATGATAGCTCGGTTGATGGCATAATAGATGGGATTGCTCAGTTTTCTTAAATCTTTTCCATCATATATATGGAAAGCCCATCTATTATGCCACCACTCAAAACCACAGTGGGTTTATAAAGTTCAAAAAATATACTTGTTGTTCACCAAAAAAATAAAATATTTCGATATTAGATCTAGATTCTGCTACTCTTACTTACGTGGATGCAATTAGCCCTTCCCAACTCTTACGGCACAAGGAGCTGCACCATCAATTAAAAAAAAAAAAGATTTAAAACACGTGGCGTGTCCCAGAGTTAAAAACAGCTATTGATGGCTTTTACTATAAGATCTGTCACTGCCTTCATGTTGCAATGGGATTCTTACAGTCCAATATACTGCAATTTTCAGTCATCATTAATGGCCATTAAATGAGTCTGTTTTGCAATAAACTCCAAAGAAAAATTATCCAAAACTATCACGTACTTGTTACGTACCAGGTGTCCTGTCTTATTTTGTTCAAAATTAGGTCCTTCAATAAAAATGAAATATGTTGTTTTTCTATGTTCGTGCCGTAATGATGTTTTGGAAATGTACTGCAAACACCAATTTAATAATTATCCTTTGATACTGAGGATTTTAGAGTGAGACTTGGATTACGGGCCCATGCAAAGTGGTAAGAATGCGCCTTACATCCCTGAAAGGCCTTACTGATTATTTCCATGCCTAGACCCACAGAAACAAGCTCTGCAAGCATATTTAAGTCCCCTCTGGAACACGTGGTCAGCATGTGGGTGCAGAAGAGCAGGGAGGGTCAGAGTCATGGCATCACTCCCCCACATGGATATACACAGGTCACAGAGTTTAAGGCCAGAAGGAACCACCAGATCTAGTCTGGCCTTCTGCAAAGCACAGGCCACCAACACCACCCAGGACCCGCGCACTAAACCCAACAACCAAACTAAGATCACAGAAGACTAGATGGTTGTGTGCTACAGGGAGAGAATAGGATGGACCAAGGTGCACTAATGCCCAAGGCCCATGAAGTGGCAGGGAAATTATTAAATGGGCACATCCCAGCAAGTGAGCCATATCAACACGCTGCACCCCACAAGCTCACTGCCAATCTGATGTGGGGGGAAATTCCTTCCTAACCCCACATACGGTGATTAGTTAGACCCCAAACACACACCAGCCAGCCAGGCACCTGAGAGAGAGAATGACTGGTGCCATCTCAGAGCCCTGACCTACCCCATCCAATGTCTGGTCTGCAGCAGGGGCCATCCTTGATGCTTCAGAGAAATGATTAAAAAAAAACAAACAAACCACCAAACCCACCACAACCCCATCCCAGACCTCAGAATCCATTGAGGGAAGGGCAGGAATCTTTCCTCACCCCTGGAGATGGCCAGCTGAAACCCTGAAGCATGAGCTTTAGGAACATAAATTGTAAACTGGAAGAGAGCCCCAGGGCTGCTGAGTCCTTCCCCCCCCCACCACAACCAGCCCCATAATACAACTACACAAATTTGTCCAACTCAGTCTTAAAAAACTAAGTAAGTTGTTTGCCCCACAACTCCTATTGGGAGGCTGTTCCAAAACCTCATTCTTCTGATGGTTAGAAACCTTCTTCTGTTTTCCAGCCTGAATTTCTTCATGGCCAGTTTATAGCCATTTGTTCTTGTGCCAACAGTGTCCTTTAGCTTAAATAGCTCTTCACCCTCCATGGAGTTTACCCACAAGTATATTTATAAAGAGCAGTCATATCCCTTATCAGCCTTCTTTTTGCTAGGCTAAACAAGCCAAGCTCTTCCATGCTTCTTTCATAAGACAGGCCCTCCATTCCCCTGATCATCCTAGTAGCTCTTCTCTGACCTGTTCCAGTTTGAATTTAGTTTTTTTGAACATGTGTGATAAGAACTGTACACAATATTCCAGAGGAGGTCTTACCAGTGCCTTGTATAATGGCACAAATACCCCCCCCCCCCGCCACTCACTACTGGAGATGCCTCTTCTAATATATCTTAGGATTGCATTTGCTTCTTTCACAGCTGCATCACTTTGGTGGCTCATAGCCATCCCGTGATTGACTCCCCCACACCCAGGTCTGTCTCATCCTCTCATTTCCAACTGATGACCCTCCAGGTTTTGGAGCAGAAATTCTTATGATCAGACCTTAAGTGCATGATCTTGCATCTTGTACAATTGAATTTTATCCCATTTCTGTCGCTCCAGTTTTCAGGGTCATCCAGATCTTCCTCTATAATATTCCAATGCTTCCCAATGTTGTATCATCATTAGCACACTCCTACTTTTTGTGTCAAGGTCATTAATAAAAATATTAAGAGTGATCCCAAGGCAATCCTTCAGGAACTTCACTAGTAACCTACCCTCAGTCTGATATTTCACCTTTCAGAAGAACCTATTGTCTTATCCCCTTTAACCAGTTCCTTATTCACTTTACAATTCTTGTACTAATACGCATCCACTCTAATTTAACTAATATTTTCCCACACGGTATCATGTCAAATTCTTTACAAGGCAAGAGGATGTGGGGGAGGGAATGCTCCTTGACTAATAACATAAAAAAGTACAAATACAGGAAACACACAAACTACATAGATAATATGAAGTGAAGGCACAGAAAATAGAAAAAAATTCTACAAGTATCATGTGTGCATTTTATGCTTCTGAGCCACTGTTATTTAGCTTAGCTTCAGAAGAACAAATGAATAAGATGAAGTCTCAGAGTGAAAGATCCATAACTTAGTTAGCCATAGAATATCCAATTTGCCCAATGACTAATAAAAAGGTACAAGCCAAGAAAGAAATTAGATTAAACTGTACATTCATTGTTCTATGTATAAGCATACTAACAGTCAGATCAACTTGAAAAATTCATTGCACTTCAAAATTCATGGCAGTAAATTATTAATCAGCTTCCCTCTGAGTAATTTTTACTGCCAAAGAACTTGATGGAAATGAAATCCACCAAATGGTTGTGCTTAAGGCAAGAATAAACAACAGAGGTGGGGATCAACTGACATACTTACACTTCATAGTAATATTTATATTTTTGATTCTGATTTATGGCTTCTAAACTGAAACATTAATTGCCACAACATAGAGTTTTTTAAAAAAAAGATAAAATGCCTGATTCTGCTTTTTTTGGAGCCAACTGTAAAACTCATTTACTTTGACTTGATTAGGATTGGAACCAAATTGTACAGACAAAAAGTACTTCAACTTAGAGTTTGCTGAGACTAGGTGTTAGTTAACACACATTTCATGGAAGATTTCTAACAATAAAACTTACTACCAGAACTTGTGTGACCCTCACAGACGGCTGTACACAGAACACATCAAGAATAATAAAAGTCAAGCACACAACTCGAGGTGGGCAAAGAAAGAGCTGAGAAAGAAAACAAAGGAAATCAGCTAATCAAACAACATGCACAAACCTCTTAGGACACCAAAAATCCAATCCTGTTCTTAAAGAAGGTAAATTTTATTAAAAACAAAAAGGGAAAAAAATACATCTGGAACTCAGGCTTTTTGCTAGATCTTAAAAGAAACAATTATAAAAATTAAGCACTCAAAACAGATTTCTTGGGGGTTAAGATTACAAGCAAACAAAAGCATCAGAGGTTAGCACAGAGGAGATCCACAAGCCTTAAAAAATAAACAGAAATAAACCTGATCACATCTAGCTTAACATTCTGATCTACTTACACATTTGGAGTTCAGATAAGTAGTTCTAGGTATGATCTGATGATTTATGATCATACCTTGCTTAAAGCTGCTTATAGCATGGCTGCTCTGTCTCTCTAGCCCAGAGAACAACAGTCAAAGGGAAAGTTTCTTTCCTCATTTTAAAAAGTTCTAGCCTTCCCATTGGCTCTTTTGATCAGGTGCCCACTTTTTTTTCTTTACCTGGGGGACTTTTAAACCCTTTACAGGTAAAGCAAGTAAAGAACAGTTACCAAGAGGGATTTTACAGCTAACTGGCTGGCTAGGTGTCCATCAAAGGGAGTTATCCCCCCACTTTATTTACCACAGGCAAAATGAAATGCTTTATTTCAGGTAGAACAAAACATGTTGTTCAACCCAAAAAAGAAATTTTTTCAAGTTTTGATTCACAAAAAATATTAGAATTTTTTTGGGGCGGGGCAGGGGGCAAACCAAAGTGATTTTTTTTTTAAATTTCCATTTACCGGTTGAACAGAAAAAAATCAGTTATTCACACAGCTCTATCCAGGAACTGCAGATACAGACCTAAGACACTTACACTCAGCAACAAACAACAATCTATGATGAACCAGAACCTAAAAGGACATGCATGACTGGTTGATGCTGCATGAACTATGAATTTGCAGTAGAGATAAGAGAACTGGGCTAAGTAATTGGAAGAAGGGCTACACAAGTCTTTGAGACATATGACTCTGTCATCCACAAGACATGGGCTTAGTGCAGGAAATTACTGGGTGAAATTCTAGGGCCTGTGTTGTGCAGGTCAGACTCTATAACTATAATGGTCCCTTCTAGCCTTAACAATCTGTTTATCTATTAATAAAACTGCAATGACTCTGCTAACTGAGCAAAGCAACAGGTAACTGGAGTTATTGCTCTATGTTTCATGGAGTGTTAGTGTTATGTTCCCATCCCAGATGAATGTCTTTAGTTCTGAAAGGAATATATTGTTGACTCTGAATGCAGGGGACTTAATGGGGGCTGAGGAACAAGCCTCTAGGAACCCCTCAACAAGCCTATGCAATGAAAGTATCTAAGGTAAAATTGTGGTCCAAAAAGCAAATGAGACGCTGGGTTGAATTATTCTTGCTATAGAGAATAAAAATGGAAGTGTACAAACTGATGGCACTCTCTTATGTTGAGTAATACATTCAATTTTGCTTGCCCCTTCTCAATAAGTTTATATGAGAAACAGAAAGGCTTCAGCAACAGGCAATAAATTATTAGAGGCAAGAAAAGGCTTCCATATAAAAACACATATGATTAGGACCTCATAAATTTAGTAAGGAGAATAAGAGGGTCATGATAAAGGTACAGTATAATTCCAGTTATCCCAATTCCCTGTACACCAAAATCCTTGTTATCTGAATCCATTGTGTGTCTCCCACGTAGCCCTACATTAGTTATTCACCAGCTAATAACTTCTCAATTAGCCGCTTACCGCTAGTTAGTACTAATCAAGGGCTTTGCACTTTTAATACTTAATACTTTCTATTTTATTAAGGAATAAACCCAATGTTATTGCATTTAAATGCTAAAATTATATTAAAACCACTGTGGACACAATTTTAATACAATTTTGGTGGCTTAATAAACTCAAGAGGTTTATTTTTTACTCTTTAATAAAGTACAAAGTATTAAGCAAATATTAGCATTACTTGCTTCATTCCCCATATTTCTATATCAGTGAAACTGCAGCTCAATGTAGCACTTTGGTTTCTCCAAACACCTGGTTAGCTGAAAGTTTCAGTTTCCCTGAAGCCATTCAGATAAACGGAATAAACCCAAACCCTAACCCAAAATAGAACTAGATAAATTCATGGAGGACAGGTCCATCAATGGCTATTAGCCAGATGGGCAGGGATTGTGTCCCTAACCTCTGTTTGCCAGAAGCTGGGAATGGGCAACGGGATGGATCACTTGATGATTACCTGCTCTGTTCATTCCCTCTGAAGCACCTGGCATTGGCCACTGTCGAAAGACAGGATACTAGACTAGATGGACCTTTAGTCTGGCCCAGTATGGCAGTTCTTATGAGTGTGCTGTATATGAAAAATGGCATCAAGAAGGTAAATTAAATACTCCTATTTACGCTCTTGTAGCCACTTTGTTCATTTGATAATTTAATTGTTTTATTGTTGTGGTTAACCCAAATGCTATGTCATATATCTATTCATCACACATTGATTGTATAAGTAGGGTGAGACTATAGGGGTATAAGACTGACAAGTATTTAGGAGTGATGACTGCATATTCGATATATAAGTAAAGCATGGCTGTAATGAAAGGCCTACACGGTAAGGCCTGTAAAACTTCAGCTTAGCCTCACTACACTTAAGGAAGCTTGACATAAGTGGGTGACCTAAGAATAACCCTATACCAATAAAACCACATGATTACTGCAAAGGATGTGCCAATAGGTGATGTTATAGAAAAATAGACTGTAATATACCCATCTAGACAGCATGGTACCTGATTGATACATCATGGAAAGTTCTCTTCTGACTGCAAGTTACCATGGGAACATGTGTACATAAATATTAATAAGATGTTAATAAGAAAAAAGGGAACTAAGAGAACAACCTATGGAAAGTGGGGGCTCCCAAAATTTATGGGGCATGGAAGTACAGTTAAGGAAAAGAAGGGTTGGAACCCTCATGCATATACATATGGGTTCGGTGTGCTCAGAACAACAAGACAAAAGCAATTCCCTGATTGCAGCAAAGTGGGAAGACCCCAGCGTAAGACCTCATTCAGAAGACCCTAGCAGGAACCACCCCTCTATCAATGACCATCTGTTGAGAGATCCACAAGACTCTAATATTATCTTTGGGTATGAATAAAGCATTGTCTGTTGCTTGGGCTCTCAGGTTGTGTAGATCTGTATGCGAGTGTAACTTATAACTGATAATACAAACAAGATTTTTGACTTGTAACTGTGTTTGTGGTCGCTGCGTTTGCTCTTCATGTGCCCCTAAGAGTCTCTCAGTCCGAGAGAATCTTAAAAGGTAACTTTCACCCTATTGATTTGAAACTTTGGCTGCACAGGAGCTGAGCTCAGTCCCCAGAGACACTATAGTTTAAACACAGGTCTATCAACCAATTCAAATTTTTAAAAAGGCTACTCTTATAAAAGAGAATCAGGAACAGGTGTTTCAGGAGCATCCACTGAGCAGCATGAAGAAGAAGAGCACTGTGCCCTCGTTGATTATGCAATACATGTTTGCAGCATTACTGTCACCATGTTGATCCCAGGACATTATTAGCAAGACAAGGGGGGTGAGGTGCTATTTTTTAATTGAACCAATTTTTTTAGTGAAAGAGACCCAAGCTTTTGAGCTACACAGAGACTGGCAGGCGAGCTCTGTGTAGCTCAGTAGCTCGGTCTCTTTCACAGACAGAAGTTGATCCCATAGAAGATATTGCCTAACCCACCTTGCCTGTTATATGATAAATGACACTTGCAATGGGATCACCACTTCCCGGTCATGAGCAGATGCAGTGGGCACATTTTCACTTGATGTGTGTTTCTTCAATATGCAATTGTGAGGCATGTTGTTTTTCTTGCTGTTTTTTAAAAACACACCGATGGATTTGGATAAGAGTCTCACACATTTTTCTGGTAAAAACAAAGTCCTCTGTCCTTCAAGCTGCTGTATTAGGACAAACCCCTGTTCCTGCTCAGAGCCCCATGGACTGCAATGGGGCTCTGTGAGGGTGCAGGGATATTACCATACAGAACACAATGCAGGACTTGAGCCACATATACCATATCAAAGATGATTGCTGCTGGTTGCGAGGGAGTGTTAGAAGGGCTAATTTTTCTAGCTAAGTACAAAAGAAAATACACAGAACATTAGGTTAGGGTTTACTTAATAATAAATGACTAGAGGTTTAGGGACTGGAAACAATAATGAAGGCAAGGTCTAAAATAATGGAAATAATACCGACCTATTACACAGAGCTTTACATTTGCAAATCTCAAAGTGCTTCACAAAGGAGGTCAGTGTCATCACCCCCATCTTACAGAAGGTAAAACAGACACAGAGAGGTGAAATGACTTGCCCACGGTCACCCAGTAGGCCAGCAGCAGAGCCAGAACTAGAACCCTGGTCTCCTGAGTCCCAGTCAGGTGCTCCATCCATAAGGTCACACACACAAAAATCTTTTCATTTCATCCCCTTGTCCGCATGTTGTCTATTTACATCCTACCAGTACGAACTTTGGGACAAAAATCTGTCTCACTGTGTACCTATAAAACACCTGGCACACATTAAAGCAGAAAAAAAATAAACAAAATCATAACTATTAATGTGAAACCAAGTGAAGTGATCCAAACGTTAACCAGACTTCCACTTGATTTTGCATGTCCTCAGTACTGCGTGCTAAAGGGAAGTGTGTAATCTGGACCACAGCCATTGTCTGTGGTACATGGTGCAGCCAGGACATCTATTCAGTAGTTGACAGCAAAGTGCTGATGCCAGATCCTTAAGCTGTACCCAGAATCTACCTAGTGTGTGGTGACAGAAATATATGCAGTTATTTGGCTGTTTCTTCACAAGTTGAGGGTGAAATATAATGCTTTGCTCTCTGCTTGTCTGAAAGCATGCCCCACTGTGTCTCTGCAAAGAACTCCCTCCCTGCTTTCCTCTGCATGGCACAATTATCTGTGTTCCCCCACGCTCTGCTCCAGGGTGCTAGAAATTTGCTGCAGGGCTATACCAACAGCAAATTACAGCTTAGCCTGCACAGGGTTAGTTGATCTGACAAACAAGCTGGGGGGAAAGAGGTGGTATAAAGGTTCTGCCCCCCTCCACAACCCTCTCTGCTCCAAGGAGAGAAGCAGAAGCCTCACGACCCCCATTTACTCCTGCACATGTATACTCAAGTTTTAAGCTGCCAGGGCAGAAGCTTAAGAGGGATGTCTTATTCCCTTGTTATTGCCCTGAACGGACATGCAGGCTGTGGTGTTCAGTGATCACTCAAAGCTTGAGGTGCTTGCAAGCATCATCATCACAGAAAATCCCTAAGGGAGGTAGCCTCCTTGCAGACAGAGCACCACACAGATGGTTTGAGTGGATGTTAAGTCAATTTCCGTCACTGGTGACCTTATGAATAGGGCCCTACCAAATTTCGTGGTCCATTTTGGTCAATTACATGGTCATAGGATTTAAAAGATAGTAAATTTCATGGTTTCAGATGTTTATGTCTGAAATTTCATGGCAATATAAACATGGGGGTTCTGACCCAAAGAGAGTTGTGGAGGGGTGTGTGTTACAAGCAGAGGTGAAAGTAAGCTGGTACACCCCGGTACGGCATACCGGTAAGAGCCGGTGCACCGTACCAGGACCGGCTTTCTGAGAGGGCAATTTAAAGCCCTGGGGTAGTGGCGGTGGGGCTGCGGCGGGGATTTAAAGGGCCCCAGAGCTCCAGCCGCTGCTACCTCCCGCCCGGGGCCCTTTAAATCCCGGCCTGAACCCTGCTGCCCGAGCCCTGGGGTAACGGCGGCGGGGCTCTGGCAGGGATTTAAAAGGCCCCGGGGCAGTAGTGGCGGCTGGAGCTCCGGGGCCCTTTAAATCCCTGCCAGAGCCCCGCCACCACTATCCCAGAGCTTGGGCAGCAGGGCTCAGGCCAGGATTTAAAGGGCCCTGGAGCTCCAGCCGCCGCTACTGCCCCGGGGCCCTTTAAATCCCCGCCAGAGCCCCGCTGCCGCTACCCCAGGGATTTAAGGCCATGCCTCTTCCAATTGAGGCCACGCCTCTTCCGGTTGAGACCACGCCCCCTGCTCAGGACTCCGGTGTACCGGTAAGTCCTCTAACTTACTTTCACCCCTGATCACAAGGCTATTGTGGGAGGGTTGTGGGATTGCCTCCCTTATTTTTGTGCTGCTGCTGGCAGCGGTGCTGCCTTCAGAGCTGGACAACTGAAGAGCCGTGGCTGCTGGCCGGCCACTCAGCTCTAAAGCCAGCACCACCTCCTGCAGCAGCACAGAAGTAAGGGTCTTAGGGTATGTGTGCGGGGGTGACCATACATCTGGGTTTCCCCACCAGCCTCCTGCCCAGGTCAGGAAGTGACAGCTGGAGCTGCAGCCTCACTGCATGGTTTCGGGGCTGAAAGCTGGAGTCACAGAGCTTCCTGCAGCCAGGGGAGGTTCCTGGGAGGTGGGTCTGATACAGCTCCAGGAGTGTTTCCTATAGGACAGAGGTTCTCAAACTGTGGTCCGCAAGCTCCATTCAGGTGGTCCACGGGTAGTTCCCTCTAAGTTGCGCACCTGGGTGGCCACACATGAGAGAATGAAGGGCCACCCACCTAATTAGTGGAGCCGTACAGGCATGACTCCACTAATTAGGTGCCTGGACCCTGGAGAAGACACACATGTAAGATGAGGTGGTGGCCCTGGAGGTGAATGGGGGGGCAGGTGGGAGGGGGCAGTGGGATGAGAAGAGGGGGTAGGGGGAATTTGGGATGTGCAGGGCTGAGGTGGCCAGAGAAAGAGGCGACTTTCCCCAGCTCCAGGGCCGCAGCTGCCAGGAAGAGATGGCCCTCCTCCTTCCCAGCCTCAGCTCTGTGGCTGCTGTGGTGGGGGAGAGAGGGAAAGACCTCCCTCCTTCCCAGTCCCAACTCAGGCTGCCAAAATGGGGGAGAGACCCCATCTCCTTCCCAGCCCCAGCTTGGGGGCTGCCGTGGCAGGGGGGAGAGGGCACATCCATCGTATAAGAAAGGTAAGACTATGGATATTAAAATATGAGTTGTGTGCATTTATTTGTGGAACAAAAAAAGTTAATTATTAGGGTTTTTTTTATATAGCGCTTTCATCCAAAGAGGTTTACAATAGTTAGCTAACGGTACAAACAACATTTGGAAAAATCATTAAGTGGTGCACCGAGACCCTCAGCAATTTTCAAGTGGTCCTCAGAAAAAAAAAGTTTGAGAACCACTGCTATAGGGGGAAGAGAAAGTCCCATCTCTCCGCAGCCTGGGCCAGGACTAGCAACTGGAGCCTGGCCCAAGGTAGAAGTCCCCGGCTGGGGTTGCCCCAGCCCTGCCCCTCCCCTACAATAGCCAGATTTCATGGTGGAGATCAGAATTCACGGTCTGTGATGCGTTTTTCAAAGCTGTGAATTTGGTAGGGCCCTAATCATGACAACGAAGCATTGTGATCAGGCACAGCCATGGGATCACCCACTATATAGCAGCCTTTCTTGCCACACACACATTGGAAATTCATTGGTCTTCCATCCGAAGTATATATCTGTACCAAAAAAGCTGCCAAACCTGAAGCAGTGCTGATGGAGGTGATGGTGGTGGGGGGTTTGACTACAGATATCCTCATTTCTTATCTTGTCCTGCCACTTATTATGGAGCAGCTGACAAAGACAACAAGAACCAAAAACATTGATCTAGTGGTATTCAGCCTTCCTCAGTGCCCATATTAAGGTGCTTGCAAAAGATCTTTTTATTCTGTGTCAGGTTCCAATGGGCCCTTCATAGTGACAAGAGCTTCACAGCACACCACCCAGAGTCTATGTTTGGGAAGCTCAGTCACTAAGGGCAAAGTCCCCAATACCACACAGGCAAAGGGACAATCAAGACTTAAGTTACAAGGGCCTGGTCTACACTACAAAGTTAGGTCAACATAAGCCTCCTTGCACTGACCGAGTTGTGCATGTGTTGACACTTAAATTTGTCTCCCACTGATGTAAGCACCCTGCTACAGCGACACAGTAACAGCCTTGAGCAATGAGCAGTGTTAAGCCTTGGTCAACGTACTGAAGTTAACGCATAGTGAGCGTTGACAGTGCGTTACCTATGTCAACTCTTAAGAGTACTCCAGCAGCTATCCCACAATTCCCAAACACAGTCAGCTGGTATCGGAGCAAATTTTCTCTCTCCTTAAACTACTTTAAAATTGCATGTTTAAAATGGGGCATTAAGTGCTTCTGCCCTGACAATGGTGGGACAGTAAGGGATGAGGAAGCACCATAAGCATTACTCAGAGGTTGGCTCGAGTGGGCTACTGAAATGCTGCTGCAATGGGCGCAGAGCCAGTCAATGAGACCAAAACCCTTGTGATTTATTTTGACAGTGAGTTGTGCCATTAGTGTCCCCAACAATCACTCCAGAAACAGGGGGGTGTATAGTCTGCTAGGTGAATGACTACATCAGGGACTTGGCCCTGCTAAGACACATGAGGACCCAGGAGTGCTCTGGTCACAATTGTTAGCTCCACTGCCTAGGGTCTCAGAGACCAGAAGGCCCTTCCTCCCCTTTAAAGCCCTGTGAATTTTTGAAATTCCTTTGCCTGATTGTTCAGCATAACGAGCACACCTAGGAGCTGGTGAATATTGCAGAAAGGCCTGGGAGTCCCTGCAGGAAAAGGAGAGGCAGATGCACTAGGACATAATAGGGCTTCTCCGACAGCAAACACAGATGCTGCCGACTCTTGTGGACCTACAGGTTCAACAATCACAGGCTTGCCTCCCTTTGCAGTAGATGAAGAACTCTATTACAGCACCCCCCTGTACATTACTGCCTCCAAACACTCCATGTGGCTTCCAGGCTGTATCCCTACCCCTACCACTCCACACTGGGGGGGGAACATTAAGGACAACAACAACTTCACATACACTGACCTGCGAAAGCCACAGTTGCTGTACACGTAGCTAAAATGCACATGCATATTCTTTCCCCTTGTTAAGTTCTGTTCCATTAATTTATTACATTTTTAAGATACGTGCTTTTAAATTCCATAGATTTTTTTTTGCGCTGATTTTGTTCTTAATGATATTCTATTCTTTGGAAAATAATTCATCTTTATCAGTTCACAATATATGCTGCAGAATGTCTAGCAGTACTGAAAGCGCCTACTTGTTATTGCACACTGTGACACAACCTGTAGGATCAGTGACAAAATATAATAATCACAAATGTACAGCAAGCACCACAAAATTAATAGCTGCATTGGTGTACTTCTACAAATACAAGACTATCAAGCACCACATAATTCCTAACAGGCCCCAAAACAACAGGACCAGGACCTTCTTTGCTTCACAGATATTATGCTGGACATAGCAGGCAGCTATAACCACTGGGATTTTTTTTTTCACTGAGATCCAATCTTGAGAGTAAATAACTCTAGTGACCTTTCAATCTACCAAAAGCGCATTCAGCTGTCATTCTGCACCTGCTCAGACAGTAGTTGAATCTTTCCTTGCTGCTATCAAGGTGGCTGGCATATGGCTTCATGAGTCAGAGGAGCAAGGGCTAGGCTGGGTCCCCAGGATCAGTACTGGCATTTCAACATCACCAATGCTAATCCTTCGGTTGAGAAAAAAGTCCCTGCTTGTAGCTTTCTGAGCAGCCCTGTGTCCTTAAAGATCTGAGCGTCGTGCACCTTCCCTGACCAGCCAACACCGATGTCAGTGAAGTGTCCCCAGTGATCCACTAGTGCTTGTATCACCATGCAGCCCTTCCTATTGATGTACCCTGTGGCAATGTGGTCTGGTGCCAAAATAGGAATGTGAGGGCCATTTATTGTTCCACCACCGTTCAGGAGCCTCATTGCTGCAAAGCCATCTGCTATGTCCTGCGCATTGCTGGAGGGTCACAGTCCTGTGTAGCAGGAGAGGATTAATGGCTCTGCACACTTGCACCACAATGACCCCCCACAGTGGATTTTCCAACTCAAAAATGATTTCTGATTGACCAGTAGCAATCTGGCATTGAAAATTTCCACAGTGCGATCCCCACTCACTCCTCCACTGTTAGCACAGCTCTCATTTTGGTGTCCCTATGCTGGAGTGAGCTTGGCACACAGATTGAGGAATGTGGCCTTGCACATCTGAAATTCTTCAGCCACTGCTCGTCATCCCAAACCTGCATTATGACGCATCCCAGTCAGTGCTCATTTCTCAGACCCAGAAGTGGTGCGCCTCTGTCTGCAGCTCTGTGAACACCAACAACCACCTTGAATTGGTTCTCAGTATGTACCTCAGCTATCTGTCCTCCATGAAATCATGTTCCCTACTGATTCGGTTCTTCTTGCGGCTCTGCAAATACTAGAGGATCATAGGTGCTGTATTTGCAATCCGTATGACAAGAGTGTAGAGCTGTGCAGGCTCTGTGCTTCTGTGAGAGATGATGGAAAGTGTGAAAATTATGGGACATTAGATGACAGTATGGGATGGAGACAGTTGGGAAGTTGACCCTTGCTGCTAGTCATCCCTGTGACTCATTTCTGCCCCACCCTGAATTGCCAAAACTTCCCAAAAGACAATGTGCTAACTGGTGGCCGGTTGAACTCTGGGACTCCTACCCGTAATGCACTGCATTCTGCATCAACACGAGCACTCCTGGTGAGTGCACACAGCTCCTTGTGTTGGCACTAAGTATTCATGCACAAATGTAACTTGCATACGCAAAAGTCTGTGGTATAGACAAGGCCTTCACTAATTGTGCAAGGCATCTGGTAATTCTGAAAGGTGACCAGTATAAATACGACCACACCAAAGATGTAGAGAATTTTCTGCTTTGAAGGAACTAGTGTTGCTCAATATGCACTGTAAGCCCTCAGACTCAGTACCAATATCCTATTTAATGGATTCTGTCCGACATCTTCTAATGCCAGATCTTAAAGTTTGGCACCTAAACAAGCGGCTTAATTTTCAGAGTTGCTGAGCACCCATTGCTATCAGCAAAGTCAAACACAAGCATTTCTGCTCCTTTGCAGTAGTGTGTGGTTGGATGATTGATTCTGAAGTAATACCTTTCTTCTGGAAAATACAGTGCAAACAAACCTATCTTTTCCAATCCCCTTACAAGCCCTTGCTTGGAGCTAGGATGTATACTGGCTCAGTTGTACTGAGACCACTAGTGTTTGAAGCAAATGGCATAGATTTGTACATGCTACTGAACTTTCATGATGCAAAGTAGAGGGAACTTGCTCTTTTCTTTCAGTATGGACTCCAATATGCTGTAATACAGCAGTAGTTATACAAGACATACGTCATCCAAAGAGATAGAGCTCATGGCTGAATGATATGGATGTGATGAAGAGGTCTTATTCTAGCAGTGTGATGCCTAGAATATCCATTTCCCTCAACCCCTACAATTTAGAATGAAGCATTATGTCTCTCATGAAAAATGACCTAAAATCAGGTTGTATTGGGTGTTACCTGCAGAGAACTTACTAATACAAAAATACTCTGAAGACACGCAGGTTGTTCTTATTTGTACAGAGAGAACTGGGACAGAAGCAGAAACAGTAGTGGCAGGACAAGACAAGGGAGTTTGATTTGTCTGTATATGTAATAAGACATTTTAGTTCTTTCAAAAGTGTTTGATCTTCAGGTCTGGGGAGTGCTACTCTGAAATGACTGTGGCATTTATTACTACTGCTCCCTCTATCATATGCACTTTCTCATCCACAGACTCCCTGTAATGGCATGACACAAACCTGTCAAGTGACCCCTTCTGGTCAGGGGTGTCTGCAGTCTTTAAATAGTCCCAGCCCTGGTATTGGGCCAAACTCTCAGGGCTTCCTCCCTGGAGGCAATGGTTTCACCCTCCAGCTTTCCAACTGGGCCACTAAGCAGTTCAGATCCCCTTCTGGGGTTTATTGCTGTCCAACTGGCCTACGGGGGGGGGACCCATGCCCACCCACTATTTCAGGCCCCAGCCCAGGGACCCTAAGAATAGCAGTCACATGCTGCAGTGTCTCTTTAATAAACTGCTTTCAGTTCCCTGGGCCACTTCCCACGTGGCCCTAGCCTTCATGAAATGTTCACTCTCACCTCAAGGCTCTTATATGTTCAGGCCCAGGAGCAAGCCAGGACCTCTTTCTTGCTCCCCCAGTCCCCACCGGCATTGAGCTGTCCATGGTGCTGCAGTTCCCTTTGGCCAGGCACAACCAACATCTGCACTCCTCTGGCTCCAATAAGGAACTGCCTCTGGTCTGCACTGCAGCTTTTTATACTAGTTTGCAACCCTCTGATTGGCCAACCCATTGCAGCTTCCCCCTGATTGGCTGCTTCCTGTGCAGTCTCTCAGGGCCACTTGAAGGACTTAGCTCCACTGCTCCTTTCCTAGGACAAGTGTGGCAGGACCCTGAGGCTTCCAGGAGGAAGCATCTTGGCCTACTCCACCCCGTCACACACCCCATGAATAAATGATAGCATCATTGTCCATATCAATGTCACCTTGCTGGGGATTATTTTTAGCATGAAGGGTAGCTAGTCTAACAGCCCGTGTTGAAAGCTCTCCAGTGAGGACAGTGCCAGCTAAAGCTTTTACTCTTGTCACTGGGCCTTTAACTTGGAGCTAACATTGCTTCCCAGCTTCTACTTGAATTTTCCATAGGCTCAAGTAAGAATTTTTTTCCCACTCCACTTCAGCCTCTCCCCCAGCATGCTCCATGAAGGTTGATAAAGGATGCAAATTTTGTTTGCTTGTTTTTGGAAAATCAATAGCAATGGATACTGTCTTCTTATACTGGGGTGGAATTATACTTCTCAGACATGGATGCTATTTGGCAGTTGACTCACCAATAGTCTGAGTACACAGATGTTCATGTATATCCACTTGACTCTGAGCAGCTACTGTACAAGAGGTAGGGGGTACTTGTTTCATATTTACTAGCTTTGGTTACAAACACAAAAACTACCCAGGAAACTGGCAGTCCCATGAAGGAATGTATGTACTAGAGGAACCAGCAATATGTAAATCCCTCTTGGTATGCCTGACAGGAAGGCATTATACCTATGGCTAAGATTTTGTCAGGGATATTTTTAGTAAAAGTCACAGACCGGTCACATATCAGACTGGTAGCTGTGTTAGTCTATATCCACAAAAACAACGAGGAGTCCAGTGGCACCTTAAAGACTAAAAGCACTCCATGCATCAGAAGAAGTGGGTTTTTTTACCCACGAAAGCTTATGCCCAAATAAATATGTTAGTCTTTAAGGTGCCACCGAACTCCTTGCACAGGTCACAGGCATTAAAGAAAAATTCGCAGAAGCTATGACCTGTCACAGAAATTTTTTTAGTAAAAAACATTGACAAAATAGGGATCTTTATGGGTCCCCACACCACCCACAGCGGAGCAGCTGCAGGGGTGGCTGGGAGCTCCAGGGGCCCGCACTGTAGGTTGGGTGTCTGAGCTTCAGGGTCCTGTGCTGCTGACGGCTGGGAGCTTCAGGGGCCCCTGTCACCTGCAGCAGCTAGGAGCTACAGGGTACCCCTGCACCCCCAGCTCCGGGGATCCTCTGCAGCGGCCAGGGACCCGTGGGAGGTGTCACGGGTGGTGGAGCTCCCTGTCCCGGGACCCCGCAGGTGGCAGGGGACCCTGCAGCTCCTGACTGCTACAAGCTGAAGTCACTGAGACCTCTGGAAGTCACAGATTCCGTGACTTCTGTGACCTCCATCACTAAATCATAGCCTTAATTATACCTAACAGGGTGACTGGTATATGGATTCAGAACACTTTACCCAAAACCTTATTTTTAGTAATACAGGGAGACAAATACCAAATAGCCATTACACTTGCTTTCTTGACGGGTTCAAGAGATGTGGAATCAATATTACTCCTTCAGCTATCAATAGAAGGCAATGAAGAATGGGCACAGACAATTTTTATGTTGAGGAGACAAAACTTTAAGGAGAACTTCTACCCCCTCAAAAAATATCAAAAGATGGGGGTGGGAAACAGGTAGGAAGGACAGCCCATTGATTAGGACATTAGCCTGAGACTTGGCAGACTTGGTTTCAAGACCCTGCTGCACCACAGACTTCCTCTGTGACTTTGGGCAAGTCACTTAGGCGCTCTGTGCCTCAGTTTCCCACCTGTAAGTTGGGGATAACAACACTTCCCTACCTCACAGGGGTGTCATGAGGGAAATACTTCAAAGATTAACGCATTCAGGGCCAGATTTTCAAAGATATTTAGGCACCTAAAATGCAGATATGCACCTATTTGGATTTTAAAAAGCACCTAACTCCTACTGAGAATCAGGCCCAAGGTGAACTGAGTTGGGCTCCCCGAAACTGAGATACTAAAAAATTCTAAAATAACTTCTGAAAACTTGGGCCTTGATTTCTTTTATTAATGCAGCTGTCACATCCCTTTTTGGGCTACACAAAGAAAGCCCTGCTTCAAGCTACAGTGATACTACCAACCAATTCCAGACAACACCCAGCATTCTCTGAAATGGGATACTGAAGAGAAAAATGGACCCAAAAAATAAAAAATAAAAAAATAGGTTTGATACATCATAACAAACCCTCTGTCTTTCAGAAAGAGCTATGAAAACAGAGTACACACTGGGGAAAAAACAGTCACCAAAAAACATTTCAAACCTCAAAAAACAGTTGTGTGGGTCTCATTAAAGATCTGGAAAAGGTTCATGGTGGTTCCTATTTTGCCTGAAACAGCTGACCCCATCTTAAGGCAGATGAAGTAAAACCAATTTTAAAATCACCTTCAGTTCATTTTACTTGTAAATACTAAAAACAGGGCATCTATGCACTTCATAATACCATAATGAAACAGGAAAGGGAGCAGTAAACAACATAAACAGTTCAGTGTTAGTGCTCATGGCTACCATGACATTATGAGAACTCCTTGCTATAGATATACAATACCAGTGTTACACTATGTGCTGATCTCCCCCTGGGGGCAGTGGTGTGTGCACAGGTGGCATTGTATGGATTAGGGAGTAGTAGCCCTTATCTGACAGACACCCAGAAGACCCAGGGAAGAACTATGGAGCCCCTCATCCCCTAGAGGACAATGTAGGAGGAATGGGGATAGGCTTTAGGGCTCCAAAAAAACCAATTTAAGATAAGGTTGGGTGGACCCCAGGGCAGGAAGGACAATGGCAAGAGCGTAAGGCAAAGCTATGTGAATACCATCTAATCAAGTTTAGGACTGTTTCCTCTTAACAGAACCTGAACCCATTATAATTTTGGTGAGTTCACAATTTTATACGATCCTTTCTCATAGCCTTACATGAGTCCAGCTGTATAGATGGCCTTTCCCTCTGAATTGTAGCATGACTCATTTCATTTAAACCACCAAGCTGTGGGGTTGTACACAGCCTTCTATTTGTGGACTCATTCCTGTCCACTTATGAGATGAGCGAACATAATGCTTCAACAAATGCCTAGGGGGATTTCAACATATGGTGTATGTCTACCCAGTCATCCAACAAGTATGTGAAATTGGTTATAAGGAGCTTAGAGCAGAAAGTACAATAACGAGATGTCTGATTAATCTAATGCCTACGTAACGGGCAAAGAACTGACAACTCATCATATTAAGTCACTGATAGCCTTTGACATTTTTCATTTAATTAAGTACATTCTTTCAAATTCCAAAGTAGCCTATTAATTCCATTTGTGGCATCAATAAATCTAGCAATGTAACACTGACTACATTTTTTTTAAACACAAACATAGAAGTATAGACTCCATTTCTCACACGTGCAATACCAAATTAGTGCTTTGTGTTGTCTGTTTATCGTCAACCTACAATAACAATATACAATTAATTCTGCTGTAAACTTCTAAACCTATAATGTTTAATGTATGTTTTGAATACTTCTAAGCATATGTTGGAGGATGTAATTAAGTATTTTGACTTCTGCTGCTTTTTTAGCTCAACATAGAAAATGGATGCTCCTGATCATGAAGTTGTAGAACAAGATTTTTTATAAAGAGAACCATATGATCTAAATGCAATACCACCTAATCTAAGAGAGTGCAACATGGTAACACACATCTTAAATTCATTACCCCGTCAGTAACCTGACTTTGAAATCTTTTCTTGCGAACCAGGACAAGGTCCTATAGAAGCTACCTTTTTCATGAGCAGTGAATACATGCTACATTCAGAATACAGGTGTCCTGAGATCAGAAAGCACTTTACAAATAGTGTACAACTGAGCCGAAATACAACCACTGAAGTGTGACCATTTTGTTCCAGTATAAGAATACTTCCATGTATTCTGAGTCAATATTTTTCCTTGATGTTTGACATGCAATCTTATTGTTTATTTGTGGAATAGCACAGACTGAAATATCTATTCACTGGGAGGTTGGTGGGGACTGCTATTGCTTTTTTCCACAGAGATGCTACAGAAAAGAACTGATTCCATATCTCAGAGATTGCAGACAAGTGACATAACCTACTTCATGGTGGTCACTTCAACTCAACCCAAGAAAAGGTTTGTATAAAAAAAATTCTGGTAACAAGGAAATTCCTATAGAAATTCAAATCATAATCAGTCACATTAATTAATAGACCATTAATCATATCAAGGAACAAAGAAATTCTCCTGCATCTTAGCTTTCATTTTAAGGTTAGTCTCTAGCTGTATCACTGCAAAGACAACCTTCAAAATATGACCTGATGTCTGCTGGAGAGTGTAGAGTCTGAAATGATCTCTCTGAAGTGTGAACTGCCGCATTCTTTTTTATGGGTGCTAAATCAGATGTCCATGATAAGCCCTCAAATGTCATCATTGTTAAATGTGTCACCGCTCAAAGCATGTAAGGAAGGGGAGAAAATATACGATGAAGATCTGCACCGCCTTTCCTATGTGCAGGGCATACCTCATCGGCACACAGAAAGGACTAGCGGGCGAGTAGGATGCAGAAGATGTTTAATGGCTTAAACATCTTAACTTATACAGCCATGATGACATTCCAGGAGGTACAGTTGGGTTCTATTTCTTGAAGAGGGTCTCAGCTTCAAAAAAACATTTGGAAATATTGGATTCTTTCATGGAAAGCATTGTTGACAACACTCTTACAGTGCAATTCTTGTGAAACTGCTTGTTAGCACAGTTTGGATAGCTGCTGCGGTACAGCCACGTTCAAATATTAGGTGAGTTCCAATGTACTTTTTGAATACAGCTGACGTGGTTTGAGCTCATCTGCCCCAGCCAGCCAAAATCATGCAGAACATGATTCATGGGAGCTGCACTGCAACCATACTTTAACGTATATTTCAAACACAGCTCCTTTCCCAGGGTTAACAGGGTCATAGCAGTACGGCTTGGATCTGATTCACAGAAGCTGCAAATATGTTGAAGCTGTACATCTTCACAAATAGCAGGCACTCCAAGCCCTAACGCAGTAGCTTCTGCTACTAGGACGGCTGGTGAGAGGCAGCACCACACACCACAAAAACGTGGTTTCAATTCCCATTCTCCCAGCCTCCTGCAACCCAGCTACTGGGGCAGGAGTAGGCCATAGTATTTTTAAAAAAATGAAAGCTGAGACTTTCACTTATTGCCAAGACCCCAGAAGAGCCAGTCTTCCCTCAGATCCCCTTTCTGCCTGCATTCTTCTTGGTCTCCCCTCTCTCCATCCCACCACCACATGATCCAATCTCTCCTTCACCAGCACCCTGGTTAAGACAAGGTATAGGGGGTGTGGGGAGAGGAATCATTGATTCAAAGTAGCAGACTTCAGGCCAAGCAGCAGGCTCCTCTCCTTCCAGCTGCTGCTATGTAGGGCTTCTCTATACTTAAAACACTGCAGCAGTGCAGCTGGGCCACTGTAGCACTTCGGCATAGACACTTCCTGTGCTGACGTGAGGGATTCTGCCAGTGGCGTACATAATCCACCTCCCCGAAAGGCGGTAGGCAGGTCAAAGGAAGAATTCTTCTGTCAACCTAGCATTGTCTACATGAGGACACAGGTTAACTTAACTATGCTGCTCAGGAGTGTGGACTTTTCACACCCTTTACCAACATAGTTAAACCGCCCTAATTTTGTAGTGCAGACCAGGACCTAGCAGCAGGACAGTTTACACTGGGTTATGATGGAGCGCAGGAGCCAGCAGCTGACAGAAGAGGCACTGACCTGGCTCTCCCCTTGTGGAGAGAGGACAGGTATGAACCAAGAGGTGGCAGTCCCTCCTGGAACTCAGCTGCCAGCGTGCTTGCACTGACTGAGAGTGGATCAAATATTCCCACACTGAGGCCTGGTCTACACTAGAAAATTAGGTTGGTTTAACTAAATTGGTCTGGGGTGTGAAAAATCCACATCCCAGAGCAGCATTGTTAAACTAACCTAATTCCCCATGTTGATCTAGCTCCCACCTCTCAGGAGGTGCATTACTTACACCAATGGGAGAGCTGTGCCGCTGTAGCCTTTTAAGTGTAAACAAGCCTCAAGTTGGGTCCCCAAGTACGACAGGGGAAGGATTTACAACCCTGAATGAAACCCCACTGACTTCAAAGGAGTCACAAAGCTGTAGTTTACAACAGAATACGGCCCACATGCTTTAGCAGCTGCCAAGCCATTTTCACATTAGATCTAAAACACGGTTCTAATCCCTATAATAGAAATGGCAAATATTTCAGATATAAGGTTATTAAATGTATAGCCAAGCAAAAACCTGCCGTTCATTGCTCTGAAAACCTTTGCCTTACAATATAAAAATACAGATTAATCAGTATAACCAAATAGCAATCCTATTTGCTGCATTGCTGAAAAACTCTGTTTTACTTTTCCAATACAGAACTTTGAATGTATATTGATTAATCTCAGGCTAGCATTAGTATGTAGAGCAAAATTAATAACACTCTCCAAGCCCAGCTGTGTTAGGCTCATAATTTACTGATTAGTCGCCCACAGAGATAAACATTAGAACTATTTCTACGGCAAAAACAAGTGTGTTGCTATCACAGCATTTCCCTGCTTCATAAAAGTTCTGTTGTGAAATTTAATGCAGGGGAGTTTCTCTAACAAAATACTGTGGCCTGCTAGGGGTCTGACAAAACAACGACTGTATTTACTGTACTTAGTCTAATATGAAGAAAAGGAGTTCTTGTGGCACCTTAGAGACTAACACATTTATTTGAGCATAAGCTTTCGTGAGCTACAGCTCACTTCATGCATCCGATGAAGTGAGCTGTAGCTCACGAAAGCTTATGCTCAAATAAATTGGTTAGTCTCTAAGGTGCCACAAGTACTCCTTTTCTTTTTGCGAATACAGACTAACACGGCTGCTACTCTGAAACCTGAATTAGTCTAGTATGGTACATCTAGACTGTACATTTAAAAACAAATAATCTCTATGCTTCTTATTTATAAAAAACAGTGGAAGTAAACGAGGTAAAAAAATATTAAAAAGGTTAAACATCATTACTTCTGTCAGACGACGTTAAACACTTTATGGATTCAGTCCTTAAAAGGTGTTTCATGTAGCTGCATTTTAAGATCTCAAGAGAATATGTGGTCATGTAATTGACTCAGACCACAGTACTGCAATGAGCTCCACACAGATAGACCCTTGAGTCTTCAGAGAGTCCTGCTGAAATCAGCTGGGCTTCCCATGTGTGCAGGAGTTCACTCATGAGGAGTTCATTGCAGAACCAGGCCCATAGTTTGTAGAGAGGATCACAGAATTGTATGCCAATACATGATTTTTTCCCCACATTTGATGGCGTTTGGGCTCATTTTCCATGTTCCAAGCAATGGGGCTTGTAGCACTTTCTTTGTAAAGTTATTCCGCATTCTGATACATCTCAATCTAAAAAAAAAAATTATTGTGTGTAAGTGCTTTCAGGCTTGGGACCTTAGTGATTTCTTTCTCTTAATATTTGTCAGAATTTTTTTTATATACATAAAACTCTGATCTACCTGTTGAGACCGACCCACCCACCCCAGCTTTTGGATGTATGTGATTACATGGGAATCTCACCTTAAATTCTTTTAAAAAGTAACTTTCTAGCCCTCTTGGTTGTACGGGGAAAAAAACTTGAAAAGATGAAGAATGCACTCTAACTCAAAAACCAGAAGGCAAATACTACAAACTCACTTTTATTTAAAAACAATATTCATGGTTTCAAAGCCAGTCTCACGAGTGTTGGAATCCGATATTATTTTTGAACACAGAGTTGAGAATACAGTGATCTATATTTGCTCATTACTGAGGCTGTGTCTACATTTGAAACACAACTGAGGCACAGCCACAGCTAGCGCTTCAGTGTAGACACTTGCTACAGCAGTGGGGGTGACTCTCCTGTTGCTGTGCTAAATCCACCTCCCTGAGAGGCTGTAGTTAGGTTGACGGGAGAATTCTTCAATTGACCTAGCAGTATCTACACCAAGGGGTTAGATCGGGTGGGCAAACTTTTTGGCATGAGGGCCACGTCGGGGTGCAAAACTGTATGGAGGGCTGGGTAGGGAAGGCTGTGCCTCCCCAAACAGCCTGGCCCCCACCCCTCGACTGCCTTCCTCAGAACCCCTGACGCATCCAACCCCCCTCTGCTCCTTGTCCCCTCACTACCCCCTCCTGGGACCCCTCCCAACCACCCCCTATCCAACCCTCCCCGCTTCCTATCCCGAGTGCCCCCCAACCCCTATCCACACCCCCACCCTCTGACAGGCCTCCCGGGACTCCACCCCATCCAACCCGCCCTGCTCCCCGTCCCCTGACTGCTCCCCCCAGAACCTCCACCCCATCCAACTGCCCCCTGCTCCCCATCCCCTGACTGGCCCCCGGAACTCCCTGCCCGTTATCCAACCCCCCCGCTCCCCACCCTCTTACCATGCTGTTCAGAGCAGCAGAAGCATGCAGCCTTGCCGCAGCCAGCCACGCCACCCACGCTGCCCGGCAGGAGCAGTGGACCAGAGCACTGGTGGCGCGGTGAAGCGACATCGCTGCAGGGGATGGGCTGGGGGCTAGCCTCCCCGGCCGGGAGCCCAGGGGCTGGGCAGGATGGTCCTGCGGGCCGGATGTGGCCCGCGGGCTGTAGTTTGCCCACCTCTGGGTAAGATCGACTTAACTGTGCTGCTCAGGGGTATAGATTTTTCACATCCCTGAGTGACATACCTGGGTTGACCTAACTTTTAGTGTAGACCTGGCCTTACTATGCTAATTTCATGTTGCTAATGGTCATTAGATCCAAGGTTCCCTGCTATTCCTCACTTACTCATGCTGGGGGGAGACCTCATGGTCACAAAGCCTTTCACAGCTTTAAGACTTCATTAATGCTATTAATTAGCCCTCATCTCTTTCATGCCTCAGGACAAAGGGATGTTTTATTTCTCAGGTTGATTTAATTATATGGTGTGACCCATACAGGATTTTTTTATGCTCATTCCAGAGCAAACCACTCAACAGGTATGTAAGTATGTTTAGCAGTAGTTAGACAACATGGAGAGAGAGAGAGAGATTCAAGACTTCAAAAGAAGAATTGGTTAAAAAAAAAAAAGAAAAAGCCACCAGCACCACCACACACATTGGAAGTTTGACCTGTAGACCTCTCCTATGCTTCCCTTTCAACTCACTTTTGTAAACATATCCTAATAATATCCTACACCCAAAAACATGGGGGAGGCCAGGGGAGAGGAAGGGCAATGATAGAGTTTGCTATTCTACCAGATGGAAAACATAGTAAGATAAAGGGGTACTTAGCAGCAGTAACGCTTGTTCTCCGAATGTATTGGTTACATAGAGAGTCACTGTAGGAGACACCTGCCTAGCCATGGAACATTCTCAACAGTTGGAACACACACCTTTGAGCCTAATATTCCATAGACCTCAGGTATAAATAACACTCCCCCTCATTTCCATCCATCTATCTTAGGGACTTATATGACTCCTATTACTATAGTATCTGAGTGCCTCACAATCTTTTACATATTAAATCCTCACAACATCCGTGAAGTAGGAAAGGATCATCATCTTCATTTTACAGATGAGAAACTGAGGGACAGAGAGCCTAGGTATCTTGCCCACGATCATGCAAGAAGTCTGTGGCAAAACAGGGACTTTAACTCAGGTCTCCCAAGTCTGAGGCTAGTGCCTTAACCACTGGAACATCCTTCCTCTCAGCCCTCTTGGAGCAAGGGGAGAAGGTTGGGTTTTTTTTCAAAGTACAGTGAAGGTCAGAGTGGCTCCGCTGAGACAATACAGTCCGAGAGCAAGGATTACTGCTGGTGAGGAAGCTCTTTGTCTACTTCATGATGGTCACCAGATAGTCTCCCAGCTCGTATCCCTTTGCCGAGGGGAGATGGGAACTCCTACCTTTTCTAAACATTTGAATTCCCGTCTCAGATCCTGAACTTAAGGCAGAAGTCTGGCATCTCCCCGCAGTTGTGGCCCCCAAACAACCTTAGCTTTGCCCTGAGATGACATCATACAATAATGATGTGAGAGAATGGAGGCAGCCTGCTTTTCCCTGTGGCGTGTAGCTACATGTGCACTGCATGCCGCCACCTGTGGTATGTAATGTAGATGTAGCCTTAGCAAGACATCCTGTCCTGATTTTAAAATTGCCTGTGATGAAGAATCTACCACAACCCTTGGTAAATTGTTCCAATAACTAATTACCCTCACTGTGGAAAAATGTACACCTTATTTCCAGTCTGAATGTGTCTAGCCTCAACATGAAGGCATTGGAGTGTTAGTTCCATAGTACATTAGATGGCATTAGCAGTACTGCTATTACCAACTTTTATATTGACTTCTCAGTGTCTACTCTTTGAAGCTAGTCTGAGAAGTCCTTAGAGCACTGTATTGTGCTCCAGTTCTGCCATGTTTCTCAATATTCACTGTTCAGCAGGTTTTGAAATATGCTGCACAGGATATAATGTAATTCGGCAAGTCTACAAACGCACAGAAGCAATATGTAATTGTCACCATAGACAGACAGCCACTATGCAGCTGTCCCTGAGCTGGAAATTATGCTTGGTAGCCTTTTTTTTTTTTAATGGATTCATGATAAGCAATAAGAATGTGGGATCTGCACCTGCGTCACTATTAACATAGTCCTCAAGGTTACATTGGATTTGCCATAAATATCGTACTGTTGTTCCTTCCAGTTCTGTATCTAGCCTCCTTCACTGGCCAATAACTACTGTGTGAGAAGAAAGCAATAAAACAAACAAACAAACAAAAAAAAAAAACCACCACCACAAACCAGTAAACCTAGCCAACTGCATGATATACATTAGGTGGGGCAGTATTGTATGTCTCACTGAAGCCCATATGCAATCAGTTTACACCCTGAAGCATAATATTTTATTCATCCTTATTTTAGCATATGACTAAAAAGAGTTTTGTCATAAAATTACTTTGCTCTATATTAATTCCAGCCACAATACATGTCTCTCAGTGACCTCCTGTGACAGTGAATTCTACAGCATGGTTATAAACCACATTAAGGTATTACTTCCTTTTAGTAGATCCAAATTTAGTGCCCTTTAATTTTCATGAAAATCTCTGATTTCCTATGATTAGACATGTTATACAGTCATGACTGAACGGTTTTATGTGCCCCTTGTAATTCTGAAGAGATCATTCAAGTCCCTTTGCGTCTTCCTCTTTCCAAGCTAAATAATCTTAGCTTTACAATCTCTTAAGTAAATGCTGCGATGCCGCTAACCATTTTCATTACTCTTCTCTGGAACTTTTCATTTCCCACCACAGAGCTATCTCAAGATGATGCCTATATGAAACCATATACTTCAGATCAAGATTTACTATTCTTCCCAGTAACATCATAGTTATAATTATTTCTCTCTCATTTTATACCCTTTCTTCAAGCATTCTATTTACTTGTTAAACTTCTGCTGTACACTAGGCAGACACCTCCATCGAACTACTCATGGCTCCCAAATCATCTTCCCCCCTCAGAGGATCCTCCAAGTTCCCATCAGCACATGAGAAGATTGGTAAATGTACCCTAATGTGCATCATTGCAACACACGTACATAGTATGTCGGCTTGATTCTGCAGTTTGCCAAGTGAGTCACTTCAGGTGCACAGCATCCTCATCTTCCAGTAACTTAATTGGGAGTTGAGGTTTTACACAAAGCGCTCCCCATCTAACTGGATCAGGCCCTTTTTGTTTAGCCACAACTGGGATGTATTCCTCAGCCTCACAATACCCTTCCACGTCTATTGTTTTCATTGCCTCTGTAATCCCTTACTCAACAGGCACAAAATGCATTATTTTTATAGCTGTCAAACCCTGACTGTGGTTAATGCACTTCCAACAGGCTTTGAATAGCTTTGAAACAATTGGTTAATGTTAATATGTACTGGATAGTTGACAACTTGCTATTATTAGCTCAGATTCACAGCTTACAAATTCTGTGTGTGAAAAAATATTTATTAATTTTTCCTCTTCTTCCTTAATCTCCTCTATCAACCTCAGTTCATCATTTTCCAGGAACAAAAGAAATTAAGCCATTCTATACGTAGGCAGCCTGCAAACATTTGATTGTACTACAAACAAAACTGATTTGTCCTTATTCATTTCCCCCCCTTTTTCCCCTGAAAACCATTATACTTTATGACAGTACTCTCACTGCTGGAAATTTACATCCCACTAGGTCTTACGTTCACACTTCCAGAATGCAGAGAAACACAATGGCAGCTTTTGTGTACATTGATTACAAGCAGAGACCCTGCACACAAGCACCTCCACACTTTGGAAGCAGATTTTGAAAACTTCTCCTTACAACAGCAACTCTGCTTATTTGGGTTCTTTTGGCAAGGAAAAATCATGAACATCTTTTCCATAATATTAAAAAATAAATACATGAGATGAAAAACTAATAGACTGCAGCTCAAACAGATACAAAGACTAGCCTGTTATTGTTCAGACAACCTTGTAACAGAGAACCTTATTAATTAGAGATGATGCACAGATGGCTTGGAATTGATTTGGTAGTTCTGAATAGTACTGGTATTTTCATACTAAGCCCTTATCTGCTTACGAGTAATGAAACCTTCCATTTAATTAAAAGGAAAGCTACTTCTTTAAAGCCTCCAGTGTAGCAAACATTGAAGCCTAAAAAAAAAAAAATTAGAGTTGCCTTGTATTTCTTCCAGATGTAGAGCTCTACACTTCATACATTTTTAATGCTTTCCAGCACAGAACTCAAAGCAAATGACAATGACGATTTAATGCTTCCAGCAGGGAACTCAAAGGCACTAATGACAATATCTACAGGTGGATTCTGTGGAAAATAGGCAAAGGAGAAGTAAGTATGTCTCAAGGCTCTCAGCAGTTATGCAGAACTAAAGAACAGAACTCAGAGTATCTGACTCCCAGTATACGTCCACACTAGTCTACTCAGCCCCTGAGTCTGAGCTTGGGCAGCTATCCCAAGCCACCACCCATGCTGCAGCATCTACATTGCTCTTTTTAGCACACTAAGTTGAATTGAGTTTGCACTAATTTGTCAACCCATGCTGAGAATCACACCTCCCAGCTACAGTGGCAATATACCCTCCGTCCTCAATCAACAGACCATGTCTCTCCTTCAAATATCCTTCCTGCTTCTTATTTATGAATAAGCCCCCCTTTCTTTTAGTTTAAACCAATTTTTAATTGAAAAAATCTTGGATTTTACAAAAAAGTATTATATTTTCCCCCCTATTTTCACTCTACGTTTGTATCATTCAAATATGTTAAAAAAAACTTGTTTCGTTAGGAAAATACAATACATTGCCTGAAATATATGTATTATGATAATATACATTAGTCTCTGTGTATATGCAAAGCTGTCTATTGAAGTAAGGCTATATTAGTCCAGAAGATAAACACAATAAACAGGCACGCATGAGCATCTGATGTACTGATGAATCTCACACCCACCACATACACGTTTAAAGCTGTTAGCAGCTAATGGTTTAAAGATTTGACATACTAAAATGAGAAGAAAATGAAAATATGTAGCCAAATACATTTCAGAACACAAGGAAGTATTTGAAAGTCTTAAGAAAACAAAAACAGGAGAAAAGGATGAAGTTGAGTGTATGCACTGCAAATGGTGTGGCCCAATTATTAAATGTAAATATTTATAGGCTAATAGTTCTAAGTCTATGACAGTAAACTGTTTATTCAAGTTAAAAGTTTTATTTGGGGATCAGAGATACATTGTTTTCTTAAACTCAGAGGTGGCACTGTGTTCTGTTTTAGTTCTGCAGCAAACCACACTGAATTCCATTTCTCTAAGCATTAATCTACTGAATACTTCCCCCCCCCGCCCTTCCATCTACCAAAATAAACCCTGATACTTACCCAGAAAAATTACTTTTTTTGCACACATTTTCACCTGTTTTTGTTGTTGTAGTAATAAACATTTCCAGGAAAAATTAAATAAAATAAAAACCGAAAATGAAGGGCCCTATTTATGAACAACCTCTGTTTAATGAATACCCCGTTAGACTGCATGTGTGCAGTGGTACTATGCTCATACCATTTTGCTAGATGACTTTAACCCTCTACCACATCTGCTGCATATGCATTATACTCACTGCCAGATTGTTGGTGTAAGTCAGCTTTGTTCCACTGAAGTCAATAAAAATGCTCCAATTTATACCAGCTCAGAATATAGTGCTCAGTTTCTAAAACCGTGAGTTTGGGCAAACTTCAACTATTTCAAATTTCCTAACTGGACTGGCAGGTTCTGAAACCTTACACAAAGAGGCCTTAGTCATTCTACACCATGTGAGTAATTTATAGAATGACATAAGCCATGAGAAGATCATTTTTGCTACCAGCATCAGGAAATACAACTACACATGCTATGAGCTCATCTTAGAACTCCCTTTGGTAATATGGGAATAAAAAGTTTTACTGGGCTTTAGATTTTTGTGACAGAAGTTAGGTGAAACCTTGTTGAAGCTGCCAAGCACAGCCACCCTTCGTTTAGGATAAATGTAAGAAGCAGATAAGCTCCTCTTTGGAGTAAAAAAGCCTAAATGATAGAAGCCAACACAGGCCACATGCTAGGCCAATCAGAAGCTGAGTTATATGGGTGGAGAGGTTTTGCTGGGGGGCTGAATGCAAATGGAGGGGGCTAGGTATTGTTTGATGGTGTGTGTTCAGAGAAACAGGACTTTGTGTACATTCTTTGTAAAGAAACGGGACTGAATCAAAAAAATGCCTGACTCCATCATCAATTAATTTATTTTCCTAACAGAAACAACCCACCTGAAAACTCAGGCCAAAAGCAGTAACAACAATATAATTAATTATTAGAAAGGCAGTAATGTTCTAATTGTCAGAGAACTCTGATTTTCCCCATATACTGCTGGAGTAAGTACAAGTATATCATTTGCAGATTTATGTCTAGAACTAAATTAACTGCCAAGGAGAAAACAGCTGATAACAAATACAAACATTTAGCCTATAAGCTTCTTATTTAGGTCCCACTCTTGCAAACACATACTTGCACAATGTTAAGCATATGAGTAGTCTCGTTAAACTTATTTGGGGAAGAAGTGCACGTGGGTAGCCTGAAGCTTTGTCTACACTACACAGCTTTTAGCAAGATGGCTGTGTCGCTAAAAGTCAGGCAGCGTAAATGCTGTTTGTTGGCACTTTTGCCAACAAAATACTCCCACCTCCTGCGAGCAGGGTTCACGTTGTCAACAGGAGAGCACTTCTGCCGAAAACGAGCCATTTACACTGCCACTTGCAGAGGCAGAACTTTTGTCTTTTTTGGGGGGTGGGGAGGGGCTTTTTTAAGCGCCTGTGAATGACAAAAGTTTTGTTGTTCAATTGGCAGTGTAGATAAAGCCTCAGACTCCATAAGAGTACTCATGGGCATAAAGCTCCAAACCTAGGTAAAATGTTTTCAAGATGAGGGCCTTAGACGGTAAACCCCTTTTGGAAGAACCATGTTCTCTGTATGTCTGGTACAGCACTGAACACACAGCGAATGCTTAATAAATAAATAATAATACATGAAATAGAATCTTAACTGAGGAACCAAAACAAAGCTAGAGAAGGACTCCTATGAAAGGCAAAGCAGAAAACTACAGAGAAGGTAGAAAGAAAACCGAAGCTTTCTGTTATATACAGAGAAGAACTGAAAGATTATTAAATTGTTGCTCCTTTTTGACCTGAGCAGCTAGTCAAAGTTTGTGGCCCTGAGGATGTTCCACTTGGGAGCAGAAATTGGTGATTCAGGTATTTTCTGGGTGCAGTTTTATTTATTTACAAAGAACATACAAAGTCCTGTCTCTCTGAACACAGAAGGAATCAAATATCTGGAAACAGCTTATTTTACTCATAGAACCAAAAGCGCTCTTTCAGCCTGCGCTCCTGACTCAACATCCTCTCCCCAGGTTCTGACATCGTGCCTTCAGCTGCTCTCTGGAGCTGGCTGTCTCTCAGGTGCTCCCAGTTTTGCCTTCCCTCACACCTAGCCCGCACTAAAAACAAAACTCAACCCAAACCCCTTCACCCACTCAGGCCAACCCACTGGGCAAGTTCATAACACCCTTTTACTTTAGAGGGGGCTTCTGAGTTCATCCTCAGAGTTATGTTAATTAAAGGATATGTCACTCCTTGTTTTGTTTTGTTTTTGTTGTTTTTTTTTTCGCTGATACAGATGAACATGGCTACCACTCTGAAACCTGTCAAAGAGATTTGTGATCCAAGCAGTCCTCAGTACCTCTCAGCATAGCAGTATTATTTATTCAGCTTTTCTCAAGCTCTTATACTAAGGACACTAGAGCCTTAATAAACAGCAGAATAATCACCATTTTCTCAGTTATCAGGGTAAGTTATTGTTATGCTGTCAATTAGACTATTGTTGTCTTGCTTTCTTTATTAAGAAAAGATTGAATAGAAAAGAACCTTAGGAAAATGTAAGAGTCACTGGCGCCCAGATTTTTAAAGGTATTTAAGCATTGCTGTGCTTGGTGTTGCAACACCTAATTGATTTAAAAGGTTAAATCTCATTTTCAAAAGGGAGTTAGGCACTTAGGAGCCAGAATCCCATTGACATTAAGCCTCTCCCCTTGCTCAGTCTTACTTTTTGTGAAGAACGTATGATGTAAAAGAACCTTCAGTTGTCAGAAATCTTTGCCCACTGACAGACACTGAGATCAGTGAGAATTTACACTCATATATTGTCCAGCAGCATCAGCTAAAGTAGGCAGATGCCCAGGCTAAACAATAATGAGGCAGGGGGAAAGAAAGCCAAGTCCAGAATAAAGAGACAAGTTAAAATGTCTGGTTTCAATCTTGATAATTGAAATCAAATGCTCATGATGTAGGATCCTCATTAAAATGTACATGGCTTTTTATTACTGGGTCTGAAAAGAACTAATTGTACCAACATACTCTCACAGCTGCTACACTTTGGCCATTTTCATGGTACTGTTAAGGATTAGTATGTCAGTGTATCTTCAAAACACAATTCTGAGTGACTGATTCTTCTTTCCCTTTCACTAGCATCAATTTGCAGAAACTCCACTGAAGTCAATGGGATTAAATTGGTGTATTTGAGAGCAGAATCAGATGCGATCTAATCTGCACTAATAGCACTGTGCTATCAATGGGTCCCATTACACCCCCTTTGGTCAATGCTAAATAGATACCTTACTTCCGCGGTTCTCCCGGGGCCCCCTGAGGGATCGTGAGCAGGTTTCAGAGGTCCACCAAGCCAAGCCGGTGTTAGACTCACCAGTGCTCTGGGCAGAAAGCCAAAGCCGCACTGCACGGTGCTGAAGCCTGGGGCCCCAAGCCTCAACAAATGGGGCTGAAGCCGAAGCCTGAGCAACTTAGCTTTATGTCCCCATGAGGCATCTGACCCCAGGCAATTTCTCTGCTTGCTACTCCCTAACGCCAGCCCTGGTTTTTATATGCAGAGAACCAGATGTTGTGGCACAGCTGGGCCTGGAGTTTTTATAGTATGTTGCAGGAAGAGGGGGTTAGAAGGAAAAAGATTGAGAAGCCCTGCCTTGCTCCATGAGTCGTCCAACTGAAACAAGATCAGCTTGTGAAGTGTGGTACTGTGCAACTCGATGTGAGTAAGAGAGGGTACTAGCAATGGGGCCAAACAGTAATATTGTATTGGGCCTGATTTATCAGTGCATTACTTCGCGCTGCCATGACTGCATTGAAAGCAGACTTACCACCCCACTAAAAAAAAGTTCTCTGTGTATCCAAAGCTTTCAATTAAAGCAACATCGCTGAGGAATTTAGGGCAAACAACATTTAAATCTCATTTAAAAATTCTGTCCGTCTGGGGTTGGAATTTCCATTTTAAATGGTTTTCAGTATTTTGGGGGAACCACTGAAGTCTTGGCATGTGATAACTATCAGGCTCAGCCCTCACAAATGCCACTATTGTATGAGATGTTAACACTCTCACCGTCCACTTAAATCAGTGGGAGGCGAGAGAGCTCTTAGCATCTCACAGTGCTAGCTCAGCTCTTTATAAGATGTGGCCTACACTTAAGGGCCTTCCCATCTAGACATAAAAGAGAGTATAGAAGATGAATGACTACAGGCAGGCAGGCTATATTAATGGTTTTTGCATTCAGTGTCACAATAAACCTTCCCTGCCCTCACTACACTTGAAAACAATATGGTCAGCAAATCTCCATTCACACGCTTAGCTGTTTAATTGTGGTACATTAATTTCTCTCTCTATTAAATCAGATTAGAATGTGAAAAACACAAATACCATAAGTCTGTCTCTAGTGACTGCTGTACTTCTAATCAATAGGTAGTATAATTAATTCGACCAGCCTCAAGTGTTCTCAGTCTCATTTTGATTAGACTACAGATCCTACCATGGATTAGCACCCACCCAGAAAGTCAATTAGTAATAAACACTGTCACGTCTTCCCTATGCCACAGTTCTCATAAACTACTGTGCAGCTCAGCCGTTTGTAGTTTCTATCAAAAAGGCATTCATGACAGTAAACCTCATATTAATCATCGATGAAGCATCACAGCTTCTCTATTGATTTTATTCTGCTCTGTTTCACTTCGGATGTCTCAGAAGAAAACCATCAATAGGACATATAGCATCAGGGACATTGAGTTTAAACTAGATATGCCACTGATTTCTGTTGTATAACCTAATGAAGCTTTGATCTCAATTTTCTTTCATGAAAACTGACATTTTAAACAAAACAAAAATCATACAAAATAAAACTGAACACATATCTACATAAGTCACAACACAAACATATGTCCTTTCTTTTTTAATAAATAAAGGGCTTAGAACTGGTGACTAAGAATTTGATTAAAAAGAACTTGCAGCAATTTACCGTTGACAAAAACAAATGCACATTGTGCTCTTTCATATCTATATGTCTGATCCTAAGAACGCTTATGCACATGAGTAAAATCACTCACATGTATGTTTGCTGAATTGGGCCTTATAAATGCAATAATCTCATTATTTCCTGAAACAACATGTGCCTGAACGAGCAAAAATAGAAGCGACTGGGATTTAAACCACTGTGGACCAATTCAAAATGAAAACCAACTTAGGGCTGAGTCCTGCAAACTTCTGAGCACCATCAGACCCCATTGTGTAAGAAAGCATTCCAACACCTCACAGCTCCCTCACTAGTAGGAGATACCTTTCAAAGCCTGGGAACATTAGGGTATGGTGTTTTTTAAAAAAACAGGAAAGGCAGCTATGCAGGATAATAAGTGCTATTGCTGAAATGGCCCCTGTTGCCAAATCTAGACAAGTTGGCTCCAGACTAACACCTGGTGTCTTCCCTGAATAATGTGGAACAGTGCAAAACGGGGTCTTTCAACCTTTTCCCACACAACACCAACCCCCCCAAAAACCATTTCCCCTCCAGTGGCCCATTACCCCATCATCCTTTGCACTATTTCCACAAAAACCATCAAAAGCAATTAAATCAATTTAATAGGAAATCATATCCCTGTATAGAATTCTGTAAAATAGTTCGAAGCCCAACAGAAAGGATATCACTCTCAGTTAACATTTATAGGTTTTAAAAATAGTTTCTTTAGAATCATATTATGTTTTTATAAAACCCTACTTGTTTCATTCCTACTAAAATTCTATATGATTTTTCCTTGAGATCCTGTAATGCATTTTATTACATTGGGCCATGTATGCCAGAAGTAGACATATAGATCTGATAATTTCATGATATATGTAGGTGTACTATTTACAAATTGTCACTGAAAAGGTCCTGAATTGCAAATTCCTCACTGGGGAATGACAAGTATTAATATTGCATACTGTCAAATATAAGAGTTGAAGTATTATAAATTTCATTGCCTACGTAGGCTATGTTACCTGTATTTAGATGTATGTAGGTATGTCTGTTCAACTATTCAAAATGTTACAATATATTACATAAAAAAATAGCTGATTATATTTTACTGTTAGCTACACCATTATAAATCCTCACTGGTGTAACAGCAGAATTTGGCCCATATTTATTTCCTATATTCTAAGGCCAGAGTCTGGCAGCAACTCCACATGAGTGGACTTTTGTGCTGGAGTAGAACTCAAGTCAATGTGGCTCTGTGTTGGTGCAGGCCACTTGCAGACTCAGGGTTTCTCTATGTAGATAGTGTTGCCAACTCTCAGTTTTAATGCAAGTCTCAAGGTAGCTGGTGGTTTTGTTAGAGCCGCAGCTGCTGGAATGAGGTTCTTACTGGAGAATCCCAGATTTTATTTAAAAAAAAAAAAAAAACTCCTACGTTTCTAGCCCTCATATGGCTACACAGAAAAAGCTCAAAAACATGAATGCTAAAAATCCCAATACCAGGAGGCAAATAAATAGAACTCAGATTTTTTAAAAAAGTCATGATTTTTAAGCCAGTCTCCCATAATTTCTGAATACCTGGGGTTGGCATTTGACAGCTAGACAGACACACAATTTTTATAAAATTACAGGGGAGTGGGAATGGTCACATGGAGGAAAATAAAAAGCATTCAAGTAAGGATATATTTTAATTCCTTGCTAAATTGTATGGAATCATTGTAATCACAGATTATGCAAAAATGGGACACTGTACTGTTTAAATCCAAACCTGCTTATTAAAACAAGAATACCATCTTCTATGGAAGGATCAGAATTTGTAAATACCTATTGCTAGTGGGGGAAACTTGGAGGCATTGCTTCCCCATTCACCCTGACTGCTTCCCTAGAGTTGCCAAGGACTTTGGGGTCTCCTGCATGTGGCCAACTGTCAGCACTGTGCAGGACTTCTGACACTATTGCTAGCAGTGGGCATTTTTCCTATATTGCCAAGGCAGAGCATGACATGCACAGAGAATGGGGCTTGAACAAGAGGTGTAGAATGGGCAAAACAGTTACATTAGCTGTGTAACTGTTTTGCCTTCATTTTCTGTGTGTGGGAGGCAATCTTTGACTTTGCTGACTGCAGAAACAAGCAGCCATTTTGTTGTCAGAGTTAACTGCAGACCATTACAAAGGAGAGGTACACAGTGTATGCTCTGACACGGACACTACGTTTGTTCATTCTTGTTATGCTGTTCTCTCAGTCTGAAGTCAAAGTATCAGAGGGGTAGCCGTGTTAGTCTGTGTCCACTGGCCAGTGTTTTCCTACTGGCTTTTGTATGTGCCATTCCTGATGGTAATCCAGTAACCAATCCCTGTAACCAATCCCATTGCCTTCTCTGTTCCAATATCTACTCTAGTAACACCATCATAGGACCCAACCACACCAGCCACACCATCAGAGACTCATTCACCTGCATATCTACTAATGTGATATATGCCATCATGTGCCAGCAATGCCCTTCTGCCATGTACATTGGCCAAACCAGACAGTCTCTACGCAAAAGGATAAATGGACCCAAATCAGACATCAGGAATGGTAGCATACAAAAACCAGTAGGAGAACACTTCAGTCTCCCTGGACACTCAATAACAGATTTAAAAGTAGCCATTCTTCAACAAAAAAACCTTCAAAAACAGACTTCAAAGAGAAACTGCTGAGATACAATTCATTTGCAAATTTAACACCATCAATTTGGGCTTGAATAGGGACTGGGAGTGGCTGGCTCACTACAAAAGCAATTTCCGTTCTCTTGGTATTGACACCTCCTCATCAGTTATTGGGAGTGGACCACACCCACCCTGATTGAATTGGACTTCAGCGTTGGTTCTCTACTTGTAAGGTAACTCCCTTCTCTTCATGTGCCAATATATATTTATGCCTGTGTATCTGTAATTTTCACTCCATGCATCTGAAGAAGTGGTGTTTTACCCATGAAAGCTTATGCCCAAATAAATCTGTTAGTCTTTAAGGTGCCACTGGACTCCTCGTTTTTCTGAAGTCAAAGACATTTTGATTGGGAGTACCTGCTCTTTGTGTGTGTGTGTGTGTGTGTAAAACAGCAAAGGAGGGGTGAGCCTGCAGGGGCCGGAGGAAAAGGCAGTGGTTCTGGCTGATGCTGCCACTAGCTAGTAGAAGGCAGGACATGGCATGCACACATGCTGAGCATTGAGCAAGGAGCTGGGAGGCTGAGATACAGAGGCAACTCTCATGAGAAAGCTGGACACTTAATTTTCAGGGATATTTTGAATATGCAAATATAGCAATTATTAACTAATTTCTATCCACTTCCAGAATTATTTGCCCTCTAGTAGAGAATCTCAAAGAAACACCAGCTCAAGGTCTACTTCTTGCTTTATGCAATTTTAAAAAATATTTTAAAAGCAGGAAATTGTATCTTACAGGTCCATATTGTTTTTAAGGGAAGACCCCTGGAATACCTATTCTGAGGCCTGCATACCCACAGATTTTGTACCAGTATAATTATTTCATTTAGGGATATGATTTATTTTAACTGATAGTTATGCAGGTACAACCCCTAGTTTGGACACAGTTATACTAATACAAAGGTGCCCTTCCTGCATGAGAAAAGCTATTCCAGCATAAGCACCCTTATAACGATATAATTGCATCTACCCTGGTGGGGTTGTACTGCTTTAATTATACTGGTATAGTTAAAGTGGTACAACTCATGTGTAAGCAAACCCTCAGTGTTTTTGTGCCTCTCTATCTAATAGTCCTCTCACTTTTGGTTGGCTGGCTGCGACTGACTTTTTAAAACCCATTAATCAGGGCCGGCTCTCCCGGTTTTGCTGCCCCAAGCACTGAAAAAACCTGTCGCCGCCGAATTGCCGCCGTGGCTGGCAGGAGAGAAGCTGCGGCTGGCAGGAGAGAAGCTACTGCCGAATTGCCGCCGCGGCCGGAGGAACGGAGAAGCTGCCGCCGAATTGCCGCCACCGTGGAAACTCTGCCGCCCCTTTCTGACTGCCACCCCAAGCACCTGCTTGGAACGCTGGTGCCTGGAGCCGGCCCTGCCATTAATACACTCAAGAAGGAGGAAGGGAAATTAGTCAGTACCTCCGCTTTGTAGCCAGGCATATATATTGACTGGTTATCACCCCCCCTCCCGTATATTATGGATTTCTTATCCTCACTAACTCAATATATTCCCTTTGAAACTAAATAAAATTTAAATTAGTTATTCAGTGTCTAGAGATGTACATATAACATGTAGACAATTTATCTAGCACTATAATAAACATATCAGCATCCTTTTCTAAATAGTGTGCAGTTATGATCTACCATAACTAATTCCTGAATTGCAATACTTAGCTATTAATATTATTCATAACAATGAAAACAGTACACAATATATTTTTCATGCTGTGAAGTTTCAGTATGGTTTCTCATTCTATCTTCACTCTGCCTGAAGTTTGCTCTAAATCCATGTGCCCATTTCTTTTTTCAATTTGTTGTATGCAGAATCCTCACTTTATTTTATCCATACACATCAGCTAATGTATTTGCATCATAATAAAAAAAGACTTTATAACTAAAGATAAAGGTCCTGATTCTCATTTACAGTAAAGCCCCTTTTCTCTGTTCTGGCAGTGTAAAGTGGCCATAACAGTAATTGACACTGATTTTAAGCCCCCTTTACACTGCCAAAGGAAAATAAAGGGACCATTGTGAATGAGAAGTAGGTCCTAATACTTACTTAGACAGACTGAAGTTATATTGACTCCTCGGTATCGAAGCCCAGCAGTCAATTATTCATACTTGTTTAAATGTTCTTATTAGGAATGTTATTAATTTGTTAAGCAGTTGCAGAGTGCTTGGTGCTATAGCAGACAAAGGAGGATTTAAGTACTTAGGCGAGATTTATGCCTTTGAAAAATGGCACCCATGGTGTCTATCCAAAGACCTTCAATGAAAAGCAAAATGTGATTGCTAAATGCAACACCTGGATAATATGAATAGTGAGAAGTTGCTATTAGAAAGCTGATCCCTAATTCGAAGATTTCTCAGTTTTAACATTTTTTTCTTTTTCATTATTCAAGAAATCTGATGGACGTTCCCCCTGGTTCAAGCTTTGAGGTGCTTTTCAAGAGTTCCTTCCAATCAGAGGGACAGGGAGTATAGAAAGTTCAGTAGGGCTACAGGGTAAGATATTGATTAGCTATGGACACTCATAAGAGTAGTGAGAAGTGTGAAGCCTCTTTATCAATAGGTTCACATTGAGAGTGGGAGCATTTAAAAAGTTCATTTGAGTTTTAAACCTCATGAAGGTTTCAGAAACATTCCTTAAACTTCAGATGAGGAGTAATGCTAAAACTGCTAAAACTCAATTTAAGTGAGTCCACTGTAGATATACTCTTTAGTTTAAAATTGTATACCATGTTGGTATCTGTCATAGAGTGTATGTACCCCATGCTGGCCCAGCAACCAAAGAGTTAATGCAGGTACTGCCAGCCAGTGCTGATTGGCAGCCTCAAAGCAGCTGGGAAGATAAAAGGACTGGAAAGCAGAGGTGGCTGTCAGAGGAGTGAGCAGGCTGAAGGTGGCCAGCAAGCTGCTGAAAAGCCACTCGGACACAGTGCCTTAGGAGGGGACAATTGGACCACCAAGTTCAAGAGCCTGCAGAAACCAGGGGGAGGTAGGAAGGAGCTCAGGGCATGGCTGGAGTCAAACCCTGATTTGGCTTGCCGAGCTTAAGGGCCCTGAGCTGGAACTCAATGGCAGTGGGTGGGCCTGGGTCCACCTACCAATCCTCTGAGGAACATTTTGCACAATGTTATTAGCAACTAGCAAAGAGGAGTTAGATGGAAATAGCTTCTCCATCTTAACTATAATTATATCTACCCACCTCTGTGAAGCACTGAGTTCTACAGATGAAAGCTTTGAATCAGATCCTGGCCAGCACCTGCCAAAAGGCACAAGGGGGAGGGGAGCATGTAAGGAGCTCCCCACTGTCCTTTTAAGGCCTATGCAGGCGCTGGTCAATATCCTGACAGGTAGCATACTTCCTTCTTCCACCTAGTATTCTTATGACCACTGTGGGCTTGGTCCTTAAAGGTGCTGAGGACCCACAGTTTCCATCGACTCAGAATCAGGACCTGGGTGTTTGCAAGGGAGAGCTTGGACCCTGGTTCTGCTATCACCATGCCGCACTTGCCAGCGGAGCTCACCAAGCACAGAAGAGGGAATATGCTGCATCCTCTTCAGGGATGGTGCAGAGGGAAATTTAGTGTGTGCTCTCTGCCTGCCTACACTAATTTAAGTGCTATATAAAACTAAAGTAAGATTTTACCTGAAGAGGATATCCTTTACACTGCTGAATGTGGTTACAAATCCATCTTTTCTGAGCACAGAATATAAATAGCTCACATTTTTAGATTATTTTCTGAACCTTGTCATTTAAAGATTGAATCACAGGGGACATGGCTGGGAGAGCAGAGAATTCATTAACATCCATCAATACGGGATGCAAGATATGTTAATCTGTTAGTTGTATCCTAACCCCCTCACGCTCTTTCAGTCGCAATCAGTTAATGAATTGTACAGCAGTATGAATGTTTTGACAGAAAATGGAAACAACTGAAATAAGTCATGGCAACAATGGAACCCCTGAATGAGGGGGAAAGATTATGTTGCCCAATACAGTAACGTATGCAATGTAGTTGTAGCTGTGTCGGTCACAGGATATGAGAGAGACAAGGTAAGTCTTTTTATTGGACCTGCGATGCCATCTAAAGGGAAGGTGACAGTCTACACTAATATGGTCATCACTTTTACAAAATTATGATATATCTTGTACAAAATACGCCTTGTGAGGTATCACTGGAAAAGTTGTAATCTGCTGAGTATTATCTTGTTATAATGTGTATATTGACATTGTGTGTGGAAGTATGAAATTTTGCTATATGTTTGCAACTCAGACATATTGCAAGTCTGAGAAACTCCAGCAGGTTAGCTCTTCAGGAATAATAAAAGGAGCTGTAAACAAGCGCCCTGCACATCATTCCCCAAGACCCCTCAAACAGCACATATGCAAAAGCTGCAAACTACAAATTGCAATTCATATGAAGGACCGATGACAAAGCATGTATGCCCAGGAACATAATGCAGTCAGGATTATTCCAGCAAAAAAAAGGGTTAAAGTACAAAAAGGGAGAACAAAGACCCCTGGCCACCTTTTTCCTATCCCATCTCTGGACTGGTGAATGCTAACGGGAAATTTTAAACAAAAGGACTGAGGTCCCCAAAAACTATTTGGGCAACCCAGAGAGACTTATAGAAAAACTATCAGATTTAACATCCCTGCTATCATTTTGGACTACATACTTTGATCCAACTGTAATGTATTTTATTTGCTTTCACTTTTTAGTAACTCATGTCTTTCTTTGTTAATAAGTCTTTAGTAAACTAACTAAAGGATTGACTACAGCATTGTCTTTGGTGTAAGGTCCTGAACGTCCATTGACAGGGGTAAGTGCCTGGCTGCCTGGGGTTGGAAGAACCTAATGTGTGGTGATTTTTGGTTTTAGTAACCTTTCATCACAGAAATCCAGTTTGTCTGGGTGGTAATACAGGCTGGAATGTCTCAGGGGACTGCCTGTAGCTCCGTATGAGGTTAGTATAGCGATCCAAGAGCACACATTTGTTGGTTTGGTTAAACCTAATATACCACCAGTGTGGAAGTGTCTGTCCATTTTTTTTTTTTTTGACACTCTGACCTGAGGTTGGCCCTCTCAGCTGTGACCCATACCAGGCACGGTGTCAGGCCCAACTTCTGTTTGTGGCTCAAAAGCTTGTCTCTCTCCAACAAATTGGTGCAGTAAAAGATTACCTCACCCACCTTGTCTCTCCAGTACAGATATAATCCTGCCCACTCACTGGTGCTGCTCTGGCAATTCTTGCTTGTGAGTTCATCAGAACAATAACTGCAGCCCCCTCTTTAAACCAAGAAGTGGAGTCTAGGGTGTTTGTATCCTTGGGGGCAGCAGTTTTAGGAAGAAATCACTTGAGACACAGAGAGCTGTGAGCCATGAAAGCAGCCATTTATTTTCTCACACTGAACTAACCAAACCAGCCAAAACTGGCTGGGCTATCCCCATATAATCTAACTCAGTTGCCAGAGCAACAACAAGGTGCTATTACCACGACAACCAAATACACAACATATTCCTCCCCCGTTAATAAGAACATCCCCTAAATAAAACAAACAGTAAACTAGAGAAGGGGGGTAGTCTGCCTCCATTCCCTGCTAAACCCTGGGAATTATTTTGCCCCATAACCGTGGGTTTGCCCTAGCTAAAGATCCAGCCATTGAGGAGGTCTTCTGTCTCTAGGTGGGTTACGGCGAACTTCTGGTGTTGTTGCACCCGAAAGTACCTTGGGCGCAGGTCTGACAATGGGCTCAGGGTTCGTAGCACAAACAGGTGAGGAGGTGGTATCAGCTTGTTCTGGGCAAGGGGGTATCTCAGCCACCGGCAGTAATGGAGGAGAACAGTCAGGAACAGGTGATTCTTGATTCAGTGTCTTGCCAGAAGAGGTGAAGTCAGGCAACTCAACTGAAGATGTGTCCTGAGGACTGGCATGACCTGGTAACAGCTGATCTGCATGTTGCTGCCAGGTGAGATTCTCTGCAGTCCGGACTGTGTAGGAAACAGGTCCTGTTTGAGCGATGATTGTGGCGGGGACCCATTTAGCTCCAGAAGTATAATTCCGAGCCAAAATTGGCTGTCCCTGGCTAAAGGTTCGGTCTTTTGCTCTGGGTGCACGTCCGATGACTTGATGTTGCTGCTGACGTTGCACAATTTGTCGGGGTTCAGAAGGTTTCAGCAGATCAAAGCAAGTGCGCAGCTGTCGTCCTATCATTAGAAAGGCTGGGGATGCCGTGGTCATAGCATGAGGTGTGTTTCTGAAGGAAAGTAAGAAGGTGTCCAGATGCTTTTGAATGGGGTGTTGTCCCCTTGCTGATTTCAAAGCTTGTTTCATTGTCTGCACAAATCTTTCAGCTAATCCATTGGTGGATGGATGATATGGTGCTGAAGTGATGTGGTGTATCCCATTTGCCTTCGTCTCTGAGGAGTTTCAAAATTTTATGAACTGCGGTTCGTTGTCGCTCACAAGTTGTTCTGGCAGACCAAAATGACTAAAGAGTCCCCGTAGTTTTTGAATAGTACTCGCTGCAGTAGTGGACTGCATTATAGAGACTTCTGGCCATTTAGAATGGGCATCTACCACCACCAAGAACATGCTTTCTTCAAGGGGACCAGCGAAGTCAACAAGAATACGTTGCCAAGGGTTTTCAGGCCAGTCCCATAGGTGTAGGGGCGCCCACTGGGGTGCATTCCTGACACCCTGACATGACATTACAAGCTCTTGCCTTCTCTTCAATAGCACTGTCCAATCCAGGCCACCAAAAATAGCTTCATGCAATTTCCTTCATGTGCTATGTTCCTACTATTCCGCTGTGACTGGAATGTAGCTGTTCTAACATCTGATCTCAGTGGTGTGGGATAATGACACATCTCCCCCACAACAAACAACCAGATTGGATCGATAACTCCATCCTCCTGGACATGTAGGTAACAAGGTCAGGTGAGACCGGAGAGGTTTGTCGAGATTTTCCATGCATCACCAGGTCCATAACTTCAGACAATACTGGGTCAGCGCGAGTTGTCTTCTTTATCTGAGTACAGTGATGGGTGTATTCTCTACGTGTTCTAAGTAGAAGATTTCCTTTTGGGCAGAATCTTGATGTTTGACTGGCAAAGGCAACCTTGAGAGACCATCTGCATTGCCGTGCAGAGTGGATTTCCGATATTTGATTTCATATGTGTGCGCTGAAAGTAACAATGCCCAACATTGCATACGACTAGCAGCTAATGGCGGAATGCCTGTGGAGGGTCCAAAAATTGATGTCAGAGGTCGATGGTCTGTAAGAAGAGTAAACTTCCGCCCAAACAGGTACTGATGAAACTTCTGAATTCCAAAAACGATTCCTAATGCCTCATGTTCGATTTGGGCATAGTTAGTTTCTGCTTTGCTAAGAGTGTGTGAGGCAAAAGCAATAGGTCTCTCTTGTCCCAAAGGCATAATGTGTGACACGACTGCTCCCGCTCCATAAGGGGAGGCATCACAGGCCAATTGTAGGGGTAAGGATGGATCAAAGTGCGTCAGAACTTCAGAATTTAGCAATGCATCCATAGCTTTGTTAAATGCAACATTACAGGCTTCAGTCCACTTCCAGACCTTGTTCTTCCCCAGGAGTTTGTGAAGTGGTTTTAACAGTGTGGCTAACTGTTAGATGAACTTTCCATAATAGTTCAATAGTCCTAGAAAAGAGCGCAGCTGGCTAAGATTTTGAGGCAGGGGAGCCTCCACAATAGCCTTGACTTTTGCAGGGGCCTTATGAAGACCCGCAGCATCAATGATGTGTCCCAAATATTCAACAGAGGGCTGGAAGAATTCACACTTGTCTTTGCAGACGCGTAGGCCATACTCTTCAAGTCTTTGTAGGGTAGCCTCTACATTCTTTAAGTGATCCTCTTCATTCCGTCCAGTGACCAGGATGTCGTCCAGATAGCACTGAACTCCTGGCAAGCCACACAAGATCTAGTCCATAGCCCTCTGGAACAGGGCGGGAGCAGACGTTATTCCAAAGGGTAGGTGACAGTATTGATAAAGCCCCTTATGAGTCACAATAGTCAACAGCTCTTGGGACTTTTCATTGACATGCATCTGTAAATACGCTTGACTCAGATCAATCTTACTGAACTTTTGTCTCCCAGCCAGGCCTGGGAAGAGGTCATCAATGCGGGGAAGCGGATATTGCTCTGCACACAACACTGGGTTGACAGTGACTTTAAAATCACCACAAATCCGGAGAGAGCCATCTTTCTTCACTATTGGAATGATAGGAGTGGCCCATGGGCTATGGGCAACTGGTATTAGGACTCTGTTAGTGACCAGGCACTCCAGGTCCACTTCAACTTTCAGCCTGATGGCATATGGCACAGTTCAGGCTTTCAGATATTTTGGTTGACTGTCAGGTTTAAATGTTCAATGTCACAGTGATTCCCTTCATACTTCCCAGATCCTCTCCGATAACAGCTGCATGTTTCTTTAGTATAGCGGTCAGACTGGTTTCTTTAGTCATTCGGTGCACCTCTGCCCAGTTCATCTGAATCTTCCCAAGCCAAGACCTACCCATTAAGGCTGGGTAATTACATCTCACCACAAACAGTGGCAATTTAGCAGCCTGTCCATTGAGCTCCACCTTAGCATCAGTAGTGCCCAACATGGGCACAGCTTCTCCTCTGTACGTCTTCAGAAAAAATTTTGTTGCCTTCAGCGGAAGATGCTGTAGTTTTTCTCTATACACAGTCTCGGAGACCAGCGAGACGGCTGCACCAGTGTCCAGCTCCATGCGTACGGGTTTGCCATCCAACAACAGGGTTACCCAGTATTCGTGTGAGCCCACTGCCAAAGACAAAACGTGCAGTGGCACTTCTCCTTGTGATGAGGTGTCTCCTGGGTGTGCTCTTGGGTATGCAGATTTTCCTTTTTGGTCCGCCAGACCACAGGCCTCTTTTTCTTTTGTTTACAGGCACACTCAATGTGTCCCTTTTTGCCACAGTGTCGACACACCAGGTCCTTACCCCAACATTCTGATGCCTGGTGACCCGGCTTACCGCAGCGGTAACATTCCTGACTCTGCACAGTTTTGTGGGTAGGTTCTTGTGACACTTTATGCACCCTAGGGGATGCACCGATGTATTGTGCCTCCTTTGTAGCCAGTTCCATGGAGACCGCAATATCAGCAGCCTTCTGTAAGGCAAGCTGAGCCTCTGTCAATAGGCGCTTCCATATAGCTTCACCGTACAGACCACACACTAACCTGTCACATAGGGCATCATTTAACATCTCCTTAAATTCAGTGTTCTGCTAGCCTTTTTAAAGTTGCTACATATTGTACAGCTGTTTCATCTTCTTTTTGGTCTCTTTTGTGGAACCTATATCCTTCAGCAAATAACCAGTGGTTTTGGGGAAAAATGGGACCCCAAGATTTCCACAATGTCACTGTAAGATTTGGTCTCAGGCTTAACAGGGTGTAGTAAGCTGCATAGCAGGGAGTAGTTTTTAGCCCCCACAACACTTAAGAATATTGGCACCTTCTTCTCTTCTGCAATGTCATCTGCAATAACAAAAACTCAAAACGCTCAGTATACACGTGCTGCTGCACTCTAGTCTCCTCAAAAGGTTCCAGGGGCCATGTAAATGCAGCCCTGGTTTTAGTTTCAGGTTTCACAGTCAGTGCCACCAAGCCAGCACAGTCAGTGCAAACAAGCCAGTTCTCACCCCTTTCCAACAGCTAAAAGATTTTGATAGTTTTTTTTTTCTTTTCCCTTGACTTCTACTTCCTTCTGTTGCTGGGGCAGCACAGGCATCCCATCCTCGTCGCCACTTTGTTGTATCCTTGGGGGCAGCAGTTTTAGGAAGAAATCACTTGAGACACAGAGAGCTGTGAGCCATGAAAGCAGCCATTTATTTTCACAAACTGAACTAACCAAACCAGCCAAAACTGGCTGGGCTATCCCCTAATAATCTAACTCAGTTGCCATAGCAACAACAAGGTGCTATTACCACGACAACCAAATACACAACATAGGGCTTCAAAAATCATTTTGAAACTTCCATTTGGTGTTGCTTTTTTTTAAAAAAAATTGAAAAGCGAATGAAAAATTGTTCTTGGATGACAAGGTTTAACACAGCACACTTAGGTTTCTAATTAGTAAAGAAAATGATATACCATCAATTAGAGATGCGTCAATGGAACAGTGTTAGATTTAGGCAAGACTTTAATGCAAAACCAGATTATGGTGCCAAAATCTTTCCAGTTGTTCTTGCACCAAAATGGAGGAAGATGTGTGACATCAGCTAATCTTGCAAAGTTTGACATCCTGAGCCACATTCAAACTAGATTTGGAAAATAGGCAATTTCCAGTGTTTGGGTCCCATCCAAACTGATATCAAATTCATAGAAAGGTTTGGATGTGAGGTTTCGGTTTTATAATTGCCCACCGGCTGCCTTTGTTTTTGTATGAGTATATAAAATCATGTCCAACGGTAAGATTTGCATTGAGGGCTCTGATCTAATCCCCCGTAAAAAACAAATGAAAGGTGAAAATGATCTCTAAGCCCTCTTGAAATGTGTTTGGACGAACTAAATCTAATTTATCAAAAAAAGTGCCTAAAAAGGTGTTTTAAAAATCTTCTCTTTTGAAGAGTTTTGAGCAATGCACATAATTTGCATAGGACATGATATTAGAAGTGATCATCTCCCAGTATTTGTTTGCAGTGACTGTGATACGTTAGAACCACAGTCAATAGTCAATACAGATTCTTGGCATCTGACAGCTACCATGTAGTACAGTCAAGACTAAAATTTGCTACTTGTGGAAGCGCAAGAATAGTTTTATATCTCAGCATCACAGTTGTTCATAATTGCACAACCTGTAGTTATGAGCAATAGACTGCATAATGTGCACTAGAACAAGCATAAATGGGTGCTTCAGATAAAAATAGAGGTGACTGAAAAGTTACAATGATGACCAAGTCTATACACTACATTTGAATTTCAGAGCTGAAAAACAATCTAAAGAGTAGATGCAAAATGTAGTGTGTTTTTAGGAGAGTCTAATAGGAGAGAGGGTGCTGCCTGCATTATATATGCGCCACTCTGTCCTTGCTAACTAGCTTATTCATGAAGCAAGACACAGGGAGAATACACTGCTAAAAATACATTATTTAGGAGGGTAGTAGGATTTTGTGTAGATTTAAGACTTACCTTTTAAATATGTAGGTTTCAGAGTAACAGCCGTGTTAGTCTGTATTCGCAAAAAGAAAAGGAGTACTTGTGGCACCTTAGAGACTAACCAATTTATTTGAGCATGAGCTTTCGTGAGCTACAGCTCACTTCATCGGATGCATACTGTGGAAACTGCAGCAGACTTTATATACACACAGAGAATATGAAACAATACCTCCTCCCACCCCACTGTCCTGCTGGTAATAGGTTAACCAAAAGACAACATTAACAGCTTGAATAATATTGCCATTCAGCAGACTGATTAGTATTTTCAAATCTTTAAATATTAAAGGAATTTCTGAATGTATTATGCTTCTTCATCTAAATACACTGCATAATTGGCACTACATTGTTGGTATCGAGATTTGCATTTGATTCAAACAAACGTCGTTTTATAGTATCTCCGTAATACCCACCTGCTTTTGCCTAAGTCCCTTTTGCCTAATACTTCACCTGCTTTTGACACACTGACACACTCACACACACACAAAATTAGTAGCAATTAATAAAGTAGGTAAGTTTTAAGATACTTGTTTATGTGAAGCTTCAATTCAATCCCATCTGGAAATGCTATATGTAGTTTGGGGGTAACAAAAACATAACATAAGAATGGCCATACTGGGCCAGACCAAAGGGCCATCTAGCCTAGTAGCCAGTCTTCTGACAGCGGCCAATGCCAGGTGCTTCAGAGGGAATGAACAGAACAAGTAACCATCAAGTGATCCATCCCTTGTCACCCATTCCCAGCTTCTGGCAAACAAAGGCTAGATGGCAGCATCCCTGCCCATCCTGGCTAATAGCCATTAATGGACCTGTCCTCCGTGAAGTTATCTAGTTCTTTTTTGAACCCTGTTATAGTCTTGGCCTTCACAACATCCTCTAGTAAGGAGTTCCACCGGTTGACTGCATTGTGTGAAATTCTCTCTCTCTCTCTGACAGAATACCACACCTAGAAGGTGTGTAGGTTATATAAACCATATGGCCAACCCTGTAGCTAAGTTGGATCATGAAGATATGAAAGTGATTTGACTTCAGAACTGAACCTGGATATCTTTGTGAAAGAATTCAGATACCCTTATCCAAGACAAGTACATCTTTACTTTCATGAACAGTCTTAATGTTACATAGCACTTTCATGTTATAATCTCTACTTCTATATTTCTGAATCTTTGAATTTTTGGAATACTTGAATATTTGTTACACTGAACAATCACATAAGAAAAATAGGATACATGACTAAATCATAAAAATAAAGTTTGAAAAAAGGCTTCTGACTGAGTCTGCGTTTTCCACTAAGTACATGAACTTCTGAAAGCAGGCAAAACTGCCCTTCGTGTGAAGCAGTCTGCCCTTGTCAATATCCTAGCTTCAGGGCTGCCTATGTCTCTCTCACCAGACTCAGTGGGACCCTTTCCCCTTCCTCTTCCATGTGATGAACAGTAGCATGAGCTCCCAAGGGGTGTACTACGGAAACCCAAAGTCCTTTAAAATTCCTTTTCTAAAATAGCTAGATACATGCAGCTGAAGGTGCTTTCCTGCCCCATAATCATATTAATATTCAGAGGAGCTACAGAGGCCTTATGGATATGAGAGTGGAGCTGTCCAGGCCAAATTTTGCCTTCACACACATGCACAACTCTCTTCAAGGAAGTGGGAAATGCATGCATGGATTTAGGTAGAATTTGGCCCTTTGTTTGCTGGTTCTCTGGAAGTCATTAAAATGGCTTTTATGTATGACTGCCTGCCAAAAAGAAAAAACAAACCAAGCAACCCACTGTTTATCTATTATTCTCCCTTTCCAATATTTATCTTTGAGAGTTTCTGGAAATGTAGTCCTTTAAAAGGATGTAAACTAAATAATTTATCTCAGTATTTCCTTCCAAGCTGCTGTTTTTTTCTGATCATTTTAACTGACTGCTTCAAGTACAGAGCTTTAGACCCAAGGAGTCTATGATGTAATCAGTTTTATCCAGCTGATGCAAATCAGATTTACCCAGTTGGTGCAAAGGAACAAATGAAATGGATCCCAATCCTCACAAGTAATGACAAGGCATCTCCGGGAGCTTATTTGCCAGAAATTGAATCTCAGCAGTTTGCTGCAGCTTTATTGTTATTTTGCTTTGTTGTGATTAATTTCCTATTCAAGTGTGTGGCCGCACTACACACACCTAGAGTTAATTTTCTGGTACATTTTTAATGTTAATTCCCTTTAATGGAACCCTTTGAAAACTCAAATTCACTAATGGATAAAATCCATAAGTAGCTGACTGAACCCAATTTAGCAGATTAAAACAGACATTAAATTCATAGATTCCAAGGCCAGAAGGGACCAGTGTGATAATATAGTCTGGCATGTAACATAGGCCATAGAATTCCCCAAAGTAATTCCTAGAGCATATATTTTAGATACACATCCATCTTCATTTTAGAATTGCCAGCTATGGAGAATCTACCACAATCTTTGCCAAATTCCTCCAATGGTTAATTACCCTGTAAAAAAATTATGGCTAATTTCCAGAGACAAGGAGAGGTACTATCTTTTATTGGACCATCTTCTGTTGTTGCCATCTGAATTTGTTTAGTTACAGTTTGCAGCTATTGGGTTGTTACATTTTTCTCTGCTAGACTGAGGAGTCCATTGTCAAATATTTGTTCCCCAAGTGGTACTTATAAACTGTGACCTTCTCTTTATTAAGCTAAATAGATAGATTCAAGGAGTCCAATCACTATAAGGTATGTTTTCTAATCCTTTAATCATTTCTGTGCATCTCTAAGGCTTGTTTAGGAACTGGCTTGATGCATTTGAGAAACATTCTTTTTTCCTTAGCAGATGTTCAAAATGGGATCTTAGTACCTCATCTATGGAAGCTCCAGCTAATTTTACTTACAATTTTACATTTTAAAATAAACTATCACATCAGTTGTATCAAACTTAGTTTGTGTTGTTGCCATCAACTCCACCCCCATTCACCTTTTCATGATGGAAAAACAAATTATCTCCTCTGGAGTTTAATACCTTTATACTTGTGAAAGGCACTGGTCTGAGAACTAGAGGACTTCAGTCTTCATTTCCACAGAACAGCATGAGCAAGACCTGGGCAAGTGTCCCCGCACAGCCTTATCAATGTGCCTGAACCCAGTCCAGGAGGAAAACCTCCTCTAAGATAACATGGTGGTTCAGTGCCCATTCCCATTCATATTTCTGCTGAGACTGCCAACAACAGTGCTTGCTGTGACAGCTTGCCAACAGCCGTGTACTGCAAGAGACAATCCCACTTTTGACCCGGTTGTCCCGATACCATGTTAAAACTGATGTTTGCACCTCCTGAGATGTGTTCCTGAACTGCCAAGTGTTAATCTGGCTCTTTACCCTACGTGGGCTATCTGCCAGCCACTCTGCTCCTGCTCCACAGCATGTACTGTCTTCACAGGCCATCAGTCACTTCTTCTCTTTCTTCCACTCAGCAATGGCATCATCAGGCCCCTGCCATGCTTCCACTACACTGAGAGTGGTGGAGTTCAGTCACTATTGAAGAAGCTGAGGATCACAGGACATGGCAGAGACAACTAACATCTCTGCCTTCCAACCTGTCTCCAGTCTGTCCCCCTCGTCTGTGGAGTCTCCAGCTCCACTGGGACCTCAGGGAGAGAGAGAGAGAGGCTTTGGGAGAAGAGAGAGTGGGGATAAAACAACAAGAGAAACATGAAGGTGAAATCCTAACGGGAAGGGAGAGAGAGAGAAGCAAATAAAATTGCTCTGCATTTTAGAATCTAAATGGTGGCAAATATAATTATGGGGGTGCAGATCTAAACTGCCTGTATTTCACCAAGGCATGCAGTCTGTGTTAAAACCCTGGACCTGATTAGATTTGTTCAAGGCAAACAAAGTTAGTAATTAGAAGTCACCAAGTTGGTGAACATTGTAATTAAGGTTCTAAAAAAAAAAAAAAGAAAAAAGTTCTAATTAATCATTCATTAAACTCAGGCTACAGAGCCCTAGAAATAGCCAAGAGGGATTGGAAATTCTAGCAGCAGCACCTGACGGCTTCTCAGTGTCTTGTGGCACATCTACCATGCAGCAGGAGCAGATTTCAGCTTTTTGAAGACAAGTATTTTATTGTTGCGATTTACTTTAAAAGAAATGGTGGATTGCCTCTCAACTGGTCACACGAATGTGTGTGCATGCATGTATTCATCAGGTAAAAATCAAACATAATGGGTCTACTGTGTCTAAATTGTGTCTTGGTTAGTTAATTTCCTTATGGAAGACCTCCTGACCACAAGTTTCCATAGATTCTTGGAAGCAAAATGACGAATAAATATTTTTACATGGAGGCAGGGGCAAGGGATATAAATAAGAGTTTACATGGCTTGGGCTTGGTACTGGGTTTGTCTGTAGTAGGGTGACCAGATGTCCCGATTTTTAAGACATTTGTCCTGCATCCTGACCACACATTGGTCAGGATGCCCTTTGTCCCAATATCGGGGACTGCTCACTATGAGTCACTGTGCGCACCAAAGTCCTGGAGCTGGTGGTGCTTCCTGGGGCAGCTCCCGGTGCCCGCCTGCTGGCAGGACCCTACAATGCAGGTGGCTCCTAAGCACAGAGACGGAGGGAGGGGGCTCTCTGCATGCTGCACTGACTCCCTCCTGCCCAACCAGAGCTGCGGGGTGGGGCTTGCAGACGCCAGCAGCGGGCAGAGAGCCCTCTGCCCCCAATCCCCACCCGACCCGACCCAACCCTAGGAGCCAGAGGGACCTGCTGGATGCTTCCCAGGAGCCACCCCAGGTAAGCACCACCAGGACTCCCCATCTAGCCCCGCAGCAGGTCCCTCTGGCTCTTAGGGTCGGGTCAGGGGGCTCTCTGCATGCTGCCGGCACTTGCAAGCCCCGCTCCACGGCTCCAGCAGCTCCCATTCGCATTTTTCCTGGCCAATGGGAGCCAAGGAGCTCGCACTTGTGGTGGGCGTAGCATGTGGAGAGTCTGGAGACCCCCCTCGCCGCTCTGACCCTAGGAGCCAGAGACCTCCCAGCAGGGCTGGTGAGTGCGGCCAGGAAAGGGGGTAGGATGTGATGGAGTGAGTGTCTGGGAGGTATGTGTGGGATGCTGGGCTGTGAGGGTGTGGAGGGCACTGGGAAGTGGGGGAGGCTTGTATGTTTTGGGGTGCTAGGTAGTGGGGGCCTGTTGGGGGTGCTGGGCAGTGGGGGAGACCTGTGTGTGTCAGAGTACTGGGCAGTGGGGGTCTGTGTGGGGCATTGTTTAGTTGTGGTGGTGGGGCTGTGGGGAAGGAGGCTGGGAGGGAGGGAGGAGAAATCTGTGTATATTGGGAAACTAGTGAGTGGGGGATTCTGTGTGGGGTCCTGGGCAGCTGTGGTGGGGCTGTGGGCAGGGGGCCGGTGCGGGGCAGGGGTGGTGGTGTGCACAACACTGTGCATTTGTGGTGGAAATGTGGGAGGGTTTTGGGGGGCTCTGGGCATAATGGATCCAGGGGGAGCTGGGCAGGGGAGCTGTGTGTGGTGCAGCATGGGCCCACCCCCAACAGGAAGGGGCATGCTGGTAGTACAGGGCCAGGCGGACCAGTGTACTCCATTGCCCCTGGCCGGCCCCGCCCTTCCCGCTGCTCACCTCCTCAACTGAAGGCGGGGGTAGGGGCTGCAGGGGTAGGTCCCGGCAGTGCTTACCTGGCGCGGCTCCTGTGTAGCGGCCGGCAGGTCCCCGAGGTGAGTGTCAGCTGGGCTGAGCCAGCAGCGAGGCCCAGGCTCCCCACAGCAAAGTGTGTGCAGACTGGTCCACCTAGCTCATGGCAGAGCCAAGGAAAGGAGGCAGCTGCCTCTGCACGTGCTGATTTCCCCCCAGGGCAGGCCAGGGCTGCGCACTGCTAAGCTGCTGCCCAGCTCATTTACCCACATTGGCAAGCAGGGATTGCACCTGGCGGCGGACATCTGCTCGATGTACAATCAGGACGCCATGTGTCCCGGTATTCAGGTAACATTTTAAACTTGGTAGTGAAATAGAAAATTAGTCGATTGGGAATGTGCCATTAAACCCGATTGTGATCTGTTATCTACTGGCAATTTGGGGTTTTCAGGTTGTTTTCAGGTGTAACGCTGAAGCGGGGGCTGAAGGCAGGACTGTGGGCCTCCCCTCTGTGACTGCGGCTGGGGCTGGAGCCAGGGCTAGAACTGGGACCCTTTGCTCCCCTGCCCTGCCACTGGGTCTGACTTTGCAACCAAGATCCTGTGCCCCTGTCCTGCAGCTTCAGCCGGGGTCTGAAGCTGGAGCCCTGTGCCCCTGGCCCCGTGGCTTCTGCTGGGGGCTGGAGCTGACGCCATGAGTCCTTGAGTCCTTGCCCCGTGGCTTGTGGTGCGGGCTGCAGCAATGGCCGTATACCCCTCTTGCAGCTTCCTAGGGCTGTGCGCCCCCTCTCATGGCTCCGGTCGGGGTTGTGCACCTGTGGCTCTCCTTCTTCCTCTCCCTTCCTGCCCCCTCCTCCCCCCCGCTCGTCCAATGTGTCCTGATATTTCACTCCTGCGATCTGGTCACCTTAGTTTGTAGTGCGTTTCTCTCTCTCTCTCCTATAATTATTGATGCCTGTGCTGGCAAAATTCTTAATACAATATTGTCTAAAACCAGAAAATGTTTAGCTTTTCAATTTTGTGCAGCCATACTTGCATGTGCTTTCACGCTTTCAGAGCTCACAAGCTAAGCAGGGCTTGGCCAAGTTGCTGTTTGGATGGGAGGCCTCTTCAGACCAGCTATGTACAACAGGGAGTGTGCCGAAGATGCAGTGGGCAGCACTCTTCTTTTGTTTACAAAACCACCACCGTCACCACATACAACAACAAACAAAACATCCTTTAGGAGATTCTGGATCGTGCTCTATAGACATAGCGACACTATTATCAGACAATATTAGAAGCAGCAATCTCCCCTTGAGCGTCTGAGGAAGCATCAGAAACAGGATCTGCAGCAGCTGCTGCTCTAGATTAAAAAGTTTTAGGCAAGATGCTGTCAACTTCCTTAATTAACCCCATCTTCAGAAATAACTTTCGTCCCCTGCTATGGCTGACCGCGTGTTCAGTGAAGTGCAGGTGCCCTCTTGAAAGTCTTGTCGCTGCCAACCCCCTCTACTGGAGTGTATGTTGTACAGCCTGAGGCACCAGACCGGCAAGAAGGCCACCATGCACGCTCCACTTAGAAGAGGGTAGTGCTGTGCTGTTATTTTAAGAGTTGTGAATGGCATATAGAATCATCAGAGATTAAGGCAAATCTATTTTACTTTGATTGGCCAGAAGCAGAAATGGGATAACAGGGAATGGATCATTCAATAATCCTCTGTTTTGATCATTCCCTGCGGCACCTGGCATTGGCCACTGTCATAAGACAGGATACTGGGTTAGATAGACCATTGCTCTGACCCAGTATGGTTGTTCTTATGATTTCCTAGATGACTAAGGAAGACATAATAATCTACAAATACTTGGAGGATGTAAACACCAAGGATGGAGAGAAGTGACTTGGGATGGTAACAAGGGAGCATAAGTAGGGGTAGCAGCATGCACATAAGAACTAGGAGCAATAGAAAGAACATGTAGGCTGATTATCAGAACAAACTCTCTGACAGTGAGATCTATCAGGCTTAAATATTCTCAAGAGAAATGGTGGAAGCCCTTTCGCTTAAGACATTTAAGACTAGACTATGATTGTTTGGACATTTTAAGCACTAGTACATTTACAACTGGGAACAATTCTGTTTTGGTAGGGAGATAAACTGAATGAACTAATAGGCCATTTCCATCTTTCCTTTCTCTGGATTCTTTCTTCTGAGTGTGGCAGTATAGAATGACAGAAAAACCACTGAGCGGCAATAGTAATTTCTTGAGCCATCCACTTCACAATATGATTGTTTAAAAAAACCAAAATACACATCCTGAGGGTCCATTTCAGCTTGCCTCTTACAGTCAATACAGTATTTACAGATTGCAAGATTATCCTTGAGAACAGAAATGTCTGTCTTTCTTACTCATAATTTCTGTCACTCTAGTAGCTCTAATTTTCCAGAATAAAGAAAACAAAAACAGAACAAACAAGAATATTGGGTAAAACTGCCCAAGTTCATACAAATACTGTATATACTGCAGATTTTTTAAAATCCATGTATAGATTTTTTTAAAGCTAGACTTCATGCTTTATTTCATCAAGTCAAGTTACATCAAATGAGTAATGTTTTGTCACATCTCATCTGCACTGATGTAATGCATTATACCAAGAGGTGGCACAAAGCAATTCCAGGTTCTCTTTTTCTTGCGAAGCATGTTTTTAGATATTGTCTTTAATTTCACAGGACACAGTGCATAGAACAACTCCACAGGTATAGTGCTATGTTTAAAAAACCAACAAAGCAGACATGTAGGGTAGAGGAAAAGCTACCTGAGCAAGATGGAACAGGACATTGACACTGGGATGCTCCTGAGCCAGTATAAGCATGGGCATTCACAAAGAGACAGACATATTTTAGCAAAGGAAGAACCTAAAAGTTGATCAGTTTCACTTAAGCACCCAAAATTAATAATGCTTATGCAATTCTTCAGCCAGACTGTGTGATCCATACTCATGCTGGGTAGTACTATTAAGGCACAAGTCCTACTGAGATGGATGGGACTATTCATGATGTAAAGCACTAATCAGCATTAATGAAGGTGGAGAGAACATGGTCCTTAGTGAACTGTCTGAACCCTTTGAAACTCATGTCTTACAATTCTGAGACAGGTTCCCTGCCTCCTGCAATTTACACCCACTGAAAAATAATTTATCATCATGACCTCAAGCATTTTTGACAATAATTAGTTTTCAGCGGTACCAAATGATGATACTTAAATTGTGGACTAATTGCTGTGGGAAGAAAGCACCGGGCTGTTTGAAAAGAGAAGATAGCATACAGTATGGTGGTTGCCTTTAAGAGGTCAATATTTACCCACAGGCACCACATAGAATTATCTGATATACCACAATTATTCCCATTCTAAGTAATGTAAAATATTGGTACATCAAACACCCCTGTGTAGTAACTGTAGAAATGCTTTTACTGTTGACCACTGTATCAGGTGACCCTCTGGCTCTCTAATGACTAAACAGTTCTGATTATACTCAATCCAATATGCAGTTTCCATAGGTAGGTCCAACTTAATTTACTTGTTTTGTAGATAAGACACACTAGGGTGGTGGAAGTCTTTGGGTACTATCTAGACTATTCCCTATAATGATGGAAACACATCTCTGTACACAGGACGGCCTCTGTGATAAATCAACAACAAGGAGCATGTTAAAGTGTAAAGCTTTCAAAAGTTGTAAGGTAAGTACCCTGTCCTCTGAATTTGTGGAACCACTGGGAGTTTAGCGGTATTGCATCAGAATAAACTGTGTTTCACTAGCTGTGTGCATCTGTAACCTATTGGTATAGTTGTAAAGATGGTACCAGAAATTTTGTGTTTCAACTTGCTCAGGTACTTTTAAGTAATTTAGGATGAATTAATCTTTCTTGAAAGTCAATTTTCCAACTTAAGTCCGCACCCTAAATATTCTTGTTTTGTACACAACAATGTATAGGTAATGTATGAATTCTCCTAAACCTTACCTACAGTTTTAGTTTCTGGGGGGTTTTTTAAACCCCCACCCACAGATGTTTAAATGGACTTATACATAATCAAATGGTCAAACTTTTAAAAGCTGACAGTTTTCTTAATTCCTCTACTCCTTTGTGTAACTCCCATGGAACCCACATGAAACAAATTTCTATAATCAGGGTACACAACTGCCAACACATTCAAAGGGTCATATGTATTTTCTCTCACCGGTGTGTAGTGAATGCCTCAAGGCAGTGTATAGCAATAACTAACCAGTTACTTAAAGTGTGCCCAGAAGGTACCATGCAGCCATCTTTTTATCTGAATTAATCTGCTAACAAGAATATAGGGTGCATACATAGCTATTATGTTATTTATGGTCAGTGGATATAAGGGGAACTATATAATGTTGCCACAGCTTAACTGTATTTCCCCTGAGCTAGGGAAGCTCAGCTGTAGACTAAAGGACTCTCCCCATATGCCCACAACTGTAGACAATCATCTAAAGATAAAGCTTCCAGCTTCAGCAATCAACCATGCCCTCTCAACATGGTATGCATAGGCTTGGAGGTCAACATTAACATATGACTGGTTTCATAGAATATCAGGGTTGGAAGGGACCTCAGGAGGTCATCTAGTCCAACCCCCTGCTCAAAGCAGCACCAATCCCCAACTACATCATCCCAGCCAGGGATTTGTTAAGCCTGACCTTAAAAATATCTAAGGAAGGAGATTCCACCACCTCCCTAGGTAATGCATTCCAGTGTTTCACCACCCTCCTAGTGAAAAAGTTTTTCCTAATATCCAACCTAAACCTCCCACACTGCAACTTGAGACCATTACTCCTTATTCTGTCATCAGCTACCACTGAGAACAGTCTAGATTCATCCTCTTTGGAACCCCCTTTCAGGTAGTTGAAAGCAGCTATCAAATCCCCCCTCATTCTTCTCTTCCGCAGACTAAACAATCCCAGTTCCCTCAGCCTCTCCTCATAAGTCATGTGTTCCTGTCCCCTAATCATTTTTGTTGCCCTCCGCTGGACTCTTTCCAATTTTTCCACATCCTTCTTGTAGTGTGGGGCCCAAAACTGGACTCAGTACTCCAGATGAGGCCTCACCAATGTCGAATAGAGGGGAATGATCACGTCCCTCGATCTGCTGGCAATGCCCCTACATATACATCTCAAAATGACATTGGTCTTCTTGGCAACAAGGGCACACTGTTGACTCATATCCAGCTTCTCGTCCACTGTAACCCCTCGGTCCTTTTCTGCAGAACTGCTACCGAGCCATTCAGTCCCTAGTCTGTAGCGGTGCATGGGATTCTTCCGTCCTAAGTGCCGGACTCTGCACTTGTCCTTGTTGAACCTCATCAGATTTCTTTTGGCCCAATCCTCTAATTTGTCTATGGCCCTCTGTATCCTATCCCTACCCTCCAGCGTATCTACCTCTCCTCCCAGTTTAGTGTCATCTGCAAACTTGCTGAGGGTGCAAGACAGCTCACACATGGAGAAGTTTATAGCCTGTCAAATGCTACAGGGCACTAAAGAATTTCAGTAGTTGTGATAATCAGGAGCTCATTTCATCTAAGCTCATTGCTCTTCTTCACGAGAGCCGCACTCAACAGGCTACAAGAACATTTGGTTATAATTTTTCCCTCAATTAAAAACACTTTCTTTAGAACTGAAGCCCAGATTATCAATGTAAAATAACTTATAACAAAGTGGACCTTTGGATAAAGATGAGTAGAACTTTGTATCTCAGTGTATCCTATATCAGACTGAAAGTAAGGAAAACCAAGGCAAAAGTGAAATGTTGCACACTGTGTCACGTATGGTCAACATGAATTTATCTAATCTGTAAATATTGGAGGATAGGTCCATCAATGGCTATTAGCCAAGATGGTCAGGGATGCAACCCCACGCTCTAGGTGTCTCTAACCTCTGACTGCCAGAAGCTGGGAGTGGATCACAGGGGATGGATCACCAGATAATTGCCCTGTTCTGTTCATTTTCTCTGAAGCACCTGACATTGGCCACTGATGGAAGACAGAATACTGGGCTAGATGGACCATTGGTCTTGCCCAGTATAGCCTCTCTTATATACATTAATATATATTCTTAATACATTTTGCTATGAAGCCAAAATAATGAATTCAAAAGCCTACAACCATAAAGGAGTCCTGACTGAGAGAGCCATTAATTCCATTTAACAGATGATGGCCCTTGGAACATGGCAGGTCATGTCTGATGACCACTACATGACTGAGACGGGATTCGTGTCTGAATTAAACAAATGATCCATTTGCTGATGAACAATGGCCAGGGTATATGAAGTTCTGATCCTTCCCTACTTTTGCAGCTATGTAAAGGTGGGAGAGAGAGAGAAAGAGAGTGTGTGTGTTTGTGTGGAAAGGGAGACAGGGGAAGTGAGTGAGAGAAGGAGGGAGGGAAAGGGGGAGTGAATGTGTGTATCTATTTCTGGAAAATCTGAAATGATTTTGTAAGAGGTTGGCCAAATCCTCTATGGAAGCCAGTAACTTCCTCCCCAGCACAAAAGGAGTAAGGGCAAGAGTAGCACTGTCTGACCCAAGTTAGACTTGGAAAACAAGCCAAATCCTGTGTGCAGGGAACTGTTACACAAAATAATAAAAGGCAATAAATGTAAGTGATAAAACATTCCAGGAAGATTTAGGGTTTGAGTAATAACATTCTTGCATTTTTATGTTTAAGTTATTTTATCTTTACAGCATTTATCTTATTGCATGCTTTAACACCATGTGTTTAACTTGTAAATGCACCCTAGATTTCTTAATGCGTTATAGTTTTGGGGGCAATAATACAACTACATTTATATAGTATCTTTGATCCCAAAGGATTTCAGTGTGCTTTGCACATCAAGAGACCAACTATTTCAAGTTTCAGAGTAACAGCCGTGTTAGTCTGTATTCGCAAAAAGAAAAGGAGTACTTGTGGCACCTTAGAGACTAACCAATTTATTTGAGCATAAGCTTTCGTGAGCTACAGCTCACTTCATCGGATGCATACTGTGGAAACTGTGCATTATATATACCGAGACCATGAAACAATACCTCCTCCCACCCCACTCTCCTGCTGGTAATAGCTTATCTAAAGTGATCACTCTCCTTACAATGTGTATGATAATCAAGTTGGGCCATTTCCAGCACAAATCCAGGTTTTCTCACCCTCCGCCCCCCCCCCCCCTCAAACTCACTCTCCTGCTATTACCAGCAGGAGAGTGGGGTGGGAGGAGGTATTGTTTCATGGTCTCTGTGTATATAATGTCTTCTGCAGTTTCCACAGTATGCATCCGATGAAGTGAGCTGTAGCTCACGAAAGCTTATGCTCAAATAAATTGGTTAGTCTCTAAGGTGCCACAAGTACTCCTTTTCTTTTTGCAACTATTTCAAGGATCACTCCACATGTAACTGAAATGCAGCTACTTTTAGGTTAAACAGAGCAATGATTTACCAGAACACGACAGGACAGCACAAGGGCATAAGACATTATCTGCAGAATGATGTGATCAACTGAAATAGAAAGCAGTAGGGGAACTTAGGTAGGCAAGAAAGCAATTTCCCAAGCTGAAACTTGGCCAGGACAATGAAGTTAACACAACTCTACTTTTGGCTATGAAAAATACCATTCGCTCTCTGTGAAAGTGGTGAGGAGCAGAGTTCACTTTTCATATGAAAGATAGCAAAGCCAGCAGCACAGTGCTCTCTAGCACCATGCCAGCTCATTGGTTAAGTAGAGGCTCAGGGAGGGATTACCACAAATACCATTTTCTACTTTATCTATGTTTTTCTAGGTCATTTTTACCAAGTAGTTCTCAGCTTTACCTTGTTTACAGGCACCCTGGGAAACCTGACAGGATCACAATGCAAGGTGATACTGCAGGCAGAATCCTTTTCTCTCTCTAAAGATCTGTCTGATTCAAAAGCAACAAAGGCATTACGAGCATTTTTCACAATATGTTTAAGTCTCAAGATAGATGGCTAGCCAGCCTCCTTTTGAAAACCTCCAGCAAAGGAGCTTCCGCACCCTCCCTAGGCAGCCTGTTCCATTGTCCTACTGTTCTTACAGGTAGGACATTTTTCCTGAGATTTAATCTATGCTGTGGTTTGAACCCATTGCCTCTTGTCCTGCCCTCTGTGGCATGAGAGAACAATTTTTCTTCATCTTTTTTATGGCAGCCTTAAGTATCTGAAGACTGCTATCATGTCTCCCCTTAATCTCCTCTTTTCCAAACTGAACATACGCAGTTCCTTCAGCCTTTGTTTATATGGCTTGCATTCCATCCCTTTGATCATCTTTGTCACTTGCCTCTGGATCCTTTCCAGTTTCTCTACATCCTTTCGATACACTGGTGACCAAAATTGGACACAGTACTCCAGCTGATGCCTAATCAGCACCAAGTAGAGCAGTATTATCACCTCTTGTGACTTGCATGATATGACTCTGTTAATGCAATCTAAAATTGCATTTTCTTTTTTTGCAACTGCATCATATTGCTGACTCATGTTGAGGTTATGATCCACCACAACTACCAGATCCTTTTCAGCAGTGCTGCTGCCAAGCCAGTTTTCTCCCATTCTGTATTTCTGCATTTGGTTTTCCTTCCCTAAGTGTAGCACCTTACATTTGTCTTTGTTGAATTTCATTTTGTTGTCTATAGCCCAGTTCTCCAACAGTGTCCTCTCTAGTTTCCTACATCCAGGTCATTAATAAGATGTTAAACAACATAGGACCCAGAACAGATCCTGTGGACCCCACTTGAGACCTCCCTCCAATCTGACATTCCATTATTAGTTACTCTTTGTTTGCGATTGGTTAAACAATTATCCACTTAATGGCAGTTCCCCCGAGCCCACATTTCTCCAGCTTACTTACCAGAACATCATGTGGGACTGTGTTAAAAGCCTTGCTAAAGTACAGGTATATTATGTCCACAACATTCCTCCTATCCACCAAACCAGTTATCCTGTCAAAGAAGGAAATCAAGCTGCTTTGGCATGGTTTGTTCTTAGTAAATCCATGCTGGGTGCTAGTGAGTACCCCTTCGTCTTCCAAGTCAGGAGCCCGGGGGGAGGGAACGGGGGGACGGCATGAAAAAATAGTGGCGGGGGGCCAAAATTTTTTTTTGCTTGGGGCGGCAAAAGTCCTAGAGCCGGCCCTGTTCCAATTATTTGCAAATTGAATGTTTTATACATTGCTCTAGTAACTTCCTTCCCAGGACCTCTTCTGTCATCCCTGAGTTTGCAAATATTATTGCCAGTGGCTCTGAGATTTCATCAGCAATTACTTCAGTACCCTGGGGTGAATAGCATTAGACCCTGCTGACTTGAATTCATTCAAATTGGTCAGAAGATCTCTGACACGTTCTGTAGTTGTCCTGATCTGCATCCCTTCCCATTTATTGTCTATGGTAACTTTGCTAGTCATCTGGACACATTTTTTGTGAAAACACAGAAGCAAAGTAGGCATTGTGCAGCTCTGCCTTCCTATCATCTTCCATTACCAGCTCACCTTCTTCACGGAGCAGCAGATCTGCACCATGCCTGATCTTTCTTTTTTGTCTGATGTATTTGAAGAACCCCTTCTTGTTGTCTCTAACATTCCTAGCCAGCTGTAACTCATTCTTTGCCTTGGCTTTTCTGATTTTGTCCCTACATGCTCACGCTATTCCCATGTATACTTCCTTGGTGACATGCCCCTGCTTCCATTTCCTGTTGGCAACAGTTACAGTGAGTTAAGCTGTTCAGTGAAATACAGTACGCCAGCTGTTGCTAGTTTGGATGGCGCATGAAAGAGAACAAGTATTTCTGATGTATCAGTCAATGGCTCTCTGGATGCTCTCTAACCAGCTAGACTCTGAATAGTACCTTCTTGTATATAGTTGAAGAAGTTTTGCCTGTCTAGTATTTGGGCGTGGCTGCTTACAAGACATGGCTCCTTTAACAAACTAGGAGGAGCAAGAGGAGAGTCCTGACCCAGTGGGGGTCAGGAGGAAAAAAAAACCTAGAGGGTGTGTCAGTAAGGCCCCTGGAATAAAGTTTGTTCTTGTTTGTATTTAAACCTGAGTGGTCTTCCAGTTATTGGGTTATCACAGCCTGCATAGTCAATCCATTGCCAATGCCCTAGCAGCCTACAGTCAGTGTGTGGGGGTTGTGTTTTACTTCCTGCCTTTATGTGGTGCCGACTTTGGAACTGGGGTTTTAGTCTAAGCCCAGGACAAGAAAAAGGGCTAACAGTTTACAACCTGACAGGTCTCTCCTGGAGTCATTTGGGACACCATTTTACACATTTCTGAACAAAGGTGAAAACAGACAAGAGATAAAACTATCTAAATACTGATCAGATGAGTTGCAGTATTATTTTTAACTAGGGCTGTCAATTAATTGCAGTTAACTCAAGCGATTAATTCAAAACAAATTAACTCGATTAAAGAAATTAATTGTAGTTTTAATCATATTGTTAAACAATAATAGAATAACAATTGAAATGTATTATAAATATTTTGGTTGCTTTTCTACATTTTCAAATATATTGATTTCTATTACAACACAGAATACAAAGCATACAGTGCTCACTTTATACTATTTTTTATTACAAATATTTGCACTGTAAAAAAGATAGAAAAAATAATATTTTTCAATTCACCTCATACAAGTACTGTAGTGCAATCTCTTTAGCATGAAAGTGCAACTTACAAATGTAGATTTTTTTTGTTACAATGTAAAACTTTAGACCCTACTAGTCCACTCAGTCCTACTTCTTGTTCAGCCAATTGCTCAGACAAAAGTTTGTAAAGAAGAAGAGGACAGCATTATCTCCCGTAAATTTAAACAATGTCACCTGAAAGTGATAACAGGCATTCACATGACACTTTTGCGGCCAGCGTTGCAAAGTATTTACGTGCCAGATATGCTAAACATTTGTATGCCCCTTCATGCTTTGGCCACCATTCCAGGGGACATGCTTCCATGTAGAGAAAGTGTTGCATATTTATTTTTCCAGCAGTGGTGGGGTGGGAGTAGAATGGAAAAGCATTTGTCCAATAACAGGTACTGTGAAGTTTCCATGTCAATCACAGAAATATATTAGGCATGACTGTGGTCTCAATCACACAGATGCAAATCAGGAGTAACTCCACTGAAATCCATGCTGTAAGATGGATGTGAGAGGATCCACTGTGGTTTGAGGCCAAAGACCATGATATAACTGTAAACCCCCCCACTTACCTACAATCAAATTGTAATGTAATAGCATTAATTGTTCTGTAAGATGAGAACTGTTTACAGAGCCTGTGCAGCTTTTATCAGTAACAGTGAATTTTTAGTGGTAATATGGAACATATTAACAGGATACAGAGAATTTCTTCTCATACTAAGAATCACAAGGCAGATGCTGTCAGTCCCTAGAGAAAAGAACCTGGACAGTTGTGCACTAATTAAGTACCACTAGCCAGAAATTTCATCTGCAGGTACAGTATGCATTAATATCTTGACTAAATACTGCAGAGCTGTGGAAAAATTGTCAGACCACGATAAATGAGTGTGTGTGTGGGTGGGGGGTGGGGAGAGAACACACCACCTCTTGACTTTGCTCTTTCCTTGACTAGCAAACCTTGCTTTCCACCCCAACCCCTTTTTCAGAGGTTCTCCATCTAATCTGTACTTCTTCAAATATTACAGTCCTAGTCCTATTGTGAGACACTGAGCACTGCATGTTGCTGGAAATATTTTAGATTCTGTCTGAATAAGCTTAACACGCAACTGTGATGCCTTAAGGTTTGGGTAAAGTTTGGGTAAAGGTTTGTAGTGAAGGACATTATTGTGGAGATGGAAATTGTCTAAAGTGTGCTTAAGCCCATGCAAGTGTCGCTGTATTAATGCAATTCTTCACTGAACAAAGCACATGGGTAGCCAGAAGCCCCTGGATAAAGGATGTGCTAGGAACATAGCACTTTAACGAAGACACTCTTATGCCGATAGCAGAGTTAATCCACCTCCTGGAGAGGCAGTAGCTACTTTGACAGGAGAACTTCTTCTGTTGACATAGTGCTGTCTATATAGGGGGTTAGGCCAATATAACTACATCACTCGGGGGGAGGGCAGGGGAGGGGGATAGCGGTGAATTTTTTACACTCGTGAGCAATGTAGTTATACCAATATATGTCTGTAGTGTAGACATGACTTTAGTTTCCAAGAGCTGTGTATGCTCGAAAGTTTGTCTCTCTCATCAACAGAAGTTGTCCAATAAAAGATTTCAGAGTAGCAGCCGTGTTAGTCTGTATTCGCAATAAGGAAAGGAGTACTTGTGGCACCTTAGAGATTAACAAATCACTTCATCGGATGCTGTTGCTCACGAAAGCTTATGCTCAAATAAATTTGTTAGTCTCTAAGGTGCCACAAGTCCTCCTTTTCTTTTTCCAATAAAAGATATAAATTCAACCACCGTGTCTCTCTAATATCCAGGGTCCAACATTGCTACAGCTACACTGCATATTGCAATATATATTATTTTGGCCACAAGCATGACTATTCTACCAGTTTATGTGCACTTCTGTATTTCTACTCTCTCTTAGGGCCTAATGCTTCCAAGTGCTGAATATCCTTAACTCCCATTGACAGCACTGAGACAATCTAGGGCAAGGGCTGCTAGCTACACATTTTTGCTTCCTGGCCTCTAGCTGACCTAATAATGGCATCTAGCTACATTCCCACAGGCTCTCTCTGAATAACCAGTGCAGGGTGTGTGTGTGCGCTCTGCATGGGACTGGGCCTAGCTAGAAAACAAACACAAATGAACACTCCTAGTGCCTATTAATGTACAATAATTTTGGAGGCCATTTACATATTGAACCAGAGTTTGGCCCATTGCATAAAAATGAAACAATCACAGTACTTTAATTTTGGAATGTAACCTACCAACTTCTAACTCCCAATTAATGCTGGAAGATCCCAATAGCATAAGAGAAAACAGGTATGAATCACATTGGCTTTGCCAGTTACATTCAATGTTCCCTCTAATTTTTGACAGGCCGTGTGCGCAAAAAATTTCTTCTGTGCAAATGTTTGTGCGCATGGTGTTTCGCCGTGTGCGCGGGGTTTAGGATCTGTGTGTGCGTGCGCGCCCAGCTGAGAGGGAACCGTGGTTTCATTACCCAGGCGCTCACATGGACGTGGTTTTCATTACAAGACTCTTCCCTGACCATGTTTAATTTGAAACCATTCCTCCTCAAGAGGAAGTGGCTAGCCATCAGACTGCCTCTGAAGCCCTAACATTGATTTTAAAGTTGATGCATTGTTAACTGCAGATCTTTCTCCCCCAGGGGGATAACTGCATAAGAATCACACATTAAGTTCCTACTATAAGCAATAAACACCCACCCACCCTCCTTCCACTTTCAGATAATTAACAGTTGAATCTTAGAGTCAGTATTATGGATCAATTCCATCACTTGTAGCCTAGACCTTATCTACACTGAAGGTTCGTCCCGATTTCAACCATAAGTGTCCACCAGTGTAGCTGGATTGGGGCAAATTCCTTGTGTAAACAGGCAAAGCTATTATTTTCATGGGTGAAGTTTATCCCTGCTTGAAACTGGGTTATTATTATGTACTTGTAGTGCCTACAAGCCCCATTCATAGACTGGGATCCCATTGTGCTAGGTGCTGTACAAACACAGAACAAAACTACTGTTCAAGCTGCACTGATGTAAATCAGACCTATAGCCATTTACTCTGTTTTCTTTAGAGGGTTTGTTCTCATACAGTCATGCTAGTAGTTAGCCACTAAGGGCTGAAATCAGAACAAATCCCCAGTGGGCACAAGGCTTTAGTGTGGCGTAGCTATGCAGTGGTATTCTCTGTGGAGAAAGAAGAAGAAATTTAAGAAAGAAAAAAGAGATGGGCTCTAATCAAAACTTCAGAGCTATAAACCCTCAAGTTTTGGAAATGACTACACTTAGTATGGTCACCCTTAAAAAATTGGCAGTTGGTTTGGACACATTATCTTAGTGTATGTAACATACCCTACAGCAAGTATAGGGAATATTGCAAATACTAACAGGTTTCAGAGTAACAGCCGTGTTAGTCTGTATTCGAAAAAGAAAAGGAGTACTTGTGGCACCTTAGAGACTAACCAATTTATTTGAGCATAAGCTTTCGTGAGCTACAGCTCACTTCATCGGATGCATACTGTGGAAACTGCAGAAGACATTATATACACAGAGACCATGAAACAATACCTCCTCCCACCCCACTCTCCTGCTGGTAATAGCTTATCTAAAGTGATCACTCTCCTTACAATGTGTATGATAATCAAGTTGGGCCATTTCCAGCACAAATCCAGGTTTTCTCACCCTCCGTCCCCCCCGTCCCCCCCACAAACTCACTCTCCTGCTGGTAATAGCCCATCCAAAGTGACCACTCTCTTTACAATGTGTATGATAATCAAGGTGGGCCATTTCCAGCACAAATCCAGGTTTTCTCACCCCCCTCCGCCCCAAAAACACACACACACAAACTCACTCTCCTGCTGGTAATAGCTCATCCAAAGTGACCACTCTCCCTACAATGTGCATGATAATCAAGGTGGGCCATTTCCAGCACAAATCCAGGTTTTCTCAGGCGGTTGGGGGGGGGGTGAGAAAACCTGGATTTGTGCTGGAAATGGCCCACCTTGATTATCATGCACATTGTAAGGAGAGTGATCACTTTAGATAAGCTATTACCAGCAGGAGAGTGGGGTGGGAGGAGGTATTGTTTCATGGTCTCGGTGTATATAATGTCTTCTACAGTTTCCACAGTATGCATCCGATGAAGTGAGCTGTAGCTCACAAAAGCTCATGCTCAAATAAATTGGTTAGTCTCTAAGGTGCCACAAGTACTCCTTTTCTTTTTGCAAATACTAAGGTCATCACATCCCTTTAAGGCAAAACTGGCAGACTGTACTGTGGTGATGGGCACGTTATAAATGCATTCAACAGATTTTATAGAGAGTCAAATTTGGCATCTGGGTCCGCATTTCTATAATGAGCCAATACAAAAGTTATGATAATCTCAGTCCCAGACTTTGAATCTGGATCTGGACATCTCCATTTATAGTAAGAAAAAGAAAGCTAGTTAAGTACTTCTTTTATATGCATAAACAGAATCTAAGCTTGCTGGATCAGCACACTGTTCACTCACAGAGAGGGAGGAAGCTTCCAAGTACCTTGGGTGGTTCCGTTTTTCTGGATGCCTGACAACTTTTGAAATGCAAGAACCACAAACCAGCTGTGATGACATTCCAAAGAACCTGAAGGGGTATTCAAACAGCCTAGACAACTGAATTACTATGACCATTTCCTTAGCATTCTTCCCCTTACCTAGCTGTAGTTACATATTTTAGTGGAACAGGTGAACAATCAGATTAAGTGAACGACTGGTGAAACTTCGGCCACTGTGTTAAGAACATAGAGAAAACACTTATGTTGTAATTAGTTTCCTCATATAAAGAAAAGGAGTACTTGTGGCACCTTAGAGACTAACCAATTTATTTGAGCATGAGCTTTCGTGAGCTACAGCTCACTTCATCAGATGCATACCGTGGAAACTGCAGCAGACTTTATATATACACAGAGAATATGAAACAATACCTCCTCCCACCCCACTGTCCTGCTGGTAATAGCTTATCTAAAGTAATCTTCAGGTTAGGCCATTTCCAGCACAAATCCAGGTTTTCTCACCCTCCACCCCCCCACACAAATTCACTCTCCTGCTGGTGATAGCCCATCCAAAGTGACAACTCTTTACACAATGTGCATGATAATGAAGTTAGGCCATTTCCTGCACAAATCCAGGTTCTCTCACTCCCTCACCCCCCTCCAAAAACCCACCCCCATACACACACAAACTCACTCTCCTGCTGGTAATAGCTCATCCAAACTGACCACTCTCCAAGTTTAAATCCAAGTTAAACCAGAACATCTGGGGGGGGGGGGGTAGGAAAAAACAAGAGGAAATAGGCTACCTTGCATAATGACTTAGCCACTCCCAGTCTCTATTTAAGCCTAAATTAATAGTATCCAATTTGCAAATGAATTCCAATTCAGCAGTTTCTCGCTGGAGTCTGGATTTGAAGTTTTTTTGTTTTAAGATAGCGACCTTCATGTCTGTGATTGCGTGACCAGAGAGATTGAAGTGTTCTCCGACTGGTTTATGAATGTTATAATTCTTGACATCTGATTTGTGTCCATTTATTCTTTTACGTAGAGACTGTCCAGTTTGACCAATGTACATGGCAGAGGGGCATTGCTGGCACATGATGGCATAAATCACATTGGTGGATGTGCAGGTGAACGAGCCTCTGATAGTGTGGCTGATGTTATTAGGCCCTGTGATGGTGTCCCCTGAATAGATATGTGGGCACAATTGGCAACGGGCTTTGTTGCAAGGATAAGTTCCTGGGTTAGTGGTTCTGTTGTGTGGTATGTGGTTGTTGGTGAGTATTTGCTTCAGGTTGCGGGGCTGTCTGTAGGCAAGGACTGGCCTGTCTCCCAAGATTTGTGAGAGTGTTGGGTCATCCTTTAGGATAGGTTGTAGATCCTTAATAATGTGTTGGAGGGGTTTTAGTTGGGGGCTGAAGGTGATGGCTAGTGGCGTTCTGTTATTTTCTTTGTTAGGCCTGTCCTGTAGTAGGTAACTTCTGGGAACTCTTCTAGCTCTATCAATCTGTTTCTTTACTTCCACAGGTGGGTATTGTAGTTGTAAGAAAGCTTGACAGAGATCTTGTAGGTGTTTGTCTCTGTCTGAGGGGTTGGAGCAAATGCGGTTGTATCGCAGAGCTTGGCTGTAGACGATGGATCGTGTGGAGTGGTCAGGGTGAAAGCTGGAGGCATGCAGGTTGGAATAGCGGTCAGTAGGTTTCCGGTATAGGGTGGTGTTTATGTGACCATTGTTTATTAGCACTGTAGTGTCCAGGAAGTGGATCTCTTGTGTGGACTGGACCAGGCTGAGGTTGGTGGTGGGATGGAAATTGTTGAAATCATGGTGGAATTCCTCAAGGGCTTCTTTTCCATGGGTCCAGAGGATGAAGATGTCATCAATATAGCGCAAGTAGAGTAGGGGCTTTAGGGGACGAGAGCTGAGGAAGTGTTGTTCTAAATCAGCCATAAAAATGTTGGCATACTGTGGGGCCATGCGGGTGCCCATAGCAGTGCCGCTGATCTGAAGGTATACATTGTCCCCAAATGTGAAATAGTTATGGGTAAGGACAAAGTCACAAAGTTCAGCCACCAGGTTAGCCGTGACATTATCGGGGATAGTGTTCCTGACGGCTTGTAGTCCATCTTTGTGTGGAATGTTGGTGTAGAGGGCTTCTACATCCATAGTGGCCAGGATGGTGTTATCAGGAAGATCACCGATGGATTGAAGTTTCCTCAGGAAGTCAGTGGTGTCTCGAAGGTAGCTGGGAGTGCTGGTAGCGTAGGGCCTGAGGAGGGAGTCTACATAGCCAGACAATCCTGCTGTCAGGGTGCCAATGCCTGAAATGATGGGGCGCCCAGGAGTTCCAGGTTTATGGATCTTGGGTAGTAGATAGAATATCCCAGGTCGGGGTTCCAGGGGTGTGTCTGTGCGGATTTGATCTTGTGCTTTTTCAGGAAGTTTCTTGAGCAAATGCTGTAGTTGCTTTTGGTAACTCTCAGTGGGATCATAGGGTAATGGCTTGTAGAAACTCGTGTTGGAGAGCTGCCGAGCAGCCTCTTGTTCATATTCCGACCTATTCATGATGACAACAGCACCTCCTTTGTCAGCCTTTTTGATTATGATGTCAGAGTTGTTTCTGAGGCTGTGGATGGCATTGCGTTCTGCATGGCTGAGGTTATGGGGCAAGTGATGCTGCTTTTCCACAATTTCAGCCCGTGCACGTCGGCGGAAGCACTCTATGTAGAAGTCCAGTCTGCTGTTTCGACCTTCAGGAGGAGTCCACCTAGAATCCTTTTTTCTGTAGTGTTGGTAGGGAGACCTCTGTGGATTAGTATGTTGTTCAGAGGTATTTTGGAAATATTCCTTGAGTCGGAGACGTCGAAAATAGGATTCTAGGTCACCACAGAACTGTATCATGTTCATGGGGGTGGAGGGGCAGAAGGAGAGGCCCCGAGATGGAACAGCTGCTTCTGCTGGGCTGAAAGTATAGTTGGATAGGTTAACAATATTGCTAGGTGGGTTGAGGGAACCATTGCTGTGGCCCCTTGTAGCATGTAGTAGTTTAGAAAGTTTAGTGTCCTTTTTCTTTTGTAGAGAAGCAAAGTGTGCGTTGTAAATGGCTTGTCTAGTTTTAGTAAAATCCAGCCATGAGGAAGTTTGTGTGGAAGGTTGGTTTTTTATGAGAGTATCCAGTTCTGAGAGCTCATTCTTAATCTTTCCCTGTTTGCTGTAGAGGATGTTGATCAGGTGATTCCGCAGTTTCTTTGAGAGCGTGTGGCACAAGCTGTCAGCATAGTCTGTGTGGTATGTAGATTATAATGGATTTTTTACCTTCAGTCCTTTTGGTACGATGTCCATCTGTTTGCATTTGGAAAGGAAGATAATGTCTGTCTGTATCTGTGCAAGTTTTTTCATGCAGTTGATAGATTTCCACTCCATACGGTTAAATGCAGTGCCTTGCATAATGACAGGTTTCAGAGTAACAGCCGTGTTAGTCTGTATTCGCAAAAAGAAAAGGAGTACTTGTGGCACCTTAGAGACTAACCAATTTATTTGAGCATGACCTTTCGTGAGCTACAGCTCACTTCATCGGATGCATACCGTGGAAACTGCAGCAGACTTTATATATACACAGAGAATATGAAACAATACCTCCTCCCACCCCACTGTCCTGCTGGTAATAGCTTATCTAAAGTAATCTTCAGGTTAGGCCATTTCCAGCACAAATCCAGGTTTTCTCACCCTCCACCCCCCCACACAAATTCACTCTCCTGCTGGTGATAGCCCATCCAAAGTGACAACTCTTTACACAATGTGCATGATAATCAAGTTAGGCCATTTCCTGCACAAATCCAGGTTCTCTCACTCCCTCACCCCCCTCCAAAAACCCACCCCCATACACACACAAACTCACTCTCCTGCTGGTAATAGCTCGTCCAAACTGACCACTCTCCAAGTTTAAATCCAAGTTAAACCAGAACATCTGGGGGCGGGGGGGTAGGAAAAAACAAGAGGAAATAGGCTACCTTGCATAATGACTTAGCCACTCCCAGTCTCTATTTAAGCCTAAATTAATAGTATCCAATTTGCAAATGAATTCCAATTCAGCAGTTTCTCGCTGGAGTCTGGATTTGAAGTTTTTTTGTTTTAAGATAGCGACCTTCATGTCTGTGATTGCGTGACCAGAGAGATTGAAGTGTTCTCCGACTGGTTTATGAATGTTATAATTCTTGACATCTGATTTGTGTCCATTTATTCTTTTACGTAGAGACTGTCCAGTTTGACCAATGTACATGGCAGAGGGGCATTGCTGGCACATGATGGCATATATCACATTGGTGGATGTGCAGGTGAACGAGCCTCTGATAGTGTGGCTGATGTTATTAGGCCCTGTGATGGTGTCCCCTGAATAGATATGTGGGCACAATTGGCAACGGGCTTTGTTGCAAGGATAAGTTCCTGGGTTAGTGGTGGTTCTGTTGTGTGGTATGTGGTTGCTGGTGAGTATTTGCTTCAGGTTGGGGGGCTGTCTGTAGGCAAGGACTGGCCTGTCTCCCAAGATTTGTGAGAGTGTTGGGTCATCCTTTAGGATAGGTTGTAGATCCTTTAGGATAGGTTGTAGAGACAGGCCAGTCCTTGCCTACAGACAGCCCCGCAACCTGAAGCAAATACTCACCAACAACCACATACCACACAACAGAACCACTAACCCAGGAACTTATCCTTGCAACAAAGCCCGTTGCCAACTGTGCCCACATATCTATTCAGGGGACACCATCACAGGGCCTAATAACATCAGCCACACTATCAGAGGCTCATTCACCTGCACATCCACCAATGTGATATATGCCATCATGTGCCAGCAATGCCCCTCTGCCATGTACATTGGTCAAACTGGACAGTCTCTACGTAAAAGAATAAATGGACACAAATCAGATGTCAAGAATTATAACATTCATAAACCAGTCGGAGAACACTTCAATCTCTCTGGTCACGCAATCACAGACATGAAGGTCGCTATCTTAAAACAAAAAAACTTCAAATCCAGACTCCAGCGAGAAACTGCTGAATTGGAATTCATTTGCAAATTGGATACTATTAATTTAGGCTTAAATAGAGACTGGGAGTGGCTAAGTCATTATGCAAGGTAGCCTATTTCCTCTTGTTTTTTCCTACCCCCCCCCCCAGATGTTCTGGTTTAACTTGGATTTAAACTTGGAGAATGGTCAGTTTGGATGAGCTATTACCAGCAGGAGAGTGAGTTTGTGTGTGTATGGGGGTGGGTTTTTGGAGGGGGGTGAGGGAGTGAGAGAACCTGGATTTGTGCAGGAAATGGCCTAACTTGATTATCATGCACATTGTGTAAAGAGTTGTCACTTTGGATGGGCTATCACCAGCAGGAGAGTGAATTTGTGTGAGGGGGTGGAGGGTGAGAAAACCTGGATTTGTGCTGGAAATGGCCTAACCTGATGATTACTTTAGATAAGCTATTACCAGCAGGACAGTGGGGTGGGAGGAGGTATTTTTTCATATTCTCTGTGTATATATAAAGTCTGCTGCAGTTTCCACGGTATGCATCTGATGAAGTGAGCTGTAGCTCACGAAAGCTCATGCTCAAATAAATTGGTTAGTCTCTAAGGTGCCACAAGTACTCCTTTTCTTTTTGCGAATACAGACTAACACGGCTGTTACTCTGAAACCTGTCTGTATTAGGAAATTCTCATCTTTTCTAACACCGGTTCAGCAGCATGAGTATCAGCAGTGTTGGGCGACACAGTATAGGTTCTTTCTCTCCAGCAGCTGTTTTCAACACCACATCAGTTAAACTTGATCTGAGCTGGTTTAGTTGACATGTTGTGGAAAATGACTGTTGGAACCAACAAGCCCTCTATACTAGGGCTCCCAATGTTGTGAACAGTACTGCAATGGGGGTGGTACTCTTTTGTAAATGTTCCCTAGGGTAGACAAGGCTCATACCTATGGGGCTAAAGGGGAAGAGGGCCAAAATATTTAGTTTTCTGTTTAAAGAAATAGGTAGCTTCCATATTTACAATATTATCCTCTGGCATTTGGAGAGGTGGAAGGCTGGTGAGCTGCAGGCTGAAATTACAGGGGTTTATGATTATTAGTTAATGGTTCTCTTGTTTATTATTACAGATAAGAACCCAACATAACCTCCTACTGAAGTGAGTATCTTCCCCTTGATTTAACTGGGAATGGGATTGGTGCATTATCTTCATTTTATATTGAAAAGAAAATATGGGGATGGGATGGACAGGTCTTTTCGTTGAGGTTTTTTGTCTCATGATGCTTGTAAAAATAAACATCCCTACAACACTAGATTTGCATTAACAATTTAAACATGAAAAAAAGGATAGAAAATGGCATGAACTCACTTTGACCAAAGTTCATATCACAGGAAGGTCACCCATTCCATTTCTTAGCCTTTACTGACCACTAGACACTAAAATAATTTTACCAGAAAGCTAATGATATTTTATGAAAGACCATATAACAACATATATGCCTATGATACAGGTCAGTCATTTTTATGATTCCTGCTTTTCACCTATTGAAGATCCTTCAAGGAAGCTAATAAATACTGACTACTTTACAAGAGCACTATGACAGTGGGACACTGGATTTATGGTGTTCAACGTGAAAATTAAGAAAACCACAGACATTTCTATTTTACACTCATGGGCTTCTTTTTAATATGGGTCCTCAATTTGATCATATGCATAAGTGTGTGTTCTTGCAAGTCCTTTGCAGAGAAATGAAAACTTTGCACGAATAAGCACACTGAGAAAAATCAGCTGCCTTATGGAATATTAAACACCTTAAATCATTGGTTGAATGAAGAACTAGCACTTAATTTTTTATGACATGTGATGAATGAAATGCAAACAGCCTGTCCTCAGGACTCGGACTAATCTTCATTTTTGTAGCATAAGCTATTTTTAAATTAACGCCCATAAGATTTTTAGCAAATAGTTCCCACTAGGACACTCTGTAAAATGGTAGTACTAAAAAACCTCACTTCACAGTTGTGGTGAGGTAAATTGACTAATGTAAATACACAGTCATGCTGCCTAGCTAAAATTCCTCCAGCTTTTCAGGGGTATAATAATTTATAACAGCTGGAAGTTGAAGCTAGACAAATTCAGACCAAAAAAAATTGCACCTTATTTCAACTGACAGTAGTTAACCTTTGGATGGATGTGATGGGGTGGACTCTCAAATATTTGGGGTCTATACATCAAGATTGGACACTTTTCTAAAAGAACTAGGACAGATATGGGAATTTCAGGCAATGGCTTTGGGAGATCTTACTTCATTACATTCATGTATCATTGTGGGACTGGGCTTGCATGTAATTCCATTGGAGAGCGAGATCACAGCCCTCCAGGAGCTAAGAACAGTGGGGGAAGATTAGGCAAATTTACTCAGGTTGTAACATCTCCAAAGAGGTACCACCACCTGGAAAGACTTGCATATGCTGATTCAAACCGAATTCTACAGAGACCAACAGACAGAGAAAGGATTTTTTGATAAATAGCCTGAGTTTAAATTGATTCAGGGCCTTCTTTCTGATCTAGCAAACGGACAGGACCATGTGTGCAAGATGGGGGGTGGATGCAATCCTTAGGGAAGGGTTAGAGGGTCTGACACCTGTCGGAGCCCAGGAGTACAGCTGGGTTAGCCTCTGCTCAGTTTTTTAGTTTGTGTGGATGTTTTCATTGCTTTTAGTATGTTTTTGCTGTAAGCTCGCTTAGAAAGAACTGTGTGGCAACTTATAACTGTGGGCAATTATGTGGTTAATCACATTTGCAGAGTAAGAAAAGTGCAGACACTGGCCTGGTTAGGCAGTCTGGCCCCCTGGGAATAACTGCATAGGCAAGGAACTGTTCCGCCTAGAAAAATCCCAGTCAGGAGGGAGAAAGATGGGATCTCTGCCCAAGAGATGACAGCTGAGGAGCTGGGAGCCTCAGGTGGGTGCCCTTGCTGGACTATGAAGGGTGAAACACAGGTGCAGTAGCCCTGAACTGTGACAAGCTAGTCTGACTCAACAAGAAGGTATGGTCTTGATGCAGGAAATTTATTTTGTAAAATTCTGTGTCCTGTGTTATGCAGGAGGTCAAACTAGATCATAATTGACGCGTCTAGCCTTAAAAAAAAAGGCTATGAAAGTCTTTCCTCCACCTAATTGTCACCGAAAGCCAATATGTTAAATTCTGCCCTCTGATACTTGCTAATAACGTATGGAAATAAATGATACAGCAGCACACATCTTAGGACAGAGGTTAGCCAAGTACTTATATTGTCAATAAAAATGAACTAAAATAGGTTAAAAATAGAAGATGTTCTGTAAAACGTTGTAATACAGCTAGACAGTCAATTAAATAGGGCGGTCAGAAGCAAGTTATAACAAAAAGCAAAGATATATTGAGGAACGTTATAAAGTATCTATTCAGACTCAGTCATGAAAACAAGCAATTCCCACCTGAATTCAGTAACACAACTAACATATTACATTTCTTTTTTGCAAAAAACATTTACGAAATAATTGTATGAATGACAGAAAAAAATACAGTATGCATTTCTTCATTTTTCCTAGGATTGCAAAAGTAATTTAAATGAGACTTATATTCAAGGGAAATAAAAAAAATATTCTATGAACCTTCTTCAGGGGGGTTGCTAGTGGATTGTCTTGTAACGCCTGTGACCACAAATTTCATGATTTCTCTGTTTTGGGGGGGAAGTCATGTAATGTGCACATGTGGCTTAAAAGGCCATATAAATAAAATTAAATTGGGCATAATTTGTTTTTATTGGGATGATTTACCACTGGAGCACACTACCAAGGAAACTGGTGGATTGTCCATCTCTTGAGGTCTTCAAATCAAGACTTAATGCCTTTCTAGAAGATATGTTTCAGTCAAACACATTGTTGGGCTTAATACAGGGGTAATGGCCTGTGGTATACAAGAGGTCAGACAAGTTGATCTGGGCTAATGGTTCTTTTTTTATTGAAATAAAATCGGTGAGTCTATTTAGATGGGTAACTTTTAACATCCAAGTTTGAAATTTCAGGCTAAAATTTTCAAGTATTTTTAATATTCCTCAGGGGTTAGAAAAAAATCCCACCCTAGCCACATTAGTAAAACTAGTTTTCCCCCTTCAAACTAAACCCAAACTTCCCCCCTCCAACAGAGTCATCTCCTTAAATTCCACAGCCCTCCACAAATCTCCCTCTTTCAAGGTAGTCCTTCACTAATAAATGCAGAAACTGACTTGCTTCTCTCTGAGAGGACACAGATAATCTTAAAATGAGCTGGTTGAGAATTTTCCATTAGAATGATTTGTTGATGGAAAAAAGTAGTTTTCACTGAAAAAATCATGGATTTTACTAAAAAATGTTGGATTTTCCATCAGGAAGAGCAAAATGAAATATTTAGTTTCAGGTCTGTTTGACTCAAATATTTCATTTTGTTGAACTGACCTGAAATGTTTCATTTTGAAGGAGTTCAATAAAACATGAAACTGCATTTCCCTATCAGAGCATTTCCTTATGAGAGCTCTAGTTCGGGCCCCCATTCTCTCCTGTGGGCTGAGCCCTCTTAAAGAACTACATGCTCTATAAAGCAATGGGGATTGCCCTCTGTGGTGCCTTAGGGGAGTCTCATGACGCTGGGTGTATCATGGGTGAAGTAGTCTACCCAAGAAGCCTAGCTCCTAGAGGAGAATAGGGGCATCTGGCTCCCAAACTACAACTCCCATCAGGCGGCATGCCACAACAAGAGAAAATGTAGCTTAATGTTGAAGCATTCCAAGTCATTTCAATAAATGGAAGTGATCTATTTTGATGTCGGGAAAGCTGAAGTGCTTCATTTTGCTTGCAGAGAATTCTGAGTCTATGAAAGTGTCAAAACAAAAACAATATTTCCAAAATGAACATTTTTTATTTTTTATCCTGACAATTTAACAATGCTAGTAGAAAACAAATGAAATGTCAGAAGTTCTCATGGGAATAAAATTCCAAGTTTCACTCAACTCTATTCTTAATAAAGACAAATCATTAACATCTGAAGACCCAGCCCATCTCAGAGAAGGTGTCAACATGTGATCGATGACTGCAAGATTTTTTATTCCAGCTAACTGAATCATTTTACTTAGCAGTTATGTCATTTTATTCCTGGTAATGGAGAAGCACTTCACTTCGGTATCTCCAATTATTGAGCATCAGAGTAATGTAGTTAAACTGAATAAGGCTTCCTCAACAGTTTGTCTCTTCGTGCCAAAAGGAGTCACTTCCAGAGAGGATAAGCCTGGACTGCCATAGCAAAAGAGATCTGCTGTTTCTCGATTGAATTCAGTTGTCTGTGCTATTCAAATCTGTCATGTCACCAAAGACTTATTTGGGCAAAAAACCACAAAATGCATTTTAGAATGACTCAGAGGCACCAGACAACACAATGGAATTTTTATTAAAATGACAGAGGCTGTGTGGAGCCATAGGAAATTACAATTAAGGACACCAGTAGTCTTGATTTCTTGTCTAAATATTCTACACAGTGAGCCTCTTTTGTATTTATGATGGAAATTTAATTTAATTTCAATATGCTTGTTGTCTCCTTGAAATTGTGGAGCAAAGTAATAGCTGAAGTTACTCCAACTATATTATTGAACAGCCACTAATTTTAGAGACAGGTTCAACAATTAAAAATCAAAGGGCCAAATCCTGCAGCCCTGTTTCCCATGAATAGCTACACTCTATCAAATGACACAGCTCATAAATCCTAGAGCAACTTTTGGTCTCTAATGAAACAGTTATTTTTCAAAATGTGATGCAGACTATAGTAATGTGGAAATGGTGAGTTATAAGACAGCAAGGTTAATAGTGAGTTATCTCCTTACACACAGTACTTGGCTATAAATCTTGAAGGTTAGATTAATGCTTCATTTTCTCACTGATACAATTCTCTTTTGGAGACAGAAGTCCTCTGTTTATCCACAGAATTGGTACAGACATGACATGCAGCAGCACAAGTTATCCCACATTACCCTGCCAAGATATTTCAAGTCAACCATGATCTGCAGAGACCCTCTGGAGAGGAGAGCTCAGTATTCAAGACCATTTGATTAATCCTTGGCCTGTCTGCTGAAACTTGAGAATGCTAATGCCAGTTGTGGTAACCATTGTGCAAAATGGAAGCTTGACATGGTTAACAGTTTATAGACGGCAATGTTTCCTATATATGTAATTTTTCCTTTACACCAGGAACAATTGTTAACGACCTACAACTGATCTTAACATGAATACAGGGCTAACGCTATTCTGTATCATAGCTTCAAGAAAACAATTCAACACAAACGGCACCATGACTCAAATTCAGTGCAAATCTAAACATCTTACTGAATTCCTACATTCTCATTTAACAGTACTATCATACAACCATAATTCCAGCAAGTCATCTGAAGGAGTCAAATCATTCCTGGAGGCTTATTAATTATGGCTATCTAGCTCTTAAAATTTCCATTCTGCAACATTCTTGGGTTTCTTCCAAGTTGATCCTTAACACTGGATTTCCTGAGATTCTAATGGCTGTTTTATAACTTAGGTTCTCATTAGGTTTTTGACCTTTAGGCTCCTATTATGTATTTTTGACCTTACAGGGGTTTTTCTTTTGGAAAGAGAGGAACTGAGTTTGAGAATTTCTAAGAGAACACACAGAATAGAAGCAGAGCCACTGGAGTGGGGAGGGAAGAGACAAGGGGGAGTTTGCCCCTGGCCTTTCATTTGACAGAGCCCTCAGATCAAGCTGCCTTATGACCTGGTGCCCAGGGTCACAGCACAACTCAGGTTTGACCTGGATGCCCTTCTGTCATGACTTGCCTGAATGCTGCTGTGCTACCATGAACCAAGGTGCAACACCCTGAGCCAGGTCCAGCCTGGTGAAAAAGGACCCACTGTGGCAGGGTGCGCTGTGTGGGCTTGTTTTCTCAGCCCCCTTCCCGAATCCCCCACTCAGTGGTAATTGTTTTTGGAAGGGCGAGGGGGCCTCAATTTCAAATTTTTGTCTCAAGGCCCCAAATATCTCTGTGCAGCCCTGAAGAGAAGAAGTGTATTGGTTTTAGGATTAGCAGTGCTGTTACCTAAGAGTTCAATCCTGAGAAGTGTTGGAGTGCCTCTTGTAAGGTGCCCAGCACCCTCCATTCCCACTGATTTCAATGCTAGTAGAGAACACTCCAGAGCTTGCAGAAAGTTCTTATAACCTCATAGATTTGGGTATTAAAATCCTTATAAAACATTCTCATGCCCAAATCTCATTTTTACCCTGTGCCACCACCCTCTGTGCTTAGTCACCTGTTTACTAATATTAATCTAAACAGAAAAGAATGCACTACAATATATTCTTGGATACTAACAACCTTGTAACTTGTAGCATCTATTAAGAAAATATTTATACCTACCTCTGCAAATTTCCTCTCCATGCATCCAACAAAGTGGGTATTCACCCACAAAAGCTTATGCTCCAATAAGTCCGTTAGTCTATAAGGTGCCACAGGACTCTTCGCCGCTTTTACAGATCCAGACTAACACGGCTACACCTCTGATACTTAGTAAGAAAATGTAATTTTACACCCATGACATTGCACAATATACATGCCACTTTACCTAAGTCTGATGTTATCTGAAATAATATGACACCATGTTCCCTATTAATTGTTAGAGAATGCGCCTTTCTAGATGTGAATTATTACAGTATCCACAAACGGAAAGTGTTCTGCTTTTCAAAGACATGAATGTTTAAGAAGTACTATATTCTGACACTATTTCTAGTTCAGAAACTATTTTTAGCTGATGGAAGAGATAATTACAAGAATAAACGAAAGTGGGTTTGTAGCAGCCTCTACTGCTATGACTGTGTAGTTAGTTGCTTACACTTCTGCACGGCTTTTCTATGTAGCTTTACCTAGAAAGAATAGTTAGTCGTAACAGCCTGCTTTGAGTATTACTGGGTGGCAGCAGCCTTCTTAAGTCCAGACACTATGCAGAAAAACATGAGTTTGTTGCTGACCTACAGACCGTGTGTTATGGGAGTTTATTTAAATTTTTGCATAGCAGTCACAGAATGAGAATTTGATAGGTTAGTTACTTTATGCTGAAGAAAAAAAATTTCTATTTAAAAGAAAATGGAATTTAACAGCACCAAATCACCTTATCTGTTGGGGTTTTCACTGTCAATTCTTCCAGCTCTCCATATCTAAACAAGTATCAGAGGGGTAGCCATGTTAGTCTGTATCCATAAGAACCATGAGTTGTCTGGTGGCACCTTAAAGACTAACAGATTTATTTGGGTGTAAGCTTTTGGGGTAAAAAAACCCACTTCTTCAGATGCATGGAGTGAAAATTACAGATACAGGCATAAATATATATTGGCACAAGAAGAGACGGGAGTCATCTTACAAGTGGAGAACCAGTGCTGAAGGCCAATTTAATCATCAATAATTGATGAGGAGGTGTCCCCAAATAAATCTGTTAGTCTTTAAGGTGCTACCAGACTCCTCGCTGTTCTCATATCTAAACAAGATATTCTGCCTACTCCCTAATAACCAGTATGGTAGAAAATGTATCTCATGGGGAAAATGCCAAAGAATGACAACTCTCCCCACACCCGTTCGTTCCCCAATACCCTCCAGCCTTTCAGTTTCCTTTCAGTGTCTCTTCACTGGAAGACCTAAGGTGATCAAAACCACAAATATTTTCTTTGATATAACTTAAAAATGAACACAGTATGCAAATGTGTTTCAGTTTACAACTACGTTCATACATGAAACATGTAAATGTGAAAATGCTACAGTACATCTACTCCCGTGATGTGTTCATAAACATGTATCAGTTGATATCTTCATATTGTTATGGTAACTCATTCTATATCAATTCTATTGTACATAGATTTTTGCATACTCATCCCCATAGTATCTGAGTGCCTTTCAGTAGAAAGTGTTAAACAATATGACTAATATTTGAGATGTTTGTTCTCCCATCCTCCTTCACCCCCAACAAATTAGCGAATAAAAATAACATTCAAATTAGAAATCATGAGTGAAAAAAATACTATTTACATTTGCACCTAGATGCCCTGATCAGTATTAGGCACTTTAAAAGACTAGTAAATAAGAAGATACTCCCTACTTCAGAGAGCTTTGAGTCTAGGAGACATTTGAAGGGTTTATTGCCTTGCTCAATCTGATAGCCATAATAGGGAGTCAAAAATTACTTACCTAAGTTTGAGCACCAAGGTTACCCATTCCACATTTCAAAACTCTGCCCCTTCCCTTTACTCTAACAAAATATGCTCATTCTTTGCCATCACCCTTTGTTACCTTATGCCCAACAATACGGTTACATTAAGCAGGCTATTTAATGAAATATCCCAATCCTGCATTACCTGACACTTAATTCAAGGTGGGAAACTTGGACTGAACAGGAATCCTGAACAGGAAAATTTTGGATTAATCAAGAATGGCTAATGTTAAGGCATCAAAATGAGCCATAAATCAACACGTTGTAAAGTAGCAAAAAGCCCAACCAGAAAATTAAAGAAAACAAACCCACGTTGTGCTGCTGCACATTGCTCAGATACAGTATAGAACAGGGGATAAATATATCTCCCTTCCCTGAAAAGAAAATTGGCTAGTCACAATTCCTGGCCTGGAACCTCCTTTAAACTGCCTACTTTTCTACTCAGCATTTTCTGAATGAAGGAAAGGGATTGTAGGATCATTGGAGTTTGGGGACGGTGAAGGGAGATTAGTAATGCAAGTCTAGTCAGTCTTTCCTCCCTGCCCTCTCTACATGATTTATTCTTTGTTTCTGTCTGTGACGAGCTTGGTCAATTGAATGATTTGGATCCAAAGGCAATTTTAATGACTTAACCCCCACTCAAACCTTGAGGGAGCCATGTCCAGCTGTCTGCAGGCAACTAGCTCTTCTTCCAGCCTATTCCCTTAGGATCACAGCTAAACATGCAAGGCCCCCACCACAGCAAGAAAGAAAACCCCAAAGGAAAAGAAAAAATGAGGTAGTCAGTAATACAGGAAAGCCACCTTTCAGCATACTTGCAAGAGACTGAAATTTTTTGCCTATAAAAGTAACATGGTGCTTTAACTGAGGAAACAGCTGCCACAAAGGTCTTTGATTCTTAAGCAGCTGGGTCTCAAGAGAAAAGACAGACCCTATTTACTGAAGTTCCTATTATTTTATAAAAGTTACGATATATTTAGACCAAATATTTTTCCATCAGAAAATGTGAATTCAAAACCAAGTTCCATGGGAATGTGTCAATTTCAATACAATTTATTCTGAATAAAAATAAAAATTAAGCATTTTGATAAGGTTCCATTTCTCCTCATTCCACTTGACCCCATTTCCCCTCCCAGTGATTCACACAGCTCACTTGGCTTTAAATTTCAATGTAACCCCCCCACCCCCCATCATCATGCTCAAAAGTTCAAGATTTGATGATGTGATGAAGTGGGACTGTTCTTAATGTTTCCTCTGAATAGTGTGAGGGTGCCTCAGTTTCCCCTATGCAGTTCTTAAGTATCTAGGTGGTGGGGTAAGGGTGTATGATCATTGCAGAGCCCTAGAGGGCAGGTGTGTGCAGGGGTCTGGACACAGAGAATGGCCAACACCCTGTTTCCTGGCAACTGATGGCCTGGGCCCTTCCCCTCTGCAAGGTGAGAGCTAAAGGGTTGGAGAACAAAGGAATCAGGTGACCTCCTGGCCCAGGAAAGGGGAAAGCCCAGAGGAGGAGGGGCTGGAGGGAGTTTCAGTTTCGGGCTGGCTGGGACATGGAGTGAAGTGCAGACGTGGTTGCCTGGCTCACTGCCCCCCAAAATGGACCCAGCTGAGGGGTCCTGTTCTCTGCACCTGCAAGCTCTGTTTTAGACCATGTTCTCATAGTCTGATAAACCTCTGTTTTACTGGCTGGCTGAGAGTCACGTCTGACTGTGAAGTTGGGGTGCAGGACCCTCTGGCTTCCCCAAGACCCCGCCTGGGCGGACTCGCTGTGGGAAGCGCACGGAGGGGCAGAGGATGCTGAATGCTCCGAGGTCAGACCCAGGAAGGTGGAAGCTGTGTGAGCTTTGTGTCCTGAAGACAGGCTGCTCACAGAAAGGAGACTTCCCCAGAGTCCTGACTGGCTTCATGGGGAGCAGTTTCAGAGCATTGCCCAGGGACTCCGTGACACCCCCACACCCCCCCATCATCATGCTCAAAAGTTCAAGATTTGATGCAGAATTAGGGCGCTCCCTCTTCCCACACAACCCAACCTTGCCTTGCCTTAACAGGCTCTTGGACCCTTTCAAGGGCACTCTGAGGGGCACAATGGCCTACATTCCTCTCTCAATCTTACTTTTGGGGGAAGACAGACTAGCCACTAGCTGCACCAACAAGCTCAGTTACCTCTTCTACCCCCTCCCATCTTCAGTCTTTAGAGGACTGGTATATAAATCTCCTTCCACCCCCAGGACACACTCTCAGGAGAGCAGGCAGTGGGCCTCCCACACAGTTCAGTAACAAATGGATGGGAAACATTCCTCCACCTGCACATCCAGACTAACAAGCAGGCCTCAGAAGATACAAACCCCAGTGAAAAGACCCAGGTGGTTTGTACTATCTGGGAGGAGAAGATCCACAGCTCCAATATTCACCAACAGAAAATTTTACTAGGATACCAGTAGGGTGCCTCCTACTTTTGCATAGAGAGCCAGAGTCAGTGACCAGGACCTTCATTTAACATAAACATCTTACAGCTTGTACCTCCAGCATTGCCTAATGCTATCCTGGGACATGGGGCAACACTGTGCTAGCTTACTCACCAACACCATATCCTGTAATTCCCTGGATTCCCCTTGGAGGACTTTATTCAAGTTCAACCCTATTTAGTTATGGAGACTTGACAAGATTGCCACCAAAGAGGTAACAGCTGTAGCCAATTTCTGTTTAGACTCCATCAATTTAACTTTGTCCAGGTTGAAATCTAGGTGAATCCAAGGCCTTAACACAGTTAAGGGGACCCAGGTAGCATCTGTCCATGTCTACACTACAACATTTATCAGTGTTGTAACTGGGTTCCCTAATTCAGTTACAAATGTAGTGTCAACATGATCTCAGTCACTAAGAAATATTTTCACAACTGCGATTTCTTTTCTCTGCTCTTTTTTGATGAAGCAGCATAAAAAGCAGCAAGGTGATAGGTCCAAGGTGAAGAGTCAAAATACAATGGGTAATTCAAAGCCCAGAAAAGCCAGCCAATCTATATATCCTCTCTCTTCATTATAAAAGTTTAAATGGCAATGAGACAAAACATAAATCACTGTGACCACTCACCAAGTTCATGTTGTAAAGATACATTAGTGAACAGGAATCAAAATATCACCTCTCAGCTGCATATTACATAAGTTGACATAGATGATTAATGAGTCATTTCCCTTTCATACCCCCACATTGTTAAAAATACTTTTTTTTTCTTAAATACAGTTTCTATGCTAGTCAAGCTTCTTTCCAGACAAAATATACATGGGAGAAAATTGGTTAGAGAAAAGCTGAATGAAATGAAAGGAAATACATTTTGTTAGAGTAGCAATAGCTAGGGACTATTAGCACCAGCTATTAAGGTTGCCTGACATTTGCCATTATAAGATGCTGTTTCAGTTGCTTATAACTTTGCCAAACTTTGGCCATTTGGGCAGAAGTTTTCCATGACAGGTGTCTGCCTCAGGCTGATTTTTCTTCTTTTTCTTTTGGCACAAACAACGTTAATTCCTAACATCTGAGTGCTTGATTTTGCAACCTTAATATTGTTCTTTTAATGTAGTGTTTGTGCATGTAAACGGAATTTAAATTGCTGCCAGGCTCAGTTTCATTTTTACAATTGAACTGAAATGATTTCACCTATGCAATACCTGCATTCCACTAATGAAAATGTTGCAAGTATAGGGGCTGATTCTATGAGACGCTCCTCAAAAGTGAACATCCTCAAGTTCCTGAGCCTGGTCGTTAACTGCCCTGTTGTGAGCAATGTTGGGAGCCCTGGCATCGAAAAGGCCCCTGCAAACACCAGCATTTTTCATGTTGTGTAAATTCAACCTGCTCAGAGCAAGTCTAAAAAACCACCACAGGACTCTTGCTGTCAGTAAGGGTATGTCTACACTGCAATACAAACAGCCGCAGCTGACTTGGGCTCGCAGGGTTATAAAATTGCAGTGTAGCGGTTCAGGTTCGGGCCCGAAAAATCTACACTACAACTGTATACCCCTGCAGCCTGAGCCCAGATCAGCTGACAGGGACCAGCCCTGGGTGTTTTATTGCAGAGTAAACATATCCTAAGGCGCTCACTGCTGCTTTATCCCTATATTTAATTAAGTCAACAGTTTAATTTCAAAAATGGTTAAACTTGGATAAAGCCCCACAAAAATTATCATGAGAGGCCAAAGTTAAAAGGAACTGAGAACATATTTGTGGATTAGCATGTTCGGTAATTAACATCAACTCATTTTGCATTAATACAGGACATTTCTATGGAAAAATGTTTTTTAGGCTGCCTACCAAGTCCCAGGTCATTTTGAGACATACACAATGAATCTGCTGACTCTCCATTTCAATTTATAAGTCTTATTCTGCACAATATGTCAGGGGGAGCTCGTTTAGACTGTGCTTACATATCTGGGATCTGCCAAGCCATGAAAGCTGGCTATTGGTCTGGCAGCAGCTAGACCTACCATGGGGAAAGGTCTAAAACAGCTCCACAGCAGGAATCTAGTGACAAAAGTACCCTGTGGAATGGCAGCTTAAGCAAATATCCTCACCTTTTTCTGCCTCATTCCAGTAGCCGGAAAAGAACCTTCTCTCTGTAGTAGAATGGGAGTGGATTTACTGAGCATTTGGCAATATACACAAGAGCTAGACTGCCATCTGCCCACGTGCAAATAACTCCATCTAAAGTAAAGAGGCAGTGGCAGCTGGACTATGTACTTCTCAGAACAGAAGTTAGCCTCTCTCTGGGCTGGGGAGCAGAAAATGCTCCTGGAGCTCCATCTGGGCTCCAACACAACAGCAGAAGCTCACTTGATGTGGATCAGGCCCAAATTTATCTGACATAAGAATTGGCGAACTTGTTACCAGTTCCGGCTCATTATAAGGAAAATTATTTAAGTTTTGCATAAATCAGTAGAAAAATTTTATATGGCACAGCATATTTTCAAGGTAAAAGATCATCTAACTCAGTGTTCCTACCCTGGGATAACAGCCCAGTCCATATAGGGGCCAACGACAGAAGAGGGAGCACTAGGGCAGCGATAATTGCATGACCTGGGAGACACTTTCCACTTCCTTTGTGGGTAAAGCATTTGAGGGAAATCTGAAAACCAGTCACCGTCCCTCTCTCCCCTTGCAGCGACTCTTATGCATCCAGCTCCAGGTATAGCTAAGTTTTTCTTCTCCCATGGCATTCCTCTCCATTAGGAAAACAAGCAAGTGAAACATTTCACACATCTTGAACACCATATAGCCATTTGGTGAGAAGGGAAGAGTGGAGTGGATTCTCTAGGAGCAAAAATAAAAAATAAAAAATGTATACACACACACACACACACACACACACACAACAACAAAATATAGAAAACAACAAAAAGCAACCCCAGAGGACTCCAAAAAAAAAAAAAAGAAGAGCACAACATAGAGTACAGAAAAAAAAATTACAAAGAAGAATAAAAAAAACATAAGAGACTCAGAAAAGAACAGGAGAGTCAGAAAGACCGGACAGAGAGGAGAGTCAGTAGCAACTTTATGGGATGAGGCACAATGTGACAGGCCAGAAAAAACATCAAGTTTTACCAATCCACTGTAAAAGGAATTTCTAACAAATAAAGGCCGGTATCGACATTTAAGCACAAATTGCCACAAACTTGGAAAAGAAACCTGACTACACATTCCAAGGAAGTAAATTCCCAGGCTATAGTTTGTCCTCCTTCACGTGGACTGCTGCAGATGAGTTTAGTAGATACATGCCCGATAAGAAATACTAGAAACGCCAAATCACAAGGACTCCTGGCTCCCCCTCATACACCAAACTCTAACCAACATTTCAAAAGAGAACATCCTTGCTCACCGACCTACATAATACTGGTGAAATATACAGACAACCTAAACAGAGTATGTCTATCTGCCTTCATCATGCAGACACTTATGTTAATGGCAATGTAATAACGGAACCCAAACCTGTAAGCATTTCATGTGGCGGTGGGACCTCTGCTTCCATATAGGGCCCCAATCAACTACTCTGTTGTTTAGCCCATCACTAGAGCTGGCAGAAATTTTCCAGTTTTTGAAATTTGAAGGAAGTTTGTCACCATTTTTGGACCATCTCTACCCATCTGAAATAGGCATAAAATACTTGCCTCCTTCATCAGGGTGCCTTGAAGCTTAATTAATGATTGGGAAGCTCATTGAGAGACTACAAATAACACAAAGCATTTGTGACAAGACTGCCATCACACCACACCCCTGCTGGCTGTATGTAGCATTGCAAAAGGTCTGCCTCATTTTCTGCTATACCTTCTTGGGCCTATTTCAGCCATTGATGTGACCTGGTCCTCCTGCCAAGCCAGGTATCAGAGTCCAACCCTTCACAGGGCCACAAAGTCCTTCAGTTAAAGCCCAACAGAAAATAGTAAACTAGCCCCAACTTAGGGTTACCAACTTTCTAATAGCAGAAAACCGAACACCCTTGCCCTACCCCCTTCCCCGAGGCCCTGCCCCTGGCTCACTCCATCACTCCTCCCTCCATCACTCACTCTCCCCAACCTTTGCTCACTCATTTTCACCGGGCTGGGGCAGGGGGTTGAAGTGCAGGCTCTGGGGTAGGAGAGGGATGAGGGGTTTGGGGTGCAGGAGAGCACTCCAGGCTGGGGCTGAGGGGTTCAGAGTGTGAGAGGGGGCTCTGGGGCTCTGGGCTAGGGCAGGAGGTTGGGCTCCAGCTGGGGGTGCAGACTCAGGAGTGGGGCCAAGGATGAGGAGTTTGGGGTTCAGGAGGAGGCTCCTGGTTGAGGCTGAGGGGTTTGGAATGTGGGAGGGGGTTCCAGGCTGGGGCCGAGGGGTTGGGAGGCAGGAGGGATGGGGTGAGGGCTCTGGCTGGGGGTGTGTGGGCTCTGGAGTTGGGATGGGGATGAGGTGTGTGGGGTGCAGAAGGGGACTCCAGGCTGGGGGGGGTGGGGATGAGGGGTTTGCAGTGTGGGAGGGGGCTCTGGGCTGAGGCAGGGTTTGGGGTGTGGGAGGCGGTACAGGCTCTGGGCTGGAGGTGCAGGCTCCAGGGTGGGGCCAGAATTGAGAGGTTCAGGGTACAGGAGGGGGCTACGGGCTGGGGGTTGGGATGCAGGAGTGGGTGAGGGCTCCGGGTGGTGCTTACCTCAGGTGGCTCCCGGAAAGCGGCTGGCATGTCCCTCTGGCTCCTAGGCAGAGGGGCAGCCAGGGGGTTCTGTGTGCTGCCCTTGCCACAGGCGCCACCCCTGCAGCTCCCACAGGCCACAGTTCCCGGCCAATGGGAACTGTGGAGATGACACTCGGGGTGGGGGCAGCATGCAGAGCCCCCATGGCCACCCCTCCACCTAAGAGCCGGAGGGATGTGCCAGCCACTTCCCAGGAGCCAGGCAGGAGCCTGCCCGCCCTGCTGCACTGCCAACTGGACTTTTAATGGCCCCGTCAGCATTGCTGACCAGAGCTGCGAGGTCCCCTACTGGACACCTGGCAATCCTAACTTCAAACCATCCTAACACTGGCTCCAGTTCCTGGGTTTCACTCCTACTGCCCGGAGGTGGTCACACTTTCCTTCTACACCCATCAGGCAGACTGCAGTCCCTGATCACCGCCTGTATCCAGTCAGGATTCCAGCACAGGGCTCAGCCTCCCAGACTTCCCTCAGCCCAAGAGACAAAGCTCCTAGCTACCTCTTACTTGGGTCTCTTCCTAATCTTCTCCTACAGCCGCCCTTCGTGCCTTCCTCTATGAAGACCCAGGTCCTCCCTAGCTGGGTTTTATCACCACTTCTGCCTAACACTTCTTCAAGTGCAGCCCAGTAGGTTAATTGGCTTCTCAGGCAACTTTAGTCCTTTTGTCACTTGTGTTACACCTCATCACAGCTTTATAATAAATAATAATAATTAATACAAAAGAACAGAATAAAAACAAGAGGGCACAAAACATCCCATTTAATATCCAGACCAGATTCCACTTCAGCTCTGATTCATCTCAAATAATATATAAATACATATGACAAATATCAAAAGGTCTGTGAAAATTTGTTTTCCACTGCACTGGAAAGATGTAAAACAAATTAAAACCCGGGGCCAATTTCACCCATAGTGCAAGTCCACTGACTTCAGTGGAGTTACTCCAGGGAAAGATTTAGCTCAGAAAGTTAATTACAACATTAAAGAGTTCAGATTACTCAGAAATTCAAAATAAAATTGAATGCATTCCCAGACTACTGTGCAAGACCTTCTGGGAAGTGGGAAAAATACTGTGGGTTTGATTCTGGTCTCACTTAAACCACTTTTACACTGATGTAACTCCATTGATTTGAACTGAGTTGTCCCTGATTTACACTGGGATAAGTCAGATCAGAACCAGGCTCTATATTTTTTGCCATCTGGACTGGCAGACTCCATCAATCCACTGTAGCCTGCTGAAAATATAGAAATAAAGTTAGAAAAAGGCTGCTTATGCCCTAGTTTGTGAACCTGAACAGATTGCAATGAGGAAGCTGAACTAAACTGAAATAAAAGATTAACAATAAATCATTATTATCTGCATGTTAAGCAGCTTTGATTTGTAACGCACATTTACATATACTATTCTAAATAGGACAAGTCCTTCAGCACTAATAAAAGTAGAAAAACCATTCCTGCCTCAGTTAGTCAAATACGTATCACTTAATTAAAGTCCTGCACCCAATGTACCATGACACTGAATTAAAATCCAATTTTGGTAAAATCACACCGATAAATCCAATGTTATATAATAATGTAAAATCCCTCCATCAAAACTAAACATACCTATTACTCCATAGATAATGTATTTTGTGTATTTATTTATTTACAGAATGCACACCACTGGGTAGTGCCAAATGCCAGCAACAAATTCTTATTCTGTGGTCACTTTTTGTTTCAGCTATGCAGGAAAAAAAGTTTTGATAAATAAATATCAAAAGAATTATCACTGAAACATTCTTTATATGCATCTGTAAACACATTGGTCCAGAGATGCTGGAAGTACAGGTGCTGGATGTGCTGCCGCACCCCTGACTTGAAGTGGCTTCCATCGTATACAGAGTTTACAGTTTGGTGCAATGGGTCTCACCACCCCCACTGTACAAATTGTTCCAGCACCCCTGCATTGGTCTGTATATTGCAACATAACGTTTTGAAAGTTACAGTTTTTCTATACAGAGGGTACATGTTTTTCTAAAGCAGATTTAGTTAAATATGTTAATTGCTTTATTAACATTATCTTGTTCAGTATATTGAAAAATTCATAGATACACTATGAAATATCAATATTGCCCCACAAATACCCTTTTGACACAATAACAGCATGGAGATAATCCATGCTTGAATTTCTCACTGATACATTAGAGCTAGTACACTATGTCTATACTCATTAAGGAAGCTTGTATTCAATATTTTTTGGTTAAGGGGAAAAGGCCCTGTGTTTCAAGCATCTTTTTCAAGAGCACTTCGACCAGTTACATAAAAATTAGCTATGGAAAAAGCACACCCTGACCAGCCTCTTCACTCAGCATTGAGTTTATGACAATAGTGATGACTCTCTTATGTAACTGGCAAATTTGATCTCAGAAAAATTGTGTGTGTGTGTGTGTGTGTGTGTGTGTATATATATATGTTTGCAGTCTTCATTAGGCTGCTGGCCCAGCCACAGCCCATAGCACTGATATTTGAGAAGGATATGAACTTGGCAGGGTGAACAGACACAGTGTAGAGAGAGGAAGCACTGGAACTCTCAGAGAAGATGGAAAACCAGGCACTAATTCTCATCCCTGTCTTCTCTTTACTGCCTGATCTGCGTAGTAGTATTGAGAACGAATTACTGTTACAGTAGCCTGTGAGCAAGGACAGCAGAGAAGGGAGCGTGAGTTTGTGGATGGAATGGAAGGAAAGCAGCCAGCCACAGAACTGTATTTTTACAGCAGAATAAGTGTGTGTGGAGCACTTTACTAAAATGTAAAATGGCATAAAAACATAAGAACAGCCAATGGTCAGACCAATGGGACATATAGCCCAGTGTCCTGTTTTCTGACAATGACCAGTGCCATATGCTTCAAAGGAAATGAACAGAACAGGGCAATTATCAAGTGATCCATTTCCTGTCAATCAGTCCCAGCTTCTAGCAGACAGAGGTTTAGGGACACCCAGAGCAGGGGGCTTCATCCCTGATTATCTTGAGTAATAGCTATTGATAATAATTTATAGACCTATCCATCATAAATTTATCTAATTCTTTTTCAAACCCAGTTCCACTCTTGGCCTTCACAGCATTCCTTGGCAATGAGCTCTACAGGTTGACTCTGTGTTGTGTGAAGAAGTATTTTCTTATGTTTGTTTTAAATCTGCTGACTATTAATTTCATTGGGTGATCCCTGGTTCTCGTGTTATGTGAAAGAGAAATAACACTTCCCTATTCACTTTCTCCACAGTATTATGATTTTATAGACCTTGATCTATCCCCCCACCCTTAGTTGTCTCTTGTCTAAGCACTGTCTTTTTTAATCTCTCTTCATATGGAAGCTGTCCATTTTAGTTGTCCTTCTCTGTACCTTTTCCAATTCTAATATATCTTTTTTGAGATGGGATGACAGAACTGCATGCAGTATTCAAGGTGTGGGTGTACCATGGCTTTATATATTGACATTATGATATTTCCTATCTCACTATCTAACCCTCTCCTAATAGTTCCTAACATTCTGTTAGCTTTTTTGATTGCTGTTGCACATTCAGCTGATATTTTCAGAAAACTATCCATGATGACTCCAAGATCTCTCTCTTGAGCGGTAACAGCTAATTTAAACCCCATCATTTTGCATTTATAGCTGGGACTATGTTTTCCAATGTGCATTACTTTGCGTTTATCAACATTGAATTTCATCTGCCATTTTGTTGCTCAGTCACCCAGTTTGTGAGATCCCTTTGTAACTCTTCACAGTCAGCTTTGGATTTTACTGTCTTGAGTAATTTTGTATTATCTGCAAATTTTGCCACCACACTGTTTACCCCCTTTCTAGATCATTTATGAATATGTTGATCAGCTCTGGTCCCAGTACAGATCCTTGGGGGACCCTGCTATTTACCTCTCTCCACTGTGCCTGCCCTGAAGAGGTCCAAATAAAACTGCTGAATTCCTCCCCTTCCCAGTGGGGAGAGGATGGGTTGCTAGTAATTTACTGTTGTAATGACTGCATGGATTGAGCTACTCTAGCAAATGAGACAGGGGAGGAGGTCCCTTACCCGCCTAATTCTCTCCCACCTCCTTTTAGAAGGAATATTTAGGAAAGTAGCCCCACTTACACCTATGTACCCAGACTCAAGGTCCAGGTGACCTGTGTAAGGCTGTTTGTGTGTCAGGGGGTGGGTTGGATGGGATAGCTCTTACTCCCTCTTATTCCTTGGGGTGGGTGTACAGTCCAACTAACAGTCTAGCCCTGAGGGGCTGATCCTTCAAGCTCCATAGTCCCACTAAATCAATAGGGTACCATTCACAAAGCAATTGGCAGTAGTATGCCCTAAATATGCTTTTGGTCAGGTGTAAGGATCCTTTAATTTTTCTCTCAACTTCCTGTTGCCAGGAAAAGACAATTTTAATAACAGTGTTGTGTCATTATATACAGGAATAGCCTCATAATAAATCAAAACCCAAACACAGCTCTCGGACCGTCATGAAAAGCACAGTACAACAGACATCACCTGTACAACTATATGCAAGAATAATTCTCAAACCAACAGCTGCTTTCACTGTCAGTGCCAATGGCCTTACCCACCCAAGGTCAGATTAAATAAAACTGCTTATCAAGCCATGGAGATCAGCACAAGGTCTTCCCTTAGCCTACTGTTAAGGTTTCCATGAAAGCGAGACCAGATTGTTATAAAGTCAGGTCTGTGATTATAAGTCTCTGTCAGACTTTCTCATGTGTCAGTATGAAATGAGCTACATTGCATTTCAGCCATACTTTGTGCTGCCTGTTGTACTTTTAAAATTAATTACAGCAACCACAAATAATTCTCAGACTTTCTAATCTAGAGCTCTCTATGCTTCACCCCTGGAAATTTCTGTCATACAGTTTTCCAAATGATCTTTTGCTATATTCATACAAGACTACACTGTATCATATTCCCCTGTATATTTTCTGACACTGGCAATAAAAATAGAGGCTATATAATAGTACACTATGATAAATTACACTTTGGGCATCTGTGCTATAAATATTTACACTCATTCATAATGGTGTCTTCAGAACTCTTGCAAGATAGTTACTTCTATCTGCAGCTCCAGATGAGAACCCCTGTTTTCTATACCTTTGCTGCTGAATATGTTTTTAAAGGCTGTAAATCTATTAGCACAAACAGATGCATACAAAATTTCTCCTATAGATCTTGTGACAAAGCCAGGCTGGACATCTGAAGAGGGAATGATAAAGGCTCTTTTTCCTACAAGCTGAGAAGGAGCTACCTCAGGCCAATTAGTGACACCTGATTCAGTTACCTCAGTCCAATTAAGGGCTTCCTGAGACCTTTTTAAACTCCCTACTCAGGGAGAAAGGGAGAGAAGCTGCTGCAGGGCTAATGGCAGTAGAGAGATAGTCTTCTCCAGAGTGAGAGACTGCTCTCCTCCCCCTAGGGGAAACAACTGGAACAGAGTGCCTGTTTAGGGGAAGGATTGACACCCTGGGGCCACCAGCAGGACAACATCCCCCCAGTGAGGGGATAGGGAAACATATCCCCCTTTGTTTTTATAAATTCGTTTCTTTTTGTTTGGTGGAGGATCACTTGGGCCTGTCCTGAGGCCTACCGTGAAAATACTAACAAGTGAACACAGAAGGGAAGACAAAGACTGTCCATAGTGGGACTGATTTACCCTAGGCCCTGCCACGGCCAAAGAGGGAAGAGCTAAGTACAGTGAAATGGAGGAGATGCCTTGCCACCACATATTTGGGTTTCAAATACGTTTTAATTGAAACTTCAATATGTTTCTAAATGTACTCTCATATATATTTTTTGTAGAGTGGATTGCTTAAAACATTTTTGGAGTAGAAGGGAAAACAGGGTTTGTGGGTTCCCTTTCCAAAGCACTGGGTTTCGGGTGTGAAGACAGAACATTTCTTCTCCAGAGGTCTATTCACTGAAAGAGATCCAGAGTCTTCTGCATTACAGAATCCCAGGGAAATACAGTGGAACTGGAAAACAGAAAATAAAACCAGTAAAGTGCAACTTTGCAAATGGCCACAAAGAATCCTGTGCATAAAGAAATTGTCTTTCACTTGTTAATTCTTTTCTGTGACTTGGTACACCCGTGCAGACCAATAGGCCAGTATCTTCCAATATGTCAGAATGGCAACTAACAGAAGCCCAGGGAATGTGTATCCTTTATCAGCCCAGCTCCTCGCACACTTCTTTTCATCCTAGATTCAGAATTTTCAAAGCAGTAATTTAACTAGACAAGCTCAATAACAGAGCATACAACAGCAAATCTAACCTTAATCCTTGTCGTTGTTTTCATCCGTTTTAAATCAGCAGTGAGTATCTGTACGGATAAAACCAAGTGACTGAAAAGAATAGGCAGACTCAGCTGCCTCCTGTGCAGACTGATGGGACCTGAAGGCATTCCCCGAGCAGAGTGATCAGAGCAAGGGGGAGACAAAAAGTCACTGCCCAAGAGGCAGTGTGGTCGAATGGGGTGAGCAGTTCCCAGCCAATGGCTTCATCAAGACACTAATTCCACCCAAAGGCTGTAGCTGCTGAGGCAAAGGCATTAACAGGGCCTGAGTTTTCAGAAGGGGAGAACCACAGATGTCCAGCTGACTTCCTGCAGCACTCATCACTACAACAAATATCAGGCTCCAATTTCACGGTGCTTGGGAAAAGCATACAAGGAACTCATGGCTAGTGCCTTACACAAGTCTCACTCTTCTTACCCAAGGAGGAGATGACAGGGCCCTGATTTAATCAATTCTAATCTTTACTCAACACCTGTTTGTAGGTTTCAGTAATACCATTTAATCACCTGGTTATGACCTGCTGTGATGCACTGTACCCCTACTGTGAACCTTCAGACAGAAGAAAAGGGGATTCTGTGGAAGCAGGCCTGCAGAATGACACACTAGACCTAGGCAGATGTAAACAAATAAGAACATCCACAGTTACACCAGATGGGACCCAAAAACATAGTAGGCATACAAACCTTGATGCTTCAGGACATAAGTCAACCACTCAGACAACCTGCATTGCCACACCTTTCCTGGGAAAAACAGTTAAACTGCTTCCATAATTGCCACATGAACACCTTAGGTGCCCACACTGCCCTCCCTCCTTGGGACAGAGATGGCATAATTGTGTGGGCTTTTCCTCCTTAGAACCAAGCTCCGCTATGGCGGATGTTAATTGCAAGAGAGAGGGGTGTCTCTCCCCTTAATGCTTTATTTTTTTTTATTTTTAAGAGGGAACTGAACATTTGCAAGTTTTCCAGACTGAACATCTCTGGCAACTGATGGACTCTGATAATTCACAGAACAGGTATAGCAACAATGGAAACTTCCCCGTGCTCCTTTGCTAATGCACTTTGATCCTCTCCTGGAGGGTAGTTCAGTCTTCATGCCCACTTATCAGAAAAGGCTAGGATAAAACCACCCATCAAGATGCTATTTAAGGACAATTATGATGATGATTATTGTGATGTGAACACTTATCAGATAAGAACTGGACTAAGACCACCAACTAGTTTCACATAAACCACTGAACAGTTGTATTCAGGAGGCAGCCATGGTGGGATCTTCTAGTACAAAGCATGTGGGTTAAATAAGTAAATTAAACACAGCCACCACGAGAAGAAGGTCTTCAATATTGCCTTATGTTACTTATCATACAGTTGTCATACAACAATAATTTTCAGTCTCTACTGAATTGGGCTACAGAGTAACCAGGGACTTAAGGAAGAAAGGTACACTATTTAATTGATCTACACAGTCTCCCAGGACAGATATTGTTGTAATTACAAGGGAGTGTAGGAAAGCAAGTGCAGAGTAGAAAAGCTCCCGTCATCTGAACCTCAGTAGTGGATGCCAGGAGTGGTATAGAATAGTTCCACATCAAAAAGTTAGTGGGGAACACAGTAATATGTTGTTATCAAGAGGCACCCGAATATTTCATTTGAAGTAAAACAATGATTAGTTTAATGGATAATACATTTACTAAACTGTCATATACATAAAGTCCTCTGTGGAGTCAGCTCTCCCTATCAAAATACCCTTAGTGTAGTGGGGAAAACTGCTAAATTAACTTCTGCTGTCAGACTTTTTTGATCATAACAATCACTCAGGTTGCAGAATGTTCATCAGTATTAGGCAGATCTGTGCGTGAAAGCTGGGGCTGGAGAGTTGACGGACGTTAGTGTGTCTTCCCTGAGGGCAGTAATCAGCCTGGTTTAACACTTTCTCTAACTACTACATTAATATTTTTTTCATTCTTATAAAATTATTCTGTCTCACTCACAGAAATTGACGTAGATTTAATGGACGATAGTTATACATCCTGCAGCGGCTAATGAGATGAATAGTCCATTCTGGCCAAAATAACTTCACCTTCGTTTTTACTTTTGTCTATTCTACAGCTATCAGAGGAAGAGGGGGCTAGAGAGATGGGTTACTTAAAATGAAGGATTCCCCCCACTAAATAGGGTCACTCAGTGATTTCTAGGTTAAGCTATACTTTATAAGATTTTTTATAATGGCTAGTGTTAGGCAACCTAAGTATAGAAATCATCACTGCTCCCGCATAGTACTCACTGATCAACGTACATTTAAATGTTTAGAAGTGCCTAGAAGCCAACAAGAATGGGTATTTTAAAAAATGTAAACAAAGACATTCAAGGAAATAAATTCCAAGTTATCCTCAAGAAGTCAGTCAATGGGTCAATAAATCTATAAATAAATAAATAAAAAGTCGTGTGGAACCTGTTCTCTGTATCAGCCTTTGGGATTATGAGTTCTTTGAGGGAGGTACTATCTTCATGCTGTGTCTTGCATTGCCAAGCACAGTCAGTGTTTAACAAATAATAAGTAAGCTAAATCATAGATTGCTTCCTGCAATATAGAACTATAGACTCAAGTGATTGCTTCCAAAAGAATCAAACAGTGCATGACCTACACCACTCTCCCTTGGGAAATTATTTTACAGGTCTGACAATACTCTTTATTTAGCCTTCCTTAGATCACCTAAAAATGCATCTCTGATCTCTTTCACATGCTGCTAGACTGCTGGTGGAATCTTCTTTCAAAAATAAAGCCACACTTAATATTAAGGATATATTTATAAATAGTTTTTAAAAAGGGCTAATGGCTGTTTAATAAATACTTTAGTAATTAATCAATTGTTATAAAGTCCAACAGGTAAATAAATTGCTTAGAACCACGTCTTATAACCATCTATAACACATAATAGTCATGTCTCAACATTCCTATAAATCTATCAATCATTTATAGACCATTAATAAATGTATTCTTAATATAAAGTGTATAAAAATTTAAAACCCAACAACAAATAACCACCTGTGAAATCCTGAACTCTCAGAACCCCATAAACTAGAAAAAACTTTTCCTCAAAACCAGGCTAATGGGAAACCAAATGATGGGAAAGGGTAGGACAACTAAAATAGTGCTGTTGGGGGAATTAGCATCTTTCTGACTTTGCTTTACATCTTTCACTCGCACCGCTTGCATTAAATATTTTCTCTCATTTACCCAAGTATTTTGTAATTCATTCATTCATAATAAAGTAGTACAACATATTACAAAAACATTTTTTTATTAGGACTGATTTATTTCCCTCTCCTCCTTCACGGACCTTCAATGATTCTGAAGGTAGTGCTCTCATCAATACCAAATATATCTGTGTGATTGTGAAAGCAATGATTTCCCTGGAAATTGTCCAGCAGAAGTAATTTTTCTGAAATGCTTCAAAGCATTTTGATTTTGCACCACCACAAACATATTACAGAGATTAGCATTTACGTACTACTGAAATGGGTGTTCCAGATATACCTTATTATAGTGGATCGCATAGCTAGATTGACCACTTGGCAGAAGAATGGTGTCTTGTGGTTAGCCCAGGGAACTGAAAGTCAAGATTACTGGGTTCTATTCCTGGCTCTGCTGCATGGCTTAGGTAAGTAACTTTTTACCCATCTGTAAAACTGATGTAATATTACCTTCCTTGTCCTACCTAACCAGAGTATTGTAAAGCCTCATTTATTAAAGTTTGGTTAACTCTTTTAGATTCTTGGATTAAAGGAGCTATATAGAAGTGCAAAGGATTCAGGATTCTTATGCTCTATTTTATGATGAATGCCACTGACTCAAGATGTGACCTTGACCAAGTTACTTAACCTCTCTGAGCTCACCTTCCTTTTGTAAAACGAAGCTAGTGCTACTTGACCTAGCTGCCTTTTTATCTAAGTTGTTATACCACACAACTCCTTACCCTGGTATCTGAGTGCCTCAGGGTGCAGTAATGCTGAATTAAATTTATATTTGTAAAGTACTTTAAATCCTTGGATGAAAAGAGCAAGAGAAGTGCCAAGAAATACGATTTAAAAATATCCTTTTAAAAAAAGGAAAAGGAAATAACCGTTGTTAGAGCTAATGGCAAAATTTAATAAGAATTCTGTTTTCATTTCTCTTAGTAATTTAGTGGTAATGGCTTTATTTAAACACAGGAAAATCACAAAAATCCAGCCTATGTTAAGGCAAATCACACAGTCGCAAACATTTTGACTCTCATTGACTGAGAGAGGTTTATGAGTTTTGAACTGATTAAAAGAGAAGAAATATATTCTATGTAGGTCAGAACAGATGTTGTCTTATTTAGTTCCTTGCATCCAAGCAATTTTGTGGTTCATTACAGCACTGGGAATATGCCATGTGCGGTGCCAGCTTGAAAGGAAGTGGCTACAGGTGGTCATTTTGAGAGGCCAGTAAGGTGCTAAACACACCAAGGATTCTCTGGCATAAAGAAGGGGAGGGGGAGGGAATGACAGCCAGAATGAACATGAACTGAGCTAAAATCTAAACGTCTGAGTCACTGCCTGGAGCATAAGTCCCATGGCATAAGCAGTGGCAGGAGATAAGGGAAAGCTGGCTTGAGACAGCTGGGGCTGACTAAAACATTATAAATGAAAAAGAAAAAAAAACACAATCCGCTAGCAAAAAAATGTGATAGCAAAGCAATATGACTGAGGGGGGACATGATAACAGCATTCAAGTACGTAAAAGGTTGTTATAAAGAAGAGGGTGGTAAATTGTCCTCCTTAACCACTTAGGACAGGACAAGAAGTAATAGACTTAAATTGCAGCAAGAGAGATTTAGGTTAGACATTAGGTATAACTTCCTAACTGTAAGAGTAGTTAAGCATTGGCACAGATTACCTAGGGAGGATGTAGAATATCCGTCACTGGAGGTTTTTAAGAACGGTTAGATAAACACTTGTCGGCAATGGTCTAGATAATACTTAGTCCTGCCTCAGAGCAGAGGATGGGACTAGATGACCTACCAAGGCTCCTTCCAGTCCTATATTGCTATGATTATAGGAAAATCACTTCTTAAAAAAATGTATACATACATTCCAATTATCTTAATGGTCTAAAGAGGTCTAATTCCCAGACAAAATCATTGCGTGAAATTCTGCTCTCAGTTGCAAAAATGTCAATATGTAGTAACTCTACTGCCTCCAATGAACTTATTTATGATTTATAGAAGTGTAAGAGAGAACAGAATCTGGGAGCTTGTCCAGATGGAGATTTAATACACAGCAAGCTGGCGAGTAAATCTACAGTGCACAGTGGGTTGTGCACAACTGTCTGTGTGGACCATGCTGCTGCCCACTAAAAGTTCCCTAGTGTGTGGTGGACAGGGTCCACACTGACAGCTGATACATGGCATGCTAGTGCATGGTAGATTTACACCAATCTTGCCACACATTAACTTGCCATCTGGACAAGCCCTATACTTTATTAGGAGAGAGATTAAGGCTCTGATCTTGCATTGGAATCCACTAGCATGGTCCCCTGAGTTCCAGATTTTTGAAGTTTTCAATAATCTTAGTTTAAATTGAGTATCCACACACACTTTTCCACCAGTTTAACTAAGCGGGATTAAAATTACACTTTAAAATTAAACTAGTGCCAACTCTGTTTGTAGACAAACCTTAAACTTTCCAAAGTCTTCTCTCTTTTTCCTCTAAGGTAGTAGTTTTCTTGAAAATACTGTATTCTTAAGAACAGAATGAAGGAAAAAAGTTATACGTAAATGCATAAACCAACTGCCCCTCCTATGACTGTTTTTTTTTTTTTTTTTTTAAAAAAAAGCCCAGCTCTGTAGGACAAGGAAGTCACCTGGTCCAGGACACTTCTGGAGTTAATAAACTCTCCAGAACCAGTGAAGGTTTGAGCCGTGGTGGTTTTCTCTGATCTTTTGGAGCTTATGTGAGCCACAGGGTTCTACTGGTTTCTCTTGCACTGTCAGAATTTATAACTCTACTGGGGAACCTTCACCTCCACCATGAGAGGAAGGCAGTGTTTAGGTCATGACACTGGCCTGAGATTCAAAAGATTCAATTCCTTGGTCCACCACAGATGCCCAATGTGAGCCTGGGCAAGTCACAGTCTCTCTGTGCCTCAATTCTCTCTAAAATGGGGGTAACAGCAGTTCCCTACCTTATAGGGGTGTTGCAATGAGAAATCATTAAAGATTATCAGGCTCTCAGACGTTAAGGCAACGGGGGTAGCATAAAATAGATTATTTGAATAGTCATATTGACTGTTCCCAAAACTGACCACCCTACCTGCCACAAAACAGTACTCAGAGACACTAGTTTTCATTCGGAACAAATAAAGAAATGTGGAGTTTCCAGAACTGGCCATTTTTGAAATGTTAAATTCTAAACAAAGCTAGAGACTTTACAACCAGTGAAATATCTTATTTTTTAGGTTCCTATCACAAACACCTTATCAAAAAACTCAATATTTACTCCCTGGCTGGCAACCACAGAGGAAAGTTGTTTGTTTTTTATGAAAATTGCACATGGAAGGAGAGAGAGAATCAGAATCAAGCCTGCAATGGAAAGCATGTTACAGTCTTAAATATTGTCTGAGTTGCTACCATTTGCTCCATATTACTCATCTGAGATTGTGTACTAAATACTCTGCATAAATCTTATTCTGGCAATAATTTTACTAGAATATTTTATCCAAAGTCTCCTGAGCACTGACGTCTAGATAAATAGCAGCTGCTTGTATAAATCATCCGAAAGAAAGCAATTACCAAATTGTTCAAACTGCTGTCAGCTCTGCAGTCACAGGTAGCATAAGTATCCTTGAGGTTACGTTTGGCTGAACTAGGGCAGCTGACAGTACATACAGACCCTTAAATTTCCTGAGACCTCAAACTGAGTTGTGAGAAAATATAAGAACTATTCAGGCATTAACAGATGTTTTGCTTTTAAAAAAACACCTTTCAAAAGCTAAGAAATTGGCTTCATTGCTTTGATTTTTTTTTTCACTCTTAGAAATATTGCTTCTTCCAAACCCTGTGTAGGAGTGTTTTCTAAATGTGATGCATTTTTTATAAAATTATAATATTCTACAGCAGTAGATTACATTATTCCAAGAGTCAAAGATGTGAAGTTAGATTTTCTAAACACAAAAGCTCCATATCACGGATGGAGGCACCAAAACATGTTAGAATGAAAAGATTATATAGCAAGAAAGGCCCTCTGGATCACTGAACAGTCATCTCAGGATGCTTATAGTAATTATTATTACCTCAAATTAAACCAGACTTCTGGGAATGATTACGACAGCATGAGTAGCAACAGAGCCTGTTCCTGCACCTCACCAGAATGTGAAATGTATTTGGAGAACACATGTTCAGGGTGTTAGCACTTGCAGCAAGGAGATCTGTTCCCCTTTCAGTCACTGACTCTTTGTTGCCATCTTGGACAAGTCATTTAGCATTCGGTGCCTAAGTTTCTCCCTTTGTAATATGGGGACAAAAATACGATGCAAATCACTTTGAGATGCTATAAGAATTCTCATCCTTCAAGGGAACCATCCTGCAAAGCAGATGCTTTCGTCCACCATCAATGGACCATCAATGCAGCATCAATTCGATATCTGTGGGAGAGATTTGGTGGAGTTCAGCGGAGCCAGAAAACGCTCTCTGACCTGCTTGTACAACATCATTTGAGGTTGTCTGAATGAATCTCTTGCCCTTAATAAACGTAGTTGTCATATTTTCAAATTTGCCTGCGGACTCTTTTTTACTACTGCACCAAACATGATGTTTAAAGTACCTAACACAATGTATCTCAATTCTGACTGAGGCCTTTGGGGAACACCATAATACAAACAACTAGTAAATTTTTGGTTGGGTGATTTATTTTAAAAAACGACTAACTTTGTAACACCAAACTCATTTCATCTGAAAGTGTTCTAAAATAGCTTTTATTGCAGACGGAGGAAGTGAGAAAGTTTTTATCTGGCTGTTACTGTGGAAGGCAAAACAATGAGGTTGATTCTTTGCTGGGAAGTATGGCTAATTTATTTGATGAAAAATTGATGCTTGTGTTCGAGGCTCAACTCTATGGGTAAGTTCTGCAAACACACATCAGATGACAAGATGTGGCAACTTCTGCATCTATATTTAAAAACTTTTGCAAGTCTTCGATGTACTGAAAAATCAAAATCTTGAGTGAATTGTATCGACAGAAAATCCAACCCTAAGTGTCATAACTGTGTGCACCAGCTGCATAATCTTGTGTGCAATTATACACATGAATGACAATGGATCACTTTTACATATTTTCCACTTAAATGGCTACGAGAACTTGACACTGAGCAGAGTGTGGATTTGGCATAATTTATAAAAATGTGTCCAGAAGAAGTATGCATAGATTTACATCTTAGAAATCATAGAATCATAGAATACCAGGTTTGGAAGGGATCTCAGGAGGTCATCTAGTCCAAGCCCCTGCTCAAAGCAGGACCAATCCCTAACTAAATCATCCCAGCCAGAGCTTTGTCAAGCCTGACCTTAAAAATATCTAAGAAAGGAGATTCCACCACCACCCTAGGTAACGCATTCCAGTGTTTCACCACCCTCCTAGTGAAAAAGGTTTTCCTAATATCCAACCTAAACCTCCCACACTGCAACTTGAGACCATTACTCCTTGTTCTGTCATCAGCTACCACTGAGAACAGTCTAGATCCATCCTCTTTGGAACCCCCTTTCAGGTAGTTGAAAGCAGCTATCAAATCCCCCTCATTCTTCTCTTCCACAGACTAAATAATCCCAGTGCCCTCAGCCTCTCCTCATAAGTCGTGTGTTCCCGTCCCCTAATAATTTTTGTTGCCCTCCGCTGGACTCTTTCCAATTTTTCCACATCCTTCTTGTAGTGTGGGGCCCAAAACTGGACACAGGACTCCAGATGAGGCCTCACCAATGTCGAATAGAGGGGAATGATCACGTCCCTCGATCTGCTGGCAATGCCCCTACATATACATCTCAAAATGCCATTGCCTTCTTGGCAACAAGGGCACACTGTTGATTCATATACAGCTTCTCGTCCACTGTAACCCCTAGGTCCTTTTCCGCAGAACTGCTGCCTAGCCATTCGGTCCCTAGTCTGTAGCAGTGCATGGGATTCTTCCGTCCTAAGTGCAGGACTCTGCACTTGTCCTTGTTGAACTTCATCAGATTTCTTTTGGCCTCTAATTTGTCTAGGGCCCTCTGTATCCTATCCCTACCCTCCAACATATCTACCACTCCTCCCAGTTTAGTATCATCCGCAAATTTGCTGAGAGTGCAATCCACACCATCCTCCAGATCATTTATGAAGATATTGAACAAAACCGGCCCCAGGACTGACCCTTGGGGCACTCCACTTGATACCGGCTGCCAACTAGACAGGGAGCCATTGATCACTACCCGTTGAGCCCGACAATCTAGCCAGCTTTCTATCCACTTTATAGTCCATTCATCCAGCCCATACTTCTTTAACTTGCTGGCAAGAATACTGTGGGAGACCGTGTCAAAAGCTTTGCTAAAGTCAAGGAACAACACGTCCACCGCTTTCCCCTCATCCACAGAGCCAGTTATCTCGTCAGAGAAGGCAATTAGATTAGTCAGGCATGACTTGCCCTTGGTGAATCCATGCTGACTGTTCCTGATCACTTTCCTCTCTTCTAAGTGCTTCAGAATTGATTCCTTGAGGACCTGCTCCATGATTTTTCCAGGGACTGAGGTCAGGCTGACTGGCCTGTAGTTCCCAGGATCCTCCTTCTTCCCTTTTTTAAAGATGGGCACTACATTAGCCTTTTTCCAGTCGTCTGGGACTTCCCCCGATCACCATGAGTTTTCAAAGATAATGGCCAATGGCTCTGCAATCACATCCGACAACTCCTTTAGCACTCTCGGATGCAGCGCATTCGGCCCCATGGACTTGTGCTCGTCCAGCTTTTCTAAATAGACCCGAACCACTTCTTTCTCCACAGAGGGCTGGTGTCCTCCTCCCCATGCTGTGCTGCCCAGTGCAGCAGTCTGGGAGCTGACCTTGTTCGTGAAGACAGGCAAAAAAAGCATTGAGTACATTAGCTTTTTCCATATCCTCTGTCACTAGGTTGCCTCCCTCATTCAGTAAGGGGCCCACACTTTCCTTGGCTTTCTTCTTGTTGCTAACATACCTGAAGAAGCCCTTCTTCTTACTCTTAATATCTCTTGCTAGCTGCAACTCCAGGTGTGATTTGGCCTTCCTGATTTCACTCCTGCATCCCTGAGCAATATTTTTATACTCTTCCCTGGTCATTTGTCCAATCTTCCACTTCTTGTAAGCTTGTGTTCAAAATCAGCAAGGATTTCACTGTTAAGCCAAGCTGGTCACCTGCCATATTTACTATTCTTTCTACACATTGGGATGGTTTGTCCCTGTAGCTCAATAAGGATTCTTTAAAATACAGCCAGCTCTCTTGGACTCCTTTCCCCATCATGTTATTCTCCCAGAGGATCCTGCCCATCAGTTCCCTGAGGGAGTCCAAGTCTGCTTTTCTGAAGTCCGGGGTCCGTATTCTGCTGCTCTCCTTTCTTCCCTGTGTCAGGATCCTGAACTCAGCCATCTCATGGTCACTGCCTCCCAGGTTCCCATCCACTTTAGCTTTCCCTACTAATTCTTCCCAGTTTGTGAGCAGCAGGTCAAGAAGAGCTCTGCCCCTAGTTGGTTCCTCCAGCACTTGCACCAGGAAATTGTCCCCTACCCTTTCCAAAAACTTCCTGGATTGTCTGTGCACCGCTGTATTGCTCTCCCAGCAGATATCAGGGTGATTGAAGTCTCCCATGAGAACCAGGGCCTGCAATCTAGTAACTTCCGTGAGTTGCCGGAAGAAAGCCTCGTCCACCTCATCCCCCTGGTCCGGTGGTCTCTAGTAGACTCCCACCACGACATCACCCTTGTTGCTCACACTTCTAAACTTAATCCAGAGGCACTCAGGTTTTTCTGCAGTTTCATACTTGAGCTCTGAGCAGTCATACTGCTCCCTTACATACAGTGCCACTCCCCCACCTTTTCTGCCTTGCCTGTCCTTCCTGAACAGTTTATATCCATCCATGACAGTACTCCAGTCATGTGAGTTATCCCACCAAGTCTCTGTTATTCCAATCACATCATAATTCCCTGACTTTGCCAGGACCTCCAGTTCTCCCTACTTGGCTAGCAGTTAGTCTTTATTACTATTATTATGGCCGATGCCTTAAACGTTAGCATGTGAACAGTTATAAATGTAGGGAAGAGTTAATGCAGGAGCATAAACTGTAGCCATTTTATTGTGAAAAATCCTACAACAAGGCACAACAGTTATATTTAAATAATGTAACATTCACATCTTGGACAATGTGTCCCAACAAATAAGTCAATAAACTGCAATTCAAACAGATTCCTTTAGGGGAAAGTCCTATACAATTTATTATAGAATGCAAACTTTTCTATAGAATTTTTAGATCAACCTATAGAATGCCATGGCAGATGATCCTCCATTAACTTCTAGAGGAAGGGTTAAAAATTCTATAGAATGGATGTCATTCTTTACTAATTCAAAGGTTTGAGAGTAATTAGTTTCCCCAGAAACTTATTTGTTTCGTCGCTTTTCAGTTCTATAAACCTTTGCCTTAAGTGAATGTAAAGGCTAGTGCTAATACCTAGAGGAGCATCGATCAGCTAAGACAAACTCTCTTCTGGGCTGGGCATCAACTCCTCTGGTGATTTCAAGAGTAGTATTGATAGGCTTCGGAGGAAGCTGTATTCAGCCACTCTGAACCAGGAAAGATCATCATCCTGATCACAGAAAAAGTACTGCTGGGGTTTGGAGAGCCAACTACTTGTACAGTGGCAAATTGCATGGGAGGCAGTGTTGTCTGGTGGTTAGGACGCTAGACTGGGAGTCAGGAGATTTGTGTTCTCCTCTCATCTCTGCCACTGACTTGCAGTGTGAGCTTGGGCAAGTCACTTTCCCTCTATGTGCCTCTGTCTCCTCCCACCAGTTTCCTGTCTTATCTATGTAAATAGTCAGCTCTTTGGGCAGGGACTGCCTCAGTGCTTAATTTGTAATAAAAGAGGTGCCAGACTCAAGCAGTCTTTTTTACATTAATAACCGATGCAGCAAGCCCAGAGGTGCTGGGGCTATGAACTGCCAAGTCTAGAGGTGCTAAGGCTCAGCCCTGGCAAGCACTGGATTACTTCCATGTGTATGTACAATGCCTAAAACAGTGAGGCCCTAAACTTCTTTGGGGCCTCTCGGCCTCACTGCAATACAAATAACAACAGGTCTGAAAGTTCCCAAAGTTCAGGAGGGGTTGAACTGGGGTTGTCATTCAGGATCATCCCCACTTGCAAGTTCATGGGATGTGATAACTCAGAGTACCACTGTCCTGTATAGATGGCCAAGAGGAAGAAAGAACCCGTCAGGAGATGGGGGTGGGGAAATGCAAGTTTTTTCATCTCTGAAAAACCCATGAAAAGCAAGGAACAGATTACTGAACCCAAATTATTTGTGAGTAGCCAGGCTCATTTAAAAAAACAAACACACAGAGAAAAAAATGAAAGATTTTGAAAAATACATGTCTTCAAACTTCTTCTCAAGCTTACATGTCCGTCTGCAGAATGTTATTTTAATTCTGAGAGGCTCAGGCAACCACATGAATAACAATGGCACAGAACTTGTCACAAAAGAAAAGTATTTGTGTAGAAAGGGAGGGCAGGGGAGTAGGGGATGTAAGCAGTGTCAGGATGAGCTCCACCCTGACATCTGGTGGTGAGGTGTGGCAAGTTGTGGAAAAGAACTTCAGGGGCCGATGTCATTTGCATAGGCACACCCACCACGCCTAGAATGAGACCATAGCTGCTCAAATGGTCACTTTGGCTGCTGTGGGATCCCCAGTGTCTCTGTTATTGGGGCAGGAAGAATAAATTGTTATTACCCTGATTATGGGAACTGTGCTTGGAACTGTACGTGGCCTTTTGTTATGATGGAGGGATTCACCATCAACTAAGTAGCACTCGCTAGGCAAGGGTCATGGGTTCCAAAACTGTGTGAATAGAGAGAGGCTGGGGACAAGTATTAATACTTGGTGGCATGGGCCCCTTGGTGAGGGCCTTACATGCTAATTGCACTTCCTCCTCTCTCCACTGTGGAATATCAGAGCTAATTTTGATTTCATTAGAAGTCTAGTTATAGGCTACTGAGCTCACTTTGGGCTGACAGTGCACCAGCACTGGGGCTCCCCTACTACAAGCTGAAATCACTGAGTGTTGTGTTAAGTAGTGGGGGAGCCTGAAGATCTATTGTGGAGCAGTTTGCGGCACGGCTGGTGAAGCAGTTCGACGAGGAGCAGTGTGTGGATGGCAGGAGCTGCTTGTGGGTCGTGGAGCTGAGCGAAGAAGTTCGTGGGGCGGCTGGCGGAGCGCAGCTGAGCGAAGGAGTTCGTGGGGCGGCTGGCGGAGCGGAGCACAGCGGAGCGAAGGAGTTTGTGGGGCGGCTGGCGGAGCGGAGCGCCGCTATGGAGCTATGGGGCGGTCAGCTTCAGATCATGTAAGGTGCCTCTTACCCCCGTCCCATTTCCACCCAGGTTGGGAGGTAAAGCTCCGCAGATAAACTTTCGAACTCTGGGGCTGCCCTGACCAGGGACAGAGACTTTTGGGGCATTGGACTTTTGGGACTTTGGGTGATTTGGGGTTGCTGGACTCAAGAACCAAAGGGAAAAGGGCATGCCCCAATTTGCCTGGGGTGGGTTTTTTTGCTCATGGGTTGTGTTATGAATCCGGTTGGTGGTGTTTCCCCAACATAATGCCACATTGTTTCTCTCTGTTATTAAAAGGCTTTTGCTACACTCAGACTATGTGCTTGCGAGAGGGGAAGTATTGCCTCTTGGAGGCGCCCAGCGGGGGTGGTATATATTTGTCCCAGGTCACTGGGTGGGGGCTCGAGCCGGTTTGCATTGTGTTATTGGAATGGATCCCCTAGATATTGAACCCGGCCCTTGTTGCTGCCAACTCTGACGGGCAGAAGGGTTACAGGGGAAACAAACATATTTTTCTCAAAAACTGAGAATATTTTTTAAAATGAAAAGAATTTTTCAATACTAGAAAAAAAGCTTTTTTTTTTTTAAAAAAAAGAATCCCTGTAATTATGAATGTAGCACATTCAGTTTTGAATTCCATTTTTGTTTTTTGTACAGGACTAATTCTTGGTTCTGCTTGATGGGTCCCCTGAAAGGTGTTGGGATCATACTGAACAAGCAGCTCAACATGAGCTCCCAGTATCATGCTATGGCAAAAAGGACCAATCCGATCCTTGGATTTTTAAAGAGGAGAGCAGGGAGATGATTTCATCTCTGTATACGGCATTGGTGAGCCCAATTCTGGAACGCTGTGTTCATTTCAGGTGTCCACATTTCAAAAAATATTGAAAAACTGGAAAGGGTACAAAAAAGAGCCACAAAAATGATTCAAGGGCTGGGAAAATTGCCTTATAATGAGAGACTTTGAGAGCTCAGTCTGTTTAGCTTATCAAAAGAAGACTGAGAAGTGACATCATTATAGTGTAAAAGTACCTTCACATGGAGAAACTACAGGATCCTAAAGGGCTCTTTAATTCAGCAGAGAAAGGCATAGCAAGAACCAGTGGCTGGAAACTGAAGCCAGACAAAATCAAATTAGAAAATTAGGCCTACATTTTTAACAGCGAGGAAGATTAACTATTGGAACAAACTACCAAGGGAAGTGGTTGATTCTCCATCTCTTGATATCTTCATATCAGGACTGAATGCCTTTCTGAAATATATGCTTTAGTCAAACATAAGTTATTGTCCCTGCTGGCCATGGATCTAAAATGTTCAGAGGTTACAGAATCATTAAGATTGGACAAGCATCATGATATACAGAATCATTGCCCATTTTAAACAGGAGTCATTTACTACACAGCTGTAACTACAAACACAAACAGCTTGAGTCCTCGTTTTTTCCCCCACTGTTTACCAGGAACCAGGTTCCATGGAACCTTATACTGTACAGTACACAGACCTATCTAGTGGCTAAATAATATACAGCAACTAAGTATCTCCTTATCATCATTATTTCCAGATTCAGTCTGAAGGCCACAGTCCTGCTTTTACATGAGATATGATGAAATACTATATAAGATGTTTTTTATTGCCTTCTTGGAAGAAGGCTGTGAAGCCTAGTCTTCTCTGATAAGGCCATGATGAAGAGATTAGGGGAAAAGAGGATAGAAGAAATTGGTCTCAGTTTTCCAAAGTGCGTTTTTGTTTAATTATTTTTCATATTTAACGTTCCAGAAATAAACTAAAAACTAGACTGTACATGGAAAGGCCTAGTGCCTAGCTTTCCCATACAACTTATATGAAACTGGAATACATTAAGCATGGTTTTGGGATAGGCACTAGACATTCATCCTGCAGGCACCTGTAGGAATACAGGCCCACATTAGACTTGGATGAACTATAGTTTTAAACTGAGTTGGGATATTAGCATGACCAATAGTCCCAAAGCATGTGACCAAAAAGATTGAGATCACGAGAAAGAAGCGTTGTGTTAAACTAGTAGTGACCCTTCAAAATACCAGTGTTATCTTATTTAAGGTTTGTGCTGAGGTAATAGAAATAAAACATGGTTAATTGGGTACCAGGTAAAGTAAATAATTGGCTTTATAAGTTTGTTTAATGTATTATAAAAAACGGCTTCATCCGGTTTTAGCTATGGTCTGAGAATCGCACTGACATCACTTGTTTATTAAATAGTATAAAAAAGTAATCTTATTAAGGGTTCATTGCTAATACCTGCCTCAGCAAGTTGGAGCCAACCAATATAGGTCTAATTGTTAGAGAGCTTATTCCTTCACTCTCCCACTTCCCTGGTCCTTCTCACATGAACAGAGAGCAACAATACCCAAAGTCCGAAGGTGCAAACAATTCGATGTTTATTGGGGTGAACTTCCAGCAAGCTTAAATACAAGTTCCTTTTCCTTATTTCTGAATCCCAACTTACTTCCTGTTTGCCCCTAATTTATATAGTAATATTCTTAGCTATACCTTAACCAATCATTCTACTAAAATTTAACTAACCAATCCTAACATATTGTAACATGATTATGTAACCAATTATATCCCACCACCTTAATTAGTTTACACCCAGCAAAATTAATTATACAGCAGACAGGAACAATCACAGAACCAGACAGAGATTATACAGACAAACAATAGCAAAGTGGGAACTATAATGGCAAGACAATACAGAAGTGAGGCTTTCACATCCCAGTATTGATAAGTGAGTTCTTGCCAGACAGGATGCTATCAAACTAAGTTTCCTTTTACATTTTCTAGGCACTTCCCTTTCTCTGGAGGTGATAGGAATACAATCCTGTCCTGATAGTGCCTAACAGCCCAATAGCACCTTCTTTCCATGGGACTACTTTGGAATGTGAGGATGTGACCGGTCGCTTCCCAGCTTATGGCTGCCTCTGTCGCTTAGCCAAAGGCCTTAGCCTAAGAACAGGGCCCCAGACTGTCACAGTAAGAGAAGGACCTTACATTGGCAGACAGTGATTTTGATTCTTTCTTTTATACCTCTAACTAGCCAAGTGATAAAAATACGCCTAAATTCTTAAAGTACAGGCCTTTACAGACAGGCCTGAATATCTATATCCTAACACTAATCACCCCTCAGTTGAGCCCTTTTGTAAATAAGTATCTTAATCAAATGGTTATAAATGTTTTGTTACTGTTTGGATGTAGTAAAAATTAGACTTTTTAGAAATATTTAGAGCAACTGTAGAAATACCATTCAGCCTTTAGATTTAATAAAGGAATTGATGGTTAAATTGGTGTTGTGGTAATATGCTATATTAATAATAACAATTCCTAGAGCACCTCTTAGGACAAAAGCAGAAAGATCAGATTGTGATGTAAAAAGTGAAGAGACACAAAATAAACTCAGACCTCTCCTTTGCCACTGAAATTCTAAAATACAACATTTCAAAAATTTGGGTGCACATATATTCAGCAGCATGCTGGCCAACTTGCTCCTACCAGCATATACAGCCAATGGCACCTGGGAAGTCAGAGAACTTGCACGATTTCTATCAAAATCACTGAGCTGAAAATGTTTCTCAAGCAAGACTAAGTACCACTGCCACCATGTGGCTCAAATGTGACAGATACCATGGCCTGGTTCTGACCTGGCCGGAATAATAAGGATGGTTTACCCTAAACTGAAATGTTCTCAAGTGATTCTCTAGTGTCAAGCACCCCATTAATTCACGTATGTTCAAAGATGCTTTCACAATTGAAAAGGAAGCTGCCAAAAACATCAAAAGTGACTTCAGAGGCGCCCTCCCTCAAAGGATAGGACCCAAAATAGAAATCAGATCCCTGTGGTTTGTTCTGCAAGGATAGAACAATTCTAACATGACATGACAAACACTAAACCAATATATGGATCCTAAAGTATTCAGCTTACCTATCACACTAAAGCAGTTTGGGATACGACAGCAATGAGTAACCTCTTTTTGCTTTAGTTCATGTAAGTGTATATGCATCCCTGAGTTTTGCGCTGAGTTTTCAGGTTCCAGCCAAAATATCATGCAAGCAGTATTGCCAACCCCAACATTCAAAAATCATGAGTCTGGCCCCACAAACTTATGAGTTGTTTTTAAAAAAATTATAATTGTTGGGTTCTTTTTATTCAGGGTCTGTTTCTTCAGCCATTAGGTTGCACTTGCTTCATGTTTTTGAGCTCTTCTCTGCACCAGGGAGGGCTAGAAGCTTTATTTTTTTAAAAGTAAGTTGAGATTCTCATGAATTGGCATGATTTCAGCAGCCAGGGCTTCAGAATTATACTAAAAACCACAAGATTCACAACAGAATCATGAAAGCTGGCAACACTGGCTGTTATGTATATTGTGGTTTTGGATCAAAACCATATATCTTTTCCCAGAATCTGTGAGGAGCGAGGGAGCATGTGTGACACTTATCCTGAAGGTTCACAAGCCTCAGGGAAGCTTTCAGCAGTCCTTGGCTAAGGCTCAAGTTTATAATGAAAGGTTCACAGAAGCCTAATGGACAAATTTAGCTACTTAAAATCATACCAGTTTACGTCATCATTAAATATTTATCTTATGGCAGTTCCAAAAGCCTAGTTCAGGACTGGGGTGGTCCCATTATGTCAGTCTCTGTAAAAACACAGACAAAGGGACAATCCATGCTGCAATTAGAGCTAAGCGAATAATTGATTTTTCAGTGTAGGGCCAAACCTGAAAATTAGAAATAAATTTGGTTCTGTTTGAACTAAAACTGATTTTTTTTCTCATTAAAAAAACAAACAAAAATTCATTTTAGGTCAAACAACATGTTTGTTCAACTTAAAATAATTTTTTCTGAGGTTTCGTTTCAGATAATGTTGGGACGTTTTCATCCTCTTTTATTTTTGTTTTTAATTAGATAAATTTCTGAAACAATCATTTCATTTAGAAATTTAGCTAAAAAGGGTGAAAAAACCCCACAAATGATGTTTCAAAACAGTTAAACTGAAACATTTCATAACAGTCAAAATAAAACATTTTGAAAAAAAAATTTGAAATGTTTCATTTTGAGATGGCTGAAACAAATTGTTCCAACTTTTTTAAAAAAAAATGTGGCCAAAACTATTAATCAAATTCATCCAAATTCAGAGGTCGTTTTGGTGCCCTTAAAAATGCATTTTCAGCAAATTTACTATTCACTGTAAGTAGAGCTGGGCAAAACTTTTTCAATCTAAAAGATACAAACAAGACAAAGGGCTAAGAGCAGGAATGTAGCATACAAGTAGATTCATAAGGTGAAAAAATGGCACAGCTTTGTTAGTTACACGTTTTGTTGTTAGTGGGTTTTTTTCTTTTTGAATTTTCGATTGGGGTTAGAGCTACAGTCAGGAAGTTAGTAAGACTGAACGAGGAGGAAAAGGAAAGAAGAGGGAGAAGACCAGTGACTGCTTATCATGTGTGTACCCATGATCAGACCGGGTTTGTGGGGATCATGGCAGAAATGAGCCATATAAAGAAGGATTTGAAGGAAGATAAGGTGGCTGCTTAGGTTTTGAGAAGTTCCTTCAATGGATAAAGGGGGTGTTGCAGACAACACTAAATGTTATTACATTTTACTTTCAAATCTAATAATCAAAACTATATCACAAAATGAAAGAGGCTCATTGGTTTCCCCCAATATTTCAGAGCAAGAGTTCTCAATAAATAAACATCTCCACTGTTGACACTAGGTGAGTCACAGTCAGTACCATAAAAGGCAGCTTCCAGAGCTAACTAGACAAATCAATGAATGTACTTAACCCAACCTGAAAAGCAGTATAGATTTTAATTGTTAAGCAACGAGAGATTCAACCTAGAAAAGCAACAGCTCTCATCAATAACATTACTCATGACATTTAGTTTTTATTTCCCCAAGTAAAATTTCAAGATGCCTACATAATGGGGAGACTAGCTGCAGTGAAAGTGGTAGGAACATGGAAAGGAAAAACAGCTAAAATCACAACCAAGGAACAGAAAGAGTAAAAGGAGGAAGAAAAGAAAATAGTAACTAGTTCTTAATGACAGTACTATTTATGTACCAAACATTCCAGGTTTCCCTATACTAGTTCATGCGCACGTGTAACCCGCTAGTCAGTGTGTGAGGTGTCCCACTCTGTGCCTGATCTACAGAGGATGCAGAGCCTGGTTCTTTAGCTGGAGCTTTAGATGTTCATGTTTTAAGCTCTGGAAGTCCTCAGTGTGCCAGCCATGGTGGCCATCACACATTCAAGTTTCATTTCATAGTAATATAATATAGTAAATATAATACAATACAATAGAATGATTATAACACAATGCCAAAAGGGTAGAGAATTATTTTTAATAATTCAGTGCACTTCTGCGCAGCTGTACCTTTCATCCAAGAATCTCAAAAGCACTTTAGTAGAGCTGGATGGAAAACCAACATTTTTTCTGCAGACAATTTTGTGAGAATTAGGCATGTTTGAAATTTTTCAGTTGAAAAATTTTGGTTTTCCACAGGAAATTTTGAAGCAAATTTTGTTTTGGTTCAAAGCAACATTTTAAAATGAAAATTTTCATTATTTTCTTAAAATGTTGTGTGGTTTTGGTTTCTGACAACTGAAAAATTTCAGTTGTCTATTTTCAGATTTTGGATTTATCCCCTGCCTCTTTTAAAAACAAACAAACAACCCCCCCCCAACCTTTCCTTCATAAAAAGGGAGAAAAGCAAACACATGTGAGAAAGTGGAGAAAAAATTTTTCACACCTTGTTCCTGATTTCCAGAAACCATTCCAGTTGGAAAACAGTGGGAAAATGTGAGGAAGTGGAGGTTTCCCCACTGTCTTGTACTTTTTCATCTCCCCACCTGCCTTTTTCCACTGGAAAACTGGGGAGGAGGCACAGGGAGGGGGTAAAAAAAGAGAGGGGAAACAACCAAAAATCCAAACCCCAAAATGGACAACCAACATTTTTCAGCTTCAAAAAACTAAAACAAAATAGAAATTTGTTTAGTTTTGAAATGTTGCTTGGAAACATTTTGTTCAAATGTTCCTCTTGAAAAAAAAATCAATAAGATTTGTTGAAGACAAAACTTTTGGTTCAAAAATTTTCAGACTGGTTCTACACTTCACAAACTAAGGCCCCAATCCTGAAGTGAGCTTCATATGGGCATGCACCAATGCCTGCATAGAGCCCCAGTGATTTCAATGGGACTCTGGATGGACATAAGCGTTGCCGGTAGTGAATTCAAGTGCAGGATCAGGGCCTAATTCTGTTAGGTAATAAATAATAATACCTAGTTCTTATATAGTGTTTTTCATCAGTAGATGCTTAAAGCACTTTACAAAAAAGGTCAATATTATTATCCCCATTTTAGAGATGGGGAAACTGAGATGCAGCTACCCCACTTTGAAGCTAGGTAAACTAAAACACAGAGGATAACAGGATTTATTTTAAATGGTTTCTTAACATAGGAGAAAACATTAATTTAAAACCAAAAGGTACAAGGTGTTTGTACCTCCCCTCCGTGTCCACACAGAGCTCTCATGCAATGTTGAGTGCTGTTATGTATGGTCAGACAACAGTTTCCCTACCCACTTTCTCTTCATTTCTACTTTTTAGCTCACTTCTTTAGCCTGGTCTTACCACAAAAGCAGCAACAACAAATAAGAAAAAAAGAGGAGAAAAGGAGTAAGAGGAGAAAATTCACATTTACATTTTTTTAAAAAAAATCAGTAACCTTCTGGAGAGAAGGGAGAAACGGAGTCCATTTATTGGAATTTTTCCTGTCAATCACTTTTTGGAGACCACGGGATATTACAGTGATGGGTGCCAGATAAAAACAGATTAGATTAAACAGATGGCCATGAGAAAGAAAGAATCTGTTCCATGAAGTTTCACAAGCAACATCAAGAAGTATTTGCTTTAATACATATCAAATATGAGTTGAAAGATACCTGAAGATTAATATCTACCACATAAATCTAATTGCTGTAACTCAAGATTACAAAACCAATGAATAATCACTGAATAATCCCTATGCATTTCACGTATGAATGACGATCTAACTAAACACTGGGAGTGATTTACATAATTTTAGGAGAGATCTCTTACAAACTATTCAAGTGTGTTTTTCTTACTCATTTACCACATCATTTCTTCAGTTGACTGTAATTTACTGATGACACAAAGCCAGCCATTCCCTGGGCATAGAAACATGAATTTATGAGATATCTTTTGTTAAATCAGAGATGTAGGATCCAATCCTGCATACATTTATGCATGGGAGTAACTTGATTGATATGCAGTACTGCCAACCCCAAAAATCATGAGTCAGATCACACACACACACACACACACATCATGAGATAGACAAAAAATATAATACAATCTTTTTCAAATTTTAGGCCAATCTCATGATTTTTGAACTCCCTTGACCGTCCTCACTCTGTGTGTGGGAGACAGTTAGTGTTGCCCACTCTCCTAAATTTTTGGGGACAGTGTGTGGACCCTGCTGCTGGAGATCTCACCCCAACATCTGCCCATCCCTGCGCCCAGCACTTAACTCTGAACCTAAAACCTCCAGATCAATCCTGTCCCTGCAGTCCCCAAATCAGTTTTGCCCCCACATCAGTTCTGTTCACCCAAGCCTCACATCTAATCCTCCTAGCGTTCCTTGCCCCTCTCCCAGGCTTGTAGGGAGGCAGCTTCAGTGGGGTCCCTGTGACAAAGTGGAAATTTTCTGTAATATTTTTATAAATCGTATGTGTGCCTCAGTTTCCTCTACATTTTGCACGGCCACCCAGCGGGGTGAGGGGGATGACAACTAAATTAGCTCTCAGGGAAGGCTCAGGGACTTGGGTGGTGCCAACTAGCTGTCTGAGCCTGAGGGTTTGGCTACACTTATATTTTATAGCGCTGTAACTTGCTGGCTCAGGCGTGTGAAAAATCACCCCCTGAGCGCAGCAAGTCAGAGCGCTTTAAAGCGCTAGTGTGGACAGGCTCCGAGCTAATCCCCTGGTGGAGGTGGCTTACCAGGAGCGCGGGGCGAGCTCTCTCCCGGCGCTGGCGTGCAACCACACTTGCACTTCAAAGTGCTGCCATGGGAGCGCTCCCGCGAACGCGCTTTGAAGTTTCCAGTGTAGCCAGGCCCTGAATGTGTCATGAAAAGGGACTAGCCAAGGCCGACCCCATTTCAGTGGAAGACAACAGAAAACCCAACCATCCATGGTGTTGTCATCTAGCAACCAATGACCCAGCCTGTCAGCAGGAAAGCTGAGCAAAGACCCCACTTCAAGAACAACAGAATGGAAGGTGTGAGGTGTGGGGATAAAAAGTGTTGGCTCCTGATAGAAGCTTGGAGCTCTCTCACCTGGGAGCTGACTAAGAAGATCAGACAGAGAGACAGACTTAGGCCAGGTCTACACTAAAAAGTTAGGTCGACCCATCTACGTCGCTCAGGCGTGTGAAAATCCATGGCCTGTGAGCGATGGAGATAAGCCAACCTAACTCTCAGTGCAAACAGTGCTAGGCAGACTGTAGAATTCTTCCATTGCTCACTACTCATTGCTTTAGTGAATGTCTACACTGAAGCACTGTCACTGCAGTGTTTCTAGGGAAGACATAGCCGGAGCCTGAAAAACAGAGTTTCACTAGAGCTTGGCTGAAGAATTGCTCTGGACTGACCAGAATGGTCTATGCTTTAACCTTCGTTTCTCTCTGCTAAGCTAAGGACTTCCTAATCTGTGTTCCAACTGATTAATAAACCCTACTGTTTTGAGAATGCTGCCCAAGAGTCACTGTAAATGCTTGGTGAGGCGCATTAGTCCCTGAAGAGTGTACAAGTCTCTACCAAGAGTCTATCTGAGTTGGACTTGCTGAACCGAGCTCATGGTGGGAAGCAAGAGGTTTGGCATGCAGAGGTTCAGTCTCAGGAGGTGGTGAGGTTGCATGATCTACACCAGAGGAAGAATGAGATCCCTTGGGGGTCTTGCACATCCAAGGGACCGTTCCAAAGCTGGGGGCATAGCACCAATCCTGTGGGGCCGTGACAGCCCCCTTCTCCCACTCCTAGGCTGTGGGGGCAGCCTCAGGAGGTCTTCACTCCCCTCTCCCCTTCCCAGGCCTGGTGTTGCAAGGAGGGAAAGGGGAGGGGAGGAGCAGAGGAGCCATCCCATTGCTCACAAGATGGGAGTGGGGAGGAGGAAGTGGAGCAGTCCCAGCCATTGGGTTCTTTCTGCTCCCTCTTCCCCCACCGCCTCCTGTGCTAATGGTTGGGTTGCTGGGGGGACGTAGAGCTCTGCCTGCTTCCTGCAGCAGCCCTGATTGGCTGCTGTACCCCAGGAGATGGACAAATGGGACAGGCTGACAATCAGGGAAGTTCTCCCCACTTCCCCTGACATGGCTGGAATTTGCATGTCATCAGCAGACTCCTATTCAGTTGCAAAAAAATAAAAAATCACGAGAGTGGGCAACACTGCATGAGAGTGTAGCACTACACTGGCATTGTAAAAGGGCCTTACTGTAAGAATCAGGATTATGATATCTAGAGCCACATGTAGGTCAATATTACCCCCACTTTGCAGATAGGAAAACAGAGAAAGAGATAAATGACTTGGCAGGGATAATAAATGGGCTCTTAGAACATTTCATGGATAGCTCTCATCGGACATCCCATTTTTGCAGATAGGAAATCTGAGGCACAAAGAAGTGATTTACCCAAGGTCATACAGCCACGTCAGTGGAAGAGTTGGGGGGAGAACACAAGTCTCCTGACCCCTAGTCTAGGGTCCTGTCCACTGTACAATGTTGCATCCTATTTCCTAATGGACTATACAGGACATGCTGCTACTGTCACTAAGCATTGAAATAGCTTACCAAGGGATGTGGAAGCGTCACAGGAAAAGATAGTACTTTCAGGGATTAAGGCACCCAGACTTGCATCTGAGTCAGGTGACCAATGGACATGTGACAGCCCACAGGGAGTTTTCTAGACTCAACTGATGATTACGCACACTTCTGTCCCCAGAGCCATTGTGCTGCTACAACTTCAAATATCTGAAATCAGTTCACTACAAAGTATGTTTTGCAGTTTCCTTCTCAAAGGCAACACTGGTGACATGAGTCAACTCTTGTATTCATTGGAGTGTTTGTCCAGGTTTTCACTCGCATGGAACTTTTCTCAAAGACACTTCTTTGAAAGAACATATTTGTTTTGTAGAATAACTCATAAAAAAGAGCCATCAACTTGTTCTCAATGCATTCTAAATAAACAAAGACAAAAATGCAAGCCCCATTGGTAGATGAGATTAAGCAGAATGTAAATATCAAATCAGACATCAAGGGCTGTCAGTGTCTCTGCAGCAATGAATCAATGCATTGGGGTGGCTCATTCACCTGCACATCCACCAATGTGATATATGCCATCATGTGCCAGCAATGCCCCTCTGCCATGTACATTGGTCAAACTGGACAGTCTCTGCGTAAAAGAATAAATGGACACAAATCAGATGTCAAGAATTATAACATTCATAAACCAGTCGGAGAACACTTCAATCTCTCTGGTCACGCAATCACAGACATGAAGGTCGCTATCTTAAAACAAAAAAACTTCAAATCCAGACTCCAGCGAGAAACTGCTGAATTGGAATTCATTTGCAAATTGGATACTATTAATTTAGGCTTAAATAGAGACTGGGAGTGGCTAGGTCATTATGCAAGGTAGCCTATTTCCCCTTGTTTTTTCCTACATCCCCCCCCCCAACGTTCTGGTTAAACTTGGATTTATGCTGGAAATGTCCCACCTTGATTATCATACACATTGTAAGGAGAGTGGTCAGTTTGGATGAGCTATTGCCAGCAGGAGAGTGAGTTTGTGGGGGGGGGAGGGGAGAAAACCTGGATTTGTGCTGGAAATGGCCCACCTTGATTATCATGCACATTGTAGGGAGAGTGGTCACTTTGGATAAGCTATTACCAGCAGGAGAGTGAGTTTGTGTGTGTATGGGGGTGGGGGGGGGGGTGAGAAAACCTGGATTTGTGCTGGAAATGGCCCACCTTGATTATCATGCACATTGTAGGGAGAGTGGTCACTTTGGATAAGCTATTACCAGCAGGAGAGATATACAATATCACATTGTATATGAATAGGAGAAAGTGAGCAATGCAAGGTGCAAGCCTCTTTCCAGTACTCAGTCCTATAAAACTACATTGGCACAAGTAACAGCTTCTGTGAGGGCTTGCACTACTACATGCTGAATGCCATGGCCTCAGTATACTAACTGCCATCAAATCCATGAGGCTTGGAAGAAGAAGAAATAAGCAGCATACAAAAAACACAGAGCTGAACGCCATAACAAAAGAACATCTCACTAAGATGACAATTTTTGTTTCTGCATATTGCAAGATGATAGCCTCCAGTTCAAACAGACACCAACAATATGGTAAGGTGTTTTCAGTGACAAGCTGATGATTTCCTTAGGTTTTGAAATCATTGGAGTCCAGTTGTCAGCATTACCTCTTAATGCAGTTTATCAAGTGCTTGACATTATAAACATATCCTGCTGTCAAGTTTGCTGCTAGAAATAAATTATGGCTGATACTTGTGGTGGGCACATGGTTTAAAGCATACTTCTAATGAAAGATCAACAAGTGAGCTGCATCGTTATAGATGAATTATTTGCATGCTATCATGTAGCGATAGTCAAAGTGTGGTGGATAGCCCTAGTAAACAAAGATGTTATCACAGTAAGAGAATGCAGAATAAATATTGGCCTATTTCATGCATCTGGGTGATGTTCCCAGTTATTGTAACTACTATTTGGAGCACATGGTTAATTTTTTCAAAAGTTGCCTTTCCGTTGACTGGCTATTAATTCCAATTAAATTTCAGTTTACCTAGCCAACATAGCCAAATACAAGATTTAGATAGTAATTTTACATTTTTATAGTCTTTCATCCAAATGAATCCCACCGCACGCTACAAACTATGGCTCAGATCTTTAGTGAATATAAATCAGCATAACTCCATTGACTTGAACTAGCTGAGGATTATATACACAGGAAGCAGTTAAATCACTACTGAAACACAGTCATTTTTGTGTGGAAAGCTGCAGCTGTTTGACAGCACACGGCAATCCCATGCAATAGTTCAGTAGCTGAACAATGCCATACTGAATTGAAACTGCAAGAGGAACTTAGGTTACCAAATGTACATTACCTAATTTGAAATATGTATTTTCTTACTTGGAGTAATAACATCACTATGGATATATACAAACCAAGCGTCTGATCCTGCAAAAACTTTTATTCATATGCTTAACTTAATGCACTGCAAGTAGTCCCATTCAAACCACTGGGGCTACTCCATTCCACAAAGACCACAAGGGAGAGTTCTGCAAGTCTGAGTGTGAGTGTGCAAAAGCACAGAGATGAAACTATAACTGAATAATTGACCGAGGCAGAGTTCCATCAAGTACTATGGCTTTTTTCATTCTCAGAGTATAGAAAATGCTGATGCATGCACCCTAGAGAGTTTCCCTCAGGGGTGTCCCTGAACCGTATGAAAAATGCACATAACGCTGGCAGGGAATCATTCTAAAAATTGGGGTGGGGCGAATGCACAGACACAGACTTTGATTTGGCTGTAAGAAACCACTGTTCTTGAGTTTCTGTGAAACAACATGGCTAGAACTTTTAACTATGTAGGGGACTAAACTCTTCTACTATGCCTCATTATAAGCATGGAGGCAAGCAATGTTTAGACTAGTATCTCAACAATTCTGTTAGACCAATTTTCAAGACCACCAAAAAGGAGAACAAGAGTCAAAACGCTTAGACTACCTTCGTGTACTCATTTTACATGCTACCGTATCCAATGGCTAATTTGATTCCTGGAAGTCTACAGTACAATACTGGTCTTCACCAAACAGGCAAAACAACTACATTATCACATCAGTTCAGTAATGATCTTGGCAATCTTGATCACTGACACCACAAAAGCACAGTCATTAGCAGGAGAATACAAACCTACGCTCAGGGAGATTTTATGTTTATTTTCAAGAATTTTCAATAATACAATAAAGAGATAAAAATAGAATATTACAATAATGAAAAGAGTGGCTATTTTTACGAATGGCGAAGAGTGAAGTGGGTTTTGGAAAACGACCGAGAGACTGTTTATCTGCATGAAACAAAGGATTATTGACTGTTACTGAAATACTGTGATTAATTCTGGTGTCCACAGTTCAAGAAGGATGTTGATAAACTGGAGAAGGTTCAGAGAAGAACCATGAGGATGATTATAGGGTTAGAAAACGTCTTATAATGATAGATTGAGCTCCTTGAGCCTATTTGTCTTAATAAAATAGAAGGTTAACTTGATCACAGTCTAGAAGTACGCACATAGGGAACATATTTTTTTTTAATGGAATCTTCAATATGGCAGAGGAAAGTTACAACACTATCCAATGGCTGGACAAATTCAGACTGGAAATAAGACATACATTTTTAACAGTGAAGGTAATTAATCTATGGAACAATTTACCAAGGTCCCGGTAGCGTCTCTATCATTGGCAATTTTTAAATCAAGATTGGAAATTTATCTAAAGGATGTACTCATAGGAATTATTTTGGGGAAGTTTTATGGCCTGTTTTATACAGGAGGTCAAACTGGATGATCACACTGGTACCTTCTGGTCTTGAAATCCATGAATCTGATCCATAACTGATTTTTTATGTAAGTTTTACTTTTAAAGGCTTTGAAAGGTGAGATAGAGATGTGAAAGGGAAGGAAGGGTTTTTTGGTTTTTTTTATGTTAAGAACAGAATTAAGAGGGTTTGTCCCTAGCTGTCTGGAGACCTACTATGACTTTGATGCCTCACCAGCCTCTCACAAATTATTGCTCTAAATTCAGTTGGATAACTTATCTCAGCTTCTGTGGTTTCTTGGGCCTAGAACTATAGGATCGCCACAGGGCATTCCCTTCCACCCATACAGAACAACATTAAGGCTTTGGTTCCTTTCATGATTAAAGTCACAGACAAGATGCAAGACCCTGTTTTCCTCACTCTGTACATACCATCACAATGGAACAAGTTCTTATTGTAACACAGAAAGGAAGAAATCATTTTAGGGAAACTCATGCTGGAAAAATGTATCACTATTATTTGATCATCCAGTCCTTTTATCTAGTTCAAGAGCTGGTCAAAAATGATAAGTGTTTTTCATGAAAAATTTTGATTTTCAGTTTTACATACTGAAAGTTTTTTGGTTGCAACTTGTCCCCACTTGCCCCTATTTCTCTTTTCCTCCTTTTCTTCTTTTGCCATTTTCCATTGGGAAAAAAGGGAGGTAGGGCAAAGAAGAGAAGTGGTAGGGGAGTGGGGAAATGGGAGAACATTAGATGGAAAACCAATTTTGTTTTCAAAGCCTCCCAAAAATGTTTTTTCACTTTTAAAAAAATCAAAAAGTCAAAGTCAAACGGAATTTTTTCTACATTTTTCAAAAGAAGCCGATTTGTTGAAAAAAGTTACAAATAAAAAAAATTGATAAAAATGTTTTCAGAGCATGGACCAAATTTTAGAGAGATTACCTTTGTGGCTATATCCACACCTCATCACTATTGCAGGGGGCACTGCCCACCCTTTGTGATTGCATAATATTCTTGTGGCAACTACAGCAATTGCTAACATTTGAAAGTAGTACTGGGAACATATTTGATTCATTGTTAGCTGTCTCAATGAGACTTAGCAAGTGGAAACAAGGAAAAGTTAGCTCCAGGGCACCAGCCAGCTACCCAGGGAGCCGCAGCAAATGCTCCATGGACTATTTTTGGGAAGCATTGATCTAGCTCATAAAAACAAGAAATGCTAAGCCTTGTGAGCAAAAGAAAGGGGCAGCAAAACTGATTATACAACATAAATGAAATGTAATAGAATACAGTATTGATACAATAGTTCTAACAACTACAACAAGAAGTCTAGTGGGTGTCATTTAGATAGGAGAAGAATCATATTCATTCTCAGTTTATGAAATAGCCCTATATCTTGGCCTTGACAGCTCATTTGGACTCAGTGTTAAATTCTGCAGTTCCTTATATATGTTGCTGGGAGCTCTGCCTGAGTACGGACTGTAGAACAGCTCTAAATGCTCTCCAGGTTCTATAGGACATCAATATTCCATTTACCGAAAAAGTATAAGAAGTCACATGTCAGTGTAACTCACTGGTAAAATTATCAGGTCTGCCTGTAGCATTGACTCACAGAAGACAACAGTCTAACAGCAACAGCTACAGAGCTATTACTCTTTCAGCTCAAGTACTCCATTTTGGTGCTGAATGTCCCAGGTTCTATCCCTGCTGATGACTCCTTGTGAAGGAAGAGTATCAAGGAAGTCCCCCTTGTAGAAATCTAATGGGTAGATTAAGTCTTATTTTCTTCCCTAGTTTTATAAATTTGGTATAAGATCTCCCAATAGCTTTTGATAAGTGGTTCAGGAAACTACCAGAAAGTGGCCAAGATTAAGAACAGAGAGAGCTGGTAACCCTCTCAGCTTCTGCTGTAACAGATACTTGCCAGAAACCAAGACCCCAGAGCCTTCTGATTCTGTTGCCTGCATGGAGCCATTCATGTTAAAAAACAAACAAACAAGAACTAATGCTTGCTTGTATTGCCCTTCCTAAACTTCCCAAAATTAACAATTATCATTCGCTGTCAGGTGCTTCCTATCCAGCCAACGTCTTTTTATACAATGCAACATAATTCTCAACCCTGATTCAAGATATCTAATAAATGATAGATAGAATTTAGTGAATCTCTCACAGGGCAAGTGGAGCAAGGGATCATCTACCTGTGAAAAATTCACGTAAGGATTTCCGATGCTCCCTCTGTCACCTTCCAGTGAATAAGGACAGTTGTAAAAAATGAGGGAAATGCTACATCGCTTTATCATAGCATCAGTGCAGCTTTTTTGAAGCTGACTACACCATTCACGCCTGGCCCTACTGTTGATGAAGCAATGAGGCGGATTAAACTGTACACCATCTGCCTGCCTGCCTGCCTGCACCTGTTGTAGGGATAATACTGCTGATGCTTGGAAGGAGCTATTTGCAAAGAAATTAAAGCTGCAAAGACGAAAATAAAGATTAGAAAACTAAACTGTAAATACAGCTGATTTTCAATTACAAATAAAAGTTAATGACGCATTTGAGGCTTAGTTTAAAAGGTAACTCTTTTTGCTTTGTAAATCATATATTTAATAGAAATGGACCTGAACAGTAATCCTAGATCCAAACATCCCACAAACTACAGTTCTTTTCAAAATACATATCCAGATTTTGAAAATGGCGCTCACTTAATATTAAGTGAGGAGACCAGTAAAGGAAGGACTACATGGCCATGTGATCTGAAAATCATTCTTGTTGATGAGGCTTTGGAGCATCTTTCTAGTTAGCTGTCTCTAGCTAGATATTAGTTTGCATTCTTGAGTTTTGGAATATTTCTAAATGGAGCGCTCATGCCCTTTCCCAGAGTAACTGATCTTTTTAGTAGATAGAAGCATTGTTAACCTAGATCTTCCTGCATATTGGGGTAGGGGAAATATAGCATGAAGTAATCAACCAAGGACTCTTTTTACATGGATGTGGTATGCATGAAAGTGAAAAATAATTTCATCTTCCATTGCAGGCCAGAAGATTTTCTTGTTTCCATTGTGTTCATGAGTTACTAAATATTAGCATAAAAGCCTCTATGTTATACTCTTTAAGACAGAGGACAAGTTCTCATTGTATTACAAAGGCCTTTTTAAAACTCATATGAAGTGTCTACTCCTTATTGGAGAAAATTAAAGGGGGAAATTTTCAAAGGTACAAAAGGCAATCTTCTTGAGCAGTAGATGGACCGCTTCACTCCATTTATGTTATCAGATAACGAAAGCCCCTACTGCAATGCATTTCTACAAGTGGCCAGAGTTACAATTCCTCATGGGAAACTTACGGTCTCAATTTCTGGGCTACACACAATTACCCTTCACCCTTTCTGTTTTTTTCTTTTAAGCACTTAAAAAAAGGAACAGTGAAAATTCTAAAATATCCTTGTTAATAACCAGGGGATTTTAGGTATTTTTACAGTTGCAAATTGGGGCATGAGAGAGAGAGAGAGAGAGAGAGAATGGAGGCCTGATGATCATGAAGCTGCTGAAATAAACCACTTCAGTGTTTGGGTCGAGGGGAGGAACAGAGGTGCCATATTGTTCATGGAAGGGGTAGCAGGGTAAGAGTGATGTTCCAAGGCAAAATCATAGAATATCAGGCAGGGTTGGAAGGGACCTCAGGAGGTCATCTAGTCCAACCCCCTGCTCAAAGCAGGACCAATCCCCAGTTTTTGCCCCAGATCCCTAAATGGCCCCCTCAAGGATTGAACTCACAACCCTGGCTTTAGCAGGCAAATGCTCAAACGACTGAGCTATCCCTCCCCCCAAAATGTCATGCTTCCGACAATCACCATGTGCTGATTTTGGTGCAGTTTCAAAGGATTATCCACAATCATAGAGATTAGTCTGGATTGAAAAAGAATTAAAAGATTTTATATGTTTTTGTGCACTTCACTCTGTTCAATTCAGTTAATGTGAAACATTATCACTCTGCTGACCTCCAGTAACTACGTCTAGCTATGGGTCATTTCCAGTTTGTGTTTCTGACTGTCTGCAAAGCATGACCAGTAGCAGTTTTTCACTGGTTATTGAAGATTCAATTCCACAAAGACACTCCAAATAAAAGGAGTGGACAGAATCGATAATTTTATCACATCAAACATTACACTTGCTATTATTCCTGCACACAGCTTGGTGTAGAACTCACATGGGTGTTTCCACTTTGCTATTTATGACAACTTCACCACCACCAATAGCGATAAACTTTTTCACATGATCCCTTTTCCATAATGAACCCTCACTTCAATCTTGAGCTTCAAGATACTGAGAGTCTTTTTCCCCCAATCACAGCATATCACAAGGTATTTAAAAATCACGCATCTGTAAATGCTGGTTCTCAGATCGGCTTGTAGGATTCTAGGCTAAACTTCTTACTTAAAATATTCATTTATATAGGCTTTCGGAATGACACAGGCTGGCAGTAGTGAACAGTAAACAGTAGTGAAAATGGAGTTCGATATACTTTATTTCTACTCTGTATGCACAGTATTTGGGCATCATCCTGGGTAATGCCATGTCAATGGCATATTGATGGTTGTATAGGCACCAAATCACCTATTCCAAGGGATTCTTCCCTCCTGCACTATTTATAAGGGCTCGTTCCCATGCCTGTTTTCACTTACGCCAGTAAAATGTCCTTTCTAACCCAGACCACCCTCTCCCCCACCTCAGTAGTCTTCTATACCCCAGTCACCCTTCTGGTGGTTCCCATTGTCACCCTCTAACTCCTGCTTACTAGGGTCCATTAATGCCTGCCCCCTCCTCTTCATCTTTTCCTCCCTCTCACACATCATTTCTGGAGGGAAACCATCACTGGAGTCCTCATCTCCTCTATTGTACTTCAACCTTTCTTTTGGCAGCTCTTCCTTCTGCCCCACCCCCTTGGGATCTTCTCTTGATTCCTCACCCCACTTTCCTTCCTTCTTGCTGATATAAACTGATTTGCACGAGCTCTCTGTCCCGCCACAAGAACCACTTGCTACCTCATGATACTGCAGGGGGGCCCCTCTCATTCCCTTTGCATGTGTACAAGGCTGAACCATGATTGGTTGGCCTGATGTGCAGCCAGTTTGCTCAGCTACTATGCTCCTTGTTGCCATGGAAACCACAGCCAAGATTTGGGCTCAGACATATTTTATTCATCAGACTGTTTGCATTTTGCTTCCTTCACTAACTGTCCATTAAACTGGTTGCAAAGCAAAGCTAACCCTGCCAGTTTCAACAGCTGCTCGAGAGGAACATCTGTTATTCTGTTTCCATGTTTCTTCTAAGGATGCTCATTGCATTGAAAAGTTCCTTTCATCTACAAACACACACACTCACCAGTTCAGATATATATTAGTGTCGACTCTCCATGCCGCTTTGGTTCAGCTCACGAAACTGGCTCTCAGTGGTTCTCATTTCAGCACGGGAGCAGGCTGAGTAGTTTTGTCATCTTATGTCCTAGCTGATAATGGAAAATAATGACTACTCTTTGATAAAGCCTGCTCTTGAGTGTACACAGAAAAGGAGTATGATGGGAGCTATGAATCATTTTCTCAAAGCACATTTTTAAATATTACTTTGCGTTAGAAACACAGTAGGAGAGGCTGACTGTCCTGGCATCATACTGTGCCCTTCAGTATTAGCAGTGAGGTTTAGCAAACAATACTTGTTCGATCCCAACATGAATTAGGATTATGATGCCATGAATATCCTTGCAAACCACAACAGTTAAGCACTTCCTGAGGCAGGTCTGTATGGGGAACACCTGAAGATTTTGCTATGCTACAAGAGAGAACCAACGGGGTTTTTCATACCAAAGCCATTGATCAGAACAGTGACATTTTCACAGGAAAATTAAATATACAGTTATGTTTTCTCCTGTCTACTAATATTGCCCCATAAGATACACATCAGAACTGTAAAAAGACAGATTTTGAGAAGGTAACATTAACAATGGTGAACATTAAAGTCTGGATAAGCAGTAGATGCGGAAAAAAGAGGTTTCATTTGATGGCTCAGGAATGGTGCTACCACTTAAAAAGATTTCAGCAAAGACCCAAGATGTTGTGCATACACTGTATCGGTAGCAGAAACAAGCATCAGGATTGTTGATGTCTTATGGGAAAGCCAAGAAAACTTGCTACCACATTTTCCATTATGAACACTGTGTAATTCCCTTGCTCCCCTGCTTCAGTTACTTTAGTCATGGTGTCTATAAGTGAAGTTTTGATTTAATCAAGATTTTGGTTACATTTTTGCAGAATATTTTTGTGAACTTTAAAAAAATGTTTTCACAAAAAACATTCATCATTTTTTGACCAGATCCACATGAAGCACAGATAATGCCCTCCCTTTTCAATTCTTCCAGTACAGGAATGATGGCTTTAGTGACCTGGAGATGGACAATGTCCATTGATCTTTTGGGTTCACCAGTATAGATGGACATCACCCACCTTGGGAGCTAGTTTCTCATTCAACTTCTTCCTCAGTAACCACTTTTGCTGTTTCACAATGGTCAACAGTGTTCATTTATATTGCATCTATTTTAAACCAAAATGGTAAAAACAATCATTAAAAAAATTCTTGCTCCCCAGTGTTCAGCCTTTGCTGAGTAACTGCATAATCCTGCTACTGTAATCGTGTTCTTCCTTTCTCTACTCCTCCCTACTGTTCTGTGATCCCTTTCTTTGCCACAAAGCTGAAATTAGATTCTGAGCTTTTCAAGGCAGAAACCTGTGATGAACCAAGTAGAGTTTGAGGTGCAGTAATTAATACTAATCATTGTCAGCATTTGACAAAATTGTGGAGTCCCTCACATGGGAGGACTGACAGAAAACACCTGCCTTGGACAACGTGCTTTCGTTTCCCTGGAGATTCTGGGGATAGAGAGGACAAAGGAAGTTGGCCCATGGGATTGTGGGGTACCTTTGGTGGGTTCCCAGGACCCAAGTCAGGGGTGGGTTGTGTCTACACTGAAAAGCAATAGGACCCTAGGTCCAAGCCCAAGTCTGCAAGATTTGGGTGTCGACGAAAGGGGAGTTTGGGCTCAAGCCTCAGTCTGAGCCCACACTTACATTGTGGTGTAGACATATTCATAGACTTCCCATTCATTTTCTTTTTCAATTTCTCCTCTTTCCTACGATCCTCAGATGTCTCACAGAGCTTTCATACAATTTCATAAGTGCAAAGTCCATTTACCACAAGAGCTTTTAGAAAGATATTTCCAGGGGGAAAAAAGAAGACGATTTTAGTTGCAGGTTTGTTGATGTTTATTTGTGGAGGAGGGTTGTTTTTGTAACTACTTGCTCTCTTCTAGGTCTACTTGAGTAGCTACCTTTCCTCTGCAATATATTAAGGCTAATATTTGCAATTCTACATCATTAAGGAAGTGACTCTGGCAAGCCAATGCTTGGGGCCCGATTCTCCACTTCTTTGCTTCATGTTTTCATTTACACCTGAGAGAAGTGCATGCAAAATGAGTATAAAATGCTATTAAATCAAATGCTAGTGTTTTACACTCACTTAGCACATGTGACTATACAAGGTATAAGGGAGTGAAGAATCAGGCCATAGAACCCAAACACCTTAAGAGTCTGGATAAATAGTTTCTTTTAATGTTTTCATGAGCTAGAAATGTCTTCCTGCTATCCACCACTCTTCTGTACCTTTTTCTGATAAGAGACAGACATTGGCAATTTCTCTAGCTGGGGAAGATAATTTCTGATAGGTGTCCTCATCTAAGAGAAATTCAACTATTTCTCCCACTCCTGCTAACTACTTAGAACTGGAACACAGTGAATGCTCTCCCTCGGTATTTGGTTATTCTTTGGACAGTGAAGATGATACAGGAGGGAGCTCCTGTGTCTTGCAAGATTGTCTCCTTGACTTTCAGAACTGAGCAACAAATTCTGTCTGAGCCTCCAGAGAGGTTCTGCTTACTATGAAATTTAAAATCATTGTCCATCTAAGGAAAAAATGTAGGCAAAAAGCAGGGGTCTGAAGCATTTGTCTCTGCCATTTCCTCATGGGTAAATGCATTCTCATTATCTGGACCTGCAAGCCCCCTCCATCTGAGCAAATGGTAAGGTGCAAGTAGGTTGAGCAGAAAATTCTGCCTTTGTCTGGGCATTTTTTGGTAGCATAAATTAGGGTGGAATAGCAAGAAGGACTTTTTTTTAGAAACTTTTTTCTGGATCCTTTTTGCTACAGATTTTTGCCCGAGACAGAAAAGGCTCTTGTACCAGTCACAGCAGAATGGAAAGTGGAGAATAAAAAGAAAGGCCAAGTCCTATCAGAGGGTGCCATCAAGAACAGAGGGCTACTGTTGCTGCATCTGCCTGTCACACAAATATGGCACAAGATGGCCATGTGTCTGCACTGGTATTCTAGTTAGCAAGGAATAGTCTTATACTTCTGTCAAGTTATAGGTAAACGTAGAACAATAAAGATGATAGCCCAGATTTTCAGCTGAAAATGTAAATTGGCATATTTCCATTGACACCATTTGACTCTGGCCCTCCTTCTTTCAGGTCAGTAATGATACCTTCTAAATTATTCAGAAAACACATGTGCATTACATACAGCACAGGATGATCAATGATGTTGGGAACTCCTCTTGTTTTCCTAAATATTTGGCCTGAAAACCTTAATTTTTCAAAGAATGAGTTTTGAAAATTACTCGGCAGGCCAAAAGTTGTACTGCACCACCAACTTCACAAGGCTGAAATGAGTTGTTTAGGTCACTGTATCTTCTTGTGATATATTTCTAGTCATGTCACATCTGACTGAATCATGGCATGATGCACAAAGGCAGATATGACGTGTCACATGACACATCAACATGTCACATTTTAAAACACAGTCTATCCTACTCTCCAGACAGGGTAGATGGTATACAAATCTCTTTCCAAAACTGAAAAGAAGACAAGAGACCATACATCTTGCAGATGAGCTACAAATCCATAGTGGGTTCTTTATTTCAAAGCATTATCACTCTATTATCTTCATTTAGAAGTTAGTCAGACGGCCTCAACCCAAAACCCGGGTTCCAAACAAACGCTCCCAGAATCTGGTGGGGGGGGGGGGGGATTTCAAAATCTGAACCTTGACACAAATCTAAAATTTGCAGTTAATCCCTAATAATAATGGGCCAAAGCCAAAATCAGAACATGCCACACAACTTCCTGGTATTCAAAATCCAGATTCAAATCCAATATCTATGGGTTGTCTATTTCTAAAATAAATTGTAAAAGTTAAGCAAAACAGAGGTTTGGAAGGTCAATGAAATCTGCCACACTGAAATCCTGAAAGCATCTGAAAAATCCACAGCAAAGTGTTTTGGAAGAGAAAATATTCCACGGAGAAAAGAGAGAGCTTGCAAAGTGATTTTAATTAAATCAATTATTTAGCTTCTCCAGGTTCATTCTCTAAAGGTGTCAAAAATGGCTTGAGAAGAACCACAAAAATTGTCTCAGAAACACAACTTAACCACTGTAAAAGACTGGTAGCACTCCTATGATAGATTGCATGACATGACAAATGTACAGTGTAATGAAAAAATATTAAGCTATGGCAAAAATGACAGCAACAAATGATAATTCTGAAGGATGAGATGAGAAAAAACACACCATAGTAACAAACATTGTCTTTATTTTCTTTGTAAAGGGACAGAAAAGACTCTTGGTCTTATGGCTACTGCTACCTTTTTTTTTTTCTTTCCTTTTTTTAGTATGATGGAGCAAGATCTAGGACAACACTATCTAGCTCTGATCAGAGGAAAGACTATTGTGTGGCGAGAATTTGTGGGAGTAGATATATTTCAAGCTGAAGACCTGCACCATGCTTCTTGTAATGAGACCATTTTCAAACGATATATTAGTATATCCGTTTTTAAAACTGGAAAAACTGATAAAACCATTTTAATGTGGCTTTAATCTTAAAATAACTGTTAGAGATAATGCCAATCTACTAATAATTTCTCTTCGTCTGCAGAGAAACCCATTTCCTTTTCTCCCCCTCCCTTTCCTTTGAAGGTATGTGCAATTATTCAGCATTCTGGATGTTTGTTTCACAACAATGATAAAAAGCTGATATGGGCCACAGCCAGTATCTTGGTGGAACTTAATGAGCTGCTCCAGAAAAGGTACTATTTTCTCCCCAGCTGCCTTTCACAAGAGATCAGAAGTAAAGCTGGTAGAAAAATGTTTCAACAGGACAGTTTTTCATCAAAATATGCAGTTTTGGCTAAATCTAAATGATTTATAGGAAGGTGTTGACTTTGACAGGCACAAGTTTAAGGGAACCATTATAAGGTCTTTGGGGACAGGGATTATCTTTTTCTTGTGTGTTTGTGAAGCACCTCACACTGGTCCAAGACTGAAGCTCCTAGGCTCTATGATAATACAAATAAATAATAATTTCAACTTTCTCATTTCCAGAATATAAAAATATTTCATTATGAGTTTATTGTTTCAATTTGTTTTGCTTGACTTATAGTATTAAAATATTGGATTTAATTTTTAACTTTGTAGTACAAAAGTCGAAACAAAATGAATTGATTTTAAATTCAAAACTAAATGGCTTTACCTTATTGAAATAAAATGTTTTGATTGTCCTGAATCAAAAATTCAGAATTTTTGTTTTCAAGCCAAATAAAAAGCTGAAATTTTCTGCAAAAGAATTCAAAGTATCCTAATTTCCCCTGGAATGGAAATTCCGTTTTCTATCCAGTTTTAGTCCAAAGGCTGTTTTCCCTTCACTGGCATGCTATGCCATGGTTTTACTTCCGCCCAACCTAAAACTAAAATATTTTAATTAAAGGCAAGTTTAAAGAAGAGTGAAAATCAGATTAAAACAAAATAAACAGCCTGCATAGCATATCTAGCCTTACAGTCACAATAAATTAAGATAAGAAGGTCTATCTTGGATTAGTGGTAGTAAAGTAACCGCATTACATTTCTAGAAAGCGCTTTCTCCCTGCCCTGACTTTTTCATCCACTCAGCCTTTCTGACATACTTCCTTCTTGGTTTCCCCTTCTCTTTACCTCTCCCAGCCTGGTTATGGCTTTCAGGGTCTCTGATATGCTTGAGTTGTCATATAAAACACACAGCTACCCTCCCTACAAATTAGTCTTTCCCCAAATGAATTCAAGACTGTATAAAGTGCTGTAAGTAAAGAGTTTTAATTCCTGTCTTCCTGTTCCTCCTTTAAGAAAAGGAGTACTTGTGGCACCTTAGAGACTAACCAATTTATTTGAGCATAAGCTTTCATGAGCTACAGCTCACTTCATCAGATACTGTGGAAAGTATAGATCTTTTTATACACACAAAGCATGAAAAAATGGGTGTTTACCACTACAAAAGGTTTTCTCTCCCCCCACCCCACTCTCCTGCTGGTAATAGCTTATCTAAAGTGATCACTCTCCTTACAATGTGTATGATAATCAAGTTGGGCCATTTCTAGCACAAATCCAGGTTTTCTCCCCCCCCGCCACACACACACACACACACAGACCCACTCTCCTTTCTACAAGCCATTACCCTATGATCCCACTGAGAGTTACCAAAAGGAACTACAGCATTTGCTCAAGAAACTCCCTGAAAAAGCACAAGATCAAATCCGCACAGACACACTCCTGGAACCCCAACCTGAGATATTCTATCTACTACCCAAGATCCATAAACCTGGAACTCCTGGGTGCCCCATCATCACAGGCATTGGCACCCTGACAGCAGGATTGTCTGGCTATGTAGACTCCCTCCTCAGGCTCTACGCTACCAGCACTCCCAGCTACCTTCGAGACACCACTGACTTCCTGAGGAAACTACAATCCATCGGTGATCTTCCTGATAACACCATCCTGACCACTATGGATGTAGAAGCCCTCTACACCAACATTCCACACAAAGATGGACTACAAGCCATCAAGAACACTATCCCCGATGTCACGGCTAACCTGGTAGCTGAACTTTGTGACTTTGTCCGTACCCATAACTATTTTACATTTGGGGACAATGTATACCTTCAAATCAGCGGCACTGCTATGGGTACCCGCATGGCCCCACAATATGCCAACATTTTTATGGCTGACTTAGAACAACGCTTCCTCAGCTCTCGTCCCCTAACGCCCCTACTCTACTTGCACTATATTGATGACATCTCCATCATCTGGACCCATGGAAAAGAAGCCCTTGAGGCATTCCACCATGATTTCAACAATTTCCATCCCACCATCAACCTCAGCCTGGTCCAGTACACACAAGAGATCCACTTCCTGGACACTACAGTGCTAATAAACGATGGTCACATAAACACTACCCTATACCGGAAACCTACTGACCGCTATTCCTACCTACATGCCTCCAGCTTTCACCCTGACCACACCACATGATCCATTGTCTACAGCCAAACTCTGCGATACAACCGCATTTGCTCCAACCCTTCAGACAGAGACAAACACCTACAAGATCTCTATCAAGCATTCTTACAACTACAGTACCCACCTGTGGAAGTGAAGAAACAGATTAATAGAGCCAGAAGAGTTCCCAGAAGTCACCTACTACAGGACAGGCCTAACAAAGAAAATAAAGAACGCCACTAGCCATCACCTTCAGCCCTCAACTAAAACCTCTCCAACGCATTATTAAGGATCTACAACCTATCCTGAAGGATGACCCAACACTCTCACAAAACTTGGGAGACAGGCCAGTCCTTGCCTACAGACAGCCCCCCAACCTGAAGCAAATACTCACCAGCAACCACATACCACACAACAGAACCACTAACCCAGGAACTTATCCTTGCAACAAAGCCCGTTGCCAACTGTGCCCACATATCTATTCAGGGGACACCATCACAGGGCCTAATAATATCAGCCACACTATCAGAGGCTCGTTCACCTGCACATCCACCAATGTGATATCATTGTGCCATCAATGCCCCTCTGCCATGTACATTGGTCAAACTGGACAGTCTCTACGTAAAAGAATAAATGGACACAAATCAGATGTCAAGAATTATAACATTCATAAACCAGTCGGAGAACACTTCAATCTCTCTGGTCACGCGATTACAGACATGAAAGTTGTGATATTACAACAAAAAAACTTCAAAACCAGACTCCAGCGAGAGACTGTTGAATTGGAATTCATTTGCAAATTGGATACAATTAACTTAGGCTTGAATAGAGACTGGAAGTGGCTAAGTCATTTTGCAAGGTAACCTATTTCCCCTTGTTTTTTCCTACGCGCCCCCCCCCAGACGTTCTTGTTAAACTCTGGATTTGTGCTGGAAATGGCCCACCTTTATTATCATACACATTGTAAGGAGAGTGATCACTTTAGATAAGCTATTACCAACAGGAGAGTGGGTCTGTGTGGGGTGGGGGGGGAGAGAAAACCTGGATTTGTGCTGGAAATGGCCCACCTTGATTATCATACACATTGTAAGAAGAGTGATCACTTTAGATAAGCTATTACCAGCAGGAGAGTGGGGTGGAGGGAGAGAAAACCTTTTGTAGTGGTAAACACCCATTTTTTCATGCTTTGTGTGTATAAAAAGATCTTCTATACTTTCCACAGTATGCATCCGATGAAGTGAGCTGTAGCTCACGAAAGCTTATGCTCAAATAAATTGGTTAGTCTCTAAGGTGCCACAAGTACTCCTTTTCTTTTTGCGAATACAGACTAACATGGCTGTTACTCTGAAACCTGTTCCACCTTTGCATCTTAGCACCCAAAGCAAATGCCCCTGCCTTCACACATCTCCAAAGAGATCTATTCTTTGCACCCAGGCAAGAGAAACACCCATGATGTCAACAAGCTTTGTATCAGACCTCCCACTGCTGGCCTTTATCACCATGCTTTGTCATCCTTAGTCTTTGGAGAGGTGATGCTGAAAGCAGCTTGGACTCATTTTGAGGATAGAGTTTATACAGTTCTGTAGTACTTTCTTAACTTTAACTGCACTGCCTACTAAATTTATTTCTGATGCTTTTCATGGAATGTTCTATTTATATGAAAAGACCAGTCTGAAAGAGGAGTTACAATACAGACCATCTAATCAATAAATTGAGAATTATATTCAAACTGAGAGGTTTCTTGAGTGAGAAACACAAAGGATATGGTTTATGCTGCTTTCAAGACCAACTGGATTTACTGCATTTCAGTAATTTCTATGTGTATCATTGTTGTTCTGGTTTATTAATCTTTTAAGTCTCTTAACTATCTCTAAGATTTTTAGAAGGGTACTGCAAGCTCCCATCTTTATCGGACTTGTACTTCTAAATGTGTGACTTGTATGTCAGCACTATAAATAGGTGATAAAGAGTTGCTCCAAACTCATAAGTTTGGATTCATAAGAGTTTCAAGAGAAAATGTTTGTAAATGTTTCACTTTCAGAATTAGCAAAGGCCAGCATTAGCACTAGGGGAATGATGGGGTGTATCGAACTGTGAAACTATTACATGTGTAGTATGTTATTACTATGCTACGTGGACTCAGTGAGGCAAGCAGGAAAACCGATCTGAACACAAATCACAAGATGACAAAAGTCACGTCAAATGTACCTGTTAGACGAGATTCAAAGTTATACAATTGGAGTGGAAGACTGTTTATCTGGTGTGATAGGGTCGGGCCGGATGGCTACAGGAGAGTAATAGAAGGCAGATATATTAGCCCCAAGTTAAGTAGATCCCTTTTCCCTGGGTAAGGTAACAGGGAAGGTTCCAGAACAATCAGGAACCTTCTGGAGACAATTAAGACAGACAGGCTGATTAGAACACCTGCAGCCAATCAAGAAGCTGCTAGAATCAATTAAGGCAGGCTAATCAGGGCACCTGGGTTTTAAAAAAGGATCTCACTTCAGTTTGTGGTGTGTGTGTGTAAGGAGCTGGGAGCAAGAGGTGCTAGGAGCTGAGAGTGAGAATGCATACTGTTGGAGGACTGAGGAGTACAAGCATTATACACACCAGGAGGAAGGTCCTATGGTGAGGATAAAGAACGTGTTGGGAGGAAGCCATGGGGAAGTAGCCCAGGGAGTTGTAGCTGTCGCACAGCTGTTCCAGGAGGCACTCTAGACAGCTGCATTCCACAGGGCCCTGGGTTGGAACCCGGAGTAGAGGGCGGACCTGGGTTCCTCCCAAACCTCCCAACTCCTGGTCAGACACAGGAGGAGTTGACCTGGACTGTGGGTTCATGAAAACGGCCAAACTGAGGGCTGCCGTGAAGCTCCAAGGCGAGAAAATCCACCAATAAGCGCAAGACCCACCAAGGTAGAGGAGGAACTTTGTCACACTGGGTCAAATGTTTCACAAAGACAGTGACCAAGATGCGAAAAAAGAAAGCCCAAACTCATTTGTCTAAGTTACATTTAGCAGATCGAAACCATTTCTTATAGGATGGATGTCACTTGTCTGAAGTTGAGGGGTACTAGTGGCACCTTAGAGACTAACCAATTTATTTGTCTGAAGTTGTACAGCACATGCATCTCATCATCTATGGTGCTGAAACTTGAACACTGATTAAGAAAATAGAAAAGGGCTTGAAGACATGCCAAAGAGAGTGGAGCAGGCAATCACGCTGAAGGACAGGAGAACCAACGCATGCATTTAGCAACTAATACAGATAGATGTCATTTATGCAAAGAAAAAGAAGTGGCTCTGTTCCTCCTATCTGTCCTTTTGGTTTCACAGATCTGATTGGGAGGAAAAAATAGTGGTACACTCCCAAGCACTATCCATTTGTGGCATCAAAATTATTAGTATTTATTATTTGTTTTCCCTTAGCACCTAGGAGCCCCCACATTGTGTCCACATTGTGAGACAGCCAGATGAAAGATAGTCTGAGAAAGTTTTAGAATGGTGCCCCAGGATTGGAAACCATGCAGAGGCTGTTCATGAACTAATGGAAAGATGAAATGACAAAGCAGGTAGGAATTGCTTAGGTGGAAATGGCACAAGGTCAAAAAAAGTGGTGTTTTGTGGAGAAGGCCTTCATCCAACAGTGGACTAAAAAATGCTTAATTAAAGATGGCTATAAAAACTCAAGAGCCAAATTTTCCAGAAGGACCTACCCAAGCACACACAAATTACAATTGATGGATCAAGTTCTGCTGTAGGTTCATTTGTATAAATTCTAAATCATCCTACTGGCTTCAACAGAGTTTTATTCTCATTGTTCTGGGTTTGTACTGCGCTTCGCACAAAAGGGTCCTGGTCCATGATGGGGGCGCCTAGATGCTAAGGGAATACAAATAATAAATACTAATAATAATAATAATAATAATAATAATAATTTTGATGCCACAAATGGATGGTGCTTGGGAGTGTACCACTATTTTTTCCTCCCAATAAGATCTGTGAAACCAGAAGACCAGGTTGGAGGAACAGAGCTCTAGGGGGCACTGGAACTCCACAAAGGGTAGCCAATCAGTGGAAAGTTTTTTAATTTTACAGATTTTTTTTCGATCAAGAAAAAAATATTTTGTTTCAGGTCAGTTTGACATTAAACTGCACCTGTGTAACGTGCAAATCTCATGGATGTTGTAGTTCAGATGTGTCATGTCCCCATTCTCTCCTATGGGCTGGGCTCCTTGGTCAGACTACATCTCCCATGATGAACCATGAATGTGGTGCATTATGGGAGTCACATATCCACCATGCCTTATGAAAGATTTAGTCAGTCCATATAACCCATAGGGAAGAATGTGGCAGCATAGCAGCTTGGGCAGATGCATTTTAACGTTTAACTGACTCAAAATGAAGTGAAATGTGTAAATTTGGTTCAATATACCAAAATGAAATTTTTCAGTTCAAGTATGTCAAAACATTTCAGTTCAATCCAAACTGTCAAAGTGAAATGTTTTGACGTTTCTGAATTGAAATTTTCTCTTCTATGAAAAATTGATATTCAGACTTTTAGTCCTGATTCAGAAGGGAAACAAATTTAGAAAGATCAGAATTTTCTGGGAGATGGAAATTCTAAATTTTGCTCAGCTCCATTTGAGATCTTAAAAGGGTCTGATCAGGGTTCAGTTGTGGAGGGAGGGAGGGAACAGAAAAGAAAGTGGGGGTTCTCTCCCAATATCAGTATTCACTTTTGAAAATGTTGGCCTAAGGAGAGAGGTGTGGACCTAGAAAATAGTTTGTCTAGACCAGGGGTTCCCAAACTTGGTTCACAGCTTGTTCAGGGTAAGCCCCAGGTGTGCCATGAGATGCTTTGTTTATCTGAGTGTCCACAGGTATGGCCGCTCGCAGTTCCCAGTGGCCATGGTTCGCCATTCCTTGACAATGGGAGCTTCGGGAAGCAGCACGGCCTGGGCCACCACTTCCCACAGCTCCCATTGGCTGGGAATGGTGAACCACAGCCGCTAGGAGCTGCGAGTGGCCGTACCTGTGGATGCTCAGGTAAACAAAGCATCTCATGGCATGCCTGAACAAGCCGTGAACCAAGTTTGGGAACTCCTAGTCTAGACTGCGCAGGTTGTGCCCTCCTTCAAACCATAACATGGTACAAAGAATGAATTTGTTGCCAAACAAAGCTGTAGCTAACAAGAAACAGCCTTAATATTACAAAAGTTAAGCCAGTTTTTAATTCTGTATCACCCCAAAGGAGCTGATGAAACACCCCTGTAAACAGCCACACGAGAAATGAAGCACCCTGGAGACACATGCTATAATCTCTTTGTGCTCCTGGTGCACAAGAACAGTAACTATTCTCCAGCGAGGAGAAAAACCTGAGCCCTTCTACCTTCCACAAAAGAGCATAACCTATACAAAGTATTTTTTGCTCTTGCATTCAGAAAGAATCCGAGACAACCGAATAATGTCACCAACGTGTGCTTTTTGGCCACTGCTTTAAATGTGGTCTGCTGTCTGACTCAAAAAGCAGAGAGTAAACTGTGATCTACAAAGAGTAAGGAGGTATTTACTTGGAGAAATTGATTTAACTTTAATAAAAAGAAAAAACTTTTCAGAGCCGGTTAAACTAATGCAATTATGATGTGAATACTTTTGGTAACTAGACACTGGAACACAAATTTGCAGATTTTATTACTTCAGCTATTAACAGAGCCCAGGAAGTATATAGATCAAACCTATACCAATGACAAATAAGTGAAGAGTTAAAAGTACATGAAAGTGTCAGACTGCATAAGCAGTGTTTGGTATAATAAAATAGTCAAGGAGAAGTGACCGTCTATCCTAGGTATAAAATTTATGATAACCTGAACCTTATTAAAAAGAAAAGGAGTACTTGTGGCATCTTAGAGACTAACAAATTTATTTGAGCATAAGCTTTCAAGAGCTACAGCTCACTTCATCGGATGCATGCAGTGGAAAATACAGTGGGGAGATTTTATATACACAGAGAACATGAAACAATGGGTGTTACCATACAATGCCATCATGAGCCAGCAATGCCCCTCTGCCATGTACATGGGCCAAACCGGACAGCCTCTACGTAAAAGAATAAATGGACACAAATCAGACGTCAAGAATTATAACATTCAAAAACCAGTCGGAGAACACTTCAATCTCTCTGGTCACTCAATTATAGACCTAAAAGTTGCAATTCTTCAACAAAAAAACTTCAAAAACAGACTTCAACGAGAGACTGCTGAATTGGAATTAATTTGCAAACTGAACACCATAACATTAGCCTTGAATAAAGACTGGGAGGGGATGTGTCATTCCACAAAGTAAAACTATTTCCCCATGTTTATTTCCCCCCACTACTGTTCCTCACAAGTGCTTGTCAACTGCTGGAAATGGCCCACCTTGATTATCACTACAAAAGGTTTTTTTTCTCTCCTGCTGGTAATAGCTCACCTTACCTGATCACTCTCGTTACAGTGTGTATGGTAACACCCATTGTTTCACGTTCTCTGTGTATATAAAATCTCCCCACTGTATTTTCCACTGTATGCATCCGATGAAGTGAGCTGTAGCTCACAAAAGCTTATGCTCAAATAAATTTGTTTGTCTCTAAGGTGCCACAAATCCTCCTTTTCTTTTTGTGGATACAGACTAACACGGCTGCTACTCTGAACCTTATTGTTAGATTCATGTGGGTATATTTGCCTCACTTTGTACTACCATGCTACAGAATGGACTGTTTACATAAACTTGTAACAGATGCAAAATGTTTGATCACACAAGTTTCCAGTATCTTTAACCCCTGTTTAGCCTCAGTTTTCTTACCGCTGAGGTGAGGATTATTTGTAAAGTGTTTCAAAGGTAAATGCTGTAGTTGCTTAGCCTTATCTTCTGCTTTTTAACCAAACACCTGTAAAGAAGTGAGACACAAAGGGATGTACTCTCTTATTCAAGCAAGCATTCCTTTTCTTGAGGGTAACCTTTGACCTACTTTTGGCATAATGTGGTTCTTTGTGGTACAACAGTAGTTGTTTTGAAGAGCTAGATGGTAGGTATTTTTAGAGAATCTCAGTCTAAAGAAAACTGAAGCAGAACATGATGGAAGATTCCACACACTGCTGTAGGATGTCAGAAATATTGTTGTGAAAGTAAGCCATGAAAAATATCAGGTGTCGCAAGAGCTGCCCTGAATGACAGGTTTTTCCCCTGAAGGAGTGCAGACCAATCCTGAAAAGGTGTGGCCATGAAAATGCACAAAACAGAAGAAGTTTCCAGAGGGGAATGGAATTGATATATTACCCTAACACATCTGTACCCATTCGTCAGCCAGAAATGTTGCACTGAGACACTTTTAGAAGCAAAGAATTCGGAATGGGAACACATGCAAAAAGAATGTACTGGACAGCCTCAAGGATATTTTAACAGGAGACATCTTTGGAATGCATCGCTGGGTTCCACATCTTTCTCATTTGCTCCAGTACTACCTCCTTTAGAAGGTGACCTTTCTAGAAAGGAAGGCCAAAAGCAGCTTCATCCAGAGAAAATTAAATGCAGCTCCAAATGCAGAGATGGGCCTGAATCAAAAATCCAGATCCACACAGCCTCGACCTTTAAAAGGTTCAGGTCCAGATGTTGTTATTCAAGCCATGTCTCCCTAAAAATTCACCAGAGGGATGGGAAGGGGTAGGATGCAGTTGTTCCAGAGTGACAGCAGATGCTCTTTCCTCCCCATGTCTGGAGTGTGCTGCTTTCACATTACTCCTATCCTTTGCTGGGCCAGAAGTGAGGGACTGATGCTGGGGCAGGATAAGAGGGGTGAAGTCAAATCAATATAAAAAAAAATATTTGACTCTTCTATAGAGCTTTTCAACAATAGATCTCACTTTAGAAGGGTAGGTAAGTATCAGTATCCCCATTTAACAGATAGGAAAACTGGCCCACGGTAAAATGACTCACCCAAGATCACACTGTAGATCAGTGGTAGAGCTAGCAGTAGAACTTAGGTCTCCTGAGTCCCAGTCCAGTGCCCTAAACACTGGATCATGTTGCCTCTCAATCAGGTATCACAATCCCAATAAAATGTCACAGGCACTAAGAGGTGAACTAGACAGGTTGTTATAGCAAGACAACCAATTGTGTCACTGTTCTGTGCCTGGAAATCCCCGGATCAGCAGAAAGGCTCAGAGTATGCAGGCTGCTCTAAAAAAGATGTCCCAATGTCTGCTGCAGTCAGGCACAGGCCTGGTTTACACTAAAATCTTAGGTCAACCCAGCTATGTCGCTCACGAGTGTGAAAAATCCACAGCTCTGAGCAAAGCAGTTAAACCGGCCTAGCCCTTGGTGTAGGCAGTGGTAGGTTGATAGAAGAATTCTCCTGTCGACATAGCTACCACCTCTCAGGGAGGTGACATACCTATGCCAATGGGAGAAGCGCTCCTGTCAGCATAGGTAGCATCTTCACTGAAGTGCTACAGCAGCACAGCTGAGCCACTGGAGTGTTTTAAACATAAGACACGCCCACAATTACAATGGCAAAACAATAGTGTGAAGTCTGAAGTGAAACTTGGAGTGGCCACTCCATTCCACCCTGATTAGAAATATTCAGTAACATTATATATTTTTAAATTAAACATATTTTTAAAGTTTAAGAAGTTGACTCTAAGAATTTATTTAGCAAACACCCAGTAATATTTCTGTTTATCTTCAGGAGTACAGAAAGATAAACATAAAATCAGCTTAAATACCCTGCATATCTAGCAAGGGTTGAAGTCTCTCCTCTCCTCTCACCCAAGAGGTCCTATGACTGTGTCCACAGAAAGGGAGGTAGAAATCTAATGATAATGACTGCACTTATATCAACAATGGAAACAACAAGTATACCCAAAGGGATAAATAAGAGGCATTAAGTCTGAACAGAGAAGCAAAGCTGAAATGTTTATGCAAGCCATATGTTCATTTTCACAGCCAACTCTCAGTTAACCCAGGTGCAGTGTTAAAGGCCAGAGAGTTGTGATTCTCACATTGGTGAGACGTGAAATGTCACAGCTAATGCATGAAGGACTTTTGGAGATTAAAAAAAAAAGAGTATCAGAGGAGAGCCATGGGCATTCTTTAGTGGCCAAAATAAAACTGAGGCATTGTGGCGGTAATGCATCATACTGTAAGAACTGTCTGAGATATAGAACCCTGCAAAGGAATCTAGACATTATTAGGTAATGAGCTAATAGAGAAAGAGGTGAAGGCAGTGAAAAGACTTAAAGTCAACTGACAGGAAACATTCTAAACTAAGTATTAATAACCTATGAAAGCATTTGATTGTCTCCACCTGACTTTACAATGCACTCCAAAATGCAAGTTAGACATTAGAAGTTTATCACCCTCTCAAAACTGTAGAGGTAAAATAGCAGCAAGAAGCCAGTGGTACATCCAGTTCCAGCGGCAAAGACATTCTCCAATAATAAAACAGCTGTGGAGTGGAGGGCTACTGGCTAGAGACGACGAAGGGAGAAGAAAAGAAGAGAAAAGGAATATATACCCTAAATCAAATTGATTGAAGTAATGACTAGGTAATGACAGGAGTATAGCATTGTGCTTTAAAAGCCATCACTGGTATCCCTTGCAGGTACCAAAGGGAAAAAAAAACCTGTGGAAAAAGCTCATAATCCAGTACAAAATACGCCTAAGGCTGGTACTACGCAGTTTATGGCTGATACAGCCCCCTAAAATAAATACACCCAGAATGGCTGGTGAGAATGTTGCAGCCCAGCAAAGGGAAAAATCACCAAGCCAAATTATAAAATCATGGGGGGAGAAGCAGTTACAGTTCTCATTCATTGACAGAGGTCAGCAATTTTCAGTGTGGTATTTTTTGATCTGGTCGTGAAAAGTACCATGCACCTCAAGTCAGAGGGTGTTAGGCATGTTTGGGAACATTCAGTATTAAACCTGTTGCCGGTAGTTACTCTCAGTTAATATCCAAAAACTCCCTGCTTATCTGATTTAAGGAACAAGGTGTTGCAAAGATAAAAGCTTAGAGTGTAAGTTTAAGATATATGCAGTCACAATATATATGAAACAAGAGGTCTAACATGTGTGTGTGTGAGAGAGAGAGAGAGAGAGAGAAACAGATACCAGAATCATAGAATCATAGAGCATAATTGTGTATTTACATAATTGTGTATTTTATCACAACTGGAAAAAGGCTAATGTAGTGCCCATCTTTAAAAAAGGGAAGAAGGAGGATCCTGGGAACTACAGTCCAATCAGCCTCACCTCAGTCCCCAGAAAAATCATGGAGCAGGTCCTCAAGGAATCAATCCTGAAGCACTTACAGGAGAGGAAAGTGATCAGGAACAGTCAGCATGGATTCACCAAGGGAAGGTCATGCCTAACTAATCTAATCGCCTTCTATGATGAGATTACTGGTTCTGTGGATGAAGGGAAAGCAGTGGATGTATTGTTTCTTGACTTTAGCAAAGCTTTTGACACGGTCTCCCACAGTATTCTTGTCAGCAAGTTAAAGAATTATGGGCTGGATGAATGCACTATAAGGTGGGTAGAAAGTTGGCTAGATTGTCAGGCTCAACGGGTAGTGATCAATGGCTCCATGTCTAGATGGCAGCCGGTATCAAGAGGAGTGCCCCAAGGGTCGGTCCTGGGGCCGGTTTTGTTCAATATCTTCATAAATGATCTGGAGGATGGTGTGGATTGCACTCTCAGCAAATTTGCGGATGATACTAAACTAGGAGGAGTGGTAGATATGGTGGCAGGTAGGGATAGGATACAGAGGGATCTAGACAAATTGGAGGATTGGGCCAAAAGAAATCTGATGAGGTTCAACAACGATAAGTGCAGGGTCCTGCACTTAGGACGGAAGAATCCAATGCACCACTACAGACTAGGGACCGAATGGCTAGGCAGCAGTTCTGCGGAAAAGGACCTAGGGGTGACAGTGGACGAGAAGCTGGATATGAGTCAACAGTGTGCCCTTGTTGCCAAGAAGGCCAATGGCATTTTGGGATGTATAAGTAGGGGCATAGCCAGCAGATCGAGGGACATGATCGTTCCCCTCTATTCGACATTGGTGAGGCCTCATCTGGAGTACTGTGTCCAGTTTTGGGCCCCACACTACAAGAAGGATGTGGAGAAATTGGAGAGAGTCCAGCGAAGGGCAACAAAAATGATTAGGGGACTGGAACACATGACTTATGAGGAGAGCCTGAGGGAACTGGGATTGTTTAGTCTGCAGAAGAGAAGAATGAGGGGGGATTTGATAACTGCTTTCAACTACCTGAGAGGTGGTTTCAAAGAGGATGGTTCTAGACTATTCTTAGTGGTAGAAGATGACAGGACAAGGAGTAATGGTCTCAAGTTGCAGTGGGGGAAGTTTAGGTTGGATATTAGGAAAAACTTTTTCACTAGGAAGGTGGTGAAACACTGGAATGCGTTACCTAGGGAGGTGGTAGAATCTCCTTCCTTAGAAGTTTTTAAGGTCAGGCTTGACAAAGCCCTGGCTGGGATGATTTAATTGGGGATTGGTCCTGCTTTGAGCAGGGGGTTGGACTAGATGACCTCCTGAGGTCCCTTCCAACCCTGATATTCTATGATTCTATGATTCTAAAAAAAAAGAAAACGGCTGGATTTCCCAGAGGCATGGAATACACAAAGCACACCAACATTTTTGAATACTAGAGAAGTTTGCTAAATGCCAGGGGCAACATTCTGTAGGCCCAAGCATCAGAGTCTGTTCCCAGCTTGACAAAGATAGAAGCTTGAGAGTGAAGTCCTTAGTAAATACATAAAGCAGGCAGGGGGGTCGTCATGCATTATCCTGAACCCCTGCGCAGTTTCAAGCTATGTCTTACTAAGTGAAGGAGTCTGGCTGGAAAGGTGAAGTTCTCTTCCTATTTTCCTTTACAAATGTTGTTGTTTCATTTCATTGCAAGTTTCAAGAGCTAGCAGTGCAATATCAAAGTGTGCCATAATCAAGAATAATTGGACGTAATAGTAAAACATTGCATTTTTGCACACTCAGCATATGGCCTTGGCCTTTAGTTGCCATAACAACACTGCTGCTTCATCTTCAAAAAGCCTATTACTACCCATCGCCCCAGAGAAGCTATTAGTACTTCTGTGTAGGAATAACTCTCCGGGGAGGGGAGGGAGGGCAGAATGGAAATATATAATTTTTAATTTAAAAAGGAAGCTATTTTTGTAATCAATAAATGAACTTTTTTGTCAAAATCTACATTGATGCTGCAAAGGATAACTAGTTTATCTCTGTATGTTTTCAAGTTCTTTAAAGGCAATTTAGATGATAAATTAAGACATACAGTTAGTACACACACTAGGTTAATGTGTCAGTTATATTCAGTTCAATTTCACATCAGTCAAAATCAAATCCCCAGCTGTTTTGCTTGCCATCACTCAAGTTCCCTATTGCAGATTTGGCATCTTTTTAAGTATCCCTTATGTCTTGAAGCAATAAGCAATATCCCCTGTTTGAATACTATGCTACAGAATTTTCATTCTAACACTAAAGAGATCCTCTCAGTCAAAAGTCACCTACCACTGGAGATGTGTAAGTTTCAGGAGACAGCTCAAGAGGTCCTTCGTCCTCAGTCAGGGAGGCAAAAGCACTGTCCACTGAAAGCACGCCCATATCCAAACACAGCAAGGTCCAGCTTTCTACCGCATTCCTTTCAGTGCAACTAAGGACATGCCAGTGGGTCATGGCTGCAGGAGATATGTTAGCCCATGGACTGCAAAACAAAGAAAGCTTGGCAACTGCCACAGACATCACTGCCCAAGTTGGACTAAGAGAAAGAAACAAGGCGCAGTTACATCAGGCTGGAAATGGAGATTTCCTGGTAGCAGCTATCCCTGGGGTATTTTCTCTTTCAATACACAGACCTAAGACATAGGGCTATGAGAAAAGTTGTTTTGTTCTCTTTGTTGGCAAACATCCATTGAAGCATTAAGCAAGTGCTAGGTTCAATATAAGCAATTTTGTAAGAGATCAGGAGGAGCAGCTAAAATGCAGGATTTTGCTGTCAATTTCATAGGTGCTGAAGCATCATCTTTGGCCAGTCTTTCTCATCTTTATTTTTAAAGAGAGGGAAGGGGAGGGAACCCACGAAGAACAAAGCATCAACCTAATCAGTTGTTTGGGCCAAGGAAGACAAACAAGCCATTTCATCTCCAGAATTTACACCGGAAATGCAAGGAGTTTTCATGTCAAACATAAATCAGCTATATAGAGCTGCTGCCGCCCTGTTTCATTTTAAAAGTCTCATTAGGGGCACTGCTGATCTCCTGGGAGGTTGAAAGCAACTTGTTTCTCTCAAACACCAGTCGAAGGGTTTTCGCGCACTGTGAACCCTTGCCATTCCTAAATCTCACAGTAGTTGCTCTAGCATGGTTAGTGCAATGGAAAGAGAGTGTGTAGAGTCTGAGGCCTTTTCCCACAGCCACATTAGGACATATGGAAATGGCCCACCTTGATTATCATACACATTGTAAGGAGAGTGATCACTTTAGATAAGCCATTACCAACAGGAGAGTGGTTTTTTTTTTGGGGGGGGGGGGAGGGGATGTTGGGGAGGGAGAAAACCTGGATTTGTGCTGGAAATGGCCCACCTTGATTATCATACACATTGTAAGGAGAGTGATCGCTTTACATAAGCTATTACCAGCAGGAGAGTGGGGTGGGGGGAGAGAAAACCTTTTGTAGTGATAATCACCCATTTTTTCATGGTCTGTGTGTATAAAAACATCTTCTGTACTTTCCACAGTATGCATCCGATGAAGTGAGCTGTAGCTCACAAAAGCTTATGCTCAAATAAATTGGTTAGTCTCTAAGGTGCCACAAGTCCTCCTTTTCTTTTTGCAAATACAGACTAACACGGCTGTTACTCTGAAACCTGTCATTAGGACAGCAGTAGCCATGAGCTAAGAAGCAGAAAGTCACATTCTCCACATTCCCTCTAAATTATAGGAAAACAATGTAATATCAGGCTGTTAAGGCGGCACTCCTGGTCCTAGTAGCAGCCAGCATCACCAGATAAAGAAACAGAGCTTAAGACGTTTAAAGAAAACTTTGTTTGACAGCATTCGCTCTGGCAAGGAATCACGTAACACAGGGGTGGCCAACCTGTGGCTCCGGAGCCACATGCGGCTCTTCGGAAGTTACTATGCGGCTCCTTGCATAGGTGCCGACTCTGGGGCTGGAGCTACAGCTGCCAACTTTTCAACGTGACAGGGATGCTCACTGCTCAACCACCGGCTCTGCCCCAGGTCCTGACCCCACTCCACCCCTTCCCCAAGGCTCCTGCCCCTTCCCCACCAGAGCCTCCTGCATGCCGTGAAAGAGGTGATTGTGGTGGGCAGGAGGCACGGGGAGGGAGGGGGGGGCACTGATCGGTGGGGGTGCCAGCAGGTGGGAGGCACTGCGGGCAGGGCAGGGGAGATAATTGGGGGGCTGATGACCTATTACTGTGGCTCTTTGGCAATGTACATTGGTAAATTCTGGCTCCTTCTCAGGCTCAGGTTGGCCACCCCTGTCATAACAGTTGTGACTGTGAAATCTCTACTTCTTTATTATTTTGCCTTTAAAGTCCCCACTTCTCTATTGTTTATTTGTATGGTCTTTGTCTGATTCTTTAATTGTTTCTGTTTGCTGCATAACTAACTTTGCAAGGTGTAAATCAACTCAGGTGGTAGGGTCTGATTGGGTAAAGACTTGTTTAGTAATGGGCTAGGATTGGGGAAAATACTGTTTTGTAATACTTTAGTTTAAAATGACTGGTTACGGTATAGCTAAGCAGGACTCAAGTTTAACTATATAAACTAGGGTCCAAAAGGAAGTTCTTTGGAACCTAACTCCAGGTCACAGCCAAAATAAGAGTTGCCAGACCTCAACACCCTGCAAACCACATCATGCACAAGCTGGAGGAGTCCCGGACGACCTGATCCTGACTGGCCAGCACAAAAAGTTCATCTGCCTTATTGGCAGTACTGAGCACTGTATGCTTAGTGTGTGTATTCTGTTTTGATAACTGTTAATAAATAGAGGTTAAGGATATTACTATGTAAGCCTCTTTCACTGGTAAAAGGCCCCGCAAACCCACAGAAAATTATGCCCTGAGCCCTAGGAATTGGGAAAGGGTGGGGGAGCCTAAATTGGGTCCACGGAAGGTTAAAGGTGAGGCGCCCTAGAGTGTGTGTGTGTGTAACAAGTGTAGTCCATCAGCAACTGCTCGTGGGATTAATCCATGATTAGTTTGCAGGACTGGGCTCAATATTTGTTAATGTTAATGCACGCAAGGTTGAACCTGATCCTGCAATCCTGACTAGCACACATAGTTCCATTGACTTAAAGGGAAGCATGCATGCAAGTGAGGGATGCTCTTGTCAGTAAGGACAGCAGGCTGGGGCCCAACGTAATTCATATGCACTACGGGAAAAGGTTAAAAATGTCAAACATGGTTCCCGAAGCAACTAGTTCTGGGAGCCTTTAGGCATTATAGGCGATGCAGGTAGCGTCACCTACTGTTAAGGTTGCCTCACACATCCCATCCTAAGACCTAGTTTTAAAGTGCTTGAGACTCTGCCAAACTGAATCCATTTGGCCTGAAATTTTCCATGCCAGGGGTCTGCCTTGGACTGAGTTCTTCTGGAAAGTTTCAGCTAAAACGAGGTCAGATGTTTCTGAGAACAAGGTTAGGGAAAAATAATGTTTTGCTCATGTTAAAAAAATTCTTACAAACTTCACTGAAAAAACATGATTCGTTGCCAGAGCATCATCCATCCTGTGCACTGAATGAGGCAGTGGTCCTGTGGAAAAAATAGTACATGATCACATAATTAAAGCATGCACACAAGGGGGCCCGAACTAATGTTGCATTTCTGAACATTTGAGTACTTGACTTTCCAAACTCAATGTTCTTTTAATGTAATATGGAATCTAGTGTCCAGTATTATATATGTGGTTGAATGTATGTCTTAAGATAAATATGCAATATAGCTGAGTTATGGTTGTTGCTAAAATCAGAACTTAATTTCCTTACTTTTAAAATCTTTATCTTGACCCTAGCAAAGATTATTTGATTTTTCTTTATTTTCTTTCTTTATTTTATTTGAGGGAGTGGAGTGGGGGAACATTTAATTTTAATGTTTAAAAAAAGTAGAGGACCAATTGATAAATGCAGTACATAAAGATACAGGATAAAAATGTGAAAGCGTCCCTGACTTAGGAGCCTATGTGCTATTAATGTTCGATATAATGTAGGCTCCTAAGTCTTAGGAGCATTTGCAAATTTTACCTATGATCTAATTAAATGGGCAACTAATGAAATAAGTGGTTATCTGGTACTGCACACAGTGTAACAGTCATCATTTAAACCTTTAGCTCAAAGAGTCCATGGCAAGCTAGACATTTTAGACCAAAGGAGTGAAATCCTGGTTCCATTGAAATCAGTGGGAGGCAGGATTTCTCTCTCTCTCTCTCTCTCTCTCTCTGACACACACACACACACACACACACACAGAGTAGATGAACACATGAGCAGAACCACATTCACTGGTGTAATTTCAGAAGACAAGTCTTTGGCAAGAGCGGAAGGGAACACCTTGAAGTTGGCAGGTATCAACATTGCCTAACTTTTAACTTGTTAACCCCTGTTTGCAATTCCATGTAATTCATTGTGCTTTCCCCTATCCCCAGGAAACACTTTCAAATGTTGATTTATTAGGATTTTATTTGTATACAGCATCTTGCACAGAGTTGGCCCTAGGGACATGCCTGACTCTCACCCACCTTTGACTTTTTGGAATCTTGGAACATAAGGGATAATCTAAATTTCATTTTTAATATGTTTTTCAGCTGCTTTTCTTGAAAATGTAAACAATCTCCTCTGTTTGAAAGTTTACCAATATTCCCTCAAGTGAGGAGGATCCCAGAACAGTTCCTGACTGTAGAGGCAGTGTTGCCCGAGCACCAGCGGATGAGAAAAGTGTACTACATGCTCTTTCCCAGTAGGCTGCCAGGAGCTTAACTGGCTCCTTGCCACATGGGCTGGCAACATATTAATCTCCCTGAGGGCATAGTCAAGTTCCTAACCTTTCCATCTTATTTTCCACAACTGTCAGACGAGGATAGGAATATTTTACTGGCTGTTAAGGCAGGCAGTTAACATTAGTAGACACTGCATACCAAACATGCTTCTGTGGCAGCTGCCATCTTGGCCAACAGGAATTGAATCAGAGATCTCCAGAGCTAGCAGCATGAGTATCTACAGCAGCAACTAAAAAGCCAGGCTCTGTAGCTGAGAATGGTAACAGACTCACATTCTCCGTGGATCAGGCACAGAGGGGGGATGTGTAACACACACACACTGACCAATGGGCTGCGCTAACATTTACCAGAATGCACACAAATCGTGCAGTGCCTCAATGCCTAGAAGCCTCAGTCTCCCAGCTTATTTGGACAGTTCTTTGGCAACAAAATTTAGACAGGTTGGGTCTCTGCAAATCCTGCAGCAGGTGAGGACCTGACTATTGCCCCCACCTTAAAACCCCAAGATATATTAATCCAATAAAATGAGTCAGTTCAATATCACTAACATTCCCCATAATTGTCAGCCCAACACTGTGGTGTCATCGCAGCAGATAGGAATTTGTTGCATTGGAAATGCGGGTGAAAAAAATGGCACCATCCAAAAATCCACATACCAACCTCTGACATTCCATCCTGATGGATTCCAAACCCCGACACAAACTGTATCTACATCACTGAAATGCAGCCAGCTCTGGCGTGGAGGGGGAAAACCAGCTAGGTTACAACATCCTGCATAAGCAGCTCAGAATTCACAAGCAACCTTGCAATAGAAAACAAGCATGCATGTGCCACAAAGAAAAATCATTATGTTATGAAACAGGTAAAATTCTGGTTTTACACAGTACCTGAAGAACAGTAAGACTCATTGTAAAGATTAAAGAAATACCTTGCCCGTGTATATGACTCGCATATGCATGAATGTACCCAAAGACATCTAGCGGATCTTTACACCTTCTGATTCCTTCGGCTTTATGTTGCTTTTCATTCTTCTCTCCCTGGGATCAATGACTCAACCATATGTTCTTTAAGCACAGAAACTTTCATTGGTGGCGGTGATCAGGAGGAGACAGACATTTATTACAAGCTATCGCAGAGCTATATTCTGCCAATATTGTAATCATTATCAAATCATCATTCTCTTCACTGGAAAAAAAGTCACGTTCCTCCCTGCTAACAATGCTGAGATGATATGCATTTTACAATTCAGACAATAAATATTGGCAGCACCACATTCATGTGAAGGGGTGATGGCCACTAAAGTCTTCATTTACGTTTTTTGCTGAAGTGCTTCTCCTTATTAACAGAGGATGCATCCTCTGTTAATAACAGTGATAGTTTCTTAAAACTAGGTAATGTAGAGTATATTCTTCCTCCCACAACCCACTAAAGTTAAAATGTGCTCTGCTAGCTTTTAATTTTCCTCCTGAATCAGTTATTAAATTACAGTTTACTACAATCAATTACTTTTATACCCATACTTTATATTAAGTAGCTTATGTAAGGTTGCTTTTTTTATGCATGCCAACTTTCATAGAGTCTTCTAGTTGAAAAGCCTGTAGAAGCAGTTTTCACTACTATTTCTGTAGGTTTTTTTAGATTAAAACACTCTCAGAAGAAACACTGAATTGCATGAATGACAGTATTAGGAGAAGAGCATTATACTGCAAAATGTCTTAAATTATTTGTCCATTGGTAAAGTGTCCTGCTTCTTTGAAAAGTGACTATGTAACAATAGTACCCAATTAAAAGATCTGTTCCTTTTGCACATCCATCTTAATTGCTGAATTTAGTGACAAAAACAATTTGTACTTCTTTTTATTCCTGCTAGCCCTGTAAAGCTGAGCCATCTAAGAGAGAGCGATGCCAGATTCTATTAATATTGTTTTTCATCAAGGGAACTGTTTACTAATTTCCAATCAGATACACCTGTGGAATGCCACTGATTACCATGGGGTTGCACGGGTGTCATGGAGGTGACTTCGGTCTGCAAAACCTTTATTAATGGTGATGACAGACCAGTGGGCAGGGTCCACACTTGACTATCAGAAACTAGTCTGAGCTTGTGGAGCTGGTAATTAGAAAAAAGCCCATCACTTCACTTGTAAACGGAACACTTTGGTACAGGACCATTGAGATAAAGATGGAACCCTACAATGCCATTTTCGGTCCATATTCAGAGCGGAACCACATTTTAACAAGTAGAGCTTGAGGGCTGGATTAAAATGGCTGATGGGCTGGACGCAGCCCGCGGGCTGTTGTTTGCCCACCCCTGACTTAAAGGTAGTATTAGCTGTCATAGTATTGGAGGTTATATCCCTTTCAGAGACTAGCCACTAGAGGGTGACCTGGTCATTAGAGCTAATTGAAAAACATCTACAATTTTTCATGAAAAGTTTCCACACAAATTTCAAACAGCTCTCGTAACCACAGAGCAAGTCTGTGGCATAGCCAGGAATGGGATCCCAATCTGCTGACACTTAATGCTGTGATTTGTCCATCAGACCAAAAAATGCAGATCTGTCTCATTTCAAACCAAATTATGACCTAAATATGCAGGTATAATGGCTTCGACTGGAGGTGTGCATGTGCATCCAAGGGTATAATTTGATCTTTTGTTTTGCCGTCATTTTCCTAGCGCTTACACAAAAGGTCTATATAATGATTCATCCTCCTCCAAATTTTAGAGGTGCTGCAGAGACATTTACAAATTGTTTTTTAGGCTTATTACTAGATGTAAGCAGAGTCAGGATGAGCTCCACCCTGACATCTGGTGGTGAGGTGTGGCAAGTTGTGGAAAAGAACTTCAGGGGCTGATCTCATTTGCATAGGCACACCCACCCCGCCTAGCATGAGCCCATAGCTGCCCAAATGGTCACTTTGGCTGCTGTGGGATCCCCAGTGTCTCTGTTATTGGGGCAGGAAGAATAAATTGTTATTACCCTGATTATGGGAACTGTGCTTGGAACTGTACTGGGCCTTTTGTTATGATGGAGGGACTCGCCATCAACTAAGCAGCACTCGCTAGGCAAGGGACATGGGTTCCAAAACTCTGTGAATTGAGAGAGTTTGGGGGTAGGTATTAGTATTTGGTGGTATGGGTCCTCTAGTGAGGGCCTTACATGCTAACTGCACTTTCTCCTCTCTCCACTGTGGAATATCACAGCTAATGTTGATTCCATTAGGAGTCTAGTTACAGACTGCTGAGCTGAATTCACTTTGGGCTAATGGTGCACCAGCACTAAGGCTCCCCTACTACATGCTGAAATCACAAAAGAGCTAAAAACTGACTAAGAGCTGAAATCACTGAGTGTTGTGTTAAGTAGTGAGGGAGCCTGAAGATATATTGTGGAGCAGTTTGTGGGACAGCTGGAGTGGCTTGTGGACCCACTGGTGGAGCAGTTCATGGGACAGCAGGAGCTGTTTGTGGGACGCCGAGCAGAGCAGTTCGTGGACCGGCTAGTGGAGTAGTTCATGGGATGATGGGAGCTGCTTGTGGGACGCAGAGCAGTTTGTGGACTGGCTGGTGGAGCGGAGCCCTATGGAGCTGTGGGGTAGTCAGCTTCAGATCATGTAAGGTGCCTCTTCCCCTTCCCTCCCCCCATTTCCACCCAGGTTGGGAGGTAAAACTCTGCAGATAAACTTTCAGACTCCAGGGGTGCCCTGACCAGGGACAGAGACTTTTGGGCCATTGGACTTTTGGGACTTTGGGTGATTTGGGGTTGCTGGACTCAAGAACCCAAGGGAAAGGACATGCCCCAATTTGCTTGGGGTGGGTTTTTGCTCATGGGTTGTGTTATGAATCCTGTTGGTGGTGTTTCCCCAACATAATGCCACACTGTTTCTCTCTGTTATTAAAAGGCTTTTTTGCTACACTCAGACTCCGTGCTTGCAAGAGGGGAAATATTGCCTCTTGGAGGCGCCCAGCGGGGGTGGTATATATTTGTCCCAGGTCACTGGGTGGGGGCTCGAGCCAGTTTTGCATTGTGTTATTGGAATGGAACCCCTAGATACTGAACCCGGCCCTTGTTGCTGCCAACTCTGATGGGCAGAAGGGTTACATTTTAATAGAAGGCATTTTATTGAAAAAAGTTCATTCTTTACTCCTCTGTCCAAGTAACTCTGATAAACAACACGAACCATAAATAAGGATGAGATTCTGTCACAGAGGTCATGAAAGTCAAGGATTCTGTGACTTTCTGTGACCTCCGTGACTTTCGCAGCTGCAATGGCCAGTGCGGCCGATCCCAGGGTCGCCCGAGCAGCTGGCCCCGGGCAGTGCCCGAGCAGTGGTCCCAGAGGCTGCCCCAGGGCCAGCTGCACTAGCTGCTGCTCTGGTGGCTGGCCCAGGGGAAGTACCCAAGCAGCAGTTCCGGGGCCACTGGCCATGGGGAGCACCCGAGCAGTGGTCCCCAAGGCCTCAGAGCAGGGGTGGCTGGGGGCAGTCAGCCTCCATGACCAGTGCAGGGGCTAGCCATTGACCTTGGGGCCCCTCAAAGCAGCGGTGTCCTAGGACCCCCCAGAGCTGCAGCACCTGGGCCCCAGGAACTGCTAAGTTTTAGTTGGGGGTATTTATATAGTAAAAGTCATGGACAGGTCACGGGCCATGAATTTTTGCTTATTGCCCATGATCTATCCATTACTTTTACTGTATAAATACCCCTGTCTAAAACTTAGCCTTAACCATAAACATAGGCAGGTGACAATTCTACCTTGTGTATTGATTGTGTGGTACCATGTATATATACCTTTTCATGGGAAAGCAGGTTGTTAAGGGACACCAAATGCTATCAATGCCCTACTGTTTTTTCCAGGTTGAATTATGCTCAGTTCCTTCTAGGTTGCACCCACCTTCACTTTATCAGTTGAAAACAGAAGCTCAGCAGTGACATACCCTGACATAAGGATGCATTTCCTGAAAGCACACTAGATGAGGAAAGGTGAATTATAAATTCTTGAAATTCTCCTCATGTATTTTTAATCTTAATAATTCTCTTGGGACTTGGAGCACTATACACACACACACAAATCAACAATTTTCTGATCATCTCATCAGATGCACATACAACCTTAATGACTATAAAAAGTACATATTCTTGGGGGGACAGCCAATATACCGTTCACTTTGCCTAGAGAATCTCAAAAGGACAGTTACATAGAGGTGAATGATCCTAACATTAAAAATTGCAGAATTCCTTCATGAGAAGAGTATACTCATCTTCAGCAATCGAACGGGTTCAATCAGATTGTCTATTAATGTGCCTTATTAACAATGTTTTTAAAACGGGTTTTGTTTCTTTTTGTTCCAAAAAGAATATAATCAAAATGGCTGCTTTGTTTAGCAAAAGCATATATTATGGAAATCAATGTGAAATTCTGTGAATGTGAAACAATACACTGTGGAAAATGTGAAATTACAATACTGAAATACTGAAATTGTGAGTCATGCTGAATTTACAGACTGTTCATCTCATGTATCACTAATAAACGAAGTATACGAAGAGGTGGGGAAAAGTCAGCGACTGTACATTTATAAACCATGGGATAAATGTTAAAACTTTGAAGAAAAGAGCCCCTTCAGATAGCACCACAGTCTAACTAGGCATTTAAGAATGCCAGTACCACAGTACCTAAATATTAAATACCAGTACTTGAAGTGGGGTGGGTCACAAGGAGTCACAGACCGGGGCGAGGGGAGAAATAAAAAATTGAGTTGGGTTGCTGAGAGAGACACTTTAAACACTGTTTTACCGAAGTTGCTATTCCCAGATTATGATAGATTCCCATCCCATACACACACTTTTTGCAGACTACTTTATTAAATGCTGCCTTTGGCAGTGCTTAGACACACAACTCTGACTGCGGCAAATTCACCAGCGAATCTCAGACAGAGTTTGATTTGAACCCTGAAAGTAATATGCCAAATGCTCTCAGTTACACCCGGTGGAAGTGCACTAATCACATGGGTATATTTGAGTTTATGGTATAACTCTAAAATATGGGCATTTCTGCTTTTGGTAACAGAGTTAACAACAGCTTCTTCATTTTAATATTCTTTTAAAACTGAGCAGTACTCAGGGGGGTGCATCCTTTTTTGCTTACTAGGATGAGATGCCCCACACTTTTTGCAACTACCAGAGAACATTAGAATTTAACTTGATAGGTTGGAATGCCTACTGCTCCTGAGACAGTGCAAAAAGGGTAGAAAAAAAAGACAAGACAACTTGAGGATGAGAGAACCTATAAACAGTGACTATACTTGACTTAAACTATGCAGCATACTGTACATTAGGTATAGTTTGGGACACAATATAAAGCAGTAAAACCACAAATGAAAAAGAACTGTCTTGGTGAAACAGAAGGGCAATGCATCTCAGGCTGAGGGCAGTTGTGCCCTCCTAAGAGTCAGCACATCAGAACAATGCAATTGGCAAACTTTCTCATCAGTCCAGTTCGAAACAAAACAAAGCAGAGAAGCACCTTACCTTTTTAAGGAACAATTTTTGTAGTTTCTTGTGAGACAGCCTTATCATTTTTGTCAGCATTCAAAAATGTGATGTGGGTCAGATTCTGCAAGTACTTGAGCCATTCTGCAGGGGTTCGACACCTATCATCTTCCCTGTTATCTTGCTGCAAACAGCTTAGCTCCGCGCGTCAGACAGCAGCCCCAACAAAGCAACGGATTAAAAGGTGAGGGCTAGACTGGATCTAATCTTTGGCTCAAATCAGGTGGATAGACACAGCAGCTCTGGCCTCAGCTGAAGCCTAGCTCTGTTTGTCAGCACAGAGGAGGAAAAAAGGAAACAAGCCTCTGGGCTGCACCCATCTTTTTAAAATAATTGCAAAGTTACAATAGATTCTTATCCGCAGGGAAAAGAAATGTAAGGGAAAGCAAAAATGTACCAGAGCTCAACATCTGGCTGATCCTTCAAAGCCCATGCCACAGGAAAAACTAGTTCAGTATCTGGGACTGTGAAAGACATCCAGCTATGCCTGCTGTGTGCCAGTCACCACACTACACCTGTTAATTGTGTGCATGTTTTGTGACTCAGCCAAGCCCAATAAAAAAGCTTGTCATTTACATTTTTTTCTGAAATGAATTGGAGACTTCTTCCTCACAATGAGTAAAAGAGAAGACTACACAAAGATATTACACACACACAGAGATTTATATAATTTGCAAATATTGGGCTTGATTCATTGTTGTGAGGAGTAGCAAGTTTTATGCACCACTGTCCTCCTCGCCGCCTTCAGAGTTTTTCCAGGAGAGTGCAATTTAAGTTGTGAGTAAGGGTTGGTGTGAGATCTGCTGGTGTAAGCTGCCCAGGGTAGCTAAGATGCTGATCCAGCACGGTGCTTAACTACATGCCTAGCTTTATGCACAGGAGAAGTTTCAATGAAGGCGATAGGAGAGCCCCGATGTTTGAAGTTAGGCATCTGTAGAAGCATCTAGCTGAATTGAGGCCTAAACTACTACATTCCCAGCTACCTTGACCAGTGCTGCTCACTTCGGGAGCTCCTCAGTGGAGGAGAGGTTGTAGGTGCCTTGTGTGCAAAGCACACTTTCTACCACCACGGCCTTCCACTCTGAGTTACACCATTAGACGCTGGCATAACCCACTGCTTAGAAGAGTCGGGGGAGAGGGGAAAATGATTGTTCAAAGCTGCATTCTGATTGGCCCGTTGAGCCTTTTTAATATCAGAGCTGTCTGGTAACACCCAACAGCACAGAACTGGCATAAACAAAAATATGTCCTTATGCCCATTATATACAATGGGTGAGGGCAAAAATGTAACAGGAGGGAAATGCTTTTAAATAAATACCACCACCCTAAAACATCCCTCTCTGTTTTTAAGTGGCAGGAATTTCTCTCCAAACAAGTTACAGCTGCAAAACCAGTTAAACCTGAAGCCAAACTCTCTCTCTCTCTCTCTGTATTCCCCTTTACCCCCTGCAACAGCTGCTTTTAATTCTCCCCTCTCACTGCCCCACTGCCTCTAGGGTTGCCAATTTTGGTTGGACATATTCCTGGATATTTCATTACACGACATAATCTTTAATTAAAGATTAATCTTTAATCCCTGGAGACTCCAGGACAATTCTGGAGGGTTGGCAACCCTAGGAACTGACATGCCATATACACACTCACAATCCACTGCAAGATTCCAATCATACAAGCACTTTTGAATACGCTTAACTTTCAGCCCACTGTGGAAACCAGTAAAACTAGTCCCATACTTATAGGTAAGCACTTGTGTACATGTTTAGATGACTGGGGCCTAAAAAAAATTTTTGGGGGAGGGAGGGAAAAGATTCATGAAAACATTGACAGTAAACAAAAAGTGCATTTACAGGCCTTTTAAACATTTCATTTGCCACTCGGAAAACCCAGAAATGGATAGTGCTGCAGTATGGAGTGAAAAAGAGGTAAAATTGAGACATAAATATCAAGGGATCTAATCAATTACAGGTACATAGATAAGATATCAGTGGGGAGGGAAGAGTACAGATTGCAGGAGGAACAGTTTGGAAGAGGCACCAAGACGTCAGTCTGTGTTCACATAGCTAGAATGCTAGATGCAATTGCAACATCTGTGTAAATAGGTCTCTTAATAAAGAGCCAGTTTAGTTTTAGAAACATGGTGTTCTCTTATGTTATTATCCAGCACATGGTACATGAAATATACTGTATATTGATGGGGGTGGTTTCCCTTAAAAATGTAATTAGATAAGGTTATTATACTAGTTTTCCAGAATATGCACCGGCTGCCAATAGGTTTCCAGGGAGAATTCAAGATATTGGAGTTAAACTAAAAAGCCTAAATGTGATAGGACCTACTTACCTGAGAGGTCACTTCTCTCTCCCCTTGCTATGCTTCAACAAGGGAGATTAGCAGAGGAACTTAAACTGGAACTCCTTTGATACAAACAAATAGGAAGTAGCTACACACAGGAGGTTGTCTGTGGAACACACTTCCACTGGATCTGCCAGAACCTGAATTTGTTAGCCACGCTGCAAAGCCTATTTTCCTGACAAGGATTTTGACAAGGGAGTTGGCTGAGATTTGGAAGGTTTGGGATTTAAATTTTACCCTCATTATATGTGCTGATGATGTCAAATTAAGATGGCAGTGCTTTATATTATATTACCACTCGTCTGTATTTTAATTTATGCAATGGCATCCAGAGGTAGGATGGGCATCTATATAGACTTCTATAAATATAAATCAATTAATTATATTGAAGTATTTTGAGGAAATTACTTAAAATGTTAACAAAGGACTGAGTTGTGCCTTTGAGAAAAACCCCAGATGTGGGTCTCTGGGATCCCCCACTTTTTCAAAGAAGGGTCTGTTTTAAAATAAACAATTTTGGGTTTAAGATGGAAATGGAAGTTATGTTAAGTGCTCCATTGTTCCTTGCTAATGCATCCCCAGTCTTTGAAGACATCTGAAAAACCACAGCTTTAGGGGAAAGATTGAAGGTAGAGTCTGAGCTATAATTCTCAATTCCTGCTTCTCTACACCCTCCCCACTCTCTTTATGGTTTAAAATACCTTTAACATTATTTTTAGGCATTTTAGGTGTGTGTCTGAATATGTTCTAAACTGTGCTGTGGTTACTATGGTAGATAATTCGTTGTTGTTAAATGTCACAGTAAATAAACATAACACATACAATCTCATCTTACTCACCATCCTTTCAGCCAATTGTGTCATTTAAAGAATTAATGCATTTTATATTCAAGCATCACCACATGCCCTTTTGTCAGAGTCTGCCTGTTGTTTTGTGCTATATATGGCACTGAAAGGTACCCTTTTGTGCGGAGGAAAGAAGGGGTTTCATGCATTGATGAATGCTTATTTTACTCCTTTATGTTACCAATCTTACCAATGCAAGAAATTCAGCATCTCAATTAAATGAAATAGCAGAAAGATTTCATCAAAAAAGAGCCCTGTTCTTTGTAGGCCCAACCCTGCCGGATGCTTAACCCCTGGGGAAAATGAAGGGACTTGGTAACCAACAGAAATCATTCAACAGTAGGCAAAATTATACCTCCTTTGACAAAAGAATGGATGTAAGATTCTCTGGCAAACTAATACAGTATTTAGTTTCCTCTCTTGTTTTGCAGTGTGTATTCCAATGTGTTTGTACAGCACCTTTACGTGCTAACATCAAATAAAAAAAACCCTAGTATATTTAGGTAAATATCATAATATACTGTACCATGCTGAGCTCTACCAATGAAAAGTGCTGCGTGAGAGCTAGGTATTATTATTTTATTATATTATTCCAGACTGTATCCTCTCTTCTCTTTTAGTTACTGTAAAATCAAATCATTCTTAAAAAGGAAAAAAAAAACACCTGCTCTACTCAAGGGGAGAGCAGGAGCTGGGGAGGGAACCTGAGGCAAGCACACATTTATGTATCCCGCAAAACAGAGAGGACAAATAGATACTTAGATATTTGGTTACCATTTATTCAGACAAAATACATTCACCTGAAAAAACCCCCAGCACACCTGTCCAGTATTTTTAACTATTAATACTTGATCTACATGGCTGGCCTGTTAATATGTGCAATCAGAGATGTCAATCTTTTTAAGAAAAAAATCACTAGAAACAATATGTCATAGGTATGATAATGATGCTTACTCTGTAATATAGTAGTGTCTTATTAAATGGCTATATTACTGTACAATGTCTCTTTCCATAAAAGCTCATTGTTGTAATGATTCTTGTTGTGTTTCTGATAGTTACATGGCAAGAATCTGTAAGCCTGTTAATACTTTCTCAATAAACAAATGGTAAATACTTTGAACTTAGTATTGCATTTTGTCCCTATTGGTACTAAGTCTCAATGGACCAAATCTAGCCAAAAACCAGTCCCTGAACTGATAGTCATTCAATCTACCCTATATTTCTGAGGCGTATTAGTATTATTTGTAATGAGGCAGTGACTTGGAGCCCTAGGCATACACCAGGACCCTACTGTGTTAGGCATTGTGCAAACACACAATAAAAAAGAGAGTCTGTTACCTTACAACCTACAGCTGTGGGATGCAAAAATCAGGAGTCCCATGACTTCTCCCTTCCTGAGATGAATGAGTCTGAGACTTTGATTTCTGCACTTACTGGAACACTTGGGCTGAGCAGACTGATAGGAGTGATAAACTGGGAACTCCGATAATACTGGGACAGTCCCCTGGTACAAGTCAATTTCTTACTTGGCTAACTGCCTACCTGCGACTCCATATATATTTTATGTTTGATTGGGCCCATAAATATCTGTCTCTGCTTAGAGATGCTGAACACAGATGTTGGACCTCAGAAGCATGGAAACTTCGAAGTCTATTATAGTGAGATGTGCCAGACACTGTGGGCACATAGGATAGTCACAGACTATGGCATCAGTAAGTGTTGTTTCTACCTTTGTGTTCCTGGCTGGCTGGGTTTCTTGTGGAATCTGGAGTCACTAGGGGATAATTAATGCAGATTCCCAGTGCCAGTTATGCAGATAGCCAGCCCTTTGAAGCTTTGCGCCCTGCGGGAAATAGCATTGGCTGGTTTTACCTGATTCAGGAGCCCTGGGAGACAAAGGTCCCAAAAACTGTATAAGGGTCAGCCTGATCTGACTCAAGAGAGACTCACAGGATTAAAAAAAAACAAAACACTTATGTATGGACCTACCAGTAAACTGTTAACTGTTTTATTACAAATTTTCTCTGTAATGCTTTTATCCTTAAAAAAAAAAAAGCACCATGCTTTGTGAAAGCTGTTAACTCTGTCACCGAACTGCAGGTGCTGAACGAAAGTCAGAGCTGCTGGGATAAACGTTGCAAGGGGACTGTGCCTTGGTCTGAACAGAGAGGAACACAGGTTCCCATCCTGAGAAAAGTGACAGCTGGAGGCCTAACACATAAGGGGGTGCTTTTGTGAAGGACTTGAAAGGGACAGAGGTGCAGTTAACCCAGGAACTGTGACAAGGGGACCCATTGATATGACATTTTAAAATCAACTTGGACAGCCCAAGCGATTAATTTCATCTTCACAGAGGAGACTTGGACACTCAATGCCTGGTAACAATAATACTGTATATTTAATTCTCAGTGTGAAAACCCAACCCTTTATTTTCAAAGGGCATCCTGCTGGGTTTGTTGGAGTCACACGCCACATGTTAGCTACACAATGCAATTCATTTAGGGCCTGATTTTGTGCTCCAGGTACAAGCAAAACCAAGTGGATGGGAGTTTTCCCCAAATAAGGACCACTGGATCAAGTGCAACTCTACTCAGAAAAAAGTGCCTATGTAAAAATTTCACCGTCTTCCTCTGATCTGTTACTTAAAGTCCTGGCTATATACTGTAATGATAAAAATAAGCTTTTCCTGCTTTTTTGTCTCCCATTAGCCCTGTGGAGCCAACACACGTGAGGGAGTGAGATGGATTCTATTCCTTTTGGTGCAGCATTGGAATTGCTTAAGTCCCCGTCAATTGTACGTGTGCAAATCCATTAGAGATAGAGGGACTGCACAGATGTAATGAGGGCATAAGTGACCACCCCCCACATCCTAAATTACTGGTGATCTGCCAGAAGGAAAGAAACCAACTTAATTCTCTAATCCCAGGATAAGTATGTGGGACTGACAGTCAGAAAAAACATCAAGCTACTGGCAACCTGGTAACATGCAATCTGGAATCTCTGAGATTCAAGAATCATAGACGTTCATGCTGCCATTTTTGCAGCCACTTTTTAAAGCTGGAACCGCCACCGCTCACTGTGTCCAGACACTCCTTCAGAAAGCAGTAGAGAAGGGTTGGGGGCGTGTATGAAAGAGGTGGGGAAGGTGCCCACGCCCTGCTAGCACTGCTGCAGGCTTCGGTTGCAGATCAAAAGCACAAACTGGGCGATCTTTGGCGCCAAGGGTTGAGTTTTAGTATGTCCTCAGCCACTACTACAAGGAGCACATGCATCTGCTTTGTCATCCTTGCCCTGCTGCTTGAATTAGCAGGCCTGAGGGCTGAGCTGGTAGCTCCCGCTCTATACAAAGTGTAACCCTTCTGCCCGTCAGAGTTGGCAGCAACAAGGGCAGGGTTCAGTATCTAGGGGATCCATTCCAATAACACAATGCAAACCGGCTCGAGCCCCCACCCAGTGACCTGGGACAAATATATACCACCCCCGCTGGGCGCCTCCAAGAGGCAATACTTCCCCTCTCGCAAGCACATAGTCTGAGTGTAGCAAAAGCCTTTTAATAACAGAGAGAAACAATGTGGCATTATGTTTGGGAAACACCACCAACAGGATTCATAACACAACCCATGAGCAAAAAAACCCACCCCAAGCAAATTGGGGCATGCCCTTTTCCCTTTGGTTCTTGAGTCCAGCAACCCCAAATCACCCAAAGTCCCAAAAGTCCAATGCCCCAAAAGTCTCTGTCCCTGGTCAGGGCAGCCCCAGAGTTCGAAAGTTTATCTGCGGAGCTTTACCTCCCAACCTGGGTGGAAATGGGACGGAGGTAAGAGGCACCTTACATGATCTGAAGCTGACCGCCCCACGAACTCCTTCGCTCAGCTGCGCTCCGCTCCGCTCCGCCAGCCGCCCCACAAATTCCTTCGCTCAGCTGCACTCCGCTCCGCCAGCCGCCCCACGAACTCCTTCGCTCAGCTCCATGGCCCACAAGCAGCTCCTGCCATCCACAAACTGCTCCACCAGCCGGCCCGCCAACCGCTCCACAATATAGCTTCAGGCTCCTCCACTACTTAACACAACACTCAGTGATTTCAGCTCTTAGGTGAATTCAGCTTGTAGTAGGGGAGCCCCAGTGCTGGTGCACTGTCAGCCCAAAATGAGCTCAGCAGCCTATAACTAGACTTCTAATGAAATCAAAATTATCTCTGATATTCCACAGTGGAGAGAGGAGGAAGTGCAATTAGCATGTAAGGCCCTCACCAAGGGGCCCATGCCACCAATTATTAATACTTGTCCTCAGCCTCTCTCCATTCACACAGTTTTGGAACCCATGACCCTTGCCTAGCAAGTGCTACTTAGTTGATGGTGAATCCCTCCATCATAACAAAAGGCCACATACAGTTCCAAGCACAGTTCCCATAATCAGGGTAATAACAATTTATTCTTCCTGCCCCAATAACAGAGACACTGGGGATCCCACGGCAGCCAAAGTGACCATTTGGGCAGCTATGGTCTCATTCTAGGCGTGGTGGGTGTGCCTATGCAAATGAGATCGGCCCCTGAAGTTCTTTTCCACAACTTGCCACACCTCACCACCAGATGTCAGGGTGGAGCTCATCCTGACACTGCTTACATCAGTGTGCCACACACACTCACTCTCTTCTGGGGATCCCTCCTTGGAGGAGGCAAGCAAGAGAGTTGGGTTTTCTTAACTCTATAGGCAGAAGCTGGGACCCTGTCTGTCCACAGCAGCTGCTTCCCTCCTGCCCAAGGCATCCATGGGGCAACCTTCATGCCACTGTCCTCAGCCAAGATATGAGAGCAGAATAATTGAAACAGAAATACAATGTAAAAATTAAATGGAGACACTAAAATTTAAAAAGCAACGCTGCATATTCATTATTGAAGAAGTTTAAAATCTAGGAGAGTCACATGGGAGGTGAGAGCAGCACTCTAAAGGGGAGAAGCCTCCAACTTTTTGAAACTTGTTGTAAACCAAAGTTGAATCAACTTTCAACCACGTGCTAAGGAATTCACTCCATGTAGCACTGTGAATTCATATACTTGGGTCAGAGTTTGATGCAGATTTTTCTTCTCTTTTCTGCTAAGGAGTTTTGCAAGGCTCAACACACCATCACCACACACACGCTCTGAATTTACAATATACGCACAACATAGTTCTTTAAAAAGAAAAGGAGGACTTGTGGCACCTTAGAGACTAACCAATTTATTTGAGCATAAGCTTTCGTGAGCTACAGCTCAGAAGTGAGCTGTAGCTCACAAAAGCTTATGCTCAAATAAATTGGTTAGTCTCTAAGGTGCCACAAGTCCTCCTTTTCTTTTTGTGAATACAGACTAACACGGCTGCTAGTCTGAAACCTGTCATAGTTCTTTAAAGTCTTCTAAATTATCTCCAATTTGCAGGCCTTTTAAACGGCATCTGCACAACAGTTCATTAAAGAAACTTAGTTTAGCCGTTCCCAAATGTTTCGCATTAAAGGCCATAGTAGCAAGAGGTTTCTTAAAGAAATAATTTCACACTAAAATTTGCAACAATGCAAAGCACTTCTGGTTTGGTGGTGTTCTCACAAAATCCAAAACTCAGATCAAGCACAAGTATCATTTCATTGTAGTTCATGACCCTTTTAAAAAGAACTTGAGTCTACTTGCCCCATCTATGCTGGGTGCAAAGTTCTGTTTAAAATCTTGTTAAATAATACCTCTGTGCAACCTGTTTTGCTAGTGTAGTCATGGTCTAAATGTGAGTCTGAAAGGAGACAACAAAGGAGACCCAAAGGGATAGCTGGCTGGGTTGGCGAGTGGAAGAAGTAGGTACCTTTTCCTCTCTCCTCCTCTCACTGCCAAACCCCTTCTCCCACATACTTCTGCGGCTCTATCCTGCAACCTCCAGCCAGCTTGACGGGTGCACCAATATATGACTATGAAAATCACCTGGTGGGAGGGAGGGAAATGGAAAGTCTTGTGGGCAGAGTAATAGGAGGGGGGAGGGGTGATAAGGTATGTGGGACCTATACAACCCCAATTATATTTTTCCCATGTATCTGACACACACAGCTACGAACATAGTCACTCCTGCTCAGAGTCCATAATAAAGCAACCAGTAACCTTGTTTTGTGCCATAAATTGTCAATATCACTAGATGGCAGTAGAAAGGAAGTAACTGCATTTAGGAGGTCTGAGAGTTTCGTGCTAGACTTTACTGAAGTCTTTTTATCCCACAAATGTCAGTCAGTTTACCTCTCTTGTTTTGGTAAATTTTGAAACAGATGCTGCAGGAACCCAAATGAATCCCATCTGGGAATCGAACATAATATCTCAACTGTAAGAGCACACCACTAAAAATAAATTATATTGCCCTGGTCTACACTGGGGGGGAGGGAAATCGATCTAAGATATGCAACTTCAGCTACATGAATAACGTAGCTGAAGTCAACGTACTTAGACCTACTTACTGTGGTGTCTTCACTGTGGTGAGTCGACTGCTGATGCTCCCCTGTCAACTCCGTCTGCACCTCTCGCAGCAGTGGAGTACTGGAGTCGATGGGAGAGCAGTCAGGGGTCGATTTATCGCATCTAGACTAGATGCGATAAATCAATCCCCGCTGGATCGATCGCTGGTCGCCAATGGAGAGTCTCCTTGGAGGAAGCCCAAAAAGCAAAAACATCAGAGACATTTCCACATCTTTATTCCTATAAATGAAACACTACGCTGGGATTTCAAATACCCAGCTGGATAGGAAATTCAGTTGTAGGAAATTTCAAAATACCTAGCTGGATAGGAAATTCAGTTGCCTTCAGCTTGCAGTTTATGTTCACAAGTACAATTAAACTAAAGGGACAAAGTCAAGTAGCATGATGGAGATCAAGCCCTGGTTGCAACCTCACCCTCTCCATGGTTGAGGTTGCAATCAGGGCTTCTTTTCAAGGCCAGTTTTCAGCCACGTTCGCTACACAATGCAAACTACTCACATTCTCAAAAGAAGAAGCAGATCTCTCAGCTGGTAGAAGTTTTCCAGAAAAGTTCAAAGACATTTTAAGGTGGCTTTTGAGAAGACATTTAAATATGGCTTTTTTAAAACAAATGTTTGCAATGTGTCTCATTTAAGACCCATTGTCCTACTGTTCTTACAGTTAGGAGGCAGGTCACACAGTATCGCCCCACAAACACACGGGCAGATTTAAAAAAAAAAAAAAAAAAAAAAAAAGAGCTGAGCACCCACAACTGGAGCCAGATTTGAAAAGGGCCCAGCAGTCATCTAGGCACCAAAATAAGTGGCTGTGTTTTCAGAAGAGCTCAGTACATTGGACGCTGAGCTCTTTTGAAAGTCTGGCCATAAGTGTCCCAATGGGAGCTTCTAGGTGCTGAGTATTTGTGAGAATGTGGCCCTTAATTAGGTGCCTAAATGGGAATGGAGTTCTTTTGAGAATGAAAATCTGGCCCTGACTGTAGGTGCTGAGCACATGAAAATCTGCACTGTTTTTGGAAGTCTGGTCCATCATGCGGAGATGCATATCGTTATTATGAAGAAATATACTCTTGCAATATTTAAGGTTGTAACCCAGCTTACGTTTTAAGGTCAGGCATCACTTTTCCAATTTAAAAATTCAACCTCATGTTTTCAATGATAAGGTTAACTCCCAAGGTGAAGCAGAAGTTTTTCTCTCCTGCAAATTTGAAGGAAGTTGAGAAAATACTTTTTCTGGTGAAGAGTTTTTAGAAGGATCTCTTTTTGAAAATCACCATGCTTCTAAATGTTTCTTCATGTCCCCAGATACACTGAAAATAGAGTCTGACTGTAATTTAGCAATCCCTTGGTAATTAGTTTTGCAATGTAACTTTGTGGATAGGCCAATAGTCAAACAATAAAAACAAATAATATCCAGAATCAGCATTTTTTAAAAAGTAGAGATGAGCCACGGTCACTGTGGAAAAAAACCATGCCAATAGGTACAATTTATGTAATCAAAGCAGAAATAAAATAGTAAATACAAGTCCTGTTCACAGAGAATGCTTTGTATGCCAACACTTGTGAGCAGGGAAAATTTTAAGCGAATTGACTTTCATGGATTCACAGATTTCAAGACCACAAGGGACCATTGCAATCATCTTGTCTGATCTCCTGCACAACACAGGCCATAGACTTGTTGGAGTCTAGATCAAAAAATGTTCTTATTCATTATTATTAATTATTATCATCAGCTATTATTTGTATTTCAATAGTGGCTAGGGATCCCAGTCAAGGATCATTTTGATCAGCATTATACACACATGTAATAATAGAGACTGTTCCAGCCTCAGAAGTCTCACAATCTTAGCATATGACAAGAAAAGTATTGTGCAGACAGCATAATCACAGAGGGGAAGGGAAGAAGACCGGTAACAGTGAAACTATCTGTAACAGTGTGGAACCCACCTCTCATGAGCACCCCTTCTGGCTGGGTGTGTCTGCAGTTTTTAAATAGTCCCAGCCCTGGTATTGGGCTGTAGCCCCCCGGGCTTCCTCCCTGGAAGCATGGTTTCACCCTCTTTGTCCCTTCCAACCCCAGCTCTCCACCTGGGTGTCTTGACAGTTCAGTTTCCCTTGTGGGGGTTTACTGCTGTCCGATTGTACGCCAGTTCCCCAGTGTCCTATGGGCGGGCCTGAGCCTGGCCACTAGTCCGGGTCCCAACCTAGAGACCCTAAGAATAGCAGCCACACACCGCCATGTCCTTTTAAATAACTGTTTTTGGCTCCCTGAGCCACTTCCCCGCACCTCCAGCCTTCACCAAACTTCACCCTTACCTCAGGGCTCATCTAAGGCTCTGTCTACACTAACACTTTTGTCTGTAAAACTTTTGTTGGTCAGGGGTGTGAAAAAACACACCCCTTACTGACATAAATTTCACAGGCAAAGGTGTTGGTGTGGACATCACTATGTTGGCAGGCGAGGCTCTCATGCCGACATAGCTAACACCACTCATTGAGTGTGGTTTAATTATGCCGGCAGGAGAGCAGGTACACAGGAGTAGTGGTACAGCTATGCCGCTGTAATGTCTGTAGTGTAGACATAGCCTTAATTCAGGTCCAGCAGCCAGCCAGGAGCTCTTCCTCGCTGCCTCAGTCCCTGCCAGCACTGAGTTGTCTGTATTGCTGCAATTCCCTTTGGCTAGCCAGAAGCATCACCTACACTCCTCTAGCTCCAGCAAGAAACTGACTAGCTCTGGCTCTGCAGCTTCTTTTATATGTTCCTCTTGGGCCCTGATTGGCTGTTTCCTGCAGCCTCTCTGATTGGCTGCTTCCCCTGCATCCACTCTAGGCTGCTTGGGGGACTCCTTTACTGCTCCTTTCCTGGGATGGGTGTGTTAGGACACTGAGAGCTCCATCAAGAAACCTCTGGGCCTAGTCCACCCCGTCACACTATCCTATTTTCTATACTATGCAGCAGTCACAGGACACCCTCTATCTAGCTACTGGTGAGTGTTTTGTATGCATCATGGCAGAATTATTTGAAGGAGTCCTCTGTTCTCCTCCTACTCTGGATTACCACTCTTCTCCTCCAAAAAAATCAAGTCTAAGGTCCCTGGTCCACATTTCCTACCATCTGACCCATAAAAATGTGGGAGAAAGCAATATAATTTTAATGAATATTATATTTACTTCTGTGGGTTTGAGGGTTATGGTGTTGCTTGCTAAAGGATATCTAGGAGTTAAGACAGTCTTAGGTGGTTTTGGCCATGTGGAAGAACCAAAATCAATGACTTCAGATAGTTCAGCATCACTGGTGCTTAACTGACAATACAAGTGTCAAGGCCTTTCAAGTTTTGTCTCTGTCTGAATTGGGCATGCTTCCACCCCCCAGCTGGGACAAGGTTGGGGCCCTTAGGTGGGAAACCTTAATCAAAAATCTTGGGAAATGTTAAAAGAGGATCCCTGATGAAGAGAGGGATGGAGACAGAGTCTGCAGGAAGGAAGACAGAAATCTAGGCCCATTGAACAGGGGTACCTGGGACACACAGGGCCTACCTAAGTCTTGAGGGAAGTTAAAAGTTTTTAGGTAAGACCATATAGATGTAGACCTTTTGTTGTTTTAACCCTTTTCCCTCTCATTGCTATGCTCCTGTAGATTAAAAAATAATATTTTCTTTTGAGAAAGCTGTCTGGTGTCATTGAATTGTGTTACTGATCACAGCTCCTGAAGGGAAGTCTCATGTAGGCACCAAACCAAGGTGAGCTTGCTAAGGAAACATGGTTGGTAAACAGGGGTGCTGTAACCTGGAGACCCAGACTAAAAGTGGGTTGAATCACAGCATGCCACCCTGAAAGAAGTGCAGGTGCTGGTCACCTGAAATGGGTGCTCACAGAGAGACAGGAGAGATCAAAGGTACAGGTCACCTGGAACCATAATACTGTTTCTAAAAACATTCTACAGACATGAAAATTACTATTTGACATTCCAACTATCATCTTAACTGTGACCTCCAAGACAGAGCTACAGTACCAAGAAATACAGTACTTCAGTGTTTGAAAAAAGAAAAGGAGTACTTGTGGCACCTTAGAGACTAACCAATTTATTTGAGCATAAGCTTTCGTGAGCTACAGCTCACTTCATCGGATACATTCCGACCAGCTGTAGGTCACGAAAGCTTATGCTCAAATAAATTAGTTAGTCTCTAAGGTGCCACAAGTACTCCTTTTCTTTTTGCGAATACAGACTAACACGGCTGCTACTCTGAAACTTTTCAGTGTTTGAGTTATAGAAAGTTAAAAAAAGGTAGACATTTATTTCAAGACAAAGAACTAGTATAACTCTAATTGTCTTGCACCAAACTATATAAAGCAATGCATTTCAAGGTCTAATTGAACACACATCTAACTGCTGAATACTAACATTGTACTTATTTTATTCTGAAGACATTATAAAGGACCACTGGCTTGTATCCAATTCTTATGTAACTAAGACATAGCCTCCTACAGAATCACATTTATTGTGCTAAGTACATAATAGCTAAAACACCATTTGCATCATTCATCTTCAGACAACTGACATTTTATATCATGCCATGTTTATTAATCACATTACTGAGCAACTGTATTTCACAAAGTAAAGTAAAAGAGATCAAAGTCAAGGATATTGAATGTTAATTTTCATAGGTGTCAATTTTTGTTAGCAAACATCTGAACTGTAATTGTTTCATTTCACTTATTTCCACACTTTTTAATGATTACATTTCTTCCACTGTAACATTTTTTTGGTATTTATCTTCTCTGATGCTTGTTAGGTCTGGTAACCTGTGGTAACCGTAAATTCAAGGTATTTATCTAGGCATAGACCACCCCTTCCCTAAGAAAACACCTCTTGCTGGTGGGGAAAACCCTTGGACATCCCCCCCACCCCACCCTGGCCCTGAGGAGGTATGGAATGTGTTGATTGTAACACACCAGGAGAAGGGATGCTGAGTGGGATTTACAGGGTTACTAACACACTTAAGTGACGGGGAGGTATGAGATAAAGGGGTGTAGACTGGGACACACTGTGAGACTTGCAAAGCAGAGTGTGTGTGAGGAGACTGTGATGCTGAGGAACTGGTGAATACATATCCCTAAAGAGGAGACAGACATATCTGATTAAATGGTTCTTAGTTAATACTTAATATTTGGTAACAGATTTCAGTTTAAGGTTTCTAATATAAATATTTATTTAAAAAATAAGATGGCAGTGTCCCTTTAAAGAGTACCTGCCACTCTCAGGCAAATTGCAAAAAAAATATATATATATTTGACCAAAATATCAGCTGTCACATCCCTCACACCCACACACCCAGCTGTGAGTCCTGTCTAACAGATAGAGCTTTGCCCCTTTATAACCATCCTCCTCTTGCCGCCCGATTCATTAATAATGTCGCAGTCCACGCTTTGTGAAATTACACTAACCTCCAGCATACCGTACCTAATTGACATATTAACAAGACATTGAATTATTAAATAACTGAAGGAACTGGCCAAAGGAGGAAAACTGATTAAAAGGAAAAGCTTCAATTTACACACAATTATTTGATTAACTATGGTAAAAGGAGGGGGGCAAATGAAAGCACACAGCAGTTTTCTGGGGTTCAGGTTAAAATATTTCTTATGCTTGCCAGGCAGAGATGAGATAAGAGACCTGCAGAAAGGTCACAGAACAACAATATTAGTCCCCACTCCTACAAGTAAAAACATTAGTGTCAATCCCATGTACCTGCACAGTGGCCCAATGAAATCAGGACTCCAGGCAGGCATTGAGATTGACATTAGCACTTCTGCTTGCAGAATGAGGGCCTGAAAATTCTGCACTTTTGAAGAAAAAAAGCTTATTCAGAGAACAATTTCTATGGCCCTTTGTGCACTACACTTGCTGCAGATATGCTAAACTATACATAAAAACTCTAATTGATTTTGCAGATCTGGATGAGAATGGGAATTCTACAGTGTTTTTAGGTTTCTTACAAATAGCTAGTTTTTAACCTATATATAATACATTATCCATTCACTGTATGTGTCTAAATTTGAACATTTTTGTGTCTTTCTAGTAAAAGATTATTACTTTAAGGAGAATACATTCAGTCACCAGTGGAAGATCATATTTTGAGTCAAAGGCCGATTTAAAACCTTGAGACTCATAATTTGGATCAATTTTCACAGTAGTTAGTACAAATCCAAGGGTAGAATTTGGCTCTTTAAATTGTTATGAGACTGAATTAGGGTTTATACCAAGCATTGTTCTTGTTACAATAATTGCCACAAGGATGGATTCATGTTGGTGTAATTTCTCATTGCATTCAGTGAATCAGGAAGCTGCACAATCAGAGATATAATGCTTCATATATCCAGCATGCAGAATTGAAAATTGCATTGCAGTACTCTAATTTATTAATGTTCTTTTATTCTCTGGACAGTCTTAATTTCGCTTGTGTAATCTCAAAGTATTAGAAGGGCCACAGCCAATCAAAATGCAAAATATATACATTAGTAACATTACAATCATCACACTAACCTTACTCACAATGCTTAGGCCAGCCTCATCCTTAGAAACATAGGAATTGCCGTACTAGATCAGATCATTGGCCCATACCATATACTTCAGAGGAAAGTGTAGAAAAGCCCAATTATACAACTATGTAATTTACCCAGAGGGAAAGTTTTTCCTATCCCCAGGCAATTAATGGTTGGCTAATGCCTCTTAATTTGTACCCCTTTCGAGTCCAGCTAGGCTTTGTGCCTCAACAATATCTTGAGACAGTGAGTTCTACAGATTACACAACACATAAGTAGTTCCATTTATCATTTGTAAATATTGCCTTTTAATTTCATTAGGTACTATCTTGTTTTTGTATGATGAGAGAGGGTGACTAAGAGTGCCTGAGTGGTCATTCATTATCTTATACACTCCCTCAGACCCTCTCTTACTTAAAGAGGCCGAACATTCTTAGTGTCTCCCCATATGGAAAGTCTCTCCAGACCTCTCATCATTTTCACTGCCTGTCTTTGGATCCCTTCTGTTTCTCCTCAGCTAACTCCTTTCTGATATAAGGTGACCAGAACACAGCACAATTGATTTCCATAGTGCCAGTATTATATTTTCAGTGATTATATTGTATTTTATTCTTCATGCAGGCAGGACCTGTTATAGGCCCCACAGCTCTAAAAAGGATTGTGAAGTCCATATTCTGCATTCACTGCAGATACCAAGAGCAACACACGAGTTGGAACAAAAAGGCAGTGTCTGTGCAACTGTAAGTATTCCAGGAGGGGAGAAGAAAAATAAGAAACCCGCCATGCTATTGAATTTTAAAACCCTTACTCTGCAAGTGCTCCGTTCATTTACTCCCCTGATTAAAGAAACCGTTTTGAATTTCTGTGATATTATTACACACACAGAGCTAAAACATTTTAAATTACATGCAAGGTTTTTGCCAGTCACACAGCTAAAACCATCCTCACAGCCTTGAAAATTATCCCATTATCTCATATCAAGTAATTACATTGTTTGTCATAATTACAGCCATTGAAGTAATGGATGATAATCTACAAAAACATATTCAATAAAATTAACTAACTACATGAAAACAATATTCAATGGGACAAAAACTTAGAAAATCCCTGTTTATGAGACATTAACTATATCTTGGGCTGAATAACTAAGCCCCAGGTACTTATATTAGTCCATGATATAACCAGGTTAGCAGGAAATACACTCAAGTTGTTGGGCCTGCATCCTCAGGAAACTTTCCCATTAAAATGAGTGCATGATTGGACATTATCTCTGCACCAGAACACACTGGGACAACATACAGCAACCCATGTCAGAGTCTGAAAGCTCATTACAAAGACTAAGAACAATAGGTAGCTCTGAGAGACAAATTTATTTTCTGTAACTCTATGCAGTGATGTTGGAACTCTTACGTTACAGCATATTAAAGACAGAGGGAAACCAGAATTTTAGTGCCAGATCAGCTCCTGGGCAGATATCTTTCAAATTGTATATACTATCATCCATCACGGATTGAATTCTGCTGTGAAAAAGTTTCATTCTTCTTTTACCCACAGTAACCACCATCAAATGAACCTCAAACACCTCCAACCACAGCTGGAGAGGTTGTACAGAAGTAAATCACCCACCTTCTTATTTTCTGTGACTGTCCAGAGATCCAAACATTTCTACCGCAACCAGCTTACAGAAAACCACAACACACTTTGGTAAAAGCTCCCATTAATTATGTTCTAGCAGAAATAACACTCCGTCCACCCCCTAAGCACCAACATTGAAATATATGTATTCAGATTATTATAAATAGCAGCAGGGGAGAAAATCATTGTCAACACTGGCTCATAGGAAAAATATTCTGATGTTATGATGTAGAACAGATCACAGCTTAGATTAGATAAATCCAGGACCAGTCTGAGACATCATGGACATTAGCTGATGTGATATTGTATTTGTTCTGTGCAAAGAACAAACAAGCAAAAACCTTCAGCAAAAATGACACATCTAAAAATATTCAATCTCATTTAAATATATCATTTTAATCCTCATACCCACGTACCTAACTCTGACTAAATCTCTACATCGACTGCTTGGAGACCTATTAGCATAGAACAATATTGCACCGAGTAATTTTTTTTTAATGTAGAACGATGGTATATCACTTGCCTATGTTCCTACCTATATATAGTACTATACCTATAGACCTCTGCATGTCACACGTACTTATTCATATTCATCCAAAACACAAGGTTGTCTGGCCGGATATTCAATTTATGTCCATCACTGGCTATCTTATAGTGGCACCAGAGCTTTGAGCAACCGTGTGGTTACCAGCTGTGTAGCAGCATTACTTGGTAAGTACACTTTGGAATCTGTTGCTCTTCCATCCTAATAATACATTCATACCAGAAAAGACACTGAATCTGAACAGTGCCGATGGAGGTATTGCTGAGTTCGACTTCGAATATCCTCGTTGCTGATCAGATTCTGCGACTTAATATTGAGCAGCTAACAAAGACAACAAGAATCAAAACCATCAATCCTGTGCTCTTCCACCTTCCTCAGTGTCTACAAGTCACAGCTCCACAGTAGAGTTGGTATAGCCAGGGTTCTACAGATCTGCAGCTTTTTCACGAATTTCACATCATGACATCCCCAGAAGCTTCTGAAGGGCTGAAACAGAGCAACAGCAGCTGCTATATGAATGTTCACATCTTTTAAGCATCTTCAGTAAAAGAACCAAAAAAATGCAACCAAGACTAAACAGCAGAGTGAAAGAGGCAGTTAGAGGCAACGAGGCATCCTCTAGAAATTGGAAGTGAAATCCTACTGAGGAAATAGAAAGGAGCATAAACTTTGACAAGTCAAGTGTAAAAGCAGAATAAGGGAGTGTGACGGGGTCCCCAAGATACAACCTGGACTGTGGGACCTCTGAGCCCTCCAAACCCACCAGTCTGAGCTGCGGGTCACAGTGTGATGCTAATGTCAAGCTACAAGCCTCTGACAGGCACTGCACTTCCACAGCCATCCACAGGGAGAGACACGCCCAGTTGAGTAACATGAGTGATCTCCCAGCCACTCATGAACCATCAACTAAGAGGCTTCAGCCAATTCCCGCTCCCCCCTCCCGCCAGCTCCCCAGCCTTGCACCCAAGAACTGTACCATCTTGCACTGGTCAGAAGCCTGACCAGTGTAAACTCATTACTTAGTTTCCCTTCAATGGACATCAGAGCTGAGATTCCCTATGCACTTCAACCAAAGACATACTGTTTTAGGTAAAATATAAAACAGATTTATTAACTACTGAAAGATAGATTTTAAGTGATTGTCAGTAGCAGGCATAGAGATCAAAGTTGATTACCTAAGAAATAAATATAAATTCACAGTCTAAATTTTAATGTAAACAGACTAAGCAAGATTTGAATCAAGCAGTGTCGCACCCTATCAGATGGTACAGTCAGCTTACAGTTCCTCAATACACAGACTGGACCCCCTTCTCTAAGGAGCCTCTGGGGTAGTGGATTCTTTTTTGATGGACCATCAATGTCTGTCTGGCCAGTGATGGATTCTCCTTTGTCCTTACTGAAAGTCTAGCTCTGGGCATCTCCCAACCTCACAACATATTTCAATAGCACATATAGCAGTGCTTCATAACATCACATACAATAATAGTACATACAATCCAACAGGATATTAATGTTCAAAAAATCAAGATTTTTAAAATGATACCTCACAAGGTATACTATGTACGAAACATATCATAATTATGTGAAAATGGGGGTTCCAGGGTGCTACTTTGAGGTACAGAGGGTCACAGGCAGACCAAGAAAGAATTTGAAGAGCAATTAGCTAAAGACACAAAAACTAACAACCAGAAGTTTTTAAGAACATCAGAAGCAGGAAGCCTGATAGAAAAATCAGTGGGGCCACTGGATGATCAAGGGGCTAAGGGAGCACTCAAGGAAGACAAGGTCACTGAGGAGAAACTAAATGAATTCTTTGCATTGATCTTCACTATAGAAGATGTGGTGGAGATCCCCACATCTGAGTCATTTTTTTAGGTGACTAATCTCAGGAACTGTCCCATGCTGAGGTTTCAATAGAGGAGATTTTGGAACAAATTGGTAAAGTGAATAGTAATAAGTCACAAAGACCAGATGGTATTCACCCAAGAATTCTGAAGGCTCCAGAAGTAACCCTGGTGAGCCTAACTTCAGTGCCAGGCAAATTGGTTGAAACTATAGTAAAGAACAAAATTATAAGACACAGATAAAAACAATATGTTGGAGAAGAGCCAACATGGCTTTTGTAAAGGGAAATCATAACCCATCAATCTATTAGAATTTTTTGAGGGTGTCAGTAAGCATGTGGAAAAGAGTGATCCAGGTGATATAGTGCACTGGGACTTTCAGAAAGCCTTTGACAAGGTCCCATACCAAAGGCTCTTAAGAAAAGTAAGCAGTCATGGGATAAGAGGGAAAGTCTTCTCATGGATCACTAGCTGGTTAAAAGATAGGAAACAAAGGATAGGAATAAATGGTCAGTTTTCACAACGGAGAGAGATAAATAGCAGGGTCCCCCATAGATCTCTACTGGGACCTGCACTGTTCAACATAGTCGTAAAAGATCTGGAAAAGGGGGTGAACAGTGAGGTGGCAAAAAATTCAGACCATACAAAATTACTCAAGCTAGTTAAGTCCAAAGCAGACTGCAAAGAGTTAGAGAGAGATCACAAAACTGAGTAACTGGATGACAAAATGTTGATAGGTGCAAAGTAATGCAAATAATCCCAACCATACATACAAAATGGTGGAGTCTAAATTAGCTGTTACCACTCAAGAAAGAGATCTTGGAGTCACTGTATGTAGATAGTTCTCTGAAAATATCTTCTCAGTGTGCAGCAGCAGTCAAAAAAGCTAACAGACTGTTGGGAACCATTAGGAAAGGGATAGATAAGAAGACAGAAATATCACGATGCCATTATATAAATCCATGGTACATCCACACCGTGAATACTACATGCAGTTCTGGTAGCCCCATCTCAAAAAAGATATATTAGAATTAAAAAGGTACAAGGAGGGGCAACAAAAATGATTAGGGCACAGGTGCTGACTTTTGTTTTCCCCATGGGTGCTCCCCCTTGCTCCCCCTGAGGCCCTGCTATTGCTCGGCCTCCCCCACTCCCCCGAGGACCTGCCCTCACTCCGCCTCTTCCCATCCCCACTCTGCCCCCTCTTCCCACCCCCACTCTGCCCCCTTCTGAGCACCATTTGCCCATTGAACAGCTGATTGCTGGCCAGTCCGAGGGCCAGAATCACTGTGGCTGGTCAGTACTGAGCACCCCTATTTTTTTCTGTGGGTGCTTGAGTCCTGGAGCACCTACAGAGTCGGCACCTACAATTTGCCATATGGAACAGCTTCTATATGAGGAGAGATTAAAAAGATTGGGAGTGTTCATCTTAGAAAATATATGACTATGGGGGGATTGATAGAGATCTATAAAATCATGAAGGGTACAGAAAAAGTGAATAGGAAATTTTATTTACCCCTTCACATAACACAAGAATTTCATTTCATACAATGAAATTGATTAGTAGCAGATTTAAAACAAACATAAAGAAGTACTTCTTCATGCAACACATAGTCAACTAGTGCAACTTGTTCCCATGGGATGTTGTGAAGGCCAAAAGTAAAAGTGGGCTTAAAAAGAATTAGAAAAATTCATGAAGGATAGATCCATCAATGGCTACTAGCCAAGATGGTCAGATATGCACCCCAAGCTCAGCATGTGCCTAAACCTCTAACTGCCAGAAGCTGGGACTGGACAACATGGGATGAATCACTTGGAATTGCCCTGTTCTGTTCATTTACTCTGAAGCACCAGGCACTGGCCACTGTTGGAAGACAAAAAGAAAAGGAGTACTTGTGGCACCTTAGAGATTAACAAATTTATTAGAGCATAAGCTTTTGTGGGCTACAGCTCACTTCATCGGATGCATAGAATGGAACATATAGTAAGAAGATATATATACACATACATACATACATACAGAGAAGGTGGAAGTTGCCATACAAACTGTAAGATGCCCTACAAACTGTAATTAAGATGAGCTATTATCAGCAAGAGAAAAAAACTTTTGTACTGATAATCAAGATGGCCCATTTAGACAGTTGACAAGAAGATGTGAGCATACTTAACACAGGGAAATAGATTCAATATGTGTAATGACCCAGCCACTCCCAGTCTCTATTCAAACCCAAGTTAATGGTAACTAGTTTGCATATTAATTCAAGCTCGGCAGTTTCTCATTGGAGTCTGTTTTTGAAGCTTTTCTGTTGCAGAATTGCCACCCTTAAATCTTTTACTGAGTGGCCAGTGAGGTTGAAGTGTTCTCCTACCGGTTTTTGAATGTTATGATTCCTGGTATCCGATTTGTGTCCATTTATTCTTTTGCATAGCCACGGCAGAGACTGTCCGGTTTAGCCAATGTACATGGCAGAGGGGCATTGCTGGCACATGATGGCACATATCACATTGGTAGATGTGCAGGTTAAAGAGCCCCTGATGGAGTGGCTAATGTGATTAGGCCCTATGATGGTGTCCCCTGAATAGACATGTGGACACAGTTGGCAATGGGCTTTGTTGCAAGGATAGGTTCCTGGGTTATTGTTTTTGTTGTGTGGTGTGTGGTTGCTGGAGAGTATTTGCTTCAGGTTGAGGGGCTGTCTGTAAGTGAGGACTGGTCTGTCTCCCACAATCTGTGAGAGTGAGGGATCATTTTTCAGGATAGGTTGTAAATCTTTGATGATGCGCTGGAGAAGTTTTCATTGGGGGCTGAAGGTGACGGCTACTGGCGTTCTGTTATTTTCTTTGTTGGGCCTCTCCCGTATTAGGTGACTTCTAAGTACTCTTCTGGCTCTGTCAATCTGTTTTTTCACTTCAGCAGGTGAATACTGTAGTTTTAAGAATGCTTGATAGAGATCTTGTAGGTGTTTCTCTCTGTCTGAGGGATTGGAGCAAATGCGATTGTATCTTAGAGCTTGACTGTAGACAATGGATCATGTGGTGTGTCCTGAATGGAAGCTGGAGGCATGTAGATAAGTATAGCGATCAGTAGGTTTGCGGTATAGGGCACTCAGTAAAAGATTTAAGGGTGGCAATTTTGCAACAGAAAAGCTTCAAAAACAGACTCCAGCAAAAAAACTGCTGAGCTTGAATTAATATGCAAACTAGATACCATTAACTTGGGTTTGAATAGAGACTGGGAATGGCTGGGTCATTACACATATTGAATCTATTTCCCTGTGTTAAATATGCTCACACCTTCTTGTCAACTGTCTAAAGGGGCCATCGTGATTATCACTACAAAAGTTTTTTTCTCTTGCTGATAATAGCTCATCTTAATTAATTAGCCTCTTACAGTTTGTATGGCAACTTCCATCTTCTCTGTATGTATATATATATATCTTCTTACTATATGTTCCATTTTATGCATCCGATGAAGTGGGCTGTAGCCCACGAAAGCTTATGCTCTTATAAATTGGTTAGTCTCTAAGGTGCCACAAGTACTCCTGTTCTTTTTGCGGATACAGACTAACACGGCTGCTACTCTGAAACCTGTCGGAAGACAGACCATTTTCTGACCTATTGTGGCCATTCTTATGTTCCCCAGCATGTCTATGATGCTTCCCATGTCTTTGACAGCTGCCACCTGCTTGATGTCCAACCGGTTAATACTGAGCTGGTTGTAAATTGGAGCAGGAGGCTGCTTGATGGTAACACCCTGGCTTTTAGACAGAGATATACCTAGGTGGCACTCAGTCTTCAAGGGATTTGCCATGATGATGATCCACACACAAAGGGTTTTAAGAAAAGATTCATAGCTTCCAAGGCCAGAATGGACCATTGTGATCACCTTGTCTGAACTCCTGTATAACACAGGCCATCGAACTTCCTCAAAATAATTCCTAGAGAAAATCATGTAGAAAACATCCAGTCTTGACGTCAAAATTGTCAGTGACGGAGAATCCACCACAACCCTTGGTAAATTGTTCCAATGGTTAATTACCGCTGTTGTTAAAAATTTCAACCTCATTCCAGTCTGAATTTGTCTAGCTTTAGCTCCCAGATGTTGGATTTTGTTATGCCTTTCTATGCCAGATTGAAGAGCCCTTTATTAAATATTTGTTTTCCATGTAGGTACTTACAGACTCTAATCAACTCACCCCTTAGCCTTCTCTTTGTTCTGCTAAATAGATTGAGCTCTTTTAGTCTATCACTATAAAGCAGGTTTTCTAATCCTTTAATCATTCACATGACTCTTCTCTGAACTCTCTCCAATTTATCTATATCCTTCTTGAATTGCGGACACCAGAACAGAGCACAGCATTCCAGCAGCGGTTGCACCAGTGCGAAATGCAAAGCTAAGATAACGTCTCTATTCCTACTTGAGATTCTTCTGATTAGGTACCCAAGGATTGCATTAGCTCTTTTAGCCACAGCATCACACAAGGAACTCATGTTCAGGTGATTATCCAAAATCTTTTTCAGAGTCACTGCTTCCCAAGAAAGAGCCCCGCATCCTGTACGTATGGCCTACATTTTTTGGTCCTAGATGTATACATTTACAGTTAGCCATATTAAAGTGCATATTTGTATGCTTGAGCCCAGCTTACCATGCCATCCAGATCGCTCTGAATCAGTGACCTGTCCTCTTCATTATTTACCATCCCCCAATTTTTTTGTCATCTGCAAACTTTATCAGTGATGATTTTCTGTTTTCTTCCAGGTCATTAATAAAAATGTTACATAGTATAGGGCCAAGAACAGATCCCTTCAGGACCCCAATAGAAACACATAGTTGACTACAAAACCTATCAGTTAACTAGTTTTTAACTATTTAATGTGTGCCATTAACTTTATATCTTTCTAGTTTTTTTAATCAAAATGTCATGCGGTACCAAGTCAAATGCCTTACAGAAGTCTAAGTATATTACTTCACCACTATTACATTTATCAACCAAACTTGTAATTTAATCAAAAAATATATCAAGTTAGTTTAACAGGATTTTCCATAAATCCATGTTAACTGACATTAGTTGCATTACTCTCCTTTAATTCTTTATTAATTCATTCCCCTATAAGCCATTATCTTGTCTGGGATTGATGTCAGACTGATAGGCCTATTACTACCCAGGTCACCCAGTTTACCCTTTTAAAATATTGGCACAACATTAACTTTTCTCCACTCTTCTAGGATTTCCCCAGTGTTCCAAGACTTATTGAAAATCAACATTAATAGTCCAGAGAGTTCCTCATCCAGCTTTTAGAAAACTCTTGGATGCAAGTTATCTGGACCAGCTGATATAAAAATGTCTAATTTCCATAGCAGCTGTTTAACATCCTAATGCAATAGTAGTGGAATGGAAAGAGTGTTATCATATGATATGACGATACTGTCTGTTTTTTCCCAAAATACATGAACAGAAGTATTATTAAACACTTCTGCCTTTTTTACATTAATATTGATAATTATACCATTTCCGTCAAGAAATGTACCAGTACCATTGTTAGGATTCCTTTTGTTCCAACTACACTTAAAAACCTCCTCTTTCTTGTCCTTAACCCTGCTGACCATAGATTTTTCCTTGTATCCCTTTGCTTCCCTTATCAATTTTATACAATTCCTAGCTTCTGATTTATAGTCATTACTATCAACTTCCCTTTTCTTCCATTTGTTTTATATATATATATATATATATATATATAATTTTTATATCAGTCTTCACTTCATCTTTTGCCAGCTGAAGGAAACGGGAAGCTAAAGGCAGCCATGCTTGTGGAAGACCAACGGAGGTTGAGTTCTGAGGACAGAGCAAGAGTGTGGATATTTGCATATTGTACAGTTAGCCAGGGTGCAGGTATTTTGCTGTGGAACAGTTACTAAGAATGACGACAGAATTGAGATGGTACAGTATCTCTGTGCTCTGACTGCAGTGAAACAAGGATCAAACTTCCAATACTTCAAAATGATGCAGCATCATTGTCTTAAGGGAAGACAATTGTGCAGTAACTAGGTGTATTTGGCTAACCTAACTGTTCTGTGGGTGTGACTGACCACCTTCAGGTCTCTACCTAAAGCAATAAGGACATTGTGCTCAACAGACTTTAATCTGCTCACAAGATCAGACTCAGCCACAAGCAATGCAAACAAGCACTTGGGGCTTTGTGCTTTTGAGGAGCTTATGATCCTCAGCTGAGTGAGTACCTTCCAGACTGTCCCAAATTCCTTCAGTCACCTGCCCAGCAGATAGATCAGAGCTGGAGAAAACTCACAGCCAGCCCCCATAACCACTTTCTGGCAACAGCTCCAGAATGGAAGAAAGTCATGGCCTCATCAGTTTCCTCTTCAGCTTGAGACTCTACACATCACAAGGTCTTAATGTATCTCAACGTAATGTTAATACAAGTATCTTTCATAGAGCTTAAGGCCAGAAGGGGGCCATTAGATCCCCTCGTCTAACTTCCTGTGTATCACAGGCCATAAAATTTCACCCAGTTAGCACTGCACTGAGCCCAATCATTAGTGTCTGACTAAAGCATATCTTCCAGGAAGGTATCCAGTCTTGAAGACATCAAGAGATGGAGAATTCAGCACCTCCCTTGGTAGTTTGTTCCAATGGTTCATTGCCCACCCTGTTAAAAATCTGGGCCTTATTTCTAATTTGAATTTGGCTTTAAGTTGCACGCATTGGTTCTTGTCATGCCTTTCACCACTATAAGTATTATGAAGTACTACTGAGATTATGCATCACTGTTTAGTAAACAAGTAATTCAGAATCAGTATCTTTTTTCTTATTAAAACAACTATTTTGGTGGAGATCAGCTGGAGTGGATAAATAAGAACTGGCCTGAATCATAGAATATCAGGGTTGGAAGGGACCTCAGGAGGTCATCTAGTCCAACCCCCTGCTCAAAGCAGGGCCAATCCCCAACTAAATCATCCCAGCCAGGGCTTTGTCAAGCCTGACCTTAAAAACCTCTAAGGAAATAGATTCAACCACCTCCCTAAGTAACCCAGTCCAGTGCTTCACCACTCTCCTAGTGAAAAAGTTTTTCCTAATATCCAACTTAAACCTCCCACACTGCAACTTGAGACCATTACTCCTTGTTCTGTCATCTGGTACCACTGAGAACAGTTTAGATCCATCCTCTTTGGAACCCCCTTTCAGGTAGTTGAAAGCAGCTATCAAACCCCCCTCATTCTTCTCTTCCGCAGACTAAATAATCCCAGTCCCTCAGCCTCTCCTCATAAGTCATGTGCTTCAGCCCCCTAATTATTTTTGTTGCCCTCTGCTGGACTCTTTCCAATGTTTCCACATCTTTCTTGTAGTGTGGGGCCCAAAACTGGACACAGTACCCCAGATGGGGCCTCACCAATGCCAGATAGAGAGGAATGATCACGTCCCTCGATCTGCTGGCAATGTTCCTACTTATACAGCCCAAAATGCCGTTAGCCTTCTTGGCAACAAGGGCACACTATTGACTCATATCCAGCTTCTTGTCCACTGTAACCCCTAGGTCCTTTTCTGCAGAACTGCTGCCTAGCCGCTTGGTCCCTAGTCGGTAGCAGAGCATGGGATTCTTCCGTCCTAAGTGCAGGACTCTGCACTTGTCCTTCTTGAACCTCATCAGATTTCTTTTGGCCCAATCCTCTAATTTGTCTAGAACCTTTGCCCAAATCACAAGTTAAACCCAAACTATTTATTGATATTTGAAAAGGTTCTGTAAACTATGTTTTTGTGTTCACATTTCCTCATGTATCTGGGCTTCCTGGTTTTGTCAGACATAGGAAGCGGAAAGACTAAAGTACCATTAGAAAGGCTCTTCATAGGAGATTTACTCCTCAACTTCCAGATAAAAAGGTTTCAGGTGAGCATTTAGACTGGCCTGAACTGAATCGTTGGAGGTTTGCCCACTATCTATCTATTAACACAATAATTCAATGGGCTTATTTCACCAGGTTCACCATTAGGATGTATAGTTCGCTGATGCCAAATGAAAATAAAATAGATGTTCAATAAATATTGACAGTCCTATTCAGCTGATGAATTATTGTAGCTCTTGATCAAATAAATTATTCAGCAAGTAATGTTAGTCAACTAGCTCTGCAACTGGTGGGATATCAGTGATATATTTGACAAATATTATTCACTGAATAATTCTATCTGGTACTTATACAGCAGCTCTTACTGACAAGAACAAACAACAAAGTTACCTATCTAAGAGACAAACACACAGCTCTTCGCCGCCGGAGTCATATAGTTAATACAGCTCTGGTTTAGCTTCATACTTAAAAGATAATTCTGTTCTGTTTTTTCATACAAGAAAGACCTCTACTGGCAGATAAAGTTACTGCAGGTTTAACCCGTTTGCTTTTATTACCACAGAATGACAAATAATTTAGCCTTTCCAGTTATATGATTCCCAATCCAGTGCATGTGGTAGCTTAAGCCACTCTGTTAATTAATTAATTAATAGGCACAACTCTAGCACCTTTCATTTAAGGAAAACAATGCACTTTACAGATATTGTTGAATTAATCCAAACGCATACACTCACACACAACCATGAGCTAGGAAAGTTGTATCATCAATTTTACAGGTAGGAAAACTGAGACAAAAAGTTAAGAGACTTGCCTGAGATCTCACAGAAAGTCTGTAGCAGAGCTAGGATTCACACCTATGTCTCTTTACTCCCGGGTGGGTTTAACCAAAAGACCATCCTTCCCCTTCATTTATTAGCATTTATTGAGAACCATGTGGCCAAGGCTCTGAATGCTGAATTGAGATACACCCCATAGCATTTCCCTGAGTCTGTACTAACTCACCTGTGAGCATAAGGAAGGAGATAATAAATGCCCTACGATTTCTCTTGCCTTCTCTGTTTCATGTGATCCTCTCCCATGCCAGATTAGTTCTTGCTTTCCCTGATAAACGTAGAAGTTAAATACTGGGGTTTAGTGTGACCGTAGGCACCACTATATTCACATCCTACCCACTATTGCAATGACATTTGTACACAATGTGCCTTGTGAAGTATCATATGAAAGCTAATAATACACTGGTTATTTATATCATTGCAAAATACAAGTGTTAACCTTATATGTGAAATTATGAATTCCCTCTGTTTGACTACTAGAACATGTTTAAGACAAGACAGCCTAGCCTAGGTAAAGGTGATAAACAGGTATTCTTTTGTCTAGGACAGACGAGTTTACCTCAATTTACATATTAGCAGTAAACAAAGCAATCGAGCTAAACCAGCAGGGGTTATTCTGGTCCTGAACGACAGAGAATTAACATGGCTCCTGCACCCCAGAGAGACACAGGAGACTGAATCCCTAGGAAGCTTTCTTGACTTGTAAGATAAAGGCAATCCCACTGGGGATATAAGGAACAGAGAGACGCCATCTTTATCCTTCACCAGACAAAGAAACCAAGTGATTTGATCTCTGTGATGGGTCCAGGCCAGGCTGGCTAGTAAAAAGCTGGAAAGGCGATTGTGGGTAAAATAAACCATCTTGAACAAAAACTGTAACTTGCTAGATTAAGTTTTAGACTTTTTGATATGTATTTTCACTTTGAATCTGGTAACCATTTCTACCTTTATCTCTTTTATTTGCCATCACTTAATCTACTCTTTTTTAAATAAACTTGTTTTTTACTTTTACTACAAACTCAATGCTGTGCTTGAAGGGAAGGGTGTATTCACCCCAGTTAAATTAATAAACTGTGGTGTACTGACTCTTTACCAGTGCAGCAAACTTAATATCTTCTGTGAATGCACAGTGGTAGTGGCTGTGCATTGCAGAGAAACATCTCTGAGGGCCTCGGGGGCTGGAGTTCACTGTTACCTGCTAGGCAAGATTTGGGCCAGTAGAGACTTGACAGAGTTTGCTAGTGAGGAAGACTGTTATTGGAGGCAGCTGATACCCTCAGTCTAATCACCAGAAAAACTCACTCTTGGTGAGGCAGAGAGGTAATACAGTGGCTCTGTGTATCTCCAGCAGTGTGTTATGTTTATATAATAGTATGCATAATTTTCCTTTGAGACAAGCAGACAGACAGAAACCGTTACCAAAAATGGATCACTTTTGTTACGAAACATAAAAAAAGTCTAATGTTCACAATTTTTTTGAAATGAGTGCTGAAGTCTTGTTACAAACACTTTACTTAAACATCCAGAAAGCATGACAAAGCTTTACACAACTCTTTATTCACCTAGAGGAAGTAACAATATTTGGATCATAAACCTCAAAACGCTTAACAGACAAGAGATGTGTGTCCCTTGCTTCTTAACCCTAAAATTGCCTGTGCCCTTCACCAGCCAGGTAAGTTTCCCAAAATAAAAAAAGCCATATTGATCTATGTCAGTTTGCGGGAAGCGGTGTGGGCTGAGGGATGTGCTGGCCACCGCTTCCCGCAGCCCCCATTGGCCTGGAAAGGCAAACAGTGGCCAGTGGGAGCTGCAATCGGCAAAACTTACAGACACTGCAGGTAAACAAACTGGCCCGGCCCGCCAGCGGATTTCCCTGATGGGCCGTGTGCCAAAGGTTGCCGATCCCTGCTGGAGTTAATCTAGCTCCCTAAGAGGCAGTAGCTAGGTCGATGGAAGAATTCTTCTGTTGACCTACAGTTGTCTACTCCAGGGGCTAAATTGGCATAGCTATGTCTCTTGGGGGTGTGGGTTTAACCCTGACGGATGTACCAATGCTGCAACTTTTCAGTGTACACCAGCCCTTAGTCTTTATGGTAGCCCAACCTGCGTGGGTTTTCTCTAAGTAAAGAGGTGTCAGGGAGATACACCTCCAGCAGGGGAAAAAGAAGGCCTGATAGACTCCATCACAGTAGCCCTTCAGTGAAGCTTTTGGGATTGAGATGCAGGAGACCTGAGTTCAGGTTCCAGCCCTGCTACTGATTCCTCTGTAAGCTTGGACAAGACCTTGGTGCCTCAGTTCCCCATATGTAAAACAGAGAGAACGCTTCCCTACCTCACTGGGATGTTGTGACTATCATTTCATGAATATTTGTGAGGTGCTCAGATACTCCCATAATGAGAGCCCCGTCAGTCCCTAGATCGGAGGTGGGCAAATTTTTTGGCCTGAGGGCCACATCTGGGTATGGAAATTGTATGGCAGGCCACGAATGCTCACGAAATTGGGGTTAAGATGTGGGATGGAGTGAGGGCTCTGGCTGGGGGTCTGGGCTCCGGGGTGGGGCCAGAAATGAGGAGTTCAGTGTGTGAGAGGGGGCTCCAGGCTGTGGCAGAGGATTGGGGTACAGGGGAGGGGTTGGGGGCTCTAGCTGGGGGTGGGGCTGGGGGTGAGAGGTTTGGGGTATAGGAGGCTGCTCCGGGCTGGGGCTGAGGGGTTCAGAGGTCGGGAGGGGGATCAGGGCTGGGGCAGAAGGTTGGGGTACAAGCTCCGGATGGTGCTTACCTCTCTGGCTCCTACACTGAGGCGCAGTAAAGCGGCTCTGCGTGCTGCCCCATCTGCAGATGTAGCATGCAGAGCCACCTTGCTGCGCCCCCGACCCTGCTCCCTGGCTGGAGCACCGGAGCGGGGCAAGTCCCAGACCCCACTCTCCAGTGGGAGCTCGAGGGCAGGATTAAAACAGCTGGCGGGCCGTAGCTTGCCCACCCCTGTGCTACACTATTGTAACTCAGATTTCTTTGATGTCATCAGTAACAGCAAGAGCAGCATCAGCCCGAATTATACAATTAAGCCAATCAGAATCCTGTGGCTAAGACACTGCTACTGTCTTGGTTGCTAACTCTTTCAAATGTTCTAAAGGTTTTGTGAACCCCCAAATTTATTCCAGTTCTTCTAGCCCCATTGGTTCAAATACTTGTGACTTTCCTTCTTGTTTGTTCAATCTTAGTAAATGCCACTAGATGTCAGTAGTGCTTGCTGTGTTTAAAGGTGGTGTTTTTAAGTGCTTTGGTGCTAGGCTAAGGACAGTGGTTTAGATTTGCGTAGCATTGTCCCAGAGGGCGTGAGAGTAAAGCCTGCTCTGTGCCTCTTGCAGACAGGTTCTAAGGGTTGTCTACAGTGTGGACACTACCTATTCCGATGGTAGAGGTTTGCCCTTTGCAATAGTTAATCCACCTTCCCAAAAGGTAGTAGCTAGGTTGACAGAAGAATTCGTCCATCGACCTAGCACTGTCTGCACTGGGGCTTAGGTCGGCACAGCTCCGTCAATCAGGGTGTGTGGATTTTTCACACCCTTGAGCGACATAGCTGGGTTGATCTAACTTTTTAGCATATACCAGACCTTTGTTCTAATTTCTTTCTTTCTTGAAACCATCCCATTCACAAGACTGAAAAGAGGGCAGCAAAGCAAAAATGTGGCCCAACCCCTTACATGTATCCCATGAAGATGCTGAGATTGTTATGGTAAGGTCACAGAAACTGGAACATACTGCTGCACCTGCTATTTTGTGGGAAGAAATAGATTTCCCAGATTCAGGTATATAGTTGCGGGGGAGGGGGCGGGGGATGGCAGGAGGAAAGAGGAGACAACACACACGCACGTACACACACACACACTGTTGTTACTATAGCTAAATATGGAATCCATCAACCTTGACAATGACTCTCAACTACAGAGATGAAACTGAGTGACTTGATCGCATAATTGTTGTGTTTATAGTGCACGCACATCTCAAAGAGATCTGAATATAATCCATGAATTTTAAAAGGAGAATTATTTTTCCCTCCTGGTGACAGACTGGAAGACATACAGAGTTGTGTCTGCTGGGAGAGAGATAATGATCTCATAGAAGTGGTTTCAGTGTTCATTATCCAGAAATATAGCAGTTTTGTAATAGTTGGGTCAGTTTGAAAGAGGCCAGAATTTTTTAAGCGATCATTTTCAATGTTTACATTCAATATCAACATGTAATAGGCCCTAGTCCTTCTGTCATGGACTTCTTGGTTATCTCTGTGGTGTGTTGAAAAAACTGTTAAAATTGTAGGTTGTCACTTTAAATTTCTGGGGGTTTTCCTGCTTCTGCTTGCAGGATAAGGGGGTCTATAGGGAAGTGCCTGATCTGGGCCTAGCCTGGTAGCAGCAGTCAGTCTGCAGAAAGACAGCCTGGAGCAACGTGGGCTGAGTTGTGCCTCTCTGTTTTAGTGAGCAGCCTGCTTTGTCTCTGTTTGTGGGTTCTTGTACGTTACCATTGTGAATTCTCATAAAGAAAGTAGTGTTAGGCTGCAACCTTCCCGCAAGAGTACTTACATTTTTATCTAGCTTCTCTGTCTGTATGCCATGAAGAGATCAGTCTCTACACCACACACACAGTGTCTGCTCAGAGACTGGTGGTTGCAAGCAAGGACAGAACTGAGGGCTTGTCTACACATATAGCGCTGCAGCTGCGCCATGGTAGCCCTTAGAGAAGACTATCTACGACAGTGGGAGGGCTTCTCCTGCCAGTGTAGGGACTCCACCTCCCCAAGAGGCGGTAATGTCTCCTGAGTGATGTAATTATACTGACGTAAGTCTGTAGTGTAGACCAAGCCTTATGCTTTTCTCGTCCCCTGCCCCCCAAAGCCCAAGCCCTTGCCGCTTGCATCAAAGCAGAATTGCCTCTGGCTCTAGCTGTATTAGGGGTTGTGGCACATGCTCCAATAGGCCTGAATTCCTCCACAGAGGACAACGGTTCATGTACCCACTACCTTTACAGTATACATAATGCCGTACAGAGCAAAGGCCAACCTGAGGATTTGCAGGGCCCTGTGCGGGGGCCCAGCAGACTTCCATAGTCCACGTGTCTGAAAAATAAGGAGAGTTTTGCTGCTGAACAGACTGAGGGCATAGGAGTCATGTTTCCATTTTCCATGGGGCACTTGTGCTCCCAAGCCTCTATCTACCCGGTGTCAGTGACCACAGCAAATTATGCACAGTATGCCAGCTCCTGTGATTTTACTTAAAATCATATATTTTTTCTTAGATGCCCAGTCCTTGGAGACCTGTGATTCAATAAGAATTTCAGATTTTTTGTTGTTGTTTATTTTAAATTTCATGATTTTTTGAACAATTGGGGCTGGGTATGCTGCAAATACTGTATAAAAGAAATATATTTAGACAGCATGCGATAGGCAGTTGCAATGGGAGTTGCAGGGAACAGGGCGAGAGAGCCAGAGAAACCCAAGATAACAGGGCACCATGCCCCCTAGTGTCTTGCCCCCAAGGATGATGTAGGGCAGGAGCCTTAGACAACCTAAAAAAGGAACCATCTCCTCCAACAGGCACAGACTGCACCAAGATGGCACTTTCAGAGCATCAAATCAGAAGCTGACTAGCATTTTATTCAGTTCCTCTTTACAGCCCTTTTGTACAGGGATTGCAGCTGCGGACTACCAGCAAGCTCTTTCTGCAGAGCAGGCTGCGGACAGAAACTGATCAAAGGGTTGCGCCTATTTGTCAACTGCCCTTCGCAGCTAGCTTCCCCTGGCCAAATTGTGGGAGATGCTGTGTACCTGCAACTCTCATTACAATGAAATGAATGCTCACCATCTCCCAGAATTTGGCCCTTGGTGCAGAATGAAACAAGCCAGTCCTAGCTAGATTCCCTCTGTAGCAAGGGCACAAACCCTTTACACTGAGAAGGAGCTGGAAAGGGAAACTGAAATTCTACAACATTTCCATCTACAGTCAGCAGCGCCCTCATGTAAAGGTTACTCCTGGGGTACTTGTGCGCCATTGCGTGTGTGCAGAATTAATGTCTCCCGCAGATTTCTTTGCTTCCCTGCAGAAAAAATGACTTTCTGACAGGGAAGCAAAAGGAAGCTGCAAGAACAGATACGCACCACTCCCTAGCCGCACAGGTACATCGTTTCAGGCACCCAGAGCAGCTGGTGGAGAGGTAAATCACCACAGGGCTGGGGACACCCCAGCCAGTAGCTCCAACCCTGAGCTGGGATCAGCTGTTAGTCCTGGCTGGGCTGGAAGCAGGAGAGGACAGGACTTCCTTTTCCCCTGTAAGGAGTGGCTGGGGCTGTGTCAGACCCACCCCCAAAAACCTCCTCCAGCTGCAGGAAGCTCAGCATCCTCCCCTGCTTCCTCCCCCCATTGCTCCACAGCTGTGGGGGGCAGGGGTCACTGTACAAGGAGCTGCTCCCCCATCCATCCAACCCTGATGCATCCAGACCTCCCATAGCCAAACACCCCTGCCAAGCCTCACCTGGTACATCAAGAACCCCCTTAGCCCTCCATACTCAAACCTCAGGCCACTGAACCTCAACCCCTGCATCTGGAGCCCCCCGGCACCCAGAGTCCCTGTCATAAATATAAAGGGAAGGGTAAACCCCTTTGAAATCCCTCCTGGCCAGGGGAAAGCTCCTCTCACCTGTAAAGGGTTAAGAAGCTAAAGGTAACCTCGCTGGCACCTGACCAAAATGACCAATGAGGAGACAAGATACTTTCAAAAGCTGGGAGGAGGGAGAGAAACAAAGGGTCTATATTCTGTCTTGGCCGGGGATAGACCAGGAATGGAGTCTTAGAACTTTTAGTAAGTAATCTAGCTAGGTATGTGTTAGATTATGATTTCTTTAAATGGCTGAGAAAAGAACTGTGCTGAATAGAATAACTATTTCTGTCTGTGTATCTTTTTTGTAACTTAAGGTTTTGCCTAGAGGGGTTCTCTATGTTTTGAATCTAATTACTCTGTAAGGTATCTACCATCCTGATTTTACAGGGGGGATTTCTTTATTTCTATTTACTTCTATTTTTATTAAAAGTCTTCTTGTAAGAAAACTGAATGCTTTTCATTGTTCTCAGATCCAAGGGTTTGGGTCTGTGGTCACCTATGCAAATTGGTGAGGCTTTTTATCCAACATTTCCCAGGAAAAGGGGGGTGCAAGTGTTGGGAGGATTGTTCATTGTTCTTAAGATCCAAGGGTCTGGGTCTGTAGTCACCTAGGCAAATTGGTGAGGCTTTTTACCAAACCTTGTCCAGGAAGTGGGGTGCAAGGTTTTGGAAAGTATTTTTGGGGGAAAGACGCGTCCAAACAGCTCTTCCCCAGTAACCAGTATTAGTTTGGTGGTGGTAGCGGCCAATCCAAGGACAAAGGGTGGAATATTTTGTGCCTTGGGGAAGTTTTGACCTAAGCTGGTAAAGATAAGCTTAGGAGGTTTTTCATGCAGGTCCCCACATCTGTACCCTAGAGTTCAGAGTGGGGGAGGAACCTTGACAGTCCCTGCTTCTGGACCCCCACCCCTGCACTCAGACCACCCCCCACTGAGCTCCCTGCACTCAAACCCTGATGGCCACACCCCCTGTACCACTCTGAGCCCCCACATCCAAACCCCCATGCCACTGACCTCCAACTAGCTGCACTCAGACTCCCACCCCACCAAGCTCCATTCTCCCAGCACCCAGACCGCCCCCTTCCACTGAGACCCCCACACCCAGACCCCTTCGCTGAGCCCCAACCACCTTCACCTGGAAGCTCCAGCAGAGCCCCATTGCTCCTACCCCTGGAACCTCCCTCAACACCTAGACCTTATCCCACTGAGCTGCCTGCACCTAGGTTGTCCCACACAGAATCCTATCACCCCACACCTGGATCCCTCTGCACTTGAATCCTGCCTGGTTAAGCCTGCCTGTCCCACACCTGGTGTGCCTGGTGCAGAGAGGCAGGGCCCCACAACGTTTCTGGGGCAGACCTAGACCTTGTGCTGTGTCAAGGTAGGGTGTAGCCTCACCACTAAGTCCATGTCCTACATTTGTGCAGCCAGTGGTCTGTGCTCCCCACTGCCATGCTGGAACCTCTGCGTTTATTTATTGACAAAACTTGCAGAATTGTGCAGCATTTAAAAATATCATGTGCAGGATTTTTAATTTTTTGGCACAGAATGCCCTCTGGAGTAAACGGTTACTGCAACTTGCAGTGTAATCAAGGGGTTGCGTGGTGTGGAGGCCTGTGCTCTAAGTTGACCAAAGTAACAAGAGTCCAGCTCTGCCTGTTACTAAAAAGTCAGCAAAAGTTAGATAAAGATGAGACGTGGATTTTGCACGGAGTAGTCCAAATAAAAAAGGTCTACTGCAACCATCCACAGTCTGTGTTAAGATCATATGTGGTAAACAAAAGGAGAATGCATTCGGAAATTAATGGACCTACATTGGTGTGCTGGAAATTAGGCCTAACTGGTGGACAAAGTAATGAGGCAATAGCTAGAAGAGCCCACACCTCCCTCCCCTTTTGAAGGCCTTAAAAATACTTTCAGTTCTCCTGTAAATACTAGGCTGGAAAACAAATAGACTGAAAGGAGCAACATTCACCATCATGGCTGCCAGCCTGCCTGCTGTCTCCTGGGACTCACCCTACCACAGCGGGCCCTCATCATCCTGATCCTGAAAAGGTGTCCTATCATAGAATCATAGAATATCAGAGTTGGAAGGGACCTCTGGAGGTCATCTAGTCCAACCCCCTGCCCAGAGCAGGACCAATCCCCAACTAAATCCTCCCAGCCAGGGCTTTGTCAAGCCTGACCTTAAAAACTTCTAAGGAAGGGGATTCCACCACCTCCCTAGGTAACGCATTCCAGTGTTTCACCACCCTCCTAGTGAAAAAGTTTTTCCTAATATCCAACCTAGATCTCCCCCACTGCAACTTGAGACCATTACTCCTTGTCCTGTCATCTGCTATCACTGAGCATAGTCTAGATCCATCCTCTTTGGATCCACCTTTCAGATAGTTGAAAGCAGCTATCAAATCCCCCCTCATTCTTCTCTTCCGTAGACTAAACAATCCCAGTTCCCTCAGCCTCTCCTCATAAGTCATGTGCTCCAGACCCCTAATCATTTTTGTTGCCCTTCGCTGGACTCTCTCCAATTTTTCCACATCCTTCTTGTAGTGTGGGGCCCAAAACTGGACACAGTACTCCAGACGAGGCCTCACCAATGTCGAATAGAGGGGAACGCTCACGTCCCTCGATCTGCTGGCAATGCCCCTACTTATACACCCCAAAATGTCATTGGCCTTCTTGACAACAAGGGGACACTGCTGACTCATATCCAGCTTCTCGTCCACTGTCACCCCTAGGTCCTTCTCTGCAGAACTGCTGCCGAGCCATTCGGTCCCTAGTCTGTAGCAGTGCATTGGATTCTTCCGTCCTAAGTGCAGGACTCTGCACTTGTCCTTGTTGAACCTCATCAGATTTCTTTTGGCCCAATCCTCCAATTTGTCTAGGTCCCTCTGTATCCTATCCTATCCCTACCCTCCAGCATATCTACCACTCCTCCCCGTTTAGTGTCATCTGCAAACTTGCTGAGGGTGCAATCCACACCATCCTCCAGATCATTAATGAAGATATTGAACAAAACCGGCCCCAGGACTGACCCTTGGGGCACTCCGCTAGATACCGGCTGCCAACTAGACATGGAGCCATTGATCACTACCCGTTGAGCCCGACAATCTAGCCAACTTTCTACCCACCTTGTAGTGCATCCATCCAGCCCATACTTCTTTAACTTGCTGACAAGAATACTGTGGGAGACCGTGTCAAAAGCTTTGCTAAAGTCAAGGAATAACACGTCCACTGCTTTCCCTTCATCCACAGAACCAGTTATCTCATCATAGAAGGCAATTAGATTAGTCAGGCATGACTTTCCCTTGGTGAATCCATGCTGACTGTCCCTGATCACTTACCTCTAAGTGCTTCAGAATTGATTCCTTGAGGACATGCTCCATGATTTTTCCAGGGACTGAAGTGAGGCTGACTGTAGTTCCCAGGATCCTCCTTCTTCCCTTTTTTAAAGATTGGCACTACATTAGCCTTTTTCCAGTCTTCCAGGACTTCCCCCGATCGCCATGAGTCTTCAAAGATAATGGCCAATGGCTCTGCAATCACATCCGCCAATTCCTTTAGCACTCTCAGATGCAACGCATCCGGCCCCATGGACTTGTGCACGTCCAGCTTTTCTAAATAGTCCCGAACCACTTCTTTCTTCACATAGGGCTGGCCACCTCCTCCCCATGCTGGGCTGCCCAGTGCAGCAGTCTGGGAGTTGACCTTGTTCGTGAAGACAGAGGCAAAAAAAGCATTGAGTACATTAGCTTTTTCCACATCCTCTGTCACTAGGTTGCCTCCCTCATTCAGTAAGGGGCCCACACTATCCTTGGCTTTCTTCTTGTTGCCAACATACCTGAAGAAACCCTTCTTGTTACTCTTAACATCTCTCGCTAGCTGCAACTCCAGGTGTGATTTAGCCTTCCTGATTTCATTCCTACATGCCCGAGCAATATTTTTATACTCTTCCCTGGTCATTTGTCCAGTCTTCCACTTCTTGTAAGCTGCTTTTTTGTGTTTAAGATCAGGAAGGATTTCACTGTTAAGCCAAGCTGGTCGCCTGCCATATTTACTATTCTTTCTACACATCGGGAGGGTTTGTCCCTGTAACCACAATAAGGATTCTTTAAAATACAGTCCTGACCTAATGGGGACAAAAAGAGGAACCCAAATGACACTGCCAGGTCCAGCAGCTTTGGCTAAATCCTGGGGAGTGAGCCTTGGGTTCTTGCGGTCATCCACTTCCTCAGCTGTCACTTTCCTTCCCCAACTTTTATTTTTTCTCTCTCTCTCCGTTTTTGCCTTCTGTTTAATAAGGGTCTGGCTCAGCTACCAAGATTGCATCTGTTGCAACACTGCTGTGAGCCTGTGACCCGAGAGGCTGCTAAAAGCAATGGCCAAAACAGCACAACACTAGTACAAGTTTGCTAGGTCTCGGAGTGGCTGATGAGACCATGTGCTGTGCCCAGCTTTCTCCAGCAGCGAGGCTGCAAGTGAGAGTCAGCACCAGACACAGAAGCTGCATGTTCAATCTATGCTGGTCTTTTCTCCCCCCTTTTGTCTTGTTGTGTCTTCAAGGAAGCAGGACTGGACTTTAACAGCAGCAGCTCCAGCCCATCTTAACTAATTTTCTCTCTTTTCCCCCAAAAGAACAGGTATTACCATCTTTAATATCTGCTAAACGGCAGTCAACCAGGGGATTTTCTCCTATAAAAACTCTCTACGGGAAAAGGGAATAAGGGATATAGTTAAAATGAAAGCCTAACTTCATACTTTGCACTTCAAATGCTTTGACCCTTTTTTAGCCTTCTTTTCTATACCTTTAAGAAAAGGTTAAAAAGATTTTTAATGGTGGTTGTTGCCATGGGACTAAGTAGGCAGAGGTCACTGTAGTTAAAACCCCAAATCACGTGTAACTGTTTTGTGTTGCACAGTGACAGGGTTATGTTAACAGCTTTGCTTCTGTGATTTAGTCTGTCAAAATTACCAGTCGCTCTTCTAGCCATTCGTACAGAGCTATTTCTGCATTAGTCTAGGAGCATCAGGGAAGAAGCGAAGTTGGGGGAACTTACAGGCTGGATGAATGAGGTCTCTAATGGTCCTTTCCTCTCCCAAGGGCCAGTTATGATCTCATACCAATGTACACTGGTATAGTTCCATTGGCTTCAACCAGTTACATTTGATTTTGCACCAGCGTAAGTGAAATGAGAATGAGGCCTCCCTTGCTTGAGGACAGGCTCTCAAGTTAACCTGTTGAAGCCTGCTGTAGACATTTGCTCTGCACATTCCCACCCTGGAAAATGCACATCTCCAGTGGTTACTCAGCCCCTCACATAAATATATAAATGCATACCATGTCTTTTTCCAACCCACATTATCTCAGGGCTAGAACCTTGTATGATTTCTCCTTGCCTGGCTTAAGACATAGGGTGTTTTTAAGTGCAGGACCAATGGCTAGTGATGATAGTTATTGGGCAATAGGCCACCTATCTTAACATTTAGTTCAAAAGGAAAAGTAATGTGAACTTAGCCAATAAAAATAGAGATTCACTTGTTATATTAGTACATTAGTAGTAGTAATATTAGCATAACACCTAGAAGCTCTAGTCATGGACCAGAACTGTATGTACTAGGCACTGTACGAATGCAGAACAAAAAGACAGATTGTAGGCTCTTTGCAGCAGGAACCAGGTTTTAGACAAGAGACAACAGATGGATACAAAGACGGGGAGTGCAAGGAAACAGTGAGAATGTTGGTCAGCATGATAAGCCATGGTCTCAGTACCCAAGTAGCCTCACCCTTAAGCTTTTTTGTAGGCATCATGACAAAGTTTTGAGGAGGAATTTGAAGGTAGATATTGAGATAGCATTGTGATTGTTTACTGGGAACTTCTCCCAGCATGTGAGAAAGCACAGAGGTGCTTGTTTGAAAATTTAGCGAGTAGGCAATGGAGGCTGGCATCACCATCACTTGGGTTTTAAGCACAATAGATAGAAAGAAGACTTACGTTTTTTAAATTGATATTCAGTAATATCTGATTCAGTATAATTGTCAGAGATTAATGCTCTTGTTTTCAATTTGGAGCGCTAGTTTAGAAAATGTATAACAATGCACCTTTAAAGAACAGTGTGTTACTATGTAAAATATCAAGAGAGAGTTTTAGTGTCTTGAAAATAAGCACTGAAAAAGAATTCAGTTGGATGATCTGAGAAAAGGGGCATATATTCAGACAACTAGTAGCTCGTGCCGAGGGGGAGAGAGAGAGAGTGAAAGTATGTGTGTGACACGAGCTGACTAATTAACTGATGTTTTTTGTTTGTGTCAGTCAGTTCAGATCAAACCAGAACTGATTTTTTTATTTATTTATTTTTTTTTTTACATTTTCAGCCAATTGAAAAATACATCAGAAAAATTTCATTTTGGATCAACCTACATAGAATGTTTCATTAAGATTTTGGGCATTTTTGACTTTTGTTCCAATAAAAGCAGAGGAAAGGAAGGGCTAGGTTCACTAAAGGAGGAAGAGGAAGTACCACCCCCCCTTATACCCAAGAGCTTAGAGCTTTGGGTGCAGGGCTGGGATGCAAGAGGTGCACATTCAAATCCCCACCCTAGGGCATGGAAATGTTACCTTGTGTTAGCTGTGCAATTTAAATGCCACTGTTGCTGTGATTTGCAAAATAAACACCCCTTTTTGGGTGAGAAAGGGATCTTTGGCATCTCTGTTTCACAAATGCTCCTGAACATCACAGAATGTCACTGAACCTGAAGTATCTTTACTTGCATTCACTTTCAGATTACAGGGAACTACATCTCTCATTTCTGAAAGCTCACTCTATCACAAACTTCATCCGGTAACCAAGGTGAGGAAAATAAGATCAGAAATACAGCCACAGCATGGAAAGAAATGCAGGTGTTGTGTCATTCTTTTACTGTGATACGTGCCTCCAAGCCGAACATCTTTTTAATCAGATTTTGTTTAACTGAAGCCAGGGATACAGTTTCTGCGAAGACATCTATGATGGCACTTGTTTTATTCAAACACAGACAAATCTTAATAGGGCACCAAATATGGTACGGGACACTCTCTCCACTGCCCCTTCTTTTCTCCGTCACTTCCTGGTCAGACATCAACCTCCACCTGTTTTGCTTCACTTACTCCTCCCTCGTGGGGAAAGGATTCATGCAGAGTGCTGTTTGGTGTTGACCCCCAACGAATGAAGAGGATCCATAACAACACTATATCTAATGGGACAGTGGGAAGCAGGAGGCCTGGGATCAATTTGCTACACTGCCACTGAACTAAAAACAGACGCAGGCTCTCAGCATAATGATGGAAAATCTAAGGAAGGGTTAGATATCACAATCATGTAGCCATCAAGTGATGGTATTGAAGTATTTTATTCAGCAGAGAAGTAACCATCGCACACTAATCTGATAGTAGTGCTGAGTTTTGGCTGACCAGTTGCCTTTTCTTGTACCAGTGTCACCTCTTTTTAGAGTTTCTATATTGTATTTCCTTCTTAACAGGGCTGGCCGGAAAACAAGAATACTGTTTTGTGAAAAGTTGAGGTTTTGACATTTGAGTCCATTCTGATGCGGAATGAAACCAAGATCTTTTTGAATGTTTTTCTGCCAAAAACAGAGAGCAAGAGGGAACAGCCAATAGCCCGATGGTTAGGGCACTTACCTGGGAGGTGGGAGACCCAGGTTAAAGTCCCTACTCTGCCTTATTTGGGTCAAGGATTTTAACCCAGGTCTTTCACCTCCTAAGCAAGTGCCCTAACCAGCAGATGATAGAATATTTTGTGGTGGGTCTTGTTCTATGGTTTGGATCAGAAATTACATCCTTGACCTGAGAAAACATCCTGATAAAAGTTTTGGTGAATCCAATAGAAGTGTCTTAAGAGGGGTGCTCCAGATTTGGAGAAGGGACTTGAATGTAAAAATCACTTAAAACATCACAGTCATGTATGTGATTAGATATCAGGTCAACATTTTTACATGTGCACACTGCTCATCTTTCTGTTATACTGCATGCTTTCTATTATAACATGCACTACAAAATGTTTTGGAATTACAAACACAATACATCTGAACACATTTTCTATACATTAGCCAACATTTTCAAACTTAGGTGCTAAAAACCAGGCTCCTACAAAGTGGTTTTGATTCTGAGAGGTATGGAGCACCTTGGGGTTCCTGATGCCCTCAAATGGGCGTGGTGGTTGCTCAGTACACCGGAAGATCAGGTAATTGATTTAGGTGCCTAAATATAAATTTCAGTGTCTAATCCCTCATGTTTCAAACTTTGGAAAATTAGACATAATGCTAAACATTACTGAAAATATACGAAGCAAACCTTGTTCCACATTGTGCATATTATATCTTCCTCCAAGAATCTGTAACAAAGAAAGTTGCCTGACAAGGCTGAAGGAACCTAGTAATCAGTCTTCGAATTACTCATTTCACATAAACAGACCAGTTAAAAAAGGGAAGAAAACAGTTTCAGAATGGAGACAAAAATAATGAGCAAAGATCATCTAAATTGCCAGGGTTGCACAAGTCTAAATGAAGTTAGAATTTGGTTATTAATAAGCAGCATTTTTATTGTCCTTTTCTAATTAGCAGAGAAAAATATTTGTTCAATTGGAATTAAACTTGTAAATCTGTCCAAAAAACAACCTCATTAGATCTTCTTAGTGTAAAAAAAAAAAAAAAAAAAAAAAAAAAACACACCATAAAAAAAGACAGGAAATTCTAAGTTAAGACTGAAGTTGAAAAGGACACCAAAAATTTTTAATGCCTGAGAATTCATAGTTAAGTTTCCACAGACAGCATTAGCTTCAACCCTGCACTAATGCCCATCTTCAGCTGTGCACCAACAAATCCTTTATAGCCAGCCCAGCCCGCACCCTCTTCCACATTTCCAATCTGGACCACAAATTTTCCATCTCCAATACTGTAAAGACAGATCTATAAACTCCGTGATTCCTCCCAAACTTATAAACTTCCCAGGAGTAGAAAGAACACCAAGACCAAAACTCCAGCAATTATGATGTCCACAGTGTTCCTTCCTATCCTCCCCAAGATAGGGTGTTTATGGAATTCCATGAGGATGGGGCCACCAAGACCAGCTCTTAAGATTTGTTCCTGTGGAGTTTAGGAGTAACAAAGGAGCAGAGTTTCCACATTTGAAAATATTTGGGGTGGGATCCACAAAAGGATTTACATGTTGTGCTGAGCATCGTGGCACTGACCTGGTCCTGGTGGCCCCATCCTCATGGAACTCCACAAACACCCTATCTTGGGAAGGATAGGAAGGAACACTGTGGATGTCATAATTGCTGGAGTCTTGGTGTTCTTTCTACTCCTGGGAAGTTTATAAATTTATGCCTAGAAAAATCATAGGGAGAATACTATGATCTACAATGCCTCATTTAGGTGCCTGGGTTCCCGTACAATAACTGAGGAGAGATTGGTGCCCTTGATTGCAATCCACAATGCCCGCACTCTAGGCAGGGAGCCATCTAAGTTAGCCAGTGACAAACTGAGGAGTGTGTCCCCAGCACCTCCCACCCCGCAAGTTCAGCACCTAAGTCCCAGCTGTAGGGAGGCTCCTGGCTCTGCTTGTGATTCACACACCAGAAGAAGATAGGCATTTGCCACCTGAGTTGTGTGTGCAGCCCAAAACAAAATAGCTGGGGGCAGGAGGCCCTCCGTTCTAACCTTTAGGCTAGAGTACTCACCTGGGAAGTGGGAGACCCCTGGTTCAAGTCCCCAGTCCTCCTGAGAGGGGAATACCCTAACTATCAGGCTATAGAGTCACTTTTCACTGGCCCAGTTAATATTTAATGACTGAATTCAAGTGGAACAACTTCAGTAGGACAGTTTGAGGGAGCCTTACATCAGAATATCCCATAGCTCAGCCATTAGAGCACTCACCTGAGAGGTGGCAGAGACCTGTTCAAATCCCTTCTCTACTTCAGGAGAAGTGGGGACCTGGAACTAGGGAGCTCTCACATCCTGGCTGAGTACCCTAACCACCTGGCTAAAGGTTAAAAGAGAGGCTGTCCTCCCCACCTCCAGCTGTTTTGTGTTTGTGGGGCCCCATCCGGAAGGCATGCTTAGCAGTCACCTGCTGGACAGGCTTCCACACATGACTTAGGTGGCGGCACGCCTGCCTCTCTTTCCCAGTTTGTGAGTTGCTCGGTGGCTTAGGCAGGAGACAATCACGCCTAGAGTGAGGCTGCTGTCTGAGTGCCCAGAGGCAAAAAGCTGAGGCACCGAGCGAGCGAAGGCATGTACAAGGTTCAGGGGCAGCCTGGCAGGAGGTTTGTGGATCACAGCAGTGCCTGGGAATGGGACTAAGTATTGTTGTGGCTCCCACCCTAGATCTATAACTGCTCCTTTCTAGTTTACTCCTTTATTTCTGTTCATGTACATTTTAATTGTTTTTTCCTATTAATGTGTTAATCCTTAACATTCTTTCTCAAGAGGGTGAAATCAAAACTATTGAGAAGGTAAGTTCTGCTTTGTACAGCACCTAGCACAATGCAATGCTGGTCTGAGACTTGGGATCCTAGGTGCTACTAAGATAAAAATAATACTTGCACCACCATCATCTTGGAACTTATATCAGACCCCTGTCCCTACAACTGAGGAGCTATCCCATGCTCGCTGCACTGATGGGAGTAACTACTCTTGCCAGGTCAGGTCATGTGAACGCCTTGCCAAACTTGGGAGTACGCTCACCCCTGCCCCTGAGATTTACTAGGTTGAAGGGCACTGCTAAGTTTACTTTCATTTGCAGTCATAGGCCTACATCTTTCTATATGGCAAAGACACCTATACAGAGATATGCAAAGCAGGACAGGGGACTTATCCATACATCTTACATATTTTGTGTTGCTAAACCTCTTTATGGTTTTGGAAATCTCCATGCTAGACTCCTGGGCAAAGGCTTTCTGAACTAGGATTTCTTTACTACTGGTAAGACCCATCCATATTTTAAGGTGAATGGTAGAGTCCTCCCAAAAGGTGGTGTTCTCTGTGAGTAGGGTGCCAGGGATTTTCTACTCTCTAGCCTTCCTGGAAGGGCAATGATCAGAGGTCCAGGTAGAAGCCCTGATTGCCATTAGGGCTTCTGCAGACTTCTTGCGTGAATGTTATGAATTCTCGTAACAAGAGTCTCATAGTTCTGGCTCCCTCTCTCAGCTGGTTCTCATGGTGGAAGGAGGTGATCCACTGCAAATAAGGTAATCCTCCACAGGAAAGGTGCTGCATTCAGGAACAGAATGGAGGCAGTCTGGGTTAGCCATCAATTTACTACTCAAAGTTTGCAGCCCAAAGGTAAGATCTCTTCACCACCTTCACAGCAGTGAGATAGATTTGTCGAAATTCTGTAAGTGAACCTGCTCACGAGAGAGGTTTTCTCTTCCCCCACCCCACTCTCCTGCTGGTAATAGCTCATCTTAAGTGATCACTTTCCTTACAATGTGTATTTTTTCATGGTCTGTGTGTATATAAATCTCCTCACTGTATTTTCCACTTTATGCATCCAATGAAGTGAGCTGTAGCTCACGAAAGCTTATGCTCAAATAAATTGGTTAGTCTCTAAGGTGCCACAAGTACTCCTTTTCTTTTCACGAGAGTGTAGTTCCTGTGACTGATGTTGGAGTTTTCCTTCTTCCAGCTTCTTCTGTCGCAGTGAGCAGTGGAATGGAAGAGATTGCTTCAGTTCCCCAGCAGTAGTCAGGGAGGGGTTGCAGTGTTTCATGCATTATTCTACACTTTTATTATTTGGTTAGCTAGAATTGTCTAAGTTTCAGAGTTAGGCAGGTTCCAAAAATTTGGGGGCAGGGAGGAGAAGTAAGGAGAGTGTCTCTATTTGAGCCTGGGGTAGGAAGTAGTCTGACTAGTTCTGTGAGAGTGAATAAAACTCTATATAGGAGTAAAAGAAAAATAAATAGGTTTTCCAACTCTTTGTTACAAGGAAAGAAAGACTGGCCTGCTCATGGCAAGACTAGCTTATAACCCTGGATCTGTAAAATTTTAGCTCTCTCCAGTTTTAAGATAGAAAAACAAAATACAACAATGCGGTAGAAGGTGCTGTACTCATCACAGAAATAATTATTCTTGACATTAGGGAGTGTCAAGTGACTCTTCTCTCCAGACAACATGATTAGTTCATAAACAACATACTCCCATGAGTTCTCAATGCCACTGTGAAAGGATGGGGTCTCACAGCGGACTATTTGCCCAGGGAGGAAAACTAAATAGAGCTATTAATTTACCACTAATCAAGCAGTCTAACTCTATTAAGTGTTTTGTACCTTCTGAAAAATTCTCAGGTCTTTCCTTGCTTATTCCTTTGATATTAGAGCAGTTGCTAATGAACAAATGCTACAGTCAAGACTGCAAAAATCTTTCAAGGTGTTCTTTTTTAAAATAGCCCCCATCACTATGGTACTAATTGCCTCCTGGTTTATTAAATCTGACTATCAGAGGTCCCTCAGACTATCATTGACTAAACTCATGGAGTTTCCTGCCTGTTTAGCCCTCACTGACTGGGAGAGAATTTAGGGAATCATTTGTGTAGTTTCAGGTGTGGGGGTGTGGCTATGGAATGAGAAACCTCTTGCGTGCTGGCTTTCATGCCCTTTATCCTGGGCTTTGCGTGATTTCACTGTCCTACAGGAGTAGGGTGACCAGATGTCCCATTTTTAAAGGGACAGTCCCATTTTTGGGGACTTTTTCTTATATAGGCACCTATTACCCCGCCACCCCCATCCTGTTTTTTCACAGTTGCTATCTGGTCACCCTACACAGGAGCAAAGCTCCCTGTGCAACTCATGGATGTAGAGGTGGTCACCCATTTAACTGTATCCTGATCCAATGAAGGCTTTGAAGGTCACATTCAAGGTGCCTTTACTGACAGATAGGGTGCCTTAACTGACAGATAGGTGGACGAAGTGTCAAGTGAAGAATCTGAGCAAAGGAGAAATGTCCCACAGCCTGGTTTCTTACCATCTCATCAAATGGTCTCATATAGACTTTGAGATAGGAGCAGTCAGGATGAATCCCTGTGGGACCCCATATGCAAAGGCTCTTGAGGAAGAGAATCAGATACAGTTCACCACTCTGTGTCCTGAAGAGAAATAAGCTGAATGCTGCACTATTTACCGGGAGCAGGTCAGTAACATTTTGGGGTTGACTACATAAAAAGCTAGAGCAGTTAAGGAGCATGAACAGTGGATGTAGTATCTGTGAATTGCTATAAGAAAGCAGTCATTTAATGCAAATGTCTTTGTAATGTGCCCCATGTTAAAGACCAATAACACAAAACTCAAGCCTGATACCACACCATATAGTCTAGGCAGCGTAAGAGAACCCAAACACACCCAATTCCTGGCTTTATTTTAATTACATAATCTTAACATTGCATTAAATATTACTTTTTGGCTGTAATTACATCTCACTGAAATGTTGCATTTTATTCTGCTGTGATAGTACTTCACAGTCACTTCTCTCTGCCTCTCGGCCCTAGGTTATTCTTTGCCTTTAGCAGAAACGGTGTCAGGCTCAAGTGGATATAAACCCATCAAGCAAGCATGGCTGGTTATGAAAGAAGAATGGCCTGTAAATCATGTGACCTTTCCATACTTTTCTAACATGGCCTGTAAGTGCAAAGGCCATTTTCATGGTAAGACTGTTCTGCTTTACCCAATATTTGCTCATATTCCTATGCTCATATTCCTATCTTGCCACAAAGCAGAGAAGATATGTTAGCTGCACTATATTCAGCACACAAACAGGGGGGCTACTTAAATCCCACATTTTTCAGAGGTCGGTCACAGCTTCAACAGCAAATTTCTTGGATGTCTAACACATCTGTGAAGTTTGCTATTTTTCCGTGACCACCCCAAGACGAATGTGGGATTTCTCCACAGCGTTTATCAAACTGGGGGCCCCAACCCAAAAAGGGGGGTTGCAAGCCTACTGTGGAAGAGAGGGTCACAGTATTGAGACCCTTACTTCTGCGCTGCTGCTGGCAGCAGCACTGCCTTCAGAGCTGGGTGCCTGGCCAGCCGCTGCTGCTCTCAACTCTGCTTTCAGAGCTGGGCAGCTGGAGCGTGGCAGCGGCTGGCCAGGCACCCAGCTCTGAAGGCAGTGCTGCTGCCAGCAGCAGCGCAGAAATATGGGTCTCAATACTGTGACCCTCTCTTCCACAATAGGCTTGCAACCCCCCTTTTGGGTTGGGGCCCCCAGTTTGATAAACGCTACAGAGAAATCCCACATTTTTCATGGGTTGGTCATTGCAGCGCAGAAGTAGGGGTGGCAATACCATACATGCCACACGCACTCCTCCAGTGCTGCTGGCCACAGCACTGCCTTCAGAATTGGGCGCCCAGCCAGCAGCCTATGCGCTCTGCTGGACAGCTGGAAACCAGATTTCACAGTCCATAATGCGATTTTCACAGCTGCAAATTTGGTAGACCCCTACACATATGCCACTAGTAGATACACAGCTCCATATCTGTAAAGTTACTGCCTTTGTCTGAAGGGATGCAGTACTTGGGAAGGGATTTTTTGTTATCACATCATGCTCTTGTTGAGCCTTAATGAATGAAAAATGAATATAATGTTGAAGAAAAAAAATCCCATAGAGCAGAATTTTTGCTTTTCTACATACAGTAACAGCCCCTCCTACTCATTTAAATATACATCAGATGTCCCTGGTTCAGCTAGTGAGGGAAGAAAGAAAACAACCAATATATATAAAAAACAGCAACGTCTCCTTTGAGGAGGGGTATATGATCAGGGCCCTTTGAACAGGATCTGAATGCACCAGGGAAGGGAGACTCCTTACACGTCCCCCTATTTTCTTCCGCATCCACTCAGACCATTCACCCATGTAACAGCCAGCCACAATTTGCCCCTTAACCTGCTATGACTTTAGTACTGCTGACCATGATACAGAATGAAACTAGACTCCTTGAATGGCTAATGTAGGTTTGCAGCTGACTGCACATGGACAAATCCCAGCATCCACATGTGCCCACCCCCGCCACGACTTCAAGTGGGTTCAACACAGGTGGAGGGGGGCTTCTGCAATTGACTGTGTACAGGACTGGGCCTCAGATACCAAGGGATCATGCTTATTTGTCAGGTGTGCATTGAATTGGACAGGGTAATTCAGGAGCCAGTATTAACTTGGTGCCCTGACCAACTCCAATTGTTTTTTCTTTTTAGTAAGTAAATGAAGAAATGGCTCTTTTAAAAAATATAATGAGAAATGTTTAAAGAAAAGAGACCCCTTTGGAACTTCCAAAAAGTCCATTTCAAAAGCCAATTAACATTGCTAAGTTACAAAACTCTTGTTACCTGCCAAATCTTTAAAAGCAAACAAACAAACAAATAAATAGCTAAGGACATTATAAATCTTACACTGCCTACATACACCATTCTTATCTAGTAGAAAGCACAACGTAACACTGGCAGTACTATCAAGAAAAAAATGAGAGTAATTTCTTAGAAACACATGTATCAATACCAACCAATGATAAAAATTACATATGTGGACATGCATTTAAGGTCAATTTTAAATTTCATGTTTATTTTTCAAAGAGGTTATGTTTCTATTTTGAGATTCCTCATAACTGAGTAGACTAGGATTTGGGGTCAGAGATAAACGTATTTTGTTGAATAAAAATGCATTACTTGATAAGAATGTGTTTGTTCATTATTTCAGCACAAGAGGATATATAATATCTTTATCTGTTCATTTCCAAGAGCTTGGATTTTGTAAACAATTTGATGGCTAAATGCACTGCTGTCACTTAGCAACCTCAACCAGTTATTAAAACAAAAGTTTATGTTGTATTATACATCCTCTCTCTCCCTCCCCACATTGTACTGTAAATTTGATGATCAGCTACCTATTTGCTTTTTCTGGAAAGAACAAACTATTCCTAGGATCAAAAGACGTTTTAAGGCACACAACCTTTTAAACATTCTTCTTATCTACTATCCTTCCTGCCGCAGGGTAAAACTACATGTTTCAGGTTTATTCCAACACACAAAATACAACAGATAAGTCAGTCTTCTGTGCAGCAAAAAGATCAATTCAGAGCAGTTAGTTTTGCATATATCCCACATATGTATTGGCATTGACCTTTGTTTCCCATACATGCATTTCTATCTCCTTAGCTAAGTAGTTAGATTGCAGTCCACAAACGGACTTAGTCCTTGCAATGCTGAATGATATGTGCGAGTCACGTATTTATCCACAATGGAACAGTCATTGGGCAAGAGAGAAGGAGAATGACCGCAGTCCAATGGATAGGGCTCCTGCCTTGGAGGTGGGAGACTCTGGGGCCAATTCTGCTGCTCCAGTCACTCTCATTATTGATCCAGAGTGGAGCAGCTTCAACAGGCATGTCTGAGGGCACACCACGTCAGAATACCCCATAGCTCAGTGGTTAGAGCAGCCTCCTGAGAGGGGAATTGAATGTGGGGTTCCCACTTCCCGGGTGAGTGCTCTAACCACTGGTTTAAAATGGATAAGGTGAGTGGCAGCAGCACTGCCATCTCCATCAGATGCCTGGCGGCAGTGGATGTGCTCAGAAGCAGGAACAGAGGTGGCTAGGGAGCTTTTACCCTGAAAACTTCTCCGCTGAGTGAAGTTTAGGTGACTACAGGGTTTGGTGGGACTTGGGAGTTCTGTGGATTACAGTGGAGCCGAAACTGGGATTTAGGAGCCTAAACCCAAGAGTTAGGGACTTTTGAGGATCCCATCCTTAGGTCCAATATTAGAAGTCATCATTAAGATCATGATTAGATAGCTCTTTAACCAGGCAGAGACCTCCCTGTCCCATTCCAATATGTCAAGTTAATAGAACCTTTCCTAACAAGGAAACCACACCAGCATAAATACCATTACTAAACTTTAAGGTAATGGCCTCATCTGACATTGTAATAAAAACAGCTCTTGGGACAGTAGGTTAGAAGATTACTAGCCTGACCTATATCAGTTGTCTGCCCAGCCACTGAATGATGAAGGATTGTAGGCAAGGCATTGTGCATACTGAAACTACACAAACTTCCTCATGGATAGATTTTACAAAAACTAGACAAGCCATTTACAACACAAACTTTGCTTCTCTACAAAAGAAAAAGTACATTAAACTGTCCAAACTGCTACATGCCACAAGGACCCTCAACAGTAGTCCCTTAATCCACCCAACAATGTTGTTAATCTTTCCAGCTATACTCTTAGCCCAGCAGAAGAGTCTGTCCTGTCTCGGGGCCTCTCCTTTTGTCCGTCCAGCCCCACAAACAGGATTCCAGGTCACCACAGAACTGTATCATACTTTTGACATCTCTGACTCAGAGAATATTTCCAACAAACCTCTGAACAACATACTAACCCACAGAATCCTTCCTACCAACACTACAAAAAGAAGGATTCTGCATGGACTCCTCCTGAAGGTCGAAACAGACTGGACTTCTACATAGATTGCTTCCATCGACATGCACGGGCTGAAATTGTGGAAAAGCAGCATCACTTGCCCCAGAACATCAGCCGTGCTGAACACAACACCATCAACAGCCTCAGGAACAACTCTGACATCATAATCAAAAAGGCTGACAAAGGAGATGCTGTCATCATGAATAAGTTGGAATATGAACAAGAGGCTACTAGGCAGCTCTCTAACTCCACATTCTACAGGCCATTATCCTCTGATCCCACTGAGGATTATCAAAAGAAACTACACCATCTGCTCAAGAAACTCCCTGAAAAAGCACAGGAACAGATCTGTGCAGACACATGCCTAGAACCCCTATCAGGGGTATTCTATTTGCTACCCAAGATCCATAAACCTGGAAATCCTGGACACCTCATCATCTCAGGCATTGGCACCCTAACAGCAGGATTGTCTGGCTATGTGGACTCTCTCCTCAGGCCCTACGCTACCAGCACTCCCAGCTATCTTCAATACACCACTGACTTCCTGAGGAAACTACAATCAATCAGTGATCTTCCAGAAAACACCACCCTGGCCACTATGGATGTAGAAGCCCTCTACACCAACATTCCACACAAAGATGGACTACAAGCTATCAGGAACAGTATCCCCGATAATGTCATGGCAAACCTGGTGGCTGAACTTTGTGACTTTGTCCTCACCCACAACTATTTCACATTTGGGGACAATGTATACCTTCAGGTCAGCAGCACTGCTATGGGTACCTGCATGGCCCCACAGTATACCAGCATTTTTATGGCTGACTTAGAACAACGCTTCCTTAGCCCTTGAGGAATTCCACCATGATTTCAACAATTTCCATCCCACCATCAATCTCAGCCTAGACCAGTCCACACAAGCGGTCCATTTCCTGGACACTACTGTGCTAATAAGCGATGGTCACATAAACAGCACCCTATACCGGAAATCTACTGACTGCTATACTTATCTAGATGCCTCCAGCTTCCATCCAGGACACATCACATGATCCATTGTCTACAGCCAAGCTCGAAGATACAACTGCATTTGCTCCAATCCCTCAGACAAAGACAAACACCGACAAGATCTCTATCAAGCATTCTTAAAACTACAATACCCACCTACTGAAGTGAAAAAACAGATTGACAGAGCCAGAAGAGTACCCAGAAGTCACCTAATACAGGACAAGCCCAACAAAGAAAATAACAGAACGCCAGTAGCTGTCACCTTCAGCCCTCAACTAAAACCTCTCCAGCGCATCATCAAAGATTTACAACCTATCCTGAAAAATGATCCCTCACTCTCACAGATCTTGGGAGACAGACCAGTCCTTGATTACAGACAGCCCCCCAACCTGAAGCAAATGCTCTCCAGCAAGCACACACCACACAACAGAAACACTAACCCAGGAACCTATCCTTGCAACAAAGCCTGCTGCCAACTCTGTCCACATATTTATTCAAGTGACACCATCATAGGACCTAATCACATTAGCCACTCCATCAGGGGCTCATTCACCTGCACATCTACCAATGTGATATATGCCATCATGTGCCAGCAATGCCCCGCTGCCTTGTACGTTGGCCAAACCGGACAGTCTCTATGTAAAAGAATAAATGGACACAAATCTGACATAAGGAATCATAACATTCAAAAACCGGCAGGAGAACACTTCAACCTCACCGGCCACTCAGTAAAAGATTTAAGGGTGGCAAATTTTGCAACAGAAAAGCTTCAAAAACAGACTCCAATGAGAAACTGCTGAGCTTGAATTAATATGCAAACTAGATACCATTAACTTGGGTTTGAATAGAGACTGTGAGTGACTGGGTCATTACACATATTGAATCTATTTCCCTATGTTAAGTATCCTCACACCTTCTTGTCAACTGCCTAAATGGGCCATCTTCATTATCACTACAAAAGTTTTTTTCTCCTGCAGATAATAGCTCATCTTAATTAATTAGCCTCTTACAGTTTGTATGGCAACTTCCACCTTCTCTGTATGTATGTGTATATTATTATATATATCTTCTTATTATATGTTCCATTCTATGCATCCGATGATGTGAGCTGTAGCCCATGAAAGCTTATGCTCTAATAAATTTGTTAGTCTCTAAGGTGCCACAAGTACTCCTGTTCTTTTTTTGAAGCTACATTGAAATTGCTGTAGAGGTAAGTTCAGTGACATTATATTATTTACAAATAGGCTGGAAATGTGTTTTCCAGGTTTTCTATAGCTGGCAGTTGAATACCACCACAGTGTTATGGAAAGTTTGTGTTGTTGTCAACTGACTTTAGTGTTACATAAGCACAGACGTACTTTGAACACATTGTCAGCATGATGACAGGAATACAAGAGCAACAAGTCTTACGTTTTTACTCCTATGAGAGTGCTGTGTTTATCCTTTAATATTGGTACTCAGTCTAGTCTTCTTCATCTTCTGCATTTATATAAAAATAGATGTGGAATAACTATGGATAAGTGTATTTAGGGCACCTGTTTTGCCTTCCCTTGACAATTGTGTGTATGTTACAGTAGCTTCAGAGGGTACTGCTGGTGTCCTCTCTCCTGCCTGTTGGACTACTAGACACCAAAGAGCCTGGCTTATATGCCACTCTGTGCTCTCTCCAAACATTACCACAAGAATTCTATTTCTTCCTCAACTTTCATCTAGCTACTGATTTTACTGTTGGAGGAAATACATTTTTCAAAGCAACAGCAATATTTGAAAATTTCAGAACAGGGGGTGAGGGGTGGCTCTGAAATCCTAAATTTTTCAGTTGTGCCATGAGTTTTTCATTAAACAAATTGAGAGGTTTTATCTAATTCTATTTCTGGCTAGGTGGCAGCTTTGACAGAGAAGTCATTTTTGTTGATAATACATTGAACTTCAACAGCAGGTTTCCAGTAGCAGATCTGAAAATACTGAAGTTAAGACTGGCAACACTCCTGGAAAAGGTATAAAGGAACAGAAGTGTAGAAAGTGTAAAAAAAAAAAAAAAAATGCTGAATCCACCTAAAATGAAGCTATTTCTGAGGAACGCACCTACTGTTTTACAGTGTACACAGCATAACTTCTCAATAGCTTAGGAAGTGAAATAAAGAATACAGCCCCCAACTGAAACTACAAGGAGAGCCTAGACAGGTAGGAATTTGGTCAGAACACAGTCTAGGATTAACACCCTTCCTTAACACTACCATGGGATCTTTAACAACTGAGTTGTGAGGCCTTCCATTGGCCAAAACATCTATTTCTAAGTTACTAAATCATCAGTTTCATTAACACTTTTAGAACTTTCAGACAGAGGGAAATGCTCTTCTACAGATAAATAAATTTGCCTGGAGAGCAGTCCTACTTTTACAATCAAAACACCCCAGCCATCTGTGTTCAATTAGTCTCAGAAGCAGCATGGGTAACACCAATATTTCCTGCTGCTGGCTGGTCCTGGGAAAATCATTGTCTATTAATGTTCTCTTAGTCATTTTTGCCCTCTGGGACATTCAAGGAACTTGTCCCCAGTGACAGCAAAATCAGACAGCACTAACTCAGACAATAGGCAATGTAATTTTTTTTATTGTTTTTTCTATTTTATCTGATTTATGTGGACTGTGCATAGCAGTGGGGAAGGATGCTAATATAGCCCAAAGCATTTTGTTTAAACACATCCCTGCAGTGAATGCAATCTATTGTCTGCATTAAGTGCCTTCAGGCCACCCTTTAAAATATAGATGAAGGGTTTCCTGATAAAACTGGCTTTGGATTTGGGTGCAGCACTTCCATCAGCTCGAAGATTGCTACAGGATGTTAGGCAGACTTATTAGTCACTCAGCCAGTAGTCCATATATCCATGGTGATGGGAACCTAACATTCAAGAAACTGGTCCTTCTCTGTACTATTTATTAGGGAACCTACATTGGCATAGTTATACTTCTCAGGGATGTGAAAAATCCATCTCCCCCTCCCCCAAAGATATAGCTATGCAGTCCTAACTTCCAATGTAGACAACACTAAGTCAATGGAAGCATTCTTCCATCATTCTTCGGAGATGGATTACCTATACTGACAGGAGAACCCCTCCCGTCAGCACGGGGAGCGTCTACACTGAAGCGCTACAGCAGCACAGCTGTCCCACTGTAGTGGTTTTATAGGTAGACTTGCCTAAGTTAAACCTGGAAGGGTTCTTGGTGCTATACAGACTCTGGCTTGGATAGTTTGCAGTCAGAGCTCAAATCTCATGGTGACCAGCAGGATATGAATGGGAAAGACATACAATTTGTTTGTGGGCCCCTGCAATAAAGGAGTGTTTGAGAAAACTTTAGGTGAGGAGAGAGGACCCTCTCCTACATGGTGTAATTGATGATGTTTCACCTCTAACTCTGCCTTCTTAGCCTCCTTATTCTTTGCGCACCCTTTATAAAAACCACTGAGGCAGGCTGTTTAGACAGGCATAGCCACACCCTGTTCTGGGTTACTCGCTTTGCATCCCACTTGCTGGGGAAAGTACAGAAAACAGTACGATATGATACCACCATGTAAGCACTTTGTGGATACTTATAGATAGAAGGCAAAAGCACATAAAAAGGAGAGAAAACCCAAGACCAAGGTGCCAAGAAACAGTGAGAACTCCATATAATGCAACTGTGATGTGAGAATTTTCTGTAACAGTTTTATGCCGCCTATGTATGCCTCAGTTTCCCTCTGTACTTTGCATTGCTATCCAGGGGTGCAAGAGGGTTAAATCTGCTCTGGGAGCAGAAGACGACATAGTATTTTTCTTCTGCATAGTAAAGCTTCAAAGCTGTATTAATTCATTGTTCAGCTGTAAACTTTTGAAAGAACCACCATAATGTTTTGTTCAGTGTTACGAACAACCTCCATTTCTGAGGCATTTGTAACTCTTAGGTTCTACTGCACTTAAGAGAGGAGCCCAATCCTCATGCACCTCCTCATGTCTACAGGAGGGGGCTCCATCTGCATAAGTGCATCAGTACCCAGAAAGCGGAGAGGGTTGAAATTTAAAAACAGTTGCGAAAAAAATTTAAATGTTGAAGTTGTTTCCACAGGGTTCACTATATTTTTTTTTAAAAAAAATCAAAATTTTGTTAACTGAAAGCCAAGAGCTGTAGTAACCCTTGTGATTAAAAAGTATCATAAAAAAAAACTGGCAAAAAAAGTTAGAAGACTTGGAAAACCAGCCATTTTCCCCTGAAAGTCTGTGTTCACAAAATGACCATGTAAAACAGATATACCTTCTTAAAATATTTTCTACATGCTCTACTTATGAAGTTTGGCAACTTCCCTTCCCCACTATCCAAAATCTTGTGGGTCCCTGCAGATTCATAGTTTACCACCACATCAGCCTCAGTTGTCTCTTAAGGGGTTTCCAAGCCACAAGTCTTATGAGGTTCATTGGCCCCACTCCACCCCCAAGCCTCAGGAGCTTGCAGGACTCCCCTGGCTTTGGAAGAGTTTTTGATGCTCTTCCAAGCTCCTACCCCCATGCAAGAATTGAGGGGCTATGTCAGCTTCTCTAGCCCCCATCATATAGAAGTCTCATTGGGGCCTAACAAGTCTACTAAGTATTGTGGGGTGACTTCTAAGGAGCCTTCTGGTTTTCAGGGGTAGGGGTTTCAATGAGCCTGAGGCTCATGAGGATGATATGGGGAGCCCAGCTGAGCAGGTTTTAATCCCAGTTTCTGACATGGCACTGAATACGGCTTGTCCTTGTCTACACTTACAGGTCAAACCACTATCAGAAGCCAGTATTTTTGTAGTGTAGACAAGACCGTAGCAGTGTTTATTTATCTTCACTGTTAAGCTAATGAGCATACAGTCTATTTGGGATGAAGAGCCAGTCTAATGGACGAATGAAGTAAACCCACAAGCTTGGTAGCATTTAGTATCAATTCACCAGTTGAGTCCAGTTCACTGTAACTTGTGCAAATGTATTGCTTAATGGCCCCTAAGAGTAACAGATCACTATTACATGCTCTCTTGTATAAAAATGTAAAGAGACAGTATGCCATAGCTACCCTCATCTTTTATTCTTTCATACTTCTTAACTTTGAATCCAGTTCTTTTCTTCTCTACTAGTCAATACCCAGGTCTCCCTCGGTCTTTGTGTGTGTATTGTGTTATTTTTAATTTATATATACACACACACACATATATACATATACATACACACACACACCCCCATAATCCAGTCTCCCATTTTTCTCTTTTTTGTTGAGTTTCTCCCCTATTCCTTCCATCCAACATCTCATATCTTTCTTCCTTCATTTTAAGCTACAAGACTGCCTCTTTCACAACACAGTTTTGCTGTCTCACTCTTAAAATAATAGAATCTTCATGCTTAGGACAGAATGGCCACTGATAGTTTTGCAAAAATTCTTGACATGTCAGGACTTACGAAAAGAAAAGTACTATTAGAGCAATTCGACCATTCCCTGGCCATGGCAGAATGGTTCCCTGCTTTATAGTCACCATTGTTTTCTCCAGGCCAGTTTTAAAAATGACAAGCAATGTGGCATCCATAGGTTTTCTTAAAAGGCTACCTCACAGTTTAATAGCCTCACTGCTAGGAAAGATCCTCAACATCCGACCCAAATAGTATATTTTCAGTTTTCAAAGTAGCATTTGAGTGAAAGTCAATTCTCACAGTATTTCCTGGAGGTGGTGGGAAATACTAGAATTTTTTTCATGAAGGTAGAAAATTGACAAGCATGAAAATATCCAGGAAATTATAACATGCACAGAATTACCTCACTTGTAAATTCTTCATCCAAGATGGCATCTTCCACTGCAGGCTGGTAATCAAAAGAAGAAAAGTCTCGTGAAGATGGATTATGAAAAGCCTCAGAAAAACACAATTCTGAGCCAGACTATTCTGTTACACTGGTGTAAATCTGAATCAAATTATGTCAAGGGAGTTGCTCCAGATTTACAATGGTTAAATTAACCTTCCCCCCACCCACCCCATAACTAAAAGACTTAACTTTTTAGAATCCAGTTATCTATTTTTTTCTTTAAAAGATACAGTAATGCTATGACAAAACTACACTGAATCTATTGTGTATATACATTAAATAGTGTGTATTTTACTTACCTGTTATTGAACTAAGTAAGGAGTGAATATAGGTTGCATCAAGTTTGGGGAACATATGGAAAAAGACTATAACAGACAGAACTAAGGGTGCAATGTCGATTATACAAGATTATGGGTGAATAATCAAAAACAGACTTGTGCAATTAACTTGTCAAGATTGAATAAAAATGAAGCAAGATTATTCATGAACAGACCGTTCTGGAGATCTGGAAAGGTAGCAAACTTTCACAAGGGAGTAAAAGAGAACATATAAACACATAGGGCCACAGTTTTCAGAAGAGTTCAGTACTGCCACTTATTTGGTACCTACGTGGGATGGAGCTGTTGGGTGCTGAGGCCACTGGAAAAAAACCTGGCTTTTAAAGCAGACAGGGTAACTGAGGGCTTGATCCTCCAAGTCCTTACTCAGAAAAATATCCCCAAGGGAAGTTGTTCACTTTTTTTTAAAAAAAAAAACCTAATTGAAATCAATGGAGTTTTGCCTGAGCAGACTGCAAGATCAGATACACTAAAAACATGTTCTCATTTCAACATCTTTAAAAGGTTTAGGGCCAAATCCCATTTACTTTACTCACAGAAGTAGTTCCCTTGAAAGTCAATGGGTAAAGAAAGTAGGATTCAGCCCTTAATCCTTCCTTGTTTACTCACTTTACACAATGCAGTACATGTCCTTAGTGAACCTCCCGCTGATATAAAATTGATTTAACGTAAGTGCTGTATTTAAATGTTTGCACTGAGTCACACTCAGATACTGGTAAATGCATTTTTAAAGGTTTTTTGGCATAAGAGGGAAGGTTTGCACATATAAAAGAAATAAGACATTTGTCTCCCTCCCTGGCAGATGGCATATTTACAAAACGTGAAAATCTTGTGGGGGAGAAATGTCAGACTAGCCCCCAAAATGACATTTTACCCTGCGTGGATTTGAACACCATTCCAATTCCTTAAAAGTATTCTAATCATAAGTTTTCACACAGCAGACTTTAAAGTGTAGCCAAGATAAAAGTTAAATTTAATAATTTGTAAAAGAGGAATGTTCTTTGCATTCAAATCATTGTGGCGGCTGTTGTAATGTGGACACTTGTCCACTGGAGAGGGAACAGCTCAGATTCACAAAAGGTATTTAGGCTTCTAGTTTCCATTGAAAATCAATCATAAAGGCTGCTCAACAGCTATCAGACTCACCCGGGCTAGAATTAAACAGTCACACTTTATATTAAAGTGTTTTTTCTAAATAGTTTATAAAGGGTTAATAAATTATATAGGTTATAAGGATGTTACAGACATGAGTAGAATGTGTTATAGATGGTTATAAACAAAAATCAGTGGAAGGAATTAGACATAAGCCATGATTATGGAGCAAGACAGAGACCTTTTGGATACTAACAATTTTAACCCTTGTTAAAACTATTCGTAAAACAAAACCTTCATATAAAGAACAAACAAGTCTGTAACCCATTACCAAACTTATTTTTTTTAAGCTGGAAATTAAGTTCAACAACAATACTGATCTAGGGTCCTAATTTAAATAAGGAACAAAGTATATAGTCTTCTTATTTTTGGTTCATCACATGCACAAAAACATAGTCCCCATCATCAACCCAGTGGCAGGGACTGACAACTAGTAGTGCATGTATGTAATGGATGTGCATTTTAGCACTTCACAACAGAGAATACTTCGCTTTGCTGGCAGTTCCGGAGGGGAGCTGGTGGGACACCTAACAGTTTTTTGGTTTGGGTTGAACCAGAACGGAAATTGTCAAATTGAAAAGTTGGAATGAGATTGTTGTGTGTATTTTAAGAAAAAGGAAAAGGAAAATAAGGGCTAGTTTCACAAGAATGGAGAAGGAGATCTCCTTACGCTCAATAGCCCAGTTGTTAGGATACTCATTTGGGTTGGGCCAGGCCAGGCGGAACTCTCCACTCTGGATCATGGACAGGAACCCAGGGGTTCCACCTCCCAGGTGAGTGCCCTAATCAGTGGGCTATGGAGTCACTCTCCATCTCCCAGCCCCAAGAACTACTCAAATATTTTATAAAAATGTGGAAAAGCTCCAACAGGAGAGACCGAGACACCGCCCACTCCAGAGTGCCTCATGGTGAGGGCATGCTCCTGGGAGTGGGGAGACCTGGGTTCAAGTCTCTGCTTCAGAGTGGGGTTTGAACCTATGTCCCCCTCACCTCAAGAGAGGGCCCTGCCCAACAGGCTGTTGAGTGTAAGGGGGGAAACCATCACAACTACCTGGTTTGTGAATGGTGTCTAAATACCGTTGTGAATCTAGTCCAAAAAGCTGAAGTGTTTTGTTTTGATAGTGTCCAATTGTTTGTTAGGACATTTCCAAAAATGTCTCCTGTTTTGACTTAAACAGTTCAGTGAAACGAACACATATTCACCAAATGTTCTGGTTGTCCCAAACCTGCATTTTTATTTTTATTTTTGGCTGAAAAAAAAAAAGAGTCCAAAATTTTGCCCAGCTCTATCCTATGTTTGTAAGTGCCCTAGCACCATGGCACCTTAGTACAAAATACAAGTCTGAGTACATTTTAGAAGAAGTTGCTGTGCTAGAAGAATTGTTAGTGACCATCAGAGCAGGTCTTTGATGGAAAGACAACCACAGATCTGGTTAAAGCTGATGGGTGTGCTCAGCATGCTTCTTTGGGTCTGTCTACACAGTAACTAGACAACCATGGCTGGCCCATGCCAGCCGACTCAGGTGCACAGGGCGGTTTCGCTGCAGTGTAGACATCTAGGCTTGGGCTGAAGGACTCTGTGAGGTGGAAGGGTCCCAGAGCTCAGGCTCCTGCCCAAGCCAGAAAGTCTACTCATCAATGAGACAGCCCTGCAGCCTGAAGCAGAGTCAGTTGGCATAGGCCAGCCGCGGGTTTGACTTTGCTGTGTAGACATACCCTGGGAAGCTAAATGGAAGGAACAATTAAATGCTCTTTAGCGTAGCGACAGCTGAGGCTACCACCGGACGCACAGGGTTGCGTGGCAAAGCTAACTCCGTGTGGGCTGAAGGGTTTTGTTGGGGCTGATTGGCTGCAGCTGTGTGAGAAAGGCAGAAAGCGAGAGAAACAGTGGCAAGCACGGTCCTTGGAGAAAGCAGAGAGAGAGAGAGACTGACTCTTTTGGACCCAGTACTCACTGGAAAGGCAGACTTGGATTTCTGAGCAAGGCAACTGCCTGCTGTTATTTGTGTTTACTGTGTTCAGGGTAGACAGGCCTGTGTGCGCATTGTTTGTAAATAAACAGCATTCTACCAAAGGAACACCCAACCTCTATCCCCAATTTCGCCTAACTGAAACAGCCCAGCAAGGCCCCAAATGTTGGCCAACTGTGTGGGCCAAAGGGGGCAAGAATGTTATAGCCAGAGGTGCCATTTTTGATAGCACACTTAGATTTTCCTAAAACAGCAATTTTTCAGGGCTATTCTGGACTACACAAGGGATTCTCCCACAAATCAACTGAGAGAAAGTGACCTGCCACAAGAAAGGAGATGAAGTCTATGGCAAGACAGCATTTGATCATCTTCCCCCAGCCCCAGGCAAATACATTCCTCATGTAGGGTCTTTTCCACATCAAGTTATTTACTGTAATTCTATTTTTAATGCTTTTCCCTTATCTTTCACATATTTCACCTCAAGTCATATCTGAAATCTTTGCAAATTCAGCGTCTCAGTTTGAGAAACAGGACTTGGTTTCTTGCAATCTTGTCATTTAAGTTACAGTTAAGAAATCTGTTACTTAACTAAGATTATGGTTAGAAAAAGCCACATGGTTTTAAAATTTAAACATAAGTCTACATTAAAAAAAAAAGTCTCGCTCTCATTTAGGAATGTGACTAGTGGTATGGTCGTTAGTTTTTGTGGCTTGTGTTCATTTCCAACACAATCATTTATACTGCGGTAGAACCCCAGAGCCCCAGTCCTGGGCCAGCTCCCCATCGTATTCCGTGCTACAGAAAGTCCAGCACAAAGAGGGTTTTAAGCTCTTCAGGGCAGAGACTAAGGCTACGTCTACACTTAAGCCAGTACAGCTGCAGCAGCACCACTGCAATACTTCAGTGTAGTCTCTCACTGCAACGACAGCAGGGGTTCTTCAGTCGACCTAGTACTGTCTGCACTGGGGATTAGGTCAGCATAGCTATTTTTCCCCACACCCTTCAGCAACGTAGCTGGGTTGACTCTCTTTTTACTGTAGACCTGGCCCAAGTATAAGAGAAAAATCTAAAACTACACGTATTGCAGACATAAAGGGCTCATGCAGTCAAGATGCTCTAATGATATTATATAGTTCTTAGAGAGTTTTATAATGGGTTACCAATTACCTTCTCTGGCAGGTACTTACAGCATGGTCCTGTGTATGAAAAATGATTTTTAGAGGTGATAAAGACAGTGGGTATATTCTGATCTTACTCCTGATTTTGTACCATTGTAGGTAACTCCACTGAAGTCAATTAAATTGCACTGATGTAAAACCAATGTAAGGTAGCTCAGAATCAAGTGCAGGGAAAAAGAAATACAAAAAACATCTCTGCCCCTTCCTTTAAGCATTTTGTAGTGGAAGAAAATTAGTAGATATTGGAATACAAGGGAGACACGTTTATTTAGCAAGACTACATCTAGCAGTAAGAGGAACGGTTTAGCTAGGAAACAAGAGAACACAAATTCAATCAATCAATGTAGCTAATTACATTTGAGAAGCAACATTATTCTAGTCAAACATTTTAGACTAATTCCACCTATTTACACTTTTTAAAAAGTCAATGAAATTCAATCTATATGTAAACTATATAGTGAAACTGTACATCAGGCAGTCTCCAGTCTTGGGAGTGCCCCAGAATATCTTCAAGAGATCCCCTTCACTAAAAGAGCACCTCTGTAAAGCAACCTGTATTGATCAGTACTTTGTTTTGCTCAAAGTAGGTGCCTAAGCAAGCATCCAACACTGTCACTAGGCAGTTTGAAGTTTTTCCCATCACTTCAGAAATCAGCAGCCTTTGAGCTCAGGCATGACAAGTTTCCTGGTCATCTCCCTTTTTAAGAGTCATTCCAAAAGAGGGATTAATACAACATTAGACTTATCTCATTCCACTAATACTTAACCCATTGTTAAATTAATTAAGCTACTCCCTCCCCTACCCAGGGAATACATCTTCCATCACCATCAACAAGTGGGTTTGCCTTACAACACAATACAAGTCACTAAAAAGAAAGACATCCTAAAGTTTTGCTAAACAGAGCAGTTGGGTCCCATGCTGAGAGAGAACTCCCCAAAGCACCCATATAAAGAAATAAATACGCATTTTATATAAATGACCTCTTCAAACTGGTCCATTTGCAATGGACTTGCGATGCCTGTGGAAATCATTAAGGGTTGGTTTGAGGCTCACCTCCGTGTCCATGGGTTCCACCTCTATCTTTTTCCATAGCTCCAGTAAGTGGGCAATTGGCATGTTGGAGTTTTTCTTTCAAAGGCTGAGGGAGGAAGAAAATGTGTGAGTGAGTGGAAGAGGATGAGAGACACAGCCAGAACTGTGAGCAAGTGAGCGGTGCCCAACAGACACAGAGGACTTAGCAGAATGCAGCAATCTCTGAGGTTTGCTGGAGCCCCTGGCTCAGGTCTGTAGTATGGTTTCTTGTGTGACCACCACCAGTTCCCACTCCTCAGAGAGACAGACACACAGAGAAGCTGCTTATGCTGCTGCTTCACACTCAGGCTTTGAAAGAGGAGGTGGGGGGGGGAAGAGGAGGATGGAGGGAGGGATATAATTGCAGCTCTAGCTTTTGCAAAGTGACTTGTCAGAGTAAATGCTTCTCTTGCAGCAGTAAACTGAACTACCTTTCTCCCCCCTCCCACCAACCACTTTAAAAAAAAAAAAAACAAGCACCTTAATTTGCTCTTTAAATGATGGGTGCAAGTTGAGTGCGAGGATGCTGCTGCGGCTGCTGCTATAGCAACTGCAGAGCAAGCAAGGGAGGGGAGGTGCGGCAGAGCCTCTCCTCCCGGTCTAGCTGGTGGCTCCGGCATCAACCACACCCGCAGGAGTTCCCAGTGGGGCACAATTTGTTCAGGCTGGAAGCCTCCCCAGGTGATAGCCAAATGTCGCGCTACATGATGGATTTGCAGCTGTCCTCAGCCAAGGGGAGTCAGCCGCCTTGATGAAGTAAGGAAATACCAACAAAATATCAAAACACTGACTGATTGCCAAGAGAGCTGCTGTTCTGGGAAGAGAAAGGTGAACTCCCCTTGGCCCTCCTGCATCTCCTACTCTGCAGTGGTGTTTTGTTGTATATGCAGCCTCTTCTTGTTTTTCTTTTTACACCAGTTAAAAAGCAATCTTAGGGCCGACTTCTGCCAGATTCTAAATGCACTTAGCTCCCTCTGACTGCAATACAGCGCCTGGCAGGTAAGAGCAATTTAGGGAGAAAGCTAGGAGTGGTTTGATTCATTCCGAGCCAAAATACAATCCCAGATCTCAATGGGTAAGCCAGTGAGCAAACTCTTGCAGATCAAAACCTAGGTAAAGGCCACATAAAAACCCGAGTAAAGCCTTCAGGATTTTCCCCATACAGTATGGTAGCAATGGGTAGTATATGTATACATGTAAGAACATAAGAGTTGCCATACTGGATCAGACCAATGGTCCATCTACCCTGGATTCCTGTCTCCAACAATGACCAGTACCAGAGCTTCACAGATAGTATTCAAAACATGGCAATTTTTGAAAGATCTACTCCCATCTTCTGGCAATCAGAGGTTTACATTCGACCCCCCCCCCAATGTGTGGGGTTACATCCCTATCTTCCAATGATGGACTTATCCTCTATGAATTTATCTAGTTCTTTTTTTAACCCAGTTTTACTCCTGGTCATCACAACATCCCATGGTAATGAGTTCCAGAGGTTAATTCTGTCTTATGTGAAAAAGTATTTCCTCTTGTTTGAATTAAACTTGCTACCTACCAACTTCATTGGGTGACCCCCTGGTTTTTGTAGTGTGGGGAAGGGTAAATGCATATGATCTTGATACCCCTGTCTGACAAAAATGTAGTCACTGATAAAATATACTGTTGACTCTCTCTCATAGGAGTTACTCCCAACACATCCCATGTAAATAAACTGGCATATATAAGCTACAATAATAATAGATCAGCAATGGTGCACATGTGGGAGAGCTGCCCATGAGAAATTCTCACCCAAGAAATGGCATTTTTAAGAAGCAGCATTTCCTTCCTACAAGAATGTTTCTAAAGATCACTCCATCCTTCCATGTCTTTTGATTTTCTCCTGAAGGTTACACCTCCCACTGGACCTGCAGACATTTGCTTGGCATATTGGCAAGTTCCACCTCATAGGGTGCAACATACTGCCTTTGTGTAGGCTATATTTCCAGGATGGTATTTTCTGCTGGGAAGCTACCCTCTCTGGAATCGTGAGCAGAACAAATGAAGATGGCACTGCCCAAAGAGGATCTATCTCAGACTTTATGCTGAGCCCTCGCATCCTGTGACTGGAGTTTAAGTTTTAAAATATACGTATTCTGCGGGGGAACAATCCTGCATCTTGTAAACCCTGACCAATTCCCTTAGATAGAGTCTGCAACAAAACTACCAGTCAGTCCTCTAGGAGGACAGCATTCATGTTTCTATGGGGCATCCAATGTTTATTTTACAATAACTGAAAGAGCCACATATTCATCTGAGCCCCTTGTGGGACAATGATACCCCCATTCTTCCAACAAGGAGGGCAAGGACGGTAGTATGGATTTTATCTAATGTGGGGGGAGGGGGAGAAGGAGGGAGGGCAGGAGGCAACTTTAATTTAGCTTATTCTGACATCATGAGAGAGGTGCCCCCCATCCCCTGAACTAGCAGAGCTCAATTTTGACATAATTCCAAAGTTAGGTATGGCAGCACAAGAAATACAAAATAAAAAAAAAGCAGAAAACTGGGGTTGAGGTAAATTAGTAAAGACATATGATCACAAGACTACTCAGTGCCAGAGTGAAAGTAAAATGTACACATCCACCTGCTATGAGTCCAGCAGTAACACACTATGACAATAGTGATCATGTAACTATACTGCGGCAGAAGTTTCTGTATGTAAATATACTTCCACCACGGAATGATGGTCTCATCGTAGACATGATTGATTGTAATCAATACCTCAGGATAAACAAAAAGCAGACAAGTTGAATCTGATGAACTTTTCTCATCAGTTTATTGATGGTCTTAAGTCCCCATCCTCTTGAAATCATAGTTATGAACACAGCTGTGCTATGTGAACCTCCAGTCTTTATATTGCCACCCCCTAGTACAAATATTGGGCTGTCAACTTTCATATCAGCTGTTCCCCCCCCCTCAGATTGCTGTTCAAATAGCTGTTTAAGAACAAGTAGTAGATGTGTGAACACACATTTAAGGTGTGTGTGTAAACAAATAAAGAGCCATATTGTACTTCTGTTGCATGGCTGTGCAAATGCATGATGAATTTTAATGAACAATAGTAAGATTTGAAAAAGCAGTTCTGACTCAGTGAATTAGGGTTTTTTAAAACATTCTTCCTTAATCTTTAAGTTTATCACTATGGTAGCTGTTGTACTACTTTGGGGAGAAAAAGGTCTTAGGAAACCCTAACTGCCTCAAAAGGAAGATTGTTTCTAAAAGAAAAAGGCTCCAACAATAACCTTAGCAGGCTATTGTCAGTCAACTGTAGAGCCACAAGCAGAGGTGTGTCCACAAATATTTCTAATAGAGGTTGGCCTTTTAATTTTCAAGTGGAGCAAATGGAATCTTTCTGATATCCCTGCTAGAACCGAGAACTCACAATAGTTGATTCTAGTTATGCCACTTTACCTGGGCAGATTGCCCAATCTGATCCCGAGTTCCTTCAATTTGTTCAAAAAGTTATTTGCTGAAGAATTTGCAAATAGTTCTTGGTCTCCTGCTCCTTGGAGATATTCCAAATTCAAGATACACTGAATGACCGTATAGGCCATGTGGTATATTATTGTTCCCTAACAACATGCAACACTAATACTTTTACAAAAAATGCCCACAAATCTGAAGCTTGTTTCCTGATCATTTGGCTTTTGTGGTGACCCTTTCTGCCAGTGAACTAGATAGCTAGAATATTCACAGAAAGCAAACACAAAGAGATGCAAGTTTTAGCTTACAAACTTAAATAATTGTTCAGAGTTGGGAGTGTGTGGGGCTTTCCTTGGCCTGCAGCACTGTCCCAACTCTATGGTACATGGATGACTCTGATATGAACCGCCTCAATAAGTCTCCTGTTTGGCTCAGGAAGCCTGTCTCTGGGTACCATCTCATGCTGGAGCTGTGCAAGTTGCAGCTTGAGGAGACAGACTCCAGCTCGCTCTGAGCAACACACTAAAAATAGAAGCTTGAGGCAGCCATGTGTACAGTCCCATCCCAAGCCATTGGTACGTACTCAGGGTGACTAGCCCCTCCCGCTGCAGCTCTATGGTAAGGATCACCCTAGACTAGGGAGTTAGAGTCACTGCAACTCTAAGCAGAAGACTTGGCCTGGAGAAGTGTAACCATAAACATGTAGCCTATAGCATAACCCTTCAACTCACTCATGCCCATAGAATTGGAACTGTGGCTAGTGCAAAACTGAGCTACATTACTGATATTTTCTGGCCAGAGGCCTAGAAGCAGTAGCCAGGGAGCCACAGACATACACCCCTTCATCAAAACCCTCTCAATCAAAGAGCAAAGGCAGGGAGCAACCTAGTGTTAGGCACTCAGCCAGGGGCCTGAAAATTGACCAGAGCAATCTCCCACAATGGCAGGAAGTAACAAGATGCCCTCCCAGCCCACTACAAGAAGCAGCAGCCTGCAACCCAACCACAGCCCTCCACCCAACACAGAAAAACCAGGGGCAGAGACTAGACGAGCCACTGGAGTTGCCTGGATATCAATCCATGTCCCAGGTGAGACCAGCTGCATGGTTTGGACCAGAAATTACCTGTGGAAGTCCTAAGGAGGCAAGTGAGGAGATGAGTGTTGGGGGTTTTGCATCTGTGGCCATGTCAACACACACATTGACCTCTCCCAGGATGAGAAGTCAGGCGTATTTCACCACCATCACAGATATACAAGGTATCCATGAGCTCCTTTATGAAGCCTCTTGTTACATATTTATAATGCATATTAACCAAATATGCAAATTGAAGTCATTATTAAAATATGCAGATTTTTTTTAAGTGTGACAGATGCTATGGACACATTGAATATTCAAAGACTGTTGCATCAACTTTATAAGTGTTTATACGCTAGCTAGTGATTATATTCCTGGATCAATGCAGGAACTGAAATCACTGGGGAGATAATTAATGCAAATCCCTAATGCAGATAAGAGGGCTGTGGAAGTTTCACCCCCTGGGGGAGATAGCATATACTGGTTTGACCTGGTTCAAGAGTCCTGGCAATCGGAGAACTGTAAACAGTATAAAGAGACAACCCTGGTCCAAATGGGCTCATTCACATGCAATCCAAAAATGGACATGAAACTGCAACCAGCAGAGACAGGCCCTGCACTAGTTTGAAACTGGCCAGGATCCACATATGAAAGATCAGTAGGTGTCTTGTAAACTAGACCTGCAAATAAGTGGTTTTCTTTGTAATGCTTTTGTTCTGAAGAGCTAACGCTTTGCTCTGTGAAAGCCGGCTGTCACTGGTTCACCCTATCATTGCACCTGAGAGAACAGGGCTGCAGGGACTCAACTACAGTCTCAGGGCTTGTCTATACTTGCAACATTACAGAAGCACTGCTTCTGCGCTGCTGTAGCACTTCGGCATAGATGCTCACTACTGCAACGGGAAGGGTCCTCCTATCTGTGTAGTTAATCCATCTCCCGGAGCAGCAGTAGCTTGGCTGACAGAAGAATTCTTTCATCCACGTAGTGCAGTCTACACCAGGGGTTCGGTTGGATTAACTACATCACTATGGTATGTGGATTTTTCATACCCCAGAAACATGTAGCTAGATCAACCTACCTTTTTAGGTATACAGCTGGCTTCAAACCTGCTGAGATAGTCAGCGAATTGCAGGAGCATGAAGCCTAAGTCCTCAGTCTGGAGGGATCCTGCCTTGACAAAGGTGACAGGCTCAGCTAAAGGCCCTAAACCTGAGTGGAGTGCTCTGAGGGACACCACCAAGGGATCAGAGATGCGGTTACCTCAGAAACTATGACATTAGCCTCCAGCCTTAACATATATGCAGTAGAGTCAAAAAAAGAGGAGGAGAGAGACAAAGAATACTTTGACATTATCTTTCCACCAGCACATGGCTGGCGTTATTGCAGGGATCGCTCTTGTGATCTACTGAATTCAATGAGATTACTCTACAGAATAAGGGCTGCACAATCAGTCACTTCTTTAAATTTAAGATGTTTGGATATTTTAATCAAAACCTACAGACTGTATTTCAAGAATATAAGGATGGCCAGACTGGGGCTGACCAATGGTCCATCTAGTCCAGTAACCTGTCTTTCAACAGTGGCCAGTGCCAGATGCTTCAAAGGGAATGAACAGAACAGGGCAATCATCCAGTGATCCATCCCCTGTCATCCAGTTCCAGCACCTGGCAGTCAGAGGCTTAGGGACACCCAGACCATGGGGTTGCATCCCTGACGATTTCACACAGATTATTTGAAAGGAACACTTTACATCCAATTAAAAATTAAAAAACTTTCATTTCAAAGAAAATCCATTTTCCCCCTCCACATATTAAGATCTTGGAGCCCGATTTTGCAACCTTTACTCACAAGAGCACTTCTGGTCAATTCAACAGGACTACTCATGACTAATGGCTTATAGAATTAAGCTCTTACTCATTAGTGAGAATGACTGTTTTTGTATCACCTTGGTGATTCATGGTTCTACTACAGTCTTTACAAACACAGGAAAATTTGTGGGTGTCTCAAAGTGCTTAAAATCCCTTTTTTACATGAATTGTTTGATCAGTCTTAAGTTTGCACCCTTTGCTCATTTCAGAAAAAAAAAGTATATTTGACATAATTGAAAAGCAAGTTTAAAACCAATATAAGGAAACACTGAAATGCTACAAGAATGAAGCTATGGAATTTGCTGCCATAAGGAGCTATGGTGCTAAATAGCTTAGCAGGATTTTAAAAAGATTAAAAATCCACTAGATCAAGAATTGAAGCGTTTTATTTAACCCACCTTCTTTCACGATAAGATTATTTCCTTTGCCCCTCTTCATAACACTGCATGATAGTTAGCACAATGGTTTTAATCTAGTTTTCCCATCTGAGCACTAATTAATGGCTACTACCAGCTGTAAAATGCTGGTTTAGCTGGATCAATAGCCTGCTGTGTTATATTAATGCTTATGTTTGCAGAAGATAAAACCTGCATTTATAAAAATTCCTTCCATCAAAGACCCTGACATCAATGAATTATGCCTTCATAGCTTTCTGAGGCAGGGCATCACAGTGTTTACTACTCACTATTAGAGCTCTTCCCTGCAGCTTACCTGGGGATTACCTCTGGATAGTCTGGTGCCCCCACTCCTTTGGTTGCTCATCCTGTGGATTCTCTCTCTCGCAGCTCAGGTTACTCCCTCTTCGTGGCTTATTCCTCCTGCCAGGTCACTATAATTTCCCCCTTCCAGGTATTAAAGTCCCTCTGGACAAACTCTCTCAGGTAGTCCTCTGATCCACTGCCCTGACTGTGCCAGTTCTCCTGTGGCTGGTTGGTAGGGGAACCCAGGCCTGCCCACTGCTCTGGGTTCCGGCCCATGGACACTATGCCTAACAACCACAGTCTACACAATCTCAGACCCAGATGCTGTTGCCCTAGGCAAGAGGTTCTCAAACTGGGGGTCAGGACCTCTCAGGGGACCATAAGGTTATGTCATGGGGGGGTCTCAAGCTGTCAGCCTCCAACCCAAAGTCCACTTGCCTCCAGCACTTATAATGGTGTTAAATATATTTTCAAGTGTTTTTCATTTATAAGGGTGGGGGGGCACACTCAGAGACTTGCTATGTGAAAGGGGTCACCACTACAGAAGTTTGAGAACCACTACCTTAGGCTCTTTCCTACCTCTGTCTTCTAACCCACCCCTAGGTTACCACTAGAGCTTCCTCTGCTTCCCATGGCTAGTTCACACTCTCAGGTTCTTGTCACAATCTTTATTCTCAGACAGGGATCCTAGGGTTTACTCCTCCTTGTCTTCTACCAATTCCCTCTTCTCCACCTTAGCCTGTCCAGGTGGGCTTCATCATCAGTTAGACCTTAATAGCCCTGACTCCTTTCCAGGTGCAGCCTGTCACTGGGTTAATTGGCTCCTTTTAACCTACTCAGGCCTTGTGTGCAGGTAGACACCTTAGCACATAGGGAAGTGTTTTTTCCATTTTAAAGATGGGGAAAACCAGACAGACATGGAGAGATTAAGGTCACACAGCAAGTCTGTAGCACAACTGAAATCCAAAACAAGTTACTCAATTCCCAGACTATACTCCCACTCACCCCACTTCTTTAAGGGCATGATCCTCAGCTACACTAAGGCCCCATTGCCCTAATCTGGCAGTGTAAAGAGGCATCACATTGTAGACTGATATATGTGGCCTTAGTATAACTAAGAATCAGGCCCTTAAATGTTTAAAGAACACTTAAATGGAATGAAATCATAGAACAGGGATTCTCAAACTTCATTGCACCGCAACCCCCTTCTGACAAGAAAAAATACTACAGGACCCCAGGAAAGGGGATGGAAGCCTGAGCCTGTCCAAGCCCCACCACCCAGGGGGGCAAACCCAAAGCCCAAGGGCTTCAGCCCCAGGCAGGGGGCCTGTAACCTTAGCCCTGCTGCCCAGGGCTGAAGCCCTTAGGTTTGGGCTTTGGCCCTTGGCCCAGGGCCCCAAAAAGTCTAAGCCAGCCCTGGTGACCCCATTAAAATGGGGTCATGACCTGCTTTGGGGTCCTGACCCACAGTGTGAGAACAGCTGTCCTAGAAGCATTTTAAATCATCCATCTACTGAGAGTGAGAGTCACATCTTATAAGACTGTTCGCTTACAGTACCAGAGAAATTTGGGGGGAAAAACAAAGTTAGGGCCAGATTCTGTGAAGTCCTGAATGCCCTGAACTCCCTTTGGGAATATTTACTTCAGTGAGATTTCAGAGCACCTGGCACCTTGAAGGAGACATTCCGGTTCTTTCAGAATCAAATCTTTATTCTTTCAGAATGAGTTGTTTTCTTGGGAGTGCCCTTTCCTGGCTTTTTGCACTTCAAGTCTCATGGGGCTTGTTTATCCCATTTACACTGGTGTACACAAGGAATAATTCAATGGAGTTACACTGGTATCAGACTGATATAACTGAGAGGTGACTAAAACCCCATGAAAGGTACATGAGTTAACTTCTACTTACAGACAGCTATTGGCTGTGGAGAAGTCCATTGGCTTGCTTTGTCAGATGTTTTTTCCTAATATTTTAGCAAATCAAGGATTCAGCTACCTTTAAAATCTTTACTATGGAGCTATTCTGTTGACATTAGCTATTGAAATGCAGAGCTATTGAGTATAGGTATTTTGTTTCTAGAATACATTAAGAGATTATATTTTCAAACCTTCAAAATGAATTATAACATACAAAAATCCCATTAATGCCATGTCTAAAACTTACTTTGCAGAAGGAAACAAGTGAGCAAATGTACTAGAAGAAAGCAAGAAAGAATTCTATTCAAGAAAAGGCTGCAAATATAAAAACATAATGAAATATCAGGGGACCCCAAGAGGCACTTTTGGAATGAAATCAACAATAATGGTAACATCAACACAGCAAAAGAATACATACCAAATCAGAATTCTGTGGAGCCATTTACCGAGCAAGTGTGACAACAGGAAAGCTGATTTCCAAAAATAAAATAAATAAAATGAAAAGGCAGACAATAGCCATTTTATAAGAATAAGGACACAAGGTCCGATTTTCTACTGGTCAGATATTTGATTTAGTACAGTTGCTCAATAAAAATACCTCTAGGGGGAAAAAAATCAATTCAATGGCAAAAAACTACATTAACACAGAGTTAAGGTTGCTTGGTGCTATGTCATTCCCTTGCTGAGTACTGAGTTGAGCAAGACTCAAGCTTCTGGAAACCAGGAAATGCACAAGCGAGGCTGCCCATGCAATCTTAAATCTACTCTTTCAGCAATGCCCCAGTAACACACAAACCTTTAGTCTGCCAACTCCGCAGTTGCTGAAATGTACAAGCTGATCACCTCCCTTTACACCCCATTCACTCTCATCCCAAGGATTCTACCTAACACTATTAACGAACAAAAAGCGGGGGGGGGGGGAATCTCTACATAAAACAATTTGAGCAAGCCCCCTTCTCTCTGCCCTCTTCAATCGATGCCTCAGTATGCACTTAACACGCACTTGCACTAGCCCTTGGCACTATAAGACTCAGGAGGTTCCAGATCCCAGTGTACACTCACACACTTCGCCCACTTCCCAGAAAGAGTAACACATGTAGACAGTTTAAGAACCACTTTACAGCCTTTTACAACTTCCTTCTCCCAGTTTGCATGAACATACCCATGCTAACTTTGCTTGAATTAGCACACACAAAATAGCAATAGTAACATAGTAAAAGCAGTGATAACTACTGCTTCCACTATTTAGTGTAGGTACACTTAACACACTGACTGCACCTGGAGTGTATGCAAATAATTCTTATGGGTTAATGCTAGCTCCATAGGAGCAGAGGGAAGGTGGCATGGGCAGCTGTTCCTCCCCCTCATTTCCTCCTTTTTGTCCTTTCACAGCATTAGATGGAATCCTGCAGGTGAGAGTGAACTGCTAGTAAAAGAAGAGCTTGTACATTTCAGAAACTGCAGGGTTGGCAGAGAAAAGGTGTGTGTGTGTATAGTGAGGTGTACTGGGGTGTTGCTGAAAGAGAGTAGAGTTCAGGTTGCAGGGGAAACCTTAACTGTGCATTTCCTGTTTTCAGAAGTTTGCATTTTACTCAGCTAAGCACTCCGCAAGAGGAAAACATGCCACTAAGCAACCTTCACTCTGTGTTAACATTGGTTCTTGTCATTGAATTTCCTAGACTGAACAGGAAAAATATGTTTTTGGTAATAGTTGTGTTCCTGTCACAGGATCCCTGCAGGCTTCCTCCCTCTTGAGCCTGCACCCTGTGTTTAGGCTGGTATAATAAAGAATCTTCCACACCTTCTGTTGCTGGATCACCCAAGTGTCTTTATTTACAGTGTTTGTGCAGTTCCCAGATCCCCAATCCCCCAACAGCTAGTGCCCCACAGACCCTCCCCAGGGTCTCCCAGCTTTCGAGGCTTCCTTCTTTGGAAAGGAGACACCAATACCACCCTCCTGTCTCCTTCCAGGCCAGCCTCCTCACTGAGGTTTGCCCAGGGCTTTTATAGCCCTCTCATGCCTCAGTCCAGCTGTCAGCATGTTCCTCTGAGCCAGCCCTCATTAGGGCTTGCAGCTGGGTTCCCTGCTGAATACCTGTGTCTCTAGCCCTGGTCTCCTGGCCAGATGCAGGCTGCAGCCAGCATTTTGGCAGGGCCTTAAAGGGGTTTAATCCTGCCCTGCCACAATCAACATACTGAGCTAGCTGCTCCCCTGTCCTCCAGCCACACACACACCACCTATACCCTACCAGCCCTGCTTTGGCTCACCTCTCCAGCTATGTCCTGACCCCTCCCCACTTTTGTGTCCCGGCCTCCGCTGCAAGCAGGGAATGCATCTCCCTGAAGCTTTCACTCCCTGATATACAACCATTTCCATTGCTATTACTTCCCCCCTCCTATAACCCAACTCATGTGCAGTGCATGGAGTGAAGGACAACTGTGTTACAGTGAAAACAGTGTTCCTGATGGTGTTTCACAATGGTTGGAGCATGGCGTTCTGTACCACAACTGGTGAGAGAAATCATTGACAGGGTTTCTGTTCCAGAATACCGACAGTTTTATGTAGGAAAGAAAGATCCTCTGGTCCCGGTCCAATAGATGTACCCCATCTCTGAGAAACAGTAAGGTGTCAGAGCTTGTAGTGTTTCTGTGCCATATAGCACACATTTTCTCAGGAGCCATGAAACCTCCAATTTCCCAATTAATGTTCTTCTGACACTTTATTTATAGTTTTCATGCAATGTTGGGGTGCACTGGCAGACCTGGTGGGTGCCATGCCTCCTCACCTGAGCCCCTAAGTTCTCACCTCCCCTACCATCTATCTCTATAACCTCCCTACTCCTCACTACAGCCTCAAACTCATCTCCCCCTATTCCCCACTTCTCTGCCCCCTAATGGCTCTCCCCCCAGGAAGCATTCACATGTCTAATTCCCGCCCCCCAAATACTTTGATTACATTTCTCCCAAAAAGAAAATTTCCACCCATGACTCACACATTGTAGCAAGCTCCAGCCTCTCAATTAAAAACTCCTTTTGTCTTTCTTAGGTGGTGGCTTATGATTAATTTATCCTTAGTTATGTTAATTGAAGGGTGAGTTCACAGCCTCATCCAGTCATTATTAGTACCTCTCAGTTTAGCAGCATAAGGCAGCAGAAGGAAACTGGGTTTTTTTGGAAGGCGGCTTTAAATCAGGAACCCATCAGTAATCCAAATTTGGGGTCATGTGACTAATGCTACCCCTTACCCGCATAAGTTACACCAAATTTCAAGCACTCAGAGTAATTGTTCGCATATTAGAATACTTAGAATCACATATAAAATAGTGGGACTGGAAGCCCTCTAGCCATTATTCCGTCCTGGTGAATGTGCGGTGTAAAATGTGTTATTTGCAGAGTTTATGGAGCCGTGTTGGTCCCAGGATATTAGAGAGAAGGTGGGTGAGGTAATATCTTTTATTGGACCAACGTCTGTTGGTGAGAGAGAAGTTGGTCCAATAAAAGATATTACCTCACCCACCTTGTCTCAGTGTAAAACATATACATTTTGTTAAATACTATTCTCAGTTTGGGTTTCCTGTTTTCAATTTGGGATTTAGTGAGTGCCATGCACTACCTTGGGTAAAACTTAACATATTGAAGTCATTTTTGGGAAGGGGGTGGGGAAGTGTTCCAGGAAACTACAGGTCTCTTAGTTTGACTTCAATTGCATGCAAGGTCTTGGAACAAATGTTGGAAGAGAAAGTAGTTAAGGACATAGTGGTAAATGGTAATTGGGATAAAATACAACATGGTTTTACAAAACTTAGATCGTGCCAGACCAACCTGATCTCCTTCTTTGATAAGATAACTGATTTTTAGACAAAGGAAATGCAGTAGATCTAATCTACCTGGATTTCACAAAAAGAAAAGGAGTTTTCTTTTTGCGAATACAGACTAACAGGGCTGTTACTCTGAAACCTGGATTTCAGTTAAGGCATTTGATACAGTTCTATATGGGAAATTATTAGTTAAATTGAAGATAGGGATTAATATGAGAACTGAAAGATGGATAAGAAACTGGTTAAAGGGAGACTAAAACAGGTCATACTGAAAGGTGATCTGCCAAGCTAGAGGGAGGTTACTAGTGGGGTTCCTTGGGAATCAGTGTTGGGGCCAATCTTATTTAACATTTTTATTACTTACCTTGGCACAAAAAGAGGGAGTGTGCTAATAAAATTAGCAGATGACACAAAGTTGGGAGGTATTGTCAATATGAAGAAGGACCAGAATATCCTACAAGATGACCTTGAAAACTGGAGTGATAGAAATTATTTGAAATGTAATAGTGCAAAATCATGCACTTAGGGACTAACAACAAGAATTTTTGCTATATGCTGAGAATTTATCAGTTGGAAGCAAGAGAGCAGGAGAAAGACCTGGGTGTTTATCACAGGATGGCTACAAGCTGCCAATGTGATGCAGCTGTGAAAAAGGCTAAGGCACCCCTAGGATGCATCAGGCGAGGTATTTCCAATAAAGACCGGGTAGTATTAGTGCCATTATACAAGGCACTGGTGAGACCTCATCTGGAATACCGTGCGCAGTTCTGGTCTCCCATGTTTAAGAAGGATGAATTCAAACTGGAACAGGTACAGAGAAGGGCTACTAGGATGATCTCAGGAATGGAAAACATACCTTCTAAGAGGAGACTCAAAGAGCTTGGCTTGTTTAGCCTATCCAAAAGAAGGCTGAGGGGAGATATGATTGCTCTCTATAAATACATCAGAAGGATAAATATCAGAAGGATAAAACCAGGCATTATTTAAGTTAAGTGCTAATGTGGACACCAGAACAAATAGATATAAACTGGCCATCAACAAGTTTAGTCTTGAAATTAGATGAAGGTTTCTAACCCTCAGAAGGGCAAAGTTCTGAAACAGCCTTCCAAGGGGAGCAGTGGAGGCAAAAAACCTAACTGGCATCAAGACTGAGCTCAATAGTGTATAGAAGGTATGGTATGATGGGACTGCTTACAATGGCATGTAGCCATCCATGACTGCTAGCAGCAAACATTTCCAACAGCTGAAGATAGGACACTAGATGGAGAGGGCTTTGTGCTACATCGAATTCTTTCCCAGGTGTGTGGCTGGTAGATCTTGCCCACATGCTCAGGGTCTAGCTGATCACCATATTTGGGGTTGGGAAGGAATTTTCGCCCAAGTCAGATTTGTAGGGACACTGGCGGTTTTTCACCTTCCTCTGCAGAATGGGGCACAGGTCACTTGCAGATTTAAATTAGTATAAATGGTGATACATGATTTGAGGACTTCAGTAACTCAGCTAGAGGTTAGGGGTCTATTACAGGAGTAGGTTGGTGAGGTTCTGTGGCCTGCAATGTGCAGAAGGTCAGACTAGATTGTCATGATGGTCCCTTCTGGCCTTAAAGTCTAAGAATCTATCAATGGTTTGACCTCTAACTATGGGGGTCGTGGGGTGGCACAAAGGAAATCTCTAGAAGCTTTTTTTAAAACAACTATTTTCCCACAGGGCTTATATCACTGGGTCCCCTAGCTCAAAATGACTCCAAATTTCCGCTGGTGGCATCTGACTCCAATGATGAAAATGAACATGCGTTGGTCTGCACTGCTTTGGAGCCTTATCGAGCAGAGCCCACCATCAGCATGGACACATGTCCTCTGGAATGGTGATTGAAGCATTAAGGGACACGTAAAACTTTATCGCATCTGGCACATAAATATTTTGCAACGCTGGCTACAACAGTGCCATGCAAATGCTTGTTCTCACTTTCAGATGACGTAAACAAAAAGCGGGCAACATTTATCTTCTGCAAACGTAAACAAACTTGTTTGTTTGAGCAATTTGGCTGACATAGGACTGAGTGGACTTCTATGTAGGCTCTAAAGTTTTACAATGTTTTGTTTTTGAATGCAGTTATTTTTGTACATAATTCTACATTCGTAAGTTCAACTTTCATGATAAAGAGATTGCATGACAGTACTTGTATGAGGTGAACTGAAAAATACTATTTTTACAGTGCATTTATAATAAAAAATAAATATGAAGTGAGTACCGTATATTTTGTATTCTGTGTTGCAATTGAAATCAATATTTGAAAATGTGGAAAATATCCAAAATATTTATATAAATGGTATTCTATTATTGTTCAACAGCGCAATTCATTGCTATTAATTTTTGTAATCATTCAAGAGCCCTAGTAGTTAGCCACTCAGTCACATACCTCATAGGGAACAAACTCTGCTCATAAGAGAGATTTCTTCAACCTTAACTCTACACAACTGCTAATAAACTGCATCTCGGTCAACAAGGGACTGCTGTTTCTGAACTACCACCAGCCTTTTATATTTGCTGATCAGGGTAATGCCAACTGATGAGATCAATTAAATCACAGCTGCTTTTTCTTTTCTTTTTTTGAGTCCAGACAGGCTAAGGGGGAAAAGCAGATGTACTTCCTATACCTCTGCTGGTGGCCTGTGCCTACTCTTGCAACGTTTTTTTAAAACCAGAACTAGCCTGCCGTCTCTCTCACTGGAATAGAAGGGATATGACATTTCTGGCATGAATATTTGCCTGATGCTTTCAAAAGGGCTGTACACCATGTTATGAGCTCACAAGCGAGCGTCCGTAGGTTCAGAAGAAACTATTGAAACAGTCTGAGACTAGGGCTACCCTGACAGATATAGAGTGCCGGGAGTTAAACCAGCCCTTGGAGACAGCAGCAGGGAAAGCGCTACTGTGTGTTCACGCTGTCAGCTGCAAGCGCAGTGGCATGGTCACATTTGTGGCATGGTCACATTTGTGGCACTTGCAGCGGTGCGTTATGGGCAGTTATCCCACAGAGCACCTCTTCCCATTCTGGCACTGAGGCTTGTGGGAAGGGGAGCACGGGGTATCTTGGGTCCTGTCCCAATGCCCCATGATGCATCGCTTTGCATCCTAGCAATCCCTGTGCTTCTGTCCACATTTAGCCCCATCTTTCAATGGTTTTTGCACTGTGTGCTCTGTCTTCCCTTTTGGTCTGCGGGAATGGATCCCGAACTGCTGAGGAATATGCTGATGGGTCTTGCTAGCATGTCACAAATTGCAGTCGAGTTACTCCTCAAGCTACAAAGTGACAGTGAGGTATCCAACAACGATGTTGATATGCATAATGCAAAGGACACGAGATTGCTTATGGCATTCGTGGACATGCTCACCACCGTGGAATGCTGCTTTTGGGCTTGGGAAACAAGTACTGAGTAGTGGGATCACATCATCATGAAAGTCTGGGATGACGAGCAGCGGCTGCAGAACTTTCAGATGAGGAAAGCCATGTTTATGGGACTGTGTGCTGAGTTCACCCCCACCCGGTGGTGCAAGGACATGAGATTGAGAGCTGCCCTATCACTGGAGAAGCAGGTGGCTATTGCAATCTGGAAGCTCACTACTCCAGACAGCTACAGACTGGTCGCTAGGCAATTCGGAGTGGGAGAGTCAACCGTTGGAATCATGCTGAGGCCATTAATCGTGTCCTGTGCAGAAGAACCGTGACTCTGGGCAACGTGCATGACATTGTGGCTGGCTTTGCACAAATAAGTTTCCCTAACTGCGGAGGGGTGATAGATGGCATGCACATTCCAATTCTGGCACCAGACCATCTAGCCACTGAGTACATTAATCACAAGAGGTATTTCTCAATGGTTCTCCAGGCACTTGTGGATCACTGTGGGCATTTCACGGAGATTAACGCAGGCTGGTCCGGAAAGGTGCATGATGCACACATCTTTCAGAACACAGGTCTGTTCAGGAAGTTGCAACTTTCTGCCAGGACCAGAAGATCACTGTAGGGGAAGTCAAAATGCCCACTGTGATCCTTAGAGACCTCGCCTACCCTTTAATGCCATGGCTCATGAAACCATACACAGGGAGCCTTGACAGCAGCAAGGAGTGCTTCAACAGTCTGAGTCGGTGCAGAATGACTGTTGAGTGTGCTTTCGACCATTTAAAGGGCTGCTGGCGCTGTCTGTAGGGGAAGCTGGACCTGGCTGCTGACAACATCCCTACGGTTATAACCGTATGCTGTATTCTCCATAACATTTGTGAAGGGAAGGGTGAAAGCTTCACTCAGGCATGAACCACTGAGGTTGAATGCCTGGAAGCTGAATTTGAACAGACAGAGACCAGTGCTATTAGAGGGGCCCAGCATGGGGCTGTAAGCATTAGGGATGCCTTGAGGGAGCAATTTGATGCTGAAAGCCACCAGTAAGGTTTAGTGCCCTGCATGGAAGTGAAGTGCAGTGGTTCCAATGCTCATAGGCATTTGTGTTTGCTACGTATGATGCACTGACTTGCAGGGCCTGTTGCTTTCCTGGGCTATGCTATCTTTTACTTAATGCAATAAAAAATGTTTCCAAAACCAAAAAATTCATTTATTGAAAAGAAAACAACTGCTGGAGAAACACACATGGCACGACACATCTGTGCTATATGGGAGGAGGGAAAGGGGTAGGGTGGGGAAAGGAACAATCACAGATTTGCCTATGTCCTATTATCATTTTCAGCCTTCTTGTCTGGAGGGCCGTGCAATGAGTGCTGCACTTCAGGCTGGCTAAAATGTATGGTGATGGGGGTTGAGTGCAGTAGGTAAGGGTCGTAGTTTGCAGGGCTGGGCAGTGAAGCTAAAGGTGTTGGAGGCAGCTGGTGCCGATAAGAAACCAGATGTCCGGGAAAGTGGGTTGGGGTAACATGGGAGCACAGGAGAAAGAGTTTGGGAACAAGGGCTGCAGAGAGAGGGGGCACAGATCTGCTCCCTATGCAGTACTATGAGCGCCTACATCGAGTCTGCTTGGCGCTCCATAATGCTTAGGAGCTGCTCCATGGTTTGTTGCCAGCAATCCGCATTCTCCTAGCAGACCCTCCTTTTGGTCTCCTGCCACTCCTGTACTTTATTGTCAGTAAGGGACTGCTGCATAACTCCATGCAGAAGGTCCTCCTTGCTTCTTCATAGTTGCTTCCTGAGTCTTTGCAGCTTTTCGGCCGTTGATAACAAGGACGGCTGGGATCTCAACGTTGCATCTGTAAAGCCAAAATGCAACGTTTAACAGAGGTAGCATTGTTAACACTAGACAGAGCAATGATTTGGCCGAACTTATAGAAAAGCACAGTGCACACAACAGCAGAAACTGCCTGTCCCAAGGCGAATGCACATAACCCACAAGAGCCCTGAAATGGTAAGTACCACAGGGGATGGGGAGGGGGGAAAGACTGATGGTTCCAGGGGCATACTGTCCTCTGGGGTCCTGTGCCTTGGGGAGAGCCAACAGCTGCAAGGTGCCCCTATACTCCACACTGTCCCCACATTTTCCACAGGATGAGTTCGTCCTGAAAGATATCTCACTGCTGAGGGTGACCTGGGAAGCAAGGGAGGGTCTTCTGCAACAATACAACTTCCACCCTGGCCTATATGCAGCTTGCCTGTGTGCAGCAACTGTTCCCCCTGCCCCTCTCAACACAGTGGCATAGACATTTTAGCCTGACTGGGACAAGGAGCACAGTAGCTCTGCCAAGGAACCTGAGCAAGCAGATTGCCCAGCTTCTGCATGAGACCTTTCATGAGATCACTGAGGCCAATTAACGTGATGTGAGAGCACATCAATGCCCTATTCCGCATCTAGGCATGCATGCAGCCCTGACCCTTCTTTCTGCAACTCTCCTCGCCCCAACTCCCTTCTCAAAATAAAAGCTGCTTACCGCACCTCATCTGCGGTTTGTTCTTCCCCAAGCACCATCCGCTGTGACTGGCTACCTTTCTCCTGGCTTGAAAACAGCTCCTGGCTGCATGCATCTAGGGATGCCAGGACATCCTCTGGCTCTGGGCCCCCATCCTCCTCAGCACCCTTGCTCCCACTTTCCTCCTCCTGCTTTGTTGCACTCTGGGCTGCCATGGCCTCTGAAGTGTCCATGGTGCTCTTCAGCGTGGAGGTGGGGTCGCCCCCAGTATCTCGTCCAGCTTTGTTGAACTGGCAGGTCGTGGGGGCAGCACCGGAGTGTCTGTTTCCCTCCAGCGCTTCGTGATAGGTATTCCGCAGCTTCTTCAATTTAACCCTGCACTGCGTCCCGATCATGGCCCCTTTCTCTCAGGGCCCTTGATATCTGCCCGTAGGTATCGTAATTCCTAAGGCTGGAGCACAGCTGGGACTGGAAAGCTTCCTCCCCACAAACACTGATGAGGTCCAGCACCTTGCCATTGCTCCACACTGGGGATCACCTGGCACATCGAGGCATGGTCACCTGGAAAGATTCGCTGAGAGCACTCCATGCCTGGCTGAGCCAACAGGAAGGGGATTTTCAAAATTCCCAGAGAATTTAAAGGGTGGGTCCGACAGTTGGTCACCTGAGGACAGGGCAGTCGACTTCAAAGTGACGACCAGAGTGGCTAGAACAAGCACCGTGCGACACTTCCTGGAGGCCAGTCAGAGTGTATTAATAGATCAGGGCGTCCACACTGGCACCATGGCACTCCAGCCAGGGTGCAACAAGCTCTATGTTTCTCGTGGAGGTGAATTACCGGGGCGCTCCAGCTGTGGAGTCTGGATGCTCTATGTGCCTTACCAGTGTGGACACCTCAGGAGTTAGGGTGCCCGGGGCTGATTTAATGCACTCCAACTTGCAAGTGTAGGATAAGAAAACATGTGAAGGTAAAGATCTGTATAGCTGAGGTACCCAAACAACCTTAACTCTTTTTTGTAGTAGGGCATGCACTAAACAGATGTTTATGATCACGGTATTTTAGCATCTGTGGTCCCAGATGAAATTAAACTAATTTTATTCACTCTCTCTCTCTCCCTCCTCATGGTGTCACTATAGGGTAGAAATACGGTTGTTTGGGTGCCTTAATTGTGCATTTCTTTTAATTAGAAACTTACCACTGTATTTCTTTGGTTTGGGGATAATAATTTTTGCCCTTAAGTCAGTGATATGTATTCTTAAGTGTAATTCTATTTTGTTGCTTTTTGTCTAAAGAGCAACAGTTGGGCCAAATAATCTACTAGTGAGAATTCTGACACGTTTCTTGTTTCCATCATATCACTTTCGTTACAACCGGTAGAATGGTTACATGTATTTTAGCTGTAGAGAAAGGGTGGTATGTTGATCCAACTACATCTGATGTCTCAGTGACTCCACTAAAGCGACGTGAGCTGTTGACCTGACCCTCTCCTCTCTAGAGTCTGTATCAGTGGTTTTCAATTTTCTTGTTTGCAACCCCCCTAAAAAATTTACTAGTAGAGGTGCAGATGCTTTGGAAGCTTTGAATGGAAATGCGAATGCCTTTGGAAATCTATTGTCCATCTATTCTACAGAGAATTCTTTCCTGGGTATCTAGCTGGTGAATCTTGCCCATATGCTCAGAGTTCAGCTGATCGCCATATTTGGGGTCGGGAAGGAATTTTCCTCCAGGGCAGATTGGACGAGGCCCTGGAGGTTTTTCACTTTCCTCTGTAGCATGGGGCACGGGTCACTTGCTGGAGGATTCTCTGCTCCTTGAAGTCTAAACCATGATTTAGATCTTCAGTAGCTCAGACATAGGTGAGAGGTTTATCACAGGAGTGGGTGAGTGAGATTCTGTGGCCTGCATTGTGCAGGAAGTCAGACTAGATGATCATAATGGTCCCTTCTGATCTTAATATCTATGAATCTATAGTTGGAGCCTGACACCTGGCTGAACAGAATAAGTCTTTTGCAGACCCCCTTAGACATAGTCACAGGCCCCCAGGGGTCCATAGACCACAAGTTGAAAGCCACTAATCTATATAATTGTTAATAACTTAAATGCAAAATTTAGAATGTAATTATCACCTACGCTCAGGATTTAATGTAATTTGAATGATATGTCAAGTTTGAAGAGAGTCTGCATTATTCCAGTGGCTTTGTCCCAATTGATCTCACCAACAGAATAATGCAGTAAGAAATCCAAATTAACCAGCTCCTTCAAAAAAAAGTTGGCAAAGAGCTCCTCACCTGCCTGAAGGGCCACACAGGAGAAAGACTGCATACTGAACTTTGATTTCCAGAAAAGATTATGGAAGGGGCAGGAGCCCGCCTAGGCACTTAATAGCTAGCTTGCATTTTGAATTGAAGGTTTACTGAGCATGTACACTAATTTACTTTCAATTTAATATAGACTATGGAATGTGTACGTGTGAACATTGTTTAATGGTAATTGACAGTGATGCTAATTTAGTTATCAGTGGGGTGGGAGGAGGTATTGTTTCATATTCTCTGTGTATATATAAAGTCTGCTGCAGTTTCCACGGTATGCATCTGATGAAGTGAGCTGTAGCTCACGAAAGCTCATGCTCAAATAAATTGGTTAGTCTCTAAGGTGCCACAAGTACTCCTTTTCTTTTTAGTTATCAGTGTTATTCAATTGCCTCTGGTTCCCTATTCCCTTTGACAAATCCTGTTCAGTGAAATAATAAGACAACTGAAATTCATTTACTTTTATCTATTTATAAAGTTTAAATAGTCCTGGTGCAACGATAAATTAATCCACCTGTTCTATCATTTCTGTTTGTCTTGTGTCTTAAATATTCTATTTCCCTATCATAGGCAGAATAGGGAATCAAGCCAATTATTCCTTTAGGCAAATGGCTAAGAATTTTTCCTTTTTTTTAAAAAAAAATATATATTGGGGCTGCCAAGCAATTGAAAAAATTAATCTCAATTAATCACACTGTTAATAATAGAACACCATTTATTTAAATATTTTTGGATGTTTACTACATTTTCAAATATATTGATTTCAATTACAACACAGAATACAAAGTGTATAATGCTCAATTTATTACAAATATTTGCACTGTAAAAATGATAAACAGTATTTTTCAATTCACCTCATACAAGTACTGCAGTACAACCTCTTTATCACGAACGTGTAACTTACAAATGTAGAATTATGTACAAAAAATAACTGCATTCAAAAACAAAACAATGTAAAACTTTAGAGCCTACAACTCCACTCAGTCCTAGGTCAGCCAAATCGCTCAGATAAACAAGTTGGGTTGCAATTTGCAGAAAATAATGCTGCCCACTTCTTGTTTACAATGTCACCTGAAAATGAAAATAGGTGTTCGCATGGCACTGTTGTAGCCGGCATTGCAAGATATTTACATGCCAGATGCACTGAAGATTCATACATCCCTTCATCTTCATAGGACATGCTTGTGTTGGGTTCTGCTTGATAATGATCCAAAGCAGTGCAGACCGACACATGTTCATTTTCATCATCTGAGTCAGATGCCACCAGCAAAAGGTTTATTCTCTTTTTTTGGTGGTTCGGGTTCTGTAGTTTCCGCATCGGAGTGTTGCCTTTTTAAGACGTCTGAAAGCATGCTCCACACCTCGGCCCTCTCAGATTTTGGACAGCACTTCAGGTTCTTATACCTTTGGTCGAGTGCTGTAGCTACTTTTAGAAATCTCACATCGGTACCTTCTTTGCGTTTTGTCAAATCTTTTGTGAAAATATGTTCTTAAAACAAACATGTGCTGGGTCATCATTTGAGACTGCTCTAACATGAATATATGGCAGAATGCGGGTAAAACAGAACAGGAGACATACAATTTTCCCCCATGCAGTTCAGTCACAAATCTAATTAACGCATTATTTTTTTTAACAAGCACCATCAGCATGGAAGCATGTCCTCTGGAATGGTGGCTGAAGCATGAAGGGGCATACAGATGATTATCATATCTGGCATGTAAATATCTTGCAACGCCAGCTACAACAGTGCCATGCGAACACCTATTCTCACTTTCAGGTGACATTGTAAACAAGAAGTGGACAGCGTTATTTTCTGCAAATTGCAACCCAACTTGTTTGTCTGAGCAATTTGGCTGATGTAGGACTGAGTGCAGTTGTAGGCTCTAAAGTTTTACGTTATTTTTTGTACATAAAATTCTACATTTGTAAGTTACACTTTCATCATAAAGAGATTGTACTGCAGTACTTATATGAGGTGAATTGAAAAATACTATTTCTTTTACCATTTTTACAGTGCAAATTTGTAATAAAAACATAAGATGAGCACTGTACACTTTGTATTCTGTGTTGAAATAGAATATATTTTAAAAATGTCAAAAAACATGAAATTCATTAAATATTTTAAATTGGTATTCTATTGTTTAACATTGCGATTAATCTTTGAGTTAATCGCATGAGTTAACTGTGATTTATTGACAGCCCTAATATATCTATATCTAGAATGTGAATAAATACTCTCTCACCTTCTGTCTAGAATAATTTTAATGTTTCATAAGCTGAAACAAATCTTTTGCTTTTTTTTTTAAAAACAGGATTTGTACTGTTAAGACAAAAGCAATCGCATAACTAAAGTGTTGTACAAGTACTTGTCAACACGAGGCTGTTTATATTAGGAAAGAAAATAAAATTAGGCCTCCTGTGAAGTGAAGAGCAGAGTTTACTATCAATGCAATGTAGGATTTTAAAAATATATTCTGAGAGACACTCAAGGCTGTGAGCACAGAAGACCACGATGTCAGTTAGGGACTATCAAAGGCTTAAGGAAACAAACCTCTTACTAGCCTACTTTTTAAAGTCGGTTTTAATACAGTTTTATAAATTTTTATAGGACCTCAGGCAAGATTCTCAAAATGATTGACAAGCAGAAGCAAAATCAAAGCTCACAGCTTGGACTACACCTATGAATGATGCAGGATTTGGTTCACATATAACTGCAACAAGTGTCACACTGGAAGATACCAGCACAGAGCTCCATTGATTTAAGTGGAGCTCTACAAGTGGCTAGAGTACACCCACACTGCACTCATTGCTGGATCAATGCCATTGTTACTGGGATTCAAATCACAGGGTTTAGCAGATTTGTTTGGAGTGGCGCAATAACAGGCCACAGCAGAACAACGAAGAGGAAAAGGGCAATGGAGTTTCAGTTCTGAACACAAATCATCCTCTCTGGGTTGGGTTTGACTGCAGGAGTTCTAATTTAACTCAGATTGATATCAATGTTTAAGAAGCTTCTAGCTGCATTTCACTTCATGTTGTTTTATAAGCTGTAAACACAATGTACATGTTATACAGGGAAACTCCTATATTTCCCCCCCCAGCTCATTTCCCTAGGCTCTAGTTAGTTCAACCCAGTTATCTCCCCCTCCTCTAGGACTAAACTAGGTGCCTAAAAATCTTCTGCTGGACATGCGCACACTCACCTCAGTCTAGGCACCTGTCTCATGCCTAAGATCCAGCAAGCTGTTCCCCCACCTATTTCACCCCAATCTGGTGGGCGTTCTGACATGTGGCCTACTGGATGAGGCTCCACACAAAACAAAGAAAGAGAAAGTGCCCTCCCCCCACAATGTTTATCCCAGTGGTTAGAGCACTTTCCAAGGCTATAGGATACCTGGACTCAAATTCCCACCCACCGCCCACCCGCACCTGACATGAAGCAGGGATTTTAACTTCGGTGCTGATGTAATATTTGGACCTTCTTATTTTCCTTAGTTCTGAGCACAACTGTGAAAAGTCGTGAAAGTTCATAAAATTTCACACTAACCTACAACAACAAATGTTGATGGGAAAGAGAGACAAAAAAAGCCCCACTAGGCGAGTCCAAACAAAAAGCCCCCCGATATAACTCAAGAACTGTATTAAGATCAGACAATTAAAAAAAGAAAAGTGCAGGACTGGAAGTCTGTGACCAAAAGTGGCATGTTGAAAATTAGGCCAAATTGGCGAACAAACTGAGGAGACAGACTATTCTGCCTAGTGCTCCCTTTTCTGGGTCCCTAAAAAACCCGCAACTTTAGGGGGAAAATACAGACACGTGTGAATGCTGGCTGACTGCAAAACGAAGGACGGGGAAGGAGAAAGCTTCACCATCATGGCTACTACCTCCGCCATTTTCTTGGACCCGAGACCTTCATTCTAATCTGACAGATGTCCTGACGAGAGAGAGAAACACAGACACGCTCACTCCCACCCACCCAGATGATACCAGCTCCTCCACTGGCTCCAACTAAATCCCAAAGACCCACCTTAGATGTGAGGCTCCATCTTCCTTCTCCACATCCCCAATGTGTCTTTTCCTTCCTACCCTATTTTTTCTCTGTTCTTTCTAATAAGAGCCTGGCTTAGCTGGCGAAGAATTGACCTCTTTTGCAATATGGCTGTGAGCCTGTGGCCAGAAAGGTAGCTAAAAGCCAATGCTGGTAACAAGTTTGCCAGGACTCAGATGGCTGATAAGATTGAGTGCTGTGCTTGTGTTTTCCAGCAGTGAAAGTCAATGCCAGAGACAGAATCTGCATTTTGTGTGTGTGTGTGTTGGTCTCCTTTTGCCTTTAAGGCAACGAGATCAGACTTTAACAAGAACAGCTCCAGCCCATTTCAACTAACTTCTCCTCTTTTCCCAAAAAAAGAGCAGTTATTACCATCTGAAAGACAGTCAGAAGGGAGAGGGTTGTCGTTCTAAAGGCTCTCTACAGCTAAAGGGACAGGGAAACAAGGGATGTTACAATGAAAGCCTTATTAAATGTTACATTTCAGATGCTTTACTTTTTTTCCTTCTTTTCTGTATCTTTAAACATCTTGTTAACCTTTTATTAATAAGGTGTTTGCCATGGTATTGAGCAGCTGGAGATTTCTGTGTACCAAACCCAGAATCTCATTAAAAACTATTTAAAGTTGGACAGAGTCAGGGTCATGTTAACGTCTTTGACTCTTTAGATGCAATATTTGGGCCCAAATTAAATAATCAGGTCCCCCACCCTAGAGAGCGCCATAACCACTGGGCTATAGTGTAGGCTGTTCTCAGTCTCTCCAATTGAACCAGTTCCACTGTGCATAAATAATTAAACATCAGGTGGAGGAGGGGGACTGGAAGCTGTCTCCCACATACCTCTGGGTGCTCTAATCCTCAGGCTAGAGAGTCAGTCTTACCCTTTCCCTAACCCAATGCATGTTTATTTGTACACAGTGGAACAGCTTCAAAAGGAGTGATTGAGAGCAGCACAACCCAGAATAATCAACAGCCCAGTGGTTAGAACATCCTCTTCGGGGTGGGGAGAAGATTCCTACTCCACATCAGGCGAAGGGAAGACTTGAACCTGGGTCTGCCCACATCCTAAGTGACTGTACCAACCACTGAGCTATAGGTTAGGAAGGGGGCATCACCACCTCCTTGTTTTCTGTGAGAAAGGGCTTAGGTGCCTAACTCCAGGAGAGGGTTCACAGCTGTGAATCCCAAGTGGCGGGAGATGCCTTCCTGTGGCCCAGACTTAGGAACTTAACTCCCTTTGGGGGCAGGGCTTAGGACCACCCCCTCCTCTGGATTTCCTATTGAGTAGCATAGGCAGCTCCCTACTCAGCAGGTTGGCTTTTGTGGATCCCATTCTTAAGCACCTGACTCTCCCCAGGCAGCATAAAGGGGGCCTAGGCACCTAACTCCAGGCTGTACATCCACTAGACAGCAAGGCTCTTAAATTTAGGTACCGGAAAACTGAGTCCAAGTCCACTTAGTGGATCTAGCTCTGGTTCTTTTCCGTCAATAAGTAGCAGCATAATTAAAAGGTGATCACATTACTGGGCTACCTACTCTCTAATGTTACAAAGAAAGACAAAAGCAAATGGCATGAGGCTGGGGGGAAAAAACAAACAATAAAAACATCAAAAGACCATTTAGTCAATAATATGAGAATTGCAAAATATAGCTCAGTTTGAGCTATAAGTACTTCCAGATTTAGGTTACTAATTCCTGGCCATCTCACCTCAATGTATGGTTCAGCGATATGAAGAGGCCTTCTAGGTAGCTCACAAAGACAAACATTTCAAGTGAAGAGACACCCCATAATCACTAAGCAGCAGTTGCTAAGGAACCCACTTTAGTTGCCCAGCAACCATGCTAGAAATTATGTGGCATCTCAGCCATTTACTCTTTTCATAGAGTACCTGCCTGCTCTAGCAGTGGCTTTGTCTCCTCATTGTACCCTTTCCTCCAGAAGATCCCATAGAGATTATGGGGCAGTTGCCCACACTGGGCAACTCTGCAGAACCTATAGGAGCAGTCGCACACTACCACATGATGACCAGGATGGAGTGAGGCCACCATATCTCATGAAGACTCTTACGTTAAGAAGGGAGGGTACCAGGATTTATAGGAGGGATGCCAGCTGTAGGGAGAAGTACTATATAATCGCTTTGGGGAACCTCAGTCCATGTTTATAAGTCTTCTGTTGCTGTTCTTGTCAGCATAGGAATTCAAACATGGGCTACAGGCCAAACCCTAAAGTCCTTATTCAATTATTATTCACTCCTTACCACAGAGTTTGAGTTGATATAAAAATTTTTGCAAAGGTCTGCCTACACACACTCTGGTGAGGTAAAAGACAACAAAAGCATGTAACACAACAGCATCCTCATTAATAATATTTTTCACTTCCATAGCATCGTCCATGCAAGCTTCTCAAAGCACTTAATAAAATGAGTATTGAGGCTCATTTCATTAAGGTTTATAGGGAGAGGGGTCTCAGACAAATTGTTTAAGTGATTTCTCAAACCCACACAGCAAGCCTGTAGCAGAGCAGAGATCCCAGATTTCCTCACCACTAGTCCTGTGCTTTAGTTACCAAACCATGGGTGAAATCCTGGCCCCATTGAAGTCCATGGGAGTTTTGTCATGGACTTCAGTGGGGCCATGATTTTACTCCATGTGTCATCTCTAACATAAATCCACTTCTCTTCCACCCCAAATAATTTGTTCAATTAACGTAACCCCTTTGTTTGTAAATGTCCATGAGCAGATCACTGTATTTATAATTTGTTCATAATTCAACATTTCTGAAGAATAGTTCAATATATTTGAATTCTGGATTTTTTTGCAAATTTCTCATTAAAAAAATCTACTGAATACTTACTTGCTAATACTCAGAATTTGCTATTTGAGCACTGTAGTTGGTTAATTAAGTCACAGGACTTGTTTCTATTTCCTAATTGTAGTATATGACTGAGAATACCTTTGGTAGAACAACTCAAGGGCTAATACAGAAAGCATTCTAACTTTATTCAAAACACTGCATTGAAATTAATTTCAGGCCCCAAGGTAAAGCTAGAAGAGAAAAAAAACTGACAGGGTGCTGTAGGTACTGAAGAGCTAGATTCCCCCTTAATTCTACCCTTTGTAAAAGTAGAGACATGGGCCCGGTTATCTCAGGGCAGATTTTTTTTTATTTGGGGGTAGGGAAAAGAGAAGAGACTACTCTGGATTTTTCCTGTACCTCGGAGAAGCTAACAATACTTAGTGAAATGAAATGGCAGCCAGCAAAGGAACACACCCCCTCATAAAGACATTGGAAAGGAGGGAGGACAGGCCTGAGAGAACTAAATGTGAAGGGTACAAGAATTTCTTCTCTCAGTATTTATTTATCCAGAGCCTCATATAGGGGTTTGGGCTTTCTTGGAGTCAACTTCAATTTTTCAGGTCTCCCTCCCCCATTTCTAGCTTCATGTGTGCACCTAGCTTTTTACATATTGCTAGACTCCTTGTTTTCTCTCAGCATTCAGGTAACGTTTTCCCCACCTTTCGTCTGTCACAGTCTTTGCTCTGCCCGAAGAGTCTCAGGCTTAACACAGGGCCCTGCAGGATCCATGTTTTGTTTTATTGCAGTCAGTCAACAGGTAGCAAATCAAAATATCACCCTATATACATTTATAATCAAAGCAGAATTAGGTGCCATCCATACTGGCCTTATAATTGACTTTCAAAACCATGCTGAATCGTGGTGTCAAAGCATGTTAGAACAAACAGGCCGTGTAAATAGATTAATGGCACACCATGTAGCCAGCACTGTCAGGAACCTCCCCTACCTGATTTAACCACAAGTAAGTTAAAACTCTGCTTAAGGCAACTGCGCAGAAACTGGCATCCAGAATAGCATAGAAAGGTTTTCCTACAATACTAAGACATGTATATAAAGGCAGCCTTGCAGTAGTACCAAGAAGGTAAAGTTGAGGAAGAAAGTGTTAGCAGAAACTCACAAGATATGGAGGTCAGCTTCAGACAGCCTCAAATAAGTACCCAAAGGTTTGGATGCCTTTTTCAAATGTATATAACTCCTTGACTTGTTGGAAAGCCAGTTGGAAGAGTTCATTTCTCACACAATTTGACACTTCCAATGTCAGCCAGAAATATGGCAAAGAGACCCTAGCCAGTAAATGATTATGGGCCTGCTCCAAAGCCCATTGGTCACTGGAGTCTTACTTCCCCAATTTACCTTTAAAATTACTACTTGTATAAATAATACTAACATATTCTACAGCAATTGCCCAAAACACCACAGAATATACTTTTAAGGATTTTAGAGCATTCCTATAGAGCCTATTGTAATAGTTTTGCTGTGCCCCCTAAAAGTCTTAAAATATGGGAAGAACAGACTTATACATGTGCTATAGGGACTATTAATATACAAGTCCTGAATCCATTGAAGCCAATGGGAGTCTTTCCACCACTTTCAGTGAACTGTGCATCATGCTCATATAACCCATCTGTACCAACCACTACCTACTGCTCTCAGATCCATAGATCTCAGAACGCATACACCCTGCAGCCCAGCAAAGTCAATCAGGGCAGAAACCCTGATTAAGGATTTCAAGCTAGCCAAAAAATACTGAGTGATTTCCAGCAGCTCACATCCATAATGGACTGAAATAATGGCACATCATTAAGGTAAGAGGTGCTGTATGATGTCTGAAGTCACAGATTATTAAAAAGAGCCTTTAAGTTTGTCTAAAAGGAAAAGTATAGCTTAGTCTCAGCTCAGGTGTTTACCCTACCTTTAAGGGCATTTGGAAAAACCTCCAATTTATCATAATGATCGTGGAACATAAAAAGCTAAGTAAAATTATCACAATTTTCCACCAATTATGGAGATTAGTGAGGGAATCTGAGCCTGAAGAGAGCATAAGCAGCAATTTTTATATTCTTTCCTCTTTGTTGTGTCTAATAGTCTGTGCCAGGTGCTCTAGAGGTAAAAGACACCCAGAGCTCCTGCTTAGATACCATGGGCTGGTACCTTTGCTGAGACTAGCTCCAAGCCTTCTGGCTAATCTGCTAATGAATGTGATTTTAACTACAGAAGTCACTTACATGGTCTGGACCCATTTAAGATAGTTCATACTCAATTCACCCACATTCTATAAGAGTAGGGGAGGAAAATCCAAACCACTCCAGCTGGCCAGGTGCATTCTTAGCATGAAATAATTAATGACATTTTATTCACTGGACAGAGTTGGTTAAACAAAGAAACCGACAAATGTTAGTCATACACTTTAAAGTCAGAAGGGACCATTATGATCATCTAGTCTGACCTTCTGCACAACGCAGGCCACAGAATCTCATCCATCTACTCCTGTAATAAACCCCTAACCTATGTCTGAGCTACTGAAGTCCTCATATCATGGCTTATTAACCATTTATACATCACTATGCCAAAGTTCAGGACAGGAGTGATATCAGTAGCTTGCTCTTCCTGTTTTTAAGCCCCAGGACAAGTATTGTAGCAAAGTATGGTATTGGTCATTGTTTATTACTCAGCAGTTTCAGCATAGGGATTTGTGTGAATCCCATCTTCAGTTTTACAGGGTGTGAATTCTCAGCCCTCGAATTCTGCTTTGAGGTTGAGGTCTTGTGGGCATTTAAATGTGAGGACGAAAGCAAAACTCAGACAAAACCTCCAAGTTTCACATTCATTTGGACACAAACCCAAAAAGCATCCTAGATTTGCTTGAAGAATTCCCAGTTGATAACAGAACTGGGAAGACCACTAAGTCTTTCAGCTACAGATTCTCAGTTAACCACTGTTGCCACCCACCATCTTGTGTGGGAAAGTCCTGGTGCTACAGACCTCTTAAGGTCTGCAAAAATAGCATCCCACTTCTGAATTTTTTACAGAAATTCAAAGGCTCTGGACTTCTCTTGCAGAACCTTGGAAGAAGATGGGCGTGTCCCTCATGACTATTTTCCTGTCCAATTCTCCATGTCCAAAGGACTGGCCTTTTCCACTAAGCTCTGCAGTAAGGGGGAAAAGTGTCTGGCAGAAGATTTGGGGTTCAGCTGAACTGAAGGGGAAAGTATCTCCCTGGCCTTCCTGCTGCTCTGAACTCCCATGAAGGGGGTCACAGCACAGGGTGTGATCAACCTCTGCCATTCCCTGTTTAGCCCCCCTATAGACTCCCAATTTCCACTCCTTGAGCAGCTTCAGGAATTCATTCCTGCCATCCATCAGCACCTCCTCTACCCTACACAAAGTTTTTTTTTTTTTGGTCAGATTCTTGGCCCCCCAGCTCCCTCAATGAGCCTTAGGATGCTCATCAGGCCCCACTACTCCCCTACCCCAGCCTTATGAGACCCCTGAGGATGTTGGCAGACACAGAAGTAGGTGCCTCAGCCACAGAAGATCCAAAAGAAGCTTCTGAGTGAGCCCACACAATTGGTGGAATTCACAGCATCACTGGGGTCCCAAAGAAGCAACTGAACCCTGAGATCCTCTAGGCAGAGGTGGGAAAAGCACAAAGCAGAGCTTTAGGGGCTGATAAGGGAGCAGGGGCCTGTACAGATGGCGAGAGACTGGGGGAAGCTTGGAAGGTCCAGGGAGGCTGGAAAGGGTATGAAAATTACATTGACTCCCTCAATTTTATTTGCTGGGTCCTAGCAATTAGCTGCTGTTAATATAGACACGAGCAGAGCTTTTTCTACCCTGATGAAATTCCAGGTCAGTTCTCTTTTCCTGCAGTCACTTCTTGTTTTTCAAAAGTGATGTCCCCTGACAGTTCTCTAGTGGAGGTTGACTTGAGAGAGCTCTAGCTATTTAAAAATGGGAGAGCGCATTTAATGACACAAATTGTTCTGCAAATAAAGAGTGCGCTGAAGGAATTTACATTTCCCCAGATAACCAAAACAAACAAACATACATCTTACATTTTTTACTTCAGCAACTAGCTTTTTCTGCATACAGAGGTTTCAATCCATAACTAGGATAGCAAGGCGGAGACTACTATGCAGGGAACAGAAACATTCTACAAATGGCATCGATCCAATTTTACGTTTGCAGGATAAATTCTGCTCTGCTACCCCCTGCACAGACATGACAGAGTGGAATTTGGCCCTTTTATTTTTCTGAGCTGTGATGGGTGCACCACTTACCATTAGGATGGCATTCCCTCCTGGTCTTTCTGGGGGGTAGCTTCAGAGGTGAACACTCATTCCTACAGTTGCACGCCACCTCTCCGCTTCTCTCTCTGGATCTGCAGCCCCTCTCTAGCTGCATGAGCCATAGCCTCCTCTTTGTGAGTTTACCCTCCATCCAAGTCAGCCTATTTGTTTTCCCCTTCTGAGGTAAGGAAGGCTTCCTTCAGTAGTCCTAAGCAGCCTTCCCATTTACTGTGTCTGTACCACTGCCTCAGTGGCTGGCAGGGGAACATGGGCCCATCCTCTGCTCGAGGTTGTGGCTCAGGGATTCTCTAGCCAGCAGTCAAGGTCTGTTCCCTTTTTGGGCTTACTGCCTTTCCCTGAGCCCTCTCCTACCATCCAGCACTCGCCTTTCTCTGGGATTTGCCAGCCTCCTAATTCCCCCTTCCCAGAGAGTAACTACAGGCTACCTATCTCTATAGCCTCTAAACCCCTTCTCCCAAGGGGTGACTGCAGACTTTCCCAGCCATCCTTTCTGCTTCCAATCTCCTGTCTTTGTTGTCCCAGCCCAGCTGGTTTCTCCTCAGCGGGAGCACCCTAACTCAGTCAGGGGATTACCAGGCCACCTGATTCCCCTCAGCTATGACTTGTTGGGTTAATTGGCCCCCTTCTCACTGTGCATTAATCCTTTCCAGCCAAGTGCAGAGGTCACCACATAAGCATATATGTTCCAGAGAGACACGAGTCCCTCCCATAGTAAAGGGCACAACCCGTTTTTCAGGAACTGATTTTGCCCACCCCCTCTATATACATCAGAAAATATTCCTGTCAGGTTTTTTAATTAGAAATGAGAAAACTAGTTTTTAACATTTGGGGATAGAAGTTTGGCAAAGGAATGGAACCAACAGAAGTTCAAAGTTCTGTTTAGTCACCAGAAATTTGGAACACATTTTGTGCTGTGTACCCTTATCAGTGTGCTTCCTTTCTTCCCATCCCCTTCCTTTGACAATTAACCAAGAGTTAACTATTATGCAAAGATTATTTTGCAAATGCTGCCTCGTAAATTGTACTACAGTGAATATTGAAATTCATGCTTTTAGCCACCTTCTAGGCAAAATTAAAACACACTTGGCCATAAATTATCTAAATTTGCCATCTTAACAGTGATTGACCTGAATATGGTCTAAGAAGGGCAGAGTTAAGGTTGTTTAGGTTACCTTAATTGTGATTTTGCATACTTTCAGGATTGGTTTGTTTTTAAAGTTTAGCCTTACCTTGGAATTTTCTGGCTTTCAGATGTTTGGGTTTTTTTGCTTGCAAAATTATTTTTTGGTTTTTCCCTTTAAACTCTCTCAAATTCAATGACAGTTTAACAAAGATTTCCAGGAAACGATTGTACTTACATATTGCTTTCTGTAAGAGTAGCCACTGAAATCAATTGATATTAAATCTCAGATTAATCTTTGAAGCCTGAGCCAGGTCAAGAGACTGGGTCCAGGAAAAGGGTCAGTATCTGCTCACTCCAGTGATTAATTACACTTTCCATCAGAAGATCTCTAAGCTCATTACAAACGTTAATAAATGAGCCCTTACAATGCTCCTGTGCAATAACGAAGTGTTATTATCCCCAGTGTGTTGTAAGTGAAAGGGAGGTACAGAAATTCCATTACCTCTCTACTGGCATACAAGAAGTCTGTGGCAGACCTGGGAAAAGAGCCCTGGTCTCCAAGCTTACAGCACAATGCCTTAAACCACAAGGCTATCCTGGTGGCAAAGATAAAGAAATTGAAGAATAATCAGTGAGTATAAATGTCACAAGGACTATCAAAATATGGTTTCTCATCCCAGGGGTTTGTCTTATGTTTGCAGAACGTTTTATAAATTTGGCTGCAGTTCTGCTTGTGGGATTTCTGTGACTTGATTGAGCCAGAATTTATTTGAAGCAATTTAAACCATCCCCGTGACTGTATTATCCTGCAATAATGTTACTACATAGCTAAAAGCCATCTAAGAAGAAGCGAGTTGAACTGAGTTAAAGTGCATATACAATTACTAATCCTACCAGAGATGCTTTTGATAGAGATAAACTTTTCCCCTTAATCCCTGCTCTAGTTAACGACAACCAAAGTGGACACACTTTCTGATCAAGAGCACAAACTCCAACACTAATAGATTTCCCAGGGGTATAAAATACCCAGCCTAGCCATCACTGAGCCTATTTGTAATGCTCTTATTACTTCATTAGCTTTCATGAATTAAGCCTATATCTGCTGTGCTCTTTTAGAACTCATTTAGCTCCTGATTTCCTCTAATTGGTCAGTTTTGCATTAACAGACAAGCTCTTGAAACCAGGTACCAAAGGCTTAGAATTAGAAGTAAAATTACCACTGAGGTGATAGAAGAATTCCCAGTACCAGCCACTTGCTCTCAGATTAATAGCAAAAATCTCCAATAAAGCTGGCCAGAGGATGACAATTCTGCTTTTCAGCAACTGCAAATTTGTTCTCATTCCATATTGGAATGAAAACAAACCCTGTCATAAATATAAAGGGAAGGGTAAACACCTTTAAATCCCTCCTGGCCAGAGGCAAAACTCTTTCACCTGTAAAGGGTTAAGAAGCTAAGATAACCTAGCTGGCACCTGACCAAAATAACCAATCAGGAGACAAGTTACTTTCAAAGCTGGGTGGGGGAGAACAAAGGATCTGTTTGTCTGTCGCTTTTGCCAGGAACAGAACAGGAATGGAGTATTAGAACTTGTTAGTAAGTAATCTAGCTAGAAATGTGTTAGATTTCCTTTTGTTTAAATGGCTGGTAAAAAAGCTGCGCTGAATGGAATGTATATTCCTGTTTTTGTGTCTTTTTGTAACTTAAGGTTTTGCCTAGAGGGATTCTCTGTTTTGAATCTGATTACCCTCTAAGGTATTTACCATCCTGATTTTACAGAAGTGATGCTTTTACTTTTTCTTTAATTAAAATTCTTCTTTTAAGATCCTGATTGCTTTTTTATTGTTCTTAAGATCCAAGGATTTGGGTCTGTGTTCACCTATGCAAATTGGTGAGGATTTTTATCAAGCCTTCCCCAGGAAAGGGGGGTGTAGGGCTTGAGGGGATATTTTGGGAGGAAGATGACTCCAAGTGTGCTCTTTCCCTGTTCTTTGTTTAACACACTTGGTGGTGGCAGCATAGGATTCAAGGACAACGCAAAGTTCATACCTTGAGGAAGTTTTTAACCTAAGCTGGTAAGAATAAGCTTAGGGGGTCTTTCATGCAGGTCTCCACCTCTGTACCCTAGAGTTCAGAGTGGGGAAGGAACCTTGACAAACCCTTTCAAACATTTTCATGAAAATGAAGTTGTGTTGAAGTGTCTAGTTTTGTTTTGGTTTTAAATCAAAACATGAGGGGCAGGCCAGACATACTTGTATGTCATACTGTATGGTCTATGGGTGGGGGCACTGGTTTGTCGTAGACCAATATTCAATTCCCTGCTCCAGAATATGGGCTTGTTTAAACCCTAGACCACTCACTCAAGGAGATCAGGGATTTGAACACAGGTCTCTATGGTGTGGCCTAGCACGTTTCCCCTGTACCACAGCATAGGCCTGGTGCCACTTTGGATTCTTTGGCTTGGGGCCTTGCAATGATTTACTATCGGACCAGAGTACTTAAATCAAAATTTGATCCTTTTGAGAGACACAGGGAACAAACTCTTCAGTCCTCAAATCCACCCTTCTTCTGGGAGCCTGGGTGTTAATCAAAACAGGCTTCCAACCTCTCCTAAATCCAGGAGCCCAAGAACCTCCATCTGGGCCTGTGTGATAATTCAGGCATATTACAGCCCTCCTCCTGGGGCTGGGTTGTAAACAATCACTCTCTTCCTTGGACTAGGAGTTCCCAGCAGCCCTCCTCCCAGAGCTAAGTGGCAAATAGTCACTGTCTCTTTGAATCAGGAATCCCCAGCCCTCCTCCCAGAGCAGGGAGGTAACTCAGGCCAGCTGTAGGCCTCATCCAGCTTCTACCCACCTAGCCTCTTTTCCCCTACTTACTCCTTTCCCCATAGACTTGGAGAAACAGAGACATCCTCTAGGAGCACCCCACTGAGCTCTGATAGCCTTTTAACAAGCCCACATACTCATTTGTCAATTAGTTGCCAAATGGTCCCCTAGGCAGTTAATTACTACAGGTGGGCTGAGATGGGCTTGTTCTTAAAGAAGCCTATCAGGAGTAGACTTTGCCTTGCCCCTGACTCCCCTTAAAGGGTCCAACCACTCTGTGACCATCTCCCACTACCCAACCAGGCTATCGAGCATGAGAAATCTTTCTGAACCAAAACACCTTGATGAAAACGTCATTGAAACAGACATATTTCCAGGAAACACTTTGAGACCACATATTTCTATGAAAATACTCCTCAGCTCTAATATGTAAGATTTAAAGGACAACACAAATAAACACTGATATATGCAGTGTATAATGCCTGAGATAAAACACTATAGGTGAACTGAAAGGATTTTTAAAAAATACTTTAAAAATGTACATCTTGAAATCATTAATAGAATATGTGACTAGCCTTAAAATTACAAATAAATGCACTTCAACAGTAAACTGCCAACTGTTTGAGGTCAGAGTTCTGCATTTCTTCTGCAATAATAATTGTATTTATCAAGCAACTCCCATACACCCAAAACAACTTTATTCATAAAACCCTCTCTCACACAGGCTCTTCCTGCCAAGTCCTCCCAAATGCCATGCAACAAAATAGACTAACTAAAATACACTGAACAGGAGCCAGCAAACAGATCTGCAAACAGGAGAGTCAGAGTAAGAGGAGTTTTGGGATGTGTGGTATTTGGTTGTTTTGCTTTTTGGTGGTTGGTTTTTGTTTGTTTGTTTTTTGGTCTTTTTCTTTTCCTTGACAGGAAGTTAGGCAAAAAGGCTATGATAGATACAGAGGCGGGGGTGGTAGTGACCCCAGGAATGGAAAAGACCATGAAGATGACCGGATGTGGAAACTGCAGGATGTGTATTACCCTGGGGTAGGTACCCAAAAAATCTTTATTTGTATAAAGTGCCACCTGTTAGAGCGGATGGAAGAGAAAATCTGAGGTTTGGAGATGCAGGTGGAAACGATGGCTGAGTTTTGAAGGGGGTTCAAGCAGGTGAGGGGGGAAGGCAAGAGGAGGCTGAAGGAAAAAGTCAAGATTCACAGATGCAAGCTTTACTGGAGAACTGTGAGGGGAGATTGTTGGGTGAAGAAAGTGGCCAGTAGAAGCATGTGATTATGAGAACCAGGCAGAGGAAAAGACCGGCTAGTGAAGGAGAAATATTGCTTAGGAACAGGTTTGCTGTGTTGGAAAGTGAAGAAGGGGCACCGCAGGCAGTAACAGAAGTGGGAGGGCAAGGAAGAAGAGAAAAGCGGCTATAAGAAGAGAGCCAGAGTTTGGAGCCCCAGGAGGATACAGGCTGACTCTCAGAAAATTGCCAGGAAGAACAGAAGAGAGGACTTGCAGCCAGAAAAAAAAACAGGAGGAAGGCCAGAGAATCACACCAACACCAGAAAAAGGCAGGTCTACATGACTGGGGACTCTCTACTGTGAAGAGCAGACAGGCCCGTCACCAAAGCTGATCTGGAGAACAGAAGGGTGTGCTGTCTGCCAGGAGCTAAGGTATGGGATGTGGACCTGAGGCTGAAGAGGATCCTAATGGGAGCTGGTAAGAATCCACTGATTGTCAAATGATACTGCTTGATTCTTGCTGGGACACATCAATGACTACTATGCAAGGCTGTGGAAGATGCTTAAAGAAATGGAGGCTCAGGTGATCTTCAGTGGGATTCTACCTGTCCCTAGAGAAGGAGAACAAAGGCAAGATAAGATTATGATGATCAACAGATGGTTCAGGTCGTGGTGCTACAAGGAGGGCTTTGGGATGTTCAACCACTGAGAAGCATTCATGGACAGAGCACTGTTTTCATGGGATAGATTCCCCCTGAGCAGGGAGAGAAACAGACTCCTAGGATGGAGGTTGGCACAACTGATTAAAAGAGCTTTAAACTAGGAACTCAGGGAAGATGGCTGGGAGATGCTCATATAATCTCCATGCCTGATTCTACCATTGAACAGGAGGAAAATCAAGGAAGAAGGATACAGCAATGGTGAAAGGAAAAGCAGTGGGTAGAGGAATGGACATTAAGAGGAAAGATAGTGCCGATACCAGTGTAGCTAACAGTCAGGTAGGCAATACTGGCAGTAGAATGACTGTACCCAGTTGGGTGAGGAATCTGCAAAGCCAAGTAGAAACAACTAAGATGTTTGTACACCAATGCAAGGAGCCTGGGTAACAAAATGGAGGAACTAGAACTACTGGTGCAGAAAGTGAAACCAGATATTAGAGATAACAGCAACAAGGAATCAAGAAATTGAATACTTCTCTAAGACAATAACACCTCATAACTATGCTTCACCCTGCAAAGCTTTCTGCTATATTACTCAAGTAAGGTTTCCAGCTCTCTTAATGACACTCAAATTGAGTGGCTTGTGGGAAGATTTCGGGAAATGGTAATAGGAATAATGTCTCTGTAAAGAACAAATGAGAAAAATGAGGCTGATGATCAGCATAAATATGAACTATGCCAAATCACTTGGAAGAGGGAGTCGTTACTGAACACAAGGAATCTGAGCTCGAGCTTTACTGTAAACCATTCCTGCTGCAGAGATTATTGATTAGTAGAGTCTGACTGGAGACACTCAAATAATAACAAAACTGTGATTTAAAGCAGTCCAGCCCTCTAATCCTGGAACTAGAACCAATAGCAGTGGGTTTTTGTCACTATAAAAGGTTAGACAAAAATGCTAAACAAGTTAGGAAAAGCATCCCCAATCTATTCCTGTCTTTCTAGATTGGTTGTTTTCTCATTATATAATATTTAATTGTGAAAGCCTTGCCTAATCTGAGCCCAGTTCCTTGGCTGCAATTTATTATTCCTACCCAGATGCTGATAGTCGGTTGATAGCATTTTTTTAGCGGTTTAGCTAAACATTTAAAAAGATGATAAATACGGTATAAATGTTACAAAAAATTGAGAGTAAAACTGAAGTCACAGAAAAATTGAATGTCAGTTTGTATTTAAATGTACTTAGAATTCCTCATTTCACTGGGGACACAGAGCCCTTTAATACTGGAAGATATTCAAAATTTTCCACATTAATCAAACACAAGCTAAATACAAAAGATTTTCTTTCTTTCCTGTAGTCACAAGGGTGGTCAAGTCTATAAGGGGACCATGTCAACAACCTTAAATATGTCTCCACAACAAAACAACACACACATCTGTAACCTTGGGCCAACAGCTCCAAACCCACAGGCCTTTACTGCATGTGCTAAAGGAAGATCGTGGTTGCCTACAGAAAATGCCTCTGTTCTTTCTAACCTGTAATCATTCACTATAAGACAACATGCTCACCTAATCCCACTAAAGGCAATGGCAAAAGTTTCCACTGGCCCCAGCTGGGAGGGGCTTGGGCTCATAACGCCCATTCAGTTCAGTGGGAATAAGGATTGGGTCCAAAACTAACTACAAAAAAATCGTTCATAGTTTTGCTTACAACTAATTTTCTTCACATGGAGTTGACATGATATTTTTCAGAGAGATTTACTAATATAAAAAGTTTGGAGGGTAATTAACAAGCCAAATTTGAGCTAAAGGGATCCAAAAATACTTTAGACGAAAGTCGAGGTTTCATATCAGGGTAATTATACATATAACCTGCAACTCTCACACGATTTGAATTTTCTTCAAACTTTCTGGAAACATTTTCCTTTGCCTTTAGAGGAAATACGACAACTTTCAGGCAAATCAAGTTTCCCCAGCCATAGTTACAGAGTTTTACAATGGAAGAGGGCTACAATCTTTGGCTCTAATCCCACAGTTGGTAGTGCATTGGGAAACCGCCACAGCCAACACAAAGATCTATTCCTTCCATAGGGGCACAGCAGTCCTTTTGCATGCTATCAACTGAAGGATCAGAACCTTAAAAGGATCCCCAAGTGCTAAGCTAGTTCCTTAACCAGAGTGGTCTCAATTCACTTCTAGTATGCGCAGGTGTCTTTGTGCATGGCATTATCATTAGCAGCAGTTTTAGGAGTTACAAGGATTGACTGACCCATGGTGGCTGACCACATCTTGTAACTCAAAAGGACTACATGCATGCATTGAGAACACGTGTGAAGGCCACAGACCTGATCCAACACCCATTGTGGAGATCTTTACTTCAGTGGGTGCTGGATCAGGCCTCTATGGCAGAGTCAGAATAAAATCTAGCTCCCTCTCACAATGCTGAATTAGTCCTTGGTGTCCACAGGAGTAAAAAGTAGTAAAAATGTGTTTTAGTCAAAAAGTCAACAGAAAGGAGAACTCTGGAGGAACAGATCTGGTTTGGTAAGAAATTGCTTTTTTTCTATCATCACATTTCTGACCAGACATACACGTTGAAGAATTTTAATTCAATTCATCACAAAAGCTAATACCTGGTTTGTTGTTTTTTGAATTTTTTTTTAAAAGCTGGTATTTCAGCAGGAAACTGTATTCACTATTATCTGATGAAGGTATCTCATTTTACAATGACACATTCTGGCATCCTACGTCCGATTTCAATCAATGATTTTTACTATAATGAGAAATGATTAGAGCAACCAACCATCGTAAGGCAAGCATTAGTTTTGCAGAATAATAAGGAAGCTATAGTTTTTTTTTTCCAAGTATCTAATAAAATAATCTTTGTATGATGCTAAATATCTAATTTAAGCCCAGGTACATTCTCACTCTGAGTGACTGTAATGAGTCTCCATTATCTTGTATACTGAATGCTTAATCACCATCTCCCGTTCAAAATGACAATGGGTTATTAGAATGTGCAGTATGTATCAGACTAAAAACTATTAACTGTCTTACTGATTTGCAAACCTGGAGGGATTGTGTAATCTGAATTAAATGTTGTTTATATTGTCAAATATATGTATATTTGGCTGCATCTGTCACATGAGGGATTATATCAAACTGCCAATACATGAAAACTTCCTACCTCTGTCCCTAGATCCACTGGCAGTTTCCAGTGGAAGTCAACTGGAAAGTAGGAGCTCAGGAATTCTGATAATCAGCCTCAAAAGGACTAGATCCCAAAAAGGGGACTTAGACTCAGCATCTAACTTTCAGGTGCCCTGCCCCCCGATGGAATCCACAGCTCTGAGTTAGGTGCTCAGGCACCCTATAAAATAGATGGGGAGAATCAGGTCCCTAAGGAAAGGATTCACAAAAGCCAGCATGCTCAGCAGGGAGCCAACTAAGATAGCCAATAGGAAATGCCAAGAAGAAGGGAGGGTCCTAAGCCCTGACCCTCAAAAGGAGCTAAGTGCCTAACAGGAGGTGCCTGCCTCCATTTAGGATCCTCAGCTGTGAGACACCTCCTAGAGTTCAGCACCTAAGCCATATCAGTCCTTTCCTGAGGGAAAAGGGAGGTGGTAGTGTCTCCCTTATGCTCACTAGCCAGAGCACCCACTCAAGACGTGGAAGACTCAGGTTCAAATCCACCTTAGTTGAAGCAGATACTGACAACCCAGGTATCCTATCTCCCAGATGACTGCTCTAACCACTAGGATATAAGATAGCTGGGGAAAATTTCTCTTGTTGAAGCTATTCCACTTTGTATGAAATATTTATTGGAGCAGAGCCTGGAAGCTGGGTCTCCCAGCTGAGTGCCCTGATCACTGGCCTATAGAATCACACTCACTCACTAGTCAGGGATTTTATAAAAAGTGGAACTTCAACAGGAGAGATTGAGAGAGCCACACCCATGAACTCTTCCGGTGATTAGGGTTCTTACGTAGGAGGTAGGAATAGGAGACCTAAGTTCAAGTCCCTGCTTCAACTCAAACAGAGTGAGGTTTTTAACCTGGGTTTCCTGGAGCCTGGGTGAATGCCCTAACCACTGGGCTATTGGATGTGAGGTGTGGTTGCACCACCACCATTGTTTTGTGCTGGCCCTGTTCTTGTAGGAGTGCTCCAAGAACCCTGACCAGATCAGGCCCCACAGACAAGATAAGCAGGAATATATCTAGTTTGAGGATCCTGCCAGGGCTTAGATGTAACGTGCATGTCAGGACAGAGCTGGCTTTTTGCATGCCCACCAGTAGACATTTTGGAACCCAGAGGATTTTACCAGTGGAAACTTAAGTGCCTACATGGTTAGGCAGCACCTGAGTAGGAGTTTTGAGGACCTAAATTTTGTATGTAAACATCTAAAGTGGCAGATAGGTGGTGTAATTGCTTAGTTTGGATGCCCTCAGTGGGAGTACCATTTGAACGTGCCCGCTCTGCCTCTTATCTGCTTTTCCCATTTTTCCCCCCTATTAGTTTTTGGAGATGCTGATGATGATACTTGTGATCTTGTCAGGAGGCTTGTGAGTCAGTAAGATGCCCCACAACAAACCAATGCTATCAGTCAGCATTCTTTAGCTACAGTCTTTAGAACAGGAGGGAAACACAAATAAAGGATTAAGAGCCATTAATGGGCACACATACTGTACCTTCCTCAGAATTTCAAGGGATCCAGTTGTCAGGCTCTCTCAGAACTCCACTGCTAAGGAACATTCACGAGTTTGAAAGATTGTATGAAATTTTTTGGCACTTGATTGAAGAATTTGGTTCTCTGAAGTCATTGTAGATAATGAAGTGGGTTTAATTGAAAACAAAACTACATACAGCAGAACCTCAGAGTTACGAACTGACCAGTCAACCACACACCTCATTTGGAACCGGAAGTACGCAATCAGGCAGCAGCAGAGACCCCCCCACCCCAAAGAAAGCAAGAACAGTACTGAGTTAAACGTAGACTACTGAAAAAATAAAGGGAAAGCAGCATTTTTCTTCTGCATAGTAAAGTTTCAAAGCTGCATTAAATCAATGTTCAGTTGTAAACTTTTGAAAGAACAACCATAATATTTTCTTCAGTGTTACAAACATTTCACAGTTATGAACAACCTCAGTTCCCAAGGTGTTGGTAACTCTGAGGTTCTACTGTATTTGAAAATTACAGGGTAGTTTGTATCCAGGGTCAATGGGTCCCCAAGATCCTGAATTTTGTTCCATAATGGCTGAGTCAGGTGTTGACTTTTCTAGAACTTAGAGAATGAAACCTATGAGAATTTCTCAGAAGGCTAAGGACAAACACAAAGCAGCAAGAACCATTATTTACATAAAAGTGAAGCTATTGTCCAACAATTGTGGTATTTTTTTTAATTGTTATTATTGTCCTAACAATTTCAAAGTATCTGAGCACCCTAAGGGCCACAATGCTGTTTCCCACATTAGGTAACAGAATAGTCACACTATTAATCAACCTACCTGGTAGCCAACAAATCTTGCAAAACCGTATGCCTCCATCATCTGGTAAGTACCTAAAATAAAAGGATTTGCAACACAACTTGGCTGTTGTCAAACTCTAGCTTTGATTATCCCACAAAGTGATTTCAGGGTCCATCTACTGAGACTGCTCTAACACTAGCCTCCAAGAATCTAGTCCTGGGGGACTGACAGCAAAAGCTTTCTGGACAAACACAACTTCTATGATGGTTATAACCTGTGCAACTCTCCCGATTTGGGAAAGAACCCTTAACACTTTAACCTGTGGAAGAGTCTTTGGGTTAAAGTGAGACTTTACCCAGATAATACTGCCACATGGGTCAACAAGAGGAAGTTTTATGCCTGTGATGGAAATATGTAACAGTTTCTCTCGGTACAGAAGCTGATGATGGCAACTTTAATAATTATTTGGCAGACTAGCTGATCTGATAGAAGCTGCCTATTGGAATATCAGACATGTTTAAGAAGTTTGCAATCATTACAGTATAACTGATGAGCTTTTAGCTCTTGCTGATTCTGTTATGGCCTATCTTGTCTGATTTACGTAAGCCCTACCGGCAAAGGACAATTGTGGGAACCATAGAAACTAGCCACCTGTTTTCTACAAAATGTGGTTCTACTCTGAAAAGTGACTTTATGCAAACACCATAGAATTATTTTACATTTGTCAGCAATTTTCATATCAAATTTGCTCAGTTTACAGGTAAAAGGGGAGTTAACTGTCAGCCCTGCAAATGGAATCTTGTTTCCGACAAATTTTCAAAGCTGTGGGGTTTTTATCTGCTTAATGTATTGTTAAAGCTGATGTCACCAGTTACATAGGAATTATCACACCCCATCAGTCCTGTGGTCTGTCTCTGACAGTGACCAGTACCAGATGTTTCAGAGGAAGATACAAGAGCTATGCAGCAGGCAAGATGTAGGGAAATCTGCGCATGCCACACATTAGGTCTCATCCTAGTCTCTACTAGTTAGAGCCTGGTTCAAGCCTTGAAGCACGAGGTTTAATATCCCTTCCAAAATATTTGATATTAATTATAACAACTCTGGATATTCTTGTTACCAGGGTAAGTGTCTTGTTAAATTCTTGGCCTGAACAACTTTCTCTGGAAATGATATTGTGGTACTATTACACAATCCTCCAGGTTCTTTTTCTTAGCTTGAGAGGAAGTTTTAACTTTTGACAAAACATGCTGTGGTGTTAGCTTTGGATTACACAAGGCTTTGGGATAGAGAAAGCTGTGCAAACAGCAGGAGAATTTGCTTTCTAACTCAGTGTCCAAAGCCATTCTTGAGGCAGAGTTGCACCATGGGATCTGGGCATTGGTACTGGGCTGAGATACTTGGATGAAGGGCTTGCCCTGCATGCTGTTTGACCATCTCATTTCTGGACTGGTGCTTCTGTGGAAGTAACGCAAGTTACACAAGGTAAAACCAGACTCAGCATCACTCATCTTTTTTTCCCCACTGGGAAACTAACCTGCAAGGCCCTGAACACCTACTGCTCAGCAGAGGGGCACCACTGACGTCCAAACAGGCCACTGGTGTCAGAATGGGCAACAGCATCATTATTCATAAAAACAATTCTCCACACCAGCTTCAATGAGGTGGCACAGATGGAACTAAGCATATAATTTTAAATCAGTGAAGTAGCACAGGTGGTCTTGCTATTGGAATTTAGTTGATTTTCTTGATGATGCATGAGCCATAAAAGAATCCAGCTCACTCTCCTGGAGCTGTGTTAGCTCTGCAAGGCTGACGGTAGATTCTTTTTTCTTTTAAAGAATGCAGATATGACTGAGGACGGCGGTGGTGTGTTCTCTTTAGAAAGGTAATTGCTAGAGAAAATATAAAGGAGCATAAACACTGGTAAGTCAAGTATAATTAGGCAGGCCACAAAAGTATTTGAAGAGCAGCCAGCAAAAGACAATAATTGCAAAAAAAAATTTTACATCAGAAACAGGAAGCTTGCTAAACAGTCAGTGGAGCCACTAGACAATCAAGGTGCTAAAAGAGCATTCAAGGTAGAGAAGGCTGTTGTGGAGTAGCTACATGAATTCTTTGTATTAGTCTTCACTGCAGAGGATGAGGGGGAGATTCCCTCACCTGAGCCATTCTTTTTAGGTGATAGATCTGATGAACTGTCCCAGATTGAGGTTTTATGATATATTGATATGTTATACAGTAATAAGTCACCAGGGCCAGGTGGTATTCACCCAAGAGGTCTGAAGAAACTCAAATACCAAATTGCAGAATTAGTAACTGTGGTATATAACCTATCACTTAAATTGGTCTCTGTACTAGATGACTGGCAGAGAGCTCTTGTGATGCTGATTTTTTTTTTTCTTTTTGTTTTAAATAAAGGCTCCACTGGCAATCTTGACAATTGGAGGCTGGTAGAGCCTAATTTCTGTACCAGGCAAACTGACTGAAACTACAGTAAAGAATAGAACTATCAGACACATAGATGAATACGATGTGTTGGGGAAGAGTCAGCACAGTTTTTGTAAAGGGAAACCATGACTGACCAATATCAATTCTTTGAGGTGGTCAACAAGCATGTGGAAAAGGGTGATCCAGTCAATATAATGTACTTAGACTTTCAGAAAGCCTTTGACAAGGTCACTCACGAAAGGCTCTTAAGCAAAGTAAGCAGTCATGGCATAAGAAGGAAGGACTTCTCATGGATCAGTAACTGGTTAAACAATTGGAAATAAAGGATAGGACTAAATGGTCAGTTTTCACAATGGAGAGAGGTAAATAGCAGAGTCCCCCAGGGATCTGTACTGGGACCAGTGCTCTTCAACATATTCATAAATTATCTGGAAAAATGGGTAAATAGAGAGGTAGCTGTCAGGAAGCAGGGCCTGCAGCAGAGCTAGTCTCCAGGCAGCCTCATCAGTGCAGTTGGTCTGCAGCAGACTGCCTGATTAGCCATGCATCCTGACTGGCTGCAGAGGCTAGCAGGCTGGCTCTTAAGCCAGCAGCAGCTTGCTGGTTTCTAAACTCATGCCCATCACTGTGCCAGTTTCTGTGTTACCTTATTCCTGCTGCTCCTGCCTTGAACCCAGCTTTGCCTCTGTCCTGCCCCTACCTTGAACCCTTTCTTGCCCACTACCATGCTCGCTCCAGTTCCTGCCCTTTGGTTTGACCCTTGGTTCTGGCTCCTGACTATGGACTCTAGCTCGACCCGTGGCTTTGGCACCCCATTTTTGCCTCCCAGTTTTACTTGTGGCTGTGTCTCCCAACAACTGACTGACTCCAGCCACTAAGTCTACTGTCTGCTCCAGCCATTAGGCTTGCCTGCCCTCATCCCTGTTGGCTGACAGAAGCAAAGTTTGCAGACAATACAAAATTACTCAAACTAGTTAAGTCCAAAGTTGACTGCAGTGGGTTACAAAGGGATCTCACAAAACTGGGAGACTGGGCAAGAAAATGGCAGATGAAATTCAATATGAAGTGCAAAGTAATGCTCACTGGCAAACATAATTCAAACTTTATATACATCATGATGGGATCTAAATTAGCTGTTACCACTAAAGGAAGAGACCTTGGAGTCACTCTTGCTAGTTTTCTGAAAACATCTACTTAAAGTGCAGCTGAAGTAAAAAAAGCTAATCAAATGTTAGGAATCATGAGGAAAGGAATAGATAAGACAGAAAATATCACAATGTCACAAAATAAATCCATGGTACACGCACACCTTGAATACTGCATGCCATTTTGGTCGACCCATCTCAGAAAAGATGCTCTGGGTGTCCCTAAACCTCTGATTGGTAGAAGCTGGCTCTACATGATCGGGGATGGATCACTCAGTAAATTACCCTGATTTATTCTCTCCATATGAAGCATGTAGCATCTGCCTCTGTCAAAAGACAGGATACTGGGATAGATGGACCATTGGTCTGACCCAGTATGGTCGTTCTTGTGTTCTTAGTGTTAAGATATCTGTGGATAAATCTGAGAGAGCTTGTCAGATGTTAGCCCAGACTTAAGTATATCTTCTACTCACCTGCATTTCTGTAATGTTTTGGATTATAGGGTGAGCAGCAAAGACCTCAATATTAAGGTTGCCTAATGCTTTCCAATACAAAAATTCTCATTTTTTAAGAAGAATCCTTGTACCTAGGGCCGGCTCTACAGTTTTTGCCGCCCCAAGCAGCGCACCGAGTTGCCGCTGCCGCGAGCGGCTGAAGATAGAAGCTGCTGCCGAATTGCCGCCGCGGACAGCTGAAGATGGAAGTTGCCGCCGATTTGCCACCACGGGCGACTGAAGAGAGGCTGTCGCAGAATTGCCGCCGCCACGGAAACGCCCTTACGGCACATGGACTGCCGCCCCTTGCAGATTGCCGCCCCAAGCACCTGCTTGGAACGCTGGTGCCTGGAGCCGGCCCTGCTCGTACCTCTGTGGCTTGCAGCAGGACTTTGACATTAAGCAGGTAGTGTAGTCCAAAACCAAGGTACTATACTTAACAGCTGTAGTGTTTTGTTAAACTGTTAGCGGCAAAGCAAATTCAAAATATTTTTTTTTTAATGAGATACATAAAAGTGTGGCCAAAGTGTAACCGAACCCAAGATCTTGGAGGGGATCTCTAAGGTAAATGCATGTGCACAGAACAGGACTTCAGTGTGTTTTAGGTGTTTAATTTCCTGTGTTGACTCATTTTTAATTTTTCTATATTCCATAGCAGGCTGCTACTTAGCACGACGCTGTCTCTGTCATCTTTCTCCTTCAGTTATATAGTTTTTTAAATGAAAAAAGTCTCACATCTGTGATAAAGTATAGAATATATTTTTCACAATACTGGGAAGCTTGTACACTAGTTTAGCAAGTGCTTGTCAATCACAATCTCTTCTCTGTTACATTAGTTGCAATTATTCCTCTCTGGGTTGGCAATGTGCTTTATACTTCCCAGATGATACTTGTTTATCTTCACTGGTTCTGTATTTGGGAAGAGTTGGCTTTATCTTTGCATATTTCACTGTGGCAAGGTTGTCTGTTAGCTTGTCACATCTAGACAATTGGTTTCTTGTTTCCCTGCATTTAAAGTACATAATTGCACTCTCGGTTGTTTTGCCTAGGATTTCATTAAAACTGGTTTGTATTAGAGATTTCTAGTCTTTGCAGAGAGTTGCTATAGGTATTAACATTACACCCCCCACCCCCCCAACTTTTGTTTGGCATTATTCATAAAGATATTTTTATCAGCATCCTGTGATACAGGAAGAAAAGAAGAAAGCTAAATGCTGTTATTGATTTAAATGTCCACTAAACAACTGTACAACATGAATCAACTACTCTATTGCCACTTCTCAATTTTAAGAAACCTTCCTGGCTGTTGATAGCCAGGTACGAGTATGACTGAGAAAAAGTTGCAGAAGTTCAGCAAAACAACAAATTGATAACTGTACAGTACAGCATCCGGCATTTGCTGGTGTGATTCCCCGCCCCCCCCATGCTGTATCCACTTTTGTTAGTACTAAACAAAGGCCTGCAGAAAATGTAGGCTCCAAGGAAGCCATATTTACTGTCAAGTCTCGAGCATTCTATTTTCTTTTAGTTGGGTTAACGACAGTTGAGTTAATAATAAAACTCAGAAGCGATTAGAAAATGTTAAGCCAGAGCTCCATGAGAGATTCTTGGGAGATTGCAGTTATTGAAGCATGTCATTGTTTTTGCTCCATAAAAACAATGATGCTAAGATGTAGTATCTGGAAAGTTCTTGGGACAATGAAGAACACAGATCAGATACCCTTTTAGCCAATCCCCAGTTAATAAGCGTTTTCTACAGCTAGCAAAAGTGACTCTTAGGGCTCGTCTAGACTGGGAAATAGTTTGGAATAGCTATTCCGTAATAGCTCCCTGTGTAGGCACACTTATTCTACACTAAGCATACCTTTGTGCACTTTGATTAACCGAAAGTAGATTAAGCTAAACCACAAAAAGGCACCCTGAGTGCAGAATAAGTGTGTCCAAATGGGAATTTAGTGTGGAATAGTTATTGCACTTTAAATTCACACTCTAGTTTACTTCGCAATAGCTTCCAAATGTAATCAAGCCCTTATTCTACAACTTAGGTGTTTTTCAAAAAGACTTGTCTACACTTACATTTTATAGCGCTCTAACTTGCTGGCTCAGGAGTGTGAAAAACCACCCCCGAGTGCAGCAAGTCCGAGCGTGTTAAAGTGCTGGTGTAGACAGGCTCCCAGCGCTCGGAGCTAGTCCCCTCGTGGAGGTGGATTACCAGGAGCACTGGGAGACCTCTCTCCCAGAGCTCCCGCGGCAGCGCTTTGAAGTTTCCAGTGTAGACATACCCTTTCAAAAGGCTAGTTAAACTCTATCATTATATCCTGAATTATGAAAGAAAGGTGCTGCCTGTAGCTTTGATAATGGACAATATCCCAAAATGTCAAAATTGGTCCAATAAGTTTCCAATAGCAGAATAAAATGAAGGCAGTTTAAAACAGTACCCTAGAGTACTTATTGCTGAAGCCTTTTAGGTGTACACTAACTTATAAATGGTAGCTTTAGACTTTCAAGTGCCCCAGTTATAATTGAAGTGGGAGGGCTTATCAGGGTTGCCAACTCCTATGATTTTACCATGAGTCTCACTATATGTGGTATTTAAACCCTGGCTCCTAAATTCATGTTATGTGAGAATCACAGCTTTCACTGAAGACGACATGTTTCCAGCCCTCGCGGTTGTGTAGCAAAGCTTGAAAACAGAGCCTGATGGATCCAGCCCCAGAAAACAAATAAAAAGAACCCCGCTGACTGATTCATAGTTTGTTTTTTTAAATCCCTGGGGTTGTTGTTCATACTGGAATTAAATCAACCTCTGTGTAAAGGACCAGAACAAAGCTTATGCACCACTGAAGCCCTATGATGAGAACTGAAATGGTACTAAAGAAGCACATAGGCTTTATGCTGGTTTTCTGCACAGAACAGAATTTCACCCAACAGGGATTAATTTTCTGCCAGTCTCCCTACTGTCAAAGATAGCTCCCCATAATTAGAAGAAAAAAGCCATATTAATGATTTCAGAAAGACTCTGTTGAAAGCAAGTATGTTCTCATTATTTCATGCATTTTCGGTAAGTCTCAACAGTTACCATTGCTTGGAAAATTCTGGCATGAACTGAGGAAAGCTTAAGGACCTAAAATGGAATGTTAATGAGCACTCTGCATGTAGTACAAGCTTCTAGGATGAAGGTTTGTTTCACTCTGAGTTTCATGCACTTCACACAATACTGTAGTTTGGATTCACAACTTCACAGGAAATTAGTCAGCAAAAATATTTAGTTTCATGCAAACATTTTCATCGGGCTTTTGAAAGTGTATTTTCCAAAAGCCTGATGTAAATGTAACTTTGGGCCCTACCAGTAGCAGGTTATGTCCCTGTAACTCTTTACTGTGCATTGAGAAGTTATTCAACAATACCAACACGGTTCTACTGACAATCATTGCATTAAGGGATCCTGCACTAGCACTCACCATTACAAACAGATGTGTTATTGCACAAACATACATACTGAAATTTTAAAAGATCCCAAGACAAAGATTTCCTCTTACTACTGATAATTTCATACCGTGTTCATTACTAAATCAGTCCTGATGAAAGAACTACAGATGCTCACAGCATTACCAGAAGACAAAGTACCATCCCTGAAAATTTCACTGACTTTCTCTGGATTCAGTCCAAAGTAATACTGATAAGCAGTGAATTATTTCTAATCTTTGAGCCAATCTGTGTTCTTTCATATACAAGCAAAATGCCCACAGAACTCAGCTGGAGCCCCCACCTCGAAAACAAAGAACAGAATTTGTCTCTTACTATTTATTAGTAAAATTCAGTAGTGTATTCAGCCATCCCACACAGGAATCACTGAAACGTACCAGATAATACCAGCATCCTTTGAAGTCGGTCTCCTTTACAATATAAAAGTGTTACAAAATAATGTGATTTATTCTTTAGTGATGCAACAATTATAAAAGTCCTGGCCCTTTAAGATTCCTCATATGCGATATATGGATCACTTGATGATTACCTGTTCAGTTCATTCCCTCTGAAGCACCTGGCATTCGGAAGACAGGATACTGGGCTAGACGGACCAGTATGACTGTTCTTATGTTCCTGACCTACCAAGTCATTTCTAGTAGTAGGTTTTCAAACATTTGGGTTTGGTGATATCAGATATGTCAGAAGAATATGGAGCCATTCAGGCTAGCAGTTTCAGAACTAGCTACTGCTTATGGGTGCCTCTATTTTTGGCTGCCCAGTCAGACATCTTGGGTGTAATTTTCAGACTAGTGAGCACTCACAAGTCAGATCAATGGGAACTACAGGTGTTCAGCATCTGGAGGAGAGGGAAATCTTGGCATTTTGAAAAGGGCAGCCAAAAACTGGGGCACCAAAATCATCAGTGGCCACTGGCCACATTTGGGAGTTTGCATCTTAGCTTTTCATTCGCCAAACAAGACAACACAAAGATAACAAGCCCAGTCCTGTGAGATAACAGTTACACACAATGCTCAATGACTTCAATGGGTGTAAAAGGGGCTTAACACCACATAAGACAGGGCCTCTATTCAGCACTCCCCGGCAAAATTCTTATTGAAGCTAATCAGTGTTTTGCCTGCATAAGGAGCTCTGAACAAGACCCTTAGTTTCATGTCTGAATAAGTTTTTCTCCCAAGAAACTCATCTCACTCCGAGAGATAGAATATTTTTATAGTGGGCTGAGGGACGAATTCATGCTCTGTTTGCAATTCCAAAAAACACACAAATAATAATTTTAAAAAAAAGAGTGCCCAGATAAAGAATCAGACTTTAATTCAATTCTGAACTTTGAGAAGCCATTTCTCTTTTAAACAGTGTTTCCTATAGTAAAAAAACCAGTCAGCTTCTGACCTTAGTTAAACTAGTGCAATTACCATAGATTTCCACCTATGGAACTGACATTAGAATCTGGCCCATTGCCTCTTTAATACAAAAGAATCACCTTATACCTATAGCACTTCAAACATTAATTCCCACATCACTCCCGTGAGGTAGGCGAGCATAGTATCACTTACTCAAAACAGCTTTTCTCATTGCTTTGCAAAGTATCTCATTTTAAAAAGGTATCTGTTACCAAGTATTTCAAGTTCTGGAGGCTTCAGTTGTAAAACTGAACCTGTGCAGGGTAATATGTCAGGGTATCATTACAGACAGACAACTCCTCAGGTCCAAAATGCCAGTTGTTTGGCATTACGTAGGATTCAGCCTCTGAGTGTGTACAGTTTCTCAGCTCCAAGTCTTTGGTAAAACAGAATTCAATTTGACCAATTGTTTGCACTTCTTCGCCCTAGAAACAGTAAAAATGAGATACTCAGCTTTTGAAGGCACTCATTGAGGCTTCTTGTTGTAGAGGAGAAAATAAGCTAATCCTCAAGATCAGGGGTCTCAAACAGGCAGCCTGCGGAGTTATTTCCTGCAGCCCACCATAGCTCCCCTCACCCCCCTGCTCCCTCCCTACCTCCATCCCCCCTCTCCCCGAGCGTGCTGCTCCCCTCTCTACCTCGCAGCGCTTCCCGCTGCCAAACAGCTTGGCAGCGCTTAGGACTTTCCAGGAGGGAAGGTGGAGGAGCGGGGACACAGCACGCTCAGGAGAGGAGGCAGAGAAGAGGCGAGGCCGGGGCCGGGATTTGGGGAAGGGGTTGGACTCGGGGCTGGAATGGGGGTGGGGAATGGGTGGCAAGAGGCGGGGCAGGAGCGGGGGGCTTTTGTATCTTTGTATGAAAAGGTATCAGTAATGCAGTCCTCATGCCAATGTAGTAGTCCTCATGTGACCCTTATGGTGATTTGAGTTTGAGATCCCTGCTCTAGATATAGATTGCTTGTTCTTATGGTATATTGAAGATAAGTCACTGTAAAGGTATGGGTGGATGATGTTTACAGAAGTATCTACTGCATACAGTTCATAGTAATGACACCTTGTTCCCTTTATGCAATTCACAAAGTGTGCAGGTCAGTGAATCCATTTGGACACTGTGACAAAGTTCCTCCTCTGCCTTGGTGGGTCTTGTGCTTATTGGTGGATTTGGTCGCCTTGGAGGTTCACAGCAGCCCTCAATTCGACCATTTTCGTGAACCCACAGTCCAGGTCAACTCCTCCTGTGTCTGACCAGGAGTTGGGATGTTTGGGGGGAACCCGGGCCCACCCTCTACTCCGGGTTCCAGCCCAGGGCCCTGTGGAATGCAGCTGTCTAGAGTGCCTCCTGGAACAGCTGTGCGACAGCTACAACTCCCTGGGCTACTTCTTCATGGCCTCCTCCCAACACCTTCTTTACCCTCACCATAGGACCTCCCTTCCTGGTGTCTGATACTGCTTGTACTCTTCAGTTCTCCAGCAGTACGCCTTCTCACTCTCAGCTCCTCACATGCGCACCACAAACTGAAGTGAGCTACTTTTTAAACCCAGGTGCCCTGATTAGCCTGCCTTAATTGATTCTAGCAGCTTCTTGATTGGCTGCAGGTGTTCTAATCAGTCTGTCTGCCTTAATTGTTTCCAGAAAGTTCCTGATTGTTCTGGAACCTTCCCTGTTACCTTACCCAGGGAAAAGGGACCTACTTAACCTGGGGCTAATATATCTGCCTTCTATCACTCTCCTGTAGTTCTCTGGGCCGACCCTGTCACAATACCTAAGATACTGGCTATCGTTTTTTAAGATTCTTACTAGAGCGAAGCTCTAATTTATACTGATAAAGAGATTTCTCATCACTGTAGTATTTGGGCACCCTTCAAAAAGAAGAAATGTATTGGATTTTTTTGTAACAAAATAAATGCATGCACACCTGAGCAGTCTCCATGACAGCAATCACTGTTTGCACCACTATCATTGCCTCCCCTATTCCTCCTTTCCAGAATAGAAATAACCAGGCTTTAACCTGTTCCACACATACAGCCTCTCTTGATTAAAAGCACTGAAGCAAATTCCTGTTCCCATTGAAGTTGATGGCACAACTCCAATTTTCATTTGTTGTTTAAAAAGCCCTTAAAAGGGCGGCAACTGGTTTTGATAGTTGGTGGGTCTTGCCCATATGCTCAAGGTCTAACTGATTGCCATATTTGGTATCAGGAAGGAATGTTCCTCTGGGTCAGATTCGCAGAGACCCTTTGGGGGGGGGGGGGTTTGCCTTCCTCTGCAGCATGAGGCATGGGTCACTTGCAGGTTTAAATTAGTGCAAATGGTGGATTCTTTGTAACTTGAAGTTTTTAAATCATGATTTGAGGACTTCAGTAACTCAGCCATAAGTTATGGGTCTATTACAGGAGTGGGTGGGTGAGGTTCTGTGGCCTGCAATGTGCAGGAGGTCTGACTAGACTATCATGATGGACCCTTCTGACCTTAGAGTCTATGATTTAGTGGGTTTAAATGTGAAAAAGGAAAGGCTGAGCACAAAAAGACTCAGAATATTGCTAAAGCAAATCAACTTGACAACACAAAAAAAAGATATTCAACTCTAAAAGCAATTTTAACTTGGAATGGTTTTCATGAAATAGCTTTCTGCACAGGTGGGATAACTCCGCCAAATGTTTTCCAGCAAAACAGCTTTAATAAACTGTGATAGGGAAATTAGTGATTGTTAGAGCTGATCTGTGACCTTTTCAGGAAAGGTCACATCACAAAGTGATAGTTAAAAGGGAGGGGGAAATCACAACCTATATAGCTAACTAAACTCAATGCCATGTGCACTGTTTTGTAGCTTAAATATATAGTTTATTTTACTTTGGTAGAATTGTATTTGTGCCATAATGTATTGATTGTGCACACTAAATTCTCTACTGCATGCTAACTTATAGATCAGTTGCTGGCATGGAAAGGGAAAATGAAACCGGATTTTTAGGCAGCCTTGGCTGGAGAAGACAGATCATTTAGCTCTGTCTTTCCGAATCATAGGAAAAGCCATAAAACTTCTCCAAACAGAAATTCTTTTGGGACACTGGGTAAGGCTCTGAATTTGCCTAATCCCCATGTGCTATCAGGCAAAGTCTTTTTATTTTTAGTAGGACAGAGCTAAAATTTGGCCTAAGTAGAGACAGTTGAGTACTGTATGCTTTGAGGTAAATATATTTCAGGGGATACTTGGAATATCCCAACATAGAAGCCAAAGAGAGAGGAAAAATCATCAGAAGTTAATACATTTAGTTTCATCAAGGTAAACTTTTGTCTACTACTTCAATCAATAAAGGAAATAATAAAAGAAAGTTTTACCTCTTCTGGAGGAAGGCACTGAACCTTTGGTGTTACTCCATAAACACTTGTAAGGGCTTCTTTTATGGCTGTCATCTGAAGATTTAAAAGCCAGAGAGCGCTGAAAGGCATATAGCATCACTTCAACAAATCCCATATTTGTACCGTCACAAAAAGCCTTTTTGCATGAAAAACTACTGTAAACAGCTATACAGTTAGAAGAGATTGCTTATCTGCAGCAGGTCTGAAGCTACCCACTCCTTTTAGCAGCAATACATTAAAATGATTTTATAAGTATGACAGCTTCTTACCTGGTAATAGGTACTGCTTGGCTTTATCCCAACTTTCAGGAGACAACTGAAATGAATAAAAAATGCCTTTTGTGGAGTAATACATCTTACATTTTATGGGAGTCACTGCATGTAGATATGCTACAGCTAACCAATGGATAAATGGAAAATCCCAGTGAGGGAGCTAGACAGACAGATTAAAGCAAGGGGAATGGGAGAAGCTCAACTCCCTCTCCTTTCCCGAGCTTGAGTAACTAGCATTCCCCTTACTCCTTGGCTGGTGCAGTGAGAACTCTCCTGCTGGAATCAACTTTAACCATTAGAGCCAGATCCTCAGTTGTAGCTGGGAGAGGGGCCCACGGCATTCTCTGCACTCCCCAAATCCATGGGCTATGGTGTGTCAGTCACGTGATACAGGTTAGAGCAGCAGGTCACATCTCTTTTTCCTCATCTGACCAGAGGGAGGGAGAGGAATAGGAGTTGTTGTGGTCACTGTGTGCTACTGGAAATCCCTGTACACAGGGAGATTTGCCAAATTTAAGGTCACTTTATACCAGTGGAAGAGCACAAAGCAACTGGAGTGTGGCTCAGGATTCAGAACCATTGTCAGCTGAGAATAATCAAACAAGTTTTCCAGTTAATTTAATATTAAAAGCATATTTTTAAAATAAGTCATTCAATAAAGCTAAGCAGGATAGGTGGGACGAGCCAAAGTACTTTAGTGGATCCCTGTTTTAGACATCTGAGTCCATGTTTTAGGAACCCAAGTCCCTCTTTTGCCTCCACTGCAATCCTCAGTACTCCCACTGAACCCTGAAGGCACCCACGCTCACTCAGCACCTACATTTTTCCATAGTAAAAGTTCTGTAGGCACCTATGTTCCTGCCTCTGTGCATGTTCATTGCTGTCTTCCTCTAGGTGTTCTGACATCTGTCTCCTGCCTAAGTCCCAGAGTGATCCATGAACCAAGGGAAGATAGTCCTTAGCCCACCTAAGTAGAGGCAGTGCCCAATCCAGTAGGTGTGCTCAAAAGGTCCCATTCAAAATTCTGCCAAAGGAGGACGAGGTGGTGGTGCTGCCGCCCACCTTATAACTTTTAGCCCAGTGTCTAAAGCACTCGCCTGAGAGGCGGGAGACCCCATGTTCAACTCCCCCCTTTCCGTCAAAGGGGGAGGAAGGATTCAAAACAGGGGTTTCCCACCTCTCAGAGTGCTCAAACCCCTGAGCTAGGGGTATTCAGATGTGGGGTTCTCTCAAGCTCTCCTGACAAAGCTGTTCCACTGTGGATAAATAATGAAAGAATGGTTGGAACAGGTGGACTGGACCCGGGGTCTCCCAGGCTGATAATTTCATGTAGGTTTCACATGAGACATCTGTATGCTGCAAATTTGCACATTCAAGCAGGGAATGGAGAAGCTGACAGCCTGCTAGTCACTACATGGGGGGCATTTTTAAAAGTGCTCCTAATTAATGTATACCTAAGGAGCTGGGACAAGTTGTTATATCCCATCTAAAAGTTTTTTTTGTGTAGCCACCAGTGTGTTGGAGCAGTGAGATGGGATCATCCAATAGGAATAGGAAGACGTAACACAGTTAATTGCTTATGAGTGCATGGTGGGGGCTTTGGCATTGGTTGACTTTGGTCTTTCAGGCTGTCCTCTGTTTCTATTGGATCCTTCCTCTATAGTTCCTAAGTCCTAGTCTATTATTCTCTCTCTCAGAAGCTGAACAAGAGTTTTGCACTTGACTTGTCCTTTTCCACTAAGAGAAACGATGGATGCACACTTTATTTTCTAAATGTCCTGAATATTTTTTATTGGCCCTCCTATTGTAAAATTTAGTTTCTCAAGCACAGTGTTGTATATAGGTTTTTAAAAATCTACAAGAATGTTTCTGGTTACATAACAGTACTTCTAAAAGGTATAGTAGCCAAAACTTGACTTCCAATTTGACTGTCTATTATAACACCATGCAACCATCTCAGGCCCTGATCCTGCAAATGCCTTTGCATATATTTAACTCTACTGCTGTGAGTAATCCCATAAAAATTAGAAGGGCTACTCACAGAAGTAAAGTTAAGCACATGTGTAAGTGTGTGCAGGATCAGGGCTTCAGTAAACAAATGGCAGCCTATGGTATCTAAAAATGAATCTACCTCAAGGGCCAATCCTGCCATTCTCATTGCAGTCAATGGGAGTTTTACCTGAAAAGGATGGCAAATTTGGACTCAGAGACAATGAAGAAACTTACTGACTGAAATGGAAGTTGGATTGGTGCCTAGTATCGTGTGATGAGAAAAGGAGACTGTACTACAACTTAAAATGGTAGCAGAATAATCCTTGCTCTGGCTCTAGAGTACATTATTAAAGACAACTGGCATCAACAGTCATTTTTCCACTGCAGAATGACATTTTTAGGGTTTTTTTCTTTGTTGTTAAGTGTACATCAAAAGCCTTTTGCACCACTAAAATAATAAACCAACAGAAGGGGTAGATTTCCATACCTGTTGAGGTCAAGTTTTTGGTAGAGATCCAATGTTCTACCAAAATATTTCTTTTGAGAATTAAGAGGCTCCACTGTGGCTGCACAGGTCCCATGTTTCTCCCACTCATGCTTCCTATGGGAACAAAGCTAAATTCAGTTTTTAGGAGACATGGAATCTGCCCAGGTATACTCAGAGAGCTAAGAGAAAGTCCCTTTAAGATAAAGCATTCTCATCCAAATATTAGTATAAGAACAAGCATATGACAGATGAAGTTAATAACTGAAACAGGAGAAAACCACCACATCTCTTACAAACAACTGCACATACAATCAGCTAGCGTAGGCAAAAATCCCACTCCAAACCCCCCATATCCTCTCCCTGTATCGCCCTGCACCTCAATACAAGTCAGCAGAGATACTGATTTCTACAAATATATCTTGTTCACTTTGCCATAGGTGCCAGGTGAGAAAAATGAGAAGCCTCCCATTCCCGGTGCCAGCATCTCAGACTGAGACTGGATTAGATGTGATATGGCAGAGAACCCTAGCATGTAGTAGAGCACACAACACAAAGAGAAAACATTGCTGTAGGAAGGCAGATTTTCACAGTTCTATTAGTGCAAATTGCTAAGGAAATATCAGGATGAGATAATCGTTTGATCAAAAGAAGAGAGACGCTAACTTGCCCACTGACTGAGACCATAAATGTTAGTCAGTGGCAGAGCTAGGAACAGCTACATTTTACACATTGGGCTTCAGGGTTTTGTGGATTCTGAATTGTAACAAGACTTACGAAGCCATCCAGTAACAGGATGTATTTTTCAAGTCTGATAACAATTTAGTGCCACATACAGTAGAACGTACAATACAAAAGCCCTGCCTTCATGAGATTTTATTATTTAGTACAGAAACAGAGTTCTATCTGGCTGGTGAACTGGGAACATTTTTTTTCAGTAATACTGCATGAGATAGTTTCAGACTGTCCTATAAACTATACAAGAGAGAAAAAGAGGATGGTCCATTGGTTAAGGTACTAGTCTGGGCCTGGGATATCTGTGTTCAATTCCCTATCCTTCAACAGACATTCTGTATGACCCTGGCAAATAGATTAGTATCTCTGTGACTCAGTTTTCCACCTGTAAATTAGGAATAAGTAATACTTCCCTACCTCGCAGGAGTGTTGTAAGGATAAACATATTGAAGATTGCGATGTGCCCAGGAACTATGGTGATGGTGAGCCATATAAATAGCTTACACAGATACAGAAAACCATGTGAAAAATATGCATTGTGGGCTAACTTAGGTAAGCAGAACATACCCAAGTTAGCCACGGCTTGACAAAATTTAGTCATATTAGTGTGATAAAAAATGTATTATGAGAAATGAGTCATGTTCAGAAAGTTAAACTGTGAGAATTTGTTTAAAGTGTTAACATTTCTAAATTTCTTTTAGTATAAACTTTAGTGAGGTCTTGTACACTACGGTAGCAGGCCATGCATCAAATCGAATTTTAAAAACAATGAAGATGTCTGAAAACCTGGTTTCTTACTATAATGTCAAGGCTATCAGTATCCCAGAATGTAATGCAAAAAAAAAAAAAAATAAAAAAGGCCATACTCTATTTTGCCAGTGGACTAACACATACAAAGCAGGAGATTCAGCTATATCTCAAGGCATATTTACTGTGAAAGATGCAGGTGTGGAATCTTTAACACGGACATCCTTTTCCCAAAATGTTCATTAGTGACTGGGGTTAAATAGATGTCAGCACAAAACACAAAAAGCTTGTCATGAATGACTAAAAAAATCCCTTCACTTTTGGGATGCCTTGCTTTCAATCCCTTGACTCTTGTGATGCCCCCTTTATACATCACAAAGAAGGGGCACAAGTCCAGTTTTTTTTCTTCTTCAGGATGCCTTTGAGTTATATGTTTACAATAAAAGTTAAAGAACTTAAAGTATGAAAACTCTTATTAAATACTTGGAATTGGAAAAAACGACATTTACTTTTGAGCTGGGAGTGAGTACGAAGACCGAGTTCAAGATTTGGGGATTGGGGGTGGTTATGTGTACCTGGAAGACTGTAGAAGTACTGAAATTAGGGGGTTAGAATGAAAATGTTTCTCTCATTGCTATAGATTTGTTTCTTTAGAGTCAATACAAATGTGACAGATCAGAATCTATCTGTATGTATCCATACCAAACTACAAACCAGAGGGTCTGCAGCTTTGGTGGAACTTTAGAAGCATGCAGCAGCTGCTTGGAAGAACTGCTGATAGTTTCAGGGCCTGGGCAACCGGACTGTAGTGTCTCCACTGCCAAGAGCTCTGCCCAGCACAGCAAGAACTCATGGGACCCAAAGTTTGGGTTCACGAGAGCATGGTGAGTGTCCACGATGGGGTGCTTGCCCCAGCTTGTAACAAAAAAATTAAGATAACCCTTCTTAAAGAGAAGCTACCTATTTTGTACAGCACAGCTACATGAAAGAAGAGAAGAGAAAAGATGTAGAAATAATTCATTCTTTTTAACTGTTGAGTATGGGAATGTGGCATTTTACCTTCACCTCTTCCACTTAACACAAAACACAACTAAGGAAACTATGGAAACTGCAGAGATCCCTAGTGAAAAATACGAGACCAATTTCTTTCTTCTCTAATGCTCAGGAAGGCCTTGATTTCTCAAAACACTTGTGTGGCAAACAGCAAGAGAGGCAAGGTCACCACACTTGAGCATCAGCTCATGCTTGTGCCGAATATGGATGCAAGACAGTCCTCTGTACAGGCAGAAAAGAGTAAATAAACAAACTACCCAACAACAAACCTCTTGTGGATCTCCCTGACCCTCAGCAGCATGGGGGGAAAAAAAAGAGGCAAGGCATTACTGCACAACAGGTGTGTCTGAGGACACGAGTTCAAAGGCTCAGCATTCAAATGGAGTACTCAGTGAGACAGTCCCCTCTTTTGATTTCCTTCTGCTAGTGGGCATGCAAGGGGACTCACTTATGCAACCTGCCCTGCTCCATCACTTTTTACCGTGTGCTGACATCAGTAATTCTGCCTCTGCACTACGCAGAGCTGCAGAATGCCCACAATGCAGCAACAATTGTTATGCTCACCATTGTAGACGGAAGATGGGGTGTCCAAACAGCACTGCAAAGTTCTGCTCCACTTTACAGGAGCACTGAAGCCTGAGTGTGTATGGTAGACAAAGCTACAGTCACATCAGGTGGGTCTGAGAACTAAACAAATGCAGTGGCTCACAGGCATGTAGATACTGAGGGAGGAATAATGAGGAGCTGTAACACACAGATGTCCATAACTTGCAGTACTCAAAGGGGATTAGATGCAGATAGTTGCCAGGTCTGTTGATTCTTTCTTCTGCGCTGTACACATTTGGGTTGAGCCTACAGCCTTATACGTTTGGGCTGAACAATCTTTTCAAGAATTTCCCCCTAAACAATTACTCCACAAGGAACCTTTCAATTTAAAAATGATAAATTGTAGAATACATACATTTCTCTTTCCTATGTACTAAGATCTTAGATTCTTAAGTGGAAGGATTTTTTAAAATCCATTTACTTGTCACTTTCTATGCTCTTTAATATAATTCTTTCATTTAGCTTTCAAAAAATCTATTTAGTCCATTTCACTTTTAGGTCTTCATGCTGAATTTTCAGGGTTTTATATTCTAAAAAGGAATATTTACAAGGAATGCTTATTTGTTTCATTAGAACTATTTTAACTAAAGTAAAAAATGTGGAAGCATTTCAGCGGTGTTAGGTTTGCTAAAAGCTTGTAGATTCATAAAAAAATCTATAATTAGAGCCATATTTAAGGCAACACTGTCCCTTATTAAACAGCTCCCAGTATTAAAGGGAAGGATTTCTCACACAGTCAACAAATACTGGTCACAGAAAAAGAATTAAAACGTATCAAAACCAACTGCCATATTGCTTTTATACTGCTGGTATCCCAAGGTTATTTCAACTTTTGGCAAGACTGTTGTTGGCTAGCTTTTGAGTTAGACATGCTAAATAGCATCAGTAGCCATGATGAAATATGGGACTAGAGCGGATTCAAAGTTTTGAAGGATTTTTTTTTTCATTTTGATCAAATAGCCGTTTTTCACCAACAAACTTGTATGAAAATATTTCACTTATGTTTATCAGGATCTGCTGTCCACTAACATGACTTCATATCTTGACTTTCCCCCTCAGAAAAAAGAAACAAGCTCCTACATTCACTCTTCAGGCCAAAAGCTCCCAACTGTTTCAATGAGCAAAGTGAAGTAAAGAGCAGTTGATCAGGGTGCAGGAAGTGCCAGTTCTGTGACATGTTTGTCTTGCCCTGGAACTAGGCGGGGATTGGGCTTTCTGTGTAGGAAGAGGGCAGGGTCAAAAGGACAGCCACTCTCCCTGCCTGCTTTATGATACTCCCCTGGAGAATTTTCAGTCCGATAGGTTGAGATAAACTACCCAATCCTAATGGAAAGCACCTCAGAAACTAAGTCAGTGAAGGATTTTAACTCAGCAGCTGGGAGAATCTAATAAAATACTGAATGAGTCCATTAACTTTTTGGGTTGAGGTTTTGGGCAGGAAAGGCTCTTCATTCACAGGCATGCTCTATTGTCTTTTCACATCTATACAGGGAACCCGTGGTGTGAAACAGACTTACGATGTCTCTAGTGAGCCAGCAACTTCAAGCATTTATCAAGGAGATATGAAAAATTAATACATTTTGTGACAAAGCTCTGTCCTTGTCTCCGTGGGTCCTGCACTTCCCGGTGGATTTTGCTAGCCTCAGAGGCTCACTGTGACCCTCCACGTAGCCCTTCTCTCTCTAGAGGCAAGGGTCACAGCCTACTGAGCCATTTTCATCATAAGCCAGCGAGGGAGGTGAGGAGAAGTTATCCTCCCTTGCACAGTCTCTGTTGTCTCCCAGTCTCAGTGATTCATCAGGAGGGCAAAGGGGGGAGCCCGGGCCCACCCTCTACTTCGGGCTCCAGCCCAGGGACCCTAATAGTATCAGCTATGGTAGCTGACTTTTTAGAAACAGGATGCGTACAATTCCCTGGGCTACTTCTCCACAGCAACCCACACTTCCTCAAGATCCACTTCACCCTTACCTCAGGGCTTCTTTCCTTGTGCCTGATATGGTGTATACTGCTCAGTCTCTCCAACAGCGCAACTTCCTCCTACAGCTCCTGACATGCATGCCCACCTGACTAACTGGGAGGCTTTTAACTAGGTTCAGCCAGCCCATGATTGGCTTCAGGTGTCCCAATCAACCTAGTTGTCCTCCCTGCCTTCTGGAAAGATCTTAATTGACCTGGAGCAGCTGCCATTTGCTTATTCTGGTAACAGGGATTTCTTTAGCCTGTGACTAATATAGCTGACTCCCATTACTTTACTATAGCCATCTGGCCTTGCCCCGTCAAAATTTGCAATGGGAGAAAGAAAGAAAATAGTTTTTATCTTCCCTTCTTTGACTGAACACAGAGAAGATATGGAAACCATAGTAACGAGCTTAGCCTACTGCAAACACCAAAGACCTTGCAGAATACCATACACAGTAAGAATCATGTTTATCCTGTTAGTAATATTACTAATGTTACTAACTGCAGTCCTGCTTTCCGAACACAGTCCTCCGTCCTATAAATGTGACCTACAGTCTTGATTCCCAGAACTATGCCCTTGTGTTTAGCTGTACTAAAATGCATGTTGTTAAGTGAGGACATTTTACAGTAAGTTCTATAGAGGAATATGGATCAAACCTATCTTTATCATTATTTATTGCTTCACCAACTTGTGGGCCATCTGTAAATATTAGCAACACTAATTTTATATTTATTTCCAGATTATTGATAAAGATAATGAATAGAGCTGGGGAAAGAACAGGTCCCTGTGGGAAACCATTAGAAACACCAACATTGGATGATGACTCCCATTTAGGGTTTTGGGGAGGTTTTTTTAGATCTATCAGTTAACCAGTTTTTAAATAAATCCAATATGGGCTGCACTGATTTTTGTATAGTGCTTTTACAAAACAAAAAAAAAAAAAGGAAAAAAAAAAAAACAAGAAACCTCCGGATATTGTGTGGAGCTACATCAAAATGCCTTACAGAATTATATGTGTAGGATGTCAACACGGTTACCTTTGTCAACCAATCTTGTAATCTCAAAGAACACTATCAAGTTTGTTTGACAAGAACTCACAGGTTCTTGATTGGTTGTTCTCTGCACCTTCATATACTTCTTGTAGGAGGAATGTCTCTCTCTCCTTCCCTCTCTAAATGTGTGCCATTTTACCAGTCCTGTAGGAATGTGTGATACACCTACAGGAGGTCTGCATATGACACTTATCAGGTCTAGATGACTGCACTGACTGTCATGGTAGTCACTGGGACACAATAAAGGCGTAAGGGCCGACACAGGTAATCCTTTGGAAGACTGAGGCCAGAGATTCTGCTTTCATGTAAATATTAATATTGACAAAGAATAAGAGACACAGAAGGAAAGTGCAGAATCATTTCTAAAGTTGTTTTTCCAAGGTTTTCCACGCAACTCCAGCAAGCATCTGAAGCCTGGTACCAAAGGCTCCTTCAGATAGTCATTCAGAAAGACTATAAGATACATCCAAAATTATTTTCCATTGTAGCTTGAACTCACCAGAACTGGGTGCGATTAGGAGATGAATGGAGTATATCAGGCCAATAGTGTCTCATGTCTGGCAAGAGATCCTAGAAATTAAAAATATGTATCTACCCTGAAAAGTGACTTCATACTCATCATACATAAATGGATACAATTTCAAAAGATTGCCCAATTACTTAAAGATTCTTGGCTGAAACCCATTATATAAGTGAAAAAAATTATTGCTAGGTGAGTAAGAGGTTTTATGGGCTGATATGGTGAAAATGTATCCTTATGGCTGTTTCAGATGCAAATGTATAATTAGATTTTGAAACACTGTACAAAAATATTTCCTTTCTTGAAATAAGATATGTTTCTGTAACTGTTTAATTAACTGATTAATTTCTGCAACCCTACAGAAATCCTGTAAAATTGTATAGTTCCTGTTTTACTCATCTCCAGACTTTAATCCCCCACCCTGTATTATAAAGCAATGTTTGACTGAAAAACGGACTTTTCCGTTCTTTATGGTTTGAAAGAAGTCAAATTGATCATAGAACTTACTGTTCAGCTCTCCTTAATTTGCATTCTCTGCATCCCAGCTTGCAGATGTACCTCACCTCTGGGAAAGGACAGGCTGCAGCCACCACTGCTTTCAATTCCCTTATTGGTTCCATCAGGGGAACAGCTTTAAGCAACAGATGACGCTCAACAGGAGTCCTACTACTGGATGCTACGTGGAAAATGCACTCCCAGGTGCTGGGCCTCCCAGCAGTACAGAAGTTGCAAGGGGTGCACTAGTTGTACCCTCCCCTCCAGAAAGATTTTTTGCCCCGGGTGGCCCAGAGCCAGTGTTCTGCCAATTTCTACTTGAAAAGACAAGGGAATGACTCAAGCCATGTGTATATACAAAACCAGTGGTGATTTGAGGGAGTTGTTGAACTTCATCGAGACTTAGAATAAGGGAATAAAGCACCTAATGAATGTTGGAATGGGAATTTTTAAAAGCGTAACCATCTCAGATCACAAATTAAATCAGAAGTGATATGCTATGAAGTTATATATATTTGGGATTTGAAAACGTAATTGTGTTCAATCCTGCTCAGAATTAACATTTTAATTTAAATAAACTAAATTACCTTAATTTCAGTCACATTGAAGTGCCATGTTCTATTACATTCGTCTACTTTATCAGGCCTAGGGAAGAAATATACAAATGAAAACAGAATGCCCACTATTAGGTACTGGGTGGAAAAAGTCATGTCACGGAGCTACATTTCAAAGTTACAAGATTATAGCTTTGAAATTTGAGTTTAAAAATCCAAGGCACCCAAGTCAATCTCTACAGCATTTTAACCAACACAAACACATTAAAATTCATTATGTGCTAATTGTGTCTGAACTCTTCTAAGTGCAGAGGACCCTGTTGTGCCTTTCACACCACTTTAGCTATGCATAAAGTTCCTGAGTGGTGTGGAGGACTTTGCCTGGGTCCTCTCCAATGAAGTCAATTCCACCCTAACTGAGTCACTCAACTTATGATTCCCAGACGCACACAAATTCCAGCTGCCTTGGACCCTAGTTGTGATGCTGTTGACAGTTTTATAGAGGATAGGCTACCAATCTGTTGTATGTTTTCTTGCAATCACTTATATTTTTAATGAAAAGTCTCTACATCTTCACAGAGATTCCAGCCAGTTGTTTCCTTTGAGACAGACATGTTTTTCACAAATTTCTATGAGTTTTTTGTAACAGGTTTAGACTCCTGAGGCCACACTCAGTCATGAGACACTAACAAGTGCTCTGAACTCAGAAAAAGAGGAAGCTATACTCCTTTACATTAGCAACTTTGGAAATAGACTTTTAAAAAAGAGCTTATTCTGCGATTTGATTTGCGTGCCTGCACATGATCACCAAGCATGTGAGATCATATGTCAGCAGTGTACTGAACTATACAACTTTGGTCTCTGGCTAGAGCAGGGTTCTTATATTTCAATACGCTACACATTCCTAAGACTCAGTGGAGCATCCACCAGCACAAAAAACTAAACATCCTGGTAAGTCAGAGGTCTGACTTGAACCTGCAAAGGCACAGATTCAGTGATAAATGGGATTTTGCTCTGAAAACTGCCTGTGGAAAACACGATAACTTCTCCCTCCTCAGGTCTGCTCCTTGTATGTATTCAAAGTCAGATCAGCAGACAAAGTATATTTTTTATTATTATTCTTTTTAATTCTGCAGAGCCAACAGAACAAAGAAGAGAGAATGAACTGAAGTCTGTTTTTGGATGCATCATCATCAGTATTGTATACTAAGATCTGACCAGTTGTATCTGCGAAGATTCCTTTGATGGTAACTGGTTGCTGAGGCACCAACAAGAGCATAATTTGAAGACAATGGAATGGGAATACAGAGGGCTTAACTGGACCTGTGGGATTTTTATTATTGGAGAAGGAAAAAACCGATCTTGACTCTCAGTGCCTGATTCTCAACTTGCACCGGTTTTACACTCATGTAAATCCATTGACTTTAGCTGATTTACACAAGTAGACAATTGGGCCTTCAGAACCCAAGTGAATTTGTAGGGCTGATAGAAAACAGCATTTGTACTTGTAAATGAGCACATTTAATAAGGGAATTGTTTGGACACAACAAACATGTAACCCTCAATCCCATGTTTACAAAGTCATTTTTCAGATTAGAAACACACTTCAAAAGTTTCTCATAATTTCCCTTCCATAGGTGGAATGGAAAAGGGGAAAACATATCTTAAATTGATGTGACTTTATTATCAAAATTAGAAGTCATATGTCATGCTCTTAAACCTCTGTGAGCTATGCTACTGAAAATGCCTACATAAAACTATAAGATCAAGCAACTCAAGGAGAAACACACTATAAATTAGGCATGTTAATATGCATACTACTGGGTAAATTTGCAGTGAAAGCAGAAATAAAACTGATAAGACAAATTTTAGAGAAGTTACATTCTGTATCAAGGCTGGTGATGTTTTTAGTTGGATTACAGACCACAGTTTGGAGCTGTTTACAGTTGCTGAAAGTCTGTGTATTAATCCTTATGAAACATAATATGAACATTTTCTTCTTCAAACTCCTGTCTAGAATCAAATAACTAATCCCTGTAATGCCTAAATACTATCATCCCCATTCTACAGATTAAAAAAAAAAAATCATTGAGTTATTTACCCAAAGCTACTGCAGGAGTCAATGCCAGAGATGGGATTAGAGCCCACACTGGCTTCCAGTCCTGTGCTCAAATCACACACCATGGGTGAAACTCTGCTCCTCTGAAGTCAATAGGAGTTTTGCCATAGGATTCTATGGAGCCAGAATTTTGTCCCATGACTCTTTCAGATTTACAATTCCGCAGCAGAGAAGCACAACTGTGTCCTTTTTAATAAGGATATAGACCAGATTCAGTGCTGCTTTAAGTGGTTACAGATCCACTGACCCCAAGTCTAAGAGTCTGATTCTTCTCTCCCTCACACTCATTTTACAGCATTGTCTCTAATGAAGTTATTTCTGATTTACACTGGTGTAAATAGGAGGAGAATCAGGCCCTTACACTTGAAGTCAATGAGGCTGTACCTGCTTACGCCAGCACTGAATTTAGACCAACATGGCATTCTTTTCCAATTTGAAATTAAAAGGATTTGTTTTAAGTTCTTACCATAGTCCATGAATTGTCCAGTACTGGGGAGGATCTTTGCAGTCATTCTCACTCATCTAAAGAAAGCAAAAGTCCATAACATTTATTAAATACATTGCTTAGTCAGAGATCACCTAATCCATTTTGGGTTTAAAAGCATTAGAGCATGCTAAGGGACTTACCACAAACATGCTGAATGAGCAGCACAAATATATGAAAGATCAAGGGCAGATTCTCAGTTAGTGTAAATCAGCATAGCTGCATTCACTTAGATGGACTAAGTCTTATTTAGATCTAATGAGGATCTGGCCTGCAGCTCCCAGCAGTTTCCTATTTAAGAGATCAACAAACCTTTTCATTGAGTTCAGAGTTCCCAAAACAAAGAGATTTTAAACACTGTGAGAAGCCATCAATTGTGTGTTAGTGAAATCAACCAGGGCCAGTTTTAGGGGCAGGCCAGCAGGGCAGTTGCCCTGGGCGCCAACTTCCCGGGGAGCACCACTCCACTGTGCCATTTTTTCCCCCACTCCACTGGTTAGCCAGCTAAGCCACTCTTGGGGGAACGAAAATGTTCTCCGGCCCTGACACCAGCAACAGTTTGTACATGTGTATGAGCAATTCTACTGCTGGTATAAAGAAAATGAGACAATCCAGATTGCTGCAGTATGCAGCACTCTATTGGCTGCAAAATCCAAGTAGACATACAATGATTAAGGGAGAGAACCACACCAGCATTCACAGCCCAAATAATTACCTATGCAAATCATTAACTGCTAAAAAAAGGGCAGAACAGTAGATACAGGAACTTCCGAGGAGCTCAGTAAATATAATATGGGGGCCCAGTCTTGCAAACACTAATCCCACTGATTTCAGTTTAACTACTTGCTTGAGCATGGATTATTACTATTCTATAAGGGTTGGGGTTCCCTGCCTGAAAGGAAGCAAAGCCCTTGATTACATAGGGAGAGCAGAGCACTCTGTGCATAAAATGTTGTTTTTAGTGTAGGTTATATGCTCCTGATCAGTCACTAAACTTGATGCTCAGACTGTCAGACTCGGTGTTATTTTTTTTTGTACTTTCCCCAGTATTCTGCCTGGTGACCACCAAATAGTTTAATGTAAATATTTATTAAAAAACAAAAACTCCCTACTAGCTTCTCTTTTAATCCTTTCTGCCCTAATTAGTGTGATTCACTTTGTCAGAGCAGTAGCTCTGACACTGCAAAAGGACAGAATAAGACCTGTAACCTCACTAATTGTCTAGGCTTCTACAGTCCTATGTCATGCATAAAACAGCATGCTTAATTTTTCACATTTGCTTTCCATGTGTGTCAGTTTCCTTTCTCTCTGATCTTGCCACCTACATAGTCTAGTCACTAGACTGCAATTAAACCCAGTGTCTGTTTTATTCCAGAAGGGAAATTAGACAAACAACATCGCTCCTCAAAGGAGGCAGGCTTTGTGAAATCAAAACACTTCAGATAGCTAAACCAGAAATACAGTCAATTAACAACTATCCAGTAAGTTACATCTTCCCTGGAACACTGTCTTACACCTAAATAGCTCGGACCACTAAGTTTGCTAATCACTTGGGGCCTGCTCCAGCTCCCATCAAAGTAAATGGCAAAACTTCCATTAACTTCAGTGCAAGCTGGATCAAGACCTTGCTTTGAAATTCCTAGAAAGTCAAACATCAAAGGCTGACAGTCCTTCAAATTGAAGTCCTTCTTAGACTGGTATGAACATAGATTAAACTCGCCAAGCTTGAAATTCAATTGGCTTGCACTTTATGTAATCATTTGAAACCTATGCACACTGAGTGCAAGCAAGTGATGAATTCTGATCTGGTAGCATTTTACACCAAACTTTGCAAGGGCGTAAATGGACAAGGTGCAAGGCACCAGAGAATCAGGCCCACCACACGGAACCGGCTGGCACAGTACCTTTTACAGATTTCACTTTCTCTATATTACCCTCCAAATTTCAGAGTAGCAGCCATGTTAGTCTGTATCTGCAAAAAGAACAGGAGTACTTGTGGCACCTTAGAGACTAACAAATTTGTTAGTCTCTAAGGTGCCACAAGTACTCCTGTTCTTCTTCAGATTTGTGGTTCTTTGAGATATTGTAGCTGGTGTGGAAGAAGAGGAGTAATATGGTTTTGAACATTTTGACAACCATTTGGCAATCAGACTGTATAGCACAGTCCAATTTGGTAAGATAAGCCATCTTTCAAATTGTATTAGAAAAAACAGAATGCAGATGCAAGCCACCAGAGGGCCCATTTATCACTTCTTATAATGAAAGGAAGAATGGTGTGTTGGTTAGAGCCCTATCCTTGGGAGACCTGGGTTCATTCCCAGTTCTGCCACATACTTCCTATGTGATCCCAGGCAAGTTATCTCTGTGGATCAGCTCTCTGTCTGTAAAATGAGGATAATAGCACTGCCCTACTTAATAAGGTGTTGTGAGGATACATATATTAAAGACTGTGAGGTGCTCAGAGACCATGGTATTGGAGACCATATAAGTACCTACAATAAATAGATCTAATTTAAATGAAAATCTACTTCATTTATATAGATCCTACAAAAATAAGTTCATCCAGGATAAACACCAAAGCAACCGTGAAAATGGAAACTAGAGGCTGGTTTCTGTAGTTACAATATAAACGGATTGTTTATGGGGACCGTATGGGAAAAGAGCTGTCTTGCTTCAGAATGCGTACCAGACTCTCATGAATATGTAGCACAGGCCACTTGCAAGCAAACATTTGCTGGAAATACTCACAGATGTGTAGAACTATAACACAATTGCTCTGAGGTAACCTGGTTTTAGAACAAGCTTCTTCAGAAGAATACAATATGTTAGTGCTCGGGATAAAATGTATCTATAGTGGGACACGTCTCTTGGGTAATACCAGTACAAACATGAGACTATCCAGTTCAGAGAAGGAACATATTGTAAAGGCAACTGTACAGTTAAATAATTTTGGAAATATGAAAGGCATAACTGACAAAATTGCAGGCCATCAAGCCAACTCATTTTTAGAAACAGCAACGTTTGCACATGACTAACAGAGGAACAAAGGAACAACTTTATTTGGTGTCCATAAGCAAGGGACTTTTTGGTCTAATGACAGATCAAAACAGCAGTGGTTCACCATAATCTCTTTGATTGCTGAACTCTATTTTATTTGATGTGTCTCTTTTCCCTTGTAACCTTTAATATGCAGTCACAACTAAAACCCTGTAGCTAGGAACGTCTTTGGTCACATCATTATTATTGAAAACTGGTTTCATTCTTAAATGAAATGTGTGATGCTGGCAGGCCAGGCGTCAGCTCATGCTAAGGTCCCCATGTCTCAAGTTAACACTGATAAATACATAGCTGGAATCTGTCTGGCTTACTTGGGGGTTAAAATTGATAGAATAATTGGGACACAAATATGGAGGGTAATACATAGAAGAAAGTGAAATTGTTCGAATTACAAGCAAAAGTGTTTAGATTATTGAATGCTTGGGAGTTGCTGCATGCACTAACCTTATTTGTAATATCTGTGTTCCAAACTGTAATGTAATACTATGAGCAGTTGTATTGTGAGCCTCTGTGACTGCATACAGGAGAGGGACATTAATTAATGTGAAGAGATGCTCTTCTACAGAAATTGTTACATCCCTCCTGAAAGAGAAGACCTATTGATATCAGGTGAGCTAGGGTTGGATCTTACAACTGGAAACTCCCTACATCTGGAGTGAGAAAGAGTCAACAACAGTCAACAGGACTAAAGATACTCCTTGTTGTTCTGCTCTCCTCCTCATGAAGATCAGTCATGCAAGTGGACTCCTCCCACCAGCTGAGAGTACATGACAGGAGGGGGATAAAACCCCCAAACTAAAGGAATTAAGGATCTCTATGCTGCTTGGACTCCGCGGGACAAGGTGTTTCTAGGTCTAGGCAAGAGATTCCCCAGATGCTTAGCCCGGGTTAGCCCTGAAGGACAAACAGAGCTTGCTGATTATAGACGTCTATATTACCTTTTGAAACCTAGAACTAACTCATTTGTGTGTCTGGATAGGTCTACACTGCAATTAAAAACCTACCACAATTAATTAATTAACACCACAATTAAACAGCCACTTAGCCTGAGTCAGCGCTGTTTAACTGTGGTGTTAATTAATTAATTAATTGTGGTGGGAGGGTCCCAGAGCCCGGGCTCCAGCCCAAGTCCAAACATCTGCACCACAATTAAACAGCCCCACGAGCCTGAGTCAGCTGGCATGAACCAGCCATGAGTGTATAATTGCAATGTAGACAGAGCCTATATTTGCTTGCTTTATCCTCGTAAATAACTCTCTAGTTTCCTTTCCCTATTTAATAGGACTTCATATAGTTTACAAGTGTTGTCTCTGGTGTGAGATCTAAAGCACAATTGACCTGGGGTAAGTGACTGGTCCATTGGGATTAGGAGTAACCTGATTATTCCTGTGATTCTCAGTGTAAGGGACCATCTATCACAGAGATGGACTCACCTGTGTGGCAAGACAGATGGAGTACCCAAGGGGACTCCATGTTAAGGCTGTAAAAGTATCTGAGGAGTTTGCACTTGGTGCAGTTAGTTGGTAAAATTTATGTTTAAAACTCACAGCCAAATAGGGGTTTGTGCCCTGGTTTTTAGTGGTCTGCCCTGGAGTTGGTGTACGTGGTCTTGCAGCACCACTGTGTCACCAATGCATTCTGTTGAACAGTCCTCCCTGTTTCCTTTCTCCTAGGTGGCTCTCTCATTTGTTCAGTTGCTATGTGTGGTGCAAAACAGATTTAGGCAGAGCTGAGAATCTGGCCTTTATCTTCCTTCCTGTTCTCCCTTTGCTCACCGAGACAGAGACTGAATGACCAAACTTTTACAACAGATTCCCCCTCTCCACAGGCCTCCATATTCCCAATGGACGGCAAGGCAGCTACTGCTACTGTGTGCGAGAATAAGTATCTCCAGAACAGGCAGCACTTAAAACAGAGCCTAATCAACTCCAAGAAAGACAGGCACAGTCATTAAACCTTCCCTCCGCCAGTTCCTTAGCCCACGCTCTCCAGCGGGGGGGGTGGGGGGGGGGGACGACGACGGATGGACACAACTTTTCCTATTCAACTGTTCCCGTTCCCATCTAACAGGGTTCACAATCCCCTAGGATTGAACAGTCCAAGTCTTACCCTCCCCAAAGGTCTCTAACTCCTACAGAATCATAAAGTAGCTCACCACCACTGAAGCCATGATGACAAGTCAAGTGTAACAGCACACCCCTCCTTTAAAGAGTTCTCTAGCATGGCTTTGCATGGCTTTTAAGTAGTTTATAACGTTACCTCTGTATTAGAAATAGCAGTCAAGTGTCACAAGTGACTCAAAGGCTAAGTAATAGGAAATTGACAGAAAAAAATTCACTGCACAAAGTACTACTTTTATGGGAGGTTGATAAATCATTGGAACAATTTATTAAGGGAAGCGGTAAATTCATCATCACTGAGAGTCACTAAATTGAGATTGGATGCCTTTCTAAAAGAGATGGTCTCAGTTCACCCACAAGTTACTGGGCTCAATAATGTTCACTTATGGAGCAGGAAGAACAATTTTCTCCACTGTAGGAATCACTAGGTGAAATTCTAAAGCCTGTGTTATGCAGGAGGTAAGACTAGATGACCCTAATGGTTCCTTCTGGCCTTACTCTATTAACAGAAAACCTAAACATACAATGTCCAATCTAGCCAAGTCAGAGAAAAGACTTACTCAAAAGTTACCATACACAATAAAGTAATAGCTTCAAATGTACATCTAAGGTATGTATGCTCTCTATTTCTAGCATGAACACTCTACTCAAGGAATTTCAAAGTGATCATGAAGCAGATTTCATTTTAATTTACTAAAGAAAGAGTTACAGTTTTCTGAATATCTTTTCTGTACACACAAACAATCATAGCCGGTAGGAATAAAGACGAACATCATCTGCACACCAAGCAAGAGTTCAACCTCCTGGAGACAGCTTTGCATATAAGCAAAGCGGCTGACTGACTGACAGACACACCCACCCACTCCACCCCGTCACGAAATATATCCTAATAATAATAAGCATTTGCATAGAGTATTTTATCATCAAAGCACTTTACAAACATGAATGATGGAATCTGTGTTGTAATCTCTTGTATCCATTTTTTTAAAAGTCATTAGAGTAGTTTATTAATCATTTTGAAAAAAGAAGGCACAATGCTAGTGATATTTTCCTCCTGAAATTAATATGGAAATCATTTGAAAGACAGTTAAGAAACAGATTGTTTTGCAGCTTAAAAGACTATATTTTTTTAAACCAACTACAGTTGCATTCTGGAACCCTGCTTCCATATATTATATGATATGAACAGGAATCTGTAAGTTTTGAAAGCATAGGAGGTGGAACTGAAGTTAAGATTTCTGTAAGCACTCAAGGCTGTGAAACGGTGCAAAATGTCACCTAACGATTATATTCTTTCAGAGTTACTCTAGTCCATTAGATACATTTGTATCCATTTTGATTCCTCTCCCCACATGAGACACTGTAAGGATTACTGTTAAGAGAGCCTGCCTTTTTGGTAGCTTGCCAAGTCTTCAGTTATCCTGCTTGCAGCTTCTCCATTTTAGCTCACAAAATTATATAACATTTCAGCCAACATCAGAGTTCTAGAATTAAAAGCAGCAGCCAGGCTGAATGCATAGTAGTACAATATTTTACTTTGATAGTCTGCATGTCTCATTCATTTAACCACAGATTTGCAAGGCCCTTGATTTTGGGTTGCCTGTTTGCATGCTTGACTTGTCACCAGATTTTCACAAGTGCACACCAGCAGAAGTCCAACTGAAGTAACTGAACTGTGTGCACCCAATAGCACTGAAAATCAGACCTAATACACCTCAAATTGGACACCCGAAATCAGCTATCATGTTTGAAAAATTGACTGTTAAGTTCTCCACTATCATTGCCTCCCAATTTAGAATACTGTAGAGCACAAATCCTGCTCCCTTCAGAAGAGTTTAACACTGTATATGCTTCACTGTTGCCGCTTTTCTCCCTAATTTGATTCCTGAAACAGGATTGACAAGCCTAAAAAGCTGTCCTTAAACAAGAGACCGTGTCCCTGAATGCTACAGTTAGAGGTTTAAACGTGTCTCTCTCAGAATTGCAGTTCCAGATGTGTAGCAGCAACACTTGCCCTAGCTGAGGCTTCTCTTTATTAATCACAGGATGATATGGCCCTGCCTCAGCCAATGTGATTAAGAACCCCCAAAAATGTACACTTAAATTTGAAGTCAACAGCAAAAAAGCAGATCTCTGTTGTGTGTTCTACCTCGCTAAAAAAACCCACACCACTTATCAGAATTTAATGTCATTGGAACTGAAGGGAAGTACATTTATTTGCTAAGTACTTTACAAACATAACTGGAAACTCTGCTCTAGGATTCCTGCTAGGACATATCAGTGATAGATATTGAATTTTTCAGTTTAATCCATATTTAATGGCAGCATGAAAACAATAGAGCCAATATTGTGAAGCTTAATCAAATTGGTAGACAGGTATTCTCATGAATAGTTCATTGACTTCAGTGAAATCACTCATGTGAGTAACTGCCCACTAAACTGAGGTAGGGTCACATAGCTGTATGAGCCTAAGACTGTAAGGAGACATTGCTCATTGTATGTTTTACTATTCAGGCTTATTTGCTACCTCTTAGGTTATAGACTGTTATAGATATGGCACCAGCCACTTGTTCTTTACTGTTGCTCTCGAGCCACTGACAGATGTGACAAACAGATATTAACCAATACTCAGAGAAGTGAGAGTACCAAAATGTAAAAAGAAAAGGAGGACTTGTGGCACCTTCGAGACTAACAAATTTATTTGAGCATAAGCTTTCATGAGCTATAGCTCACTTCATCGGATGCATGCAGTTTTTTCCACAGAATGCATCCGATGAAGTGAGCTGTAGCTCACGAAAGCTTATGCTCAAATAAACGTGTTAGTCTCTAAGGTGCCACATGTCCTCCTGTTCTTTTTGCGGATACAGACTAACACGGCTGCTACTCTGAAACCTACCAAAATGTAAGTAGGTTTAAATATTTCAGGGATTTTGCTACAATACTAGGTTCATCTCATTTTCAGCTATATACACAGCATGATCTACACAGTTACATTTACAATGATATATTTTAAAAAACCAAAAACAAAACAAAGCTCACCTTGCATACGGTCACGGGCCAGTGATGAACAAGGAACAGCTTTTTCCAAGTGTGAGGATGGTGCTTACTGGAGAAGAAGAGACGAGACATTTATTTTCCTCATGCATTTCAAAAAGCAAAACTCCTCCAACTAATGACACATTGCTAAGTAGTGTAACACACATTGGTTTTAATCAACTATTATTTATTCTTTCTATCGCAGCTATACCTAACGACCCCAAACAAGAAGTAGGGACTTGCTGTATAAGGCAGTGCACAAAGAAATAGTGGGTTTTGATTGTTATTAATATATTACTTATTGCTAAACAAATTCCACTGATGGCAGCTCATCTCCCTATAGATTTTCTATTTAATACACAGAGAATGAGAATAATTTTATTAGATTTAGAAGAGCACTTACTTGGACTTTTTCTTATGGCAATAAAAACACATTTAGAGGGTGTCAGGAATCTCTTAATTTTCTTCATGGCTGTGCTATTTGAAAAGGATGTGGACAGCATTCTTGAAACTGTAACTGTTCTTCTAAAACAATCACTACGATCACACAGGAGTTGTGAAAATGACTGACTGTATGAGCAATGCACTTACACAACAGATTCACATTGAGGAGTAATGCCAGGGCTTGAGGCAGTGAAAGCAAAACTCCTAGGTTAACAATTTGGGGTGGGGGTGGGATAGGAAAAGAGTGGAGTAAGGAGACTGGATAGCTGCAGATGCTTTGAGAAACAGGGGGCGAAAATAATGCGGAAAAAGGGTTGTCATGTATAACAGTAGTTGTTAAATAAAGTATATATTAAAACCTTACAAAACCTCCATTTGCTCAAGCCAACAGAATGTTCTGCAGAACGGACAGAGTAAATGGCTGTTAACCTCTTGTGAACAGCCAATTTGTCATATGCTCTTTGTTAGAACAAATGTGAAAGAGAAAAAGGAAATAGAGCAATTATTTGAGAAAGTAAATTTTCCCCAAGCAAGAAGAAGCAGGAAAATATATTTATGGTTTTAAGTTGTCATGAAGTTATCCCAAATTCTGAATCTGTCCATCTGTGGTTTTGCACTATTAAGAGATAAAATGTAGCCAACTAAACAGACAGTCAGATTTATGTGTAGTTTTTAATTCATTATACTCAACTGCTGTGGAACAAATCAGGCGTAGCCACAATAATAACCATCAACATTTTTCCTATTGAGATCACTAACTGGCCCTATATTACGCAGTTATTGTTGGATCTTATAATATTTTGCAACAGTTAAAAGATGTCCTTGTGCTATGTGAGTCCTAAAATTGTTAACCTCAGAGTTTTGCTTCACTGCCTCAAGCCCTGGCGTTACTCCTCAATGTGAATCTGTTGTGTAAGTGCATTGCCCTTACAGTCATGTCATTTTCACAACTCCTGTGTGATCATAGTGATTGTTTTAGAAGAACACACCCACCAAAACTCTCTTTTTCTGGACTTAAAATTCAGAAGTTCCACTACTATACTAATTATTCCAAAACTAAACATTACCCCCTATACACACACACACTCAAAAACTTTATTAACTTAGGGCTAGATCCACAAAGGGGCTTAGGTGCTTAAAACAACCCTCCCTCGCCCCCGGCCGCCTAACCCTGTAGGTAACGGAACTCACTTGGAACCTACACGGTTCCCATTCTGGAGAACTATCAACCTACTTCTCAGAGAAAATGTCATGAATTTGAATCTCTCCCCCAGAATATCAGAAACCATACAATGGATTTAGGCTTGATAACACAATACTTTCCCTCTCTGAATGTGACCTATTCACATAACAGACAATTCTAGAAAAATTGCAGAAAAACTGAGCCATCACCTGCCACTTGGAACTATGCATCTTTTAGGCCTGGCCTGCACTAGGAATGGATATTGGTAAGCTAAGTATCTCAAGGGTGTGAAAAATTCACAATTGAGAAATGTAGCTTTACTGACCTATTTCCTGGTGTAGCCAGGACTAGGTCAACGGAAGAATTCTTCTGTGGACCCAGCTACCATCTCTCAGGGAGGTGGATTACCTAGGCTGATGGGAGAATCTCTCCCGTCAGTGTAGGTAGTGTCTTCACTGAAGTGCTACAATGGTGTACCTGCGTTGCTGTAGCATTTTAAATGTAAATATACGCTTAGCTAGTGAGTCAAAAGCACCTTGGACCTTTACTAACTGAAATGATGACATCTACCACCACCTCTAACACAGCAAAAAAATGGGTCTCTCTCAGGCCTAACAAACATTTTCATTACACACTTCACTTTGTCACAGTGGCCATGCTTAAAAACTTGTCAGTTTCATTAGCTAAATTAACACAAAATTGAGCAGGTTTTCCATTTATTATTTATAGGCACTGCCTAAAACAAATACTAGATTGAAATTAATTATGAAGCAAAACTGTAATGTTTTTAAGTGCAACAAGTTTCCTCCCTTCTTCTGCCATATTAATAAATGTAAACCTCAATTTTTCTTAGGCATAAAAAAGCAGCTTCACTCATACAGTATCATTATGCAGACGGAGACAAAAATATAGTGCATCAAAAATAGCACAAGATGAAACAAAAATTTCACATTGATAAAAGCCCAATCATATTCCAGAAGTTTAAGTTCTGCTTAAACAAACAAACAAACTTGGTAAGATATTAGAAACTTTTCCAACTGATAACTTACCTTTCCAGGAATTTATAGGAAGTACACCCAGAATAAAAAGCCAGACAAAAACAACCCAGAATCAAATAACGTGCTGTAGCCAGCTTCATTTTATTTACCATATATCTATAAAGAGAAAAAGAAACCTGTAAAAATTACCAGTCAGATGTTTAGTCAGAAATAAAAACTTAACCAACCTGCAGACACTACAGAAACAACAGAAGTTATTATCAATGCTATGTGAAATTTAAAACAGAACTTATTTTAACACATGAATATACAGTATCTTTTGAAAGTTGTACATGATTTTTTTGTTTAAAGTATGAAATTTCATATTTCACTCGAATCCGGGCTGAAACCACTGGCTTATCTCTTACTTGCACAGCACATTATACCATTGGAAAGCTGGCCCCTGAGATATATTGAGAGCTGAACCATAGTATTTATATGTAAATAAGCTTTATGTTGCATAAACTTACATTACTGTTGAGTTCAAATGCACAAAGTGATTAATTTAGGAAACTCAAATTTAACACTAATATTCTATTTGGCCCATCCAAGCTGAACCTTCATGAAAACTCATTGGGACTAAAGTTTCATTTATTTTCTATGGGTGAAATTCCCACCTATGCAGAAGGCCTATGTTCTACTTAATAATAGTTACAGTTCAGCCCTCACAATAAGGTTAAGTGGCATTGAAGTGATTTATAATGTTTGTGCTGGCCCTTTGCACAGGGTGGAGTTTTACCTTGAGTGCTTATTAAGGGGATACCATCCAGTTAGAACTCACATCTATCTGAAAGTGAGATTGTAAAAAGTAACACCCAAGATAACTAGAAATTAAAGAGTTCCACACAGTTCAAGTAAGATCAAAGGCATATGGAGGGCCTGATTTTTAAAGCAGACTTTCTCTTTTGCACCCACAATGCATTGCCGGGAAAAAATTTAAATGAATTACAGGTACAAAGTTGTGGGAACAATTAATTGCAAGTGGAAAATTGTGCTTGCCAAAATGGAAAAGTAGTTTGAAAATCTGATCCTGAAAGTTTGGAGCTATGGAACAGAGAGATATTTCATGATTTCTCGGAAAAGAGTGTGATCCTACTGCTAATCAATTTTTTTTTCCCAGATTTCAACTTTTCTACAAGTTTTCAAACAAAATTTTGAATTGAAAAAATAAGATAATTTTGATGTAGTTTTCCCACCATTTCCCCATCAGCACTGTAACACGCTGTGCTGGTGAGAGACTCAAATTTCATTTCCTAGTTACAGTCATCTGACTTAGATCAGTGAAACAAAGCTTAATATCATGTCACCTGACAGAGGCCAATCTGCAACTCCAGTGGTTACAGCTTCTTCCCATACAACCAAATTCCTGATCAGCAAAATCTGTTCTGTTTTGGGTAAACTGCTTGTGTCAGCTGCAGATCAACCCAGTGTGAGCAAAAAAAGGTGATTCAAGAGAAATGAGCCTTGCTGGAGATGAGAAGTGTCAGAACCATTACAAAAAGAAATTGGGGGCAAAACAATGACCTAATTACTTCCATGAACCTCCCTATTATCAAATTCCTATTACACAAATCGGTATAGTGCAAGGTGGTTTGAACAACGAAACTGTAGTTTTCTAGACAAAGTTGCAAGAAGCCATGAAGGTGATGCCTTTTTCTCTCCCTGGATGAGCAGAAAGGACATAACTCATATCCTGGGTGGAAATTTCAAGTCTGTGCCAAAAAGAGAACCAGGCACCATTGCCCAGCAGAAAGGGGGGGGGGGGGGAAGAGTGGAGATGCCCTTGTGTTCAATCTGCTGGTCTGCTTCCCAAAGCCAAAACACCTGGCTGAGAGAGACTGTAAACTGGACTGTCATTGGCTAGCTAGAGTGCCCCCTTGCTTTGTATCAGCTAAAAGCCTGTCCATCCTGAGCATTCTATTAACTCTGTCTTTTAAAGTCCTATCCTAGGAATACCACTGTGAAAGCTGGAAAAAGAATAAGACCATAGCTGTCATAATCCCTACAGTGAATCACCTGAATTAACTCTATAAGTCCAGAGAAAGACAACTGAGAAGCTGAGCTAGAAAACTGAGCTTCACCGCAGTTCTAACTGAAAACCAGCAAAATTACTTTTATAAAAACACAATGTGTTGTTTACCCAACGATGACTTGGTTATGGCTAGACTATGTGCTTCTCAGAAAGCATAAACCTGAGTTAAAACCCTCTGAATGACTAAAATGTATAACGTGCACTTGTATTTCACGAACATGTTTAGTTTAGTTATACTGAATCACTAACTCAATAGAAAGCATTGATGCTGGAGAAACTCATTACACTAACTAAGCTTCATACTATTTAGAACAGGAAACTATGCTTCCCTAAAGCAAAAATTAGCTGTGCAAAATCCAGAGTGTTTCTGAGAGCTCAGTCTAAAAATCATACAGATTTTGTGATCAAGAGAATTTACAGCTTCTTAAAAGAGGAAAAAGCTTTGAATTGGCTTGCAAGCTGAAGATTTTACCACTATTTCAGCTGTTTAAACTAAGGCAAGAGCTTTCAGTGTTGGTGAAATTCCAGAGAAATTACAAAAGCTTCCAGATAATTACCTGCATATTATATTTGATATTTAATATTTAATAATTTGATAATCTTGTGTGTGTGTTTGTGGTAAAGCTTGTCTATGAGTGTCACCTGGATAAAACAATTTGGTAATTAAGAAGCTTATCTAAATTTTTTTTAAGTTCCACTTAGAATTGTTTAGTTGAAATTACATCAATAGTCCCTTAAGGATCTATATTTATCTGCCAGTGGAGTTATCTCAAATCAAGCTTAAAGAACCATAGTTTCACACTGATACCAAAAATCACCTGCCCAGACTAGTGTAAAACTAGGGAAGTCTGCCTTTGAAACAAGATTATGTTAAAACTGTGAATTAATTGATCTGCTTTATTATCTCATGAAAAGCATAACGTTCCATGTTGAGTTCGATTTTGATGTTGTAAACACTATCATTTAACCACATTTAGTTTGCTGTGATTTCTTATTTGCTTTAAAAGAGAGGCTGGCTTATAAAACTCAAATTTATAATAATTCTCCAGTTTGTACTTCAGTTAAGGAACACATCCAAAGAATGCTGAGAAACCGAGTAGCGATAACTGCTTAAATTATTTAATTAACTCATGTGTGTGTTATAACTTCTCACAACATACTATACATGGAAATGAACCCCTGCAATGATGGCCAAAGGGGAAAACCATGGCAGTCAGCCTTACATAAGAATGTGCAAAAATGGGCACTGAGCTTCAGGTGAAAAGAAAAGGAGTACCTGTGGCACCTTAGAGACTAACACATTTATTTGAGCATAAGCTTTCGTGAGCTACAGCTCACTTTATCGGATGAATTCAGTGGAAAATACAGTGGGGAGATTTATATACACCGAGAACATGAAACAATGGGCGTTATACATACTGTAAGGAGAGTGATCACTTAAGATGAGCTAATACCAGCAGGAGAGCGGCGTGGGGGGGGAGGGAAGAAAACCTTTTGTAGTGATAATCAAGGTGGGCCATTTCCAGCAGTTGACAAGAACGTCTGAGGAACGGGGGAGGGGGGAGGCATGAAATAAACATGGGGAAATAGTTTTACTTTGTGTAATGACCCATCCACTCCCAGTCTCTATTCAAGCCTAAGTTAATTGTATCCAGTTTGCAAATTAATTCCAATTCAGCAGTCTCTCATTGGAGTCTGTTTTTGAAAGAATAAATGGACACAAATCAGATGTCAAGAATTATAACATTCATAAACCACTCGGAGAACACTTCAATCTCTCTGGTCACTCGATTACAGACCTAAAAGTCGCATTAAAACAACAAAAAGACTTCAAAAACAGACTCCAAAGAGAGACTGCTGAATTGGACTTAATTTGCAAACTGGATACAATTATCTTAGGCTTGAATAGAGACTGGAAGTGGATGGGTCATTACAAAAAATAAAACTATTTCCCCATGTTTATTTCCCCTCCCCCCCCCGCGTTCCTCAGACGTTCTTGTCAACTGCTGGAAATGGCCCACCTTGATTATCACTACAAAAGGTTTTCTTCCCCTCCCCCCCCCACACTCTCCTGCTGGTAGTATTAGCTCATCTTAAGTGATCACTCTCCTTACAGTGTGTATGATAACACCCATTGTTTCATGTTCTCTGTGTATATAAATCTCCCCACTGTATTTTCCACTGCATGCATCCGATGAAGTGAGCTGTAGCTCACGAAAGCTTATGCTCAAATAAATTTGATAGTCTCTAAGGTGCCACAAGTCCTCCTTTTCTTTTCGCGGATACAGACTAACAAGGCTGCTATTCTGAAACCTAAGCTTCAGGTGCCATCTCAAGCAAGAAAGCACATACTTCCTCCAATGCAAAGCAGTAAGGGGCCTCATCCAAAAACCTGATCAACACACATTAAATTCTGATATAACAATGCTTTTTAGCTTCAGCAACATTAAGTCTCCACAACAGCAGAGCAAACAACCCTTTCCAAGTCTGAATAATACTTAAATAACTAGAAAAAAAATTATACAACAGATCATTACAATGGGCTAGACTGCTTCCAGGGTCCTAAATAAAACCTGCTCACTAGCAGCCAACTGTACCACAGTAAAACACAGAAAAGGCAGGCAGACTATCACCCCATACAGACTGCATGAAATGGAGGAAGGGTGGTTTTACAGTTAGGGCATAAGGCAGTCAATGAGGCAATCTACATTCTGTTCCCATCTGTACCATTCACTTCCAGTGGGACCTTGGGCTGGTCTGTGCCTCCATTTCCTCAGCTAGGGATTAACTCTACACACCTCCAGGAGTGTTGCAAGGTTTAATTCACTGTTATTTGTGACAGGTTTCAGAGTAACAGCCGTGTTAGTCTGTATTCGCAAAAAGAAAAGGAGTACTTGTGGCACCTTAGAGACTAACCAATTTATTTGAGCATGAGCTTTCGTGAGCTACAGCTCCGATGAAGTGAGCTGTAGCTCACGAAAGCTCATGCTCAAATAAATTGGTTAGTCTCTAAGGTGCCACAAGTACTCCTGTTATTTGTGAGGAGTTCATACCATGGGGACAATGTATAACTTTCTTATTAAATAACACTGAAATTGCAAAGTACACAGCACCATGGAGACACAAACAGGTATGACTGTGTATGTAATGTGACAGAAGGGAGATATAAAATATCTTTCGATTTCTACTCCCCTGTCTAATTTACCAAGGAGTTGTTGAAAGATATTCCTTCAAACTACCAGACATAACACTTTTCATCAAAAAGAGAGGAAGAAAAGAATTATGCAGCACTTCTGGTAGACAGCATATTACACTGGGGCTCTCTAACCTTGCCCTGCCCTCTGATTTGTTCTCAGGAGGGAGTATAAGGTGTAGGTTTTGACCTACAGAAGTACTTTATGGAGTCCTAGTTACCTACCACCCCAGTCCTGCAAAACTACACATGGTAAACCTAACTTTATGCATGAGAATTATCCTACTGAAGCCAGTGGGGCAACTCACATGGGTAAAGTTAAGCCCATGTATGACTGCAGGATCCAGTTCAGAGAGATTACTTTCTCTGCAGTGATTTCAATCATCACACTACAATTGCATATGAGTTCCTGTTTCAAACAGGTAGAAACTTGGGGTGAGATAGTCTCAATGTAAGGGTCCTTAGTAGGGCTGTCAAGTGATTTAAAAAAATTGTAATTAATCGTGATTAAAAAAAATTGAATGATTATCACAGTGTTAAACAATAACAGAATACCAATTATTTAAATACTTTTGGATGTTTTCTACATTTTCAAATATATTGATTTCAATTACAAACACAGAATATAAAATATACAGTACTCACTTTATATTTTTTTATTATAAGTATTTGCACTGTAAAAAAAACCAAAAGAAATTGTATTTTTCAGTTCACCTAATACAAGTACTGTAGTGCAATCTCTTTATCATGAAAGTTGAATGCACAAATTTAGAATTATGTAAAAAAACTGCATCAAAAATAAAAATAAAACTTTAGAGCCTGCAAGTCCACTCAGTCCTACTTCTTGTTCAGCCAATCACTCAGACAAACAAGTTTGTTAACATTTGCAGGAGATAATGCTGCCCGCTTCTTGTTTACAATGTCACCTGAAAGTGAGAACAGATATTCTAATTGCACTGTTGGAGCCAGCATCGCAAGGTATTTATATGCCAGATGTGCTAAAGATTAATATATCCCTTCATGCTTCAACTACCATTCCCAGGGACATGTATCCATGCTGATGACGGGTTCTGCTAGATAACAATCCAAAGCAGAGCAGACCAATGCATGTTCATTTTCATTATCTGAGTCAGATGCCACCAGGAGAAGGTTGATTTTCTTTTTTGGTGGTTCGGGTTCTGCAGTTTCCGCATCAGAGTGTTGCTCTTTTAAGACTTCTGAAAGCATTGCTCCACACCTCGTCTCTCTCAAATTTTGGAAAGCACTTCAGATTCTTAAACCTTGGCTCAAGTTCTGAAGCTATCTTAGAAATCTCACATTGGTACCTTCTTTGCATTTTGTAAAATCTGCAGTGAAAGTGTTCTTAAAATGAACAACATGCTGGGTCATCATCCGAGACTCCTATAATAGGAAATATATGGCAGAATGCGGGTAAAACAGAGCAGGGGACATACAATTCTACCTCAAGAAGTTCAGTCACAAATTTAATTAACGCATAATTCTTTTAACTAGCATCATCAGCATGGAAGCATGTCCTCTGGAACGGTGGCCGAAGTATGAAGGGGCATAAGAATGGTTAGCATATCTGGCACGTAAATCCCTTGCAATGATAACTACAAAAGTGCCATGCAAATGCCTGTTCTCACTTTCTGGTGACATTGTAAATAAGAAAAGAGCAGCATTATCTCCTGTAAATGTAAACAAACTTGTTTGTTTTAGTGATTGGCTGAACATGAAGTAGGACTGAATGGACTTGTAGGCTCTGAAGTTTTATGTTGTTTTGTTTTTGAGTGAAGTTATGTAACAAAAAAAATCTACATTTGTAAATTACACTTTCACAACAAAGAGATTGCGCTACAGTACTTGTCTGAGGTGAACTGAAAAATATTATTTGTTTTGTTTATCATGTTTACAGTACAAATATTTGTAATAAAAATACACATTTTGATTTCCATTACAACACGGAATACAATATATATGAAAATATAGAAAAACATCCAAAATATTTAAAACATTTCAATTGGTATTCCACTGTTTAACAGCGTGATTAAAACTGTGATTAATTTTTTTATCTCAATTAATATTATGAGTTAACTGCAATTAATCAAGAGCCCTAGTCCTTAGCTCTGGAATTGACTCCCCCACTTCACACACACACCAAGTCTGGATCTGTTGACCTTCAGGGACACTTAATTAATTTGCAAGAGTATCCAGAGAGTGTTGTCTTGCTCTGTACTAGTTGCTATGATGACACTCAGGAGAACAGGTTTCAGAGTAACAGCCGTGTTAGTCTGTATTCGCAAAAAGAAAAGGAGTACTTGTGGCACCTTAGAGAGACAATCCCCGACCCCCTTTGCAGGTTTTATTAACTAACTAAATTTATAACCAGAGATCACATCTCTTCTTCAAGGGTTCCTCTGAGGGGAAGGATTGAATGGGGGGACTCTTTGGCTAGATTAAGAATTAGGAGGTTTTTTTTTTTTTTGGTCGTTGGCCCATTAGCCATATTTTTGTGTGTGTTAAATTTGGCGGGGCACGCTGAAAGCTGCATAATCCCAGGAGAAAGGAAAGGGATGGGACATTTTGCATCCTGCTGCAACTTGCTACCAAATCAGAGAGGGGCAACACTGGCAAATGGATTAGAGCCCAGGCAACAAACCAGGCAGCTGCTCAGTACACTGCAGCCAGCTGTGACAGGCACCCGGGCGAGCAGCTGTGCGTGGCGAGCCACACCAACAAAGCTTTGATTTTGGGAGCGCCGGGGTGAGACCGGCGGGTGCCGCTCTAGCTGCGCAGCTCCCAGGCACAGCAGGCACCAGGCATCCAGCCTCAGCTGCCCCCCGCCCTGCCCGTCGGCGCCAGCCACAGCGGAGAGGCGCGAACCCAGCCACGCGCACCCCTTACCTGGCCCTTTGCTAACGCAGAGCCAGGGTCTCGCTCAGGCAGCAGCCGCCTCGCTTCAGCGCAAGAGGCCACTTCCGTCAACACCTCCGCGCAGAGCCGGCATTAAACCCCGCCCCCTGCGCTGCCCTTCCGCCCTTTCAGCCAGGGCGGCTGAGCCGCGGACAGGCGAGGCACCATTGGGAGCAGTGGGGTCCCATGGGCGGGGGCTGCCTCTTGGGGGCGTTAAGCAACGTGTTAGAAAGAGGCCGGGGTCCTCAAAGGGAGTTAGGCACCCAGCAGCTCCCATTGACATTCAGTGGGGCTTGGAGTCGGAGAACACTTCAGTCTCTCTGGTCACTGGATTACAGACCTAAAAGTGGCAATTCGTCAACAAAAAGCTTCAAAAACAGACTCCAACGAGAGACTGCTGAATTGGAATTAATTTGCAAACTGGATACAATTAACTTAGGCTCCAATAGAGACTGGGAGTGGATGGGTCATTACACAAAGTAAAACTATTTCCCCATGTTTATTCCCCCCCACTGCTCCTCGGTGGTTCTTGTCAACTGCTGGAAATGGCCCACCTTGATAATCACTACAAAAGGTCGTCCCCCCTCCCCTGCTCTCCTGCCAGTAATAGCTCACCTTATCTGATCACTCTCTTGTTACAGTGTGTATGGTTAACACCCATTGTTTCATGTTCTCTGTGTATATAAATTTCCCCACTGTATTTTTCACTGAATGCATCCGATGAAGTGAGCTGTAGCTCACAAAAGCTTATGCTCAAATAAACGTGTTAGTCTCTAAGATGCCACAAGCACTCCTTTTCTTTTTAGGGGGGTTTGGGTGTCCAGCTTCTTCCTTGGCAAATCTCAGCCTGCACCTTCCTGTATCTCGCAGAATTAGGTACAGTCTGCCCACGCTAAGGCTTCACAATGTGTTTGTATTACCCTAATGCACCATTCCCCAAGTTCACACACCCCACCTTTCCACTAGCACCCACCAGCTGAGGCTCACTTGTGTTGTTGGAGACACTTTCTTTGTGCACTAAGATGGCATTCTTTTCAAAAGCTCTCCTGAGAAGGATTTTGCAGTGTGGGTTAGATGGGACATTTGAAGATTGCATTCATATATCTATCTTACCTCCCTCATTCAAGATGACACAGCTTGACAGCCCTGTGCATATATATGCATATATCTGCTTGTATCCATGCACCAAACAACAGAGGGATCCAACGTGTCTGTTATAAACTAAAGCATGAAAATAAAGTGTAAAGAGGTGCAGGGAGTTGAGCACCGAAACACAGAACAAAATCCACAACTCTTGAAATTACCTTCACAAAAGTTACTGATGACCTCTTCCTATCCAAATCTTAAGAATCTCTTCTTCAGACTCAGCCCATGATGCAAAATGACCTATTTGCCCATGTTTCCCTCTGGAGCCCCAAGGCTATCTCCATTACTCACCTCCCAACTTTTTGGGGTTCCACCATTTAGGTCAGCTGCCCTTATTGTAGCTGTGATCTCGAGGGCAGTGATTCTCAACCAGGGATCCGGGGGTTCCTGGGGGGCCGTGAGCAGGTTTCTGGGGGACCATCAAAATAAACTAGAGAGCAGGGCTGGCATTACACTCACTGAGGCCCGGGGCTGAAGCCAAAGCCTAGGCAACTTAGCTTCACGGAGTCCCCTGAGGCATGGAGCCCCAGGGCTTGCTACCCCCTAATGCCAGCACTGGCTTTTAATCTACTGGATCTGGAAAAAAAAGAGTTGTTGTGGCAGAGGCGGGCAGTGGGGTTTTTATAGCATGTTGGAAGGGGGTTCAGAAAGAAAGAGGTTGAGCACCTCTGCTCTAGGGTATATGTAACTTGCTCCTGTTTTCAGGTCTACTGCTCCCCTTTTTTAATATCCATGCATAAGACACCCCCACATACTCCATTTTTGTAATACAGCTTTGTCGTTCTTTTAGTATTTAGGGTGTTCTATATTTTAATTATTGTTTATTATTTTGACTACATATTAATAATTTGTGAAATACAATGAGCTTTTTGGTGAGGCAGTGGGGGTGCTTTAAAATAATTTTATTAACTACACACAGTACTTAAATAGCAAATAATGTGCTATGGAGTACAGTAAGCATAGTAGAGGAACAAATGAGCGCTGAGACCTGAATTTATGTATGGTTTGAGCTGTACTTCTTTCTTCTACAGTGTCATAAGGGAAGTTGCAAAAGATCACATTCATGTTCTGAGAAACCAGCAGGAAAGAACCCAATGGAATGAACCACAAAATTTGTCACACATCACTTTGGTTAGGAGCTTTCTATCTGTTGTAATAAATCAGAAAAATATCCAACAATCAGTTATGTGTTTCTCCTTTGATACATGCAGCCTGAATACTAAGCATGATTAATTTTTATTATATGGTTATGAATACACTGGGCCAAGTTTCAAATATCCTCTGTTAATACAAGTGCAAAATTGTGGGTAGACTTATTTTCAATAAACTTGCTATTTAGGCTCTTGTTCAATGTCACATTCTCATTGTCTGGGTGAGATTTTCTGGTGATGTTATGCTCCTGTTTATGCATCTGCACCATGGGAGAGTGGAGGAGGCAAAAGTAGTTTTCTCCTCACCCTTGTATAGGAACACAGGAATTGTCATACTAGATACAAACAGAGGTCTATCTAGTTTAGTATTCTGCCCCTTCCAATGGTCAGTACAGGAAATTTCAGAGTTTAACAGTGGTAAAAACGGAAGTCTCTGGGAGCTCTGTAAATCCCATGAGTGGCATCACCAAGTATCCACATAAAAAAATCACGCCACCTCCAAAGAACTGAAATCCTTGTCAACTGTCCCAGAAGGACTGAATGGACATGGATAATGTCTTCAGGTCAACATTAAGGTACATTGATGAGATTCATAGATATTAAGTTCAGAAGGGACCATTATGATCATCTAGTCTGACCTCCTGCACAATGCAGGCCACAGAATCTCACCCACCCACTCCTGCGACAAACCTCTCACCTATGTCTGAGCTATTGAAGTCTTCAAATCATGGTTTAAAGACTTCAAGGAGCAGAGAATCCTCGAGCAAGTGACCCGTCCCATGCTACAGAGGAAGGCGAAAAACCTCCAGGGCCTCTTCCAATCTGCTCTGGAGGAAAATTCCTTCCCGACCCCAAATATGGCTATCAGCTGAACCCTGAGCATATGGGCAAGATTCACCAGCCAGATGCCCAGGAAAGAATTCTCTGTAGTAACTCAGATCCCACCCCATCTGACATCCCATCACAGGCCATTGGGCCTATTTACCATGAATATTTAAAGATCAATTAATTGCCAAAATCATGTTATCCCATCATACCATCTCCTCCATAAACTTATCGAGTTTAATCTTAAAGCCAGATAGGTCTTTTGCCCCCACTGCTTCCCTTGGAAGGCTATTCCAAAATGAAGTGGGTTGTACTGCATTAATGGTGGAGGTTGCAAGATTTTTCTGCTGCTGTTCATGCCAAATCTGCCATGTACATTGGCCAAACCGGACAGTCTCTACGCAAAAGAATAAATGGACACAAATCAGACACCAAGAATTATAACATTCAAAAACCAGTCGGAGAACACTTCAATCTCTCTGGTCACTCAATGACAGACCTAAAAGTGGCAATTCTTCAACAAAAAAACTTCAGAAACAAACTCCAACAAGAGACTGCTGAATTGGAATTAATTTGCAAGCTGGTCACCATTACATTAGGCTTGAATAAAGACTGGGAGTGGATGTGTCATTACACAAAGTAAAACTATTTCCCCATGTTTATTTCCCCCCCACACTGTTCCTCACAAGTTCTTGTCAACTGCTGGAAATGGCCCATCCTGATTATCACTACCAAAGGTTTTTTTTTTTCTCTCCTGCTGGTAATAGCTCACCTTACCTGATCACTCTCATTACAGTGTATATGGTAACACCCATTGTTTCATGTTCTCTGTGTATATAAAATCTCCCCACTGTATTTTCCACTGCATGCATCCGATGAAGTGAGCTGTAGCTCATGAAAGCTTATGCTCAAATAAATTTGTTAGTCTCTAAGGTGCCACAAGTACTCCTTTTCTTTTTACGGACACAGAGTAACACGGCTGCTACTCTGAAACCTGTCAGTAGACAATGGGTTTTTCTCCCCAGGGAAGCTTCAAAATGCCTGCCAAAGTACCTCTTAGGAAACCAGCTTCGTACATATTGTCTCAAATCAATAACAGCAGTTAAATCAATCACCACATCTGATGCAAATGCTGAGCTCTATAATGAGGAATAAAGACAAGTTGCACTTTATTTCTATGTGTTGCAATACATGATGTACTAAGGCAGGAAACTATACAGCTGTTAAAGACCATTAATTCAATAATGTCAACTTCTGTGGTAGAAGCCAACTTAAAAAATAAAAAGCTAAATACAAGATTGAGTTTGCTCAAGTAATCATTTCTGAAATGAAAAGTTTGTCCTTTTATTAATGGTGAGTGAGCTTACAGACAACCATATCCGAAAATCCAGGAAACCAATCTCTGATGTAAATTGGTATAACTTCAGTTTAGCATTGAAACCTTTTCATTTGCTGCCTGAAATGTAAGGTTCTTCCTAATTCAAAATTATTTATTACTACTCTAGTTTTTAAACACACTATGCTTTTCAGAGGCTCTTGAATTTAGCATGCTTTTTCTTTTCTTTAGCATGAAATGCTGTTGTACTTTGATTACTGCTTTGTTTTTCCCCTTGGACTCCCACCGCTGTATTAACAATGTGAAGGATTTTTACTCCTTTGTTTCTCTGGCTCCTGAATAAAAATTTCTTTGCACTTACATAATGTTTGTTGGGACAAATTGATCCTCGGTGTAAAACAACTGAAAGCCATGTATTTGTACAATGCAGGAATTTCTCTTGTAATTTTTAAGTGATTTACACATATTAGCTAATTAACACTAACAAAATGTTATGAAAAAAGAAAAGGAGTACTTGTGGCACCTTAGAGACTAACCAATTTATTTGAGCATAAGCTATCGTGAGCTACAGCAGCTGTAGCTCACGAAAGCTTATGCTCAAATAAATTGGTTAGTCTCTAAGGTGCCACAAGTACTCCTTTTCTTTTTGCGAATACAGACTAACACGGCTGCTACTCTGAAACCTGTCAAAATTGTATGACTTGGTGTGATATGACCCTTGTACTTTGTGATCATTATTCCAATGCAAATAGTCTACGTTGGCACATTTCCAGTTGGACACCCATGGAATGGGACTTTCTGTACCAGTTAACCAAAATCAATAAAAAGGTTTCCACTTCTGCTTGATTTTGCTTACCTCGTAGATGCCAGGCAAAATGGTAGCTAGTTATTAATTCTCAGTTATAACAGTGTATGACACTTAGGTTCACTAGGGGTCAGATTCTGCCACCCTTATTCAGCTTGAGTAGGACCTTACTCCATGAATAGCCCCATTGACTTCAACACAAGTAAGAGTGGGATAATCTGGTCCTATAAGTATAAAATGAGGTTTGTAATTACAGGGAAAGTCATCCTGGGATGACAAGAAATTAAAGAGTTTTAAACAGTAACTACATGACAAAAATATCTATGGGGAGTTTATGCAAACTCTTAGGAATCTTATAGAAATATTAGTTATGAATTCATAATAAGGTGTTTTCCTTTAGAATCCATTGTCGCCTCTAACCTTTTTCATGGCATGGTAAAATGAATTTCAAAACGAATTTTCCCCCTAGTCTGAGACATGGCTTTATTTTTATTTTTTTTTAATTATCAGGCCAAATTGAAATTCAGTGCCTGCAAATCCCCACAATCCCCACATTACAGACTTTTCAAGAAACTCAAATTATTAATTGTATAGGCTAGCCTTAGACTGCAAGCTCTTTGGGGTAGGGACTGTCTTTTTGTTCTGTGTTTCTACAGTGCCTAGCACAATTGGGTCCTAGTCCATAAGTGGGATTCCTAGGTGCTACCTAATACAAATAATAATAGTCACTTTCCCCACTCCCTTCCATCTTTTGGCCAGAGTATCGGTCATCAGTATGACAGCAAAGTATTGAAATCCCAGCCCAAGTTAATGTTTATTTATGGTATGGACTAAGGTTTGAGATGCCCACTGTCTTTTGGGTTATTCCTAGACATTAATTATGTCAAGTTCTCCTAATTCTTTTTCTTTTCTTTCTTTAATGGCAAAGCAGGCTTGACTGAATAGTCTATAGCCGCCAGCTATAATTCCTAGATACTTAGGAATACTTATACTCTCTCACTCTGCCTTGTGTCCTTCAGGGGATATAACACCACATAGTACTACCCCATTTCCCTGATATTTTTACTAAACAACATAATGTAATTTTTGTTATCTTAAGACATTTCCCTTTCTTTATCAAAGCCCTTACATACCCACAAAAGGTGATCAAGTGTTTCTTTCATTTTGCAGAACACACATAGTCCATCTCTGTGTCTATTTATTTGAAAACAGTTTTTGTTTAAGCCACAATGGCCAATTCATGCTCAAAACAAAATCACTTCATTTTTTCCAGCCAGGCCCTGACATATGTCACTATCCTCAACTCAAGGGCACAATTCAAAAAACCTTCTTCCTGTTTTTTCATTAATCCAGATTCTTTACCATTCCTCTTTTACATTTTTCTGTCTAGGCTTGGAAATTTGTGTTTATTCAAGGGTATTCTTTGTCAATCTTTCCATTCCTTACAGTGTTTTTAGCTGCTCTGTCCACCATTTCATTCCCTGTTATCCCAATCTGCACTGGGATCCAAGCTAATGCTACATGTATCCCAATCTATACTAACTCTGCTATTAGAAATATAATTGTGCTGATTAAATCACTTCTATATATTGAGACGCTTTTTTAATCACCATGAGACCTGAGACTGAATCCAAAAAAATGACTGCTGCTGCTGGGAGTACATCCCAAATCCAATGTGGTGCTAGCATTATTGCTACCAGTTAGGCAGTCATAACAGCTACAAAATCAGTCACTCTTTTAGATATATTCATTTGAAATTTTGGTATACGATATGCTGCTCCTATTCTTTCTGCTTTTTCTTTTTCAGGCCCATCTGTATGTATCTGACACAAACTGACTCCACTTTTCATCTATATATTGGTATACTTCATTTTAAATACCTACTGTCTCTTTTTTATCCTTAAGGTTATAAAATAAATCTAAATCCATGTTTGGTTATCTGACTTTCCCATGACTAAAACTTTTGATGCCATTTAGCTTTTCTTATCTTCCAACTTCTGCATTCACATTTTAACTTGAATGGCACGTGGAGTTCTAACATTATGTACTATAGTTTGCCCATCAAATTCCCAACAATCTTCATATATTTGTTAGATACTTTCCTCAACACAATACCCATTAACTTTGGACCAGGAAGTTCGATCCAATAGTTTCATTCATAATATAACTGGCATTTCACTAGATGCTATCTGTAGCATCCATGTAATGTAACAAATGCCCTGCACACACAATTTTTAGTGCCGGGGCCTGTATTAAATCTAATTTTTCAAGTTCTGGTTTTGATGCTGACCCAAAAGCTGGGAAGCCATAGTCAATAACCAGTCTGATTCAGGCTCTCTATACCATCAGTAGTGTTTTCTTATCTGCCCCACAATTATTCCCAGCAAGACTTTTAAGAAGGTTATTCCTTCCTGTATGTTTATCTTTAACAAGTCTATACGTTTCAGAGTAATAGCCGTGTTAGTCTGTATTTGCAAAAAGAAAAGGAGTACTTGTGGCACCTTAGAGACTAACCAATTTATTTGAGCATGAGCTTACCAGCAGGAGAGTGAGTTTGTGTGTGTATGGGGGTGGGGGGGTGAGAAAACCTGGATTTGTGCTGGAAATGGCCCACCTTGATTATCATGCACATTGTAGGGAGAGTGGTCACTTTGGATGAGCTATTACCAGCAGGAGAGTGAGTTTGTGTGTGTGGTTTTTGGGAGGGGGGTGAGGGGGTGAGAGAACCTGGATTTGTGCAGGAAATGGCCCAACTTGATTATCATGCACATTGTGTAGAGAGTTGTCACTTTGGATGGGCTATCACCAGCAGGAGAGTGAGTTTGTGGGGGGGGGCGGGGCGGAGGGTGAGAAAACCTGGATTTGTGCTGGAAATGGCCCAACTTGATGATCACTTTAGATAAGCTATTACCAGCAGGACAGTGGGGTGGGAGGAGGTATTGTTTCATATTCTCTGTGTGTATATAAAGTCTGCTGCAGTTTCCACGGTATGCATCCGATGAAGTGAGCTGTAGCTCACGAAAGCTCATGCTCAAATAAATTGGTTAGTCTCTAAGGTGCCACAAGTACTCATAGTCTATACAATCTTTCCAAAGTAATTTAGTATCAAATATTACCTCTGAGAATGTAAATCTTTTAACTATATATATTTGTCCTCCATACAGATACAGTTTACATTCCTTTGTAATTTTCCTTTTTTATACAGATCAGTCCTTTGATTTTGACAATGGAAAACTTGAAACTCCATGCATTTCCCCAGTCAGAGGTCTCACCTAACGTTTTAATGATTCTCTTTTCTGCCACCCCAGTATTCCTGCTCCCAACCCACAGAGCACAATCATCTGTGTGCAGAGTGACACCTACCTCAACATTTACTTGTTTTGGGATATCATTTATCATAATATTAAATAAGGTCAGGCTGATAACAATTCCCTGCAATGTACCATTTTTAATACTATATATAGTTGACATAACTTTCCCAACTCTGACCTACATGGTCCTTTTACTCAGAAAGTCTCTAATCCATTCATATATTCTTCCCCTTATCCCTAGTGCACCTACTTTGTACAACAATCCTTCCCTCCATAGCATGCTATATGCCTTTGCAATATTTAGAAAGTCAGCTATCATGAAACCTTTGTTAAAGTAGGAAAAAATAAAAAATATGAGTTACAATGTGACCAATGGTGCATTTTCCTCTCCTAAAACCATTCCGCACCTTGTTTTCCAAATAGGCAACCAAACTTTACATTAACCATTCTCTTCATAATTTTACTCAAACAGGACATAAGGGCAATAGGTCTATAAGCATCTACTTTTGTGGATAGTCTGGTTTTTGTACTGGAATTACTACTGTATGTTTCCACCCTCCTGGTATCGCTCCTTTTCCCCATATAATATTATATAATTCCAAGAGAATTCTCAAATTGGTTTGAGAGAGATATTTAAATATTATGTTGCATATATTATGTTTACCTGGAAATGTATTCTTGCTGATATCAATAGCTTTCTCAAGTTCCTGCACACAAAACCATTCATTCAGTACAGTATCTTCATATTTACCCCACCTACATAATAGCTTATGATTCTGTTCAATGAATTGTCTTTTAATTTGGTGAAAAACTGCACTTTGATTTTCATCATTATTAACCCCTTGGAAAATTTGTGTTAAAACTTCTGCTTTCTCATAATCAGAACTTATTTTATCAGTCCAGATAAGACCTGTGATGTGACTATGCTTAGTTTACATTTTATTCATTCTTCTATTTTGCCTGTACATTTCTGATGTCTTGGTACCTTTATTTATCCACCCACAGTATTTCCTCTAACTCTCTTTGTTTTTGTTTTTTTAATAATTCTTTGTGCGACTGCCTTACTTCTTTTATACTTTGTTAGATCTTTACTATTCATTGTGTTTTTTGCTTTTTATAGGCTTCATTCCTTTCTATAATTGCCAGTTTGCAGTCCTCTTTCCACCATGGAAGTGAGTTTTTAGTTTTGGGGTACTTCAATATCTTAGGTATAGCTACTGTAGCTGTTGCTATTAATCTCTTTTTTATGTTGCCATTGAAATTCTCTATGTCATCATATACAATGAACATTCACAAATTCAGTACACTTACTTGTGAATAGCAAAGTCTCTAAAGTGCCACAAGTACTCCTTTTCTTTTTTCAGATACAGACTAACACGGCTGCTACTCTGTTACTTGTAAATAGTGTCTAATTAGCTTTCTTAAAATTCCAGGTGGGTAATTTTCTATTACCTTCAACCTTACCTTGGCCTTGAAAAGTAGTAAGGATAGGGATTTATTTTTCCTTATATATTTTTTTCCTTATATATTTCTCAACTGCATCCACTTACAATGTCTGTTGTTATAATTCCAAGGTCTAAGCAAGGAAAACTATCATCTGCTGCATTAAATCTAGTTGGGGTGCCACAGTTTAAAACCATTAAACGGTTTTCATCAATTAACTTTTCTAAGAATGTGCCATTGTTATTAGTTGTCTTACTGCCCCACAATTTATTATGATTATTTAGGTCACTGTATGGTCTTTTAGCACTCTTCACTATTTCCTGTAACTCCAGGGTTTCTAATTTCCTATATGGGCTATATATATTATAATTCCTTAAAGAAAGATTTCTCCTCTGCACTGTTTTGAAGACTTAAATTTGACTCAAATTGGTGCACAGAACTTGTGCCCACACTTTCCACATGGGTGAATTTTACCTAGTGAGCAGATCTACTGAGTAATCAGGTGCCATTTTTCTGGGGCAGGGTGGAGCAGGGGTGGGAAGAAGGGGGTCTTGGGAGCAGGGGTGGAATGGGGGCAGGGTCTGGGGCTGAGTGGGGGTTGAGCACCCTCGAGGAAAAATAGAAGCTGGTTTGGGGGTCCACGAAAAATCGTAAATCAAAATGGGGATCTTCTGTTTGCTAAAGTCTGAGAAGGAGAAACCAAGGGAGCACAATATTTCAAGAAGAAGAGCATGACTGATGGCATCAAAAGTGGGTGACAGGTCAAGTAGGATGAGGCTGGAGTACTGGTTCTCAGATTTGGCTCAGAAGAAGTCACCAGAGACTTTGGCAAGAGCGGTTTCAGTGGAATGCAAGTGCCAGAAGCCAGATTGGAGAGGCTCTAGAATGGAATTAAAGGAAAGTAACTCGAGAGGGAAAAGAGCCAGAGGAGAGCAAGATGTTAAGGAGAAGAGTAAAGGAGGGGATGAGAGTGGGCATGAGGAGATCAGGGGATAGAATCAGGTCACTGAGACAAGTGGAGAGGTTAGAGGAGGATAGCAGATGAGAAACTTCCTCAACTGTGACAGGGGAGGAGGAGGAGAAGAGCACTGTAGAAGAGGAAGTGAGAGGAAAAGGCAAGATGTGAGGAGAGGAAGGTCACATCTTTTGTGAGTATTCTCTTGGAAGAAATCAGTGAGATTCTGCGCAGAGAGAGAAGTGAAGACAAGAAAAAAAGGGGGAGGGGGTTTTGAGGAATGTGTCAAAGGTGGCAAAAAGGCCGCTGTGATTGCAGGTGTGGGATTCAATTAAGTTGGAGTAGTAAAATGATTTAGTTAGGAAGATGGCAGAACTGAAGGAGGAGAAAACAAATGTATAGTGTAGGAACTCAGCCTGGTCACAGGATTTCCAATAGAGATGCTCTGCAGTGTAAGAGCAGGAATGGAACAAGCAGAGGTAGGGTGTGAGCCAAGGCTGGGGGTTCCCAGGGTGGACCGTGCAATGGGAGAGAGGGGCAAAAGGATCAAAGGCAGAGGAGAATGAAACACGGAGAGAATCAACAACCATATCAACAGAAGAAAGGGCTGAGAGCACATGAGAAGTAATCAGTGCTGATGGACTGGAAGTCAAGGAAAGGCCGAGAGGACAGGGAATGAGTGGGACTGGTGGGCTCTAGGAAAGAGACCACATGGTGGTCGGAGAGCGAACTCAACAACAGAGAGGTTAGAGAGAGAGCAGTGCTCACAAAATTCAATGCCTAATTTTGGGCTGCAGGGAGGTGCCTATCTCTGCTAGGCTGTTTAGGGGCCTAAGTTGTTTCTTTTGAGAATTACTTGTGTGTTTGCCTCACTCCCCACAACATAACTTTAGGAGGAGGTGTTACTCATCTTATCAATCTTAACACAGTGGTTAGCGCACTCCCATGGGATATGGGAGACCCAGGTTCAATTCCCCCTTGTACCTGATGGGGAGAAAAGAAGTAGGATTTGAACAGGGATCTCGTAAGAGAGTGCACTTACCACTGAGCTATAGACTAGTCTGATTGCGGGGGGAGATCCACCCTCAGTCTCTTCTATTGAAGTTGTTCCACTTTGGCTAAAGAATTACAGCCACTGGATCAAAGAGGACAATGACTCTACAGCCTAGTGGTTAGGGCATCCACTGAGCAGGTGGGAGACCAGGAGCTAGTCTCCTTCCCCAATGACTAATTATTTGTACACAGTGGAACAGCTTCAACAGGGAAGACTGAGGGAATCCTCTGAATATTCTATAGCAGGGGTGGGTTTTAAGCCGGTCCCGTGAGCTGCAACACCCTCAGCTCAGCCCCGCTCCGGCCAGGGCACTGGGTCGGGGGCTGTACACATGGCTTGACACTGCTCCGGCCGGGGTGTTGGGTCGGGGCCACACCACGCGGCTCAGCCCCGCTCCGGTGCTTCAGCCGGGGCACTGGTTCGGGGCCGCACCATACTGCTCGGCCCTGCTCCGGCCTGGGAGCTGTGTCAGGGGCCATACAAGTGGCTCAGCCCCGCTCTGGCTGTGGTGCTGGGTCGGGGGCCGTATATGAGGCTCAGCCCCGCTTCAGCCAGGGCACTGGGTCGGTGCCATACCACGTGGCTCGACCCTGCTCTGGCTGGGACACCGGGTCGGGGGCCGTACACTACATGCTGGTTGGCCCCACTCTGGCCGGGGCGCTGGGTCTGGGCCCCACCACGCAGCTCAGCCCCGCTCCACTGCTCCAGCCAGGGCACTGGGTCAGAACCGCACCACGCAGCTTGGTCCCGCTCCAACCGGGGAGCTGTGTCGGGAGCCGCACCACGCTTAAGGTAAGCACCGCTCGGAGCCTGCACCCCTGAGCCTCTCCCCACTCCCCAACCCGCTGTCCCAGCCCTGATCCCCCTCCCGCTCGCCAAACCCCTTGATCCCAGTCCGGATCACCCTCCTACACCCCAAACTCCTCATCCCCAGCCCCACTCCAGAGCCCGCACCCCCTCCCGCACTCCAACCCCAATTTTGTGAGCATTCATGGCCTGCCATACAATTTCTATTCCCCAATGTGGCCCTTGAGCCAAAAAGTTTGCCCACCCTAGTATAGACTCTGTGTGTGTGTGTATATACATATATATATATATATATATATATATATATATAAGCACTATTAAAGAACTTACGTTTTTTAGTGGATCAATATCAAAATGTACCCCTGATAATTACTTAATACATTATAGAAAAATAGAGCCAGAAGCAGGCACGCTAACCAAATGCCTGTTAAGAGGCCACTAAAAAGAACTTTATATTGCTGTGACAAAGTGGGGTTATATTCATCTTGGAATGTTGCATGTGAGTCTTACTATCCTATACTAATACTGTGTGTACCTTAGTTTCCCTGTGTCCTGCACCAATACATAGGTGGTGGGAATTGGGTGTGTGATTTTTGCTGAGGCCCTCAGGGCAGGTGAGGCTGCCCAGCTGTTTGCACCTATGTAACCTGAGACCCAAGAGGGGGTATGGGACCAGGTGACACTTTTTGCCCGGGAAGTGAGACAAAGAGAAGGAGGAGGAGCATCAAGGAGGGTGTTGGAGGTCGGGTAGCTGGAAGTAGGCCACCTGCGTGGGGGGACTGGAAGAGGGGGAATCCAGGGTGTCTGGACTTGGCTGAAAGTCACTGATGTCTGTAATAGCAAGCTCTGTTCTATGATGTGTTCCTGTTGACCAATAAACCTTCTGTTTTACCGGCTGGCTGAGAGTCACATCTGACTGCGGAGTTGGGGTGCAGGGCCCTCTGGCTTCCCCGGGAGCCCCACCTGTGCGGACTTGCTGCAGGAATCACACAGTGTGAAAAGGGGATGCTGAATGTTCCAAGGTCAGACCCAGGAAGGTCGAAGCTGTGTAAACTTCTTGCCCTGGAGACAGTATACTCAGAGAGATGAGGCATGCTCCCCCAGAGTCCTGACTGGCTACTTATGGAGTAGTTCCAGACCATTGCCTGGTGACTCTGTGACAATTGCCACCTCTGATTTTTTTGCCTGGGGGGCACGGGGCTGGGGGTCTTTAGGGTCCCTGGAGTTTGAGAATTGAAAACAGACTCACTTGCAGATTATTCCAAAATCTAAGGCATGGGTTATTTTTTTAAATTGATGTGTATGGTCTGTAAATACTTTGAGCCATAACTATTTCTATTTACACTGCATGCAATTTTTCAATTTATTTGTTGTTAAATGCATTTTACAACAACTATTGTGGCAAATAATTGATTTCACAATGATTCATTGTGACAGAGTGTGTGGTTTTAATATATAATTGCAAGGTAAATCACCTAGGGAGAAATTGACAGAGATAGCATTGTCTTACATCTAGTTAATTCAAGGCTTCATTGGCTGAACTATAAACAAGGACTCAGGTACAGCCTGTCTCCTGCATCTTGGTAAAACCATAGAAAGGAGCAGCTGTCCTGCATGTGAGTGCTGATAGCTTACAACAAACAAGAAAATCAGCTGGGACAATGGAGATTGGACAAATGACAATGGCTGGATGACAGGTTTCAGAGTAACAGCCGTGTTAGTCTGTATTCGCAAAAAGAAAAGGAGTACTTGTGGCACCTTAGAGACTAACCAATTTATTTGAGCTGGATGAAGACAGAAAGTGCCTACTCAAGACTTAAAGGAGCAGATAGAGACTGTTTGAGGATCTTGAGAGTGGAGCTGGCCAGGAAGCAGAGTTGGGGAAACAGTGGAGCCTGTTAAACAATCACATCTGCTTGGTTTGAAACTTTATACTTCCAAGAAAGAGCTTTAAATAGTATTCAAGCTTCTTCCACCAGGTGCTCAAGTCTTTTCAGGCTTCCAGGCTACTGCAGTTTCACAACTAAAACTTTGAGAAGCAGGCAAAGGAAGTTGGAGCACTGGTTCAAGCTTTCTCTAATGGGTGTGCCAAGTCTGAAACAGAGAAGATCATCTCCTCAGTCCCACACACAGACTAGCCTCTCTCTCCAGCCCCTTCACAAATGCGTCTGCAGTCCCCACAGCTCCATATGCAAAATTTTTTAAACCCAAACAATTCCTATAGAAAAAAGTTTGTTAAATTAGAGTTAAGGTTGAGTGTGTGTGTTTCCTCACAACAATGCAAATACTGAAAAGCAAAGAAATTGTAAGTTAAGGCAGAATTCACACAACTAATACCAGTCTCCAAGTGTTAGTCCACTACCGCTCTTCCTCACCAACACAAACACACTCAATTTCAGTTCAAAGGCACTATCACCTTCAATTACAGTTGACCAGAGAACAATTCTGTTTCGCGGCAACTTGCTGAGATGTTGAAATTACTTTTTGTTCTGAATTGGCATGAAAGCAAAACCTTTCAAACATCAAGGGAGAGTGCATGGGTCGGGCACTGGCCTGTGGTGGGGGAGACGCCAGCTTCAAGTCTCTGCTCCCCCTGATTCACAGCAGAGTTTTTATCCCAGATCACTCTGAATCTGGCAGAGCAGGAACTTGAACCTGCGTCTCCTACACCACAGGCCAATGCTCGAACCACCAGACTCTAGAATACTGTATCAGACTCACTTTCCCCTGCCTCAAAAAACTTCCTACCTTTTCAACGAAGACTTCATCAAAACTGGAATATCTCAGTGAAAACAGTGTATTTTGATGAATTTTGTTAGTCTTGGTTTTCTCTGTTGTTGCATACTTCTTGTTTTGCTCTCTTGACACTTCCTGTTTTGCTCTCCTGATCCAATCCACTTCCCTCCTGCACAGGGACTCTGAGGACACCAGAACTGTCCTCACCATTTCTTTTCTCATCAGAGGAAGCACATCACGAAAATGAATGGGGTAAGCAGTGTATTGGTGAAGTGTATTAATATACCAATGAAACAATTGATTTGGAAGTGGGAGTTCTATGAAGCACTGGACAAATTGTCATGACCTTGGGACTGATTGGCTAATAAGAGTTATTTGTGATGATGTGATGTTTCATAGACTGTGTTGTCACTGGATATCCTGCTGAAGTTTTTGTACGGAGTTCTGTGGACTATTCCAGAAGATTATCACCACCTCTTATAGTTCAGTTATAATTTTATTAAGCTCATTAGCCACCATATTTCCAGGAACTCAATGAACAATATTACAAGGAGTACAGCACTAATTTGAATGCTAGAAAGAATGCTGACATTTCGTTGGCTCTTAGTAATATTGCTAAAGTGCAAGAAAAACAACGAATACACTATGCTAGAAGAAAGACTTGTAAATATGGGAAAACAACATTCAAGATTAGGGACCGTGTTATGTAAATGGTGGAGTCTTTTTAACTTGAAGTCTTTAAACCATGATTTGAGGACTTCAGTAACTCAGCCAGTAGTTAGCGTCTATTACAGGAGTGGGCGGGTGAGGTTCTGTGGCCTGCAACGTGCAGGAGGTCAGATTAGATGATCACGAGGGACCCTTCTGACCTTAAAGTCTATGAGTTATTTTTCAGCTGTTCTCCAGACTCCTTCAAACACATCTGTCATTTTGAGACTTGCATTTGGATTTTTTATCCTTCTGCTGTTTATGGTATTTTGCTATGCATTCATCGTCAAAACCTTGGTGAAAGCTCAGAATTCCAAAAGAAACAAAGCAATATGTCTGATTATATTAATTGTCATTGTTTTCCTGGTTTGTCAAGTACCATATAACATGGTTCTTCTTGTGACTGCCATAAATATGGGTAAATTAAATAAACAGTGTGATAGTGAAAAGCAAATAGTCTTTGCAAAGTACATTACAGAAGCCCTGGCCTTCTTCCATTGTTGTTTGAACCCAGTGCTCTGCACATTTATTGGGGTGAAATTTAGAAGTTACTTTGTGAATACGATGAGGGATCTGTGGTGCCTGAGATACAAAAAATACAAGACTAAGAGTTTAAGGGTAGGTTTCAGAGTAACAGCCGTGTTAGTCTGTCTTTGCAAAAAGAAAAGGAGTACTTGTGGCACCTTAGAGACTAGCCAATTTATTTGAGCATAAGCTCATCCGATGAAGTGAGCTGTAGCTCACGAAAGCTTATGCTCAAATAAATTGGTTAGTCTCTAAGGTGCCACTAGTACTCCTTTTCTGTTTGTTATGGGAGCTCATAAAATTGTAACAGCGGTCAGAAGAGAATTAGAGAAGAAGTCCCACCCCTTCATAAATGGGATTGGTAGGAGAATATTCTAGACAGGAGCTTGGAATCTTGGAGGGAATGATTTTGGTTCTGAAGTGTAGCAAGCAAGCAATTTCAGTCTGAAATGGAGGGTGGGGGGCAAAGTGTAGAAAGGAGCAAAAGCAGCTGCTTTGCTTCAATCTCTACAAGCACAGCTCCTTTGCAGAACAGCTGAAATGTGGGGAAGTGGCTAGCTAGATCCCGACAGGTGTCTGGGGAATAGTTCCTGCATGTGGACTGTTCCCTTCTCAGATCAGTATAAGTTCTGGCTTTGGCAGAGTAACTACCCTTGCATGATTCTAACTGGCTGCAGAAGGGGGAAGCAGACTGAAGCCAGCAAAGTGCCTGCCAGTGGCAGCATGACAGGGCCAAGAGCTGTGCTGCTGGTGCTGCTGGAGTACTGAGGGAGAGCACAGATGGGACATGCAACACGGAGACTGTTCACGTTGGAGCAATTTATCGACGTTTGTAAAGTAGTTTGAGATTTTCAGATATAAATGTTGTCTATTTTTTTCTGACTTCAAATTTGGAAATTAGACATGGCTTTTATTGTTGATTAACTGTAAATTATACAAACATGATACAAATATATATCGATGTTTGTAAAGTAGCTTGAGATTTTCAGATATAAATGTTAGATCTATTTTTTTCATAAGAACGGCCATACTGGGTCAGACCAAAGGTCCATCTAGCCCAGTATCCTGTCTTCCGACAGTGGCCAGTGCCAGGTGCCACAGAGAGAATGAACAGAACAGGTAATCAAGTGATTCATCCCCTGTCGCTCATTTCCAGCTTCTGGCAAACAGAGGGTAGGGACACCATTCCTGCCCATTCTGGCTAATAGCCATTGATGGACCTGTCCTCCATGAACTTACCTAGTTCTTTTTTTTTAACCCTGTTATGGTCTTGGCCTTCACACCATCCTCTGGCAAGGAGTTCCACAGGTTGACCGTGCACTGTGTGAAAAAATACTTCCTTTTATTTGTTTTAAACCTGCTGCATATTAATTTCATTTGGTGACCCCTAGTTCTTGTGTTATGAGAAGTAGTAAACAACACTTCCTTATCTACTTTGTCTACACCAGTCATGATTTTATAGACACCAGTCTGATTTTTCTGACACTCTCTTCAAATTTCGAAATTAGATATGGCTTTTATTGTTAATTAACTGTAAATTATACAAACATGATACAAAAATACATATATATTAATACATATATTTACTCATATATAGCAAAGCATTCGTACTAGTAGACATTCCAGCAAATAAAACTTTGATAACTGATTGGCAGAAAAATAATACAGTTCTGTCTTCATTATCCTAACGTTAAATAGCTGAAACAGGGTCACTTGATTACATTGAAAATGCCTTATTCATCTTAAAAACTTTATTATAGAGCCTATTCAATGTTTTTTCCTTCCCTCATCATTAGATACAAGATTTTGAAGTGTGTTTTGCGGTTTATAGTAGAAAATATCATTTAAAATATGTCTAATATTACTTCTATGATTTTTGCAAATGAACCTGCAACTGTAACAAATTTCCTAGGTAGCGTTTGAAAAACCTGTATAAATAAGATATACTTCTTATTCTGTATATATTAAAAAAGATAAACTCCTTGTCAATGTTCCCTCTAATTTTTTACATCCACCTGTGGAATTAATTTTGTTATGTGCACCAATATGGAGGTGATGTGTAGCGGGAGTGGGGCCGAGGGGTTTGGGGTGCCGGAGGGGGATCAGGGCCAGAGGGTTGGGGTGTAGAGGGGATGAGGGCTCTGGCTGGGGGAGTGGGCTCTGTGGTGGGGCCAGGGATGAGTGCTTTGCAGTACAGGCTGCTCCAGGGCTGCAGTGGGAAGAGAGGACTCGCCCCAGCAGCCCGGGGACAGGGGAGAAGAGCCTCTTGCTGACCGTGGCAGCTCCAGGGGAGAAAGAAAAGCACCTTTCACCAGCCGCGGCAGCTCCAGGGCCGGGGGAGAGGCGCCCCTTGCCAGCTGTGGCAGCTCCGGGGCCAGGGCAGAGGCCCCTCCCGCCCCCGCGCGGCCCTTGATAGAGGGAACTTAGCTCCTTATTGAATGCTGTGTGCTTTTCTTCACACAAATCCCATGATGGTTTGTATATTATTAAATTGTGGCGTGTGACTGATGATTTTGAAATGGTAGAAGACCTGAGGAAGCACTCACAATCCTGGCACCACGTTTTGTCCCTGTGACCCATGTGCAGAGAACCTCCACATCTGGATCTGCTCCAGTCAGTATGGAGGTGAGGTGGGGTGGGAATGAGGGGTGGACAGACTTTGACACTGTCCCCTGGCCACAGAGGACAGGACTGGGGATCTGCAAGCAACAAGGCAGTAGGAATGCAAAGACTGAGCAGACACACAGTATCCCTTCCCTAGCCTCTCCCTTCCTTTTAAAACAGCTCTGAAGGCAGTTGCTGGAAGGAGAAACTTTGCTGCCAGTGAGTCTGAGTGAATGGGGAGGGTCCTGGAGTAGGTGTGTAGACACAGAACCTCCATGCAGATGAAGCTGAGCTCCTCAGGATCACCAAAATCTGCACAGATCTCAAGGGATCCTGCAGGGTTTGTGTGCTTATCCTGTGTGAGTGTGTTTAAATTCTACCCCCTCAACAGAAACATTTGGAAGAAACTTTTTTGGGGTTTCCTGCCTGTGGGAATGATCTAGAGCCTAGTGATTAGCATATTAGAAGCTGAAGGCATCACTAAACAGAGTACACAAAATCTATAGAACTCAATGCTATATTCCTTGCCAGACAGCTAAATAAATGGATCATAGTTTGTTTCAAAGACATCTTTACACAGTAGTCAAGGGGAAGTAACAAAAATGCATACTTAGGTGCTTGATAAGCAGCATACAAACTGCAAGCCACACAGAAGTCACAGTGCCATTATCACACATGTATCTTCATCATTATAAAAACATAAGAATGCCAATACTGAGTCAGAGCAGAGGTCCCTCTAGCCCACTATCCTGTCTTTCAGAGGGAATGAACAGAACTGGGAAATTGTGGAGTGATCCATCGGTCCTCCAGTCCCTGCTTCTGGCAGTCAGAGGTTTTGGGACACCTGGAGCATGGGGTTGTGTCCCTGACCATCTTGGCTAACAGCCATTGATGGTCCTATCCTCCATGAACTTATCTAATTCTTTTTTTGAACCCAGTTTGGCCTTCACATCATCCTCTGGCAATAAGTTCGAAAGATAGACTGTGTGTTTTGTGAAAAAATGTTGCCTTATGTTTATTTTAAACCTGCTGCCTAATAATTTCATGAGGTGACCCCCGATTCTTGTGTTATATAAAGGGGTATATAACACTTCCCTATTCACTTTTTCCACACCATTCATGATTTTATAGACCTCTATCCTATCCCCCCTCAGTTATCTTTCCTAAGTCCCAGGCTTTTTAATCACTCCTTGTATGGAACACGAGTCCAACACCCCTAATCAGATTTGTCGTCTTTCTCTGTACCTTTTCTAACACATCATTTCTAAGATGGGGAAACCAGAACAGCACTTAGTATTGAAGGTGTGGCCATACCCTGGATTTATATAGTGGCATTATGATATTTTCTGTCTCATTAGCTATTCCTTTCTTAATGGTTCCTAACATTCTGACTCCTGCTACACACTGAGCAGATGTTTCCAGAAAATTATCCATGATGACTCCAGGGTCTCTTTCTTGAATGGTAACAGTGAATTTACAACTCATCATTTTGTATGTATTGTTAGGATTATGTTTTCCAATGTGCATTACTTTTCACTTGTCAACAGTGAATTTCATCTGCCATTTTGTTGCTCAGTCACCCAGTTTTGTGAGATGCCTTTGTATGTCTTCAGTCAGCTTTGGACTTAACTATGCTGAGTAATTTAGTATCATCTGCAAACTTCATCACCTCTCTATTTAGTCCTTTTCCAGATCATTTATGAATAACTTGAATAGCATGAGTCCTAGTACATATCCTGGGGGAACTCCACTACTGAGCACTTTCCATTCTGAAAACAGACCATTTATTCCTATATTTTGTTTCCTACCTTTTAACCAGATACTGATGCATGAGAGGTCCTTCCCCCTTAATTCATGATTAAGGCTACGTTTTAGTCATGGGTATTTTTAGTAAAAGTCATGTTCAGGTCACAGGCAGTAAACAAAAATGTACAGCCCTTGACTACCTGTCCATGACTTGTACTATACACCACTGACTAAATCTTGTGGGGGGAGAGGGCGGCAGCCGGAGGGCACCATGGGTGCTCAGGAGTGGCCTGGGACCCCGCTAGTACCGGAGGGCGGGGGACAGGCCACCACTGATGCTGGGGGGCGAAGGGGTTGGCAGGGCGGGCAGGCTCCCTACCCAGCTCCTCACGGCTCCCCGGAAGTGGCACCAGGTCCCTTCCTCAGCTCCTAGCTCTGTGCGCTGGCCCCCACCCCAAGCGCCGGCTCCACAGCTCCCATTGGCTGGGAACCAGGGCCAATGGGAGCTGCAGGGGCAGTGTCTGCAGGCAGAGGCAGGGGTCTGCTAGGAGCTGAGGGAGGGGGATGTCACCGCTTCCGGGGAGCCTCCCAAAGTAAGCACCGCCCAGAGCCTGCCTCATCCCCACCTGCGCCCCAACCCGCAGCCCTGAGCCCCCTTCTACATGCACCCAAAATCCTGCTGCTGGGGCAGGGGGAGGCAAAGGGGCCGGTGGCCCAAGACTGCCTCAGCAGCGTCTGGTGTGGCTGGCCCAGGGGCTGACTGAACTCCTCAGGTGTCTCTGTGACCTGCGTGACAAATTCGTAGTCTTACCCATGACTGCTTATTCTGTTTAAGAGCCTTTGGTGTTGGACCTTGTCAAAAGCTTTCTGAAAGTCCAAGTACACTATAGCACAGGGAGGGCAAACTACGGCCCACGAGCTGGATCCGGCCCATCAGGGCTTTGAATCTGGCATGCGGGATTGCCAGCCCCATGGCGCTGTGGGCCTAAGGCAGGCACCCTGCCTGCCCTGGCCTCGCACCGCTCCCAGAAGTGGCCAGCCCCACGTCCCTGTGGCCCCTGGGCACTTGTTACTATGCAGGAAAGAGTTATATTTTGTTTCTTCTGTTCATGATAAAAAGAAGAAGGATCATATAATTATATGAAATATAGAAAGTAACTATGTCCTATATACACTTACTTATTAAAATTGTATATGACAGCCAAGACTGAAACATGATGATATAGCACCTTGTTTCAAGCCTACCACAATGCTTTTTTGCATTAAAGGTGTAATTGAATTTTTTTTTCCGTACCTCATTATTTCCTGAACAGCTCAAAGAGGAACTCCTTTTGAGTTCCCATATTTGTAATCAGGCCTTTCCTGGCTATTGTTTCTAAAACATCTGTGTTACTTTTGTCTTTTCAAGAACTAGAAGTTATTGCAGAATTTTACCAAAAGCGGTCCATGGCATTTTACAGACAAATAAAAATGACATGTCTTTGCTCCAAGGAGTGTGCCATATAAACACAGCAACAAATGACTATAAACCAAGGGACGGTGCTGAGTGTATATGGGAGAACAAATTACAACAGTGTAATATCCTCTGATATTCTTAATGTTACTGATGAATCCTTTTGTTTCCTCTCTATTGTTAGAAAATACTAGGGTTGGTAGATGGTGTCAGGAATGAAGGCTGTCTGGAGTAGTGACAGAACAACTGTGGTGTGGTAGAATTATTTTTAGGACAGTGTCATCTATAGTTTTATGCTAAGATAGTAATGATCAAATCCCATGTTTACAGTTTTAGGGTGTCAGCTGATCACCACAGTAGTCAGAAAAGGGAAATTATTAAAAAAAAAACAAACTTTTGAGGTAGTCTTTACACATCATAAAGAATCAGAAAGAGACACAGTCTTTTGCTTTGAAGTTCACTCTTATCACCACAAAGTGCAGTGAAGTCAAATTATTTTTTCAACTTCAGCTCCTTTGTTGTGATAATTCACGAAGAGCCAAATCCTGCTTGCCTTTCTAACATAAATGAAAGTATTGACTTCAGCAGGGTGAGTATGGAGAGCAAATATAGCAGCAAGAGTTAATATACTAATGCTAATATATCAAATGTTTTCTGCTAATGAGAATAACGTGGCCTTGTCTATCTTCAAAAAGGGGAAAGAGGAGGATGTACAAAATTATAAACCAATCAGCAAATTTTGATCCCTAGAAAGATACTGAAACAAATTATTAAACAATTTGTTCAAACCTAGAGAATAATAAGGTTGTAAGTAATAGCCAAATACCAAGAACAAATAATGTTAAACCAACCTAATTTCCTTCTTTGACAGGGTATTGGAATTATTTGAAATTATTCATATTAATATGGGAAACCATCAAACATTAATCTAACCATAAATTCCTTTATTAAATTTAAAGGCCAAATGCTACTTATAGAATAGCTCTAAACACCTAAAAAGCCTAAATAATGAGCAATTTACTATGTCTAAACAGTAACAAAACATTTATAAGCATTTGATTAAGAAACTTACAAACAGGCTAAACCTAGTGGTGCTTAGACTCATATTGGTTGGCTCCAGCGTGGTCAGGCAGCAGGTATTAAAAATGAATCCTTTAAGAGCTTACTTTTTATATCCTTTAACAAACACATACTGTCACCTCCCATTACTGACTCCAGCTAAAAACCAATTTGAGACCATTCACTCTTATTTCCAGTCTTAACACAGATAAGGTTTTACAATCTCCTTTCTCACCAGGCTTTTCCTCCCCTCCTTCTTGATGACCAACAGGTTTTCTTTTGCACTTGGGTTCACACAGGCCCTAATTTTTGAGATAACACTGCTATGTGTGGTGGGAATGACCATGCTGGATCATTTAGAGACAGATTTATTTTGTCTTATTTAAAACCATCTGCAGTCACCCTTATTGGTCAGAGGCCTTCTTTTTAGAAACTTCCTCTTATTTCATTAGTTATTCTTGGAACCAGATATCCTTACTGCTTTATTCTTTCTGACCTTTTAAATTATTATTTTCAAGGCATTCCTTCTACTTCCAAGTCAGGTCCTTTCTTTACAACACATATATAGTTCCTTAAGTTAACTCTAATTCTTTAATTTCATATTTACCTTACACAGGGTAACTGGCCTAGTGGATAGCAGGAAGCAGTAGATGTGATACAGCTGGACTTTATTAAGGCTTTTGATGCAATCCCATATGACAGTCTCATAAGCAAACTAGGGAAATATGATCTAAATAAAATTACTAGAAGGTAAATGCTTGTGAACTGGACTCCCGGTACAATAGAGGTACTGGCTGTCTAAGAAGGCTGCGGCTGTGGTGGTTTTTTAAGTGAAAGCCTGGGTTTGGGAGGAATTTGGAAAGACCATGGAGAATGGCTACTGGATGGTCTCAAAGGTGTTCTGGCAAACCATTTGTCACCTTAGGAGAGGTCAGTGGGACATTGCTCAGGCTGTTCCCAGCAAGGGTGGTGAAACACTGGCCTTAACTGAGGAGAATGTTGAAAGGTGGAAGGAGCATTTTGAGGAAATCCTCAACCCGGTGGACACACCTTCCTTTCAGGAGGCAGTTCTGGAATCCCCCAGTGAGATTGGATCTATTTCTATTGTAGCGGTCGCTACAGCAGTAAAGTGCCTTTGTAGTGGTAAGGCAACAGGGGTGGACAAGATTCATCTAGAGATGTTGAAACCACTGGACAATGTTGGGGTGTTGTGGTTAATGTGCCTCTTCAATGTTGCACGGAAGGCAGGTGCAGTACCTCTGGACTGTCAAACCGGGGTGGTGGTCCAGATTTTTAAGAATGGAGACTAGCAGGTGTGTTCCAACTACAGGGGGAATCACACTCCTCAGCCTCCCCAGCAAAGCCTATGCCAGGGTGTTAGAGAGGAGGCTATGCCCATTAGCTGAACCTCAGATTCAGGAGGGAAAATGCAGATTCCGTCCCAGCCACGGAACAATGGACCAGCTCTTTGCTCTCTCGCAGATATTTGAGGGGTCGTTGGAGTTTGCTAATGTAGTCTCTTTTTGTTTTGTAGCCCTGGAGAAGGCATATGATTGCGTTCCTCAAGCTATTTTGTGGGAAGTGTTTTTCGGGCGTGGTGCCGCTTTTGCGTGCTATCCAGTCCCTCTATTCTCGGAGTGAGTTGTGTTTGTATTCTTGGCATTAAGTCAAGTTTGTTTAAGGTGGGTGTTGGAGTGCACCAACAGTGTGTCTTGTCCTCGCTCTTGTTCATGATTTTCATGGGCAGGATATCAAGGCGCAGCTGAGCTGTGGAGTGCCTCCGGTATGGGGACTTGGAGGTGGCATCTCTGCTATTTGCAGATGATGTCCTTCTTGCTTCTTCTGACTGCGATCTCCAATGCACACGCGAATGTTTCGCTGCCAAGTGTAAAGCAGCTGGGATGGGAATCAGCACCTCCAAATCAGAGGTCATGGTCCTTTTCCAGAAGAAAATCGACTGTTCTCTCTAGGTGAAGGGGGAGCAGCTGCCCTTAGTGGACAAGTTCAAGTATCTAGGGGTCTTGTTCACAAGTGATGGTAAGCAGGAGCGTGAGATTGACCTGCAGATTGTTGCGGCAGCAGCAGTGATGAGGGTGCTGTACCGATCTGTGGTGGTGAAGCGGGAGCTGAGTACTCGGATGAAGCTCTCAGTTTACAGGTCAATCTATGTCCACATCCTCACTTATGGTCATGAACTTTGGGTAATGACTGAAAGGATGAGATAGCAGGTAAAAGCCTTAGAAATGAGGTTTCTCCACAGGATGGCTGGGCTTACTGTCTGAGACAGGATGAGGGGCTCAGCTATTTGGGAAAGCCTCGGACTAGAGCTGCTACACCTCTGGATCAAGAGGAGCCAGCTGATGTGGTTTGGGCACCTGATAAGGATGCCCCCTGGAAAGCTTCCTTTGGAACTCTACCGGGCACGTCTCACTGGGAGGAGCCCTAAGGCTGAAGGGCTTATATCTCCTGGCTGGCCTGGAAACGCTGGGGAATATCTCCCTCGCTTTCAAGAGGAGCTGGAACCTGTTGTGGAAGAAAGGGAAGTCTGGTTCTCTCCACTCTACATGCTGCTGCCACAACCCTCACCAGGAAAATGGCATAAAGGAAAAATAAAAGTGAATGCATAACTGGCTGAAAGACCATTCTCAAAAGTAGTTATTAATGGTTAACTGCCAAACTAGAAGGATGTATCTAGTGGGCTCCCACAAAGGTCTGTCCCTGGGTTTGGTATTATTGAATATTTTCAGTAAGGACTTGGAGAGTGGAGGGGATAGTATGCTTATAAAATTTGCAGATGACATCAAGCTGAGAGAGGTTGCAAGCACTTTGGAGGACAGGATTAGAATTCAAAATGATCTTGATGAATTGGAGAATTGGTCTGAAATCACTAAGATGAAATTCAATAAAGACGTGCGAAGTACTACACTTAGGAAAGAAAAATCAAATGTACAAATACAAAATGGAGAGTAACTGACTAGGCAGTAGAACTGAAAAAAGGATCTGGGGCTAATAGCGTATCACAAATTGAATATGAGTCAACAGTGTGATGCTGTTGTGAAAAAAGACATGTCATATGTAGAGTCATATGTAAGACATAGGAGACTGGTGAGGTATCAGGTGTACTGTGTACACAACACTTCAAGACAGATGTAAACAAATTGGAGAGACTCAAGAAGAGAGCAACAAAAATAATAAGTTTAGAAAACATGATCTTTCTAACTATAAGTATAATTATATACTGCAACAAGTTACCTAGGAAGGATATGGAGCCCCCATCTTTGGAGGTTTTTAAGAACAGGTTAGACAAACATCTGTCAGGGATGATCTAGATCAGGGGTTCTCAAACTGGGGGTTGGGACCCCTCAGGGGGTCGCAAGGTTATTACATGGGGGGTCGCAAACTGTCAACCTCCACCCCACACACCACTTTGCTTCCCACATTTATAATGGTGTTAAATATATAAAAAAGTGTTTTTAATGTATAAGGGGGGTTGCACTCAGAGGCTTGGTATGTGAAAGGGGTCACTAGTACAAAAGTCTGAGAACTCCTGATCTAGATCTACTTAATCCTGCCTCAATGTAGGAGGATGGAATAGACCTCAGGGGCCCTTCCAGCGCTACATTTTTGGATTCTGTGTTTTGCTTATGGCAATATTTTGCAAAACTAGGTTAAAAAACATTTTTTATAATTTTGAAGGAGAAGGGGAAAAAAAGGTAAGTTTAAGCATTGATTTTAATGGGGTTTTACATTACGGTAACGGTTTGCCCACGCAGAGCAGCTTTCAGGATCAGGACTTTAGACTGCAATACTACATTCTTTGCATCACTCTAGGTATGAGCTCAATCATTCAGCAATACATGCAGCAGGAAGGACAGAGAAATATTAACATGGTGAAACAGGCCATGGCGTTGCTAAAATCGGACTTCTCAGATTTCTTTTTAAAATAGTCTTAACGTTGAATTGTGTTAAGGGAAAATAGTATGTAGCTTATTAGTGCCACCTATTGCATGTTTCTGGAAACAATATACCAATCAATAATACATGTATACTAGTGTACAGTATCTGCATCTTATGGTTAACCACTTTGAATTTTCTTAACTCATCTTTTAAAATTTTTAATTATATATTTCATTTGGGGTTTCTTCATTTCCTGAACTTCCCCCTCATTTCTATAATTTACTACAAATAGATACAAAGTTTTCTTTACAAACATACTGCAAAGAAGAATCACATACTGTAAAACATTTGCATGTCTTAATATATAGCATTAGTAATGCCTTACATGTTCAAGGCACTGCACAACCATTAATTAATTAATCTTCACAAAATCTCTTTGAGGTAGATAAATAGTCATCTATAAAATACTTATCTTAACAATATTCCAAACATAATTTCATCCAAACCACTTGCTCCCTCATTTTCTTTGGTCGAACAGTATTTTTTCAACAGTATTAACAAATGTTAAAACATTTAGAGAATCCTCAGTCTCCTTTTTGTTTTAAATCTGTGGTAACTCTGCATATAGAATTTAATTTGCATCCCCCTCCCTTAGTTGCATGTTTGCTTATGTAAGCAGTGTCAGGATGAGCTCCACCCTGACATCTGGTGGTGAGGTGTGGCAAGTTGTGGAAAAGAACTTCAGGGGCCGTTCTCATTTGCATAGGCACACCCACCACGCCTAGAATGAGACCATAGCTGCCCAAATGGTCACTTTGGCTGCTGTGGGATCCCCAGTGTCTCTGTTATTGGGGCAGGAAGAATAAATTGTTATTACCCTGATTATGGGAACTGTGCTTGGAACTGTACGTGGCCTTTTGTTATGATGGAGGGATTCACCATCAACTAAGTAGCACTCGCTAGGCAAGGGTCATGGGTTCCAAAACTGTGTGAATAGAGAGAGGCTGGGGACAAGTATTAATACTTGGTGGTATGGGCCCCTTGGTGAGGGCCTTACATGCTAATTGCACTTCTTCTTCTCTCCACTGTGGAATATCAGAGCTAATTTTGATTTCATTAGAAGTCTAGTTATAGGCTGCTGAGCTCATTTTGGGCTGACAGTGCACCAGTACTGGGGCTCCCCTACTACAAGCTGAATTCACCTAAGTGCTGAAATCACTGAGTGTTGTGTTAAGTAGTGGGGGAGCCTGAAGATATATTGTGGAGCAGTTTGCAGGATGGCTGGTGAAGCAGTTCGAAGCGGAGCAGTTTGTGGATGGCAGGAGCTGCTTGTGGGCCGTGGAGCTGAGCGAAGGAGTTCGTGGGGCGGCTGGCAGAGCGGAGCGCAGCTGAGCGAAGGAGTTCGTGGGGAGGCTGGCAGAGCGGAGCACAGCTGAGCGAAGGAGTTCGTGGGGTGGCTGGCAGAGCGGAGCGCTGCTATGGAGCTATGGGAGCATATCTGAGCTATGGGTCAGCTTCAGATCATGTAAGGTGCCTCTTACCCCCGTCCCGTTTCCACCCAGGTTGGGAGGTAAAGCTCCGCAGATAAACTTTCGAACTCTGGGGCTGCCCTGACAGGGACAGAGACTTTTGGGGCATTGGACTTTTGGGACTTTGGGTGATTTGGGGTTGCTGGACTCAAGAACCAAAGGGAAAAGGGCATGCCGCAATTTGCTTGGGGTGGGTTTTTTTTTGCTCATGGGTTGTGTTATGAATCCTGTTGGTGGTGTTTCCCCAACATAATGCCACATTGTTTCTCTCTGTTATTAAAAGGCTTTTGCTACACTCAGACTATGTGCTTGCGAGAGGGGAAGTATTGCCTCTTGGAGGCGCCCAGCGGGGGTGGTATATATTTGTCCCAGGTCACTGGGTGGGGGCTCGAGCCGGTTTGCATTGTTATTGGAATGGATCCCCTAGATATTGAACCCGGCCCTTGTTGCTGCCAACTCTGACGGGCAGAAGGGTTACACTTATCAACAGGTGTTGGATCAGGCCAACTCCTGTTTGGCTTACTCACACAAATAGTCCCATAAATTGAGTAATTAAGCAGAGCAGGATTTGGTCCCAAGAACATTTTTAAAGTGATTCTCAATTTTGCTGTGGGTAATGTGCTGTTCATCTGCATCAAATCTCATGTTTACAGTTTTAGGGTGTCCGCTGACCACCACAGTAGTCAGAAAAGGGAAATTATTTAAAAAAAAAAAAAAAAAACTTTTTCCTAAAGTTCTGCTGCTTTTGCTGTGAAACAGTCTACTGAAATGAATGTTACTTAGTGAAGTTGAAACAACTGGGAGAACTACTCAGTTATATTAACAGTAGAGCGGATCAGAAACATTTTCACAAACTTTTTAATGAAAAATACATGATTACATTTTAGTGATTTTTTAAAATTTTGATCAAAATTTTTCAAAACTAAATTTTTCTGAAACTTTTAAACTCTCCCCCCAACTGAAAAAAGCAATGTGGGGACATAAAAGAGTGAAAGTAGAGAAAAAATACCACTCACTCTCTCCCTTTTCTTTTACTCCTTCCTCTTTTTCCCCCCCAGCAGGAAAAAAAAAGCATTGATCCCACTGACACAAAACTGAAATGTAGGGGGAAAAAAGTATTGAAAACCCCAAAAATATTCATAGGAAGTTGCTGAAAGCGAAAAATTCATTTTTAAATATTTCATTGAATATACTTATCTGTTTTCAACCAGCTATAATTAATATATGAAAGTATCAAATTAAGATAAAAGCAATTTTAATTATCTGAATTTATGTTTTCAGTTTTCACACAGCAGAACCACCCATTATCCTAATTATTCTACACCAGAGTTTCTCAAACTGTGATCCATGGGCCACCAGTGGTCTGCGACCTCCATTCAGGTGGCCGCACACAAGAGAAAGAAGGGTCACCCACCTAATTAGTGGAGATACACAGGCATGGCTCCACTAATTAGGTGCCTGGACCCTGGAAAAGACACACAGGTGAAGTGATGGCCTTGGGGGAATAAGGGGTAGGTGGAAGGGGCAGTGGGGTGAGAAGAGGGAATATGGGACATATAGAGCTGTGATGGCCAGAGAAAGAAGTGACTTTCTCCAGGGCTGTGGCTGCCAGGGAGAGATGGCCCTCCTCCCAGGCTCAGCTCTGTGGCGGGGGGAGACCCCCTTCCTTCCCAGCTTCGGGGCTGCCGTGGCGGGGGAGAGAGGGCACATCCATCGCATTAGAAAGGTAAGACTATTGATATTAAAATGAGTTGTGTGCTTTTTATTTGTAGCACAAAAAAAGTTAATAATTATTAAGGGGGTTTTAGATAGCACTTTTATCCAAAGTGCTTTACAATAGTTAGCTAACGGTACAAACAACATTTGGAAAGATCATGAGGTGGTCCACCGAGACCCTCAGCAATTTTCAAGTGGTCCATGGGGGGGTTGAGAACCACTCTTCTACACCATTTTGCTGTTATGAGTCAAACTCAGATGGTGATTTAAACTACGTAGCTGGTGTAAATTGATCAGCAAAAGAGTGGGACGTGATCAAGAAGCACTCTTTGGACGGATTTCGCATTCAGGCCATTTCAGCAAGGCACTTTAAGCATGTACCTAAATTTAAGCACAAAACTCATCCTTATTTGACAAAACACTCAAACACCGGGTTAATTTCAGGCACGTGCACAATTTCCCTGGATTTCCAGGGATGCTTAACCGCCCCCCTTGATTTCCTTGAGGTCCATGGGACCCTGCCTCCTTGAGCGCTTTGTTGAGCAGGGAGAGGATTGCTCACGTTCTCCACGTGAGGCAGCAGTTTCGCTGGGGGGGCATTGGCTAGGTGCCAGACAGTGAAATAATTTGCTTGGGGAGCTGTTAAGCGTGAATAGCCTGGGCAGGAACGACCGGGTCCCGGCCCTCTGTCTGACCCCTTCCGTTCCTAGCGGGTTTTCCAGCTGCACCCCGGCCCGCGCTCTCCACCCAGGGTTCCCACAACACCCCCCGACAGCAGGGACGACGTTGAGCCCAGGACACCAGGCAGCCGCCAGTCCGAGCCGCTGCCCCACAAACGGACCCCTCCTGGGAAAGCCCGCCCCGCCCCTGAGTAGCTCCAGAGAACCCCGCGATTTCCCCGGGCGCCGCTCCCCGACCCAGGCCCGGGCCTAGCCCCGCCCATTCCCTTTAAACCTCCCGCGCCCGCCAGCCAATCGCGGCGCTGCCCGTTCGCAGCCGCACATTCCGCGCGCCGGGCCCGAGGCAGGTCCTGGGCAGCTCCGGTCCCGCCCCGCCGCCTCTTGGGTGGCCAGTCGGTCGCCGCGGCCGCTTGGCCCCGTCCCCTCGAGCCTGCCCTGGCGTCGGCGCCTCTTCTCTTCCCCGCCGCGAATCTGCGCCGCCGCTCCCGCCGCTAACATAGTTTGGGCGGTTGTCAGGGAGAAACAAGATGGCGGCGGCGGCGGAGGAGGACACGGAGCTGCGGGACCTCCTTGTGCAGACGCTGGAGAGCAGCGGGGTGCTCAATAAAATCAAGGTATTGGCGGGGGAGGGGCTTGTCCCCTGGGGCGCGAGACACATGCGCGCGTAGTGGTGTGGGGGGGCGGACAGAGCGCGAGGTGGTACCAGCTGCACTAACGGCCCTAACCGCCACTCCGCCCCGCGCCAGCGGGAGGCGGGGTCGGGGACTCGGTTCGCTTCCTCCTGTGCCGCCCCTACCCACGGTAGTCCGGGCCGCGATGGCGGCGCCTGTCTGGCCTACGGGCACCGTGGGTTACGCAGGAGCCGTGGCGAGCCTCTGCCCTGCGCGAAGGCCCTATGGGATGTTCCGCGCCCGGGAAGCGCCGCAGCCCTCGCCTCCGGCCCACCCGGGGCAAAGTGTTCGTGAAACGTCCCTGATGGCGCGGGGGGTTGGCCGGCCCGGTCAGGGATCGCTCTGCCGCTGCGCTCCCTGCGTTGCGGGCGAGTTTGCTCCCCACGCTAGTGTGGCAGCTCCGGGCCCGTGGCGCTCCTGGCAAAGCAAAGGAGTAGCTGGAGCGGATCTGCTCTTTCAAGTCATCAGAGGGGTAGCCGTGTTAGTCTGAACCTGTAAAAGCGGCAAAGAGTCCTGCGGTACCTTGTAGGCTAACAGACATATTGGAGCATGAGCTTTCGTGCATGTATCCGACGAAGTGGGTATTCAACCACGAAAACTTATGCTCCAATACGTCTGTTTGTCTTTAAGGTGCCACAGGACTCTTTGCTGCTATTTCAGTTTAATTTCTTATGTAAAATTCCACTCCCCCCCCGTGTGTGTAAAATACACACACACACATCCTTACCTAAATCCTCCCATTCTAATGTTCTACAAGTTATAATTGGGCTTGGAAGGTTTTTGATTTTTATCAATAAATGTTGGTGTCTATTGATTTCACCAATAGAAACAAACAACACAGAAATATTTTCATCAATAGTTGAAATTAACAATTAGGCAAAGTAAGAAAAATGCTGCTTGAGAACTTCTTAAAGTTGGATTTTAGGATGTTTACTTTATATGTTTTGACACGTGACATTGACTGTTTGTGTTTTAATGGTAATAAAGCTTTGCTTTTATATCCTGATGTTTACTGTCATTCTCTGATCACCCATAATTTCTTGCAAATCTGGAAAATTAAATGTATAAAACATTGGAAAATAAAGTTTTTTAAAAATACACATTGGATTTATGGGTCAAAATCATTTGAAAAAAATTGAATTCTACCACTTTTGGCTCCCCAACCTGAAGCAAATATTCACTAGCAACTACACACCACGCAACAAAAACACTAACCCAGGAACCAATCCCTGCAACGGACCCTGTTGCCAACTCTATCCACATATCTATTCAAGGGACACCATCATAGGACCTAGCCACACCATCAGGGGCTTGTTCACGTGCACATCTACCAATGTGATATGTACTAGCAATGCCCCTCTGCCATCTACATTGGCCAAACTGGACAGTCTCTACACAAAAGAATATCTGGACACAAATCAGACACCAACAGTTCTAACATTCAAAAACCAGTAGAATACTTCGATCTCCCTGGACACTCAATAACAGTCTTAAAAGTGGCAATACTTCAAAAATAGACTCTATCAAATTAGGCCTGAATAAAGACTGGGAGTAGATGGGTCACTACAAAAACTAATTTTCCCCTGCTGATACTCACACATTCTTGTCAACTATTTGAAATGAGCCACCTTGATTACATTGGCCTCATTAGCACTACAAAAGTGATTCTCCTCCCCCCTTGGTATTCACCCCTTCTTGTTAATTGTTGAGAATAACCCACTTCCACCTTAATTGAATTGGCTCGTTAGCACTTGCCTCACCCCCACTTGGTAAGGCAACTCCTATCTTTTCATGTGCTGTGAATTTATACCTGCCTCTGTATTTTCCACTCAATGCATCTGATGAAATGGGTTTTAGCTTTTGAAAGCTTATGCCCAGATACATTTGTTGGTCTCTAAGGTGCCACAAGGAGTCCTCATTGCTTTTGCTGATCCAGACCATTGCGGCTGCCACTCTGATGTGGTTAAATTAAGTTGGCCTTGGTTGAGATAAAAGTAGCGAGAGACTCCTGGAAGTATACGCTACATCCTGCTCCTCACTTGGTCCGGGTGCCCTACTGAGACTTGTAAATGGCTCCTGTAGCTTCTGCTGATAGCGCTCTTTTTGCCAGTGGCTCCCACTGATGCCATGCTTCCCTGAAATTCAGTTTTCATATCTTAAACACAGTATTCTAAATGGCCATGTAGTAGCAGCTGTCTGAATGGGGGTAAGCACAGACTTTTGATAGGTAGTGGCAGTTTATGGGAGTTGCGCTACTTCCCACAGTATTCTTGTCAGCAAGTTAAGGAAGTATGGGCTGGATGAATGCACTATAAGGTGGGTAGAAAGCTGGCTAGATTGTCGGGCTCAACGGGTAGTGATCAATGGCTCCATGTCTAGTTGGCAGCCGGTATCAAGTGGAGTGTCCCAAGGGTCGGTCCTGGGGCCGGTTTTGTTCAATATCTTCATAAATGATCTGGAGGATGGTGTGGATTGCACTCTCTGCAAATTTGTGGATGATACTAAACTGGGAGGAGTGGTAGATACGCTGGAGGGGAGGGATAGGATACAGAAGGACCTAGACAAATTGGAGGATTGGGCCAAAAGAAATCTTCTGAGGTTCAATAAGGATAAGTGCAGGGTCCTGCACTTAGGATGGAAGAATCCAATGCACCGCTACAGACTAGGGACCGAATGGCTAGGCAGCAGTTCTGCGGAAAAGGACCTAGGGGTGACAGTGGACGAGAAGCTGGATATGAGTCAGCAGTGTGCCCTTGTTGCCAAGAAGGCCAATGGCATTTTGGGATGTATAAGTAGGGGCATAGCGAGCAGATCGAGGGACGTGATCGTTCCCCTCTATTCGACATTGGTGAGGCCTCATCTGGAGTACTGTGTCCAGTTTTGGGCCCCACACTACAAGAAGGATGTGGATAAATTGGAGAGAGTCCAGCGAAGGGCAACAAAAATGATTAGGGGTCTAGAACACATGACTTATGAGGAGAGGCTGAGGGAGCTGGGATTGTTTAGCCTGCAGAAGAGAAGAATGAGGGGGGATTTGATAGCTGCTTTCAACTACCTGAAAGGGGGTTCCAAAGAGGATGGATCTAGACTGTTCTCAGTGGTAGCAGATGACAGAACGAGGAGTAATGGTCTCAAGTTGCAGTGGGGGAGGTTCAGATTGGATATTAGGAAAAACTTTTTCACTATGAGGGTGGTGAAACACTGGAATGCGTTACCTAGGGAGGTGGTAGAATCTCCTTCCTTAGAGGCTTTTAAGGTCAGGCTTGGCAAAGCCCTGGCTGGGATGATTTAACTGGGAATTGGTCCTGCTTCGAGCAGGGGGTTGGACTAGATGACCTTCTGGGGTCCCTTCCAACCCTGATATTCTATGATTCTATTGATCCAATCGATTTTGTTAGGCATCTGCCCTTCAAGTTGGTTTATATCATGCATAAGGAATTTTTCTTACAATACATTTAAATGTAAGGATGCTCAATGTATTGTTTGCTTGAGTATTGTGTACCTGTTAGGGAAAACAAGCTATACTCTGATATTGCATATTTATGTAGGATTTATACCCCAAAATTAAACAGTACTTTCCAAGGATGGGTGAGGGTAAAAGCTAGAAAGTAAGGCATAGACGGATTTGTGTTCAGTATCCTGTGGAGATCAGTAAGACATAAATGAGAGCAAACTCTAAGAAGGGTGTGTATACGAGTCTGATGCAGATGAAGTCAAGAGAACGTGAACTTGTCAGAAGAGACAAATGTGGAAGGATTCTAGTTAACATAGAATATTATCAATAGAAGATGTATTGTAAGGGTGACCAGCAATAAAACTGGGGAAAATATACAAAACCTATTTAGTTAGTTTTAGGCCTTCTGCAGAGACTTGTGAAGGAACCAAAGTGAGATCTTTGTCCTACAGTAGTTTGTATGAGGTTGTAATAATAATAATAATAGTAGTTTGCTTGATTTTTGGCTTTTCTGTGTATTAATATCTTGTGCACATTGGCATTTGCGTAAATTAACTTGACAATGCAAAATGTCTATTATCCTTTAAAACTGTTAATGTTTAGAGTAATGCTGGGCAGTTATTTTAGAAGTGTTATATTTTATTTACTAGTTTTTGAGCACAAGAGAATGAGTAAAATCTTAATTTGTACACTGGCAAATACTTAAACATGTATAATTGGTATGTGTGTATATATATATATATATATATATATATATGTGTATATAGTGCAATTGATATCCACTTGCAATTGATACACATTTCTTCTTTTGCTTTTAAACTGAAATATATAATAGTGTTCATAATCCATGAGCATGAAACTAGTTAACATTCAGAAACTACCCAGGTGTGTGTTCTTTCCTGTTATTTCATGTATTCTTGTGACATGTTTCTACAAAAGCCTGTTCTTCACATTCATACTCTTTTATTACTTGTTTCCACTAAGACTGACAATGTGGTGAGTGCTGTACAAACACAAAAGAAGACTTGGGCCCTGTTCTGAAGAGCTTGTGCTTTTTCTTTTCTTATTTCAGGGAGACAGTCTTCATATGAAAAAGGAAGGCCTCTACTCAGGGCTGTCCTTAGGCATGCGCAGAATACGCATGCTGCGTAGGGCACCATGAAATTTGGGGCACCAGATTTCCCCAAATTTCATGGTGTACTACACAGCTGCGTGCTTCATAGGTGGCAGCGCCCCCAGCGGCCAGCCCCATTCCCCAGCTGGCCCCCCATGTGCGTTCTGGGACAACTCCCTCTACCCCTGCTCCACCTCCTTCTGCCCCCACCCCGCCCCTTCTCCCAAGCCCCCTCCCCCAGCGACGGATGCGGCCCAGGCAATTAGCGGGGGGGCCTGGCGGTGGCAGCAGGGGGTCAGGCCTACCCCTGCACTCACCGGCAGTGGTGGGAAGCAGAGCGCCCTAGCCTGCTGCACTCTGCTGGCTCCCTGCTGTGTCGCTCAGCTTCCCACTGCTGGGGGGGAGAGGGGATCCCTTCTCCCTGCCACCAGTGTGGGGGGGCGGAACGGGCTGGGGCCGGGTCATTCCACTTCCTGCTCCCGGCCCCCTGCTAATCCCCTGGGCCGCTCTGGGCCTGTGGGGGGGCCCCCAAAGCAGCTCCCCACAGCTCCTGTCTCTTCTGGCCCCTCAGGCCTTGAGTGCAGCCCAGACCTTCCGTGGGGAGCAGGTGCTCGGGCTGCCTCTACTCTTTCCCTTCCCCCTCCCCCATATCCTGCATTACAACCACTATTTTCTGATTGGCTATGACTTGTTCAAAATCATTTTATATTCCTTTAGTTGGGTGAAATGTCACTAGTAGGGTGACCAGATATAATGGAGAAAATATCAGGACACAAGGGGAAAGAAGGAGGGGGAAAAATAAAAAAGCCAGAGTGGCCAAAGCCGCAATATTGGGACAAATGGCGTCCCGACCGTGCATCGGTCAGGACATGGGACAAAGACCTAAAAATCGGGACAGTCCCAATTTTATCGGGACGTCTGGTCTCCCTAGTCACTCGTGACATGGGGTTTGCAGCACTTGCAACACCTCTTGGTTGTAGCAATAAGCGAGCAAGACACTCTTTGACAACATAAAGCTAACAGCAGCCTTGATAAGTCAGTTTTATTAGTTCAGCCTAAAAACTGTTTCTGTTGGGCAGTTATCAGGATTGCCACAACAGAGGGTTAAAAAAGAATAAAATTATATTAATTGTTAAGATGGTATAAAGTTGATTCTTTATTTTAAAGAACTAATTAGTTTCCACAGCCCCTTCTGTCACAGTTCAGGGCAACTTGCACCTATATTCCCCTCCCTTCGCTCTTGCATGTATGGTTACAGAAGCAGCTTCACTTCAGGAGGACAGCTTGTTCATTAAACTGGAATGACTGTCTAGGTACCATTATAAAGTTACTATACTTTTAACATTTTTTAGCTTCTTTGAAGTAAATGAGTATTTTTAAGAAATAATTGTTCATATTTTAAATTTAAAATTTGTGCTTGAGCTAATTTCAAGGGTCCCCTTCTTTTTATTTGTAAAGTGGCTATCTCCTACTTTGTTAATGACATGAGAGCCAGATCTGCTTGTGGTACATGAACTAAATCACTATGATAGAATCTTAGCAGGGACACTTATTTGCATTGATGTAATGTAGACTTCTAATAGGACTGTGGGATCACTTTGTATGTGGCTCAGGAGGAGGTGTCACCAGAGGCTCTCTTCTTTAAGGGATTTTTGGAAGGAGTACCAAGGTGTCCAGGATGAGTAATTCTCTCTATCATGAAGAACCACTGAGTTTGCCTCTTAACCTACCTAAGGAGCAGAGACTGCGTACCCCTTTATGCACCAGTTCCTGTCTTCCATTCATAAACAATTAACAGAATACTTCAAGTGTTCAGTCTCATCAGGGAATGTTTCGTTTAACCGGCTGTTCCCTTCCTGCTGTAAGTGCATCTGGCTTCAATGGCATTAGTAGAGTGAGAGAGAAATCCATTTGAAACCAATCAGGAAGTTAGTTGGCTTGTAAAGAAACAAAATGAGGTAAACTTTAAATGTTAGGTGCAGGTGGGGAAGTTAACCATACTCTTTAAATTTGTAAAAATAGTATTATAATTACATAGTTGATTTCTTTGAAAAAAAAAAATGTAGCTTGTAAAAAAAGTTGACTGATTCACAAGGGCTGTTTTACAGCATTCCCTGAGAAAATCAAGCACTTCGTGAACTATTACCGTCAAATGCAATTGTAAACATTGAACATCCCACTGAAGGGAAATCTTTGCTGTGAATATTGTGTCCCAAGAAACCTTCTACTAGAAAACTTTTATTATAGTAACTGCTGTGCCTGAAATATTGTCATTTCAACTTCTGTGAGGGACAAAAACCCTAGTAATGTTCTGTCGTCTTAACTTGTGCTCAGAAAACATATATTGAGTAACAATGTGTCATGTTAACACCTTCATGCTAATTATAATATGTGTATAGAAGTGCTGATGAGTTGACAAAGTACTGTTTAGTGTCAGTATATTAATATTTTACCTTAAAAAATAGCAACAGTATAAATTGAAGCTTTTAATGAATATGGACATGAACAACTTATTACTAAAGAATTAGATTAATTTCATATCTTGTACTGCTTTGTGAGGTTTTAAAGAGAACTTGAAGAGAAGGTCAGAATCCAGTTAATTCCCAAATGATTCATTTTGGAGCAGTGATAACTAAGATCAGCTCTCTTTCTTTAAGTGTCCTAGAAAATTCAAGCACTCTAAAAACTGGAATTACTATTTTAATTTAATTCTACAAATCAAAACACAGTTCTTGGAAAACATTGTCACCCTTGCTCAATTGAAAACACTGGCATAACTTTAACTGCTGTTGCTATTGCTCCACTGTTATCTTCAAGTATTCCTGCCTGATACTTCATAACAATAATGGCCATACTGGGTCAAACCAATGGTCCATCTAGCCCAGTATCCTGTTTTCTGAAAGAGGCCAAAACCAGGTGCTTCAGCGCGAATAAACAGAACAGACAATCGTTGAGTAATCCATCCTCTGTTGTCCACTTCCAGGTTCTGGCATTCGGAGGCTAGGACACACAGAGCATGGGGTTGCATTCCTCAACATTTTGGCTAATAGCCGTTGGTGGACCTATCCTCCATGAACTTATCTAATACTTTTTTGAACCCAGTTGTGCTTTTGGCCTTCACAAGATCCCCTGACAATGAGTTCCACAGGTTGACAGTGCATTGTGTGAAGAAGTACTTCCTTTTGTTTGTTTTTAAGCTGCTGCCTATTAATTTCATTGGGTGACCCCCAGTTCTTGTGTTATGTAAAGGAGTAAATAACACTTTCTTACTCACTTCTCCACACCGTTCATGATTTTATGATCATGAACCTCTATCATGACCTCTATCAGATCCTCCTTTAGTCGTCTCTTTTCCGATCTGAAAAGTCCCAATCTTATTAATCCTTCCTCATATGAAAGCTGTTTTATAACACTAATCATTCTTGTTGCCCTTCTCTGGACCTTTTCCAGTCCTAATATATTGTTTTTGAGATGGGGTGAACAGAACTGCACATGGTATTCAAGATGTGGGCATTCCGCTACTTTATGTAGTGGTATTATGATATTTTTGTCTTATCTATCCCTTTCCAAATGGTTCCTAAGATGCTGTTAGCTTTTCTCCTGCCACTGCACATTGAGCGAATGTTTTCAGATAACTATCCACAATATATGAGGGACATAGGGAAACTCAAACATAAGGAAGTATTCATGCAAGACTAACATTTGAATGTTCAAGAAGAAAAACTGATGAATGAAAATGAGATCCATGAGCACAATGAATCCAAAAAATAAAGAAATAGTTTTATACCTTTAATACTGCTCAGATTCCTGAGTTTAGTTTCTGTTGCATGTCTCCTGACCAGACACTGAAGAAATATCTGTACTTTACTATTAACATTTTCCTAGTTTTGAGTATGTTATTTGTGTACATTTCCTTATCATAGAATTGTATATTAAATGTGTGAGTTTCAAAGACACCTAAGGGACTTAAATGTCCCACTTGTATTCAAAATTAATAGGAATTAGGTGTCCAGTCCCCCTAGGCAGTGTTTTTTAAAAAAAAATCCCACCCTGACAGCAGAAATGACCTAATGGGCCATGTACAGTGGAACTTCAGAGTTACGAACAACAGCATTTTTTCTTCTGCATAGTAAAGTTTCAGAGCTGTATTGAGTCAATGTTCAGTTGTAAACTTTTGAAAGAACAACTATAATGTTTTTAGAGTTATGAACATTTTAGTTATGAACAACCTCCATTCCCAAGGTGTTCATAACTGAGGTTCTGCTGTAGTTCACATTCCTGTTTCTTCCCTTTTTTTCAGATTAAAAATTCTTCTTTCCCAGCCCCAAGCCACGTTGCATATAGCTTTAGTTTAATGAAGGCATTTAGGTGTATTAAATTCAATACAAGTACCTCAGGAAGAAGCTGGGGTCAGTTTTAAACAAATACCTGGCAGGCTACTTGTTGCTTGTTGTATTTGAATTGTGGGGAGAAAACAGTGACCGCAAAAATACGGGTTCTTTTTTAATTTGGTAGGCAGAACTACGAGCAGCTGTATTTTTGGCACTTGAAGAGCAAGAAAAAGTAGAGGTAAGGAGATAAAAGAATGTAATTTCTACTTCAGCTTTCAGTAAATGTTTAATGCAATAAAAAGTACAAAAATACAAATAAAAAGTTCATTTTTTGTCACTTTGCCAAAATTATGTTGCTATCCTTAAATTCTCACTGATTTCAGTGGTAACAGGGTCAAGCTTTAAATATGACAGAAATATCCCTGAAAAATATTAAACTGTCTGTTTTCTATCTTTTCCTTTTTATAAGATCTGGTTAGATTCATAACATCTCATTTACAATTGGTTAGCTCTCTTGGGTAAATATTGATCTTGGGTAGTTTTGAAATAGCATGTTGTCCAGAATGACTCTAAGGAGGATAGGAAAGAGACAAGGTGGAGGAGGTAATACGTTTTATTGGACCAGCTTTCGTTGCTGGAAGAGACAAGTTTTTGAGCTTCACAGGTCCCTGAAGAAGAGCTCTATGACTCTCAAAAACTTGTCTCTTCTACCAGCAGAAGTTAGTCCAATAAAAGATACTAGCTCCCCCACCTTATCTCTGTCACATCCTGGGACCGACGTGGCTGCAACAACACTACAAACATCTAAAAAAGATACTCCAGTTCATCAAGTGTGTTCATAAATTCTTTTAAAATGTTTCTTATTGACCCCATCAATATCCTATCGATCATAAAAGACTTCTGAAATACTTTCAAAAAGCACATTATGAAAAAATAATTTAAAAAAATTAAGTACTTCTGCATTTTTAAAAAAAATTTGAAAGGAACTTTATCAGTTTACTCATGTATAAGCTTACATTTAAAATTAGAGCCTCTGAATTCTAAATATAAATTAAAAAAAAAATATTTCTCATTTGCAAATTTTTGTGCTTCTGGTGACTCTGCAGCAATAGTTAACACAGACAAAGGCTGTTCCTGGAGATGTACAGACATCGTTATTAGACTGATGCATGAACAGTGATATTTTGGTATGATGGTGAATTTGGCATTATCTAAATTATACAGTGATTTTTCAAACCAAAAACTGCAAGTTAATTTGTTCTTGATTTTACTATGTAAGTTAAATAGAACAGATCTAGTAGGGGAAATTAACACTTAGACACTTACAGGAATTTATTGCAAAAAATAGAAAATAAAACTATCATTTAGTAATCCCATGTTAACGAATAGTTTAGTCCATATTTTGCCTGAAGAATCTGCAAATTCTATTTTAAAAAACAGAGCGAGTGCAAAATAGTAGAGCTGTCAAGCAATTTAAAAAACGAATCGCACAATTAATCCCGCAATTAATCACACTGTTACTCAATAATAGAGTACCATTTATTTAAATAATTTGTGGATGTTCACATTTTCAAATATATTTTAATTACACCACAGAATACAAAGTGTATTTTTATTACAAATATTTGTGCTGGAAAAACAAAAGAAAGTATTTTTCAGTTCACCTAATACATGTATTTTAGTGCAATCTACATTTGTATGTTCAACTTTCATGATAGAAAATTGTGTACAAAAAATCCCTGCATTCAAAAATAAAACAATGCAAAACTTTAGAGTGTACAAGTCCACTCAGTCCTATTTCTTGTTCAGTCAATTGCTCAGACAAACAAGTTTGTTTACATTTACAGGAGATAGTGTGGCCCACTTTTTATTCACAATGCTGCGTCCATGCTGATGACGGGTTTTGCTTGATAACTGTCCAAAACAGTGCAGACCAACGCATGTTTATTTTCATCATCTGAGGCAAATGCCACCAGCAGAAGGTTGGTTTTCTTTTCTGGTAGTTCGGGTTCTGTAGTTTCCACATTGGAATGTTGCTCTTTTAAGACTTCTGAAAGTTTGCTCTATACCTCATCCTTAGATATTTTTGGAAGGCTCTTCAGATTCTTAAATCTTGGGTTGAGTGCTTTTAGAGATCTCACATTAGTACCTTCTTCGCATTTTGTCAAATCTGCAGAGAAAGATTTCTTAAAATGAAGAACATGCTGGGTAATCATCCAAGACTAGTATAATATGAAATATATGGCAGAATGTGAGTAAAATAGAGTCCGAGACATACAATTCTCCCCCCAAGGAGTTCAGTGACAAATTTAATTAACATATTATTTTTTTAATGAGCGTCATCGGCATGGAAGCATGTCCTCTAGAATGGTGGCCGAAGCATGAAGGGGCATACGAATGGTTAGCATATCTGGCACGTAGATACCTTGCAATGCTGGCTACAAAAGTCCCGTGTGAATGCCTGTTCTCACTTTCAGGTTGATGTTGTTGTAAATAAGTGGGCAGCATTATGTCCTGTAAATGTAAACAAACTTGTTTGTCTGAGCGATTGGCTGAATGAGAAGTAGGACTTAGTGGATTTGTAGGCTCTAAAGTTTTGCATTGTTTTTGAGTGCAGTTATGTAACAAAATCTACATTTGTAAGTTGCACTCTCATGATAGAGATTGCACTACAGTACTTGTATGAGGTGAATTGAAGAATACTGTATCTTTTGTCATTTTACAGTGCAAATATTTGTAATAAATATAAAGTGAGCAGTGTATTTTGTATTCTGTGTTATAATTCAATATATTTGAAATGTAGGAAAAAATTCAAAAATAATACATTTCAATTGGTATTCTGTTGTTTAACAGTGCGATTAAAACTGATTAATTGTGATTAGTTTTTCTTTCTTTTTTTTTTTTTTTAAGTTAATCGGGGGAGTTAACTGATTGACAGCCCTACAGAGTAAAATTGGCAAACTTCTATTTTTCAATGGTTGTTTCGCTCAACTGCTGAACTTGTAATTTGTTTAACTGTATGGAAAAACATAAAAATCTGTAACCAGCTGATACTATTCCTATCTATAATGTTTTTATAGCCAAACTAAAATCCCCTGGGGGTTGGTAACAGAAATATTAAGCCTTAATTATGACCATCTAAATGTGCTGCTTTACTAATTACTACTAGTACACTTAGTATAAAAGTACATTTTTGGGGGGTTAAAATCAGTTGTTTAAGCTGTTTGTTATACTAGTGAGGCCTCTATGGCCAAAACTCTTGATGAGGTGTTAAATGTCTTTGCAGTACAGGGAAACCCTTATTAATTGTCCTTGATTTTTCATCTTTCAACAGAACAAAACACCCCTGGTAAATGAAAGCTTGAAAAAGTTTCTAGGTACAAAGGATGGTAAGCTTTTCCCTGTTTGTTAACTTATACATTGCTCAGATATTGACAAATATTTTGAAGAAAAGTGAAGGTAAATCCGTTTGCTCTTGTGTTTGCAATATGATCCTGATGTTGGTCATAAATATAGTAAAGATAGAAGCCAGTCCTTCTCCCATTAAGTAAATGTCAAAAGTACCATTGCACACACTGAAGTTAAGATTCAGTCCAGAGCTTTTAAAGCTAATATTCTGTTGTTGCCATGGTCTTAGTTGAGAGGACTGATTTCTGTAAGTATTTGAATTAATTGCTGAGGAAATTTTTTTTCCATTGTTTTGTCATTTGTTGATTTACAGTAATTCAACTGAGCCTTTTTAGGGCAGCAGAAACAGCAACCTAAAGCTGTAATATGAAAGTAGACTGTAGAGGTACAGCATTAAAAGTGTGTGTGGGACAGACACCAAGATTAAGGTGTCTTTGAGCTAGACTTTTTTTTTTTTTAAAGGTTAAACGGGGCCTGAATTTTAGAAGGAGCCTTGAGTTTTGTTCCAGCAGTTTTGGTTTAATTTAAATGTCTTCCTGATTTGGATTGAGGATTAGGTAGTTAAATACCTAAACCAGACCTGCAGAATTATGGGTGGGACAGAGGAGACCGGATTGAGGATCTCTTAAAAATCAGGTTCTTAATATAAGAGAATTTTAATTCTGTTTAATGTACCAAATTATTTTTTTCCTCTTTCTTTTTAGGTTGCTTGGTTGCTGGTCTTGTTGCAGAATTTCTTCAGTTTTTCAATCTTGACTTTACATTGGCCGTTTTTCAGCCTGAATCAAGCACAGTAAGGAAGATACTGTTTTTAATCATTTGCTAACTTGACTGTTAGAATCTGAAATGAACAAATGCAGAAGCTTTATTGGATTTTGTATTGGTCTATACCAGTTACTCAAATTTATGCTCTAAATATCAGCCGGAACTTAGTAATGTATACCTGTGTCCCTACACTAACCCAAGTCATAGACTGTCACAAGTACAGAAAAGGATGTTTATGTAATTGATGATTCATGGTGGTGGGTTTTTAAAGCTGACTAAAAGCATACATGCTTCATCAATTCTTTTCTACCTTTGTCGCTTAAAATAAATTAGTTTTGTCTGTGGAGCTATCTGTGCTCATAATAGTCGGGGATTCTATTAATCAAATGGTGACATTCCTTTGGACTGTGTGCCAAATTTTACATGTCTCTATCAGTGCAGCAATACTGAATTGAGAATAAAATAACTCACAGCATAACCACTTTGTGGCATTATACAGTAAGAGAAACTGGAGGAAAAACAAGTGATTGTATGCAAGTGATCCAGACAACACATTAAGCAACAAGGTAACGTGCTTGGGGTGTTGGCCTAAAAGTCTGTTACAAGAGGAGGAGACTGAAAACTTTTTTTTTAAGTAGTACTGTATTTTGCTAGGTCTTCAATACACTTTTTCAGTTATCAAATACTTATATATGACATTGATTATTTCGCATTGAAAATATTTTTCATCTGCTTTAAAAAAGAACATTTGTTCCTTTTCAAAGTTTTTTTTATTCTTATTGGTCACTTTTCAGTTTAGTTTGCAAGAAGTGTTGCTAAACTAGTTATTTAAGCTTGAATTTGATCAAGGACGAATTTTTTTTCACTTGAATGAAATATTGATTTCATATCCATTTTAAAAAGTGGCTACATATAAGGCATTTGTTAATTCAATCTAGATAAACTGATAAAAACTGGTGCTTCATATTCTATCCTAGTGGAAGGACTTTTGCCCTGTTTCACAAAAAAAAATTCAGAAAAATCTGCAACTGACTTAATCCTAAAACCACCTAGACTCCATGCTGTGCCAAACGTCCCCAGCTCCATGTGTCTTCAGAATCAGCTCCCATTAAGAGGAGCTTGTATGCTGGAGAAATATTTCAAGTATTCCTGTTCATTGCATAAAATGAGTGTCTGTTCTGAAAATGGTACTTCCTCACTAACAGATTTCTCCCTTGATGTCTCCAGAGTCACATCTGCTGAGTTCAGTAGCCAAAAATGCTGTTTCAACACTGTTTCTGTTAGCCCTACAGAACCAACATATGGGAGAGTGCAGGCTGAGTTCTTTGTGTTATCAACAGATTTATTTTTTACTAAAATGCAGTCAGCTATACCTATGCAAACTTAAGGAAGAGCATAGTTTGATATTGATTAATGAAAAGAAAAATGACTCTCTGAAAATCCAAATTGAGATTGTGGGGCTGGCATTTTTGTGGTGTGGGAATCTTTGTTTGTAAACTGAGCATATTTGAAAAGGCGCTGTATTGAAATAAAATAAATATAGAATCCCATAATGGCACATTTACAGTCATTTTTCAGATTATCATCTATTTTGAAATCTGTTTATCTTTCAGTAACTTTCCATAATTTATTTCCTGTATTTGCTATTGATTTTTGTTTCCTCACAGCACACTCTCTTATACAATCCTAGAGTGAAGTAATACATTCACTGTGCAATCTTACAATTATTTCTGTAGTAGTAGACCATTAATTTAATGGGATTGAGTGATTCAGAGGATTAGACGGTTGTATAGATGTTTTCAGCTCAAGGTTTTCGGTTTAAGTAAAGCCAGGCCTTTATGGACTAAATGAGTATATAGTTGTGATGGCTCATCAAGTTGCCTATGTGAAATATGTTGGCAATTTTAGTCTGTTTTCAATGAGATGTCTACATAACAAGTAAAATTTGTTTGATTTCCCTATATTTTTGAAGCGGGCTACAGCTCCCATTAAGTCACCTTAAGAATTTAAAAGAGGAAGGATGCCATTTGTAGCCATTCTGTACTCATGTCAGTGAAACCTGGACAAACCATGCTATCACATTTTGTGTCAACGTGTGTAAGAGTTGAATTTAGAGCTACCTTTGTTCATTTTTTATTGAACTGATCTACAAGCTATTCTATAATCTTGTTGCTGATGTTGAGAACAACGGAATTTGGAAAAAAAGAATAGGAAAAATTTTCATCTGGGTCGTTAGTTAAAATCAGACTTTTTGGACCCATAGAGGCTGGAAGGTAAGGCTTTGATTCTGCATACTGCTCCACATAGGTGAAGCCATGTGCTTGCACAGTTCCATTGAAGTCACTGAAACCTGCATGGAGGCCGTGGTCCATTTGTGCTGAGCTTGTTGCAGAATCATTGGTTGAAGTATGGTATGACCCAGTTTTAAAAGGTAATAGACTAAAATAACTTGAATATAAAATTTATTTTAATCTTAATTGTGTGTTAAGTGACGTGGAATATTTATTTGTTTTGTTTTTGTTAGTTCTATAATGTGGAATATAATAAAGATGCTGTTTAGTGTCAGCTAGTTCTGATATGTACACGATTACAACTGGGAAATCTTGATTGGTTGGCCAAATTGTTGCTGTGCTAACTCCTAAAAAGTTTACCACTTTCATTTGCATTGAAGATTAAGATTATATGTTAATTTTTTTCCAGCTAAATGGGCTCGAAGGGCGAGAGAATTTAGCCCGAGATTTAGGAATTATAGAAGCAGAAGGTACTGTAGGTGGCCCCTTATTGTTGGAAGTGGTCAGAAGATGTCAGCAGAAAAAGGGTTCCAGTAGTGGAGAAGTAAGTATTGTTAACATGCATTATACTTTTTTTACAATTAAAATTTTTATGTAGTTTATAAACTGCTTGTCTCAGGGATGAACTGTTTAAATACTTTGTGTGAAAATAGTATCTTTAGAGTTTCCATCTTCAGGATTTTCATTCCTGGGTCTTAGCTCTTAAGTGCAAGTCTGAGATTTTCCTTACCTCTCAGGGTCTTTTGACCCTTGAGGGCAGTGGTAGATAAACATGGGCAGGCACCCTACTGGTAATCATTTGCCATTCCTTGATGCATATAAATACCACCATCTAAATGTTCCTGTCAGTTCCTTTGGTGGCAGTTTCCATGATAATCCAGTACAAAATGAACACACAAGCAAGAATATACCTCTAATTAAAAATGAAAACAAATAATAAAAATTGAGACACATCCATAAAAATCTTCACTTCTGAGTGGAAGTGAGAGCCCTACAAGGTCGTATCTTCAGAGAAGACAAATTACTTGTATTTTTTTCTTTATTTAGCAAGATACCATCTGAGCAGGGTTCTCGCTCTTGGGGAATAAGTAGCTTGAGAGACGTCCCAAAAGAAGAAGAAAAATGGATAAAGCTGCAATGAGTAGCAGCAAGGCCAATGCCAACAGTGTGGATTTTTCTCTTATTTTTATTTTACTATTCTATGAATATATGGCTTGATCCTGCTCCATTGAACCCAGTGCGAGTTTTGCCATTGACTTCAATAGGAGCAGGTTCAGACCCATGACGAGGCTTTTTAATCATCCAATACAGAAACAATATTTTAGTCTAGAACAGGTGACAGCAATTAGTGAGAAACTTTGTACAAAAGAAAAATCAGTGAACTGAGAATAAGGGATGTTCCAAAATAAACTAATTTTTTTAGGGGAGTGGAAATAAAAAGGGGTACAAGAGTTTGCTTGAGAAATCTTTTCCAAAGAAACGGAGAACAGAGAGCCTGAAACAGGATTCCGTTCTGGAAGTTGTATCAAAGCCGTGCTTTGTAAATATGTGGTGAAGATCATGTTGCTGCTTTGCAGATGTCTGCAGTGGAGACACATCGGAAGCAGGCTGTGGCAGTAGCATATGCAGTTATAGCTCTTTCATTCCTGATCTTTGAGTTCTTAATTGTGCAAACTTAAAATTCTCAATGTTTTTTATGGCATATACACCTACTATACATGGCACTTAAATACTATGCTCACTGGTGTATTGGATTGTATGTATGCACAGATGTCCATTTTACTGTAAGCAGTAGTCCAAAAGAACAATATAAAACACAAAATATTTTTAAAAACCTGCCTTCTATATCGGGGTGGGGAAACTTTTTGGCCCAAGGGCCACATCTGGGTGGGGAAATTGCATGCAGGGTCATGAATGTAGGGCTGGGGTTGGGGTGTGGGAGGGGTGCAGGGTGTACGAGGGGGCTCAGGGTAGGGGGTGCAGGAGGGGTGTGGCAGGGGGCTCAGGGCAAGGAGTGGGGGTGCAGGAGGGGTTCAGGGTGTGGGCTCTGGCCCGGCGCCACTTACCTGGAGCGGCTCTGGGGTGGCAGCGATGCGCAGCAGGGCTAAGACAGGCTCCCTGCCTGCCCTGGCTCTGAGCAGCGCTGCTCCTGGAAGCAGTTGGCACCATGTCCCTGGGGGAGGAGGGGCAGAGGGTTCTGTGCGCTGCCCTCCCCGCAGGTACCTCCCCTGAAGCTCCCATTGGCTGCGGTTCCCTGTTCCTGGCCAATGGGAGCTGCAGGGGGCGGTGCCTGGAGGCAAGGGCAGTGCACAGAGCCCTCTGCCCTCCCTCCTCCAGGGGCCACAGGGACGTGGTACCAGCCGCTTCCAGCTGTGGTGCGGGGCCCGCAGCGCCACAGTGGTAGCAATCCCGTAGGCCAGATTCAAAGCCCTGATAGGCCGGATCCAGCCCACAGGCTGTAGTTTGCCCACCCCTGTTCTATATGGTAAATTCTTATGAAGTGCAACTTTTGCATGGCTTCCAACCAAGAGAACAAAGTCCTCTTATCTTGCCAATCTTCAACTTTAGGTCTGTCTTAATTGAGTTAATTTGGTCGAAATTATGTTCTGCTTTGAGATAACTTATTAAGCATTTATATTTGAATATATATTTAAGAAATACTGCTTCCTTTCCAAAACAGCTACAGCATTGCCAGTTCTAACTTCTCCCTCCTCCTTCAGGGCTAGATCTGATGGTAGCTAAGGGAAGATGGGAAGTTCTATAGGAATCTCTGCTCCTTTCTCTAGGCTCCCTGTGGCATCAGTTGCTGCTTCCTTTCTTACAGTTGGTTCATGTGAGACACTTCAGCTTCACATCTGCTGCCTTCCTAGTATCATCGCTCAATCAGAAACAAATTCAGCAATCCCAAAAGCTGTGGGTTTCTATGTGCTTATTGTCTGGAGAGACTCCTTGTTTAATTAATCTCTTACAGCCTGTATTTTTAAAGTCAAAAAACATGTATACAAGCTGATTATTGTTAAAATAGGAAAATCTGAATATGTAAACTTAACCCTGTCACTTGCATAAACTAAAGATATTTTGGTCAAAAGTGTGAAACACACCCCCAGAACAGACAAAAGTTTTATGGATGAAAAGTGCCGATGTGGGCAGTGCTCTGTCGGTGGGAGTTGCTCTCCTGCCGACAAAGCTACCGTCCCTCTTTGGGGGTGGTTTTATTTTGTCAGAAGGAGAGCTCTCCTGCTGACTATACTGTGTAATTTACAGCGGCACCGCTGTGCTGCTGTAAGGTACGCAGTGTAGACATAGCCTTGGGTTGTTTTGGTTTTTTTTATTTTTTCAAAATAGATTTAATTACTAGAATGTCTTTATAGAAAATTAGAATAGCTTTCCATTATGATTAGGAATGGAATGAGATTCTGTGTAACTGATTAATCAAAAGTGTTCTATCTACTGAGCTTCATCATAAAATGTTATGATAACAGCAATTTAATATACTAGGGAAAGTATTCAACATGTGTTAAGAGGTTGCAATGATGAATTCTGATTTTTTTTTTTATCCTGATGCAATCAACAAACATTCGGTGTGAGATGTAGATGAATACAGTATTTACTACTTTGTTTCTAATTTAGCTTAAGTCAACAACACTTGTGACTGGTTAGTGTTTATGCAGTGTACTATGTTCAGTATAAAGGATATTACTTCACCCACTTTGTCTCTCTGGTTCATGTTTAGTAAACTTTTGGCACATCCCTAATTGTAACGAAAATCCATACTATCTGTTAATCTGAAATACTGCTTTTCTGCTTAAACCTGTTGTATTTTAAAAAGAAAACTGAAGCATTTGTATGACAAAATATTCACTGAGATGAATATAGTGCAGTTAGAAGAGATCTCCAAATGTAATGGAGTCTGTGCTGTAAGCAGAGAGAATGAAATCCCGATGATAGCATTTATTATCATTCCTGGTCAGAATAGTCATTTAAACAAAAGAATGTTTACTAGACTTTCAGAAGTCGTGCATTCAGCCCTTTCACTTACACCAAGAATGTGTTTGAGTACACACTAATAAATTGGCCGGAAGAAAATTTAATTTGAAAATAGTTCTGCCTTAAAGTTGCTGAATTGGCTGCACGCTGTCAGAATTTGTACGTAGTGAAGGGCAAAGAGTTTTGCACCCTTCATTGTCATTTGGCATTCTGACACAGTCTTATGGAATCTTAAGTATGTTGTTTCTTTGTGAAACTTTGGTTTAGGTAGCTCCAGTTGTGTCTGACATGCATTCTTCACCAAAATCACCTGATGGAAGATCAAATACACATCCAATACCAAGTAAGGTAAGTTAGCTAAATAAAAGGAAATGCTAAATAATGTAACAATTTGTGGTAAAGTGCATTAAAAAGGGTTTTTAATGTAAAGGATGGTTATTGCAGAAATGCTGACTGATTCATGTATCAGGAATATTTTGGCCATCATACTCAGCTGTTTGAGGCTCTGGCTTTTCTATCCAAACATTTTTGAAATATAGAAGAGCTGTGTAAATCCTTGCTTTAATTTATCAATACTGCCTTAAATGGGAGATGTTTAACCAAGCTCTTAAATAGTCTTTGCTCGGTGCTAATCATCCATCCTTCACATATGAAGCTGTATGCTTAATCTGAAGGTGCTCAGTCTGAAAGTATTTAGTTAGTTGCAATGTCTCAACAACTTTCTGCATGTTGTTTTAATGTAAAATGTTGTGAAGATTGTCACAGGATGTATTGCTGCATGCTGTTAGATAAGCACTACAAAAAATATGCAAAAAGAAAAGGAGTACTTGTGGCACCTTAGAGACTAACCAATTTATTTGAGCATGAGCTTTCGTGAGCTACAGCTCACTTCATCAGATGCATACCGTGGAAACTGCAGCAGACTTTATATATACACAGAGAATATGAAACAATACCTCCTCCCACCCCACTGTCCTGCTGGTAATAGCTTATCTAAAGTAATCATCAGGTTAGGCCATTTCCAGCACAAATCCAGGTTTTCTCACCCTCCACCCCCCCACACAAATTCACTCTCCTGCTGGTGATAGCCCATCCAAAGTGACAACTCTTTACACAATGTGCATGATAATCAAGTTAGGCCATTTCCTGCACAAATCCAGGTTCTCTCACTCCCTCACCCCCCTCCAAAAACCCACCCCCATACACACACAAACTCACTCTCCTGCTGGTAATAGCTCATCCAAACTGACCACTCTCCAAGTTTAAATCCAAGTTAAACCAGAATATCTGGGGGGGGGGTAGGAAAAAACAAGAGGAAATAGGCTACCTTGCATAATGACTTAGCCACTTCCAGTCTCTATTTAAGCCTAAATTAATAGTATCCAATTTGCAAATGAATTCCAATTCAGCAGTTTCTCGCTGGAGTCTGGATTTGAAGTTTTTTTGTTTTAAGATAGCGACCTTCATGTCTGTTACTCTGAAACCTGTCTTCATGTCTGTGATTGCGTGACCAGAGAGATTGAAGTGTTCTCCGACTGGTTTATGAATGTTATAATTCTTGACATCTGATTTGTGTCCATTTATTCTTTTACGTAGAGACTGTCCAGTTTGACCAATGTACATGGCAGAGGGGCATTGCTGGCACATGATGGCATAAATCACATTGGTGGATGTGCAGGTGAACGAGCCTCTGATAGTGTGGCTGATGTTATTAGGCCCTGTGATGGTGTCCCCTGAATAGATATGTGGGCACAATTGGCAACAGGCTTTGTTGCAAGGATAAGTTCCTGGGTTAGTGGTTCTCACACAACAGAACAGAGAGTGAGTTTGTGTGTGTATGGGGGTGGGTTTTTGGAGGGGGGTGAGGGAGTGAGAGAACCTGGATTTGTGCAGGAAATGGCCTAACTTGATTATCATGCACATTGTGTAAAGAGTTGTCACTTTGGATGGGCTATCACCAGCAGGAGAGTGAATTTGTGTGGGGGGGTGGAGGGTGAAAAAACCTGGATTTGTGCTGGAAATGGCCTAACCTGATGATTACTTTAGATAAGCTATTACCAGCAGGACAGTGGGGTGGGAGGAGGTATTGTTTCATATTCTCTGTGTATATATAAAGTCTGCTGCAGTTTCCACGGTATGCATCTGATGAAGTGAGCTGTAGCTCACGAAAGCTCATGCTCAAATAAATTGGTTAGTCTCTAAGGTGCCACAAGTACTCCTTTTCTTTTTGCGAATACAGACTAACACGGCTGTTACTCTGAAACAAAAAATATGGTTTCATTGCAAGTTATAGCCATGTGTTAAATGTGTTCGGCACAAAGTGAGGGTCTAATTGTTACAAGTGATGATATCACATCATGAGATAACACTGTTAAACACATCAGAGTTTAACAAAGTGACCCTGTGCAATTCCTATTCAAAACAAAAAAAGACTACTCTGGACACTTGCGCTTATCCAGGGTTAGTCCACTTCAGTTCCTCCTCAATAACATGGTTGTCCTTTTTATTTTTATTTTAGATGCGTAAAAACTGAAACTAGTTTTGTTGCTTCCCATTCTACTCTTTTGGGGAATTGGAATGTGGATATGGAGTATGTGAAGTTTTGTATTCCAGCAGTAGTTTCAAAGTCACTGTTTCCTTTTTCCCTCTGATACATGTACCAGCAGTTCTGAATGACCTATCACATATAGGTAGTCTCTAACCACCCTCTTGCTTCCCAAAAATACTTCAGAATAGAGAACAACAAAAACTTGATTCATTTTTTGTATGTAAAAATAAAACTAAGTTTTAAAAAGAAAATCCTTGTGATGAAGGAAGGGGGAGTCCAATTGCTATAATTATATATAAAATAGGAAAGAATAGTACAGCTTGTTATGGAGGAAGGGACAGAAAAACTCCTATGGTAGAAGCTGTTTAATTGGAACACCCTGGTGAATTCCCATAATCTTGATTTAACAGCTGTTTCATTTAAATAGTTTCCCCAAACATTACTTAAGATTATCACCATATGTTTCTGCAACTTGAATCACTTAACTGATGCTTGGTTATATGCCAGCTATATTTTTACGGCATAGATCTTACTTTAAAATTGGTAATTTATTTCAATTATCAAAACATTAAAATTGGCATTAAACTATACATCACTGAATGTTTTCTGGCTGCCACTATGTGGAACAGAGCAAAAGTGTTAACTTTCATTAATACCTGTATCTGTATTAGGCCAGAAGTCATACCAGCAAAGCACCTTTTGAACAAGTAAATTCTTTTAAAGCAACAATATACTTATTCAGTTTAATAGGGAAAACTAGTTTTCAGAACTCGTTCCACTAAAGTAGACTTACTAATTATTCACATCTTTTATATAAGTGACCATTCAAATTTAAAATTATCTGAATAAAGCACATTACAACTGAAAACATATTACAACATTTTTTTTAAAAGAACAACCACGTTTGAAATGGCAGAGTGCATAGCAAGAAAAGAATCAAGAAAACTAGTAACAAGAGTGGCTGCTTTGCAATTTTTCATTCATTTCTTTTGTTTGAGAGAGGAAATTATAGAAGATCATTAGGAAAGTCTGTGCTTATTGGAAGTGTCAGTTTGTCATGTAATGTAGCCTCATAAAAAAAAATAAGTCTGATCGATGCCATCTCAGTTTATCACTGTTTTTTACCAGGAGCAAATACGGTTTCTTAATCTTGTTCTTTAAGGAATTTGTGCACTTATGCATGTCTGTTAAGTAACCTTTGTTCAACGTTTGGTGTTCAAATCCCCCAGAAAAGGAAAGTAGAAGAAATAATATTCATAATTGCAAGTAACAGTTTTTTAACTCTGAAAACTAACATACTTATTAAAGATTGGCATTTTTAATAAACTTGAAGTATTGCAGTGATCATTACAAATAAAATGTACAAAGTGTCTTCATACAGTAAAGTGTAATACCTTTTTTTAAAAATATATTTTAAAAATCTTATTAAAAAGGACAAGAAAAAGTGTTAAGATCCCTTAGGACAGGGAGGATTTCATTCTGTGACACTTCAGTGTATGTGCCTCAGTTGCTTCAGGATTACATTTACTTAAACAGGCTATAGTTAGAAAGTGGGGACAAAAACAAAGAGGCAGGGGAGATGGTTGATATTGAGCACTTGTATAGAGCTTCACATTCAAAGGACTGTTGTTAGGGTTAGTATTTGCTCAATCTTGTGGCATAGGTGATCCCCATTTTATACAATTATCTCCATGCAATTTATATAAGGTTGGAGTTTTTACCAGATATGAGACCCTACTGATGCCAGAATCTTGTCTCCAGTTATTCTTGCTCAGAAGTTTTAGAATCTACATAAGACATTACCAAGCATTTATTGAGCAAATATATCCATTTTGGCCATTCTAAAAGGGAATTGAGGGGAGTACAAATATTCATACAAGATCCTTAATCTCATACTGATTGCCAAGGCATCCGGAAATCAAGCCATTTGCCCGTCCAGGGTAACTGCTTCTTAGAGAGCAAACAAGCAAATAATCAGTTGCTTTTGGTGCTGGCATTGCCTTGACAGTATAATTGGCTTTCCTGTTTCCTGAACGTCTACAAACTCCATCTTAGTAAATTTGTGCAATACTTTGACATACTGAACATAGTGTCGAGTTGTTCCCTGAAAATAGGCATATAAATGACAAAATTATCTGGAAAATCCGTCATTCTTACAGAGCTTTTGTGCAGTTTGTGTGCAGTGGACATTTCTGCTGGTTCTTGATTTAGGAATAATCTTTTGTGTCTAATTATCCACTGTGCTTTTTATGATACCAGGCCCACATGGTGTAGTTCCAAGGAGCTTAAGTATGAAGTGTTTGAGCCACTAGTAAAACTCTGCAATCTCTCATTAAAAACAGCTTCTGGACTGGAGGATAGCAAACGTGCCTATGTTAAAAGACTCAATGGATGATTTGTGGAATACAGAGCAGTAAACCCTTTATCTGTACCTGCTAAATAGGTTAAAAATAGACTAATAAAACACTTGGTAGATCATATTATGTTAGGATCTAACTAGCATGGTGTCTGCATAGGAAAATAGTATTTCACTGATCTACTAGAATTCTTGCAACATGTCAAAGTAGTGGATAAAGTTGACCTAATTTTTTTTAGACTTTCAAAGGTCCTATGACAAGATGAGAAATGAAATCATGGGATGAGAGGCAAAGTATTGGCTTGGATCATAACCTGGCTAAGAGAAAAAATAAAAGGAAAAATTTCCCCATAGCAAAAGGTTGACAGGAGGCTGCCTCAAGGTTACATGTCGTATCCAGTGTTTAATATAGTTATAATCTGGAAAAGGGATGAACAGGGAGTTATCTAAATTTAGATAAGATACAGTTCTTTGATTGCACGTGTCAGTTTCACTTCGGGGGTGTGTGTGTGCGCGCAGCTCTCAGAGATTTTTCCCTCAGTGGTACCCATTTGGGTGGCACATGCGCCCTGTGCTCTCTCAATTCTTCTTACGGCCTTTATGGTTGTTGAAAAGTGTAGTTCTGTTGTTGTAGGTTTTTTCCTATGTTTATATGGTTGTTACTCGTCTTAGTAATTTCAGTAGTTTAAACTGTTTACAGAAATGAGTTTTCTTTTGAAATGTTCCTTAATATTTTGGTTCCCGTTGCTGGGTTTTGCCTCAGTCACTGGGTTTAAAGCCCTGCTTTCCTTCAAGAAACTGATGCCAGCGAGTGACCTGCAGTCCAATTGCCTGAAGTGTCTTGGGGAATCTCGCTTCAGGGACTGTTTTCAAATTTGCAGGGACTTTAATCCAAGAACCAAGACTGAGAGGGAGGTCAGACTTGAGTTTCTTCTCATGGAGGCAGCTCTGTGTCCACCCTCAGTGTGTTCCCACTCGGGGTGGGTATCGAGTGCATCCATGTCACTCAGAAGTGCTCCCCCCTCCCAAGTGTTGGGGAAGAACGACCAGAAGATGGTCTGTAAGGGCTCAGTATCTGGGAGAGCGAGGTCCTCAGCACTGAAGTTTAGCAAGCATTTTTACAAGGAAAACAGAGTGAACTTGTGGCCAAGGTGCACTCCGAGACCGTAATCTGCTCAGCAGGGACTGTCAGCATTGGCACCTCTGAGGTGGCTTCGTCTGGTTCAACAGTACAGGAGACTATATCCCAGTACTGTCTACTCCAGAAGCTTATGTTCAGCCTGGGACCTACTGAGTGTCTCAGGGTCAGCTTTGCTAACAATCCAGGAGTCTTCTTGCCCAGTACCAGCACCTACTGTAACTGGATCATCTCAGCAGTGGGTACCGTGCATGCCTCCAGTCTCTCGCCTGCATCTTTGCATGCCTCTATTGTCCAAAGGGAAGCTGACCATGATCTTACCATTACTGCTGTCTCTGGGCTCCCAACATTAATCCCCAGCACCAATGGGAACAGCCCCCTCCTTAGTCAGAAGAGGCTAATTTGTCTTCAGACTCTGAGGTTGTCTCTGTATCACAGCCACACCAGGAACAACTCCCTTCCACTTCCACCACCTATCATCCTTGATATTCCTGGAGGCTGTGTCTTAGCCTTCAAGAAAAGACCCATGGCCAGGCGGAAATTGGGCTTCGGAGCCTTATCTGTAGCCTTTTGGGGAGGATTGCTTTATGCCCTCCCTGCTCTTTTTTTTTTTTTTTTTTTTTCATTGAGTGAGCACCAAGATTTATCATACCAATTGCAGCGGGAGACCACTCCTGTTATTGAGCTCAGTGCCAAGAGGGAGGAAGTTGCTCAAGTGGATCTCCCTTTAACGCAATCAGTGGAGACCCCACTGCAGCCGCATTTGGCTTCCTCCTCTTCATCACCCAGTGAAGCAGTTGTGTTGGAAGGTTCCTCAACTCCCACTGAGGATTACAGGGCTCACCAGGATCTGTGTAAGAGTGTGGCTTCCGCTCTGTATATCCAGGTGGAAGGGGTTGGAGAAAGGTCTCACAGGCTGGTTGACATCTTAGCTTCTGTGAGACTATCTAAAGCAGTGGTTCTCAACCGGGTGTACGCAGAGGTCTTCCAAGGAGTATATCAACTTCTCTAGATATTTTCCTAGTTTTACAAGAGGCTACATAAAAAGCACTTGCAAAGTCAATACAAACTAAAATGTCATACAATGACTTGTTTATATCACTCTATATTATACACTGAAATGTAAGTACAATATTTATATTCCAATTGATTTATTTTATAATTATATGGTAAAAATGAAAAAGTAAGCAATTTTTCAGTAATAGTGTGCTATGAGACTTTTTTTTAAAATTTTTTTTTGTCTGGTTTTGTAAGCAAGTAGCTTTTAAGTGAGGTGAAACGTGGGGGTACGCAAGACCAGTCAGACTCCCAAAAGGGTATAGAAGTCTGGAAAGGTTGCAAGCCACTGATCTGGAGTGGTGGTCTCACTTAATGCAGTTATCTTGGAGCACAGCAAAGTGCTGTGGCAGTGTCTCTCTCTCTCCCTCCCCCACCCGCAGCAAAAAGGACCAAGTGCAGATATTTTGTCCCTTTTCAGGGGTTAAGTATTTTTACACCCACCCCCCTCTGGGGTCATTGGTGGTCTTAGCAGCTAATGAGAGAGCACGCCAGGGTCAGCAGGCATTTACCCCAGTAGGAAAGGATGCACAGAAGCAGGATCTCTTTGGCAGAAAACTTGATTTGACAGTGGGCTTAAAGTTTAGGATTGTTTACCAGCAGGCTTTGCAGGGATTTAGCCTCTGAGACAATATATTAAAACTTAAAGACAAATTGCTAGAGGATGCAAGGAGGGGATTTCTCATCATGTTGGATAAGGTTTAATGAATGGCCAAAACTTCCCTTCAGATGTGGTTGGACATTGCTGAACTCTGCAATTAGAGCTGTGGTATTGGCCATTACAAACCACAGATGCTTATGACTTTAGTCATCAGGTCTTCACCAAGGTATCTGACAGACCATAGGGAATCTGCCTTTTGACATGTTGTTGCTCTTCTCTGAGCAGACAGATGACAAGCTGCATAGTCTAAAGAACTCACGGGAGATGTACAAATCTTTGGGCATACACTTTCACCAAAGAGGAAGCAATTCTTCTATTCAGCAGCCTCCCTGTTTTCACATCTTGTCACCAAGACCGAGCCAGGAAAAAAGGCTGAAGTTGTAGGAGAAGACCATTCCCTCTTTCTTCAGCAACAGCTCCTGGTTCATCCAGACAGACTAAGAGTTCTAAGCAAACATTTTGTCAAGGGCAGCCTACCAGTTTCCAGGGTGCCAACCTCTCCTGTCCCACTGTTTGCCAACCAGCTATTCCACTTCCTAAGCCTAAGTCTCAGTCCCACTAGAGACCAGTGGTCTTAAGCATAGTGGAGTTGGGATACACCCTTTATCTTCTTCCCATCCCTTTTCAGGGATCACTCTGAGGAGGAGGTCCTCCTTCGGGAGGTGCAATCTCTTCTTTAGCGGGGGCCATAGAGAAAATTCTTCAGTTATACAGAGGGAAGGTGGGTTTTGTTTTGTGTGTGTTGTTTTTTTTTTTTTTAATTCCCACTATTTCCTGATCCTGAAAGCAAAGGAAGAATTTGCTTCCATACTAGAATTTTCATGGTCACACTGATTTCCATTAATCCCTCTCTGGAGTTACAGTACTACCATTTGTCCTGGCTGCAGATCCACAGGTGTTCACAAAATATATGGTGGTTGTGGCAGCATTCTTGAGGAATTCAGTTCATTTCCCTACTTGAATGACTGTTTTGGTGAGAAGATGGTGCAAGGCTCAGGTGCTGCGTAGCATGTCTGTCATCCAGTCAACATTTGACGTGCTAGGGTTGCTCATTGACACTGAGAAGTCAATTCTTTCACAAAAAATAGTTGATAGGAGCAGTCTTGGACTCTGTGGAAGGAAGGTCTTCCTTCCACAGATAAGATTCCAGACAATGCTGGCCATAGCTTTAGACCTGAGGGCCCATCCTACCAGACAGCACAGATTGGCCTCATTCTGCTGGGGAATATGGCCTCATGCACTTAAGTAGTTCAGTTTGCCAGGCTTCATCTCTGGAAGTTGCAAGAGTGGTTGACATCTGTGTACTCTCTGATCTGCCATCCCTTAGACACAGTGGTTTGGGTGCCCACTCAAATCTTGGCCTCTCTAGACTGGTGGACAGACCTTTCAAATGTGTGTGGTGGGGGGTTCTATTTGCTCCTCCTTAACCAGCTTTGACCCTAGTTATGGATGCTTCTGCCCTAGGTTGGGGGTCTTACCTGGGATCCCTGGAGACTCAAGGCTTATTGTTGGCTCAGGATTTAACTTTGCATGTAAATGTCAAAGAATTCAGGGCCATCCAGCTTAGCTTGTCAAATCTTCTTTCCCTATGTCAGAGGAAGAAATCTGTTCATGCTCTCAGACAACACAGTGGCCATGTCCTGTGTGAACAGGCCAGGAGGGCCCCAGTCAACTCTGCTATGCCAGGAAGTAACATGGCTGTGGGAGTTTTGTATCACTAGCTCAGTCTATCTCAAGGCCTCTCACCTTCTGGGTGTTCAAAACCATCTGGCAGACTGGTTTGGGGTGGGAAAGAGAGTACCTTTGTACCTTCACGCAATGGCATGAAGCAGCAGAGGGTGCACATGTTGTCCCGATGGGTATCACTAAAGTAAACATCTCTGGCAGCTGCGCACTGAGTGAACACATACCTGAAATGTAGTGGACATGTGCAACACATCTTGAAGAAACAGTTTCAGAAGAGGTTAGTAACCATTTCTTATTTAGGTTAATAAAGTCTAGAGACGACTGTGTGAGGAATTTCAAAGGGACCTAATCAAGCTAGGTGAGTGGGCAATATAGCTGTATTTATTGAACTTAATTTGTTTATTAATGTACATATGAGGGGGAAATAACAGCTAAGAAAGGGACAGTATAGTACACAAATATTTGAAAATTGTAAGCATCAAGAATAAGAATTTTTAGGAAAGTATACCACAATAAGGATAAGAAAAAGTAAGCATTCTGAGAGAAACTTTCTACAATTAGGTTTATTACAATGTGAAATAATTTCAAAAGGGAAGTGGTAGAAATGCCTTCTCTTGTTCCATTTTAAGTGTTCCTGGACAAAGCTGCAGTAAATTGACAGTAGGGAATCATTTTGCATGATCAGAAATCTGATAGAAAAGACATACAGTATTTCTCTCTCTTCTGTGGAAAATTTTGTTTTGTACACATAAAGTGATTGATTGCTTTGATAGCAGTCTTTACATAAGAAACATTAGAATGACCATACTGGTCAGACCAGTGATTCATCTAGCCCAGAATCCTATCTTCTGACAGTTGCTGATGCCAGATGCTTCAGAGGGAGTGAATAAAACAGGGCAATTTATCAAGTGAACTATCCCTTGTTGTCCCGTCCCAGCTTCTGTCAGTCAGAGGCTTAGGAACACCCAGAGCATGGGGTTGCATCCCTGACCATCTTGGCAAACAGCCATTGATACCTAACCTCCATCAACTTATCTAATTCCTTTTTTAACCCAATTATACTTTTGGCCTTCACAACATCCCCTGGCAATGAGTTCCACAGGTTGACTGTGTTGTGTGAAGTAGTACTTTCTTTTGTTTGTTTTAAATATGCTATCTATTAATTTCATTGGGTGACCCTTAGTAATGTGTTATGTGACGGGGTAAATAACAATTCACAATTCACTTTCTACATACCATTCATGGTTTTTATAGACTTCTATCCTATCCCCCCTTAGTCGTCTCTTTTCTAAGCTGAACGGTCCAGTCTCTCTCCTCATATTAAAGCTGTTCCATACCCCTAATTGTTTTTGTTGCCCTTCTTTGTACTCTCCAATTCTAATATATCTTTTTTTGAGATGAGGCATGCAGTATTCAAGGTGTGGCCGTACCATGGATTTATATAGTGGCATTAGGATATTATCTGTTCCTTTCCCAATAGTTCCTAACAATGTTAGCTTTGACTGCCATTGCTCATCGAGCAGATGTTTTCAGAAAACTATCCCCAGTTATGTCAATATCTTTGAGTGGTATCAGCTAACATAATTCTGTATGTATTGTTGGGATTGTGTTTTCCAATATACATCACTTTGCATTAATCCCCATTGAATTTCATCTGCCATTTTGTTGCCCAATCATCAGTTTTGTTAGATCTCTTTGTAACTTTTCAGTCAGCTTTGGACATAACTATCTCAAGTAATTTAGTATCTTCTGCAAACTTTGCCACGTCACTGTTTATTCCTTTTTCCAGATTGTTTAGGAATATGTTGAACAATACTGGTCCCAGTACAGATCCCTGGGGGTCACCGCTATTTATCTCTCTCAGTTGTGAATACTGACCATTAATTCCAAGCCTTTGTTTGTTTCCCATTTTTTTTAACCAGTAACTGATCCATGGGCAGACCTATCCTCTTATCCCATTATTACCTATTTTGTTTAAGAGCTTTTAGTGTGGGACCTTGGGAAAGGCTTTTTGAAAGTCCAGATATGCCTTATCAGTTGGATCACCCTTGTCCACATGCATTTTGACCCCCTCAAAGAATTCTAATAAATGGGCAAAACATGATTTCCCTTTACAAAAGCCGCATTGACTCTTCCGCAGCATATCATGTTAATCTATGTCTGATAATTCTGCTCTTTACTATAGATTCAACCAGTTTGTCTGGTACTGAAGTTAGACTGACTGGCCTGTAATTGCCAGGGTCGTCTCAGGAGCCTTTTTTAAAATTCAGTATTATATTAGCTATTTGCCAGTCATCTGGTATGGAGGCTGATGTACGTGATAGGTTACATACCAGAGTTCTGCAGTTTCATATTTGAGTTCCTTCAGAACTCTTGAGTGAATACCCATCTGTCCTGATGACTTGATAAATTGAATAGTATTAGTTTGTTCCAAAACATCCTCTATTGACACTTCAATCTGGGACTGATCCTCATATTTGTCACCTAAAAAGAATGGCTCTGGTGTGGGAATCTTCCCCCACATTCTTTGTAGTGAAGATGGATGCAAAAAATAATTTAGCTTCTCCACAATGGCCTGGTCTTCCTTGAGCGCTGCTTTTAGCACCTCAGTGATCCAGTGGCCCCACTGATTGTTTGGTAGTCTTCCTGTTTCTGAGGTACTTTAAAAAAAAAAAAAAAATTGCTGTTAGTTTTTGTCTTTTCCTAGTTGCTCTTCAGATTCCATTTTTGTCTGCCTACATATACTTTTACACTTGACTTCCCAGAGTTTATGCTCCTTACTGTTTTCCTCACTAGGACTTGACTTCCAGTTTTTAAAAGATGGCTGTGTCTAGCTGCTCCAAGAAGCAGTCACTAATGGTGTCTACAAATTTTATTTCTGTATCCCATCCTGAGGTGACGTGAACCCAGTCAAGATGGGAGTAGTTGAAATCCCCCATTATTATTGGGTTGTCTGTTTTTTTGTAGCCTTTCTAATCTCCCAGAGCTTTCCACACTCACAGTAGTAACCATCCTGGTCAAGTTGTCAATAGTATATTCCTACTGCTATTCTCTTATTATTCAAGCACGGAATTTCTGTCCATAGAGATTATATGGTACAGTTTGATTCATTTTAAGATTGTTACTGTACTCCACTCTATGCTTTCTTTCATATACAGTGCCACATCCCCACCAGCACTACCCACTGTCTTTCCTGTATATTTTGTACCCTGGTATTACTATGTCCCATTAATTATCATTGTTCCACCAAATTTCTTGGATGCCTATTACACCAATATCCTTGTTTAATACCAGATACTCTAGTTAATCCATCTTAGCATTTAAACTTCTGCATTTGTGTACAAGCACTTATAAAATAATTTGTCAATCTTTAGTTGTCTGCCTTCATGTGATGTAATCGAATGGGACTTTGTTTGTTTGATTGTTTCTCTTCAGCTTCTACATGTACTTCATTAACTTCTATCTTCTCCTTTTTACTAGGATAAAGAGTATTCCCTTTAATAAATCCTTCTCTAAGGGATGTATCTGTCCAAACCATGTGCTTCTCCACACCTGTTGGCTTTCCCTCAATCCTTAGTTTAAAAACTCTTCTGTTACGCTCCTCTGGGGAGTTCCTCATGAAGCTTGTTCATATAGAAACTAGTATCTGACAGATGTTAGTCAGTATCCATTATTTTAACAACCTATCCTCATCTGGAGGAGGTCTAGCAATTAATGTGCTCATGAAAATTTTCACACAGCCAGAGAGAGAACATCCTTGAAGATGGGAAAATTTAGCTACAATGTTTTACTGCTTAAAAAAACTTTCTATATATAAATGCAGATTAGAGTGGTTTAAACGACTCATGATTTTTTGTTTTGGGGGTTTTTTTTGTTTTTGTTTTTTTCTTTTTTTCATTTGTTTGTGCTATTATTATTTTATTCTCATGCTTAGATACCAAGGTATAAAGGACATCGTAAACAGAAAAAGTGCTTGGACAAGGCTGGTGAGCAGGTAAAATGCATGAGAGAAGAAGATGCTGGCAGGTGCTTTTAGTCTTCCTTTAGGAAAAAACAGATTATACTAAAAAATAAAATAAAATTGACAATGCAAACACTAAAGTTTATTATAATTTAGCTATTAATATAGTATAAAGGTATAGAAATGGCACTCTAAGGCACCATACTTAGAATATTGTATACATAAAAAGCTTACTACATAAATCATATTAACAAATTCTGAAAAATTAAGCTTTCTGTTGGGCACTTCATTGTTAACTAATGCTGTTAAAGGGTGGAGGGAATGACAACCGCATGAGTTTAAGTATAGACTGTCTTCAGGTTTGAATTTCTAGGGTTTTTTTTTTCTTAATGTTGCATTAATTTGGCATACCCTCCCAAAACTAATCTGAGAAGCCATTAACCTTCTCCTTCAGAACCCTCCTTAAGATCCATTTTTACCTTGTTGTCGACAAGACATCACCAGGTGATAATGGGTAGATAGAAAGCTAGTAGGGATAAATTATATTTAATTGTAAAATAAATCCTTTAAAAACTATTTGGAATGATTATGTATGTGCTTTTACTACAGTCCTGCTTACTCATCCTCTCCCTTTCCTCTTGTTGCATATTGCATTTGTTTCTTGTCTTTAAATGATGACCAGATTCTGTTACCCTGATTTATGTTTAGTACTTTACTTTGTATTCTCCTATTAAAACTGGGAGTGATTGTAGGTTAAGGTACCACTCAATCTTGGTAAGGGAAGTGGGCTCTTACTGTATAAAGATGGTATAAGTCAGGACTATAATTCGTAGTTACTGCTGTGAATTTGACCTTTCTGAAAAAAAAATTTCACAGCCACGTTTCAGAGTTTACGATCTTTGTTCTTTTCTGTGTGTTTTGCATTAGAGTATATGAATAGATTAATTGTCAAAATTGATTTTATTTTAATGTGCTTTATTAGTTACTAGGCTTGGGAATAGGATCTTAAACAACTAACCTTTAAGAATCAGCTTTTTATAAAAATATTAGCCAGTTGAGTTTTAATTTAGAAAAAATTGCTCTTGGTTTGCAACCTTGTCTGTCTGCATCAGATTTCCACTAATTTTTACAATCCCTTTAAAAAATAAATTTAATTGGAAATATTGATAAAACTTCAGTTTTAGCAGTATTGCCAGATAACATGAGGTGTTTTGCTCTCCCACTGTAATATATTCCTTGAACGAATAATTTTTCAAACTCTCACTCTTTTGCCTTGTAATGTGGTTCGAGATTAGCTAATAAACACTTTTGGAAGATAACCTGTAAATCAAAAATGATCCAACTTCCCCTGCACATACCACTCTCTACCACTTCACATTTAAAATGTCTGACTTTTTAGGATGTTTAATTTGAAAAAGAGTGTGTGGGAGAGAATGATATAAATGCTAAAACCCCATGTCTGTTAGTTGACTTGCCTCTCAAGTACGTGTAAAATGAATGAGTTTTCAATTCTGTATTAAAATTTGTCATTAAAGAAGGTATTACGGAATGGCAATAGCTCTCTCCATAGTTAAGGTTACAACAATATTTGTATTATAAGATGAATTTTCAACATTCCTCTTAGTCCGTGGTTCACATCCAGGTGCACATGTACCCTTTGGGGGGCACACAGAGGTCTTCCAATGGGCATGTCAACTCATCTAGATCAGGGTTTCTCAGCCTGGGGGTTGTGACCCCAGGGTCCACAGGACAGGATGTGTTTGAGGGGGGATGCAAGTGCAGGGCCAGTGTTAGAGGGTGGCAAGCAGGGGCCACACAAAGCTAGGTTACATGCTTTAGTCCCGGGCGAAAGGAGCTTAAGATACAGTGCTGCGTGGCAGGGCTCTTGCTTCAGGGGTACAGTAGTCTGGAAAGGTTGAGAACTACTGCTCTAAGTTCCTTCAGAGACGTTTCTTCTTCAGACTCAATGCAGACTTGTCTATGGACAAACAGTAACTCTTCTGGCCACTTTGAAGTGAATTGGCCAAAGTATTTCTGAAAAGGGAAGTTGGAAAACTAGGTATAATTCAGATGTGGGGAAATCACTATAATGCTTTTTGTTATGTTTAACTTTCAAAATGATGTGCCTTATTCCAAAGATCTTGCAGAAATCTAGTGACACTTTGCAGAATCGAGGCTGCATATAATCGTTCTCTTCTGTGTTAGAATTGTCAGAATTCCCTATGAGGCTGCTACTTAGGTCTGTCAGACCATGTAATGCTTACATAGGGTCTGCAGGATGTTGTAAAGATAGTAGTTCAATGTTTTTCTAACTGTGTAAGAGAGTTTCTCATGAATAACCTCACCCTCTAAATAACCAGTCATCCAGTAACTGTTTCAAATTATTTCATTCTGCACACCTGGAAAAGTATCACTGGTGTTTTGTGCAGTGTCGTTTGAGAACAAAATACTTCTGAATAGAGCTGGTTGGAAAAATTCCAGTATAAAACTTTTTTGTCAGAATTTGCTGATTAATTGAAATCGAAAAGTTTCATGGAGATGGTTCCATTTTGATTAAATTCCTTTGAAACCTAGGCAAGAAACATGCCTGGCTGTCTGCTAACTTGCTCACCCAGCTCCTTGGCAGCCTGGGCTCCTAGGGTTTCTGAGGTCTGTCCCTCTGGGGCAGTCCATAATGTAGACTTGCATTGGAGATGGGGCTCCAGTCTCTTTAGCAGAGAACATAGACATTTTGAGATTTTTGTTCCAAAGGGGAGGGGGGAACTTACACAAAATGGAATTATCTTTCTCCACCATGCTCTACTTCTGAATTCCTGCCTTCACTGACTACCTTTAAAGTGCGATTCTACTCTGAAAAGTGACTGTCTAAAAATAGCAATTTCTTAATCAATGGATCTGTTGCTTGAATGCATTCAGAGTCATAGCTGCTGAATATTAACTAATAAGTTTTGATTGTATTTTATTCCTGTTCAACTTGTAAGACCCAATGCAACTCAGAGTGAGTAAACAGTATTCCATCCTTTCTTGTGCATCATCAAACTAATTGTTTAAGTTCCAATCATCTACACCTTTCAAAACCCCTTTGATGCCAGTGGGTTTGTGCAGTTGTCACTAACAGCACAGTTTGGCTTAACTGCTTGTGTTGCATAAGAAGGAAGGAACATAATTCTCAGTTTATATTGACTTTGTGCCATAACAATTAGAATAACAGCATTTTACTTGGAAAAATGAGCATATATGGTCATGGAAATCATTGGGAAACATGGAGTGCTGTGGTAGCATAGTCACTTTACATAGTTCTGCACATGAATACTTTGCACTGATATTTTGTTTGCAGTGGTGGTGTTGCCTTGTGGGTCCCAAATATGAGAGACAAGGTGGGTGAAGTAATATCTTTTGTTGGACCAATTTCCGTTGGTGAAAGTGACAAGCTTTCAAGCTCCACAGAGCTCTTCTTCAGGTCTGTGGAGCTCAAAAGCTTCTCTTTCACCAGTAGAAATTGGTATAATAAAAGATATTACCTTACACACCTTGTCTCTTGCATTTATATGGTATCTTCATAAACATTTATTTTGCAACACCCCCTGTGGTAGGTAAATATTGATAAACTTTTTTTTTTTTTTTTTTTAATACTGTAGATGGGAAATAGAGAGAGAGGTTAAGTACCTTGATTATGGTGTGCAAGTTAGTCTTGGAACCAAGTTTAGAATACAAGTCATTAGCTCTGTCCCATAAATAATCCAGCTGTAGAGCCCCCATACTTAATCTCTCTATCTCGATATTCCGACACTATCTGTTAACTATGTTCGCAAGGTTAAAAAAATCAATTACTCAGAAATTAGGAAATACCAGAATTAAGATAGATAGAAGTGGAAGGCTGAAACATGCCTAGTTAGCAACTAAATTGCCTACACAAAATAACTTTTTACTAATTTTAGAGTAAATTTTTCTGCACTACAGTATTTTTAGTTCATTTGACTTTGCTTCTAGATATAACCTATATTATAATACCCTACAGAGGGAATAGAATAGAATTATTTTAAAAAGAGCTCTTTAGATGGCTTTGAAATAGGATTTTTTTTTTCTTAGTTGATACAATTGTATGGGTACAAAAATAGAAATATTAAATCATTTAATTTGAAAAATTGATTATGTGGATAACTTGCATAGTGTATGTTCCCAGATGGTCCTTTATTAACAATTGGACTGCAGTTCAGTCATGAGAAACTATTTCCATGACTTCACTCAAGGAAAGGCATTTCCCTTCTGTAAATTTGATTTTTTTTTTTTTTTTTTTTTTTAAAGGTTGCTGAAACCAGTCAAAGTGATACAAGTATCTCATCAGGAGAAACAAAGAGCAAAAGCAGCATTTACTTTCTTCCCAATGAGACAAAGCTAGTTTCTGAACTGCACAACAAAGACTTAAATACCAAAGAAGAAAGTGATCCGGCTGTAGATGAGGATGACATAGAGGGAGATTCTTTTTTTGATGATCCCATACCCAAACCGGAGAGAAACTATGGCTGGTAAGTAAACTGTGCTCCATAGTTAACACATTTATTTTATGCTTAGTAGGTTTGGGTTAGATGTGCTATTTGCACATAGCCTCTAGTAAAAGATGGTGTGTAGGTGCACTGTAAAACACCCTGCTTGAAATGCACAATACTTTCTGGGGCTCCCTGGTTGCACTGGTGAGTAATTTTCACCCTTTTGGGGATGTCGCATCATTCCCTTCTGGTACTAAGACAACTGATCTGGCTGGTGGGGTTGGAGAAGGGCAGTGGAGCCCTTGGCTCTGTTAACCCCTGCTCTTTCCAACCCATTTGATGCTAGGAGTGAGTATCTGAGGTACAAACCCTATGCTCCTCGAGCCCTGGAGATGCAACTCTGGCCAACCTTAAAGTAGCTGCACAAGTGGGAGGGGAGAACCTTTATTTCTCTGCATAACTTCATAAAGACTGGCAGAATCTAACCCACAATACTGGAGTAGGTAAGAAAATATTGGTAGCGCACACACACACACACACATACACACCAGCTTCATACAATACAAGTATTAGGAAAGACTCTTTTGCTCTTGGAAAAAGTTCCCTTTATACAAATCAGTGTTCACATTTATTACCCAGTGTGTCCAAGCTGACTTGTTTTCAGTAGATTAATTGTTCTTCTGGAACATGTCAGCTTTGCAGGCCCAAACATTTTAGGGCACTTTGTGGTTATGTAGTGTCGGACAATGAGTGAAATGATATTTTGAAGTGCAAGTCTGACTGAAAGGTGCAAAGGTGTCAAAGCCCACGTTCTCAGTCCCTTGATCTTGCTGCACCTCTGGGCAGAACCATTTCCACTGTGCTGTGTTAGAACAACTTTAAAGTTTGGGTGGGCCAAAAATGCACCTGAGGAGGATTGATGTAGCAGGAGGTTGCCCCATCCATTCCCACTCTTTCCCTTTTACAGTGGCAACAGGCAGCGAGGTGGTCTAATCCAGTGGCTCTCAACCTTTCCAGATTACTGTATGCCTTTCAGGAGTCTGATTTGTCTTGCGTACCCCCCCCCCCCCCCGCCCCTCCAAATTTCACCTCACTTAAAAACTGCTTGCTTACAAATCAGATCTAAAAATGTAAAAGTCTCACATCGCACTATTACTGAAAAATTGCTTATTTTCTCATTTTTACCATATAATAAAATAAATAAATTGGAATATAAATATTGTACTTACATTTCAGTGTATATGGAGTAGTATAATCAAGTTATTTTATGAAATTTTAGTTTGTCCTGACTTCACTAGTCCTTTTTTATGTAGCCTGTTCATAAAACTAGGCAAATGTCTAGATGATTTGATCTACTCCCTGACAGACCCCTGCATATCCCCAGGGTTACACATACCCCTAGTTGAGAACCACAGGTCTAAGCCCTCTTATGTTGGCCCTTCAATATCAGATGCTCATCCTTACACTAGAAGGATCCTGGTGTGGCACAAAGTAACCACATCATTCTCCCCTCTATTTCTAATAAACTGGCACACTCCTTTCAGAAAGGGATTACTTATGACTGTTATCTAGTAGGAAATAAAAATTACAGGATATGCTCCTATAATATATTTAAAGAGCAGCTGACTTCTCATGAAAAATATTGAACTACATTACAAAGAACTCTGCTATTATTCTTTTGGTAATTTTTTCTTTTTTTATCAGTAGCCATAGCAGAATTAAAATAACATCTTTGATTTGCTTCTGCTTATTTAAAAGCTTAAGTACACCTTTACCCCAATATAACACGGTCCTCGGGAGCCAAAAAATATTACTACATTATAGGTGAAACCATGTTACATCAAACTTGCTTTGGCCTCGAGCATTTCCATTATTAATAGGCACTTCCCTCCCCCTGACTGACTCCTAAGCCTACTCCGTCTCCCCCCGGCTCCTTGTCCTCTGACTACCCCCTTCGAGACACCCTCCCCCTCCCAAGACCCCACTCTCATCTAAGCCCCCCTGCTCCTTGTCCTCTGACCACCCCCTCCAGAGACCCACCCCGCCCCCGTCCTCTGACCACCCCGCCCCCAGAACCTCTGAGCCATCCAACCCTCCCTGTCCCCTGACAGCCCCCCAAGACCCTCTGCCCCTTATCCAACCCCTTGGCCCCAGCCTGGCACCCTTAACACGCCACTCAGAGCAGCATGTCGGAGCCAGACGCGGGAGCGTGCAGCCCCACCCCCCAGAGCGCTGCTTTACCATGTTATATCCGAATTTGTGTTATATCTGGTTGCGTTATATCGGGGTAGAGGTGTACTAATTGATTCTAACATCATGTTAATTTCTACAGCCAACTGATTGTGAGGTCATAAACTGGGATATATCAATAGGTGGGAATACCAGTGTCAGAGATCTAATAATTGTGCATGATCTTTAAACTGGCGGCTTTAAAATATTAAAATGAAACTTTCAAAGGAATTTGTTCCTCCAGTCATTGACTCTGAGATGGTGATAGTGTCTCTCGAAGCAGGTAGATTGCCAGGATTGTTGCAATTTCCAGCATATTTATCTTGTCAGATTAGTTTGGCTTTTAACTGACATCATGGTTCATAAGTAAGGCTACGTTTTTGTCACCGATATTTTTAGTAAAAGTCATGTACAGGTCATGGGCAATAAATGAAGAATTCACGGAAGTCCGTGACCTCTCCTTGACTGTTACTAAAAATACCCATGACAAAATGGGTAGCCTGGGCAGCTGCAGGGGGGCAGGGGAGAAGAGGCTGGGAGCTCCAGGGTCCCCCTCTGCTGGTGGCTCCAAGCTCTGGGGATCCCCCTGCCGCCCACTGCGGCCGAGAGCTCTGGGGAGCTGCTGGGAGCTACCGGGGATCCCCCCTGCTGCCCGTTGCGCCTGAAGTCACAGAGATCTTTGGAAGTCACGGATTCTGTGACCTCTGTGACTAAATCACAATCTTATTCATAGGTCAGATTTACACATCCAGTGCATCTGTGTTAATTACCGTTCTTGAAAACTAAATATAACAATCATGAGTGCAAATTCTACAGTTCATAGACCAGTGTTTGTAATCAAATAATTCAAAACAAAAGACATTAAAAATGGCCATACTGGGTCAGACAAAAGGTCCATCCAGCCCAGTATCCTGTCTACTGACAGTGGCCAATGCCAGGTGCCCCAGAAGGAGCGAACCTAATAGGTAATGATCTAGTGATCTCTCTCCTGCCATCCATCTCCACCTTCTGACAAACAGAGGCTAGGGACACCATTCCTTACCCATCCTGGCTAATAGCCATTAATGGACTTAGTCTCTATGAATTTATCCAGTTCTCTTTTAAATCCTGTTTATAGTCCAAGCCTTCACAACCACCTCAGGCAAGGAGTTCCACAGGTTGACCATGAGCTGAGTGAAGAAGAACTTCCTTTTATTTGTTTTAAACCTGCTACCCATTAATTTCATTTGGTGGCCCCTAGTTCTTATATTCTGGGAACAAGTAAATAACTTTTTTCCTTATTCGCTTTCTCCACACCACTCATGATTTTATATACCTCGATCATATCTTCCCCGCCCCCCCTTCTCCTCTCTTCCAAGCTGAAAAGTCCTAGCCTCTTTAATCTCTTCTCATATGGGACCCGTTCCAAACCCCTAATCATTTTATTTGTCCTTTTCTGAATCTTTTCTAATGCCAGTACACCTCTACCCCAATATAACGCTGTCCTCGGGAGACAAAATCTTACCGCGTTATAGGTGAGACCGCGTTATAGCGAACTTGCTTTGGCCCCCTGTCCCCTGACTGCTCCGACCCCTATCCACACCCCCTACCTCCTGATAGGCACTCAAAAGCGGAGCAACACTGCCCCAGCCCATTCCACTCTGCCACCTCCCAGCCGTGGCGCTTTGCTCCCCACTGCTGGTGAGTGCGGGGGTTGGGGAAAGGATGCCCCCCGTACTCACCTGCAGCAGGAAGCAGAGTGCCGCAGAGTAGAGCAGGCTGGGGCCAGGCTGCTCTGCTTCCCACTGCCGGGGAGGTTAGGGAAAGGACACCCCCGCCCCCCCCCCGTTCCCCCTGTACTCACCTGCAGCAGGAAGCGGAGCAACGCGGCCCCAGCCCACTCCGCTTTCCTTGCCTCAGCCCTAGCCGTGTCACGAGGGGGGTCCCGCACTCACCTGCGGCGGGAAGCAGGGAGCTGCGGGTGGGAACTGGCGGAGTGGAGCGGGCTGGGGCTGGGCTGCTCAGCTTCCGCTGCTGCCTGTGAGTGCGGGGGGATCCCTTCCCCAAGCCCCCTCCCCCAAGCGACGGAAGTGGAGCAGGCTTCTCCCGATCCCCCGCTAATCCCCCAGGCCACTCTGGGACTGCGGGGCCCCCAGAAGTGCCCCCCCAGCTCCTGTCTCCCAGACCCTGGGGGGGAAGCTCCTGACCGCCCCCGAGACCCTCTGCTCCTTATCCAACCCCTTGGCCCCAGCCTGGCACCCTTAACACTCTGCTCAGAGCTTTACTGCCTTGTATGCGAACCTGTGTTATATCAAGTCGCGTTGTATCGGGGTAGAGGTGTATATCTTTTTTTGAGATGAGGTGACCACATCTGTACTCGATATTCAAGATGTGGGCGTACCATGGATTTATAGAAGGGCAATAAGATATTCTCCGTCTTCTTCTCGACTCCTTATATCCCGTTTGCTTTTTTGACTGCCGCTGCACACTGCATGGACGTCTTCAGAGAACTATCCACAATGACTCCGAGATCTTTCTCCTGATTAGTTGTAGCTAAATTAGCCCCCATCATATTGTATGTATAATTGGGGTTATTTTTTCCAGTGTGCATTACTTTACATTTAGCCACATTAAATGTCATTTGCCATTTTGTTGCCCAATCACTTAGTTTTGTGAGATCTTTTTGAAGTTCTTCAGTCTGCTTTGGTCTTAACTATCTTGAGCAGTTTAGTATCATCTGCAAATTTTGCCACTTTGCTGTTTATCCCTTTCTCCAGATCATTTATGAATAGGTTGGTCCTAGGACTGACCCTTGGGGAACACCACTAGTTACCCCTCTCCATTCTGAAAATTTACCATTTATTCCTACCCTTTGTTCCCTGTCTTTTAACCAGTTCTCAATCCATGAAAGGATCTTCCCTCTTATTCCATAACAACTTAATTTACGTAAGAGCCTTTGGTGAGGGACCTTGACAAAGGCTTTCTGGAAATCTCAGTACACTATGTCCGCTGTTCAGGAATTTTACTACTACAGTATTACTTTAGTACATAAGTGGTCATCAGTTGTTAAAAGGCCAATGACTTGAATGGTAATACTTATTGCTACCTGAAAATGCTTGAAAGATAAGAGTTCAAGAAAAGAAGCCTTAGTTATGCAGCAAAACTAAATTGCCTTATACAGAACAAATCTCCATGGCAGAAAAGAAACAAGGTTTGTCAAATTACATGGAATATGCTAACGATCTATTTCCATATCAATTTTACATACGTTTTTAGACTTGTATATCTTAATTTGGTTTAGGTAGTATGCAGATATTGATAGCAATTTCATAGTAAGGCATCTTTGTGTGTGCAGATTGTGGTAAATGAATTAGCAAAATGCTAATTAGCAAGGTTCTACAGATTTTGGGGACTTATTGTATGTGTAGTAAAATAATAGTTTGTAATCTTCCTCCATGGTGGATCAAATTTCGTGTGTATATACATGTAATGTGGAGTCATTATAAATGTATATAATGTCCTTATAAACTTGTTTAAATATACATTAAACTCACCAAAACCATAGAAAGTTAATGCAAAATTAGATTCTGCTCATACATCATTTCATTAGATGAGCGTAAAATACATTACATGAAACCAATCACCACTTGGTCACTGAGGATATTTTCTGGGAATGGTGAAGATTAAACTTTGACTTTCAATGTGCTTGTTGCATCTTTTATTTGTAAATAATGTGTTAATTCATGTTCCATTCCTAAATGTAATAGCAGCTAAACCAGTTTATCATGTGGCGATGAAAGAAATCCATTTTGTTGCAATCTCAAGGGGCATGCTTTCTACAACACAACTGTTACTAGTTTTGTTGAACAAAAGTGATCATAACTCAAAAAGAAAAGGAGTACTTGTGGCACCTTAGAGACTAACCAATTTATTTGAGCACAAGTACTCCTTTTCTTTTTGCGAATACAGACAAACACGGCTGTTACTCTGAAACCTGTCATAATTCAAAAACTGGTTGATATATTTATTTATGCCTGAATCTTTTCCTCTTGGCTGCATGGTATTTGTGGGGATAACTAAAGGCCATCTGATAAAAATAGTGATACTGAAGAAGATGCAAGAGATCTGTTTGTGATAGAAGGCAGGCAGAAGTCTGTGAATAGGTGAGAAAATAACTTTCTTATTGCATGTCTTGCTTGACACTTCTACCACCGACTTCCAGTAGAAAGTTTTTGGCCTTTTTTAGATTGTAGAGCAAATATTTCCTTCGCTTGATCTTTTGCTACATACAGTATTGTTTCTAGTTGCATACATATTTAATGGATGGTAGAAGAGAGAGTCACATATCTAGTTACAAATTATTTCCCTTTTTAGGAAAACAGAGTCCAACAAACAAGGAGGAAGCCTTGCATCTCTTTCTGATGCACCCCCACTAAGGAGTGGGCTAAGCTCCCTTGCTGGAGCACCTTCACTAAAAGAGCCTGACAGTAAGTATAATATTGAAATCCTTTTGTATCTTGAGTTAGGGCAGGAGAGAAGGGGGATGGACTTAGATGATCTTGAGATCCCTTCCAGTCCTACATTTATAATTATATGTCTGTAAGTGTTTGCAGGATTGGCTCTTAAAATTGGAATATAATTTTTAGCCTATAGAAAAATATACTAGATTTAATTGGTTGATGGATGTATTGAAGTGTGCTCTTTTTTTTCTTTTTCTTTTTCTTTCCAAACAATAAACAAACGTATTTCTGATTTAAATTTTTTTTGGTTACAGATGCAAATAGAAACTCTGTTTTGAAAGATCTACGCTTGGTGAATGCAAAATTTGGATCTCTTGAATTAGGCAAGTGGTTGTTGAGTATGAAGGAACGTAAACATACTAGTTTTGTTATGCCTACATTTGAGTTCCATTTCAGCTCCTCAAGGAAACTGAGACACTGAAATATACTGATACTGGGCCAAAACCTGCTGTCTTACTTTGGTAAAAGTTCCATTGGAGACAGCAGGAGTCTTGCTTGAGTAAGAAGCAAGATTTGATTCATTATTCTGTGTACAGAATTCCTAACTGGCAGGAATTACTTGCGTGTGTAAAATAATTCTGGTAGAAACATACAACAGGAACTCAAGCCATCCCATGCATAAATTTTGGTGATGATTTTGTAGTTGGTCTGCTTGTCAGTAAGGTATTGTTGACTAGAACACCAGGGGGAAACCTACTGTAAGAAAAAATAAAATGTCTTGTCTTGTAAAGCAGCTTAAGTCCATATGATACTAGCTTTTATGAAGCATTTCCCCGTATTGCTATTAGTGTTACATAGTTACTTTTTTGGAAATTGTAATATATTCCTGGATATATGCTTGATGACATCCGTGTCCAGTTACCATTGTTTTCAATTCTATGGCAAAAATATATAAGACTTTGTAAATTTATCCAGCATGGAAATGCATCTCAGAATTAGTGTTCACTTAAGATCATTATTGAAAATGGTAGCATAGGCTTTTAAGGGCAGATTTTTAAAGGCACAAGTAGAAGTTAGGCATGCAACTCTCATTGGCTTTCAGTGGGATTTAGGCGTCTCTAATTGCTTTTTGTGTCTTTGAAATTCTCCCTATTATAGTATCAACATAGAATCATAGCAATGTCCAGCCCCTTGCACTGAGGTACATCTAGACTATCCTTGACCGGTGTTTGTCCAACCCGATCTTCAAAACCTTCAATGATACAGATTCCATAGCCTCCCTGGAAGCCTGTTCCTGAGCATAACTACTGTGATACATTTCACTAGACTAGACGTGATACATTTCACTCTGTTATCCAAGTCATTAATGAAAATGTTGAATAGTACCAGATCCAGAGCTGACCCCTGCAGCCCCACTTGATACACCCTCCCACTTTGACAGCGAACCGTTGGGGGGAGGGATAGCTCAGTGGTTTGAGCAAAGTTTTTCCTAATATCTAACCTAAACCTCCCTTGCTGTAGATTAAGCCCATTACTACTTATCCTACCTTCAGTGGACATGGAGAACAATAGATCGCTGTTCGCTTATAACAGCCCTTAACTTATTTGAAGACTGTTATCAGCTGTCCCCTCGGTCTTCTTTTCTCAAGACTAAATATGCCTCATTTTTGTAGCCTTTCCTCATAAGTCAAGTTTTCTAAACATTTTATCATTTTATTTGCTCGCCTCTAGACTCTCTAATTTTTCCACATCTTTCTTAAAATGTGACACCCATAATTGGATACAGCACTCCAGCTGAGCACAGTGCTCGGTAGAGCAGGACAGTTACCTCCTGTATCTTAGGCCTTATCTACACTGGCGGGGGAATCGATCAAGGTTGCGCAACTTCAGCTACGTGAATAATGTAGCTGAAGTCGACATACTTAGATCTACTTACTGCAGTGTCTTCGCTGCGGTAAGTTGACGGCTGACACTCTCCCATCAACTCCGCCTGCACCTCTCGCATTGGTGGGGTACCAGAGTCGACGGGAGAGTGCTTGGTGGTCGATTTATCGCATCTAGACTAGACGCGATAAATTGACCCTCCCCTTTCCCCCTCACTGGATCAATCACTGCCCATCGATGCAGCACGTAATGTAGACAAGCCTTTACATATAACATTCCTGTTAGTACACCCTAGAATATTGGCTATTTTTCAACTGCATCACAGTGTTGACTCATACTCAGTTTGTGATCCACTCTACCCCCCCCCAATTCTTTTCAGCAGTATTACCACCTAAATAGTTATTTCCCATTTTGTAGCTGCGCATTTGATTTTTTCCTTCCTAAGTGTAGTACTTGTCTTTATAGAAGTTTTTCTTGTTTAATTCAGACCAGTTCTGTTTGTCAAGGTCATCTTGAATTGTAATCCTCTTCCCAAAGTGCTTGCTACCCCTCCCAGCTGGGTGTCATCTGGAAATGTTACATGCATACATTTCACTCTGTTATCCAAGTCATTAATGAAAATGTTGAATAGTACGAGATCCAGAGCTGACCCCTGCAGCCCCACTTGATACACCCTCCCACTTTGACAGCGAACCGTTAGGGGGAGGGATAGCTCAGTGGTTTGAGCATTGGCCTGCTAAACCCAGGGTTGTGAGTTCAATCCTTGAGGGGGTCATTTGGGATCTGGGGCAAAAATTGGGGCTTGGTCCTGCTTTGAGCAGGAGGTTGGACTAGATGACCTCCTGAGGTCCCTTCCAACCCTGGTATTCTATAACTACTTTTTGAGTACAGTCTTTCAGCCAGTTGTGCATACACCTTATAGTAATTTAATCTAGATCACATTTCCCTAGTTTTCTTATGAGAATGTCAGGTTGGACTTCGTCAGAAGCTTTAATAAAATCAAGATATATCACATCTACTGCTTCCCCCCCATCCAGTAGGCCAGTAACCTTGTCAAAGAAGGAAATTATATTGGTTTGACATGATTTGTTCTTGACAAATCCGTGCTGGCTATTCCTTATAACCCTAGATTCCAAGGCCAGAAGGAACCATTGTGATCACCTAGTTTGCTCTCCTGTATAACACAAGCCATAGAACTTCTCTAAAATATTTCCTACATGCTTATAAATTGACAGTTTGTTTCGGTATCTTTCCAGGTATCAAAGTTAAGTTGACTCGTCTATAATTCCCTGGGTCATCTTTGTTCCCCTCTTCAAAAATAGGTTCTATGTTTGCCCTTTTCCACTCCTCTGGGACCTCACCCATCTTCCATGAGTGCTCGAAGATAATTTGCTAACCGTTCTGAGATTGCTTTACTTCATTCTTTAATATCCTAAAGATGAATTTCATCAGGCCCTGCCAACTTGAATACATTTAACTCCCCTAAATCTTCTTTAATCTTTTTTTCCCTATTTTGTCATACATTCCTTCCCCTTGTTGTTATTAACAGGGCTGTCAAGTGAGTTAAAAAAATTGATCGTGATTAATTTTGCGATTAATCACGCTATTAATAATAAACACCATTTATTTAAATATTTTAGGTGTTTTCCACATTTTCAAATATATTGATTTTAATTATAATACAGAATACAAAATGTACAGTGCTCACATGATATTTGTTTTTGATTACAAATACATGCACTGTGTTTTAAAAAAAAAATATATTTTTCAGTTCCCCCATTACAAGTACAGAAATATAATTTGATCTCTTCATATTTCCTGCACAGGGAATCTGTTTTGTTCAGTAAAATACTTTTTTCATTATTTAGGAACTGGAGATGAAGATGAGTATGTTGATGATTTCAACAGGTAAGAGGGAAAAATACTTATATTGCTAAAGGGTAATATTTAATGGATAGTAAACATGATTCAGTTTTCTAATTACATTGAACCAGAAGTAGGTTCCATCCTATCATGATCAGTTTGACAATGCTGCCATCTGTCTGTTATACATTTGTGAATATACATCTTTCTTATACTTTCTGTAGGCTGGAGTGTCTTGAAAACCTGTCCTTAGGATGCTGACAAGCTTTAGGGTTTTTTAATCAAATTAAAAAGCCTCTTCTCAACAATACATTTTTATCATTTACTTTTTTATACATTTTAATTAGTATTTTTAGCTAACTGTCTGTATATGAGTCCAAATTGAATCTTGCATCTAGAAAACTCGGCAGCATGAAGGGCAGACAATTGAGCAATAACATTTTAAGGCCTGGATCCTACAATATACATGGCACAGCTTATTTCTCACAGCTTAATTTAGTTACAGGTGTATTTTCAAATATTTTTATTTAAATTTCTGTTCTGTAAAAATGGCGCTATCTAACCTAAACACTCTTCCCTATAGAGGTGTGTGAGTGTGGTGGGAATTCTTGTACAGCAGAAAAAGAAAATCTAATTATTTTCACCTTTTATTCTTTTTTCTGTCATTAGTACCAGTCATCGCTCAGAAAAAAGTGACATCAGTATTGGTGAAGAAATAGAGGAAATTTCTGTGGAAATAGAAGACTTGAATGCCAGTGATAAAGTATGACTTTTATTGTCTGGATATGCTTTTAATCTTGTCTTAGATGTGGTGATTAGATGTTGGGTTCTCCTTTCTGGACAATTGTCATTATGTAATAAACCCTTTGGGCACAGGTGGATATAGTCATGCCATTCATTAAAACTGCCTTCTATTTATAACCATTCATTTACTAAAAAAGAAAAGGGGTACTTGTGGCACCTTAGAGACTAACAAATTTATTTGAGCATAAGTTTTCATTAGGGTTAGTCTATACTGACTCTTTTTAAGAAAAAAAACCAAAACAATTATTTGATCTAACTGTGCAGTAACAGTTGAGAGGTTTTCTTGTAATCTTTGAGCTTATGCAAGAGTTTTTATTAACTGCCTCAGTTGTGCTCATATTTTCATTATTCAGCACTGGCTATCAAATTTCCGTACCTCTGTCTGCATTGTTAGAGTATATTCCCTTTCTAAACCAGAAGACTTTAAAGTATTTTTGCTGGGCTTCTGTTGAACTCTGAGATATTACAATTAATAGGTACTGCTTCCAGCTGAATTGTTCTTTGGTGACAGCATGCTAACAGCCTATTGCCTAGGTCGCCTTCCAAAAATTTTCAGTGCATTTTTAAAATTGTAAACAGGGCAAGTGACTCCAAATCTACTTTATTTTAAATATTTTTTTTCTCATTTGAACCAATTGCTCTTTATTTGGTTGGAAAAGTAAAGCAGTGGCATTAGGAGCCCAATTCTATAAGGTACTTCTCATTAACTTAATGGGCAGTTGAATGCACACGGTATCTCATATGTTGGAATTGATACCTTTCAGACAGGGCCGTAAGCTAGCAAGATGCTTTTTGCAGGACTGTATAGTTTAATAGATTTAGAAATCTAAATAAATATATCTTGTCTGGTTGATTTTTGTTTACTCTTCTAGCTTGAAGACCTCACGCAAGATCTTACCATTTCTCAGTTAAGTGATGTTGCAGATTATCTAGAGGATGTGGCATAGAACTGGACAGTAGAGATGTTTCTAGTGCTGGATTGAGGACTCTTGTGGACTGCTATTTTCAGACAATCATTCTTTGCTGGAATGTCTGTTCCCTATTTGTGCCTTGTGTTTCAGAAAGACTGGAGGTGTACAGAGCGCTTATAAAATCATAGTAAGAACTGAATGAAATAGTTAATTCCAGCTGGAGTCTAATATTGGAATTGTTGTTCTTCGTCTGGTTCAGCAAAACCTTTCACACAAGGAGTTGAATTTTTTCCGGCTGGATGTCCATTGCTGGCGATGGATACACAAAATCATCAGTCTATAGGAGAACATAACTGAAGAAATCAGCAAAGCTGCAGAACTTCTACACAGATGTATGTCTTTATAATGAATTTACACTGTTATGGTAACGGTCTGATTTTTAGCTAAGATAAGCAAGAAAACTTAAGAGTTACTGCTTCAACTTACTAAAAACTTCAGCAGGAGAGTAAAAGCAGTCTCTGAAATTTACATAATATCTAATAAATTTGCCTCAGTACCTAGTCACTTCTTGCCTACTTTAAGGGGGGGTCAAGATTTTTCAGAAGTGACTAGTGATTTTTGGGAGCCAAACTTTAGAGGTCTGCAAGGGGCCTAGTTTTTAGCATTTTCTGGAAACCAGGCCCCTTTAAGGTGTCTCCAGCTGAACAGCCCAAACTGAGGCACCTAAAATCAGTAGGCACTTCTGAAAATCTTGGCTGAAGTATCTGTCAACTCTGAACTTTCTTGTTTTAATGTATCTGTCAGACCATTAACGTTACTCTAAACTACTTTTTGTGTGTGATAATTTCATTAATGTTAACACCTGTTAAAATCCCAATAAAAATGTGAGATTCCCTTATGATCCATAGATCGTAATACAAAATAGCAAAATTTTTGAGAAGAGCTGTTTAATGGTTTGTGGAGTTCGTGTTACTGGGGGGGGGGGGGGAATCTTAATTTGTATTGACTCACTTTCATTGTTAAAAATCCATGTTTCTTTTTAAAAAGGAGCACCAAAAAAGTGTGAAGCAATTAAACTTCTCTGTGTATCAGAATCTAATGACTGATGAACAGATTTAAACCCAAATATTTAAAAATAAATACCAGGCCTAAGATATTGAACACACTAAGTTACAGCCAGGAGCACATTTCTGTACTTCCATTATCAACTCTTGAAAAACAGAGTCAGTAATGGAAACATTGACAGTCCCTTAACTATACTGTCATGCATGGTGCTGCTGTAGTATATAGGTCATGGACATTTGTAATACTGAAACAAGCCTTCAAAATGTGTATTTTTTGAGCATTGTTAAAAAAATACATTGGAAAAGATACATGTCAGTGAATATAAAGATAAATTAATCACCTTTTTGCAGGCTTTGTAACTTTATTTCAGGTAACCTAGCCATTTCAAGAACAGTAGCATGCGAGACCATATCCACTGGTACAGCTTACAGAGCTGCTTTACTTTGATTTGAGTCTGACTCAGGCTCTTACACACTGAGCTAGCAGATGTGGGGCTGTACTGGAAGGTTATACTTATTCAGTAGGTAGATTATTTGAGGGCAGAGGGGAAAAGTGACTTATTTATATCTATCCCCAAATAGCCAGCATAAAGCAACAGAACATGAGCCATGGAATCAACATCTTACCTTGTGGCATAATGTAGCGGTCTTGAGCACAGAAGAGAGATTATCCCATAATCTACATGCCACAGCCTTGAAGTAGCAAAGATCTTGTAGCAATAACTACTGAGGCTGAGATTCTTTAAGATGTGGGAGATCTTGTGCCTAGAATTACTACCTGTAAAGGAGGACATGGAAAAAAGAAAGCAGCAGCATGTCTGAAGGTGTATTCTTCCACTGGAGGCACTCAGAACATAAGAACAGCCATACTGCATCAGACCAAAGGTCCATCTAGCCCAGCATCCTGTCTTCCAACAGTGGCCAATGCCTGGTGCCCCAGGGGGAATGAACAGAACAGGTAATCATCAAGTGATCCATCCCCTGTTGCCCATTCACAGCTTCTGGTAAACAGAGGCTAGGGACGCTATCCCTGTCCCTCCTGGCTAATAGCTATTGATGGACCTGTCCTCCATGAACTTACCTAGTTCTTTTTTGAACCCTGTTATAGTCTTGCCAGAGGCTGTTGTGAAGGCCAAAGAGTTCTACAGGTGACTGAGCACTGTGTGGAGAAAAAAATGCTTCCTTTTTGTTTTAAACCTGCTGCCTATTACAGTAAAAGCTGTGTTATCTGGCATTTTACCAACCAGAAAGTTCTAGAAACCAGCATTTCTGATATCTTCCAATACAAATCTTCAGTCTAGTAACCGTGACCGATGCTGAAGCTATTCAGGATCTGAGTATTTCCTAGAGCAGTCAGACAACAATTGAGTTAGCCAAGAAGAGCCAAATGCTGTTTTTTCTGTTTGTATCCGCCATTGTGATCGGTCGGTTTATTACTCAGTGTATTGTCCTGTGTTTATCGTAAAATATCAACACAACCCTACCATTATGGCATCCAAAATACCAGCAAAAAGCAAAGGAGAGAAGAGTAAGAGATTGTTGACATTAAAACAGAAAATAGATATTTGTACATGTCTTGAAAAGGGCGAGAAAAGTTTGTTCATTTTATTGTGTTCTAATTCTTTGAAAATTGGTAATCCATTGATAAGTATAACTCTTAGTTAACAGGAATTTTAACCAACATGTTAACTAACATGATGGATAACAAAGTTTTTACTGTAATTTTATTTGGTGATCCCTACTACTTGTGTTATGAGAAGGAGTAAATAACACTTCCTTATTTACTTTCTCCACACCAGTCATGATTGTATAAACCTCTATCATATCCTCCCTTAGTCATCTCTTTTCCAAGCTGAAAAGTCCCAGTTTTATTAATCTCTCTTCATATGGCAGCCATTCCATACCCATAATCATTTTTTATTGCCCATTTCTGAACCTTTCTAATTCCCATATACATATGCATGCAGTATTCAAGATGTGGGTGTACCATGGATTTAGATAGAGGGCAGTATATTTTCTGTCTTCTTATCTCTCTCTATCTCTCTTAATGATTCCCAATATGCTGTTAGCTTTTTTGACTGCCGCTGCACATTGAGTGGATGTTTTCAGAGAACTATCCACAATGGCTCCAAGATCTCTTTCTTGAGTGGTAACAGCTAATTTAGACCCCATCATTTTATATGCATAGTTGGGATTATGTTTCCCACTGTGTATTACTTTGCATTTACTAACACTGAATTTCATCTGCCATTTTGTTGCCCAGTCACCCATCTTTGTGAGATCCTTTTTGTAGCTGTTCAGTCTGCTTGGGACTTAACTATCTTGAGTAGTTTTGTATCATTGGCAAATTTTGCCACCTCACTGTTACCCCTTTTTCCAGATCATTTATGAATATGTTGAATAGGACTGGTCCCAGTGAAGACCCTGGGAGGACACCACTATTTACGTCTCTCTATTCTGAAAACTGGCCATTTATTCCTTCCCTTTGTTTCCTATCGTTTAACCAGTTACCAATCCATGAGAGGACCGTCCCTCTTATTCTATGACAGCTTACTTTGCTTAAGAGCCTTTGGTGAGGGACCTTGTCAAAGGATTTCTGAAAATCTAAGTACACTACATCCAGTGGATCACACTTGTCCACATGCTTGTTGACCCTCTCAAAGCAATATAGTAGATTAGTGAAGCATAATTTCCCTTTATAAAAACCTTGTTGACTCTTCCCCAACAAATTGTCATCTATGTGTCTGACAGTTTTGTTCTTTACTATAGTTTCAACCAGTTTGCCCAGTACTGAAGGCTGGGATCACCGTTGAATCCCTTTTTTCAAATTGTCATCACATTAGCTATCCTCCAGTCATTTGATATAGAAGCTGATTTTAAATGATAGGTGACAAACTACAGTTCTGCAATTTCACATTTTAGTTCCTTCAGAACTCTTGGGTGAATACCATCTGGCCCTGGATGACTTATTATTGTTTAGTTTATCAGTTTGTCCCAAAACCTCTGACGGGTTGGATCACAGAAACCCCCTCGGAGTTGCCACCTGATGTGCCAAGACTACTTCTGCTCCTGCTTTCCTGCCTTGTCAGCTAGGACTTCAGTGCCCTGCCTGGTTTGAACCAGAGCCGCTAGCCTGCTGCAAACCCAGACCCAGGTCTGAACCACATCCCCTGACAGCTGTAGGCTTAACTGAAAGCAGCTTACAGAAGTGTTCCTGTCTTTAACACTCAGATGCCCAACTCCCAATGGGGTCCAAACCCTAAATAAATCCGTTTTACCCTGTGTAAAGCTTATAAATTGTTCGCCCCCTATAACAGTGATAGAGAGATATGCCCAGCTGTTTCCCACCACCCCCCGGCCAGGTATTAATACATAGGCTGGGTTAATTAATAAGTAAAAAGTGATTTTATTAAATACAGAAAGTAGGATTTAAGTGGTTCCAAGTAGTAACAGACAGAACAAAGTGAATTACCAAATAAAATAAAACACACAAGTCTATGTCTAATCAAATTGAATACAGATAAAATCCTCACCAGTTCCAGTAAGCTCTTTTACAGACTAGTCTCTTTCTAGTCTGGGTCCAGCAATCACTCACGCCCCCTGTAGTTATTGTCCTTTGTTCCAGTTTCCTTCAGGTATCTTTGGGGGTGGAGAGGCTCTCTTTAGCCAGCTGAAGACAAAATGGAGGGGTCTCCCACGGGCTTAAATAGACTTTCTCTTGTGGGTGGAGACTCCCCCTCCTCTCCCCTGTGCAAAGTCCAGCTACAAAATGGAGTTTTGGAGTCACCTGGGCAAGTCACATGTCCATGCATGACTGAGTTCCTTACCAGCCAAGCCACATTCCTGGGAAAGCCCAGATGTGGACTGGCATCTCCAAGTTCATTGTTGGCTTAAGGGCTTCTTGACTGGGCGCTTACTGAGAATAGTCTTTTCTCAGGAAGCTGACCAACTGCTTCACGAAAACCTACTCAGAATCAAACAAGTATGCAGCCAATATTCATAACTTTGTATATAAAACTGATACATGCATACAAATAGGATTAATAGATTCAGTAGACCATAACCTTTACAGAGATATGTTACATGGCATATGTAGCATAACACGCATTCTAGTTATGCCATATATACACTGGAGAGGCCACATCTGGAGTATTGTGTCCAGTTTTGGGCTCCACAATACAGAAAGGATGTGGACAAATGGGAGAGAGTCCAGCAGAGGGCAGCAAAAATTATTAGGGGGCTGGAGCACATGACTTATGAGGAGAGGCTGAGAGGACTGGGCTTATTTAGTCTGAAGAAGAAGAGTGAGGGGGGATTTGATAGCAGCCTTCAACGACCTGAAGGGGGGTTCCAGAGAGGATGGAGTTAGGCTGTTCTCAGTGGTGGCAGATGATGGGACAAGGAGCAGTGGTCTCAAGTTGCAGTGCGAGAGGTCTAGGTTGGATATTAGGAAAAGCTATTTCACTAGGAGGGTGTTGAAGCACTGGAATGAGTTACCTAGGGGTTTTTAAGGCCTGGCTTAAGAAAGCCAGGATGGGATGGTTTCGTTGGGGTTGATCCTGCTTTGAGCAGGGGGTTGGACTAGATGATCTCCTGAGGTCTCTTCCAACGCTAATCTTCTATGATCACAGAAACTTGGTGGAATGAGGATAATCAATGGGAGACAGTAATACTAGGGTACAAAATATATTGGAAGGATAGAACAGGTCATCCTGTTGGGGGAGTGACACTCTTTGTGAAAACAAAAGGAGTACTTATGGCACCTTAGCCCTGGTCTACACTAGGACTTTAGGTCGAATTTAGCAGCGTTAAATCGATGTAAACCTGCACCCATCCACACAATGAAGCCCTTTATTTCGAATTAAAGGGCTCTTAAAATCGATTTCCTTACTCCACCCCTGACAAGTGGATTAGCGCTTAAATCGACCTTGCCGGCTCAAATTTGGGGTACTGTGGACACAATTCGATGGTATTGGCCTCCGGGAGCTATCCCAGAGTGCTCCATTGTGACCACTCTGGACAGCACTCTCAACTCAGATGCACTTGCCAGGTAGACAGGAAAAGAACCGCGAACTTTTAAATCTCATTTCCTGTTTGGCCAGCGTGGCAAGCTGCAGGTGACCATGCAGAGCTCATCAACACAGGTGACCATGATGGAGTCCCAGAATAGCAAAAGAGCTCCAGCATGGACCGAACGGGAGGTACAGGATCTGATCGCTGTTTGGGGAGAGGAATCCGTGCTATCAGAACTCAGTTCCAGTTTTCGAAATGCCAAAACCTTTGTCAAAATCTCCCAGGGCATGAAGGACAGAGGCCATAACAGGGACCCGAAGCAGTGCCGCGTGAAACTGAAGGAGCTGAGGCAAGCCTACCAGAAAACCAGAGAGGCGAACGGCCGCTCCGGGTCAGAGCCCCAAACGTGCCGCTTCTATGACGAGCTGCATGCCATTTTAGGGGGTTCAGCCACCACTACCCCAGCCGTGTTATTTGACTCCTTCAATGGAGATGGAGGCAATACGGAAGCAGGTTTTGGGGACGAAGATGATGATGAGGTTGTAGATAGCTCACAGCAAGCAAGCGGAGAAACCGGTTTTCCCGACAGCCAGGAACTGTTTCTCACCCTGGACCTGGAGCCAGTACCCCCCGAACCCACCCAAGGCTGCCTCCTGGACCCAGCAGGCGGAGAAGGGACCTCTGGTGACTGTACCTTTTTAAAATACTATACATGGTTTAAAAGCAAGCATGTGAAAGGATTACTTTGCCCTGGCATTCGTGGTTCTCCTAGATGTACTCCTAAAGCCTTTGCAAAAGGTTTCTGGGGAGGGCAGCCTTATTGCGTCCTTCATGGTAGGACACTTTACCACTCCAGGCCAGTAACACGTACTCGGGAATCATTGTAGAACAAAGCATTGCAGTGTATGTTTGCTGGCATTCAAACAACGTCCATTCTTTATCTCTCTGTGTTATCCTCAGGAGAGTGAGATATAATTCATGGTCACCTGGTTGAAATAGAGTGCTTTTCATCAGGGGACACTCAGAGGAGCCCATTCCTGCTGGGCTGTTTGCCTGTGGCTAAACAGAAATGTTCCCCGCTGTTAGCCACAGGGAGGGGGGAAGGTTGAGTGGGTAGCCACGCGGTGGGGGGAGGCAAAATGCGACCTTGTAACGAAAGCACATGTGCTATGTATGTAATGTTAACAGCAAGGTTTACCCTGAAAGAGTGTAGCCATTGTTTTATAAAATGTCTTTTTAAATACCGCTGTCCCTTTTTTTTTTCTCCACCAGCTGCATGTGTTTCAATGATCACAGGATCTTCTCCTTCCTAGAGGCTAGTGAAGCTTAGAAAGAAAAAAAAAACACACTCGCGATGAAATGTTCTCCGAGCTCATGCTGTCCTCCCACACTGACAGAGCACAGACGAATGCGTGGAGGCAAATAATGTCAGAGTGCAGGAAAGCACAAAATGACCGGGAGGAGAGGTGGCGGGCTGAAGAGAGGGCTGAAGCTCAAATGTGGCGGCAGCGTGATGAGAGGAGGCAGGATTCAATGCTGAGGCTGCTAGAGGACCAAACCAGTATGCTCCAGTGTATGCTTGAGCTGCAGCAAAGGCAGCTGGAGCACAGACTGCTACTGCAGCCCCTCTGTAACCAACCGCCCTCCTCCTCAAGTTCCATAGCCTCCACACCCAGACGCCCAAGAATGCGGTGGGGGGGCCTCCGGCCAACCAGCCACTCCACCACAGAGGATTGCCCAAAAAACAGAAGGCTGTCATTCAATAAATTTTAAAGTTGTAAACTTTTAAAGTGCTGTGTGGCATTTTCCTTCCCTCCTCCACCACCCCTCCTGGGCTACCTTGGTAGTCATCCCCCTATTTGTGTGATGAACGAATAAAGAATGCATGAATGTGAAGCAACAATGACTTTATTGCCTCTGCAAGCGGTGATTGAAGGGAGGAGGGGCGGGTGGTTAGCTTACAGGGAAGTAGAGTGAACCAAGGGGCGGGGGATTTCATCAAGGAGAAACAAACAGAACTTTCACACCGTAGCCTGGCCAGTCATGAAACTGGTTTTCAAAGCTTCTCTGATGTGTACTGCACCCTCCTGTGCTCTTCTAACCGCCCTGGTGTCTGGCTGCGCGTAACCAGCAGCCAGGCGATTTGCCTCAACCTCCCACCCCGCCATAAACGTCTCCCCCTTACTCTCACAGATATTGTGGAGCACACAGCAAGCAGTAATAACAGTGGGAATATTGGTTTCGCTGAGGTCTAAGCGAGTCAGTAAACTGCGCCAGCGCGCCTTTAAACGTCCAAATGCACATTCTACCACCATTCTGCACTTGCTCAGCCTGTAGTTGAACAGCTCCTGACTGCTGTCCAGGCTGCCTGTGTACAGCTTCATGAGCCATGGCATTAAGGGGTACGCTGGGTCCCCAAGGATACATATAGGCATTTCAACATCCCCAACAGTTATTTTCTGGTCTGGGAATAAAGTCCCTTCCTGCAGCTTTTGAAACAGACCAGAGTTCCTGAAGATGCGAACGTCATGTACCTTTCCCGGCCATCCCACGTTTATGTTGGTGAAACGTCCCTTGTGATCCACCAGAGCTTGCAGCACTATCGAAAAGTACCCCTTGCGGTTTATGTACTCGGCGGCTTGGTGCTCCGGTGCGAAGATAGGGATATGGGTTCCGTCTATGGCCCCACCACAGTTAGGGAATCCCATTGCAGCAAAGCCGTCCACTATGACCTGCACATTTCCCAGGGTCACTACCCTTGATATCAGCAGATCTTTGATTGCGTGGGCTACTTGCATTACAGCAGCCCCAGCAGTAGATTTGCCTACTCCAAATTGATTCCCAACGGACCGGTAGCTGTCTGGCATTGCAAGCTTCCACAGGGCTATTGCCACTCGCTTCTCAACTGTGAGGGCTGCTCTCATCTTGGTATTCCTGCGCCTCAGGGCAGGGGAAAGCAAGTCACAAAGTTCCATGAAAGTGCCCTTATGCATGCGAAAGTTTCGCAGCCACTGGGAATCGTCCCAGACCCGCAACACTATGTGGTCCCACCAGTCTGTGCTTGTTTCCCGAGCCCAGAATCGGCGTTCCACAGCATGAACCTGCCCCATTAGCACCATGATGCATGCATTGGCAGGGCCCATGCTTTCAGAGAAATCTGTGTCCATGTCCTGATCACTCACGTGAGCGCGCTGACGTCGCCTCCTCACCCGGTATCGCTTTGCCAGGTTCTGGTGCTGCATATACTGCTGGATAATGCATGTGGTGTTTAATGTGCTCCTAATTGCTAAAGTGAGCTGAGCAGCCTCCATGCTTGCCTTGGTATGGCGTCCTCACAGAAAAAAGGCGTGGAACGATTGTCTGCCGTTGCTCTGACGGAGGGAGGAGCGACTGATGGCACGGCTTACAGGGTTGGCTTCAGGGAGCTAAAATCAACAAAGGGGGTGTCTTTACATCAAGGAGTATTTCAGGCAGGACTTCACGGAGGGTTCCAATAAGAAATGGTGCACCTAAGTTATCGTTCTTATTGGAACAAGAAGGTTAGCCTGGCCTCTGATTGATACATGGCTAGATTTACCTCGCTGCACCTTCTCTGTGAGTGACTGCAGTGTGACCTAGAGGAATGAGTCCCCTAGACGGGGGAGGGGGGGAAGCAAATGAATACAGAACAAATCTGGTCTATTTCTTGTTTTGATCCACTCCATCTATCTTTTACAGCTTTGGCTGGCAGCAGACGGTGCAGAAGGACTGCATGCCATCCACATCTCATGGCTGCTCGGCAGAAGATGGTACAGTACGACTGCTAGCCATCCTCATCTCTTGCCTGCCCGGCAGAAGATGGTACAGTACAACTGCTAGCAATCCGTATCGCCTGCCTGCTCACTATAAGATGGTTCAATAGGACTGACTGCAGGACTAAAGAGAATGACCTGGTCAAGTCACTCTAAATTAAGTCCCTGCGCCCATGTCTGTCCAGGCGCTCCCAGCCGACGTGGCCAGGAGCACCTCGGACATGACGATGACGGCTACCAGTCGTACTGTACCGTCTGCTGCCACAAGGCAAGGGATTGCTGCTACTGTGTAGCAAAGCCGTACCGCGTCTGCCAGCACCCAGGAGACATAGGGTGACGGTTACCTGAGCGGGCTCCATGCTTGCCGTGGTATGGCGTCTGCACAGGTAACTCAGGAAAAAAGGCGCGAAACGATTGTCTGCCCTTGCTTTCACAGAGGGAGGGAGGGAACTGATGATATGTACCCAGAACCACCTGCGACAATGTTTTAGCCCCATCAGGCATTGGGATCTCAACCCAGAATTCCAATGGGCAGCGGAGACTGCGGGAACTGTGGGATAGCTATCCACAGTGCAACGCTCCAGAAGTCGACTCTAGCCTCGGTACTGTGGAAGCACTCCGCCGAGTTAATGCACTTAATGCACTTAGAGCATTTTCTGTGGGGACACACACACTCGAATATATAAAACCGATTTCTAAAAAACCGACTTCTATAAATTCGACCTTATTCCGTAGTGTAGACATACCCTTAGAGACTAACAAATTTATTTGAGCATAAGCTTTCGTGAGCATGCATCTGATGAAGTGAGCTGTAGCTCACGAAAGCTTATGCTCAAATAAATTTGTTAATCTCTAAGGTGCCACAAGTACTCCTTTTCTTTTTGCAGATAAGACAAACATGGCTGCTACTCTGAAAAATGTATGTGAAAGAAAGCATAGAATCAAATGAAGTAAAAAATCTTAAATGAACCACACTGTATCATAGAATCTTCATGGAAAGTAATTCCATGCTCTAATAATAAGAATATAGCAGTAAGGATATAATATCAACCACCTGACCAGGATTGTGATAGTGACTGTGAAATGCTCAGGGAAATTAGAGAGGCTATACAAATAAAAAATATAATAATACGGGATTTCAACTATCTCCACGTTGACTGGGTATATGTCATCTCAGGATGGGATGCAAAGATAAAGTTTCTTGACAGCTTGAATGACTGCTTCTTGGAGCAACTAGTCCTAAAACCCACAAGAGAAGAGGCAATTCTTTATTTAGTCCGAAGTGGAGCACAGGATCTGGTCCCAGAGGTGAATATAGCTGGACCGCTTGGTAATAGTGCCCATAATATAATTAAATTTAACATCCCTGGGGTGGGGAAAACATCAGAGCAGCCCAACAATGTAGCATTTAATTTCGAGAAAGGGGGGCTACTCAAAAATGAGGAAGGCAGTTACACAGACATTAAAAGGTACGGTGCCAAAAGTAAAATACCTGCAAGATGCATGAAAACTTTAAAGACGCTATAATAGAGGCTCACCTTAAATGTATATCTAAAATGAAAAAACAGAACCAAAAAAGTACCACGGTAGCTAAACAACAAAGTAAAAGAAGAAGTGAGAAACAAAAAGGCATCCTTTAAAAAATGGAAGTTAAATCCTAGTGAAGAAAATAGAAAGGAACACTTGCTTTTAACCTTGCATTTTTTAATATGTGTAAGATCCATGTAGAGGAAAGCAATATTTACATTTTACGTGTCTCTAGTAAAATGCAACATTTATCTCCTCACCTTTTAGCTGTATCAGATTTGCTAGTTTTTGTCGTACCAATGGGAGATAAATTAAATGTTTTTTATAAATATCATTGGAGGGTGTGGCCTTTTTAAACACCTAATTAGATATTTTAAACATTAGCATTTGAAAAAGGAATATTGTTCTCCTTGGCATTGAGGGGAGATCTGCAGTTTAGACTGTAACTGAAGCAAACGCCAAATGTGGTAAGTCTCCATGCTCTTTCTCCTGTGAGACTCTTACTGAATTCCATATGCAGTAATAGTTTGAGCTGCAAGATAAAGGCTGGCTGGATTGTATGTTGTGAGATTTCTTCATCTGCAAAACTTAAAGTTTGGGAATGGAAGGCGGTTACCAGGGTTTGTTGGCTTTTATTAAAATATATATTTACAAACCTCAGCCCAAATTGTGTACTGGGAAATATAGTTGAATATATGATTCTTTCTTAAGAACAAAATTAAAAAAAAGCCCACAGAATTCTGCACTTCCAGACAGAATGCTATTAATCATAGTATGACTTGTCAAAGTTGAGAATTAATGAACAAAAACAATGTAGAGAGATTTGCCAAACAGTTGCAATTCTGTTTCAACAAGACTGTCCCTGCTTCTCAAAATCAACTCATTTTGTGCGTGCTGATTGTTTAAATGAAAAGTGGGAAACCAGAGAACAGCCATACATATAGAAACTGAGCACTTTTCCAAAAGTGACTCTCTTCTAGCTATACTAAACCCACTCTCAGCTTTGTGCTTTTGAAGATTTATCCTGTGAAACCTCAGTAAACATAAATGCACTTAAATAGTGATACTGAGTACTAAACAGAACTTTTAAATTCTGTTTAAAACTGATTTTGGGGTAAATAGGAAGAAGATAGTTTAAAATTCTTAACTGGCACTGACTAAATACTTTTCACCTTGGGGAGTGGAATGAGCATTTTAGGAAGTATCTCCAGTTATTTCATTAAAAGCATTTCTGTTCAGCAAAAGGTGGAAGCTGGCTTAAATATCCACTTTCTGCATCATCTGTAAGCATTCCCCATTGATTTCAGTAGCTACCTGAGTCAGATGTCCCTGCCATAGACGTCTTATGTAAGTGTCTTCGTGTGCCTTTTTGATTTTGACTTTTTCCTTTTTAGTCAGTTTGAAGCTGAAAGTAAAATTGTTTGTTTCTTAAGATGCAGCTTCACTTGACTTCAGCTTGAGTTTAGTCTCCGGCATCCAGGGCAAAATTCATTATAAAACAATAGTCCAACATAGCTCAGTGGTTTGAGCACTGGCCTGCTAAACCCAGGGTTGTGAGTTCAATCCTTGAGGGGGCTGTTAAGTTGATCTGGGGCAAAAAATGGGGATTGGTCCTGCTTTGAGCAGGGGTTTGGACTAGATGATCTCCTGAGGTCCCTTCCAACCCTGAGATTCTGTGATTGTAAAATGTTGAGAATCACCACCATCACTACCTCTCCAAAAGAAAGGGACCTGCCCATTCAGGCTCAATGCATAACCCCACATCAGATCCTCTTAGAGTATGTCACTATTTGGTGAACATTTAAAGTGCCAGTTCCTCGATTCAACAAATGAATTCCAAGGAAAGCACTGAATTCTCCATATCTTTTTAAAACCACTCTCTGACGTTTTATTATCGCTATTGTCTTAAGCACTGAGATACTAAAAGCCATGGAACAGCTGAGATTTTCAATGAAAGTGAGGAATTTTAAATCTGTAAGCCTTATGGATATGTGCAGTACTTTATATCACTTTCTTTGATATTTACTGTGTATTAAAACCAGCCACAACTTTAAGCTTCCTGCCCTAGAGCTTTTTTCAAAGAGATGAAAAGAGAGGTACAACCCAATAAATTGTACAACTACTTGAACAAAAAAGTGGCATGAATGCAGCCTTTTTTCTCACAAGCCTTTATAAATTCATTTTAATCTGTTTTGTTCTGTGTCTGGGCATTGAGTTGGATATGGAGCCTCACATTGGAAAGGTGGCCAGAAAAATGACACAAAGCTTTTAAGAATGGAAAGAGTAGAGGAGTTCTCTTTTTACCTCTGAAAGACTACACTGTCTAATAGTAGAGTCGTTCTGAAATGTCATATAGGTCACAGCAGACATAAGTAGGTGAGTAAGAGGATGCTGTGATGGGGGAGGAGCTGTTTTATTAAAAACTAGTGAAAGTTGGTCCCTATTTTTTTAACTCTTTATTAAAGGAACATACGTTTATACAACCTGTGAAGAGAAGCATGGAAAGAAAACACTCTATGCAGCATAGTTACTAAAAAGACTGGAATTGGTCTGTGTATCTAGTTGTGTGTGCATGCATGCTTAATTTAGTTACCTTGATTGCATGCAGAAATGGTCTGTTGTGGTTCACTTAATCATTTACATTCATGATCTGTGCATGCAGTAGCTGTAATTTTACCTGCAGATTAGGGCCAACATTTTCAAAAATAGCAGCCTAATTTGACCTTAGTGGGAACTGTTAGATGCTCAGCACTGATAAAAATCAGGCAGGTGTCTTAAGTACACATTTAGAAACCTAACTAGCCTCTGACCTTTGACAATCTTGACACTAGACCATTGTTGGGTGCTGGCTGTTGGGCATCTAACCATATGTCTGTATATTTAAAAATCACCATTTATCATCAAAAGTTGGTGTTTTTTTAATTGTATTAGTAGAGAAATTCAAGCAAAGCAATGAAACTACTGAACAGCTGAAAAACAATCAGATAACCACAACGGATATTGGTAGTAAAATCAGGTCATCTGCACAGCTCCCCTGTAAGAGCAGCACATGCCTTCTGATTGCCTCAGCCAAAGCTGTGTTCCAAGGGGACACTCCTATCTTTTTCAGGTGGATGTTCAGGGGAGTCTCCCTGGCCAGAGGTTTCGATCCATCCTCAAGGACTTATCCATGAGAAACATGTTGAGGTGGAACTCTGTCGGCTGCCTCGTTCTCCAGTAAAACAACTTACTGCACATGGAAGGAATATGGGGTTCCCCCAGGCAATGCAAACAGGCGTTGGTTACCAGGAAGGGCTTCTGGCAGTCCACTCAGCTCTTGAAGCTGGGGCTCTTTTTGGCATATGCTCCGTACCCCCAGAGAATAGCACTGGGGAAAGGGGTTGAGTGGGGTCCCAAGGAGAGCACTGTACCCCAAAATATACCAAGTTAAACTAGAAACTGTTTCTCACTATTTACAGGTAAGGCTGTGGAGCCACAGTGAACACTCAGGCTCCTTCCCAGCCCACAACTGGTAGGAAGGAACTGAAATGGCGGTAATCTGGCAGCTCCTTTTACACCCTCAGTGTGGAACATGAAGAGAGCAGGGGCACATGCGCAGCCCAGCCAGACTCTGCTAGGTAGAATTCTCCAATTCCAGGTGCACTTCTAACCTCACATTCACTAGACATATGGACAAGCACTCAATAAAGGCGGCTTGTTTTGGGGGGTGGTGTCTGGGGACGTGTGGAGTGGGAGATGGGATATCACGTTGGCCTGCAGCTGGATTTTTGTCATGGGTGAGTGATGTCTGAGGTCTGTTTATAGCTAAATATCAGTAATATTTTAAATTAATCCTAGAAACAGCTGAGAATAGGTTTAAAGTCTCTTGGGGCCAGTCTTGCTATCCTGTTTCAGGCAAAATTTCCTTAAATTCATGGGAGTTTGTTTGCATAAGGGCTGCAGGATCTGCTCTTTTAGGGAGAGGTCACAACTTAACTGATATAAAATTACTTTCTGGCTACAGTGCTGAGACAAAACTGCCTTTATTTTGCTTAAGGAGCCAAAGACAAGCACTTTCAAAAACACTGTGGTACAGAACAAGTGAGGAAATATTTGGGAAAATGTATATCTATGCAAACAAGCTGCACCAGAGAGTGTGCAGTTAAAGGTAAGAAGGGAGGTGGTATGATCCGAATGGCAGTGAGTTAGAAAAGTCACAGGTAAATTAGTACAGTGTCAGGATCAAAGTACTGATCTTCAAAAGAGAAAGTGATTCTTGCACCTACCATTTCATAAATTGAAATTTTGTCCCCTTGTAAAATAGGACAAACATGAAAAGGGGAAAAAATCATGAAACTTTTAGAGGATAATAATTCTTTCTACAAGGAATAAATCACAGGAGTTTACAAAGAACAGATCTTGCCAGAAATATCTGATTGCATAATTAGTTTATCAAATATATTTAGTGTTTTGTTAAGAGATCAGATAGTGTCTCAGAATCCTACACTCCATTAAAATAGGAACCTGAATTGAAAATCAGCAATCCAAGGTTGTGTTAAAGTATCAAGTTGAGGAAGTCTAAGGCACTGCAGATATCTGTCCGTTCCAGTCTTATTTAATTTTTAATGATCTAAAAAAGAAATTAAATGACAGTTAAATTCACAGATGGCATGAAATTGGGAGGAGTTACAAACACCCCATAGATCACAGAAATCAATACAATGGAGCATAGAGAAATTAGAAACTTGGTCAGAAACTAACATGCAAATACACCTTGGAAAAATGCAAATTAATACTGTACAACTGGGAAAAATCCAAACTACACCCATTCATAAGGGAGACATTTGGAAAGTAGTGAAACTCATAAAGCTATGGTTGATATGAGCAGCAAGTTACACAGAACTTTAATGCAACAACATAACACAGTCTAGTATACACAGAGGCATATCAGGGCAGAAAACATGTTTATGTTGCTCTTGTACAAGGGCACATAAATACTGTGTTCACTTCTATGTGTGATATTATTAATGGAAAATCAGTTAGACACAAATCGCAGGGAATGTAGAGGGAAAAAATACAAAAATGAGCAGGAGGATGGAGAAAGGGATTTATTTATGAGTGAAGTGAGACCAAGAGGGTGAAATAACAGCATGAACCCACTGTTAGCAGCAGGGATGGATAATTACTTAAGGCAGTAGGAATAACTAGGAATAATGAGATGTAATTTTTAAAAGCATGAATGTTGGCTGAAAAACGCCCAGGACGTGGGGTTTATGGGTTTCTCTACGCTGCTATGTTTAGGATCTCACGAGCTAGTTTGCTGAAGGCAGAGGTGAAGCTGCCGCAGTCCAGGCTCATCACCTGAGTACGTACTCATAGTCCCAAGCAAGCTTGGACCCTGGTAGCTAGCCTGGGCCACTGCAGCTACCCTATTTTTAGTATGCTAGCTTCACACCTCCCAGTAGCAGTGTAGACATTGCCTGAGGCACAGTTGCCTCGGGTTCAAGGGTCGCATGGTTTCCTGCAGCAATTACTATACAGGTGTAGCTTGTTCTCCAACCCAACCCCAGCCCTGCCTTGTAAGGCTAGCGTTTGGTTAGTAGGGGTCGAACCATGGAGATGCCCCCTTCGACTGTTTGACATCAGAGGCAGCACTAACCAACTCCCCCTACCTTTGGACTTTGGCTGCACAAGCTGCTAAATTACAGTTGCCTCTTTCTTAAGTGTACTGGAGAGGGAATGGCCCCTTTGTCTCCTCTCCCTCGCCTCACTGGGCCGGCGTAGGATGGTTGTGCTGTGATTCAGATTAGAGTGGTGCTTGTTTCAGATTCAGGGCTGCGTGATATTTATAAGGCAAGCTACATTTGGGGGAATAAGGAGAGGAGGTATCCAGCCTGACCCTTTCTTGTCACCCAACAGAATGTACAGATCGATCCCCACCTCTCCCCAAGGAGCAAGATACAATGCATATTTGAGCCAAAGGAACATAGCTTTGGACTGTAAGTAACAAACCTGAAAGTAAAATGGGGTCACAAATGTAGGCCAACTGCACAAGCATCATGGAACAGGAAATCTTGCAGAACGCTTTTCTTTCACACTGCTCCTCTCCCATTGTGGTTTTGTTACATGTGGTCTTTGAAAATAAAAAAAGGATGCAGCCTGACTCATATAGTTGTGTAATAGCATGGTTACTTGTAGCTAGCCCAGAGCTGGAGATGACTCTGGGAGCTGAGCTGGTTCTATGCAAACTAGAGAATCCTCAGTCCTACAGTTCCTCTGTCCCCATTATAGGGTGAACTGCACTTTGTACTCCTTTAGTCCCTCTTCAGTGTACCCTGAAGGTGCCAGACCTGGCTTCCCGCACCTCTGAGTAGCACCAGGGGGCACAACCACCTGGAATTGCGTCTCCGAGTGTGTCCAGCCCCCCATTTTACAACGATATTAATGCAACTGTTTGGCCTTTGTAAGTCCTTTCACTCTGGAGACTGTGACCAGCGAGATGATTAAAGTGACTCAAAAACAGCTTCTTCAGAACAAAGCATTATTCATTCACCAAAGATGCAAAGCATGGGGAGCAAAAGACAAAACAATAAAAGGCCTGTGTGCCCGGGTCTTACCTACACCTTACTCTTTCTTTGCCAGTTTTGTAGGTTCTGCTCAAGCCAGCTAACACGCATCTCTGGCTGGACGAAACAGACTTTGCTGCTCGCAGCATGCTCTGCATGTCCCCAGGCCAGCCTGTCAGCTCTTGCTGTCACTTCCTGGGCAGTCTCTGGTCACTGACTCAATCCCCACCCTTTTCTAAGCCCAGGGTCCTGTAATGTTTCAGCGTTTCCTTTGATCTCTTTCTTGTCACCCGGGTTGGAGCCCGAGGAGTCATCTCTTCATGGCTGTTAACTTGGCCATCATGTGGGAGCACTTGTTGGGATTCTCTTTATCTAGGAAAGGCATTTGATGTTTCCTTTCCAGCTTGGTTCCTTGAACAACCCATTTTGATCTAACTCCATAGCCAGTAATGCACCATAAACAAACACACAGAGGCATGCACCATATTTGTAAAAAATAATAATAAAAAATACAGCTATTTCCCAGTTTGTCACACCCTCCCATACTAAACAGCCAGCAGACATTCTATTGTCACTAAGGCCATGTCCACACTGCCACTTACGTTGGTATAACTTACGTTGCTCAGGGGTGTGAATTAGCCACCACCTGAGCATCATAAGTTATACCAACGTAAGTGGCAGTGTGGACAGTGCTATGTCGGCAGGAGAGCTACTTCCACCGACAGAGCTACCACCGCTCATTGGGGGTGGATTAATTACATCAGTGCGAGAGCTCTCTGGCAGAGAACAACTTCTCTATCACTCAGGCTGTATGAACACTTAAAACACTACAGAGGCACTAGAGTGGTACATGGACACTTTTTTATCTTTGTAGTTAATCTGATCCTAGAGAGACTCAGTTGGACAGATGAACAGGAATTTTAAGGGCAATTCTGTTGTGTTTTGAAAACCCATTAAATGCAGTGGAATGGACCTAAGGAAAGACATGAAAAATGATAAGGCTGGTATCACAAACCTGCTCTAAATGTTGTTGTAAAGTGCAGGTCATCTGTAATTTCAACAGTTTCACTACCAATACCTCGCATAGTGACAGGTTTCAGAGTAGCAGCCGTGTTAGTCTGTATCCGCAAAAAGAACAGGAGGACTTGTGGCACCTTAGAGACTAACCAATTTATTTGAGCATAAGGTGCCACAAGTACTCCTGTTCTTATTACCAATACCTTTGATCTATTCTTTCTATTATTAAATAGCACAATGATAATAATTAATAATACCCTGTACTTCCATTGTGTCTTCAGCCAAAGATCTCAAAACATTTAAAAAGATTAGCCGATTAGTCCTCAAACAGCCACATCTAACAATTGGAGAAACTGAGTCACGGAGAGGTTAGGTGACCTGCCTCACAGAGCTAGGAACAGGCATTCTGGGTTCTGTCTCCTGGTTCCCCACTCTCACCACTAGTCACATTTGTAAAACAGTTTTGTTTTAGTAGCTAACAAGTTACCTGAACATTTGGTTTCCTGACCCTCCTATAGGCTACGCAGGCAACACAGTCACCGGAAAGCCAAGTGTATAAGGCAAGGTTGGTCACTGAATGTGAGCAAAGTGCTTTAACCATAGAAAATATGTTACCTATAACATTGTGCACCCTTTTAATAAATCTGATATGAATGTGTCTGTTTGAGGACTGCTGTATATAATGAGCCACATCACACAGCCACATAAGAGCTCAAACTTATTTTTAAATGCATCATGCACTGTGAGTGACTACCACATACACTGACATATAAACTGACCCTCACATAAGACCATTGATAAAGAAACTAACAAAAGATGGGTGAACTGTGTATAAATTGACCCACATCCTCTGTAAGCTTTCCTTTGCGTAGCACTCTTTTCACATCACGTCTCTCTGGGGCTGCCACAACCTTTTTATTCAGCTTCCCAAGTCTTTCCCCGTTTCAACTTGGATATTGACCTTTATCTTCTCTGGATTTCAGAGCTGCCCTTGACCTTCCAGACCTCCTTTCCAGCCTCTCAAGAATTTCCCCCACCCTCTCCCTCACTTCTGTCTCTTTCGCTATCTGTGGCTGTGTTAAGAGTTACTGTCACTGACTCGCTAAAGCAGCTGGATGCCGTGTTGTTGTCGCCATGTCGGCCTCAGGATATTAAAGAGACAAGGTGGGTGAGGTCATATCTTTTACTGGTGTTTTATTTTATTCATACCAGAAGTTAGTCCAATAAAAGATACTACCTCACCTACCTCGTCCCACTAAAGTATATCTTTTTTGAGATGAGGCAACCAAATCCGCATGCAGTATTCAAGATGTGGGCTCCAAGATCTCTTTCTTGAGTGGTAACAACTAATTTAGACCCCATTATTTTATATGTGTAGTAGGGATTATGTTTTCCGATGTGCATTACTTCGCATTTATCAACATTGAATTTCATCTGCCATTTTGTTGCCAAATCACCCCATTTTGTGAGATCCCTTGTAACACTTTGCAGTCTGCTTGGGACTTAACTATCTTGAGTAGTTTTGTATCATCTGCAAATTTTGCCACCTCACTGTTTACACCTTTTCCAGACCATTTATGAATATGTTGAACTGTACTGGTCCTGGCCTTGGAGGACACCACTATTTACCTCTCCCCATTCTGAAAACTGACCATTTATTCCTACCCTTTGTTTTGTATCTTTTAACCAGTTACCAGTCTATGAGAGGACCTTCCCTCTTATCCCATGACAGCTTACTTTGCTTAAGAACCTTTGTTGAGGGACTTTACCAAAGGCTTTCTGAAAATCTAAGTACACTATATCCACTGGAATACCCTTGTGAACATGCTTGTTGACCTCCCTGAAAGAATTCTAGTAGATTGGTGAGGCATGATTTCCCTTTACAACAACCATGTTGATTCTTCCCCCAACAATTAGTGTTCATCTATGTGTCTAATAATTCTGTTCTTTACTAGAGTTTCAACCAATTTGCCTGGTACTAAAATTAGGCTTATTGGGATGTAATTGCTGGGATCACCTCTGGAGACTTTTTTTTTAATAATTGGCCTCACATTAGCTATCCTCCAGTCATCCTGTACAGAAGCTGATTTAAATGATAGGTTATAAACCACAGTTAATACTTCTGCAATTTCACATCTGAGTTGCTTCAGAACTCTTGGGTGAATACCATCTGGTCCTGATGACTTACTGCTGTTTATCAATTTGTTTCAAAACCTCCTCTAATGACACCTCAATTTGGGACAGTTCCTCAGACTTGTCACCTAAAAAGAATGGCTCAGGTTTGGGAATCTCCCTCACATCCTCAGCCATGAAGACCAATGCAAAGAATTCATTTAGTTTCTCCACAATGGCCTTATCTTCCTTAAGTGCTCCTATAACATCTCAATAGTCCAATGGCCCCATTGTTTGTTTAGCAGGCTTCCTGCTTCTGATGTACTCAAAACATTTTTGGCTGTTACTTTCTGAGTCTTTAGCTAGCTGTTCTTCACATTTTTCATTTGCCTGCCTAATTATATTTTTACACTTCACTGGCCAGAGTTTTTATGCTCCTTTGTATTCTCCTCAACAGGATTTAACTTCCACTTTTTAAAGGATTCCTTTTTGCCTGTCACTGCATCTTTTATTCTGTTGTTTAGCTATGATGGTACTTTTTTGGTCCTCTTCCTATGTTCTTTAATTTTGGGTAAACATTTAAATTGAGCCTCTATTATGCTGTCTTTTAAAAGTTTCCATACAGCTTGCAGGGATGAGCTGTAGCTCACAAAAGCTTATGCTCAAATAAATTGGTTAGTCTCTAAGGTGCCACAAGTACTCCTTTACTTTTGTCACTGTACCTTTTAATTACTGTTTAACTTCATTTTTGCGTAGTCCCCCTTTCTGAAATAAAATGCTACCATGATCGGCTGCTGTGGTTTTTCTCCCTGTCTCCCCCAGAGGGACGTTAAATTTTGTTATGTTATGGTCACTATTGGACTCTTCACCAACCTCAATGTGGGCTGGTCAGGGAAGGTGCATGATGCGCACATCTTTAAGGACATATTTATTATTCTTTCTTACTATTATATGGCAGGCGACCGGCTTGGTTTAACAGTGAAATCCTTGCTGATCTTAAACACAAAAAAGAAGCTTACAAGAAGTGGAAGATTGGACAAATGAACAGGGAGGAGTATAAAAATATTGCCCAGGAATGCAGGAGCAAAATCAGGAAGGCCAAATCACACTTGGAGTTACTCTTAACATCCCTTGCTAGTGGTAACAAGAAGGGTTTCTACAGGTATGTTAGCAACAAGAAGAAGGTCAAGGAAAGTGTGGGCCCCTTATTGAATGAGGGAGGCAACCTCGTGACAGAGGATGTGGAAAAAGCTAATGTACTCAATGCTTTTTTTTTTTGCTTCTGTCTTCACGAACAAGGTCAGCTCCCAGGCTACTGCATTGGGCAGCACAGAATGGGGAGGAGGTGACCAGCCCTCTGTGGAGATAGAAGTGGTTCAGGACTATTTAGAAAACCTGGACGAGCAAGTCCATGGGGCCGGATGCACTGCATCCGAGGGTGCTAAAGGAGTTGGTGGATGTGATTGGAGAGCCATTGGCCATTATCTTTGAAAACTCATGGCCATCGGGGGAGGTCCCGGGTGACTGGAAAAAGGCTAATGTAGTGCCCATCTTTTAAAAAGGGAAGAAGGAGGATCTGGGAACTACAGGCAAGTCAGCCTCACCTCAGTTCCTGGAAAAATCATGGAGCAGGTCCTCAAGGAATCAATTTTGAAGCACTTAGTGGAGAAGAAAGTGATCAGGAACAGTCAGCATGGATTCACCAAGGGCAAGTCATGCATGACTAACCTAATTGCCTGCTATGACGAGATAACTGGCTCTGTGGATGAGGGGGAAGCAGTGGACATGTTATTCCTTGATTTTAGCAAAGCTTTTGATATGGTCTCCCACAGTATTCTTGCCGGCAAGTTAAAGTAGTATGGCCTGGATGAATGGATTATAAGGTGGATAGAAAGCTGGCTAGATCATCAAGCTCAACGGATAGTGATCAATGGCTCCATGTCTAGTTGGCAGCCGGTATCAAGCGGAGTGCCCCAAGGGTCAGTCCTGGGGCCGATTTTGTTCAATATCTTCATTAATGATCTGGAGGATGGCATGGATAGCACCCTCAGCAAGTTTGCAGATGACACTAAACTGGGAGGAGTGGTAGATATGCTGCAGGGTAGGGATAGGATACAGAGGGCCCTAGACAAATTAGATGATTGGGCCAAAAGAAATCTGATGAGGTTCAACAAGCACAAGTGCAGAGTCCTGCACTTAGGATGGAAGAATCCCATGCAATGGTACAGACTAGCAACTGTGTGTCTAGGCAGCAGTTCTGCAGAAAAGGACCTGGGGGTTACAGAGGATGAGAAGCTGGATATGAGTCAACAGTGTGCCCTTGTTGCCAAGAAGGCTAATGGAATTTTGGGCTGTATAAGTAGGAGCATTGCCAGCAGATCAAGGGATGTGATCATTCCCCTCTATTTGGCATTGGTGAGGCCTCATCTGGAGTACTGTGTCCAGTTTTGGGCCCCCCACTACAAGAAGGATGTGGAAAAATTGGAAAAAGTCCAGCGGAGGGCAACAAAAATGATTAGGAGGCTGAAGCACATGATTTAAGAGGAGAGGCTGAGGGAACTGGGATTTAGTCTGCAGAAGAGAAGAATGAGGGGGGGATTTGATAGCTGCTTTCAACTACCTGAAAGGGGGTTCCAAAGAGGATGGATCTAGACTGTTCTCAGTGGTACTAGATGGCAGAACAAGGAGTAATGGTCTCAAGTTGCAGTGAGGGAGGTCTAGGTTGGATATAAGGAAACACTATTTCACTAGGAGGGTGGTGAAGCACTAGAATGGGTTACCTAAGGAGGTGGTGGAATCTCCTTCCTTAGAGGATTTTAAGGTCAGTCTTGAGAAAGCCCTGGCTGGGATGATTTAGTTGGGGATTGGTCCTGCTTTGAGCAGGGGGTTGGACTAGATGACCTCCTGAATTCTCTTCCAACCCTGATATTCTATGATTTCATAACTTTTCAGAAAGCTGCAAGCAGGGACTTCCTTTCTTGACCAAGGAATTACCATTGGGAATGTTGAAATGTCAATACTGATCCTGGGTGGGCCCAGCATCCCCCTTGCTCATAAAGCCGTACACAGTCCCTTCGACAGCACCAAGGAAAGATTTCAACTACAAGCTCAGAAGGTGCAGAATGACAATCGAAAGCGCTTTTGGTCATTGGAAGGGACACTGGAGTTGTTTACTCACAAGATTGGACTTCAGTGAAAAAAAATATTCCACTGGCTTTCTGGTAGCTGCCTGCTGTGTCCTACATAATAGCTGTGAAACAAAGTGGGAAAAGTATCTGCCAGCATGGAGGACAGAGGTGGAGTGGCTGTCTGCTAAATTTGAACAGCCAGACACAAGGGCTATTAGAAGAGCTCAATGTAGGGTTATGTCGCTCAGTGGGCTTGGAAAGACTATTTTAACAGTGAGCCAGAGTAGCACATGATGTTGTAGTGTGCTGCACCTGGACCTGCTTTTTTGTGGCCTGGTAGGAATTGTGGTGATTGCTTTACATGTAGAAATATAACATTATCAATGCACCTACTAATATTGTCTGTGATGATCCTATGAGTTGTGTGACACTGCAGTAACAGGTAGTTGGTTGCTTTCAGGACTCCTGAGCATTCAGCAGCATATGTTGTGAACTAATCAAGATGAATTATGTTCCAAATAATAGAATTTTATTCTATACCAAAATCAGTGCGAAAAAGGTGTAATTTTATAACAAATCCATTAAAAATGTAATAAATTAAGATAACAGAACTTAGGAAGGGGAAAGAACATTCATGTCCTTTTAAGCTACATATACAGCCATGATAGCTTTCACAGGTCAGTGTATGTAAAGCTGTGACTTTCTTTAATGTCCCCTCTGGGTGGAGTGGAAGGGGTAGTGCAGTGACTCCTGATGCCACATGGAATGTTGAGGGTGGGGTAGGGAGGTTCCAATATTGAATGCTCAATGGGCTGCAGAGGGAGACGAGCCCAGGATTGTTGAACCTGGAGGTCCACTAGAGTCCGCAGCATCTGTGTTTGCTGCCTGACCAGCCCAATTATGTCTTGGTTCACCTCCCTCTCCTTTTCCTGCTGGGACTCCTGGGCCTTACTCCTCTGCACTCTTTCCTTCTCCAGGCAATCCACAATGTTCTTCCTCCAGGCTCTGTGCTCACGATGGGATGCTGCACTGGCTTGCAGCATCTCATTCAACATGTCATACCAAATCCTCTTCTTTGGCCTCACTATCTGGCTCAGGCATTCTGTGGGTGCAGAAGGGGAGACCCTGAAGGCTGCAATGGCAGTAGCTGAAGATAAAACACACAGAGGGCGTATTCACTGCCGAAAGCAAAACTTAAGATGACAAACTCATTCCCCTTCCTCCTCTAAAGTTTTAAGTACTACATTATCACTTCTGCTTGGGATTGCTTGTGCACAGTGCCAGTCACAGAACCAGCCATGGCAAGTACGGCCCGCTGGGGGTCAGGATTGCATGATTCTAGGATTGTAGGGCAATGGCACGGAATACTGGCACCATTTTCCACAAGTGGTGGTGATTTGTAGCTGATAGCTCACTCCTGAGGCTAACAAAGGCAGAGAGAGAGCACAGCTGCTGCTGTTGTCCAGAAGCCACCCAGGACTGACTGCTGCTAGCCTGTGCACTGCAGTGGTGTCTGCTGGAGTTATTGCTGAGTGCATGGGTAAGTGTCTTACTGCAGCGGCAGAAAAAAGGCAGCCCTCCCTAGAAACCTTTGGGAGAGGACTGTAGATATCTCCATGGAAGTTTCCTCGAGATCTCTCAGGAGGATTCAAGGCGAATCCCCGTGTACCTAAACAAACTGCTCTGCATCCACCCCTCCCCCCACCAAACTCTAGAGGAGAATGGAAAGCAGATAGCAACGCTACCTCTTGGTTGTCCAGTGTCGTGGTGGGATCTCTGTCAAGAGCATGCAGCTCTTTGTGAAAGAGGCAGGTCTACGGCTCGACATCGGGTTGATTGTTGGCCTCCCTGGTTTTTGGTACACCTGCTGTAGTTCCTTGGTTTTCACATGCTGCTGCTGCTGGTCCCTTTCATACCTTCTCCTGCATCCGCTGAACAATCTGTTCATAGATGGTGAAATTTCTATGGCTGGATCAGAGCTGTGCTGTAACAGCCTCTTCTCCCCACAGGCCAAGGAGATCCAATATCTCCTGTGTACTCTAGGCAGGAGCAGTGTGTGGAGCATGTAGCTGCATGGTCATCTGGGCAGTTGCACACAACAATGGAGAGCTGCTAAATGAGCTTGGCAAGTCAGGGAATCGGGAAAAAGAATTTCAAAAATTTGTGGAACTTTTAAGGATGGGTGGACTTCTGGTCTCCATGACCCCTGGGTAATGGAGTTCACATTGGTGACCAGAGCAATCAGTGTGGTGCATTGTGGGACAGCTGCTGGAGGACAGTCTACATATGCACTTCATCAACCTAAGTACATAGACCATGCATAGCTCTATGCCACTCAGGGAGGTGTTACACAATGTCAGTGTAACTGGGAGCTTACAGGGGTGGGAGACAAATTTAAGTGTAGACACATGCACAACTAGGTCAACTTCAACTGCCTTATGCAGACCTAACTGCGTAGAGCAGACCAGCTCCGATGGTTTCAAACTTACTTGAACTTCTCCTTCACTGCCCTGCCCGCCCCACACCCGCACCAATGATATGACATTGTGAGAGTTGCTTAGTTGTGAAGCTGAGATGAGCATATGCCATGTACCTACCGAGTTGGGATGAGGCACTGCCTTGGAGTATTTACTGCTGCATCACAAACCTGAGCAGTTCTTGAAATTAAGCCTTTTTAAAAAAATTAAGCAATCGAAAGTTCGCCAAGACTTTATGGAAATCCAGGGAGTTTAGAGTTGAAGCATCCTCAGCCTTTGAAAAACACCAGATGCCTGAGCTATACACAATTGTCCCAGGTTAATTAAAGGCATGATGTTAAACTGATTTAGCTGAACTGGTGCATCTTTGTACGTGGATACTGACATCAGTATTAGTTTAAATCTTGCTGATAGCAGTTTAGCTTGAACCTGTAACAAAAAGCACCTCTAAATAAATAGCACGCCTTATGTTAAATGGTGCAGCTATGAGCGTAGATCAGAGCTGATATGCAGAATGGAAAAAAGGAGTGGGAGACAAGAGGGGTGGAAGATCCTTGCCTGTATATTTGGTGCATAAATGATCACTACCTAACGCTGTAATCCCTCCCAGCAGAGAAGTGGTGAGAGGCCAACAAAGATTTGAAGTTATAGAGGGTAGAATGGGGCCTTATTTGTATTCAGGATTGTACAGAGAATTTAGAAAGGGATTTGGGGTTGTCGTCCTCCTGACCATTCATTTGGTGGTAGGGGTAGAGTAGACAGTGGTATTCTTAGGAATGCCTCTTGCCACTAGCCTTTGAGGCCCTTTGTAAGGGGGCTCATATGTGATGTGTCCATTTGGTAGCTACTATTTGGCGGCTTAAAAAATCCCTTGGTTGGTTGTTCCTTACCCTTTCCCTATGCATCTGGTCTGCTGCTTCTTCCATGTCCTTTTTTGTTCCTTCCTCTCCTTTGTTGCCTCTTCTTCCTCTTTTTGTCTCCCACTGCACCTGATTCCAGCCACCGTTACCTCCTCTCTGCTGTCCTTCATTGCCTCTTCTCATCCTCCCTCCTCAGTTCCCACTACTTTGCAGGCCCACTTCAGACACAAAGCTTGGTTGTTGTATTTATGTATAAAACATTCTAGCATTTTCTACTGATTTAGATACAAGATTGAAAGTTGGTAGATGAATAAACATTCTAACTTGTTTAAAAAGACAAAACAAAGAACCTAAACCATGTTACTTATAGAAAATAGAATTCATTCAGAGTTGTTTTCTCATTTGAGAATAAAACCTTGAGCTGTTTTCAGCAACGTGACACTTTTCACACCAGTAGCTCACAGTATCTTAAATTTAAAAAAATGTCAACCACAGGCCTCCTGACTTGGTTTTTGAATAACCTTTCTGCACACTAATTATTTTTTTCCATCACTTCTGAGAATGACAAAGACTGAAAAAACCCAGGCAGAATATTAACATGAAAGTACAGATTTTTTAAAAGTCATAAGAAAACCTGCATGAACACAAAGGAGAAACAAGTTTTTTCCCACACCTGCTCTGTGAAGCTTGTAGTGCCAGACTTACCCTCTGTTTTCCACCAATGCTTTATTTTTATAGAGCCCTCCTGACCCTCCGTATTCATGCTTGTATAGAAATAAGAAGCACCAAAATGACACGAAGGAATCTGGTCCCACGGGATTTCCAGTGCAGTTTTTCAGACACAAGCGGTAAGGAGAAGTTTTGGTTAATATTGAAATTAATGGAGCTATGTCAATTCTCACTTGCTGAGGATTTGGTCCATAAACTTTTTGGTGTTTATCCAAACTGACCCCGAATCTTCAATTTTTATTTATTTAATTTGGGGCGGGGGGGGGGGGGGGAGGGCGAAGACGGTTGTTCCTCAGTTGTCTACATGGTGCACTGTAGATGGGTTCCTCACAAGACAATATTATTAGAATGGGGAGCTAGATTCTCTCATTCACTTATTCTAAGAACTTGGACAATCTGGTGCATCAGGGATTTTATCTGGGTAAACAAATGATACAGCTGATCCAGAAAAGGGTGTAGGAGTACTGAAATGACATTACTTACTGATACTATAGTATACTGCAATACATAGTAGCTTGCATTAATTACTCGGACAAATTCTGCAAATTCTATAGTTACACGGCTCTCTGTCCAGGGTAATTCCTTTGATTTCAGTGCTGTTTATCTGGCTTTGCAGCTGGGTAACTGAGTGCAGCACTTGGGTCACAGTAAAGATGAAACTGAACTCCTGTAACAGTAATTCTGCAACACAGTTAACTGGGACACCGTGGTGAATGCCAGTTTGTCACATTTGACATTTAGATTAAGTTTATCCAACATTTTATTACCACATGCTTCTGCAATTCAGTTAAGTTTCATATTTCATTTGTAGAAACCGCCCATTTAAAAAAATATCAAAACTTTAAAACAGAGAGTCAAATGAGGAGGGCCATTGAAATACCCAGATAGATTAGAATGAAAATAAATAATAAATTGCTGGACGCATCCCGGTACACGCATTACCATGGTGTAAGCCAGACAGAGAGCAGAAGCAATGCACTATTTGTGACCTTCATGACAAAAGGATCATCATGACAATCCACCTTTAATTGGATTAATAGGCTAGTAAGGTCAAGAATTGTCCAAACAAAATGACTCCATAAATATCCATCTTTATGTTTAAAGGAACAGAACATTCGTTCAGCTGAGGGTAAGAAGACATTAGTTCTTGATGAACGAGCTGGATCTTTCCCAGTTATCCATGCACCTGTCTCAGCAGAAAGGAGCAGGAGTGAATATGCATACAGAATGCATTCCTTTCTTACAGAGAGAATTTATTCCTCCAGATCAAGACTGAGATACACTGATGGGAGCATCTTGGGGAATCCTGCCTGTGCTTTATCTGTGCCATCTTTCCTCTCATTAATGAGAACGTACTCCCTGAGCAGTCCCATTGGTTTCAAAGGGACTGCTTGTGTGAAAACATATTCACTGATGGAAGCAAGTGTTGCATAATCTTGAAGCGAATATATAGGGAATTTTAGTCTTCAAGAATGTCAGTCCAGCCTTTAACAAGCATCAAAACCCTGATCTAGCAAAGCACTTAAGCATCTGCTTAACTTTAAACGTGTGAGTAGCCCCAGTGGAGTCAGTGAGACTAATGTTCATAGGCTTAGCTTAGCTTTAAGCACATGCTTAAGTTAAGTGTTTTACTGGATCAGGGCCAAAGTGTGTAGTTCCTTGATTAAATTCACTACAGAATTTTAAAATACAAAACTGGATTTAGCATTCCACTGTGGATTATAGTGAAGTAATAAAACTGCTATTTTCTTTGAGCCAAATGTGGTTTAGAATAAGGAGAAGTGGGAGAGGAAGTTGTCTCTTTGCTAATACAATGTTTGTACAGAAGACTGTTTTCCATCAAGACATAATTGATTTTCCCTTTCTGTGAGCTCCCAAATGAGATATTGCTCTTTTTGTATGAATGGTGTTCTCTAAACAGATCTCTCTGGGTTAACAGCTGATGTATCAGATATAGTACCTAGTATAATGAGTTCAGTTCTTGTATATTCAGTAAATGTTATTTGTTATGTGCTTTAAGATATTACTTAAGGTTTAGCATTAAAGGGCTAGATGGGTATTAATGATGAATTATTTGATTTAGATACAATAAGGACAACCACTCTCCAGGCTCCCCAAACTTCAAACCAAACTATATATTAGGGGTGTGCTGAAGTTTATATTAAAATATTTTTTCATTCTTTTTTGTTAGTTTTTTGTTCTGTGGCTGTACGTTTCAGCCAGAACAGGATCCATCAGCTCTGAAATGCATGAGAAATCTTATTCTTGTGATACTTTAAGCCAGTTTTGCAAACCAAAGAGATTCAGATACATTTTGGATAGGCATCTGAATTTTGGGTTGCATCTCTCAATTGAGCCCCAGTCCTGTATCTATCTTAGACCTGTCCATCTCTTCGCAGCCTGATGTACTGTAGAATGATCACCAACATATCTGAATCAGTAGCTAGTTGCTTAGATTTAACCAATCTATTGTGTATCCAATCCAGTTTGTGATATACATGGTTCAAGTTGTGTGATATGTGATTCAGAAGAGAATGTAGAGAAAGGGTTCTGAAACTGGGGGTTGGGACCCCTCAGAGAGCCGTAAGTTTATTATATGGGGGGTTGCGAGCTGTCAGCCTGCACCCCAAACCCCACTTTACATCCAGCATTTATAATATAAATAAATTATATTTTATAATATAAATACATCCAGCATTTATAATATAATATAAAAACGTGTTTTTTATTTATAAGAGGGGGGTCACATTCAGAGGCTTGCTATTTGAAAGGGGTCACCAGTACAAAAGTTTGAGAATCACTGATGGAAAGCAATGACCTGAGTTAGCATGAAATAAAAGTGCAGTAATGTGCACCAAGTATGTGATGAGTCCCCGAATCACTCTGTACAGGAATATATGAGGCTCAGACTGGCCCACAGTGATTCACAAATGCGTGACATCCAGGCTTGATTACTGCAATTTATATCTAGAAACAAAACCACGTACTTTGCCTGAGCTCCTGTTGGTACAAAAAAGAAGAAGTCCATCTGCTTTGCAACACAGATTGTCATGAACAGTTTACCTGGTGCTCTGCTCTCTGCACTGGATCTCCATTGCAAACAAAAACCAATTCATGGTTTCTGTCCTGAAATATGGGATTGGACCCAGCTATCTGAGAGAGTGCTTCTCCCTTCAGGTCTCCCATGAGAGCTATGTTCCACTGGAGCAATGATAACCAAGAGGAAGGATTGTAGGAGGAGGAGACAGAACTTTCACAGGAGTTGGACCTAGACTATGGAATTCCTTCCCACAAGAAATTCAACCATTCACAATTAAATGCAAAACTCATCTCTTCTACTTGGCTTTTCTCCATGTCCAGACAGAAAGGTACAGACACACACAAATAATAGGGGGCAGGGGGAAAGATTTATCCCCCAGGCTGGGAAAGAGAAAAGGAAAGATTGTTCCTATTATTTCTATTTTTAAATTCTTGTGAGGTGTTTAAATGCCATGGTGATGGGAGCCACATAATTACCCAGATTAATAGACAGTTGCCTCAAATCTCTGCAAAAATGTGAATCTTCAGCATCTTGATTACCTCTGGTACCTCTGTGCTGAGCAACTGATGATAGTGCTGAGCTGCTGTTCTGAACAGGAGGTAACCTTTGTTTCACTTCTCTCTAGTCTAACCCATTACACTGAGTCACATACTTGTGTGAGCTGTCGTCTAGCGTGTTTTTCTCCTCTGCTGCTCCTCTTTAGCCCAATCTTTTCCTGTCTTTGTCACTTTCAATTGTAAGCTCACCAGGTCAGCGACCTTGTTGTCCTATCCTGTACAGCTAGCACAATGATCCTGACTCCGACCTTTCGGCACTACCAAAATAACAAACATTTTAAAAAAAATAAAATTGTCCTAGAAAAGTTGCTAAATAGTCTTTATTTATATTGAAACAGAGAAATAAAGTAAAGAAACCAATTACAGTAACTTCATGTAATCATATCACTTTAAAGTAACTGGCTAAAGTAATGACAGGTTTCAGAGTAACAGCCGTGTTAGTCTGTATTCGCAAAAAGAAAAGGAGTACTTGTGGCACCTTAGAGACTAACCAATTTATTTGAGCATGAGCTTTCGTGAGCTACAGCTAAGTGAGCTGTAGCTCACGAAAGCTCATGCTCAAATAAATTGGTTAGTCTCTAAGGTGCCACAAGTACTCCTTTTCTTTTTGGCTAAAGTAAAGGATCCTTTTTTAGAAACATGATCCTAAAAAGCAATCTCTTTCCTTGAACACTTGGGCTATGTTTGTTTGTTTTTCTTGGCAATCCTGTCCCTTGCCCTGATTCCCTGCAGTGACGTCATGGTGGCCACCGTCTCGCTGTACAGCTCTTCCCCACACACCCACACGTCGTGTGTGCCCGTGTTAGCATTATGGCAAGGTTAAGTCCCAGCAATTCAGAAAGAAACAAAGCCAGTACATCTCAGGAGTAGTGATCATCGTACATTATTATAGGCCCCTCAACTCCATGTACATCGTAGAATTAATCTAAAACAATCACTACCTACTCCTCCTGAGACAAAGTGATGAATGATGTGCAACTCGTTACTTTTTTGAATCATTATTTTCATATATCTTTTTGGAGTTACTGTAACCAACTCTGGAAACAGTAGTTCTTAATTTAACTGCTGATCCCCAGTAACAAACGACACGCATTAAAGGCTAGAGATCAAAAGATAAGACAAAATCAGCGATGGCCTACTCTTAGAAGTGACATGAAAGGGATTTTAACAGCCAACATCTGAGTTCAGAGAAATGTGTTAGTTGATGACTGGCCCTAAATTCTTTGGTTCTTCCTCAGGCATATCTGCCCATTAAAGCCACTGCTGTTGAAATAAATTAATAGATTTATAGGTTCCAAGGCCAGAAGGACCATTGTGATAATCTAGTCTAAACTCCTGTATAACACAGGCCATAGAACTTCTCCAAAATAATTTCAAGAGCAGATCTTTTACAAATGCATCCAGTCTTGATTTAAAAATGGCCAGTGATGGAGAATCCACCATGATGAAATTATCTTCACTGTTAAAAATTGACGCCTTTCCCATCTGAAAATTTGTCTACCTTCAACTTCCAGACATTGGATTGTCTTATATCTTTCTCTGCAAGATAGAGGATCCCATTATTAAATATTTGTCTTCCATGTATGTAATTACAGACTGTAATCAAGTCACTCATTAACCTTCTCTTTGGGAAACTAACTAGATTGAGCTCCTTGTGTCTATCACTATAAGGCAGATTTTCTAATCCTTTAATCATTCTTGTGGCTCTTCTCTGGACCCTCTCTGACCTATTATCATCCTTCTTGAATTGTGGACCCCAGAACTGGACACAGTATTCCAGCAGTGGTCACACCAGTACCAAATACAGAGGTAAAATAATCTTTGGACTCCTACTCAAGATTTCCCCTGTTTATGCAGCCAAGGGTTGCATTAGCCCTTTTGGCCATGGAGTCACACTGCAAACTCATGCTCAGTTGATTATCCACCACGACCCCAAATCTTTTCCAGAGTCACTGCTTCTCAGGGTAGAGTCCCCCGTCTTGTAAGTGCAGCCTATATTCTTTGTTCCTAGAAGTATACATTTATATTTACCTGTATTAAAATGCATATTGTTTGCTTGCCCAGCTTACCAAGCATGTCAGTGACCTGTCTTCATTATTTACCATTTCCCCAATTTTTGTGTCATCTGCAAACTGTTTGTGTTGGTTTTTGTGTTTCCTCTGAGGTCATTGATAAAAATGTTAGCCAAGAACCAGCCCCTGCGAAACCCCCGTAGAAACATACCCATTTTGATTATTCCCCATTTACAATTACATTTTGAAACTTTCCAGTTAGCCATCTTATAATTCATGTAATCAAAATGTTGTGCAGTACCAAGTCAAATAGCTTACAGAAATCTCACAGCAACATTATTAACTTTATTAACAAACCTGTAATCTCATAAAAAATACCAAATTAGTTTGACAGGATCTATTTTCCATAAACCCACATAATTTTTACAATAAAATGTAATAAATTAATATAAAGTGAGCACTGTACACTTTGTATTCTGTGTAGTAATAGAAATCAATATATTTGAAAATGTAGAAAAACATAAATATTTAATAAATTTCAATTAGTGTGCTGTTTAACAGATGATTAATTTTTTTGAGTTAATTGCGTGAGTTAACGGCGATTAATTAACAGCCCTAATATTATTTTTTTATAGCTGCCTTCACTTTCCCGCAAACTCAGATCAGTTTTTTAACCAGCATGGCCTTCTTTGGCGATTGGGTCTTTTTAGGCACCTAGAAAAGTGTTCTTAAACAATTCCCAATTATCTCATGCATTTTTCCAATTAAATTCCTTCTTCCATCTGATCTGGCTCATAATTGTTTTTAGCTTTGTGAAATTGGCCCTTTTAAAGCACCAAATATATATAAACTGGCCTAGACTTTATTCTATTTGCACATTATAAATGTGATCAAGTCATGATCACTTTTACCTAAGCTACCATCAATTGTTAGTTCTATGATCAGTTCCTCTTTATCTGTCAAAAGAAGTCTAATATGAATTTTCCCATGCTGGCTGCAACACTTTTTGAGATAGGAAATTATCATCTCTAATATTTAGAAATTCCAAGGATGTTTTTGTACTGGCAGCATAACACCTCCAGCATGTGTCAGTCAAATTGAAGTCCTACACAATATATATAGATGCTTAAGGAGCTGGTCTTCCTGTTTCCTAGTGTGATTTGGTGGTCTGTAGCAAACAGACTAATATCCTGTACTCCATTTTGTGCTTTATCTGTTAGGCCATTGATCCATAAGCATTCTAGATCGTCTTCTGAGTTATCAGTGATTCAGAAACAGGTAATGCCATTTTTTACATACAGTGCCACTCTTCCTCCCCTTTTGTCCCACTCCATCCTTCCTAAATAGATTATAACAATTGACTGTAACACTCCAATAATGTGAATAATCCCACCAGGTTTCAGTAATACCAACAAGATAAAATGTATGCTCATGAATGAGCAATTCCTCTTGTTTGTCACCAGGCTCCTACCATTGGTATGTAGGTAATTCAAGATCTTCTTCTCATCATATCCTTTTGGTTCCTTGATTAATTTTGTTGTCAACCTCTCAATTTTGTGTTAAATGAGTGCTCATATCTTCCCTCTTTTAACCCCCTCCTGACTATTCTAGCCAGCCTGTCCCCACAGAGATTGGTTCCCCTTCTTCTGAGGTGGAACCCATCCAAACTATACAGCCCCCTATTCCCACAGAAGGTGGACCAATGTTCCACAAAACCAACCCCTCCCCACCACTTACCTAGCCAGCTGTTCACTTCCAGGATCATCTGCTTTCTCTTCGCTTGTGGGACAGGAAGGATCTCAGAGAAGATTGAGTAAATATTCTTCTCCTTCAGCATGATTCTGAGTTCCCTGAAGTCATCTGTTATGTAGGAGATATCCCAATATGCATTATCATCAGTGCTGATATGAACCATCACCCAGTGGATCCTTGCTCATCAACTTCAGAAGCCTATCCAATCTCAGAGACACAACTCATGTCTTGGCTCCTGGAAGTCACCACACTGTCCTGTTGTCTGCCTAGCCCTTGCAGACAGTTCTCTTGTTTCTTCTGAGTATTGAATCCCTAAAAAGGATCATCTATCTTCCTTGGACAATTGGAGAACTCTTTGTGGGCAAGCTCGATTTTTTTTTTTATCAGTTTTGCCAAGCTGCCATTCACATGTGTGTTCATACATCTTTGTTCCCTTGGTCTAGATGGATATTGAGAGGTAGTTTCCACACTGAGGCCCTGGTGTTGAAACTTGTAGCTGTGTGGAATGCCTCCTGGTCTTCCTCTTTCTGGCAGCCACGGTCTGCCCATCCTTATCTGTCTCCAGCCATGTATAAAGCCACAGTGAACTTTTGCTTCTGGTGGTTACAAACTTCTAGGGCTCCTCTCTCTCCATCTTCTTGGTGGCCAGCTCCTTTTCCCCTTGAAACTGGAGTAATGATATTTCCTGAACCTGCTGTCTAGAGACCACCTCTGCTGCTCTGATTCTCAATTGCATCTCTATTTGTCCCTCCAGTTCAAGAATCTTTTTCCTCCACCGCAGCCACCAATTTGCACTTCATGCACAGGAAGTCCCTTCTGGCTTCAGGCAGGAAAAGAAGTATGGCACATTCATTCCAAGTCACCAGAACTGTTCCATTACTAGCCATATTGAAATTGCATGCAGAGCTGTACCTAGAAGGAAAGCCTCTCACACTCCTGGTCTAAAGTCCCTCCAAAACTTTCCTGTTAGCTGCCTCTGCTCAACTGGGGCATTCCAAGAACCAGATTTCTTGTAGAAACAGAGTAATACAAAGAAAGCATAACTCTGAGCAGAAATCAGATCAGTGTATTCAATGTGCTTGGCTAGAAATGTCACCATTTGGGGGTTTAGTTAAATGATGAGAACCTCTGAGAAACTACCAGGGTACTTATTTCAAGGAGGTATGAAAAACAGACAGAAGAAGAAGAAAAAATTAACACAAGGTTCATGCTCTGACTAAACCATCAAAAATGTGGAAATTATTATTATTTATTTATTTATTTATTTCACATGTAACTCTCCTCTAGTGCCTGAAGTTTGCAGCATTTATGATGTGGAGACTCATTCAATGAACACACCGCTACCCCTGTATTTAGGCATGCTCAGGTGAATTAAAGAAGACAATTCAGCAGATTTTCCTTTCTTTAGTCAGTTTAGTTCTGACCCCATAACAATTATTTTGATACACTGTCATAACATGTTTGTCTTTTCTGCAGAAATGTTTTGGTATTCAAATTTCTGACGAAAAATCAAAATTTTCTGTTGGCAAGTTAGATAAAACTTTTTGTTTTCCTAAAAATATTTGTGGGAAAATAAAATATTTTTTCACTAACTCCATTGAAAAGTTAACTACAAGTGTGAGGACACATGTACTGTTTCTTTAAATCTGTTTTGGGAAGCCAGACAGCATGGGAGAAGGTTCTAAACAGAAGTTCTACAGTGAAGAAGATTGAGAGAGAAAAGCTTAAGAAATAATGTTTTCCTCATTCTGACGCTTCTTTGTTCAATGTAGAAGAAAGAGAGACTTTCTGTAACTCTTTATCATTGCCACACAGGTCACTTCCGATATTCCCACTCAGACTGTGTTTGCTTTTGCCTTATTTGTTACCTTCCATGGTAAATGGTGCATGCATTGGTAACAGAATATCACCAATGTGATGAGATTTTGCAATCAGAGTAAAATGTCAAGTATCTCATGAGCTAAGAACAAGAGCTAAGCACAGGGGTCAACCATGCAGTCCCTCCGTCTCACTTTTGCCCCATGTGCAATCACACCCCCATCCACCTCCTGTTTCTCCTCTATCCCCAGAAAAACCCCTGCCGAATAGCTGATGAGGGCTCAGCTTTCTCTGCCTGGCTTGAGACTAGATCAAGTAGATTGAGCTAAAATCTGAGCTAACCCCCAACATTGAAAACCTAGCTCTGTCCCTCTCATTTGCATGGGAATTAGAAATACTCTCTGCTGATCCTATCCTGAAGAAGGAAGAACCCTGTCATAAAAATAAAGGGAAGGGTGACCACCTTTCTGAAATACAGTGCTATAAAATCCTTCCTGGCCAGAGTCAAAACCCTTTCACCTGTAAAGGGTTAAGAAGCTAAGGTAACCTCGCTGGCACCTGATCCAAAATGACCAATAAGGGGACAAGATACTTTCAAATCTGGAGGGTGGGGAGAAAGTGTTTTTGGCTGTCTGTGCAATGCTTTTGCCGGGAACAGATCAGGAATGCAAGCCTTCCAACTCCTGTGAAGTTAGTAAGTAATCTAGCTAGAAAATGCGTTAGATTTTCTTTTCTTTAATGGCTTGTAAAATAAGCTGTGCTGGAGGGAATGTGTATTCCTGTTTTTGTGTCTTTTTGTAACTTAAGGTTTTGCCTAGAGGGATTCTCTATGTTTTGAATCTGATTACCCTGTAAGATATCCACCATCCTGATTTTACAGAGGTGATTCTTTTACCTTTTCTTTAATTAAAATTCTTTTAAGAACCTGATTGCTTTTTCATTGTTCTTAAGATGCAAGGGTTTGGGTCTGTGTTCACCTGTACCAATTGGTGAGGATTATTATCAAATCTTCCCCAGGAAAGGGAGTGTAGGGCTTGGGGGGAGGGATATTTTGGGGGAAGACGTCTCCAAGTGGTCTCTTTCCCTGTTCTTTGTTTAAAACCCTTGGAGGTGGCAGCATAGGATTCAAGGACAAGGCAAAGTTTGTACCTTGGGGAAGTTTTTAACCTAAGCTGGTAAGAATAAGCTTAGGGGGTCTTTCATGCAGGTCCCCACATCTGTACCCTAGAGTTCAGAGTGGGGAAGGAACCTTGACAAACCCCCAACCCTTCCAGAAGTATGTGTCTGTGAGAGCCACGGATGGATATGGGAAGGGCAAGAGCAGAATGTGTGCGTATGACAGTGAGAGAGAGCGAGCAAGTGAGTGAGTCAAGGTTGGGAGTAAAAAAAAAAAGAATTTGAGCAATCAGAATAAAAGGCAGCAAGTAGGTGGTGGGAGGGCTATTTTGGGTGATGAGAAAAATGTGAGAGTGACTGATGGAGAAAAGGGAGGGAAAAGACTGAAAGAGGAAGGAATGGGATGGAGGGAGAGAGAAAGATGGGAAAACTATGCACTATAGAAAAATAAGTTTGAGAGGGAAACAGAATAAGGAGATGGACAGAGGAAAAAGGTAAAAATATATCTGAGAGAAAGTACAGTGACAATATGTGTTAACTTGCATATAATAAACTAAATATGACTGTGTATTATTTAAATTCTGTGCTCTTAAGGAATGACAGGGAGCCCAGAGCCTGTGATGGGTGCCATGTTGTGTATATCTATTTTATAAATCAATATATGTCAATCTAAGTGTAAATGAATTCAAAACATGGGATGGTACAAAGTGGATGACACGTGCTGAAGTTTTCCTAGAGTTGCAAAAAAAAACCCAGGATCATCCCAGATTAAGCCTGTGGGTTTCATCTGCATAACATGGACAGTATTTTTCTTACCTTTTATTTTCTCTTGGTTCAGTTCGTGGTGGCAGACAGCTCACCGGTGGTGAGATTTGACAAACCACAATAACCATATTAGCAAAATGAGAGTAAGTTTCCTTTTGAGCTGAAATATAAGACTGTGTAGGTGCTTCATTTGCATAGCATGCAGATTTTTAGTAAGATGTCTTAAAAAGAAAAAAACCCCTCTCCTTACAACACTTTGAAGAAGTCTGGTGTCTGCTGGAATGGCTGTCTGGACTTAATAAATGGGTCAAAAGAAGATGTGCAGTGGTGGTAAGTCAGACTAGCTACCTTAGCCAGTTAAAATTGAGTTAATTCTTCATTTTCAAAGTCTCCTTTTATTGCTGCTAATTGTGTCTATTACAGACTAAAAGTAAAAGCTACACTTTTTAATTAGGGAATATTAGAATACAGAAAAGAATCAGCAATGCTTTGTATAGTGTCCAAGCTGAACATCTGATCAGTCGACTTAGTGGGCAATAACCATCCCTCTTATTTTAACTAAATGTGTTTAGGGCTCAGATTGTAAATCTGTTATCTTCTCAAATAAATGTGTTAGTCTCTAAGATGCCACAAGTCCTCCTTTTCTTTTTGTGAATACAGACTAACACGGCTGCTACTCTGAAACTTTTCTTCTTCTGACTTCTTATCTCCACCACTGTCACCGATTCCTTGTGTGGCTTTGGGAAAGTCATGGAACTACTGTGGGTCTGTTTTTCTGTTCGTAGCACAGTGATGATGATAATACTTAATTACCTCTCAAGGTAGTTATATCATTGCTTTGTAAATGCTTAGAATGTCGGCCAGCACCTCAAAGGGATGATTAAGCCCATTACTAGCAGAATTCTTCATTTGGAAGTGAGCATCTGGACTGAAAACTAGCACATTTATTGAATTATGTATCCAGTTTAGAAGAATATAAATCATTACCATAGCCTGCTTACTTTACTCATTTGAGTAATCCCACTGAAGCTGATCAGACTACTCATACCAGTGAGGTGAGCTGGAGTTGGCTTTGTGTAATGAAGTCAGCTCTGAAAGAATTACAATCACCTTTTCATTCCCAAAGCTGTCAAAAGTTTTCTCATGGCAAGAAAGAAACGTTAAAGGCCCTGATCCTGCAGTGCACTCTGTGAGCCAGGTGTCTGCCTGGGTGTGGCTCATGGCAGGACTGAGGCCAAATTTTAATGTGGAAAGCAAGATTGTTATGAATCTAGGGATCTGCTTTAGCTATTAAGAGAAACTGCTTTTCTCTTTAGTAAGTTCCTTGAAGACATGCTATCACCCATAATAAAGACATGGTATAAATAACTGTCTGTAACTCCGTTTACAAATGCCTTGTAACAGGCAACAGAATTTCTTATTCAGGATTTTTAAAATATTTTATAATAATTTATTAGAAATAATTTCTATCAGCATTATGAAAACATTTGCACATGCTCCTTTTATGTAAAGTGTTAGTGAGTGAGGAGGTTATATGCTATAGTTTGATACTTCAGAAGCAAAATAATTTGAAATAAAACTAGTATTTATACCTCCAGAACAGTCCAGAAACCGCATTATAAGCCTGATCCAAAGTCCACTGAAATTACTGAAAGACTTCTATTGACTTCAGTGAATTTTGGATCAGACCCTTTGGAAATGCAAGTATTCACTAGACAGCAAAACAGAATAAACAATCTAAAGAAAAAGTATTAGCAAATCAGATCTTAAGGAAAAGCTTTTTTTTAACCAAGCTGCATAATTTTTTGATTGTAATAACTGCAGGTTTCATTTGTTCTTAATGAAACAAGTTCAACAGCTGTTAAAACAGGCTTTTGGGGACCTAATTTACTTACAAGATTGTGAGATTTTAATGATGAGTGCATTTTTATACATCATAAAACAAATACATTATACAGAGTAGATTGTTGTATCTACAATTTATTTTTGTTTGCAACAAAACAAACACACAAAACAAAAATGAAATATGCTCAGCTCATGAGTTCTATCTACCACACCATTAACAGGTGCTTAAGTACTATTCCTCGTCAGACACTGGACAGTATCTCACTCCATCCACCCCTCTTCAAAAGCCAGATGAAACAAATGGGCCCTGACGCATGCCATGAAAGTCACTAAAACAGGCTATTTCAGAGCCCTGGAGCCCTTCTGAATTCTGTTCGCCTGTTAGCCACCTTCTCTGTTATATCAAGGGTGAACTCACATCAGTACCTATACCGACCACAACTGTGGCAGTGTTTCAAAGCAAGAGAGACCGTCACTCAGCTGGACTGGCTCTCGATCATTTAGGGCTATATCATTTAAAACCAGCATTGTTAAACCTATCTGTGAGCTCACAAGTAATCAGTGCAGATACCATTACACAGGCGTTATGTGCTTTCTGAAGGACACTGTACTTACAAACCAAGCAGCCATCTTCTGCACCAGGTTGCAGCTTACAAACGGTTTTAAGATGTAGTCTCATGTGAAGGGCACTGCAGTGATCTAACCTGGAAGTGACAAAGGCATGGATAGTGGGAGCACGCTTCCATACAGTTACAGCTGTCAAGCCAGGCATAGATGGTAAAATACCTTTGGAACCGCTGCTCCCACCCGATTTTCTAACTGCAGCTGTTGGCCTAACAAAGCCCTATGTTATAAGCTCAGGTGACTAAAGGCAATTGAACTTAGAAGCAGATATTATCTCTGCCATTTTTTGCAGTTGTTTCTCCCAGCCTACCAACATCACCTCTGTCTTGGCTGAGCCTCAATCCAGACATCTTTCTCTCTTCCATGCCTCAATCTCCACTAGACACTGGGTCAGTCTCTCAACTGTTTTATGACTTTAATAATCTGCCACAGGCCTATCCAAATGGAACTTTGGGTTAGGCAATACAGTGACAAGCATCTAAATTCATCCCCAAAATGATTCCATTGAAGAGTCAAATCACAAACTAATTTCACCCCTTTTTTGTTCAACATGCATATTCACACACCAAAAACTGAAGGAAATTTTTTATTAGGTCTGTCAATTAATCGCAGTTAACTCACACAATTAACTCAAAAATTAATTGTGATTAAAAAATTAATCGCGATTAATCACACTTATAACAACAGAATACCAATTGAAATTTATTAAATATTTTTGAATGTTCTTCTACATTTTCAATATTGATTTCAATTACAACACAGAATACAAAGTGCACAGTGCTCACTTTATATTATTATTTTGATTACAAATATATGCACTGCAAAAATAATAAACAAAAGAAATAGTATGTTTCAATTCACCTCATACAAGTACTGAAGTGCAATCTCTTTATCGTGAAAGTGTAACTTACAAATGCAAATTTTTTTTGGTTACATAACTGCACTCAGAAACAAAACAGGGTAAATTTTAGAGCCTACAAGTCCACTCAGTCCTACTTATTATTCTGCCAATTGCTAAGACAAACAAGTTTGTTTACGTTTACGGGACATACTGCTGCCTGCTTCTTATTTACAGTGTCACCTAAAAGTGAGAACAAGCGTTTGCATGGCACTTTTGTAGCCAGTGTTGCAAGGTATTTACATGCTAAATATGTTAAACATTCATGTGTCCTCTGGAATGGTGGTTGAAGCATTAAGGAACATATGAAACTTTATTGCATCTGGCACATAAATATCTTGTGACATCGGCTACAACAATGCCATGTAAATGCTTGTTCTCGTTTTCAGGTGACATTGTAAACAAAAAGCGGGCAGCATTATCTCCTGCAAACGTAAACAAATTTGCTTGTCTGAGCAATTGGCTGAACAAAAAGTAGGACTGAGAGGACTTGTAGGCTCTAAAGTTTTACATTGTTTTGTTTTTGAATGTAGTTATTTTTTGTACATAATTCTACATTTGTAAGTTCAACTTTCATGATAGATTGCACTGCTGTACTTGTGTTAGGTGAATTGAAAAATACTATTTTTTATTTTTAGAGTGCATTTATAATAAAAAATAAATATAAAGTCAGTACTGTATACTTTGTATTCTGTGTTGTAATTGAAATTAATATATTTGAAAATGTAGTAAACATCCAAAAATATTTAAAATAAATGGTATTCTATTGTTTAACAGCATGATTAATCGCCATTAATTTTTTTAAGTGCTTGACAGCCCTATTTTTTATCAGTAATAATGAAAATGTGTGTGTGCATATATAGGGGAAAAACTCTATTTCACTTGAAGGCTAATAAGAGAGTATTTGTGCTTATTTGTGTCAGTAATGTTAGCAAAGGATTGGATTCTATCACATAATTCCATTCAGGGCCTTTCATGCTGATATATGGAGAAAGGGACCTTAGAAACAGATCTAAGATAGTAACTGTAAATTATTATTGACTTTTGACATAATAGTTTGACCAGTTATTTAATGTTTGAAACCATGCAATGTGTTTGATTCTGTGGGTATGTCCTGTAGAGAGCAGCCTGGCATCTATAAAATTATTCCAGTCAAAGAAAATCAGGTAGGGAACCAATTTTATTGCTGTATGTTCAACTTCCAAAAAGAACTGTCACACCCAATATCTAGCATTTCTCCAAGATCTAGCCTCCGATTGATTTAAACAAAATTTGTAAGGCCCACTGAAACAGCGTCATCTGGTGACATCCAATAATATTACAAACTATGACAACTTTACACTCAGGACATTGAGTAAATCATTCATATTTGAGCGATTTATTTTTTGTTTAATTTCGTGTTACTGCAAACATTTGAATGAACATAAATGAATAATAAAATGCATGGAAATAAACACGGATATTATCCAGAATTCATACGACATAAAATCAAATCCTTCCAAGGCTAATTAGAACAAATGTTAACATTGTGCCTGAGCTATGACTATATAACTAGCAAAAGTGTGCACAAGAATAGGCGACAAAGATTTTCCTGTTTTGTCTGTGCAAGTGCACATTTTGCTTGAGTACAATTCAGGTACATCATTTGGAAAATTTAGAACCCAATATATAGTAAGATCTTGTGTACTTCAGAACATAATTACTGCTCAGTTAAGTAACTAAGGTGGGCCCTGATCCTACAAACACTTTGATGTGTTTAACTTTATAGCCACTGCCAGTAACTCCATTGACTTCAGTTGGCCTCTCTGATGCATAAAGTTAAGCGCTTATTTGCTTAATTTTTTGCAGGATAGAGGCCATAATTCATGATATGTTCCAAGCACAATAAAACCATTTAATTAGATACAAGCCTATTCTCCATAGTTCCAATGCTAATAGGACCATTTAATCAAAACTATCAAAATTTTAATAGTGTCTAATGCCTGAACGAGTAACATCCAGTTCTGTCATCTACAATACACATACGGTTGAATCTCTGCCCTTACATGCACAACAGATTATTGTTGTTGCAAGTTAGGAGGAAGTGGTGATCATTTGAATTTAACCCGTACTTATAATAATGCTGCTATTTCTTGTTTCTCGAGTTCCTAATATTCAAGTGCATTTTTACTGAAGTTGAGAGTGAACCCACCAGAACAGAATACGTACTTCCTCTTTGCCTGGCGAATTTTTCTGTATTGGTGAGTAATAAAATAAAACAAGGCTGTGCAAATATTTGAAAGGGAGTCTGACCAAATCTGTTTAATCCATGCATCTGCAAAGTGTAAGAAGTGGAGCTATGATGATTTTTAGTAATATTTGGAGGTTACTTTCTGATTTAATTGAAGTATCTGAAATCTTCTTATCTTATCTTCCTTACCCATGCTTATCATTTATCCACCCCATAAGACTCTTCTGTCTATATTGTTATAATTCCAGGTTATTCACTTGTTTACCTTTGCATCACATTAGTACTTTTGACAACTCATGTATTCGTTGATAGTGAAATGAAATATACTGAGGTACATGCACTGGAAAAATGGCATGTTGCTGGGTTTGTATTACATATAGCGTATAGACAGTGTGTGTGTGTGTGTGTGTGTGTATATATATATAGAAGCACTATTAAAGAACTTATGTTTTTAGTGGATCAATATGAAAATGTACCCCTAATAATTACTTAATACAGTATAGAAAAATAGAGCCAGAAGCAGGCACGCTAACCAATTACTATTATTAGTAACAAATTTTTGGTCTGAATTAGCTCCTATTGTAGTCAGCATGAAGTGTGGCAAGCCTTCGGACTCAGGATTAAATACTGCAGTCCTTATTCACCCCATTTAAAATGGGGCTTAAATTCTGTATCCTCACCAAACTGACAGAATTTACTTTTTATAATTTATGAGAGTTTTTCAAGTAAATCTGTTAATTCATTTGAGTTATAAACTTTTTTATATCACCACTTCTGATTTTTTGCTGCGGAGGGAGGGCTGAATCTAATCTTTAGGGCCTTGGAGTTTGAGAATTGAGAACAGACTCACTTGCAGATTATTCCAAAATCTAAGGCATGGGTTATTTTTTTAAATTGATGTGTATGGTCTGTAAATACTTTGAGCCATAACTATTTCTATTTACACTGCATGCAATTTTTCAATTTATTTGTTGTTAAATGCATTTTACAACAACTACTGTGGCAAATAATTGATTTCACAATGATTCATTGTGACAGAGTGTGTGGTTTTAATATATAATTGCAAGGTAAATCACCGCGGGAGAAACTGACAGAGATAGCATTGTCTTACATCTAGTTAATTCAAGGCTTCATTGGCTGAACTATAAGCAAGGACTCAGGTACAGCCTGTCTCCTGCATCTTGGTAAAACCATAGGAAGGAGCAGCTGTCCTGCATGCGAGTGCTGATAGCTTACAACAAACAAGAAAATCAGCTGGGACAATGGAGATTAGACAGTGGACAAATGACAATGGCTGGATGGAGACAGAAAGTGCCTACTCAAGACTTAAAGGAGCAGATAGAGACTGTCCGAGGGTCTTGAGAGTGGAGCTGGCCAGGAAGCAGAGTTGGGGAAACAGTGGAGCCTGTTTAACAATCACATCCGCTTGGTTTGAAACTTTATACTTCCAAGAAAGAGCTTTAAATAGTATTCAAGCTTCCTCCACCAGGTGCTCAAATCTCTTCAGGCTTCCAGGCTACTGCAGCTTCACAACTAAAACTTTGAGAAGCAGGCAAAGGAAGTTGGAGCACTGGTTCAAGCTTTCTCTAATGGGCGTGCCAAGTCTGAAACGGAGAAGACCATCTCCTCAGTCTCACACACAGACTAGCCTCTCTCTCCAGCCCCTTCACAAATGCGTCTGCAGTCCCCACAGCTCCATATGCAAAATTTTTTAAACCCAAATAATTCCTATACAAAAGAGTTTGTTAAATTAGAGTTAAGGTTGAGTGTGTGTGTTTCCTCACAACAATGCAAATACTGAAAAGCAAAGAAATCATAAGTTAAGGCAGAATTCACACAACTAATACCAGTCTCCAAGTGTTAGTCCACTACCGCTCTTCCTCACCAACACAAACACACTCAATTTCAGTTCAAAGGCACTATCACCTTCAACTACAGTTGACCAGAGAACAATTCTGTTTCATGGCAACTTGCTGAGATGTTGAAATTAGTTTTTGTTCTGAATTGGCATGAAAGCAAAACCTTTCAAACATTTTCACAAACATCAAGGGAGAGTGCATGGGTAGGGCTCTGGCCTGTGGTGGGGGAGACCCCAGCTTCAAGTCTCTGCTCCCCCTGATTCACAGCAGAGTTTTTTTCCTCCCAGATCACTCTGAATCTGGCAGAGCAGGAACTTGAACCTGAGTCTCCTACACCACAGGCCAATGCCCTAACCACCAGACTCCAGAATACTGTATCAGACTCACTTTACCCTGCCTCAAAAAATTTCCTACCTTTTTTCAATGAAGATTTCATCAAAACTGGAACATCTCAATGAAAACAATATATTTTGATGAATTTTGTTAGTCTTGGTTTTCTCTGTTGCTGCATATTTCTTGTTTTGCTCTCTTGACACTTCCTGTTTTGCTCTCCTGATCCAATCCACTTCCCTCCTGCACAGGGACTCTGAGGACACCAGAACTGTCCTCACCATTTCTTTTCTCATCAGAGGAAGCACATCACGAAAATGAATGGGGTAAGCAGTGTATTAGTGAAGTGTATTGATATACCAATGAAACAATTGATTTGGAAGTGGGAGTTCTATGACGTACTGGACAAATTGTCATGACCTTGGGACTGATTGGCTAATAAGAGTTATTTGTGATGATGTGATGTTTCATAGACTGTGTTGTCGCTGGATATCCTGCTGAAATTTTTGTACGGAGTTCTGTGCACTATTCCAGAAGATTATTGCCACCTCTTACAGTTCAGTTACAATTTTATTACACTCATTAGTCACCATATTTCCAGAAACTCAACAAACAATACTCCAAGGAGCACAGCACTAATTTGAATGCTAGAAAGAATGCTGATATTTCATTGGCTCTCAGTAATATTGCTAAAGCGCAAGAAAAACAACAAATACACTATGCTAGAAGAAAGACTTGTAAATATGGGAAAACAACATTCAAGATTAGGGACTGTGTTATGTAAATGGTGGAGTCTTTTTAACTTGAAGTCTTTAAACCATGATTTGAGGACTTCAGTAACTCAGCCAGTAGTTAGGAGTCTATTACAGGAGTGGGTGGATGTATCTAAAAGCAGAATTGGATCCTTTATGTCTCATACCATCAATTCTCCATTGTTTACGCAATAGAGAGAACTTGCAGAAATGAGCACTAATGTTTACGCTAACTGGCTGTATTGTTTTTGCAGGTAGAACCCAACTACACAGAATATCCAGACTATACATTTGATTATGATAAAATTACATCACCATGTGACAAGGGGGAAGTCAGAAACTTCACAAAAGTATTTTTGCCAATTGCATACTCAATTATATGTGTCTTGGGCTTAGTGGGTAACATCTTTGTAGTGATGACCTTTGCTTTATATAAAAAAACCAAGTCTATGACTGATATATACCTCTTCAACATGGCCATAGCAGACATATTGTTTGTTCTCACTCTTCCATTCTGGGCAGTAAATTATGCTGCTGAAAAATGGATCTTTGGTGACTTCATATGCAAAATTACCAGAGGTATTTATGCAATCAACTTCAATTGTGGTATGCTGCTCTTGGCCTTTATCAGTATGGACCGATACATTGCTATTGTACAGGCAACAAAGTCATTTAAACTTCGGGCTAGAACGCTAGCATACAGTAGACTGATCTGTTTGGTTGTATGGGTATCGTCAATTTTAATTTCCAGTTCCACTTTCATATTCAGTCAAAGCTACAGCCATTCCGTCAATGAAACAGAAAAGATTTGTGAACACAGATCCAATTCAGAGACCAAAGGCACTGTGTTGAAATTATTGCTGCTGGGTATGCAACTTGCATTTGGATTTTTTATCCCTCTGCTGTTTATGGTATTTTGCTATGCATTCATTGTCAAAACCTTGGTGAAAGCTCAGAATTCCAAAAGAAACAAAGCAATATGTCTGATTATATTAATTGTCATTGTTTTCCTGGTTTGTCAAGTACCATATAACATGGTTCTTCTTGTGACTGCCATAAATATGGGTAAATTAAATAAAAAGTGTGATAGTGAAAAGCAAATAGCCTTTGCAAAGTACATTACAGAAACCCTGGCCTTCTTCCATTGTTGTTTGAACCCAGTGCTCTACGCATTTATTGGGGTGAAATTTAGAAGTTACTTTGTGAATATGATGAAGGATCTGTGGTGCCTGAGATACAAGAAATACAAGACCAAGAGTTCAAGGATAAGTTCTGATACCTATCACTCAAGACAGACAAGTGAAATTATGAGTGACAATGTGTCATCCTTTACTATGTAATATGAATTCAACATTATTACGAAGGAGCTTTGATTATATTCATCCAACAATCCAAACCAATCTCATTATTCATGTCACAGCCAGTGATTTTGACTTTCCGACACCCTAAATAGTAGTTTCTATGATCTGCAGCTCCCTCCATCAAAACAATTAACACAAACAGAAGAATGACACGACTATGGAAAACTCATATTAATCACTGTGTAGCTAATGTTTATGCTGTTTTCAAATACAGGCACTTAAAATTCTCCAGGGAGCTAAATTTATCAAGCAACTTCCTTGATTCTAATGAAAAATTGCAAATTTGTTTTGAACATTGCCTTTGTATTTTGGTTTTAAAACAGGGCTCAACTCAGCTATCTCATATCATAACAACAATTTTAACAGAATAACAACAGTTTTAAAAGAATCAGAGAGGCAAATTCACCACCAACCCAACTCCATTTATACTTATGTTATTATTAATTATTTATATTGCAGTAATGTCTCAAGGTCCTGACTAAGACTGGGACCCCTTTGTGCTAGCATTGTACGTACACATAGTAAGAGGCAGTCCCCGCACCAACGAGCTTGCATTCTGAATAGCCAAGACAGAGAATGAGAAGGGACATGATCAAGCTCACATGGTAGGGCTGTGGAAGAATGGTCTCCTGAGTCCCCGTGCAGTGCAGTGCCCTAACTACTGACTGCTGCCTCCCTATATAGTTGTGCCTTCTTATGTCAGCACTGAATTGTCCAGACCAATACTAGCATGGCTACTGAAGGGAATAGTTTGTTTTTTTAAAACTACACACTGAAAGGTTTGGGAACATCTCCTCAGTTTTTATCATCTGTGGAACAGAAAATAAGGTTTATTTGAGAAGAGATATTTTCCTGATTTGGCAGTGGAACTTCAGGTTTTCGACTCCTCCGAAACTGACCATTTTGTAAATTTCTCCTTGCCAATGGCCAAAACACCACTCTGAATATTTTTCTGTTTGCTTTATTAAATGAAATTTTAAATTCACATGAGTGATTTCTGTTTTTCAATGAAGATGGCCTAACAGGGCAGTATTTGGCTCACTTGATACTCTGGTATTTTATTTTATTTTATTTTATTTTATTGGACAAACGACATGGAGAAAAATCTTGAAGTTGTTTCTCAGTCCTTATTAGTCATTAAAATTCCTTTTGGGCTCAGTTGTGCTACCTGCTAAACTGATGCAAATCTGGACTAACTCCACAGACTTCAGAAATTACTCTGATATGATTGAGAGCAGAATTTGGTTCATTGACTGCAACGTAAAGTCTGCCAGAGTTAATACTGAGTAAGGACTTCAGTATTTGACCCGTTATGAATAAACCTTCAATACTTATACAATAAACTGTAAAATTATTAGTCAGTGCGGGAGACATACAGTACAACCTAATCATGATCCAGCATAAAACGGGGATAATCTGTTATGCAATTTGGCTATTTCTCACATTTTATATTTACACAAGTTTTCAGCAATAAAGATTCAGGATGAAATTTAACGGATTTTTTAAGTTATGCACAACACTCAGGAAAATATGTTAATAACACAGCTACTTAAAATGGTTGTTACAGTCTCTTTAATACTTCTGAGTAGTTAATTAAAAGTTCTGTTTGTTATGGGAGCTCATAAAATTGTAACAGCGGTCAGAAGAGAATAAGAGAAGAAGTCCCACCCCTTCATAAATGGGATTGGTAGGAGAATATTCTACACAGGAGCTTGGAATCTTGGAGGGAATGATTTTGGTTCTCAAGTGTAGCAAGCAAGCAATTTCAGTCTGAAATGGAGGGTGGGGGGCAAAGTGTAGAAAGGAGCAAAAGCAGCTGCTTTGCTTCAATCTCTACAAGCACAGCTCCTTTGCAGAACAGCTAAAATGTGGGGAAGTGGCTAGCTAGATCCCGAAAGGTGTCTGGGGAATAGTTTCTGCATGTGGACTGTTCCCTTCTCAGATCAATATAAGTTCTGGCTTTGGCAGAGTAACTACCCTTGCATGATTCTAACTGGCTGCAGAAGGGGGAAGCAGACTGGAGCCAGCAAAGTGCCTGCCAGTGGCAGCATGACAGGGCCAAGAGCTGTGCTGCTGGTGCTGCTGGAGTACTGAGGGAGAGCACAGATGGGACATGTTACACGGGGACTGTTCACGTTGGAGCAATTTATCGACATTTGTAAAGTAGTTTGAGATTTTCAGATATAAATGTTGTCTATTTTTTTCTGACTTCAAATTTGGAAATTAGACATGGCTTTTATTGTTGATTAACTGTAAATTATACAAACATGATACAAATATATATCGATGTTTGTAAAGTAATTTGAGATTTTCAGATATAAATGTTAGATCTATTTTTTTTCATAAGAACGGCCATACTGGGTCAGACGAAAGGTCCATCTAGCCCAGTATCCTGTCTTCCGACAGTGGCCAGTGCCAGGTGCCCCAGAGAGAATGAACAGAACAGGTAGTCAAGTGATTCATCCCCTGTCGCTCATTTCCAGCTTCTGGCAAACAGAGGGTAGGGACACCATTCCTGCCCATCCTGGCTAATAGCCATTGATGGACCTGTCCTCCTTGAACTTACCTAGTTCTTTTTTTTTTTAACCCTGTTATGGTCTTGGCCTTCACACCATCCTCTGGCAAGGAGTTCCACAGGTTGACCATGCACTGTGTGAAAAAATACTTCCTTTTATTTGTTTTAAACCTGCTGCCTATTAATTTCATTTGGTGACCCCTAGTTCTTGTGTTATGAGAAGTAGTAAACAACACTTCCTTATCTACTTTCTCTATATCAGTCATGATTTTACAGACACCAGTCTGATTTTTCTGACACTCTCTTCAAATTTGGAAATTAGATATGGCTTTTATTGTTAATTAACTGTAAATTATACAAACATGATACAAAAATACGTATATATTAATACATATATTTACTCATATATAGCAAAGAATTCTTACTAGTAGACATTCCAGCAAATAAAACTTTGATAACTGATTGGCAGAAAAATAATACAGTTCTGTCTTCATTCTCCTAACGTTAAATAGCTGAAACAGGGTCACTTGATTACATTGAAAATTCCTTATTCATCTTAAAAACTCTATTATAGAGCCTATTCAATGTTTTCTCCTTCCCTTATGATTAGATACAAGACTTTGAAATGTGTTTTGATGTTTTATAGTAGAAAATAGTATTTAAAATGTGTATAATATTACTTCTATGATTTTTGCAAATGAACCTGCAACTGTAACAGATTTCCTAGGTAACATTTGAAAAACCTGTATAAATAAGATATGCTTATTATAGTTTATATTCTGTGTATATTAAAAAAGATAAACTCCTTATCAATGTTCCCTCTAATTTTTTATATCCACCTGTGGAATAAATTTTGTTAAGTGCACCAATATGGAGGTGATATGTGGTGGGGGTGGAGCCGAGGGGCTTGGGGTGCACGAGGTGGCTCAGGGCCAGAGGGTTGGGGTGTGGGGAAGGAATGAGGGCTCTGGCTGGGGATGCAAGCTCTGGGGTGGGGCCAGGGAGGAGGGGTTTGGGGTGCAGGCTGCCCCGGGGCTGCGGTGGGGGGAAAGGACTCCCCGAACCCTCTCTCGCTGCAGCAGCTCCGGGGCCGGGGGAGAGGCATCTCGTCCTGACCGCAGCAGCTCCGGGGCTGAGGAAGAAGTGCCTCTCCCGCCTGTGCGGCCCTTGATAGCCTGCTGTACACCTGAGCAGCTTAGAGGGAACTTTGCCCTTTACTGAATTGTGTGTGCTTTTCTTCACACAAATCCCATGATGGTTTGCATATTATTAAATTGTGGCACATGAGTGATGATTTTGAAATGGTAGAGGACCTGAGGAAACACTCACAATCCTGGCACCATGTTTTATCTCTGTGACCCATGTGCAGAGGAGAATCTCCACATTTGGATCTGCTCTAGTCAGTATGGAGGTGAGGTGGGGTGGGAATGAGGGGTGGACAACTTTGACACTGTCCCCTGACCACAGAGGAGAAACTTTGCTGCCAGCGAATCTGAGTGAATGGCAAGGATCCTGGAACAGGTGTGTAGAGACAGAACCTCCATGCAGATGAAGCTGAGCTCCACAGGATCACCAAAATCTGCACTGATTTCAAGGGATCCTGCAGGGTTTGTGTGCTTATCCTGTGTGAGTGTGTTTAAACTCAACAGAAAAATTTGGAAGAAACTTTTTTGGGGTTTCCTGCCTGAGGGAATGATCTGGAGCCTAGTGATTAGCATATTAGAAGCTGAAGGCATCACTAAACAGAGTACACAAAATCTATAGAACTCAATATTCCTTGCCAGACAGCTAAATAAATGGATCATAGGTTGTTTCAAAGACGTCTTTACACAGTGGTCATGGGGAAGTAACAAAAAATACATACTTAGGTGCTTGATAAGCAGCATACAAACTGCAAGCCACCCAGAAGTCCCAGTGCCATTATCATGGATGTATCTTCATCATTATAAAAACATAAGAATGCCAATACTGAGCCAGAGCAGAGGTCCCTCTAGCCCCCTATCCTGTCTTTCAGAGGGAATGAACAGAACTGGGAAATTGTGGAGCGATCCATCGGTCCTCCGGTCCCTGCTTCTGGCAGTCAGAGGTTTTGGGACACCTGGAGCATGGGGTTGTGTCCCTGACCATCTTGGCTAACAGCCATTGATGGTCCTATCCTCCATGAACTTACCTAATTCTTTTTTTGAACCCAGTTATACTTTTGGCCTTCAGAACATGGCAATGACTTCCAAAGGTAGACATAAATGGACACAAATCTGACCTCAGGAATCATAACATTCAAAAACAGGTAGGAGAACACTTCAACCTCTCTGGCCACTCAGTAAAAGATTTAAGGGTGGCAATTTTGCAACAGAAAAGCTTCAAAAACAGACTCCAACAAGAAACTGCTGAGCTTGAATTAATATGCAAACTAGATACCATTAACTTGGGTTTGAATAGAGACTGGGAGTGGCTGGGTCATTACACATATTGAATCTATTTCCCTGTGTTAAGTAGCCTCACATCTTCTTGTCAACTGTCTAAATGGGCCATCTTGATTAGCGCTACAAAAGTTTTTTTCGCCTGCTGACAATAGCTCATCTTAGCTAATTAGCCTCTCACAGTTTGTATGGTAACTTCCAACTTATCTGTATGTGTGTGTATATGTATATATAATTGTATGTTCCATTCTATGCATCCGATGAAGTGAGCTGTAGCTCACGAAAGCTTATGCTCTAATAAATTTGTTAGTCTCTAAGGTGCCACAAGTACTCCTTTTCTTTTTGCGGATACAGACTAACACAGCTGCTACTCTGAAAGGTAGTCTGTGTGTTGTGTGAAAAAATGTTGCCTTATGTTTATTTTAAACCTGCTGCCTAATAATTTCATGAGGTGACCCCTGATTCTTGTGTTATATAAAGGGGTATATAACACTTCCCTACTCGTTTTTGCACATCATTCATGATTTTATAGACCTCTATCCTATCCCCCCCCAGTTCTCTCTTTTCTAAGATGAACAGTCCCAGTCTTTTTAATCACTCCTTGTCACGAGTCCAACACCCCTAATCAGATTTATCATCTTTCTCTGTACCTTTTCTAATTCTAACACATCATTTCTAAGATGGGGAAACCAGAACAGCACTTAGTATTGAAGGTGTGGCCATACCATGGATTTATATAGTGGCAGTATAATATTTTCTGTCTCATTAGCTATCCCTTTCTTAATGGTTCCTAAAGTCCCGTTAGCTTTTTTGACTCCTGCTGCACATTGAGCAGATGTTTCCAGAAAATTATCCATGATGACTCCAAGGTCCCTTTCTTGGTAACAGTAATGGTAACAGTGAATTTAGAACTCATCATTTTGTATGTATTGTTAGGATTTTTTTGGCCAACGTGCATTACTTTGCACTTATCAACATTGAATTTTATCTGCCATTTTGTTGCTCAGTCACCCAGTTTTGTGAGATACCTTTGTACCTCTTCAGTCAGCTTTGGACTTAACTATGTTGAGTAATTTAGTATCATCTGCAAAATTCATCACCTCACTGTTTACCCCTTTTCCAGATCATTTATGAATATATTGAATAGCACTGGTCTTAGTACATATCCTGGGGGAACTCCACTACTGCCCACTTTCCATGCTGAAAACTGACCATTTATTCCTATATTTTGTTTCCTACCTTTTAATCAGATACAAGAGAGGTCCTTCCCTCTTAGCTCATGATTAAAGCTAAGTTTTAGTGATGGGTATTTTTAGTAAAAGTCGTGTTCAGGTCACGGGCAGTAAGCAAAAATTCACAGCCCATGACCGCCTGTCCATGACTTATACTATATACCCCTGACTAAATCTTGGGGAGGGCAGGGCGGCAGCCTGGGGGGTGCCATGGGTGCTCAGGGGGTGGATGGCCCGGGACCTCACTAATGTGTGTGGGGGGAGGGAGGCCGCCAGTGATGCTGGGGGGGGCGAAGGGGTTGGTGGGCCTGGCATGCTCCCTACTCGGTTCCTCATGGCTCTCTGGAAGTGGCAACGTGTCCCTCCCTCAACTCCTAGCTCTGCGCGCTGCCCAAGCACCGGCTCTGCAGCTCCCATTGGCCGGGAACTACAGCTAAAGGGAGCTGCGGGGGCGGAGCCTGTGGGCAGAGGCAGTGCGCAAAGCTGTTTATGAATGTTATAAATGTTATGGATGTTCTCCAGTCGGAGAACACATCAATCTCTCTGGTCACGCGATTACAGACATGAAAGTTGCGATATTACAACAAAAAAACTTCAAAACCAGACTCCAGCGAGAGACTGCTGAATTGGAATTCATTTGCAAATTGGATACAATTAACTTAGGCTTAAATAGAGACTGGGAGTGGCTAAGTCATTATGCAAGGTAACCTATTTCCCCTTGTTTTTTCCTACCCTCCCCCAGACGTTCTTGTTAAACCCTGGATTTGTGCTGGAAATGGCCCACCTTGATTATCATACACATTGTAAGGAGAGTGATCACTTTAGATAAGCTATTACCAGCAGGAGAGTGGGGTGGGGGGAGAGAAAACCTTTTGTAGTGGTAAACACCCATTTTTTCATGCTTTGTGTGTATAAAAAGATCTTCTATACTTTCCACAGTATGCATCCGATGAAGTGAGCTGTAGCTCACGAAAGCTTATGCTCAAATAAATTGGTTAGTCTCTAAGGTGCCACAAGTACTCCTTTTCTTTTTGCGAATACAGACTAACACGGCTGTTACTCTGAAACCTGTCTTCTGGAAGTGTTTCCTTAGGACTGTACATAGGAAAAAGTGTCTTTATGCAAAGGGAGCGGCTCCTTTACAGCATCTGTAACCACGTCCCCTACCTCTAACAAGCACCAGGCATCCAAGAACACCCAGCCAGGTATGTGAGCGCTAAGCAGCGACTCCCTGCACAGCGGGGAACTGTCCGTACACTGCGGGGGAGGGGTATTTCCAGGGGTGCAAATAGGGCGGTACCCTCCATTACGCAGTACCGGCAAGAGATTTTTAGCGAGTATGGGGTACGGGAAAGACTTGGGGCTAGCCACCCCTCTGGGAGGTTCAGGGGCCTGTACTCTGCTCCTTAAAGGAGCAGAACACAGCTAAGGAGGACATTTATTCTTTATATGGCTTTAACAGGACAATACATATGCTAACAAACTTAAACAAAGGTTTTGTTTAAATTTGTTAGCATATGTATTGTGCTGTTAAGTTGGTCAGGAGTCCTCAAGAGGGGAAAGGTGGGGCGGACGGAAGTTGTTTAAACAGCGTATTTAATTTTGTTTCTTCCCATTGGTCTGAATTATCCATGACATGCATACTGCATCACATCAAGTCCAAATCATTAGAGGAATGCCTGTGCCTGCACTGACCAGAGGATGTTTGGATTCTGATGTCAGCCCAGTTCTGCAGCCTAATGGGAATCAGGTGTTGTCCCCAGTGTACCTAAAATTCCTCTTTGCATCCAAACTAGTCTAACATGCATTTTGTTAACTGGAACTGGAGCAGCAAAACAAAGACAACAAATGCTCCATTTTCCAGCTTTGTGGGTGAGAGAACTATAAGTGAAGATTATAATGGAATCTGCCAAGAACTTTGCTGAACATATGTTCCTCATCTCAGCAACGGAGCTAAGACTTATCACACATTTTCCCACCATTATTCGAATGAAGCTCCTTCTGATCTGACAGCTCAGACATTGTCAGTTTCATCCACAACAATTTACAAACTTGGAACCTAATCCTGCAAATCCTTAATCATTTGATCAATTCCATGGAAGATAATGGAACTATTTGCATGGATATGGACCACTTTTGTGGGCTGGTAAAAGTTTCAGGAGTCTGTTCCTATAAAGAAAGTTGAATCCCTCTTGAAATGCAATGTTTGGGTACGGTACCCTAAAACAGTTTAGGCTACAATTTTACTTAATTTGTCTTTTAATAAGTCATACAGATGCTGAAATGACTCCTCACCCAACTTCCAGATTCCATATAAACAGACTGAATACTACATATTTGCGTGGAAAGTGAGTAGTTAAGCATGTTGATGTTTGTATATACAAAGGAGAGTATCAGAGGGGACAGGGAGAGCCTATGAGCCCAGGGCTGGGGGTGGGGCAGGTAGGGGTCATGTGAGGCTGTCATGTGCCCCCCCCCATCAGTACAGTACCAGCAAGAAATGATTTCAACTTGCACCACGGGGTATTTCATTTGGGGCGGGAGCCCTGTGGGCAGCTCCTGAGCAGGGCCCTGGTTACTGTGTGGAGTTATGCCAGGCCTGGTGGGCAGGGACCTGGGAAGAGCGACCCCTGTGGGCACGTGGCATCTACCCAGCTGCTCAGGGCAGCAGCGCCCCCAGCCCAGACACGTGTCCAGCACACGAGTAGGCCGGGGGCGGTCCGAGTGCCAGGCCCCGCCCCCCACTGACTCGGCCCCGCCCCTCAGGGAATCAGCTCGCGGCCACACCCCCAGCCTGTTTCCCACTTGCCCCCTCCCGCCTTGGAGCGGGGGTCGCGTGCGCCTCAGGAGTGGGTGGTGTCGGCCTCCGCCCAGCTTGTTCCACCCCCGCCCCGCCCAGCCACGCCCGCGCGCCTGGCTCGGCCCCGCCCCCGGCGCGCTGGGGAATAACGGCAGCGGCAGCGTCACCTCCATTTCCTCCAGGGGAGCGGCCGCAGAGGGGTGTATGGGGGGAGGGGGTGATGCGGGGCAGGACTCTGGGTAAGGGGTGGGGAGGGCTCTGGGGGCGGGGCAGGGCTCTGGGGAGGGGTGATGCGTGATGGGGGGGGGAAGAGAGGGCAGTGGAGGAGGAGAAACGTGGAGGGGGGGCGAGGGGCGTAAGGGATTATAGGATGCAGGGAGTGTTCATCATCAGCTAGACGGGTCCAGAGGGAGGCTGACAGTCACTCTTTTTTCACAGTTGCTGCCTCTTCCTCCATGGTTTGGGCTGTTCCAGGCCATGGTGCAGGCAGCTGCAGGGTAGATAATACAAAGTAATAATTACACTGCAAAGCACATGAATTTTAATAATTAACAGAGGTAAGGGGCATCTGGAGTGAAGAGAGTAAGGAGAAATAAAATAAGCTTCCCTCCCCCGATTCAGACTGAAATCTACCTACTCCTCCCCTAGGAAAAGAAACAAATCGACCATTTAGCAAACAGGAGAAAAGAACAAATCGTATACAAGAGTCTCATATTCTCCATATTTTTCTCATGAAGAGTGTTCTCCTATAAACCAAAGATACATGAATTTTCTGTGAGCAAATTACATTAGGTAGGTGGCTTGATTTACTGACTGTTCAGGTGCAAAGATCCTTTTACAAATCCCTTGGAGGTACAGTTATCCCAGAGGTGTGACTTATGTGCCTCTGGAAGGAGTAAAGTGAGGGAAAGGTAGAAAAAGCTGCTAAGGCATATCCACTCAAATGAGTTATGAAATTAATTCAATCTGCTTCCTGAATAGGCAGCTTTCTTTAGTTAATTTCAGGTTTATGGTTTTTATCTTGAATATTACTGATAGCTACAATATGAAAGTATGACTTGTGAATAGTATTACCTCATAAAAGTAAAAGCAAAATACTGAAGAGACTTAAGCCATTGGTATATCAAATATAGAGGAAATAAAGGTAAATATGGGAATCTAAAGGACGTGCTTCCTCTTGCAAGAGACTTCACAAGGAGCACTTGTTTGCAATTTTCTTAGTTCTCAAGATCTGTCTGTGGAAGTTAGGTCTTTTTCAACTACCTCATCAGTCTTTCAAATGGGAAGACCGCCTACATTTTAAGCGTAGGTTAATTTCAACAGGTCTTACGCTACCAGCCTGATTCTTTTACTCTGTTTCTGTCCCCACTTTATCCTCTTATTCTGTTTTTCCTTCCTTCCCTTCTTTAATTTTTCTTTCTTTCCTTTGTTTTCCCATCCAGCTTTGGTACAAAAACACTGTCCTGCAGTGATATCCTGCTGCATATCTTGTAAAATTAGCTACTACTGTGTATTTAAAATGTACCCCAAATATGGCCTGATTCAAATTCCATTGAAGTGAATGGAAAGAATCCTATTGACTTCAGCAGACTTTGAATCAACCCTTGTATCGGAATCAGGTGTTTAATAAGCAATTACTGCATTTTAACTGCTACTTCCTGCAGGTTAGGTAAGAAGCAAAAATGTTACCTCTGAAGTCCCTGGAACTGCTGGGGTATCTTCTCTTGGCTTCCCCCAGTCTGGAGTGATGTGGAGAGAAGTCTTTGGAGACTTTGCTTTAATTTCCATCCTCTTCAGCTGTGATTCTAAAAGTGGTTTGTACTCTTAAAAGTGACTTTGTAAAAATGGCACCATGAGGTTTCACATATATCGTATCAATATTTTCAAATCAAATTTTCTCAGTTTACAATTTGAGGTTTTTTTAACTGTCAACTATGCCAACTCAGCACATGATCTGAAAATCAAGCTGTATTCCTTCTGCTTTTTGAATCATCACTATTAATACAAATTCTGGCAGGCCAAATGCTGCTCTTACTTACACGTGTACAGCCTAGTTGCCCAAGTGTACCTATTGAATCCTGGTGTGGGTGGGAGCAAGCCTGCCCGTGTCTATGGGCCCTTCCCCTAGCCTAGGAGCTACTGAACTGGAGTTCAACCTGAATACATAATTTGAAGGCATTTGGATTGCACAAGCAGCCTTGAAAATGGAGTCTAATTAGCAGTTCTGTCGCTGATGCCTGAATCCACTTCAGTTTCTTAGAGCTGTGTTGGGTTTGCAGGGCTCAGAGTGGTAAAGAGTAATAAAAATTACTTTTTTCAACAATAGACATGGATGTGACTGAATATTCACAAGGATCAGATCTGTTAAGTAAGGACCTGAAGCTACATCCATTGATTTGAGAGGTTCAGGATTAGGCCAAAGAGAGTAGAGTTTTTACAGTTATTTTCCGGATAGAATCACACTTGGAGAGTTTCTTCCGCCTCCTTTGTATTCCTTGTGGCATTCAGTTTAGTCAGAGGAGCAATAAAGAAGGCACCTGCAGCTAAATCCACAAAAGGACTTAGGTGTTTAACTCCCACTGTACATGCTTAAATTCAACGTTTAGCTGCTACTGAGCTCCTCAGAACCACTGCTCAACTGCCACCTAAATTCCCTAAGTTTCCCTAACTTTCTGCTGGTGGGAATGTGCAAAACTGCCTAATTCCTGATGCTGCTGAGCTGCTCAGCACCTAGCTCACACCTAAACTCTGGCAGATTCTCAAATTAGGCTGTTCCCCCCTTCCAATTTAACGGGATGCTCTGAGCATGCCTAACCTGCACAAGAGACAGCTGGGGGCAAGTAGATCAGGAATTTTTGGGGCTAGCTGATGTATGAGTGCTGTAGCCCACACTGACCTGCAGTGTGAGAGACTCTGCCTGATTTGGAGCAGGGAATTGAACTGAGATCTCCACTCCCAACTGAGTGCTTTAATCACCAACCTAATGGGTATTCCTGGGTGGGTCTCTCTCAATCCCGCCTGTTGGAGCTGTGCCACTTCGTAAAATAAATTAAGCATTGGGCCCCAGAGAGAGTGAGAATGTCTCTCTACAGAGTGAGAATCACTCTGGTTCAAGTCTTTGCTTCAAATCAGGCAGAATGGGGATTTGAAAATAGGTCTGTTATATCCCAGTGGAGTGCCTTAACCAATTGGCTGGAATGTGGGGGTGCTCTCATTTTTATTTTTAATCTTTGTGGGGAAAAATTGAGCTGGCTTAGGTGCCTAACACCCAGAGAGCGTTCATGGCTTTGAAACCTAAGCAGAGGGAAGTACCTACCTACACCCTAAAGTTAAGCACCTAACTACCTGTGAGGGGTGGAGGTTTAGCCCCTACTCCTTTCCTCAACATTTTCCACTGTCTAACATGGGCACTTAACTCTTCCCATGCATAATACAGAGAGCCAACATGCCTCACTTGGGGCTGTGAATTGCATTGGGCAATGCCTCAGTCCCTTTGTGGGTCTAGCCTCAAAAAACTCCCTGCTCTTCTTCAAAGTGCAATTTGGTTCCTTTCGATTGATGCAGCAGTAGCAGAGTTTAGCCCTACACTAACTCAGCGAGAGCACCAGTAGTTTAGGAGAAGGTGTTACAGAAGTTGCAGCAGTTGTAATTATATAAACCCAGGTGTCAGGGTTCCCTCCCCACTCTGAACTCAAGGGTACAGATGTGGGGATCTGCATTAAAGACCCCCTAAGCTTATTTTTACCAGCTTAGGTTAAAAACTTTCCCAAGGCACAAATTTCACCTTGTCCTTGAACAGTATGCTGCCACCACCAAGTGATTTAACAAACAATCAGGGAAAGGACCACTTCCCCAAAATGTCCCCCCAAGCCCTTACACCCCCTTTCCTAAGGAGGCTTCAGAATAAACAAGGTGAGCACAGACCAGCCTTGGATTTTTAAGACCCCAAAAACCCAATCAGATTCTTAAACACAACTTTATTAGAAGAACAAACAAAATAAGAGAACAACTCTATAAGATCAGAATGGAAGATAATCTTACAGGCAGTCAGATTCAAAACATAGATAATCCCTCTAGGCAAAATCTTAAGTTACAAAAAGACACAAAAACAGGAATACACATTTCCTCCAGCACAGCGAATTTCACAAGCCAAAACAAAGAAAACCTAACACATTTTCTAGCTAGATTACTTTACAGGAGTTGGAGGGCTTGCATCTTTGATCTGTTCCCAGCAAAGGTATCACACGGATAGACAAAAGCCTTCCTCCCCTCCCATCAGATTTGAAAGTATCTTGTCCCCTCATTTGGTCATTTTGGGTCAGGTGCCAGCCAGGTTACCTTAGCTTCTTCACCCTTTACAGGTAACAGGATGTTGCCTCTGGTCAGGAGGGATTTTATAGCACTGTATACAGAAAGGTGGTTACCCTTCCCTTTATATTTATGACACCAGGAAATTCAGACTTAAGGTTAAACTTATGTCAAGGTATGGAAATGTACGAGAGCACCCAACAAACCTTGACTCTGCTCTATAGTGATGTCATGAAATAATCATATTATGATTAAGAGATTTTAGTGTGTGATTTTTAGACAGTAGATTTTTTCTGTTTTTCATTATGTCTCATCATGACAAAACATTTCTATAGTAACAGACATTTTATTTTTGTACAGTATTATAAGTATATTTAATTTTCTTTTATGTTGTACATTTTTAATTAAACTATTTTTAAAGACTAAAATAATGTATTTGTATACAGGTCGTAATTTCCTGTCATGATTAAAGGGAGAAGGATATGTACTGTGCTGCATCATGCCATACACAGATTGGGTAAAGCTGATAATCTCCGAAAAGAGTCGTCATTTTTCTATCCTCCCCCAGATGGGGGTTGGGGCTGGGTTGTGGTGCTGGCTGCATGTACTCATGCTTTGCTTGTCAGCGGATTCCACAACGCTTTTGGTGTGTATATGATTTCCTTACTTGAGACTTTCCAGTCAAGTAGGTCACGAACAGGTAGGTCATCCATTTATAATGTGAAACCAAGGCTTGATGTTTCTGTGCAGGTAGCTCAAAACTAAATCAATCTTTTTTGATACCATATCATGTTGAAAACTCACCTAATTTACTGTCTGCTGTTACCACTAAAGTGGTCACCTTTTAAAAAAAATCACCTTTTGTCATGTTGTGGTGTTTGAATTTACCATGATATTTGTTGTATTTAATATATTACTATGCTTAGAATGAGAACGACTGGAAGGTTAAATACAGTGACACATGAAGACTTTTTTTTCATTGAATACCACTTTAAGTCTCCTATGAACTTACTGGTTTCCAGTTTTCTTCTTCTCATTGAATATGTATGTTTCAAATTATTTTTCCCAAATGTGTTACATTTTGCAAGCTGAATTTTATTTTGCTATTTTCTGTTAATCTTTGATAACCACTTTTGGTCCCCCACTGTATCGTTTCTCTGTCCACATTGGTATTTGGAACGCGTCCTAATGTAGTACCATCTACACATTTCGTTAAGGTGTTATTTACACTCACTTCTATATCATTAATGAAGATATCAGTTAAGTCTGACTCTAATGTCAACCCTGGCAGCAGCCAACTAGACACCTGCCTCCCTAAATGGACACATTGCTATATTACCTTTTGATCTGTTCAGAGTGCTTCAGACGATTACCAGCCTATGAACCAGATTCTGTCCTAAGCTTAGATCGTTTTATCACAGGATTGGGCAGTCATTAAGGATCTGATTGCAGCTCTTTATTCTCAAGCGTCAGTTTCTATGGCCCCCAATGCAAGTTAGGGTAGCCTAGGGAGAATTCTGTGCTGGGCAGCTGTGATTAGATTCTGATCATAAAGGGTAGCATAAAGTGACTGGAGCTGGGGAGAGATCCAGTCGCTATGTGTCAGTGCTCATAGCTGAGCCAGTATAAATTACATTTTTGATTAGCAAAAAGAAAAGGAGTACTTGTGGCACCTTAGAGACTAACCAATTTATTTGAGCATAAGCTTTCGTGAGCTACAGCTCACTTCATTGGATGCATACTGTGGAAACTGCAGAAGACATTATATACACAGAGACCATGAAACAATACCTCCTCCCACCCCACTCTCCTGCTGGTAATAGCTTATCTAAAGTGATCACTCTCCTTACAATGTGTATGATAATCAAGTTGGGCCATTTCCAGCACAAATCCAGGTTTTCTCACCCTCCGCCCCCCCCCCCCCCACAAACTCACTCTCCTGCTGGTAATAGCCCATCCAAAGTGACCACTCTCCTTACAATGTGTATGAAAATCAAGGTGGGCCATTTTCAGCACAAATCCAGGTTTTCTCACCCCCCCCCCCCCGCACACACACACAGACTCACTCTCCTGCTGGTAATAGCTCATCCAAACTGACCACTCTCCTTACAATGTGTATGATAATCAAGGTGGGCCATTTCCAGCATAAATCCAAGTTTAACCAGAACGTCTGGGCGGGGGGGGGGGGGGTTAGGAAAAAACAAGGGGAAATAGGCTACCTTGCATAATGACGGAACTGGCCAACCTTGATTATCATACACATTGTAAAGAGAGTGGTCACTTTGGATGGGCTATTACCAGCAGGAGAGTGAGTTTGTGGGGGGCGGGGGGGCAGAGGGTGAGAAAACCTGGATTTGTGCTGGAAATGGCCCAACTTGATTATCATACACATTGTAAGGAGAGTGATCACTTTAGATAAGCTATTACCAGCAGGAGAGTGGGGTGGGAGGAGGTATTGTTTCATGGTCTCTGTGTATATAATGTCTTCTGCAGTTTCCACAGTATGCATCCGATGAAGTGAGCTGTAGCTCACGAAAGCTTATGCTCAAATAAATTGGTTAGTCTCTAAGGTGCCACAAGTACTCCTTTTCTTTTTGCGAATACAGACTAACACGGCTGTTACTCTGAAACCTGTAAAAATGAATGATATAACTTCTTTAGAACTTTTTGGTGACTTTAAAATTTAAAATTTAAATGATTGAAAGTCTAATAACATTCACATTATGGTATTAAATTTTGATCTTATTACAGAAATAAAGAGAAATTTGTGATCAATGTACTGCATTATAAATACAGGGTTTTTAAAATTACATTTACATAAGTGCTAAGTAGTTAATATTCTGGGTTCCTGATAGTTTACAACTTCTCACCTTGGGTCACTCAGCCCAAAACAGGTGTGCACAAAAGACGAAGTGGTATTTGGGAGTTGCTGACAGGAAATGCAGAGGGAAGAACACGAAAAATGCACAAAGAGAGGAGAGGGGAAGAAAGGAAAATGGGGAAGGAAGAAAAACAAAGAACAGGAGTAGTGGTGACCTGAAAAGGGAACATATTTTCTCAGTGGTGGGATTGAGGGTAGAATGTAGTCTACATTTATATCCTGGCTCCTACTGCCTATAACTGCAAGTAGAATTTGTTTCTCTGCCTTGAATGAGTTTCATGCCTCTGGTGTAATGTGTATGATTTTTTTTACTAGAAGTGCAAAGTAAATACTGAATTATTAATTTGCTATATTTGTAAAGTTAGTTTAACACAATGTAATTTAATACATTTTCCCTTTTAGATTTTAAAAGGTGTGATTTAAGACACCTTGATCTACTTCCACTATTATTTCTGAAATTGCTTTTAAATGTTAATAATATGCACTGATATAATAATTAGAAATTTTAAACAGAACCTTGTGAGGTGCTGAGGCTGCAGTGAAAATAGAGGGCATTTAGTACCTCCCACAGTATCCAGTATTTGATGATAGAAGTACAAGTATATCTTGGAAGTAGTAAGTATGTACATCCTCAGCTGATAAAAATGTCAGCATACATCCACTGACTATGGCAGTTGACAGAGGTGGAATATCTGGCACTTAATTTGGTGTCATTGTTACGGTTTTATTCAATGCACTTAATTGCAAAAGTATTTTTTTCTTTTTCAGCCTGGATTGGATCAGTCAGTTATGGTTTCATTATGATTTTTGGTCCCGTTTCTGGAAAACTTTTGCAGAAATATGGAGCTATCAAAGTAGCAATATTTGGAGCTCTAGTTGTCATGTTGGGTGTTGTTTGTTCATCTTATGCTGGTGATATACGTGTTCTATTTTTAACCCATGGAATCCTAGTAGGTGTAGGATCAAGTTTTGCTTCTACTCCAGGTAACTTGATTTTATTTATTTACCAGTAGACCAGGATGTTAGGTAAAAATGCAGCTAGCTACACACAAAATAATTTAAAAAAATTAACGACTGTCAGTGTTTTATTTGTTTTTAAGTTCCACCTTCCATTGCTTAAATAAAAAGTAGAGGATAAAGTAGTGTGACCTAATGAAGAAAACACATTCTTCATTCAAAAATATGAATTGGATGCATGCATCTTGCATTTGTGATGGGCAGTACACTTCTTAAGATATTCTTTTTTCCATACTAAAATACTAATGATCATTAAATGTGTGCAAGAGAAATGATAATAAACAAAGACTTTTTTAAAAAGCCTTGGGAACTAGATGATTTATGGGATTAATAATGAAATATAAAGTCTTTCCTATCTATTTTGCTATTTCAAATTTGATCCATATTGGTATTGATAAAAACCATTAACATTTTACAGTTTTGTGCTGGTTTATGTGAAATGTATTGATATTCTCAGACCATTTACTAGTGGGTATGTGTGATAAATGAAGGGGGTGGGGGTAGCTCCCTTTTACGTACACCAGCCAGCCAGTAGCTATAAAATCCCTCTTAGTAGCTGTTCTCTAATTGCTTTACCTGTAAAGGGTTAAAAAGTCTCACTGCTATGTATAGGTAAAAGGAAGTGAGTGGGCACCTGGCCAACAGAGCCAGTGGGAAGGCTAGAACTTTTTAAAATTAAGAAAAAACTCCCCTTTTGTCTGTCTGTGGTTGTTCTCCCGGAGAGAGGTGGACAGGGCAGCAGCTACGCTATAAGCAGTTTGTGCCAGGTATGAAAAAATCATCAGTATCATACCTAGAAACTACTCATTTAAAACCCCAGATATGTAAGTAGTTCAGGAAATGTCTAGGAAGATGAGATTAGGTTTATCCCTTTTATTTCTTTGGCTTGTGGAGTCCTCTGTGCTAACCCCAAGTGCTTTTGTTTTGCTTGTAACCTTTAAGCTGGACCTCAAGAAAGCTATTTTTGGTGCTTAATCCTTGTAGTTTCTCTTTTAAAATCTAGCAATAGCCTGAGTTCCCAGATGTATTCTTTTAAAAATAAAATTTACCTTTTTTAAGAACAGAATTGAATTTTTGTGTCTTAAGAGGTTTGTGCACGTTGTTTAATTAGCTGGTCACAACAGCTTATTTCCCTTTTTTTCTTTCTTTCTCAGCTCTTCCCGGGAGGAGGGGGAGGGGGAGGTGAAAGGGCTTGAGGGTATCCCACAGGAAGGAATTCCCAAGTGCACCTTCCTGGGCTCTCAGAGGAGTTCTTCACTTGGGTGGTGGCAGCATCTACCTATCCAAAGTCAGAAAAAAGCTGTAACCTTAGGAGTTTAATACAAGCCTGAAGTGGCCAGTATTAATTTTTAGAATCTGTGTGGGCTTCTGCACTCAAAGTGCCAGCGTGTGTAATTAGCCTTGACAGTATATATCGCAGGTGTCCACTTCACAAACACTGCCACTGATTGGCATGCTTTTTGGTAGTCTCATCAGAGAGGCAAATAATGGAATTGGATTACAGGCTGAATGACCCCACTTACCTATGGAGATGGTCTATCAAAAGCAGGGTTGAAGCACATTGATTGGGCAGTATGGTGAAAATATTATTCCTGGTATACCAGCTCTGTGGATAGAGGATTTCCTTAGTAATGTTAATTAAGCATAAGCACTAATTTTGTTTTACAAGTGAAAAAGATTACAAACGTCATGGACTTTTCTCAGAGAGCATTAGTATTTTTAAATGGAAATAAATCTGTTCAGGAAACAAATATACTGTCCTGTTGAATTTTCAATATTGTTTCCTGTTCTAGACTGAATTAGGTTGCATATAGTTGCCAGCATGCAAAACATATTCTAATTGATGATGCTCTGTATAAAATGAGGTTGCCAACCCTCTAGGCAGTAGAGTGTTTTGTGTGTATTTTGTTGAATTTTTAGGTAGCAGTAGTTCTCAACCTTTCCAGTACCCCACTGTACCCCTTTCAGTAGTTTGATTTGTCTTGTGTACCTGCAAGTTACATTTCACTTAACTATTTATTTACAAAATCAGACCTAGAAATACAAAAGTGTCACAGAATACTATTATTGAACAATTTCTGACTTTTTCATTTTGTCTTTATGAAATTTTAGTTTGTACTGACTTAGCTAGGGCCTTTTATGTAGCCTGTTGTAAAGCTATCAAATATCTAGATGAGTTGATGTACCCCTTGGAAGACCTCTGTGTACCCCCAGGGGTACATGTACCCCGGTTGAGAACCACTGCCTTAGAGGACTAAATTAAAAAATCCACTCAATCCCACATTGTCGACCATATATATTGTATCATGATGTTGTAACAGTTCACATTGATGTGAATGTTCTAATGCTTATCTGGGCATATGGAGCCTTGCATCAGATGTCATTGTATTTCTCTCCACAAACTGCGCTTGGGCCTCTTCCGTTCACATATTTTAAGCCCAAAGGGACCAATACAATCAGTTAGTCTGATCTCTGCGTAACAGGCTTCAACCAGTAATTCCTGTATTGATCCCAACTTGTGACTGAAATAGAGCATTCTGTGTGAGGTTCCCCCTGGCTGTTTCAGCCAAGGTGCCCCATCCCACCCTGCCCTCTCCTCCTGAGAGAGTTGTTGCTTCTATTGCCTTTGATGAGAGTGAAGGGGATAGGGAATAGCTGAACTTTACTTTTTTTAATATAAAACAATTTTTTCCTTTTCAACTTTTCACATTTTTATTTGTTTTTGATAGGCTTGATAATGGTGAGCCTTTACTTCACGACAAAGCGTTCATTTGCAACTGGGATTGTGATGGCTGGAGGGGCAGCAGGAACTCTGGTACAGAATCAGGTGCATCGCTACCTAATCAATGCATTTGGATGGAGAACTAGTCTGCGTGTGTATTGTGGAATTCTAACAATATGTATTTTTGCTGGGTTTGCATACAGACCACTTGAAAAACGTATGTCCTTCTTTTTGAAATTTTGTTAAACATTAGATTAGTTTTTGTTATTCCTGTGTTTCTGTTATAAATCCACAAAATTCTTCATCGACTGATAGGCTTTCTAACTAAGGTAATTCTGGATATAATCTTGTGAAAGAGAAAAAAGTACTAACATGAGGCAAATCTTGAGATCCTTGCTCATTTTTCACCCACTCTCTACTTAGGTTGACTCCAACAGAAGTCATAATTTTGGTGTCCAGATTTTAAAAACTGGATAGTAACAATACAATGGTCAGAACTAAAATATTTGGGAGCTTCACATTTTTTCATGGAAAGTCTCTTCATTTAATTGTGATACCGTAGGAAATGTGAGATTCCTCTTATGTTTTCTCTTCAAGCAAGCAGCTCCCAACCAAGAAACATACATTTGCAATAACTGCCAAAGCTCATGCAAATCTCGGATTGGCCTATTCAGTCACATGAGACATTGCAAACCATCTACAGCATAGGCTGGAGTTCCAGCTGTCTCTCGCAGACGAAAGGATGCCAACAACTTACGTTTTGGAGATCAGCAGTCTATGAGGGCAGTTATGCTTTCAGTTTGGGTTGCTTTATACAAGATGTTAGGGGGCTTATTCCTTCACCCACTTACTTCCCTGGTCCTTCTTGCATGAACAGAGAGCAACAATACCCGAAGTCCAAAGGTGCAAACAATTCGATGTTTATTGGGGTGAACTTCCAGGAAGCATGATTCCAGTTTCCTTCCTTAGTGTCCTCCTTCCCAGCTCTGACACCACAGAGCCTTACCTGTGTCCCTGTTCCCATTCCCCCCCTTAGCAAAACATGATTCCAATTTCCCCACCCCCATTCCCTGTTCCCATTTCCTCCCCTTAGCAAAACATGATTCCAATTCCCCACCCCCATTTCCTGTTCCCATTTCCCGCCTTACTTCCTGATTGACTGCAGACTATATAGTAAAACTTGAGTTCTGCTTAGCTATACCTTAGCCAATCATTTTCCTGAAATTTAACTAATCCAATCCTAACATATTGTAACATGATTATGTAACCAATTATATCCCACCACCTTAATTAGTTTACATCCAGCAAAATTAATTATACAGCAGACAGAAACAATCACAGAACCAGACAGAGATTATACAGACAAAAAATAGGGAAATGGGGAGTACAATGATAGAACAAAACAGAAATGAGGATTTTACAACTACATCTATAAAGACATAAGGGTTTCCCAGCTGTGTCTATTGATAAGTGAGTTCTTGCCTGACAGGATGTTATCAAACTAAGTTTCCTTTTACATTTTCTAGGCACTTCCCTTTCTCTGGACGTGATAGGCATTATCAGGACAGGACTGTATTCCTAACAGCCCAATAGCACCTTATTTCAATGAGACTAGTTTGGAATGTAAGGATGTGACAATTTGCTTCGCAGTTTATGGCTGCCTCTGCTGCTTAGCCAGAGATCTTAGCCTAAGAACAGGGCCTCAAACTGTCACAGTGAGAAAAGGCCTTATACAGTCAGATTTTGATTCTTTTCTTTTATACCTCTATAACTAGCTAAGTGATAAGAATACACCTAAATTCATAGAGTATAGGCCTTTACAGACAGGCCTGAATATCTATATCCTAACACAAGTATTTTCACTCTAGGATCCATAATGTCAAAACTTGCTTAACTTTTATGATTAATTTCTTGATTGTTGGGTGTTGTTTGGATTAAATATTTGAATTTTACTGACTCTTCAGACTATTCAGGTGGTTAAAAAAGAGGCTTTCAAATCATGGTCTGTTGTCCTTGTTCTCCATCTCACAAGTGGACCCATGAAGATTTTCTGGGGTTTGTCTGCAAAATACCTGGATTTTCTGTGACCTAAGTGTAAATGCCTTTCATATTGGGTCTATCATTTGTTCATAAATGAGTAAATATGTTCTCAGTTCAGAAAGTTTAATTTGGTCTGAAATACCAGATTCCTTAGCAATGTTACATTTAATTATTAATAAAATTAATATTTATTAAATGGCCTTAAATTAATACCAGGTTTTATGTTAAAAATAACATGTATAAGGGCTTCACTTAAATATATTGCATAAGATTCATCAGTAGGCTCTGGATGATTTATTGTACTCTAGCAACATAAAGCAGGTGTAAATCAGTGAAACTGGATTTACAGGTGTTTTATGATGATGGGCTGGTATAGAGTAGCTGGTGCATACTGGTGAATCTGGCCCCCTTACCTTTTTTACTTAAGACCTTTTAAGTAAACTTTTGTGATTTGCATACTTTCCTTTTAGAATAAACTACATTATAAGGTGGCTAGGGAGCTTGGTACTTGCTTCTATCACTCTGCCTGATTTCTTTTCAATAAGAAGAATCCAGTTTCCCTGTCCAGTCTTTTCTTTGACTGCTGCGGTAGGAAGCTGTTCTGAACAAAATTTCATGTTGCATTTGCAATACCTTTTGTGGTTGGTTTTCTTTAACATTTTAAACTTAGATTTTTTCAAAGCAGCCTAATAGAGTTAGGTATCTCAATCCCATTGAAATTCAGTAGGATTTTGGCATCTAAACCCCTTAGGCTCCTCTGAAAATACCAGGATACATTTTTATTTTAAAAATTAAATTAGACATTCAAGTAGAAACTTAAGTCTGAAAGAAACATCCACAGTTGTAGCAAGCTACCTAGTAGTGAGAGCTCTACTTAAAATATCTAAATTATATAAAATATGTGTAAATGCTAAATATAATTTTATTTTAATTATTTATTCTTTTCTTAAAGGAAGACATCCAAGTGTTGTTGAAAACTTCCAGACATCACCATTAAGAGGTTTTATTGTAGATCTGAGTTTATGGAAGGATAGTATCTTTGAGTTATGGGTTTGTGCTCTTGGATTAGCAAAATTTGGATTTTTCATACCCTTTGTGCATATGGTAAGAATGTAATTTCTGTATTTTGATTAATGGACATATCTATTTGTGATTTTTTTTAAAATAAATTTCTGAAATTTCTACAGTTTACCTGTAGTTTAGAAGAGCAACAAGTTGTTGTCTGTCTTCAAAAGAATAGAGACTGAATACTAATTAGTAAAGATGTGTATCAGTCACCCTAACTTCAGTAAAACAGACTTCTTCAGTAGTTGCTGTTTAATGGCATTTTCATCTAAAATAGCAGTATGTCACTTGTCAGTTAAGGGACAGGGAGCACTATATAAACAGCCCCAATGTTGGGTTCTCTAGTCTGCTTCCCCTTGTCTGGAGTCCTGTCTTAAAGAGTTTTCACAGAGGCCCTTCTTCTCCACCTCAGAAGAAAATATTAGACTCATTATTATTGTTCGTATTACGGTAGCACCTACAGGCCTCAGCTGAGATCAAGGCCTCATTGATCACAACAGTAACTTGTGCAGCTTCTACCTCTTAGTGCCATAAAAATCCATCCAATGCTGGGGAGCACTGAGCAGCATGTCCTGTAATTGGTTTGGTGGGCTAAAGAGCACTGCAGAGGCTTGGGTCCTCCATATGGAAGCCTCTTATCTCAAGCAGATCACCTGAGATCTGCTGGTTTAGGAGGTAGAACTTCTAGACTCTTCAAGGTGGAGCAGTGATGGAAACCCTGCCCCTTGACAGAAGGTTGTCAAGGAACAGTTGCGATTTTCCACTTCCCCCTTTTTAGGAATAATCTATGCTGTGGACATTATGGGGCAAATAAGAGCATCTCATTCTTCATAAAAGAAAGGGTTAATCTCTGATGTCATTAGCTAGACCTCTCTCCTCCCACTGCTGTACACCAGGTGGTTGCTACCCTTCTCAACATAAATTGCAGCATCTGAAACATTTAGGGATTATTTGGGATGAAAGGCACAAGATAAATGTAAAATATTATGCCAGTCCTCTCTCAAAACTGGAGTGAAAACAAACATTATGTCATGGGTATGCTTACCTGTGTGCTCACAGAATAAAAAAATAAAACTGCTAGCAAGGGAACAGTTAAATGTCAAGCTTCCAAGAGGTTTAAACAACAAGGACAAAAAATATTTTAAAAACTATGAAACATGCAGTATTTTGACAACCTCCTTCTAAGCAGAGTTTTAACTCAAATTGTTTGGAATAATGGCCAAACTCTATACTTGCACAAGCTAACAAATGTGCATTGTATCATTTGTGATAGATAGATTTAATTGATATTCTGTTTACAGATGAAACTTGCAGGTGACTTGGGTATTTCTTTGGATGATGCATCATATATTATGGTAGGAATTGGAATGAGCAGCCTGCTTAGTTGTCTTCTATTTGGGAAGATCTGTGATTTAGAAAATATCAACCGCCTTTATGTTAACCAGGCATCTGTACTGTCTGTTGGTAAGTCTTACTCTTTCCAAATAAAAATAAGAAATGTTTTAAAACTGCCTTTGAGTATTTGAATGTCTCTACCATTTATCTTTCCACTGTATTTAGATGCGCACAGCCTGATTCTCTTGTTTGTTACACCAGTTTCACATTAGTACAACTCCTGAAATGGAGTTGCACTGGCATAAAGCTGATATAATGGAATGGAGAATTATAATTAATGGAATGGAGTTACATAATACTTCTCTATCAGTGTTACTGTATTCCTGCTCAGTAGCTAATGTGATGGTAGCTTTGCAAAATCTGTTTACTTTTCAAATAGGCTATTCGTCTTTGCATGTATGTTTGTCCTTTTATTGTTTTTGTTATATGTATTTTGCAATAATTTATTAGTTCCTATAGAATTCAGGTTTTTAGACCCTGATTCTGTTGCACTTATTCACACTGAGTAATTAACTTATTTGGCAAATAGTCTCATTGAAATCAGTGGGACTACGTATGTAGTAAATTACTACTTAACATGAGTAAGAGTAACGGAATCCAGGTCTAAATAGGTATGTTTTCAGTTCACATTTTGTTTGGTTCAGCATTATGCTGCAATCCCAAAAAGAGAACAAATAAATAGATATAATCCCACGTTGAATTACATTTCTCTTGTCTGAAAAATTCTGCTGTCCTTCCAGTGGTTTGCATTATGGGAGAATACCTGGTGAACTATTTCACTTCTGCCTTTGTCAGTCAGTGGCAGCCAGCATATGCTGTAAATGGACAACTGAGTCTGAAGAAACAGGGAAAATAGGTTAAAGACTTTTGAGGTCTGGTATTACTTCACAGCATAGGTGGAAGAACAATATTATTTGCATAATGAAACAGGTTCTGTTTTTCTGCTGAAGTTGACGCTGATAAGACAAACAGGTAATGGTTGCTTGGAAATATAGAGAATTAAAATATTATTTTTGATGTGATGAGATTTTATGAAAAATACATACGTTGATATTAAAATGGTTTGTCAAGTACTGATTTAATGCAGTTTACTTCATAACTGCTTTACACGCATGCACACAAAACAGAAAACTGCACTCTATGCCATCTCAGTCATGTTTTTTTAAAAGAAAAAGGCAAGTTAAGGGCCAAATCCTGACCGCTGCATAATATCCAGGTAAGCAGTCTTTTAAAAGGAATTCTGGGAGGATTCTATGGGTCCTTTCAGCAAATTCTAAAACCCAAAGGCTTTTTTGAAAGATTCCAGAGCATATAGCCAAATGATTACTTTCAATCCCTGCCAGGACCTCCCTGTCAGAGGCAGACTGTGAGCTATCCCTGATAGCCTTTGGTTACCTCAAACAGATGAGTATTGATTGGTAAGGTGACAAAATTAGATTCTCAGAAAACCTTCTAGATGAGAGGTGGGCAAACTATGGCCTGAGGGCCACATCTGGCCCTCCAGATGTTTTAATCCGGCCCTTGAGCCCCCGCCGGGAAGTGGGGTGTGGAGCTTGCCCTGCTCCGGCACTCCAGCCAGGGAGTGTGGTCAGGGTCTTACTCCACTCCGCACGGCTCCCAGAAGCAGTGACATGTCCCCACTCCGGCTCCTATGCGTAGGGGCAGCCAGGGGGCTCCGCACACTGCCCCCACCCCAAGCGCCACCCCCCGCAGCTCCCATTGGCCAGGAACCGCAGCCAATGGGAGCTTCAGGGGCGGCCCCTGCGGACAGGTCAGCGTGCAGAACTGCCTGGCTGCGCCTCCACGTAGGAGCTGGAGGGGGGACATGCTGCTGTTTCTGGGAGCTGCTTGAGGTAAGCACCACCTGGAGCCTACCATCCTGACTCCCTCCCATGCCCCAAACCCCTGCCCCAGCCCTGATCCCCCTCCTGCCCTCTGAACCCTTCCGTCCCAGCCCGGAGCATCCTCCTGCACCCCCAACCCCTCATCCCTAGCCCCACCCCAGAGCCCACACCCCCAGCTGGAGCCCTCCCATACCCCAGCCCCCAATTTCATGAGCATTCATGGCCCGCCATACAATTTCCATACCCAGATGTGGCCCTCGGGCCAAAAAGTTTGCCCACCCCGTTCTAGATTGCTTGTCCTTACTCCCACCTCATAAGTCTCTTGGGCACCTTATTGTAAAAAATAAATACTCCAGGATATCCATTTCTTCTTCAAAAGAGAGCCATCAAGCCTATGTCAGCGTGCTAAAGAGGAATGAATTTTGATAACAGATAATTTTCTGATGGTCAAAAAGACACGAGAGCTCCAGCCCACTCCAGTTCTTGAGAACCTAAACCAGTATTAGGTAAAGGAAAAATGCAATGTGGTCATCTTAGGAACAATTATATCATTTCTAGAGAAAGGCAACTGGCTATGAGATCTGGACATTATGGATACTTATGTGGACACAGGGATACCTTACAAGCTCTTACCTTACCTTACCTTACAAGTCTATTTTGTTGTAGGGGACAAGCATTACTAATGTTTAGCTTTTCGGAATAGCATTGACACCACATTTTCACAAAATGTTTGGCAGTAGTTGTTGTGATGTTGCACTCCATATGTTTTATGGAAATATGCTTATTAGTGTGAATATGATGTAACTGGAACATGCTTTATGCAAAAGGTCTCTTGTAAGGTATCATAACAAAGGTTATAACCTACTGAATATATTCCTCCTATTTGTATGCATGTATCATTTTTGTATCTGAAGCTAAACATATGAAGTATAACTCTGAGGTCCTATTGTAATTATGCAAAGTGTGGGCCGTTAATGGTGTTTTAGAATCTTGATGGCTCCCATTGACTAGGACAATAGGTTTTAAATGGTTTATTTACCTGCAAACTTTCCTGTGTATGCCAACCCAGGAAGAATGGAGATTAGGGGTTTTACAGTGACATGTGACCATGTTACATGGTACTGGAATCCCTCTTAATCCTTGTACTTTTCCATTGATTAGGTGGGGGTGGGGACAAGCACAGACAAAAGATTCCCGCCTTGTGCCAAAGCTATAAAAGGGGGTGGAGCAGCACAAACGGCGCTGCCAGTCATGAGAAAACCCCTGCTTACCACCTGAGATGTCTGGTGGATCTAACAAAGACTGTACAAGGGAAAGGATTGGGCACAGACTAGGAAGGAGCCTAGTCTGTGAAAGAATTTTATTGGATCATCTTTGAGGGTGAGATATTCCTGTAATCAGTTTCTTAATGTATTAGGCTTAGACTTGCGTGTTTTGTTTTATTTTGCTTTGTGACTTACTTTGTTCTGGCTATTATTAATTGAAATCACTTAAATCCTAGTTTTTATACTTAATAAAATCACTTTTATTTATTAATAAACCCAGAGTAAGTGATTAATACCTGTGGAGCAAACAGCTGTGCATATCTCTCTATCAATGATATAGGGGGTGAACAATTTATAAATTTACCTTGTGTAAGCTTTATACAGAGTAAAACAGATTTATTTGGGGTTTGGATCCCATTGGGAGCTCGGTGTCTGGGTGCTGGAGACAGGTAACCTGCTGAGCTGTTTTCAGTTAAGTCTGCAGCTTTGGGGGCATGGACCAGACCCTGGGTCTATATTGCAGCAGGCTAGCATGTCTGGCTCAAGAAGATAGGGTTCTGGAAGTCCCAAGCTGGCAGGGAAAACGGGCTTAGAGGTAATTTCAGCACATCAGGTGACAGTCCCAAGGGGATCTCTGTAACCGAACCCATCACAGTTGTAACCTATCTGCACAAACTGAGGGTGCATGTGTTGCCCCACTTAGACAATTAGGTTATCAAGGACACTCCTGAGCATTCAAAAAGCCAACACAACAGGGATATTGGATACCCTAGTGTTTATGATAAATTAAGTCCCACCTTGTCTCCAGTAGATGATTGGAGTACATAAAAGCCCTGTTAGACACAGCTCAAGCATTCCTGCCCAGACAGCATCCAAGACATCACTGGATGAGCAGAAATATTAAGCAAAAGCCAACAGGTGACAGCTAGGACAATACTGTGAACATTGAATCTGATGGCTGCAAACATATTCAGTAGTAGCCATGGCATATGTTCATAAGAGACAACTTCAGTGACCTCAGTGAAAGCAAGCATCCCAGGGACTCTCACGTTGCTTCAGATAACAGACAACTTCAGAGCCTCTCTGACCTGGTGGCATTCCAGGTACAATCTTTATTTAGAGATGGGTTCCTGGATGCCTCCAGTCCAAATCATAGTGACACAGGTGCATCCAGTCTGGAATGGGAAACCCATGCAGAGGGATTACACACTAAAGGAATTCAGGGTAAAATGTTCAAAAATAAAAGGAGGACTTGTGGCACCTTAGAGACTAACCAATTTATTTGAGCATGAGCTTTCGTGAGCTACAGCTCACTTCATCAGATGCATACCGTGGAAACTGCAGCAGACTTTATATATATACAGAGAATATGAAACAATACCTCCTCCCACCCCACTGTCCTGCTGGTAATAGCTTATCTAAAGTAATCGTCAGGTTAGGCCATTTCCAGCACAAATCCAGGTTTTCTCACCCTCCACCCCCCCACACAAATTCACTCTCCTGCTGGTGATAGCCCATCCAAAGTGACAACTCTTTACACAATGTGCATGATAATGAAGTTAGGCCATTTCCTGCACAAATCCAGGTTCTCTCACTCCCTCACCCCCCTCCAAAAACCCACCCCCATACACACACAGACTCACTCTCCTGCTGGTAATAGCTCGTCCAAACTGACCACTCTCCAAGTTTAAATCCAAGTTAAACCAGAACATCGGGGGGGGGGGGGGGTAGGAAAAAACAAGAGGAAATAGGCTACCTTGCATAATGACTTAGCCACTCCCAGTCTCTATTTAAGCCTAAATTAATAGTATCCAATTTGCAAATGAATTCCAATTCAGCAGTTTCTCGCTGGAGTCTGGATTTGAAGTTTTTTTTGTTTTAAGATAGCGACCTTCATGTCTGTGATTGCGTGACCAGAGAGATTGAAGTGTTCTCCGACTGGTTTATGAATGTTATAATTCTTGACATCTGATTTGTGTCCATTTATTCTTTTACGTAGAGACTGTCCAGTTTGACCAATGTACATGGCAGAGGGGCATTGCTGGCACATGATGGCATAAATCACATTGGTGGATGTGCAGGTGAACGAGCCTCTGATAGTGTGGCTGATGTTATTAGGCCCTGTGATGGTGTCCCCTGAATAGATATGTGGGCACAATTGGCAACGGGCTTTGTTGCAAGGATAAGTTCCTGGGTTTTTGGAGGGGGGTGAGGGAGTGAGAGAACCTGGATTTGTGCAGGAAATGGCCTAACTTCATTATCATGCACATTGTGTAAAGAGTTGTCACTTTGGATGGGCTATCACCAGCAGGAGAGTGAATTTGTGTGGGGGGGTGGAGGGTGAGAAAACCTGGATTTGTGCTGGAAATGGCCTAACCTGACGATTACTTTAGATAAGCTATTACCAGCAGGACAGTGGGGTGGGAGGAGGTATTGTTTCATATTCTCTGTATATATATAAAGTCTGCTGCAGTTTCCACGGTATGCATCTGATGAAGTGAGCTGTAGCTCACGAAAGCTCATGCTCAAATAAATTGGTTAGTCTCTAAGGTGCCACAAGTCCTCCTTTTCTTTTTGCGAATACAGACTAACACGGCTGTTACTCTGAAACCTGTTCAAAAATAATTTGAGTAAGTAATTTAGGATTCTGTGTCCTGTAGCTTTTCAATGAGACTTAGGCTTCTAAGTGCCTTAGTCAGTTTTATGCAGTGTTGTTATAGCCATGTTGGTCCCAGGATATTAGAGAGACAAGGTAGGTGAGGTAGTATCTTTTATTGGATCAACTTCTGTTGGTGAAAGAGACAAGTTCTGTGTAGCTCGAAAGCTTATCTCTCCCGCCAACAGAACTTGGTCCTTACAATAAAAGACAATATTTCACCCACCTTGTCTCTCTAAGTCAATTTTAGGTAAGACAGTGTGTCTGCAGCCCGTAATTGTATAGTTTGAATCTTCACATTTAAAAGCCTCATCTGTCATGAGACAATATAGTCCAGATAAGATTATGAAAGCTGCTTTTGATCCACTCAGTTATTGTGATCTTAAGTTTCTTAAGTGAGAGGCTATTTTCCTGGTTATCCTTTTTTCTAAGGTACTTTGGTTTGCTTTTTTCATACATCCTGTTTTGCTCGCTCAGAGTAGTGCACAGTTGCCCTCTATTGGAGATCATTTATGACAAATTTGTGGAAATATAATCCTGTGTCTGAAGCAATCTAATATTCTACTCCAGTTTTGAGCCTGTAATTACTCCAGGTTTTTGCAATACTGGTAATCTGGCCATGGGAAAAGTGAGCACAAAGTGGATGAATTAAAATAGCTTCATTATAATAGTCTTTTAAACACTTTCCAAAGTCAGGTCCCTCAAGCACTTTTTATATAAAAATACAATACACAATTTATACAATACACAATTTTTGTATAAAAATACAACTTCTTTATAAGAAAATTATTAGAAGGAAATCTTCATAAGAAGGGCACTTGCTTAATCTGGCCACTTTGGAAAGTCAAAGTAAATTAAGGTTGATCAACAATCATAGTATTCCATAATACTCATAGTATATCAATAATTTGGTATTAAAACTGAAAAGAAAAGACTAGAATGTTAGATCTTTAATGTGAATTATGAGTGTGCAAATACATGAAAGTTCTCTAGCACTATGGAATATTTGTCTTTGTTCTTTAAAGATCACCAGTATACCATGTTTAATTGTACAGCCCACTTTTTTCTTAGAGCACCTAGGTCTGTTTAAATTCTACTCCATCACAAATTAAGCTCTCAAGCAAGGCAGACCATTCCCCACATACTCTTTATCTGTGTATGTGACATGGGGTACAAACGCTATACCAGGCAGGGAGAGGTTAAGGAGCAGCTGTGGCCTCAGGCAGCTCTATCCTGCTGCATCTGCGAGGCATGCCAGTCATGGAGGAGGAACTTTGAAATGAAGAAGCCAAGTTCAGAAAGGCCAAACCCTGGGAGGTGGACAGTTTTCTCCCCACTAGCTGCTAGGTGGGAGACATGAAAAAGAAGAAGCTGGCTTACTGACTCTGCTGAACCTGGGGACTAATTGGGGGAAAAGGAGCCAGTTGAAAGAGCAGTCAACTGAGGTCCTATAGGTGGCCCAAGTCAGAAGTCCAGCTCCACGAAGGAGACCTGGAGAACTCCTGCCTCGAGAAGGGTGACCACGGGACTGCCTGAACCACAGTTCCAGCTCCAGGAGGAATACTGGGGCGGACCAGAAGAACTCTTTGGAATATAGCCCAGTTACTGCTGGAGAGGTTGGGCAGAAGCCCCTCACTTTAGCCAGCTGGAAAAAAGCGGCAAGGAGCCACAATTCCATGGTGGGAATTGCAACATTCACAGTCCTGGGGAAGACACTGACAAGCAGGGAAAGGTAGAAACAGAGCATGGAAGCAGAGGGGGAATTGAAGGAACAATCCTTAGCCACCTAAACATAGTCCTTGGGCTGGAAATCTGTGTCACAGACAGGAGCATGGTTGATCAGGCTTAGTGGTCAGAGCTGCGGTGGTCAGGCCTAGTGATTGGAGCTGGAGTCAGAGACCAGGAACAGTGCTGAAGGGCAGAGCTGGAGTCAAGAACCAAGCACAGTAGGAAGGGTGGCGTGGACTGGAGCAGGGCGGAAGGAGCAAGGCAGAAGCTGAGCTGGAGCAAGGCTTGGGAACAAGGCTTGCACAGGAATGATTACAGCTGCGGCAGAAGCGTTGAGCAGTTACTCGCTTCGTGCTGCTGCTGGGCTTCAGAGCAGGTCTGGTGATGCTTCTCAGTCAATCTGGTGATTTGTTCGATCAAGGTGTTCAGCTGTGGGGCAGCTAGGTGGTCTCAGGATCAACTGCAGACCCCGATTCCTGACACCTAGAGGAGAGGATGAGCCTATGTTCCCTTATCTCTCCCCTAGATCAAGAGGAGAAGGGCAGGCTTCCAGATTGAATGAGATCAGGAATTACATATGCCAGATGGGGGCCGAGGCCCTGGCATTGAGGCTACTAGACTTTAGGTTTTTCCTGTCTTATGACCTGGACTCTGAATTACCTTGCAAGGGGCATGTCTCAAGAATGACTTGGCCAGAGGGCCAACTCACAAGGCAAATGGGACCACTAGCAGGCTTGGATGGCTGGTCTGCAGTACTATAGTGGAGAAAATTCCTTCAATGTCACACCTAGCCGTAAGGGGATGCTCCGACTGGTAAGTCACTTTGCCACAGGTATCAAATAGATCATTAAAGAAGGACTAGCAAAGCTTTTAAGTTCAGATAAGTAATATAAGCGCTATACTAGTTCAAATCTACTTTTCTTATCAGATAGTATATAGCGTTACAGAGAAATACGTTTATTCAAGCTATTTAATAACAGCAAACAAACTTACCACCACATTACAACTCACAACTGAATAAATAAAGCAAACCATACATATCAAAATATGGTTCATGTTCTAACACAAAAAATCCTACATTGCTCAACTACAACCACCACCAATCTGAACATTAAATTATACAGGTTTGTTTACTGCCTTCATCACTATAGTATATGAGCCTCTTCCAGTAGTGCATTGAGTGACATGACTTACATCTACTACATGTGGTTTGTTCTTTTTCTCATTCTCTTGCCATGGGGAGAATTGTGTATATAGTGGAGTGTTTTGTTGTGGTAGGGGTTTATTTTTGTGTGTGTCTGTGTTATGTTCTGTATTTATATTGGAAAAGGCAAGATCACAGAAGCGCCTCTTGCACTTGGAGTGGGAAGATGGTGAGGTTTGTGATAGGCCTTACTTCCTGTGGGATTTCATTCCACAATCTTGGACCAGCCCCCAAGAAAGTTCTGTCACCCGCACAGATGAGCTTTACCATTATGGTGGTAAGTTCTGTATGGAGCAGTGTCAAAGCTGTGGGTGATCTTTTAGATATTCTGGGCCCAGGCCATTGAGTGCCTTGAAAGTAAGGTAAGCACTAGACCTTGAACTTGATTTTATATTTTATGGTAAGCCAATGTAGAGACTAAAGGACAGGTGTGATCTGCTTGTGATGGCCTGTGTTGCTGAGAAGACATGGTGCAACATTCCTAAGCACTGATGACTTCATGCCCAGGTATATTGCACTGTTGTCCCGTAGAGCGGTAACTAAGGCATGTATAACCAAGGCTAGATCAGCATTTGCCAGGATGGTATGGAGTCTCCTAGCCAACTGGAGGTGGTAAAAAAACATTACTTATATATGCTGCTATGTGAGAATTTAACATTAGCAAGAAATCCAAGAGTCATTCCATAATCAGATAGACTACACAACTAACTACTTATAGAAAACATGGCCTTCATCTGGTTCCATTCAACACAGGTGTCTCATCCATAAGAAGTCTAAGCAAATGCCCTACCAAAACCACCTTAACGTTTTTTGTTTTTGTTTTGTTTTGTTTTCCAGGGCTGTTGTACTTGACAATTCCTCTATGCACAACTTTCCCCTCCCTAGTTGCTTTTGGCTCGCTGTTGGGATTTTTTGATGCAGGAAACTATGTTCTTTTACCTGTTCTAACTCTAGACTTGATGGGAGCAGAGAAAATGCCTGTGGCCTGGGGATTTATGATGGCTGTCCACACAATTAGTTGTTTTGGTCCGCCATTTGCAGGTGAGTTATCTAATACAGAGAAGTTATATTTGAATGTGTTTCTAAATAATGATGCTTTGCATATGCTGGTATTTAAATGTTTTATCCATATGAAGAACAATGTTTAGCCCTATATCTATTAATAGCATTGCTAGCTATATTAAAGTGTCCTTTTAGTGATTTTCACTGTCTATAGTTCTTGAGACATCCCCCTCCCCATAGGCCAAGGGATGAAATTGGAGAAATGAATAGTAGGGAGAGAAATTTTAAACCTCCCCTCCTTCAAGCTGATGCTGCCATACAAACTTTTCCTCTCTCAAGATGAATGATTTTTCTGTTGTTTTTTCTGTTGTGACTGTGACAGATACACAAACACAGAGCTATCTTGAGACCATTATGTTTAATTTTATGAATATTACCTGTATATATGAGCCAGCTCTTGAAAGCCTGAAAACTCCAAAGACCATGATATGGAGATGAGTGAGACGAGAGGGGCTCATTGGAATATTCAAAGATCTTTGTATCAATAAGCTTTATGTATTTGTTCTTAACTGACTGGGGATGTTCTCTGTGGAATCCGGAATCACTATCGGGTGATTAATGCAAAATCCCAAAGCCAGTTATATAAATGCCCATCTTTATGGCTTGGGCCCCCGGAGATAGAGACAGTGATTGGTTTTACCTGTTTTCAAGAGGCTGAGAGACTAAAGGCATGACTGTATGTACAGCACTGCAGTGGCACAGCTGTACCGATACAGCTGTGCCACTGCAGCATGTCTGGTGAAGATGCTCTATGCCGACAGGAGAGAGCTTTCCAGTCAGCATAAAAAACTCACCTCCACAAGCAGCATAAGCAATGTCAGCGGGAGAAGCTCTCACACCAACATAGCCCTGTGCATACGAACGCTTATGTCGGTGTAACTTATGTCACTCGGTGTGGAGAATGTTCATACCCCTGAGCGAAATAAATTTTGCCGACATAGGCTGTAGTGTAGACATAGCCTAAGGCTTTAGGGTTTAAAGACTGAGTTTAAATAGACTCAGGGTCTTCTTTTTTTATTCAACAAACAGACCTGACTTTTGGTCCAAGTGGGGATCCCACCCTGCTGGGAAGTTGGAAGACTTGAACCTGTCAGATTCCACCATGCTAAAAATTGGTGACTTCTGATACCTTTAGTGTGCATTTAGATTAAGACCTTTTTATTGTTTTATATGTTTTCTCTGTATGCTTTTGTCCTTAAATAAATGTACTATGCTTTGAAAGAGCAGTTTTGTTCCTGATAAATCACTGTTGTTGTCCTTGGAGAGAAAGTAAAAAGCAGGAGCTAGACATTAGTTAGACCTGCTTGGGACAATCACAGTGGATTGTAGGGGAACTGCAGCCTAAACCCCCTGGTCAGGATGGGAGACCAAACATGTAGGAGACCCAAGTTCAAATCCCCTCCCCACATCAGTAGAGTAGGGAATTGAATCTGGATCTCCAGCATCCTAGGTGAGTGTTCTAACCAGTTCACTAAATCTTACAAAGGAGGCAGCACCTCATCCTCTGGCTATTTTGTGAGTCTTTTTCTTTGTCAAAATGCCTGAAAAGCAAAACGAATTTTTCAGGACTAAACAAAATGTTTCATTTGTCATCACCAAAATGTTTTGACTTTTTCGGTTCAGTCGAAACTCAACATGTGTTCACAAATAGTTTGTCGACCTGAAACTGCATTTTTCAGCAAATACACTATTAATAAAAAAAATTCACCCAGTTCTACTCCTCACGTGCGCCATAGACACAAATCTTGATGTAATGGGCTTTCAGTCCACCAGGACCTGCATCACCTGACTACTGGACCCACCATGGAACCTTTCTAAGAGATGTGGGTTGTTTCTCCATAAAGCTTGGTGATTCCATATATACTACATAAATTGAAAATGCTCTCTCACACTTGAGTACATAATGTGTCTAAAGGTATTGGATTGAGTAAAATAAAGGGTTTCAAAAGGAGTTTAATTTATTTAGCTTATCGACTTTTCTATGTTTTCTAAGGCACTCATCGTATTATAGGATAATAAAGAACAATGTGGAGATAAAGATGTGCTTTGATGCAGAGAGAATATGATTACATGCAATTGGAATATTATTTGTTACAGGCTGGATATATGACTTCTTAGGAAGTTACAACATTGGATTTGTAGTGCCTGGACTTTGCTCTGTTGGAGCAGCAGGTATTCTTGCTTTCATTCCACGGCTTAAAAATACAGCAGTACAACAGAAGAAAAACATTATTCATGCTTCTGTTTGTGAGATAACAAACAGTATAATACCTTGGGGCTCACCAGTTCATTCAATGCAGGTAAACAAAAGATTGAATGCAGCTATGCTAAAATGGTCTTTCTATGCTAAAACTTCTTTATTCTAAGCATGTAGGAACTGGCTTTCTAAATTTTACATGACGCTAAAACAGCTGTATATTACTCGTGGGGGAATTCTGCACCAAAAATTTTAAAATTGTGCGTACAATATTTTAAAATTCTGCATATTTTATTTGTCAAAATAACATTATATAATCATGCCAGTTTCAATTATTTTGGTAATTTATTTCAAAATACCTGTCAGCAACTATGTCTGTAACAATACAGACACAAAAAAATTCCCCTAGGAGTAGACAGTTAAAGAAACTCCTATGACAATCCAGTTCCTGTGTCTCTGTCCCCTTCCTCTCCCCCTCAGAGCCCAGCCAGGGGGCCAGACACCCACCTCCCAGAGCCCAGCTATAGGGCACCCCCCCAACCCAGACAGTCGCACTCCATACCCCACCAGAGCCCAGTTGCAGGGTGCCTCCCAGCCTAGACACTTGCACCCTTTACCCTCAGAGCCCAGCCATGGGGTGCTCCCCGCCCCCAGACACCCGCATCCCCTATCCCCAAAGGCCAGCTGCGGGCCCCGCTCAGCCCAGACACCCACACCCCCTACCCCACAGAGCCGAGCTGCAGGCCCTCCCCAGCCCAGACACCTGCATTCCCTATCCCCCACAGCCCAGATACTCGCACCCTGTCCTTCCCAGACCCCAGTTGCACCCCTACCCGCCCAGAGCCCAGGGATCCAGAGTGAGAAACAGCTTGATGCTGGGTCTCTGGTTTGTGTGGAATTTCCTGTATGCCACCTCCTTCCTTCAGGGCATGCCGGGAACTTCAGCTGCCCAGAACTCTCTTGCTCCATCCCCCAGCGTATTCTGTTCATGAGCTTAGCTCTGCCAGGTCCATTGGCTCCTACTGGTGGCCGGCAGCTCTTCAGCCTATTTCTGGAGGTAGGGGTGAAGGAAATTCTGCACAGAGCATTAATTTCTACACAAATTCTGCATTGTGTAGTGGTACAAAATTCCCTCAGGAGTGATAGATATTTCTAACCTTCATTAAAAGATTAGCACAATCTTATAATTTATTAATGTTCTTATATTTATATATTCTCTCAATCTTACTAATAATGTAATACTAGTGCAGTAGGCCAACTTTAAAAGTTTCTGCCTATTTGAAAGTTTTTATGGGTTCTCCTGGTATTCCCCATTTCTATATATAGAAAATATTTCTCAAACTGATAATTTTTGAACTGTTGGAAACATTGTGCGGTAAATTTCCCATTGAAGTCAGTGAAATTATGCTAGCAGATCATTTGTTCCCTTAATTTCCACCACTGTACAGTAAATTTTAAAGATTAAGGAAGATACTGCTGTCATGCTGTCTAGAGTGGCTCACAACTGTGTCTGCCAATTTCAGTTCAGACTGTCAGAAAACAGGGCAGACGCCCAAACTGGTGGTATATTCTATAATTAGATTTCACCAAGCCAGTAACAATTGTGCACTCCTGGATCACTATATCATGGAGTCTTACCATGGAGTCACAGACAGTCCCCTTAGGCCCTCTAGCCTATCCTGCCACTCAGACAAACTGGAGTTAGTAAAAATGGTCATATAAACCAAAAATCACACCACATCAAGTTACTCCCAATCCCAAAGGATCAGTCACTTACCCCAGATCAGTTGGTACTTTGGATCTCATAGCAAAGACAATGCTGACAGCTTATTCTATAGTAAACTAAAGATTTATTAGCTAAGAAAAAGAAATGAGAGTTTTTGAGAGGTTAAAGCAGGTATAAACTTTGACTCACCTGTTAATGTATTTTAAGACCAACATGATAGCAGAGATGTCGTAATCTCTCAGTTTCCCAGAAGTCTTTTCAGGGAACCCAAATGTTTCTGGGGATCTCCACTTTGCATTTGGTATCTTCCCTGTAAAAGTCCAAACAGTCAGAGATACAGGACCATTCCTTGAATCAGTATTTATAGCTTCTTCTCCAGAAAGCAGTCTGAACAGTGTCTTCACCTGTGTGGGTTGGATGAGTAGGAAATGCAGACTGTGTGTGTGAATTTCCATTGTTGAACAGAATGGCCGTTGCTTTGAAGTTAGCATTCTTCTTCATTTATATTTCCAAGGCTCCAATTGCATTTGATGGGTAATTTAATTACAGGGATATACACAATGTAAAACCTAATGTAATAGCAAACAACAATCCTTCATTAGTTTTCATTAAGTTTACACGTCAAGTATATTCTCATTTTAACACTAACACACAGTTTTGATCTAGGGTTAACTAGTTACAGGGATATACAGAAGGTAATGCCATAGTGATCAACAGGTTAGATAAGTGAAAACAATACCATTAACATTTCCTTTGAACTAAATTAACATGCTAGTTGAATTGGCCTGATTACACTACAATACCTTTTGAAACTCCTTTGATTTTTATTAGCATATGATTGAATTAGCCTGCAGCCCTGTCCAGAGCTGGCACCAGGGTAGACCACATCACTACTACCATATATAAGGAAGATTTTATTTTGTCTTTGAAAATGAAATAGGGCTGGAATGTTGGGAAATTGGTTATATTTCCAGTTCCCTGGCCAGCGAAGTGGAAAATACTTAGGGTGACCAGACAGCGAATTTAAAAAATCGGGACAAGGGGTGAGGGGTAATAGCTTATACAAGAAAAAGACCCAAAAATCGGGTCTGGCCCTATAAAACTGGGACATCTAGTCACCTTAAGAATACTGCATGGGATCAAACAACACCAGCCTCTCCAGTCAATAAATTTCCATCAAGTCCTCTATTGGAATAATGAAGGCTGTATTATGGAGTTTTGTGGCACTTAGATTAAAATATTCTGGTTAAAAAAGCTAGACTATAACCTTTACTCATCAGATCTTTCCATTGCCTATATTCCAAATATTCTGTCTGAAAAGACCAAAAAAACCCACAAAAAACAAACAGGGAGGTACCAGAAGATTGGTGAAAAACACATATAATTAGGTATTTTCCAGGCAGATGAGTTGGTTGAGCTGGACGATTTGGTTGAACTGGGCAATTTTTCTTCGTTAGTGGCTATGGAAGCCTTTATTAATATATTTTTGACATGCTAATTCACATTATTATGTGTTTTTTAAAAGTTGTTTTGTAAACCTAAAATAATTGACAGGCATCATTATATACAATAAAAACAATAAAGTGAATGAAATACCTGTCTTAAAAAAAAAAGTGGTAATTACAATTAGTATCCCATAGTTTAGCTTCTATTACTAATAAAATAATGGATGCAATATAGAGAATAAATTAATAGATTCTAAGGCCAGAAGGGACCATTATGATCATCTAGTCTGACCTCCTGTATAACGCAGGCCATAGAACTTCCCCAAAATAAATCTGGGTTGAGCTAGAGTATAGCTTCTTACACAAACGTCCAATCTTGATTTTAAAATTGCCAATATTGGAGAATCATCCATAATATTTGGTAAATTTTTCCAATGGTTAATTACCCTCACTAGTAAAAATGTACACCTTATTTCCAGTATGAATTTGCCTACCTTCAACTTCCAGAGATTGGATCTTGTTGTACTTTTTCTGCTAGATTGAAGAGCCCATTATTAAATATTAATGTATGTACATACAGACAGACTATAATCAAATCTTAACCCTTAACCTTCTCTTTGTTAAGATGAATAGATTAAGTTCCTTGAGTCTATCACTATAAGGCATGTTTTCTAATTCTTTAATCATTCTCGTGGCTCTTTTCTGAACCCTCTCCAATTTATCAACTTCTTGAATTGCGGACACCAGAACTAGACAAAATATTCCAGCAGAGGTTGCAACAGGGGCAAATACAGAGATAAAATAAGCTCTCTACTCCTACGTGAGATCCCACTGTTTACAGTAGCCCTTTTGGCTCCAGCATTGCCCTGAGACCTCATGTTCAGCTGATTATGCACCACTACCCCCAAATCATTTTCAAAGTCAGTGCTTCCTAGAATAGAGTCCCCCATCCTGTAAGTATGGCCTGTATGTTCCAAGATGTATAAATTTACATTTGGCCATATTTAAATGTATATTGTTTGCTTGTTCCCAGCTTACCATGCAATCCATCCAGATCACTAAATCACTATTGGCCAGATTGTGAACCCTTTACTAATGACAGTTACTCTCACAAAGAATCCCATTTAGGTCCATGGGATTACTCATGAGAGTAAATGCTCACCAGAGTGAGTAAGGGGTTCAAAATCTGGCCTTAAATATTTAGGGGCAGATTCTCTACCTGAGCTGGTGCAGTGGAGAGGAGGGGCCATCAGGCCAAGAGCAATTTACAGCTGAGGAGAGCAACTCTAACATATACTGCTGGTCCTCCCCATCCTAGTCCTGGAATGCTTCCAACACACCTTTCTCCCCTCTATACTAGGAGTGTGTGCAGCTAGCACAGTAGGTAGTAGAGCCACCTCCACTATCTTTCCACCAGAGGAGCATGCGTTGCACAGGTGGAGTTATCCACTGGCCATCTTCAGTCACTTTAAGTCCACAGTGCAAAGGAGACTTAGTGGACCTGAGAATCTAGTTTATGGGGCTCATCTGTGATCATAAAATCATAGAATATTAGGGTTGGAAGGGACCTCAGGAGGTCATCTAGTCCAACCCCCTGCTCAAAGGAGGACTAATCCCCAACTAAATCATCCCAGCCAGGGCTTTGTCAAGCCTGATCTTAAAAACTTCAAAGGATGGAGATTCCACCACCTCCCTAGGTAACCCATTCCAGTGCTTCACCACCCTCCTAGTGAAAAAGTTTTTCCTAATATCCAACCTAAACCTCCCCCACTGCAACTTGAGACCATTACTCCTCGTTCTGTCATCTGCTACCACTGAGAACAGTCTAGATCTATCCTCTTTGGAACCCCCTTTCAGGTAGTTGAAAGCAGCTGTCAAATCCCCCCTCATTCTTCTTTTCCGCAGACTAAACAATCCCAGTTCCCTTAGCCTCTCCTTATAAGTCATGTATTCCAGTCCCCTAATCATTTTTGTTGCCCTTCGCTGGACTCTCTCCAATTTTTTCACATCCTTCTTGTAGTGTGGGGCCCAAAACTGGACACAGTACTCCAGATGAGGCCTCACCAATGTCGAATAGAGGGGAACGATCATCTGCTGGCAATGCCCCTACTTATACAGCCCAAAATGCCATTGGCCTTCTTGGGAACAAGGGCACATTGTTGACTCATATCCAGCTTCTCGTCCACTGTAACCCCTAGGTCCTTTTCTGCAGAACTGCTGCCGAGCCATTCGGTCCCTAGTCTGTAGTAATGCATGGAATTCTTCCATCCTAAGTGCAGGACTCTGCACTTGTCCTTGTTGAACCTCATCCGATTTTTTTTTGCCCAATCCTCTAATTTGTCGAGGTCCCTCTGTATTCTATCCCTTCCCTCCAGTGTATCTACCACTCCTCCCAGTTTAGTGTCATCTGCAAACTTGCTGATGGTGCAATCCATGCCATCCTCCAGATCATTAATGAAGATATTGAACAAACCAGCCCCAGGACCGACCCTTGGGGCACTCCGCTTGATACCGGCTGCCAACTAGACATGGAGCCATTGATCACTACCCATTGAGCCCGACGATCTAGCCAGCTTTCTATCCACCTTTTAGTCCATTCATCCAGCCCATACTTCTTTAACTTGTTGGCAAGAATACTGTCAGAGACAGTGTCAAAAGCTCTGCTAAAGTCAAGGAATAAGACGTCCACTGCTTCCCCCTCATCCACAGAGCCAGTTATCTCATCATAGCAGGCAATTAGGTTAGTCATGCATGACTTGCCCTTGGTGAATCCATGTTGATTGTTCCTGATCACTTTCCTCTCCTCAAAGTGGTTCAGAACTGATTCCTTGAGGACCTGCTCCATGATTTTTCCAGGTCAGGCTGACTGGCCTGTCGTTCCCCGAATCCTCCTTCTTCCCTTTTTTAAAAGATGGGCACTACATTAGCCTTTTTCCAGTCATCCAGGACCTCTCCGATCGCCATGAGTTTTCAAAGATAATGGCCAATAGCTCTGCAATCACATCCGCCAACTCCTTTAGCACTCTCGGATGCAGCGCATCCGGCCCCATGTACTTGTGCTCGTCCAGCTTTTCTAAATAGTCCCGAACCACTTCTTTCTCCACAGAGGGCTGGTCACCTCCTCCCCATACTGTGCTGCCCAGTGTAGTAGTCTGGGAGCTGAACTCGTTCGTGAAGACAGAGGCAAAAAAAGCATTGAGTACATTAGCTTTTTCCACATCGTCTGTTCACTAGGTTGCCTCCCTCATTCAGTAAGGGGCCCACACTTTCCTTAACTTTCTTCTTGTTGCTAACATACCTGAAGAAACCCTTTTTGTTACCCTTAACATCTCTTACTAGCTGCAACTCCAAGTGTGATTAGGCCTTCCTGATTTCACTCCTGCATGCCTGAGCAATATTTTTATACTCCTCCCTGGTCATTTATCCAATCTTCCACTTCTTGTAAGGTGCTTTTTTGTGTTTAAGATCAGGAAGGATTTCAATGTTAAGCCAAGCTGGTCGCCTGCCATATTTACTATTCTTTCTACACATCGGGATGGTTTGTTCCTGTAACCTCAATAAGGATTCTTTAAAATACAGCCAGCTCTCCTGGACTCCTTTCCCCATCATGTTATTCTCCCAGGGGATCCTGCCCATCAGTTCCCTGAGGGAGTCAAAATCTGCTTTTCTGAAGTCCAGGGTCCATATTCTGCTGCTCTCCTGTCTTCCTTGTGTCAGGATCCTGAACTCAACTATCTCATGGTTATTGCCTCCCAGGTTCCCATCCACTTTTGCTTCCCCTACTAATTCTTCCTGGTTTGTGAGCAAGAAGTCAAGAAGAACTCTGCCCCTAGTTGGTTCCTCCAGCACTTGCACCAGGAAATTGTCCCCTACCCTTTCCAAAAACTTCCTGGATTGTCTGTGCACTGCTGTATTGCTCTCCCAGCAGATGTGAGGGTGATTGAAGTCTCCCATGAGAACCAGGGCCTGCGATCTAGTAACTTTCGTTAGTTGCCGGAAGAAAGCCCCGTCCACCTCATCCCCCTGGTCCTGTGGTCTATAGCAGACTCCCACCATGACATCACCCTTGTTGCTCACACTTCTAAACTTAATCCAGAGACTCTCAGGTTTTTCTGCAGTTTCATACCGGAGCTCTGAGCAGTCATACTGCTTTCTTACATACAATGCAACTCCCCCACCTTTCTGCCCTGCCTGTCCTTCCTGAACAGTTTATATCCATCCATGACAGTACTCCAGTCATGTGAGTTATCCCACCAAGTCTCTGTTATTCCAGTCACATCATAATTCCTTGACTGTGCCAGGACTTCCAGTTCTCCCTGCTTGTTTCCCAGGCTTCTTGCATTTCTGTATAGGCACTTGAGATAACTCACTGATCGTCCGGCTTTCTCAGTATGAGGCAGGAGCCCTCCCCTCTCACGCTTTCCTGCTTGTGCATCCTCCCGGTATCCAACTTCCCCACTTATCTCAGGGCTGTGGTCTCCTTCCCCTAGTGAACCTAGTTTAAAGTCCTCCTCACTAGGTTAGCCAGCCTGCTTGCGAAGATGCTCTTCCCATCTCTTTGTGATGTATAAGTAGTGCCCTACCTTTAGGGTGGTATGAAGCTGCCCTCCACCTGAAGGAGCTCCTGAAGATATTATACTTATACCAGGCACAATCCTGTCAGTGCTCCTGGGAAGCACAGCTAGTGGACTCATATCCCTGCCTTCTCCCTCCCATCTGTTTCGCTTTTACAGACAACACAGCTAGCCAAGAGCAGTCCTTGAGCTCAAGGGAGTCCAATAACTGCAGTTGTGTTGGGCCTTTGTCCAGGATATAAGTGGGAAGAAGCTCCTTAAGCCCTCCAGCCTTTGAACAAGCAATTAGCCACCAGAAAGATATTGATAAATGGAGTGAAATCAGAAAAGAGCATCAGAATTCATGGGAGGATTTTCTTGCAAGAAAGGATTAAAAGAGTTGCATCTGTGTTGCTTGACTAAGCAACAACTGGAAGGAGACGAGACATGATAAAAGTCTGTAAACTTACGAAGGGTATAAATGCTAAGAAGGGAGAGGTGCTATTTATCTTAGCAACGTAAAAGTAGGTATTTTAGCTAGGAGCAATTGGATGAAACTGGAAGGGAAAATTTAGGCCAAATGTTAGAAGAAATTTTTGACAGGAAGATGTAGTAGGTTGTAGAACATGGGCAGCTGGTATAAGAGGCCAGGGGAGACTAAGTCTCCCCGAACAGGATGCGGCACACCTCCCCTGGAGGCACGCTGGCCCACTGCCTTTGGAGCATCGCAACGGAAAGGGCCGCCCATGCTGGAGCCCTGCCTGTGCTCCATCCCAAGGTCCCCTCCTGCTTGTCCTCTTTCTCCATGGCCCTGCCCACGCTACTCCTCTTCCCACCCCTGCTCTGCCTCTTCCCCTCCAAGGATCCCCCCTGCCCACCGCTTGCACTGTCCTCTGAGGCCCCCTCGCCAAGGAGCAACAGGAGGGAGGGTCCTCATGGGAGGGGATGGAGAGACGCTAGTGATGAGCAGGGGGTCCTCAGAAGGAGGGGGTAAAGAGGCATGAACAGCAGGGAGGGGGGCCTCAGGGCAGGGAGGAGCGGGTGCGAGGGATGATCTCGGGAGAGGGGTCCCAATGGGGCCTGGGGCAGAGTGGGGTGGAGCATGGATGGGACCTTGGGGGGAAAGAGGCTAAGTTGGGGTGGGCCTCAGGGTAAAGCAGGGGACAGGGCTATGGTCTGGGCACTGGTGCCCCACCCCACACACACACTTGTAGGGAGCTTCTGGCACTGTTAGCCGACGGCCAAGGATGTTTGGTGAGGTGCCAGCTATGCCCGTTTATACCATCCGTGACTTTAACCGCTAGGACGCACTGTCCCTTCGCGGCAGGCAGCCCGGGCTAGGCTGACGGATGCCCCAAGGTCCTAACCACCCGTGACTTGAACTGCTAGAGCTCAGAGCTCCTTCGTAGCGGGCAGTCAATACTGACTGACAGGTGCCCCAATGGCAGCACTAAGAGCCTCTCCACACCCGTGACTTTAACTGCTAGAGCTCAGAGCTCCTTCGCAGTGGGCAGCCAGGATTGACTGACAGGTGCCCCAAGAGTTTGCCCCGTGGAGGCGGCACAACTCAACGCTAGACTCTTAGTACTCTCACCTAATGGCCAGGCTTTAGAGCCAAAACGGCTGAGGTTCTTTAATTGTGTTGGCTGCTTTACAGTAAACCAGAGAAAACAAGTCAGGCTTATGCACAAATGGTTACCAAAATTTATTAAGCTAGATTCTAATCATGTGGTTACAAAATTGCTAGTGCCTACTTATTTAAATGTAGAGATGTTACACACACAAACAAGTTACAAAACTGAAGCCACAATCCCAAAGAAAGAAAACAAAGTATAGAGCTCTATTTCAAAATATGTGTACACTAAAGATAGGAGATCAGGTGTGGGTGCTTCTTACCCTCCTTGCATCTCTCGATTCCAGCGGTGCCAAGCCAGGATCGGTCACTCAATTCCGCGGAAAGACGAATAAGGGACAAGGCTTAGGGACCCTCTTAGCTGCAGAAGCCTTGGGAGGCTGTCACTTATCTGACCAGCAGATAGATAGTGAAAAGCACTCAAAAATCATGGTGCTGTTGGTCCCCTACTTATACCTCTGTACTCCTTCATTCTCTTTCTCCTTTCTTATGTCAAATTGAGGCTGGTCTGTCTGGGTGACGCCAGCTTTCGCAAGAGTAGTTTACACTTGCAAGGGAGAGAAACAATAAGTTTCGACTTCTGGGCATTTCTTTTATCAGGGTAAATATTTTCCCACCTAGGATGTTGGTGTGTGTGCATCACGCTATTTAGTAGGGGCTAAGAGCCATGTCTGTCACAGGGCCTCTGCCTGCTGTGAGCTTAATTGTTGTATCTGTTCCCAGAGGCACATTGTAGCAGCACACCTGTGCTTTTCACAGCTTCAAAGGCTGTGCTGGAATTGATGTTAAGTGCCCTGTTCCGGCTTCCTCCTGTGTTTCCAGCAATGCTGGTCTGAGGGGGGGGGGCTGGCTGTCTGGCTACAGGCACCCACTCCCAGCCTCCCCAAAATACTGGAGTCATAGACTGCCCATGTTGTAGAACACTCTTCCAAGGCAGTTGATAGAATTCCTATCACTTTACACAACTAAAAGCAACACAGGCCAATACTCTAGTAAATGTACAAAAGGGAACCATCTTGCATAGACATTTCTTTTTCATCTCTTGAGTCTTTTGTTCCTCCAAGCAGCATGGAAGGGTAGAAAAGTGTTCATGAGAGAAAAAAGGTTGAGAACCTTTGATTTACTATATAAAATGAGTGTATCGAAGGCAGATATTTAAGTTAAGATATAATATGATCAAATTAAGCAGTGACACAGAAACATAAAATGGTAGTTAAATGTATGGTAAATTGGCCAGAAAATAAGTATAAGTGGTAAAGAAGAACAACAGGGCAGATCATGACTCCGCCAAGGCTTACTTTGTTTAGCCCTTGAGCTAATGAGCTGTACTCACAGAAATAATCTCACTGAAGTTAATGGGACTTCATGTGTGAGTAAATGCTCCTTGACATACGTGAAGGTTCCACAGACTAGCCTGAAGTCTGCTTTGTGCTGCTCTGGAATTGCACGGCATACTTAAAAGTGGCCAGAAGACAATTCTTCTAGCATAAGAGGAATCCTTGAGCTCCATGGTTCTGGCATAGTCTGTCCTGTGCTATCCTGTATCACAACCTCTGGCATAAGGCACGTGTCAGGGACATGTCAAGAGGATGGGTGTGTAGTAGGATCCCTGCTAATTTCTAGCTGCCACAATGACCTCTTGATAGCATTGCAGCCAGGCATAAACTAGAGCAACCTTGCAACTTCCCTGAATGTATGCTAGGAGTCATATTGTCCCCCTGAAAATCCAACAGTTATAGGATCATAAAGGTGGCATAAAGCAACCTTTGCTCTCATACTTATGTCCTGCACTGACTGCAGCTTGAACAGACTTGAGAGTTGGGCCCACATACTCCAGTTTGGGATCTGTAGGGATCTAATTTATCCACTGGAAGTAGTCCCTCATTAAGAGAGAGCACTAGGGCTATGCTCCATGCTGTTTCTGATCTCAAAAGTTCAGGACAACTGTGAGCCATACTTGATATGAAACACTTGAACAGATTCCTGAAAAAGTCCAGGGTTTTTTTTGAGTGATAGTTCCTATCTGCAGTCCACTGTGGGTGTGCTTGTTCTCCATACATCTGAAACTAGTAGATTTTTGCTGGCAGGGTCCAATAGTTTGTGCTTGCGCACTTCATGCCTAGTGCTCTGGACCAAGGGTATAAATGGCCGTGCAGACCGATTTCCTCTCTAGTTCCTTTCTACAGCTGTTGGTGTGAGTTGGAACATTCCAGTGTCCATAGCATTTGCTTCCTTCACGATTCTTTCTGTAAAAAAATTATAAATATTAGTTTAGTAAGTAAGTTCTTAGTCCTACTGTGGTTAGGGATGGGGATTTCCCTCCCTCTCATATGCCTTGTCTAAGGCAAATAGTATGCCCAAGATCCTGGGCTTTAAGAAGTGTGCCTCCTGTCCTCAGGTCTTCCCAGTCAGTGGCAACCACATAAGGTACCTCTACTGCTTTGGAGAAGCACACATTTCTTCCAAGTGCACAGTTTGCTGATTCTTGCCTATAAGAACCTGCCAGGCATGTGGGCCCAGTCTGATCCAGGCTCAGTAGAACCCCCCTTTACATAGGGCTGAAGAGTCTAGGAGCATGCCTTCAAGTTTGGTCACCTCTAATATTGCCACCAAGACACTTAGGTGTAAGACTTCCTCCTCCTGTAAATAGAGGACAACGGAAAAAACTCCCACAATAGGAAAGAGAAATCTCCCACTAGCCTTTCTTCAAAGAGGAAAACTTCCTTTCCAACTTATGTTCTTGATGCCTTGTCATCCTGGTATGGGATTGGCTTACCCAGAGTTCCCAGTTCTGAAGATCCATTGTACAGACCACACTTGGCGATCCTGGGACCTGTACACTCATGGTTCCAAGTCTACATGATCCCTCCTTGAATCACAGGACCCCTCTCCCCACAGAAAGGAAACAAAACCCCCGCAGGAAAGAGTTGAGGAAGATTAATTGGAGCTGACTGATCCAACAGGATTCTCTTTGTCATCATCAGACAAGGTAAGTGCTCCCGTCTCCCTATCTCCACCTGACAATTTCAGGCAATTTCAAGACTTGCTAAAGAAGGTGGCAGACATGCTACAGATCCCAGTGGAAGACACAACTCATAAACTCTTAGATATTCTGCAGTGTGTGGGGCACATCAAGGTGGCACTGCTGATCAATTAAGCCATCTTGGAACCTGTAAAAGTGGTCTGGCACACTCTGGCCATATGTGCTCTCACCCTTAAGAGAACAGAAAAAAACGATTTTTTTTGTGACAGCCAAAGGAGCAGAATATTTATTCATTCACCTTGTACCAAACTCATTGGAGGTAGCGACAACCTCAGAAAAAAGCAGGCAACATTATCCAAGCTCCACCTCTTGATAATGAAGCTAAATGCTTTGATCTATTCAGCAGGAAGGTTTTTTCTTCCACCAGCCTGCAATTTTGTATAGCAAACTGTCAGGCATTAATATCTAAATATAATTTTTGTCAACTATACCAAATTCATGGAATTCACAGATAATCTTCCACAGGAGTTTAGAGGTCAGTTAGAGGTATTCATTGAGGAAGGTAAATTGATTGCAAGATCATCACTGCAGACCACACTCGGTGCAGCTGATACAACCTCTCACTCAATGGCGATGGCTGTTGTCATGAGTAGAGCATTATGGCTTCACTCCTCCAGATTCCCGATAGTTCAGTCTACAGTGGAGGACTTGCCCTTTGAAGTAAACAGCCATTTTAACTAGAGGATAAACGAGTCACCACATTCATTGAAGGACCCAAGGACAACCCTCTGCTCCCTGAGAATTTTCACACCAGCACCCAAGAGGAAGTTCCGTAGGCCACAGTCATATAGACAAAGACAAATATCTCAACCTTTTTTTCTACCAGAGGGGTTATGAACCACCAAAGAAATGCAACAAAGCAAACATAACACTCCTGCTTCTACCTTCCAATTCCAGCCATCTGTACAGAAACACTTTTAATGGGACTGTAAAGAACTGCAAACCAACTCAACTGCCAGTGTCATCTAACCAAGACTGTCATACCCAATTTGGTGTTTGTCTAGCCTGTTTCATCCACACCTGGCAGAGTATAACATTGGAGAGATGGATCCTCAACATCTTTCAAACCAGTTACACTATAGAGACCACTTTCCTGAGATGATATTTGTTCAGGAAAATGACTTCTTCATCTAGGAGTCATAGAACTGGCAACTCACCAGTACTGTGGGAAAAGGGTTTTATTCAAAATACTTCCATACTCTCAAGGAGAAGGGAGGATGGAGACCCATCTTGGATCTGCATCAGTTCAATGTCTTCATGTGTGTGGTACACTTCAGAATAGTAACTTTGGCAGCAATAATTCCCTTGTCAAACAAGGGAGATTAGTTCGCAGCTCTCGACGTAAAAAATGACAGTTTTCACATAAACATCTATCTAGCACACAGAAAGATTTCTCAGGTTCACTGTAGATATGAACCGTTACCAGTACAAGGTGCTTCCCTTCAATCTTTCAACAGCCCCAGGAGTGTTCACAAAAGTAGTATCAGTAGTGGCAGCTCACTTCTGCCACAGCAGGTCATTAATTTTTCCCTACCTCTATTACTAGCTTTTGATGGGGAGCTCTTATCAAGTGATTCTCTCAGCAACATCATTCCTACTCAAGCTGTTATGATCACTGGGAATCTGTGTAGACACAGAAAAATCTGTTTTAGTTCCTACACAAAACATAGAATTTATTGGGAAAACACTGGATTCTATCAGAGCCAGAGCATACCTTCCTTCTGGACATGTTCCAGACCATGAAGACACTTGCTGCCCAGCTCCAGATCAGCCCACAAACATCTGTTTGTTTGTGTCTCACACTTTCAGGTCACATGGCTGCCTGCACATACATGACATCCTTCGCGAGGCTTTGACTTCATTGCCTACAAGCTTGGCTCAGGACAGCATGTGTCCCAAGCCCTAAGTTTGAGTATGCAAGTGGAAGAACAGAAAACAGATGTGTGTGTGGGTTCTGTTCATCCCTCCTCCTCCCAAGATAACACTGATTATGGATGCCTCCCAGTTAGGAAGGGTGTCCATCTAGACAAACCTACAGCATAAGTCATATGGACTCCACAAAAGCTCTGATGCACATAAACCTCCTAGAACTGCAAGCAGTCCTTAAGACTTGCAACCAGTTTCTATCATACACACAAAGCAAGCATGTTCAAGTGATGTTAGACAACATGTTGCAGTATTGTACATCAACAAGCAATGAGGTGTGAGATCTACCCTGCTATGTATTGAAGCTGTTAATCTGTGGAATTGGTGTCTTCACCATCACGTAACTCCAGGAATACACAATACTCTGGCAAACAGCCTCACCAGGTTCTTGTCCAGGAATCACATATAGGAACTACATGACTCAGTAGTTCAAACCATATTCCACCAAAAGGGGGGGTCTGTAGGTGCATCTTGGGACCTGTTTGTGACTCAGGAGAAAAGAAAATGTAGGACCTATTGCTCCAGAGGGGGTCAAGATCAGGATCCAGAGGGGGAACGTACTTCTAGTACCTTTGTCAGAAGAGCTGATGTATGTCTTTTCACCCATCCCACTTACTTCAGTGTTGCAAAAAACCAAGTAGAAAAAATAATGAGCATACTGGTTGCTCCCAGGTGGCCCAGACAGTTCTGGTACCTCAGTATTCTATAGATGTCAGCTCCACCGCATATGACAATCCAACCCTTCCCAGACTGTTTGATACAGAAGGAGGGCAAGATAAAACACCCCAACTCAACCTACCTATCTCCACCTCAAAGCCTGGTTTTTTAATCAGCGTTGAACCTAGAAACACATATTCAGAAGCTGTTCAAGCCATCCTTAACATTAGGAGAAGAGAATCCACTAGAAATGTTGCATAGCTAAGTGAAGGTGGTTTTCAGTCTGGTGTCAACCACATCAACTAACCCCTTTGACATTCTCAGTATTTTGGACTATCTACTTTTTCTGAAGACTAAGGGTCTTTCCCTTAGATCTGTATGGGTCCATCTGGTAGGTATCACTGCTTGTCACCCTCTCATTGACAACCACTCCATCTTCAAACATCCAGTGACAATATGTTTCCTAAAAGGACTAATCAGAACAAGACCTATTCTGTCATAGGACCTCAACTTAGTCCTCTCAGCATTAACAGGAGCTCAGTTTGAGCAAAGCCTCCTTCAGTGATGTTTCTCTAATTGATATCTACAGAGCAGCAATATGGGGTTCTGTGCACACCTTTGCAAAGCATGACATTTTAATGCAAGCATCTGCTGCTGAGGCTTCAATCACAGCAGTCCTGCAATTGCTGACTTCACAGAGGTCCTCGCACCCTTCTTCATAATGAGTATTGCTTGTCAGTCACCCACAATGGAATAGAGATAGGGACCATCATTCAAAGAAGGAGCAGTTACTTGTCTTGTGCAGAAACTAGAGTTTTTGAGATGTATGATCCCTATGTATATTCCATTACCCTTCCTCTTTCCTCAGTGCTGCAGATCTTGACATGAAATTTGTGGTAGAAAAGGAACTGGAGAGGTGGTTGGTCTGTGTGGTCACTTATACCCTTGGCACAGAGCATGAGGAAGCGAAGAGCATTGGTGTGAACCAACAGATGTTACTAGCAAAAATCTTCTGTTCTCAGACGCAAGGAACTCATGAGCACCTACATGGAGTATGGATAGGGACTCTACATCTCAAAGAACTCCAGTTACTGTACAAGGTAAGTAACCTATCTTTCAAGATAGAAACCTTCAAGCCTACCCTCCCAACCATCAGTAGGGGAGACAACCAGTCATCCACAGACTTGAAGAAAGCTTACCTCTATGTTCCAATTTTCCTTCTCAATTTTTTTCCATTAGGCCTGTAGGCATCAGTATTTCAATATTAATCATTGCCTTTTGGACAGGTCACAGTGCTTAGATTATTTATGAAAGTCCTTGTGGTATTAGTAGCAGCCCTACGGTGGGAAGAGATCCATTTCTATCCTTTTCTGGATGAGCCATTTATAAGAGACCAGTTCAAAGATAAAGTGGAAATAGATATTCTAAAAATGTATAGTTAGTTGCTTCTATGTATAGTTCCTGCAACATCGGGTTTTGTTGACTAATTGGAGAAAGTAGCTACCAGAATGAGTTGAGGCCTGGAAATCCTGCCTTACAGTGAGAGATATAAGAAGATTATTCTATTTAGTTTATTAAAAGAGAAGGTTAAAAGATTATTTGACCACAGTCCATAAGTATCTACACAGAGACAAATTATTGGATACCAGAAGGCTCGTTAATTTGGCAGGGAGAGCCATAACAAGATCCAGTGGCTAGAAGATGAAGCTAGATAAATTCAAACTAGAAATAAGATGTAAATTTTTAACAGAACCATTAACCATTGGAACCAGTTACCAAGGGATATGGTGAATTCTCCATCACCTTGAAGTCTTTAAATCAAGATTGGTTGTCTTTTTAAAATGTATGTTCTAGTTCAATCAGAAGTTATAGGCTCAGTGCAGGAATTACTGGGTAGAAGTCTATTTGGCTGTGTTATACAGGTCAGACTAGATGATCGTAATAGTCCCTTCTGTCCTTAAAACCTATTTGATCTACGAACATCCCGTTTTGTTAGAACTTCCGATATAATTTAGATATTTAAATGTATCATGTCCATATTTATGTTTTCATTTTTAATGTATTTTCTTAGAGTCTAAATGATTCATGTACAAAGTACAGTTCTGTTTGGACTTCCAGAGCAGACTTACCTAAAGTTGAGGATACTACTATAGCATCTCCAATAGAAAGCACAGCAAAGGTAGAACAAGTGCTTCTTGAAGAAGATGAGGCTTCAGATTCAAAAAAAGAAGCATATGTGGTTTTTGTAGATGTTGAACATCGTGAAGATGAAGAGCTACATGATGAAGGCACAACGAAGGTAGAAAAAGTACCTTTTGAAGAAGATGAGGTTTCAGATTCCAAAAAAGCAGCATGTGTGGCTTTCATAGATGTTGAACAACATGAAGATAAAGACCTACTTGATGAAGGCACAGCAAAGGTAGAGGAAGTACCTCTTGAAGAAGGTGAGGCTTCAGGTTCAAAAAAAGAAACACATGTGACTTTCATAGATGTCGAACATCGTGAAGATGAAGACCTAAGTGATGAAGACACAGCAAAGATAGAAGAAATACCCCTTGAAGAAGGTGAGGCTTCAGGTTCAAAAAAAGAAACACATGTGACTTTCGTAGATGTCGAACATCGTGAAGATGAAGACCTAAGTGATGAAGACACAGCAAAGATAGAAGAAATACCCCTTGAAAAAGGTGAGACTTCAGGTACAAAAAAAGAAACACATGTGACTTTCGTAGATGTTGAACATCATGAAGATGAAGACCTAAGTGATGAAGACGCAGCAAAGGTAGAAGAAATACCCCTTGAGGAAGGTGAGGCTTCAGGTTCAAAAAAAGAAACACATGTGACTTTTGTAGATGCTGAACATAGTGAAGATGAAGACCTACATGATGAAGGCACAGCAAAGACAGAAGTACCTCTTGAAAAAGATGAGACTTCAGGTTCAAAAAAAGAAACACATGTGACTTTTGTAGATGTTGAACATCGTGAAGATGAGGACCTACATGATGAAGGCATAGCAAAGGTAGAAGAAATACCTTTTGAAGAAGGTGATGCTTCAGGTTCAAAAAAAGCAGCACATGTGGCTTTCGTAGATGCTGAGCAACACGAAGATGAAGACCTACATGATGATGAACAAAAATGATCCAAGTATCACCAGCAGTAGTTAAATCAGTGGTATGAAAACAGTGGATCTTAAATTTAGGTAAAGCTATTCAACATGTCAGTAATAATTTACTCTGTTATGCTATATTCTAAGTTGACTAACATTTGTTAGATCATTCTTGTTTTAATTATACTTCTGTTTCGTAATTCATATCTCAGGTCAGTTTAATATTGTATGTAAAATTGTAATATTTAAGTATTTTAAAATATAAACCGTAATGGGATTAGAACATTTTTAATATGTTACATGTTTTTAAACAAACACTAAATATATTTAATTTTGTTAGCAAATTACTTATTTTAGTTCTGATGAGCTCCTTTGGTGTGGGGGAGTGGATGGACTGGTTAGCTATTCTTTTGAAGGTAATAATACTTTTCACTAACACAGTGGGCCAGATCCACACATGTTCCACTGAAGTATGTGAAGCTAAGGATCAATTTATACAAGCTAAGGATCTGGCCCATAGTCTTTCATCCAAGGATCTGAAAACACTCTACTAACAGTTTACTAAATCTCACGATATCTCTAGTGATAGATTATATGATTTTATTCGCTTTACAGATAGATATCTTCTCTGTACCTCAGTTTGTGACTAGACCAAAATCCTATGAGATCATATAAGGAATGGGACTTAAACCCAGGAGTCCTGTCTCTGAGGGTACATCCACACTTTGAATCACACCCCCAGCTCAAAACGAAGACATACCCTTGGCCTGTAACCTCTAGATAATGCTGTCATCTCTGTTGCTTATGAACATTAATGGGGAACTGTGATGGGGTGTAAATCATGCATAGGCACCATAAAGTGCCTGAGAGTACTAGGAATCTCACTGATTGCATCTGGGGAGGGTATGGTCAGGTGAAGGGAAAGGACTTAAAGGAAAGCTCATTTGGGGACAGAGACCAGGGAGAGAATGTAGTGAGTGTCCTCTTTCTGGGAAAGGGAGTGATGGAAGGCTAGGAGGGGAGAGAACCAGACGGTCTCCTCAGGTGAGCCTGTAGTCTGAGGGCAGATCAGGAGCTGTTGAAGGATGATGGCCTGCTTGAGATCCTAGAAGGTAGAGAACTGTGCCAGCCCTAGCCTTTGGGCTGGAGTGAGGTACAGAAGTGTGAGGACATTGCATTGTATCTGAAGCTTGCCCGTGAGGAAGAGGGGTGGCAAGGTGTGCCCTATTGGAGCTGAAGATTTAATTGTCTTTATATTTTTGTTGGATGTGTTAAAAGACTCTGTTTCAGAGTAACAGCCATGCTGGTCTGTATTCGCAAAAAGAAAAGGAGTACTTGTGGCATCTTAGAGACTAACAAATTTATTTGAGCATAAGCTTTCGTGAGCTACAGCTCACTTCATAGAAGGAGTCAGATTCTTGAATGTGTCTTGGTTGGAGGGTCAGGTTATGCCTATAGCTGGAATAGGCCAAAAACCCAAGAGGGAAACTGAGGCACAGCTGCCACAATGCAACATCTAGACACCAGAATTTATGGGGGGCACCAGTTCTGTTCAGGAAGCAGCTTCAGGAGGTAGGAGCAAGGCAGGGAATCATACATACACTGGAGCTCCGTGGGTGAAAAAAACAAGGACATATGAGAGATATGGTTGGGAGTTCACAAAACATATCCAAGGTAAAAAGGTTGTGCAGGCGGTCTGTGACCTAAATATTTTCTGCAGTTGGTTGAGGGAGGTGGGTAGCCAGTGGCCTTTTCCTGAATATCACAGCTACTTCAAGGGAGAAGGGGGCTGCCAATAGTCTCATCAAGTAGACTCATGGATGTTGAGAGTGCAAGAACCATCAGATAAACCAAAAGCAAGGTCTAATAATGATCTGAAGACTTGGAGTGAAGGAAGCAGCAGGAGAAATGTAACATGTATAAAATTAAAGCTTAATAAAAGCCATAGGATATGTTCAGACTTCCAACAGAATCTTTATTATTTGTAAAGGATCTTGGCCCAGATCCACAAAGGCACTGAGGCATCACAATGCTCAGTGTCACAGCACCTAACTTTTAGGTGCCCAGAAAATAATAGGAACATCAATGTGATTCACAAAGCCTGCATTCTTCTTTGAGTGATTGCACATGCCCATTCCATTGTAGGGGTGTGCATGCTTCATGCGTAGTTGTCAGAGAATGTTTTCCCTCAGCATTATCCCTCAGGGTGGCTTGAACACCCTCTGTCACTGTGCACCAGTGCATACCAGTATAAGAAGACAAAGCCACTCCCAGCCTCCCTCTGTTCCTTCTTACCACCAGTGACAGTTGTTGGAGTGCTTCTGCTCTTGCTATTGCAAGTTTATTTTCCTCACTCTTTATATATAATCTGTTTCTTGTTTAGTACTTAGTAGTTAGTCAGATATAGTATATAGTTAGTGTTAAGTTTTTAGTTTTTAGGTCCGTTTTGGACCAAATTTGACTTTTTGGGACGAGGATCAGAACTGTGCCTTGCTTTCTGGGTTCAGGTCCTGCCAGTTGTGTGCCAGACCTTTAACGGTCCGTGATCCACACCCCAGCTGCCAAAAATATTTTGGGGAGTCCCACATCAGTGACAAGTGTCACATTTGTAGAGGGTTCAAGCCATGCTAAAAAAAAAAGATAGAGCAGTAAGGCTTTAGTGTCTTCTTATGGAGGTGGCACTTTGCCCTGCATCAGATCTTTCAGGTTCAGAGCATACTCTGAGTGGGGCACAATCAGTGCAGAGTGTGCCTCTCAAAATGTCTTTGACTCCAGCTTTGGTATTCCTGGTACTGCAGTAGACACAATTTGCCAAAGACACAGTACCGCACCTTTGGTACCGAGGTCTGCTAAAATAAGGACCCTGCAAGGGACTCTGAGGGAAAGCATTCTCCAGAGCGATCCTCTGCCGCAAAAGGGAGTTTGTTGACTCTAAAACCTGTGCCAGGTCCATTGATGCTAACCCCTGAAGTTTCTATTAGTCAAACCCAGGAACCAGTTCCAGTACCAACAATGCCAGAAGCTTACGATGCTGCCAGAGATCTACTTGTCTTTGTACCAGTGTCCCTGGTGGTGCAGAAAGGGTTTCAGGCAGTACTGGCAACTGTAATTCCTACATCAGACCTGCAGGAGCATGTGGTACCAATGCCACTTCTGGTGCCTAGGAGATTGGGACATTCCAGGGGCAAGCCATCGTTAATATCCCTGGGTACCGTCATCTCCAGGTTTGACTTACCTGTCTCCTGTCCACACAGGTTTTACTCCACTGTTGTCACAGAACTCAGTCTCATCATCAGATTCCGAAGAGGGTCTTTTGTGTCCCATATCAGATGGGAAGCATATCCTTCATGTAAGCTGTGGAGTCCATGGATGTCTCAACAGTCCCAGCTGTGGGCACATTACCAGGGGCAATGGCCTGTACAACCATGGGGCCTACCACCACCATGTAAGTGGCCCTCCTAAGTCACTATAACTTCAGAGTCTGGGAAAACATTACGAAGTCTAAGGACAGGCTACTGGAGGACTCCAGGTAGGAGTTCACTCTCATGGTAGAAGAAGGTAAGCTGGTAGCCGGGACAGCACTTCAGGACAGTTTGAATGTAGTGGACTCAGCAGCTTGTTCCCTGGCATCTGCCATATCTATGAGGGGATGTTCATGGCTGCAGTGTTCTGGTTTTCCTTCTGAAGTACAGCAGACCTTCCCGGATTTACCATTTGAGTGTCCATCGTTTTTTGTTTTTTTTTTTAAAGATGGACAAAAGGCTGCATAGCTTAAAAGATTTCAGGGCAGCATTGAAGTTGCTTGGAAGCTACACACTGGCAATGAAGAGGAAGCAATTCCAACTCTAGCAGGCTCACAGATATCAGAGCTTTATACTTTGGCCCCAGGAGCCACTGAAAAAAAGAGACAGGAGTTACTGGAGTTGATCACTGCCCCCCTCATCATCTGTAGCAGCAAGGTCTTCTTGACCAACAGCCAGTCTAAACATACAGTTTGATGGGCTTGTTGAGGGCAGCATACCAATATTTGTAGACAAGTCTTTTCCTACCCATATCTTTGCCTGTTGTCTATCCCACATCCTCCATGCTTAGGTCATAAGCAAGGTGGATTTGGGATATTCCCTTCAATTTGTTTCTACCCACTTTCCACCCCACTAATCATAGAATCATAGAAGATTAGGGTTGGAAGAGACTTCAGGAGATCATCTAGCCCACCGCCCTGCTCAAAGCAGGACCAACACCAACTAAATCATCCCAGCCAGGGTTTTGTCAAACCAGGCCTTAAAAACCTCTTACGGATGGAGATTCCACCACCTCCACAGGTAACCCATTCCAGTGCTTCACCACCCTCTTAGTGAAATAGCTTTTCCTAATAGCCAACCTAAACCTCCCGCACTGCAACTTGAGACCATTGGTCCTTGTTCTGTAATCTGCCACCAGTGAGAACAGCCTAGCTCCATCCTCTTTGGACCCCCCCTTCGGATAGTTGAAGGCTGCTATCAAATCCCCCTTCACTCTTCTCTTCTGCAGACTAAATTAACCCAGTTCCCTCAGCCTCCTCGTAAATCATATGCTCTAGCCGCCTAATCATTTTCATTGCCCTCCACTAGACCCTCTCCAATTTGTCCACATCCTTTCTGTAGTGGGGCCCCAAAACTGGATGCAATACTCCAGATGTGGCCTCACCAATGCCAAATAGAGGGGAATAATCACTTCCCTCGATCTGCTGGCAATGCTCCTACTAATGCAGCCCAATATTCCGTTAGCCTTCTTGGCAACAAGGGCACATGGTTGACTCATATCCAGCTTCTCATCCACTCTAATCCTTAGGTCCTTTTCTGCAGAACTGCCGCTTAGCCAGTCAGTCCCCAGTCTGTAGCAGTGCATGGGATTCTTCCGTCCTAAGTGCAGGACTCTACACTTGCCCTTGTTGAACCTCATTAGATTTCTTTTGTCCCAATTCTCCAATTTGTCTAGGTCACTCCGGACCCTATCCCTACCCTTCAGCGTATCTGCCTTTCCTCCCAGCTTAGTGTCATCCACGAACTTGCTGAGGGTGCAATCCATCCCATCATCCATATAATTAATGAAGATGTTGAACAAAACCAGCCCCAGGACCGACCCCTGGGGCACTCTGCTTAATACTGGTTGCCAACTAGACATCAAGCCATTGATCACTACCCGTTGAGCCCGACAATCTAGCCAGCTTTGTATCCACCTTATAGTCCATTCATCCACTCTATACTTTTTTAACTTGCTGGCAAGAATACTGTGGGAGACCATATCAAAAGCTTAGCTAAAGTCAAGGTATATCACATCCACTGCTTTCCCCATATCCACAGAGCCAGTTATCTCATCATAGAAGGCAATCATGTTGGTCAGGCATGACTTGCCCTTGGTGAATCCATGTTGACTGTTCCTGATCACCTTCCTCTCCTCCAAGTGCTTCAAAATGGATTCCTTGAGGACCTGCTCCATGATTTTTCCAGGGACTGAGGTGAGGTTCCTTCTTCCCTTTTTTAAAGCTGGGCACTATATTTGCCTTTTTCCAGTCGTCCAGGACCTCCCCCGATCGCCATGACTTTTCAAAGATAATGGCCAGTGGCTCTGCAATCACATCAGGCAACTCCCTCAGCACCCTCGGATGCATTAAATCCAGACCCATGGACTTGTGCATGTCCAGCTTTTCTAAACACTTCCCCATCCCTCTTTGGGGACCACTGTCACAAGACCATTCCTCAGCAGGAGATCCAATCTCTCGTAGTGGGAGCAATAGGGAGAAGGTCCTCTGTTCCTCAGAGTGAAATATTTTAGTTCCCACTATTTCATATTTCCAAAGCAGAAGGCCATCTCAGACCTATTTTATATCTAAGAGAGTTAAACAAGTACCTGAAAAAAATAAAGGTCTGCATGGTTACTCTAGCTTCCAGCATTACTTCGCCAGAACAGGGTAACTGGTATGCTGCCCTCAACTTACCGGACACTTACTCCCATATAGTGATCCATCCAGACCACTGCAAATTTCTGAGATTATAGTGCACGGAACATATTATCCATTCATAGTACTTCCATTTGGGCTATCAGTAGCCCCCTCACATTTTCATGAAATGCATGGTACCAGCAGCTGCGTATTTAAGGAGATTGGGAATCCACCTCTTTCCCTATCTGGATGACTGACTAGTAATGGGCCGGTCCCAGACTCAAGTTCTGTCAAATGTGGCCATCATTCAGTCCACCTGCAGTGCACCAGGGTTATTACTCAATTGGGACAAATCAATTCTAAAACCTTTGCAAAGAACAGAGTTTATTGGAGTATTCCTGGATCTTCATAAGCCAAAGCTTTTCTATCCCAGTCATGATTCCAAATGCTGCAAGACCTAGTATTGCTCCTAAAGCCACATCCCATTACTACAGTGTACACTTACTTCAGACTTCTGTGACACATAGCAGCATATACTTATGTGGTGGAACGTGCCAGGCTCCACCTAAGGAGGCTTCAAGAATGGCTAGCATTGGTGTATGCCCCCTGTTGACATAGTCTAGACCAGTGTTTCTAAACCTGGGGGTCACAAGATGGGTTTTGGGGGGTTGCAAGTGCAGGACCAGCATTAGGGGGTAGCAAGCAGGGCAATTGCCTGGGGCCCCACTCCATAGGGGGCCCCACAAAGCTAAGTTACATGCTTCATCCCCGGGCAGCAGGGCTCAGACATCATCCCCCTGCGGTGGGGCTTGGGCTTCAACTTACCATGGCAGGGCTCAGGCTTCAGCTTGAAATGTCTTTCTTGAAAAACATTCAGGAGTTGATTCTGAATAGCAGAAAGCCTTCAACTAGGTATACTTACCTTGCCAAAGAGTAACACTTTTATATCTGGTCTCAGCAGATCTTATCTGTTGCACCTAAAACATCAAGGCATGACAGTGTCATGACAGGGACGTAGGCGATCAGACCAAGACAGGACAGTGGACAGACCTGGAATCAGGAGGCAGGCAGTGTCAGGTTACCAGGAGACTGGGGTCAGGCATCAGGTTACAGACAACAATCAAATAGTGAAGTTGAGGACAAACTAGAGTCTATCGCAAGCAGGATCTGGAGCAGAGACAGGCAGGCAGTCTGTGTTGTTGTTGCTCAGACGGCTCCCCTTCATGGCTTCCTGATTTAAGTACTGATACTGGCCAATCAGTGGGCTATGAGGGGCTACCACTCAGGTCCCACTGGGCGCTACTTTCTGCTGAGCCCAGCCTCACAGGGTCCTCTCATGGAAGCCCAGCCTAAGACTTCTGGAGTGATGTGAGGTGTGAGTGGCCCAGCACTCCCAAGGTTCCAGATCTGCAGGTTCTAACAGTTAGTTCCAATAAAGTACATTTGGTAGCTATGTCAGCATTCCACCCTCCACTGGATGTAATAGATTGTTTTTTTCCACCCTTATAACTATCAGATTTCTAAAAGGGATGCAGCGATTATACCTTCAGGTTCAACAGCCTGTTCCCCCATGGGATCTCAGCCTCATGCTAATGAAGTTAATGGGGGCTCCCTTTGAACCTTTTCTGATTTGCTCCTTATTCCATCTTCTTTATCGTTGCAATAACCTTAGCAAGGAGAGTGGGCAAACTGAGAGCCTTGGTCTCAGAACCTCCTTACATGGTTTTCCATAAGGTTAAAGTTTACCTGTACCCTCACCCAAAATTCTTGACAAAGGTGGTTTCCAATTTCCATGTGACCCAAGCAATGTATTTGCCAATGGTCTTCCAAAAGACTTATGCACGTAGATAAGCAAAGGCTGCATTTGTTGTATGTGAGGCGGGTATTGACCTTCTATTTGGATCACATCAGACTATTTTGATCCTCAGTGCAGTTATTTGCCACAATTGCAGACAGAATGAAGGGCAAACCGTTTTTCACGCAGAGGATTTCCTCCTAGATTTGCTTTTGCATTCAGTTTTGCTACCAATTAGCTAATGTCATGCCACTCCCAACAGTACTGGCGCATTCGACTAGAACTCAAGCGGCGTCAGCAGCTTTCTGAGCACAAGTTCTCCTTTTCAAGACATTTGTAAGGCAGGAACCTGATCATCAGTTCACAATTTTGCTGCTTATTATACCATTTCCCAACAGTTCAGAAATTATGCCACTTTTCGACAGATTGTTCTTCAATCATGTTCAGGTCGACTCCGATCCCACCTCCATATTAATCTGTTTATGCATCACTACAGTGGAATGGACATGTGCAATCACTTGAAGAAGAAAAAACGGTTACCTACCTTTCTGTAACTGTTGTTTTTTGAGATTTGTTGCATGTGTCAGTTCCATCACCCTCCCTCCTTACCTTCTCTATTGGAGTCTGTCCGGCAAGAAGGAACTGAGAGAGGTCGGGGTACCTCTGCCCTCTTAACCTGGCATGCAGTGATGTGTGGCGACAGAGGGCACTCGAGCTGGCCCTGATGGTACTGCTGAGAGAAAGAGTTCTTCAACAACTGCATGAGGTGTGCATGCATCTACAGTGGAATGGACATATACAATACACCTCAAAGAACAACAGTTACAGAAAGAAAGGTAACCATTTTTTACGTGCCTAGGCCCCCTATACAATGAATGCAGAGAGAAGGGTGCCTTAGAATGCAATCTGAAAAAGCCACTCTATTAGGTGGGGAGCTGCCTAAACTAGCCAATGGGAGATGCCCAGGAGAGGTCTGTATCCTAAACCCTGCTGCCCTCACAGAGATAGGTGCCTCCCCACTGCCTGAATTTGTGCACCTATCTCTGCAGTGATCCTGCAGTGCTGGAATCCACAAGAATCCAGTATCAGACTGTTTTAAGAACAATGCAGGAGAAATCAACTGCCCTAAGATGGGAAAACCACAAAACAAATATGCATTCCCTACATATTCTCCATTTTCAGGACAGAATTGGGTACACCTCATTTGTTCCCCATTCACAGACCCCACTTGTCTCATGATGATTTTTCTCTTTATCTTCATTTACTGGCATTCCCTTTCTCCTGCCCAGAGGCAGAAACTTAAGTGCTGAGGGAACTCTTAATCTGAAAATGTAGGCACTGCATGAATTTAGGCACCTACAAGTTTCAGCAGGAGTTTTGTGGAGTGCAGTGGTGCCTAAGTCATGGGTTTAGGTGTTCAAGTATCTTTGTGGATTGGGACCCCTGTTTCGCTTTAGTAGGATGTTCTTATCTGTGATCTGCTTTTGCATTCTGTTCCTGCTGCTCTCGAGTCTATTAAACTGAATTTAGCATTCTTTGTTAGAGAGAAGTTTTGTGTAATCCAAATGAAATAGCACTTTCTCCTCCACTGTAGTTTCTGCTGCCTCAAGCTGAGTTGTTTCAATGTGACTGATCAGCATCTCAGACAAATGAAATGGGAAGAGTAATAAGCAAGGTAATGCAGCTGGACATGAGGAAATGACAGTAGGCAAGGGGGAAGAGACAAGTAAGCAGCAAGGCACACAGAAAGATAAGTATAGTGGGGAGATAAAAACTGCACATAGGAGAGAAATTTTTTCTGATCACTATAGTGGCTCCTTTTGCTTACAGACAAGATTCTAGTATCGTTGTATTTTAGAAACAATGCAGGAGAAATCAACTGCCTCCCTAAGATTGGAAAACTACAAAAGAAATATGCATTCCCTTCATTTTAGGGACAAAACTGGGTACAACTTACCCCTGTTCCCTATTCACAGCCCCCACTTGTCTCATAATGATTTTTCCTCATTTGTTGATCTTCCCTTTCCCGTTGTTCCTCACTTTTCCTCCCTGCTATTGCTCCCTGAGTGGGTCCAATAGCTGGCTGCAAAAGGAGCATAGAAATCTGTAGATTGACAGTCCAGTTGCTTAAAGGGAGCCCACCAGGCTGTGGTTGTTGTACCAATAAAATAAAAACCAGCAGGATCTTATTAAAGGGAAAAAGGCAAAATACCACATTTACTGTGAATACAGAAAGAATCATAGTAAGCAGTTAGTTATAGTTATAACATTCCATTCAATCTCAAATTTATTCTCACATTCATTCATACACACACACACACACACACACACACACACAGGTTCTGCAAGGTTGTTATCATAGTTACCAGCCTTAGAGTTGCTCATGCCAAGCCACTGGCCAGGTGGCCTGGACATGAGGAGGGAGCAGGGCCTTGTCAGATGCTCATCTGATGCTCCTGGAAGTTGGTTTGCAGAATCAGACCCCCCAAAGTTCTCATTTTTTAGAGTCTATTTTTATAGGAATTTCTTCCTATGCCAGTCTATGGGAATTGCTGCTTCATGCTGTTGCTGAATCAATCAGCAGATAGCACATTCCTGACGGCTCCAAGATGTTATCTTGTTCTTTGGTTCTCCCATTCTTGAGGCTGTTGGGTGGATTCCAGTCTGCCCTCCGGGGGGTCCTCTGGTTATTTCCACTTGACGCCTTCTTCAGCCGATGGACACTGGATTCTTAGGCTGGCACCTCCCTGATCATTCAGTTATTATCCACACCAAGCATCCATCCACATACATCCTCTATCTCTATTTTAATCACAATTGTTAATACAACAAAAGGGCGGGGAGTCTCTGGGTGCTGTTTCTGTTGTTAGAGTATTGCTTTGAGTCTCTCTCTCTCTGTGAATTGCTTTGAGAATAGACTCTGTCTTAGAATGTACTAACACAATTAGCAGCTTGCAAGTTTCACACATACAGGGAGAGAAACAGTACCAAAAACCAAGAGACCTCTTAATTAGTAATACCCTGGAATTTAAACTCTGGGGAATCAAACTCATTTGTGATTTTAATACAGAACTTCTTTAATATGATCCAACATGGTCCCCACTTCAGTGGCTCAGCATCAGCCCCAGCTATGAGGAGCTATATGAAGCAAGACAGATTGGAGCATCTCTGTCACTGCAACTCTTCTATCTACCTCCCCCCGCTCTCCCCGATGCTCCTAATTCCCTCTCTGCTCCTGCCTTATGCTCATTCACTTTTAAATTCTCTGGACCAATTAGAGACCTGGAATCAGAATTTAGAAGCTTTTTGGGGGAAATCTAGCCACCAGCACTGCAGGTCAGGTGCTATTGGCAGATTCCAGTCCATTTTAAAACACAGCATCTGGTACAACCCTGAAATACCACCGCTGTAGCTGAGAAATATTAATACATTGATGGAGTTACTCTCAATTTCCATCAGTGTAATGGTCCAGCATGTCCAAAGGGGAAGTTTTCTTTGCAGTAAAATGCCTCTAAATTGTGTATACTTTTCAAAAATGTTTAGCATTTGGTTAAATATTATTCCTCACAAAACCATGAACAATGAATATTCACTTGATAAATGTGATCTTTGGTGACCACCACAGCATTTGCCACGTGGTATGCAACTGAGAACAATGATTTAACTAGCAGTATTCAAAGATAGTTATCTTGCACTGCATTTCATAGAGAAGTACTTTTTCTATGCAGAAGGTTATGAGTGAGGAAAGGGGAAACTTGATGTGGAGGTTTTTCACTGTGACAATAATTTAGCTTTAGATCAACCTGAGTGAGTAATTTGTAAAACAAAAATCTCCCATGGCATTGGGGCATCAGGCTTCATTACAACTGCCAAGATAAACCACATGCAGTTCAAGCACTCCAGTGTATACTAAACAGCAGGCACTAAAGAAACGTGCTGAAATTAAAATAATTTATGACACCTAGACTATTGCACCAAATTTGGTAGTTCTTATTGTGTTAGAAACCATTGAACAAATCGTGCTAAAAAAAGTACCAGAATCTGTAACAGCAAGAAAAAAAAAGTACAACACAAACACCTGTTAAGAAATCACATATGGACAGTACAAATCTGTGGAAGTGTTAGGACAACATTTTAGATGAACCACAGTCTCCAGTGGCATCAACTTACTGTGCATACAGAACTAGGATTTTTTGTGTCTGACCATGTATGTTTTTATCATGACCCTGTTGGATGGGTGGAGATACAATATTCTTCATCTTTCAGTTCTTGCTGCTATTACAGTCTAATTTCTAAGAGCGTCACTGAGGCTCTCCATGATTGCTGAGGATATGTATTCAGACCAGAGATGTTTAGAGACTTTAAAATGCACTTGTAATGATAAATAACAAGAATAAGGACCATATCTTCAGCTAGTGTAAATCAGTGTGATTCCACTGAAGTCAATGGAGCTACCCTGATTTACACTGGCTGAGGATTTGACCCAGAATATGTGTACTTGCATTTGATGCAGACTGAATGTTTTAACAAATGCCAAAATAATTTTCACTGCTTCTAAGTGAATTTTGTATAATCATTATGAGTGGGCGATTTAGCAACAATTACAATTCAGATTGCCAGCAAATAACATTCACTATGAATCTGCTTTAAAACCTTTATTGGATAGGCGAGATAAATACTTCCTGAAAGTACAAAGACAATTTTGGCATTGGTTTACATTCAATTTAAATTTTTAAAATGTATAATATTCAAATGATTAATCAGTATTTTGCTAGTGGAGTACTATACCTTACTGCGAATGATATCATTATTTTAGGTAAACATTCTATAGAGTAGTAATTCTCAAACAGTGAGTCCGGACCTACCAGTGGATCACAGGAAGGGACTAGATAGGTCGCCTGTTACTGCCCCCCCTCTATTACTCCCTGCCCCATGCATGCCAGAGAAGCGCTTCTCAGTGTGCTCTGACTTCTAACAGGCCAGGGCAGCAGGCTGCAGTGTGGGGAGTGGGACCTGGCTCCAGCGGCTGACAGCTGAAGCTGAAAACATCACAGAGGTCTGGTAAAGTCAGGGAGTCCATGTCTGCCATGACTAAATGGTATCCTTAACCATCAGGCACTCTGGTTCAAAGTGGTTCATAAAGCTCACAGTGCAGGACAAGAAGGGAAAATGTAGCTGACACCAGGCCCCCTGCCCCTTATGAGTATTTCCATGGATCTTCAATGTGCGCCCTAAGCAGACCGGCCTTCGGTTGTTAGCCTGTCAAACTGCATCAAGCACTACGTTCCCATGTGCAGCATCCCCTGTCCCGCAGCCCACTCCACGCACTCACTTGGGTGGGGAGGTGACAGGGCTGCAGAGCTGTTACCAAGGGCAGTGAGATGCTTCACCTCGGTGTTTGCCTGGTGGCGCCAGCGGGGATCGTTGCCCTGCGCTGTGCAGCCTCCCCCAGGGACTCTGGGCAGCGCCTCTGGAGACATGTGGGGTCGCTGTGCGAGGCGGCTCTCGCCACTGGAGGCGGCTGCTGGGGTGCTCCCCTGGGCAGCTCCCCCGCTCCCGCCCGGCTGGCGAGTTCCTGCCGCAGGGCGGGCTCTCACTGAAGGGCCGCGGGAGGCAGGGACAGAGAGACGGGACGACGCTTCCCTTGCCTGGGGCCGCACTTGCTGTTTACAGTTGCTGTAGCTACCGCCGCAGCTCAACGGCGCCGGGCTGCTGCAGGGCTTGGCAGCTCCCCAGCGGGGCGAGGGGCTCCGGCTCCCCGCGGGGACCCGGGACTGCAGGGAGCGGGGCGGGCACAGTCTCAAGGGGCTGGCTGTACAATGCAGCGTCCTCCAGAGAGAGCCGGGGAGGCTTGGTGGTAGAGCGGCTGCTGAGGGCCCGGTTTACGACACCATGTAGTAGCCGATGGAGGCTGCTCTGAAAGGGCCACTGCTGAGGCTTACAGCCCACCGGGCCCGCAAGCTTGGAAACTCCCTCCTTGGCAGCAGGAGACTCGTCGGGCTTTAGGACCCCAGGGAAAGGCTGCGGCAGCCAGGGTCCGGGAGAGCTCAGGGCAGGTAAGGAAGCCAGTGCCTGGGGGAGACGAGTGGAGGGAGAGAGCTGCTCCCGCTCCCGGGTGGCTCTCTGGGGGTAGGCAGGCCGGGCGGGGCTGCGGCGCCACGTGGAGAGCCCGGCAGCGGCGGGGGAGGAGCTGTGGGCGCTGGGAGCGAACGCTCAGAGCCAGCTGTTGTCCTGGGGGGCGGGGCCGCTGTGCAGGGGCGGGTGGGGCGGCAGACGCTGAGGACTAGAGCCCGCTGGTACTGGGGGAGGGGGCAGAAGCCAGCTGGGGGGGTGCGGGGGGAGGCACTGTGGATGCTGCCCAGAGCAGGTGCGAGCCCTGCAGCCTGGCGAGGGAGCCCAGCGCCCCACTGCTAAATGCCCTGCCTGCCCGCCCGCCCAGGGGAAGCTCTGCCGCGGTTTCGCTGAGCCCAGGTGTCTGTGAGGAGGGGAGAAGTTGGGGTGTCTCATACAGCAGCCCGCCCCCAGCCTCTACTCTGGGGTGAGTCAGGTGTCTCCAGTGGATATTAACCCTGGCAGAAATCAGGGGGGCACATGACCCCATCTGCCCCCCACCCCAAGCATTGCTCTGAACAGAAGAATAGGAGCAAAGTCCAAGTGCGTTGAATGGGGAGCTCTATTCTCTGCTGCCCGGCCCCATTTCGGGGAGGGAGGGGGTCATGCCCCACCAAGGGGCTCCCACCTAAATTCCTGTGGGATGCATGCAAACTGCTGGGTTCACCCCTTCTCATTAGCATCAAGAGCTCCATGGGTGATGTGGGGAGAGCCAGAGCTGCAGGGGAAGCCTTCCTTGCTGCCACTTGCAGAAAGGGGTTTGCTCCATTTCAAAACATACAGAAGAAGGGGCCCAAGTCCACTGATATCGACTCTATTGACTTCAGTGGGACTGCTCCCAGTGTAAACAATAATATCTATCAGTAAGGGATTACAGCATTGGGCCCCAGGGCTGGAAATATTTTTTGTAAATGAATGTTTGCTCTCAGATTAATTTACAGCAGTGAGTTCCACCAACTCTGCATGGGAGCACTCAGGCAGAGCAGCCAGGCTGGTGATGGGCAATTTAATGAGACTACCTGGTCAGACATTCCTTTGCTGAAATAAGCATATTAATTCCTATAAAATCAGCAGACCATTGGAACAAACATACTGCACAACAGGAGTTCCATGAAATAAATAAATAATGTACAGAAAACAATTGCTAATTTAAAATCCATAAAAGCAGTTAAGGAAGCATCTGCTACAAGCATCAACTGGGGGGAGGGATAGCTCAGTGGTTTGAGCATTGGCCTGCTAAACCCAGGGTTGTGAGTTCAATCCTTGAGAGGGCCATTTGGGATCAGGGCAAAAATTGGGGATTGGTCCTGTCCTGAGCAGGGGGTTGGACTAGATGACCTCCTGAGGTCCCTCACTGTTACTTGTGGCCTAGGTTTGCTGGCCCTCTCCCCCTCAACTGAGGGGAGGGCCTTTAGCGCTGAGTGGGTTTAGGCTTGCCATCTCCCAGAACTACATTAGCTACGCACCTTCCCACTTCTGCAACAAGTGAAGCAGTGTTCTGCAGACAACAGCCTCCTCCACTACACAACACTGATTCACCTCCAGAGCGCCATCTAGCTTGTGTACTGAATGAGACAGGGTCCTGTGGGAAAAATAGTATGTGATGGTCACTTGGATGGATAAAGGCAGTATTATAACGCATACACACAAGGGGGCCAAATTAAGATTTCACAAGCAACCTGGCATTTACTAGTTTTTGCAACTTAATAATGTTTTTTTCACTTTTTTTTTTTTTTAGGGTATAATTCCTTAGTTTTTTAAAAAAGCAAACTGAAAAAACCATAAATTCCTAATCTGGCATTATATTGACCACCACATGGGTCAGCAGCAGCACTGGAACCTTGAAATCCACCACACAGACCTCTGTCACTTGAGTTAATGGAGTAACTGGTAGAAGTCGTATGTTGTCATCCTCTAGGTAGAGCAGCACTAGAGGAGAATGGATCACTTTGCCAGTGTATTTCAAGATATTGGCAGGCAGCAGACGAATGATGAGACTCAGGAATCTTCAGTTCCATTCCAAGTTTTGTAAGGGTGTGTTCTCTAGTGGACACAGAGTCTTCTGTCCATTTCTGCCCACACTGGACCCTTTCTATCTCAAGCCCTCCACCCTATCCCTGCCTCAGTCATGTCTCTTGCCCACCCTGGCTCTTCGTCCTATTTCCAGTCTCTGCTCCTCGGACTGCTTATCCTACTGTTAGTATCCTCCACTACATTTTCATTTGTTGTCCCTCACTGTTACCTGTGGCCTAGGTTCGCTGGCCCCCTCCCCCTCAACTGTGGGGAAGGGCCTTTAGCTCCGAGACTGAAAGGGGATACTGGAACAGATAGCCCTGAGACGTAAGACTAGGAAAAGGAAAAAAGGATCGGGCCCACAATTGTGTGGGTGCTGGAGGTGCCAGATTAACTTCTAAATATAACCTCCCACCCGAATATGTCAAACTGTCCAACATGTCCGTGAGCAGTGAGCATGCTCTATCCCCTCACAGCTTGTAGTGCTGACCATATTTTATCCCCTTTCAGTCCCAGTCTCCCAGCAGGTACTTTTTCTCGTCTTGCCCAGCCATTCCCAGTCCCACTACCACTACTCCTGGTTCCTTGTCTCCAGTCTCCTTGCTCAGCCAGTGCCAGTTTCCTCCCTATGCCCCAATCTGTCTCTCTCTCTTCCCCTGGTTTCCAGTCATCCTCTCTATGTCTCCTGTGTCCTATCCCCATTGGGTCCCAGTATCCCTCCCCAGGCTTCTCATCCAATCTGTGTCTCTGCCTTCACCATCTTCTTGCCCCAATCTACTCCTCTCAGCCTCCTTCTCCAAATTCCAAACTCTGGCTCTTGTTCCCTCTGTGTTCAAGTACCCGTCTAGGCTGCCTGGGTGCCAGCTGGGGGGTAACTGGGAGCACTGGAGAGACAAGCTTTAGCTCTCAGTTCTGGTGCCCAGTTGCACACTAGTCCCTGTATCCCGACTATGGAGGGAGCGTGCTCATTCTGTGGGGATGGCACATGTGTAGTCTGGTCTAATATAAGAACCGTGAGGGGCTGGAACATGCTCAGTTGCCCTGTGAGAATGGTGCATGCACGGTCTGGTCAGCACTAGGAGCTGTGAGGGGATAGAACATGCTCACTGCTTACGGACGTGTTGGAGATTTTAACTTCTAAATCTAAGAAGTCTCTACTGAGCATGTGCAAACTGAGAGTTTTCAAAGGCTTATAACTTGGCCAAATTTGGGTGGATTTTCACAGGAATAGCAAAAGATGCATCTCTAACACAAAGGCCACCTTCCTTCCAAATTTCAAGCCCCCACTTGAACGCGTAGACAGACCAACGCTTTTCAAAGAAAAGGTTGTCAAAAATGTTTTAACATGGGCAAAACAACAGATTATTTCCTAGTCTCATTCTTGGAAATGGCTGAACTGTTTTGGCTGAACATTTCCAAAAAAATTCAAGCAGAAGCAAACATCCAGCATGGGACATTTCAACCCAAACATTTCAAGTTTGGCAACATTATGAGAACCTGTTTTCAGCTGCTTATAATGGAAATATCAGGCTAACTTAGTAACCGGTGGTGCTACCAGCCCCACCTATATTATTCCCCAAACAATGCTTTTTTTATCTGAGAGAAAGGAGAAGAGCAGACTATTTCACCAGGCACATTTAATTTACCTGGGGAGCACCTGGATCAGAGATCAGCAGCCTTTCAGAAGTGGTATGCCAAGTCTTCATTTATTCACTGTAATTTAATGTTTCGTGTGCCAGTACATTTTAACATTTTTAGAAGGTCTCTCTCTATAAGTCTATATTATATAACTAAACTATTGTTGTATGTAAAGTAAATAAGGTTTTTAAAATGTTTAAGAAGCTTCATTTAAATTAAAATGCAGATCTTATCAGTTTAGTGTGATCCTTGCCCTTTCTTTTCCTTGCTGAGGTTTCCAATGTCCCCAGGCCGACAGCGGGCTAAACGGGGCCGGCGGCTGGGACCCCGGCTGGCAAGGGGCTGGCAGCATGAACCCCAGACTGGCAACGAGCTGAGCACAGCCTGCTGCCGATCTGAGGTTCCGGCCGCCAGCCTCTGCCAGCTGGGGTCCCGGCCGCCGGCCCCGCTCAGCCCGCTGCCGGCCTGTGCTTCAGTCCATCCAGGACAGCAGTGGGCTGAGTGGGGCTGGCGGCCGGGACCTCGGCTGGCAGGGGGCTGGCAGATGGAACCCCAGGCTGGCAGCAGAGTGCCACTGAAAATCAGCTTGCATGCCGCCTTTGGCACACATGCCATAGGTTGCCTACCCCTGACCTAGATAATACAGTGATGGGTACTATAGAAAACCCCCACGTTGACAGACATCTGTCTTATTGGTCTTGGATTTCTAAAGAGGCAAATGTGAGTCTTCTTGTTGTTACTTAAGCTTTTTAATTAAGTGCCTGCTGATAGTGGATATCTCCTCCAGTCAGCGCATTTGTAGCTGAGGGTTTTGTAGTTGACGGCTGCAGCTGTGCTGCTGTATTACTTCAGTGCAGACACTACCTACGTGGCCAGGAGGGGTTCTCCAATTGCTGTAGTTAATCTACCTCCCCACGAATTTTTCCGTTGACCTAGCATTGTCTACTCCAGGGTTTGGATCGGCTTAACTACGTTGCTCAAGGGGGTGGATTTTTCGCATCCCCGAGCTGAGTCAAACTAACTTTTAGTGTATACCAGCCCTGCATATCTTCATGCCAGTTCACCCCCGTCTTATAAGTAGACTTGGAAGGATTAGATTTTTATTGGGCAAATGTCAATAAACATCGATTTCACAATGCACACACATACTGTTGAAAAAACATTTCCATTGACAGTAATCAAAAATACAGATGGGAAAAATAAGAAAAAGGCTGCTTGAGAACTTATTAGGGTTTGATGTAAAGATATTTACTTTGTATATTTAAACACATGATGTTGACAATTTGTGTTTAACCATTATAAAGTGCAAGTTTTTGAATCTCAACATCTACTTCATTAAAAATTATTGTCTGACCTTCCCATAGCCTCTGACTCCTCCATAACTTCCCACAACAATGAAAATTTAAATAGATAAAAATAAGCTTAAAACCCGTAATTTTGTGCAACTGTGACTATTTAAATAGATAAAAATAGAAAATATTTAACAATAAAAGTCAATATTATTGGTCAAAATTATAAAAAAATAAAAATAAAATTCTGCTAAGCCTACTTATAACAGATACTTTTATCCTCACTCTGACTTTGGCATCCGGATCACCACAGAGCAGGGCAAGTGATGTTAATCATAATAAGTGGATCTGGAAACACTGGATCAGCGATCATGAATTCTCCCAACACTGAGGATCTCAGGGGAGGAAGAAGAGAGAAGGTCAATGCTGATGCAAGGCTCTTCCATTTCTAATCAGTGACAGGCAATAGAATTGGCTGGGGCCTTGAGTGAGATTAATATATGGCATTCAAGGAATTAAGCACATGCATGATAAAATCTGGCTGACTGAGTGGAAGCAACAGCATGTAATATCATGTCCAAAGTGTCTGAAAATATTCATTTTGCTTCATTCTCAGCAGCCCAAATCACTAATCACATCAGAGTGATGAATTGTTTGGTGTTTGGCATGTACAGTCATTTTATTACTACAGCTCCATGCTTGTCAACTGCACTAGCTCACAAGGAAAGCTTAAAGGAGGCCAGGAGGGGATATTAAAAGAAAACCCTTACAATAAAACCACACTCAAAGTAAAAGTAGTACAATGTAATCTACAAAATGTACCTTCTTTAGGGCTCATAACTAATGGATTCTAATGTATTCTAATTTATAAAGTTTGTTAGTGCTAGTCTTTTAACATACAATATGTAGATTTAGTAGTTGAATGCTGTATATTATATTCTTGCAATTATTCAAATAAGAGAAGTCTACTCTGCTTGAAAATTAAGATAAAATATTATTTACTATGCTAATGTTTTCACTTTCATGCCTGCCAGATAATTTTAATAATCAGGTTTTATTTCTGTCTTGGCTGTCTTCTTCTCCTGTCTCTTCATTCTGCGGTGTTGGCTTCTGGATTCTTAGCCCGATATTCACTATCCATATCTTTTAACCAACATAACCTTTCAACTTGATTTTTAAATGACTCTAGTAGCTGAAGTTGCCTCCCTTGGGGTGCAACTGACTCCCAGAAACATAAATTGGAATTATGTGCGTGCGCTCAGAGGAGGATGGGCTCCTTGGTGCTGACAGACTCTGCACAAGCCACCCTGCCATGCTGTATTTAAATAGAAATTGCCAGTCATGCAATGTAAACGCTTGTGCTCTAGGCACTAAGATGAGACCACCAAACTCACATTTACTTCTGGTCTTATCCAGGATTGGAACCCAGCTCTCCAGAGATGAACGGCTAGCACTAGCAAACCGTATGCACTACACCTGTACATTCACATATCATACTGATATATGAAATGTTATGGGTACTCTGATGGACTAAGATTGTTGAGTTTCTATTGTAATTTAAATTTTTGTATGCCAGACACCTTCTGAAACTGGAAGCCTGCATTTCAAACAAGGAAGAAGGTGTTAAACTTTGACTGATTAATATCTTAGTTTAATTTTTTTCAAATTGTTCATTATTCCCACCTTTCATTTCCCAGGATATCTTGTTTTCTCCCTGTCTTCTCCTCTAACCTGCAAGCACTTAGACTTTACTCAACTTTACTCAAATTACATGTCCCATTGAACTCAGTGGGGCTACTCACATGAATAAAATTACACATGTAATGCAAACAGCAGTGAGACACCAATTGCAAGCTGTTAGAAGCAGAGACTGTATTTTAGGTATTGTACCAGCACCACGCACATCTTCAGTGCTTAACTAATAATAATAAGTGATCAAGATAAAATGGGTCTGTATATCATATTCAAACCACTTAAATTGAAGTGGGGAGAAAAAGTCATTAATTATCTCGAAGCTTAATCTACTGAAGAGCCTATATTGCATTTCATAGAAGGCAGGGAAACTGCCTATGAATCAAATTAAAATATACCTGGAAGACCCACTAAGTTCAACTGATTAAATAATTTTTAAAATCACCTGTGTAGAAAATGGAGCAGCCAGCCATTCTCTCAGAGAGGAGGACTGAGAGGTTAAGAAAGTTTAAAACAGGGAAATGTGCTTTTTTTGTCCCACAGCTTTCAGATGCCCTAATCTTCTTAATCACCTGAGTCAAAGAGAATGGGCTGTGAGTTATGAGTGTATTTTCCCCTTCCTTTTTATAACTAAGCTTTCTTCTGAGTTACCTAAACCTGTCAGATAGTTTTTCAGTAGTGCATTCTCTGCATAATCATCTTCTGTTCTCCATGTTTCTTCTGTGGTGTTTGGCCACAAAGCAGATTTCTCTAATCCTAAAGGCTTACAGTGAAGCTAAGGGACAAGGCAGCTCACTTCTGAAGGATGTTTTTGGTGCTGAAAAGTATATTTTTTGCAACATACCTTTATATTTGCTTCCCATCTGTGTGACACTTTGGAATTTAATAGTGAGCAGTTGGCAGGCAGGATACTCCAAGTGGTAGAAATGTGGGGTTTTGTTTCTTGTTTTATTGCATGTTTCCTGACTGAATAATATTATTTTTGACAGCTATTATGGATGGAAGATCCTTTGCCTTCAGCCTGAAAAAAAAGCTCTGGGATTGAAAAAAAAAATGGAGGCACTTGGTAGGATCCACTCGGGCCATCGCTTTAGCACTGCATGCTTATTTTCAACTGCATTCACTGTATGTCCATAGGCTGGAGTTCAGAAAGCGGGATATGGAAGCAGATACTCTCAAAGATGAAGACCATATGGCTGAATGGACTGCCAATGATCCAGCAAGACTGGTGCCATCTCCTAGCAAAATTGCCGGGAAGGCCATGTCCTTTTTGCCCCTGGGCCAGATAAACAGCACAAATGGCTCATTCAATGAACAGTTTACACCCTTCTGCTACTCGGCACAAAGCAGTATGATGGGCAGTAATGGCAGCTCATCAGATAACTGGTTTCATGGCCAAGCTTTTCAGGATGCAAAGCAATTCAATTCTTTGGCCAACTCTGCTCTTTTTCCTCATTTGTTGGCATCCAGCGTAACTCAGACTGGAATTGTCCAGGCCAGTAAATGTAGTGACTCGGAAACACTCAGTCCTTCCTCTGCTGCTGCTCCTGCTCCTCAGATAAGTCAGGAACCCATACACTACAGAAACATGGAGCAGGTGAGTTTGCTTTAAGCGTTCATTGCATTTCAGTGGAGTATGAGCACGCCCGGTTTTTGAAGACTACACAAATAGCGTCTAATGCATTGCCCTAAGAAGGAACAGGTCTGCTAACTTTTGTGTCTGCAACGGAGAGGCTTTAGTGGCAATGTCAGGATGTGGAGTGTGACCCTGTGTCTGATTATGCTGTTTTAAAGACCTCAAGGCAATAAAATGCTGCTTGTTATGATAATCTGTAGTAACAAATTCCTTTTTCCAAGAACAAATCAGTTTGTTCACCCCTTGTTCCTGTCGTTTTGATGTTTATTCCTCTCCACTTCCCTCCTTTAGGAGGAATTCCAGACTTTGGTAGCACATCATCCTGTGTGTGACAATGACATGGGAAACCAAAGTTGGGGATTTTTTTTTTTCAATGATCACTATTGTCTGTCTTCTTCCTATGCCTTTTCCCTTTTCTTTTTCTTTTCTCAACTTTTATGTCCTTTTACTCCTTCTCTTCCCTTTTGACTGTCCCTTTTCTCTTTTTTCTTCTTTTGGGGCAGACAGACAGTTGGACAAGAGTAGCTCTGCACTGTCTCCTGCACCAAAGCAGCCTGCTGCACTGGGTTTCTAACTACCAAATAAAACTGCACTATGGACACCACCTATAATAGGCAACAGCTTATCTGAAATGTAGGGTACGATTACACTGGGACTCTTCAGCACTTTTCCCATCGTTGTGCAGCACCACTAGAGAGAGCAATGGCAGAAGCAGTAGTGTTGATGAGGCACAGACTTTATTTTACTACTGCTACCCCAGGGAGATGCCTGGTAATAGACCAATGTTGGTAAAAGTGCAAGTGTAGACAGGGCCCTACTTGAAGATCATGTCTAGCAGGCAAATGGAGTTTGCTGGGGCTTAGTTATTTAAGATTAGGTTGCCGTGTAGAGAGTCGGCAACATTTTCTGTGAGGTGTAAACTTGTCTTCAGTTTATTGTCAGGCAGTTAAAATCTGGCATAGGGTCCTGGAGATCCTAGATTTTCCTGTAGGCCCTTGCCTCTGTCTTTTTGAAATGCTTTTCCTAGAGACTCCTACAAAGAAAGAACATGTTTGGCTGGCTTCTGTGTATGGTGCTTCCCCAGTGAGGCCAGAAGGGGCAGCAGGAGAATGAAGATAATGCTCTCAGGCAGGCTGCTGGAGAAATACAAGATGCAGAAATAATATAGTCACATAATTACTGTTTGTTTAATTCCTGAAATGAGATAGGCCTTCACAGAACATAAAGAAGACATGGTCCCTACCCCAAAGAGTTTGCAGCCTAAGCAAAGATGAAAGGCAAGGAAGACAAATTGCAGGGGCGGAGTAATGGAGGGAGGATATGCACAAAGACTAGAATGTTGCTTTTTCTCTACTAGGTTATGAGCTATTCCCTCTCCACCCCGCAAGTGTTAACTCATTCCTGCACTGCTAGGGGCTGGAAGTTTTGATCAACAGAGAGGACAGAGGAAGCAGGCCAGTGGGGGGAACAGCCAAAAAGCAGAAGGGGAGAGATGGGAAGGAGACAAACAAGGTGAATGGGGAGTGCACGAGTGAAGGAGAGAGAAAGAAGGATAGACTGACTAGAAGGAGCAGTGGGCAGGTTAGTAGCAGCATTTTAATTTGGGGCAGATTTGGGTCTCTGTTTCTCTGGACCAGGAGTTCTATGGAGGTAGGGAGCTAACCCGCTTGTGTTGGAGATAGAAGGATAGTGCCTGACCTGTTCTATTCCATAATAGTTTAATGCTTGAGGTGCCTACGACTGTGGCATTAACAGCTGTAGAGTGCCGTAGGTCCTGAAATTTTAGGGGCACTCTTAAATCTCTCCTTTCTACCCATCCTCTCTTTTCTTCTGTGGCCCCCACCCAGCCCAAATTCACAGAGTGCCAAGCAGGTAAGGCATTTTCAGCATGTGGAAAGAGTGGAACATGGCTATTTATTTATTTATCTATATTACAGTGGCACTTAGATGCCCTAAGTGAAATCACAGCCTAATTGTGCTAAGCATAATGCATATATGTAGTAAGAGACAGTCTCTGCCCTGACCAGCTCAGAGTCTAATTAGAAGGGCAAATGGGACAGAGAAGTGAAGTGACTTGGCCAGTGTCACTCAGCAGGTCAGCGGCAGAGCCAAGAATAGAACCCAGGTTTACGGAGACACCTGCAAATCCTATTGGCTTTTGTGAGAGTTGTATGTGCTCAGCACCTCTGCAAATCAGGTCATGAATTATTAACATAGCCGCTCACAAATCTGCCAGCAAACGTGTTTCACTCTACTGATATAGCTTATTCTAATAGCGCTGGGTGAAATGTTTAAAACACTTGAAATTTCAAGGAAATTGTTTTGCAGAAATGTTTTACTGTTTTTTGACTGGCTTATAGAGTAGTCTAAATTTTTCAAATTTTCAAAGAAAAATGTTCAGGAAAAATTTCATTTTTTTGTTTTTTTTTAAAATGTGTGCATTTTCCTATCAGCCATAATACTGAATAACACTATGAAATAATTCACTCTTGAATATGTTTTTAAGTATGTGTGGTTTGACTGTAAAAACTGCCATAAGACATCAAAGATTGGGAGAGTGGGAATACTGTCAGGATTAAAATTGTGTTTAATTTTTTTCCATATATGTTACTAACAGTATCACAGACTATTGTATGTGAAAGAATTTGAAAACTCTACTTTTCATCATTTATGTGGTTAATTTACATTTCACTCAAGTTGGACAGTGAAAAAATTGTCAGTTTCACTTCCTGATTCTCATGCCCAAGCATAGAGCCTTGTGCTGGACTATTTTTAAAATCCTGCTCCCGTCCAGCTCCGCAGTACCAACTCCCACCGGATCCTGCATGGTTTCTTGCATTTTTATCCCACTCCCACCCACAGAACCCTTAGATCCCACAAATCCCACAGGAAAGACAGATTTCCCCTTGCCACTAAAAATAAAATGGTCAGTTTATATATATATACTATATATAATGTCGACATTATATATATATATATATATTATGCGGAATTCAGACAAAATTTTTACCATTCAAAGAATAAAAAAGTCTTGCTTGAACCATGTAAAAATACTTTAACTCCTGTTATAATGGACATGAAATCTCTTTCTATCCCCCATTTAAATTTAAGAATTAAAAGCTTTATTTAAAAAAAAGGAAAACTTGCTTTATATTGCTGAAATTCTATTTATGACAAACTTATGAGAGATTTGGTGTTTTTTTGTTTGTTGCTTTTTTTTGCCACCTAATCCCTCCTGCAATAAAGTACAGTTTATCCGCTCCCACTATTATGGCAGTGGGTCCTGCAGGACCCATGAGATCCCAATCCCACTGCAAGGCTCTAATTTAGCACACTGCTGTTTTCTTTGAGTGTTATCTCTGCAAAAGAATGTTTAAATACAAATACACTCTTTTTGTTATTGGAATAAAACAATGGAATCACCTTTTAAAAACAAACAAACCACAAAACTAAAACCTCCTTCCTGTTAAAAGGGAGAGATGAGCATATTTTAATTCATTTCGTTGGTACTATTTACAGAGCCCAGGGCAGCAGGAACAGGTGATGATGGAACAGATGGAGCAGCTGCAAAGGCTGGTAATTGAACAACAGAAAATCATCACCTACTATAACCCAGGTACTACCAGGATTTCCTCCTAAGAACTCAGTACTGTAAATGGCAGCTGTTCACATTCCTACAATAAAATACTGTAGTTCCCAAAATAAATTCAAGCTATGATGTGGGGTTGGTCGGAGGAAGTAGAAGGCTCTTCACCTGAGAGTTGTACTAAAATATTTTATTCACACCACAAAAATGATAACTCCAGAAAACTTTTCTTTGACTCTTAAGTATTTCCTACAGAGATTTCATGCGTAAAAGTGCATTTCTGTTTAATACTAACCCCAGACATTCATGTACATGTGTCGACTAAAGTCTAGATTAAAATTCATTTGTGTTGTAATAAATTTTAGTGTAGTGGGAGGCACTGCTAAAACCTAAAATATCATCTTTCTCGCTTTATAAAAACTAGATGAGAAGGGGAAGGGAAGGAATTCAGCAGACAGGGCTTCTAGAAATAGACTTTCCGTGCTGGTAATTCAGTCTCTTCCCCACATCACAATATAACTTCCGGAACAGCTTCCTCCTTAATGGTAGCAGTACCGGAAAATGCCATCAGCATAGCAAATAAGAAAAGGAGAATCCACCCTCTGCAGGGATTTCCCTGTCCCCCCACCCCCCAACTTTGGAATGGGTGTAGTTCCACAATGCAATGTGAGGGACCAGCTGGGATCTCCACCCACTGCACAGAATCTGGTTTTGCAGGGGCCCTCTGCATGAGTGCAAGCAGGGGGAAGTAGAGAACGAGGCACGGAAAAGCCAGAGGATCTTTGAATTGGTGCTCTCCTGGAGGTGTTTCACCAGAGGGAACAGTTTTTGTCCTTTTGGACCGGGCTCCACAATGCCCCACTGGCAGATGTTGCCTGCGATATGTACATCTGCACATTGCTCTGGCATCCTGCCTCCCCTCTCCACTTTCTGGGCTACATTACCCAATTTGGGGATTGCAAGTATCTTGTGCTGCTGAGATGCCTTGAGGACAGACTTTCTACTGCTGGTGGGTCTGCAGCTCTAGAACATGCCATCACATATGCTAGGCTAAACTCTAGTTCATCAAGAACCCATGAACGATGATTCCTGCAATGTTGTAATCATGGATCACCTGCATTCCTTAGAAAACGTCTTCTATCACAATTCTCTACAGTTTCAGTTTAGCATCCTCAGTGCCTGACAAGCTCAGTGACAGTAGGAAGTCTTTTGGAAGCAGTGGAGTTACTCTGGAATTACACTGGTGCAAATGAGATTTGAATTTGGTCCAGTGCTTTTCCATAAACAAAATCTGGATAGGTCTGGCAAAATGCTTAGGATGGCAGAGCTCACAAGTAGTTTTAAACTGTTCGACCAGCACTTACAATGCGAATTTCACTAATTTTGGTAGTAGGACAGGGTCATATTTTATGTGGTTAAATGGTTGTTAAATGATTTCTCCATGCTTTTAGTGACACAGACTTTTTCCAACACCAGGCATGCCTATCCTTCCATCTTCCCCCACCTCCTTCTCTTCGCAAAAAATACAGGGCATGGAGTCATTGTAAAGAAAATCATGTTCCATTTGTGTCCCTCGTATATAGTATAGTGTGAAGCAGTACAGAAATTTTTTTGCAACTGTGGGTTACCATGGTGTGTGTTTGAGTAGGGGTGTCAGGGTGTAAAATTACGGGACTAGCTTCAGACTGAAATGTGGTGTGGGAAGGTGGTTTTGGTAGTGGGGAAGTGCTGGAACAAACAGGTTTTGACTCTTTAAAACCCTTAGTTCTTGCTGTCTGTCCAGGGCAATGTTATAAATATACTAGTCCATACTTATGATGATAGAGTTTGATTGTAAAAACTCTCTGTGCATGGAGGGGGGAAATATAACTCAACATTTGATACTTTTTAACTCTTGTATCGCTCAGAACTGGTTTTTCACACTATTTGTGTGTGTGTGTGTAAGGGATGGAGGGAAACCTGGATTCCAGTGGACAACCTGCAGCCCTGACTCAGACTGGCAGGTCTTGGGTAGGGTGAGGTAATATCTTTTATTGGACCATGTAGTGGGGTGGGGTGCCCCACTCCTGCAGAAAAGGGGTTAAAAGCAGCCCTGGAGAGGGCTTCAGCAGGGAAAGGGATTAAGAACATCTGTGGGAAGCTGACTGAGTTGCTGACCACAGCTGTGGCCAGCTCAATCAGGGCCCAGCTGGCCCTATAAGAGGGCTGGGGGCCAGGAGCTAAAGAAGTCCCACTTTAGCCCTGGAGTGGAAAGGACTAGCTGCCTGGGAACAGGGTGCCTGAGCAGAATACTGCTGGGGAAGGGCAAAGGGAGCTGGGGAGCTCCAGCCTGATAAACCCACAGGTTGCAGGCTTTGGTGAAGGCCTCCAGAGGCACTGGGGCTGCAGAGGGGCAGCCTGAGGATAGGCAAAGGCAGCAGGTCCTACCCCCTTGCCAGTGATGAGTGGCCATTACACTGCAGTCTGCCCCAGTGAACAGTGGCTAGCTGATGACTGGCAGTAGCCACTGAGGCAAGGTGGGTCTAGAGGGTTGGGGATTCCCTGGGAGGGGAGACCCAGAGTGGGGATCCTGCTGGTGCAGAACCCCAGGGAATAAGGCACCGGGGTCTGGGAGGGACACGGGGCCAGTGGCAGGTGAGACACCGGCCTGCAGAGGGCGCTTCAGTGCTGGTGAAGAGCTAATTCCCTGGCTGACCAGCAGGAGGCGCCATGCCTGTGAGTCATCGCCTTGCTACAGACCAACTTCTGTTGGTGAGAGAGACAAGCTTTCAATCCACACAGAGCTCTTCTTCAGCTCTGGGAAAGATACTGAGAGCATTACAGCTCAATACAAGGTGAAACAGAGTGGTTAGCATAAGTAGCTAGCTCATATTCTAAGGGACCATTCAAGGTAGAGTGGCCTGTTAACACCTTTGCAGTCATGGGACAAAAAGGGGGTTAGTGGATTATAGACTTGTAATAACCCATACATCCAGGGTCATAACTCTGCTAATCACTAAAAATCATAGACTCAGCAGAGCTCTTAATGGTCCAATAAAAGATATTACCTCACCCACCCTGTCTCTCAAATATCCTGGGACCGAAACAACTACGACTACACCGCATAGGTCTTGGTTAGGGCATTCAGCAGCAACCAATAATCCTCAAGGATGTTGTGGGTGTCTCTTGCATGGTCCATCTTCTGTGATTGTAGGGGAGTGGGTGTTAAATGGACCTTCATGCTGCTATCTTTTTATAATTCTATAATGCAGAAATAATGATTGGTAAAGAAATAAAAACTTGATTTAAAAATTCGACCGTCAAGAAATAATACGTGCAATTCATGATTCTTGGTATAATATTGTCCACACCTCTGCATTTCTCACTAGACCCAAGATATTGTTCCACCAGATGATAGAATGAGTGAATTGCAAAGCTTCATGGGTTCACAGAGGTAGCATTTTGCAATCAAAGATGTAAATCTTTTGTAGTTTCACTTCCCCCACTCCTGCTGTACTATGTATAGGAAACATTCTTGACAAAGACAATTAAGTCCCTCTATCCAAGGGGTGGGCAAACCTTTTGGCCTGAGGGCCACACTGGGGAATAGAAATTGTTTGGCAGGCCATGAATGCTCACAAAATTGGGGTTAGGGTGCGGGAGGGGTTGCAGGCTCTGGGGTGGGGCTGGGAATGAGGAGTTTGGGGTGCAGGAGGGTGCTCCGGGCTGGGACTGAGGGGTTCAGAGGGTGGGAGGGGAATCAAGGCTGGGGCAGGGGGTTGGGGCATGGGGAGAAGCTCAGGGCTGCAGGCTCTGAGCGGCGCTTACCTCAAGTGGTTCCCGGAAGCAGTGGCATGTCCCTTTTCCAGCTCCTACACGTAGGCGCGGCCAGGCAGCTCTGCTCACTGCCCCATCCTCAGGCACCGTCCCTGCAGCTCCAATTGGAGCACGTAGCAGCTGGAGCGGGGCCATGCGGCTGCTTCCAGGAGCTGCGTGGTATGGCCCCCGACCCTGCACCCCAGCTGGAGCGCCGGAGCCGGGCCAAGCCACGTGGTGCGGCCCCTGACCCAGCGCCCTGGCCGGACTGCCAGAGCCGGGCAAGCCCCAGACCCCGCTCCCAGTGGGAGCTTGAGGGCTGGCTTAAAATGGCTTGTGGGCTGGATCTGGCCCGCGGGCCATAGTTTGCCCACCCCTGCTCTATCCCTATAAAAATAAAACAATAATGCCTCATATGTACATGAAGGAACAGAACATGGCTAGTTTGGACAGAATTATTTACAATCTAAATTCAAGTTTCAGTCAACATATAAGGAACAACTGCTTGTAAAGCTTCATTTTAAAAATGTTAATCTTTATATTAGGTACAGGTAAACATAAGAAAATAATAAGTTTTGGAGAATCTATTTGGCTTTTGTATATATCACAATTTTAAACTGATTTAAGATGGCATTCCCTACTCCCACTGGAGTCAATAGGAGTTTTACTATTGACTTTAGTGGGAGCACGGGGCCCTTAGACTGTAGATTTTGTAAAAAAAAAAAAAAAATAGAGACAGATCCCCTGCTGGCATAAATTGGCATATCTCCACTTAAGTCAATGGAGCTACAGTGATGTACATCAGCTAATGTTACATCTAGGTTTTTGACTTGTTTAACTAGAATTCCAGCCCAATGGAATGAAAGGGGTTAGAACGGCTGAGTTCTGACAGACCCTTCATTTTCAGGATAAGATGTGGTAATGGAGGGGAAAAAGTTTCCTTTCCAACCTGGCATATACATTAGAGATTATCAAAATCTTTCCAATTGCTTCAAGTTTCAGAATCTTTGGAAATGTCTAAGCTCTGGGGTTCCACTTCATTTCTTCTCACCCTGAGAGAATTCAAGACCTTTCTATAGGAACTTCGAAAAGTCGGGCTTGAGAAGCAGTACACGATGGGGTCCATAGCACTGTTGAGATAGGTCCAGCAGACAGTAACATCAAATACATTCACAGCAAAATGAAAAGCTGCACAGCTTTCAAAGTTTTGGAGAATATACACAAGAACTCTGCCCAACACACTGGGCAGGAAGCAAACTCCGAACACCACCACCACTGCAATCACTAAGAACATGGCTTTCTGCAGCTTAGGTTGACTGCTCAAATCCCGGGGGCTCTTCTTCAGCTTCCTGATGATGCCAACTGTGCAAAACAAAATGAGGCCAAAGGGAACGAGAAACTCCAAAAAGAATACGATGACATGCCAGATGCTGTAGAAGTTGGCATCTCCTTGTGGGCTGAAACTGCGGCACTCAGTGAAGGCTTTGGGTTGAGGAGCAACCAGGATCTCAACAGTCAATCCGATTGCTAAAAGCCAAACCAAGCAAGCAGTGACTCTAGCATTCCTGGCTATGAGAGAGCTGGTTTTATTGTTAGGGTGGACCACCCGGAAATAGCGATCCAGAGCTACAGCCGTGAGGAATGCGATGGAGACAGCTTGGGAAAGAGACAGCATGAAGAGTATTACTGAGCAGAATAGCTCTCTATAATCCCATGTCTTTAGAATGCTAAACCTGAGAGCAAGCAGTAGTCGAAACGGCAGGCAAATGTTCAGCAAGACGTCTGCAATAACCAGGTTGAGCAAATAGATGGCATGTGGCTTCCAAATTTTCAAACGGAAGTAGAACGTCCACAGAGCAATAGCATTGCTTGTGAGTCCCAGCCCAAATTCCAGAATTAGTAGGATGTTCATGGCTATTTCCACAGACTCATTGTAAACAGAGCAGTTAGAACGTGTCATTTTCTGCTGGCTTCTCAAAAGGACTGAAAAACTGAAAAGGATCGTGTTACACTTCAAAGCGCCCCTCCCCCTCCCCCAAAAAAGGATTTATTTTCCTCCTAATACTGTAATTACTTCTGCATTTCTCAGAGAAGGAAGTATACTATGAAAGTAGAATGAATTATATTGAAATTATAATTCATTAAAGAAATGCTACTTGAAGGGTTTGTTGAAATATAGTTGTCAGGAAGAGAAACATTAAGGCATGTGAGACAATGGGTCCTCAAACTCATTAACTTAGAGCTCCTACTGAGCTAGGAGATGGTAAACGTTAGTATGCAAATAAGAAATGTATGTATATTTGTCAGTTTCTGCTTCCTTTTGTTTCTTATGTTAAGTTGGCTTTGGCTTAGCTGTAAAAATAAGTTATCTTTAGCCTCAGAGAGGGGCTCACATCTGGGTGCATTAGCAAAGCGCTTTGCTAATAAACAGAGTGGTCTGACAAATTATAGGTTTCAGAGTAACAGCCGTGTTAGTCTGTATTCGCAAAAAGAAAAGGAGTACTTGTGGCACCTTAGAGACTAACCAATTTGTTTGAGCATAAGCTTTCGTGAGCTACTGAGCTGTAGCTCGCGAAAGCTTATGCTCAAATAAATTGGTTAGTCTCTAAGGTGCCACAAGTACTTCTTTTCTTTCTTCTGACAAATTATGTGAGTCCTGAATGTGACTTTGACAATACCATCAACATCAGGAGGTCAAAAGCAAACTACTATTAAGCATCAGCAAATAAAATGTACTGTGTACTACATATGTGTGTATATTTATATATACATATAGATGTGTGTACACAAAACCACACACAGAATAGTTTCCTGAACATGAAATCTTGGCCTGAACCTGCACCTCCGGTGAAGCACTGAGCACACAACTCCCAGTGAAACAATGTGAGTTGAGGATGCTCAGCCCCTTGAATGATCTGGCTCTATTTATGCTTTATAGATGTAAAACCCCAGAAAAGTGTTGTGTTATTTAGCCTGCCATGGTACACACATGTCACTATTATGTTGTCATCTTTTTTAGGGAAAAGAAAAGACGGTGACTTACTGAGCAAATCAGTATGCCAATAAGAGAGATGATTCCATTTTAATGTCTACCACTTTTATGCAGCTAAAAAAAGGGGGGGATGGCACGTTTCTGTGTGTCTGAACAACGGTACTTCAAGTCTCATTACTAATGAGTCATTAGCACTGGATTAAGTGACACTAATTATACTGCCGTTCCCAGAGAATATACTGGAAGTGCAGTAACATAATGTCACATGATTTCTTCCCCAGTGTGCTTAAAATGACTCCAGTTTCTGGAACTGAAAGTCATTGAACATTTTTTTTTAAAAAACCCAAATGACGCTTCTCTCTCTCTCTCTCTCTCTGACCCTTTGCTTTTTCTGTGTGTATACACACACTATCTGTTTTGTTTTCTTCTTCAGTACCCTTCTCCTCATAGGCACTGACTCTGTGGGAACTCCAGGGCCAAGCTCCCCTCCCCCAGAGCCTCCTCCCTGCCAGCAGCCCCGCCAATCAATTCCTTCCTTTCCTTCCCAGCGCCTCCTGCTCGCCGTGGATCAGCTGTTCTGCAGCGTGCAGGAGGCGCTGGGAGGGATGGGGAGGAGCAGGAATGGTGCTTGCTCAGGAGAGGGATGGGACTGGGTGGGAAGAGGCAGGGCAGGGGCGGGAAGATGCGGGGTGGGGTTGGGAGGTTGGGGGAAGGGGTAGGGTGGGGGCAGGGCCTGGGGTGGGAAGAGGTGGGGTGCAGGCTTGAGGGAAAGGGTGGAGTCAGGTTGGGGCCTAGTACTGAGTGGGGGTTGAGCACCCCAGGGAAAGTTGGAAGCTATGCTTCTCCTAGAATTGCTCAGCTTTCTCCACAGGACTAACTGCTTTCTCCAAGCCTTTCAGAGGGTAGCAGTGGGAAGCACACTTGATTGGTGCTTCAGAGGGAGAGAGTCAGCCAAATGCCAGCTGCTTTCTTTTCCCCTGCTGTGTGCAGCAGGAGTCTGTAATTGGCGAGCTCCTATCTAGGAATCCAGGAGCCACCCAGAAATCCAAGGGAAAAGCTGTGAGTTCCTAGAAAATGTAGAACAGGTAGGGAGATGCTGAGGTGTCTTCCCTAATTCTGGGGTGCTCCAGAGCCTGGTGCAGCCCCAGGTACAAGTTAGAGCAGCCCCAAAGTGGCCTATGCTGTGGGCTTTGCTGCAGTCTAGAGTAACTGGAGCACAATGTCCTCTAGCCATCCCCCTTCCTGATCTGCTCCTAGCCATGTCCCTGCACCAGGGACTGTGTGTGAGGGTGGTGAAGGGCTCTTGGCCCTGTGCTGGGATAATTTCTTAGAGGGGTATTGCAGACATTTCATGCTGTTGCAGTTGCTTAAAAGGGCTGCTTTGGGGGGCAGAATCTGTCCCCACGCCTCACAATACCCACTTGAGGTGCTGTAGGTGAGCAGTGTCCCTCTTCCGAGAGTCTGCTCCAAGTGTTGAAGAAGAAGGCTGCAAGCTGGGAGTGTGCACAGGAATTAAGTGGAGCTGTCAGGGACAGTTTGTGAGGGGCGTGACAGGATAGAAGAGACAGATGGGTGAGGAGAGGAAGAATTTAGTCGGGGTTGGTCCTGCTTTGAGCAGAGGGTTGGACTAGATGACCTCCTGGGGTCTCTTCCAACCCTGGTCTTCTACGATTCTAAGTGCCAGTGGCTGCAGTAGGCAGCTAGCTGAGGTTTCGGTAATGACAGAGAAGAGACAATGAATCTGCGAAGTTACAGTTTAGAGAAAGATGCACTATATCTGTTTAAGAGGAAGGCAAGTCCTCAGTATTCTTGCCAGCAAGTTAAAGAAGTATGGATTGGATGAATGAACTATAAGGTGGATAGAAAGCTGGCTAGATTGTCAGGCTCAACGGTTAGTGATCAACGGCTCGATGTCTAGTTGGCAGCCAGCATCAAGCGGAGTGCCCCAGGGATCGGTCTAGGGGCCGGTTTTGTTCAACATCTTTATTAATGATCTGGACAATGGGATAGATTGCACCCTAGGCAAGTTTGCGGATGACACTAAGCTGGGGGGAGAGGTAGATACACTGGAGGGTAGGGATACAGTCCAGAGTGACCTAGAATTGCTCAGCTTGGAGGGTTGAGTCAAAAGAAATCTGATGCAGGACAAGTGTAGAGTCCTGCACTTAGGACAGAAGAATCCCATGCACCGCTACAGGTTGGGGACCAACTGGCTAAGCAGCAGTTCTGCAGAAAAGGACCTGGGGATTACAGTGGATGAAAAGATGGATATGAGTCAGCAGTGTGTTCTTGTTGCCAAGAAGGCTAACGGAATATTGGGCTGCATTAGTAGGAGCATTGCCAGCAGATCGAGGGAAGTAATTATTCCCCTCTATTTGGCACTGGTGAGGCCAGACCTGGAGTATTGCACCCAGTTTTGGGTCCCCCACTACAGAAAGGATGTGGACAAATTAGAGAGAGTCCAGCAGAGAACAACAAAAATGATCAGGGGCCTGGGGCACACGACTTATGAGGAGAGGCTGAGGGAACTGGGCTTGTTTAGTCTGCAGAAGAGAAGAATGGGGGGGGGGCGTTTGATAGCAGCCTTCAACTACCTGAAGGGGGGTTCCAAAGAGGATGGAGCTAGGCTATTTTCATTGGTGGCAGATGGCAGAGCAAGGAACAATGGTCTCAAGTTGCAGTGGGCGAGGTCTAGGTTGGATATTAGGAAACACGATTTCATTAAGAGGGTGGTGAAGCACTGGAATGGGTTACCTAGGGAGGTGGTGGAATCGCCATCCGTAAGAGGTTTTTAAGGTCAGGCTTGACAAAGCCCTGGCTGGGATGATTTAGTTGGTGTTGGTCCTGCTTTGAGCAGGGGGTTGGACCAGAGGACCTCCTGAGGTCTCTTCCAATCCTAATCTTCTATGATTCTAAGTCATGACTTTCAGAGCACGGTCTGAGCAAAGAGCACGCAGCTGTCTGTGTGGCCAGGCCAAGCCATCTGTTAAGAACAGTTTCCATATGGAAATCGGTGTATGTGAGACAAAAATCTCAGGATGGTTGGAACTTGGCTTTATATTGTATGTGAAATACAGTTAAGTCCATGGGGATTACTAGTGTGCTGAATCAGATGGGGCAGGACCAGACTCTGAGGGTAACAGGCAGTTCTAGCCATAGCTTGTAAGATGAAGGTCCTTAACCCCTCTCCTTAGCTAACATAATGTTATATATTATCTTTATACTAAATTACATTTTTATTTTCAGTCTCATGACCAATTATTGATCTTCTGAATGATTCCATTAACGCGTTAGTATAAAATGACACAATTGGGAGAGCACGACAGGCCTTTTACCCTATAGATCAGCTACATTCTGCATAGATTTGCCAGGCGTCTGGTTTTTGACCAGAAAACGTGGTCAAAAAGGGACCCTGGTGGCTCCAGTTAACATTGCTGACTGGGCCATTAAAAGTCCGGTCTGTGGCGCAGCACCTGCAGACGCAAGGGCAGCGCATGGAGCCTCCCTGGCCACCCATGCGTCTAGGGGCTTCAGGGACCTGGCAGCTGCTTCTTGGGAGCCGTGGTAAGCGCCGCTGGGACCTCAAACTCCGCGCCCCAACCCCGTGCCACAGCCTGGAGCCGTCTCCCACACCCTGAACCCCTCATTTCTAGCCTCACCTGGAGCCCGCACTCCCAGCCCAGAGCCCATACCCCCCCCACCCCAACCCCCTGCCCCATCCTGGAGTCCTCTCCCATACCCCAAACCCCTCATCCCTGGCCCCACCCCAGAGCCTGCACCCCCAACTGGAGTCCTCACCCCCCTCCTGGATCCCAACCCCCTGCCCCAGCCTGGTGAAAGTGATGAGTGTGGGGGAGAGCAAGCAACGGAGAGGGGGGGATGGAGCAAGTGGGGATGGGGCCTCAGAGAAGGGGCAGGGCAGAGTCAGGGCCTCAGGGCAGGGGTGGGGAAGGGGACAGGGTACGGGTGTTTGGTTTTGTGCTATTAGAAAGTTGGCAACCCTAATTCTGCAGTCAGAGCCGTCCCTTGGGTACAGCAAATCGGGGCAACTGCTCCGGGCCTCACGCTTTGGGGGGCCCCACGGGCCAGAGCGATTGGCCGGCGCAGCTGGTCCTGGAAGTGATAGATTCGTCACTTCCAGCCTGGGCCCCGCATCCCCCTAGTGATGGCCTGTCATATGCTGTCTTCGTACTGGGCATGAATTTTAAATCTCCAAGAGATTTACAAAACAAGTCAGGTGTGACCTGGTGCCTCTGCTTGCTTGCTTTCTCTGCCTCCCTTGTCAGCTGTTGCTCCTTTGTTTCCCTGCTGTGCAACCAGAGAGGCAAAGAACAGGGAGCTAGGTTCCTGGCAGGGGGAATCTGTCTAGTAGTCAGAGCTATATTCCCTGGTGACAGAGGACAGCATTGCAGGTAAAACTGCCTAACAATTCAGAACCTTGGGTTCAAGTCCAGTATTCAGTATTCAGTGAGGAAAGATGAGATTGGCCTGGTCACCTAGTTGGAGCTGCTAGCCAGTATGGAATAGATTTAATTTATTATTTGATGTATCTCATTAGGAGGCATAGTCGCTTCAAAATTAAATATTTCAGAGCAGTATTAAAGTTATATCTAGAAGGTCTAGAAACCTCTTCTCTCCAGGTGCTCTACCCTGACACTAGAAGTGCTCATACTGACTGTCCCTATTCTGTATTTCTGGTGTCTCGGTGCTCTTTGCGAAGGCCTCCTCACTTCCAGCACTGCACTGAGAATGCCTTAGTTCCCCCCTTTGGGAGCCATTGCAAGGCTTTTCTGTTTAGTCACCTTTTTGCCTGATGAGCTGGCCTCGAAGGGATGGAGGGCACCTGATTTTGTTTGCCTGGGGGTACTTTGTGAGGACCCTTTAAATGACAGTGTGTCTGCTGAGTTATGCTTTGATCTATGTTTAATAATTATGGGCATGTAACTGTTGGTTGTGGTCGGCCTGGTTTAAACATTACAAATAAATCTTGTAACACGATTCAATATTTTAGCATTTTGGCTGAACATGAAAACACCAGTAAACATGAAAAAATGAGTATTTTAGTACAGTGCCTGTTTAGCAGGAGTATTCTGGGTCAGAACTGGCTTGCCGTCCTATACCAGACTGACTTTTCTCCTTTGTTTGTTATTGCAGGCTTTTCAGTCTGTCCCGGCACCCCTTCCCAGCTCGTTACCATGGTGCCAACACTTCCAAGATTTCCTGCCACTTTATTTCCTGTCCAGCTCCCTTTCGAAAACTCTTCACCAGTCCAGAACAGCGGACATTTACAAACCAGTCCATCAATAACGCAGACTTCCCTTCAGAAACATTCCCCAGCGTCCTCACCCAACAACAGCTGCTCAGAAACCTTAGGGGAGCACCCACAACCTCCAAGTCCAGGTGGGGAATTAACCCAGGCACTGGAAATTTGCACCCAAGGACATTGTGCAAATCATGAAAGCTAAAATCCATATGATTTTTGATGTGTTTTTTTGTTTTAAAAGCTTAGAAATAAAGTTTTAAACTCATTTCCCTACTAGTTTGAGATGATGGCCATGCTATTTCCAGTGCTAAACAATGACAGGTTTCAGAGTAACAGCCGTGTTAGTCTGTATTCGCAAAAAGAAAAGGAGTACTTGTGGCACCTTAGAGACTAACCAATTTATTTGAGCATGAGCTTTCGTGAGCTACAGCTCACTTCATCAGATGCATCTGATGAAGAGAGCTGTAGCTCACGAAAGCTCATGCTCAAATAAATTGGTTAGTCTCTAAGGTACCACAAGTACTCCTTTTCTTAGTGCTAAACAAGTAATCAGAGGCTTGTTGATGTGGGGGGAACAGAAAGTAAATGTTAGATTAAAATAAAAAAGTTGAGTTACAGAGTGTAGGGAACATGGTGGTTTCCAGGAGAGGGACGGTAAGAAGGAACTGAGTGATATGGCTTCCGAAGGTGATAGATGCGTCTGCTTAGCCGAGGAGGAAGTCTCTGTGTTAGCAATCTCTGTTTTCACAGAGGCACATGGTCCTGCCTTAAAAGGGCAGGGATGGAAGCTCTGGTCTGGCTTTTTTTCAGTAACACACTGTGCTGTACTCATCCTCTTTAACAGTATTTCTCAACCTTTTTGATAACAGGGACTGGCTTGCTGCCTTCCGACACTGTGTCAGGGAAATCTCAGGGACTGGCGCCAGTCCACAGACTGGTAGTTGACAAACTGCTTTATAAGAAAATGTTGAGGAGTGAGAAGGAAGCAAAACCAAAGTGGCCAAAGAAAATGATAGCAAGAAAAAGAAATGAGAAACTAGGGTAAAGCAGGGAGAATTTATTATGGAGGGGATGAAAAAAGTGCAAAGGGTGAAGGCAATTAGATGCCAAGGGGAGAAAATATAAATCAGACCTTTGTCCTAGCTTCCCTTAAGTTTACTTTATATCAAGACCAGCTACAGCACAATGGTATGGTTTCCTGTTACAGTGGGAGACACCAAGGGACCCATTCAGCAGGGTATTTAAGCCGGTGCCTGACTTTAAACACGACTGATTAGGCATATTCTTAAATACTTCACTGAACTGGGGCCTAGTGGAAATTACGATGGGTGTGTTTTGTTAGGCCCTAGAGTTGAAAACTAATAACAAGTATCAAAATGTATATAAACTAAAAAAAAAGGTGTTTCTCTGACTATAGGGAAAGAGATCGAGCCATTATCTCGAAGTGATGGAAGCCCCACAAAAAAACTTTTCAGACAAGTTGCTCAAGAAGAGGAAATCACATCCAGCAAAGGTGAATTACAGGAACAGATCTGAGCAATATATTGAATTGCTGTAAGAGAAAGACGAAACATGCTAAGTGTGTTTTGGGAGGGTTTATGAAGAGTATTTTCTTTCTCCAATACGCTGCGCATTACGCATATTGTTTTTCCTCCTTTCCTTTTGAAACCTGTCGAGCTAGAGCAGCCTGTTATTAGAGTGCTCATCTCGGCGCTGTTTGTAAAGTTAGGCAGGCACTGTAGTAAGGCAAGGGAGACAGCATGGCCCAGTGCATTTGGCGCAGGCTTGGAAGCCAGGAGAGCTTGGTTCCAGTTCCAGTTCTGCTACTTAACTTGCTGTGGGACCTTGAACATGCCACTTGAACTCTTTGGGCTGTATCTCCATCTGGCATACATTAGCACTGCTCTGTTTACTTCCTCTGGAGAGCCAGCCATAAACTAAACTACAGCTGACCACAAGGAGGAGTAACTTACATCTCCCTGCATTCTTGGTAAATCACCTACATTAAGTCATTCAAGCTAAATTGAGCTAGTTCTTAACCTCCATGAAACACTTGCAGATGCTTTTTCTCTAGGAGCAAAATACTCTCCCCTGCACAAAGCAGGAGTAGCTTGGCTTGGCATGGCGGGTTGGGATGGCTGTTGGAGAGGAAAACGAAGATGTCTTCACAGGGCTTCAGTAGCACTTGCTGTATTTGTGCTGTAAAGAGTGGACACAAGTTGCCAGCGATGTCATGTGTGTGAAACATGAAGGATCAAACATAGGCTCTTCTGTTCCCAGACCACAGAATTCTGTGATTTGAACTAAAGAAGTAATTCTCCATTGGTTGACACTAGTATTAGGCTTTTATCAAAGTGACAACCTGCCAGTTGTAGGGAGTCTTGCCGGTTGGTTCAGTTTGTAGAGTGTGGGGGGACTGGCACATTTCTGTGACAAAACCTCCTATTACAAAAACGATATGCAGCTCTTCTTGTGTCCATTTAGTAGGCTAGCCACTAGGAGGTGACATAAATGCACACACTTGAGCAGGTTTAATTCTATCCTGCAGATAGCAATGCTGGATAGACTGCTAGGCACTGACTAGCCAGTTAATTTCAGTTTTATACATTGAATGGGCATAAATCAATTCATTTTCACTTTTCACTCTTTGTAATCATTAGATTTAGGGATTAGAGATTCTTATGGTCTTTTGTGAGTCTCATTCTTCCATCTCGTTAAGTTTAAAATATTCCAGGAAGCATTTTCAAATATTAAAAAAATCTTAGAAGTTATAGAAAACTTGAAAAATGTCAAGGCTTTCTTCTTATGTCCCTCCTTACTGCTGTTTAGATGAAAGCCCACTAATGGTAGAGGCTTGTCCGAATACTTTGCCTGCCATTAAAGAAGAAGAGGGAGAGCAAACTGATGAACAGATTCCCCTTTCCTCTTTTGGCATAAGGATGGATGCAAGGACTAGAAACCTGGAAGACAGGTGAGGAAAGGGTTTAGTTTGTCATTTACAATGATACAAATAAAGCTGTCGGTGAACAGTCACTACTTTTCCTCACTTTTATACATATACAGTCCTAGGTGCTGGAACTAGGGGTGCTGGGGGTACTGCCACACCCCCTGGCTTGAAGTAGTTTCTATATCCAGGGTTTACAGTTTGGTTCAATGGCTCTCAGCACCCCGACTATAAAAATTGTTCCCGCACCCCTGTATACAGTAAATTGCAAATGCTAGCATATCAGTGGGGTATCACAGATTATGAGATTAGTTTGTGTGCATGGGCAAAGTTGGGACAGATCCATGGCTCCTTGATAGGACTGCCAGCTCCAGAGCAGAAACACCAATGACAACATTCAATCACCTCCTAGAAAAAAAGCCAAATGGAGGAGGTATGGTTGGAGGGGGCCAGACGCCCTGAGCACACCAGTGTAAGTGGATATGCAGGCTAACCAGCCGGAGAAAGGAAATAAAGTCCCAGTGACGGGCCTCTTCACATCCCTTTCACAGGGTTTCCAAACACACCAGAATAGATCAGCTCAAACTACTGGTTAATACCACCCCCGGCCCAGGCCTTTTCAGTTTAAGGCAGCTTGGAGGGGAGAAGAATGTTGTACAGAGCTCTGTATTCTAAGTTGCCCAGGTAACCGAAGTCCAGTTCAGCATGTTATATACAATTGATTGTAAAAGTAAAAGATGGAGACCAAGACTGGTACAAACTGGACTGTTTACGTTAAAATAACTGGAATAAAGGGTCTTTAAAGCTCCTGCTAAAGTCACTGGCTGGCATCACTGAGCTGAATGATTCTAGAAATGGAAGGAAATGTTTGCAGTTGAAATCACCAACATGTGTTTTGATTAGTTAATGTTCATTGCCATCCATGGTCTGATATTGCCCATCTGAGCATCACTGAAAGGAACAACGGGATGCATGGACTGCAAGAAGCAAGCTCTACCATCAGGGGTTGCCGCCCTGTCAGGTTTAGGGATCCTGGGGTCCACCACAACACTGCTGGGCCTTTGTCATTCTCATCTGCACAGGCATCCTCACCAGACCCAGTTAAAGAGAGGGAACCAGATGGCATTTCCACTTCCACTGGCTTTGGCTAAATCCTGACCAACACTTGGGATGTGAACCTGCTGTCAACCCCTCCCGAATGTCTTACTTTCTCTCCCTTCCCCCCGCCCAGCCCCCATTTCTCCTCTTTCCTATCTCTCTCCTTTTGCCTTCTACCTAATAAGACTGGCCAGCCAGGACAGCTCCACCTTTTGCTACACTGCTGTGATCCTGTGACTGGAAGGGCAGCTAAAAGCAATCCCTTAAAAAGCCTGGTGCTGGTAAAAGTTAGCCAGGTGTTCAAGTGGCTGATCAGACTGCGCTGCACCTGTGTTTCCTCTAGCAGCAAGGTTGTAAGTGAAAATCAGCCCCACAGGCAGAAGCTGCCTTTCCTATCTTTACTGTTCCTTTCCCACCCCTTTCATGTGCGTTTGCCTTGTTTTGCCTTAAAGGAGACTGGACCAGACTTCAACTACAATAACTGCTCAAGATCATCTCAACTAACTTTTTCTCTTTTCCTCCCCAAAAAGGACCGCTAAGACCATAGTTAATGCCATCTAAAAGACTGTTACACATGGGTTTTGCCTATATAAGATTTTCTGTAACTAAAGAGAAAGGGAACAGGATGCACCCTTCCCACAAAACAGCCTCCTTTGCAGTAGCTTCCTCTTTTCTTGCATAATCTTGCCTAGATCAGCCATGTGATAGTGAGGAGCCACATAACTCCTTTCACGTCAAAGCACCCTTACACTTTGTCACAGGAAGACATTCCTAATAAAATAACCTAGAATTTCCCAAGATTCAGGATTGCCAACCACAAGTGTTTAAAAATAATAATAATGAGTCAGCCTCGCACACCCCAGACTGAGATTTTTAAAATGATAATTTTGTGGTTCTTGTATTTGCCTTCTGCATTTCAGGTTCAAATGTTCCAGCTCTTCTCCACAGCCTTGAGGGCTAGAAAACGGTTTTGTTTTTTTAAATGAAAGCTGAGATTCTTACAAAATCAGAGGACTCCTGGAGCTGAAGCTTTAAGAAAAAACACCAATACTGGCAACACTGAGATGCACACTACATACATACATACTTCTCACACACACTTTCTTTCACTCACTCCTTCTTCCCTGGGGCAACCCTAATTATTCCAGAAACAGCTTTTAAATATTAGCAACTATGCATAGTTTAAAAAGCAGCAGGGCAGCAGAAAACAAGGAAGAAAAGGCTGACCCCTGTGGGCAAGAAGACTAGGGCTCATTTTTGGAAAAGCACCCTCCATTTTTGCATATATAAACACCTGCGCACACACTTTTCGAGCAAGAACACTTGCACGCACAGGTGGTAGCATGTACAAGGGCAAAACCCATTCTTGCCTTTGAAGGTATCAACTTTCACACGTGGGAATTAGTGCTTGAAATGGTGTCTGCAAGTGCAAAGTTTCCTGTGAACAAGTGAAGGCCAGTTTGAGGCCCTTTGAAAATGCAGCCCCTAGTTTCCTCAAGTGATTAAGCCTATGCATAAAAAAATCCCCTGGTGCCTCAAGACGTCTCTTGAGCATTAGCTACAATTATAGCCATAATTTTACTCTTCATTGAGCTTCAGAGAGCTCCAGATCAGGCAATAATGTCATCAGCAAGCAAGGATCATCCACCTGGAAGGAGGAAGTAATGATAAATACTGAGATGCTTTTCTAAAGCAAATTAAGAAACATTTCCATATGTGTCCTCAGCACGCTAGTATTTTCACATCTTACGATGTTTTCAAGATTTGCTTTCCCTGAGACTTCAGAGACCTTTTAAGTAAGCTTGTAGATACATCCCGAATAAACTACTGAAAGGTTTACCTCTTCTTCACTACCCTGGTCTGTTATTCAGAGACTTCCATTTGGCCTTCCAATACATTACAGACATTCTTTCTCTCCCTTGCCAAAGTAAGGGCATGCTGTTATATGTCGCTTTTTTCACCAAATATTGCAGACTTCTCCCTCTCGCTGCATTATTTTCTGCTGGAGCTGGTGTGGGTCTGGGACAAGTGCCTGGAATAAGCAGGCTGTGCAGGATTGGAAAATAGTCCAGCTTCTCAGATTTATTTGGCCTTCAGGCATTTTCCAGTGTTTTAGAAGAAATTGCTGTCTGTCTGTCTGCAAAACATATATTCAGGCTCACACAGGATATTTTCAAGGTGAAAAGTGGATCCTGTAAGGATCCAGAACCCAGGTCTGTAGGGCTCCAGGTGACCAATGCTGCCCTGCCACTCTCTGGTAGCTATGGTAGAGCCATGATCAGTGCACTGTAAACCTGGGAGACCACGCATCACAGGAAGTGCCATCCATGGAAGCCTCAATTAGCAGTATCCCTGTGACCTCTGATTGGTCCAGGAGGAGCACTATTTAAGAGTTCCAGGAAGCTGTCTTTGCTAGTAGGTGGATCACTGGTTGACTATTATGACAGACCTTACTCCAGTCCTGTCCTGCTCCCTTTCCTGATTCCAGCTCTAACCCTTGGCTCTGGATCCTGGCTTTTGGCCCTGGCTCCATGCACTAAGCATGCGTTCCTATGTCCTGGCCCTAATAGGTGCCAGGTTATGTTCGATTCATTGCTCGGCCACTTCCCCCTTTTAAAAAATGCAGATTACCTTTGAAATTGGAACTAGAGGTCAGCTGTACTATAATTATAAAGAAAAATAGCTGGGAAGTTATTACATTTGATGCCATCTTATTCTTTGCCTTGACCAATCAGACCAGGAATTGGTGTAAGACAGAAGACTTTTGAAGAATTTGTTGAAGAACAACTTAAAGTGGATTCTCAAATAACAGACAGCCACGAGCAGGTACTGTATTATTGGCTGTATTGATGAAACTGTTCAGCTTGTTTCTACAAGTCCCTATGGGCTTAAGTGGTACATGGGACTTGTTCTGGTTCTTTGCACAAGGGTGAATTTCTCCCCTCACCTGTTGTTAATGCTAGAGAGGCCTAGACTAGCTTCCACAAATTAAAGCTGTGTCCTCATAAATGCACTGTGAAATGCTGTTTGCCTATGATATTGCTGACATTTTGTGAGCTGTTTAGTGTTCACAGTATCCTCCTCATCTAGGTACTTCATGGCCTATATTCTAGCCTCCTCCAGTTTATTTAAACTAAATTAGATCTCAGGATGACTCTGTTATTCCATTTGTCACCATTCCCTATCCTAAAACTGTTGGTGTTTGATAATCATGTCCCTCTTCTTTTTGTCTTTTCTAATGTGAATTTAGTGCTTCATTCTGCCTGGTGCTGAGCATGCTCATCCCAATCCTGCAAATTAAGCACATGAGTAATCCCATGTGCTTATTCAGTGAGATTGCTCACGTGCTTAAAGATCAGCATGTGCGTAAGTGAATCTCCTTTGCTGAACTGGAGCCAGAGTGCTCAGCACCTTGGGCAGCATCAAACGCTTAATCCTGGTGACATGTTCTGATCTGGCTGCCCTGAAGACAGATCTTCAAATAATTCACAGAACCGGTATATCCAGTGATGAGCTGCCAAAATCTTAAACGGGTTCCCTCCTCACCCCACGAGGGGGTCGTTGCCCACCCCTGCCCCCCGGGACTGCAGCCCCATCCAACCCCCCCCCGCGTTCCTTGATGCCCCCCCTCCAGGACCGGGCAGGAGGGTCTCGTGGGCCACCGTAGTGGGTGCCCACCCCACCCCTAAGAGTCAGAGGCACCTGCCGGGGGGCGAGGTGGGGAGTCCCAGAGGTGCTTACCTAGGGCAGCTCCCAGGAAGCATCCAGCAGGTCCCTCTGGCTCCTAGGGGTGGGGGAGCATAGCTGGGGGGGAGCAGGGGGAGCAGCCGCTCCCCCCACTGATCACATCAAAAGTGGTGCCTTAGGCGCCGACTCCCTGGGTGCTCCGGGGCTGGAGCACCCATGGGGAGAATTGGTGGGTGCAGAGTCCCCACCGGCAGCTTCCCGCCCCGCGCCCGGTCCCAGCTCACCTCCGCTCCGCCTCCTTTGCTGAACGCACCGCCCCGCTCTGCTTCTCCACGCCCCCCTGGCTTCCCGCGAATCAGCTGTTCAGCGGGAAGCTGGGGAGGGCTGAGAAGCAGGTGGCGGCTTCCCACTCAGAGTGAGGGTGGCGGAGGTGAGCTGGGGCGGGGAGCGGTTCCCCTGCGCACCCCCCCCCACAGGTTACCTGCTGTGGCGCAGGAGGCCCTCCTTGCGCGCCCCCCCCCCCCAGCTCACCTCTGCCTCCCTCGGCCTGAGCGGGAAGCCGCGGCCCACTTCTCAGCCCGTCCCAGCTTCCTGCACGAACAGCTGATTCGTGGGAAGCCGGGGCGGGGGGGGGCGGAAAAGCAGAGCAGGGCGGCGAGTTCAGGGGAGGAGGTGGAGGTGAGGTGAGCTTGGGCCGGGGGTGGGGCGGGGAGCTGCCTGTGGGTGCTCTGCACCCACCAAATTTTCCCCTTCGGTGCTCCAGGGCGAGAGCACCCGTGGAGTCGGCGCCTAAGGCGCCACTTTTGGCTGGTTAAATTTAGAAGCCCTTTTAGAACCAGTTCTCCCTCGCGGAACAAACGGTTTTAAAAGGGCTTCTAAATTTAACAACCGGTTCTAGCGAACCGGTGCGAACCGGCTCCAGCTCACCACTGGGTATATCTTGGACACTAACAGTCCAGACTTCTCACATGCCTTATTGATGTTGTACTCCAAACCTGATCTGGATGGGCTATGTGGGAATGGGGGTGAGAAGATATATCATTTTCCAAGGCTCATTAAGTCCTTTCTGCTGAGACTGAGAGCAAGGGTACTATGTTGACAGAGACAGATTTTCAACAGTGCTCAGCACACTGGATGAGTGTCACAGTGGGAGCTACTGGGTGCTGAGCACTCTTGAAAATCTGGCCCTTAGTGTCAAATGTAGCAGTGGCTTTTGTCCACTTGAAATTGGGGGTTCTGAGACCTGTATTTTATCTTCAATCCTGTCTACCAGCTCTGCCACCTTGCTATATTTACTGACCTGGAAGACGTACAGTTCAGTATCAAACGTTTGGAAACCCAGAGCAATAGATTCCTGTTTCCTCTTTGTCCACCAACAAAGAAACGCACAAACTCAAACTGATACATTATCTTCCTTTCTATATGATATTACACAAAACACTCATACTTGCCTTAGCTGCAGGCAAACTTCTCATCTTTAGGGGCTGTTCTTTTTTCTAGTATCATATTTAGTAACACTAGCGATAACACAGAAGGGAATAAGTTGTTGCGTGTCATTTGGTACTTATATTTGCATAAGGGATAGCTAGGTATGTAGGTGCTACTGAATAAAATGTTAAATAGTAGTTGAAATTAGAGCCAAAATTTTCCAACTTGGGTGCCTAAAATTAGGCGCTTAAATCCATATATAGGCACCTAAATTAGCGGCTGATTTTCAGAGATGCTGAAAAATCCAAAGTCAGTCAGAAGCCCAAGGCCTCAGCAACTGAAATCAGACTACTAATATAGGTGCCTCAGAATGGATTTAACTGCTTTACCTTTAGGCGTTCAAGTTTGAAACTGTTGGCCTACCATGATATGATTAAAAAGTGTGGACATCAGAAAAACTTGTTACAGAAAACACATAGATCTATGGAGCCTGAACCAGACCCCTTTCTTTTAGCTCCGAACCCACGGGCCTCTACCGCTTGAGCTAAAGGAGCAGCCCTGTAGCTGTAGCAGCCCTGTAGCTGCTGCTGGTAGTTCTCATATCCTCTCTGGGGGCTAGTTGTGATTCATTTGCTCAATCACCCAAAGCCAGTACTGTAGACTAGGCTTCTGGTGGCCCAGTTACGTTTCTTATTGAACCCTTTGCTTGTATTACTGGATGTGAACCTTTGCACTCAATGGAGCCACGTGCTCTTTCTGAATAATAGAACACTTAGGGCCATATCCTGTCTGGAACCACATGACACTCCCACTCATAGGAATGACGTGAATAAGACTTCCCTGCAGGCACTGAGGACTCCTAAAAATAAAAATACTTAGCTTTTACATTTGCAGTGTAGTTGTAGCCGTGTCAGTCCCAGGGTATTAGAGAGACAAGGTGGATGAGGTAATATCTTTTATTGGACCAACTTCTGTTGATGAGAGAGACAAGCTTTTGAGCTACATGGAGCTCTTTTTCAGGTAGCTCAAAAGCTTGTCTCTCTCACCAACAGAAGTTGGTCCAGTAAAGAATATTACCTCACTTGCCTTGTATCTCTAGCTTTTGTGTGGTAGTTTCCACCCCCAGATAATGTCTAAAATATTAATTGATCACTATAGTACTCTTGTGAGTTAAGTGTTTTACAAATTGGGACAATCAGATAGAGAAGGTCACTGCGGGAATCAATATCACAGCCAGAACGCAGAAGTTTCTGGCTCTTAGTCCAAGACTCAGTCCACTGGACCTCACTCATCTCTCTTGGGGTGCAAAGCACAGGTAAAGGAGGATGAATTCCTCCCTCCTCTGAACTGGAGATGGGTCTGAGTCACCTTTGCACCCAGGCCATAGCTGCTGGTACAATGTATGGGCCCTAGTAGCAGCTGTAGCTTGCTGTACAGCATCCCTTTTCCTCTGTACACACACAGTTTTGTGGTCCAGTGGATCAGTGCAGTCTGAAGATCTATTGTCCATGCTACCATTCTGCTGTCTACCCACAAACAACCCTAGTCTTGCTTCCTCAGCACACAGGGATGTGGAGGCTTCTGCTTTCTGCTTCTTGCTTCCCATCATAACGTGTTGTTTCTGCCAAGCTTTGGGTCTTCTGTGGCATGGAGGGTATTTGGCCTTTTTAGAGATTAAAGGACATGTTTTGGGTTTGAAAGTTTTTATGGTGTCGTGTAGTTCTTGTTCAGTTCAGATATCTGAACAATAATGGGGTACACATGCACATTGGAACAGATGTGACATGAGGTAAACAGAAAGAGTAACTATCTTAGTTCAGTGATAAGCATAACACAGAATCTAGAAGGTTCATATAAATCTCTCACAGGTTGGTTAAGCATCAGAAGAAGAGCTGGGCAGGAAATGATCTTCTGTCCCATGACAGTTTTCAAGATTACAACATTTTTTCCCAAGTCTGAATCAGGACAAAAAGTTGGACTCAAAAAATGTTTATGAATTGAAAATCCAAAAAAAACCCCAAATTCTATTTGGGTCAATCAAAACCTGTCATTTTGATTTTGACCATTTCTTTTTATTTTTTATTTTTTTTACTTTAATTAGCATAAATTTCTATGCAAAAATTGTTTTGAACCAGAAAACAAGAAATATTTTATTTTCAAAATAGAAACATCTTTTTTTTTTAAAAAAAAATTTTTTTAATTGAAAAATGCATTGAATCTAACCACTTCCCATTTAAAGTTTTGGTTTCAACAAATTGGCATTTTTTCAACAAAAAGCCCCATATCCCTCCCCACCCCAAATTCCTGACCTGCTCTAATCAGAAGGCTCCTGAGCCTGGTAACTTTCAACTATGCAAACTGTCAAGTGCTGACCTATTGTTTACAGCTAGGTTTTCCAGTTCAAATAAATACAATTAAAACTCAAGTGAAGAAAAAAGCTGAGACCACTTGCCGGGAGTTCATACCTGGGTGTGTGAGATTTCAGAAAAAGGTCAACTTTAATATAATTCAAGGAAAATTATCTTTATAAACAGATTATTAAAACAACAATTTTCTCTTCTTAAATATTATCCATTAATTTATCTATCTATCAGTAAGCACTCTAAAATTGACAAAATAATCACCACAAACCAGAACATTCTATTCTGGTTTAGTGATATAGAGTACAATGTATAATATTTTGAAACTTCAAGGTGATACAATATACAGCAATCAATTCAGGTACTACTATAAAAATACAAGTAACTTAAGAAAACACTTTTTTTAAAGATTATCTGGATTTACAGAACTCAAATTACTTATTACCATAAACCTTTTCACTACTTCGTGTAGTGCTGTCCATGTGACATAAAAGCAAAGGTGTTTACGTTAATAAACTTCACTGGCCTGAAATTAAATAAAGGAGAGTTCTAACTCCTATCAGAATTTTTGGGAGGCTTTTGCCAGATCACATCAGCACAATAGCAGGCATCCGTGGTTCACTTTAATCTGAAATTCTGGGAAATCTTAGTATTTCTTTCTACATGGAATTGTAATAATAAAATGAAGTAGTGAATTATTTGCTATGTAACGCACAGTTATATTCATTACATTTGTCTATCATTCTGCCTTCTGTGACGTCCTTTATTTGTTTCCTGTCTTTCAATTCTGTGCACGTTGAGAGGGATTTTCAAAAGTTCCAAAATTACTTAGGAACACAAGTCCCATTGACTTTCAGTGGTACCTGTGCTCGTAAGTGATTTAGGCACTTTTGAAAATTCCACCCATTATCTCTCTGTATGTCTGTTTTCCCCAGAGTATAGTAATTCAATATGTACTTTAAAAGTAAACCATAAACCTTTAAAAAAATACAGCGCAAAATCCTGTTTAAGGTCCTTTTCCCCCCGTGCAAAAGGGCCATCACTTGGCCTAAGCACCACCAGAGGCCTCAGAATAGGGTTTTAGTGGGACTTAAGGGATACAGAAAGGCCAGGTCCTGTCCATCTGCACAGGGATGCATGTTGCCCTAACAGAACATGGACTAAATCAATGGGACTGCTTTTGTGAATAATCTGAGCAGGTTTCAGGTTTAAGCGCAGACTCAAAATATATTTCCTTGCAGTTGTTAAACTATGAGAAACAGTGAGAATAATTTGCTTGCCAGAATCTGAATTTATTGGCAATATCTGATGTCATCACTAAACTCTTTAGTGCGGTGACTGTGGGTCAGATTCTGTTGGCAGTTTGTTAGTTTGTCCATATACCTGATCTTAGAAAAAGAGGCCATGATTTTGTGCTAGCTTTGATGTCATCACCTGTTGCAGAGAGCACAAAACCATGAAGTCCGATATTTGCAGATTAATTTATATATCTGTCTGTAATTTTTATTTTAAAAAAAAAGAAATGGAGGGCCTTAGCCACAAAGTGGTCACTGAATGACTTTTGAATATTTTTTATATCTTTCATCTGAGATATTGAAACTATTTCACTGTTATGAAAGCAGAAATAGGAAAACACTTCGATCACATGGAAATAAAAATTCTAAGATAGCTGTGCACAAGGACTGAATTAACAGGGTTACAAAGAATGTCTGCGCATTCCAGAAGTGAGTTTTAACCTATGTTAACCAAACACTCTGGAAGGGTTTTTTAGATTTCCTAAAAAATGATTAACTAAAATAACACTGTCTGAACATTATCTCAATATAATATTCCTCCTTGTGAGAATTTATTTTGCGCTGTATGACTTGAGCAGTATAAATGCTGGAAAACTAACATAGTGTGTGTTTAAAAAGTTTTGATATAAAGGAAAATAGAAAAATGTGGCATACAACAAAGAAACTGTTTTTATTATTATGGCTTCTGCCTAATGGGATCTGATTTCTCTCTCCATTTTTGAAGAATGTTTCATAATTTAAACATAATTTTTGGCATTTGCAGAACTTCTGTGAGACTAAAATGACCCCTCAGAAATCTTTCCTGAAACGTGGAGAAGGCATTGCAAGGCTTGAAAAAAATAAAGAGAACCTTGCGAAAGAACAAGCCAAACATGCCAGAAGAGTTAGTTTTGATTGCCAGAATCTCTTCTCTTTGCCTCGCCAACAGGATGCAGGAAAATTACAGTTGGGGAAACATTTAAATCGTTCACATCGATGGGTCAGCAGCCCCACGGTGTTGGTCTCTAATGAAAAGAATACAGATTGCACTATCTCCATGAGTGAAATAAAGGCTCAGGTTGACAGTAAGGCAAGAGATCCTGAGCAATGCCCAGATGAAAGAGGAGAAGGAGGTAGTAGAGAAGAGTGTGCAAAGGAGGATCCTGTTGTACCACTGCAGATGAACTGGGATGAACTCCTGCAGCCGTGTCAGGAACAAATTACTGAAATGAAGTTACAAATAGGTGAGAAAAATAAAGCTCAAAGTACTGATTCTCTAGGACATTCAGACAAAGCAGACAAACATTCCACGGAGTCTACAGTTCAAAAAGACCTAGATATTGTGGATCAGTGTGGGAAGGGCAATCTAACTCAGATAGCAGAAAATCCCTTGGAAATCCTTCAAGAAGCTTCTAAGCTTCAGAATTTTGAAGGAAGCCAAACCAAGCAGATGGACTGGAGCACAAGCCTCAAATTCACACCAGGTGTGAAAGGAATTAGCAGTTGCCACAATGAAGAGTACACTGTGAGCAAAAGCGCAGAGAGCCAAAGAGGACCCAGCACTGGGTTTAAGATGGTTAATGACAGAATAATGAAAGTTACCCACAAATCAGCTCAAGGCATGGACAGGAAAAAGAATATCACATCTGTCGGCCACCAGCAAGAGTGGCAAAGCAGTAGAAGTGCTACCAACAAGTGGAATGCTCAACCTTTGTCCAGTGGGTCAGGCTGCACGTCCACTGACAGTGAGGATGACCCCAAATCTTACTGCTCTCAGACTCCCACAACGCACGTGCCTCAGAAAGTAGGTCGCACAGACAAAAATTTGGATCTCTCTGATGCTGATTATGCTAGTGATGAGCCCAGTGGAGCAGAAGAGCTGGCCCTGAAAAAGCACACCAAGCCACCTCCAAAGAAACTGGGTGCTCAAGCAATAAAAGGCAAGCAGGGTCTCTCTCTCAGCACAAGCAGCAGTGAGTCTGGTAACGGGGTTGCTAGGTTGAGAGGAAACAAGTCTTGCTCTTCTCTTCGAAAGTTTCCCTTTTGGCCCCCAAGATCTGCGAGAGGTGGAAGAGAGCCTGAGACAAGGAGTGAGAGTAATGTCGGGGATGTTAAAAATGTAGATCTGCAGTCATCACCCTCAACATGTGATCTGGTGGCCAGCCTGTTCCCTGCGTTCAAAATTAAAGACACCTTTGCAGAGGAAAAGACACAAAGAAAACCGGTTCTGGGTATGCTAGGTAAGGGCTAAGCAAAACTTCTGTCCTGATGTCAGCAGCAGTTGAATTTTTCTTGGTTTATAATGATTCTACACAAGGGGTGCAAGTAGAATTCATCTCTTACCTGTACGCTGCACTCATGGGAGGGACACAAAGAGGGGCACCAGCTAACGGGGGGGCACATGACCCCCCACGTGACTCCTCCCTGTCCCACCCCAGCCCAAGGCTCTGCGCTTTCCCTGCGCTCTCCCCTCCCCATGATCCAACCCACATTACCTGGGGGGGGCGGGCCTCTGTCCTCCTCCCACTGCACCGGAGACTTCTGAACCACAGGGCTCTCCGGAACCACAGGCGAAAGGAGCAGAATGTGGGGCCACCTGGCACGGCTGTACTGCCCCCAGCCCTGTCCTCTGACAGGGCTGCTGTACAGACCCCAGAAAGGAGATGCAGCTGCGTGGAAGGGCTGGGGGTGAGGATGGAGGTGGTACAGCCATGCCGGAGGAGCTGTGGGTGTAGGGCCACCCAGCAGCTCCATGTTCTGCTCCTATGTCTTTCTGGTACAGAGTACCGGCTATAAATATCTTACTGGTACGGCATACCAGACCGTACCGCCATACTTGCACCACATGTTCCATTAGTGCATGTCCCATCCCATGCCATGCCAACCACCATGCCAACATTCCTCAGCCCTGACCTAGAAAAAACAGGCTCCCACTGGGACTGAGGGGATAGTTCAATCTATATGCCTATTCTAGTCTTGGCCTCTTTGCAGAGACTGCCAACAAGGATGTCTATCAGTGTCGCTTGTAACTGGTTTCATGACGAGGGCAACTGTGCACTAGGAGCTGGACTGAGCCCACCCACTACTAACTGAATATAATTTAACACTGTTTCGGTGTGGGTGTGTAGGTGTGGTTGCTTAGCCTGCATAATGCTTCACATCTTCACAGCACTTTACAAATTGTCAATTCATCCTCACCGCACTCAAAGTTGGCACCAAAGTTGAGTTGCTGCCATTTTAGGGATGGAGAAACTGAGAGAGAGTTTAAGTGACACATGCAAGGCCAGAATGGCAGATGGTGTGAGATCTGGGATTAAAGCTGGGGGGGGGTCAAATTCATCCCTGGTGAATCATCAGTGAAGTTATGGCCTGTTATATCCTGGTTCCTGGTCACGTGCTCAGATGCCAACATCACATCTCTCATTTTGTAATTAATTCGTGTTGCTATTAAGCACAGGCAAATGTGCTTGGCACTGTGCAAGACATAGACAGGAAGACAGCCTCTGCCCTGAAGAGTTTTCACTATAGGAGACATTCACCCCACAAGAAAAAGCAGGATGCACTGGAAGAAGCAGAGGGGAGAGTTACCTTACAAACTCGATTTAATCTTATAATTTATTTGATCCTCTTACATTTCTTCTTAATGTGGGGAGAGCCTTGCAGAGGAAGTGGGTTTTCAGGAGGGATTTTTCTATTTCCGTTTGAGCGATAACGACAATACGTGGAACTCCAGTGGCAGAAAAAGAGCCTGCCCTGTGGTTTCTGGTTCATTGGACCCTTGGAAGCCGAGGGCTGCAATTCCTAAAATTATAAAAATACCACATGCCCATGCAATTTAGTTACTTATTTTCTGGGGTTGAGTGGAAGTTAATTATCTATTTATTTATTACTGTGCTTCCACCATGTTCAGTCTCCTTTCCCCTCTGGGTCGGTTTGCTGTCCAAGTGAAAGTTCTGAGAGGCTCCTCTGTTCTGAATTAGAAAGTTTTTGGTGCCGCACCTTTTACTTAACTGGGGTGAATTCCAACTGGATTTACAGTAACCAAGAGCCTGATCCTACCGTCACAACCTGGTCCAGTCCCACTCTCTGGATGGACTCTCGTCTGTTGTGATTGGATCCAATCACTGAATCCCACCTACTAATACGCTCCCGGGATCTGGATATGAGGAGAGGATAGTCACTGTTCCTAGCTCAGGCACATTCCCAGTTGCAGATCCTGTGTCTAACCCTCTTCTTGGACAGTGGAACCTCACAGTCTGATTGCCTAGACCCAGGAACTAGTGCCTGAGCTCCTTGTTGCTTATACACGTTCCCCCACTTGGTTCCATTCTTGGATGTAGGAGCTGTGGTTTTTCTAGTTACACACTTTGGGGACAACATGACAGGAAAGCAAGGAAACACAGGCTTAGAGAAAGAATTTCTTATATAAGGAATGTCTGGGCAGAGAGTCGTTCAATGTCAGTGATCCTGCTGGTAGAGAAACTACAGTAATACAAATAATTAATAATAATTAATTGTTCCACTGGAGTAGAGCCATTCAGTGTTTCTGGCCCTTGATTGCTCTATCACACCTCCTCATACAGGTTTCAGAGTAACAGCCGTGTTAGTCTGTATTCGCAAAAAGAAAAGGAGTACTTGTGGCACCTTAGAGACTAACCAGTTTATTTGAGCATGAGCTTTCGTGAGCTACAGCTCACTTCATCAGATACATACCGTGGAAACTGCCTCCTCATACACAGACTCTTCAGTAGCTGCCAAGTTCCTGCTTCAAAATGGATGCTCAAAGCCACTTCAAAAGTTACATTCAAAATGGAGGTTGAAATACAGCGTGACATTAACAAAAACCAAAATAGAATTTATACCTTGGCCCAGAGAGAGCCCCCAATCCATCACACTTACTGCCAGGTGTAGTGCTTGATTTGCACTAGTAAGCATTATGCTGTATAGTGAATAGTTTCAGGATTGGGGCCCAAGATGTTAATGTCTAATGATGGATATAGCAGAGAAATTTACATTTTCCTGGTCTGTGCAATTCTACTGTAGTTAAATATGTGGACTATTTTCATGAACACACAGTAAGTTATATGTACTAATATGATTGTCTTCATAGAAGCAGCTCAGAGAAGGCTTACTGACAAGTTAGAGGAATTGGAAAAGGAGGTTGGTGTATATCATGGAGAAACCCCTCTTCTAGTGAGGATGAAAGAAGAACAAGAGAAAGCAAGTTATTTGCTCAGGTAAGTAAACCATCCCATGGCATGCAGAACGAATCTAGCTGACCATGCATTACGGCCAATATTTTCAACCTTGGATTCCGAAAGCTAGGTTGTTCAATCCTACCGAAGTGGCCTCATTTCAGTGGGATCTGTGGGTGGTCTGAAAATCAGGCCATTTATGTGGGTGTCCAAATATGGATGTAGCTGACTAACGAGAGGGCACACAGATTTGAAACCTATGGCCAGATGACGAGTTTTAGGGCTTGGATCTTGTGAAATGCTGAATACTCTGTACAAGTTGCTGAGCATCCTGAAGTCACTGTGAGCTGGGGGCACTTCCCAGCTCAGAAGATCAGGCCCAACCTAGTTATCATCCCTATGTATGTCACATTTAGATTTACCCACCTTTATATCGTGGTAGTTATCCAAACCAGGCAAAGGATGTATTTGTAACTATGGATGTGCCAAGCTTAAAGTTTCAAAAGAGCTGATTTGTAAATAATCAAAGTGCAGTAAAGCAGCTGTAAAATTGCATAGCTATAAAATGTTTGTTTGCATAATTCAAACAATTTTCTACTTGGTTGAGATCAAGCAGGAAAAATTTCAGTCAAAAATGTAATATTTTGAAGAAAATTATGTTTGAAAACAGGGGTTTGGAATAAGGGCACCATCTCAAATGTAGGCTTAGCCATTGGCATGCCTGTAATAAAATCATAGCATGGTTAAATTCAAACCCAGTGTGAATTTTTTTAAAACATGTCTGAAATCTGTTAGAACCTACACTTACCGTATATCTATATGCATCCGATGAAGTGAGCTGTAGCTTACGAAAGCTTATGCTCAAATAAATTTGTTAGTCTCTAAGGTGCCACAAGTCCTCCTTTTCTTTTTGTGTGTATCTATTGTAATACAAACTCCTTTTTTTGATATTACTGTGTTCTTTCTATTTCTTACTCGGTATGAGAATATTTTTTTTTCTTATGTAAAGTAAGAGTAATTTCTTGATTTAGATTTTTTTTTTGCATTCCTTTAAAAAAATACATGTTGCAAACTGAACGCGCCCCCAAACCAAAAGTTTACACTTTTGTATGTTCACTCCCATTGATTTCAAAGAGCTTACGATCAAGTCCTTTCAGAATTACAGTGTGCTATATTTTTCCTTAGCTAGCCTTGCTCAAAATACTTTACATTTATTAAAAATTGCTTCAATAAAGATCTTTTTCTGGGTATGATCCCCAAAGCATCCTGCAGGCTGATCTCCAATGGACTGCAATAGGAGTTCTGTGTGTGAGAGCGTGTGGATTTGGGCTGTTTATGTTTAACATCTAAAAAATCAGTCAAAGAAATTAGGCTCCAGTTTTTCCAGAGTTATGTACTGGTGTTACCTTCGGTTGCTAAGTGATGTTTCCATGCAGAGTTAATGCAATACTTTCCTAGACAGCACTGTACTCTGCTCCTGTAGACAGATAGTGCCCTCTGGTGGGTTTGTGTTACTGAGTATAGTGCTTTGGCATCTAATAACAGCGTTGGCCCTAAAAAGAGTGTTGTTGACAGCGTTTTCGTGGAGTTAGTTGTAGTTGACTCTACCATTTTCACAAAGGTGTTTATCTACAAATCCATAGATGGCATGCTGTGTAGTGTAGACCTTTTCATTTCTTCTTTCCAGTTTGTGGGCCAGATCCTCAGCTGGGGTAAACTTGCTTAGCTCCATTGATGTCAATAATCTCACAATGATTTACACTAGCTCAGGATCTGGCTCTGTATTTTTAAACTAGTGAGCACATCAGGAGCTCTGGCTGGTAACCACAGTGATATAGCTCTTCCGTTATACCATGTTGACTTTTTTGCCTGGTGGAAGCAATAAGAGCCCTGTTGAGAGAGTCAGCTAGCATGCCTGGACCTGTCCAGGCTTCTGTCCATTCTTTGGTTTCCAAACACATTTTTTACCTTAGGCCTCTGCAGGCATGAGAAGTGCAGACTGGAGGGTGAAAATTCTCTGAGTTTAGACTTTGGCATGTACACAGTGCCTAATGGGAGACTGGGGCAGAGATGGGAGTTAGTAGGCTCAGACTCCACCCAGACAGAACTGAGGTAATTCCTGTTGGCTATGGGAAGCCATAAGGAGATTAGGGAAGATTATTTCTGGGGAGTTTGCCTGCCGTTTGTGACATATAACCTGCAGTTCTTGTTGGATCTACAGCAGCTTCTGGATGTCCAGGTAGCAACAGCAATCATGAGTGCTTTTTCCCTCTGTTTAGCTTAGAGGTTTTCGCCTGGCTGTGGATTTTGCTTCCAACACTAGGGTCTTTATCAGTTCACAATTGGGTCATTGCAATGTGCTTTACATGGGGCTACAGCTGAAGACCTTGTGAGAACTTCAGTTTGCCTGAAACATGGAGGTCTGCTTTGTAGGCAGTGTATTCTACAGGGAGCACTTTACATCTGTGATGTGCACTGGCTGCCAATTCACTTCCATGTGCAATTCAAGCCTTTGGTTTTAATCTATTGTATAAGGCCTCTAAAAGGTTGGGGTCAACCCTATCTGAAACACCTCTGGTCTCTTTGGATGATTCTGCAGCAAATGAAATCAGTTGAGATGCTGGAACTAATTGCTCCCTGGTCTAGCCAAGAAAGTAGGGCATTTGCAGTGAAAGACCCTCCACTTTAGAAATTGCTTCCTGTTGTGGTCCAACTTTGTTGACTTTCTGGGTAACGCTTCTGTTCTCACAAGGGGCAGGGTTAGGATGGGCATAAGCAGGGGTGTTGAATTTATTATTTCTACTAGATGTTGGGGTGAGGTGTTAATTGGTTACTGGGGAGATGAATTACTTTTAATGTTCATGAACCCAGAATACTGTAAGGGCTCATATTTTAAAAAAGGAACCAATGAATTAACTCCAAATGACTCAGCCGTAAAGATCTCTCCTGCAGTGGCACCTTCCTTCGGGCAGCAGGAGGAGGGGGCCCGTGGGTCTCTTAATGTCAGTGTTAGTTTCCATTTTGCCCATTAGAGAACCCTCTGCAGTGACAGGCCCAGCTAGTGAGGTGAATGCTCCTAACCACCTCACTGCTGCCTCATGTGCCTGCCTATGAGGCTAACAAATGATATGATAATATATTCCAAAAATGGGGTCAGCGCTTGTGCCAAACACTGATTTCAATTCATACAAATATGCTACTTTCTGGGCTCAGTTAAGGACTTACAGCCTGGAGCTCCAGTGAGGGAAAACGTGCCCTGTACCAGTGCTAGCATCTAGAGGCTTTAGGAATGGAATAGCAAAATGTCTCCTAGGTGCTAAGATTGTATATTGGGCACTTGAACTTTCCATACCTGTAGCAAGCATTCCCAACAGCTCCCCGTCCACTAACTGGCACATAAGGTCTACGGCTATTCTCACTCTGGGGCAGCTAGGGCTTCCGGAAGCTCAGTCTGCAACCGTGCACCCTGCATGGGTATGTGTGAGGAAGAAGACACCTGTGCCCTCTCTCTCCTCTCAAGCACAACTGCTCCAGGTTGCGATCAATGGTGTGCCGTCTAAGTATGCGACGCATGCATTGCATGGCCCAGAATTAAAAAACATGGCCCAACTGGTGGCCCATGGGCCAGATCTGGCCTGTAGGATGATTCTGTCTGGTGTCCTCTACACAGTGTGACCTCATGCTGCATAGAGGGCTACAGCTGAAACTGTGCGCACCTGAGACTCTCAGTGATTAAGGACCTGATTTTTTCAGAGGTGCTGAGTACCTATAGCTCCCCTGGACTTCAGTGTCTGCTGTGAATGCCCGAGACCTCTGAAAATCAAGCCCTAAATCTGGGAATCCTGGATACACATCCAAAGACAGGATTCAACCTACATTCGTTACATCAGCTTCATAATCCCCAATTTACCTTTTGAACAGAACACGAATGGATCAGCTTGAGACCAGCAAGGCTCAAGAACTTAATCGCTTAGAAGAATATAAGAGAGACCACATTCACACATCGCAGAAAGAAAAGGTTGAATTTAAGAAGTACTCAACAGCAGCTAGAGTCACTAAAGAGGAAGTAAAATCAGAAGAAATACAAGTAAGCAGTGTATAAAGAAGGGGAAAAAGAAAATGTGATTTTACAGATCAGTTTGTAGTCCCTCGTAGAATGGATATGAGAATTGCTGCTCAAATCATGGAGAATCCACTGTGCTTTGAGATAAATTGTTCCACTGGTGAATTACCCTCACTGTTAAAAACCTACAACTTATTTCCAGTCTCAATTTGTCTAGCTTCTGTTTCCAGCTATTGGATAGCATTATGCCTTTTTCTGCTAGAATTAGAAATCACTTCCCTACGTAAGTGTTTGTAGACCATAATCAATTCACCTCTTAAACTCCTCTTAGATATACTAACTAGACTGAGTTAAGTCTCTCCCAATAAAACATGATTTCCAGACCTCAAATCATTCTTGGGGATCTTTTCTGAATCCTTTTCAATTTTTCAATATCCTTTTTGAAATGTGGACTCCAGAACTGACAGAGCATTTCAGTAATGGTCTCATCAATCCCATACACAGAGGTAATACCAGCTGCCTATTCCTACTTGATATTCCCCTGCTTATACATCCAAGAATCACATTTTCCCTTTTAGCTAGAGCACTGCACTGGGATCTAATGTTTAATTGGTTATCTACCAAGTCCTTTTCTTTGCCAGTGCATTCCAGGATACAGTCCATTATCTTGGAAGTATGACCTACATTCTTTGTTCCTAAACGCATGATTTTGCATTTGGCTCAGTTAAAATACTTGTTGTTCAAATGAGTTCAGCTTGCTAAGATCACTCTCTATAACTGACGTGTTCCTATAATTATTTACCACACCACCAATTTTGGTGTCATCTGTAAATTTTACCAGCAATGCTTTTATAAAAATATTGAATAGCACTCGGCCAAGAACAAATTCCACTGGGAATCCACTACAAACACCTCACTGGATGGTGATTCCCCATTTACAATTATTAATTGATAGATCTCAAAAATTCAGTTTTTAATCCATTTAATAGGGGCTACTGTTAGGGGGCTTATTCCTTCACCCACTTACTTCCCTGGTCCTTCTCACATGAACAGAGAGCAACAATACCGAAGTCCAAAGGTGCAAACAATTCGATGTTTATTGGGTGAACTTCCAGCAAGCATGATTCCAGTTTTCTTCCTTAGTATCCTCCTTCCCAGCTCTGACACCACAGAGCCTTACACCTGTGTCCCTGTTCCCATTCCTATCCTTAGCCAAACATGATTCCAACTTCCTTACTCCCATTCCCTGTTCCCATTTCCCCCTTTAGCAAAACATGATTCCAATTTTCTTACCCCCATTCCCTGTTCCCATCTCCCCCACCCACTCACACACCCACCCCCTCCCACCCACTTCCTCATTGACTACAGATTATATAGGAAAACTTGAGTTCTGCTTAGCTATACCTTAACCAATCATTTTCCTGAAATTTAACTAACCAATCCTAACATATTGTAACATGATTATGTAACCAATTATATCCCACCACCTTAATTAGTTTACACCCAGCAAAATTAATTATACAGCAGACAGGAACAATCACAGAACCAGACAGAGATTATACAGACAAACAATAGCAAAGTGGGAACTATAATGACAAGACAATACAGAAGTGAGGCTTTCACATCCCAGTATTGATAAGAGAGTTCTTGCCAGACAGGATGCTATCAAACTAAGTTTCCTTTTACATTTTCTAGGCACGTCCCTTTCTCTGGAGGTGATAGGAATACAATCCTGTCCTGATAGTGCCTAACAGCCCAATAGCACCTTCTTTCCATGTGACTAGTTTGGAATGTGAGGATGTGACCGGTCGCTTCCTAGCTTATGGCTGCCTCTGCTGCTTAGCCAAAGGCCTTAGCCTAAGAACAGGGCCCCAGACTGTCACAGTAAGAGAAGACCCTTACACTGGCAGACAGTGATTTTGATTCTTTCTTTTATACCTCTAGAACTAGCCAAGTGATAAGAATACACCTAAATTCTTAAAGTACAGGCCTTTGCAGACAGGCCTGAATATCTTTATCCTAACACTCCACCCCTTTTTTTTCTTTTGGGATCCTCCTGCCCAGGTATCCCTGGAAAAGCATAGGACATATGGCGACACATTTCCTGATAGGGCCAGGCAGCAAGGTGGAAGGTGTCGATATTCCATTTGTCCCACTGCCCCTTGTGTAGTATAGTGCCCTGCACCTTCTCTCGTATGGGCATACCATACCTATTCCAATTAGTGTTCCAGACTTCCCATTATAGTGGGCCCGAGAAGGTTAGGTCCAGGTTGTCTAGTACACTGCAGGGTTTGGAGGGCTTATTACATTACTTATAGGTTATCTCCCTATGCAACATAACACAAGTACCGTTAACAATTCAAAATCCACAGCAACACCAAGTCCTGACCACTGCAGTATGATCCAACATCCGAGACACCACCAAAACACTGCCTCTCCTCCTTCGACGAGGTCACGATCTTATGTGTCCAGTTGCTGGTAGTTGCAACAAGCTGCTCATGCAAGTTTTGCATGCTTTTGTCCATATCATAAGTCCATTGAATGTTCACAGAGAAATGGGATATTGTCCAAACCAGCTTGACCACTTGGTATGGAATCAGGCAGTATGCCCTGGTTTGATTATTCACAGCAATAAGATTCACAGATCCATTTGTGCACCAAAGTCCAGATAGCAGCATGTAAATGTGTGTAGTTTGGTTATGGGCTGGTGTAATTGTGCCCTCAGTAATATGTACATTCCCAGCAAAACACCTAATACACAGTACACCCAGTTGTCCACCCCTTGCATAGGCTATTGATCCTGCTCCTCTATAGTCATAGGAGAGGGGCACATCCAAACATCTTCTATTGATTTACACTATTTTACACACCCCTCCATTAATTCCCAGTGAGCTCCTCCCCTTTTCATTATTTCCATAGGGCTTGTGGGGGCCACCTTAGTTGCCATTCCATTTCCAGGTACCATGGTAGCTATTACACAGATGCTGGCCTCCTAGTTAAGCATTTCGCATTCCCATACACATCTTCCCCCCCAAGGTCAGCCTTTTGCAGCCATCCCCCACCCACATCATGAGGTTTTGTGTTTATTGAAACCCAAGAATGCTAGCAACAAGACAAACACCACAGACAAACAACATAAAACATAGATCCATGGTATTCTGAGTTATTCTTCCGCTGGCACCAGCTTGCTTGTAGAGTGTCTGAAAAACAAAAGAAACAATTTCCACCCCCCTGTGGGGACAGATTATTGCTTAATAATAATACCACTTTCTTTTACAAATTTCCTTGCTAATTGCAGGAAAAACAGAAGAATTACCTCCAGGCTGTCCTTATTTTGTTCTATAGTCAGGCTAGTGAATTACCTCACTCACTGGTCATTTATGAAATTCATGAGATGGTGTACCTCAGTTTCCCCTCTTGTACAACAGACCAAGTCTGCAATAGTTTCTCTGCTGTGCCAAGCTTTAAGTTTATTCTCAGGTAATAGCTGAGACACAGCTTCAGATTTTAGCACCGTACGCACACACCTTAAGGTTAACCTGTCCCCCTTATTTTCAGGCTTGACTTGTTTTTTTCACCTCCCTTTACTGGAGGGCCATAATCTGAGTCTTCTAGTAGCTTGTTTGCTGACCAGATGTATTCGTTATTTGCAGCTCCTTTGTGCCCATCAGCTAGGTAATTTGCATTTACACACAGAGGCTTACTAGCTTGCTTCTGGATCCAAAGCTGTTAGCAGCTCAGACACTGTCTTAAAAGGGAAGCATTTTACTTCCACCAGAGTTCTGATTACTTTCATCTCCTGCTCCAAAACACACAGAGATCTGAAAAAGAAAGCACAACCTATTGTGGCTCCTTTTGGAGCCCAATTAGGATTTTAATTAAGTACCATGTTTTATTTGCATTTCTTTTACTCCTTCTCCAATATACACTGCACACGTCCTGGGAAAATGCACATTCCTTCCGTATAGTTTAACCTCCATACATTATATTAGCCATATTAATTTTACACTAGGTGTAATTGCCTCCCCCATGCCTACAGAGTTTTCATGCACACCCACCAAAGCAACAATCTAATCCCCCAGAGCCATCCCAAGGCTCAGTGTTCCCATCATTCCTCCCCTTTTCCTTTTCTTTTACCTGTGCGCACACACACAAAATTCTGTTTTGCCTAACATCCCTTGCACTGTGATTACTCTTTTTATACAATTGCACCCCGATTACACTTCCATCTTGTACAACTAGACACAACCAGGGGCAGCCAAGTTAAGTTCCAATAGAAACCCCTTCCATCCTTTAGTGATTTTGATTACATTACCCAAAAGTCAGATAATTTTGATCAGATTCTCTCTCTGCCTGCTGCCTGCAGCAGTCCCTTATAGACCATTTCTGTGGGAAAAAGGCCCATTTTCCCTCAGAATAGCTGTAAAGGCTTCTGTGGACAGAAGCATAGTGGTGGTAGTAGCCACTCTACCTGACCCCCTTGGATAATTTAATTACCAAGCTTCCATCCAATGTGACTGCACAGAGTTGCACATACAGTTACATGTATATAACTGGGTTTTATCATTAAACAAAAACTTCTTTCTTGACATCTCACATAAGTATCCAAAGTACCCTCCATTAAAACTTCAGAAAAACAAAAGAGTGTGGAAAGGCAGGTTGCACTTTGAAACTTTTTTTTTTTTCTCCACTCCCCCAGAACCAAGTCTCAGATCCAGTCTCTAAAGGTAGTCTGTTAACTCTGCTTTTGACTTTAAACCCTTTTGTGCCAAATCATCTTTAACTACACCTAACTAATTTACAACCCTTCAGCAGCCCTTGCTGAAGCAGCACCAAACTTGAAAGATTACTGGCAGCTTCCCATAATGCTGCCCTTACTTCAAACCTCTCACAAGCAGACTGAAGTGCCTCCTTTCCCTGGAAGGCATTCAGTCGGCAGAGACCTTCTTCCACTACCCATGTACCAAGGAGGGTGGGCTCCTCAGCCACCCCCCATCCCCCTGGGTCCCCTATCACTTCCTCCATTTCCTTTTTAATCCCATCCCAGGTTGACCCCTGTACCTGGTATGGGCCCTGGTTCTCCCTTATCCATTTATCCAAAAAATCCTTTACCCTGGCTTGCCAGAACCCGCAACTACCATCACGAGAGTTCGCGATACCCCCTCCAAGCAGCTGCGCGGACTGTTGGGGGGGGGGACTTAGAGGCTGCCACTCACCTATCCAGTGCGATGCATCCGAGTCACCGGCACCAAGATGTTAGGGGGCTTATTCGTTCACCCACTTACTCCCTGATCCTTCTCGCATGAACAGAGAGCAACAATACCCGAAGTCCAAAGGTGCAAACAATTCGATGTTTATTGGGGTGAACTTCCAGCAAGCATGATTCCAGTTTCCTTCCTTAGTATCCTCCTTCCCAGCTCTGACACCACAGAGCCTTACACCTGTGTCCCTGTTCCCATTCCTACCCTTAGCCAAACATGATTCCAACTTCCTTACTCCCATTCCCTGTTCCCATTTCCCCCTTTAGCAAAACATGATTCCAATTTTCTTACCCCCATTCCCTGTTCCCATCTCTCCCACACACCCACCCCCTCCCACCCACACCCACCCACTTCCTCATTGACTACAGATTGATTTTATTTAGTGCTATCTTTTCAATTACAAGATCCTGCAGGATTAAGAGACACAAGGTGGTTGAGAAAAGGAGTACTTGTGGCACCTTAGAGACTAACCAATTTATTTGAGCATGAGCTTTCGTGAGCCACAGCTCACTTCATCAGATGCTGCATCTGATGAAGTGAGCTGTGGCTCACGAAAGCTCATGCTCAAATAAATTGGTTAGTCTCTAAGGTGCCACAAGTACTCCTTTTCTTTTTGCGAATACAGACTAACACGGCTGTTACTCTGAAAGGTGGTTGAGGTAATATATTTTATTGGACCAACTTCTCAAGATTGTCCAACTTCTCTACTAAAGATATTACCTCACCCGTCTCGTCTCGCCACTATCCTGGGACCAGCACGGCCACAACAACACTGCACGCAAGATTAAGTCAAATGCCTTACATTAGTAACGTAGCGGACACACAACATCACTCATTCTTGCAAGATCAGGTACCCCTGCTGTCTTTGCCTGCTCATCACTTTTCACCTTCTGCTTTTATACAAGCAACAATACACACCTGCCCTTGGGCAGGATCAAGCCTGTCAATGTACATCAAGTGCCCCAGTGCCATAATGGTGGGTGCATAAATATATAAATAAATAGTTTTCTTATGTCCACCTCAGTTTGGAGTAGTGTCCCATGTTTGGCAGATTAAGCGGTAAATCACAATTTCACTACCCGACAATGTGCTATTCATGGTGAAGTTGCAGAAGAAGAAAGAATTATGTGCTTGAAGGAAGAAAGGAGGCAGAGGATGAACAGACAGGAGAGGGAGGATGGGAAAACTGCTGCTTTTCCTCATTGCTTTTGCTAATGTTGGGGGTTGGGGTTTGCAGGGTTTTGTTCTAAAGGGTCAAGGATTTAAAATATACAGTTCAGTTTGTCTGGAAATACACAAAGAATGAATGCAAAACCACTTCGTGCAAGCAAAAATCATAGGATCATAGAACTGGAAGGGTCCTCGAGAGGTCATCTAATCCAGTCCTCTGCACTCGTGGCAGGACTAAATATTATCTAGACCATCCCTGGCAGGAGCTTGTCTAACCTGCTCTTAAAAATCTCCAATGATGGAGACTCCACAACCTGCCTAGGCAATTTATTCCAGTTCTTAAGCACCCTGACAGTTAGGAAGTTTTTCCCAATGTCCATCTTAAACCTCCCTTGGTGCACTTTTAGCCCATTGCTTCTTGTCCTATCCTCAGAGGTTAAGAAGAACAATTTTTCTTCTTCCTCCTTGTAACAACCTTTTACATACTTGAAAACTGTTATCAAGACTGTCCCCTCTCAGTCTTTTCTTTTCCAGACTAAACAAACCCATTTTTTTCAATCTTCCCTCATAGGTCATGTTTTCTAGACCTTTAATCATTTTTGTTGCTACTTTCACCCCTGATTATAATCCTAGCCTCCAAAGCACTTGCAGCCCCTCTCAGCTGTGGACTCTCTCCAATTTGTGCACATCCTTCCTGAAATGTGGCGCCCAGAACTGGACACAGTACTCCAGTTGAGGCCTAATCAGCTCAGAGTAGAGGGGAAGAATTACTTCTCGTGTCTTGCTTACAACACTCCTGCTAATACATCCCAGAACGATGTTTGCTTTTTTTGCAACAGCGTGACACTGTCGACTCATGTTTAGTTTGTGGTCCACTATAACCCCAGATTATAGTGGTACACTATAACCCCCTACTATAATGCCCCGGTACGGTGTACCGGCAAGAGCCGGTGCACCGTACTGGGGCAGCCCAGCTTCCCCAGAGGGCAATTTAAAGGGCCTGGGGCTCCCAGCAGTGGCCGGAGCCCCAGGCCCTTTAAATGGCCCTTTAAATGGCCCTGGGGTAGCGGCTGCGGGGCTCTGACGGCTATTTAAAGGGCCCGCGGCTCCCCTGCTTCTACCGCCCCAGTCCTTTAAATAGCCACCGGAGCCCTGCCACCGCTACTCCAGGGCTCCAGGGGCTATTTAAAGGACCAGGGCAGTAGAAGCAGGGGAGCCGCAGGCCCTTTAAATAGCCCCCAGAGCCCAGGGGTAGCGGGGGTCCAGGGGCTATTTAAAGGGCCAGGGCCCCAGCTGCCTCTGCCGCCCCGGTCCTTTAAATAGCCGCTGGAGCCCCGCCGCTTCCCCAGGGGTCTGGCGGCTAATTAAAGGAAGGGGTGGTAGAAGCAGAGGAGCCCCGGGCCCTTTAAATAGCCCCAGAAGCTGCCGCTGCTACCCTGGTGGGGGAGGGGTGTAGGAGGAGGAGGAGAAGGACGGGCGGCACTTACCTTACAGGGTGGGCTGGGGCTGGCTCTGACCCCATCAGCCCCACCCCTTCTGCCCTAGGCCCCGCCCCTTCCGGGGGCCAGAGCTGGCCCCAGCATAACGGTAAATCACTCGACTTACTTTCACCCCTGATTATAATTCTAGCCTCCAAAGCACTTGCAACCCCTCTCAGCTTGTTATCGTGCACAAACTTTATAAGTGTATTCTGGATGCCATTATCTAAATCATTGATGAAGATATTGAACAGAACCGGACCCAGAACTGATCCCTGTGGGTCCCCTCTCATTGTACCCTTCCAGCATGACTATGAACCACGGGTAACTACTCTTTGGGAACAAAAAGAAAAGGAGTACTTGTGGCACCTTAGAGACTAACCAATTTATTTGAGCATGAGCTTTCGTGAGCTACAGCTCACTTCATCGGTGAAGTGAGCTGTAGCTCACGAAAGCTCATGCTCAAATAAATTGGTTAGTCTCTAAGGTGCCACAAGTACTCCTTTTCTTTTTGCGAATACAGACTAACACGGCTGTTACTCTGAAATCTTTGGGAACAGTTTTCCAACAAGTTTTGCACCCACCTTATAGTAGCTCCATCTAAGTTGCATTTCCCTAGTTTGTTTATGAGAGAGTCATGCGAGACAGTATCAAAAGCTTTACTAAAGTCAAGATATACCATGTCTACCGCTTCCCCCCATCCACAAGGCTTGTTACCCTGTCAAAGAAAGCTATCTGGTTGGTTTGACATGATTTGTTTTTTACAGATCCATGCTGATCGTTACTTACCACCTTATTATCTTCTAGATGTTTGCTTAATTATTTGCTCCATTATCTTTCTGAGTACAGAAGTTAAGATGACTGGTCTGTAATTCCCTGGGTTGTTCTTATTTCCCTTTTTATAGATTGGCACTATATTTGCCCTTTTCCATTCTTCTGGAATCTCTCCCGTCTTCCATGACTTTTCAAAAATAATCGCTAATGGCTCAGATATCTCCTCAGTCAGCTCCTTGAGTATTTTAGGATGCATTTCATTAGGGCCTGGTGACTTGAGGACATCTAATTTGTCCAAGTAATTTTTAACTTGTTCTTTCCCTATTTTAGCCTTTTCTGATCCTACCTCATTTTCACTGGCATTCACTATGTTGGACGTCCAATCACCACCAACCTTCTTGGTGAAAACTGAAACAAATAAGACATTAAGCACCTCTGCCATTTCCATATTTTCTGTTGTTATTTCCCCCCCACACCCTGAATCAAGTAACAGGCCTACCCTGTCCTTGGTCTTCCTCTTCCTTCTAGTGTATTTGCAGAATATTTTCTTGTTACCCTTTATGTCTCCAGCTAGTTTGATCTTGTTTTGTGCTTTGGCCTTTCTAATTTTGTCCCTGCATACTTGTGTTATTTCTTTACATTCATCATTTGTAATTTGACCTAGTTTCCAATTTTTGTAGGGCTCTTTATTTTAAGAACATTGAAGATCTCCTGGTTAAGCCAGGGTGATCTATTGCCATACTTCCTATCTTTCCTACGCAGTGGGATAGTTTTCTCTTGTGCCCTTAATAATGTCTCTTTGAAAAACTGCGAACTGTCTTTTATTGTTTTTCCCCTTAGACTTGCTTCCCATGGGATCTTAGCTACCAACTCCCTGATTTTGCTGAAGTCTGCCTTCTTGAAATCCATTGTCTTTATTTTGCTGTTTTCCCTCCTACCATTCCTTAGAATCATGAACTCTATCATTTCATGATCACTTTCACCCAAGCTGCCTTCCACTTTCAAATTCTCAATCAGTTCCTCCCTATTTGTCAAAATGACAGATTACAATTAAGCCTTAGGTGTACTTCTCCCTGAGCAAAGGAAAGGCTTGAGATCTTTGCTCATCCACTCCTTTACATTTAAAGGTGCAGGGTTAATAAAGGGGCAGTGCATGTCTAAGGAGACATATGCTTAAATGTGTTTCTAAAATGGCTTGATCATAGATTCATAGATTTTTATTTTAGGATCAGAAGGAACCATTATGATCATTTAGGCTGACCTCCTGCATAACACAGGCCCAAGAACCTCATGTCATCTACTAATCTCTGCATCAAGCCCATAACTTCTGTTTGAGCTCAGCATGTGTTTTAGAAAGACATCCAGGCTTGAGTTGTCATTGACGTCAGCAAGAGTTGTGGATGTTCTAGACTCATTAGGATCAGAACCTGAATAGGTCAGATTGTTCCATCAGTCCAAGCCACTTAAAGAAAATCTTTCTTTTTTTTTTTTTTTTTAATGTAAACACAGCGAGATGCTCCTTGATGGTTGGAATGTTAGGACCTGATTTTGAAAGGCATTGATCACCTGCAACTTCAACTGACTTCATTTACAGTGGGTGTTCAGCATTTCTAAAATCATCCGTTGTTGGCTGAATATCTCACTGCTGTAGATGCTTGTCAGTACACCTTAAATACTGTAGGGGGCTAATAGCTACTCCTTTTTCTTAGGCTCCTTTTCTCTGGCTCTTCTGCAGCATGGATTTTTTGTTGTTGTCTGTTTTGTTTATTGCTGTGTATTTTGGTAGATCTTGTGTGATTTTGTTTTGTGTGCGTTTATGTCATAATGAAAATTTTCAATAAAGCTTTAAGCAAAACAACAGATTTCATGCATCTTTCCAAATGCTTTCCTCGTCTGGACTGGTGCACTAATGTTATATGCCTTTCTCTAATAACAGATGTTAAAACAGCAGATTGCAGGGCTCCAGGAGGAGTTCAGGAGAAATGAGTCCCGCTGGCAGGCTGCCCATGGCAAGCTAAAAAATCAGATTGAGATGCTGACCAAACAGAACCTGGAGCTTCGAGATGAGCTCAGAGTTTCAGAGCATCAGAGGCTGGAAGCAGAAAAGAAATCTGGAGCTGTGGATTTCATAAGCAGAAAATCAGAAACCCCGGTACTGAAGGATCTGTTGTCTGTGGGTGGTTGTCTGAGCAGTGGAAGTGTCTGGTATACCAATGTCAGAGCAATTCAAAGCTTTGAGATTTCTTCAGATTCAGGAGTGCATGTGCATACTCCTCTCTCCCTCTTAGCCAGTTATTCTCAGGGACATAACCAGTCGTAGGCTAGTACCCTAACCACTGGGCCATCCTTCCCTTTGTAAATGACAGTAACTCTATTCTTCTTTACAAGGTGCCTGGAACCACCAATTTCATTTGAAAAAGTAAGGGAAATGGTAAATAATCTTTATATATTTTAATGTAATTTTAATATAGCATTAATGAAAATTAAGCCCCTAACTCCCTTTGGCTACTTCAGAAAATGTAATCCCATATTCAAATTTAATTTTGATTTTTAACTTGACTGAAATCTGCCTGTTACTTCTGATGACGCTTCTTCTTATGCATAGTGAAGGTCACACACAAAGATGATTCCAGCTGTGCTGTATGCAACATAAAGGACACCAGTACGGAGCAAAACTGTATAACAATCCCAAGCAAAGCAAGAGCTAGGGAAGGCAAAATACACTGGACATTTTGGTCTAGATTCCGGCCCCCACTCCACCTGCGTTGGCCTGCTCTGGTGGTGCAAAAGAGCCATAAAGCCTGGGCTTTCAGCCTCTGAAGATTCCCTCTGGGCTGGAGAATCCTCAGGTGGCATAAGGGCGCTGTATATGGGACATGACCCTGAGGCTTCTGTAACTTATGCTGGGGACCATCCTGTCCCTGACTAGCCCCAGGCTCAGAGAAGCATAACTTGATCAGATTGGGGATCTAGTCCTTTGAGTGTAAACTTAGGGTGATTCTGTTTTATCTCCTATCAGAGCCATTAAGTTTTCCAACTCCAGGCACCTAGTGAGGGATTTCCATGCCGTATTGATCTCTTTGCTTGGGGGGAAACAGATGCCACCTGCTCCTGCCCACCCTCCTGTGGTCTAGCTGACTGAATAGTCGCTAGCTGTGTATTTATGTCATATTGCCTTGTTACTTCAGCCAATGTGAAGGTTTGATTTGAGTTTTTTCACCAGGTACAAGATGAAGTGACTGGTTCTGTTAGATGTGACGGCTAAACCATTGCTTTGTTTATCATAAATTCTCCATTAGGTTTCAGAAGCTATTTTGAGAGGGACATCATCTCTGGCTAACCTAGAAGAAAGGCCATTGCGAGGTAGCCAGAAGAGTCGCAGCACCACTCCGGTGGGGAGGAAAACGCCAGTGGAGAAACACCCCCCCAGAGATGTGAATATGAAAGTATGGACAAAACTCGGGTCCTTATTGCAAACAGGCACATTTCCACAGTTTAACATGAGACTTATTTTAGAAAATGATTTCTGGGACCAAAATGTATGTAAATCAAAGTGTCCAGATATGCCAGATATGTGGGGTCACCTTTTCTATATGGCCCCCTGTTATGACTCAGTAGTAAAGTTTTCCTTGCACTCTTCCTAACTCCATACTGGTGTGAGACAATCATCTGTCTCCTATTTTAAGCATAACTGAATTGCATCTTTGTAGTTATCACAGCGTACTGTGCCCCTGCCCCAATGCATGGTTTTGGCCCTTGAATTTGCACAGTGTGAGGATCTAGTAGTCTTGCCCCACCCACTCTTCCAGCTTCCCCTTCCCCAAACCCTCCCTGACTCTTTGGCCCTGAAGAGAGAGACACTAGAGAATTGCACCACGGCACACGGGAGGCTGTGAGGTCTCCTTTCATGAGCTCTCTGCAGCCTTGTCTCTAAAGCTGAAATCCAGTATTTTCACTGTTTCAGGCATTGCATAATTACAAAAGAGACCACACAGAATTTGGCCCGAAGCGTGAAACCCAATTTCTCTTTAGTGCACATCAGACCTAATCCTACTTCCCATCAAATCAATGGCAAAACTCCCATTTGACCATAATGAGTGCAGCACTGGGCTCATATTGATAGCCCTTTGACTGCTCTTCTGTGGCTGGATTACACCATTGTCTGATGCATCTCACTTTTAAGAACTTTTTCCTAAATATCTAGTTAGAATTTTCCTCCTCCTGGCTTCAAGTTGTAACTTTTTTGTTTTGTCTCCATTTGAACATCCCAATAATAATCCTTCCCCTGCCTTTTTTTTTATACCTAGTCTAAATCTGTGCCTTGTCAGTCAGATGAACTGAGATTCCTCCTGTCTCTGCAGTTAATGATCTCAAGACACAAATACGTTCTAACATCCACGGACGGACTGGAAGCTACTTCCCACAGTAGCAGCAGCAATTACCGCATTTGCCTGCCCAGTCACTGAACTAACTTGGAATTTAAAAACATGTAAAAGGCAGTTACTTGTGAAATGAGGCTACTGTGCAACGTGAATACAGATGTCAGGAAGATTTTAGGAAAAAACCCTTAAAATTCTATATTATATTATTTGTGAAGTAAAATGTGATCAGGTGAATAACGACTGTATTGTGTAATGTGCACAGACACAGAGGGGCAGCATTTATATTGTGTGTGAACTATTAGCTTGTCATTTCCCCACTTTTGAATGGGGTGGCCTAGATTGGATGTTTGTCCTCAAGACTTGATGTCTTTCTAAACAATATGCTCTAATTTCATAGATTTTCATAGAATACCAGGGTTGGAAGGGACCTCAGGAGGTCATCTAGTCTCTAGTTCAACTAGAAGCTATGAGCTGATGCAGGAATTACTGGGTGAAATTCTATGGTCTGTGTTACGTATGAGGTCAGAGTCGGGATTCAATTTTCAGAAGCACCTAAGAGACTTGGGATCCTAAATCCCCATTTTCAAAAGAGACTAAGTCACATCAGAGCTGGTGCTAGGCATAAGCAGACTAAGCAATTGTTTAGGGCCCGAGCAGCTCAAGGGTGCCCCCTTTCGCTTTTTATTATGTGTTGGAGGCTGGCAAAATATTCCTGCTTAGGGCCTCCAATGGGCTAGCACTGCTTCTGAGTCACACTGAAAGTCAGTGGGACTTTAGCTCCTGGATGCCTATGGCATTTCTGAAAATGAGGCTTCGGCTCCAAAGTCACATAAGGGCTTTTGAAAAATTTTACCCAAGGCAATTGTTATGGCTCCGTCTGGCCTTAAAAACTGTGAGTTAAATCTTGGCCCCAGTGATGTCAATGGGAGTTTTGCCATTCACTTCAGTAGGGCCAGATTTCACCCTATGAATCTATAAGTGCTTCATATGTGAACATCCTGCTGCTGTGATTGCAACCTTTCACAGGGTTTTTCCAGCTTCACAAGAACCAGAAAATGAAACTGCTTAGAAACAAAAGTGAAAGTGGCTTGTCCACTTCCATTTTCCAAGCAGAGAGAGAAACGTGAAAAGTAAACAAACAGCAAAAATAGTGAAAAGTAAATTTAAAAAAAAATCTAACATTTTTGAAATAAGCAAATTATTTTTGCTACTTTTACAGAATGACTTCAGTGTGATTTTTTAACATGACGGTGTATATTTAATGCAAAAGTATTGAATGCATTTCAGGCAATGAAGGACCGAGTGCAAAGGACCGAGTCTTTGAAATCAGTAACCAGGGAACCCAGAGAAAAGACACCATCTAATCACTTTCATAGCAGAAATACAACACCCACTGGCAGGAGAACATCCCATCAAGGAAGATTAACACCATTTGAGCCAGAGAAGGTAACTAGTTAATAGTGCAATTATTCTGATTGTTATGATTATTTACTGTTTATATTATGATATTGCTCAGAGGCGCTGGTTGGGATCATGGATCCATTATGACACGTGCTGCCCCAAAGAGTTTACAATCTAAGATAATAAGCAATATGCTTATGTTTGGGGAGAGGTAGACAGTTGAATAGAAACAAATTGTAGATACCATATTGGTTATTTATGGTACAAGCTTCATTTCTTGACAGCCCAGGAGAAGTTCACACATGACCATTCATACACTGAGAATTGCCAAGTTACAGAGATGGTAGGACTGTATATTTGTCTAAAATTTTGTTTTAGGTTATGCGTCAATCATCTCATAATGAACAAAGAACCTATGGCAGGAAGTCACCTATACTTCCCGTCTCACACTTGACTGTGTCTAAGGAAACCAACTCATCTTCTTACACGAAAGGTAAGATTTCCTGCAAGCCCTACGTTTTTATGGCTATGATTTGTGGGAACTTTCCACCTGTCAGCAGTGGTCTGCAGGTGAGTGTACAGCTTCTTTCTTTTGCTCCAGGAGGAGGCAGCACCAAGTGTTGCTGTCAACGAGAATGATATTATTGCGGCAATAAACAACGTGTTGCATGAATCTGAAAGTCAGTATTTTTTAAATGGACTCTGAAACAACACCGGGGCAGTTGTATGACTGGGCACTTTCCTAGGCCTGCACTAACCTTTTGAATCTGTTTTTCTTTCCACACCCTGTAGGCAGATTTTCATCCACCTCAGGTAGTTCAGAGGACACAGTCCTCTTTCGCAACCAGAGCGATGAAGTTTGTAGCTCTGCATCCTGCAGTAACAATGAGGAAACACAGGTATATTTATCCATATAGATATATTTAATCATCCAGCAAGATTTATACTTCAGCTTTCACAGACACCGAGCTAAATCCTAGTCCCATTTAAGTCATTGGCAAAATTTCCATTGTCTTCATGGGGCCAAGTATTCAGCCTGCTTCATTTTTCCTCCCGTCTGTTGGTGCTGATTGTACTTAAAACAATATAGCGACATCTTACAAATCCCATGGTATGTTTCTCTGTGAAAATAACCCTTTATAACGATTTGTCTTAAGGAGGTTTACGTTGCAATTTAATATTTTCATCTTGACACAGGAGAAAGAAAATCTGTGCCTTAAAAGGACTGAAAAATCACTTAAACCTTGGGATCAAACAGCCTCTGTGACACTCTCCAGGAGAAACAGCATAATCCCAAGTGGCAGCAAACCAGCAGCAGAAGGTTTTTGTGCTTTACTGGATGCTGAAGCAAAGGTTTGAGCTAATTCTAGATACTGGCTCACGTACTGATCTTCGACACCCGTAGCTCCAGCCATGCAACCGTGCGCTGAAATGTTGTTTCATCAATCCAAGCAAAATAAAATACACCTGGGGCAACAGAACCCTCCATTGCAGCCTCCTTTCCTACATCACATTTCTTTCCAGGGTTAATGTTAGTTCAGGCCTTGCCTTCTGTTGCCTGATGAAAATGCATATGACCTTGTGGGGGTAGGAAGCCGGATTGTTCTCTCTGCAAGACTTGGGACTGCTCATAGCTGCAGTGCAAAGCTTAAGCAAAACTAAATATTTTTTTACCTACGGTTTTGTTGCCACAGCTGTCTTCAGAGTACGTGTTTTCTGTCATTGCCTGACATTGCTAATGTGCCCCAGAAGGCTTTGCTGCAAAAGCAGCACTCTGGCCCTTTGAAGATATCTTGGCATACATTGGCAGGCAGCAGAGAAAACCCCAAAGTGTTCTGGGCCACAGTTAGGAAATCTGGATTTGGAAGAAATGGGGAATGGAAGACAGTTAAATTCAGAGAGAAGGGGAACCACTGGTGAAAATGCCACCGAAGAAGCATGAATAATACAAAAGGTGAGGGAGGCCCTTATCTTGGCAGGGAGGGCAGAGGCATTGCTAAGGAGCTGCAGAGAGAGTGCACAGCTTCTGGAATGCTGTGACAGTTCTCAGGGTCTCCAGGATTGTGGGTCACCTTGTTACCCCCCACCCCGCCTCCAGTGAGAGGGAGACTTCCTTGTGCTTAACTGGGTATTAGCAACCTGATACCTCCAGCCTGTTAGCCACCCAAGCCCTCTCCTCTGGGCTGTGCCAGCCCTTCCTTTGCCTTGCAGCTTAACAGTAGGTGCACCCCAGTCCCTGAACTCCTTTGAAGCATTTGCCCTGTAGCATCCAGCCCCTTCTCCACTGAACACTCTCGAAAATATCAGGGCTGCAGTCCCCAGGGGAACAGTGTACACACCAATTTGTATGATTCAACTCAGAATCAGCACCTTGTTTAATACCTCATCACTGAGTTTTATGTATAGTGAGAACAAGAAGTTTATTATCAAAGGTTCAAGAGATAGTGAGTAAGGATAATGGAACAAAAGGGTGATATATAAAACAAAATCATGACATGCTTTCTAGAGACTAAACTTAACTATTAGGTTAACCTCCTGTCTAGTTTATCTCACCCAAAACCTTTTTCAGCGTCTTTAGTCAAGGCTTGTTAAGGTCCCATTTTCATGAATGTAAACACACTACCTGTTTACTTCCTAGGTGCAGGTTGCTACCTTTTGCCTTCTACCTATATCTCCAAAGTTGATTGTCTATAGTCTGAGATGGGATAACCCATCACTTGCTTTTTCTGTATGCTCTTTCCTGTTGATTTCATGTCTCCCTGTTGATTTCATATGTAAATGTGCTTCCATTGTGTTAGCTTATGATGCTTAATTTACCTGCAACAGAGAAACAGGTGAATAAATATCTTTTTTTCTGACAGGACACCTGTTTCTCCACCTCTGCTGTAATACAGAATCTAAGAACATATTTTTAGCATAGATATGTAACTCCTTACGTAGTATCTTCACATCCATTTCACAGAGGTATCAATGGCCAATGTGACCCTTGCTTTCATTTAAGACCTCATGTGACATTCTTTGGTGAACCAGAACACACCAGATCAGGATATTCTTGTGACCCCCTTGCTAGCTGGAACTGAGAGGCTCTGTGATTTTGGGTGGTAGCTCACTCTCACACCCTAAACTGTCTTCAGTTGACTGTTTCCCTGTTGTGTTGCTCATCTGAATGGGTTACTACCCTGCCAGGAGAAAGACTTTTTGTTCCATTGGATTTCTGCCTCCAAAACAAAGCACGCACACTCCCTCATTGTAGCTAATATTGGTTCAGCATGGATCTGGACACTGTGGGCCTGATTCTCACTTACACTGAGGGCCCTTTACACCGTGGGTGTAAATATAACTTAAGGCCATTTTATGCAGCCAGAGCAGCCTGAAGGGGCCTCCAAGTAAATGAGAACAGGGCCCTGTGTCTCACCCTTCTGTGCAGTGCTTGTCTCCCATAGTAATGCTCTCCTGATTACCATATTTTTGGCAGAGTTGATTAAGATTAGCAAAAATATTAGCAAAACTCTATGTTCATGTAACAATATAACAGGGACTGTAATGTTTCCGTAGAATTTTCGTCCAAAATCAACATTATCCAGAAGATCTTCACTATATGAAGAAAGCAAAAAGAGTGATGAGGAGGTGCGAGAAAAAATAGAGTATGCAGATGGCAAGGTAAGGGACCTTACACAGATGTCAGGGTAGAAAAGAGGTGACCAGTAGGATCCCTGCTATGGCTATGAATTACCATTACACAGGCTCTAGAGAACGTTTTGTAAGAGAAGTTTCCCTTTTCCACAGGAAAGCAAAAATGTAAAGATCACACCATATGTTATGGGAAATTTGATTAACTAACGGGCTCGGAATCCAGACACCTGGATTCTGTTTCCAGCTCCGCCACTGATTCACCATGTGACCTTTGGCAAGTCACTTATCCTGTCTGCCTCAGTTACCCCATTTGTAAACTGCAGATAATGGCAGCTACCATCTACTGATGAAAAAGTGCTACCTAGGTGTTGTGTTTAACTGCTTGCATGGATTGGGCAGCCCTCTTTCCAATGCCATAACAGGAAGTGTGGTTGAGACTTGCACCCAGGCTCCCGCCAACTCCTGTGTAACATTGCTACAAACAGTCTTGTCCTATTAAACTGTTTTCAACACTAATTTAGGGGGGACCCATTGTCAGCTATGGGTCAGTTTTCTGGCACACACCAGGGCTTAAGGCATGAGACATTAGTTCATTCCTCATGTCCATTCAGTCCTAGGCCTCTCTGCAAATGCTACCAATGAGGGTGTCAATTAATGCCAGTTGTTTTAATGGGAGTTTCCGTGATGTAGATACTGCCTGGCTAGTGGGGACTGGCCAGAGACCACCAACTCTTCACAGTTATTATTAAGATGGGCTCTGGCAGCCTATACCTGTCACAGTTCCTTCTCACAGAAGTAGCAAATGCAGGACCTGTAGTTCTGCATCTGGAAAGGAAAAGAATCATGAAAAGATTAAGCATTTTCACCACTTCTTTCAGCTCATAAAGTCAAGAGTTCTGGGCTTGTTTTTTGTGGGGGATGGGGAGTGCTAGAGAAATGGGATAGAGGGATGTGATGGCATTAAAGGTGGAGCAAGACATTAACAGCCACCCTAATGCACTTGGACCTCTGAATAACAATACTTCGTGTTAAAGTGTTCTTCATAACAATTTTGAGTTATTACCCAGGCATCTTTGAATACAATTACATTTAAATAAAAATATTGTCCCAAGTATCCATTACGATGCCTGTTTTGGGAAGCCCTACTTTCCTCTCTTCCTCCCCACAAAATTTTTTGTATTCCTCCTCTCTCCTGTTCATGACTTTCCTTTCCCATGAGGAATGGCTTATGACACTGGCGCCATACGGTAGAGTTAAGGCACAGCTCTTCTGACTGCCTCCTCCACTGGGATTTCACTAAATGGATTGTGTTATGTAAATCAATGCAACCTGATGACCAGAAGTAGCTGCCCTAGTGACTCCAGCAAAGTCTGCTTGGGTTAATTAGAGGTTCTGCTAGACCGCAGGTCTCCTCTGACAAACGCATCAGCTGCAAAAGAGTACACTGGTGATGTGTTTACTGTCTGCTTGTCAAGTGGTCTTGGGTGATTTCCCAGGGGCTCTCTGCATGCAGCAAATTTAGCTTCCATAGAGCTGAAGTGCTTCTAATGGGGTCACGTTGTCTGGAAGTAAAATTGCCATCTGCATATGTCACCACCATATGCCAGCTTATCAGATCAGATCATTTTGGTCCCCTCCACCCAGATCCTAGGTTTCTTGGGTGGGGAACTCAGTTTGCTCTGACTTGTGTGGACATATGTGCAGACTAACTAGATTGTCTTAATCAGGAGTCTTAGCTCACTCCAACTGTGTAGCTGCAGAATTGTCGTCCTTCATTGAAATACTGTGCTTGCCAACGCTCTGAAACTCAGACTGAATGAGAAGAAATAGCAATCTGGCCAGCCTGCCAAAACCCGCATTTGGCGGAGAGGGGGAGAGATAAATAATCTTTAGGCCTCTGTTGGCACACAAGTGACGTAGGCATTACTTACCCATGCTACAGAAATAAGCTTTGAAGGGCTGTGGCATAGCCTGAAGTCCCTGTGTTAATGAAATATTTAGCAGCAAACTCTCATTTCAGTTACACCACTGCAACATTACTGACTGCACTGAGGCTGCACTGGTGGAGCTGAAAGGGGTGTTTGGCCCATTTTTGTTTCTCTTGTGAGGTGTATTTTGTGTGTTTAAAGGTAGAAGAGGTGCTTACTGATGGCCGTCGAATCATTATTTTCCGCAATGGTACCAAGAAAGAGATCAGTGCTGATAAAAGGATGACAGTGGTTACTTTTTTCAATGGAGATGTAAAGAAGATCATGCCGGATCAGAGAGTGGTGTGTAAACACTTGTCTTTTCTTTTTGTTTAAAAAAAGCACGTCAATATTTTATGCAGATTGACTAGTACTACAAGGTCCTACGTCTTGTGGACGTGGTAGAAGAAGAGTGTCTTTAGTAGAGGTTTGAAAGAGAAGCAGGGTGGCTTGGTGAACTGGGCTAGAGAGTCTACCCCACAGACAAGTGGAAAAGTGAAAAGAAGCCAAGATAGCAGTAGAAGATGGAACAAATGGAGCACTGATGCTGGCATCTTTGGTGGAGCAGGTGGAAATGGAAACCATGATACAAAGCAAAGTGTGAGACATGGCTCCTTGGGGCAGGGAGTGTCTCTTTATTATACATTTGCAGGGTGCCAATGCAATTGGGTCCTTTCCTCTAGGTGTAGTACTATTTCCTTCAAATAGGAAATAATAATGTAATGTGAGCTGGGGTGGAAATGAGCAGGTTCTTGAAGGTAGGATGAGAATGTTACACTTTATTAAGTGTGCAAAGGGGAGCAAGAGGAAGGATCCAGTGGGCAAGGAAGATAATTTTAGCAACTGCATTGATTATTTGTATGTTGTAGAGGAGAAAGCAGCAAAATCTGGACACATCCTATATGTGAGGGAAAGAGGAGAGTTGAAATATAAATATAATTACTTGTAATCCAAATACCTTAAGTTAATTCAAAATCATTTTTCTATGAGAGATTTTTTTAAAACATTGTTATAACTGTATCCCTTTATTAAAATGTTAGGAACAAAATACAAACTCTTCACTGTCCTTGCAGATTTATTATTATGCAGATGCACAGACAACCCATACCACTTATCCAAATGGCTTGGAGTTACTGCAGTTCCCTAACAATCAGATAGGTATGTGGTAGCTCATAACTTTGAACTACTTTTGCAGGAGTATCTTCTCATAAAAAATTGCCTGACTCTAACTCTGGGAGACTGGGACTTTTCACTTCACCTCTCTGTCCCTTGGATTCCTCATCTATAAAATGTGGATAATTGATATTTGCTTTGAGATCTACAGATGTAAAAGCACCATTTAGATGCTTATCATTATTTATTCTTTACAATTTTTAGTAGGTTACCATCTATCAAGTCCGTTCCTCACCCCCATGTCTTGTGAAAGAACATGCTGTAGTTTCATATAAACCAACATGATGGAGTTTCTAAATAGACTTTAAAAATATTGTTTTCTACAGAAAAACACCACCCGGGTGGCACCAAAGAAATTGTGTTCCCAGATCAGACAGTGAAACGCTTCTATGATGGTGGGCTTGAGGAAACTGTTTTTCCAGATGGCACAGTAGTAAAAGTAGAAAAGTAAGTATCCTGTGAGGTGACATGGCTGGGGCACTGAGCAGATCTATACCGGTTCTCCTGGTGGGAGGGCAGAAGGTTAAAGCTTTAGTTTGTGTCTTACAAGGTTCATTTTTACAAACGAGAGGGTTGTTTTGTTTTCAGTACATACCAGTTTGTTCGGAGGTTTCAGAAGAATTGAAAAGAGAAAGGATTTGGAGTACGAATGGAGGAAAGTTTTTACCAGAGCGAGGCATTGGGGATGATTCTTCACTGCCTTGCATCTTGTGTAGTCATTTGCAGCTGGATACAGTAGGTGTGATTTGATTTAGTAGCACTTTACACTCACTTTGTTCAGCTGTAATAACTTATTACGCAAGGGGCAAGGCACCAGAGGGTCAGGTGCATTGGGTTAGTGCATAGAGCAGGGGACTGAAGATCTGGACTCCTGGCCTCTATACTTACCTCTGTTGCCGACTCTCTCTCCTGGGGCAAGTCACTGCAAGTAACAACTCCCTGTGCCTCAGCGAAAAATGAGTAATAATAATACTTATCACCGCATACTTCACAGAGGTATTGTGAGTACCACTGTTTGTAAAGTGCTTTAAGATCCTTGGATGGAGAGTGCACTGTAAGTGCAGATTATGTTGTTCATTACTGTTTGAGTTAATTTTATGTACTGATGCATCTCTGTGATGAAGGCCACATTGTGAGAACTGCTGAAAACTGCAGTCCTTCTGTAAACGCTGTTACATTTGGGTGGTTGAAGATCAGAGCTGTGCTGAAACTTGGAGGGGAAAGCTTCCATCTGATGTGTTATATTCCACTCCCACTGCTGCAAATCAGATATATTCATAAGAACGTTTAGTCTCAGTGATGCATTTCTGTGCACCCTGTCCATCTCCTGCAGCAGTGTTTATAACATTAGGGCTACTTTCACCCATGTGGACACAAGGAGATGTCATTTGTGTGTCCTTGCACCAGCCTGGGCCCATCCACCATAGGGAGGATTCATTTCAGGCAGCATAATTGTAGCTTCACCTCCCTCATAGCTTTCCCCTGCAGGGAGCAGTTTTAAGTTATGGCTGGGACTCCATCAAAGCCCCACTGTTAGAAGCAGCTCTTGGAGTGAGTTGATTGAGTATATCCACACCCCTTCCCTGTCGAGTGCTGGCCACTTTGGAGGCAGCCCTGGCCCTCAGCATTGGTTTCTGAAGCTATCTATTATACTTTATATCTCCCCACGGTGTATTTTCCATTGCTGGAGTCTGTCAGGATCAGGGGCACCAGAACATGGGGGACCAAGGGGTCATGGCCCTATCGCTTTTTACCAACCGTAAGAGCAAGCGACAGGGGGAGGGGTGGAGAGGAGCGAGCATGGGTGGGGGTGTCTTGGTGGGAAGAGGCGGTGCAGGAGCAGGGCCTTGGGGAAGGGGCCGTGCGAGGGTGAAGGCTCAGGGAAAAGGGGTGGCATGGGGGCAGGGCCTCGGGGGGGAGGGGTGGCACGGAGGGGCAGGGCACGGTTCAGGTGCCAGTGGCCCCCCCGCCCAATTTTAGGGAGCTCCCACCGCTCCTGGTCAGGATATACTATACACCCATGGGGAATCTGGGCTTTTGTATGTGGTTGAATACTTTATCAATTGTCTTTTTTTTCAGGAATGGCGATAAAATGGTGATGTTCAGTAATGGGCAGAAGGAAATTCACACGTCACAGTTCAAGAGAAGGGAGTACCCCGATGGCACTGTAAAGACTGTGTACTCCAGTGGCCAACAGGAAACAAAATATTCCTCTGGCCGGGTTCGAATCAAAGACGAAGAGGGCAACATCATCCTCAATAAGAAGTGATTCATCTGCTCTAGACGCAATCTTGTATGTAGGTCATTCAAGCCAGTTTCTGGTTGAGATTGGTTATTATTTTACAGTGTAGATATGTATCCCCTGGAAGTGCACAAGTCTGATTTGTTTTCTTCCTTGTCCCTTTGCCTGCCTTTCTGTTTCTTGAAAGAATTAGGGCCTGACTGTGAGTGGTGCTGAGCACCTACAACTCCTCTCAAAGTCAATTAAGGATCAGGCTCATAAAGAGTTGTGTTCTCTAAAATCATAAATGAATGCCATGCATCTCCAGAAAAAACAGAAATTGCTGTGTGGAGAACATTTCATTTCTTCACATCAGGTGTAAGGAAGAAGGGGATGGACTAGGAGACTAAGCATACGATATGATATGCCTAGGTTCCCGTGGACCATAAGTTCACATTCCAAGTAGATATGTAGGATTGAATTTTACTTGCATTCACTGAATTTTAGTTAAACTGCAGCTTTCTGGATGGGTGCTTCTTGAAGGCTTCTAAAACTGCACTCATGTCTGCCCTGAATATACATTAACCAACCCATGGTACTTTCCTTTCCACCAAGTGTTTGCCTGGTGACTTTGCCCAAAATTTCCCTTCCCTTTACTCGGGTGCTAGTTGGCTCCTCTGTCTATCCCAGAAGTGGCTGCACTTTAGTGGTGTTGTATGTATGCCCCACAGCTGTAAGGCACTTTGAGATCCTTTGGAACGACACCATATAAATGTAAAAAATATTGTTTTTATTATTCAGCATGGTAGATCCACTCAGACATGCTGCCTTAAACAAAATCATTAAAGTGAATGCAGTTTATTAAGTAAAAATCTAAAGACCAGGTCCAGCTCTTCAGTCTTCAATAGAGACATATTGATTTACACTCCATGAAGATCTGGACCGATGTCTTTACTTTTACAAATATTTCTTGTTGATTCTCTCTCTCTCTCTCTAGCATTATGTAATTTCTTTTGACTCCAGCACCCAAAATACATGTGTAAACTCCTGCAGACTCTCCTGCAATCTACCTTTATTCTTTCCTCACATGCAAGTATAAAATAATTGCAAGATTATGCAATTGTTCATTTTTCTGTTTTGTTTCTTGCAACTCAGAATACAAACAAATTACTGTGCAGTCTGGGAGACGTATTCTGACTAGACAGAAAGTGTATGAAACTAGTTATTTCCCATTAATATTGATCACAAACTACAGTGTGTATAAATGTAATTACTCTTTTCGAAGCATTTGATGATGAATACATTTTAATGTAATTCAGGTGTGATAACATAGTTGTATTTTTATTCCTTTTACTCCCTATGTGTAAAATAAACTATTTAGAATGGTGTGCTTTTCACTATTGTAATCTTTAATCTATTTCTACATAGTTTGTGAAAGGCAGCTTATTAAAGAAGTCCAAAAAGATCTTTGAAAGAGACCATTCTATTCCATGTCCTTTGTTACAGGGTAATACTTCTTGCTGCTACATAAAGGCTGAAACAAGGCTACATGGTTTGTCCCAAATAACCATCGCAGCAAAGCTGTTATTGAAAACTGCATTCAATCAGGTTAGGAAAAAATAGTGTTTGCATCTGCCAATGAGAAACATCAAGTTAATTCCTAAGCATCCTGTTTTTAAAAAAGTTTACTTGTCAATGAAGCAGCTTGTTTGTGCTCATTTACAGGTATTCAGGAAATGTTTGGTGGTTTTTGTTTGTCACTTTTACTCTTAAATCATGATTAAGTATCTAGAAATCTGCTTGTTTACACCATTAATTATAATCCTGTGATGGGGTGCCTGCCCCACACTGGGCTCTAAGGGGTTAATAGAGCTCCAGGGAGGCTGTGCAGGAGGCAGCCGATCAGAGAAGGGCTGTGAGGAGCAGCCAGTCAGGGCTGGGCAGGCCCATATAAGAAGCGTTGCAGAGCATTCCCAGTGGAGAGGTCTGACAGGCTGAATCAGTTGCCTTTCAGGGAACATTGTAAGAGCTGCTTACCGAGGCTTTCTCTGAGGGTGTTTTATGGGATTGTTTGTGTTGGCTACTATTAGATGCTGGAGGCATTGTACTGTTATATGATTGTTCTTATTTAAATGTGCCTAGGGTGATAGTGCACTCTGTAAGTGAAATAAATACATTTGCACTGTGGTACAGGAGGAGAGGCAACTTCTCAAGTAACCAGGCTCTAATGTAAACTATGTACTATAGGGCTTTACACATCAAAGTCGGGAGCTTGAATTGAACCCAGAAGTAAAAGTGCGAACAGTAAAGTCATCAAAGAACTGGTGTAAAATATTTCCTGTGAGTAATACCCATCTAACAGTGATATAGTTGCCTTGTCCATTACCTTCCACATGACCTTCATGTATAGGTTCATGTAGATGCAAAATACATTGCAGTAATCCTAACTAAAAGTTACAAAAGTATGGATTTCCTTGGCAGGCTCTTGATCCAAAGTAAAATGTCACAAATGTCTTACCAGCTGTGCTTGAATTATGGCGGGGCTGGGGAGGGAGGGGCAGGCCCCCATATACTACTTTTAGTGGTTACCTCACTTCTGTCTTATGACCCCCCCCTTACTTCTCACTAATGTTTACATTAAAGCCACCCCCTATTTTTCCGCATAATTTAAGCACTACTTACCATATGCAGGTAAAAAAGGTTCTCTGGGCCAACAACTTCACCAGTAGCACCCCCAAATTGCAAACATCTTGGAGAAAAAATGAGCAAAATCTCTTTCAGGCACAGGGGCAGGATCTACTTCTGTTGTATCCCCTGGGTTCCAACCCACTAGTATCACCTATGTCTCGTCTAGATTGAGTCTCAGGCAACTCGCTCTAAGTCCCTGTCCTGGCCAGGCACTAGGAAAGTGAACACTGCACCATCTGGTTCTGACGAAAATGAGATTTAGAGCTGCATGTCCTGTGCATGTTAATGAGACCACAGCCCAAATCATTTTGCTAGCTCCCCCAGGAGCCTGGCACCATACTGCCTGGGGTAGTGGCAAACCAGAGCCTAGCTAGTAGAACCCTTTGCAGCTGCACTTGCCCATAGTATAACCATTTGAGATGAGATTAGTAATGAGTATTTAATGGTAATTTTGTTGTCTTGTCGGACCTGGCATGCTAGAAAGCAAACCTCAGGAGATGCTGAATAGTATAAAAGCAAAGGAACCATCAAAACAAATAGCACAAGACTAGTTTGCTCTCAGAGAGAGGGAGAAGGTGATGGCATAAATCACAAGAGCTATTTAGCTCATGCCGTAACCAGAACCCCTTCAATGGAAATAAAAACATAGTAAAAATGAGCCCTGATCTGGTTATTCTTAATACAAAAAGACAGCTCCCTACCTCTTCCTCACACCCCTCTCTTCTCTAATCCTTCATGCTGCAAAACCCCTCTGCCCTTTATTCTGACTGACAATGGCCTTTCCCAGCCACAGATGATTCCTTCTAAGAACACAGGTAACCTATATATGAGTGGCTGCATACTCCCTTCTGCAGGATCAGAGTCTTACCCTCCCTAAACACACAGACCATGCCGGCCCCAAAACATCCCTCTGTGTTTCTTATTATAGAAGCTGTAAGGGGTGACTTTGCAGGGAGATAGAATACAGTTGCAACACCTCAATTCTTTGTTACCCACAGATTTTCTGGCATCAGACTAAGCCCATGGCAATTAGAATTTTGCCTCATGTTTGGAACAAAATGAGAATGTACTTCTGTAGACCATAGCAGATGCAGTTTTTGCCAGACGGACAATTGGTGGCAGTAGAGATGCACAAGGAGCTCAGATGGTTTGGACAGGGAGTCAAACAAATATTTCAATTCAGTGTTGGTGGTGGGGTTTCTCCCTACTCACTTTATTGTGCAAAAAGTGTTAAACCAGCAATCTGATGTAAGGCCCCATAATTATGGCATAACAAAACTGAGTAACTGTTTAACATTAGTAAGGCCCCAGCAGGCAGATAATGTATTGTGTCGGTGGGAGAGGTTTTATCTGGTGATTCAAAAATGGCACTTGGAGGTCTCAACGCAGCTCCAATATTAAATTCCTCTGTTGCTCTGGTAATTATAATATTTTCTACCTCACCAAGACTGTTCGGGATTCTTTGTTTAGTGTTTGAGCAGTGGGTTTGAAAACCAGTCTGGAACAGCATGTAGGATATTTTTGAAATTACATTTCATAAGAATTTCTGCAGAAACCCAGTTTTCAATCAAATGAATGTAATTCTATTTGGATGGTATTTCTTCACGCAGCATGTAATCAGGTTGCAGCAGTGACTGCCCAGAAGCTCAGTGTATGAGATCATGTACTGAATTCTTAAAGAGACTTGATAGTTTTATGACTATTAATAACACTGTAAACTATGGGACATGGATATCCAAGTTGCATGCTGCAAGGGGTAAACTAACCAACATTTTATAGTTATAAAGCCTCCCAGGCAGGAAAAGAAAAGCCATTGACAATGAAGGGTAGGAATTAATAAATGACTCATAAACAAAAGCAAAGATTGACATTGTTAAAGCTTTTGAAAGAATATGCAATTTTATATTTTCATTTTGAGACTATTTCAGAGGCAGAAGAATACTGTATAAATTAATTATGCAATTCAGTATTTTATTTAAAAAAATAATTTCCCAGGGTCATTGTTAAATTACAAGAGACATTTTCAAATTGTGTGTGGTTTTGCAAGATCCCTATTTCTGAGATGACTTCCGCACATACCCACCATCTTCAAACTAAACCACCAGCTAAGATGGGTCAATAGCCCAGCACCATTCATATCTGGTTATTGTCTTCCTCTTTCATTGTGTGGCAGCTTATATCCTAACATCTACTGAGTTATCTAAAAGTTAAATAATCTTTTCTCTTCTTTACTCTCTGCTGTCCTGGGGGCAACTGTTTGTTCATTAACTTGTGTATTTCTTGTATGATGCTTTTTACATCTATTCCATTTCTGGAGGCTTCAAGTGCAGCATCGTTGAAAGGAAATATAAGGACAAAATCACCTACTCGAGGGAAGGGCCTTTTGTCTTTAGTGGAGAGAAAATATGGAGGAATAGTTAATTTGTAGTTACATAACTCAGTGGTAGGCAACCGATGGGTGACTTGGACAGATGCATGTGCAGGGTGTCTAGCTCCTGAGAGCTGGTTGCTTTTAGACACTGCCTTTGATTGCGAAGATGTTTTTGGCCTGTTCATCCTTTCCCGGAGCTGTGAGGTTAGTGTTTTCCTTGGATGTGTTCTGGCCATTCTCTCCATCACTATGGCCTCCTTCTTAAACGCACCTCCTGTAACCGCCAAGAGAGACTGCACTGCAGAAGTGGCAGTGCATTCACTTTCTTGCCTAGAAGCAAGGAAATCAGGAGCATCATCTGTTGCATTTTCACCCTGTGCTGTCAAGGGGATGTGTGTTCTACCAGCATAGGAAGCTTTAGTGCCAGCCCCTTTGTTTTCTCTCAAGGTGTCAGTTTGCTTATAATTTAGCAATTCAATGATGTCATGGAGAAGTCTTTTTTTCACTGTTCTGTCGATGGAACAGTCTAGGCGCAAGGCTGGGCTGTAGTTTACTTCTAAAAGCCATGGTTTGAATGTGTCATCGATCAGAATGTCGAACCCAAAGAGCTCAAAGCAATTGGACGTCAGTGGAACAGAAGGGGTTATAGCGAGCAGGGTCAGCATTACAATGTTGTGTATTCTCCGCCACAGAAGCAGGTCGTCCACCTCATGGCTGCGTAGGTAAGAACGGAATTTGCTGAATGTCCATTTGCAGCCACGGCCGATCCCTTCTTTATTTTTTTTGTACGAGGCGCCAAATTTATTGATGCTGGTGTTTGTCAGATGGGCATAGACGTTGTCCAGAGAACTAAGGTCAAACTTTTCAGTGGCAAACCTCACTAGCCCTTCTTCATAAGTGTAAATGGTAAGGGGGCAAAAACTGGTGACACAGACATAGAGGCGGAGATCCCATTTGTACCCAGAAATAAGCAAAGGGTTACTAATGTACTTCTGCACAATGACCATGCAATCATATACAAAGTTTTTAATGTCCTGGAAAATGAGAATGCCTCTTCCACGAGATAGACCCACAGGCTTGCAAATCCAGTAGCTTGGCTTTCTGCCCTGTGACTGTCTCTCCTTAGTGTATTCTGCTATAAACTTGACATAGTCGTTAGGCATGATGAATGCCATTGGACTAAACTCGTAAAGAGATGGTCCATAAATTCCCTTCATGCGTTTCAGATGCCTTGCCAGATAGTCTTTCCTTGTGATCCTGACTGTTTCTGGATAGTGATTGAGCCTCTGCCATGGTTTAATGCTACGGTGGTCAGTCATACGGAAAGGGGAGTTCTGCCAGTACAGATTCCAGTCTGCTTCATCTTGCTCTTGTTCATCAAATTCACTCCAACCACGTTCCAGTAAGACCTCACGGACTGCTTCAGGAATGCTCTCATGGAGACGGAAGACCAGAGGCTTCAGGATGTCTTCTGCATCATGGTCATATGCCATTGTGTGGGCCTTATTTTCTGAAAAAGAATGATCAGAAGGTAAATAAATAAATAAATGACTGTCATGAATTGAGCTGAAATGCATCATATATATCTTGGCACACCCAAAGCCTCCTCTCTTTCCCATGGTTCTTTCTACCATGAATGAGCAAATTGCAATTGAAAAATGGAGTCCAAAGATTTATTTACTGCTGAAGGAGCAATTGTATGAGTCTCATGTACAATGATCTTAGTTTCAGAAAACTTTAAGGCAGCATGACACATGGCTGTCTCTATAAAATTGAATGTCCATATATTTTCTTTTGCTTTGCTTTTTAATTTAACTTGGCCAATCTTAGCGGTATTGGGCTGGTGTAGTAGACTAATGCTTTTGTAATGCACAGATATCTATTATTTTACAATGCCTTTGTTCAGTCCAATGATAATAACTTCTCCTATTAGACTTTGTCTACACTAGTAATTTATGACCCATAATTCCCAACAGTTGCCATTTAGACAAGGACCAGACATTTTACAACCATGTTATCTAACCCTTTCTGAGAAAAACCCCATTGTAGACAAGATCTTAGGACCTGATCCAAAGCCCAGTGAAGTCACTGGAAAGACTCCATTGGCTTCAGTGGGCTTTGGATCTCAGCCTAAAGTCCTGGTATCACCTGGCTGGTCTACCTAATACTTTGCTGTTACCAGTGAAACTTTTCCTCCTTCCTGAAGAGCTCCATACACTGTTCCTTCTCTCCATTTCCCTCCCTCAGAGGAGTTAATTCTCCCTGGGGTTTGTAAATAATCTCCAATAGGAATTCATGTAATCTCTAAATGATGCGCCATTTCAGAATATGTACCGCAGATGGTGCATGTCAGCTCTTCTGAGTTGGAAATGCATTTTAATTCTTCTAGTTTCCTGGGGAAAGTAGCAGCTTTAACACAGAATTATTAACTTTTAAATAAGACTTCCCACCCTCCCACCACACCCACACATACCAATTAATTCTCAATCTAAAGAAATGGGGTACAACTTGAAGGCTCTGTTGCCCCTGCTGTCTGTGGAGGACACAAAATCCCAGCGGATATCTGCCTTAGGGGGGGTATTGCTGCTTCTGTGTCAGTGCTCTGCCCTTCCCCAAAACCTGCTGCAGAAGTTCCTCTATGTCTAGAAAGGGGACAAGACTGCAGTTAGGGGGAGAATAGTTCCACAAGGCATCATCTCTGCCATTGAAATCCATGCCCTTAAGATCAGCATGAACTTGCCTATTGTACCACTCCACACTCTGAAATCCCCCAGGATGGGGTCTCCAGGGACGGACATTAAATTTTACCCTTGGAATGTAACAACATTGGAAAATAAAAGAAGAAAGGAATTTTCCTAATCACAACCCTCAGGCTTTGTCTACGCTATGCCGCTTTTAGTGACAGAGCCGTGCCGCTGCAGCTGTGCCACTAAAAGGTGCACCGTGTAGCCGCTGTTTGCTGGCAGGAGAGCTCTCTCCTGCCGACAAAAAACTTCCACCCGCAAAGAGCGGCGGTGGCTTTGTCGGCAGGAAAGCACTCCTGCCAGCAAAGTACCGTTCACACCGGCGCTTTTCTTCGACAAAAGTTTTGTCTTTCGGTGTGTGGGGTTTTTTTAACACCTCTGAATGACAAAAGTTTTGTCGTTCACTTGCCAGTGTAGACAAAGCCTTAGTATCTGCACAGGTCTGACATTGCCCAAGACATGCACATCCGCGATACAGCGGTCAATCCTCTGCTCAACCTGTTTTCAGACTGACATCTTGGTATATTTTTTGAGGTTGAGCATCTCTCCTCCTGAGGTTTAAACTCCCAACTTTTGAAACAATCCCCAGAATGTAAATGCCATACATTCTAAATCTCCATAGAAACCCAGGATGTGTGTATACCTCACAGCATTCCCTCACCCCCCTTTCCTGTGATAGAATATTTATGGGGACATGGCAATTTGTCAAAACTGAAACTTTTCACCGAAAATGGTTGGCTTCACAAATGTCCTTTTTTGAACTATTTTTGAACAAAAAAATTAAATTGTTGAAAAGTTCTATCTTTTTCAATTGAAAAGAAAAGGCACAGTTGAAATGAAATGTTTCAATTGACCTGATTTGAAATTTTTTTCAGATTTTTCAGTCGACCAACATATTCAAGATTTTGACTTTTTGTCCTGATTCAGGATGGAAAAAAATTTCAAAACCTTAAAAAAATTCTGCAGGATGGGAAAATCATTTCCCACCCTACTCCAGCATTCAGTGACATTCTTGCCTGATGTATATGTATTGGTTCCCTGAGCCTTGTGCTGTGGTCAGCTGGCACTGTCAGCTCAACACACTAAGTATCTTTCTTTTGTGAGCTTTAACCCTTGTCTACCTGAGAGAAATTTCATTGTTGCCACTTGAAACAGGTATGAATGGTCTGGTGCTATCTGCAGTGGTGCATGAGTCATGAGCCACGTGCACAGGACAAGTTAGGACTTTAGGAAGAACTCAGGACCAGTTCCCATCTAGGTTTGACGTGCCGCCCAAACCGTGGGACTGGAGCCAGGCCTGCTGGGAAGAAGGAGCCAGGTTAAAAGGCAGATTGTGCTGTTCAGACAAGGGAGAAAGCTGACAGGCAGGGCAGTGGCTGGGAGAGATCTGGGGACAGCAGTGGTGCTCTCCAGTGACCAGGCATCTGAACCGAGGCTGGAGGTGGTGCCCCTGACAGGGAACTGGGAACAAAACCCAGGAGGGTTTCAGCAGAGGATTGATGGCAAAAGGCTGAGGAGAAGGGCCTAACAAGAGACAGACATCATAGGAAGTGGCCCTGGGAAGCAGCGAAGCAGCACTTTACTGCTTTGAGACAGCCAGGTGCGTCATGGGAGAGCCCAAGGGCTGGACCCTGCATAGAGGGAAATGGCTGTGTACACGCGGGAGGGACTTGGGGGAAGTGGCGGGAAGGTGAAGAATAGTGTGATCCCTGTTGAAAGAGGACAAGGAGAATCACTGTCCAGCAGGAGCAGAGACTATTGAGCACCCATGAACTACGGCTGAATTTCTTCATTTCATGATTTCTAATCCATTACTCAATACTATTTATAGTAAAACAAAGTAGTTAATAAATAAATGAATATTTTTTCTGTTGTTTTGCAGCTGAACTTCTTTCTCTCTTGTGTTTGAGCCAGAGATGGAAGTCAGCCAGGTCCAGGTTTGGATTGAGGACACCCCCTGAGCCCCTTCAGGTAACTCAGGAATTCCTCCTCCCCATCTCTCTCCCACACATAAGGCAGAGTCCTCAGGGGATGTACCACTCTTGGGAGGTGGGATTGAGGGGAACCATGTGGGTACTAAAGCACCCTAGTGATGTAAGTAGATTTACTTGGGTATATGGAAAAGCAGCCCACCAGTGACTATTTTCTATTCTCTTTAAGGTCCCAGGAGTGTGGTGGACACTGCTGAGGCAGAACACACATTGCCATGGCAGCCTCCAGTAATGTAAGTACATGTTAGTTATTGTCTTTGCCTCCATCTTCTTCCCTAAAGTTCCATTCTCTCTTATAAAATCGCCTTGGTAGATACCTATTAATCATCCATTTTAAAAGCCCTGGAAAGAAACATTTGTGCTGCAAATTTTCTAGGCTCTGACTCAGCTTCCCTGACAAGGAATACTAAATTCCAAATAACATTTAACTAAATTGACCAAGCTTGACATCTCTGAGTCATAGTTTAAACGTTGCAGTAAGTTGCGTGTGTGTGTCTGGTGTACTGATCAGTAGTGCAACTAGCAACCCTTCATTGAAAGGCACTGTGTTATATGACTACTGAGTACAGTAAATGCTGCCACAATGGAGTCTGAACTAACACATTGTAAATTACTCATTACTGGCTGCTAACACTACCTAAACAATAAAGCTGTTGACAGTGGCTTGCTCATGTCAGGTTGCGTCAATGGAAAACCTTTCGTGCCATTTACACGCAGAGGGAAGTTGACTGGAAAGACAAGTGCTTTGCAGGCCTAAACATAAATATCAACACCAAATACCTTGGAAACTCAGTACCTAGTGTATATGGAGCGCAAAAACAATAAAAAGATTTCAGATACAAGGAACACAATTTAAGCACAACTGGAGGAGAACTATCATCGAGTGATCACCTAAATGCGTGAACACAAATTTGACTACTTTTTTTCCTATGGCTGTGTGAATCACTATACAAATGTCCTTTCATTCAGATGAATTTGCCTGAGTTGCCCAATTTTCTTTTGCAAGTTATGAAAACATCATAATTTTAAGCTCCATCTACTTGCAATCATTGTTGCCCAGTGCACTGGTAGTAGTTTCCATTCAAAGTTAACAACTGCCCACAGCTCTCACACAGTGGTCTCTGAGAGGCTAATGTATTTCCTTGTATTTTAAATAAAAGTACTCGTGCTGCCGTAACGAATAACTGGATGCTGATGATATTGCAATGGCCACCGCTGCGCAGGTGTCCAGCTTTAAAATTTCATTTTTGAAATGGAACGTTTCAATTGGAAATGGTTTTGTTTCAAAAAGTTCTTTAATGTTGTTTTTAAAATTCTAAAACATTTTAAAATGGTCAAAATTGAAATAGCATATTTTGGTTTGGTCCAAATGAAATGTTTCATTTGACCCAAACAATTTTTTTTTCTTTTTACTTCTCAATTTGTCCAATTTTTTTATTATTTTTTTTTATTTTGGTGAGACCCAAAATGAATTTTTTAAACTTTTTGAAATTGCCACTGAATCAAAAAATCCATTATTCACCCAGCTTTCCTGGCTAATTGATTTCAAGACCATAAGGGACCATCAGATCATCTAGTAGTCTGACATCCTGTATATCAGAGGCTATCAAATTTGACCCTGTTACCCCATATTGGTCCCAACAACTTGTGTTTGACTAAAGCATATCTTCCAAGGATGCATCCAAGCTAGCTCAGATAACTGATTTTCTTTGAACAAAAGAGTTTTTGTGACATCAAATCTTGCAATAGCTGCATTATGTTGGAATTAATATTGTAAAAGCCATTGTACAATGGATAAACGATGTATTGGACAGGTGCATACTAAATATTTATGTATTGGCATAAGGACGATAGTATAGAGAGACTTACCAAAAACCCCTCCCTTTTCTTACTCTGCCAGTTGAAATGCAGTTGAATTCAGCATCTTACAAATCATGACATCTCTATGAATCTGGTATGAAACAAAGAAGGCTTTCAACCCTTATGCTCTCAACCCCTGTTGTGTGTCCTCCATCATCAGCTGGGAATGAAATTCTTTTCACAGGATTTCCCCTCCCCGCCCCCCAGGATAAATTCCTTCTTTCCCAAGAAAGGCCAAGGACTAGAAAGTGCTTAACACACACACGACTGTACTCACCAATTCAAAATGGGCACATACCTCTCCCGCTGGTACAGCTACACTTCTGGACAGGTGCATTCTCTGTATGGTAATTGTCCTCATCAACAGTGCATGCTGGCCGGGACACTCCCAGCTCTAGGTAGAGAATCAGAAAACATCAACATACACTTGAATTTTCAAATACGAACAGAAGGAAACCCCCTCTTTATGCTTGCAAACGCCAAAGTGGGATTTGCAGGCTGCCTGATTCAGCAGCTACAGCTGTCTGATTGGTTTTTCTTGCCTGGATGTCTCCAAGGGCAGGCCAAGAGGGTTGAAGTATTGTTGCCTAGCAACACAAAGTAGCAATCCTGTACACAAAGGCGAAGAGTGACAGCATCATGGAAGTAGGCAAAGTGGTTTATTGAGTCCTTTCAACTTCTGTCACCAGCCCATAAGTTCCTCTTTCTCTTCTTTAATCTCCATAAGCCAAAGCCAGCCAGCCTTGCTCAGGCAAAACTCCCACAGGAGTCCATGAAAGCCTTGGCTTAGTAATATCAAACTTTAGCTTATGTTGCTTTTAATTCATTCTCCTCTGTGGTTTCATGCGGCGCTGTGATGGGCTTTGGTTTTTATGTGTAGGACTCTCACTGCAGTCACTGGACGTATGTAGACAATGATTAATATTAATGGTATTCAGTTTAATTTAGAAAGTCAGCTGGTAAATTAGAATGCCCCACCTTCTGCCTCCTCTCCTCCCTCCGCACCCCTAGCCCCCGGTGACTGCTGCTGCTTGGGCCAGGGCTCTCATCACTGCCCCCAACTCCATATCAAACTTCTATCTCAGCTGCGCTGAACTGGGAAAACAGGATCACAAAGTGTGAGACCAGGTCCCAGAGGGAGAAAAACTGGTGACTTCCCTTGTCCCCATCATCTATTCTCTGCTTCCTTCCTCCAGCTAATTCAGTTCTGCTCCCTTGCTCCCCATTTCAGTGTCTCCTCGGCCTGGGAACTCAGCATCTGTCAGGAGGCACTCAGCAGCTTGCAGGGGGTGCTCTCCACCTTGCAAAGCTGTGAGCCTGCATAATATTTGTCTGGTATAAACATTTATCATGCACAGCATTTAGTGGCAGTCTGCTTATAGACGGTTTGCTGTCCAGGTGACTAGTGGTTATCTTTCCAGTACCTTCAAGCCTGCAGCTTGTACATATTGGGGTTGCTCAGCATGCGACCAGAATGGGCACTCATTAACCTCATACAGGTGGAGTCAGTGATAGAAGCCTACTGGGGTGAATGCAGTTATTGCTGGTGGCATTATAATAGATTGGCCATCAGCCAAGCATGAGTTGAGAGGGGATGGTGATTCCAAGTGAGTCCTGCCTCTGGTTCAGTTCATTGCATCCAAACATGATTCGCCTGCTTACTACCCGGTCAACCAAAGCAAGGCTTGCGGAATGTTCCTCCGGAAGGCCAGAAGCTTCGTGCCACAGTGATACCAACTGTCACTTTGTTTTCCCACTGGAGCACAGAGGCCTCCCTGGCTCAGCCCCCTACCAATATTTTGATGTCTTGAGTCGTGCTACAGCACAGGCTCGGTTTATTAACTTTATATTAAATCACCACAGTTCTAACTCACTTATGGGGTTTGCTCATCTATGGCCTAATTGAAAAGTTCGGGCTGCATAGATCAAGTCTGATAGTTGCCTCTGCCAGACAGCTCAGCCGTGTTATTCGCATATGAGGCTATCATATGCTTCACCTCACTCTGCCCTGACTAAGGCTTCTCAAATTAACTGTCAAGCTGGGTATGTTTATGGCTCCCATTGCCATACTATCTGAACTTATTCTCGCAATACCCCTGTGAGGGAGAGGTGTAATTATCCCCATTTTACAGAGTTGGAGCTGAGGCACCGAGATATTATGTGACTTGCCTATGTCACACTGGAAGTCTGTGACAGAGCCACTAACTAAACACAAATCTCCAGTCCAGTGCCTGACCCACAAGACCATCCTTCCAGTTCTGACTCTGCCTCACCTGTGCTGAGATTCCCAGATACCAGCACCATCCAGTTGCTTACTGCCTGCTTCATTCATTGTAACTTCAGTTGGAATCTATGTTGTCTGTGGCAGACCATTGTGGTGTCATTGCTTGACATGTCCACAGCATGAAAAATATCCAGATAGTTTTGGAAGGAAGGAGAGGAGGTAACTGAAAGTATTTTGATAGTATGGTGATAGAAAAAACCTGCTGTATCAACAGATGCAAAGTTGCATGCACACAAACGGACATTGGGCTGAAGGACAATAAGACAGCATGCAAGCTCTGTGCATGCAAAATGGGGTAGTGTGTTAGCACCTGTGTATTTGCAGTGAGTGTGTTTGATACGTAAAGGGCAAGTTGAAGATGAAATAAAGATTCTGCATTCTGGGGAAGCAACACCTGTTAAGAATATGCAACAGAACGGTAAAGGAGTCAGGAGGTAAACTATATGTTATTGAAAGTCCATCTGTAATCACTGAATGTATGGTGAACATTCCTGAGGATTCCACTGCTATAATAGTTTAGTCACAAATATAATGAACAAAGTGATTAATTACAAGCCTTTTTTCAGAATTGACAGAGCCATCAGGGAGGCAGAGCTGTAAAGGAGCTCGCCTGTTTTTGTTTGTTTGTTTGTTGTTTTTTTGCTAGACATAATGAATTATACTTAATTATAAACTAGAAGGTAAATAAAGGTATAATATGGAACGCTAGACAGAACATGAGAGAAATCTGGACAGGAATCCTGGTACTAGAAAATACTATTTGAGGAAGGAAAGTGGTGTGAGAAAAAAATTGTAAAAAGGAATACTTCGGGGGGGTTTCCCACATTAATCTGATTATTTCTTTCTATCTTCTTGTTACATCCACATTTGTTTTTATTTCATTAATGCCTCACTCTCATGGTGCAGTTAATAATTGAACCTATTAGTCTCAAATGTTAGATTTCATGGTATTACACAGTTTATCTTACAATGTCATTTGTTTCCAGGTGTGTGCTAATCCTGATGATTGGTAGTCAGTGTCTTCAATTTTTCTTCTCTTACATTTTGTTTGCTTTACAAAAAGGATTATTTCTGCTGTTACACGACTAATAATAATCATTGATTTTGGACAATACCCACCTGCCAAGGTGCTGGGGACACTGTTCAATAATTTAATGATACTACAAAATAATCCCAACAATGTAATAAAATTCCAAACAAAAATAAAATGGGGTTGGGGAAACCCTGCATGGTACTTAGCAGGAGGGACAAGGTGACTGTGGTTATGATTTTTTTAGAAATGTTGATGACCGACATTTTGAGTGGGGGTTGTTTTAAAGTGGCAAGGGAGGAGGTGAAGAAAGGAACAATAGAATCATAGAATATCAGGGTTGGAAGGGACCTCAGGAGGTCATCTAGTCCAACCCCCTGCTCAAAGCAGGACCAATCCCCAATTAAATCATCCCAGCCAGAGCTTTGTCAAGCCTGACCTTAAAAACTTCTAAGGAAGAAGATTCTACCACCTCCCTAGGTAACGCATTTCAGTGTTTCACCACCCTCCTAGTGAAAAAGTTTTTCCTAATATCCAACCTAAACCTCCCCCACTGCAACTTGAGACCATTACTCCTTGTCCTGTCCTCTTCTACCACTGAGAATAGTCTAGATCCATCCTCTTTGGAACTACCTCTCAGGTAGTTGAAAGCAGCTATCAAATCCCCCCTCATTCTTCTCTTCTGCAGACTAAACAATCCCAGTTCCCTCAGCCTCTCCTCATAAGTCATGTGTTCCAGACCCCTAATCATTTTTGTTGCCCTTCGCTGGACTCTCTCCAATTTATCCACATCCTTCTTATAGTGCGGGGCCCAAAACTGGACACAGTACTCCAGATGAGGCCTCACCAATGTCCAACAGAGGGGAACGATCACGTCCCTCGATCTGCTGGCTATGCCCCTACTTATACATCCCAAAATGCCATTGGCCTTCTTGGCAACAAGGGCACACTGTTGACTCATATCCAGCTTCTCGTCCACTGTCACCCCTAGGTCCTTTTCCGCAGAACTGCTGCCTAGCCATTTGGTCCCTAGTCTGTAGCGGTGCATTGGGTTCTTCCGTCCTAAGTGCAGGACCCTGCACTTATCCTTGTTGAACCTCATCAGATTTCTTTTGGCCCAATCCTCCAATTTGTCTAGGTCCCTCTGTATCTTATCCCTACCCTCCAGCGTATCTACCACTCCTCCTAGTTTAGTATCATCTGCAAATTTGCTGAGAGTGCAATCCACACCATCCTCCAGATCATTTATGAAGATATTGAACAAAACCGGCCCCAGGACCGACCCTTGGGGCACTCCACTTGATACCGTTGATCACTACCTGTTGAGCCCGACAATCTAGCCAACTTTCTACCCACCTTATAGTGCATTCATCCAGCCCATACTTCTTTAACTTGCTGACAAGAATACTGTAGGAGACCGTGTCAAAAGCTTTGCTAAAGTCAAGAAACAGTACATCCACTGCTTTCCCTTCATCCACAGAACCAGTAATCTCATCGTAGAAGGCGATTAGATTAGTCAGGCATGACCTTCCCTTGGTGAATCCATGCTGACTGTTCCTGATCACTTTCCTCTCGTGTAAGTGCTTCAGGATTGATTCCTTGAGGACCTGCTCCATGATTTTTCCGGGGACTGAGGTGAGGCTGACTGGCCTGTAGTTCCCAGGATCCTCCTTCTTTCCTTTTTTAAAGATTGGCACTACATTAGCCTTTTTCCAGTCATCCAGGACTTCCCCCGTTCGGCACGAGTTTTCAAAGATAATGGCCAATGGCTCTGCAATCAGAGCCGCCAATTCCTTTAGCACTCTCGGATGCAACGCATCCGGCCCCATGGACTTGTGCACATCCAGCTTTTCTAAATAGTCCCTAACCACCTCTTTCTCCACAGAGGGCTGGCCACCTACTCCCCATGCTGTGATGCCCAGCGCAGCAGTCTGGGAGCTGACCTTGTTCGTGAAGACAGAGGCAAAAAAAGCATTGAGTACATTAGTTTTTTCCACATCCTCTGTCACTAGGTTGCCTCCCTCATTCAGTAAGGGGCCCACACTATCCTTGGCTTTCTTCTTGTTGCCAACATACCTGAAGAAACCCTTTTTGTTACTCTTAACATCTCTTGCTAGCTGCAGCTCCAGGTGTGATTTGGCCTTCCTGATTTCGCTCTTGCATGCCCGAGCAATATTTTTATACTCTTCCCTGGTCATTTGTCCAATCTTCCACTTCTTGTAAGCTTCTTTTTTATGTTTAAGATCTGCAAGGATTTCACCGTTAAGCCAAGCAGGTCGCCTGCCATATTTACTATTCTTTCGACACATCGGGATGGTTTGTCCTTGTAACCTCAATAGGGATTCCTTGAAATAAACCTGCTGTCCTGGACTCCTTTCTCCTTCATGTTATTCCCCCAGGGGATCCTACCCATCAGTTCCCTGAGGGAGTCCAAGTCTGCTTTCCTGAAGTCCAGGGTCCGTATTCTGCTGCCTACCTTTCTTCCCTGTGTCAGGATCCTGAACTCAACCAACTCATGGTCACTGCCTCCCAGTTTCCCATCCATTTTTGCTTCCCCCACTAATTCTTCCCGGTTTGTGAGCAGCAGGTCAAGAAAAGCTTCCCCGAGTTGGCTCCTCTAGCACTTGCACCAGGAAATTGTCCCCTACATTTTCCAAAAACTTCCTGGATTGTCTATGCACCGCTGTAGTGCTCTCCCAGCAGATATCAGGAAGATTAAAGTCGCCCATGAGAACCAGGGCGTTTTGATCTAGTAGCTTCTGCGAGTTGCCGGAAGAAAGCCTCATCCACCTCATCCCCCTGGTCCGGTGATCTATAGCAGACTCCCACCACTACATCACTCTTCTTGCTCACACTTCTAAACTTAAGCCAGAGGCACTCAGGTTTTTCTGCAGTTTCATACCGGAGCTCTGAGCAATCATACTGCTTCCTTACATACAGTGCTACTCCCCCACCTTTTCTGCCCTGCCTGTCCTTCCTGAACAGTTTATAACCATCCATGACAGTACTCCAGTCATGTGAGTTATCCCACCAAGTCTCTGTTATTCCAATCACGTCATAATTCCTTGACATCACCAGGACCTCCAGTTCTCCCTGCTTGTTTCCAAGGCTTTGAGCATTTGTATATAGGTACTTGAGATAACCTACTGATCGCCCCTCATTCTAGTATGAGGTAGGAGCCCTCCCCTCACAGACGTTCCTGCCTGTGCTTCCTCCCGGTATCCCGCTTTCCCACTTACCTCAGGGCTTTGGTCTCCTTCCCGCGGTGAACCTAGTTTAAAGCCCTCCTCACTAGGTTAGCCAGCCTGCTCGCAAAGATGCTCTTCCCTCTCTTCGTTAGGTGGAGCCCGTCTCTGCCAAGCACTTCTCCTTCATGCAACACCATCCCATGGTCAAAGAATCCAAAGCCTTCTCTCTGACACCACCTGCGTAGCCATTCATTGACTTCCACGATTCGACGGTCCCTACCCAGGCCTTTTCCTTCCACGGGGAGGATGGACGAGAACACCACCTGCGCCTCAAACTCCTTTATCCTTCTTCCCAGAGCCACGTAGTCCACAGTGATCCGCTCAAGGTCATTCTTGGCAGTATCATTGGTGCCCACGTGGAGAAGCGGGAAGGGGTAGCGATCCGAGGGCTTGATGAGTCTCGGCAGTCTCTCCGTCACATCGTGAATCTTAGCCCCTAAGAAGGGATGAAGGCATGAGTACCAGGATGCAAGGACCACAGTGGCACAGACACAATTGTCTGCTGTCCTAAGGCATAATGGAGTAGATATTGCGGAGTGCAAATACACATGAAGACAGCTCAGATAGAATTCTTAAATATTGTAGAGCCAGGGCCTACACCATTAAGGTTTTAAAGACCAACCAGGCCAACTACAAGTTCTCTGTGGTTACAGACAGCAAGTGTAAAAAAAAAAAAATTCAAATAGAGGATGAGAATAGTATGATCACAGATACTCTTAGGCACACAGTGCTGCATTCTGCACAAGCTACAAGCAATGGAGCAGCCTTTCATCAAAACTAGGTGGGAAGGAACTGCAATAATTTAGGTTTGTGTTCATGAGAGTCGATGTTGTTATGATGAGGTAGTTATAAATAGGGGTCCACTCACATGAGTGACCCCTGAAAAATGCTGAGCACGCTCTATGCCCATTGATGTCAGTGGGAACTGAAAGGTGTAGCTCATTCATTTTGCACCACTGGATCAGAACCTTTTGTATCCTATCTAATAAAAAGGTCTTTTATCATGTTTAATAAAATGTTATTTGTGGAAAAAAAATCCAATACAATTTTTAAAAAAATAATTTTTCATTATTAGTAAGAGTTTGAGTGAAATGACAAAGTCAGATAACCTTTTAAAAAACAGAGGTATGAAAGGAGATTTATTCCTATTTCTTTATATTAGACTGACCAGGAAAACAGTTCCTTTATATTCTTCTAAAATCTGATTGAACACTTTGAATCTCCCTTAAAGAAATCAGTTGTGCTGAGCTGCCCAGAATTCTTTGTTTCTACCACTCTGATCCTGTTGGGTTTAAAGACGTGTTTGCTGGACTACAGATCCTGTTATTTCCTCCTTCACAGTGGTAGGTTTTCCAGGCAAGTCCTTTGCTTCCAGGTATTCAACTGTCCCATACGTCGCTATGGCCACCACCAGCACAGCCATTACGATGTACAGTTTGACGTAAACATGAAAGAAGGTGCTGTATCCAAAAGCGATGACAAATCCCAATGACTCCCATAGTCGATAATTAGCGAAGGCTGCCTCTTTGTGTTTCTCAAATAAAACTCCATAGAGTGCTGCAAAGAAAGAGAGATGATCTTTGTGATGGTAAGTCTGAACACATTCTATATTTCCTACAACATGAGCTATATTTCCTTCCCTGTGGTCAAATCACAGGAAAATACAAGCTTGTAATTTAGTCTTCTCTGTCATGCAAACTGTATCCCATAGTGTTATAAGAAGTTAAATAATACAGGTAACTTGGTGAATATATCCTAGCGGGGGGTCGGGGGAGACAGCTATAGGCAAGGAAGAAAGGATGTTTTCTGTTGAAGTTTGAAATGAGGTGCCAGGAAGCTTATTCTAGACACCAAGAGCCATGGAGCAGAAGGCTCTTACATAAAGTGATGAGAACATAAGAAGGGAGAGGAGGACAGTGCTAGATGCAGTGAGGAGGTAGGATGAGGAGTAGAATGAGAAGCTTGATCTAGGTACTTATATGGCCTATAGTGTTTCAGTGTAAGATCAATGACGTGGGCTGAGCCCAGTCCATAGAGTCTCATACAACAAAGAGGGCAGTTTTGTCTTGATGGGTGTTAGAACATTCAGTGTAAATTTGCATTTCTGGCTTGTGTTAGAGTCACAAAAATCTCTTCCTGCTGAAGTTGCTCTCAAAAAGTCAGGGTGAGCTGTGAGAGATGTTTAACCTCCCAAAGGGGATCATCTCATCATCTGGGCAGTAGAACCTTGCTAATTCATGCCAATTGCAAGGGGACACTTACTGGATTTTACAAATTAGTGAGTAAGCGAACACGGGTGGTAAGAAATCAAGGCTAGTGCATCACCAAATGTATAGTTCATTAACCTGGATCAGTGTAGGTTAGTATTAATGATCTGATAGTCCTTCACAGGATACAAGTAAATGCCCTGAACTACATTTTGTAAAAGTCATGATGTTTTAGTAACAAGGGACCTTGCTACAATGCTTTGTAATTAATTCTGAAAAGGGGTGAAAATTATCAGATTCTTGGATTAAGGAAGTGAGAATTAGTATAAACAATATTTGCTAATATAATAGTATTTCTGAGTGTAAAAAGTTTGGATTTTAGAAGGGTTTTTTCTTGTTTGTTCAGGAGGGGGTTGTGGGTTTTGTTGCAAGCAGAGCTAGGTGCCTAACTCCATCAGAGGGGCAGGATTTAGGACACAATCCTCTCATTGGCATCTTCCATTGGCTAGTGTAGGCCCCTCCTAGCATGCTGGCTTTTGTAGATCCCATTCTCAGGTGCCTATCTCTCCCTATTCATTGTATAGGGAGCCTAGATGCCTGTCATAAATATAAAGGGAAGGGTAAACACCTTTAAATCCCTCCTGGCCAGAGGAAAAAGGGTTAAGAAGCTAAAATAACCTTGCTGGCACCTGACCAAAATGACCAATGAGGAGACAAGATACTTTCAAAGCTGGGGGGGGAGAGAAAACAAAGGGTTCTCTCTGTCTGTGTGTTGCTTTTGCTGGGACCAGAGCAGGAATGCAGGTCAGAACTCCTATAAAGAGTTAATGAGCAATCTAGTTAGATATGCGTTAGATTCTGTTTTGTTTAAATGGCTGATAAAATAAGTTGTGCTGAATGGAATGTATATTCCTGTTTTTGTGTCTTTTTGTAACTTAAGGTTTTGCCTAGAGGGATTCTCTATGTTTTGAATCTGATTACCCTGTAAGGTATTTACCATCCTGATTTTACAGAGGTGATTCTTTTACTTTTTCTTTAATTAAAACTCTTCTTTTAAGAACCTGATTGCTTTTTTATTGTTCTTAAGATCCAAGGGTTTGGGTCTGTGTTCACCTATGCAAATTGGTGAGGATTTTTATAAAGCCTTCCCCAGGAAAGGGGGTGTAGGGTTTGGGAGGGGAAAGATGTTTCCAAGCAGGCTCTTTCCCTGTTATATATTTGTTAGACGCTTGGTGGTTGCAGCAATAAAGTCCAAGGGCAAAAGATAAAATAGTTTGTACCTTGGGGAAGTTTTAACCTAAGCTGGTAAAAATAAGCTTAGGGGGTTTTTCATGCAGGTCCCCACATCTGTACCCTAGAGTTCAGAGTGGGGAAGGAACCTTGACAATGCCTAACCCAGAATTTGTGGATTCCAATGATTTTCTAGGCGCCTAAAAGTTAAGTGTTGCAACATTCAGCATGGTGATGCCTAAGGCCAGATCCTTAAAGGTAATTAGGCACCTTACTGTGAGAGATTAATGGATGTGAGCTGCCTGAATAGGTCTGAGGGTCTGGGACTATGTCCCTTTGTAAATCTGGACCTGTAACTCTAACTTCTCGGTTGAACATGTGCTAAGAGCTGGGCGTAGGTCACACAGGAACCTGAGGCTGGTGTCTCATCCCAGGCCCTAACAAATGGTTGTCCATAGCATAAAACTGTTGCACACAGTTTGGCACAAATTGGCAGGTCAGTCTGAGGTGCCCCGGCAGCGCTGTGCTTCTTTGGTGCGATGCCTGATTCCATTGGGCAGAAACAGCCCCTTGCTTTTAGCAGCACAAGCCCCGACCTCATTTTTCCAGTAGTTCCCTTACCTCCCTTCCCCCTGTTTACAACTAGGAATGGGCACAAACTGGGGCTGCTGAACCTAGTGTGAGCTCCAGTGCTGTCAGCGTTCCAGACTGATTCACATCGTTTCTAAAGAGGCAGGCGAGGCTGGAAAGAATTTTATTTTGCTACCCTCTACTTGGTTGTCCTGTGCTACACAATTGTTGTTGAAGAACTGCAATTATTAGCAGGAAGGGACTGTGTTCAGTTTAGATAAGAGAGGGTGCTGCATACTCTAAAATGGAACAGATTCCATTCAGAATAACTAGGGACACACACAACCACAACCACCCAGCCACTCAGAAATATTAAAAAATATATATAAGGATATAGGTGAAAGGATTCATTCCGTTCTAATTAATATCCTGTAGGGGGAACCCTTGATCCGTATTAGAGTACATCTCCATACAAGGTCAAAGTAAATCTCTGATGATCTCATAAGCCCTAATTGTGCAGCACAACCTGGTAGTTTTACTCAGTTTTTACTCAGCCTTTAAGATCCCAATGGACTTCAATGGGGGTTTGCCAGAGTAAGAAATGCAAGATTTGTCCTTTAAACTATTATTGTAAAAGGCATGAATCTCGACTCAGACTGCTGTAAATCAGGAGTAATTCTGGTGAAGGCAGTGGTGTTACACCTGTGCAAAACTGATGTAGGTGAGAGGAGAATCAGGCCAATATAGGACTCCTGAACAGATTCATATAATACTGGAGATCCCATGGTGTGATGCAGCATTATGATATAATAACATTGCATCTCTCCATGAAGGGGTAATGTTATCCTCAGTGATGCCATGTGACCATGTGAAGATGCAAATTATTGTCCTGTTGTGATATTATTTTGTCCTGCAGCATAGCTAAAGATAATAATAAGAAAAGATATAGGGGGTTTGTACATGCATAAAGGACATTTATTGTTCTTCCTGGTCAAACACTAAATGTGGACTTGGTTGATGACCTTCCAGGAACTTAGGAAAGAAGGTGGCACCTGTGCTAGCAGACAGTACATAACAGTGGGGAACCATGCCGCTGCACCACAAGGCTCATTAGTCACAGTCGCTCATTCTACACCGATATGAAGCACCATCCGTTGCCAGTGTCTACTCTGTGGTTAGGAACTGCCAACCCTCCTCAAGCTCCTTCTATGACCGTGGGCACTTCCCTCCTGTTTTTTTCTTTCTCTCTGCTGTAAGGACGTGCAGCCACTTTTAAGGGAGATGCAGCCCAAGCCTCCTGTTTTTGGGCCATGGCCCCTTTAGGGCCAGGCATTCTGAAGGATGTGCTATCCAGAAGGAGCAAGTCGCGGCGTGCAAGGCTTGCTGGGAAAGAGGGAAGCAGGATAAAAGACAGAACCTGTTCCTCAGTAAAAGGAGAGCCTGGGGATGAAACAAGACCTGCTGCATGGTTAAGAAAGCTGGGGAAGAAGCCTGGAAAAGGTGAGCTGAAGAGGCAGGACCCCCATGGTCCGTATATTGTTCAAGGCAGGAGATGAATGAACTGTTTAAACCAGGGAGGGCAAATAACTATTGATATCAACCTTAACTCAGCAGGTGTGAACCTGGATATGAGAGGTGGTGATTTAGACTTGTGTTGGATGCAGGAGAAGGATGTGGCCTGGCATGAGAGAAGAGGTGTGGGTGTGTAGCCTGCTGTGTGCACCTGCTCTCATTTAGGGCTCCCCAGGGGGGGATGTTCCACAGTGGGTGAGAGGAAGCCCCACCTTTCATTCCCCTGTATCTAAGGGGAAGACTGTGGATCTTGGGAAGAGGATTATGGCCTGAGCAGGGCAAAGGAACTGTGTTTTGTTTCCTTTGGCCTATTTGGAACCGTGAAAGGGTAGAGCATTTATTTAGCCAGAGGGTCAACTCATCCAAACTACCCAACCAACCAGAGGGAAGCTGAAGCACTACAGGGGAAGGGAGGCCCAGCTACACAATCTGAAATAGAACCTGGTAGGCCAGCCATGTCATACTCCCCCATCTCACCTTCGGGAGGGTCAGCCAGCACCTGTAACACTATGTTAATAGCCAGATCTGAATTACAGTTGCAGTTGAAAAAAATTAAGAAATGGAGAGAAAAGAAACACATGATAAGATAGGAGAGCACTTGTGATGGGGTATACCAGACCCTCTAAGGCCCTGTCACACCCCACCCCAGAAAAGGGCAGTGGAGAGGGTCCTTCACGCTGCCTAGAGCAGCTGTGTGGGACACCACCAATCAGGGCTAGCAGCCTAGTATAAGAAGAGCTGCAGGGCCAGATGAAGTTCAGTTCCTTGCTGGAGCTGTAGGAGTGTGGCTGGCTGGCTGGCAGATGGACTGACTGACCTACAGAACCCTGGACAGGGCAGTGTGGACAGAAGCCAGGGAGCGCGAGAAGGAGCTCTGAGCTGGTTGCTCGGACTCCATTAGGACAAGGCCCTGAGGTAAGGGTGAAGATGGTGGGGGCTGCGGGGAAGTGGCCCAGAGGAATTAGAAAAGCCCTGTGACATAGATAAAGGGATACAGCGGACGGGCTGTTATCTACAGGGTCCCTGGGCTGCGACCTGGAGTAGTGGGTGGGCTCAGGTCCCCTCCATTAGCCACTGGGGGGAAGCGGCCTGGACATTGAGGCACCCTAAAGAGGCAACTGACCTATAGTGGCCCAGCTGGACAGCTGCAGCCAGAAGGCCCAAGAAGAGGGCGAAGACATTGTCACCAGGGAGGGAGCCCTGGGGCACTATCCTGGAGCAGGGACAAACTAAGGGCTTGTCTACACGGGCACTTTACAGCGCTGCAACTTTCTTGCTCAGGGGTGTGAAAAAACACCCCCCCCCCAGGCGCAGCAAGTTTCAGCGCTGTAAAGTGCCAGTGTAGACAGTGCCCCAGCGCTGGGAGCCAGGCTCCCAGCACCAGTAGCTATGCCCCTTGTGGAGGTGGGTTTTGTAGAGCGCTGAGAGAGCTCTTGACTACACAAGCCAAGTTACACAAGCCATGTTAAAGCGCTGCTGCAGTGTAGACTAGCCCTGAGAGAGAGACTTTGCAGTCACTGGCAATGCACTCAGCCAAGGGGGTGCTCGTGAGAGGTGGGTGTGCCTCGTTACAGCACTTAAACTGTGTCTTGCTTGTGGCAGGCTATGGAAAATCTTGCCAGCACAGGTTGGGATATTCAGTTAGCAAGGCTAAGATTGGTGGTTGTTAGACTTTACGTGTTCAAAGGCAGTCCCGCAGGCCACCAGAGTGCATGACTCTTTCTTGATTTGTCCTGTTTTTAATCTTTAGGTTGTGTGTGCCCCCGTCTCTAAAAAGAAGAGCCTCCTTTATTCTCAGCAGAGTGAGGTATCGAAAGATATTAATATTTAGAGTTTTGAGAACATTTGCATTAACTGTTTATCTCAGATGTCAGTATATATGCAGGCCATGTCTACAATGATAGCTCTATATTACAACCTGGGTATTAACTTAATTACCTCCAAATTTTGACTTTCCTTCTGGAATTTTGTGAGCATTTCAAAGATTTATTTTGATCATCCATTACCTTGTTCAAGGATGTCCCCTCCCTCCACCTTGGCTAAAGCCAGGCTAATAAGCATTTAAATTAGTTTCTCCTTCCTGAGCATTTGTTCTCATTTTTCTGACTGAAAGGAGGGTAAGCATATTTCCTGAAGCCCATCTTAAACCCATCACATTGTTTTATGCCCACGTAGAGTAAAACAGACTGCATATAAATAAAAAACATACAGAATACTATATTTCAGTGAGGTTCAGTTAGCTGTCGCTGGGACTTACCATTGGTTTGTGTCTGCCAAATGGCATCAGCTAGGCCCCAAAGAGCAGAGAATATGAAGAATACAGCAAGCTGGTTTGGGTGAGGTTTCCACAGCAATAGTGCTATTATACAGGCAAGGTTTGTAATTGCAGCTGTATGTTTAGGAGAGAGAAGGAGAAAACATAATTACTGTTATAAACTGGAAATTTCATATTAGATATACAGTGTTTCAGAGTCTACTGCAAGATTTCTTCAAACGCTATTGAATAAAATAAGGTCAGTGAACCAGGAAGGTTCCATCATCTGTACTCATCCGTTTAAAGTTACACAAAGACACTGCAATCCTCTCTTGGTCATCAGTTAATATTGTACAATGAAACATTGGGAAGAGCCTGTTTTTATATAGTCATCCCAGGCCATGTCCTAAATAGAGAGGAATTCTGAGCTAATGGAGATATTAACCCAGAGGTTAAGACCTACCAATGGGAATAGCCAAGCCAATGTACCACTGAGTAGGCATAGGGGACCCCAGAAGACTTTGAATCCTAATGTGATGTAGGTGTCTACTGGTAGATAACTGAAAGGATGTTTCATTCTGTTTTCCATATACTGTCCTTTAGAGAGAGATTTTTGTTTTTTTTTAAGGGACCATTAAGATCATCTAAAAAGAAAAGGAGTACTAGTGGCACCGTAGAGACTAACCAATTTATTTGAGCAAAAGTTTTCGTGAGCTACAGCTCACTTCATTGGATGCATTCAGTGGAATGTAGCTCACGAAAGCTTATGCTCAAATAATTTGGTTAGTCTCTAAGGTGCCACTAGTCCTCCTTTTCTTTTTGCGAATACAGACTAACACAGCTGCTACTCTGAAACCTGGCCTTAAGATCATCTAGGTTGCCTATTGAAGCGGTGGCTGACATTTTATCTTTCTGCTTAGATGGAGAATGTTAGTGAATCACTGCATTTTGATCTCACACTCCAAGGTCCTGACTCAAAGCCCAGTGGAATGAGGGGTGGGTGGACGGTGGCTTTGAATCAGACCCTTATAAAGACTGTAATTTCTTTGTTTTCCTTAAGATAAAATGAGTCACCAAGAGGGAGGAATACACAAAGAGCAAAAATATGTATGGGAAAACTGAACAGCTAGAACCTGCAAAGTTCTACGGTTCTATATTAAGAACTCTGAATCTCTTGTCTCTAGCTTTAAAGCTATCTTAGGGAAAATTTCTAGGGCAATGCACGTGGAATCAAGCAATGCAGTTTCTATTAATAAAGGGAACCATGCTATGGAATTCAGGACAACTCATTGTAATAAACTTTCTTCAAATGGCACAGAAATCTCATTTTCAGATACTGGGCTTCAAATGAAACACTTTCCTTGATATTTTTCTGCCTTGGTAAATTATGTATTGGGACAGCCTTTTTTCAATGTCCACTGAAAGGAGCCCTTAAAATATATCCATCCCATAAGTCTCTTCTCCTCACAGTACCCTACACACTTCTCGTCCATATGCAGCACTTCATTTAGTCTAAACTGGCGCACTGAGATAGTTCTCTCTCTTGCTTTCATTTTCATTTTTCTGCACTACAAAACACATGGCAATTAGGACACAGGACTAATGTTCAAAACATATCCTGCAGTTATTAGACTGACTGCTAGTAGCCCCAAGTTCACATTTCCCCCAAGTACCAAGCTAATATGTTAGCTCATTACTCACTGTGGTTTTTAACCAAAAGTAGGCCAGGAGTTTGGTCCTGACAGAGCTATTGGTAAATTCAGAACTCGTTGAAGCAAATAGCAATACTGCAATGGACTTCAACAGGATCAGGATTTGGCCCAATAATGAGAGACAATCTGGCATCAGTCACATTCGTTCCAAAGAACTAACAGCTCAACCTGAGTATATAGTATCACCAAAACCAGGGTGAGCTGAGCCTGTCAACAATGGAGAGCTGCTGGACGGAGTCAATGGAATGACTTGAATATGCAGCTTAATTGCGACTCCTCTCTTCCCCAGCTCCTCTAATGAATGAAGAGTTTGCCTCCAGGTATATCTCTTCTAACTGGTAGCCTATAGCATGATTCCCCCTGCCCCATGCTGTGGGAAGGGAACACAGGATTTGTCTTACCAGATGAGATCATTGGTCCTCCAAGCAGTCTTTACATACCTAATGCAAATAGGGCTTTTCTGCCAGTTAACTGGGAAATCTTTCCAAAGAACAGAGAGCAGAGCGAATTTGTAGCTGAAAAGGAGATCATCACATAACCAACAAAATGTATCCCCAGGGCACAGGTCACATATGACTAAAGAGAAGAGAACAGACACACGGCATTATTATTCACAGACTATGACTCGTCTTTGTGGCTAAAGTCAGAGGGTCTGATTCTCGGAGCTGGTGAATATTCATACCGTGTAGACATGATCAATAAAGCACAGTTCGGTATCTCCACAGTCAAGTCTCTGGAATGCTGCTGTATCTGGCCTCCAGCAACATTCCCATCCCAGTTCCCAGTGAGACCTGCACCACAGCACCAGCGTTTCTCTTAAAGGAACAAGGGCTGCATTTGGAGCCCTATTTCCCCTTCAGATCAGCCCCCATGGTAGTGTGTGATGGGGTCTACAGGCCCCATGCTGAACCAGGGCAGGGAGTAGACAATACTGGTGCTCCCCCTCAACAGGTGCAGAGCATGTTCTCAGTGGAGGAACAGTTTAGAAGGACGCTGGTAGCCCAGGAAAAGGGGGGAATGAGCTGGCACCAGGAAGCAAGGTTGATGCTGAGAGCTGTGCAAGGAATGACAACAGCTTTGTGACAGCTGCGCTAGCAGCAGGGACTTAGGCTCCCCCTCCCTCCTTGGGAGTTGAAAGCCACAAGTGTGAGAGATTGACTGACTGAACAGGACACTGAGAGACTGAGGAGAGTCTGCTAAACCAGTGACCCTGTTCCAAACGGAGGAACTCCAGACTGGTAGGAAGTGACCTGGGGTAACATAATTTGGGGTAGCTCAGTAATTGGGCTGGAAACTCTGAGAGAACCCCTAGTGCTCTGTGTTAGTACCTGATGGAGTGGGTGGGCCCAGGTCCCCCTAACTTGCCCCCCCTCCTTTGTAGTGACTGAGCTTTGGGGGGAGCAATTGGAGCATGATGGGGTGATTGAATCATATAATCATAGAATATCAGGGTTAGAAGGAACCTCAGGAGGTCATCTAGTCCGACCCCCTGCTCAAAGCAGGACCAATCCCCAACTAAATCTTCCCAGCCAGAGCTTTCTCAAGCCTGACCTTAAAAATCTCTAAGGATGGAGATTCCACCACCTCCACAGGTAACCCATTCCAGTGCTTCACCACCCTCCTAGTGAAAAAGTTTTTCCTAATATCCAACCTAGACCTCCCCCACTGCAACTTGAGACCATTACTCCTTGTTCTGTTATCTGCCACCACTGAGAACAGCCTAGCTCCATCCTCTTTGGAACCCCCTTTCGGTTAGTTGAAAGCAGCTATCAAATCCCCCCCTCATTCTTCTCTTCTGCAGACTAAATAATCCCAGTTCCCTCAGCCTCTCCTCATAAATCATGTGCTCCAGCCCCCTAATAATTTTTGTTGCCCTCCGCTGGACTCTTTCCAATTTTTCCACATTCTTCTTGTAGTGTGGGGCCCGAAACTGGACACAGTACTCCAGATGAGGCCTCACCAGTGTCGAATAGAGGGGAATGATGATGTCCTTCGATCCACTGGCAATGCTCCTACTTATACAGCCTAAAATTCTGTTAGCCTTCTTGGCAACAAGGGCAAACTGCTGACTCATATCCAGCTTCTCATCCACTGGAACCCCTAGCTCCTTTTCTGCAGAACTGCAGCCTAGCCACTCGGTCCCTAGTCTGTAGCGGTGCATGGGATTCTTCCGTCCTAAGTGCAGGACTCTGCACTTGTCCTTGTTGAACCTCATCAGATTTCTTTTGGCCCAATCCTCTAATTTGTCGAGGTCCTTCTGTATCCTATCCCTACCCTTCAGCGTATCTACCTCTCCTCCCAGTTTAGTGTCATCTGCAAACTTGCTGAGAGTGCAATCCATGCCATCCTCCCGATCATTAATGAAGATATTGAACAAAACCAGCCCCAGGACTGACCCTTGGGGCACTCCGCTTGATACCGGCTGCCAACTAGACATGGAGCCATTGATCACTACCTGTTGAGCCCGACAATCTAGCCAACTTTCTATCCACCTTATAGTCCATTCATCCAGCCCATACTTATTTAACTTTCTGGGAAGAATACTGTGAGAGACCATATCAAAAGCTTTGCTAAAGTCAAGGAATAACACGTCCACTGCTTTCCCTTCATCCACAGAGCCAGTTATCTCATCATAGAAGGCAATTAGGTTAGTCAGGCATGACTTGCCCTTGGTGAGTCCATGCTGACTGTTCCTGATCACTTTCCTCTCCTCTAAGTGCTTCAGAATTGATTCCTTGAGGACCTGCTCCATGGTTTTTCCAGGGACTGAGGTCCTCCCCCTTTCCTTTTTTAAAGATTGGCACTACATTAGCCTTTTTCCAGTCATCCTAGACCTCCCCCGATCGCCATGAGTTTTCAAAGATAATGGCCAATGGCTCTGCAATCACATCTGCCAACTCCTTTAGCACCCTCGGATGCAGTGCATCTGGCCCCATGGACTTGTGAATGTCCAGCTTTTCTAAATAGTCCTGAACCACTTCTATCTCCACAGAGAGCTGGTCACCTTCTCCCCATACTGTGTTACCCAATGCAGTAATCTGGGAGCTGACCTTGTTCGTGAAGACAGAGGCAAAAAAAGCATTGAGTACATTAGCTTTTTCCACATCGTCTGTTCACTAGGTTGCCTCCCTCATTCAGTAAGGGGCCCACACTTTCCTTGACTTTCTTCTTGTTGCTAACATACCTGAAGAAACCCTTCTTGTTACTCTTAACATCTCTCGCTAGCTGCAACTCCAGGTGTGATTTGGCCTTCCTGATTTCGCTCCTCCATGCCTGAGCAATATTTTTGTACTCCTCCCTGGTCATTTGTCCAATCTTCCACTTTTTGTAAGCTGCTTTTTTGTGTTTAAGATCAGGAAGGATTTCACTGTTAAGCCAAGCTGGTCGCCTGCCATATTTACTATTCTTTCTACACATCGGGATTGTTTGTTCCTGTAACCTCAATAAGGATTCTTTAAAATACAGCCAGCTCTCCTGGACTCCTTTCCCCCTCATGTTATTCTCCCAGGGGATCCTGCCCATCAGTTCCCTGAGGGAGTCAAAATCTGCTTTTCTGAAGTCCAGGGTCTGTATTCTGCTGCTCCTATCTTCCTTGTGTCAGGATCCTGAACTCGACCCTCTCATGGTCACTGCCTCCCAGGTTCCCATCCACTTTTGCTTCCCCTGCTAATTCTTCCCTGTTTGTGAGCAGCTGGTCAAGAAAAGCTCTGCCCCTACTTGGTTCCTCCAGCACTTGCACCAGGAAATTGTCCCCTACACTTTCCAAAAACTTCCTGGATTGTCTGTGCACTGCTGTATTGCTCTCCCAAAGATATTGGGGTGATTGAAGTCCCTCATGAGAACCAGGCCCTGTGACCTAGTAACTTCTGTTCGTTGCCGGAAGAAAGCCCCATCCACCTCATCCCCCTGGTCTGGTGGTCTATAGCAGAGTCCACAGCCAGGATGACTAGACCAGTAGAAACTGTAAGGCCATGAGCTAACCACTAGGCCATCTGGTCACTAGACTTTCTTGCTACATAGTGGCACAAAGAACTCTCTACCCTTCCTTGGCTGGGATTGGGATTTGAACTCTAATCTCCATAAAAGAGCATGGTGCACCCCCAGAAAGGGAATGGATCTTACCTATAAAAACATTCTCCTAAATGGTTATGGGATGTCACTTGATCCATTCAAGATTAGTAATGGGTGCATCCTCCCTCTCTGGTTGTGCATGGTGCCTGAAAGCTAAAGTTTCAAATGAGCAGTCTAAGAAGATGTTTAGCTCCTTCCCTATTTCAGATTACTTGAAGACTTTCTGAATGTACAGCTGAGGAATAAGTCTGTTCTGTGCTGTTTTTTGAGAATGCATGTGCAGTGGGGTGGTTCTGACTCTTCCTTATCACTTCTGGCTTTTGAACATGTGCAAGATAATGTTTTGTAGCCAGCCAGCTTATAGATCAGCCATCAAGCCACTCAGTAGGATTCAACAGGATTCAACTTCACTTCACAGCCCTAACTTAGGCTCCCTATACCAGTGGTTCTCAAGTGTATTTGCTCACGCCCTCCTTCTTTGTGTCTAGCAGTTTATGCCCCCTGCCTGCCACACAAGTACATATACCGATAAAAAAATCAACATGCAACTCTCACTAAATATTAAAAACAGTAAGGCATTGATTCAAACAGAGCCATTTAAGCATATAGGAAATACCAACCCATGCCACCCTTACTTCTGCTCTGCTGCTGATGGCAACACTGCCTTCAGAGCTGGGCGGCTGGCCAGCAGCCTCCACTCTGCCTTCAGAGCTGGGCAGCTGGAGAGCAGTGGCTGCTGGCTGGGCACCCAGCTCTGAAGGCAGTACTGATGCCAGCAGCAGCTCAGAAGTAAGGGTGGCGTGATATACCCTGAGAAGGTCTGGAGTTTTCTGAAACTTACTGTACTAGTGACTATGACAAAAATGTGAAAAGCATGTGCCAAGAGAAAAGGAAGCCTGAAGAATGACAAGAGGGCATCATAGTGTTAAAGAAGAAAAAACTTGTATTTGAACTAGTGATATTTTTGGACCTGTTCCAGAACTCAGGATGAGCTAATCAGCAATTGCTGAGTGTCCTGTATTTGCAAATCTCATGTTAGAAGTTTCTAATTTTTGTTCCAATCTCATGCTGCCTCCTGACTTCTGCCTTTTTAAAACTGCCATTGATTTATAGACATGGAAAAGAAATGTTCAATATAATTTTAGACAACTTAATACAACTAATAGTTTAATAGTCTTAAACAAAAATGGAACCAAAATGTCCATGCAATACTTAAAAAGAAGTCAATAACATTTTAATTATCAATAATATATTCGCAAAAAGAAAAGGAGGACTTGTGGCACCTTAGAGACTAACCAATTTATTTGAGCATAAGCTTTCGTGAGCTACAGCTCACTTCATCGGATGCATCCGATGCCACAAGTGCCACAAGTACTCCTTTTCTTTTTGCGAATACAGACTACCACGGCTGCTACTCTGAAACCAATAATATATTGATTCATTACCGAATAAATACAAATATTATACCGAATTCTAAGGAAATTTTTTAAAAACCTTTTGCTGTAAACTCAAAATAATTTCTTCCCAGATTTTTTTTTTTTTTGCTTTGATTTGGTTACTGCCAGCTTCTTGTATTTGAACAGCTCAGTCGGAGTTAATTCAAATAGTATTAGGCAGTAATTTAGCATTGCCAAGACTGTCCCCTGCCATTGAATATACATCATTTTACTCTGAGTAATTATCTGGTAGAGGAAATAGTATTAAGCAGAGGTAAATTATAGAAAGATTGAGCATAACTAGGAACATTCAGTCCCACCTTTGTATAGTCACCAGCAAGGAATGCCTGTTCAAACCCGCTGTACATTGTCAGAGGGATTAGGAGACACTGTCGCTTATCTTTAAGATGCTGGAAAGTTGCTAGGAATGTGGACCAAAAGGACTGTGTCTGCATCTTTTCTGTCTCACTCTCTGCTTGGTTGGCTTTGATTTGATCCAGAAATAGAGCAATCAGCAACACCGCTATCACACCACTACCTGCAAAAACAAAACAAATGCATGAAACCAGGAGGGAAGCCAAGAGAATGACAGACAGTTGGTTTATTATTATTCAGATCTAGTGCTTAGTTCTGGGTCACATGTTTTGGTGGCTGAAAGACTGGTTTAAATACAGCCTAGTGGCCATTACTGTCTAATTAAAAATGCCTGATCTAAGTTCCAGACCGCTGTATGCCGCTGTGCACCTCACAAAATTCCCTCTGCTGAGGTGTGACATACATGTTATGACAGTCGCAAAGTCAGCTGCACCATTACATCAGAACAATCTCTCACTCTTCCAAGTCATGTCAGAGGTCATAGGGAGGCTGGCATGAAAGAGTTTCCTTTGCACCTATCAACAGTTTCTAGCTCAACTAGGGAACATCCATGTTCAATGACAAGATATTCATGGTTAGTAATAGTCTTTCTCAAAATACCTGAAAAAAATAAATATCAGGCTACAGATAGAATTTTAACTTTTATTTTCCTGGATCCCACTAGAGATTTTGATTGTCATCTCAAAACACTGCTGGTAGCTGACGTGCTTAGAACAGTAATGAATGTATGGGACATGAAAAATGCTAGGAGGCAACTGTGTATAGCTTGATAGATCAACTCTGTGGCTGTACACCTAATATAAAAATGACAAATAACGGCGTACACTGATAGTCAGTGCAGATGATCATATACATATAGGGTCAAATTCTCCTGTCTCTGTAGTGTCATTCCATTGAAGTCAATAGGACCGCATTAGTATAAATTAGAACAGAATTTTGGGCCAAGAGGTCTGAAGCAGCAACAGGTGATCGTTTCCTTAATTAAAAACTCAGGGCCTGATTTATCTTTTTGCTACACTGGTGTAAATCAGGCATCACTCCATTGAAGTAAATGGAGTTATAAAGTGAGAGGAGAATCAGGCCCACTGCATGTTTTACATGCTGTACATCCATTCATCACTGTGACACTGTAGTTGTAGGTGTGCATCTGCCTATCCATTAACTCAGAGCCAGATGCTTTGTGCTTTTCATATCGCCTCCCATTGCAGGGGCAGACTTACAATAAATTGCACAAAAACACTAAACTTGCTTCTTAGGTATGTCTCCTTAAGACAGTGTTAATATTAATGTTCTCATAAAGTGATTACACGTGTTCTGTTACCGCTGGAGTGTAGCCATTAGTGATGTGAGTTATTTTTAATTCTGTTAGGGTTTATAGCAGTGTTATGGACTTATTGCAGGGAAGTGAGGAGTGCAAGGAAAATCAAGGGAAGCTTGCAGGATGAATAGTCTATAAATTCCTGTAGTGAACTGAGAGCAATTACAGGAGATTAACAGTTGTGAGGCTTATAAATCTAAACAGAGAAGTCCACACTCTGGTTTTCAAAATAACCCAAAAGACTCTACAAGATAGCCTAGCTATTTATCCTCCTCTCCAGCCAAGAACTGCCAAGTATATAGTCATCCACAAAACTGAGGAGACATTTAAAAAATGTCTCTGAATGAAATATTCAGATATTTGGTTTCCCTCAAGGTAGGAAAGTAATATCTCTTATTAAGAGTGAAAGAGAAATTGAGACTGTTGGAGTGAGGTCAGTGGAAGGCAGGGTTACTTTCATTTTGTATGAGCAAAGCTTAGGGGAGCACATGTTAGTAATCAGATTTAGAGCTAAAACTCACAACCCAAACCCACACTCTGCAGAAAGGTAGCAGCTCCAATGCACTCCAGATGAGGTGGAGGATGTGCGAGGGGGCTTTTTACTTCCTCCTTTTACCCATTAATTAAGCATGGCAGATTTGAGGTGTTTTGCCAGATGACACACTCCCTTCCATTGGTGTATTACACATTTAGTGTTATATCTCCACACAGAGATTACATATATCTGTAGAAAACATAAAACCATGTCAAAAGGTGAAAGGTGACATATGTGGCTGTCAAAAACCTCTCCCCTTTAACCAGAACGGAAGATTTTATCTACGCGGTTTGCAGTCAGCTGCATTCTAAGCTTTACTCACTGCTGTAAAATGTCACTGAGTGACATGAGTGTTCTTTGTCTTGAGCACTGGATTCCAATTAAAGTTGTTTCATTGGCTACATTAGTTCTAATTTACAAGTGCACATTGAGGGGAAAAGAGGGTGTGAAAAGAGATACCTAACTCTGTTCATGTGTTACCTCAGAACAGAGGATGTTGTGCTGCATTATTTTTTCCCCCTTCTCAGCAGCTAGATCCTGTCTTCAGATCTAGGAAAACACTACATTGGCAAAATCCAGCCACACTAAGGTGGGCAGATTGTAATACACTCTTTATTCCTTATAATGGGCTTTTGGCCACATGTAGACAGACAAAATAGTCACTGGACAACTGTACTAGCTCTGGGCCCAACTCTACTCCACTAGCGTGGCCAGAGGAAGGAACCTATGAGCAGTTTTCACATACTCCATCCAGTGCGGGGGTGCAAGAGGGGGTCGTACATATGGTACCAATATACTGGTATCATAGTGGTGCTGCCATGGGGTCTATTCCAGAGGGTAGAATGGAAGCTGTTAATTCTCTGCCTAGAAGAAGAATAATTTATGCCTATCCCTGAGTATTGTGGGGCTCGACCAGCTATAAGGAATTATGTCCTCTAAGCACAGCTGGGGTGTATCTAGACTATGTTAAAAGGATTTATTTAAAGTATTAGTTAACATGTTTTAACTAGTGTAGACAGGACAAAGTGTATTTTATAGGTTCTCTCCTAGGATTCACTTCAACCAGCTAAAATGTGTTAGAGATACAACTTGCCCTGTCTACACTAGAGTTTTAATAGATTTTCCAAAAGCAACCATTATTATTTACTATTATTTATTTGTATTATTGAAGTACTCTGACCTCCTGCAGAAGACAGGCCAATGAACTCCATGCAATAACTTCTGCATCAAGCCCATAGCTTGTGGCTGAGCTAGAGCTTATCTTTTAGGAAGCCATCCAGTCTTAATTTAAAGACTTCAAGGGATGAAGAGTCTACCACATCCCTAGGTTTTAAAATAAGTGAGTGAACACTTAAGAAAACTCCTTTTATCCTAGTTAAGGCACATCCAAGAAGAGAGATGTTCTGTCCGGAGTTAAGGCTGAATCTGGCACTAAGATTCAGGGAGGTAGGATCTGTAATGAGTCATCTTTGAACCTGATGATTGCTCTCAGAGCTTCCATGTCACTCAACCAGGGCTCAGCCAATCCACAGGTGCAGGTCTCACCAGGTGATCCCAAATCCAGGGATACAGGGTCCCACTGAGAGCAGCTACTTCAGTCTGCTCAACATTGCTACCCCACCAGGAGTATCACCTGCCGCTTGGTGGCCCTGACAGACTGCTCCTGCACCAGCCTCTGCTTGCTCTTGTTCTGTTACAGTCCCAGCCCCAGCCCCAGCCTGTCCTTGTTCCGTTTCTGCTTTAGCCTTGTTTCAACCCTGTTCTTGATTCTGGCTCCTCTCCCCAGCCCAATAACTAGGTTTGACTGCTGCTGCTCCAACCACTATACCAGACCATCCACTACTCAGTTTCTGACAGAATCTCTAGGAAGAGGCTGGGGATTCCTCTGTGGGAGTTGTCTGAAGTGAGCCACATTTTAGACCCCTCTTTTGGACACTTGTTGAAGAAAGCCATATTGTATGGGGCTTTCCTTAGCTGAAGTAAAGACTGGTCCAAGCAGGAGAGGATTGTGTTTGCCTAAATGTCTAAACTCTACCTTAATTGTAATTTTCATTCTAAGTAAAAATGTAAATATAAAGGGTGTCCTGCTCCTTTAAGGAGTAAAGAAATACAGAGTTGCTCAAAGCAGCTAGGGCTTCTCAGAAGGGAACTGGTTGCAGCTCAGGAGAAAAGGGCTTTCCTTTTTGTCAGCTCAAATTGGAGGACTCTGGAAACATACTCTGCAAGATCATCTTTGATTTCATTTGCCTCTAATTTCCCTGTAAGTGATGTTTGGTTGAGACCGCTGGAAGCACATACCAGTGTAGACACCCAACAGGATATAGATTAAGGTCTTGGTTGGCCCACTCGATGCAGTGGCGTTAGCTGTAGCATTTGTCATGCAGTCATATGCTCCACAGCACATCAGATCTTCTGCTGAGACTTCCACTACTTCAGTAACAATGAAAACAAAGGCAGAACATGAGGGAAGTCAGATAAGCAGAGTTCAAGGTAATAAGTAGAAATGGATCCAAGTAACAAAGGTTGATCATAGATCCAAACTTCCCCAAAATTCAGCAATATTCTAGTTTAGCCATTTATAAAGAAGGCACCAGCTACAGAGTTTGAATCCTGAGTTGTGATGCTCCAAAATTTGGAACTGTTTTTAGCTGGGGCTTTGATTCACGCCACTCTTTATCAGTAAGCCCTGTGGGGGAGGGGCATGCTTTCCAAGGCCTGAAGTCACCCTGAGTAAACTTCAAAAAGGTTGATGGTTCAGTTCAGCACTCAAAAAGGTTTTTTTACTTTTTACTGAAGCCTCATTTGAATTACTTGGGTCTGCAAAACTGGGCTGGAAATCTGAAGAAGACCCTTCCCTAGGAGATTAACATCTGGGACACAGAAACCACAGGAATTGCTTTCCTTGAAATATTGCACTTTAGCACATCCATGAAAATGAAATACAAGTTAAATGAGCTTTCCTGAACCTCAACAACAACAAAAAAATCAGTGCAAGTTCTGGCTGATAGGTTGGATAGGTAAGGTTCTTAGTTTGTCCAAACTGGTCCTCCCACCTCCTAGTGTGTATTTCCAGTGCAACAGGAGCTCCAGTTAGCTTACTAAGTAAGTGGTTATCTGTAGAAATGGTCCCAAATCAGTAATCCCAGATCTGAGCTCATCCTCACTTTGTGAGTGTTTGAAGTTCAAATAAGTATCTGGATCTCAGATTTTTCAAATGGGCCCAATTTGTTATCCTAGGTCATACCAAAACCCCTTGTTTGGAATATCCCTAACTTGGGAGCGTACAAAATCCAGATCTAGATCTGAATTCTTCAGTTGGGATCCATTGCGGGTTAGTTTCTATTCATGTTTGTTGTAGTAGGGAGGACAGTGGACAAGGTTACCAAACTAGAACACAGGCTACTTGAGTTCTGGTCCCACCAGTGAAGCTCACTAGCTATGTAACCTTGATTTAGTCACTTCTCTTAGTTTTCCAATTGGTAAAATGGAGTTAATGATGCTTACCATTCATTACAGAGTACTTTGACATCTATGGATGAAGAAGATCAAAGTATTTATTAATTAGTTTGTAAAAAAAAAACAACTTTGGGAACCTTCTGGATGAATGACACTGAAGAAATAATATTAAAGAATGGTCTAACATTTCTGCTTGCTCCTAACACTTCAGAAGAGGAAACACAGGCCCCGGTTGTTTTGTTTTTCTGAGCAGCAGCCTTCTTTGCTCTGCTCCGTAATGGAATTTCACATTCCAGTAGCACTCTGTCTGGGAGGACAGTTCTGAGGCGCTCATTTTTGATTGATCTAGGTGACATTTAGCCATAATCCATCCCTGAAAAGAACCAGTTCTTCCTGTTTTTATTGTTATTTGCGAATATATTTGAAACTAAAGCAACTCTACATGGCTTTGCTTTGTTCAATCCTTAAATCCTATGCTGAGCATATGACAATATTCCCCCCCCCACACACACACACCACACAGAGTTCCTCTGTAGCGTGATCACACCATGCTAATTCCCTCCTGTACTCATTACTCATTGTAAGAATGCAAAATAGTCATCAAAATTGTGAACCTGAATAGGCCGGGGCGTACCAGGAGGAAAAGAGAGAGCTTTAAAATTAATTCACCAGCTTTCATTGCAAAGCATGTCAGTTCTTGAATAAGCGGGAATAAAGTTTATCTAGGTTGATTCCTTACTTAATTAGGTCTATTGTATGGTTATTTTAAACATTAGTTGCAGTTGGTTTGTTTTCATCACAGCTTTTAGCTTTAAACAACAGCCGCGTGCACAAGCTGTTTATTGACCACAAAGACAATTCAAGTTTACCATGAGGGCAAGTCTACACTACAGCGCTACATTGGCACAGCTGCACCGATGCAAGAAGCAGAAGCTATGTCAGCGGTAGAGCATCTCTGGCCAACATAGCGCTGGTGTGGAGAGCACAAAACTTATGTTGCTCAGGGGGTGGGGGGACTTTTTCACATCCCTCAGTGTCGTAATTTATATTGACTTAGGCAGCAGTGTAGACATGCCCTGAGGTAAAAATTAACAAAGCGGATAAAGTGATCGCCTTGCTGTGGCCAGTGGCCACATTTGCATAGCTTCGGACCAGTGGAACTTCAGGAAAGCGATTATATTCTGGAAGTGTGTTAAATAAACAAGGGTGAACTCTTCATTTTGTCCCAGTCTTTGTGTCATACTGGAAGCTTAAACAGAGTGTAAATGGCCCCTGGGGAATAACCCTGGTATAAAAGGATTCTCCAGATGACAGAGACCTGCCTCAGCAGTTTTACATCACGGCCTGACACTGCACTCTGGCTATTCTCAGCTGCTGCAAAGACCCCTGGGGAGCAAAGTATAATGTAGAGCAGTCCTGAGGCTCGGGAGTGAAAAATAAATCTAGAACTTGATTAAGTTTTCAACAATGTAAAGCAAAACCTGGTGCTTTTTCTTCTCACGTGCAATATCCTGGTGGTGACACAGCGCACTTAAGTAGTATGGGGCCTGGTTTCCAGGAGTGCAGAGGACCCACAGCTCTAACTGGGGTCAATAGGTGCTCAGCATCTCTGAAAATCAAGCCCAAAGTGGTGCTAGTAGGAAGGGGTGAGGAAAATGAATGTTGCATTTTATATGTGGCTATTGCCTTTACAAATTTATCTCCTGTGTCGTTCCCTCGTGATGCAGCCAAGCAGCATGTCATGCCAGCCCCTAGATATTTCGGAAGCATCTCATTCTTACAAGGTCTCCCTTAAAATGAGGGACGTCCTGCCTTCATGGGGATGGCTAGCTGTGGTAATGGGTTTGGCCGAGTTTATAAGCGTGAGTGTGGGAAGCAGGTCTACATTTTGTAAAGGTTTTCTTCCAAATGAGCATATTTTACTTTTTTTCCATTTTGCTACAACAAAAACAAACATTGTTGGTGCTGAAAAATACATGAGCACACCCTTGTTGGTAGTGTCCAAAGAGAGGCTAAGAACTGAATGAGCTGGAGACTGGAGTTTAGTCTTGCCTTCATAGAAGATCCCTCCACATGAAGGCTGAGGCTCAGTGGTCAGGCAATGGGGGGAAGCTTACACTGGCTCTGCCCATGTTGTCACTGTTTAGATAAACAAAGCTTCAGACTTGAGAGCTGCTAAGTTAGCCCCTTTCACAAGTACAGCATTCACTAAAATCAAAAGGAGCCAATCAATGAAATAAAAGTGGAGGCCCACAGAGATGGCCTCAGCATTTTAAGGGAGATGTGCAAACCCAAATGTAAGAGTGAGGGAACCCCCTCAAAGTGGATCTTCTGTATCTCTGTGAGCCACAATACAGTTCAATACTAGCGAGAATGCACCTGATTATCCATTGCCTTGCACCTTGTGCTTCCACTCACTATTCAGATATAGTGGTGTGTTATATCCACCTTGCTCAGGGGCAAAGGACTGGAGTAGAGATTCATACCCAGGGGACGAAATTCTCCACTCTGTTATACAAGTCTGTCTCAGGGTAACTTCACTGACTTCAAAAGTTGCGCTGGCATAAAACAGGGTGCAACAGATTGGACAATATTTTTAGACTTACACTGTTAATAAAACCTGATGTGAGCTTCCTGAATATATAAGGTTAAACCCAATTTCTAGTTGAACTCTGAACTCTTGGAGACAAAACCTCCTTTAAAAGAAGCCATTTTTCCTGCTTGATCCAGTGATCTGTAACTTCTTTCCACTCAAGAATCTCCCATTTCCATTATATCCTGACCTTTGAATGAAGCAGCAAGATGATTGTAATAATGATACATTATAATACTTCCCCTCTTCAAGATATTGACCAAATACAACATCCTTGTTAGCTCTTGTTATCCCCATTTTATAAATGGGAAATGGAGGCAGAGAAGTTAACTGACTTTTCCAAACTATATGGCAATTCACTATCAGAGTGTGGATTGGAACACAAGAGTCCTGGCTTCCAGTCCCATGTTCTAGCCAGTAGACAGTTCTGCCTCTCTCTGGCAACTGGATTAAGCACTAAATCCAAGTAACCTCAAAATCAGTTCAATTATCATCAGTGATTAAACTTGCATTTTTAAAAATGTAAAACACATTTGACTTTTCACCTCAAAACATCCATGAATTTGCTTCTGCATTATTCTGCCTGCCTTTTTTAACCAAGGTTTTAAAAAATAAACTTTAAAGCAATAAATCTTTTCTTTCATAAACACGGCATGATGGAAGGGTGCAAGAAAGAAATATTATACTTTAGGTCTTTAAATATACATATACATATAATATATTACCTGTGGTGATAGTTTGGCCAAATATCAAAGATGAAATAAGATTTCCCCAGACTCCAGAAGACTGGAATATGAGAAAGAAGAGCCCAAAATACTGATTGATGACATCTCTTCCAATTTTCCCTGCCTTTTGGGCGTACAAATTGCCAGCTATTGTGAGATAGGTGCATTTAGCAGACCAGAGAGGGGCTCCCCCAAATCCCAGGATTATGGAGGTAGGGATTAGCGTGTACCTGCCAAAGAATACTTTATTTAGCATAGATTTTATCTGTTTGTCCATCTATTCCCCCTCCAAGGCAGATCACTGAACACTGCATTCCATAAATAAAATACATAAGCCAAATTATTCCCAGAGTCTCAGATGCATAACAGACATCACAATACACCGAAACCATGGGCAGTTTGTGCACCCCCATTTGGAGAGGCTAGCTCCTTGCCCTGCCTCTTCCAGTCGAGGCCTCGACCCCACTCCTGCTCTTCCACCCCCCTCCCCCACCAGCTGGCCCACCAGCACAGACCCGAACCCTGGCTGGCACCTGGAGCAGCCCGGAACCCCGGCTGGCCTGCTGCCCTACCCCCACCAGCCTGCTGCTGCCCAGAGCAGCCCCAGAGCAGTCCGGAGAAGCCCTGAGCCCCAGCCAGCCAGCTGGGGCCGAGCCCTGAGTCTGAGCCACCCAGAGGAGCTCTGAGTTCTGCCACAGCCTGACCCTGGGCCTGTGACAGGGAGCATTAGTGGAGGTTTGGGGAGGTTTAGCCTCCCCCAGACTCCATTACCCGCCGCCCATAACCCAAACATATTCAACTTTTGTTTAAATCAGTGGAGTTACTCCAGGGTCAAATCTGCCCCAATGAATTTAAACAAGGAATGACTGAACACTGTGAAGTTTGAGAATGATGCCAACTATATTGGGGGCATGGGGGGACTTGTACAGTTCATACACCTAGTCTGAGTTCACGAACCCTTTCCTTCTGTAATCTAAGGACTAGATTGTGCCTACCCTGGATGGATGTAAAGAGAGGTGGAGGGGGACAAAACTAGTAGCCTTCCCCTCTAGCCTCACATCCCCTACCCAATGAAGAGTGGACCTGGGTTTGGCATGAAGGACACTACAGCTTGAAAAAAGGTCTAGCAGAGGCTGCCCAGTTCCACAATACCCCAGCACCCCCAGAAGCATTGGACAAGATTGCTTCCTCACGATTTTATGCAAAGCGCAAGGCCCGGGGCAGTCACCTCGATTCGCCCTATCAAAGGGACGACTCTGCCCAAGTTGTTGTCCATTTGGTTGGTTCTGGGAGTACCACTGGGGGCAGGAAATTCCAAACACTGATAACCCTCTAAGGAGAAAAAATTGCCCCTTTGCATATCTAACCCAGATGTAATGAATGGCGTTTCACTAGTTCAACTCTGGCAGAACAGTATAAAAGGCCATTAGTACCAGGTGGCATAGAAGTTGCCCAGGGAGAATGCGATGTAGCAGCACATGGAGCCTGCAATGGTCCACTTGCAGCCCAGCTTCTTAATGAGGATTGGAGGGAGAAACATGGAAGAGAGGATGAGAGCTGCATAGATAACACTTAGTGAGGCAACACCAAGACCTTCTTCAGAGTGGAGACTGCTCTGTGGAGACAAAAACAAGTTGACCCAGAATTTACCATGTGAGAAGAGGAGATATGGTAGCTGAAATATCAGTGCTTCCAAAGCCACAAGGGTAAGGATGGAAAAGGGAGAGTGGGGAAGGGGATACTCAAAACTGGCTTTGGCCAGAGATAGGATGAAGCCAGAAGTTGGCTCTGTATTTTAACATCCCTTACCCGTCCAAGTTCCAGAATTTTGGTTTAAGCCATCAAAGATAGGGGCCACTTACAAAATTCTGATCCAGATTCAGGTTTGGATTGTGAATTGTCTAAACATTTGGGATGCAGAGTGGGGTTCAGATCCAGGATTTTGGTTTGCAACAAACACAGTTTGGTTTTTAGACCAATGAGACTTAAGGAAAATCTGTTTTCCTTCTCTCTTTTTCTTTCTTGTTTACTTTGAAAAGAAAGTCTCTTGATTCATAATCCCAAGGGGATTTTTGCCCGAGGCAATGCCTTAGTACTTTAAGCACAAGGTCTGAAAACTTCTTAGACATCTCAGAACCAAAGGTTCAAATTCCAGCATGGTCTAGTTGGCCCTTCCTAGGTAGATCTGAGTTCCATGCAGTTTACCCTGTGTGGGAAGGTTATTTCAAAGGATACCTTAAAAACTGAAGTTGTGTGTGCCCATGTAAGCCCCGGGGCATTTTTTTTGTAGGAGCATGCGGTCACCAGGGTCCTCGGCCAAAATTATTTCCTCCCTACCCATCACTATTATGACACATTGCATGGTGGGTAACTGGTTGTCTGCTGTCTTCCACTCTAGAGATGGGTGCTTTTCAGTGGCTGGCTACAGTTCTTGGATGTATATAGAGTAATTAGAAGAGTGCAGAAATGTGCTTCCTGTTTACTAGCTAAACACAGCACCTAAACCAATGGGGTCCTGGTCAATGATGAGGGCTCCTACGTGCTACAGTCATATTAATAAATAAGAACCTTGGGTCAGATCATGCTCTCCACTTCCATGAGCACAAGGGGTTAAAATCAGAGCTGGTCAGCAACTGGAATTTCCATTTTCCAATGGGAAATTCTGACATTTCACATACCCACACAAAAGAAGTTCCCAATCCGAATGAAAAGTCAAAATTTTGAAGTTTCCCACACAACAAAAATTCCTAAAAAGTTTGATTTGGGTGCATCGAAATGTGTCATTTCAATAAGGTAAAAATGTGTTGTTTCTACTTTCTCATTTTGATTTGTTTTAACTTTTATATTTTTAATATTAAACTATAATACAAAGTTGAAATGAGAGTCAAAATGATTGGTTTCAGCTTTTTCCCACTGAAAAACATTGTTGAAATCAACGCTTTTCTGCAAAAAGTTTTGATTTAGATGAAATTGCATTTTGATTTAAAACTAGTGTGTTGCCATTTTTTTGACCTGCTCTAGTTAAGATCTTTCAGATCTGGAGGAGTGGGTGCAGGGTACCACCTGCATGGCCTCATCTCATCCTTCACCTGAGCCTCCAGCAGCTTCTCCACCAGTGTTTCATAGGGAACTGGCTCTGCAGGGTTCGGTCCACAGAGGTGGAGCTGAAGACCAGCTGCCCATAATCCCTGGTTGGCTCTGAGAGCTGTTTGGAAATCCCAGTGGGAGTAATGCTGCCTGAAGCCATATTAGCTTCTGCTACTTCCCTTCCATGGCTGCCATTGTGCAGGTGTAAGGAACTCATTGTTCAATAGACATTCAAATTTGGCTTGCAGATCAGCGGGGGATTCTTATTTAAACGTCCATATCTAAAGTATTGCCAGCTCCAAGCATTTAAATATTATTAGTCAGAACACAAAAAACCATGAGATCGGTTTAAACATCATGAGTTTAAAAAGAAATTCTTTAAGGGTTCCTGCTAGGCTGCAATGCAACCAGTTAACCAGGCTTCAGATGTATTAGACTGCATATTTACCAGGACTTTCCAATCATGTTACGTTTACATGATTGAAAAATGCACCTTTTTTCTTCATCAAGAGGGGGCCACAGAAGGAAGAGAACCATTTCCTGAATTACCAACATCCCTAGCTGCAGCATTCTGGGTTTTTCGAGACAGCCTTTTATTCCAAAATGTTATTGAGATCTGAAAAGATCACAGTTTAAGATCATATGGCAGGAAGGGTACATCCTGCGTTTGGCATTGCACAAGTCTGCAAACAAGATACCGTGTCACCTTTTCATGGCCAACGTACGTCTTAGTCATTTTTTTACAGATCTAGGCATTTCTAGAACTATTTCTACTCCTAAAAATCCCCTCTATTTCTGAGCCCTTCCATTGCATTCCAGGTATAAAATTCTTAACAGAAGCTCTGGAACTTGGGTAAAACACATCATCTGTTGCCAGGCCATATCTCAGCCCACACCAGAAAATCACATTTTTGTTCAAAGATACCAAGAAAAGATTATGTTTCACACCCCTTGACTGGACTGATGCAACTATAGGAACAAGAAAAGGAGTACTTGTGGCACCTTAGAGACTAACCAATTTATTTGAGCATAAGCTTTCGTGAGCTACAGCTCACTTCATTGGATGCATCCGATGAAGTGAGCTGTAGCTCATGAAAGCTTATGCTCAAATAAATTGGTTAGCCTCTAAGGTGCCACAAGTACTCCTTTTCTTTTGGCAAATACAGACTAACACGGCTGTTACTCTGAAAACTATAGGAACGGATATCATAGCAACTAATGAAACTAGTTACATTTACCTGCAGACTCTGAAGCCCTCCGTAAGCAGTAAATAGAAGTAAAAATCCAAAAGAAATGACAAGGACATTCTTAAGATTGCTTTCCATGTTGGTTCATAGAAGATAAAGGCCTGACAGTTAAAGGTGTTGATCAAAGTGGCCCAGCTGGTACTTAGGGAGGGAAAAACAGGATCTGCTTGTTGGTAAGGATCAACTTCTCACTGCATCTATAGTAGAAAGAATTGTTAGCCAGTTGTGTGTCAGCCGGTGAACTTTACTTTCTCTGATACTGAAAACTCCATATGAACCAGTTACTCATTCAGTTGCTGTGAAGCAATAATAATTAGGACTTATCAGCTTGCATTAGATCTCTGTACTTTATATTCAAGTTCACAAATCGCTTGTAAGAATGAGGCAAAATTTCATATTTCATCTGTATAGTATGTGGCTTCCTCCTGTTCCTGGAACAGAAGAATGCAGATAGTTAAGTGCATGGCTTGAATACAATTAGAGCTAAACCTTAAAGGGCAAAGATGAAAAGGTTGCTTGGAAATCTATATCAGGTCTGTTCCTTAACTAAGGTTGCAAACCACACAAACAAACCAGCCTGTTTATGTGACTGGGTAATGTGAGACTGTTACTTGGAGGGTTTCTCAATCTTGACATAGATACAGCACACAAAAGCAAGGGCGTTGCCTGTTTGTCTAATGGAAGATACCCTATCCCCAGCAAAACCGAGTGGAATTTGGGAATACATGGCTGGGAATCATTCTACCAGCTACTAGATGGCACAGTGTTGCTTCCCATACACACATTCAATCAAGACCAGAACAAAGAAAACAAGAAAAAGGCTGAATATATTTTAACATACCAAGAAGTCAAAGCTAGCTCCTGTTTTTGAGGAACATCCACTTTCTGATATTTTTAGTTCTTGTTTTATAATTCAAGTAAATGCAGAAGAAAAATATTCTTCCAACCCCAAGTGAGAGTGAAGAAGTTATTAATATCCCTTTGAGAATAGGATATTTATAAATAAATTCAAGACTTTCTAAATAGACAGTGAAATACTGTCTCTTTATGTTAAGGACTATCACACTTGGCACACATACATAGAGTCTAATTTTCAGCTGAGCCTCAACCCAGCCTTTGTTTTGGAGGCGCAAGTATTGATAGTTACATACCCAGCCTTCTCCTGTAGTGGTTGTAACCCAAACCAGTGCTGAACTGAACTAATGCATAAGAACATGACAGTGATACTGACTTTAAACAAAATTGAAACATCTCACTTCCCACTCTGACGCGAGAATAAACAGTGCACACATGCAACAGTGAGAGGCACTTTACATTTTCAAAATCCTTTGTTTTGTAATACTTCACTGTGTTGGTAGTCACTTAGAAAGGGAAGCTTTTTTAAAATAGTTTTTAACATGACACTCTTTTTTAAAGGCACAATTGGAGAGACTGTCAGTTGAGAGCCAACACACAGTCTTTCCCACCAGCAACACCTGTTCCTGGAAAGCATTTTTGGGCTCTTTGGTTTTTTGATTGATCTGAGAGACATTTTGGCCTGCTGTATGTCCCTGTCCAGACCTTTGGCTTATCTGCCTTCTAATGAGTCTCTCCAAAGGAATGTGCAGACTCTTTACCAATGAAATCTGATAAGGTTGAGATGTTCTTCATTTTGTACCAAGCTGTGAGAGTCTCCAGTGAGCCTGCTGTGTATCAACCCGACACCCTTTTCATTCCTTCTGTCAGTTTACCTAAGATTAAGTGAGTCTCAAGATCTGAGCCGAACATGTGTGCAATCTCAGGTCTCAAGCAGGGGATCGACACACTCCTAGCTAAAAGCTCTCACATGGAGGGATCACTGAAACTGGAAATGGAATGGACCAATTAAATTAATGACTCCATCCCACAGTCAAGAATGTTTGTTCTCTGAGGTGACTATAACTGAGCCCTGGCTTCTCTTAAATCACAACAGACCTTCTGGTTGACTTCTTTTTTCTCAAGTGTTCACCCCTCCCTCTAGCCATCCACCTTTTACTGGGGTATCTGTTCATTTTAGGCTTTCATTGAACAAACCCAATAAAAACAGAAGACCCACCCTAGATCCCTCTATCTCAGGCCACAGGCTGGCTGTTACTTTATTGGCTTTGATCTCTGGCTATGCCCACTAGCCAATGGATGCAGCTGAAGGAGGGATGAGTAGCATTTTGTGGCTCCCAGATCCTGGGTCATAAGAACATAAGAATAGCCATACTGGGTCAGACCAATGGTCCAGCTATCTATCCTGTTTTCCAACAGTGACCAATACCAGGCACTTCAGAGGAAATGAGCAGAACAGGCAGCCATTGAGTGATCCACTCCCTGCTTCTGGCACCAGCATAGTTTACAGCAGCCCAAAAGCTGCTCTAAACTATCCCTGGCTGCTGCTGGCCCCCAAGGGGTGACCACTTCCTGGGGGTTGCCAGAGCACACAAGTCATCTGGCCATGCTTTCCCCCCAGAATGTTCCCAACCCTGGAATCAGGCTACAACAGGGGGCGGAGTGACAGAAGGTAGCTATGCCAACGTTTCACGCCAGCTGGAGACATTGGCTGTTTTGCAGCCCCTTTGCACAGCTGGAGCGTCACCGATGGACTAGAATGCAGGCCCAGGATTGTCTTTAACAGCAGCAATTTTAAAAAAAAGAAACTTAAATAGCTCACTGTGTAAGGAGACCCCCTTCCAAGTTACTTGGGTTAGAGCCCTTTCTTGTGGCCTGACTGTTCTCTGAGTTTCCCCCACAGGCAAAGTCAGCAAGTTACATGCCCCATATTGGCAAGTTAACAAGGCCCACTTGTCTAACAAACTCCCCATGTATAACCCATACTGGCCTCATTATATTAGAGGCATGGATACTGGGGTTTTTGCCAGCGACCAAGTTGTGGGTAGGGTGCTGTCAGACCAGAAAAGGTTCTTCTCTGTGAAAGGCCAGAACCACCCCACACACTCATCCTCTCCAAATGTCATATGTGATTCACTCTCTAAAGGTTGCGGCAGTATTAGTGACCTGAGAAAGGAAGTTAACCCTTCCCATGCTGCCTCCCAGGTCGGTGTTGCACATGGAAAACATAAGGCTGGAGCCTCAGGTAGTAATGGATGATCTGGAGATTAGACTCTTTCAGAGTATGTAACCAACACAGGGCAGCATGGCCTGTAAACAAAATAAAAGGGTACCCAAGCCAGTACTGTCTTAAAGCAACCACTCTCTCCTTAAAGATCTTCCCCACTCCCCACCCCAATGGGAATGAGTCTACATCTCCAGTATAATATATTGTGGTCTTCACCCTGAAATTTCTGGAATCATACAGCCCCCAATTCAATATCCAATTTATCTGCTCAGTAGAGTAAGCGTCCAGTTAAAATCTAGGTTGCTCAGCCCAGGCTGTTTAAAAAATATGTTCTTTTATCACTGTGAAAGCCTAGTTGCATGGTTCTGCCTCACACACCTGCTGTGGTGCCTCACTGTTTTTTAAGCTGAAGCAAGTGTGGCGAAATGTGTCAGGAATCCCATGCAATAGCTGGCCACCTCCAAGAAGGAGCATACCTGCTTCTTGGTTTTAGGGAATGGGCTTTTTGGAGGGTCTCCATTTTCTCTGTGGGTGGAGGTAGGGTAGGTTGAACCTGCTCATTTCCTAGCAGGTATATAGCTTCTCCTTTCCCAAATTTGCAGGAGTTCAGGTTAGCACTGACTCCAGCCTCCCTCAACTGTCAGTTCCCTCCTCACTCAGATGTGACTGATAAGTAGGACTAAAGATGACCCGTCATGCAGGTGGGCAGCTGCATACTGCTGGTGGCCATGGAGAATACAACCTATTAAATGCTGACGGGTGGCTAAGTGGAATACCCCAAGTAGCAAAGGCTGTTTTCTCCTGGGAATCAATCAGGCCTAGCAGACAGCTGCCAATCAGTGGAGTAATTCTGTCAACAAAGTGAAGGGAGGACAAAGACACTCACAGAACCAGGAGCCACGCTGTGCCCAAAGCTCCAAGCAGTATTAGTTCTCTCCTACCTCCACCTAAAGCTCTAAACGTTTCCCTGGCCTCTACCCAACTTTCCATCCCTCTCTCCTCCACCCACAGATCCAGTCTCTACATCCTGTCCCTTCAAACACCACCCATTCTCCTCTCCGCAACCTACTCATAGATCTCCCACTTCTGTTCACTCTTCCAAGGTGTCTACAGTCCGTTTGCTACATCCAGTATCCCTCTGCCCCTAGGTATGTCTAAATCTTATCCTGTGATGTCCCCCTTTCTATCTTCCTTCTGTGACACCCGCTTGCTTTTCTTTGCCCCTTGATGTATCCTATCATCCCTCCTTGCTCTGCTTTTCCCCAGTCTCATCTCTCCATTCCTCCTTGTCTTCATCCTTCATCTCTCTGCTTTCTCCTCCCCAGCTCCTCTTCCCCACGTCCCCAACCCAGTTTCTCCCTCTCAGGCTCCCCTCCTGCAAACCCCTTGCACATCCTGCCACGCTCTTCTTTCTTCAATCCTTGATGTTCCACCTTGTCCTCCCCACAGTCCCCGTCCGCCTCCCCTCCCACACTGTCCACACCCCTCTACTCCCTTTACCTATCCCCTAAGGTGGGAAGAAGAGAAACTTCCTGCAGCTAGGGTGGGGAGAGGTGCCCAGCTAGAAAGAGAGCAGAGTGAATGCAGACGGGAGTCTCAGCTGTGGCTTCTTACCTGCACATCTGTGGGGCTCTGTGGTCCTTACTTGCAGGAGGCTTACAGCAGCTGCCACCTCTGCTGAGTCCAGTTGTTCAGGTAACCTGTGCTGGTCCTGTAGTAGAGGCTGGGACTGGCTTGGGGCAGGGTGCTCTCAGCACAGTAGGGCTCCTCCCCTGAATCCCAAATTGCCAGGACAAAGAAGCATTTCCTGCTTGCTGAGTCAGGGTGCCAGACTTAATCTTTGTGTCGCAGATCCAGTAGAACGTTAAACTCAGCTAGGAGCTCCCCACACATGAAGTAGTCTGTTTCTCTAGTATGCGTATTGCATTCACTTCTCTACCTGCAGTAGCTCTCCTCTGCTTCAGCCCATCCACGTCTTACCTTCTGAAAATATCCTGCCTCTAAGCAGTTCACATCTGCATTTACCTCTGCTCTTTTGCATGGCTCAGAACAACTTGATTAATGCCCGTTTTACAGGCTTGTGCTTGGCTGCGTACAAGGTGACTCTGACTCAGCAGGACCGAGTACTGCTAAGAAAAAGCACATGCCCCTGTTGTGATATGGACCCTTTCTAACGAAAGGGGCAGCCAGATCCTGTTTGTGAACAACAGAGGCTTGTACCACGGCTGCTCTGCAAAACTCAGTCGCCACTTGTTGGCAGCTCAGGAAATTCACTCAACTGCTTGTTAACATCTCATATGATCACGCCTCAAAATTACTGGTGCACTCATGACTCACTCTCCTCTTCAATCCCTCTAGTGGCATCCTGTCATCTTTGCTCTGAAGTTTAATTTTCTTCTCTTATCTGCAGGGCCATGTACAACTCCACCATGCCTAAGTCTCTGCCATCATTTCTTACCACTCCTCCCCTCTCTGTGCTAATGAAACCAGCCTGACTACTCCTCCTGCACTCATCTCTAAGCCACCTTCCATGCTGTCCCTAAACTTGCAACATCTTGCCGATTCCAGTTGGACAGGAAGTATGGTCCAGCAGTTAAGGTTCTAGTTTAGCACCTCTGAGTTCAATTCACTACTACATCACAGAATTCCACTGCACCTGAGGGCAAGTCGCTTTGCCTATCCGTGACTGAGTTCCCTATCTGTAAAATGGGAATTTCTCTACTTCACAGGATTAAAAATTGTGAGACACTCAGGCACAACAGTGATGGGGGATCATATAAATGCCATAGATAGTTTGCCAGGCATATACCCATGTCAGCAATGCCCATTACCAAACTAACCCAAAAGATGCTGTAACACACAGATTTTCAAACTGGGTTTTGTGATCCCCAGAAGACCCACAAACAGGCCTCAAGGGGTCACAACTCTTCTCCTCCCTGTCTTTATAGCTAGATAGGAGGTGGGGAGCCTGAAACATTTTCTATTGGGCTCATGGGATGGAAAAGGCCAAGAACCACTGCTGTAATGTGCAGAAACCTCTTGGTCTCCCAGTGTTCTTGGTGACGAGTGCCTGATAATAGCTCATCTTAACTAATTAGCCTCTCACAGTTTGTATGGTAACTTCCAACTTATCTGTACGTATATATATAATCTTACTATATGTTCCATTCTATGCATCCGATGAAGTGGGCTGTAGCCCATGAAAGCTTATGCTCTAACAAATTTGTTAGTCTTTAAGGTGCCACAAGTCCTCCTGTTCTTTTTGCGGATACAGACTAACACGGCTGCTACTCTGAAACCTGTTAAATGCTTTTGGTTCCAATTCTCCCCTGCCTTGTACCTAGTGTGATCATTTACACCAGCGCAAAGGGAGTGCTATTCGGGAAGCACTTCATACCCACTTTGACGGGTGTAAATGACTATGCAAAGTGTGAGGCGGTCAAGACTCCGCCCCTCCTGCTACAAGCCTAGTTTATGCTCTGTAGCAGTTGCTCATGTGAACAGGCTCACTGAGTTCAGTGGGAGCAGGTACTACTGAATGTGAGAGAGGGTTGCAGAATCGGGCTCTTAGAATGCAAACTGATGAAACAAAAACAGCAAAAAAAGGAAAAAAAAAAAGTTTGATATATGCCTGAGGTGCAATGAAAGGTCTCCTGCAGGGTAAATTGTACATTGCAGAAAAAAAGAGTGATGATTGGCGCTGGTCAAAAAATGTTTTGTTTTTGTTTTCTTCCCCCATGGAAGAGTTCAACAAAATCATTATACCCATCTTGCAGAGGCATAAATAACTGCAAGGTGCAAAGCACCTAAGTGCAGGGACTGTAGTGGTGGCTGGCCTTCCACATGCTGCATAATGGGAGGAAGCTCCTTGCTGGTCCACATACACACCTGCTATGTTCACAAGCTGGTCAGACTTTAACCCTTAGCCATTTGTTCAATTGAATTACCTTTCAGGAGGCTTGCTGTGAATTGCAATTTCAATATCGATGAGGGACCTCTCAAAAGCAGTCACTGGAGTCTGTCACTGCAGTGGCAGCAATTTACAGCCTGTTCATCTGAATCAGTCCTGATTTCCCCCTCTGCACTGTGAGGCTGGCAAACGTGGTGTTTGTTTGTTTGTTTGTCTGTTTGTTTGTTTGTAAAGTTGAATGTTCATTTATTAGGCAGACAATACAAAGAGATTCACTTAGATTTCTGACTCTGTGCTTGTGCCTTCAGCACTTTCACAACAATCTTCGGCTCCTCAGTCAGGAAAGCTCATTTGATTCTGTCATGGACACATTTAGCACACGTGTGTAGTTCTAATCTTACCCAGATCTAAAAGCAAACAGTCCCAGTGTGCTCATTAGAATTGCAAAACTGTTTCCTGTTCCTTCTCTGTTTGAAACCTTCCTGTAGTCATGTCAGTTCCTGGTGTATGCCCTGAGCTAGTAAAACAAAATAATATTTATGAAGTCACCCCCACATAACCTCATCCCTTGCTAATCATGACAAATAATAGCAATCCTTATTTCCCAAAGAAAGCATAATCTTGAGATCAATTTTAAAATTGATTCTTTCTTGCATATCTAGTTCTTATGAATGGTCAAAACACTGCAATGCAGTTTACCCATCCCCAGGAAACAGTACTGGGTGACTAGAGACCAGTTTCTCCACTGCTGAGCTTTCCTGCTGCCTTTGGGCATGTGCCCATTGCAGTCTTATTTCCAGCTCTCAAAATATGTTTCCAGATGGTATACATTTGGCGATTAGGAAGCATTCTAAGGGCTTAAACTCAAATAATGGACCCAGGGGACATACAAGTACATCCCAATTTTCATGCCCAAGTAGAAGAGCATGTGCACTGACCCTGGATGACCCAACTCGAGGGTTAATGGGTAATTAGTTCTCCATGCCTGTTCTTTTCTTGGTGTCTGCCAGTTGTAATGGTGAGTTTGTCAGTAGGAAACCCAAGCAAGACTTTAGCTCGCTTTACCTAGACCATTGCATTGCAATGTCAGGAAATAGTGGTAAGTAATTGTTGTCAGTTGTGGTGGTCTTTTGTGTATGTGTGACATAGTCACTTGTCTAGTCAGAAAGGGTCTAAGGCCTACAACACACCTCACATAAGTCACCAAATAATTTCAGGATGGTAATGATTTGCAGTAACCCTCAGCCTAATAAACTGAGTTTTTAAAAGATGAAACACTCTACATTCCATTCCCAGTCCCTCATTCATTCAATGACACCTCTGAAACACTCCATGTATACATATTTTAACACTGTGTCGCGTTTCTGGAAGCTCAGGCTGTGACAGATATGGCAATTTTATTCAATCTCTTTGGGAGAACTTACTGTATTAAGTTTATGTGTCATTGTAGGCGCGGGATTGCATGTAATTCCATGGGGCAGGGTAATCACAGCCCTCCAGGAATTAAGAACAGTGGGGGATAATTAGGCAAATTCACTCAGGATGTAACACCTCCGGAGAAGTATCATGGGAGAGGCTTGCATATAATATAGTTCAAATTGGGTTTTTCAGAGACTAACAGACAATGAGAGGACTTGGATAAATAGCCTGAATTTAAACTGACTCAGGGCCTCCTTTCTCATCTTGCAGTGAGTAGACTGCTATGCTGACAAATGCCTGTGGTACTCTAAACATTGTTGGAGCAGCATTAAGGCCCCGTTGGACGAGTGGTGGGGCAGTGTCAGAGGCACATGGTTAGAGACCCTCCAAGCACTTCTGGAGGGAACAGTCCATGAACCAGCTAGGAAAGACTGTCACAGCAGCATGAGGGAAACCATGAAATAGCAGCCAGTTCCCAGTTAAACCACTTTCATTAACCTTCACAGTCGCTGTTTGGTAAAAGAGAGATGTTTACTGGATTCTCTAGAGCCAGTGAGCCAGAGCAGAGCTACATTTGGTTGTGGCTACTTTAAGAAGAAATTTTGTTATGAATTTTCAAAAATGATGTAATTTTCATATAAACATAGCTTCTGACGTGTACTGAAGTCATCAAAATAGCTCTGTGCTATTATTCATCTTTAAGTGGGTGGATATGAGAACAGCAGCATTTCAAAATGTTGGGAGGCTAAGTCTGTACAGTAGATGAAGTCATCCATAATTCCAACACAAGTAACTTTGAGGGAGTGATCTCCAAAGCAGAGACCACAAGTATGTACTTGTTTGTCCATTCTTTTGCAATGCTACTTCTTATAAACCAAGACCTTCAATAGGAATTCTGCCCACATATTAGATGAAAGAGGGTATGGGCCAACCCATGTGGGCATGAGACACTTTCTTTCAGTCACTAGCATTGTTTACACTTCATACAAGCATGATTCTCTTAGCCCTTCAGATTTAAAGTGGTCATATTTCCCAGCAAGCAAAATCATGATGTGATTTCAATAGATTAGTTAAAAATTTCTCTAGCAATAGTTCTGATAATTTCCAGAATGTTTGAACACTGAGGGTTTGAAACCAGAACCTGCAAAACTAAAATATGACCCTCAACTACTTGAGCTAAAGCACTTAGTAGCAGGCTCGCTAATCTCTTATATGAACCAGTCACTAGAAAGGAAAATGGCTCCACATTTTCCAAGCAGGGCTTACATGTGCACAGATTCAAATCACATGGGACAAAACTGATCAAAGCCCTCCACATTTTAAATAAAGGGGCAAGGGATTCAATTGTTCTATACTTGATGGCCACATGATGAAATGGACAAGCTGCAGAAGAATTATTGTGGGAGCTGGGGTCTAATGTAGATCACTCACTGTGGCTAGATATCACATATAATCTTGCTAGAGAAGTTTTGCTTTGGTTTAGGGATAATGTAACTGATATATGGTGGTTTTAAATTTGTGATATAACTATTTTATATGGCTATGTTAACCTAAAGTGGCTTGGATTTTAGTTCTCTCTCCCTCTGTTTAAAAGCATGTATAATTTAAGCATAAGTGTAACAGAGAGTATCTTCTATGGAACTTGAAGGAGAAAAAAACCACAGCATTAACTGAAAAGAGGTTTTGAAAGGGAACTGCTCAGTTTGCATGCAGACTCACCAGCTGAGTGTCTCCTCATTTGCATACATAAGCCTAAATCCACATGTTCTGTAAATGCCAGGGCCAGCCCGTGGGAGTTGGGAGATCCACCAGTCCTGGGTCTCAAAGCTCAACTCAGGCTGCTTTAAACAATTCCTATCTGGCTATGCAAAAAGGGATTGCTCTACCAACTGGGGATCGCTGGAGGGCAGTATCCTCAGGCCACACCCTCAGAATGTCCCTCTGCAATGGGTGCTGGGAGCTGGAAAGGAGTAGACTAGATACCAGCTCTGTGCCACCCAAGGATGCCCCCACACCAGGAGAATCCCCATTTAGGAAGAACCACTGACTTTCTTGCCCCTTTGACTGCTGTTGGAGCAGCACAAAGGACCTGGAGTGGAGCTCAGGATTGAACTCAGAGGGTATGAAATACCCCGTGTTTGGGATTGAAATCAATGGGACTTAAGCATGTATTTAAGTTAAACACATATTTAAGAGCTTTGCTGAATCAGGACCTTGATCCTGAGCTTTAACTATTTTTTTTTCAGTTCTTTTCCATTTTTTAAAAGTTCAAATTTTAGGTTCAACATTCCTGTGGAGATTGACTTTTATTAAGATAAGTTTTTTGGCAGTACACATATATCCTAAGACCGAGAAACAGAGTTCAACTTGGGGCAATGGGTTGTGTAGGGAGCCAGAGTGGCTCCCCTCCGAACCAGAGGGTAAAGAGTCACCCTCTGAGCCTGAGTGGGCGGGGCCAGGCCAAGCTTCCGCCAATCCCCAGAAGGGGAAGGGTGGGACAGGAAGTACAAAGGGCGGGGCCCTCTGCCCAGTGAGGAGAGCACCAGGGAGGGAGGGAGACACAGGCTGCTCCCTCGCGATCCTGCTGCTGACCCAGGCGAAGCAAGGAGGAGCCTGACCGGGGGGAAGGCCTGTGGGAACCAGGGCTGCTAGCCGCTGAATACCCAGAGGACCTGGAGGGGCCTGACTGCAGCCCGGACCAGCGTGAGTCCGATACCGAGGGAGAGCGGGGGTGGCCCGCAGCAGAATACCCGGAGGAACCGGAGCTGCCCGCAGTGGATTACCCAGAGGAGATGGAGGATCCGGAGCTGCCCGCAGCGGAATACCCGGAGGAGGTGGAGGGACCGGAGTGGCCCGCCTGAGAGAGACGGAATGTCACCTGCAGAAAGTCCAGTGTGGAGTTGCTTGTACTCAATAGATGACAATCAATACGTGAAATGGTTTCTGGCTGTAAAATTGAATCGAACAATTTAGAGACCACTGAAAATCTGTAGATCTTTGGGGGAGGAAGTAAAGAAAAATCAGACTGCAGTATTCTGTATATTTGCTGCAGACCTGAGAACAAAGAAAATAACCTTGTGGGACAGAAATAATTCATTATTGCTAACCTCTATTTGTTTCAAAGTGTTTTGTAAACATATTTGTCAATGCTCTTAAAATATCCTTTGCGGACTAACTCATGCTTCTCTGCACTAGAGGAACAAAAAAGGAAAACACCCTGGGTCAGATTCTGCTACTCTTACTCATGTAGTGTAGCATTCATGTCAATGTGACTATTTTTGAAGGAAGGTGGTTCCCAGCATAAATAAATATATCAAATTGGGGGCATTTGTGCGCTTTAGTTTTGTGCAATACTTAGATTGCACAGGGCTTGGTGTATTATAAAAATGTAAGATAAACAGGTAGCGGCATGGTATTATTTAGAATGGAATGAATTATAATGTTCATGTATCTGAGGGAGTGATAGCACTTAGTTTGAGCCAAATGATAGTGGACATTATGGAAGCTTCCTCCATACAGCTCTGCTAACAAGCCTCCGTCCTAACCCAGGAGACCCTATTATTGTGATTTTTTTTCCTGGGCATGGACTACCAAGGTTTCCAATCATGGAGTGGCTGTCTGACATGGAGAGGCTTGTAAAGTGACAATATATATCGACTACCCTGTCACAATATGACATTTAACAAAGCAAGAGATGTCATCATAAAGAGATTAGTGCTTGTTTTCTGAAATCCATCTTGAAAATGTTCAAAAATAATTGAGTGAGTATGCTTTAGAGATGAACATATATTAAAACCCACGTTATGACCCCAAATCTTGATCTGGACCTCAGATCTGAGTTCACAGCTTGTACTTATTTAATGGGCTGAATCTAAACACTGGATCTGAATATCCAGTTCTTTGACAAATTCTGTATTCAGATCCAGATGTCAAATTAGTATCTGGGGTATGATTCAGGCCCATTTCTAGTATTTTTTCCCCAAGAAACCTTTCCATTACAAAAAGTTGAAGCAAGCATAATTTTCCAGTGGGTCACTTTAATGCATTTACAAGAAGGTCCAACGTAAAGGGATTTTAGGAATACAAAATGCCATTTAGCACGCTAGCCCTTTTTAATTATTATTTATTTATTTTTAGTTGTAAGTCTTTTTCTCTATCCTCACAGATTCCTTCCTTCAGAAAAGATCTTGGTATTTCTTGAACTCTAGGCTCTTTGCTTCAATCATGTCCCTGGTAATTTATTCCATATATTATCCTTTGTGAGAAGTGGCTCCTCCCTACTTATTCTGAAAGCCAGATTCTCATCCAAGTTCCATCAGTTTTACACAGGTGATTCTTGAGGAGTCACACCAGCATAATACTGGCATAATAGTGTGGATAATCTGGCCTTCGATTTTTACTTCTTTTTAATCCCCCTCATCAGAACATCTTTTTCATAAACTTTGAGTGAAGAGCTGATAAACATAGAAACTGAACATAACAAATAGCAGGGTTAGTGAACTTGTCAGCAAGGTAAGGAAGCAAACTGGAACCTGGAAATCTGCTCATTCAGCATCTGGGTCAGTTTAAGTAAAGACTAGGCAAGGCGAATTATCAAAGAGATCTCTGGTCCATATGACCTTGTCCTTTTCTCTAAAAACTTTCTGTGAAAATCTATTTAGTGTTCTGAAGCATATAAAATGTAAAAGCTTCCTTTCCAAGACTCAGAAGTCTTAGATTTAGAAGTGCATCAGAAGAGGGCTAAGGAAAATGAAAGCCAGATGTTACTTAGGAGCTACAAAAGCAGTATGATGATCCATATGGTTCCATGAAACTTCAAAAAATGGCTCAAGGTAACAGGTAGTTACTGTGTCTCAGTGTTCCATATTTGGAGCCAAAATAACACTTCCTACGCTTATCCTTTAATACAGCAACTCCATTTATAAAATGGACCATATAAATCCAGTGATCTGATTGGCCACTGACTAGGCTATTGTGAGGTCAGCAGCAAGCGTTGGAATTAGCTTACTCAGTCACACAAAATATCACTTTGCCCAGTTTCAAAAAACAGAATTTAGTGGTGAGGAATGAGCTGTCAGATGAAAGCACAAAACAGAGAATAACAGTTTTGGAAGTTTTAAAAATCTTTTTCTGTCTCTTCAACAGCGGGATATAGATGGGGAGTGGAAAACTGTATGTCAGAAAGATAAAGGTGAAAATGTGTGTGGAACAATTCATTTTTTTGGTAAATGATCCCCTGTGCTGGAAAGGAGAGTTGACAGCCCACTGGAAGAACCTGACTTCGTAGTATCAGAGGGAGATTTGGAATACTTAGGTTCCCTAGAACAACAGGCTCAGATCCTGACAGGGTGATATAACATACTTCTGACACACATGAGTGCTGGAAAGACAGAATGAGTTTGTTTCTTGGCTCCAGTCACCTGACCTGGGTCAGGAATCCAATGGTGTTAAAGCCTGTCAGATGATAAAAGTCAATACTAGAACAAATGGAAAAAATGGGAAAATGTATTGTGAAAAAAATCATCCCTTTTTTTCATCAAAAAAACAAAATTCAGATTTTTTCAGTGAGCTCTGGTCAGTACCACACATCTTACTGTGTCATGGGCTTTCAGGTGAACTCTTAAAAACCTGTCAGTCCTTTATGGACATGAAAGTTCCTGATATACTTTTGACAAGAGCAGGCATTTACTCCATGACTTTGACCAAAGAATCATCCATTACTCCCCACAAATCCACAGTTGACTGTCCGCTGGTTTCCCACCCAGAGGTGGCTGCATTTCAGAGGAGCTATAAGTAGATACATTACATGAAAGGTGCTATGTATTGGTACAATATTATTACTCCAAGTTTCCTGGGCATAACTCAGGTCTGGGGAAAAAGGGGGATCTTGTGCTAGAGAAATGGGATCGTTATTCAGAACTGTTGTTCTACCTCCTCTAATGATGTGCAGAATTTACCTGGGTAGCATTAGTTTGTCAGTGAGGCAGGCAGGAAATCATTTATTTATGACAAGAATAGTCCCCCTGCAACCCTCTCAGCTAAAAGCAGATTGTATTGGGTGTGCGTCTGGCCAGAATTTGAATCCGTCTGTTTAATGGGAAAGTCACCATGGAACACTGAAAATACCTTTTTTTAAAAAAAGGTAAGACAAGGCAACAGAATCCTCTACCACCACCTACTTGCCTAATTGTTCACAGTGCTCATGGAGATTATGCATTACATCACCTCTGCCAATCCTTGGTAACTCAAAGTACTTCAGCGATGCTTTAGAAATAATTGAAACACACATAAATCCATATTTTTTTTTTCCTTGACCTAAATCTCCCATAAAGCAGACATTTCAGGCTAGATTGCAGGGAACTGGAATACAAGTTATCTCCTCACTGCACAAGTAAACGCATTCAGGCACTCCAGGTCACGCATTGCGTTATGTTGTGTAATACATCTCTAGTGCTTGAGACTCCAATGCACACCCTGTCATGTGTTGTTATGAATTACCTATAACACACACAAGCACCAAGGGAAACTGTGCAAGGCAGTGTCTGGTAGAGCCAGTGAGTTAGTACTCTGATTAAATGAGATGAAGGTCACTGAACACAGTAGGTTGCATTCTCTACTTGATGCATGTTCCTAACTCCCATTAATAGTAATCGGGGGGAAGCTGTATTGCTGGCTGGACTGAGAGAGACTTAACTGATGTGGCAAGTTTGCTGTTGTGAGTGGGAAAGTTCAGGATTATTTTCCTATACAGGGCAGATCCCCCCAGGTGTCAATTAGTACAGTTTCAATGAAGTCAATGGGGCAAGGCTGATTGACACCAGCTGAGGATCAGGCCCATACTATATAAATATGTACTCCAATTTTCCTGTCTGATTTACACCTCCTAGAAGCCAAATGTAGTCAGTGGGATTGCATATATTGTAAGTCCAACGGGTTACTGTTTTTTTCAGAGACTCTCCCCCTTTCCATTAATTGCAGTCATAGCCAATCCAGAATTACTTAGAGTGTAAATGATCCCCCGCTCTTGCAGTATGTGTGTTAGTCAAAGACAAAGGAGACTTAACTGCTCATGGTGGAGCTGCCCAGCAGATTAAACTCTCCTGTAAGGTTCTGTGAAGGAGGGAGTAATTTATGTAGGCATAGATTGTGGTATTTAACCACAGGCCTGCATTGCATGCACTGGGGAGCTGCCCTGCCCCTGGGGAAGCTCTGGGAGGGACAGTGTCTCAGAGAGAATGTGCGAGCAACAACCTTCTTTGGGATGGTGCTGCCTGCATCCTGCAATGTACCTCTGCAGGTCTGTGAGAAAGGAGGACCACTGTCTCCTCTGCCCCTTCTTTGGGATGGACTCTAGGGCACAGAGCGAGGTTGACTAAAATAGGTTGAACAAGTTGAGTCTGGAGGAAGGATTGAAACTGCAATTCCCCTCATGTCAAACCCCAGTCTGTTCATGTGCCCAATTGCCCTGCTTAATGGAGTTTCAGCCTGTGGTGCCATCAGTGGAGCCCACAATCCTTTGCCATATGCATTCTTTCTAGCCTATGTTACTATTTCTTATGGGTGTTATGGTAGCAGTTAGGTGCCCTAGCCAAGATCAAGATCATGTTGAGATAGACTCTGAACAAACACATTGTAAGAGACGTTATCTGCTCTGAAGAATTTACAATCTAAATAAACAAGACAGACAAAGGATAGGAGAAAAGAAATATTATCCCCATTTTATTCACATTAAACTGAGGCAAAAAGAGATTGTGATTTGCCCACTCTCACAATGGAATATGATAGGAAAGGTCAGGTAGGCTCCACATACTTAATGTATCCTGCTGGTGTGTGTGCAAGTTGGAACCTCTCACAACTCATGTCCTTTCTTAGTATAGGTCTGATCCACTAAATGCAGCTCATTTGGGAAGTGATACTACCTACAATGCTTTTAAGACTCCCAGAGTTTGAAAGGCACTACATATAATCCAATGCTGTTCTTGTTTACACACTCTGTGCCTAGTCAGGCATAATCTTCACCAGATAGTGTGTGGAACTTGTTCTTGACTTTCATAAGGCTGGATACTTAGAAATCTTAAGCAGATAACTTCTTATCTCCAGCTTTCTTTGCCTACTTGAAATTGAAGTCTCCTGCTAAAAGGTAGTTTACTGTTGGGTTGCTTTTGTTGTTTTTTCCCTAAGGAATCTTAGCTCCATCCTGTTTACCTCACACCTGAAGGTTTTAAATTTTCTGGTAGACTTATTTTCTTCTCGCACAGAAATGGGTTTGAGCTGCCCATGTAAAAACATTCTTCATAATGAATTATCTTGCCTTGGGTGCAAATAAAAATCAGACCATTTGGGTTTAATGGATGTTTAGTGCAGAGATGTTCATGGTAGTGCAGAGATGTTCATGGTAATATTGGCTGAGTTGGTGGCACGCTTCTAACAATTAATCAGAAAGAACAAAGATTTGTGCGGTTTCATTCCCTGGCTGATGAAAGCTATCTTCGAGCATTTTAGTTGCTTTGACCCACCTTCATGAAAACACGGACAGTATTACCAATCCTAAGCATTCAAAAATAATGAGATTGGTTCAATAAATAATAATAGTCACACCTAGCTCTTGTATAGCATTTTTCATTCATAGATCTCAAAGCACTTCACAGTCTTCCTATATTTATCGTCACAACACCCCTATGAGGTAGATGGGGAACTGAGGCACAGAGAAGCTTGCCCAAGAGAGAGACTTGCCCAAGGTCACACAAGAAGTCTGTGTCAGAGCATGGAGATTTTTAACATTAATAATTGCTGGGATTTATTTGCCTTCTGGCTTTTGAAACTTTGTGGTTCACTTTTTCTTCACAGTTATGAGGTCACAATGCCCCTCTGCCATGTATTGGCCAAACTGGACAGTCTCTACATAAAAGAATAAATGGACACAAATCAGACGTCAATAATTGTAACATTCAAAAACCAGTCGGAGAACACTTCAATCTCTTTGGTCACTCGATTACAGACCTAAAAGTGGCAATTCTTCAACAAAAAAACCTTCAAAAACAGACTCCAACGAGAGACTGCTGAATTGGAATTAATTTGCAAACTGGATACAATTAACTTAGGCTTGAATAAAGACTGGGAGTGGATGGGTCATTACACAAAGTAAAACTATTTCCCCATGTTTATCCCTCCCCCCTGCCATTGTTCCTCAGATGTTCTTGTCAAATGCTGGAAATGGCCCACCTTGATTATCACTACAAAAGGTCCCCCCCACCCCGCTCTCCTGCTGGTAATAGCTCACCTTACCTGATCACTCTTGTTACAGTGTGTATGGTAACACCCATTGTTTCATGTTCTCTGTGTATATAAATCTCCCCACTGTATTTTCAACTACATGCATCCGATGAAGTGAGCTGTAGCTCACGAAAGCTTATGCTCACATAGTCACATGTGACTCCAGGAACTGGGACCATAAGAAAAACACCAAATATCATGGAGTTAGCAAAAAAGACTCCCCTATCATTGTTTGTCTGCTTTTTACAGCTTAAAAAATAAACACACTTTCCCCCCCAAAGCCAAACCAAAACAGAAAAACAACCCTGTGGTGATATGAAAGAAACGTGTGTGCTATACAGGTCTTTTCTTGTAATGCTCTGTCTCAAAAGTCATGTTATTCAAGAGCTGCTAGCCCAGTCTGACACTTCCAAGCTACTTGTCTCTCTAAAGGTAGCCCTGTGGGAAGCTTCCCTGTTCAAGACATCATGTTCCAGTTAACAAGAGTCAATCTCCCCTCCTGCCCATATCTAAACAATTGAGGAAGCTGAACATAAAGTTATGTGGTCAATTAGTCAAACACAACATTTCAAAGGACCTCTTGACCTCTCAAAACTGGGCAGGAAAGTGGAGGGATGAAGCAGAACAAGTAATAGAGAACTCTGCAGTTTTCCAATGCTTTGCTCCTTCAGCTAGGTTCTGCTCTGACTTGCACCAACGACGACGGTTTATTCCAGAAAGTAGCCTCACAACCCTGGCAGCAAGATATTAAGTGAACTCAACCAGTGAAACGCAAACTAACATATAAGGACAACTTCCCTGAAAAACCACTCTTTGGCTGAGGGCAGCACACTGTTCTCTCGCAACTCCTGAAAATGGCTGGCCTTACAAATTAACTTTTGCATTGGTCTCATACTCCACACTTTGCAGCATGGGTTTAAAGCTGCTAACAGGAACTGCCCCTTGAGAACAAGGACAGTTGGTAAAGACAGTAACAGTAATTATTTTTCTCCAGGTGGCTTGTGTATTCTTTTTTATTTCTATTGCATTTTCCTCTGGAAATTGCATTAGTCTGTTTTCCTGTGTCTGTTCTGAACCTTCCTTAATTATATTTTATCAGTATCTCCAGTTATATGTCAACAGTTATCTGAACGCAGCAGCCCAGTGTAGCATTCCCTATTTTCATTTACCGTGTTAACAGATGCATCTCACTCATGCATAACTTTGCTTTTGGAAAGTGACTCAGCACTTACTACATGTTTTCCAATGTATTTCATTTCTCTCTCCCAGCAGTAACCATTATTCTTCCACTTACAGTAAATATGAAATGTTTTTATTCTTTAATGCCTAACCCAGTCTGGGCTTTTGCCTTAAACTTGATTGCTTTTATGTATGTAATATGTGTATTCATCAGCATTTGATTCACTTTCTTGAGCTGGTATTTGCAACAGTTCACTGGCCAGGCTTACAACTCAGAGTCTGAAGCACACACACGCAGGTTAGACTGTTTTTTTAATTATTATTATTATAGGTAAGATTATTAACAGGAAAGTTGTACATTTATTGTATTTTATGTTAGAGGAAATTGGGGAAAGGTCTGCACTCCAGTAACAATCAGAATGCTGATCTGGATTCTACTCCAGGATATATCAACATCAGAGCCAATTTGGGAATCCTTCCGTAATACTACTCAGAATTTTTGTCCACAATAGCCCTAAAGCCTTGACTGCCCTGGTACAGCAGAACAAGTCAGTAATTCTAATGGGAAACCACTCAGCAACTATCCCAAGTAACCCACTTACTCCCCTTGGTGACAGAGATGAATTACTTTGGCAGTTTTATGGGGTGACATCTGTTTCCCCAGATGTTCATGGTGGTGGAGGGAAGCCAAGTGCTGACTCATATGCTTTGACGCTGCTGCTCAAAGTAAAATCTAGCACATTTTTTATGTTGGGATTAATGAAAATGTCAATCAATAAAGCACCTACAAGCAATAAAAGGTTTTTGCAATGGAAATACACCCTACCCTTGAAAAGACAATTCCCCACTATGATTGTTCAGAGCATCTGAAAACAATTTATTGACCAGACCACCAGATGTCATTGAAGTATCAGTTTGAGAGACGTTAGCTGACATTCTTGGACATTTCTGAAATAGTCATAATAAAAAAAGAATCCAAGGAATAAAGGGAAGCCCATCTGTGTTTTACAACCAGAGTGGCACAGCAAAACAATGCCAACTGTGTTTATTGGCTCTGAAGCAAGTTGCAAATTATTTTTGCTGGTCTCTTTCCAGTGTAAATCTAAGACCCGAGGCAGGCTAAGCAGTATTCAGAGCCAGGAAGCATCACTAGTGCAGCCACAAAATCCAAGCAACTAAAATTAGGCGGGTGAGTGACAGAGACTTTGGTATGGTACCCCAAGAGGATATGAATTGCTGACCTCTTCAGAAAGCAGATTTCACTAAATTTACTTGGTTTGGTTTTTACTTAGTTAATCTGATGCTAGGAAAGAAGCAGCCTTGTCATCCTTTGAGACTTAAAGTCATCAGTTTATCCATGGCACAGATATGTAAGGGATCCTGGCGATTGATTAACCACTCTGCTCCCATTAGTGTGCCCCAAACCTCAGCTTGAGGCACCTCTAACAATGCGTGGAGCTGGTTGGATGGCCAAGTGCCAGAGGAATTGGGGACAATGTATTGCCAGTTGAGGGTATCTAGCTGCAGAATGAATTTCCAAGGAGGTTATACAAATGCAGAGTCTAACCACCTCTAGGAAATGCTGCACAATCTTCCTTATTTGACAAAGCTTTTCTACCATAACCAGAATGCTATTCAGCATGTCTGCCCTTGGGAGCAACATTTGTTGCTGTTTGTTGTCTGTTCCTCCACTGTTATATAATCAGTAAAACCCCTTTCAAATCAGCAATTGATTTGAGTACCATCGCAATTCACCGGGCATCACTACACACATGAAACTCAGAAGCCAAGTACATTGATATTCTCTTTCTGAAGGATTTTACTTTGCAGACAATTTATTCATATATCTCCATGAATAAACACTGGAGTCCTGATTCTCTAGTCTTGCACCTTGTGTAGTTATTTACCCCTGTCCAAAGTGGGGTAAAATGCTACTATTCTGCTCTGACAGCATTTTACACCCACTTTGCACCAATGCAAATGAATACACAAGAGGCAAGATGGGGGAGAATGAGGCTCAATAAATACAGATAGCAGTTGCTACTCCAAATTGTAGCACCAAAGGACACAGCATCCCTTATGCCACTAACTCCTGTGGTAGATTGTAACAAGGGGCATGCACTCTGCTTTGGAAACCTCCCTGTGCAGATAAGCAGATTTTATGGTTACTTGAAGAAAAAATCTCTTAAAATGATTCTTAACATGCATTGGGCTCTGCAGCGGATTCTCTGGAGGCAGTTGCTTTGTTAATTGTTACAAAGACCTGTCTGGGAGTGCAGAGGAGACGCCCCTACAACATTACACATCTCACTGCTTTTGGGCCAGATAGGTAAACTCTCAGGGCCTGATTCTCCTCTCTTACCAGTGAATATAAGGAGGAGTCTGGCCCTAATCCAATGCCCTTTGAAGTCAATTGGAGTCTTTTCACTGACTTCAATGGACCCTGGATAAGGCTTTGACAAGCATTTTTTTTAATACAGCCCAACCCCCCCAAAAAAATACAAAATTGCTTTGGAGAAGTCAAGGTTACCCTGTCCATTTGGAACTGCAGAGAGGACATCTACATTAGCTAAATTGGAGTTTCACCTAGACTTTAAAACACGCTTCTTAATTGTCCGGTCCTTGATTTTTATTTCTCATCTCAAAGACATCACTTTCTGTAGCCTAATAACCTCTAGCTCTGTGCTGAGCCAGTGACTCAGAAGGAAGAGTGCCACCTACTGAACCACCAGCAGCATTATAAATAAAGTGGAGATGGGCCTAAATAAAATAATCCAGTTCTAAACATACCTGAACTTTGGGAAAGTTTACATCAGAATCCCCTGCTTGTCTTCTATCTCTAATGAGCGGAATGAACTGCATCTGAACTCAGGAGAAGTCTGGATCTAAATCCAGGTCTGAACTTTGAGGTTTGGAAACCTCTCTGAAATAAAGTAACTTTATTTAAATAGCACCCGAGGCTTATATGTGCGGCTATTCGGAAGAAAAGAGTATGGTGGGGCTGGAGGAGAAGGGTGATCTAGTTTTTAAGCAGCTGAAAAAACAAGATTAGCTCTCTATGTTGTTGATGCTTCTGTTACCCTAGCACTGCCTTAAACATTATAAAGGACAGTGAATCAGACCCTTCCCCATATTTATTGTTCTTATCTCTTCTGTGATCACTAATGGTCAGCACTGTTCCTTTGGTCTGAGCAGTGATGCATGGAGATACAGCAGCCAGCACTGAGGTCTGCCGCTCTGTTGGAAAACATCCAGGCTTTCGGGACCTGCAGTCACTCACTCAACAAACTGTCACTTTGCTGTTCCTAATGTTTTGCTGCCCTGGGCAACTGCCTGTTCTGCTTCTGTTGCAGAGCCAATCTTCCATGGAAACGCTACCAGCCCACCCACAACTGCAGCTGCATTAGACCATCCGCTGTTGCAACATGAATCACAGGAATACAGATTCAGAATCTAAAAGAGAAAGTATCTGCACTGCTTTGAGTTTCAATCATCATCTGTAAATTTACAGTCAGCACAGCTGAGGAGGGAGGCAAAGGGTCAGCCACCTTCATTTCTCTCTCCTTCCTGGGAGCCAAACTGGTTGTAAGTAAGAGCATCGGTGGAGCTGCTCTAAATTATGCCAACTGCAATGGCCCCCTAGTGGTGGCCCAGGGCTGCTGGAGTGCATCACACACTGGCTCTGCCTCCTTCCCCACATCACAATATATCTGAAATGTGGATGTCTGTGGATGCTTTAAATTCCTTCCATATTGCTAGAGCGGTGCAAAGGGGATTTAATCAGGATTGAAGTGCTATGTGTTTGAACTGAATTGTCTCTCTGAGGATGTGCAAGCTTCTGGAAGCAGGGACCAGATCTTCCCTTATGTTCTGTAAAGTCCTGAACACAAGAATGATGATAAAAATGCAATTATACTTCATGACCTGGCTTTACAAACGGCATTGTGGGTTACCATGGCTAGTGGCTCAATAACAATTTTGCTCTGGCTACAAGTGAAAAGATGGCCTTTTTCTAACTGCCAGCCCACAAACTCCACCTCAGATCTAAAAGTCCAGGTGGAGTCTTTCTTGCTCTCACGCCACTAGTTGCTAAGTTCCTGTTGCAGAATCTTTAACAATTCTGTTAATTATGAAGAAGCTGATAACTATTACAGGCATTGTAAGGTGCATGAGTCAGAAAAATCCAGTTCAATCTCTCTCTGTTGGGCTCTGCAAAGCTATCAGGATTGGAATAAAATATATTATTGTCAGAAAAGTTGGTGTACACACAGTCTGAGTAAGGAAGTGTTGTTTCTAACATAGAGCTTCTGGGCCAGATTTTGATTTTTTGTTACATCAATGGAAATCTGGAATAATTCCTTGGGTTATTTGAGTTTTACACTAGCCTAAGTGAGGGAGCAGAATGATGCATTTTAACCATAATTGCCCTTTATTAACAATACTAAATGCTGCACAAATAAACATAGTTATACCAATAAAATAAAAACCAGCAGGATCTTATTAAAGGGGAAAAGGCAAAATGCCACATTTATTGTGAATACAGAAAGAATCATAGTAAGCAGTTAGTTATAGCTATAACATTCCATTCAATCTCATATTTATTCACACATTCATTCATACACACACACACACACACACACACACACACACACACACAGGTTCTGCAAGGTTGTTATCATAGTTATCAGCCTTAGAGTTGCTCATGGCAAGCCACTGGCCAGGTGGCCTGGACATGAGGAGGGAGCAGGGCCTTGTCAGATGATCATCTGATGCTTCTGGAAGTTGGTTTGCAGAATCAGACCCCAAAGTTCTCACTTTCTAGAGTCCATTTTTATAGGAATTTCTTCCTATGCCAGTCTATGGGAATTGCTTCATCATGCTGTTGCTGATGGCACATTCCTGACAGCTCCGTGCTGCCAGATGTTATCTTGTTCTTTGGTTCTCCCATTCTTGAGACTGTTGGGTGGATTCCAGTCTGCCCACCGGAGGTCCTCTGGTTATTTCCACTTGACGCCTTCTTCAGCCGATGGACACTGGATTCTTAGGCTGGCACCTCCCTGATCATTCAATTATCCACACCAAGCATCCATCCACATACGTCCGCTATCTCTATTTTAATCACAATTGTTAAAGCGAGATGAATACGACAAAAGGGCGGGGGGTCTCTGGGTGCTGTTTCTGTTGTTACAGAGTATTGTTTTGAGTCTCTCTCTGTGTGAGTAGTTGTTGTTAAAGAATTGCTTTGAGAACAGACTCTGTCTTAGAATGTACTAGCACAATTAGCAGCTTGCAAGTTTCACACATAGAGGGAGAGAAACAGTACCAAAAACCAAGAGACCTATTAATTAGTAATACCCTGGAATTTAAACTATGGGGAATCAAACTCATTTGTGATTTTAATACAGAACTTCTTTAATATGATCCAAAATAGTGACAGGTTGAGAGTGTGACCTGCTTCTGCATTGAATTCTGGGAGGTGTGTGTCATCTGAACTATCATACGGAAGACTGAAAGGCATAAGGGATGATATGTATGAACCATAGCAGCAGTGTGATAGGAGTCATTGCTAGGGGACTGACAGCCATGGGCATGAGCAACAATAGAAGCTGAATGGAGACTTGGCCCATTGATTGTGCATGTAACTCATAACCTTTTAAAGCTACAGTATGAGATTTAAATGAATCAACATGATGGACACCAGCAAAAGAGGAGATGGAAAACGTGGCGCAGAGAAACAGTTGTGTCGCATGCAAAAAGACTTCTCCCAGATTCTGATACCCTTTACTCACCTTGAGCGGCACCTTCCTCCACAAGAGGTAACCACCTAAGTCGATGGGAAGTAAGATGCTATTTATTGTATAGGTTTCAGAGTAACAGCCGTGTTAGTCTGTATTTGCAAAAAGAAAAGGAGTACTTGTGGCACCTTAGAGACTAACCAATTTATTTGAGCATAAGCTTTCGTGAGCTACAGCTCACTTCATCGGATGCATTCTGTGGAAAATACAGAAGGTGTTTTTATACATACAAACCATGAAAAAAATGGGTGTTTACCACTACAAAAGGTTTTCTCTCCCAGCAGGAGAGTGGGGTGGGGGGAGAGAAAACCTTTTGTAGTGGTAAACACCCATTTTTTTCATGGTTTGTATGTATAAGAACATCTTCTGTATTTTCCACAGAATGCATCCGATGAAGTGAGCTGTAGCTCACGAAAGCTTATGCTCAAATAAATTGGTTAGTCTCTAAGGTGCCACAAGTACTCCTTTTCTTTTTATTTATTGTATGTTTATCAGAAGCAGGCCCACGCAGATAGGAACTGAAGTGCACTGTACATTTCTGTGTGGTATTTCATGTGTGCGCAGGATATACAGTACATCTGGAATAACTAGTTTCTCAGCCTGTTATGTCCTTGTAGGTGAGAAGTTTGCTGTTTTGTAAAGCCAGTTGACTTCATTCAAAATGTCTTCTGACTCTTCCTCTTCAATTTTATTTCCCCCTGTTTTTTAAAGGCGATCTTTTCTCTTGAAGCAGACAATTTGCCTGGAGTATAGATGAGTGACAGATACTGTATTTCCTCTTCTCCAGAGCACATTGCCATTCATGACCAATTACAGCTGCCTGTGATCAGCCGTACATTCCAAAATATCTGGGGGGAGGGCAGTGGGGGAGCGGTGTGGAGGATATGCAAAATCAGCCTGAAAGGTAAATGACTGCAAACAAGTGAGAGACTCAGCCAGAAACAGAAAGAGAGAGAGAGCTTTAGCAGGACGGCTAGATACAGGCACTTATTGTGCAGCATTAGATGATGCTGTTCCAGCTGATAATGTTCACATATTCAGAGGCTTTCTGGCATACCTCTCAACACCCAGTTGGGTGTACTGCAGGCAGCACTAAACACAAATATCAGAACCGGGAAGGGCAAATGTCCAGAACGCTCTATTAGTTTTATGGGTATAGAACTCCCTTCATATAGGGCTGTTCTTTGAGATAAGCATTGTAATAAGGGTAATAAGGTGAATTCATAATGGATTCTGAGGAACACTGTCAATGTTGTGGTAGGACTTCAAATCAATGTGACTCAACAAATGTCCCATATCATGGAACTCACCTTAAGGATTGTAGCTGTGAACATTTTAAAATTAGTATTATTTTGCAGAGTTTACTAAAAAAAAATCAACTCCCACAGCTTGCTATGTGTTCCAAATTCCTGCATGTGTGCAGTGACAGCAGATAGGGTGCATACATGAGTTTGCTTAGATGTAAGATACTGTGATTTTGATGGGACTGCTCAAGGAGTAAGGTGATACTCAGTATGCATAAGGGTATCAGAATCTGGCCCATGGGGAGTTTTTTAGTTGTGTGGGTTTTTTTAATTTAATGCTGTAGCAAAGGTTGGTTTGGAAATATGTCTATTGCTGGAGTCCTTAAGGGATAGAGTTTTAGGACCAGATTTTCCTAACCTGAGCTCTCTTTGTGTCCAAAGAAAAGTATAAAGAAAAGGAGTACTTGTGGCACCTTAGAGACTAACACATTAATTAGAGCATAAGCTTTCGTGAGCTACAGCTCTCTTCATCGGATGCATTCAGTGGAAAATACAGTGAGGAGATTTTATATACACAGAGAACATGAACCAATGGGTGTTACCATACACACTGTAACGAGAGTGATCAGGAAAGGTGAGGTATTACCAGCAGGAGAACCGGGGGGGCGGGATTGGAACCTTTTGTAGTGATAATCAAGGTGGGCCATTTCCAGCAGTTGAACAGTAGGAGGGGAAATAAACATGGGGAAATAGTTGTACTTTGTGTAATGACCCATCCACTCCCAGTCTGTATTCAAGCCTAAGTTAATTGTATCCAGTTTGCAAATTAATTCCAATTCAGCAGTCACTTGTTGGAGTCTGTTTTTGAAGTTTTTTGTTGAATTGTCACTTTTAGGTCTGTAATCGAGTGACCAAAGAGATTGAAGTGTTCTCCGACTGGTTTTTGAATGTTACAATTATTGACGTCTGATTTGTGTCCATTTATTCTTTTACGTAGACTGTCCAGTTTGGCCAATGTACACAATAAATGGACGGCTTTTTGTGCCGGTGCAGTGTAGCTGCATTGGGTGTGAGATCCCATTGGATTCCAATCCTCCATGTCTCCTTTCCATGAGATCCCCTGTTTCTGAGAGAAGGTACCACCCAAGCCATCCCCAGGAGGGCAAGATTTGAAGGTAACCCTCAGGTTCATGATCTCTGTGTATCATCCATTTGTGGGAGGGAACAATTTGGTTGCATGTGACCACCAATGCTACGGGTACAGCAAGCTGCACATTATCCAGCCAGCATGTTACTCAGAGGCCTTGTTAGGTGCTAACATATATTGGCCCTCAGAAATTGAAATTGTACGATGGCATTTTGCAGAATGCCAACCAGCCAAATGCTCAGAAGGATGCCTGCAGCTTCCAAAGGGTTGACTCCAAGAGTGCCATTTGAAGACAAGACTAATGAAATCTAAATGGGGAGAGGATGGTTTGAAGTTTCTGAACTGTGGCTGGAGAGCCCCAAATAACACTGTGCATGCTCACAGCCTGAGACATCAGTTATTGTCAATTACTCCTTTGTTCAGCAAGAGGCTTAATTTCAGACTTGACTCCATCAGCCAGAGCCATAGGTCTGTTTCTGACAGGATAAATGGCAGAGTTATCAGGAAAAGAGTCCTGTAGCTGTACAGAACTTCACTCTCTGGACTCTCCTCTCCCCTTCAGAAGAGTTCTCACTTTGTAGCCTTTTTATGGACAATTTTCCTTTAAAGGTCTTTATGGAGCTTTATGCCAGCTGAGGATCTGGCCCTTATGGTTAATTCTTTGGGCCAAGTGTTTGAAGCCATACTTGGAAAATGGGTTAAACCTGCTGTAAAATAACCTAGTGGATGTAAAAATCTTTACTGAGTCCCGGGAGGGGAGCGGAGCCTTAAATAAAGAACAGCTAAGCTCAAAGGAAAAAGAGTGAGTTAGAAACTAGCATGTGGGTTTGGAAAAAAATATGCTAGACAGGTTATGAATACAAGAGAATCCTTAGCTACTAGTACAAAGGTAATGCTCAGGGACAAGTGTTGGCCTTCAAGGGTATTTGATTTGTTAACTCTCAGTTCTTTAACTCGCTCACAAGAATGAGCCCGTCCCAGTTTTCAGGACAACTGCTATAACCTTCTACTGTACATCTATGGCTAATGGCTGACGCACCTGACTTCTCACAGCCTTAGCGCAACAGCGTAGCTCTAATGGCAGCAGGTTGTTACAAATCTGACTCCCCAATCAGCTTGCATGTCAGTCAAGGATTTCACAGGAAAATGAGTAACTTGGAAGCCAACACCAGTCATGGCTTCTGTTTTTCATTATTGGTCAAAAGTTTCTTTAAACCCCCTGTGTATCTCAGAGGCAGCCTCAGCCATCTGGATACCTTATGGAAACCTCCCATTAACCTTCCACCACACTCCAAATGGACTGAAAAGGACAGTGCCAATACTCTGTACAGGGAAAATCATTGTAAAGCAATTGTATGATATGATGAAGTCCTACATTGATCAACTGTCTGGCATGGCAACATTCCAATTTGTGCAAAACTCCCTGCAAGTCCACCACACACAGTTTAATCTCTCTCTCTCTCTCTTTAAATCATGAATCATAAGCTGACATTTTCAAACTTGGGTGTTAGGAACATAAACAAAAGTGGCCTGGTTTATTTTCACAGTGGCTGAGAAGCCACAAATGCCCACTGACGCCTCTGAAAATCAGGTCACTTATTTACATTAGTGCTCAATTATGGATGTACATGTCTGGCTTAAGGTATGTGCATTGGCCACAATACTGGTTTCCATTATTATGCCGTTCTCCAAAGCTTTACAGCTTTGGCAAACTCGACAATATATATCGTTACTGAAAAATCAACATGGGAACTACTTTCTACACACTTACGACAGGTGTTCACACTAGAGAACTATGTCTGTTATTATGAATTACAGCATCCACAGTGTGCTAAATGCTGGACAGACATGGAAATGCACAGTCCAAAAGCCTATGTTCTATGAAGAAAAGAAATGGGGTTAGGTCTGGGAACAGCTAAAGCATGCAGACATTTTATATAGGATTCCGAAGTGTTCCTCTATCTAGTCATTATTAGTTGGCTAGTTTCTTGTAGACACACCATCAGAAGTAAGTCTCTCAGAGGCAGCTAAGGAAGGATATCTATGCCTAGGAAGCAGTGTGAAAGACAACATGGAGATGATGATGGGAGAAGTGAACAAACTGGATATCAAGGGCAACACCATTTGATGGGCTGGAGGAGGGGGGAAATGAGGTAAGTAAAGGAGAGAGGGGGGAAAGCCTTGCAGGGCTTTGAAGAGCAGGACAAGAAGGTTGGTGGAGAAAGAGGGAACCAGCTGTGGGTTTCAGAGAGATGAAATGGTCAAAACAACAGGCAAGGATGAAGATCTGAGCAGCTGTTTTTTGTATGCACAAGGAGGTCAGTGTGGATGTCAGGGAGTCCAGGGGGGAAGAAGTGATAGTAGTTAAGATGGGATATGTTGAGAACCTGAATGAGAGTTTAGCTGAAGGGGCAGAATAAAGATGGAGTCTTGAAATGGCGTGGAAGAAAGACGAGTGAGATTGGGACCCAGAGTGCTCAGACACCAGTGTCATAAATGCCTGAAAAATGCTGGTAGATGGAAGGGTCAGTAGGAGCTTCCACTATTCACTATCCCTGCAAATTAGTTGTCTGTGGAGCACCGGCAGCTTCTACTGACTCCCAGGGGACTGTGGGTGCTCAGCACCAGAGGCCAGTTTTATTAAGTCTCTAATTTGGAACTCAACTTTAAACATTTTGGCATTAGTGCCTGATTCTGCTCTCATGCTTTTCACCATGACTCCAAAAAGTCAGTATACCTACTCAGTGCTTCTAAAGCACAATGGCCTGGATCCACAAAGGGACTTATGTATTGCAATGCCTACGTTTAGGCACCTTGGAAATCACTGGAACATCAGCAGGATCCACAAAATTGAATTAGGTGCCTCGGTTTCCTATACAATGAATGGGGAGAGAAAGGCACCTACGAATGGGAGCCCCAAAAGCCAGCAAACTAGGAAGGGAACTGCCTAAACTAGCTACTGGGAGATGCCAGTGAGAGGGGTGTGTCCTAGGCCCCACCCCCTCACAGATTTAGGCACCTAACTCCGAGCTGGAGAAAGGCCCCTATCTCTGCTTCTGATCCCCAGTCAGGAACCCCTCTCAGGGAGTCAGGCAGCTTAAGTGCCTAAACTGTTTCGTGCAACCATGAGCTAAGTGCCTTCCTCAATCGGGAGAGAGCCCTAACCACTGAGCTATGAGATATTCTGATGTGGGGTTTGTGACTCAGGGACCTGTCAGTGTCAACTGGCAGAGACACAAGGGATGTGTAGGGTTTTACGTGGATCCCCTGGGTCAGATATATGCATAATAGTTCTCCAAAGGCTGGTATGTGAGGTCTCTACCAAGAACCATGAGCCAACTGGGGTCATCATAATCATTGTGAAATATATGTATGGATAATATTTAAGGAATTATGTATCTAAAGTGAAAAGATATGTTCTTAAGGTCTGGGATGCTTATGTGCATAATGAGCCAGATACCAGCTGAAAGGTTGCAAAATCTACAAGAGAGAAAATCTACAGGAAACAGCAATCTACAGGGGGATGTCCTTTTTATGATAAAAACCAAAGGTATATCAGATAATACAAAGAACCACATGGTATCCTTCACCGAGGAGACAAGCTAACAGCGTGTTTGTCTTATGAAAGGAGGGTCACTGGCTGGAAGGACTTTGGGTGAGCATTACTCTATGAGACATGAGAGTATCTAGTTAACTAAGTTTAGGCTCTAGAATGCATGTTAGGATTTCATTTTATATGTAACTGTTTGTTTCCAATACCTCAACTTGCTATCACTTAGATCTCCCTGCTTTGTTAAATAAACGTTTACTTTAGTTCACTATAAACACCTCTAAGTGCGGCGTGTTAAGCGGATCTGTGATCTGGGGTAGAACTGGTAAGATAGGGTGTTCTGTACCTTTGGAAGCTGCAAATCTGTGACTACTGTGAGTGTCCAGTGGATCAGGGGCTAGACACTCTAGGGAGATGCTTAGAGGGCTCAAGGGTTGGAGTGAGCCTATGGCTAATTTGTAGAGGGACATCAGGGCCTGTGTAAGTACAAAGGTGAGTGCATGTGTTGTCCGTGCCGATGGAGTTGGGGAGCTGACCCCCAGCAGACACAGTCAAGGCTTCTTCATGCTAAGGGCAGGTGGTAGTGAGATGTCTTACAGCCGTGGGTACCCTTGGGAATCATCACAGGTCTCCCTTCCTCTCTCCTGTTGAAGGCATTCTACTCTGGATAAATAATTAGAGTCATTAGAGCAGGGAGACTGGACCCTGGGTCAGGCGGTACAGTGATTCTCTCTCTCTTTCTCTCTCTGGCCCAGTGACTATTTAAGTATTTACATAGTGAAAAAGCCTCAACTTTAGAGATTGAGCGAGAGCCCCACATCAGAATATCCCATAGTCCCATGGTTAGGGCACCCTGATGGGAGACCCCTGTTCAAATCCTTTCTCCCCTCAGGCAGCAGGTGGAATTGAACTCACCCACATCCCCCCCAGCCTGGGTGAGTGTTCTGACCACAAGGCAACAAGTTATAAGGGGGACAGTGGCACCACCCCTATCTGGAATGGACAAGAAAGGCACACGAGTGCCAAACTCCCTTGGATCATGCTAGGGCTTAGGCATCAGAAAGATGTCTGGACTCCTAGAGGGAGGCAGCAATGTGCATGCCTGCAAGCAAAAACTTAAGCGGCTGGGGAACTTTTACAGGGGAATTTTAAATTCCAAGTGAGTTTAGGCACTAGGGATTAGGTGACAACCAAGCAGGGTCTTCTTGGATCACAGTGCTGCATAAAACTGGAACTTAGGTACCTACATCTGGGGCTGAGGCATCTAAATATCTTTCTGGATCTGGGCCTATGTCACTTGACTAAAAGGAGTCTGCACCCTAATAAAAGGCTGCAGCTAAACTAATGTGAATCCTGTGGTCTGAAACTTTAGAAGGTAAGAAGCTTTCTGGCACCATCTGTTGGCTAACGGGAGGAATTATTGCTGCAGAGAGAGAGCTTCATTTGCATAAGTTTTCTACCCAGAATTCCTCCAGTGATAGTCACAATCACCATAACTGTACACAAACTCAGAATTGGTTGGGTACTGGAACTGAAGTAATAGCAAAGAAAAAGGTTTCTATGATATATTAAGGGCTATGATGAAGGTTATATGGTACTGTTTTCTTCTTCTGTACTGAGGCTTGTGTGTTATGGGAAGGACTGTCAGCTGATACTGCAAATTACAGTAATAGAACTGAGTGAGTTCTAGTGAGGTTCTTCCTGATCAGCTGCTAAATAAAGCTGTAGTTACTGTAGCTGGGTTAGGTATTAGGACCTGAGTATAGGACCTGAGGATAGGACCCGAGGATAGGACCCGGCAGTGCTTTCCAAGGAACTGGACAGAGGCCCGTCTGAATGTACTTCAAGACTCTTGGATTATGCTACCCACTGACTCCAAACTGTGAGTTAGGGTTACCAGATGTAGAAGGGGGAAGTGATGTGGTAAATGGATGTTTGCCTATTCGATGTTCCTACTGATGAGTGGGGAACTGGGTTAGCAGCCTACTGCAAAAGTTACTATGGGTCAGTATTTTACCTATCCTTCATATATATTTGGAAAAATAAAGTTTTCCTTGTTTCATACACAGACTCAGTACTTGGAAGTGAGGAAATTTTGCCTAGTAAGAAGGCCCAAAGAAGGTATTTAGTGATCCCAGAAATTCTACCTCAGGGTTTGAGCCAGTGGTGTCTGTGAATTTTAGGAGGAACCCATAGCTGTTTGATCCCAGTCCCTGCTGCTCCCAACTACACCTGGCAAGAGGAATATGTAACAACTGCTAAGTGATCATTTTCCTGCTGTTAAACTTCAGGTTATAATCTGTCACTGACAATAATTGAAATTTGGCTTTGTTCACTAAAGACCGCTTTATTTACATAACACACAAATTTATTGCTACTGTTTTATTTTAATTTCTTTGAGTATGAGAATAAGGTTGGTGCTTATGAAGGGTGCCAGACTGACAGCCCTAGAAACTGAAGAAGTAAAGCAAATAAGCACTGGTAGAGTGAACTTCTCCCGATTGCCGGGGGAAATTGACCTCAACCTTGAAAAAGAAGAACAATTGTCTGCTCTGGTGATCCTGCTACAGCTATAACAGTCCCTTTGGGCCATGAGAAGCTGGCACAATTTAGAAGAGCTTTCCAGTGCAGAGCAGTCCCAGGATAAAGGGGCTCCCTCCTCAGCTGTGCTGAACATCGGGTGCAGCCAAGAAAGAAACTGCTCCATAGTTTATTTTTCTATAATTCACTCCTTTGTAGAAAAGGGCAAGCTATACAGATTTATAGAAAATCTTCAGATTAGCAAATCAGCTGTGCCTTTGGCCCAGGCTAGAAGATCAACACTTCATTCCTTCAAAGAGCCAGTCATCTAGGTACATCAATGGGCGTGGATTATCTAGGTCTCGCTATATCTCTAGACTGTTTATTATTACAGCTTTGACTCTGATGAAAATATGATGAAGCTGCCCACTGTAGCTCACTCCCTTGCTAGTTTGCTTGCGCCTCTGCTGCCCCTTCCAGTCCCTGGACACTCTCTTTAAGCCTTGGTGGTGCATTAACAGCAGTTTCCTTCAGCGTTTGCAGGTGTAAAGTGGAATCCCAGTGATCCCAGAGCAGTGGATTTAATACTCCTCCAGTGTTAGCAGTGATGGAAGCCCAAGTGAAGACCAGCAACAGCATTTTAACCATTGTTTCGTCTCAGCTACTTTAACCGTGATTAAAACACCTGCAGCAGGTCAGTGCCTTTTCTACACTACTGCTACTGCTGGTGGAGCTGCAATGCTGGGAAGTCTTAGGAAAATAAATCTAGTGAAGACAAGTGACTCAGCTGGGGTTTAAACTCAGAGGTTCCAATTCCCCTCTGCTGTTACACTGGCATAGTTTCAGAGTAACACCATTTAACTCAATGGGGCTACAGTGCTGCAAACACAGTGCAAGTCAGAGGAGAATCAGGACCAGGACTTCCAAGCTCACAAGCCCTTTGCTCTAACTCCTTGGCCATTGGCTTCTTACCACTTTTACCACCTTGGATGCCAAGTAACTGCAAGGAGACAAAATGGGAACTGTAGCTTTGTTTGAGTTGAGGGAGGTGGATTCCAAACAGGGTCATCCCATGTAATAAAGCTAGGCAGATAATAGGGGCTTTCATGTCAGCAAATAGTGTCCTCTCAGTGCCAGGTGACTAGGTGGCCTGATGCAATGTATTGACCCTTGGACACTCCAAAATTGGCCCCTGGATGCCTAGATACCCCAGATGAAGGCACGATTTGGCACCCCTCTTCCCCCATCCCTCTCACAGCCCCCTCCCTGTGGTGTGTTTGTGTCTCATACTATTAGTTTCTGCTATAGATGCACCACAAAATGAAGGTGTGAAGGATCTCATGTGTCAGGTATCTGTCCCTTTAAGATTTTTTGTTTATATACTGTGTGTGTATCTGTTGTTATGAACCCAAAGTTCTCAAACTAAGATGCTTTTAGAAGTCTAGAATGTAAGAACTTTTTGACCTTCCTGTTGTGTGTTGATTCTATTCTTTTCTTTCAAGTGAAAAATTGAAGCAGTGATTAAAAATGTACATATGAAATGGGGAAATCTCCTTGCAGACTTTAAAGGTTGTTTGGCACAGGAAATATTGTTTCCTGTAATTGAATATGGTGATATAATTTATAGCTGCTCAGCCACAACTTTGCACAAATTATACATATTACACCCCTGCTTAATTAGATTTGCTGTTTGGCATTCTTTATCACCTCACATCACCATAATCATTTGATCAAAATCAGATGGATTTACCCCTTGAGCCAAAGTGACTTTATGAAGTGCATGTATAGATAGCTAAAGTTTTACTCTGGGAAAGATACTTTAGCAATATCTTTCTGAATGTGGATTCAGATCCTCTGATACACTGCCATCCAAAGGTGATGGAAAATAAGGGCCGTATCCTCAGCTTGTGTACATTGGCATAGGTCTATGGATTGACTTCAGTGGAGCTATGCCAATTTAAATCAGCTGAAGATCTGCTGATAAAGAACAAATGAACATGAACAGGATTCTGAGTGATACTAAAAAGAAAATAAGTTTTACTATTTTTTAAAAAAGAAATCCATTCCTTTATTGAACAATATGTAGGTTTATGCTAAGGAAATTCACTTGTGTATTAAGATTATTTTATCAGTTTTTAGTGACTGTATTTGGTGGGAGGCCATTGTAACCCAGCTCTGGTACCCTACCCGCCATGTGCCTGGAAATGACATTTAATCTGCACTGCTTTAGTTGATTTAATGAGCTCAGTAAATAAATGTGACTAGAGAGACAATAATTTGTTATTAACATTCCTGATGGCTAAGAAAATTACTAGCAGGATAGGGAACATTTTGCACATTGGTTGAAAATGTGATCCAGGTCACAGGTTCCAGTGTGGTCCAGGCTGATAGAGGATATAGCAGAGTATGGTGGTTATCCAGATGCCAGGTTGATAGGTGCTATAGAAAAATCAAAGACCGTTAGATCCATATCTGAAATGGGTTGGGGGTTTCAGTACAGTTCCTAATGGACAATCCTATTTATTTAACAGAAACCCACATTACAACTAGTAAAGCTGCTTTGTTCATGCTCCAGCAAACAGGCTTGGAGACTGCAGGATAGTTCACACCTATAATTTCCTTCAGGGCAAGGGTCAAGTAGTTTGGCAAGGGACTGTAATGAGGTTTGCAGCATTGCTGTGTAAAGAGAGGACTTTGGTCCTCAAGCCTGTCATTCGGGCACCTGCCATCAACACTGCACTAATTTTATGCTAACGAAGGGAGTGCCTTTTCCAAGCCACCGTTTTGTTTACAGGGCTCTGAGCATTCAAAGTGCTTTAGAAAAACCTGGAATTTCTTGGATTCTCCAGTCCTTTGAGATAGCTTCCAGTCAGAGATTCTGCCCTTCATGTTACAAGTTTTGTTATCATTTGCTCAGCATCATATGCCACATGCTGAAACAGCTGGTACATAATCCCTTGAAATCCTGGCGCAGGTATACACATGCGCGTACACACACGCACACAGAGTTACGCTGTTTTTAAAAGAGATATACAGGTAGTGTACATTAATTACATTAGCATGAGTATCGATAACAGTTACTGGGCTATACAAGTGGCTCTAGTCTGTGTGATCTGACATATAATGAGTCATAGCACAGTAATTCCTGAAATAAAAGATTACATTGTTTGTTCTGGAACAAGTCTCCTTTAGCTCAACTCTTACATTGTAGCAGAGAACAGTTATGATAGATACTTTGTCTGTTGTTGTTGTTGTTTTATATTTGTTAAGCAGCAACATGGTGCTCAGCATTGACTAAGGTACAGGGGGCCAGATCCTCAGCTATCCCAGACTTCTGCACAGTAAAACAGAGGTTGGGGTGGGCAAAGGTGGTCAGTTTGGTTTCTATCATAACTCTGTGCAGTCTCACTTCCTGCTGGTTTGGATCAGTCTCCCAGGGGCCATTCTACTGTTCTAGGATGGCTGGAGTGTAGCATGCTGTGGCCGTGCCCCATGGCACCCTGGCATGTACCCTGTGCAAGAGGGCCAAGAGGTGGTGACACCTTCTCCTTACTAACGCCATCTAGGAGTTTCCCCACACCAGGGAAATTCCCAATTGCCCAGACAACTTCATGGTCCCTTTGCACTGTCTGAAGAAAGATCAGGATCCAACCCATGATGTGTCTATTTATAGAGCCTGGACACCTGCCCTTTCTGTGGCGTGAGGGAGACCCTGGCACACATTTACTTGGAGTGCACCAGGTTGCATCCCCTATTCCGGCTCCTCACAAATATTTTGTTACTTTTCTGGCTACACTTTTCCCCTCACTGCCTTATCTATGCACTCCCTATCCATGGCCCCACAAAGCCACAGGACCTCCTGGTCAACCTCCTCCTGGCCCTGTCTAAAATGGCCATCTATAAAACCAGGGAGAAGAGGTTGGCCGATGGAGACTCCTGTGACTGTGGGGCCTATTTCCAATCCTCTGTCTGTTCACGCATCTGGGCAGAATTCCTCTGGGCGGTGCCCACTGACTCTCTTGATGCCTTCGAGGAGCAGTGGGCGCTGTTTGGGGTTCTCTGCTCAGTGTCCCCATCAAGTTCCCTTTGTTTGACCCTTTGACCACACTCCTGTTCTTTTATTAGTTGTCCCCCGAAATCACTTGGCTTCCAGGTCCTGTGGGTCCCCCCTTAGGCTGGGAGAGGACCCTTTAGCAGTGGGCGGGCTTCCGCCTGCCCACTTTCTGGATCCCAATAGGAACAGTGTGGATTCTAATCTCCTTTTGAGCATGTATTGATTTAGCCTAACACTGCCCTCTTCCCCCAGACCCTCGTATTACACCCATTTTAGAGATTCAGAGATTAAATGAGTTGCTGAGGTCATACAGGAAGCCTCTGGCAGAGCTGGGATTTGAAACCCAGAGATCCTGAGTTATAGTCAAGTGCCTTAAACACAAAACCATCCTTTCTCCAAAATATGGACACTCCTTGCCCTGAAAGTCTAAGTATTTTATCTAATCTAGCACATGGACCTCTCCTGGCCAACCAGCACAACCAAAGTTGCAAAAACCAATCAGTCTGACAGACTATTTTCCCTGTTGAATTTATGAGGCACCAAGGATGAATTTGTGGTTTCTTTTCATTGCTATTATTTGGCATCTTCCAGAAATTTGAGAGAGAGAGCACCTACATTATTTTCCAAAGATAATGGGATTTGGGATCTTCTGGTATCTGCTGGAAGGGAACTCCGTTACAATGGTCCTGCAACTGGGAAGGCGAAAAAACACCCAGCCATTAGAGTTTCACCCTAAACATAGTAATCTCCTATGTTCCTGAACTCTGTAGCTGTGTGGTAGGTGAGAGTCATGAAGAGTGGATTCAGAGTAGCAGCCATGTTAGTCTGTATTCGCAAAAAGAAAAGGAGTACTTGTGGCCACTTTTATGAAGAGTGGAGCAGTTTCTGCGTTAGTCAGGTTCTAACCCAATAAGGGCTGTGAAGAGAGGAAGGATGGTCTGGCCTTGCAGTTAAGGAACTGGCCTGGGATTTAAAAGATCTGAATTCTTCTCCTGTAAAATGGAGACAATAATATTTTAGCCACCTTTGTAAAATGTTTCAGATCTATGGCTGAATACCAAGTGTTATCATAAATCTGGGCTGCAAACCCAATGTTTGGACAAAAAATTAAAAGGAGACACCTACATGGGGCAGGAAATCTCATCATCAGTCTCTGTGGAGGCCAGAGATTTTCTGGCAGTGGTTGGAGCAGTTACAGTGGTGTGGGAGGAGGGGGAGAGAGTACACCTTTCGCCATTCTGGGGGCTCCTCATTTCTGTGGACTGCTTGACAGGGAGGCTTGGGAAAGGCTGGGGGACTCAATGTCTTGGGGAATATTACAGGGGAGTCATGGGTAGGCTGGTGCTTTGGCATGGGAGAGTAATCTGGATGAAAGAAAAGGGTAGGAATATGGCTGAGGGAGGGGCTTGATGGCCAGATGTGTAGTGGTTGGGGATGAAGGTCCTGAAAAGGAAAAAAACAAACACAATACATACCAACCTCCTTCACACTTTGCTGCTTTGTTATTCATACAGGGCCTCATTCAAAGCCTTTTGTAATCGGTGGGAGTATTTCCATTGACTTCATTGAGACTTTGTATCAGGCCCCTATTGTTTTTCTGCCTTGTTTACTTAAGGATCAGGCCCTACCCATTGGCTTTGATGGGTATCAGACCAGCAGGACCTGAGACTTTGACCTCTTTGGCAAAAGCACTATCTTCCTCTCTGCTTGGAAAACACCTAGAACTTTGTAGGTTAAACAGCCATACAAATAATAAATAGTGATCGTAACAGACGAGACCTGCAGACAAATGTTTATTTACTTGTATTTGTTCTGAGTTTATTATGGCTAAGGAATTTGTGCAGAGGAAATGGTTGTTACATTATCCTCTGGAACCTAGGCACAGGGAAATAACAAATTGTAGCAGATTTTTGTACAGTGTTACAGAGCCAGTTACATTCTGGGAACAATAGCAGGCTGTAATCCTACTTTTCTTTCTTTCTTTTCTTTTTGTACAGGTTATTTTTTATTCTATAACTTTATATAACAACTTTATTCGTCATGACTACACTCTGTACTGGCTCTTTTTCTTCTGTTCATGTTGGTTTTTTTTTTTTTTTTTGAAAAATGTATTTATTCATACTTAGTTTTTATATAGCACTTTTCATCCTTTGCTTTCAAAGTGCTTTACGAAGGCAGGTAAGTGTCATCCCCATGTAACAGATGGAGGGGGAAAGAGGTGCAGAGAGGTGCAGTGCTTTGCTTGAGGTCACACAGCAGAGCAGTGAAAGAGCACTCCCGCTTCAGTGGCCTTATTCCATGGCTCACAGCTTTCAAGGAACGTTACGCAGACAGACCTTTATTGTTTTTGTCGGGCTGAGAAAAATGTACCTGGAAAATGGAATCCTATTTATTCTTTTGATGTTATTTTCCCCAAGAGTCACAAGCCATGTGTTTGTTAATGGCTATGAAACAAGCAGGAGCCACTCTCTACCTAAAAATGATAGAAAGTAGCACTGCAGGGCGCACACGCTCAGACATGAGTCTCTGCTTTCCTCTGCTGTTGAATAAGTTCCTGACTGAGTTGTCCAGTATCATGTGGGTAAGACTAAATTCTGGAGCAGCCCCAAGACTGAGGCCAGGAGATGCTGGGGTATTACATTGCAAAGCTTTCTGGTGATGGTCAGTTTCTCTTGCTCTGATTGGTCTAGGTTTACTTGGTCCTGCCACAGCACAAGGGGCTGGACTTGATGACCTCTGGAGCACCCATGGGTAAAAAATGGCGGATGCTCATCGCCCACCAGCAGCCCCTTTATCAATGCCTCTCCCTCCCCCCAGTGCCTCCTGCCTGCTGATCAGTGCCTCCCCCTCCCTCCCAGCACCTACTGCCTCCTGTGGATCAGCTGTTTTGCGGCATCTGGAGGCATTGGGGTGGGGGAGGAGGGAGGGTGCAGCATGCTTGGCGGAACTGGGCAGGGAAGAGGCAGGCCGGAGCAGGGGTGGGAAGAGGTGGGTGGGGGTGAGGCATTGGGGAAGGGGTGGAGTGGGGACAGGGCCTGGGCGGAGCCGGGGGGAGCATCCCCAGGCAGATTAGAAACTCAGTGCCTATGCTTCTCAAGGTCCCTTCCAGCCCTACACTGCTCTGATTCTATGATTGTCATACGGTTAGGGGAATTCCAAGTTGTATTTCCCATTCAAATATGTTTTTCAAGAAATATTTCTTTTCTTCTGTGATCCTATTGTTTTGTACTTTAAGCATTCACTGCATTTTGGGTCCAATCCAGCACCCCAATGGAAAGACCCATTGAGTTCACTAGGCATTGGCTCAAGCTCAACAAAACAAGAGCAGTGCAGCACAACAGTTAAAGAGCCAGAGTCAGAAGCACTGGTATCAGTCTGACTAGTCTGTGCAAGTTACATCACTTGGGTGGGTGCAAGTAGACAGTGGTATTTAGGAAAAACCTAAATTTCCATTATAGGTAGTTCAGTGTCCCAGTGGTGTGTAAACAGGGATTTCAATTGAAATCTATTCTCTAACAGGTAATCTGGTTGGTATTTTGGTGATATCACTGCAGTATCTGTACACAACATGAACCCACATGCAGTTACAAAGTGGTTGGGGTCTGCAAGTGTCTGACAGCATATTACCTAGCTGGTCATTTATATTACATTGCACTATCAGCGCACAAAATCCACATCGACCTCCCTCTAACGCCCTGTCGCTCACAAAGGTGCGACTATGTATGGCTCTGGCTGGCTGAAATATGTGCCTGTAGAATTTTAGGTTATTAAAACTGAACTTGTCACACTATTGTACCTTGCTTTTGAGTACCAGTTAGAGGAGCTGCCAAAGAACATTCCAGATTCAGATGAAATGGAACAAAGGTGGGCCAGCCTGAGTTTCAGATTTTATATTTTGTTTAATTTGAGGTGTTTTTCTTAAAGGTGAAATCAAGTAATAGTAGCAGGAGAGTGAATTTGTGTGGGGGGGTGGAGGGTGAGAAAACCTGGATTTGTGCTGGAAATGGCCTAACCTGATGATCACTTTAGATAAGCTATTACCAGCAGGACAGTGGGGTGGGAGGAGGTATTGTTTCATATTCTCTGTGTATATATAAAGTCTGCTGCAGTTTCCACGGTATGCATCCAATGAAGTGAGCTGTAGCTCACGAAAGCTCATGCTCAAATAAATTGGTTAGTCTCTAAGGTGCCACAAGTACTCCTTTTCTTTTTGCGAATACAGACTAACACGGCTGTTACTCTGAAACCAGTAAAATCCTACTATCAGAATAAAAACTGGGTGGGGTTTTCCACCTAGGTTTCATGTCAAAGTTAATGACTTTCTGTAGAAGTTTGTAACTTCTTCAAGGAGCTAACAAACGACAATTAAGGTGCATTTCTAACGCGTAAAGAGCTGGCATGCATCATCAGTGGCATTGACTATGACCATGCTGGAATGCTGCTTTCGTCACACTCCAACTTCGTAAACAAGATTTCTATACCACATGAGGTAGAGGGACTTTGGCAGCAGAAAGGGCTCAGGCAGCTCCTTTGTTTGATGGCCATTTGAAAACCTTTTACTTGCAAGCTGGCTGTGAGCTAGATGTTAGGGAAAAAATTAAACTAATGGCTTTCTGACTGGACAGCATTGTCAGGAGGCTGCCCACATAAAAGTGCAGATGTCTGTATGGGACACTTGCACCCCTACTACCACCCCGCCGCCGCCAATGATTAACCGTAGTTTTGACATTGGATTTGGGAATATTATTCTTGTATTTAACCCTAAAAACACAAAGGGATTCTTTACCATTATCAGCCAGTCTGAGCAACATTCATTATGGCAAGCTATTGGAGTCCTACACATCCAGGGACCCCAGAGGTGCATGCATGGGCCACGGGAGGAAACAGTTGCAAGGCATTGTGCATGTACTACTCAGCCTACTTGGGTGTTTGTGGTAAACCTCTGGCAATTTCTGCTGCCTGTTCTGCAGGGAAGCAAAAGCTCTGCCCCCACTCTTAGCGATCCCAGCAAACTCTTCCCTGAGGTTTGACTTCTGTGGGTATTTCTCTGAGAGCGGCCCATCCTGCTGTGGGAAATCACCTCAACTCCCTGCCTTCAAAGGGGTGAGAGAATTTTAGCAAGGGACTTCCTGAAGCCATCAGGAGCCTCCTTTTAGCATATCCCAGACAGTGCAGCTGTGGGGTTTGGGGACATTTCTCTTCTAGTCTGAAGGAATGTGCTGATGGCCACAAAGATGGAAGTAGGAGGGGGAAGGAAACATAAGTACCTCATGGAGAGGGCCAGAAGAATTAAAAGGGTCCTCTTTTCGCATTACCTCAGACTGATAAACATACCTTAAAACTCACTAATGGTCTGACAGTATAAATGAGGAGAAACCTGTTTTAGTTTAAATGTAGTTAGGAATTCATTCTGGATCTTGAAACCATTCCTACTGTCTTCTAACCGTTCTCTTCCCTCCACCTTGTCCTTTCAAACTGTCCAAGTGAACCTTAAGCTCAGGGAGCTTCCCCCCAGTTTGGCTACTCCTTAGCATTGCTCTGGTGTCTGGGGCTTTAAGGGGCTGTTTAAATGCAGTGTAGGTGTTCGGGATTGGGCTGGACCAGGGCCGTCCCTACCCATACGCAAAGAATGCAGCTGCATAGGGCACCAGGAAATTTGGGGCACCAAATTGGGTGTTGTTTAGGACCCCAGAATAGCTAGAGACAGCCCTTGGCTGGAGCCCAAGCTCTAGGACCCTGCAAGGTGGGTCAGTTGGCACAAGCTACCTGCAGATTTTTAATTGCAGTGTAGACATACCCTTAGTGCCTGTAAAGCACTTTGAGATTCTGGAATTATAGGTGCTCTAGATGCACCTCTTGATGGTATATAAGTAGGAACCTAGGAATAATCACACTGCATGAGACCAATGTCCATCTAGTCCAGTATCCTGTATCCAACAGTGGCCAGCACCAGGTGCTTCAAAAGAAAGTGCAAGAAACCCTACTACTACTCTGAAGCATAAGGGTTTATATTCCTTCCAAAACTCTTGTTTACTTGTAAAATATTTACTATTCTAATAATACAAATCAGAGGAATATGCAGAAGTGACCAAACCTCTTGGCCTCAGTGATATCTAGTGGCCATGAGTTCCACCAGCTAATTGTATTTTGTGTGGAAAAAGTATTCCCTTTTAGTACTAATTACAAAATATTGATACATCATTAAAATAATCAATGTGAGTTCAGTCATACAACACAAAGTGGGGGAAGGGGATTGTGGCAAGGTGCTGACTCACCAGAGCAGCACTTCCTGCTGGTCAGTCTGGGAATTAGCTTCTTCAGCTCAGGAGTGCCCTCCTCTGGCCAGTTTCTTCCTGCCCTTACCTACCCCTCTGCAGTCTCTTTGTTTCCACCCCGTATAGGCCCCACATTCCTCCCAGACCACAGTGCCCCTTACCTTGGGGTGCTGCCCCTCACGCAGGGAACCCCACTCCACTGAGCCCACCTCGCCTCAGTGACCCACTGCCAGTCTTCATCTAGCCCCGTCCCTCAGAGGCAAACTGCAGTCTGAAGTGGCCACTCATCATTGGTTAGAGCGTTGGACCTGTTGCCTTTCCCTGCAGCCCCAGTACCTCTTTATGCCTTCCTGTCAGGCCTCAGCCTGGGAGGTCACCAGGCCTGAGCTTCAGCCTGCCCCTTCCCCTCCACTGCTCTGTTCAAGGTACCCTGTGCTCCCAGGCAGCCCAGTCCTTCCCACCCCAAGGCTAGAGTGAGACTGCCTGCCTCCTAGCTCACAGCCCTTTTTATACCAGCCCTACCAGGCCTGGCTGGCTGCTACCTGCCTTCACCTGATCGGCTCCTCAGGGCAGTCCTTTCCCAGAGCTGGTATTAACCCTTTTCTTTCCAGACCGGGGTGCTCGCCCTGCTACAGGGATTCCTTAGGAAAACCAATTTCAGTCTCAAGATTCCAAGAGGTGATTCATTATAAACACAGTGAGTGGAAAAAACTATTAAAATTTTTTTTTAAATACCTTGCCAGTATCCCCTTCGATAAATGCATTTCCCCCTCATGACATAATCATGGGCTCTTTCTGCCATGCATGCCAAACGTGTTCATTCATCACCAGATGAAATTTACCTAATAGTTCAACTTGCACTAGAATATTATTCAGTGCAGCCAAGTCCCCCTCTTTGCCCATTTTGTTCCACAGCGCTCATTAGTCAAGGTGAATGATGTTGTCTCTGTGTGTAGAAGGATAGCATGGCAATGCTTTGTCTCATTTTCAATTTGTATCTCATTACAGCCCTCCAGTTTCTGTTTGTTTGTAGTAACCTACATTCCCCTGACTGCTTGTTAACTTTTCTTTTAGCTTTCTCTCCCTGTCTTTCAAGGATGCAGGAATCATCTCTGCAGTGGCAGAGCAAAGGATACCAGTAGTTAGATTATTTTGCCAAGGAAAATGGAGACATGGAGTTTAACATTAATGAGCCGATTCTGAAGAGTTGCATTTAAATCAGCACTTGGAAGCTGGGGCAGGCAGGGGTGGAGAGAGATAAAATATGCACTTGGGTAGCAAAAGAAGTCCTATTAAATGAGGGAAAACTACTCTAGCTAAAAGAAAAGGAGGACTTGTGGCACCTTAGAGACTAACCAATTTATTTGAGCATAAGCTTTCGTGAGCTACAGCTAGAAAGCTTAAATGTTTGAATTGTCCTGTGTCTTAATGTCATCCATGAAAAATTATGGATATTACAGAGGTGCCATAGAACCTGGGATCTGGATTTTTGTCCAGGCTGTGTTGGCTCATCGCCCCCGCTATGACTCTTCAGCCGCTTTCCTTGTCTGTGGCTTTATTCTATACTCCCTTCTTACAAACAGCGGAGATTTCAGTCTTCCTTCTTCCCACTCCAGAAGACTCATGACGCCTCCCTACATTTGTTGATCCCACTGGGGAAGGCCCATCCCTGGAAATGCTCACGGCTCTACACGAGCCTCTTGCCCTGGTATTACATAGGATCCTTTTTTCAGGTGTCCTGAAGCTCTTTCATAACAGTGCTCCCGGTTTGAGAGCCTGTCTTGTGGACTCCCCTGCCTTCCCATTTTCAGTGGCAAGAAGAGCTGTTGCTCCCAGGCAGAAGTAGTGAGGGCATTATTTATGCATGATAACTCTTTTAATACAATGAGGCCCAGACTTTCAACAGTGACTAGCGATTCTGGGTGCCTCCATTTTTAGTTCCCAGCCTGAGACACCTTTAAAGGGACCTGGATTTTCAGAAGGGGAGTGCTCAGCACTTTTGAAAATCTGGTTTCTTTAAGGTATCTCGAGTCGGTTGCCCAGAAATTGAGGCAAACAAAATCATTTGTCACTTAAAATCTGTGCCTAAGTGTTTTTCTTTCAGAAAGTTAATCACATTGGCTAAAATCCTCAAAGGTATTTAGGCACCTAATTCCCATTGATTTCAATGGGAGTTAGGTGCCTAAATACCTTTGAGAATCGGCCCATTGTCGTCCCCCCCCCCATTTTCTCTGTACCCGCCACCCTTCCTCTTTCCTCGGCTTAGTCAGGCCCGGTTCCCATCTCCTCCTCTCTCCCTACACATGCTTCTTTTGCCTTGCTTGTAAATCCCTGCCACACGATTCCCTTCTGCCGGACATCTGAATCTCTTCTCCTCTCCTGACCCCTCCCACTCCTCTGAACATCCTGCCTAGCTGTACTGTTCCCTGCTCCCCCGGAACCTGGTGGTTCCAGACTTCTGTTTTTTCTCTTCCTCTTCTTGTAGCAGCAGCCCCTAGCAGCTTTTACAGCATTTTTGCAGTGAGGAACTTGGGCACCTGTAGAAGCAGCTGGACGGGGGAAAAAACAACAAACTCCATCACTATGTGCTTGAACATTCTGTAGATCACCAGCAAGTGCTCCATGCACAAGAATTTGGGCGTCTCTATTTCAGCTTCTTATGAGCTCTCCAGGTCAGGGAACGCTCTTGAGCTGCAAGATGTAAATTAGACACGGGCCCAAACCAGAATTGTAAATCTGAATATCCTGGCATTTTGGGTAGGACTTAAAATCTGAATGTAAGTCTGGATCAAAATGTAGTGTCTGGCCTTATCTCCATAATGAGGTGAACCAACTCCTCAGATCCAAAATCCCAGAACATGGGAAGGGTTCAGAATTTGAACAGATATCCAAATTCTCCTGTTTAGGCCCATTTTCTTTAAATCAGTTGGAAGCAAGAAGGAGGAGCTGGCCTGGCTGAGAGAGTAGCAGATGTATCAGAGAAGAAAGCTGCCTCCATGGGATCAAAGATAGGGGGTCCTTGCAAGTAGTGTCCTGGATGGAAAGAAAATGGAAGTTTCAGGGAGATAAGGGGGTTACTGGGAGGAAGAGACCTGGAAGCCAGGGTCACAGAGAAGAAAAGAGGTCACCAGAGGCCTGTGGTTTGGTCACAGTGTAGGGATTGGAAACATGCCTGAAATCACAGGAGGCTGATTTTTAGGCCCCAGTTTGGGGTTCTGTTCTGACTCTCTTATGCTGCTTCTGCAGCTTGAGTGGGCTGACAAGCAGCTGATCTACCCACAGGAGAGAGAATCCACACCTGGTGTAAGGATGGGGGAAGCAGGGAGCATATCAGGGGGAGAAGAGGATGTTTCTACTCTGCTCTGCACGGCAGCTGTTCTGACCTAACTGGTGGTTTCTCACAGACCATTGCGCCTCAGACTTGTTTGAGGAGCCCCCTGAACCTGTCCCTGGAAGCCCCAGAATCCTGCAGATGCAAAACTGGTGTGATTCCATTTTTGCCACTCCGTCCTGAATTGCGCCTGTCTCATCATGGCCACCGGAAGTGGATGGACAAATATGTTACAGATTTGTACTCTCTGATAGTTAGATCCCAAAAAAGTTCCAAAAAGCATCCTGTTCATATTTGTGCACATCGCTGCAGCATTACCCAGTGAAGAAGCGGTAGGATAAATGCTACGATTACATCCCAAATGCCACGTTTGCACCATTTTGCAAAAGACTAACAGGAAAAAACCTGTCCAAATTGCCTTTTTTTTTTTGAGTGGGGGAAAAAACTGTCCAATGATGACTTATTTAATCAAGCCTGCTAAAGAAAAGGCAGAGATGACACAGATGATGAAAACCCTGCTATAATTTAGATTCAATAAAAGCTGGGGGGGGAGGTTCTAAATCATTTTTCAAGGGTAATGGAACAGAAGTAATTTTTCTTTTATCCTGTATAAAGCTCTTGTCTCCTGCATTTGAGGTCTCTGCCGCCCTCCCTGCCCCACTTATAGTGCTGTACAAAGCCAACATGTCTTCGCCCCTTAAACAGAGGGGACAGACCGACCCCAACAATAGATTTTCTTTTAAAATCTATATTGGCTCTATTCATCCCACCGGACTGTTTTCAGTGTACAGTCTGCAGTAACGGCACATGCCTGGGACTGGTCTGACTCAGAGACACTGGGAACAGGGAATGTGTTCCTGTTGCCTCTTTTGTTTCTTCTTGATTGGCCTGAAGCCGAGAGTTGCGTAAAGTGTCTGGCAGCTGATTTTAATTTCCCACTGCCCTTGTCAGGATGGTTTTACAATAGAAGAGCAGCCAAGATATGTATCTCTGTTCTCCTACTGCAGCTCCTGTTGAGATAAAGAAAAGAGACTACTTCAGCAATTAAAATGGGAAGACATCTAGGAAATATATTGCGTCTCCATAGTTCCTGGCCTCAGAGGCTCCATATGGGCTCTGCCAGCTGGGCATCTGTGGAGTTTTGGCTCTAATTCAAGACACACAACTGTTATTCACATGTGTATTTCTAGGTCTCTATCTCTCCCTCCTCCCCTTCATGCCACTAGCCACTCAGGGCATCCCCATACATGGTGGTTTAGTACCTGCCAGCCACAGATGAAAGATGGCTGCCAGCTCCACTAGCTTCAGTGGATTCTGCTAATAAAGTATCTACTGACAGTGGCAGAAAACCCCCAAGGGAATTTTGTGCACGTGTGCATGTGTGGAAAATCAACAATTAGAAATGGAGGTTGAGGTAACTGCGCTTGATTGAAGGGAGAGAGAGTTTTTCTAGCGGAAAAATAAGCACTTAAAAATGTTCAGCCAAGGGCAATTATCTGGATAGTGATGCGCAAGCATAAAGGGCAGTTAATCCAGTTTAAGCTGCAGATGCAGTCAGGAAAGTGACTGGAAAATGGTATCCGGTCTGTTCCTGCTCCCGCTGCATAAGGAAGAGTTCCGTGATTGGTCCCTGTGAGTATGGGATCAGGCTCACTGTGTGCTATCCCCGCTCATTATTATTCTCTCATGGGCTTCTCATCAAATTTATTCAGTTAGCAAAAGTTGTTTTCTTCAGAGCTGCAGCTCTGCAGATGCAGCCTGGGATCTGAAAGTCAAGCTGGTTCTTTCTGCATCTTACAGCATCACCAGTAGTAAAGAACTGGTGGCAGGACTTAGCTGACAAATCTGTTCATGTGGGAGCCAAAACAGTTCCCAGCTTGCTCTCCTATAGCTGTACTGGCCCTAACAGAAGACACTCTTGTTTCTGTTATGAAAGTAAGCAGCTATAACTTGAAGACACCCACAGAGCATAAAGGTTGAGTAAGCTGATATCAATTTTACTGTCACTTTTCCCAACACAACCATGAATAATCATAGTTATCCCCATTTTATGGATAGGGAAATTGAGGCACAGAGAATTTATATGACTTGCCCAAGGTCAAACAGCACGTCAGTGGCAAAGCTGAGAAGAAAATGTATGTCTTCTGAATCCAAGTCCAATCTCTCACCACAGGTCCTCAGCTTTACTCAGTTCTTTCTTCTCTGAAATTCCTAGTGAGGTAAAAGTAATTAAATAACAATTAAGAAAGGACCTTTGGATTTATCTCCTCATGAATGACAAGGCCAGGTGTGCCACTAAGGTCCTAGCCCCTCAGCTTTTGTGCTGCATAAAGCTGCATGCCATTTGTACTGGGAATGGCCTTTAATCTTTTATTTCCTTTATGGCTGTTATTAATAGAGTACTGAAGTATCCCTCTTTTTTTGGTCTCACTGATGCTGCTTCATTTGTTTCCTTTTAAGAGCAGCACAAGGGTATTGAGAGCAGACAAATTGCATTATCCTGATAATTAACCATCTCACCAATGTAGTGGCACCATGGCAGTGGTGATGCTCTGTAACAATTTGCATAAATTAGTTTCTGAGTCCCAGGAAAGCAATTTCTGTAGCATTTAGGAGGAAAATAAGAAAAAGGGGGGCTGGAGCGGGTGGGTTGGGGGATAGATTATTTTAATTCAGAAGAGCATTCAGTAAAAAGGAAAAGAATTAATGCAGCCATGAAAGTACTGTGAGTCTCATTAGAGTGGATAAGCTACTGCAGAAATGGGTAGCAGCCAATTTGGATCTGATCTTCAGAGGTACTGAGCATGACATTTTGATTAAAAAACTAGAATGATATAAAATTATCATGGCACATATTAAATGGATTGAAAACTGGCTAGCTGATGGGTCTCAAAATTTAACTGTAAATGTGGAATCCTCATTGAGCAGGAGTGTTTCCAATGGCTTCTCATAGGAATCCATTCTTATCCTTCTGCTGACTTGCTTTGTGACTTTGGGCAAATGGCTTAATTTCACTCTGCCTGAATTTGCCCACCCATAACATGGGTCTATTAATAAGCACCTACGTCAAAGGGATGATTTGAAGATTAATGAATTAAGGTTTGGAAAGTAATTTGAGATCTTCAGATGAGACACTGTAGAAGTGAAAGATATATTATAATTAGAGACAGCAAGGATTGGGAGAAAAGCGGGGGGGAGCCCTGAAGCTGTTTATCACCAGGAAGAGGGAACTTCTATATTAGAAATTACTTTTCAAAACTAATAAAAACAGATACTACTACTAACCTACAAAGAGTTAGATTTCTTAGGCTAGCTGGAGAAATAGCTTTGTTAATTATTTACTCCAGTCAGTAGACTTGATTCTAATCCTGACACCACCTTCACATTGGTGTAATTCCATTGATTTCAGTGGCATTACCCGGGGGCAGACCCAAACTATTTAAGAACAGTATACAATGGTTGTTAAAAGCATGGGCCCTGGTACTGCAAAGACTTTCACTCACAAGTAACTTTACTTATTTGAGAGATCAATGGGACTACTCACATATGCAAAGCTACTCACATCCATAAGTGCTGGGGCATGGTATGCAAAAGCAAATGAATTAAAATGAGTTTCACTATTGCCACATAACCAAAAACAATAAAGCAACAAATCCTTGGGGAGGAATGCAGCAATAAACAAAAAAATTGAGTAACATAAAAAAGCTTAATAACTTGAAAGCCTGCTGTGATAGGTTTCATTATGTAACACAAAACACAGGGATTAAGCTTGACCTTATATGCCTGTGTAAATCAGTTTAATAAAATGTAGGTTTTGTTGCCTGTGTCCAGTTCAAAGCTGAGAGGATAAGACAATAAATCTTTGGAGGCATTTCAGAGAATACAGGTGGAGAAGAGATGGTATTAAAATGTGCAAGTACAGAATAGAATGCAGCTCCATACTCCAGGCATCCTAGAGTGAGCAAAGGACTCGTGTTACGTAACATCTGTGAACAGGGCTCCTGTCAATTTTAGAATCTTAATTAGTCTCTAAAATATGGTCTTTGCTGCATGTCTTAGAGGGCCTGTACTCATTGGCCATAGCAAAGGGAGGTTGAGGTTAATCAGATTCCTTAGAGGGAGGAAAGTACCTGCCACACCCTGAAAAACTAGTACAGCCTGTTAGTCCTGGAGGGAGAGGCTGACAGCTGGGCCTCAAAGATGAGAAGCCAAATCTCATCTGCTGTAAACTGTCATAAATCCTTTGAAGTCAATGGAGCTATGACTACACCAGTGGAAGATCAATGACTAGCCTTTTAAAGAGAGGAGGTGTGCTTGTTGAAGTGGGAAGGAAAGCATTCTACCTATTTCTTGCCTACAGAGTCCAGGTGTGAGCAGTTCTGGCCTATGACTGTTTGGGGGCTCTTAAGGTTCATGTAGTTTCCCAGGGTAGCTGGTTAAGATGGTTAAAAGCAGCATTTTCCTTCTGTATAGTAAAGTTTCAAAGCTGTATTAAGTCAGTGTTCAGTTGTAAGCTTTTGAAAACAACCATAAAGTTTTATTCAGAGTTACGAACATTTCAGAGTTATGAACAACCTCCGTTCCCGAAGTTTTTGTAACTCTGAGGTTCTATTCTACTCTCATTGTAGAAACTAGGGGGTTACCACCTTTGAAATGCAAAAAAACCAGCACGCCCGCCACACACAAGGCAGGCAAGCCCACCTCAACTCCATCCCACAACTACAAGGCAACTCTGAACCTCCCCCCCCCTTTAACAGCCACTTACAGTATCTAGAGCAGGGGTCGGCAACCTTTTAGAAGTGGTGTGCCGAGTCTTCATTTATTCACTTTAAGGTTTCGTGTGCCAGTAATACATTTTAACGTTTTTTAGAAGGTCTCTCTCTATAAGTCTATATATTATTATAACTAAACTATTGTCATATGTAAACAAGGTTTTCAAAATGTTTAAGAAGCTTCATATTAAATTAAAATGCTGATCTTACACCGCCGGCCCGCTCAGCCCATTGCCGGCCTGAGGGTTCCATTCACCTAGGCCAGCAGCGGGCTGAGCGGGGCCTGCGGCCGGGACCCTGGCTGGCAAGGGGCCGGCAGCCAGAACCCCAGACCGGCAGTGGGCTGAGCGGGGCCGGCGGCTGGGACCCCAGACCAGCAATGGGCTGAGCGGCTCAGCCCGCTGCCAGTCTGGGGTTCTGTCTGCCGGCTCCTGCCAGCCAGGGTCCCGGCTGCCGGCCCCACTCAGCCCGCTGCCGGTCTGGGGTCCCGGCCCTGTCCACATAGATTGGGTACCTACCTTCTCCCTGGTTCTAGCCATTCTCTTCCTCTCTCTGCACTGAGATGAGGGTGGGAGTGCGCTGAGAACAGGGCTGGGGGTGAAGGAGCAGGCTGGGGATTGGGGTGCAGGGTCTGGCCAGGAACTAGAATGACTGAGGGGGCTCAGGGTTGGGGCAGGAAGTATGGGTGTGGAGCGCTTTCCTGGTCAGCTCCCATTTGGTGTGAGGGGTGCAGGTGGGAATGTGGGGCGGGGTGCAGGAGCTCCTGTTCGGTGCTCAGGGTGGGGGTGGGGATGTGGGGGGTGCAAGAGTCAGGGCATGGGGTGTGGGGCGGCTGGGTATGTGTGGGGGGTGCAAGAGTCAGGGCATGGGGTGTGGGGCAGCTGGGTATGTGTGGGGGATGCAAGAGTCAGGGCATGGGGTGTGGGGCGGCTGGGTATGTGTGGGGGGTGCAAGAGTCAGGGCATGGGGTGTGGGGGGCTCCGGGGTCAGGGCATGGGGCTGGGGTGTGGGGGGGTTCAGGGGTAAGGGCAGAGGGCTGGGAGTGAGGGCTGGGGCTGTGGGGGTTCTCCCAGCCCCCTGCCCTGAGCAGCTCAGGGAAGGGGGTTGGAGGGGATATGCCCTGATTCCACCCCCTTCCCCAAGGTCCCCGGAGCACAGAGCGCTCTGTGGCTCCGCTTTTCCCTCTCCCCCTCCCGCTCCGTAGCAAGGGCTGTCAGCTGATCGGCCATAGGGAGGGAGAGAAGGAGGAGCAGGAACCCAGCACGCTGGGGGAAGAGGCCAGGGGAGGGGGAAGCTTGCCTGCCCTGCAAGGAGAGAGCGGTGGGTGGGGGGCAGAAAAGAGCGGGCCAGGTAGGATTTTTAATGGCATGCTGCCCTGGCAGACAGAAGTGTGCCATTAAAAATTGGCTTCCGTGCCATCTTTGGCACTCGTGCCATAGGTTGCTGACCCCTGATCTAGAGAGATAACACATATAGATAAGATTGATAACATAGCATGTCTCCTCACTCTCATGTGACTCAAACCCTCTCTCACACACATTCAGGGTCCATTTTGGTCAATTTCATGGTCATAGGATTTAAAAAATTGTAAATTTCATGATTTCAGCCATTTAAAACTGAAATTTCATGGTGTTGTAATTGTAGGGGTCCTGACCCAAAAAGGAGTTGTGGGGAGGTCACAAGGTTATTGTAGGGGGGGTTGCGGTACTGCTACCCTTACTTCTGTGCAGCTGCTGGTGGCCGTGCTGCTTTCAGAGCTGGGCAGCTGGAGAGCGGCGGCTGCTGGCCGGGAGCCCAGCTCTGAAGGCAGAGCCACCGCCAGCAGCAGTGCAAAAGTAAGGCTGGCCTGGTATGACATTGCCACCCCTACTTCTGCGCTGCTGCCTGCAGAGCTGTGTCCTCGGTCAGCAGCCGCCACTCTCTGCTTGCCCAGCTCTGAAGACTGCAACGCAGAAGCAAGGGTGACATGGTATGGTATTGCCACCCTTACTTCTGCGCTGCTGCTGGCAAGGCGCTGCCTTCAGAGTTGGGTGCCCAGCCAACAGCTGCCATTTTCTGGCCACCCAGTTCTGAAGGCAGTGTCCCACCAGCAGCAGTGCAGAAGTAAGGGTAGCAATACTGTAACCCCCACTAAAATAACCTTGTGACCCCCCCCCACATCTCCCATTTGGGTCAGGACCCCCAATTTGAGAAACGCTGGTCTCCCCCGTGAAATCTGGTCTTTTGTATGCTTTTACCTTATACTATACAGATTTCACGGGTGGAGACCAGATTTCACAGTCTGTGATGTGTTTTTCATGGCTGTGAATTTGGTAGGGCCCTAGTTATTGCTTAAACTGCAGCAGTGGGAACACTGCAGCATCTTTAGCTGGGCACAGAAACGTTTAACATTAGATATCCCAGTGTATTGTGGTGATAATAGAAATCTTTAGACCCATGTAAAAGAAACCCCAGCAGATTAATTTATTTTTATGGTAACTGGCAAATCCATAGAAAAACTGACCAGGCCAGTCAAATACGGGCCAGTAAGGGTAACCCTAGTAGAAATGCATGAAGGGGATAGGAGGAATGCAGAAAATATTGTAGCTCTGTGCTACCCAAGCTATTTGCTAATATGATTTGTTAATCTGGAGCAGTTACAATACATTATGACCCGTTTAACACCTAGTCCGTGACTGAAATGTCCAGAAAAGCAAGGTATTGAAGCGGTGTTTAGAAATGCATGACATTCAAAACATATGTTTGAGAGCCTATTATATTCTAAATAGCTTCTTGTCTAGTTGTTTACAACTGTAAACTATGCGATTAATATTGCTGTGGGGAGCACTCCCCTGTCTGAAGGTTGTCTGAATTTTCCACAACAGTGCTATTGAACTGGTCACATTTTTGCTTTCTCCTGGCAAAGACAAACATTCAGATGCCTTTACTCTGACAAAAATCAACTTCACAGAAATAATAATTTACACTTACCATGACGGAGTCCCTTTCCAGTATTAACCCTTAGAACATTCCTTTGTTAAGTATTAAAAAGGAAATTGCTTTGCAGTTGGATAGTGACTTGCCTATGTATTTCTCCAAATGCTTTACAAAAGTTAGTAAGCATTATTTCTCCCCATTCTTACAGGTCTGGGGGAGGGGGAAACTGAGGCACAGAGGTTAAGAGACTTTGCAGTTTAGTAGGGAATCAATGGAAGGAGTGGGAAGGGAACCCAGATCTCATAACTTTCAGTCTAGTGTGTATCCATTGTGTTTCCCCATTCTAATGTATCCATTTTGTAGATGGGTAAAGTAAGGGCTTGTCTATACAAGCACTTACTTATTCATGGCAAGCTGTTGTGTAAATCTACCCAGCATTAGCCTGCTCCACTCTCGCTGTCCGTGTGGATTCCGCTGCTTAGTACTGTAAATTCCCTCGCCTGCTAGAGTGGTGCTGGAGTAGAGCAAAGTGCACTAGGGAACTTTCACTGCACAGCAGCAAGGTCCACATGGACGATTAGTGTGCAGTTGGCTAGCGCAGGGTAGATTTACACCCCAATTTGCTGTGAACTAAGTGTTTGTATGGACAAGCCCAGAGTCTGAGAGGCCACATATGTTGTGAGCCCAAAGTTCAACAACGAGTTGGAAGCAGAGTTTGAGCTATGTCCAAGGTTGCACATACGTCATGCCTCTTTATTCAGTGAGTTTTATGGGATGGAATATAGGCTTCTTGACTTTTCTGTTGCGAGCTCACTGACGGCACTGAAATGTAGTTTCTTGTACAGATGATTTCCTTAACCAAGAGAGTGAGGTCACACAGATGGATTTTTCTCATTGAGGTTGATTCTTTCGAGTACTGAAAAGGAATATTTGGCACTTGTGATGTACCAATAGGAACAGAGTAGTATACCACAAATTACCTTACTCCACGGTATGCATCCGATGAAGTGAGCTGTAGCTCACGAAAGCTCATACTCAAATAAATTGGTTAGTCTCTAAGGTGCCACAAGTACTCCTTTTCTTTTTGCGAATACAGACTAACACAGCTGTTACTCTGAAACCTTACCAATATAGAGCAGGAAGATGTTGCTGGTAATGTACAAACACTGTTCTAGCTGTTTTTGCGATGCTTACGAAATGTTATCCGGAGAGAGGTTGTAAACCACTTCTCAGACTTAATCTGTAGCATGTTGATATTTAATGATAGTAATGGAGTTGTGACTTTGTTCTTTTTACATTAAGGGGAGAGGCATGTGTAGTGAATAGCAATGAGGTAGTATGCCTTTAAAGAGTTTGTTAGAACGTTTTGAGCACCACTATCAGGTTATCTTTTGGAAGTGGCCAGAAACTAGTCAGAGCAGCAATGTGTATGTGACTAAATCTACTGTATCTGGGTACAGCTGGCAAACGTGCTTATTGGGGACCTGACTGTGGCAGAGTAGTTTCTTCTTATTGTCATTGCTGTGAAATGATCAAATGACACAGCAATACCAAAGTGCATTTCCAAATGTCTTTGTAGATTCATCAGGTCACTAGCTTCTCTCTGATGGAAGGGACAGAAACTAAGTTCATCACTGAAACTTTCTGAAGTTTGCTTGTACAAAGATGGCGAGTGAACAGCAGCATTTCACAGTCAAAACCTTGATGCTGAGTGGTATTAATCAATAAAATGGGCGTAGAGGATGTAGGGCTGCAGTACATACTGCCGCATTGTGGCCACTAGTCCAACACTGGGTCAGAATAGAAGCTGTAGCTCTTCTGCATCCGTTGCACGTGAGCCATGAAATCGGTGGAATTTGTGACACCACTACTCTGGTCCATCCCCATTGCCATCCACTCTGCCAGGGGCTCCCGGCAGACAACCCACCATGCAGAAGGTCTTGCGTGGCCCCTCTACGTTAAAGAGCATTGCTCTCAGTATGCTCACTAACACAATATGTGAAGCTAGAAATAACGTATAGGCAATTAGCATTATGGCTGTAGCACTAAAACAACAAACCTTCTGGTCCCTCTCAGCTGTTCAGGAGAAATGGAGACCAGCTGCTTGCAATGGCGTCAATGTATAAGGGAATGTGAGGGCCACTAAGCCCTCAGCCACTGGAGGGTTTTGTGTGTGTGTTCCAGTGACTCTTAGCACTTTACACACACTAATGGCTGTAGCATCCCTGTGAGGTAGGGAAGTACCAGTATATTGCCCGGCCCACGTGCTGGGGGCAAGTGGTGCTGTAGCCCTCGGAAGACAGAATCTTGAACCAATGCAGTCTGAGAGATTAACCAGTAATCAAATCACCCATCCATCAAAAAGGCTACAATTATCTCCATTTTATATTAGGAAAAACTAAGGCAGTGAAGTTAAGAGCAACAGTTTCCTGCGTCCATAAATTTTGGTCTTTGAGTGCTCAAGGTCTGACAGTTACGCCGAGAACCACAAAAGTATTTAGGCTCCTAACTTCCATCTGAGCCTTCGTGCCTGATGTTCACAGATGCTGAGCACCCATAATTCCAATTGAAGTCAATGTGGGTGTTCAGCACCCCTACGGATCCTGAATTAATAGATATGCCTGATGATCATGGCCTAAGTGTCTTGAATAAGGTTACAAAGAGAGCTGGTGGTGGAGCTGTCATTAGAACCCAGGAGTCCCCTTTCACTCCATGGCTAATCCACATGGTGTCTCATACTACTCAGGTGCATTTTCTTGTGGTCAGAGGTTGTGCTGGTTGCTAAGCAGAGCCAGCTCATTTGGAAGGAACTGGCTAGGAGAGAACCTTCAGTGGTGCTGAAGGTGCTACTGATGACAAGTTGTGTGGAATTACACTCAATAGCTGTGAAATGATCTGGGGTCCTCTCAAAAATAGAAAGGACTTGTGACCCTGGTTTTCAAGATTCTTAAAGTTGGGCTGTAGGAGTTGTAAGTGTGAGAAATAGCAATTATTCCATGACTTTTAGGAAAAATCAGTGCCAAACTTTCAATCCTAGCAGTACACTAGCGTGCATTTTTAAGGCTATCTTTGCAAGGAAAAGGATAGAAATTTAACAATTTCTCATTATATGAGCCTAGAGAATGTTTCACAGAGCAATACAATTGCATTTCTCTTTGTACTTGATTCTCATTACCTATAAGCCCATGTTGTAAGTAGCTATGAAACAGTATGCCTTTGTTTTCTGAATACTGCACCTTTAAATTTCCAAGAACTTTGAATGTATGTAGAGACAGCTGCCATATTTTCCTCAGATATGCTGCAGCCATACACAGTGCGGGCTGCACAAACACACACTGGGCGTTCTCTCATGGAAATTTTATTTTTGTTCTAATAGTTCCAGATCACCACAATTCTCATGTCTTTCCATACACAAAGAGCAACTCTATACATTTTTGTAGATCAAGGTTACCAATGAGATAACAAAATAAAGTTTCCATGAGGGAGAGCACAGTGACTGTCTCTCCTCCATAACAGGATCTCTGAGCACAAAATGGTTTCTGCTTTTGCACATCATAGCAGCCAAAATGGTTGCTGTCTTTAAACTTAAAAGTACCCTACACACACACACACACACACACACACACACGGCATCAGTTTTATAGCTATCTCCACAAGTGATTAAGTTCAAGCATGCTTGGGTTCAGGTTAAGGCCTTTTATAGAGATGGTTCTGAACTGCAATATTTGGATCCAGATGTCAATTTTCAGAGGGTTCAGGTACAGGGCCCATCTGTTTCCTGTTATGTATTGAGTTACAGCCATATTAAATTCCTACAAAATTATACATTCAATCTGCATCTAAAAAGGACATCATGATTAACATTACATTAATATAATGAAGACCAAAAGAAAGTATTGCGCTTTCTTTTATGTAGACTCTTATCAGACTCTCCTCCTTCCCTAGCAGTTAGTTTGTTGGATCATATTAAAGAAGTTCTGTATAAAATCACAAATGAGTTTGATTCCCCATAGTTTAAATTCCAGGGTATTACTAATTAAGAGGTCTCTTGGTTTTTGGTACTGTTTCTCTCCCTCTGTGTGAAACTTGCAAGCTGCTAATTGTGCTAGTACATTCTAAGACAGAGTCTGTTCTCAAAGCAGTTCTTTGTAACAACAACTACTCACACAGAGAGACTCTCAAAGCAATACTCTGTAACAACAGAAACAGCACCCAGAGACTCCCCGCCCTTTTGTTGTATTCATCTCACTTTGTTAACAATTGTGATTAAAATAGAGATGGAGGATGTATGTGGTTGATGCTTGGTGTGAATAATAACTGAATGATCAGGGAGGTGTCAGCTTAAGAATGCAGTGTCCATCGGCTGAAGAAGGTGTCAAGTGGAAATAACCAGAGGGGACCCCCCCCCCCCCCCCCGTGGGCAGACTGGAATCCACCCAACAGCCTCAAGAATGGGAGAACCAAAGAACAAGATAACATCTGGCAGCATGGAGCCGTCAGGAATGTGCCATCAGCAACAGCATGATGAAGCAATTCCCATAGACTGGCATAGGAAGAAATTCCTATAAAAATGGACTCTAGAAAGTGAGAACTTTGGGGTCTGATTCTGCAAACCAACTTCCAGGAGCATCAGATGAGCATCTGACAAGGCCCTGCTCCCTCCTCATGTCCAGGCCACCTGGCCAGTGGCTTGCCATGAGCAACTCTAAGGCTGATAACTATGATAACCTTGCAGAACCTGTGTGTGTCTGTGTGTGTGAATTAATATGAAATTGAATGCAATGTTATAGCTATAACTAACTGCTTACTATGATTCTTTCTGTATTCACAATAAATGTGGCATTTTGCCTTTTCCTCTTTAATAAGATCCTGCTGGTTTTTATTTTATTGGTATAACAAGTTGCTGACTCTCAAATCTGAGAGGCAGGAGACCAGCACCAAACAAGACACGCTTTACTTAACAGCCCCCCCCCCACAATCCACTGCCACCTGATATCGTGCAACCTGTCTGCACTAATGAAGTGTGCAGCCATAAACGAGAATAATGGTGCTCATAGGACCACCTGCATGAGTGTTGCAATTTGTTGAAAGCATATTAATGCATGATAACAAATATGCTGATCTGAGCCCAGCTCGTAACTCTTGGGTTTAAAATTGCTCAAATGCATTTCCTCTGCTGTGGCTTTTTGGGTCAGTTTGGTTGAAGGGGCTTGTGTTTGGTTTTCACAGCTGGGAAATTCCAGCCTGCCATTTCCTCCTCCCAGTTTTAAGTCTCCAATCAGGGGCAATTATGATAGCATGTTATGTAAATATTAAAGACAATCACATGGTTTTAATTAAAGCCAACTTTATATCTTTCCCCCACCCCTTTCAACCCCCTTTATTTTGGCAAGAGCACTTAATTAGCTGCCCCAAATTATGCATGCACCAGCCCGTGAGATTCAGCAAGGCCAGGATTCTCAAGGACAAAGGAATATACTGAGCTCCAGCACCTCACTTTGTTTTCCCCAGCTATCTTTTGTGGTGTGTCATGGGAAAATTCTAATGAGTCTCTCCATGTTGCTGAAGGAATTTCTGTCAGACACAAGTCACTGACTTTCTCTACTTCTTATTTTCAAGATGTGACTATTCTCTCTCTCTCACCTATGCCCTCTTATGAAGAAAGAAAGTTACTTTCAAAATGTAGAGTATTAGGATGGACTGGAATGGCCCAGACTGATATCACTTTATAATTATGCCCTTTGATTATGAACTCATTTCTCTCCCTTACAAAAACAAACCAAAAAAACCCCCTTTCAGTTAAAGAATAGGCTCATTGGCATCACAATATGCTGCAAAAATGTGGGACCTTTTGAACCTACTTCACTAAAGGAGTTGCACTGAACCCACTTTCACTCTACCTGGGTTCCTTGTATTTATCATTTCATTTTTAAAAAATGTTTTGGATGTGAAACTTCTCATCTGACATGAAATCTTAAGCTTCCAGGGGAATTTCTGGCATGGTGGAGATTGGAAGGGATTCGGTATTCCTTCCCCTCTGTGAATTTCAAAGCTAGCCAACAGCCTGCTGAAATGTATAGGGGTTTCAAGAAGGAGGTATACACTACTTCTATGCTCCCCCTAGGACAGGCGGCTGCAGGCTGACTGAGAGAATCTTTTGTCCTACCTCTCTGCTGTTGGTTTGAGACAATGATCCTCATTTCCAGCTCTGGATCCCTGTGTTGTAACATAAGTAGCACTGCTCCATGCTCCATAACTACAGCTAATGGGCTAGAAACTATTTCAAAGAAGAATGATTCCAGCATGTTTCGGATTAGTGTGGTGTTGAGGTTCAAGATAAATGAATTGCTTCCTGTCTTTAGTGGAGAGCTGCTTCTGATCTGGGAGTTAGCTGTGTGTGCAGCAGGAGGAGGGAGAGTGGGACCACAGAAGGAATAAAAAGTAGACGGGGGAGGGGAGTGTATGCAGGGAAGCTGTTTTGCTCTTTACAAGCAACTTTCTCTGTAGAGAGATTCCACTGCCAGAGTTGCAAGGAAACAGAGGCTGCTCCCTTAGGGTTTGACTGAATCTCACTTACATCAGTGACCACTTGAATAAGTACTGCATTATAGCAACAGGAGTCTGTCCCAGACAATCAGCTTTTTTTTATTAGCTGACTTGTAAAACTTAGTGGTATATGTATTTAAAACCAGCTTCTAACTCAGCCATTCAGAAACCTGTTTGTTCATAATAATGCAAGATTCTGGATTTAAAAAACCCAGGAATTCTCGGCTTTGGTTGGCTAAAGCACACACTAGCTTTGTTCCCCAAGCAAATCAGAATGCAGCGGCTACTCTGAAATTTGGCATAAGAGGGATGAAATCCATGCAACAGATCGCTGTTTCTGAAAGGTCTTCCACGCTACTTTTGAAAATAAACAGTTTGGCTTTGCCTTGCCATTTATGTAGTAGCATCATGAAACCATGGGACAATATCCTATGCCCTAGACATAGGAAACTAGAATTTTACTGCATATATCTAGGGTACCAGGAGAACTCTGCTCTGGCAGTTGGTAAACATGGGGCGAATAAAGAAGGGAGTACAGCACTGGAATAAAATCTACAGATAATGGGCAAAACTCTGCTTGGAGTCTGCAATCCATATAAACCAATCAGTGTCTGTGAGGTGAAATCAAAGAGATGGTATCAGTGTAATGAGGCAGAATTTAGCTCGAATTTTCTATGCTATTGTCATTTTTTTACTTAGGTCTTGTCGTCACTGACAAAAAGGTATGTTTTCATTGCAGGATAACTACTGTGTGTTATCTATCCCACGGTAATATCCTAGTGCATAAAGGGCACTGACTGTAGTATTACCATAACGTAAACTAGGAGAGGTCAGCCATGGGTGGAAGTGGACTGAGTGTTGACCTCAGTTCGCAATCTCATGGTAAAAACTATAGGTACTTTGTCTCCACTAGGATTTCACAGCATGCTAATTACTGCATGTTAATTATTTCATGGTTAAAAAAATGCACTTTTTTTTTTTCCAGTGAAGACAAAGTCTTGGTCTCTCCAGTGGCCAATCCTAGCAAAGGTAAGTGTCTGCTACTTATTGGCAGCTGATGGAGTTACTACTTTAGCTGTAATGGTATTGGGTGGTACTTCAGGTCTGAGGTTTTGATCCCACTGGTCTTGTGTTTATTTGGATAGAGTCTTACAGATATTTTGCTGAGATTGCTCTGACATATAAAGGTAAATATTATACTTCTCAATAGAAAATGTCAGACAAGGGAGAACAAGTGGAGAATTGGATTTATAATCAGAAAAAAAAGAGTTAAGCAAGGATCAGTGAGACTAAGCTGATCTAAAATATACAGACTGTAGGCCTTTCACATGTATTTTTTGATAAATGACTTTCTTCCTTTGAATCCTAGGGCAGATAAAAAAGATTAAAACCACTATTAAGTCTTTTGACAGTCTCATCTTTAGGGCTAAAACCACTGCCAGTTGCTCTCTACACTTAATGTGATTTTTTATGGAAAGGTCCTCAGAATTAAGTTGTAAGGAAGAGAGAAAATCTCTGTCTCAGTAATAAAGTTACAAAATGGTTAGCCTTTCAGAACGTGGCAATGCCAGCCTGCAATGTATTAAACTGTTTGGGATTTTAGTTCTTAGCTCTAGCTAGCAGGTCTAATGCAATGAGACCCAGAAGAGTTGTCTTTGTTGTGATAAGCCAACGCCTTCACTGCAGGGAATGTCTACGCTACCAAATCATGTTGACCTAACTTATGTCAGCATACAGCCACCGCAGTAATTGCATTGTTTTGCTCCTGGTGTCGGCAGTGCGTTTCCCCACCAGGAGCACTTGAATCGATTGTACTGTCGGTGTAGGGCATTATGGAATGGCTCCTGCAACTCAGTAGCAGTCGATGTCAGCAACATAGTTACTATACTGACACTGTGTCAACCTGCCACTCGTGGAGGTGATTCTTAAACTGGTGAAGCAGGGCGGTTACATTGGCGGGAGCAAAATTTAAGTGTAGACACTTCTGTAGTTAGATCGATGGAAGCTGTCTTGCATCAGCCTACCTCTGTAGTGTAGACCAGACCTAAGTTTTTGAGTAAAACTGAACATAACAGCTTAGTGAAGCTTTACAAAAGAGGTTTATTCAAGTAATGCAATTAGGAATAAAATCTATGCATCTAAATCCAAAAGGGATCTCTGTGATTATCTACTATGACCTCCTGCACAGGCCTGGAACTTCTCTGAAATAATTCCTGTTTGAATTAGAGCCTCTCAGAGAAACATCTAATCTTGATGTTAAAATGGCCAGTGCTGGAAAATCTACCACAACCCTTGGTACCTTGTTCCAATGGGTAACATTCCAGCGGACTGTCACATAGCTGGTATATGAAATCCTGTGCCCTACCAAAAAGACTATGTAAATGGTAGATCCTCAACATCCTCTGCTGAATCAGTAACAAAAAGGTGCCTCATAGAGAAAACACAGATACAGCTTACAAGTAGGCCACTACGGGCCCAAGTATGAGGATAAACTAGTGGTGAGGGAACATGAGGAGGGCAAGGAGGAAGAAAAAGTAGTCTGTGTGTGGAAAAGACGGATGTTTAATTGGCATGTGTTTAGGATAACCACATTAGTATCAAGTAGACCGTCCCAAATTCATACCAATAAGAAGTCATAGCCCCCAATATCTGTTTGTTTAGTGACATGCCACAGATGTGGTGAGGAAGGAGGGGGGATAATTTTAATAATAGTTTTGAATTTTAAAACAAATGTAGCCAGGACGGTAGACATTTTTATATCCCTCTGCTCGTAAACCCAGCCTGACTGAGGGCTTTTAGGGAGAGAAATTATAGCTAAGGAATTTGAGAAACCTGACTGGGTAGCACCTTATACACACATTACACAGGGGTAAATGACTGCACTGGATACAACACAGATGAAAACTGAGTCCGTAATGTGTATTAAATAGAGCCATGTGGAGAGAGGTAACAGCTTTGAAAAGAATTTCGATATGTCAAAAATTGCTTTTGTTCTGATTCCAAAATTTTTGAAATTCCCTGCAAAAGGGAAGGGAGCCCCAGTTCCAGGGCAGTCGATCTGGCTGGCTGCCCCAGAGCTCTGGTCTCTGGAAGCCCTGAGGTCCCAGATTCTAAGGCAGTCCAGCGAATGGACCAGACTGGAGCCAGGCAGATTTCCAAACGTGCCTGATATGCAGAGTTCTATCAAATCCCTGCCCTGGGTTCCATCAGAACTTCATTCAACTCGAACCATCTCCACAGAACATTTCAGTTTTGATGACCTGGCAAATACCAATGAAATATTTTTTCATTGGATTTTTTCCAGCTAGCTCTAGTATTACATTTTAAACCAGTATTTCTTCCTAGACAATTGGGCCCCACAATTAAGCTGTTCACCTCTTGCTAATATCAGTGTAATTCCATCAACTTCACTGTAGTTACTTTTGGTAGAACTTGGTACAACAGAGAATAGAATCAGGCTCTTGGGGATGTAAAGCTACTCTCTTCTTAAAATCCTGCAAGCCCTACTCAGAACAATCTCCCATTGATGGAAATCAATGGGATTACGGAGTGCAAGATTGGGTCTGGCATCGAAATCTAGGATTAACAGTCCCTTCTGAATATAGATAGTTACTACATGTATACAGATAAAAAGAATGCACAACTTTTTGCTCCAGAGTTCTTCATTTCGTGCTAGCAAACTGCAGTTACGAAGGGTTTTTACAAACACCTATCTGTGAGGGCTAATGTATTCCTTCCAACTCAATAGCAGGTGGATTCTGAACTATCTCATGCTGGTGTAAATCAGAAGAAACACAGTCAAAGCCAATAGGAGTATATTGCTGTAAGGGAGATCTCATTTGGGCCTTCATTTCTCACTTGTTTATTTGCACAATTAACACTTTTCTCAGCTTCAAGTTCCCGCCTTCCAGCTTCAAGAGCTGCACAATCCAAATTCCTCTGCTATGATCTCTTTGCTCTTCAAAAGGTGAAAACTGGACACTGGTGTCGGCAGAAGTCCTTTATTGAAGCCATGCAAGACACTTAGCATGGTGGCCGTGCAGTGGCGCATAGAGGCCAAGTAACATTTGCAGGACTGACGCTAGGTTTTGGAGGCTCCCACGGAGGTTATTTCTTGTTGGAAGAAGTCTCATCCCTCCAACCTCCTCCCACCTTCTCATCTTCATTCCCCTCACCTTCTCACTCCCCTTCTGATTCCTTTCTCCGTTTAGCATCCCCGCCTTCCATGTGAGACCAGGAATCCCTTGCTCTCAGTCCCATGATTGCTCCATCTAGTCCCCCCTGCCTCACCTTCTGTTTAATAGTTATTCCTTGTGTCCAAAGATTACAATGACTGCTCATCAGAGCAGCCTACATGCAAATGGCTGGGAGGTAGCTTGCCAGTGGTTCTAATGCCGCCACCACCACCAGCAGTCTGGATGGCACAGTCTCATATGACTGCAGGCTGACTGATCCAGCTAGAGACCTGTGGTTTTTAGACTCCAAAGACCATCCCTAGGTGGCCGTAGGTGAAAACCATCCAAAATCCATGACTTATTTGGGGGGGCAGGGGGAATCAAGCCTAGCAATCAGCCTTGCAAATGTAAACTGTCTTTGTCAGGAAACAGGCCGTAAATAAACTTGTAAATGAGCAAAAGAAGAGTATGCTGAGCTTTTACATCCCCCCTTGGCACTTATACTTATCAGGGAACCAGGACTTCAGACTTTGCAGGTCCCAAAGACTGCCTTTCATTATACAAAGAGCTTAATTGTTGGCTAAGCTTCTTACATTTCTGGTTCACAGGTACAGTGTGTCTATGCTGTCCAAATTTGATGAGCAGGTGGCTCATCAATATTTATATTGGAGGTCCTTATAAATAACCCATCAGATTTCCATGAGCATTCACTAAGCTTACAATTCTATCAGCTACAGTAACCCAGAGAGCTCACATTTGGATACAGTTTATGGAGACAAATTTGTACATTGCCTGAAATAAACAGCATCCAGGTTGCAACCAGCTTTGAATGCTGTAGAATCTGCCTGCAGAATTGACAAATATGTCATTTGGGCATAGACCTGAATAGCCACTTTAGGCTTTAACGTTGGTGACACTATAAAAATTAGTAAATTAGCTTTCCTAGTTACAGAATGTGCAAAACCAACACAAAAATCAATGACAATTGTAGAGAATAATTAGCATGCTACATTTATTTTGTATATGGTGCACTTTGTTAGTTGACAAGGGGCTCTCAGTCTCCTACCGATGTGCAGATGAGGGTAATTTATTGGGGTGACTCCTTTTACGCTTAACAGGAAACGCCAATCCAAATCCTAGTGCATTAACTGGGAAAGTGGAAGCAAAGGGCCAAATTCTATTCTTAGCTACACTGGTGTAAATTTGGAGTAACTTGTTTGAAGTCAGTGGTGTCCCTCCACCTTTACACTGAATCAGAGGCAATGGTTAACTCTTGATAGTGGGAGGGAGCACAATTTAAACGTGGGGACGGGGCACATGACCACTTCTGATTATGAGGTGGCTTGTATGACCTTACACTCAGCAATTAAACAAGAAATAGCAATTACCTTGAGGAGAAGCTCAATGCTCATTATAGAACTTCACATTAATAGCTCATCACGGGTCATTTGAGCTGAAAAATCAAGATGTTTATGTTTGATCAAGACATATTAATGACTGTAAGCATCTACGGCTTTCATTATAACATTGAAATAATGATTTCTGTTTAAATAGACAATTATTTTTCACTGTGAAATAGATTTTCCAGTTTCAGTACTATAACTTTCCACAGTATAAATCACTTGCAAATATTTTTTGCTTAAAGAATTAATTTTAGCTCAAGAATTGAAACATCTTAACTTGAAGTGCATTTCCCTCGTGAGGAGCAGCAGCAGAGCCAGGAGTGCCAGGGCAGTAGTGAGTGAGCGCCTCGGGGAGCAGCTCATGGCAGCCGGGCTTCTTGGGCAGAGAGGCAAGAGCGCATCGGGGTGCAGTTCGGAGCTGTACTACCCACCCAGCTGAGGAGCATCTGGCCGCGCAGAGGCAGCCTGGCAAGGAGGGCTGCCAGGCAGCCAGCCAGCACCCTGGCTCCCACAGCATGGAGAGCCAGGGGCCCGAGGGGGGCAGGTGGCTCCCACCAGCTTCCAATCAGCTGGCTTCTGGCAGGAGGTGTTGGTTTTCAAACACTTTGGGAAACTCTGTACTAAAGGGAAGGCAGATATCTGGCACGTGACCCCCTATTCTTCCCCCCCCCCTCACCCCAATGCATTGCCTGTGCACTGAATAACTGAAAAATCTACTTCTCTGAGTGTTTTCCTTGAGGCTTTGCTTACACTATCTATTTTGTGTTTAATATCTATGGTATCTTTCTGTCCCTTGGCTGAAGCCCCTATCCTAATTCTTACTGACATCAGCAGCAGCACCTCCTGCTGTGTGCAAATCTGACCAACCTTGCATGCCCTTGCTGTTGATCTCAGTTTGCAGCCTGAGTCTGAGTAATGGTGCTCTCTTTTCTGTCTCCTTCTCTGTTTACCATTCTACACCCTAGCACAGCCAGCTAGAGTCAGTCTTAAGGACTTTTTCCCAGAATAGTATTGGATATATCCTTAAACGTTGCTATATAAAATGTACTGTGAATATGTCTACTCCAGATAAATTTGGAAACCAAAACGCATAGTTTGCATCATAAATCTATAGCTAACACCCAATAGAAATAACATAACGATTGGCTTACAGATGTGGAAAACCTTGGAGATACATACACACACCCTAAGCAGCAGAATTTGGGTTCAGATCTGGATCCAAGATGCCTCAGACTTCAGGGCTGCACGGAGCTGGCACATTTGTTTGTCTCACTATTGAAATATGGGCCAACCATGAAGTCTGAATTTGATCTTTCTTGAACTTTGGAGGTGTTTGGAATCAGGTTTTGTTGCTAAACCATCTTTACTGGCAACAAAATGCAGGGAGCATTTTATACCTACTCTATACTCATTTTGTACTGATGTAAGTGACTACACAAGGTGTAATACGATGGTGAATTGTAATGTCTACACGTCCAGTGAAGGGTAAGGGGCCAGGCAGAGACAGACACATCCTGGAGGTAACTCCATGGCTGCGCATCCTAAGTGTTGCCAGGAGGGCTTCAGCTTCCTCAACCATGGGATGCTGTTGAGCAGAGATGGGGTCCACCTATCAGGGAAGGGGAACACTATCTTTGGATTCAGACTGCTAAACTAGTGAGGTGGGCTTTAAACTAGGTTCAACAGGGACAGGAGACAAAAGCCCACAGGTAAGTCCGGAACCTAGAGACCAGGGTGAAGGGTCAGAATCTGGGGGGAACATGTGTAATCATAGCAAGGACAAAGAAGAGACAATGGGGAATATAGAAGGGAAGGCTAATGAACATCTTAGATGTCTGTATACTATACAAGAACTATAGGGAACAAACAGGAAGAACTAGAAATACTAGTGAATTATGACATAACTGGCGTCACTCATTGGTGGGATAATTCAGATGACTGCAAATATTGGTAAAGAAGGGTACAGTTTGTTCAGGAAGGACAGGCAATGAAAAAGGGAGGAGGTGTTACCTGGTATATCAAAAATATATACACTTGCACTGAAGTCAAGGTAGAAGTGGGAGGCAATCCAGAGGACTAGAAAAGGGCAAATATAGTACCTATCTATGAAAAGGGAAATAAGTACAACCCAGGGAATTATAGACCAGTCAGCTTAACTTTGATACTTGGAAAGATATTGGAAAAAATATTCAAAGTCTCTGGGTAAGAATAAAAGGGGTTAAAAAAGCGGGGGGGGGGGGTGAGGAGAGGTGATGTCTTGGTGCGGGGTTTACTATAGAACACCAAACCAGGAAGGAGAGTTGGATCAGGCTTTTTTTGAAACATCTAACAAACTCATCCAAAGCACAAGACTTGGTGGGGGGGATTTCAACTACCCAGACATCTATTGGGAAAATTACAGTGGGGCACGGATTATCCAACAAGTTCTTGGAATGCATTGGAGACGACTTTTTATTACAGAAGATGGAAAAGCAACTAAGGGGGAGACTATTCTAGCTTTGATTCTGATGAACAGGGAGGAACTGGTTGAGATTTGAAGGTGGGAAGCAACTTGGGTGTAAGTGATCATGAAATGATAGCATTCATGACTACAGAATGGTAGAAGGGAAAAAGGAAGAATAAAGACAATGGACTTCATGAAGGCAGACTTTAGCAAACTCAAAGAATTGGTCTGTAGGATCCTATGGGAATCAAGCCTAAGAGGACAAAAAAGAGTCCAGGAGAGTTGGCAGTTTTTTAAAGAGACATTATTAAGGGCACAAGAGCAAACTATCCCAATATGCAGGAAAGATAGGAAGTATGGTAAGAGGCCACCCCAGCTTAGCCAGGAGATATTAAACAACCTGAAACTCAAAACAGAGTCATATAAAAATAGAAACTTGTCAAATTATGAAGGATGAATATAAAAAACCAACACAAGCATGTAGGGACAAAGTTAGAAAGGCCAACATACAAAATGAGATTAAACTAGTTAGGGACATAAAGAGTAACAAGAAAACATTTTACAAATACATAAGCAAGAGAAAAACCAAGGACCGAGTAGGCCCATTACTCAATGAGGAAGGAAAGACAATAACAGAAAATGCAGCAATGGCCAGTGTTAATGTTTTGTTTGTTTGTTTGTTTTTCCCCCAGTTTTCACCAAAAAGGTTAGCAGTGATTGGATGACTAACATAGTGAACATCAGTGTAAATGGGGTAGGACCTGGGACTAAAACAGGGAAAAAACAAGTTAGATATCTTCTAGACAACTAGACAAATTAGATATCTTCAAGGCACAGGGCCTGATAAAATCCGTCCTAGAGTACTTAAGGAACTGGTTGAAGAGAGCTCTGAGCCATTACCGATTATCTTTGAGAACTTGAGGAGGACAGAAAAAATCCCAGAGGACTGGAGAGGGGCAAATATAGTACCTATCTATTAAAAGGGAAATAAGCACAACCCAGGGAACTATAGACCAGTAAGCTTAACTTCGGTACCTGGAAAGATATTGGAGCAAATAAGCAACCAATGTGCAAGCACCTGCCTAGAAAATAAGGTGAGACGTAACAGTGAACATGGCTTTGTCAAGAACAAATCATGTCAATCCAACTTAACATCCTTGTTTGATAGGGTAACAAGTGTTGCGGGTGGGGAGAAGTAGTAGATGTGAAATATCTCAACTCTAGTAGGGCTTTTGATACTGTCTCACATGACCTTCTCAGAAGCAAACTAGGGAAAATAGCCTAGACGAACCTACTATAAGATGAGTGCACATCTGACTGGAAAATAATATTCAAAGAGCGTTTATCAATGGTTCACAAGCTGGCAGGCATATCAAGTGTATTCCCACAGGAATCTGTCGTGGGTCCAGTTCTATTTAATATCTTCATAAATGATTTGGATATTGGCATGGAAAGTATGGTTATAAAGTTTGTGGACAATATTCAGTTTGCCAGCACTTTGGAGGTCAGAGTTAGAATTCAAAATGTTCTTGACAAACTGGAGAAATGTTATAAAGAGGAGGGTGATAAAATATTCTCCTTAATCACTGAGGACAGGGCAAGAAGTAATGGGCTTAAATTGCAGCAAAGGAGGTTTAGGTTGGGCATTAGGAAAAACTGCCTAACTGTCAGGGTTGTTAAGCACTGGAACAAATTACCTAGAGAGGTTGTGCAATCTTCATCATTGGAGGCTTTTAAGAACAGGTTAGACTGTCAGGGATGGTCTAGTTAATACTTAGTCCTGGCTTAGTGCAGAGACTGGACTAGATGACCTCTCAAGGTCCCTTCCAGTCCTATATTTCTGTGATTCTATGAGTTAAAACCAAATTGGGAGCATCTAATTGATCTGTGGATTGTACTGTATTATTAATTAATTGTATTACCATAGGGCCTATGAGCCCCAGTCGAGGACCAGGACCCATTGTGCTAGGTGCTGTACAAAAACAGAACAAAAGATTGTCCCTGCCCCCAAAGAGCTTACAATTGAAGAAGAAGATAAGAGACAAGAGATGGATACAGACAGACAGGGACATGCGAGGGAATAATGAGATAATTTTGGTCAACATGGCTGGCACACCAGCAGCCTAACCATTGTCGAGTTTTTTTTAGGCAGCATGTCAAAGGAGAGTTTTAAGGAGGGATTTGAAGGAGGATAATGAGGTAGCTTTGTGAATGTTTACAGGGAATCCCCACCTCCACCCCCAAGAAACAAAGGAAAGAAGAGTAGATCTCTTACCCCCGCATTTCTCCTCTCTTCCACTGCATCCATTTGACTCGTAGTTCTGCAATATGCAACATGTTTATCACATGGAGTCTATGCAGCCTAACATTGTGTCATGGGGAAAGGGTTTTGTGGTTTGAGAGAACATTGGATGTGAACCTCCTGACAGGAAAGATCTTCAAAAGGGGAAAACTTCACAGGGTTTCATTGTAAAGAGGTCTTTGAAGAAGGAGTAAAAATAATGATCACTCTGATGTTCTAATAAAGCCTCATAGCCTCTGACAGCATCTCCACTGATAAGCGCCGCCAACAGAACCACTTCTGAGAGAGGAAATTGCAAAGAGCAAATAAGGTCGGTCCTTTCTCCTACCATACATACCATACATCCTCTTGTGAATCATTCCTTCTGGGAAAGGGTCATGTAACGTAGGAAGCCATACGTCGTCAGGGTAGACCCCCTAACAGTCAGCATCAGGTCAGCCAATCAGGAATAAACCTTGGTTCCAACAGGCTTTGATTACAATTAATTAACATGATGCTGAACATGATTTGTCCTGGTCTACCCTGACCATTAACTTGCGGTCAACATTGTAACATCTAACTTGGTTGTTCACATGCATGTTTAAACACACTCTTATCCTGTACTGTACACAAGGCCAAAGAATAAATCAAATCTCACCCTGCCACAGAATTGCTCTTGTGAAATTTGTGTAACCACCCCTGCACATACATACATACACACTCCTGCTCAACGTACTTTCTCCTGTTCTATAGAAATGGGCTAGATCTGCCATTCGGGAAGCTCTCAGGGTTTGAGACAGCTATGAAGTCTGTTTTCTGGGGACCTTTCTGAAAGATTGATCAGAGGTGATCCATTTCACCCTCCAGTATGCAAAGGCTGTAAGTTCTCTGGGGCAGGGACCGTCTTTTTGTTATGTGTGTACGGTGCCTAACAAATTGAGGCCCTGACCCTTGACTGGGGTGATGCTGCAATACTGCAATACAAATAATAATGATACATTTTATAGCAGACAGATCTGAGGGAGCACAGATCTGTGTGGCGAGTCCTGAAAAACTGATTCAAACCCATGAGATCTTAATCAATTTAGAACAGCACAAACTTAAGACCACTGAGGTTGTTTTGATTTGTAGGTTTGGGAGAATGGGGGTTTCCCTGCCAATTTTAATCTGGAATGCTTTATTGGGGGGAAAAAAGATTTTGATCATCATGAAAGTTAACTGTTGTACAATGCTGGGTGAGACAGATGAAGAAATATAGACTAGGTTCTGTATTGTGTGTATGCTGCATAAAGGTTACAGCACCTATTATGAGATGTATGTGCTGGCTTAGGCAAATATGTAGTGTTTTCTATTTCTTTTCAAATGATTACTAGTAAATCAAACATTAATTTAACATATACAAATGGCATGTGGGTTCTGATTCTTTAGCAGAGTCATCAGCTGGCTTGTTTATTACAATGGAAGCATTGGTGCTAGAAAGAAAACCTTCAGTACTTTGAATGTGGAAAAGCCTGTCATATTCTAAATATTTCTAACAAATCTAGGGAGAAGAGAAGACTTGAGTTTGATAAAGAACAATTCTATTCTCCTCTGAGGCTTCTAAGGGCTGTATGGTAGGCCAAGGCACAGCTGAGGAAAGAACTGGAGGAGTGGAAAATTCCCTTTAAAGGGCTCTGGCCTGGCCAGAGTTTTCTTGCTTCTGGTGAAAGCAAAGAACAAGTCAGTGTCAGACATTAACACATCACATTCCGTGCTGACTGGGAGACTGCTACATATGGCAGACCCACCAGGCAGCTTGTCTAAATTACAAAACAAAGGTCTATACACGCGTCTGCCAGACAGCTTCCTGACACATTACCACCCATCCCTTCCATGCTGAATCAACTACTCCAGACATCCCGGGAAAATACTGTACATGTCTACGGTGCCTTCTATCCTAAAAGAGAAAAGTCCATAATACAATGAGGGTAGAGGGGGGGAACTCTTGTAAAATAGATCAGCTGTGGGATACTGATTACCAAGAATCGTTATCTTCGATCATCCCTTCTTTTTGTACTACGTTAGGGTCTAATCTTGCAAGCTGCTCAGCGTTTCCTGCAAGGTGCTGAATATCCTCTATTCCCTTGGGCTTCAGTGGGACTTGATGATGCTCAACACCCTGCCGAAGCTGCCCAACCTCTCACAAAATAAGATTAATTGGTCAGACGAAATACTCCAAACACTGCAGTGTTGTTCTGTGCTTAAGGCTTGTATTTCTGTTGGGCTGAAACTTCTTTAGAGAGGCGTCATTAAATATTAAACAAGTAAAAATCCATCCTTTCCTTTGAGATGGGGTGGGAGAAGGGAAAGAGAAGCAAGCTCCGTGGTTGGCTACACTGGGTCATCCAAGAGTTTAAGCGTGACTGTTAATCCTTGAAATGCCAGTCTCAGGAAACAAGGAAATGTCGTATGTTGGGGACTTATATGAAAACAAAGTCTCTGCCCTTTCAATCTAAGTAGCCCCAGCTACATAATCCTTCTACTCAAATCGTTCTTCAGTGAAGAAAGACAACAACCGTTGCTTTTTTTAAAACTTGCATGTAGAGCAGCTGAGTCTGTTTTTCAAAGCTGAAGAAAATCTTTCTGGGTAAAACGTTCAAAAGTACCTTTGTCCCATTTTCAAGAGCAACGGGCACAGAGCCAGCTACGTTCCACTGATTTTCAGTTAGAGGGTAAAATTTTCAAGAGCACCTATCTAAACCTGATTAGAACCCAGTTTCACTCCCTTAGCTAACACTGATGATGGTTCAATCTGAAGACACAAATGACATCGGTGCGCATGGAATTCACATTTTATTTAGTTGTATAACAAACACAGATGCCATGGTCACCAGTTAAATTGCTTACTTGTAGCATGTGAAACAAAACTTGTGACCCTTCCTCTCCAGAACCACAAGTCTCTGCATTTTATGCTAACACGTGTTCCCATTAGTTGGGAGTCACATAAAGGTGCTTATCTACTTTCTAGGTCATCCACTAAATGGTGGCAAAGGCACAAACATCTGGGTATGTCTGATTCCAACCAGCAAAGCGAAGGAGTGGAAGTAAAATAGCCAGTCTCTTAGTGACCATTCAAGACACTTAGAACTTTCTGCCCAACATACTTTGGTTTTAGGCAAGAATGGCATTGTCTGTGGTGAGGCCTCAATGGTGAGGACAACTGCATCCAAGGGGAGCTCAGGAAAAGTGGAGAGTGGTGGCCACAAGGAGCGATTGCAGCCCTTGATCCTGTGCCAACCAAGCCTGGCAAAACTTAGAGCACACCCCTAGCTGCTGTAACTTGTGCCACTGGTGAAAGGCCTCTACGGGACCTTATGCAGGTGAAGGATAGATGTAGGGGAGCTCTGCTATACCATTTGCCCCTCTTTCCCCCTATGTTATGGGGAGGAGGGGCAGCTGGCACAGGACCCGGCACCAGTTATGCCAGTGGAAAGTTCCTATGTTGGAAAGGTTTTTAAGGTCAGGCTTGACAAAGCCCTGGCTGGGATGATTTAGTTGGGGATTGGTCCTGCTTTGAGGAGGGGGTTGGACTAGATGACCTCCTGAGGTCCCTTCCAACCCTGATATTTTGATTGTATGAAAGGGAATTCTGCTCTGGCCAGCTACAGCCAAAATCCACCCATTCTGTGCCACCTGGTCAGCTCAAAGTGGCAGAACAGATTGGAGAGTCCAGTCCCCAGAAAATTAGGCATTTGTCCTAAAACCAGGGCTAGCAACAATGGGATTGTTAGTGTAGACTGGCTGCAGGCAACTTTATACTATCGTTGTCGAGATCTGTTCTGAACATGGTTAGATGAGCTATGTTCTATGGTTTTCCTGTGTTAGCACTCCTACCATTGTTAGCAGTGGTGGAGCTGCACTGGTGCTAGAAATGCCTAACATTTTCAGCATGGATGCAATCAAAGAAACAAACTATATGTGAAGAATGGTGACAAGTGGGGAAAATGCTAATTGTTGTTCATATTTCTGTGACGACTTGACTGACGTCTGCTGTTTTTCGTTTGAGATTTACTCTAATATGCTCTTTGCTTTCTGCATTGGGGATTGTGTTGCTTTCATTTAGCATTGTAAGTGATCTATATTTTCTTTCTTGTTCGTATAGAATGCAACTCTTGAGGACAAACGTTGTTTTTCCCCTAGCTAGATTGCTTAGTATTTTGGGTTCCATTCTGCTAACGTTCTATAGGCTTCATGGGGTTTTGTTCTCTTTTAAAATCTGTGGGTCTAAGTTTGGCTTGTAACTCACATATAATATAAGCTGACAGGAGCTGTGTTTTCAGGAGAATGATTACACAGAATAATTCATAGTTTTTTTCTTCTAGGCAAACAGATGCAGTTTGAAAATGTGTCTTTCTTAGGATGACTGATTTCATTCAGTGTCCAGATCAGTAATGAAGCATTGGTGATATTCAGAGTCCAGAGGGCCCTGACAACTGCTCTGGTCATTTTGGACCACAGATGTATGGAGTACAATTTTTTTTTTGTCCATAGTGATGAATATTTCAAAATGATATGTAGTTGGGGGAAAAGTAACATGTGGCTATGTGAAAGGTGCACCTTAGTGGACTGATCACAGGATTCATATCCTTTCTCGACAATCTTGAGTAAATAACTTTGATTCTTCCTCAAATCTGTAAGCAGGGTTCATAATATCTACTTGCTTTCCAAAAGTGTTGAAAAGATCAACTAGTTAATCTTTGTGTAAAGCATCTAGAAATTGTAAACGTGAACAATTATTTCCCACGGGAGTGCTGTGTGTTAGGAGTCCTTCAGCTATTCTACAGGGCCATTCTCAACTCGGTAGATATACAGGCTTGTTTAAGTAGAGGGAAGGGATTTATAACTGTGTGCTCCATGAAAAAGAGAATTAACGCTGGGCTATGGGAGTACTGGAACTTGCTGATGGTGTTGTGTAAGTGTGATGGCTATAGAAACTAAATATGAGTGGGCAACTTCAGGAGACTGGCCTAAGCATTCATCCAAAAACCAGACTCTCAAGCTTCTCTAGTGTCTCAAAGTTTTGTTTCATTGCTTTTTCCTTTCTTTACATGGTGATGGTATTTCCTGTTTGCAACACAGCTGGAAGCAAGAAGTGCCTGAAATTTTGTTAAGAAAGTCAGGTGTCAAGAATCTTCCATCAGAGTTTTGTAGACTTTCTAGATCAACCTTTTCATGTTTATCCGAACCTTTGCTTCGTAAGTTCACCTGTCACTAACAGGAACATTGTCAAACAATGATAATTTTGTTTTATTTTTATAGAGTTGCCTGCAAACACACCCAAGTCCTTCCTCATGTCCTCTTGCCATGTGTTTGTATAAGAAGTATGTATTAATAATACTTCTAAGGTATTTGTGCCTGCATTCATTTTTCTGAATTTAAACTTACAGTAGCTCAGTTCCCACAAGGAAGAGGAGCAAAGTTCCTCTCTCCTTCCCCATAAAATAAAGCAGTTTAGTGTATTAGTCTTTCTTGTAAAAAGGGTGGTGGTGGTTGTGTTAAGGATTTGGCAGAGGAGGATATATTCAAATGGTGTCCACCCAACCTTGGTTGGCCATGTGTTCAACCAGCTAATCCAGCCTGTGAAAGTGCATGAACTCATGGGGAAACCCTGTCAATGGAGAATGGGAAATGGGGGTGAAGAACAAGAAGGAAGAATGTGCTGTTGGGACAGAATGGAGGAAATTCTGCTACCAAAAGTGTTGAATGTCTTTGAATGGATACTGCCACCTTGAGTCTGTCCTGCTGGTGGTGTGCTGAAAGTATGGCACCTCGGCTTAGAGTCAAATGGGCTGCATCCCCCATGTCTGGGGGAGACTTCACAGAAAAAAGGAGCCATTTAAGGAGAGTTGGCTGAAGGAGAGCTACCTGATGGATCACTAAAGGAGGAGAGAGTCTCCTAGTGATGGACTGAGGATCCACATGCTGTGAGGACCCAGGAAAAAGGATCTCAAAGCCAGGTGTATCCTCATCATATCCCCACTGTTGTCAGTGACTTGTGTAGCTAACCATCTCTTTCATTGGCATGAATAGAATCTAATTCCGAGGGGATGACAAAAAGAGACCTATATCTGCACAGTCCAACATCATCTAGATCAGATAAGAATAGATATTAAATGAGGGCCTGGTGTATTTTCTGGTGATCAACACTAAGGCAACTCGTAGCAGAGCATGAAACAGCAGCGATGACTGTGTGGGTGGAAGCACACAAGCAAGGGCTGGGCTCACATATGGTTTCTGGCCCCGAGTCAATTGAATTCTTACCTCACAGAATGCTGACAGAGCAGGAAAGTCTTGCTGGTGAATTCTCTGCCTATGGTGAGGCTAGATGGGAAGCTCTTTAAAAGTCATGGTAAGTAAAAGAAAACAACTGAAAGGCATGGAGACAATTGGGAGAGGCGATCCAAGGGATTTGCAGGTGCACGTGGGAGGGGAATCTCAGTAAAATGAATGGAGCAGATATTGGTGGGAGTGAACGAGGATATGGAACTGCACAGGTGGAATGGGTTAGGAAGGAAAGAATTGCTGTGGGGGCATAATTTGTATGTACCAGAGATGGGCCTCGATATGAGTACCACATTCAACCTCTTTCCTGGAACTTTGGAGAAGTACAGATCCAGCCATTGTTAGAATTTTTATACATGCATTAGGTGATGGTGTTGTACAATGGCTTTCTTAGCATGAGTTAAGGATGGCTGCATTACTCATGAATGGCAAAGCTATCAGTGAATTTTATATAGCATACTTCTAACACTGCCAGTAAAGACTCGATAGCTCACTTCCCCATCATTGTGACCCAGCTCTCTATCTGAAAAGCAGCACTAACATACTCCACTACCAGGGCATAAAATAAAGATGACACCCTGGGCCTGCCTGGGTGGAACAGCCTGTAGTAAGTGAGGGCTTGGCTTGCAACAGTTTTTTGTTTGTTTGGTTTGGTTTTTTTGTCTCAGAGACAACTGAGTCAATATCTGACTCCGGATGACTGGAAAAAGACTAATGTAGTGCCAATATCCGGATGACTGGAAAAAGGCTAATGTAGTGCCAATCTTTAAAAAAGGGAAGAAGGAGGATCCTGGGAACTACAGGCCAGTCAGCCTCACCTCAGTCCCTGGAAAAATCATGGAGCAGGTCCTCAAAGAATCAATCCTGATGCACTTGCATGAGAGGAAAGTGATCAGGAACAGCCAGCATGGATTCACCAAGGGAAGGTCATGCCTGACTAATCTAATCGCCTTTTATGATGAGATTACTGGTTCTGTGGATGAAGGGAAAGCAGTGGATGTATTGTTTCTTGACTTTAGCAAAGCTTTTGACACGGTCTCCCACAGTATTCTTGTCAGCAAGGTAAGGAAGTATGGGCTGGATGAATGCACTATAAGGTGGGTAGAAAGCTGGCTAGATTGTCGGGCTCAACGGGTAGTGATCAATGGCTCCATGTCTAGTTGGCAGCCGGTATCAAGTGGAGTGCCCCAAGGGTCGGTCCTGGGGCCGGTTTTGTTCAATATCTTCATAAATGATCTGGAGGATGGTGTGGATTGCACTCTCAGCAAATTTGCGGATGATACTAAACTGGGAGGAGTGGTAGATACGCTGGAGGGGAGGGATAGGATACAGAAGGACCTAGACAAATTGGAGGATTGGGCCAAAAGAAATCTGATGAGGTTCAATAAGGATAAGTGCAGGGTCCTGCACTTAGGATGGAGGAATCCAATGCACCGCTACAGACTAGGGACCGAATGGCTAGGCAGCAGTTCTGCGGAAAAGGACCTAGGGGTGACAGTGGACGAGAAGCTGGATATGAGTCAGCAGTGTGCCCTTGTTGCCAAGAAGGCCAATGGCATTTTGGGATGTATAAGTAGGGGCATAGCGAGCAGATCGAGGGATGTGATCGTTCCCCTCTATTCGACATTGGTGAGGCCTCATCTGGAGTACTGTGTCCAGTTTTGGGCCCCACACTACAAGAAGGATGTGGATAAATTGGAGAGAGTCCAGCGAAGGGCAACAAAAATGATTAGGGGTCTAGAACACATGACTTATGAGGAGAGGCTGAGGGAGCTGGGATTGTTTAGTCTGCAGAAGAGAAGAATGAGGGGGGATTTGATAGCTGCTTTCAACTACCTGAAAGGGGGTTCCAAAGAGGATGGCTCTAGACTGTTCTCAATGGTAGCAGATGACAGAACGAGGAGTAATGGTCTCAAGTTGCAGTGGGGGAGGTTTAGATTGGATATTAGGAAAAACTTTTTCACTAAGAGGGTGGTGAAACACTGGAATGCGTTACCTAGGGAGGTGGTAGAATCTCCTTCCTTAGAGGTTTTTAAGGTCAGGCTTGACAAAGCCCTGGCTGGGATGATTTAACTGGGAATTGGTCCTGCTTCGAGCAGGGGGTTGGACTAGATGACCTTCAGGGGTCCCTTCCAACCCTGATATTCTATGATTCTATGATTCTGACAGTACGTGTACATCCAGGAAGCTTACAGGAACCTGCTACCAGTGGAAAACCTCATTAAAAAACCTATGTTGGTCATGGAGGCCAACACAATGCAAAGCAGAAGGCAGTGAAGTTATTCGAGATTTACCCTGGTGTAACGGAGAGCAGAATGTGACCCAGTATATCCAGACCATGCCACTAGGGATTGGGGCTCTGCATTCTAGCATCAGCTCTGCCCCAGACTAAATTTGTGACCTTGGGCAAGTTACCTATCTCAGCCTTATTTTCTCTATCTCCCTGTAAGGTTTATCCTTGTATCACCTGTATAAGGGACTGTAGCGGGGTAGACACCGTTCCTGCCCTGAGGGGCTTAGAACAGTCCCGGAGAGGGCTGTGGCTGGGGACAAGAAGCTTGGGCTGATTTGGGAAAGGCAGCAACAGCTGGGGCCACACCCCAATCAGGCCCAGCTGGCCCCTATAAGAGGCTGCGAGCCAGGAGTCCAAACAGACTCTCTCTGCCTGTAGAGAGAGTAGGTCCTGGCTGCTGGGGAGCCTAACCAAGTGCCTAGAGTGGAGCAGGGCTGGGGGAAGGCCAAGGGAGCTGGGGAGCTCCAGCATGGAAACCCCCTAGGCTGCGGCCTAGTCAAAGGCCAGTTAGGTACTGGGGTTGCAGGGGGCAGCCTGCGGGTAGGCAGAGGCAGCCGGTCCAAACTCCCCTTGCCTGTGATGAGTGGCTTATATACTGCAGTCAGCCCCAGTGAACGGGGGCTAGATAGTGACTGGGCAGTAGCCAAAGACTGAGGTGAGGTGGGGCTAGGGGGTGGGGGAACCCTGGGTGGGGAGACCTTGCAAGTGAGGGGTTACTACCGGGGGGCAGCACCCCGGTGTACAAGGGGCACCGGATCCGGAAGGGACACGGGGGCCTGGCATAAGCGGGACACCGGCCTGCAGAGGGCGCTCCAAGGCTGGAAGTAGAGCTAATTCCCAGGACACCAGCAGGAGGAGCCCCAGGGGCGAGTCCCTCACACTTGCAAGGACATAGAGACAGCAGCACTTTTTCAAAGCTCCTTGGCTACTGAGCATTGTTTGGTGCCTTTCTCCCCAGTTACACAGACTAATGCACGAGACTTGCACTCATTAAATGTAGCCTAGATCACAGTTGATAATAACTTGCCCCCTAAATTAGCTTAGGAGCAAATACAGCCTTATCGTTTTGTTAAATGTAGCAACAATAGAGAGAGATCATGCAGCTATAGCACCTCCCAAACCCATCACATGAAGATTTGGAACTACGATAATAAACTGATGTCCCACAATGGAAGGTAATCTGCTGATGGCAAAGAAACAGTGTCGCCATACAAGTTATTCAAAAGGTGTGGCACTGTTTCACAAAGATGAATAGGAGTTGCTATTTTTTTCACCTGTCCTAGCTTGGCCAGGTTGTCATGCTAGATATTTGGAACATGACTACGTGCTTACAGTCAATGGTGTAACCATTTGATGCAGCCAGATGAAATTATTATGCAACTTACACATGTACAGAGGAAACTGGGACTGAAACTGAAACCCTGAGCCTTCAGCTCCAAAAAGCTGCGGATCTCTACCAGGTAAACTGAAGGAGAAATCATAAAGCACACACTAGTAGTAAGTCTCTGATCTTCTCTGTGATCAGGCACTATAGGGTAATATGGCTTGCTTATATACAAACAGCCAGTGTATTACTACAGGAAAGGTAGACAGAGGCAGCCTTTCTGGAAGGGATAAAAAGCAGCTTAGAAGCACCTAGAAAGATAAACATGTAACGCCAAGTGTCAGATGGTGCAGGCAGTAAAATTCAGCTACGTTCTGAAAGCACACATGGACCACAAGGTGCAACTAAATGCTACCTTTAGGTGGATAAATTTGAGGAGGCCTGTGCTAACCATTCCAGCGTAAGAGATGATGTGAGTGATTTCAGATTCTGCGGAAAATATTTTGAGTTAGGTTCAAATCAAAATACAGTTTCAAATACCCCTGAACTTTGGATTGTTCAGATTCAAATATGGATCAGACCTAGGCAGCTGAAGCCCATGTCTAACACACATACCTAGTTTATACAGCATATGTAATTTCTATACAGTTGAGTAGAAGAAGAAAAATCTTTCTTCAAAATTTATATTTACACTGTTAATTTTATGGGCTTCAGTATGATGGGTTTTTTTAAACAATTCCCCTATAGGGAATATGATTTTCTACAAACACTTTAGTGACAGTGAAGACTAGGTCTGCTTCAAACTCTGCTAAAGACATAAATTACTCCTATTTATGGTCAAGGAGAACGTGAATTGTTTTGGCACAAGGGCCTTACAAATTTCACCTGAGGCCAGCTGTAAAATGATAGATGATAACCCACAAGTGAAAATAATACATCTTCACTTCACTGGAATAAGCAGAATTACCTGTTTTTAAAATAAAAAAAAGTCTTTCACCTAGAAGATCAGAACCAATTCAAGATGTCACAGATAAGACAACCCTTTCCCACCCATCCCCTTTTTAAAAATTTTATTTTCTGTTTAAAGTCAATTGCCTACCCCTTACTAATTCCCAGAGTTATGCTTTTCTTTTATGAAATTAACTTCTTTCTCTCTCTTTTTTTATTAACATGGAGAAGGGTACAAAGTAAGTTTGAGTTGTGCAGTTGGATCTGAGTGCTCATATATTAATCTAGTATAATCCTGGTTAATTCTATTTTGAGTAGGAAGAAAATGCTGTTCATAAAGGGTTAACTTCTACACTGATAGTGTCCTGATAAAACAAGAAGATAAGGATAGGTAGCATTTCCTTTCTTTTTAACCAATGAGGAAAATCATATAATCATAGAAGATTAGGGTTGGAAGAGACCTCAGGAGGTCATCTAGTGCAGTGGTTCCCAAACTGGGGTTCGCACAATGTTACAGGGGGTCGCCAGAAAAATGTCTTTAATGGCGGCCAGAGGACCCCAGGCATGGGAGGCAGCAGGTGGGACCTGGTTGCGGAGCAGACAGCCTGAGCCCTGTGGAGTGCTGAGCGGGCAGCTGAGCCCTGGTCAGCGGAGGTGCCAGCAGCCCAAGCAGCGCAGAGCCGGGCAGTTGGGGCCGGCAGCCGAGCGCTGTGGAACGTGCAGCCGAGCCCCATTCGGCGGAGGGGCCAGCAGCCTGAGCCCACGGCAGTTGGGCTGGCAGCCCGAGCCCCATGGAGAGTGGGGCCGGGCAGTTGGGGCCAGCAGCCCGAGCCCCAGCAGTCAGCAGGGGCCGGCAGGGAGGCAGCTGGGACCCCAGGTGCGCTGGCGGCAGCTTGGACCGCTGTCCTTGGCAGACAGGGGAAGTTGGGTGGCATGAGGGGCAGAGTGAGCGGGGGGGCCACGCTGTACATGGGGGTTGGTCCAGGCTAATTTTTCCCTCTCAGGGCACCCTCTAGGGTTGGCCCTGGTGGCGGAAGAAAAGGTGTTTGCATGCCAAACCAGCCAGAACCACGTTGTAGTCAATGTAGCAGTGTTAAGGTGCCTCAGTAATTCGATACTAAGTCATTTTCTCTGGAATGCTCTTCATTTTTTTTTTTTTTTTGCTTCAGTGAGAGGTGAGTTAATCTTCTCATTTTCTAGTTTGTTGGTTGTTAGCATCACACTGAGGAGACTTAAACTTAAATTCCTGGAAATATTCATTTTTAGGAGGGGGTTCATGAGATTTCACATTTTAATGAAAGGGGTTCAGGGGATTTTAAGTTTGGGAACCACTAATCTAGTCCAACCCCCTGCTCAAGGCAGGACCAACACCAAGTAAATCATCCCAGCCAGGGCTTTGTCAAGCCTGACCTTAAAAACCTCTAAGGATGGAGATTCCACCACCTCCCTAGGTAACCCATTCCAGTGCTTCACCACCCTCCTAGTGAAATAGTGTTTCCTAATATCCAACCTAGACATCCCCCACTGCAACTTGAGACCATTGCTCCTTGTTCTGTCGTCTGCCACCACTGAGAACAGCCAAGCTCCATCCTCTTTGGAGCCCCCCTTCAGATAGTTGAAGACTGCTATCAAAGCCCCCCTCACTCTTCTCTTCTGCAGACTAAACAAGCCCAATTCCCTCAGCCTCTCCTCGTAAGTCATGTGCCCCAGCCCCCTGATAATTTTCATTGACCTCCGTTGGACTCTCTCCAATTTGTCCACATCCTTTCTGTAGTGGCGGCCCCAAAACTGAATGCAGTACTCCAGATGTGGCCTCACCAGTGCCGAATAGAGGGGAATACTCTCTTCCCCCGATCTGTGCTTCCCTCGAAATGAAGCACAGAAGGCTCTATACACCAATATCTTGCAATTCATGTAGCCTTTTCAGCTATGTGAATTGAGGTCAAAACACCACTGAATCAGAATGGCTGGGCCTGATTTTCCAATGTGTTGTCACTTACACTAGCACAAAGTGGATGTAAAATGGTATCAAGTCAGAATGGTTGTGGGTTTTTTTACGCTAGCGCCTATGTAAGTGACTACACAAGGTACAGGCAGTCAGGATTAGCCCAGAGACATTAAGTAACTTGTCCAAGATGCACAGGAAGTCATTAACAGAACGAGGAATAAAACTCACAATGCCTGAATCCCTACTTTCCCTATTACCCATGTTCCTTTATGTGCCTGTGTCAAATAGCTGCACTTTAAAAGACACCTCTGCAAAATATGGTGAATGTTTATTGCATCTGTAATTAACTTGAATGCATTGAAGCTACCAGGATCTCTGTCACCTTTCTCCCTGTACTGAAACATGAGGGAAATAAATAGAAAGCACAGCATCCACAAGGGGACTTAGGCGTTGACGACGCTGAAAATCACCTAGAAAATCACAGGAACAATGACATGATCAACAAGGTTGAAGTCAAACTCAAACAGCTTCATGGGACTAAATTAAAGGGCCCAGATAATCTCCATCCAAGAATATTAAAGGCACTGGCACATGAAATTGAAATCCCAGTAGCAAGAATTTCGAATGAATCTATAAACTCGGGGAGGTCATACCCTGTGTCTGGAGAATTGCAAAAATAGTAGCTAATTGAAGAAGGGGAAAAATGGGATTGGGGAAACTACAAGCCTGTTAGTTTGATCTCAATTGCATGCAAGGTCTTGGAACAAACTTTGAAAGAGAAAGTAGTTAAGGAGACGGCGGTAAACTGTATTTGGGATAAAATACAACATGATGTTACAAAAGGTAGATTCTGCCAGACCAATCTGGCCTTTTTTGAGAAGATAACTGATTTGTTTAGACAAAGGAAATGCAGTTGGATATCATTAAGGCATTTGATAGAGTTCCACATGGGAAATTATTAGTTACACTGAAGAAGATGGGGATTAATATGAGAATTGAAAGGTGGAGAAGGAACTGGTTACAGGAGAAACTAAAATGGGTCATGAGGAAAGGTGAACTCTCAGGCTGGAGGGAGGTTCCTGGTGGAGTTCCTCAGGGATCAGTCTTATTTAATGTTTTTATTAATGATCTTGACACAAAAAGTGGGAGTATGCTAATAAAATTTGTGGATGACACAAAGTTAGGAGGTATTGCCAATACGGAAGAGGACTGGAATATCCTACAAGAAGATCTGGATGACCTTGAAATCTGGAGTAATAGAAGTGGGATGAAATTTAATAGTGCAGAGTGCAAGGTCATGCACTTAGGGACTAACAACACAAATTTTTGCTGTAAGCTGGGGACTTATCAGTTGGAAGCAACAGAGGAGAAAGACCTGGGTGTATTGGTAGATCACAGGATGACTGAGTCATCAATGTGATGTGGCTGTGAAAAAGGCTAATGTAGTGCTAGGATGCATCGGGTGAGGTATTTCCAGTAGAGACAAGTTAGTGTTAGTACTATTATCCAAGGCACTGGTGAGACTTCATCTGGAATACTGTGTGCAGTTCTGGTCTCCCGTGTTTAAGAAAGATGAATTCAAACTCACACAGGTGCACAGAAGGGCTACTAGGATGATCCGAGGAATGGAAAACCTAACTTATGAGAAGAGACTCAAACATTTGTTTAGCCTAACCAGATGAAGGCTGAGGGGAGATAAGATTGCTCTCTATAAATACATCAGAGGTATAAATACCAGGGAGGGAGAGGAGTTATTTAAGTTAAGTGCTAAAGTTGATACAAGAACAAATAGATATAAACTGGCCATCAACAAGTTTAGGCTTGAAATTAGAGGAAGGTTTCTAACCATCAGAGGGGTGAAGTTCTGGAATAGACCTTCCAAGGGGAGCAGTGGGAGCAAAAAACCTAACTGGCTTCAAGACTGAGCTTGACAAGTTTATGGCGGGAATGGTATGATGTGACTGCCTACAATGGCGTGTAGCCAATCTGCAACTGCTAGCAGCAGATATCCCCAATGGCCAGTGATGGGACATGATATGGGGAGAGCTCTGAGTTACTACAGAGGATTCTTTCCCAGGTGTCTAGCTATCAGGTCATGCCAGAATGCTCAGGGTCCAACTGATCACCATATTTGGGGTTGGGAAGGAATTTTCCCTGGGTCAGACTGGTAGAGACTGTGAGGGGGTGAGGGTTTTGCCTTCCTCTGCAGCATGAAATACGAATCACTTGCAGGTTTAAAATTAATATAAATGGTGGATTCTCTGTAACTTAAGTCTTTAAACCATAATTTGAGGATGTCAGTAACTCAGCCAGAGGTTAGGGGTCTATTACAAGAGTGGGTGGGTGAGGTTCTGTGGCCTGCAATGTTCAGAAGGTCAGACTAGATGATCATGATGGTCCCTTCTGGCCTTAAAGTCTATGAGTTAAGCTCCCTATGCAAGGAATAGAGAGACAGAGATGCCTTAGAATGGGATCCAGAAAGCCAGCCCTGGAAGGAGGAGCTACCTACACTAGCCAATGGAAAATTTCAATGAGAGGGATGTACCCAAATAATCACCCCTCTTATGAAGATAAGTGGCTAAATCTCAGCTGCAAGGAGACACCTATCTTGCTTGCAATCCACAGACCCTGGGGAAGATGAGCACTCTGTGGGGCCTGAACAGGTAGGCTTGTGCAGAGACTGTTTAGATCTACATAAAACAGCCAAGGAGGCGCACCTCCCTTATAACCTTTAGCCCAGTGGTTAAGATACTCATCTGGGATGTGGGAGACCCCTGGTTCAAGTCTACTTTCTGCCTGATGAGAAGGGTTTAGAATAGAGATCTACCATCTCTCGGGTGAGTACACTGGACTATAGGATATTCTCACGCTGGATTCCCTCAATCTCTCCTATTGAAGTTGTTCCACTTTAATTAAATAATTAAATGTTAATTGGGCCAGAGAAAGAGCACCAGTGACTCTACAGTCATCGTTCTCTTCCTTCTCCTTTCCTCCCCTCCCCCCACAGCTGTTTTGTGCACATCTAGGTGGCCCCTGAGAAAACCTACCAGATCAGTCCCCATGAGCAGGTTAGGTGGAGGAACGCCCATCTTCTCCCAGTGTGTGGATTGCGGTGGGGGTTAGGTCAGAGACAGGCATCCGGACTCCTAGCGGGGAGCAGAAACAGAGGCGCTTAGGGAATTTTTACTGAAAACGTAGGCATCAAGTGAGTTTAGGCACCTACAGGGTTAGGCAGCTGCCAAGTGAGAGTTTTGTGGATCACAATAGAGCCTAAAAATGGGACTTACGTGCCTAAATGCCTTTGTGGATCCGGGCCAAAGATACTAATTAGGGAGGGGAATGGTAATAATCAGATGTGAAACTGGATCCAAATCTGAATGCTCCCCCAAGGGGTTGTTTGAATTCTGGGTCTTGCTCAGCCTGCTTATAGAGAGAGCTCTAAGTTGGAAAGTTTAGATCCAAATGATCTGGCCTGTCCATTAGTCTATGGATTTGGTCCTGTATGAGCATTCAAACCTGGGGTTCGTCTCTAATGCTGCTGCATGTAGGTGCATACAGTAATAATGTACGGGATTGTAGTGATTTTACCCTGTTGGTCATTGATATAGCATGAACTGCAGACTTCAGAGGGGGAAAATTGGACAAAGAGGAGGAAAATGTCCTTGCCTTTCCCTGAATGGTGGCTGAGCACAAGCGCACGCTGCCATGAAATGTAAGTGCTGCTTGACTGATAATTCTAGGCATTTGAAAGGGCAGCTTGCGTTTTTAGTTCACACGTGGCCACCTTTTCCTGACCTTGCCTGGATCTCAAAGCTGCCTTAATCCCCTCCTCAGGAGACTTCTCTAGCAGTGTAATCACTTAATTTACGCCCACCCAGGGTTGCTGTCAAAGGGAGTCTAGGAGGAGTGACTCTTTATTGCTTTTGTTGGGGAGTGGGAGGAGAGGCGGCTTTAAACAGAAGAGAGGGAGGAAAGGAGAGAGGAAAAAGAAATGCCCAAATATGTCCTTTCAGTGTCAGTGTATTCCAGGGAGTGATCTTCATAATTGCTGGGTATATCTGGGAGTGACTATACAGTGCATGCATGTGAGGTTTCTATGTGGGAAGATGGAGGGCTGACACAGTGGAAGGGAAAATCAAGACCCTATGCTCATTACCACCCTAATTTCCTCAGTTCTTTTAGAAAGGGAAGCAGTCTGAAGGACTTGGCATTTTCTATTCTATATGCGAGATGCTTTACACGCCACACGCCATATGTCTCAAATGTGTATTATTTTACAATTAATCCTGGGCTTTGGGGGAAAAAAGTTATTTATCTGTACAAAAGCTTCTTCTGTCAGGATTGATATGTGGCAGCACAAATTGAAAAACAAACATAGCCTAAAAAGCAATCATTTGCAATGGCACTGGGACACACACACACAATGGGAAAGTCTGCCTGTATTGGAGATTAATTCATGAAAAGAAAAAGAAGGAAAAAAACCCGTCTGAAGCAAAGAGCCACTTGCCTTTTAAAGTTTCAGAACAAATGTGTCCTTGACAGACATATTAAGGGTAACTACAAAAGAGAAGTTACCTTGCCAGAACAGGAAGGCAGCTAGAAATATGAGGAAGCATAATTTCCCCATCTGCAAAGATCCACAAGTGGAATGGGACAGTGGGTGACAGGGTCAGCATCTGTGTGGTGCTGTCACCTTGTGAGGGCGCTCCATGGAGTCGGAATCTGTGAAGAGTAACAAGAAGGGCTACAGGACTTGAACAGACGGGGGATGGATGAGCGGTGGGTAGCCCTGGGCTGGGTGGAAATGTACATTGTCACAATCTCATTGAGCCCCCTCCAAGATAGGTATTCCTCTGTACAGAAGCCTTGGGAATCAGCCATGGTCAGAGGAGTCTCTGCTAGTGGAAGCTGCCAGGAGCACAGAGCCAGTATGGAGACACAAGGCTTCCAATGGATGGTTTAGACTGCTGCAGGGCCCTAAAGACCAGGCTCATTCCATGGCACAGGCTGAGGAAGTGAACGCCCCCGCCCCCCACACAGCCGCTTATCTTTCAGGAGAAACTCTGTGAGAGGGGCCCTCATAGATGATTCTTCCCCTTTGTGTCAGGTGCTGTGAACCCCAGCCCATGGAGAGGAGCTGTCCTCCACACATATGTGCTCCTTTATAAGCAAGTTAGATCGCTATTCCTCTCAGCTTCAGGTTTATCTTGCTCCAGTTCTTGCCCTGCAAAGGAAGGGGGAGAAAGTCACAGACAAGAAATAAATCAAAACCATTCCAACCTAACATTCTCTGCTTCCCCCCCATAGTCCAAACTACCTTCCAAATATCTGTATAGTCAGATTTCATGTTAGTATATGGTTTATAAAGGGGGCTCAGGACTGCAACAAACATAGCGGAAAAGCTACCATGACAGGCTCCTGAAAGGGCATTCTCAACCCCAGAGAAGTGTCAAGATACTCCTTAAACAATGGCCATTAACAGCTGCAACTGGTTTCTGCAGCCCACACAATGGATTTCTCTGCAGCCTGAATATTTATGTGTGAATGGAGAAAAGCTGGGAAAGGAGAGACCTTTTCTCTGCATCTGCGCAGTGTTCAACCATCTTATAATCACATTTCTGACTTAAGCAAGGTGGGACAAATTCAATGGAAAATTAATTGGAAGAGGCCTTCGTGTCACAGAGCAGAAATTAACCAAGAAGTTTTAAATTCATCCTGTTTCCAAAGGCCTTCTCTCTGTACTGCTACTCCCTCTGGCCCTGTGCACACCCTCAATCTGTGGATGGGATGAGAAATACCTGATTTCTCTCGTGGCTCATCAGACTAGACTAGAACTGCACATACTTAGCTGGAATGGACAGACATCCCCGACAGAACTCTTTTTCCAAGGGCCGGACTGTGTGAGGTCCTCGTTTCAGCTCAGCAAGTAATTAAATCCTTGTCAGCCAAGGATGCTTAGCTCACTTCAGCCTCTTACCCTTGTTGTTGTTGTGTTGTTTTTTTTTATTTTAAAAAGGGGAGCAATTTTCTATCCCTGTTCTGTTTTGAAAAAGCAAAGGGATTATACGGAATTAATTTCCCCACCATTGCCACCATCACAGCAGGAAAATAAATGTGAATCCTTCCCAGAATGCAGTGGGGAGTGAGTAATATTTTTTCCTACCTTTGTTTGGGCATCTTTCAAAGGATTAATGAAAAACACCACCATTTTTTTTTTTTGATAACTGGTCATCAGCATCAAAAGTTGTTTACTACTAGTCAATGTGTTTTCTCCTAGAGCCCCTGCTTTTCTTTCACACTTTTAGAGTAACCTGGAAGGTATGTGTGTGAGGGGGTGGGGAGGCCGCGGAAATGCTGGTGTCTTCAGTCGCCTTCCTCCTCAACACTCCCCTTTCTCCATCCCTTGAGGCTTCCACTGCTCTCATCACTTCTGTTTTAGGCTGATTAAAAACAACACAACACAATTTTATATTTAGAAATGGGCCTATATCAAAACACTGGGTCCGAATGCTCCCACCGGAAACAACTTTGGATCCTGATCCAAAGCCAAACTTTTTTGCTTAATTTCCTCTCTGCGTAGGGTGGGGGAATACTGGGCTGGTGGTTGAGGTAGTGGGCTGAGAGTCAGGAGACCTGTGTTGAATTCCTGGGTCTGCTACAGGTTTCCTATGTAATCTTGGGTAAGCAACTTTGTCCATGCCTCTGCTCCCTGCATCTAAAATGCGGATAATAATGCCGGCCTCATGGGGTGTTGGAAGGATAAATTCCTTCATCTTTTGTAGGGCACTTGGACACAAAGATGTGGGGGGTGGGGGTGGCCACATAAGAATTTAGTTCAATATACTTACTTGGTCACCATTCTCTTCCCTAGGACTTCAAACAATACGGGGACACCTCACATAAGGAGTTCACAGCAGTGCTTAATTCTTGAAACCAGCTTTGCTTAGAACCAGCCAGGTGCCACAGCAGACACACAAGCTAATAACCCTGATACAACTTGTCATTAAATAACAATGGGTGAACTGCAAAACACTTGGCCATTGGGTTTAGTTTAGCTGCACTGCAAATTTGAATATTCGCTAGGCCTCTTGAAGTCCCTAAAATTGGAATGGAAATCTTTGAGGACAGCATGTCTGGTTGAGATTTTTGATGCTTCAGTATTCAGTCATAGAAAGAATACCTGAAAAGTATAGCCTCCCCTTTCCCCCTCTCCCCACGGTATTTCAGCACTTCTCCTTCTTGGGCAAGCCAGAAACCAGAAGCAAAAAACCAAAGGCTGATTTTTGAGTTGATTCTAGAAACTGGTTGAGAAGCATGGAGTACATTCTTATTTTTCCTAAACTAGTTTGGAACCATAGAACCCCCTACAGCAGTGGTTCTCAACCGGGGTATGCGTATCCCTGGGGGCACACTGAGGTCATCCAGGGGGTACATCAGCTCATCTAGATATTTGCCTAGTTTTACAACAGGCTACATAAAAAGCACTAGCAAAGTAAGTACAAAGTAAAATTTCATACAGACAATGGCTTGTTTATACTGCTCTATTTACTATACACTGAAATGTAAGTACAATATTTATATTCCAGTTGATTTATTTTATAATTACATGGTAACAATGAGAAAGTCAGCAATTTTTCAGTAATAGCGTGCTGGAACATTTTTGTATTTTTATGTCTGATTCTGTAAGCAAGTAGTTTTTAAGTGAGGTGAAACTTGGGGTACGCAAGACAAATCAGACTCCTGAAGGGGGTACAGTAGTCTGGAAAGGTTGAGAGCCACTGGCCTACAGGAAGCATGTACTTTTCACAATCTCTATTTACATCAATTAGCAAGCAAAATAACAAATGAGCAACATAAGATTCAACTTCAGAAGCTCCTTTCTAGCTGTGTTTACTGGGCTTTTGCATGCAATTGTTGAAGCTCCAATAATTGTTTTCTTACAGGAATTGCTGTCCCTCTCTCTTTTCAGTTTTTCAATCCATGCATTGTTCAGTAAATTAAATGTCCAGTGAAGCTGCCTGATGTTCACTTGCTTGTAAAATCACTATCCGGTCCAAGTTAATATTTCAGACAGCCACTAAACATGTCCACACCAGTGATTGATACTGGGTGGTTTCTTGAACAACCTAATGAATACGTATATTGAGATATATGCATTTTATCACATCAGGCTTTGCACCAGTTCCTTTGGGATACATTTTATGGATGCAATAAGATTTTTACAGCATCTGGAAAGCCTCAGGTACAGAAAAGTAGATTTATATACAATCTAATTTTACAAATGTGCTGCTCAGTCAGTGGTCACCAGGTCACCAGAGCTGAATATATGCTGCAAGGATTCAAAATAACCTATTAAAAGGAATTATCCAGGTTTAATTGCAGAATTACTAGTTAAAATCTGGAAAGTACTGCAGCAAAATTTTTAATTATGTAGATATTTTATATGTGACTGATCATGCCTATCACCTTAATTCAGCTGTTCTCTCAATAGAGAGATATGGGTATTATCAAACTTGGTAGGTCCAGGTATGACCTCATTTCACATTTGTATCATGTCATATAGTAACATTTAAGCACAGATAGTTAAATACAAATTTACATTCCCATTATAACCTGACCTTTCTCAGTTGCTCATAACTTTCTCAAACAAATTCTTTTTGGGTTCACCCAATAATTGTAATTCCTTGAACTAGAGATACTTGCCAGTAGATAACACAAGGACCGACCCTGAATGTCACTTACACTATGGCCATTTTCCACCATTCTAGAAGTGTAAAGGGATTTTTAAAGTGGATACAAATATAATTTACTCCTACTTTAAGGGGTCTTTGCAGTGCCAGAGTGGTGGAAAGTGGCTTACTATTAATGACAGTCAGACCCCCTGTCAGGGGTCGTCAGAACTAAATGGACCAAATGCTGCTCTCAGCTAAAATAACGGGGAGATGCATTTGTGTAACCCTACAGCAGAATTTAGTCCCAGATAAGGCTGGGCTAATCAATGACTATGCAAAATTGGGCGGGACATAACAAGCTATGGAAATTCATAGGTCTGATTTGCCTTTCATGTTAGTATAACATCACTGACATAAGTAGATTTCTTCCTGATTTACACTGCTATAAGTGAGAGGAGAGTCAAGCACCCCAGAGAGAGAGAGAGAGGGATTGTTTAGCACAGTGCAAGCAGTTGCTAGGAATAATAGGTGGGATTCTCAAAATTGCCTAAGTGATTTGTGAACTCAAGTCCCATTGAAAGTCAATGACATGCCAATGCAGAATCATTCCCTGCCCTACAGAGCCATAGAGTTTCAGGCCAGGCAGGAACACCAGTTCATCTAATCTGACCTCCTATACATCACAGGCCACCAGTGCCACCCAGCACCCAAACACTAAACCCAACAATCAAAATTAGATCAAAGTACAACAGCCCACCGGAGACTAGACTGTTATGTGCCACATGCATAGAATGGCGGGGGTGGGGGTGGGGGTGGAAGGCTCTTTCTAGTAGTTGCCAAACAGCTTACACTTTAAGGGTGCTTAAGAGACAATGCCAGAACAAGTAGCTTTAATGGCTATAGCTTGGTCTTCTTGGGAGAGCTTAGGGGGAGGGATAGCTCAGTGGTTTGAGCGTTGGCCTGCTAAACCCAGGGTTGTAAGTTGTAAGTGCCATTTAAGGATCTGAGGGGAAAATTGGGGATTGGTCCTGCTTTGAGCAGGGGGTTGGACTAGATGACCCTGATATTCTATGAAAAGCCAGCTGAACCTGGAGGGCATTAAGTGGTTGGTTTAGATAGGGCAGTGGACTTGGATCCTAGTCAGCAAGATTCCACCCCCACACAAGCAAGAGGACAAATCCTTGAGGCAGATGCGTTCGCAGGGGCCAGAAAAAGGGCAGCGGTGCAGCTAGCCTCATCACCGTGACACCCTTCAACTCCCCATCTGCTTTGATTTGGCGAGTTTAGCTGAAGAAAATAATCTCTCTGCACCCGCTGCACAGCTGTTTCGTGCCTTAGCGGGAGAGGATTCCAGCCCCCAAGCCTCCCGATAGGAGTAACTCGTTCAGGCTGCACCCAGGGAACAGGATTTTGCACTAAAATCAGAATTCTGAATTTCTAAGTGTACTGATTTAAAATCATTAATAAAATCAACGTGAGGTATTGAAATCACATGCACACAGCCCTACAGTAACAAAGTACTATAGAAGACTGCAACATAAGAAATAGAATTTATTTCAAGATTCCAAGGGGTTGTTATAAAAACACTATGGGTCAATAACAATGACTTCTTTTAATTATGGTAAATACCTTCACAGTGCCCTTATAATAGTAAAATACAACATACTGAACAATCCATTTCGATCAATTACATGCAGTTAAGACACCCATCTGAAATTCTCCCATAGCTTTAGATAGTCACTCCAGCTCTTCCACATTAAGGCATTTCCCATCCTATTCCTGTGGATTTTTCTCCATGGGCAAAATCTTGGCCCAGAGAAGTCAACAGGAGTTTTGTCACTGACTTCAGTGGGATCAGGATTTCACCCCTGATGTTTTCTTTGCTTTAACATCTTCCTGCACTGTTGTGTTCCTTGTAATACCTTATTCCATTCTCTGTCACACACTCCATTCATTTCCCCCCATCACTGACAAACAAGTATTTCTGGCATAGACAGGAGGTGGCAAAGGATGTTCAAATCCTTGCCAGGCTATGTTTGCACACAAGTGGTTGTCTGTCGCGACTAGTGCAGTCATTGTGGGAGCTACTGTGTCCTCATTCATTGCAGCAATAAGAGGCTAAAAATCCTTCACAGAAAATGGTTGGCAAAAGCCTCTGGTTATCTCTCATTTGACTGTGAGCTGGTACAGACTAGTCTATTCATCCACTCCTTACACTAGACGAGGCTGTGCTAGGATTTCAATTTAGTTCTCAGATTGATTTTTCTGGTGTGCTAATCTAATTGCTGCCGGCAGGATGTATAGCTGGCTTTTCAAGTAGCAATGGAAGAACCTAAATCACTTTAGAGATTTAAAGTCACTTTAGGACAGTATCTCCCCCCCCCAAAAAAAAAAGAAAAAAGTGCTACTAAAGTTTTAAACGTTTTGTAAAAATATTGATCATCACGGGAAACTATTTGGACTGTTATACAAATGTGTTAAAATCCAATCATGGTACATCTCATGGCAACAAATTGATGAATATGGATTTTAACAAATCCTAGATTTACAACAGTAAATCTTGCTGCCTTGATCCCCTAGTGTTAAATCCTTCAGCAATGTGCTGTTACCTTGGCTATCTCTTTTTAGCGCCCTTCTCCAAGGATGCCTCGTCAACCTCTCTCTCTCAACTCCTAAAGGTCTCCCAGATACAAACTGTCTCTGACTTTCTCTCTCTGCCTCCTTGGACATTTATCTTCAAATCATGGCTCCCCCTTTTGTTTGCCTTCAGTCAGATTGTTGTATGGTCCTGACCAATGTCTGATACAGAGAGGAGAAAAAAAATGTCCTGGAAAAATAGGGTTTCCCAATATAACACAGTTTAGGAACCAAATGGTTAATTCCACTCTAGATGTAAGGGAGGTGGGAGTGGCTCTGCGGGGAGAGAGGGCCTACATTAAAAGTTACTGAGCACTCTTGATCAATAATTCACATAAACAGTAGCTTCTCAAAGATACAGTGGTAGTATATTTTTAGCTGTGTTACTTTTAACACTTAACAACTTTCTCACCAAATTCTGAAATGTTCGAGTTCAAGTTCTGTAAATTCTGATATTTTGCAGAACTTTGGACAAAAGCAGAACCCAGATCCACACCTGAATTTCTCTGGTTTCAGAGTATCAGCCGTGTTAGTCTGTATTCGCAAAAAGGAAAGGAGTACTAGTGGCACCTTAGAGACTACCCAATTTATTTGAGCATAAACTTTCGTGAGCTACAGCTCACATCCGATGAAGTGAGCTGTAGCTCACGAAAGCTTATGCTCAAATAAATTGGTTAGTCTCTAAAGTGCCACTAGTACTGAATTTCTCTGGGTTCTCTTAGTCCTAATCCAGACACACTCCTAGTCTCCTGAGTCTGGCACAGACCAGAAACATTGTACATACCGTGTTTTGACTGGAGTAGAAATTCAGTATGTGGCGGGGTACAGAATATATATATATATATATATATACACACATACACACACACACACACACACACACACACACACGTGTGAACTTAACATACAATAATAGCAACAATAATCTTAGACCATATATGTCTATTATAGTATGCTATTGCTATTATAGTATGTTTGCTATTCTCTTGATCAGCTTGTTAAGTTCACACATCTATTTTAGTACAAAGAACCATTTCCTAAGCTATCAGGAACAGATGCATGCAGACAGCTATTTCCTCTTTGGGCACGCATTATAATTGTTGCAAATAGTATAAGTGTGTAATTAAAACACTATTCTTAGTAATTAATTTCTGTACCTTAAAGAACTTTGGAGTGAGACAATTTAGAAGCTGTATAGGCACAACTTGCCCTTTATCTCTGCTAGGAACCAGCAGTGAATCTCTAACTCCATGGGCCTGCAAAGACTGAAAAGCTCAGCCTGTCCACAAACTATTCACACACACAAAGCTATTATACAATGATTTCAGGTTGAGACCCAAAGGAATGGATTCAGGGAGAGGCAGCTGAAAGAGGAAAGACAACATATCTTGTAGTACTGAAGCATGAGAAGGTGCCTTAAAGAGTAATTAAGATGACACCCTGTTAACGCTAAATACTGTAGGACATCTGGCATGTTTCCCTCTTGACGGTGAATTTCTGAACGTTAGTGTTTTGTCATCCCAACCTTACGGTACTCACTCTCTCTCCATCTCTTTGTAAATTACATTAGAGATTGATCTTCCTATGGAAGCCAATATATAAATGCATTTGATTACGTTAGCTTTCGTTTTGTCAAACTAACTTGATATTTTTGTGAGATTATAAATTTGGTTAATAAAGGTAATAGAGTTGACATAATATACTTACACTTCTGTAAGGTGTTGGTACCACATAACATTTTGATTAAAAAACTAGAAAGATACAAAATTAACATTGCATACATTAAATTGATTAAAAACTGGCTAGCTGATAGGTCTCAAAATGTAATTGTAAATGGGGAATCATCATCAAGAGGGTGTATTTCTATTGGGGTCCCACAGGGATCAGTTCTTGGCCCCACGGTATTTAATGTTTTTATCAATGAGAACATAAAATTGTCCCTGATAAAGCTTTTGCAGTTTACATAAAAATTGAGGGAGTGGCAAATATTGAAGAGGACAGGTCACTGATTCAGAGCAATCTGGATCACTTGGTAGGCTGGGCACAAGCAAATAATATGTTTTAATATGGCTAAATGTAAATGTTTACATCTTGGAACAAAGAATGTAGCCTGTACTTACAGAATGGGGAACTTTATTTTGGGAAGCAGTGACTCTGAAAAACTTTTGGGGGTCATGGTGGATAATTAACTGAACATGACTTTCCAGCGTGATGGTGTAGCCAAAAGATACAATATGATCCTGGGATGCAAGGGTAATCTCAAGTAGGGGTGAAGAGGTACTTTTACCTCTGTATTTGGCACTGGTATGACCACGGCTGAAATATTGTATCTAGTTCTGGTATCCACAGTTCAAGAAGGATGCTATAAATTGGAGAGGGTCCAGAGAAGAATGACAAACTAGGGATCAGTTTGCACCAATGGGCATCCATTTACATTTTCAAGCCTATCTCTGAAAGGAAATGATATAGACACCTAGGACCAGATCTTCAGCTGGTGTGAATTGCCATAACTCCATTGAAGACAATGGAGCTACTCTGATAAACACCAGCTGCAAATCTGGCCCTCGGTGTTTTAACAAATAAAAGCTAGATTCTCCTTTACAATCCCCCAAATTAGGGTCGGTCCCATAACTGTAGTCACTGTGGCCTACAATGGCCTGCTCTGTGGCCCCGATTCTGCATAAGCAACAATCCTCAGTTTCTATCAGTACATTTTTTGTAAAGGATGGTCTTCTACTGTAATTCATTTTGTACAAATCAGGATCTGGTATCTGTAAAGTAATTAAACACCAAGGAGTTAGAGGAGATAAATATTTCAGATGATTTACATGTTCAAAATCCTCAATTAACCTGTTAGTTGCAGGTCATGCAGAAATAGTCTTCTAGTTATAACCAAAATATGGCACTGCTATCTCAAAAGTTACCAGAAATTCTATGACCAGGATACAGGATTAATAGGAATGAGTGAATTTCTAAAAAATTAGCAATTTGGTTTGGATAATCACCCACACAAATTTGCCTGCTTATCCAAAATGTATCCAAATTACTTTGGTCTGAAACTCTTGCAAAAACAGGCTGTGCCAAGAAATTTGCACTAGCTTTGGTATTGGTTCAATCAGAAGTAGAGGTATGTAAAATATTTCTAACAAGAGGAAAGGACTGAAAATTAGAGGGAGATTTGATTTGATTTGATTTGATTTGATTTGATTAGCTCAAGTTTGCCACTTTATTTTTTTTGGCTTGAGAATAACCTCTTTCCTAGGGACAATGCGTCCCTCCTGACTCTAATCTTTTTGAGGCAGAGACTGTCACTTATTATATATTTATATTACACACAAAAATAACTACATGAAAAGAAGATTTTTAAGGTTGCAAAGTCAAGCACTCCAAAATTAGGAAATGTCAGAATTAAGGCAACCTTAATTCAGCACCCTTCTGCTTATGCATTATAATACAGACTTTAAATACATGGTCACATATTGTTTTTTCTACAAGACCCTGGCCTCATTCAGTGCACAGAATGGATGATACTCACTTACTGAGCAGCTGTTCAATACTTTCTTTTCTCCTCATTGTTCAGTGTGTGACCCTAGACCTTATTTACTGCATACTATTCAAACCCTGCCTAGATGACAGAACTATTCACTTTCTCATGCGCTTTTCATGGTACCCCTGTGAGATGAGGTAGTATTATACCCATTTTACAGGCGGGGAGCTGAGGCACAAAGAGATTTCAGGTCAAAAGAACCACTAATTTTGGATGGCCGACATGCTTAGGACCTGATTTTTTGGTGTACTTAACATTAGATAGGACTTCATATGTTCAAAGCACAGCTCTCCATTGACTTCAGTTGCAGCTGTGAGTGCTCAGCACTTCTACAAATCAGACCCCAGGGTCTCAAAACAGGCACCTAGAAAATAAGGAACATGCAACTAGAGACCAGTTTGGTTTAAGTGACTTGCCCAGCATCACAGACAAACTCTGTGGGAGAGGCAGGGATAGAATCCAATTTCTAGGGCAACTTTCAACCGCCTTAGCAACAAGACCACCCTGTCTCTTCCTGCAGTCCCTGCCTCATTCACTACACACCTTCCCACTACTGCAACCGATGAGTTGGAGGGTCCTATAGAAAGCAGGGGTCCTCTAGAAAGCAGCCTCCTTTACGATACAACTCTGATACAACCCCAGATGCTGTGCACTGAATGAGGCAGGGGTCCTGTGGAAAAAGTAATATTTGATTGTGTTTTCCTTAGTCTCTTGGAAACAGCTGAACTGTTTTCACTGAAATTAAAATAATATAATAATTAATGCAACTTGAGACAGACCGCCAGTATGGGAAATGATAGCCCAAATGCCTATAGATTGGCTAAGTTTTATAAGTAACTGAAAAACAGGGTCTTATAATGAGAAATTTCAGGCAACCTTAATAATAGGGGGTTCTATCATGCAGGGGCAGCAAGTTATATGGGCCCGTGGTGCCCATGCTCCAGCAAATTCAGGGCCCAGGGGCCCAGCTCCACCAATGTTTGGGGCCAGGTCTCTCCCTCGGCCTGCCTGCCACCCTGCACACCTCCCCCAGAGGGTCTCTGTCTGCGCTCTGGGCAGTGGGCGGCTGCCCTGGCATTCTGCGCTGAGCTCCATCGATGGCCGCTGCTGGCTTCAAAAGAGAGTGGGGCTGGCAGCAGGCTGAGGCAGCAGCACAGCCGCTGCCGGAGAAGGGAGGAGGGGAGGAGGTGCACACATGATGGTAGCGCCCCCCCACCCCAGCACCCACCACCGGGGAGACAAGGGGGCTTCTTGGACCTGAGAAGGGCCCGGCCTATAGGAACACGTGCAGTGATGGTGCCATAGGAGTGTGCTGCTGGGGGAGGGGGCCACTCCCCCATGGCAGCCTGCCTGCACCCCAAACTCCTCATCCCCCTCCCTGCCCACCCCAGAGCCCACAGCCTGCACCCTCCCACACCCCAACCCTCTGTGCTAGCCCTGACCCCCTTCCACACTCCACACCCCAAATCCCTCATCCTCAGCCCCACCCCAGAGCCCGCACACCCCAACCCTCTGCCCTAGCCCTGACCCCCTCCTACACCCCAAACCCCTCATCCCCAGACCCACACCAGAGCCTTCATTCCTCCCCCCCACACACCCACATTGTGCAATATAGGGAAAATGTTAAACGCTTACCGTTTCCAGTCCATTTTTACATTATTTAAAAAATATATATATTGGCTTACCAAGGCAGATGTGGGGCGGGGCAGAGGATGGGACTTTCACCTGTTCTGGGCACCACCAAAAATTATACAAACCTGCCGCCCCTGCTAAAATGCGCACCAACAAGAGAGCCTAGTACAATGAGATTTCAGTGCTTCATGAGGCCTTAGGGTCTACAGTCATACAAATAATAATTCCAAAGTCAAAGGGCCAAATTCTGCTCTAGTTTCCACCAGTGTCAATCTGGAGTGACCCCCAATGGAGTTAGTCCAAGGTCACTCTGGTGTACAAGAAAGCAGAATCTGACTCAGAAGAAATTAACTTTTTGACATATTTTCAATGGCAAAATAATCATTTTATCTAATTTTATCCTTTGCTTTGAAAATTGCTTTCCCCATTTGTCCAAATTAGCCTCAGTTTTCTCATCAATCAGGTACGCTGCAAAACCCAGTTCGTTTCCCAGACACTTGTTGCTGGGGGGATAAGGAGTGGAGGGGTTGACTGACTATTCTGGAGGGGCCTCATTTATTATTATTTCTGTGGTTAATTTATTTCTTGGAATGGGCGGAGTAGTCCAATGTCCTGTCAGCATGGAAATTAGTTGCGGAAAGGCACCCCCAGCAGAGCACACTTTTTTACATTTTCTAATGGGCAAATAGGTAAAAAATTAGGGAGCAGCATGAGGCACTTTTTCCATTTAATCCCTAGAGGTCTTAATGTGATCGCTTCAGCTCTCCTAGCCTGTGCCAGCCCAAGGATGAGAAACTACACACAAGATTCAACCTGGCTTCTCTGGAGAGGCCCAGAACAATTAGCACATGGCACCTAGCAGGCTGGGGTTAGTACTTTACACTATTTTATGTTAATATCATAGATCCTGATGATCAGAAGGGAGAAGAATCATGTGTCCAAGCTGTAGCCAGGCAATTGTATCCAGCCAGGCGATTGTATCCTGCATTGCTGTGACTCTGCAAAGGATTTAGGAATCCTAGTGGACAAAGGGCTGATCACGAGCTCCCACTGCGATGCTGTGGCAAAAGGGGCTTGTGCGATACTTGGAAGTATAGATAGGATTTGGAGAAGGGAGGTGATTTTACTTCTGTACACAACATCAGTGAGATCAATACTGGAATACTCTGGCCACTTCTGGCATCCACATTTTTAAAAGGGTTGAAAAATTTGAGAGGGTGCTGAAAAAAGCCACACGAATAGTTCAGGGGTTGGAGAAAACGCCTTGCAGTGAGAGACTCCAGGAGTTGAATGTTTTCCACTTATCAAAAAGAAGACAGAGGTGACTTGATTACAACATTTAATACCTTCACAGGGAGAAAATATAGGGTACTAAAGGGCTCATTAACCTAGCAGGGAAAAGCAGAACAAGAACCAATGTCTGGAAATTAAAGCCAGACTAATTCAAATGAGAAATAAGGCACAGTGAGGGAGGTTAACCATTAGAATAAACTACCTTGGAAAGGGATGGATTCTTGGTCTCTTGAAGTTTTCGCATCAAGACTGGATGCCTTTCTGGAAGATATGCGTTAGCCAAACACGAGTTATTGGGCTGAATACAGGAGTGATGGGGTGAAATTTGACAGCCTGTGTTATAACAGAGGTTAGACTTAATGATCTAACGGGCCTTCCTAGCCTTAAAATCTATTAACTTAGCACAGCTGTGGGGAATTTTTTTGTCTATTTCTCCCATGCACCTGTGCCACTGGACTGAAATGTTGACCTTCATAGAATCATAGAATATCAGGGTTGGAAGGGACCCCTGAAGGTCATCTAGTCCAACCCCCTGCTCGAAGCAGGACCAATTCCCAGTTAAATCATCCCAGCCAGGGCTTTGTCAAGCCTGACCTTAAAAACTTCCAAGGAAGGAGATTCCACCACCTCCCTAGGCAACGCATTCCAGTGTTTCACCACCCTCTTAGTGAAAAAGTTTTTCCTAATATCCAATCTAAACCTCCCCCACTGCAACTTGAGACCATTACTCCTCGTTCTGTCATCTGCTACCATTGAGAACAGTCTAGAGCCATCCTCTTTGGAACCCCCTTTCAGGTAGTTGAAAGCAGCTATCAAATCCCCCCTCATTCTTCTCTTCTGCAGGCTAAACAATCCCAGCTCCCTCAGCCTCTCCTCATAAGTCATGTGTTCTAGACCCCTAATCATTTTTGTTGCCCTTCGCTGGACTCTCTCCAATTTATCCACATCCTTCTTGTAGTGTGGGGCCCAAAACTGGACACAGTACTCCAGATGAGGCCTCACCAATGTCGAATAGAGGGGGACGATCACGTCCCTCGATCTGCTCGCTATGCCCCTACTTATACATCCCAAAATGCCATTGGCCTTCTTGGCAACAAGGGCACACTGCTGACTCATATCCAGCTTCTCGTCCACTGTCACCCCTAGGTCCTTTTCCGCAGAACTGCTGCCTAGCCATTCGGTCCCTAGTCTGTAGCGGTGCATTGCCACCTTCCATGGTGGCAATCTGATTCTGCAGTTCTCCTGAGTGGAGACTTCCAGTTGCACCATACTGTACCATTATTCTGGTATGTCAGTTGAGGAAGAAGAGGGAGACCCCTCATTCATCAGTAAATCAGAGGACACGCGTGCAGCTAAGAATCCCTTCATTAAAGAGTTTTGCACCAGTTTCCAGTCTTGCCTGTTTTGAGACACTGACTGATATAACTATTTTAATGCAACAAATATCGCCATGGTATAACACTTAGCATTTCATCAGCTAAGGAAGGAATATCAGAGAGCAAAGCAATGTTGAGACAAACATCTTCACAGATATGTTGAATGACAATTTTGCCCATTTCAAAATGCTCTGGCCCTTTATCCATGGGCAGCAGAGTTTTCTGGGAAGGGAAATGTTGTTGTTTCTTTCATTTGGCTATCCCCTTCCTTTTTTTTAGGCTCCATTTTTGTTAAAATAGGTGAAACTCTTTTGGCACCAGCACAGTAATATTTGAAGAAGAAAGAATGTGGACTTTGCCTCCTTGTTTTGTTGCAGTCAGTGAGCAGTGCTGCTAAAATCCCACATGTGCCAGCTCACTGCTGTTGCAGAACAAGGAGAATGTCTGGCAGCTTTCACTAAAATGAGGGAGTAAGAGATGTCTCCACCGCTTCCACTCCTGGTACAGGTTTAAACTGCTACCGGAATATTAGATCAAAAATCCAGGGCACACTGACCCAGACCATCCCTACCAGCATTAGTAGAAGCTGGGTACCTCTGCTCAGACTAGTTCTGAATGTATTTTAGTTCTGCAGCAGACCGCCTATTGTGCTAGTTGCTTCATTACATTATGTATGCTGTTGATGTAGAGCCTTATGGACAGTCATAAAGATACAATAGAGGAAATTAATTATCTTATGAGATATTATATTATGCATTTTATCACTATAGACATGGGATGGCAAGTTCTGTCATGCAGTATCTATTAAAATAAACTGAACTCCAGTCTCCTGCTGAGTACACCATGACAGTGTAACTGTGCAGAAAACAAAAAGAACAGGAGTATTTGTGGCACCTTAGAAACTAACACATTTATTTGAGCATAGCCCACGAAAGCTTATGCTCAAATTTGTTAGTCCCTAAGGTGCCACAAGTCCTCCTGTTCTTTTTGCAGATACAGACTAACACGGCTGCTACTCTGAAACCTGTGCAGAAAACAGGCCAGATTCACCCCTGGCACAACTCCATTGAGTGCAACAGAGTTACTCCAAGGATGAAACTGGCCCAATGGCTTTAAGGAAATTCCATAAGCGAGAGCCTCCTCAGTATAGAAACTAAGGGGTGTGTGTTCTGGGACTGAAGACATGACAGTCCTGTGTAACAGAATAGTACTGTATGATATTGTCTCATATCCTTCCATGCATCATGCAGGTACTGCCTTATAAGGAAAGAACTGACACACTAAAAGAATGCTTATTACCATATGCGAGTAATTGAATATCGTTCTCCCCAGTGTATAAAGAGGATATGATGTCTGTCATCAATACAGCAAGAGATTTTGCAACATTATCTATGGTGGGGAGACACCCTGACTGTTTACTCTTTCTCATGTGATTTCACTTTGGGCCATGTCACTGTAAGCTATTGACTGGATGTGTACGTGCAGGGTGGGGGAAGGGAAAGAAGTGTCAAAGCTAGCATGCATTAATGATCTTGTTAATGCCCCCATTAATGTCTGTAACCATCACTCTCTAATGCAGTGCAGTCGTTGCTCATAGGATGTGATGAGTGATAACCCAGTGCATGGCAGCATGTGGTTAAAAAAATCTTTCTTTGAAAAGCAGTGAGGCAGATTCTGAACATCTGAATAGAATTACAGGCAAATTGGCTGAAGCTTGGCAGTATTCAAGCAGCAATCTGAACAGCTGTGGCTGATGTTCTCTGTTGTGACTACTTTCCGTCCGTGGTCCTGTGTGAACAGCGCAGGGCTGGAAGTGTATCTTGCAAATGCAGAAAATCTATGTCAGATTTTTTAAGTGGGTCACTTGTAACAGTCTAGCATTTCTCTTCTCTTTTTTTCAAAGAGTCACCACAGTTTGAAGCTTTCCTTCGAAAAGATCAGTAACTTGCTCTAATGTCAGCTTTCTCCCACAACATCATTTGAGGATGTTCTCTTTTAGTATTCCGGTTTCAGAGTGTAACAGGCCATGTACATTAATGCTGTGCCATTTACTCTAACATGGCTCAGAACAACACCAGCATCCACCTGTTTCAAATTTCTAAAGAAATATTGAAATTTAAAGGGAAGAGGGGGGTCAAGTGTAGTCCACCTAAGGCTAGCTTTCTCTCCCTGCTTCGGCCTCCCAGAACACTGCCTGTTGGAGGAAATACAGCTGCCCAATTCTAACAGCTGAGCCCCACTTAATGTTCTGGAGAAAGGAGAAAATGTTTCATTAAGGGCTGATGAAAATATTAAATAACTTAAACAGGGAGGAACTTTTATCATGATGGGGAATGACAGAATGAGCCCAGGGACCAACTGCAAGCACAGGTAGTTTGGGTATACACAACACACTCATGAGGCTTCCAAAATTCATTGAAAATAAGAAGGGCCATCACAAAATTGGGTTTGTTCGTTGGTCCTAGAAGAATCACCCTCCTCACCACTCTCCCCAGTCTCAGTGAGCCTAATTCTGTTCTCGTGTACAGACTGTGGTGTAAATCAGGAGTAACTCCATAGAATTCAAGTACACTATAAAGGTGTAGGGAATTGGGCCCAGAAGTTCCAGACATAACAGCTGTGTTACTCTGGTTGCTGCTATGATGTAATTCCTGGCACTGCCACTTCATTCAGAAAGAAGTGCTAAGATGCTCATCAATGTATGGTGATCAGTTTGGAAAAAGAACAGGTTTCTTGCATCACAAACAATCCTCAGATTAAATGCCGTTATAGGCTTCATTGCATAAGCTAAGGGAGAGATGTCATAGTGGGCTAAAGTGGGGTTTTCTCCCCTCCAGTACAATAGCCTGGTTTCAGAGGCTAACCTAGTTGCCCAGGCCCTATGTGAATATATGTGGTAACAGGTTTTAGAGCTAATGTCATGTAAAGCAACATTAATGTTATAAAGCCCGTCTTTGTAGTATTATTTTATTTATTTGTTTTATGGTAATGCCTTGAGGCACAGACTACATCAGGGTCCCATTGTGCTAGGCACTATACAAACACATAGTAAGTAAATGATTGTCCTTACCCCAAGAAGCATGCAATCGAAAACATTTATACTAGGTGTATGTTTAATGACACAGTTATATAGTACCGTTCATCCCATAGAATCCCTAAGTACTTCACATTAGACAGTATCAGTGACATGCAGCCTGCTCTTGGGTGAAGAGCAGCAACCAGCAAATACATAACATGCTGCACAACAGAAAGGAGATTTTGGCCAAAAGGTACAAGAGCCAAAAGAGCACTAATATCCGTACAATATAAACAATGCCAAAGTATTTAAGATCTCATCTGAAAGGCTCTCACATTGAGGCAATGTCTGCGATCGTTCCAGGTGTCAGACACAATTGATCTGAAAAAGTAACATGACTGACACTAGTATATGCCATTCTTTTTTCAACTAACAACAGAATATGAAGGCTGGGTTGAAATCCATTGGAGATGAATGAATGATTATTAATAATGTTGTCCATTGAATTAAAAAAACAGAGTTGTAGTACTCATTGCAGAAGGATTTCAAGAGGAAAATGAAGTTTTACTAAGTGCTAGATTTCTCTCACATAGGGTCGAGGGAACTCCGAGAATCTGGAATATTTTTGTTGGATAATGTAGGATACAATTCCCTCCTGCCCCCTATGGACCTGACCAGGGGTTCCAACCTAGCCCATAAACTAGTAGATCTTGTGGTAACCACGAACACAGAGTAATCTGCATGGACGCCCTTTGTACCTTTGCATTGGCCCTGGTCCGTACCAGCTCCCCTCAGAATTCATGTCACCCGCACCATCTGCTGACCTAAGAATCCTCCTTAAAAGGATGAAGTCTAGTCTGTGGAAGGGGAATGATAATGCTGATCTTGTCTGTATTCATTTAACTTAACTACAAAAGATCCATAGGTTTGGGGGAAAGGGAGGACATGGCAAGAGAGTAAAGCCCTCTCCAGTCTTCCTCGCATTCCTCCCATGTATGGATCGCGAGTCTGTGCAGAGGGGCTTCTGTGGGGTTACCAGAGGGAGAGAATAATGTTGCAGGGGTAGTAATCTCCCTTCCCTGCCCCTGTAGCCTGAGTTGGGACCTGCTGGATCCTTGTAACCTTCTCCCACAGAACTACAGGGTACAATGTGGTCCAAAGTGGTCAAGAATATCTCATATTTCAGGTCAACGTCTGAACCTGTACAGAATAAATAGCTTCACATAGTCAGAAAACCTCATTGTTAGCCTCATTCACCTGCCTTTCCATGAAGTCCTGGCATGTCAGTATGGAAGATGGCTTCTTGCCGAATTTGCTGAAAAAAAGCCATGCACTATCACTGCAGAACTTCGGTATGAATGATACGCGCATTTCTGGGGGCAGCAGTGTATCCTTAGGTTTGATCTGTATTTATTTGGATTGTCTTTTGAGATTATGCTATGGGAGGCAACCATAAAACACATCAGGCAACTAGTCCCTATCAGACTTTGGCACTATTTTAGAATGTAATAATTGAATGTATTTATTGTTAAAAGGTATTATTTCTTTGTTACACATCAATAGCATGTTTAGTGCTGTACAACACATACCAAAAGGCAGTCTTCAGCACAAGAAACTGACAATGTAAAAGGCAGACCCAGAAAGGACAAGATGAGCACTAGATGATAAGAGCCCCACGTTAGGTTGTAAGTGCTTTGGGGCAGGGACAGTCTTTTTGTTCTGTTTTGTACAGCATCTAGCACTATGTGGGGTCCTGGTCCAGGACTGAGACTCCGAGGAGCTATGGTAACACAAATAATTAACAATAATAAATAACAATGTTGGTTTGAAATGTGATTTTCTTTCTCCCATCATCCCGCCCTCATTTATGTAACCTTGTGAGTTACCTCAGTTATGTAACATTGTGAGTAGGGAGGACATTGGAGTGGCGTAGGCTATGTTTTGATGGTCTTATGAAGAAGTGAGTCTTTAGGAGGGATTTGAGTAAGATGTGGCTGAGGGCCTGGTGCAGTGGGGTTTACGTGCTCGTTCCAAGCACCAGGGGTAATGTGAAAGGCAGCACAAAGAACGGTGTACCTTGTGCGGATGCATACACCTGTGCAACCTGCCCCTGGGAGTGTGCTACCAAAAAAGAAGAAGAGTAGCATTTTACACTCAGTTTGCACAAGGGGTTAATAACTACACATTGGGCAAGGTAAGGGATCCTTAGGGCCAAAGATGAGAGTGGCAGAAGGAAACTAAGGGGGTTCTGAGGCTGGCGCTGACAGAGCAGCAGGAATGACTCTATCCCTCTTCTCCCTCCCCCTCACATTCTCTCCCTTCCCCTGCTTGATTGTGCTGCTGCAACACCTGTGAGGAGTAATGAATGACTAATGCTCATGTGCTTCTTTGCCATAATGGGTCCATTCTTTGTTCAGCGACTGTGCGACCCTGGGACTGCGTGTGCGTCAGTCACTGCAGTGTAGGGAACGGGATGGTCCTCACAAACAGTTTGCTTTTAACTTGCATAAGTTTTGTCTTCAAGCCCTCTGTGGCGTCCATCATCCTCACATGCAAACCCCTCAAAACTGCTTCTAAGAAATATCCCTTAATTGCCAACACTCCTACCCTTTAACAGAGCTCTGTGTTACACGACTCAACTGACATTTCAGACAAAGAGAGCAGGGATTATCGTTACCCCCCCCCCCCAAATGCTCCATTCTGGAGAATATGGGCTTGATTCTCCTCTCCCACTGGTGTAAATCAAGAGCAAATCTACAGCTGTCAATGGACTGTAAAAGCTTTGTATGCAGGGCAGGGTTAAAGAATTTTGGGGCCCTGGGCACTATGGAAATTGCACCCACCACCATCACACACATTTGGCCCAGCTGTCCTTACCCCCCCAACCTCACCCCCAACATGATAGAGGGGCGGCCAGGCCAAACCTGAGCCACGCTGCAACCCTGCTCTAGCTCTGCCCCAGCTGCTGCCAGCCCAGCATGGCATGGACAGGGGCTGCTCAGCAAAGCACTCCCACCTCATCCATAGAGCCCTGAGTACCCCTCTCTGCCCACCCTACACGCAGACCCGTCCCCTGAATGGTCCTCCCACTCCACATAGACCCCAACAACCCTCCATCAGCCCCCACATGCATCCTAGGAGTCCTGACATACCTTCCGCTCACCACAGCCCCCCAACATCCTGGCCCGCCCCCAAACTCATCACCTCCAACATCTCCCATTCTCCCTACAACTCCCTCCACCTCCCTCTAATCCCCCACAACCCCTTATCCTGGAGCCCTCTAACGTGCCCCACTCACCCCCAGTCCTTCACCCAGTGCCCCCAGGAACCTTCCTGGCCTCTCACCAGCAACTTGCTCACTCCACCCTCCACCCTGCCAGGCTCAGTGCTCCACTCCCATCCTGGGCTAGGAGGGCTCCTCCCGGTGCTGGCTGCCCAGCTGCTCCACTTGCTCCCATCACCTGTCCTGTACTCACACGACGCAGGCCAAATGTGAGTGAGTGGCACTGTGACCTGGAGCGCATGGGGTCACAGCGCTACTCAGGTTTGGCCCTTTGCAAAGCCACCCACAGATCTGGTGGTCAGGGGGGCCCCCTGCAATAGGAGCCCTGTGCAAGTGAACTAAGTGCACATCGGTTAACCCACATCAGTTGTATGGGAAAGAAGGGGTAGGCCTGTGTTTGTATATCCAGGCTGCCTGCTCCACATTACCACTATGGTCCCAACAGCCTGTATCCCAAGCTCTTGCAAAACTGCAAGCAAGGCCTGAGGGAGTAGTTCATCCTAAAGGGTAGAGCACAAACCAGTGCAGCTGTTTTCTTAATTTGAGGGAAGGGCTGCAAACAGCCCTACCTTTGGCTGTCACATGACTCTCTCAGTGGGTGGCATGGCAATCAAATGCTTGATTGTTTGTTTTATAAGAAGCTTTAAACCCCTTTGCCTGACTTTGTTTAAATGTTCAAGTCCTTAGCACTGTCTTTGTTGCCATGTGATTTATGATTGTGTGTTGACCAGATACGTCAGTATTAGCATTATTGCACACTCCCCAGACAACTTAACGGGCTGCTGAGATGAACGCCAGACACACTTCCTTTAGAATTGTCTATATTCTGGTTTTCAACAAAACCAGGTTTGTCTGTGTGTGATTTATAAATGTTCTTATTATTGAAACTGTTCACAGGAAAGGGTCAGTTTCAGACAATTTCCATTTTGAAAAGTCTTTGGGGAAAAAACCATCAATCAAAACATCCCATTTTTACACTTTCAAAACAAAAAGTTAGCATTTTTTCAGGTTAAAATATCTTTGTTTAGAAACTGTAGTTAATTGATAGTAAACTATATTAAAAAAAAATTGAAACAAGTCATTTCAGAATTACCAAAGTGAAATATTTAGATTGACCCAATGCTAATTTTTTTGGGGCGGTTGATTTGGAAAATGTTTTGTGATTTCAACTTTTCTTCCTGATGTGGGGGAGGGGGGAAGAGATTTTTGAAATCTCAAAAATTCTTACAGGAGGGGAAAACAGTTTCCTGCCCAGCTCTAGTAAGTGGCTCTCCTAAGAAAAGAGCCATATTTCCTCTGGGGAGGAAAGGCACTGAATAGGCTTTCTCCAAGAAGTGAAGTGGAACCAGACCTGGAAGAGGAGGTGCTCTTAGACCTAGAGGAGCTAGACTGGAGCCAGACCTGCCTGAGAGTATAATGCTCCCAAACCTGCTTGGAACAAGGGACTAAACATCTGACTCAAACCCCAAGCCTGTATTATTGCTGAACTAATAGGCCAGATATGCAACTGCTTTTCATACAGATTTCCCGAGTGTAGGTAAAACTTGCAAATGGTGCCCAGAGAGAACTTCTCTTTTTTATCCACAGAACAGGTACAACTGCAACAGCAGTGGTGAAAGCCTCCTAATGGCATTGTAACTCAGACACCCTCAGGAATTAGAGGGCACTTCAGTCTCCATGTTCATTCAGCCCCTTTCGAAAAGTCCTATAAAATTCAGGAGAAAATGACACACTTGCTATTAGGTTTCTGAGCCATCCTATAGAATTTAATGGAGACCTCTCTCTTCTATAGGATGGTTCAAAACCCTATAGAAAAGTTATAATTCTCCATTAAATTCTACAATGGTTCTTAGACTGATTGCTATAAATTCCTATTCAATTTCTATACAACTTCATTGGTCTCATTTACTTACTTATAAATACATTTATTTATTTACCCTTGGAGGTCTTTCCCATCAGTGGAGACCTTGGCATTTCTGCTGCTCATGCCAACAAGAATACCAGTCGCCAATTATAATAACCGTTCTGTGACCCCTGTCCGCTAGAAACTGGACCAACTCCAGAGTCGTCCAACTCAATTTTACCTAGATTCCCAGAGGGCTGTCATCTAGTAACAATTTCGGGCCACTACCAACCAGGCCAGATTCAAACCAGTGACTTAGGGTATGTCTGTACTGCAGCTGGAGGTTGTAATTGCATTCTATACCTGCATTAGTTCTGCTCAAGCTAGTGCTCCAAAACAGTGCTGCAGCGGCAGTGCCAGGAGTGGGAGGGGCTAGCTGTCCCAAATAAGCACCTGCTGTCTCGGAGGAATCGTGCTTGGGGCAGCTAATTCCTCTTGCCCCTTGTGCTGCCACAGCTACATTTCTATTTGTAGTGATCTAGCTCAATCAGAGCTAGTTCAGGGATGTCTCCTGGGGTTGGTACTCACACCTTCCAGCTCCAGTGTGGACAACCCTCAGAGGTAAAAAGCTCTGGGCTCAGTCATTCTCCCATTGAAGTCAGTGACACAACTTTCATTGACACCACTGGAGCCCAAATCTCTGTCGCTCTTCCGTTCTAAATCCCTGAACCTTCAGTTATCCCTTTGCCACACATTTGAGCCTGATTCTCATTTACACTAAGGCCCCTTTATACTGTTCTGAGAGTGTAAAGAGGCCTTAGTGTAAACAAGAATCAGGCCCATCTGTGCCTAGTACAAAATCCCAACAAGAAATGGAGAGAGTTGGGGCAGATCAAGATGTAGAAAACTGCTGTAGTAAAATATATTTTTTTTGTGGAATGGTGAGACCAGGAAATGTGCTGTGATTGGAGAACCGAATAAAATATCCCTACTGTACAGAATCTAATGAAATAAGCCAATAAAAACACTGCATTTTCTTCATGTAATTGAACACATTTTTCTTGGAGCTCTTTTTACGGCAAATCAGCACTGAAATACAAACAGCCAGGTACATTAATTAATCTAAACAGCTCACCAGACTTGGGGCTGTATTTATAAATGAACCTTGGCTGATGGGATGAGATAAGTGAAACATAAATCTTCTAAACCTGGATGCTGAAATGGAGTATTAAAAAAAAAATCTTTTTAGACACGCCCTCAGGTTAGAAAACTATAGGACTGTTCACAAAAAGAAAAGGAATACTTCTGGCACCTTAGAGACTAACAAATTTATTTGAGCATAAGCTTTTATGAGCTACAGCTCACTTGTCTCTCAGGTGCCACAAGTACTCGTTTTCTTTTTGCGAATACAGACTAACACGGCTGCTACTCTGAAACCTGTCATTATAGGACTGTTGTAACTTGGCATAGCTTTCTTGATTCCCTTAGAGCTACGCTGATTCACACCATGTTTGCCAACTTGCATGCGGTAAATAAGCACCCCAACTTTCACAATAAGCCAAAAATCAAGCTAATCCCATTTCAAAACAAGCCAATCCCTAAGAACCCCAAAACTCTATGTGACTAGATCCCCCCAGCGTGCAGTCTGGGACTGTGGTGGGCCCGCCGTGCACCCCAACTCTCTCTCCACCTTGCCCCTGCTTGCCGGCCTCCCCCCCGCCCTCGCTTGCCAGGAGCTGATCAAAAAGAAGAAAAACCAAGCTACAAGCCAAAAACTAGCCAACAAGCAACTCACACACCAATTAAGCCCAAAACAAGCCCAATTTCTGTGTTTGTTTTTTTTTGTGGGGTTGGCATGTCTGATTCACACCAGATGAGGATCTGACCCATAGATTCCAAATTTATTTATTTATTATTCATCACTTAAATATGCTCAGCTCATTATTTCAAATCTCATGTACAGTAAATTCCACTATCCAGAAATTCAGAACTCTATAAAATGTTTTTCAGCTAGGTTTTAACCTTTTAAATAAGCTCCAAATTCCTTAAAGTACCTTACAAATACTCTCATAGCCAAAACCAGAAAGGCATTGGAAAAAATTAACATAAATTTGAGGGCCACAATCTAACCTCAAAGAGACATTGGCCTCTGTGGGAGCTATGGGTCTACTGCCTCTGAGCATAAACTTCGTTCTTAGGTGCTTATGTGATTTAGTTTTAGCTGGTACTCACTGAAAAACTACCCTGACAATTTTGAGATGATAGGGACCCTTTGGACTTGGTCCAAATCCAGTCCTTCCTTTGGGTGTTTCTGCTCCAAGTCTAACACAAAGAAAAGACTTGTGATGCTTCAGTAGAAACAGGAGGACACACAGCACAGCGGAGTCATGAACAGAACAGAGGCATGCAGGATTACGGGCAGTCAAACAATCAACTAGGGTTGCACCATTTCAGGGAAACCCTTCCCCCCAGTCTGCCAGAGAGGAATCTAATAACACTTAGTGTTTATATAAGGCTGCACATATCCAAAGAGAGCGGCAACCCACTTGGCCTAGGTTCAAACCCACTCGAACATTTTGAGTTCAAAGATTAGACCTGAACACACTGCACGTAGGTGAGACTGCAAGAAAAGAGAGGAACTCCCATGAAAAAATTGCATGAAAAATGGAGCTGTGAGAAAAATAAATACAGGGGGACTGGGAAAATGGAGCCGAAAAGATGGGTGAAAAAAAATCAGATGAAATACGTAGCATGTGCCTGCCTAACTGTAGGGGGTATGTTCTGTCCCTAATACCTGGCACGGTCTTCCTTTTAACAAAAAGAAAAGGAGTACTTGTGGCACCTTAGAGAGCTCATGAAAGCTCATGCTCAAATAAATTGGTTAGTCTCTAAGGTGCCACAAGTACTCCTTTTCTTTTTGTTAAAAGGAAGACCGTGCCAGGTATTAGGGACAGAACATACCCCCTACAGTTAGGCAGGCACATATGTTCTGTCCCTAATACCTGGCACGGTCTTCCTTTTAACAAAAAGAAAAGGAGTACTTGTGGCACCTTAGAGACTAACCAATTTATTTGAGCATGAGCTTTCGTGAGCTCTCTAAGGTGCCACAAGTACTCCTTTTCTTTTTGCGAATACAGACTAACACGGCTGTTACTCTGAAGCTTCCTTTTAACAAGAAGCATATTTAATTGACTTAACCCCCTTGGCGATGGGAGGGGGAGGAGGAGGAGGAGGAATGTGGGTTTACATTAAAAGAGGAAAAAAGGTTCGTGACTCAAGGTAGTTTTGTGAAGAGGCCATGAGGTTAGCAAAACTCCATGAGGTTCACCCACCCCTAGTACAAACATTAGCTACTGATAGTGACCACCAGTCTCTTCCACCTCTCACCCTGCTGTCATGTTTGGAGGTGAGATGTTTTCCTCCTTTAGTCTGGCTGCTCCAGTGGGAGGCAGAACCTCAAAAGCACCAGACCACAACTGTAGAAGCTTAATGACAAGCAGAGTGGCATCAGGATAAAGCCTTTATTATGAACAGGAACGATGTACAGAAATGAGATAAACTTCCTACTACTTTATGTAGCTGCAGCCTACAACTGCTCTATCTTGAGCTCATTTATTTCTGTCCCAGCAGAAGTGTCCCAGGGAAACCAAAGACTGCGTGAAGAGTGTACAGGAAGTGTGGCATCTCTACACTTCCCGGAGGACTTATTCTATAACCCAACAGCCCCGGGCTGGTTTCTGAGGCTGGCCCTGACTGTGACATGGGAGAGTGAGAATAGGATGAAGGGAGTTTAGCAAACAATACAGTTTGTGTACGGCTTGCCAGAATGTCAGCAGTTCTTTCTGATTGTTGGAGAGTGAGGATGTTGCAGTTGGCGAAAGGAGACTAACCCATAGGGGATTGAGGGAAGGGGAGTTTTGAAAGGAAGCAGGGAACGGACAGTGTTTTGGAGACACATTAATCCCTGACTCTGAAGCTAAATAATCCATTTTCAAGGCACCTCTTCTGTTACACGAACTCTGGTTATCGGCATTCTTTGAGGGTGCAAAGAGTACCATTCTGCTGCTCTTAAATGTCTCCCTGGTTTATTTCTAATGGCTGGCTGCCCGGGAAGGACAGCAAGTACTCCAAGTGTCCTTCAGAGACTAACCTGGATGTATGCTTTTTTAAAAAAAATGAATAAATAAAAATAAAAAATAATTAGTGCTTGGTGTTTAAGATAATGTCACTCCTTAGTAAGCCCACACTCAGACCAAATGCCTTCCTTCAGTCCACATATGAGTGCTAGGATGGCAGAAATGCATCTTTCAAGCCTTTCAGTAAGGGCCTGCCAAATATAATGTGTGTAGCAGCAGCGACAAGAGAATTGGGGTTGTATATGAGCATACTCACAGTTTCTTGAGGATTGGGCTGTGGTTTGGTTTTGTTTCGCAAACCACAAGTAACGCTTTCCTGACACTGCAGAACTTCCAGGACAGTCACCTTTCTCATTTGCATGTGTTCCAATAGCAGTTCAACCACAGAGAGCTGGGTTCCGAAGTTGAGATCACCATTTCCCCCACTGACTGACTGCAGTAAGCCCACTAATAAGTAATAAAAGCTACAGATTGACTAAATCAGTTAAACATTTAGTGAGAAGTTTCTTTAAGTTGAAAAGTCTTTCTCCTGGGCCAAATTCTGCAGTCCTTCCTCAGGCAAAACTCCCATTGACTTCAGTGGGGGCAGAATTTCACTCAGTGGGAATACTGCCTGTGCAACGACTACAGGATTTGGTCCCTTTTAAGCTGTCTATAAGTGTTTATGACAAAGATGACAAAGATGGCCACCAGTTGGCCTCTGTTGACTGATTGCCTCTTTTAGATAGAATTGAGGACTTTCTTTTTTCAATATCCCCCCTTTTTCCTAAAGAAATAAAATCTTCTATAAAAAACGAAAAATAAACACATAAATAGTGTCTTAATACAACATTACCAGTGCATAGTTAAGGGCCAAGATTTCTAAAAGTCACTAGTGACTTGTGTGACAGGTTGGAGCACAGAAACCCCCTGGGAGCTGCCACCTGATGTGCCAAGTCTACTTCTACCCCTGCTTTCCTGCCCAATCAGCTTAGGACTCCAGCACCCTGCCTGGTTTGAGCCAGACCCACTAGCCTGCTGCAAACTCAGACCCAGTGTCTGAACCATGTCCCCTAACAGCTGTAGCCTTAACTGAAAGCAGCTTATAGAAGTGTTCCTGTCTTTAACACTCAGATGCCCAACTCCCAATGGGGTCCAAACCCTAAATAAATCCATTTTATCCTGTATAAAGTTTATACAGGGTAAACTCATAAATTGTTCACCCCCTATAACACTGATAGAGAGATATGCACAGCTGTTTGCCCCTCCCCTACCCCCCCGGTCAGGTATTAATACGTAGGCTGGGTTAATTAATAAGTAAAAAGTGATTTTATTAAATACAGAAAGTAGGATTTAAGTGGTTCCAAGTAGTAACAGACAGAACAAAGTGAATTACCAAGCAAAATAAAATAAAACCAGCAAGTCTATGTCTAATAAAACTAAATACAGACAAAACCTCACCAGTTCCAGTAAGCTTCCTTTAACAGACTAATCTCCTTCTAGTCCTGGTCCAGCAATCACTCAAACCCCCTGTAGTTACTGTCGTTTGTTCCAGTTTCTTTCAGGTATCCTTGGGGGTGGAGAGGCTGTCTCCTTAGCCAACTGAAGACAAAATGGAGGGGTCTCCCACAGGCTTAAATAGACTTTCTCTTGTGGGTGGAGACCCCCTCCTCTCAACCCTGCAAAGTCCAGCTCCAAGATGGAGTTCTGGAGTCACCTGGGCAAGTCACATGTCCGTACATGACTCACAGTTTTTACAGGCAGAAGCTATTGCCCACATGGTAACTTGAATGTCTCTAGGAGGACTTCTTATTGGATTGGAGCATTCCAAGATGCATTGTTCCTTAAGTGCTTCTGCATTGGGTACTAAACTTCGCGAATTCCTTTCTCCAGGAACTGACCAAATGCTCTACTAAGGTTATTAGAAATCAAGCCAGTACACAGCCAATATTCATAACTTTGAATACAAAAACGATACATGCATACAAATAGGATTGCTAGATTCAGTAGATCATAACCTTAACATAGATATCTCACATGGCATATGTAGCATAGAATATATTCCAGTTATGTCATATATATTCATAAGCATATTTCCATAAAGCCTTATGGGGGGCACCATCACAACTTGGATGTTCAACCTTAAAAGAGCCTGACATTCAGAAAGTGCTCATTGCCTGCCCGCTGAAAATTATGCCTGTTTCAGATGCTTTTTGTGGGCAATGGAAAATGGAGACATCTAAAGACCCTGCTCATTCTTAGCCAAAGAATCAAAAGCCAGGGAGTTCTTGCTACACTGCCTACATTTTCCCTTTCTTTCTCCTTCTCTTTGCTCCAACTTAAACCTCAGGTATCACACTAAATATCTCTTCTAAATCAGTGTTCACACTCTTAAAATATTTATGTCCCCCACTTAGTGTATGTACGTAGCTCTTTTATTCTCCCTTATTAAGTCACTGATTCAGCTAGGTACTTAAGCAAGTGCCTGACTTGGAGCATGTGTAGCCCAATTAAAATCAAAGGGACTACTCCTATGCTTAAAATTAGGCACAAACTTAAGCACCTGACTGAATCAGGGGCACAGTTAACCACTCTAGCCCCTGACCTGTCTGTTGTTCTTGTCTGAACTTTCTCTAGTTGCCACATGGTGCCCAGAACTGAATGCAACTTATTCCAGGAGCAGCTGCACCAGAGCTGTAGAGAGAGGGGCTGCTTCCTCCTTTTTCACAGAAGTAAGGCTTTTGCTTATGTAGGTTAAAATGACCCTTTCTGCAGCTATATGGCATGGTACACTCATGTCTCATTTGCTGTCCACTATCTCCCATAAGCCTATTTCAGTGTTATTTTTGCTCATATTTCTCCCAGACATTGAGAATGTGTGTTTTATGTTTCCTCACACAAACTAAGTTCTATTTGTATATCAGTGAGACTCTAGGGACAGTTAACAAGTTTAACTGAACTCTGTGATCACATTTGAGGCGGTATTACAGTAAAAATTAAACTCATGCCTCTATCCAGTGTTGCATACTGTACCCTTGCTATGAGAAATATCGAACTTCCTAGGTACGTTTGTTTGTTACGTTTTGTTCACTGGGGTGGTCTCGTGAGATTCCCATCTGATATTTGCCATCGTCACAGAGGGCTATCCAACATAGTCTTACTTCAGCATCACAGTACTTCAATACAACCCAGCCAATACAAAGCAGGTCACTCATCTATAATCACGCACATCAATGATGAGCAGTCACATGCCAGGTCTACACTACAGACTTCAGTCAACAGAGCTGTGTTGGTTAGGGGTATGAAGAGATGTCATCCCTGATCAACACAGCTGTGCCAGCAGAAGTCCCTAGTGCAGACACAGCTATACAGAAAAAACTGCACATTTACAGGTATAGCTTATTTCTCTCAGGGGAAGGGGAGACTTTACTGTACTGGTACAAAGTGCAGCTTTGCTGATATAGCATACCCGTAAAGTGTTTCTAGTATGGATGTGGCCACTGTTTCAGTTCTTACATTGACAAGGCTCCTTAAGATAAATGATTTATAATTTCTTAACGCCAGCCAACAGAGTTGCCTGTTGGAATGAAGAAGGATGTTTATTTCAACCATTTGCGGCCGCAGATCCCCGATCCTAACTCCAACGCACTGATCCCTAGGGCTTTTTGGCCTGACTTTCAGAGATGTTCAGCACCGGCATTCCCCAAGGAAGTATTATCATGGGAGCTGAGAGTGCACAGTGCCTCTGAAAAATCAGGCCTTTAATATTAATCACTGGTCAGACCAGTTTGTGAAGAGCAAAAAGAACTACAGACAATACTCCAGAGAGAGCTCACAGAACAGACCATTTGACTTCTCATTGCTCTCCTACCATAACCTCCTCAAGGTTTGGACATGGGGGGAGAAAAAAACTCTTCTTTATGGCTGACCATTACTCTTGGCTTATTCAGAGTGAAAGTACTCTTACTAATCAGGGTATCTGCTGACTCGAACTTTCTGTACATAGCCCTTTGTTTATTATCTGACTGTTCTGATACAGATCTGATGTTCTTTTTTTCAAAGACCGCAGCGTGTTGACAAATTAACAGGAGAAAACAGCATTATTTAAGCAAAAACATTGCAAACCTTTGTCATGTTGGTCTATAAATACAGCACAACAATACACAGCATCTCATTGGATCAAATGTTTGCAATGAAAAGATGTCTGTGAATCTATTTAAAGGGGATTAAGATTTTAGCTGTCTAGATTCTGGGTCATTGGTTTACCATCTACATTATACTGTGCTATACTATCTGTCTGCTAGACAGATTTTGCTTTAACATCTATGCTTTGTCATACTGGGCTAATAATACGTACCAGCTTCCGTAAAGCACTTCATCTATGGATGAAAAGTGCTATACAAATGCTAAGTATTACTATTATACTATATGATCTGCCTGGCTCCCATTTCTCTCTCTCCCCCACGCCCACACACACACATGCATACGCCCACACACAAACTTAACTATATGGTATTGCAACACTCACACAGTTAACATCTATATGGTATTGCAGCCCTTTGTGATACCCATGAAGCGGTGTTCCTCTAAAAAGCCATTGTTTCTATTGCCAGGTTAAACTGGGATGAAATTAAGGACAGCAGCACTAGTATGACATATTGCTATTATAGTATACACACACACACACACACACAGTCTTTTTTTCTGCCCTACTGAAGGAAGCTGTAGACATGCATACCTTCAAAATATCCAGATGTTAAACCGGTAACTGATTCTTCCATTGTGTGAAACTCCAGTCAGAATAAGAATTGCTCAAAAGAACTAAATATTTGGTTTTCTTCAAAGAATGTGAACAACAGGCGATAAATAGAGAATAATGCATCCTGCTGAATAGAACAATGTAATTACATACAAGCTGCCATACCATATCAAGCCCTTGGACAACCTAGTCCAGTAGCTCTGCCCTTCTGCAGCAATCACAACTTCAAAGGAAGAAAGAGAACCTAATGCAGTTTCTTTTCCAACCCTCATAGACTGCCATCTTACGCTATTGCAATAGGACCAAGCTCTGAGCACTCTCAAGTCCTACTCATTCCAGTGGAACTAAGGGTGCTCAGCACTTGTGTATAACTTCCCAGATATAGCCTGGAGGACAAGTGCTAGTATAATAATAGGGGTCAGATTTTCCTGGATGCGATAGCTGATGGATTCCTTCACCAAGTAGTTGCTGAACCAACAGAGGGAATGCCATTTTAGATTTGGTTTTGGTGAGTAGTGAGGAATCATAGAATCATAGAATATCAGGGTTGGAAGGGACCTCAGGAGGTCATCTAGTCCAATCCCCTGCTCAAAAGCAGGACCAATCCCCAATTAAATCATCCCAGCCAGGGCTTTGTCAAGCCTGACCTTAAAAACTTCTAAGGAAGGAGATTCCACCACCTCCCTAAGCAACGCATTCCAGTGTTTCACCACCCTCCTAGTGAAAAAGTTTTTCCTAATATCCAACCTAAACCTCCATAGGACCCCATAGAAGAAATGGTTGTAGGGGACAACCTTGGTTCAAGTGATCATGAGCTAATTCAGTTCAAACTAAGTGGAAGGATAAAGAAAAATAATCTGTGACTCGGGTTTATGATTTCAAAAGGGCTACCTTCAAAAAATTAAGGAAATTAGTTAGGGAACTGGATTGGACTGAAGAACTTGTGGATCTAAAGGCGGAGGAGGCCCGGAATTACTTCAAATCAAAGCTGCAGAAATTATCAGAAGCCTGCATCCCAAGAAAGGGGAAAAAATTCGTAGGCAGGAATTGTAGACCAAGCTGCATGAGTAAGCATCTCAGAGAGGTGATTAAGAAAAAGCAGAAAGCCTACAAGGAGTGGACGATGGGGGGGTCAGCAAGGAAAGCTACCTTATTGAGGTCAGAACATGTAGGGATAAAGTGAGAAAGGCCAGAAGTCATGTAGAGTTGGACCTTGCAAAGAGAATTAAAACCAATAGTAAAAGGTTCTATAGCCATATAAATAGGAAGAAAACAAAGAAAAAAGTGGGACCGCTAAACACTGAGGGTGGAGTGGAGGTTAAGGATAATCTAGGCATGGCCCAATATCTAAACAAATACTTTGCCTCAGTCTTTAATGAGGCTAATGAGGAGCTTAGGGATAATGGCAGGATGACAAATGTGAATGAGGATATAGAGGTAGATATTACCACATCCAAGGTAGAAGCCAAACTCGAACAGCTTAATGGGACTAAATCGGGGGGCCCAGATAATCTTCATCAAAGAATATTAAAGGAACTGGCACATGAAATTGCAAGCCCATTAGCAAGAATTTTTAATGAATCTGTAAACTCAGGGGTTGTACCATATGACTGGAGAATTGCTAACATAGTTCCTATCTTTAAGAAAGGGAAAAAAGTGATCCAGGTAACTACAGGCCTGTTAGTTTGACATCTGTAGTATGCAAGGTCTTGGAAAAAATTTTGAAGGAGAAAGTAGTTAAGGACATTGAAGTCAATAGTAATTGGGACAAAATACAACATGGTTTTACAAAAGGTAGATTATGTCAAACCAACCTGATCTCCTTCTTTGAGAAGGTAACAGATATTTTAGACAAAGGAAACGCAGTGGATCTAATTTACCTCGATTTCAGTAAGGCATTTGATACGGTTCCACCTGGGAAATTATTAGTTAAATTGGAAAAGATGGGGATCAATATGAAAATTGAAAGGTGGATAAGGAACTCGTTAAAGGGGAGACTACAATGGGCCATACTGAAAGGTGAACTGTCAGGCTGGACGGAGGTTACTAGTGGAATGCCTCGGATCGGTTTTGGGACCAATCTTATTTAATCTTTTTATTACTGACCTTGACACAAAAAGTGGGAGTGTGTTAATAAAGTTTGCAGATGACACAAAGCTGGAAGGTATTGCCAATACAGAGAAGAACCGGGATATCATACAGGAAGATCTGGATGACCTTGTAAACTGGAGTAATAGTAATAGGATGAAATTTAATCATGAAAAGTGCGAGGTCATGCATTTAGGGATTAATAACAAGATTTTTTGTTATAAACTGGGGACTCATCAGTTGGAAGTAACATAGGAGGAGAAGGACCCCAGAGTATTGGTTGACCACAGGATGACTATGAGCCGCCAATGTGATATGGCCGTGAAAAAAGCTAATGCAGTCTTGGGATGCATCAGGCGAGGTATTTCCAGTAGACATAAGGAGGCGTTAGTACCATTATACAAGGCACTGGTTAGACTTCATCTGGAATACTGTGTGCTGTTCTGGTCTCCCATGTTTAAGAAGGATGAATTCAAACTGGAACAGGTACAGAGAAGGGCTACTAGGATGATCCAAGGAATGGAAAACCTGTCTTATGAAAGGAGACTCAAAGAGCTTGGCTTGTTTAGCCTAACCAAAAGAAGGCTGAGGGGAGATATGATTGCTCTCTATAAATATATCAGAGGGATAAATACCAGCGAGGGAGAGGAATTATTTAAGCTCAGTACACAAGAACAAATGGATATAAACTAGCCATCAGGAAGTTTAGACTTGAAATTAGATGAAGGTTTCTAACCATCAGAGGAGTGAAGTTCTGCAACAGCCTTCCAAGGGGAGCAGTGGGGGCAAAAGACATATCTGGATGAAAGACTAAGCATGATAAGTTTATCGAGGGGATGGTATGATGGGATAGCCTAAATTTTGGCAATTAATTGATCTTTGACTATTAGCGGTAAATATGCCCAATGGCCTATAATGGGATGTTAGATGGGGTGGGATCTGAGTTACTACAGAGAATTCTTTCCTGGGCGCCTGGCTAGTGAGTCTTGCCCACATGCTCAGGGTTTACCTGATCACCATATTTGGGGTCGGGAAGGAATTTTCCTCCAGGGCAGATTGGCAGAGGCCCTGGGGGTTTTTCGCCTTCCTCTGCAGCGTGGGGCACGGGTCACTTGCTGGAGGATTCTCTGCTCCTTGAAGTCTTTAAACCACGATTTGAGGACTTCAATAGCTCAGACATAGGTTAGGGGTTTATTACAGGAGTGGGTGGGTGAGATTCTGTGGCCTGCGTTGTGCAGGAGGTCAGACTAGACTATCATAATGGTCCCTTCTGACCTTAAAGTCTGTGAGTCTCATGAGTGTGACTGGGCCCAGTCGTTGAAGTTATGTAGCTATTTTGCATCCTAAACTCTCACCAAACATGAAGGAAGTATTATCTCTATTTTACAGAGGTGTTAACTGAGGCACAGAGAGGTTAGATGAGTTGCTCACGCTCAATCTGTCAGGAATAGAAGGCAGGTGTCCTGGTTGCCATCCCCATGCTCCCTCCACTAGACTACAGCTGCCCCTTGCACAGCTCCCTCCATGCACACATCTTTTGGGTTGGGAGTTTGGGAATTCAAGCGAAGCTCAGGTAGGCTGTATCATCCAGCATAGCTCAGAGGAAAAAAAAGTTCCTGCTTTCATTGTGATGGGTTTCATCCTGTAGGTCCGGGGTAATCAATTATATTTCGTCAAGGTACAAATTTCTTGGTCAAGGTATAGCCAAGGTCCAGACTCCAGAGAAAATAATAACAAAAGAAAATTATTATTATTATAATAATTAAATAAAAAGAATGTGGGGTCTCTTCAAAAGCATCCAGCGATCTGGATTTGGACCACGGTCTCCCTATTGACTACCCCGGCTGTATGGGACACTTAGGAGAAACTTTCCCATGCACTTCACTGGACTTCTGATCTCTTTGCAGAGGATGGTTATGGCTCATAATGGGAGTCAAATATGCAAACAGCACTTTAATTAAATAGAACCATACTACCCTTAGAGTAAATAGCAAAAAGATTTCTAATTACACCTACAGTCTCTCTGAAATAGTGAAAAAAAATCTCTTAATACAATGACTGTCACCTGGATATTCCTTTCACTGCAGTTTCCAGCCATAGCTACCACCTGGAAAGGGGTCATCCTATTTTCTAGAAAAGGGAAGAGGGAAATGCTTTTATGCGGTATCTGTAATATAAAGTGGTCAAATTCTGCTCTCAGTAACACCAGTGCAAATTGCGTATCTCAGGGAACAAACAGAGATTGTCATCACAGTGAACAATGCAATAGAGTTCTGAGTTTCATTCATTTGGAGGAATGATCTGATCCAAGAGGCTCACACATCCCCTTCACTGTGACACACGGAAGTTATGAGATAATGAAAAGTAACAAGGAGTAACAAGGAGCCACAACCCACAACAGTGGTAGCTGAGACTTCTGCTTTTCTGCTAAACTCCGCTTTATTGTTATTTCAGTCTCCCAACCCACACCTATTTCTCTCTTTCATCCACCTGTTGCATACTGTCTGATATTGAGATTATGAGTTCTCTGGGTCAGGGACTCTCTTCTTTGTTATTTGATAAGTATGTTTGTATTGTATTAAAAAAAAAAAGACACACCCTACCAAACCAAGGTACTTTGCTGCACATGCTTCTCCCTTTGAGGAGAGGGGGAGAGAACAAACAGCACGTGACAGATGTGTAGTCATGTTATTTAATGTATGACTGGAATGCACTCAGATACTACAGTGATGAGCACGGTATAGAAACCTATACAGAACAGAATAGAATTGTCCCTAACTCCAAGGAGCCCTGATCCCTGATTAGGATTCAGAGGTGCTACCATAATATATTTTAGCTATTCAAGCTGAGGCAACAATAAAGAAAAGCATCTCTCATATTTCAGGCTTATGGACATAGGACTCCATGGCCAGAAGTCATAGCTCCCAGTCCTTGTAAAATCTTTTGACTTTTTCTCAGCTGTTTTCTACTTTTTCCTAGTTCTCTTGCTTTAAATGAGAAAGGGATTTTAAACTCCAGTTCCTTCCCCCCCTTGCTCCAGGACATGCTATTAACTGCCAAGCTATTCATTCTCTGTCTCCCCATTACTGATGCTCAATTTCAAAGATTTCTGCCTCCCTCCTCATTAATTCTTTTACCCAAGGTCTTTGAAAAGTTCAGTGACTGCTACTGAAACACAAGGACAGACAGGTTCCTTGCATCAGGCATACTGGCTTCATTATGAATATGTTTTATTTCATGGTGATATGCTGGGTTAAGATAATATAACAGGCCCATGGCCACCTATTATCAGAATTTCACAGTGATAGAAAAGACAGAACTCAGATCTTCTTTATATTACCACTTGAGCTAAAGGCTAGGTGACCAACAGAGCTGAGTCATTAGCTATGCCCAGTGTACGGCCTGTGAGACAGGATCTGCAGTCCTGATTCCAATGCACAGCAGGCAATGGTCTGGCCATTTGCACACTCCTGCATGCCCACACACTAGCCAGCTCAACAGATTTCCATTCAACTGTCAAATTATTAATTTGCAGTAATAATACTGTCTCTTCCCCAACTGCTTGCTCACAAGAAGGGAAAGTCCAGTCACTGGCCTGGGAACTGTGCAACCTCCTTCCCCAACGCGCCAGGAGGGAGATTCAGGTTCAAAACAGACCACAGGACGCTTGTCCACAAACTAGAATGGACAGCCAGGGATGACATTTGTTGGCTGCTTGTACGCTTAGTGGGAGGAATGGAAGTTCTGTTTGCTCTGCTCTTGGTGCTCCAGCTGATGAGCGGCATGGGTGACATTTATACATCTTCCCCACCTGGCAGAGTTGAAAAGAAATGTCAGGTTTTCTTGCTTTTGGAACATAGCTTCCACCTTTCTGTCATACTCCTTGAGCTTATCCCCTGGTGCTATCAGCTTATTCTCCACACCCACAGAGATCCTGGTATACCACACCTTTCCTTCCTATCACCTTCGTTCGGTCCCTTTCTGCTGGTTGAAGCTGCTGGGACGAAAGAGCCAAGGGAAGAAAGAGGGGTGGGAGCACTGACATTCCCAGGAAGTGGAGAGTAACAAGGAGCAGGCAGAATTAAGCAGCAGAAAAGGGGTATGTGTGCAAAGCAACTTGAAGCAGAGTGAGAGGGAGAGAAGATTCTGGAATAAGAAATAATTCCAAAGAGCAACTGACGAGAAGCGTGAAAGAAAGACCAGACACCTCAGTGGTGCAGATAAGTGCCCTGGTCACGTGTAGAGCGACTTCTCAGGGATGTTGGTTTGAGTCTAGGGGCAATGCATCGTCCTGCTACAGTATAGCTTGCGAGCAGAAGTTAGGAATGTAAATGTGATATTGGCTTTGAGGCAAGGATCCTTTACTGCCTAAAATGACAATATTATTTAAAATGTTACTGGCCGCTTTTTAATTAAATATGAGTTTCAAATAAAGACTTTTAAATGCAAATGTTATTAAATTGTTCAGTGACAATGATTTTTTTTTAACCTACCGTGGGGACAGTTGCACCTTGGAAAAGGAGGCCCTGGTTACTATTTAGAGAAAGGGGAATTCCTGGTTAACCTAGAAAGAAAAGGAGTATTTGTGGCACCTTAGAGACTAACAAATTTATTTGAGCATAAGCTTTCGTGAGCTACAGCTCGCTTCGTCAAATGCATCTGATGAAGTGAGCTGTAGCTCACGAAAGCTTATGCTCAAATAAATTTGTTAGTCTCTAAGGTGCCACAAGTCCTCCTGTACTTTTTGCAGATACAGACTAACACGGCTGCTACTCTGAAACCTGGTTAACCTAGCTGTTCTAGTTCAGAGTAAGAGATTCCTGCATCAGAGATTAAGCAGTGAGGTAACAAATAAATAAGGCCATTCTGGTAAAGATAACATGTCATTCTGCTATTGCTTGTGCCCAGTTGTGTAACTCAAGAGATCATTAAGGGCCAGGTCCTGTGAAGTGCTGAGCATCTAATGTTGTGCTGTGCAGCATTTCAGGCCCTGCAGCAGCCTGGACATGGGAAATGTGGGAAGTCCCCTTTATCTTCCATCCCTATGGGCTGTGAGTTCTGGCCTGTGCCTCCAAAAGGAGCCACATGGAATCACCTCCATTATTTTTTTACAGCTGAATAGTAGCTTTAATGTGGGCAGAGAGATCTGATCCTACAGATGTTCTATGGGGAGAAAGCAGGGTTAAAAAACAGTGAGGCAATATAAAGAGATGATACCTTAAAAATAGTTCATGCTTTAGGGAGCATCAGAGGTCATTAGCAATGGCCCTATCTGCCTGATGCAAGCTCCTGAGCGGGTGCAGCATCAAAGATAACGGAATGCTTCTAAAAGTAAAGAAAGTTAGTGAATTTCTCTTCAAGGGCCTCAGAAACCTGAAGGGATAAGACACTTAAAATGCCCAGTGAGAGCAAAAATAAAGAGAGAAATTGCGCTTCAGGGCTGCAAGCGTCAGGAGTACAAGCGGCATAGAGGACATCATTTCATGCACCCAGCATACCCTTCCTCAGATGACCCTGCAGAAGAGTCAGCTCTCCTAGATCTGCTGGAACCTCTGCATTCACAACTAGATAAATTTGCAAGGCTGGCTGATGAGGCCAAGGTAAAAACATGGCAGGTCAGCTCGAGAAAATGGGAAGAAGATTCATTTGAAAATCCAGGCAGCAAAGAGGTTTGATCACGTTCCCGAGAAACAAGAAAGGCTTTAAAATTTTGATTCAGTATAAGGCAGCAAGTGACAGATGCCCAGGGCTTTTAGAATACGAGACAAAGAGGCCACAACATCAGAATGTGGCTGATCCCAGTAGAGAATGAATACAAAGATACCATAACATTGATGGAACGGTTAATAACGAGACCCTGCAAAGTAAGGAGTGTTTTAGACTTAACGTGAATTGAGGGCACTCAGCATCTTGCAAGACATGGCCCTAAGATATTAGACACTGACCCTGAAAAAGATCCCGTATATGGCAAATGCTTATATCCCCAAAAGGGGGAAAGGCAGAGGAAAGGCAGACTGGGAAGGACTATTATTGTGACTTCATAACATGATTTTATTTTGATGCTACCTTAACTGCTAAAGCCTTGGTCATGAATGGAGCCGTGTCATAACTGGTCCTTAGGCCGCAATGTTTTAACCAAGTCCCCTGCCACAACTATATACTTGCAGTGTAGGTAGGCCCTTCGTTCGGACTCCTCTGGTGCTTTTGCCCCATATACTCTGCCTCTTCAGTGGTTTTTCTCATCTCCCTCCACAGCTGTAGCCAACAATAGTTGGCTCTGCCATTCCTGTTACAATAAATAAGCCATTGAAAACAGCAGTTTTCTTTGCCTTATCTTTTTGACAGGTCGGAGAGTTCTGCAGGCCAAGTAAGCCTGGCAGATGCAGAGGGTATTCCCAGCACACTGAGTCAGAAGACAGAACCAGTAGCCCCAGGCTGCAGGCAGCTCCTATCCAAAGCAATAGCGCAAGGGGAAATGGCAATCTGCAAATACTCCCTTGACAGTATTGGTTTATTTTGCGGGAGGCGCTCTCTGCATGAGACTCCAGACTGTCAGTATTCTAAATAATGCATAATAATGGCATTTTACCCATCCAGGCAAATTTTTCTTCTTAAGAGAAGAATTGTAACATTTTGTTTCTAAATATAGCAAAAAGCTCAACAGCAGTTAAAGTCTCTCTGTGTGTACATTCTAAAGGATTGCACAAGCTCTGAGCAACATAAGCAATGACATTACACATGCATCCGATGAAGTGAGCTGTAGCTCACAAAATAAATTTGTTAGTCTCTAAGGTGCCACAAGTCCTCCTTTTCTTTTTACAAAAGTCAAATGACTGCTACACATTAGCTATCCCTGACTGACTGCCTTAATCTTGCTCAGACATATGACAAGCTTGCTAAATAATCTTGGCCCTCAGTGAAATGCCACACAAATTAAACTGAAGCCACGTCCCACATCCCAGGCCCCCCAAAATAATCCTCATGCTATCTCTTTGGGGTATGCTTTTCAGTAAGAGACACAGCTGTGTTCTTGTGATCTATACAGGCTTGATGCTAGATGGTACTAAGCACCTCCTGAGAGGTGACGAGTCCCTGCAACTCCTATTGAAGTTAGTTGAAGGCACTCAGCACCTCTCAGGAGGCATTCAGGATTTTACAGGATTGGCCCTTGATCATACAGGTATGAGTGGCAGGGGGATAAGAGGACAAATTCTGCTCCCTGTTATGCCTTTGCAACCTCAATCCCAGTTGGTAGAATTGCACAGGTGTGACAGCAGAATTTAGCCCAAGCTCTCGAAGTTGAAGAGTTTACAGTATCATTGTAGATCAAAGTCATAGTGAATGGACAACAAATAAAAAAGGTGTGGGTAAAACAACAGTAGCCAAAAATGAGGTTCTCATTTCCCTGAGGGGTGCAGTGAGAGAGACATAAAGACTGGCTGCACTGTTGATTTTTAGTGATATATGTTTGTGGAAGGGGTGAGGTGGAATTTATGAAGAGGTGAGTAGTGTTGCAATAGAGGGTAAGAGGTAGCAAACCTGGTGGGAAAAGTGATTTTAAAGAAAGGATTTGAATGTATATTACATATGTTTTATCATTTAATTTTGTGTGACATATAATTACAACTACCTTACAGTAAAATTGTTACATTTTATAACCTAATAATGTTTCATAATTTTTCAGATTATTAGCCTAATGTTTTATCAGACTATAGATTTTTATGATCATGGTAAAAAGATAATTATACTGAGGATCACATCCTAAGTTATTAGGTATTGGTCCCTAGAGGCATTGTGCATAGTATTACAAGACATGGAGAAACTAAACATGACAGAATGTAACTCCAGATAAGAAAAGGCAACATATGAATAGCTAGACCACCACTCGTTTTATATCTGGTCTTTATATTTAATTTCTGGCCTTTCTGTGTTAATGCTTTTGGATAAATTGAAAAGTGTCTATTATTTAGTTCAGACCTTTATATTCATGTAACCATAGGGGCCAACTTAAAATGTAGTAAAGTTGCATAAAAACTGAAATTATCTAGGAGTGGGGATGAGATTTTCATTGATTTTTATCTACCCCTTTCTCACTATCTTCTGCTCCATCCTCCTTCTCCTCCAATCCCCATCACCTCTTCTTATCCTCCGGTGTCAAGTGGAGTGCCCCAGGGGTCAGTCCTGGGGCCGGTTTTGTTCAATATCTTCATAAATGATCTGGAGGATGGTGTGGATTGCACTCTCAGCAAATTTGCGGACGATACTAAACTGGGAGGAGTGGTAGATACGCTGGAGGGGAGGGATAGGATACAGAAGGACCTAGACAAATTGGAGGATTGGGCCAAAAGAAATCTGATGAGGTTCAATAAGGATAAGTGCAGGGTCCTGCACTTAGGACGGAAGAATCCAATGCACCGCTACAGACTAGGGACCGAATGGCTAGGCAGCAGTTCTGCGGAAAAGGACCTAGGAGTGACAGTGGACGAGAAGCTGGATATGAGTCAGCAGTGTGCCCTTGTTGCCAAGAAGGCCAATGGCATTTTGGGATGTATAAGTAGGGGCATAGCGAGCAGATCGAGGGACGTGATCGTCCCCCTCTATTCGACATTGGTGAGGCCTCATCTGGAGTACTGTGTCCAGTTTTGGGCCCCACACTACAAGAAGGATGTGGATAAATTGGAGAGAGTCCAGCGAAGGGCAACAAAAATGATTAGGGGTCTAGAACACATGACTTATGAGGAGAGGCTGAGGGAGCTGGGATTGTTTAGCCTGCAGAAGAGAAGAATGAGGGGGGATTTGATAGCTGCTTTCAACTACCTGAAAGGGGGTTCCAAAGAGGATGGCTCTAGACTGTTCTCAATGGTAGCAGATGACAGAACGAGGAGTAATGGTCTCAAGTTGCAGTGGGGGAGGTTTAGATTGGATATTAGGAAAATCTTTTTCACTAAGAGGGTGGTGAAACACTGGAATGCGTTGCCTAGGGAGGTGGTGGAATCTCCTTCCTTGGAAGTTTTTAAGGTCAGGCTTGATAAAGCCCTGGCTGGGATGATTTAACTGGGAATTGGTCCTGCTTCGAGCAGGGGGTTGGACTAGATGACCTTCAGGGGTCCCTTCCAACCCTGATATTCTATGATTCTATGAAAGAACTCTGTCCAGTCTCCTGATCTCAGCCTATTCCAGCTCTCTAGTGCAATCTGCCTGACAACTAGCCTTGACCTCCCCAAAAATCCCATTTTCTGTCGAGAACCATTTTGTTGAAAACTCTCCAACCTGCACGAGTCACGACAATGCCACCAAACAGCCATATTGCACATACTGCACCTGTATACAGCAAACTATGACAATTATTAAATATCAAAACCCTTTGATAAATGGTGGCTGGCTTTACACACTGTACAATTGCATTAAGTGACACTGAAAACCAGAGTGTCTTGGTAATTTTGGGCAATAGTGCAGGAGCAGTAACCTATCTCAAGCACTCAAGGTGTTAAATCTCCTTCAAGGCAAAAGATATAAATCTTCCTTTTAAGTGGTTCCTGGCTCATTCTGAAGCATTGTAGCACTGAATGCATCCCATGAAGTGAGCTGTAGCTCATGAAAGCTTATGCTCAAATAAATTGGTTAGTCTCTAAGGTGCCACTAGTCCTCCTTTTCTTTTTGCAAATACAGACTAACACGGCTGCTACTCTGAAAATTGTAGCATATGTTCCCATTAAGGGCAGCATGAGTCACGGAACAATATATGTTGGTATAAGATGTGATGTCTGAATCGTAGAGCCATTTGGATAAAATTGCGTTTAGCAGAGCCATGGAAGGTGTTGGGAGATGTTGCTAACTATATTGCTATGGAAGTTCACTCCGTGTTCTTAAATAACGACTGTCGAGATTCTTGTTCTGTACACTGAAACATTTCTGCATTATCCATGCAGCAGGACAATGGCTTTAATGAACCACTGCTCCAGCCTAGAATGATGATTTTGTCTTCGTAACACCCATCCACCTTTGTTAAGGTAGTCCCATGAGGCTTATGTAGTTTTTGATATGAGATAAGAATAAGGAATGTAAGTTGTTTGTAAAACTCTCCTCGTTTTCAGAAAAGGCTGAATTAATCTTGCGCAAATTTCCAAAAATATATTCACACGTGGACAAAGACTAGCTTTGGACAGTTTCAGCTGAAAATGTGAAAAGGTCACAAAGTTATGAGCAACTGCAAAGGGGCTGGGGGGGGATTATCATGGAAAAGCCTGGGCTTCCTTAACTGTAGTTCTTGCAAAATCACCAACTGTATCGTTGGTATAGTTTTAGCTTGGTACTGTTTTATTGTTGCTCTCTAAATATACATAGAAATAAAAGGTGTAACACCTTTATTTTAAAAATTATTCTTCGTAAATATTTACAGTGCCGTAACATCTAGTCCCCCCTCCCAAAATTGGACTTCCCATTATGCTAAGTACTTGACATTCATATAGTCAGAGACCGTTCCTGCCCCTAAAACTGGTCCATCTAATAGATAAAAAATAGAAAAGGAAGCGTGGTTTCCCGCATTTTACAGATGAACTAATGCACAGACGTTAAATGATTTGCCAGAGGTCACACAGGAAGCATATGATCGAACCACAAATTGCACTCACATTTCTGAAGTCCCAATCCGGTGTCTTTACCAGAAGACCCTCCTTGTTCTGGAATGTCATCAGCTGAAGTGGAGCAGATCTGCCTTGCTTAGGATGGCAGTGCATTCATGTATTCCTACAAACCATGAAGCTTGGAAGAGCTGAAGTCCATCAAAGGATAACACACTGCATCATAAGACCCTTCCCTAAAAACACTAACCACAAAACAAAGATCATTCAACTCATAATATACAATGATTATTAAAATCCTGGGTGAAATCCTGGCCACAGTGCAGTCAATAGCCAAACTACCAGGCCATGATTTCACCCCATGTCTTTTACATGTAAGACAGAAAATGCAAGTATGATCTTTTCTTCTAGAAGAACAAAGCAATTTTTAATCCAGGTGGCATTTGTAATTTAAAAGACAAAGCTATATTTTATTATTTAAGCAACTAGGTAACATTCTGACCCAAATAGAGTCTTACTGGGAAAGCAGCTGCCTACAGAAAAAAAGAAGGAAAGCTGGCACTCCAGGGCAAGAATTGCCTCTTTTCTGTGTTTGTATAGCACCCAGTGCAACGGGACCTCAATTTACCACTAATAATAATAACTTTGGCAGGCTTGATTTACATCGTTTGTAATTTTGTCCCAGTGTACTTTTATGTTGACCTGTTTGGCGTTTGTGTTTTGCTTATGGGACTGGCATTAATTGGTGCCTTGAAATATATTTTTGAAAAGGGGAGAAATTATGAAGGTCTAGCCCAAAGGAGATAGGTCACCCTGAGATGACAGAGAGTGAACTCTGAGTGGGTAGTGAGCCAAAATTCAACAAGATGATCAGGCGATTCTGTCTGCGAGTAGAAACTCTGCAAGGGGTTTTGTTTTGCTCCAAATTCCCAGCAAAAAAAAATCCTGGACTCTGCATGGAGTTTATTTCACGGGACTGGATTTGGAAGCAGCAGAGCTGGTTTTGCAGGAAAAGACCTGGTAGCAGCTGATCTGGTGGAGCTGAATTTGCTCCGCCTGGTAGCAGCAAAGCTGATTTGATAGGACCCATACTGTGCAGTGGTAGTTTTATTGGAGCTCATTTCCCCGAGCCCAGACCCAGCTGAGGTTGGTTGGGATGGTCTGGTGGTTAGAACAGTTGCCTAGGCATTTACAGATCTGGTTCAATTCACTGTTCTGTTACAGATTTCCTATGTGTCCTTGGTCAAGTCATTAGGCCCCCTGTTCCGCCATTCCCCATCCATCAAATGCAAGTAAAAGTACTTCCCTGCTTCACAAGGACATTATGCAGTGCTCCGATACTATGGTGACAACTCCTGAGTCTAATGAATTCATGAGCAAGAGGTGAATGGGATTTATGTCATGTGTAACAAATCTGGGCTAAAGACAAAAAATGGGCAATTAATAACTAAGACCAGGAAGTCAGTCATACACCTGATATATTGTCTGGGTTTTGCTAATATGATTTTTAAGGAAATATATGATTGTGTTCTTTCCCAAACAACAAAAAGTGTTTGTGGTTTCCTATTCCCAAGGACGCCAAAGTGCTAGGGAAGGGGGAAGAGACACCTAGAAAGGTGATAAGTGCGGTTACATCTCAAGTTTCTAAAACCTGGGAATGGCTAAGGTTTTAAGCAGTGGCATGAGCCAACCTTTGTATATATTTTAAACAGAACCTCTAGACATCATCTGAACCTGGCTAATGACACTTGGCAGGAGGGTTACACAAATAACTCCTATCGAAAGCAAAGCTAGTTCTTTGCCTCTTGTGGCAGGAGAATCGGGGGCCCCTACCTCCTGACTCTACACATCTACACAGCGATTTATTGCATGGCCAGCTGGGGTGTAAATCAACAGCACTCTAGTCTGCCGCACACTAAGTGGCGGCAGGGACCCTACTACCACAGACTAAAAGCTCCATAGTGCTCTGTAATTCACACCCCAGCTTGCCGCCCACTACACCACCATACAGACAAGCCCTAAGCCTTGTGCTCTAGCTACCAGACATGCTTCCTCCCTGAAGCCATTCTCAAATATGGAAGAATGGTCTTGGGGTGAAGGCGTAGGGCTTAGCATCAGTAGGTCTGAGTTCTATGCCCAGCTGTGCCCCAGTTTTCCTGTGTGACCTTGGGTTACAGGGTCATTTAAGCCAAAATTATTAAACATAGGTTCCTATGATTAGTCACTTGAGTACAGATTTCCATACCTAGCTGTAGGCACTAAGGACTGAAAATGTTGGCCTCACTTACTGCTTCCATTTCCTCATCTGTAAAATGGACGTGATAACACATCTGCCTTACAGGACTGTGGCGAGACTGAATATCTACAAAGCTTGTAGACATCCTCGGATGGAAGTATTATTATCTACACAAGATGCAACGATGAAGCGTGTAGGGCTGTGCAGGTTTATATGGCCTGTTCCAGAAGTGCAAGAGCAACTTAATGCATATGTCTATGAAAATGAGTGGGTTAAGCCATAAGTTAGTGTTGCTGCTGAAATAGCTATTTAGCACTGCCTCCCACCTCGAGATTGGAACAGGCAGCCTGAATGTCACATATACTGTATTTATAATACTGCATTAAGCTTTGTAGAAGGTCATCTTCATGTGCAGATGCAACAGACAGAGCAGCACAGATGTAACTGTTGCAAGGCACTAGAAAGAACTGAGATGATTATTTTATAAAAACAGTATTTCAGCTTCAAAGACGCCACAGTCATTTCGACACTGGCAGCAAGCCAGTCACAAACAGCAGTCAATTAACACTCAGTCAGGGATGCCCAAACTTTGTCCAGCCAAGGGCCTCATTGGCAACTCACCAAGAGCCTCAGGGTTGCACCTGGTTTGCATAAAATGGAGCAGATTGCAGTTGACTTAGTCTTTGTTGTGGAGACGTGATCCAGAGAAACATTAGGTCCCAACATGCAATACTCTATCCCGACCAAGCCACAAGCCACACTGTAGAACCAAATGAGCCACATTTGGTCCCTCGGCTATATTCTGGCTATCAAGGACTTACGTTAACTATTGACCAGAGGTACAAGGTTCTTAACTATGAGCATGGGATTGCAGCAATAGTTAATTCTCTATTTTTATACAGAACTTTGGCCCCATACAGTGGGGAGAACGCTGCTCAGGATATTGTTTACAGTGTAGTCATAGTTGTGTTGGTCACAGGATATTTGAAAGACAAGGTGGATGAGATGACCTGCAGAAGAGCTTTGTGCAGGTCCAAAGCTTGTCTCTTCCACCAAGAGAAATTGGTCCATTAAAAGATATCTCATCCATTTGGTCTCGCTCACAATATTTGGGGGGAGGGATAGCTCAGTGGTTTGAGCATTGGCCTGCTAAACCCAGGGTTGTGAGTTCAATCCTTGAGGGGGCCATTTAGGGATCTGGGGCAGAAATTGGGGATTGGTCCTGCTTTGAGCAGGAGGTTGGACTAGATGACCTTCTGAGGTCCCTTCCAACCCTGATATTCTATGATTCTATGATTCTATTTATTTGTATTACTATAGTGCTTAGGAGCCCCAGTCATGAACCAGGACCTCACTGTGCTAGGTGCTGTGCAAACAGAACATAAAGATGGTCCCTGCCCAAAAAGCTTGCCATGTAAGTAAAAGACAAGAGACACAAGGAGATACAGACAGACAGCGAAGCACAAGGGAACAATGAGACAATACCGGTCAGCAAGATAGGGAGTGGTCTCAACACAGCTGCTGCATAACCATTACCAAGTTTTTTGTAGGCATCCCCACAAAGGAGAAAGAGCTTTTCCATCACTCCTTTCCACTGCTCCGTGGCTACTCCAATTATTCCCAAGTGGCATGGAATGTCTGTAAGAGGGAAAGTTAGCAGCTATCTATAGAAGGGGAATATTCCACATAGCTGTGTAGCATTTTTCCTCTGCATGGCCTCATGGCCCATCTTCATGGGGCTTTTGCTGTTTTATTCCCAGGGGAAGGAAATATAAGGGCACTACTGAGCCAAAATCTGTCTCATTTACACCCATGTGAAGTCAATCTGGACCAAATTCTGTTCTGTTACACCACTTGGAGTTGCACTTGTGTAACTGAAAGAACAATTTGCCCATTGGCCAGAAGAATCCTTGGTGTGACTCCACTGCTTTTCTTGGAGTAATAAATCCACAAGTCAAAATTATATGGCTCCAGCTGCAAAGTTTCCATTTTCTGTTGGCTTCTGCAGCTCAACTGCAAACACAAATCAGTTTTCCTACAGAAACCCTAATTACCTTGCCTGAAATTCATTGCATCACAAAGCATGAAGGCCCAGACCCTTCTACACCCATCTGTGAACTATGGTTTCCTGGCTGACTTCCTTGGAGTAGAACTGAAATTATGCCAAGAATGCAACAACTTGATGTCCCAAGGATCTCAACCGTGCTTAGAACGTGTTCATTGTTCTATCTATCCACTGAGTCACTGACAATTGTGATGAGCAAGAATGTCTCATTTTCTCTGTTTTTGTCACTTATCTATACTAGCCCACACAGTCAAATCATGGTTGACAATGAATGAATGGACACTCCCAAATGCAGAAACGAGCAAAGGACCTGGACTTGTGTCCATTGAAGTCAATGGGAGTTTTGGCATTCACTTCAATAGAAGTAGGCTCAGGCCCAAAACAGATGAAGTCTCAAATTCTTCTGTGCTGGTCCTGGAAGGATTTCAAATGCGTTGTGGGGGAAAGAAGTCAGTCAGGATAGCTGTTTGCTCATTTTTTTAGGGTAAGTAAACAGGCTGACCTTTGGGTGCTCTCACCTAGGCTCCACTGTGCTTGGCCTAGTGCAGGTACCCCTCTGTGGTGGGACAGACGGTTTTAAGTGTATTCTGGTTGTGCATCTATCCACATACATGCAGTCACTCCACATTTTCTTAAAAGGTTTGCCATGGCAAAATATACGGTTATAACGCACCTTTTCACCCCAGGCTCTCAAAGTGATTTGGAGAAGTTAATTCCCACAATACCTTGTGAGGTAGGTAGGTGATATTTTATAGATAAGTAAACTGATGCACAGAGAGGTTAACTGGTAAACTGAGGCATAGGATTTGCCCAAGGTTACACAGCAAGTTACTGGCAGAGTGGGGAACAGAATCCAGGAATCCTGACTGTTAGTCCTCTGCTCTAAACAGGTTTCAGAGTAGCAGCTGTGTTAGTCTGTATTCGCAAAAAGAAAAGGAGGACTTGTGGCACCTCAGAGACTAACCAATTTATTTGAGCATAAGCTTTCGTGAGCTACAGCTCACTTCATCGGATGCATTCAGTGGAAAATACAGTGAGGAGACTTATATACACACAGAACATGAAAAAATGGGTGTTATCATACACACTGTAAGGAGAGTGATCACTTAAGATGAGCTATTACCAGCAGGAGAGCGGGGGGGGGGAGTGTAGGGGGGGAAAGAAAACCTTTTGTAGTGATAATCAAGGTGGGCCATTTCCAGCAGTTAACAAGAATGTCTGAGGAACAGTGGGGTGGGGGGGGGATAAACATGGGGAAATAGTTTTACTTTGTGTAATGACCCATCCACTCCCAGTCTCTATTCAAGCCTAAACTAATTGTATCCAGTTTGCAAATTAATTCCAATTCAGCAGGATTCTGCGTGGACTCCTCCTGAAGGTCGAAAAAACAGACTGGCCTTCTATATAGATTGCTTCCGTCAACGTGCACGGGCTGAAATTGTGGAAAAGCAGCATCACTTGCCCCATAACCTCAGCCGTGTTGAACACAACAATAGAACAAAAAGACTTCAAAAACAGACTCCAACACACCACACAACAGAACCACTAACCCAGGAACCTATCCTTGCAACAAAGACTGTTGCCAACTGTGTCCACATATCTATTCAGGGGACACCATCATAGGGCCTAATCACATCAGCCACGCTATCAGAGGCTTGTTCACCTGCACATCTACCAATGTGATATATGCCAGCAATGCCCCGCTGCCATGTACATTGATCAAACTGGACAGTCTCTACGTAAAAGAATAAATGGACACAAATCAGATGTCAAGAATTATAACATTCATAAACCAATCGGAGAACACTTCAATCTCTCTGGTCACTCGATTACAGACCTAAAAGTGGCTATTCTTCAACAAAAAGACTTCAGAAACAGACTCCAGCGAGAAACTGCTGAATTGGAATTCATTTGCAAATTGGATACAATTAACTTAGGCTTGAATAGAGACTGGGAGTGGTTGAGTCATTACATAAAGTAAAAAGAAAAGGAGTACTTGTGGCACCTTAGAGACTAACCAATTTATTTGAGCATGAGCTAAATTGGTTAGTCTCTAAGGTGCCACAAGTACTCCTTTTCTTTTTGCGAATACAGACTAACACGGCTGTTACTCTGAAACCTACATAAAGTAAAACTATTTCCCCTTGTTTATCCCTCCCCCCCCCTCCTCAGACGTTCTTGTTAACTGCTGGAAATGGCCCACCTTGATTATCACTACAAAGGGTTCCGCCCCCCCCCCTTCCCCCGCTGGTAATAGCTCATCTTAAGTGATCACTCTCCTTACAGTGTGTATGATAACACCCATTTTTTCTTGTTCTGTTGTGTATATAAATCTCCTCACTGTATTTTCCACTGAATCATCCGATGAAGTGAGCTGTAGCTCACGAAAGCTTATGCTCAAATAAATTGGTTAGTCTCTAAGGTGCTCTAAACACTATTTCTTCTCAGTGAGCACTTGCAATCCAGTTTTCTTCATCTCCCCCTCTGTTTACAATAGGCAATGCCATTTATTTTCTTGCATAAATGTCAACATGTGTAATCACATGTTAAGAACATCAGTGTCTCAATGCTGCCACAGACAAGGGTCTTTCTATGGAACAGATGGCACTTGCATTATTATTAAACATTTGTCCTGGTAGGGGGTCGCATACCCAGCTTTGAGTGGACAAAGTGCCAGTTTTCCTAACACTTGAGTAGAATGATCACACATCAGCAGCGGGTGTTAAAGACAAGCTTGCCAGTCATCAGTATATCTGTCCATCCTGAATGTCTCTTCCATAAGCTTAGATACAGCCCTTTCTGATCAGAGCTGATTTAAACTATTCAAGACAAAAGGAAACTTGCGCAGTCAGGTAAGGGAAGATTTTGTCTCTTGTGAATGATTGTGTCAGTGGAAGGGAAAGGAGTATTTTAACGAATTATTCACTACCACTCTTCCCCGTGGAACTGGCTAAGCAATGGATATGCTTCCTGCTGAAAAAGTTTAAAAGAATGCTTGTGCAACGTTTCTGCTGAACACAAGCAATACAAGCCTTAGATTTGTCTTAAAGGGCTTTTTAATCATAATGTGGGCTATGCAACTGTTGGATGCCTGGAAGGAAATTTGCAAGCAGATGAGTGATGAAGACACAGGCTAAAGCTGGATAGGAATCCTAATGGTTTCATGCATTTTAATTATTTCATTGATATTAATATGAAAAATACATCTCCCTTTTCCTCAAGGTTAAAAAAAAACACTTCAGAGAGTTCCATTATCTTCAAAGAAATGCAGATTTTCTCAGTGGAAGAACGGAGACATTTCCTGAGTGCAATGGCCCTGCACAAACTTGACCTCCTCAGCCCCACCCTCCCAGGAGGTAAGCTGAAGGCAACAGCAGCAATGCTGAGAGGCAAAGAAGTGTGTTACCGAAGGAAGCAGCTTTCAAAAGGATGAATTTCCAGAACAGAGACAGACTGCACAGACTCAACCTCTTGCACTGAACTGTCACAGTGATCTAATTATTGTAACTGAAGTGTGTGACATCTGGAGATGTGCCAGAGCTTCAAAGTGACTTAGGCAGTCAGTGAACCATACCCTTCACCAGCTCATGACTCCTGCAAACACTTACCCATCCATCAGCTACAACGGTGCCAAGAAAAAGAAATTGATCTATCCACTAGTAATTTTAACAGCTACAAACACAGGATGTCCTATGACAAAGTGGTAGCCCTGGTATTACTAGCCAGTGAGCCTGGGATGTTTCCATAAGCCATTTATAGTGGGAACCAAAGTCTACTTCAGGATTTTCTTATTGCACTTCCAGGAGGAAAGTATTAATTAGCAAAACATACATGCCCTACTGTGATGCAGCAGCAGATACCCTCAATGCATTTATTCATTTGGAATAAAGAAGGGTGCAAGAGAAAATGTGTCTCCTGGCAATCAACTCCAGCCTAGCCCTTGCCACTGAGGCTGGTAGCTACCTAAGAACAAATACCTCCACACAGCTTTCTCTCTACATTTCTGACCTGTGAGTTCCCCATATAACATGTATGTTACATATTACAATATGTGATGTATATCACGAGATATAACTCAGTACCTTCTGTAACCCTTCTGCCCGTCAGAGTTGGCAGCAACAAGGGCCGGGTTCAATATCTAGGGGTTCCATTCCAATAACACAATGCAAACCGGCTCAAGCCCCCACCCAGTGACCTGGGACAAATATATACCACCCCCGCTGGGCGCCTCCAAGAGGCAATACTTCCCCTCTCGCAAGCACATAGTCTGAGTGTAGCAAAAGCCTTTTAATAACAGAGAGAAACAATGTGGCATTATGTTGGGGAAACACCACCAACAGGATTCATAACACAACCCATGAGCAAAAAAAAACCCACCCCAGGCAAATTGGGGCATGCCCTTTTCCCTTTGGTTCTTGAGTCCAGCAACCCCAAATCACCCAAAGTCCCATACCCCAAAAGTCTCTGTCCCTGGTCAGGGCAGCCCCAGAGTTCAAAAGTTTATCTGCGGAGCTTTACCTCCCAACCTGGGTGGAAATGGGACGGGGGTAAGAGGCACCTTACATGATCTGAAGCTGACCGCCCCATAGCGGCGCTCCGCTCCGTCAGCCAGCCGCCCCACGAACTGCTCCACAATATATCTTCAGGCTCCCCCACTACTTAACACAACACTCAGTGATTTCAGCTCTTAGGTGAATTCAGCTTGTAGTAGGGGAGCCCCAGTGCTGGTGTACTGTCAGCCCAAAGTGAGCTCAGCAGCCTATAACTAGACTTCTAATGAAATCAAAATTAGCTCTGATATTCCACAGTGGAGAGAGGAGGAAGTGCAATTAGCATGTAAGGCCCTCACCAAGGGGCCCATACCACCAAGTATTAATACTTGTCCCCAGCCTCTCTCCATTCACACAGTTTTGGAACCCATGACCCTTGCCTAGCGAGTGCTACTTAGTTGATGGTGAATCCCTCCATCATAACAAAAGGCCACGTACAGTTCCAAGCACAGTTCCCATAATCAGGGTAATAACAATTTATTCTTCCTGCCCCAATAACAGAGACACTGGGGATCCCACAGCAGCCAAAGTGACCATTTGGGCAGCTATGGTCTCATTCTAGGCGTGGTGGGTGTGCCTATGCAAATGAGATCGGCCCCTGAAGTTCTTTTCCACAACTTGCCACACCTCACCACCAGATGTCAGGGTGGAGCTCATCCTGAAAATGTGTCTCCTGGCAATCAACTCCAGCCTAGCCCTTGCCACTGAGGCTGGTAGCTACCTAAGAACAAATACCTCCACACAGCTTTCTCTCTACATTTCTGACCTGTGAGTTCCCCATATAACATGTATGTTACATATTACAATATGTGATGTATATCACGAGATATAACTCAGTACCTTCTAAGCCAGATTTTCAGAAGTGCTGAGCACCTGCACCTCCCATTGACTTCAACTGAAGTTGTGGGTTCTCCGAAAATCAGACCCTATGTAAATGATGATCTTTTCGAAACAGGGATGGTATCTTCCTCCTTGTTATAGGCAGTACTAAGGACAATGTCAGCATGCAGCAAATAAATGACATTAATAAACGATAATACCTGTTATCATAAGCCACGGCCTGCTTTTGACTTGAGTAAGTTTGAATGGGGATAAATCAGGATACAGACTGGACCAATCTGTCTTCTATACAAGTCAGCATGATTCACTGTGACATGGCAGAAGTGAGTCTCTAAGAGGGACTTAAATGTGGACAGGGTAGGAGCTTTGCAGGCGAGTGCAAGGAGGTTGTACATGGGACGCTATCTGGATGTAAACATAAAAGAGATTGTGTGAGAGACTGACAAATGGGCAGAAAAAGATGGGAGCACTAGTGAGCAACACAATGCTTTCCAATGGAGGATAAGTAGAGATGGGCAGATTTACAAAGAGCTTTGAAAGGGGTGACTACAGCCAGTTGAAAAATGGGACATAACCTCTGCAAAAATTTCAACCATTTTTTCCATCCAGGGAAGTATCGTCAAAATTGTGAACTTTGAGAAATGTTGACCAGCTGTAGTGGTGACAAGAAGCTTAAATTTGATATGACATTGAATGAGGAGCCAGTGGAAGGATTTGAGAGGAAAGTTGCATGATAACATAGGCTGGCAAGGAAGATGCATTTAGTGGCTGCATTGTATATAGATTGAAGTGGGACAGAGTGTGTTTGGGGGACCAGAGAGAAGGATGTTGCAGTAATTGAGGTGGGATAAAATGAGGACCTGGAACAAGAAGTCTGGCAGTGTAGATGGAAAGAAAATGATGGATCTTGGAAATGTTGAGAAGGAAGAAGCAGCAGGGTTTGGATATTGCCTAGACGTGTGGAGAAAGAGTGACATTATTTATCTTACTCTCCCTCTTAAAAACAACAGCTCAATTACATCCTACTGAACTTCCTTGTAAGAGGTGACCTATCCCTTTTAAGAGCAGGGGGCTCAGAGCTAGCTAACCCTGTCCAAAGCATGGCCCTTTAAGAACAGGTAGTTCAGGAAAGGATCACTTGACCAAGCCGAAGGAGGTGCCTGAGTCACGTGTCCTTAAACTAGCAACATAAAGGGAGGGTGCTAAGAAGGTAAATGTAGTACAAATTCAATCTCAGAATGTCATGAGTAAATTGAATTGGTGTGACAGAATGTGAGGAGAATGATGGTGGATTGGAGAAGCCAGCCAGCATTCAATCACAGCGTAAAGAAGGAGGGTTGGGGAGACCTTGCCCCAGTGGCAGAGTGAGTTTGAGGCTATGGACCAGGGACAAAGAAGAGATTTAGGGGAAAGTCTCTCCAGAGAGGCCCAGGGCTGGAGTTGGACTGGCAGAGCTCCCCTGCTGAGAGGAACTGAAAAGCCAAGAGAGGAAGCTCTGAGGAAGGAAGGGACTGAGCCTGGAAGGGCCAAAGGAACTGCGTGTTTCTTTTGTGAGAAACTGATCAATCAGACCCTCAGAGGAAGAATGTTATGTTTACAAAAACTCCTGGCTATGTGTGAGTTAACTGGAGAACCAAGAGGGGAACTGAGGCGAGGTGATTGCAGTGTCATAACACAGGGTGGCATGTTCTGGGATCACACTCTGCAACATTTCCCAACCCAGGTTTGAAGGTGCCTGTTACATTTGTAGATGTCCTGATGTAGTTGGACCCCAAATCTGGAAGTCCTTGGTTCAGGTATTACTCAATCCTTTCTCAAGCAAAACTCAGGTATTGCCCAGTGGGAATATTGCATGAGAAAGTATTTTCCTAATTAAACCCAACTAGTTATTAAAGAAACTTCCTTCTTCTTGCCCTGGAAACTGGATCTAAATGGGCTCCAATCTCTAAAAGTTTATTTTCACCACAGACAAAATGTATGTTTAGAATGAATGTATGTGTTATATGTTTGCCACAGTAGATTATTATAATGGGCTTTAAATATCACTAGGCAACGCCCTTCCCCTGCATCTGGAGTAGTGCTTTGTTGTTCTGTTCAATTGTGATGAGGTCATCTACTTGAAAAGAGGTTCCTCTCTATTCAGTAGTGGTAATTACCTGTACTGTCATGTGACTTGTTCCTCCATTCACAATCCAGGACTTTTTTGCAAGGTCTATTTTTTTTTTTTTTTTTGAAGCAGAAAAGAATTTTATTTGTGTAACACTTACAAAGAATCACCAAAGGGGATAAAGCAAAACTATGCAACAAAACAAAAGCAAACAGAAGGTATGACACAGCAACCTTCAGGAGGGAGAAGTGTTCAGGCTAGCCTGGGCCCAGAGCGGGGGAGCTTCCTCGACACTCGTGGTCTTCCACCCTCCTGAGTTACCTGGTGGCCTAGAGCGGGGGGGGGGCTTCCTCGACACTCGTGGTCTTCCACCCCCTCGAGTTACCTAGTGCCACGCCCAGTGTCACCGATTATTCCTCTCCTGAGAGTGCCCGACAAGATGGGCACGGCTGCGGGGTGGGGGGGATTACACCCACGTGTTATAGGACCCCTCCTAGGTGACAATGATGATGGTATCCACAGCGGCAACAGCTGGGGCTGGGGTCTCTCGCTCTTCCCCTCAATCAAAGGGTCAGACGGAGGGAACCGGACGGGGTCACCAAGCAGAGAACCTCGGACAGCGCCCACCGCTCCTCGAAGGCGTCAAGGGAGTCGGTGGACGCCGCCCAGAGGAACTCCGCCTGGATACGTGAATGTACTGAGGATCGGAAAACGGCCCTACAATCACAGGACACTTCATTAGCCAACCTCCCCTCTCTGGTTTTATAAATGGCTGTTTTAGCTAGGGCTAGGAGGAGGTTAACCAGGAGATCTCGCGATTTTGTGGGGCCATGGATGGGGAGTGTGTAAATAAAAAGGTGAGGGGAAAAGTGGAGCCAAAAGCGTAATAAAATATTCATGAGGAGCCGAAAAAGGGGCTGCAATCTGGCACACTCTAAATATACGTACGCCAGGGTTTCCCTCACATTGCAAAAAGGGCAAGTATCCGGGATGGGGGTGAACCGTGTCAAAAACACGCCTGTGCTCACAGCTCCGTGAAGGAGCCGCCAACTAATGTCCCCGACGAGCCTCGGGACCAAGGTGGAATACAGGTTGGCCCACCGAGGTTGCTCACCCTCCAAAGGTGGCAGGAGGTCCTGCCACTTTGTATCGGGGCGGGACACCAGGGTGTGGGCGTGAAGGGTGTGAAGCGTGAGTGTGTATAAATATTTCCGTGGCGCAATTTGGAAGCTGACCGGCTGCAGTTTATGCAGCCGGTTTGCAGTGAAAGGGTGAGGGGTTTGTTGGGACCTACGGGGTAGGGGCCCAATTGAAAGGTCCGGCGGGCCTGGCGTAGAGAGTGGGCAGGGTGCGCCCTCACGCAGAGCTCGATTGAGATAAGCCCAAGCAGTGGGCGTCAAGGCGGCCTTCACCTCCTGAAGTACGCGCCGGGGGGTATGAGGTCTGGAGAGCCCCATGCGCCGGGCGAGCGTCAGGGGATCCAGCCAGTTTCCCCGGTCGTAGTCCAGGAGGTCTCCAACTCTCGTGACTTCCTCCAGGACCAAACTCTGGCGCACCGAGCGGGACTCCGCCACCTGCACACGGAGGTTGTGTAGCAGGGGCTCCGTGAGGAGATCTGCTCCCACGGTGGCCGCCACGGACCTGGTCGTTGAGAACAGTTTCCAGGTCCGGATTGCAAGGTCTATTGCATAGTTAAGGAATGAGAAACAACACCCCATGTAGTTGTGATTAGTGGGAAGGAGAGGAAAAAGAGCATGATCTGAACTCCTCTGATTCCATGGGAGTCTTTCCATTCACATAAGTGGGAATTAGATAAGGCCTAAGGATCCTATCAAATTAGGAATGTGAGATAAAAAGTCCTAAGCAGAATGAGAAGGGGAATGCAGGAAGAGAAGGAGAGAGCAGGAGACGACCAGTGAAGAAAATAAACCCAACCAACATAAAATTAAAATAGCAAGTTAGCAAATAGCAGCATGCAGGTTGTTTTAGTGTCTTATATTTTGTCATTTCATACAGCGATTTATACTCAAATACAAGACATCTCTGTAGCAAAGCTAAACATTCCTACCAATGGGGTTTAAAGTTTGCACAGCAGGAATCCAGACGAACAGGGTCACCTCACACCTGACCCATGTACCAGCAAGCCAAACAATTACTGTTTGGAGCAAAATCTCCCTAGAATCTGAAAATGTGTGAGGTGGAATCTTAAACCTTGTTTTCTCATTCCATTTAAAAAAGAAAAGAAAAGAAATCCCCAAACATAGACAAACAAGTTCAAATGCCAACTATCATTTCTGCATGCTCATGTAAGGGGACTGTTGCCCCCTTACTAACATTCAGTGGGGGTGTTTTAGTTGCTAGCTCCCAGTACTACAAAGGGGGAAGGATCGATGGGGAATCAACACCCTGAGACTGACAGCCCCCAGGAACAATGGGGAGAGGCCAATGCTCCAGGTCAGCCTGAATGACAGGGCGGGCAGGCTAATCAGGGAGTCAGGAGGCCGAGGAGGTCCTGTCCTCTGTGTGAGCTGGAATTGCCTGGGCCAGACAGAGTGGGGCCGAGCTAAAGAGAAAGCAGGGGTGCAAGCTAAGCTGGGGAGCAGAGCTGTGCCAGATCCAGAGGAACCAGAGGCACAGCCCAGAGAGAGCAGACTTGCCCTGGGAAGAAAGCTGCAGCAACCAGAGCCAGAGGGGCCAGAAAAACAGCCCAGGAAGCAGGTCAGTGCTGGGAGCAGAGTCACAGAAGCAGCCTGCAGAGCAGACCTGTCCTGGGAGCAGAGCTGCAGCAACCAGAGCCAGAGGGGCCAAAGAAGCAGCCCATGGAGCTGGAGGCAGAGCAGCAGCAGCAGTGCAGAGACAGAGTGGTGGAGCTGGGGCTGGAGCAGTCTGGAGCTGGGTGCGGTGAGCAGCTAGGGAGACCGAGGGGGACCTTGGGCAGCAGGCCCAGCACAGGGAGACGCCTCAGCCAAGGGGCTCTGCAGGCCAGGCTTGGATCACAACCCCGACAGGGCGGGGGCGACACTGGGAAGAAGGGTCCTACCACTTAGAGCCTGAGAGCGTGTGGCCACCGCCGGAGCAAGTGTCCAACCCACAGCTTCCCTACAGCACAGCCAGGGCCTGAGAAGAAGGCCTGGGACTTACAAGGACTGTGAACTCCCCTGACATTCCAGAGACCCTGTTTGTGATGTTCCCTGCCACAGAGCGGGTTGATGTGTTTCCTTTAGCCTTTCCCATTTTTCCTTATTCCTTTTAAAATTGATTGTTGATTAAATAACTTGCATTTGCTTTAACTTTCATGTAATGGTCAGTGGGTCAGAGAAGTGCCCAGTGCAGAGAGAGTGCCCCGGAGTGGGGACACCCTAGCCCCTGTCCTAGGTGACCACAGCAGGGTTGGGGGTCGAGCCCCCCAGGAATCCTGGTCCCAGCCTTGTTGGGGTTACGAGGACTCTGCCAGACAGGAGAGTGGAAGAGGAGCCCTCAAGGGCAGTGAAGCCACTGGGTAAAGGAAGTGGGAGCGAGGACTCAGATCCTTTCGCTGGCCCACTTCACCGGGGTAGTGCAGAAGCCAGGAAAGTTCCGCACAATAGCAGGACTATTCCCCTGCTTACACTCACAAGCTCAGGCCTCCTCTGAGGGGTTTATTTTATTCAACCAATAGGTCTGATTTTTAAAATTAAAATGTTGTAAAGATTAAAATGTAGCAATAGCTCAGAATACTGTAAGCCTTTGAAATGCAACCAAATATAATAATTTGCATGTCTGCACTGACTGTTATTGTAGAGTATTTTGCAAACATTAATTAAATAAGCCTCCTCCATATTAATGTCCCCATTTTACAGATTTAAAACTGAAGCTCACAGAAGTTAAGGCCATGGAGAGAGCTGGTGGCAGAGTGAGGAATGAAATTTGAATCCTGACTTGCAGTCCTTTATTGTAAGGCCTAGACTACATCTCCTGCACAATTTGGCTACAGGTTTCCTGCCAAACATTGCCCACTTTAAACACTATGCTGTCCTCCTGCAGTGCCCATACTGGTTAGAAAGAAAGTTGCAATGTTGGAAAGTGGCTAGAAATGCCCTTCAGCAGTCTTTCTGCCACTGGGGACCTTCAACTGAGTTTATGCCACCAGAATTCACCTTATACAAAGGCTGAATTGGAGCCAATGATTATATTCATCTGCAGAGCTTTTGGAGTTAATCTCACTTCAGGGGGAGTTTTGTCTGCATAACGATCTCAGGATTTGGCCCTTGGTAAGGTACAGCAAGAATGTAAGATGAGGTACAAGTACTGGCTGATAATGAGGCTCTTGATGTAACTGCAGTGTGACCAAATGAAACATGGTCTGTGAGAATGGGTTACAGTCCAGCACTGCAGTTTTGAGAGCGTTAGGAAATCTGCTCTACAAAATGTCCAGAGCTTATGCAAAGGGTCTAGATCCACGCTGCTTCCCCAGAAAAAATACATACTACTCTAAACATTTTCCAAGTCACGAAAAAAGCTATTTTATAGCTTTTTTTTCCCCCATGGAATAGGAGTGGTATAATTTTTTTCCAACACTTGTCTCAGACTTTCACACATGGCTGCTCTTTCTCATTCCTAAATTCCACATCCAGCTGCTATGGCTGTAACTTATTTAAAGTCAGTTGGATGCAGCGATGGGTATCTTCCTACACAAGGGAAGGACATGAAAAGGTTTTCAATAAGTTGAGCTGCCTCAATGTGACTACAGCCCAAGTGGATCCCAGAACACTTTAATAATAGTCCATTTTAACCCAGGGTCAAACAGGACCCCTAAAAGCGTGTGCAATTGTATGTTCTTGATCCAGTTAAGCCCAGGTGGAGTTAGAGATCAAAGAGACAATGCCTTACATGAAAACTGGCAAGCCTGTGCTAGTGGGAAAATACTTTCCACTGAGTACCAAGGATCACATCCAAGAATTGCCAAATTGCCGAGATTACATTTGGTTTAGCCCAGTGGTTCCCAGACTTTTTGTGTTGGCGACCCCTTTCACACAAACACATAGATAGAAAAGTTATTTTTGATAGTTACTGTTTAATACTTGGGGGTGGGGGAGAAACTTTGTCAATATCACTTTTCTCAGAAGATTTAGCACCCCGTTGCCACCCTGCTTTCAAAGCTGCCCATATCTCTAGGGTCCCGATCCTGCAAAAACTTATGTATGTCTTTTATATGGAGTAGCCCCATTGAAATCAATGGAACTACTCTCAGTGTGAATATGCATAACTCTTCAGGATGAAGGCCTAATATGTTTAAAAACAAAATGCTCTGAATCTTTATTTTTAAAATTGTCTTTTTATTAACATATGAAATGATTGATAAATCTGGTGTTATTGATAAGGGTAGTTCTATGGATTTTTTTGCTCCTGGAGAACAAGATGTTGATTTCTTTAATGCCCTCAAGATGAAGAGTTCAGTTTCAGAAATGTACCAAACAACGGGGTTTTTTAATCCAGGTTTCAGTTCTTGTGAGTTCGTACCCCACAAATCTAGCTTTCAGTCCCAGGACCAGAGAAACTGCAAAACCCAAACTGAAAAACAATGATGAGTCTGGTGGCACCTTAAAGAGTAACAGATTTATTCGGGCATAAGCTTTGGTGGGTAAAAACCCCACTTCTTCAGATGCATGGAGTGAAAATTACAGATACACAGGCATAAATATATATTGGCACATGAAGAGAAGGGAGTTACCTTACAAGTGGAGAACCAGTGTTGAAGGCCAATTCAATCAGGGTGGATGTTGTCCACTACTAATAATTGATGAGGAGATGTCAATCCCAAGAGAGGGGAAATTGCCTTTGTAGTGAGCCAGCCACTCCCAGTCCCTAATCAAGCCCAAATTGATGGTATTAAGTTTGCAAATGAATTGTAGCTCTGCAGTTTCTCTTTGAAGTCTGTTCTTGAAGTTTTTTTGTTGAAGGATGGCTACTTTTAAATCTGTTACTGAATGTCCAGGGAGATTGAAGTGTTCTCCTACTGGCTTTTGTATGTTACCTGCTTGGTGAATTTTGCCTGATGGCAGGTTTCATTACACAGACTCTAATTAGAGTATCAAATGTGATTCATACCCATGCAATAGTAGTAATTATTATACATTTCCTTATTGCTAGGGACCATTCAGAGCCTAGGAGCTTCAGAAGCAATTTTAGACTGTCCCATCCATCCTACCACACATGCAATGAAACAACATGTTTGGTGGGACTTTGTGGATTAACTGGAATAACAAATGCCCTGTGTATGTGACAGGTGTGCTGGGGAGCTGTTATTTGATTGACTAAAGCTGACGCACCCAGGGAGATCTGTTGCTATTTTCCTGCTGTTTGTGTTGAAATGAACAAACGGGTCTGGATTGTGAATGAAGAAAAGTAAAACAAGCTTGCTTAGGGCCCTGTCCTGCATTCTGAATATTCCCACCGCGATCGTTGGGAGTTTGGGGTGCTTAAGGAATGAAGGAGTCAGTTCTTCACTGTATCCTTTGCTGACAGAAGATGGATTGGGCCTTGGTTTGCGCTAAAAAACTGCTTACAAAGGGCTCACTGTGTCAAGGTCAAAGGTAAACATCAAGCTGGGTTTTCTTTTTCAAGAAGTTTATAGAGCAGCAAACAGGCTTTATGGGGCATTGTTTAAACAGTGAGCTACCTCTTAAGCAAATTAATTTATCAGCACTCCTCCTGAGTGCCATTGTTGCTGGAGAAAATATGAAACTGCACTTCTTTCAAGTTCAAGAGGCTTTTGAAACTTGTTTAAATAAATAGGCTAGCCTTCAACAGGTAATTACATACCTAACCTCTTCAGCACCAAACCTGATGACCGGGCTCACAATTATTTGGAAGTCCTTTAGAAGAGGATGAGGCAGCTACACAAGGGGTGCTTCGTCCCTGGTGAACAGATTCCTATGAAGTGTGTACTATTTTCAAAAATGTCACTGCTCTCACATGTGTCACTGCATGTTTTAAGCCCCCGCCCATTGTGTAAACATGGGCCACAACTAGATGTTTGGACAACAATATATATAGATATAGATTTGTTAGCATATGAAACTGTACCTTCTCAAAGACATGTACATATAAATATAAAACAATATTGATACACAGATGAATCAAATAAAAACCCTCTGTGGAACTATAAGCATTTATAATAAATAACATTGATAACATATATAATAAATATTTAGATGTTATATTAATCAAATTTCAAGCCAAGTACGGGTCTGATATCTTCTTAAATATCTCTGGATGTTCTCTAAGGTAACAAAAAAGATGAATGCAGGAAGAAAAAACATTCCTTCCTATTTATAATCTAGTCTTTCCTTTCTCCAGTGCCTTATGGATCTTCTTGCTTCTGATAACGCTACTTCCCTAAAAGTCCTTTGATGTGGAATTACATGGCATTTTAATGGATTGTCAAGTGTATCATATGGGTGCCACTTCCTTTGATGTGCACCAGACATCTTTGACATGCACCAGGGCAAAGGAAACAATGACAGGTACTACCACCAGGCAACTAAGCGTTTCATATAGGAATTCACCCCGTCTGGGATTGTTATAATGAAGAGTGTAGCCTTGGAACTGTCACAGTTTTTTCTGGCTTTTTTAAAACTCCTTTTATGGCAGTTAGGGAGCACACAATATATTTTTTACTCTGCCATTACAAGAGATTGTAACAGTGCAGTATAACAGGAGGGGACTCCATCCTGCATAAGTCATAGGGCCGTGCTTTGCTGCAATGAAAAATGATTTCATTAAATACCTTTGCATACTGTCCACTTGTAGGAATAATGATTCCATACATGCCAACTGCAGAGATTCTTGCATTTCCCACTGAAGCAGCTGGGAGACAGGAGTTTGGATTAGATGGACTATTATTCCGATCCAATCTGGCAATCCTTTGTAAGCACATAGCTCAGATGTGTTTGTGAGGCACGTAACTCTAAATATACTGGATCCAAAGGGAAAAGTCCATTTTAGTCTTTTCAATGAGCATATTTGTTAATCTAGATCCAAAGCCTAAGCAGCAATGGGCAAGTTGAGAAAACATGAAGATGATTCTCTGAGCTGTCCATGCTCTCATGGGAACAGTAACTCCTCACTTAAATTCGTCCCAGTTAACGTTGTTTTGTTGCTGATCAGTTAGGGAACATGCTCATTTATAGTTGCGCAATGCTCCCTTATAACGTTGTTTGTCAGACGCCAGCTTTGTCCACTGCTTTAAGAAAGAGTAGCCCATTGCAGCTAGCTGGTGAGGACTTGGAACCAGGGTGGACCAGCAGCCCCCCATCAGCTCCCCACTCCCCTAAGTTCCCTGTGGGGCAGCCGCCCAGCAGGCTATCAATTGCTGGCAGTTCAGCTGTCCCCCCCTCACTGCCATGTGCTGCTCCTGCCCTCTCCCTTGGAGCTGCTCCCCGAGCCTCCTGCTTGCTGTGCGGGGTGAGCGGGGGCGCTAATGTCAGGGTGTCCCGCTGCTCCTGCCCCCTGCTTACCCCACCTTCATAGAGCAGCGGGGGACACACGACAGGGCTCAGGATGGAGGGAGCTTGCTGGCAGCATCTGCTGTCTCAACTTGCTGATCTACTTTAAAAGGCAGTGTACTTAGAGTGGGGTTAGCCTACTTAAAGGGCCAATGCGCACCTCTCTCACACACACAGGGTGTGTGTCTCTGTCTGCCATGCTGTCTCCCCTCCCTCCATTTGTGCTGCTTTGTAGAGTGTGAGGCTACATTAACAACAATGTGTTAACCCTTGAGGGCTCAACCAGTGCTACTTCATCACTGAGCAGTAAGGCATTCCCTGAGAAATATCCCATCCCCTTCTACTCTCTGACTCCATCACCTCAACCAAGCTTCACAGTCATCATTGCTGTGTACAGTATTAAATTGTTTAAAAAACTTATACTGTGTATATATGTGTGTGTGTATATATATATAGTCTTTTGTCCGGCAAAAAAAATTGCCCTGGAACCTAACCCCCCCGATTTACATTAATTCTTATGGGGAAATTGGATTCGCTTAACATCGTTTCACTTAAAGTCACATTTTTCAGGAATATAACTACAACATTAAGCGAGGAGTTACTGTACTTAGAATTCCCTCAGGTCATCTGACACTAAGGGTACCTCTATACTGAGAGAGAGAGAAAAAAACCCTGTGGCAGCAAATCTCAGAGTCTGGGTTAACTCACTCGGGCTTGCGCTACAGGACTAAAAACAGCAGTGTAGATGTTCCTGTTTGGGCTAGAGCCTGGGCTCTGAGTCCCACCGCCTCAGTGGTTTTCTGGGGTGTATTAAAAACAAAACAAAAAGCCCAACTACTTCATTATAATCTTCCACTGATAGTCTTACCAGAAGCTAAAATAATAAGTCTCATCTTGTCTAAGAAAAAAAAAATACACAACTATTGTATTCTCTACTAATAGCCCAAACACTTTATCAGTAGTGGTTTGGAGCCATTAATCTAGATTTTTCTAGTACTTTTTATTTTATAAGGGTAGATATTGAGTCTAAAGCATCTCCCCTGATTTTATCTGAATGCTTGAATTTCCACTTTAAGATTTTCCCCCAACTATTGAGAGTTGTCCAAGAGAAGAGAGGTCTATAGATCAAAGCAGTTACTTTTAATTGCACAGATGATCAAGTGGCTGTGTAAGGTTAAGAGAAGGTACAGAGTGCCCTGGTAATTTAGCTGGACATATATGAAAACTTAAAGCTTGAGTTGCTACTTATTAGCCTTAGATGTTCATTCTTTTCCCAGGGAGAAAGTAATTTATAGCCTAACTGGTCTGAACAGTAAATCCAAGTAACAAGAATGTAGCCAGAGATTCCTATTACAGGAGTTACTATCTGTCATAATTGGCTGATGGGGTGTGTTGAAACTACATTAATCATCACCCTGGCAGAAAGCAAATTAGAAACTCTGTGTTCTATAGACGGGCTTCCTATTTTACTGAGTGAGTTAAATACAAAGCATGTGTTACTGGCATCAGTGATTTCAAAAGTGGGTGTTTCCCTTGATGTAAATGGTACTTAATAATGTTCCACCTTTGACTGAAACTAAGGCACACCCTTCCATGTGGTTCTTGTCATTTAATTAAATTTACTCAACCTGAGCTCATTAATATCGTGTAATTTTCAGATTAACTCCTGAAACAGTGTTGGCAGAATGCAATTGCCCAGTAAGGGAAAACCCACAGCAGGTGCTCCTGAACTGTATTCCCTACAGATTGACTTAGACTGAATTACTTAGAGAGACAAGGTGGGTGAGTTGTTATCTTTTATTAGGTTTCAGAGTAGCAGCCGAGTTAGTCTGTATCCGCAAAAAGAACAGGAGGACTTGTGGCACCTTAGAGACTAACAAATTTATTAGAGCATAAGCTTTCGTGGGCTACAGCCCACTTCATCGGATACATAGAATGGAACATATAGTAAGAAGATATATACATACAGAGAAGGTGGAATTTGCCATACCAACTGTAAGAGGCTAATTAATTAAGATGAGCTATTATCAGCAGGAGAAAAAAACTTTTGTAGTGATAATGAAGATGGCCCATTTAGACAGTTGACAAGAAGGTGTGAGCATACTTAGCGTAGGGAAATAGATTCAATATGTGTAATGACCCAGGCATCCCAGTCTCTATTCAAACCCAAGTTAATGGTATCTAGTTTGCATATTAATTCAAGCTCAGCAGTTTCTCGCTGAAGTCTGTTTTTGAAGCTTTTCTGTTGCAAACTTGCCACCCTTAAATCTTTTACTGAGTGGCCAGAGAGGTTGAAGTGTTCACCTACCGTTTTTTGAATGTTATGATTCCTGATGTCAGATTTGTGTCCATTTATTCTTTTGCATAGAGACTGTCTGGTTTGGCCAATGTACATGGCAGAGGGGCATTGCTGGCACATGATGGCATATATGGGCTCAACGGGTAGTGATCAATGGCTCCATGTCTAGTTGGCAGCCGGTATCAAGTGGAGTGCCCCAAGGGTCGGTCCTGGGGCCTGTTTTGTTTAATATCTTCATAAATGATCTGGAGGATGGTGTGGATTCCACCCTCAGCAAGTTTGCAGATGACACTAAACTGGGAGGAGAGGCAGATACGCTGGAGGGTAGGGATAGGATACAGAGGGCCCTAGACAAATTAGAGGATTGGACCAAAAGAAATCTGATGAGGTTCAACAAGGACAAGTGCAGAGTCCTGCACTTAGGACGGAAAAATCCCATGCACCGCTACAGACTAGGGACTGAATGGCTCGGCAGCAGTTCTGCAGAAAAGGACCTAGGGGTTACAGTGGACGAGAAGCTGGATATGAGTCAACAGTGTGCCGTTGTTGCCAAGAAGGCCAATGGCATTTTGGAATGTATAAGTAGGGGCATTGCCAGCAGATCGAGGAACATGATTGTTCCCCTCTATTCGACATTGGTGGGGCCTCATCTGGAGTACTGTGTCCAGTTTTGGGCCGAACACTACAAGAAGGATATAGAAAAATTGGAAAACGTCCAGAGGAGGGTAACAAAAATGATTAGGGGACTGGAACACATGACTTATGAGGAGAGGCTGAGGGAACTGGGATTGTTTAGTCTGCGGAAGAGAAGAATGCGGGGGGATTTGATAGCTACTTTCAACTACCTGAAAGGGGGTTCCAAAGGGGATGGATCTAGACTGTTCTCAGTGGTAGCAGATGACAGAACAAGGAGTAATGGTCTCTGTGCTGAGGCTACCAAAAGTACAGCACCTTCTATCCAAGGGTCTCAAATGCTTCAGGGCAACATTAAAGGCTAGATTTTACCTGTCCCTGTGTGGGTGGGAAAGGAGGAAAAGTCACAAGTAGATGCTGCCAGTCCCTCCCCATCTTTTCAGACTGACTGATGTAGGTATGATGCTGCTGTCTGAAAAGGCTATCGGGAGAAGGAATGAAGGGGTGGGACCCTGACCCCACTGACCCTCCATAGCAGCCAACAGAGCTATCAAGGCACAGATGTCCCCCTGAGTTCTAGCAGACATTGTTCTTGGATCTCCCACTGGCATGGTTCCACCCCTCCTCCAAAGAGGGGCTAGAGCTTAATGCTGCAATCCACTCCTATTGGTTTAAACTCCTGTGAGGTAGATGCGATGAGTATTACTCGCCCCATGGAGCAGATGGGGAGATTCAAGCACAGAAAACCTAAGTGACTTGTCCAAGATCACAGAGTCAGTTAGCATGAAGGCTGGGCTTACAACCCCAGCTCCCTGGTCCCCCATTCACATGCTCTAGCTACTGAACCCTATGACCTCCCTGTCACAAGGTGGGTGCTTGTCCACGGGTAAGAAGGGTGACAGCACTAGACTTCTTTCACCAAGACCTCCTAACGAACAACAGATGGCCACAGCGTTTGGTCACCACCATTCTAAGCTGCAATCAAGTCAGCAAACAAGAAGTGAAAGGCACAATGGACCATTACCAGCCAGCTGAGCAATCTAGTTAAAAACTAGTTAAAATCTAGTTAAAAACTGTTAATTTTTCAGTGTCCCCCCATGCCTGTGAACAGCATGGGGTGGGGGGAGGCAGGCTAAAGAACAATGTGTGTCTCATACTCAGAGCTGACATTTTCACTGAGAAGTCTCTCACATTTGGCCTTCATCTTACATTGTAGCTGTTATTTATGGAGATAATGAAAACCATGCTCCACACAGCACATTTGCAGGTGCTCTGGAGGTTTGCTTCCCTGTAAAGGTATTCTGTGACTAAATTCCTTGTTACTGAAAACTGCCATGTGTTGGCACAGTAGCACAGAGGTCCTGCAAATCATGCACAAATGTCTTTCTTCACAATGGTCTTTCTGAGTGGGAGGAGTCAGGCATAATTTCCCCTTGCTTCAGAAGATAAAGGTCCCCTAAAAATTCCTCCTCAAAATTACAGCCATCCCTGTTGGAATTTCAACTCTTGATGCCTAATCACCATCATTATAATACTTTATATTCACATTTGGCACCTTTCATCTGAGGCTCTCAATTTACTTTACAAATACGTAACTAAATAAGCCTCCGCAGCATCCCTGCCGGGTAGGTTGGTATTAATCTTATAGCCATTTTACAAATGTACAAATTGAGTTGCAGGGAGGTACGATCTTCAAGTCAAATATTGGGCATATGTAAAGAAGGCCTACTCCCCGCAGGCAGTGGGTCAGATAGAAGACTGCAAAGTATAGTCTGTGAAAGGGCATTTCTGCCTTCACTGAACAGGCAGAACTAGGTGTAGGGAGGGACACGGACTAGGGTTTGTCTGCACTGGCAAGTTTCTGTGCCGTAAAGCAGCTTTTTGCGCTCGAACTGCAGACGTGTACACGCTGCCAGCTCGCTTTGTGCGCAGAAACTCCTCAGCTGCAGCGCTGCAAAAAATCCCACCTCAACAAGAGTCGTAAAGGTATTTGCGCAGAGGCTACAGCTATCTATTGCCAGTGTAGACACTTCATTGCTTTCTGCGCTGTAATTGGCCTCTGGGGCTGTCCCACAATGCCTCAAGTGACCTCTCTGCTCATTGTTTTGAACTCGGCTGCCCTGGGGACATGCACCCCACCCCTTTCAAAGCACTGTTTCTGACAGCCCTTGCGTGCTGTGCTGATCTGCTCCGGGACACAAAGCAAACCATTCATGTGGAATGCTTGTGCTTTTGAACACAGAGGCAGGTGTCTGTGTGTGTGAGAGAGAGAGAGAGAGGTTGCTGTGCAGAGAGCCCAGGGAGGGAGGTTGGGGTTGATGTCGGGGTTCCCCCCTCCCTCTGCCTCAGGACTGGTTGCTTCCTGCCACTGTCTGAACTTACAAGGCAGCATGCTGACACACTGTCCCCCCACCCCCTCCATACACACACACACACTCCCCCCACATACACACTTCAGTTGAAAAGCAGCTGGCAATGTAGTAGATTTCCATGGAACAATGGGACTGGGAAACCTGCATCATGTAATGCTGTGCCTGCCCCATGAGGCACTGCAAACCCTTCCCAAAGCACCCTGCGGCCAGTTGCAGGGTGGGATAGCTACCACAATGCCCTGCTGTCTTTGCCATTGCAAGAGCCGCTAATGTGGATGCACTCCAGTGTCACAAGGAGCACCGTGTGGACACACAACAGCAGTTTAATTCCAGCTTTTTAATAGAAGTGGTATAACTTGTGATGCAGAAACTTGCCAGTGTAAACATACCCTTATACTCTTGCTTTCTTCTGAAACAAAGAGCTCTGTGTGGGTGGAGTTAGCCAGCACTTTCTGTGGAAGGCAGCATATCCCCTGTGCTCTGCAGTTCACAGTAAGAAGAGAAAGCATCAGCTTACTGGCCATGCTGTGCAAAGTGATCAAAAGAGGTGCCCATGTTGCCTCTCAGTTTTGGGCACAGGGCGAGCCTCCCCGCTGTGCACAGCAGCTGCACACACGAGCCTTACCTAGCTAAGAAGATGTTATTCCCGATTTCCAGCAAAGGTACCATGTGAGTGCTAGTGTAGAGAAGGCTCAGGCATATTTACTGACATGTAATGAAAATCAGACTCTGATGATACAGTGGATAAAAACACTTGAGCCCTCTCTATGCTAGCACTTAAACCATTGCTATTAGCAGTGCCTCAGCCCTCTTACTGGAAAACAAGTAAGGCGTGCTATCAAGAAATAAGGGGTTTGGGAGAACTGAGACAACTAGCATGCCAGGAGTCCAAGTGAATTCCATACCAAAAGTATGGAGGTATTAGTACTTCCAGAAATTGTGGATGCAGGAGGTCATCTAGGCCAGTGGTTCTCAAAGCCGGTCCACCGCTTTGCACGCGCTGCTTCCTGCAGTCCCCATTGGCCTGGAGTGGCGAACCGCAGCCAGTGGGAGACGCGATTGGGCGAACCTGCGGACGCGGCAGGTAAACAAACTGGTCCGGCCCGCCAGGGGCTTTCCCTGAACAAGCGGCGGACCAAGTTTGAGAACCACTGATCTAGGCTATGTGTAAAAATGGTTCCACGGATTCTTAACCTGGATATAGCTGATATATGCATAGTGAGCTTGTCATTTTCCATGTAGATCACCTGAGAGAACTGAAAATAATGACTCTGTGCCAACAGAACCATCTTCATCACTGTCACAAACATATGAAATGCGAGTATTTTAATTGCAAAACTTTCACATCACGGGTGCAGGCCCTGGAGAATTCTCTCAGCTTTGCATTAGCAGCAGTGCAGTTCCACCACAGGTAGCAAGGTTGGGAACGCTAATTTAGACCAGTCACAGGTATTTTTATATGTTATCTAACATTACTTGGGACAGGTGTGGTAGACGCAGTGGCATCATTGCTCCTGTCACTGGAGGTGAAGGAGTTGTCAGGTCTAAAAGTGGCCATTACAGAGAGTCTATTCCATGAAGGAGCTAGGATGCACTTTGGCCAGACTCTCATCTTTGTTGCATTCGTCAAAGCTTACAAACGTTTCCCTTCTGTTATTTGGCATTGCTATTTCTCCTTCCTTGCTTTCACTTTCCATGCTATGGTTCAGGTTCTGCTTTTCCACTTCTCCCTGCTGACCACTGTGTGGTGCTACTTGTCTCTGCCATGACTGCTTGGTGCCATATGGCCTGATCCTGCAACCCTTAAACACCCGAATAGCCCTTACTCACCTGGAAGATTCTAATAATTCTAATAATAATAATAAAATTTCTCATGAGAGTAAGGGTTGTAAGACTGGGCCCACTTTTGTTTGTTTTCCACATCTCCTTCTATCTGCGTGTAGTCCAGCCTGCTTTAGGGCCTGCCCGTTGACCATATATGGTCTACCTGCAAATCTACACTCTGCATTGCATAATTATTTCACCACCTTTATTATACATTTTTGAGGTACAACACCATACTCAGTGCATCGCTCCTTTCAAGTCTACCTTTCTTCATGTGTTTTACACATGTACACTTTAGTGCACACATGGGGACAATCAAGCCCAAGGAGTATAATGAGAAGCATCTGCTCTGCCACTCCATTCTCTGATGACAATGCAGGAGCATTGCATTTTTGAGAGTTTAGCTTATATTTAGAACTAAGATTACACAGCGCAGAGGTTTTCAGGATAATGCAATGGGTTCTCTATTCATTCGAGGGACACTCTTTTCAATCTGTTTAGGTACGAAAATGCATATTCTTTAAAGAAAGGTAAATCCAATGCAACACGCTTCATGTTAAGTAAAAGGTTTCAGATAGAATTAGGCCCAATCAAAATCCTAAAAACAAACAGATCATTGAGGAAATTCAATTCTATGTCTGGATCCAAACTTGGGTTTTGCTTGGGCCCATCTCTAACTTTGGCATTTTGGGGGGCTGGGTGAAGGAAAAGGAAGGAGAAGGTATCAAAGAACTGGTTGTGTAGCTGAAGACCCAGCCAATGGTATTTTTAGTTACTTACATATGGCATCTTCTGGGGATGGGCCATGAAATTTACTTCCCTCTAAAGGAATGTAACTAAACAGATTGTCATTGCCTCCCTAATTAGATTCATGCTGAATTTTTTTGCCACTCACTTTAGTGGCCAGTACGCAGATTAGGCAGACTTGCAACAGGTCTATAGAATGGATGAAAATTTGAGTTCAATTGTAGATTTAAAAATTCAGTCTCCTAAGGTCATACTCGCTCTGGTGTCATTCCATTACATCAAGGATGAATCTGGCCCCTTTGTTTATTTAGTAGATTGAGAAACTCAGGTAGACCTAAGTATAGTAAATGTAGTTTACAATCGTTTTGGTCCTTTGCTTTTCAACAAAACAGAGTAAAGCATATTTTCATGGATTTCCAATATTTTTACTAATACACTTTTAATGGACTCCAGCTATTAAGTATGGCAATGAAGCATTTGAAGTTGCATCTGCCACATTTTAACCCTGCTCCTATGTATTTTGAGCATACTTCAAAGTTTGCTAATGAGATTAATAACATTTATAAATGTATATAGCATGTCATAATTACGAGTAGCTAACTAATTTCTTAGGATATTCCACACAAACAATGTCCAAGCCAGGATATTTATAAAACATAGAGTCATAGAAACATATGACTGGAAGGACCTTGAGAAGTCATCAAGTCCAGTCCCTCTGTGCTGTGGCAAGACCAAGTAAACGTATACCATCCCTGACAGGTGCTTGTCCAACCTGTTCTTAAAAACTTCCAGTGATGGGCATTCCACAATCTCCTTTGACAGCCTACTCCAGATTTTAACTTCCCATACAGTTAGAAAGTTTTTCCTAATATCTAACCTAAATTTCCCTTGCTGCAGATTGCCTTCAGTGGACATGGAGAACAATTGATCACCATCTTTCTTACTACAGCCCTTAACATATTTAAAGACTCTTATCAGGTCTCCCTTCAGTCTTCTTTTCTCAAGACTAAACAGGCTCAGTTTTTTAACCTTTCCTCATAGGTCAGGTTTTCTAAACCTTTTATCATTTTTCTTGCTTTCCTCTGGGCTCTCTCCAATTTGTCCACATCTTTCCTAAAGTGTGGCACCCAGAACGGGACACACTACTCCAGCTGAGGCCTCACTAGTGCCGAGTGGAACGGGGCAATTACCTCCCATGACTTACATATGACACTCCTCTTAATACATCATAGCACCACATCCCACAAAGCAAATTCATATTTTTAGGGTCACTCTCAAAATGTTTAAGGACTGAATGAACTGAACTAAGCAAAGTTATATGTGTAATGTGCCCAGTTCGATATAAGGAGTGAGGTCAACTGAATTAATGGCTCAGATGGGATCATCTTTTACCTCTAGGTCACCAGCTCAATTCCATCCGATGTTGGCCTTGTCACCTCTGCGGTGGCTGCTTGGTATCACAGGTCTCAATCCTGCAACCTTTGGTTGCAGTTGGTCGTTTCCAAGCTGACACCTAGAAAGCATTAGAAATACAGAGAAGGCAACGTGCAATGTACAGCTGCTAGTGGAGAGCAGTTCTGCTAATGAATACTGAAATTAGCACTAAATCACACCCTTGCTGGCAGCCACGGCAGAGACGCCAACTGAATGGGCATAGGGATTGAGCTGCCTTCTCACACAGGGGTGGGTCCTCAAAGTAAGGGCTGCAGGACATCAGCCAGGCAGTCTGAGCAGTGGGAAGGCTAGAGTGGCTTCACTTAGTATTATCATCACTGTACTTTGGTTAAATGGAGTTCAGCCTCCAGGTTGTTTCATAGGCACTGTATGTATAGAAAAGAAAAAAATATTACAGAAGAATCCAAAGGGACCGCTTGCAATAGTTCAAGTTAGTTTATTCTCAAGTAGTGTTCTCTTCAAATTCTTTTTATTGTGCCAGGCTTAATTCCAGAATGAACCTTTGAATTGTCTTGGGCCAGATCTTTAAGAGCTCCATTTTTATTCAGGCAAATTTCCCTAATGGCTTCACTGGGAGTTTTGCCTGAGCAAGAGCCAAGAATTGAGAAAGTTCTGCAGGATTTGGCACCTTAAAACAGCAAAGCTGGCCTAAAACTTTCATTAAGAAGTACACTCTGGTCTACAGTCATGGGCATATGCCCCCAGTGAATTCCACTTTCTTTTCTGCTGATGTGCAATGTTCTTATGCTTGCTAATGTCATGCAGCTAGAAAAAAGAGGCATCTTAAATAAAGATGTGAAATTTCACGCTTCCATTACCTTCCTGACATACAGCTATTTAAGTTGGTCCAGTGAGGCAGGGAAGGGAAGCCTGAAGTTGCAATCCCTTGGGTGGCATGTATCTTCCAACTCCTCGGGGAGCCTTCAAAAGATGCAGGTAGCCATCAGTTCTGTTCAGCTGGCTTTCTGAAATGAACAATGGAATGGAAATGTGACACTTCTACCTTCTCGGGGGGATAAGGTTGTCAGCTGATGAAGAGTGGGGACACTGCAGAGGGACACACTGCCCTACCACGATGAGTTCTGGGTATCCCATTAGCGGAAAGAGTTTGACAGACTGAAGGGAATTCAGAGAAAAGCAATAAAACTGAGCAGGGCCTGGGAGGAAGTTTATGAGGACAGGGTTAGAAGAGCTAAATCTCTCTAATTTGGCAAGAAGACTGAGGGAGGTGTGGGTAGAACATAAAAGAAAACATATTGGAAGGTGTATAACACCAAAGGCCTAATGACAGGGCACACAGATCCTTTGATGCCCCCTGGTGGGGACACTGCTGCCCCACTGCACCCCTCCCCACTTAAGTGATGCCCTTTAGGTCAGGTCCTGTGGAGCCACATTGACTTTCTTTTTTTTTTTTGGTGTGGGTCGGGGGAGTCTTTCTCAGGCAAGGTTCAGAGTCAGCTCAGGCAGGCACTACCATCTGGGACCTAATTATGTGTAGCTGAGCATAATTAGGCTCAACATCTTAAAAGGAAGTTGTGTGCCCCTCGGCAGAGGAAAGGACATATGTATGTATGTGCTGCGCAGAAACCAGGGCAATGAGCTCTGAGGAAGAAACTAACAGCTACTGTGTTTGGTTTGTACATTGAGTTGACTGTCTGTGAAAGCAAGGGGAAGGCAGTGTAGTAAGAGATCCCATGCTCTGCCACAGGCCTGATTCTCAAATTTCAGGATATGAATAACTCCTGTGGAAGGCAATGGAACCGTACTTGTATCCTGTGGGGAAAAGGAGCCCCAAGAAGTGGTGAGGTGGGGTGGTGGTAGAGTGGAAAAGCAAGGTGGGACAATGAAGTGGAATAAAGAATAACAGGCTGAATTTAGGAAAAAGGAACACTTGGGTTGATTATCATCCCAAAGCTTCTTGATAGTGAGGCATAATGTATTAGAGTGAGGAATGGCTCCCAAGGACTGTGGTAGACACCCCTCCACACACACATTGCATAGGACTCTTAAAACTAGCAGCTATAGTTTGGGGAACTATTCTGCAGGGAGAAGGGCTTGATGACTTAATAGGTCTCATTATGTAGATTAACAAAAGCCAAAGTAACAAGCACGCATTGCTCATTGACTCATCAAACAGCAACAATAGCAGCACCTGACTCAGGTTGCCACTAATACCGGGCTGTACGTCATGTGCAAGATGTGTTCTTTTTCTGAATAGTTCCCTGGTGACTGGATATGTTAGCAGCAGGAATAAGTCAGCATTGCGCTTCTCTTATTGGGTTTTGGTTGATGGCTCAAAAGCTGGGGAAGTAGGGATCCTAGTAGTAGCTACAGTCACAAGCCTCCCTTCCCTTTCTGTTCAAGTCTCTGTGCAATGGTGTCTAAATGGGGCCCAGAGGCACAAGTACTTTGGGGTCCTTCTTGGCTGGGTCTCCTCAACAAACTTTTCTCTCCTTCCAGTTATTCCTACCCACTACTCCACCCTCCTAGATCTCTTGCCTTCTCCTCTCCAATTCTACTTCTCTCCTCCAACTCTAACTCAGAGCTCTCTCGCACAGCATTCTTACTCTGCCACGTTAGATGAGAGATGGACACCAGGACTTAATCTGAAAGGTAACCACGCACAGGGCAGGGCAGAAATGGAGATGGCCATCTGAAGAAGAGACAGCCATATGGAATGCAGGCTCTGGAATTCCACACACCCCCCCGCCTCATAGTTTCCCACAGGTGTAGAATAGTTTTCCTCCTCTTCCTTCTCCATATCCCTCTGCTGCCACTGAGACCTTCCCCTGTCGCTGCTACTCCATATGTGTGCATACACCAGAGGTGCAGTGTGCTCTCAACAGGAAACGATCTAGTTGCCCCTAAAGTGGCAGAACTCACATCTTAGTGACACACCATTGGGCATTAATCCACTACTGGACCTATAGCAATGGGTAGGGGGAAGATACCAATAATACAGGAAAAAGGAATGTCTGATGTGGAGAAAAGACCAAGGTCCACCCGTGTCTGTTCCTATCTGCAATGGCAAGAAATTGAACCTTGTCCAGTATTGCAGAGAAAGCTGAAGGAAGAGCCCAGGTCCCTGTGTATATGCCATAGGGCACACTTGTGTCAGTAGCAGTCCCTGAGGTCACGCCCTCCAGAATCCATAAAAGCATTGTGCCTTCCTCTGCCCCTGACAGACATCCTGCCTCTGCCCTTTGCTGCTTGGGCAGTTCATCTCTTTCCCCACAGCAGCAGGGCTCTGGCTCTTTGAACTGTGATCGAGTCCTTAACTGGTTCGAAAACAGCAAAGGCGGGGTATGATAATTGTGTTTGATTCACAGCGAAACAAAATTTCTGCACAGTGTACCTAGGTGACAAGAACTGCTGGGGTGGCAGATTCAGCAGGCACCAGAGTGGAGCCCACACATGATACTCAACCAGAAATACCAGCTGCTACCAGCACTTGATATAGTATACATGATCTCTTCTTATCAAATGTCCAAAACAAATATTTCTTTTGGAGTGCGTGTTTGTCTTTCTTGATTGTTCGGAGATAGTGTTAAACAACTAGGTCTCAAGCAGTGTAAGGGTCACATGACACGTGGAAGCTTTGGCAGGCATGTCTGCTCTAGTGACGAGCATACTGGGAGCCTCATTCTCCATTGCCCTATATCTTGGACAGTCTCTTACACCAATGCAAAATGAGGGTAAAAATGCTGTCATCCTGAATTGGTGGTGTTTATACTTGCCTTGTGCTAAAGGAAATGACTACATGAGATGCTGGGCAATGGGCCAGAAAATCTGAAGGTATCAGTAAAGGTGTATCTTGGAGAAACTCCATGTCATTCCTTATAAACAGAACTATTCTTATATGGCTATAAAAATACAGTTATGGGACTCAGTGGCGTTGCTGCAAATATTGGAAATGAATTGGAACTGCAACTGATGGACCAAATGGAGGGTGTCAAGCTTTAAAGGCACCCAAGGTCACAGAGAGACAAAACCAGGAAGGTCCAGTCAATCCTGTCGTGCTCAGAAATCTTAAGACAACCTCAAAAATTTAAACAGATTTTTAAAAATATCTTCTAAATATTTTCTTCTTTCTCCTGGCTACAGTGTGTAATCAGATGGCCCTTCCTCACAAATATTAATGGAGGACTGGTGCATCGTACTGGTCAGCTAAATTACACCGCTTCCCCATTGGCTTGTAAATAGTCCTACGGTTTGAATCCCTCTGTTTGAAAAGAAGGTGGCAGTTTGTTGCTGCTTGTTGTTCCACCCAAAGGTTGAATCCCTCCTAGGGCAAAAGGGGCAAGGCTGCCTCTGGGAGCTATGATTTGCACCTCCCTTTGCCAGTGGGGGTGAATTTGGCCTCAAATCCTACTCCACAGTGGAAGGGGAGGAACTCAGCTTTTTTCGCCCTGGCATACCTAATTGTCAGGTACAGTGACATAAAGAGAGAGAGACCAATGCAGGAATTTAAAGAGGATTCTCAATCTTAAATGTCACTTGTGGTTAACCACAAAATGCTGAAAACCCTGCATTGCACAAAGCCGACTATAGTAGCATGTCTGTGGCTCTACAGAATGAAACCTGCTGTTCTGTCTGAAAGAAAATCCTGGAAATCCATGTGTGTTCTTAAGAGCCAGGTTCGCTCCCAACACGTCATTGTTTGTTCTGTGATCATTGCAGGCAGGGAGTGGTAGATACTGAATTAGAGCAAATAATGCATCTTCAATTCTGGGTCTGATTTTTCTCACGCTGATTTTGCACCCATGTCAACGCCACTTCCGTGAAGCTATACCTGATTTATGCCAATGCAAGCGAGAGCAGAATCTGGCCCCTTGGATACTGATCTTGATTGCGAGTGTGAACCATCCATGACTTCTCTGAAATTTAGAACTAAATCCTGTGGGTGCACGATGCTGAAAGTGGGTTTAGGGAGTTCCATCCCGCCCAGATGCTAACAGCTGTGCCGTCTAAGTATGGGAAGCAGAAGCTAAAACTCTTGGCTGCACTCCAAGGTCTATGCGGTTGTAATCACATGGGGGGGCGTGGCCAGGTACGCGCTAGCACACCTGCTAGCTTTTGGCAGCAGAAACTGCGAGGAGCACACATTACATATTTCATCGACCTGTGCCAGGAAGACACTCTGTGCAGCTGCTCCTCCACAACACTCTGCCTGTATGTACAGAATACTTCCTCTGAGCATCTCGACTGGTTACTGTGGTTCCACCCCCTGCCCTCCAGAGAGGAAAAAAGCCCTTCATGTTGTAGGGACTGAGCTCATATGAAAGGTGACTGCAAAGGGCTTGACCCTGCACTGATTTTAACTGGACTACTCATTATGGGTTAAGGTCATAGCGTCAGCCCATTGGACCCAGGGGAAGATGTATCCACACATCCAAAGCAATCTTTGACCTTGAATTTATAAATACTAAATTATTTTTTTAAATGTAATATTATTTAACATGTTTATTTACAGTTGTGCCTAAAGACCAATCAAGAATGGGGCCCTATTGTGCGAAGCACTCTACAAACACAGAGTACCTGACAGTCCCTGCCTCAATGAGCTTACAATCTAAACAGACCAGACAGACATACGGTGAGGGAAGAGGGTCTAATACACAAGCAGAGTGAGTAATATGGTGGTGGCAAATGTTATGTTAGTTCCACAGTTTTTGGGGGGGAAGGCAGTTGGGTTTACTTAGGAGGAGATCCGCTAAATGGAAAGGTACAGGACGAAGAGTGGGGGTGAGGAGGACAGTGCTGGGGAGAAGAGGGTAAGACAGATCGGTGTGGGGTGAAGAGACTTCCACAGTTTGAATTAAGCCCTGGTCTACACTAGGACTTTAGGTCAAATTTAGCAGCGTTAAGTCGATGTAAACCTGCACCCGTCCACACGATAAAGCCCTTTATTTCGAATTAAAGGGCTCTTAAAATCAATTTCCTTACTCCACCCCTGACAAGTGGATTAGCGCTTAAATCGTCCATGTCGGGTCGAATTTGGGGTACTGTGGACACAATTCAAGGGTATTGGCCTCCGGGAGCTATCCCAGAGTGCTCCATTGTTACTGCTCTGGACAGCACTCTCAACTCAGATGCACAATTGTCTGCTGTTGCTCTGACGCAGGGAGGGGCGACTGACGACATGGCTTACAGGGTTGGCTTACAGGGAGTTAAAATCAACAAAGGGGGTGGCTTTACATCAAGGAGTATTTCAGGCAGGACTTCATGGAGGGTTCCAATAAGAAATGATGCACCTAACTAATTGTTCTTATTGGAACAAGCAGGTTGGTCTGGCCTCTGATTGATACATGGCTAGATTTACCCCGCTGCACCTTCTCTGTGAGTGACTGCAGTGTGACCTAGAGGAATGAGTCCCATAGACGGGGGGCGGGGTTTGCAAATGAGTACAAAACAAATCTGGTCTATTTCTTGTTTTGATACACTCCATCTATCTTTTACATCTTTGACTGGCAGCAGACGGTGCAGAAGGACTGCATGCCATCCACATCTCATGGCTGCTCGGCAGAAGATGGTACAATAGGACTGCTAGCCATCCTTATCTCTGGCCTGCCCGGCAGAAGATGGTACAAGAGGACTGCTAGCAATCCGTATCGCCTGCCTGCTCACCATAAGATGGTTCAATAGGACTGACTGCAGAACTAAAGAGAATGCCCTGATCAAGTCACTCCAAATTTAGTCCCTGCGCCCATGTCTGCCCAGGCGCTCCTGATCGACCTCACAGAGGCACCTCGGACATGATGATGACGGCTACCAGTCCTATTGTACCGTCTGCTGCCATAAGGCAAGGGGTTGCTGCTGCTGTGTGGCAATGCCGTACCGCATCTGCCAGCACCCAGGAGACATACGGTGACGGTTACCTGAGCAGGCTCCATGCTTGCCGTGGTATGGCATCTGCACAGATAACTCAAGAAAAAAGGCGCAAAACGATTGTCTGCCCTTTCTTTCACGGAGGGAGGGAGGGAACGGGGGCCTGACGATATGTACCCAGAACCACCCACGACAATGTTTTAGCTCCATCAGGCATTGGGATCTCAACCCAGAATTCCAACGTGCAGTGGAGACTGCGGGAACTGTGCGATAGCTATCCACAGTGCAACGCTCCGGAAGTCGATGCTTGCCTCAGTACTGTGGAAGCACTCCGCCGAGTTAATGCACTTAATGCACTTAGAGCATTTTCTGGGGGACACACACACTCGAATATATAAAACCGATTTCTAAAAAACCGACTTCTATAAATTCGACCTAATTTCGTAGTGTAGACATACCCTAAAATAACCTGAATTAAGGCCACTGTAATCCTGAATGAGAGTATCCACACAGGCTTAATGCAGTTTAACTAATTCACTTTTAATTCACCCCTGCAGTTAATTCAATTTCACTTTCTGGAGTCTCCCCATGTAGAAAAAACCCTGGAGGTGGGGAGTAGGGATGGTTGGAGCAAACATCCAGTCAGCACAAGGCCAGAGAGTCCAGTCAACAAACTTCTCCAAAGGTCTTTGTTTTTGGCTGCTTCTGCCCCTGCCAGCTGGAGTTCCTGGCTGGTTCCTCTGCAGTTTTCTCCCATATAGGGTATGTCTACACTGCACAATAAGCCTGGGCTCTGCCTCAGATTTGAACCCACGTCCCACTTTCATCCACACACATAGATCAGTCTGACTTGCGTCAGCAACCTCTCAGGACTCAGCTCCTACGACCCTCCTAGGGAGGTGGGCTATGTTCCCCACAGTGACTCAGGTCCAAGCCCTGTCATTTTGCTTTGGGGATGCCGCTCAAGTGGCAAATCCGAGTCAGGTCTCTGTAGTGCAGTATGGACACATTACAATGGCTGTGAGATCTGGGACAGTGACTGTAAGCCCAGGTTTACAATGCAGTGTAGATGTTCAAACACTGGATTGGAAACACCGAGTCCACAATACCACAGACCCAGGTTTACAATGCCGTGTAGATATACCCCTGGAGGGGGAGGAACCACCTGGTCAAAGTGCCCCCAGTGTGTGTGGTGGGGGGTCTCCTCTGCATAGTTCTGAGTCCAGGGGTGTTCTGTGGAGTGTGCAGCCCCTGCTGGGCTATACTTTATCACCAGCCCATCACTGCAGCAGTCTCAGCTTCAGAGGCTTCTGCCCCTACAATCTGGAGCCTCTGGATACCAATGGCCTGATGTTTTTAAAGGAGCTAACTATCTGCTTCTTCCATTGAAGATAATGGGATTTGTGGGTGCTCAGCACTTCTAAATATCAAGCCACAAAGCGTTAATCTTCACTTACCTTTTCCTATTTTGTAGCCTTTTAACTAAGCAGGACCACTCAAAGACACATTTAATTTTTAAATGACACTTTTGTGCCATCTTTTCCAAAGCTGTTTTGGATTTGAAGCTTTCTGAGGAGCAAGGAGAAAACATTTCTTCTGCTTAGTGCTCTTTTTCCAACATGATATACATTTGTACCATTCAATTTCTTTTTCACACTGTTTGAAGTACAGCGGGAAGGAGAGAGCCTTCACCACACGGGAACATAAAATACCTTGAGAATTGTAGGGCCAAGGCAATACAGAAGTAAATTACTTGGACATATCTACATGAAAGGTTAGAGCTTGCTTGGTCTAAACCAAACTCCAGTACATGAAAGCATCACAAATCAGCCTTAACCTGATGGAAACTCAAGGAGCGAGGAGAATTTGGAATCGAGAAAACGCATTTAGACATGTCACAGCAGCAAAGTAACTGACAAGATTAAAAAGAGAGAATTCAGAGTCTGATCCTGCACTCTGTACTCATGCAACACTCTGCTTGATTTCAGTGAGGAGTGTTACCTGAGCAAGGTCGACAGCATTAGGGTATCAGGGCTAGTCCTAGGCTTGAGCAATCCAAATACGGAGCCCAGAGGCACCCCTCCCATTCTTCCACACCCGCGAGGCAGTAAGGAAATTGGCTGGAATCACCAGAATCCTTCCCCAGCTTCCCAGGCACGAAGAAGAATTGAAAAAAAAAAAAAAAAAAGATGAGAGTAAAATGGAGACAGAAGTCAGTGTCCTCACGTGATGGGCTGATCATCAGTATGTTAGGTTGCTATTTGACAGCATTGGGTTGAGATGATGCATTATCAGTACACAGCCATGACAAACATGGCACAAGGATGTCACTACCAGGGCTGTGTGAATAACTTTTTTTGATACACTGGCAGTTGTGAAAAATAATTTTAAAAAACAACTAATTTGGGATTGATCCCAATTTTATTGTTATTTATTTATTTATTTACATTTTCAGGGAACCAAAAAGTTTAAAAAAAAAACAGTTTTGAGTTGAACAAAATGTTTCATTTTGATTTTGAGTGTTTAGAGTTTGTTTGGTTTTTTTAAGGAAATTGAAGGAAATTTCTAAACAAAGTTATAACGAACTGAAAAATCGAAATGTTACATTTCAAAAAAGTCAAAGGAAAACTTCTGAACATTTTCAAAAACAAATGTTTTTACATGACCAATTCAGCAAAACTGAAACAAGTTTATGAAACTTTTATGTGTTCCTGACTGTATTTTTTGCAAAAAAAAAAAGTTACTACTGAATGTTTCACTCAACTCTAGTCTCAGTATGATGATTTTCTGATTCACCAGAGACTCTATTTGATGATGAATTGGCTCTCTGGCTCCTTGAAGCTCAGTGTCACTACTTTAGTGGGACAAGGTAGGTGAAGTAATATCTTTTATTGGACTAACTTCTGGTATGAATAAAATAAAACACCAGTAAAAGATATGATCTCACCCACCTTGTCTCTCTAATATCCTGAGGCCGACACGGCAACAACAACACAGCATCCAGCTGCTTTAGCGAGTCAGTGACAGTAACTCTTAACACAGCCACAGATAGTGGAAGAGACAGAAGTGAGGGAGAGGTTGGGGGAAAAAATTTTGGGAGACTGGAAAGAAGGTCTGGAAGGTCAAGGGCAGCTCTGAAATCCAGAGAAGATAAAGGTCAATATTCAAGTTGAAACAGGGAAAGACTTGGGAAGCTGAATAAAAAGGTTGTGGCAGCCCTAGAGAGACGTGATGTGAAAAGAGTGCTACGCAGAGGAAAGCTTACAGAGGATGTGGGTCAATTTATACACAGCTCACCCATCTTTTGTTAGTTTCTTTATCCATGGTCTTATGTGAGGGTCAGTTTATATGTCAGTGTATGTGGTAGTCACTCACAGTGCATGATGCTGCATTTAAAAATAAGTTTGAGCTCTTATGTGGCTGTGTGATGTGGCTCATTACATACAGCAGTCCTCAAACACTGACACATTCATATCAGATTTATTAGAAGGGTGCACAATGTTATAGGTAACATATTTGCTATGGTTAAAGCACTTTGCTCACATTCAGTGACCAACCTTGCCTTATACACTTGACTTTCTGGTGACTGTGTTGCCTGCGTAGCCTATAGGAGGGTCAGGAAACCAAACGTTCAGGTAACTTGTTAGCTACTAAAACAAAACTGTTTTACAAATGTGACTAGTGGTGAGAGTGGGGAACCAGGAGACAGAACCCAGAATGCCTGTTCCTAGCTCTGTGAGGCAGGTCACCTAACCTCTCCGTGACTCAGTTTCTCCAATTGTTAGATGTGGCTGTTTGAGGACTAATCGGCTAATCTTTTTAAATGTTTTGAGATCTTTGGCTGAAGACACAATGGAAGTACAGGGTATTATTAATTATTATCATTGTGCTATTTAATAATAGAAAGAATAGATCAAAGGTATTGGTAGTAAGAACAGGAGTACTTGTGGCACCTTATGCTCAAATAAATTGGTTAGTCTCTAAGGTGCCACAAGTCCTCCTGTTCTTTTTGCGGATACAGACTAACACGGCTGCTACTCTGAAACCTGTCACTATGCAAGGTATTGGTAGTGAAACTGTTGAAATTACAGATGACCTGCACTTTACAACAACATTTAGAGCAGGTTTGTGATACCAGCCTTATCATTTTTCATGTCTTTCCTTAAGTCCATTCCACTGCATTTAATGGTCTTTCAAAACACAACAGAATTGGCAAGTACAAGGAACTTAAGCAATTGTGCCCTTAAAATCCCTGTAGATCTGTCCAATCGAGACCCTCCAGGATCAGATTAACTGCAAAGATAAAAAAGTGTCCATGTACCACTCTGTCTTTGGAATGACATGTAGAGAATCTGGGCTGAAATAAATCAAGAGATGATTGGTACTCCCAGTTAGTCAGTGCCAAGATATGTCCTAGCTGAGTTTTTGTGCCAAGATCCTGTGTATTTATTATTTAATTATTTATTTTGTGTATACAGGTGTGTCGCAGGGCAGAGGTATGCAACCTTTGGTACCCTGCTAAAGAGCCGGCTTCTCCCCTGAGAAGAAAAAAAGAAAAAAGAAAGCCTGGATTTGTGCTGGAAATGGCCCACCTTGATTATCATGCACATTGTAGGGAGAGTGGTCACTTTGGATGAGCTATTACCAGCAGGATAGTGAGTTTGTGTGTGTGGTTTTTGGAGGTGGGTGAGGGGGTGAGAGAACCTGGATTTGTGCAGGAAATGGCCCACTTTGATTATCATGCACATTGTGAAGAGAGTTGTCACTTTGGATGGGCTATTACCAGCAGGAGAGTGAGTTTGTGTGTGGTGGGGTGGACGGTGAGAAAACCTGGATTTGTGCTGGAAATGGCCCAACTTGATGATCACTTTAGATAAGCTATTACCAGCAGGACAGTGGGGTGGGAGGAGGTATTGTTTCATAATCTCTGTGTGTATATAATGTCTGCTGCAGTTTCCACGGTATGCATCCGATGAAGTGAGCTGTAGCTCACGAAAGCTCATGCTCAAATAAATTGGTTAGTCTCTAAGGTGCCACAAGTACTCCTTTTCTTTTTGCGAATACAGACTAACACGGCTGTTACTCTGAAACCTGTCACTTGAGTGTGAGCTTCTGAACTGGGACCTCAAGTCCCTGCTGCACTCAAGTAAAGTATCATCCACCTACAGATGAAGAAGACTGAGTCATATGGTAAGAAGGGGGCAAGAAAGATGGCCTAGTGGATAGTACACTGTTATGGCACTTGGGAGACCTAGGTTCAATTCAAGGCTCAGCCTATGTAATCCTGGGTGAATCACCTAGGATAGGTCTAATTTGCAGTACATGTAGAGTACAGATGCTGTGCATCCAGTTAACACTGGTATAAATAGCCATGTAGATGGTGAGGCATGGCTTTGTCAAACTGAGTAGCATGCCCTCCAAGCTCAAACCCCCAAGGCATATACCCTACAGGGCTCTCTACACACCTAAGCAGTGCCTCCTACTTCTATACTGCTGTTTTAGCAGTGGAGTTTCCTTCTGCCTCCCTGCTGCCAGAACCTTTTCCCACAGCAGTGAAAGGCTCCAGCAGTGGGGAAAGGTTCTGGCAAGGAGGAGGCAGAGGGAAAAGGCTTCAGCAGCTCCCTACTGCCGGAGCCTTCGCTGCCATGTGTAGCTACACACCACAGTGACAAGCATTGCCTTTCACAGTAGCATGTAGCTACACATGTAGTTCATGTACTCAACATGCCACCATAAGTGTAGACATAGCATTAAATGCTCTGTGCCTCAGTTTCCCCCTTGTAAAAGTGGGATAGCACTTCCCTGTATGATGTTAAATTTCATTAATGATTTTGAGGTACTATGTGATGAAGGCTATATAAGTACCTAGCTAGATATAAAGAATCCAGGGGTGTGTATGCACAAGGGAGAGAGTGCCCCAATTGTGCATCCCTCCAGAAACTCTCATTGGAGTGGTGCACCTCCTCACTGCCCTGCCTGTGCCTTAAATTTAGCCTTCATGTGACTTGCCCAGAGTCACACAAGAAGCGTATGGTAGAACCCGAACTAGGTTTGGCTCCCGATGCTGTGCTCTAACCACACAATCATCCTTCCCTCCCTATATAAATAAACCACTATTATAAATAAACTAAGCTCTTGCAATCTAATCCTGTGGTCTACAGGGAAAACTTCCATTGAAAATAATGGCGTTTTGCCTCAGTAAGGATATTTTTGCATAGACAATTTGACAAATACTTTCCCTTGCTACCCACCCCAATTTTCCCAACTTCTAAAGTTGGTGAAATAATTTGCTAATGCATTCACAGCATAGTGTTGATGAATTTTGCAAAGATTTTTTAAATAAAATATTAAGGCACTTTTCCACAAGATTTGCAGTGAGCTAGTGGTTATTTTACACTGTGTTATGTTACTAAGAATAATTCCTTACTCCATCACTCTTTGCAGGAAGGGAAGTGATGTTGGCTTCTGAGGCTTAAGAGGGAGTTACCTGTTTATTTTGAAAACAAATATTTATCTCTGCTATTCCTGACAGAACGTCAGCTTTTCTGATCCACCCTTAGAATTTAACGTAGGAGGTCCATGCACTTTTGCCCAATTTTACTGAACTGCTGCACCATGTAGCTTTATGTGACATTTATTTAACAATATTTGTAGGTCAATCCAAGCCAGTTCCACTGCTATCCTGAAGGCTAGATGGAAAGTCATATGACTGTTTTTTCTGTAAACATGCAGTTGATTGAAAAATACTCTTTCTTCTCACGTATGCTAGGCAGGTAATGCAATTGGGGTTACCTTAGTTGTTTGCCCAATCTCTTTTGTGCTTACTATTTCTTTTCTGCAATAATACACACTCTGGGTCAAATCCTCCTTACTCCTCACCTCCAGAAGGCAAAATCCAAGTAAATGGAGGAGGTCTAAATAGAAGTGGAAAGGGAATGAATCCTCTTCACATCTTTGGCACATAGCCATTGCACTTCTGCCACCACTACACATCCCCTGGGATGAAGGATGGTCTTGTGGTTACACACAGGACAAAGAGGCAGGCAATGTGAACTGTATTCCTGGGTCTGCCGCTGACATCATGGGCCAGGTTCCGCACTGCCTTGCAACTTGTGGAATTACTTTCACCTTTGCAAAGTGTGTGTGACCTGCTGCCATTCCAACTTGGTAGCCTTTTGTACAGGTGTGAATGGCTCCTTAGGCTGCAAGGCAATAAAAATCTGGATACTTGTGTGAACTTGAGCACCTAAGTAGCATCTACAAACTGAGAAATCCAAAATTAATGACCACTTTTGAAAATGTGGGCTTAATCTCCTTGCCCCTCCGTTTCTTGCTCTGTGTAATGGAAATATTTCCATGGAAATGGCAATAAACTACTGGACTGTGGTAGCAGTAGGTTCCCTTGTATACACCCTACACAAGGGATTTAGGTCTCTGAATCTGCAGTTTCACTGTCCATTTCCCTCCCCCTCCCTAATGCATTCCACTGCAGCTTCAAACCTGTGTTGCCGTGGAACATGGGAGCAAAGACGCCCCGCATGGGAACTTCACAGCATCTCTCATACAGTGGAATGGAGCCTGTTCCTCTGCATTTAGGGCCTTTTGCACCTGTGGAGCTTTTAACTCTCTCCTAGTATTTTCCTTCTGCACATCTCTTTGACGGTGGGGTCTGCTTGATCACTGTCACTGTGGCCACATTTTGTGTAAAATAATTGTACTCTGGGTAAAGATGCGTGTAACAGCGTGTGGTATGTCAGGACATCAAAGGAAGTGGGAAAAGAGACTCAGGTCCCTTTCTTCTTTTACCTGTTCTTCTTGCCCGAGGCTTTTATTTCTCTGTTCTAGCAGCTCTCTACTGGACTCTCTGACACTTTCCAAAGATCAAACAGCGGGTAAGCATGTCTATAGTCAGACCGTGTAATGATACGCACTCACCACCAGTGCAGCCCCTTTGTGTCAGGGTGCAATGTTGCAGTGATTTTGGTCTCTGGTGCCCTCTGCAGGCCACCAGTCTTTGAACCCCACCCATCCCTCTGGCTGAGAAGCAGCTAGTCCAAACCCCTACTGGGTTAAGAAATGTCCATATGCAGTCTATAGCCCAAAGAATCCACTCGTCCTCGGGGCACCGTGCTCAACCCTTTCCTGGAGTTCCACTGCCTTTCCCTGGCTCTGGTATCAAACGCCGGCCCATCCAACCTAAGTCTTCCTGAGGCCTCTGGCCTGCATCAGTCTCTGGCTCTTTGGCCCTTCCTTCCCGCCGGCCGGCCGGCCAGCCAGCCAGCCTGCCTGCGGCTTCTCACTCCTGACTGAACTCTCAGCCTACTTATCAGGCCCAGGTGTCTGTCGAATTATCACCTGCTCCTTCCTTAGTCCAACCTTCTCTGGCTGACAGGTAACTATCTAATTACCACCCAGGTGACGTGCATGAGACTAATTGGGCCTTTTAACCCTTTCTTGCCCGTGATGGGGGGTTTCACCCCATCACTCATTCACCTTTCTCCAGAAAGTGCCCAATGGGGTACTCTTCAGGATTTACTGTGCTGGTTAGTGCAGCCTTTTCTGTCCTTTCACAGAGGATATCCTTTTCCCAAAGATCTGTCCAATTTCTTTCCTCTTCAGTCCCAATGGGTGTTTGTAGCTAACTAACAGGGTCTAGACTCCAGGTTTTCTGCCCAGCATGTGGCCAGTTCCTGTTTGAGCAGTTGGTAAAAATACTTTTCCTGTTCCAATTCTATTTTTGTCTGGACTAATTCCTGTTCCCATTTCTCTGCTTCCATCATAATCTTCTGCCAAAGGGCCTTCACTTCCTCCTCCTCTCACCTCATCTCTTATATAATTGCACCTCCAGGCTTTAAAGGCATCTTAAAGCCTCTGGTTGGGCCTTTCAACATTGCCTGCAAAGTCTGTCTGATCTTTCCACCTGTTCAGCAAAGCTAACCAGTCCCAAGCCTATCAGCTCAGTGGGTACCCTGTGTTGCATCAGGGTCAGGAAACTCCACCAGTCTCTGCCCACAGTTTTGGGCCAGGGGAGTTTCCTTACCACCTCAACCTTCTGCCAACCCTGCTGACCTCATACATTAATGTCTACTTCTGTCATTGGGTACACATGTCTCACCATGCACACAAGAATTATGTATTGGCAGGAGTCTGTCCACCTTTTTTAATTGGAGACTGTTCCCCCAGACTAACATCTGCTTGCAGCAGGAGTTGACCTTTGCTACCGAGTCCCCTAGTCAAACAAGTACTATATATGGTAGGGTTCAACCCCTATTAAGGGAGATTTGTAGGCCACAGACTTGGCTCTAATAGCACCCTGGATAGTTGCACTGCATAAGGGGTGTCTCTTTTTATGTGGACAGGCTGACCACAGTGAAAACAGTCCATATAGTCTTCTTGTTGCCCCCAGTGGTACTTTGCAGATTTGTGGGAACTGCTGAGATGTTGATAGGTCCTCTTGTCCTTGCAATTTAGAAGCATCTCAAAATTTCTCTCCTCGTATGTCACCTTTGACCTCTGGCATTTGGGGTTCTCCGACAACCCATTTCCCTCAGTACAATATGCTTAATTTAGGCCCTCACTTGGGCAGTTCGATGCCATATGTTGCTAGATAAGCTTCTGTCTTCTCTACAGTTTCTTCGGTGGGGAGTGGCTGAAACCTTTTGATACAACTTTGGGTTCCAGGAGGCAAGACCCTTAGAAACTGTTTTGAAACATCCAAATCCAATATTTTATCCATTTTGGGAGGCAACCACTGTGTTTCCAAGTCCCGTAGGGATTGAGCCACCACCTGAGCTGCCCTCCTAGAGGGAGAGATTCTACTCTAAAGTGGTGTCTGTAGGTTTCCAAAACTAGACCTAAATAGTCTAAGATAGCCTCCGTTACAACAATATGAGGCTTTGCTTGTTCACATGAAAGGGCATGGTACGCAGCTTGAGCCTCTCTTCAGAGAAATGTGGCCACCCAGGCTGTCCAAGACACCTCAGCCCCACCTGCCAGCACTGCCACCTGTTCAAGCGTGTCTAAAAACACCTCCGGATTATCTCCGGGGCCTAGTTTCGACAGAACTAGTACCAGCCTACTGGGGCTCTCTTCCCCCAGAGCCACCCATCTGCTGGGGCTCCGTTTCTCACGGCTTTGGAGAAAACACTCTTGCTGTAACTGTTGGGCCTCCTGCTGATTCTGTTGCCCTTGCACAAGCCATAGTAACAACGTGTGAGTCTGTCTCCTGCTGTCATGCTGCCGGTGTGTGAACTGCTTCCTCCATTTAGCCAACTGAACCTCTAATAATATTAATTTTTTTAAAAAAAATCTCAGACTGTCTCCTTCCCAGAGGGGGTCACGGTCAAGCCCACTCTGGAACCATGTGGAATGATGCACACTCCCCAGCAGTGTGTCTCCTTATGTCAGGGAGCAATGTTTCATGGGGTTTAGTCTCCAGTGCCCACTGCAGGCCATCTGTCTTTTAGCCCTATCACTGGCAATAATTCTGCATAGCTCCTACGCTGCTTTATCTTACAGCTTTTTCTGACTTCTCACCATGTAAATTATACCCACTTAGACTCCCTTGCACATTGGGAAAGTGACTGTAAGCAGCTCTGTGGCACTCTAAGCTAGTGAAAAGGGTTGTAATTTATATCACTGTACACATGCTCTCTGCATTTGGCCCCAAATAAGTCTCAGAAATCAGCTGATGTTTATATCCCTTATTATTCAAAGTGTGTCTGGCTACTCATGCCATGAGTAACTTGCCATGTCTTTTTGGTAGCAAGTTCGATCTTGTTGTCATGCAGGGTGCCATAAATGGTAATTTTTTCTCCCTGATTCCTCCCAACTTTCAACAGATTGCACCCCCCACATATTTGGTTGGCTGACCTGGGCAATTTTCTACCTCACACCATCTTTCTGTTCTAATGTGGAATGGTATCACACCAAGTACAAAATATTGGCCAGTGCTTTGGCTTTTGAGGCTAGTTGTTCTAGCTTTCTGGACCCACCCTCACAAGGTGATGAGCTTCTGCTGACTTCCGTGCTCAGCATCTCACAGAACTGGAGTCTTTGTCACTCTGTGGCACACGAGCCATGGGACCACATGGCCTCATGAAATAATTCATGTTTCGCCCTTGACGAGCACTGCCTCTTCACTCTTCATTCTAAAGAAGGCCACACTATTGAGGATTCTTTGTCAAGTGTCACATATAAAAAGCAGTAGGACAAGACAAACTTACATGTATCCAGGTGCTCAGTGAAATTTTTCATTTACCATCTCATTGTTCTGTTTGTGAGCTATTAACATAAGCAGTAGGTCAATGAGTTTAAAAAACATTACCCATCGCAGTCACAAATTGCCTGAAATAGCCGTTGGCTAAATTTAAGTCTAAATTTAGCTGAATAATTCCTGCATACTAATGAATAGCTCGTCTACCTTCCTAAGGGATCCTGTTTCTCAAAAGAAAATTGCACTTGAGAACTGGTAAGCTCCATCAGATACGCTCATGTAATCACAAACTAGCTCTGCTATATGCTGGCTTATGGCTGCTTCAGGCCATTTTGTTTCATTGGTCTATTTGTCTCTAAGGCCTTTTTCATATCACAAAAGTTAACAACGTATTTTGTTCTGAAATGATTTTTAGTGTTGGCTTTGGTGATGACAACTATACCTCCTGATACATGATAATATTATGCATGAACCAGGATATAAATGTTTCCCCACAGGTTAATTTATATTTAACAGTCTTTGCTTCTCTTACTTCCCAATTTTGGTGCTAATCATTGTCCTCTATAACAAATTCTCTTACAGTGATAAAAGTAAAGACCAATTCACAGCAAACAGATGCATATAATAACACACTGAGTGTATTATATATTTCTCTGCTGCCTGTTGTAATATACTTAAGAGTACAGGACAAATCAGAGGAGTGTACTGAAAACAAAGTGTCTCAACTCTGTGGAAATTCAAAAGTTTAACTTCTATTCCCTTCCACCTTGATCTACCACCTCTATTTCCTCATTCCCCAATCCTCTTCAGCAATTTTCTAGTAACTGAAACCTTGCATTTGTACAGCATTTTGACTGCAAGGATTATTTTTAAGCCAGGGTGGATATGGAAGGGGGAAAATAGTGGTATTCCACCAAGCTATCTCCCCCCACCACCACCCCCAAATAAGCTCTACCTACTCGAGACACCAAAATAAGATGCCACTGACAGATATTCACAATATGCAGATATTCACAATATGATCTGCTAGGTTCTATGCTCTTGTTTGGCATCCCTCTGTGGGTTTTAAATCCTCCTATGGATTCTGCTAAGCTCCTCAGGGTCAGCTCCCCACTGGTGTAGGGCTCAGATGTCCCACTGGACTCCTTGAGCATGGATCCTCCTCACTGGAGCTTGATTCCTTTATTGGTGAAAAAAATAATTAGTAGTTCTTTCCCAAGTGCCCCCCACTTGTGATGGAAACACCAGACACAGTAGATTGTGTATCTCTTCATAATACAAACTGCCATTTCCTTTCTTACGTGCTTTGATCAGCAATGTAATAGTTAACAATCTTGACACTTAAATTGCCATAATTGGGGCATCTGCATTCACAACGACTGAGATGAAGGGGTCATTCACACATCACTCAAGAGTTTCTTCATATAGCTTACAAACAGACTCAGGCAGATATGACTGCATTGGTCATGTCTGGGTCACATTTTGAAGAGTTGCTTTGCAACCATGCCCTTATTTAGATGAGAAAAAAGATATGTTTTTCACCTGAGTTAGTTCTGGTGAGCTAGTTTAACTCAGTTGAAAATCTCACTTGTCTATATTGGTTTTCAATGTGGGGTTTTCAGCCTAGTTAAGCATGAAAACTGCATACCTTAAACCCTACCAAATGAATGCAGATTTAGGCTAGTAAAAGGATAGATGAATGATCTTTTTTCAGAGTAGCAGCCATGTTAGCCTGTATCCGTAAAAAGAAAAGGAGGACCTGTGGCACCTTAGAGACGAACAAATTTATTAGAGCATAAGCTTTCGTGAGCTGTTTCGTGACTGTTTGTCATTCAGTCATGAGTCTGGAAGTAAGGAGAGATGGATCTCTTCGTTGCTGAGATACAGATGCTCCGTGTCACATTGGACAAGTCACGACTCCCAGGGCCTCAGTTTCCCATCTATAATATGGGGATAATACTTACAGTAGAACCTCAGAGTTACAAACACCCAAGTTACGAACTGACCAGTCACCCACACACCTCATTTGGAAACAGAAGCACATAATCAGGCAGCAGCAGAGACCAAAATAAAAAAAAAAGGAGCAAATACAGTACAGTACTGTGTTAAACATCAACAACTAAAATAATAAAGGAAAAGCAGCATTTTTCTTCTGCATAGTTAAGTTTCAAAGCTGTATTAAGTCAATGTTCAGTTGTAAACTTTTGAAAGAACCACTATAACATTTTGTTCAGAGTTTCGAACATTTCAGAGTTGTGAACAACCTCCCTGCCCAAGGTGTTTGTCACTCTGAGGTTCTACTGAATCTATGTCACAGGGACATTATGATGATTTAAAGCTCTTTGATATCCTCAGATACATGGAATTACAGCCATGCAAAGGATCCATAACATCCCACTTCTGCCTAGGAGTCAGCCACCCCTAAAAACCACCCAAGCAGAGACTGGGAGTGGATTCTGAGTGTACTGCCTATTATTGTTGCTGTTCCAGTGCCTCAGATTCAAACCATCACATCTTAACACTGATTTATGAAATGCCAGTAAATTGAAGCATATCATTTGTTATTTTAACTGGGGTGATTAAATGCATTTTTAAATCAAGCAGTAAGGTGCCACCATAATAGAGAAACTATATGGCACTTCTTGGCCTAAAGCAAAGATGGTGTTTATGATGGTAAATCAATATAAATGCAGGAATACTGAAATTACCTATGGAAAACATCTGCAAGCTTTTTGCTTGGTACAAAATTATATTCCTATAAACTAGTCTTTATTGTCCCTCATTTTCCCCATTCAGTTTTAAAGGTCAGGATTAAAGTGTTCAGCTAAACTGGGTTGTTTGGAAGGTAGAATTTTCTGCAGCAGATTTATTTCTACGTTGTCAATAAAAGATGAGCAATAGTGTCCAGATCCATATTAAATTATGGGAGCCTTTCTCTTGTAAAAAGCATCCCTGCCTAGAATGGTAACATAAATTGCAGTGAGTTACATCAGAGCTAAAATCTAGGGAGGAGATGTTCTGTGAAATCCTCCAATCCTGAACGGCCTCAGACCAGAAACAAAGGCGTTGGAGGGGGCATCTCAATATGACCATGGAGAGAGTGATTGCTGCAGAAGAGGCAAAAGAACTGAGAGATGCTTTGGGAAATGCACCAAGACATCATGGATTTGCTCAGGCAACAATCTCAAATGTTGCAGTCACAGCATTACTGATCTACATGCCCAAAGACATCGGCCTCAGCAGCCTTTCCAAACTTTGGAGAACTATCTGTCTACGCTCCCCAACATACCTGGTGGCAGTATAGTATACATCCTTACCCCTGCTACTCCACTCCAGACAACAAAGAGAACAATAGCCACATGTGAAAACCATAGGTTGGTTTATATGTAACCACAGCTTACTACACTGTAGTCACTTTTACATACATGGACATAAATGTTCACTGTTTACTTCCTGTTTTTACTTGGGATTTTAAAGTATGGCTCACTCTGTTACAATGTCAATAAAACTTTTTTACCTGGGGGAAAAAAAACCAAAAACCAAAAAAACTAAATCTGATCTGCAATTTGCATTTCATTTCTGTCCACATATAACTTTATACTCACTGCCACTTCCTGCTGTAAGCCAGCTAAAAGCCTGATCCAACTCCCACTGAAGTCACTGGCAGTACTCCTGTTGAGTTCTGAGAGAACTGGATCACGCTCTATTGTGACAGGGGAAGGAGGGAAAAAACCCTGAAATGATATCAATGCCAGTTTGGCTTGAAAGTGACAATTCCCTCAGACATCTCAGTTCCTCATATTTCCATATGGACCATTCTGCCTATACCTTTCTCAACTCCCTGCCTTAAATGTTATGTCAGGAGAAAAGGGTTTTTTACAGTTCTCATGATTACACTCAGCAACCATCGAATTATTTAAATATTTACTCCACAAGCCATTTTTTGGAGGGAACAGGAGTGTTAGCAGAGGAAAAAGTAATTTCCTGCAATAATTCCTTGAGAAGCCCTATTTCCATGTTTGAACCACAAAAAAGTTTTGTTTTGAGCAAAGGTCTGCAGTGTTGTTTTATGCAAACCAGCTCAACTATCCTACCTTTAATCCAATAGCACACAAAACTATGCCCTCATTGCCGACAGTCATGCCCACCTTTCTGAGTGTGCTAATTATTAATCCATTCCCATTTGCAGGCCAAGAATCTAACTTCAGGTGTTTGGTGCATATCACCATATCATTTAAAAACCTGCTTCTCGCAAAGCAGTGAATTTGTCAAAATCCTGCTCTGTCTTCTTCCTTGCTTGCATAGGTGCACTGACTAGGGGGGGAAAGGAGGACTGTGCAGGGAGCCTAACCACCCGTGTCAGGAACAATGTTCCCTGAGCCACAAAGAGCACGTGTACACAGCAAAACCAAAAAAACCACAGCAGCAAGTCTCAGAGCCAGGTCTACAGGCTCAAGTTCATGTTATGGCACCAAAAATAGCTACTGGCGCTTAGGCTCTGAAGCCTGGCAAGAGAGGTGGGTCCCAGAGCCTAAGCTCCAGCCCAAGCAAGAACGTCTACGCTGCTATTTTAAGCACCGTAGCACGAGCCCAAGTCTGTAGATCAGGACTCTGAGACTCACTGCTGTGGGGCTTCTTTTTTATTGATTTATTTTGCAGTGTAGACATACCTAACGGCTGGAGGTGACGCTGCTGCATCCATAGGCCCAGAGGGGCAATCACTATCCAAATTGAGCCACAGTCAAAGACAGGCCAAGGAGGAGCTCACAGTGCACCTGTCTGCAGGAGGTGCTAGAAGCCCTGCTTGGACTATTCCACCCCCCTATGCCCCATAGCCATCCTGCCTTCATCTGCCCTGGGTAGGCAGAATGCTTCAGAGCTCTAGCACTCTCCTTGCTAGCTGGCTATCCTGGATGCCACAGCTATGCACACACACAGTCCCAGCACATCTCTGGCAACACCAGTTATTTACCCCGAAGGTTCCCATCTGGCCTTCAGCAATTAATCTGTGCCTCTAACTAAAACAAACATTGTGCAATAATTCTTTACGTTAATCCTCAGTGTCAATAAGCTAATTAAAGACTCCCAGGCTCCTAGGACACAACATGCACCTTCCTGTTTCAGGAAAAAATTAAGTGCTTACGCACTGACTTATATACAGATGCAACCAAACACTCTACTTTTCCAAATCACGGAAATGTACAAGCGTGTAGGGTTTGATTACTAACTGTATCTCTAGCGTACTACACTCTTACCATATTTTATATTTGAAACAGTATAATCGGAGGCACATAATTACGTGTTTGAACCTGCAAACCTCCCCTCTTCTAAGCGCAAACCTCTAGAACAGTGGCAGAAAAAAATTAAATGCATTTATAATATACAAATCCTGCAACAAAATTAGAAGTCATAATTCTTCATAACAATAATGACCTCTATATCACCTATTTAAAGCCAGCCCAGAAGAAGGATGGTCCACTGGTCAGGGTCCTAACCTGGCCCCTAGGACACCTGGGTTCTAGTCCTGCTTGCCCACAGGCATCCTGTGTGACCCTGGTGAGTTGCTTAGAGTATGTCTATGCAGTGAAGAAACATGGCACCTGACCTGCTCCAGCCAGCTTGGGTTCACAGGGCTCAGGGTGTGGGTCTGTTTCACTGCTGTGTAGACTTCCAGGTTTGAGCTGAGCCTGAGCTCTGAGGGACCTCTCACTCCCCAGGATCCTAAAGTGTGGGCGCCACCCGGACCCCAAAAGTCTACACAGCAATGAAACAGCCCTGCAAGCCCGAGTCAGCTGATATGGGCCAGCCACAGGTGTTTAGTTGCTGTGTAGACATTCACGTGGTGTCGCTGTGCCTCAGTCCCCCACTCTGCCTAACATGGGTGTTTGTGAGGATAAATACATTAAAGATAGTGAGGGACTCAGGTACTATGGTGATGGGAGCCATACAAGTACCTATGATTGATTTACCAATAGTGACCAAAAAATGTTGTTGTGGTATGTTGTTGAATTCTTCTGTGGCCTTTGTGGAGAGAGCTTGCTGACTCTGGTCCACTGCCAAAGTGTGCAATAATTAGTGCCCCTGTAGAGTCATGGCAGAGAAAAGAAGGGCTGGGATCCAATTCAGCAAAACTTTTAAGTACATGATTTACTAAACGGGGGGGCCTGAATGAGAGCAGAGACGGAATTATTCTCAGAACTCTTGAGCTAGTTCCTTCAGGTCAGGGTTGAGATACATTGACAGGGCAGGGTAAGAAGCTTGTGCTGACACTGCCCATGCAGTTCTGTGGACACAGAGGACTTCAGTCTCATGGGCACTTTCCCTGGGCTCTACAGTCACAGAACCTTTATTTTAAAGCAGAAACAATACCTTCTAAAGACCTGTTCCAACCTCACTGATGTCAGTGGAAGCCTTTCCATTGATTTCAATGGCTTTGGATCAGGTCCTACTAGAGCAACTTTCCTGAAACTAAAATACCGAAGCAGTATATTTCACTAGCGTCAGTCAACTCTCATCACAGATGCAGAGTTAAACATCTTTGTGTGACTGCGTCTCTGTGTTTTTTGGTTTAGATTGCCATTTTCTCCCCAGGACAACCAGTGCATTGGTATCCCACAATACAGACAAGGAAACTGAAAGAGGTGCCACACATTACCTGAGTCACAGAAAACAAGCTACAAATATTTCTGGCATATTGAATAATATGTACGCTATCCTGACTTTCACGGATTGAAAGAGGAAGGGTTGGCTCAAAACTGCAGGAGGCTAAGAAGAAAGCTAATGACCTGCAGATATCAACAGATGGGAATGGCCATCCTCATTTATAAGAACACTGAGCAATGCAAGGAATTCAGAATAATGAAATCAACAACCTGAAGAATAAGGGAGAGGAAGGAATGTCTTGATCTGCAGGGAAGAATTCTGAAATTGACTCACAAACACGAGCCTGACTTCCTGCACTGTGAGAATGTTATTCTTTCAGCATCACAGTCCTGATTGACTTTGTTCTCTTCTCCTGTTCTCCTTACCTCATGATATTATTGGACAAAGGAGGCAAATAGAGAGCGGAACTGGTTTGGGATGAGTCTGACACTTACAGGGCACCTTACTTTGTCATTGAGGAAGCTAGAAGAGTTGCAAGCAGTTACCACCATTTTATAATAGAATAATAACAATATAAATTATCATAATTCTTAGCACTTACAAAATTTGTTTATATAGTCTGGTCATTTAGTAAGTGAAATGTGCTTTATTTAATGATGTATAGCAGTGTATATAACATAGCATTGGTTACAAAACCTTTCTACAATTGTTGCCAACTAGCCCCACTTAAATAATGTTCATCTGACAAAATATGAGCATCTGTTCTAGTCTGAAGGCCAAAGATTTAGCTAAAATTTAAAAACAGTCCCACAGCTACAGTAATTGTCTCAGTTTTGTTTTTAGATAGTGAGGAAAGAGTTATTTTCACTTCTTGAATGTAGATCTCTCCTCTGCTTGTATGACAGCTGGTTCTGTCAGCACTATAAAGCTTCTACAGAATTAGAGTCAAAATGCATCTGCAAAACACAGGGTATTACCTATTTCCTGAGTCTTCGTGATTTGTTTTGAATCCAAAAGATCAGTATTTGTTCTGTGCTCCATGAGGAATTTTCCAGATTACTTTGCTTGATTGTCTATACAGTTACATAATTCTTGTGCCTATTCTTGTCAGAGTTACACTCACATCTCTGCCTTGTGCTCATAAGTGCTGCTTGAGTCCACAGATATGCACTGTGCTTGGAATTCTGTCTTTTGGAGTAATAAAATGCACCTTTGATTCAGTTCATAGCAGGACATTAACACAGTGGGCTATAGACTGCCATCAGACCGGCTCCATGGTAGAACTGTCATCCATGTCGGTGGGAGTTGTGGCTATGGACTGAGGGAATGGAAGCATACGGCATTCAATCATCATGATAGTGTTAGAAAAATGTTTAGTTTCAGCTGTGACAGCTCTTCTCTGCTCTCTCCTTTTCTGTACAGGAAAGGAGAACAGGTGTAACTTGTTCTGTGGGACAATCCTATTCCAAGACCAGGAGATGCATGCTGATTTTTCCTCAGGACAGTACCAGTGTAGAATAATTTAAATTAAATTACTGATTTAGCAATAGGCGGGGGAGGGTTTCCTCGGCTTGGAGAGTGGAATTCAGCCAGTTTCTAATAGTCTAGCTCCTGGGGTAAATTGCTTGCTCCAGGGCTTGTTACCTTTTTAGAACACAGACTGGTTGTTATATGATTGACCGCCAGAGTAAATCCCCCCACCCCCCACAACTGGCTAGCATAGGCAAGGCAAGCTATACATATGCAAACCATAGACACAGTACCTGGGGGCACACATGTCATGTAATTTAAAGAGGATGTCAGGATGTCATCTGCCCCCTGACAGATATAGCCCAGAACTCAGTCTGCCTTCTCCTAAGTATGTACCACAACAGCTATGCGGGCTTTTTCCTGTGTTTCAGAATATAATTTATGGCTTCTCAGTGGTTTCAGGTCCCTGAACTGTTATTCTGTTATGTAGTGTATAGACCTTTAGTTTTAATATAATAAAGCTACTAGGTAACTATTTATTTCTATGATTAGCTGTGTACCAGCTTGCAAGCTTTTAATTACTTAATACCCTGCATAGCTCTTTAATTGAGTTTTGTTTTGTCCTTTTGGTTACCTGGGGAAAAATTCCTTCTTAAGGGTCCTACTCTGGCATTGACAGGCAGAGCTTGCATTGGTGGGGGAAATGTGGAGATAGTAATCAGGGCATTTGGGCAGACTCAGGAGCACATGCCAGAATGGGAGCTGTGGCCTCCTTTAAAAAGGTGGCGTTTATGATCTTCCCTATACTGGCTCTGCTGTGCTGCTAGGTGTTCAGGGGGTGGAGGAGCTCTGGACCCACTGTTGTCCACTTGGAAACAGCTTATTGCTTCTGTGAGCACTAGAGACTGCTGCTCCTTATGCATCAGGAAGGCAAGGACTAAGATTGTGGCTGCCTTTTGTGCAGGTGAGAGATTCCTGGCCTCCCTTCCCACTTTGTCCATTCACACAGAACTAGCCACAATCCAGATCTAAATGTGTGGCCTAAAATTATACTCGTGTACAAACACATCATTGCAGGGCCAGGGACCATAGAATGGGCAATCACCTAAGACACTGAAAACTAGGAGACATCCTTGGAGTTTTAGGTGAATAACTATCCCCAGCTATTCAGGGCACAAAATCCTGGCTTGTCCAGGACAATGTCTGACGTGTCAATCTTACAATATCTGATCAAATGGACATTTGGCATTGCTGATTTCCCCAGATTGAAGCATAATTGATTATTACCCAGTAAGCATTGTAGCCAGCCAGGTTACCTTTTAAAAAGTATTTTCACTGATAGGTGCCAGATTAACAACCTTAGAGATGACAAAAGAGGAGCAGCAAAGCAGTGGCAGGACAAGCTTCCCCCACACTGCCCTGCCAATACATCCAAACCCCGATTTAGAAAGCCCATCTCTCTGAGTGGAAGAGCAGCTGGTCTCCTAGTGTAGTCAATCCTTAGCTTCCCTGCTGACACTGCCAAGAAGGATGGGTGATGGTGGCCTTTGTGGTGTGTACTAGAAACCAGGCTGAGCACAACAGCTCATTTCTTATAACCCACTGACCAGCCATCAGGTGGTAAAGAGCCAAGCTTTTCTCTCGGTTACGTAAGTGAGAGGAGAATTTTTCCTTTTTCCTTTATGTGGTGGTGTTTCGGGGTGAAATATAAGTCATTTATTGACTTCATTTTACTACGTAAAAATCTTCCTAGTTTGGCTTCCAGGGCTGGAGGCTGATGGAGGAAGGTGAACATGTAAAAGCAGCTTCTCCGTTATTTAAAAAATCAGTTCTGGCTGAGCCTGTCTTTTGGAGGCGATGAGGGGAGGGGAGGGTTTGAATAAATAGAGGCACTTACCTTTGAAGCTCTCCCCATGAAAGAGCCTGTTAATGAACTGCAGGGAAGATTGCCGCCATGCAGAGCACACAGGGATTCAGCCACACTCTGGCCCTGATTCTGGGCTGTGTCTAAGCTGCATTCAGAACAGTTCAGGGGAGGGCAAGATTGAAAGGTGGCTTTAAGATGCTTTTGCATCCTGTCTCCCTGTCCCTTTCTTCCCACTCCTACAAGATAATTGGGCTGCTTGCTGGTGTAAAGCAGAGTACATTCAGGGCTGCTTTATTTTAAGCCTGCTGCAGTGCCAACACACCCAATGGGGCCATGGCAGCAGCCGGGAATAGTAAGCTAAGCCCTCTTTCCCCGACTCAAGACCACTGGAGGTTATGAAGGAGGTGAAGGTACAGTCTGCTCTGTGTTGCTGAATGATTCCCCAACTCAGGGGAGGACCCTTTACTGGCTGGTTCTGCTGGGATCATGATTGTTTTGCACTAGTAGCTCAGCATGAAACAACTGCAACACATCTGATAATCTGGCCAATGGGCAGCGCTGTGCTACTATAGACTCATAGACTTTAAGGCCAGAAGGGATCATCATGATCATCTAGTCTGACCTCATATTAAATCCCTAAACAATTTCTTGGTTCCTAGGTAGACATTCTGAAGTTTGAGATTTAAAGGGGACCATGCAGCGTTCAGGCACTTTCATACCTTTTTGACTGCACCAGGGTCTGAATTCTCCCCTCCATTACTCTCAGATTCCAAGTTTTTGAAATAGTCCTTCCTGATTTTTTTCCAGAGAAAACCCAAGCTACAAAGTTCTGTTCCAGATCTCAAGCTTCAAGGAGATTTGAATCTGGTACTGTAGTTGAGATCCATCTTAGAGAGACAAGCCTACACGGCAAAGTTCAGGTCCAAATCTGGATCCAAACTTCCCCAATGTTTGAGGATGACTGGGCTCAGCCATTCCCGTTTGGGCCACCTCTCTATCAAATAGAGCCATTAACTCATATCAATTCTACTCTAGTATTCCTGTGCATGCTGACCCTCTGAAATAGTCTTAATGCACAGTACAGTATTAATTGTACATAGATTATATAATGTATGAATAATGAATCAAGATAGTTGGAAAGGAAGATTCTTCAGAACTGACATAAGCTACAGTTTCTCCAACATTGTCACGGTGCCCTCCCCCCAGGTATGGAGAAGGTATTCATGCTCCCTGGGATGGAAGGGTTCTAATGCAGAGGACTCTCTCAGAGGATTGTTTTCATTTTGCATTGCATTTTGATCTAGTGGTCAGAGCTGGCTGTTAATTGCTTCTTCTCTTTTTGGCTCACTTCCACTTACAACACAGCAAGAACAGAACACTGCACAGAATATTCAATAGGCAGTAAATGGCTCTGCATTTGTTGAGTCCTAAATAAAATTGATGGAGGGATATTGTGACAAGGTGCGGGGTCCAAGGAAACAACAGGCTCACCCCGTTCCTGAGCTAAGGTCCCCTCCCTCTGTTTGCACATTTGCTCAGGGGAAGGGCTATAACCTAAGAGTGGCACTGTGGGAGACTGTGGGGAAATGTTAGTAAATTGTTTTCCTTAAAGGTTGTATTTATAATTAGAATGTATATTAAGTTAATATAAGTGGAAGGGTGTCAGAGAGCTCCCTAGTTTGGGGGTCAATCTCATCCCAGATGTGAGGAGAGCTCAGTACTCACATCCCAAAGTCAGTCTCCCCAAGCTGTCTCCCAAGCAGCCACTCTATAGTTTCCTCCTCCATCCCCCATCTGTGCTAGGTGGGAGGGAAAGCTGATCTGGAGTTGAGCCCTTGTTCCCTTTGGGAACCATATAGTGCACCTGCACCCTGTCACATATACTGTCCAGTAGTATTGGGCCCCAAATGTAGGGATTTATTAATTATTATTATTGTTGAACAGTGTGGCAAGCATTTGACAGACACAATGAAGACAAGGTCCCTGTCTCATATAGTTCATGTTCTGAACAGAATGCATCCAGGTGCAGGATGGAAAAAGCGAAACAACAAAAGCCTAGTGATAGTCTGATGATTTTAGGATGCCCAAGTTAGATTATCTGTTATGTTAGCCTTTCTTAAAGGAGCTCAGCAGAGGGCCAAGGATCATGGGTATTATTCATATTTATTGTCATATTTTGCACTCTTATCGCACATTTCACCCTAAGATCTCAAAACACTTTACAGGCAATAATTAAATCTCACAGCAGCCCTATGAAGTTAATTAGTAATAGACTCACTTTGCATACCGGGGAAATCGAGGTTTAAGTGTCTTGCCCAAGACAGTTGTTTTAGGGGTTTAATTTTTGTTTTCTTTTTAAAAAAAGATGGGGGAAGCTCTATTGATCAGTCTAACTTTACCATTCAAATAGAGTGAAAGGAACAAAATAGTGACAAGCTTGAGTAACAACATTTAGATCTAGGTTTCAAATGCTCCCACCGCTTCCCTCTGTGTTTTAAGGTTACAAGACACAGATGAAAAAAGGCACTGATGTCCTCTTAGAATCCAGGAATAGCTGGGAAGGTCTCTTTGAGAAAAGGTGAATGAAACCCAGGGTGAAAGTAAAATGGAGCTCTTACCAGTATGGGTCCCCCCCCGCCGCACCCCTCAACTGAATGACACTCGCTAGGGAGGGGACATGGGTTCCAAAGCCCAGTGAGTTGAGAGAGGATGGAGACAGGTACTTGTACCTGGTGGTGTGGGTCCTGTTTAGGGGTCCTTGACACCATTTGATCTTTTCTCCATAGTATAATAAAAGAGCTAATTTAGACCCAATTGACAATCCTGTTACATGCTGCAGAGCTGAAATCAGTGATACCTAGGTATTAGATGTACTTTGGGACAGTGTCCATCGCAAGAGGCAGTGTGCACCAGCAGTGGGGCTCCCCACTAACAGCTGAAATCACTGAGAGCTGTGTTAAGACATCTGAAGACATCTTGGCGAGTGGCCAGCTGGGCAGCTGGTGGAGAGGCACGGGTGGCTGGCAGAGAGGGCCAGAGCAGAGCCCTGCAGAGAGGCGTGGCAATCGGCCTTTGGGGCAACGACCGAGTGCCCAAGCAGCGGAGCTTGTAAGGTGCCTCCTTACCACCACCCCTTCCACCTCAGGTGGGAGGTGAACTCTGCTGATGAACCTCTGAACTGTGGGGGCTGCACTGGCCAAAGACAGCAACTGTGAGTGGGGTGCAGAGGAGGGACAGCATGTGAAAGGGATTTTTGAGTTGCTGGACTTAAAACCCTGAGGGGAAAAGGATAGTCCCTAACGTACTTGGGGATGGGTCTTTTTCTCATGGTTTATGTTTATGAACCCTGTTTACGGTGTATTCCCAAATTAATGCCGCATTATTTCCCTATGATTCTTTTTTGCTACACTCAGACTCTGTGCTTGCGAGATCAGAAGTCTTGCCTCTGAGCGGCGCCCAGAGGGTGGTGTGTAATTGTCCCAGGTCACTGGATGGAGGCTCGAGCCGGTTTTGGGTTGTATTGTTGAAAAGGAACCCCTAGATACTGAACCCGGCCCTTGTTGCTGCCGGCTCCACCGGCTGAAGGGTTACACATATGATGAGCAGGGGCAGTAACAGAAGGAAATCTTGCAGTACCTAGTGTAACAGAACCAAGCACCTGTCTACACAGGGCTACAAAGCAATTTTTCAGCCCTGAAGCCCAAGCCTCCTGAGCCCGAGTCAGCCGACCCAGTCCAGCCGGGGAGGGGTGGGAGGGGTTATTCCCATGTAGACATATAAGGGCAAACCTCTACCACCCTCCGGGATCTTCCTGAAAGAAAAGAGCAAATCCACTTGAGTGACCCACAATCCGCAAACAGATCATAAAATCTGCTGACCATTGGTCAGCAAAAGCTCATTGGTTTCTGACAAATCTGCACGAATCAGCATGAAAAAGAATATCTGAAATTTAAACATATTGCTTTGCTTGAAAAAGTAGTAAGGCACTAGTCCTGCAAAGACTTAGGTGTGTGTTTACATTGCACACTGGTGACTTATTGACTTCAGTGGAGCATTGCATGCGTGTAAAACTAAAAAACTTGTGGAAGTGTTTGCAGGATCAGGCCCTAAGTGTGGAACTGCTAAAGTGACACTAAAAATTATTATAATTTATTTATATTACCGTAGCACTTAGAAGCCCTAGCCATGGACCAGGACCCCACTGTGCTAGGCAGTGTAAAAACACACGACAAAAAGAGAGATCCTACCCCAAGGAGCTTACAGTCTATGGACAGGCCACCTCTCACTGCGTAGTTTATAAAGTTATGGGGAGTATTACTGAAAGAGAAATTTCAGTACCAAAGAAGCAGAAATTAGGAGATAGTCTAGCAAGATGAATGTCCTTTATCCAGTACTCATGAAAGAGTAGCTCTTCAGCAATCAAATCCTCCTCCTCCCCCATTCAATTTTGGGGGACTTAATGCTAAAGCATATTTCTGAATACTCCAACTCATTGTATATGGTACATTGTCAGAAGTAGAGATGGCTGAATGCTGGGTAAAAAAATTCGATGCTAGCACATTGTTCATTTCTTACTGCTGTGCAGTGATTGATGACACTTTGAAACTGGTCTTCATGTTTCCATTGAATACACGGAGTCAACACTGAATGCATGTATTCAGTTCCTAATATACATCTTCAGCATCAGTGATGGGTATCTGATCATGAATGCCAGTATTCAAAGTAGAGTGCGTGTGCTCTTCCTGCTAGAGTAATGTATGATCAGTTTTGAAGTTGGAAGATGGAACAACAAAAAGCAATATCAGATACTTCACCCATAGATTGCCATTTTGTCACTTGTGATTTCTTGGAATGTTTTGGAACATTGACTAAATCTGGGAATAAAGGGGTTGGTTTGCAAATGTTTCAAGAAGCCAAACATTTTCATTTGCTGATTATTCTTTAACTAACTCTGGTTGGAATAGAAATTGACAGAATATTTTAAAGATCACATTATCGCATTGGGGGAGGGATAGCTCAGTGAACATTGGCCTGCTAAACCCAGGGTTGTGAGTTCAATCCTTGAGGGGGCCATTTAGGGATCTGGGGCACAAATTGGGGATTGGTCCTGCTCTGAGCAGGGGGTTGGACTAGATGACCTCCTGAGGTCCCTTCCAACCCTGATATTCTATGGTTCTATGAACACCTGTACTATCTGTGTCACAGGTTTTCATACCGTAGATAGGGGAGCACTTGCTGGTTGTTAACATTGGCTGGTTTCTAAAATACAGAACACAGTGGGCACCACTAGAGGTCTTACAAATTATTTAAAGGAGTACTATCCTATTTCTTTATAGTGCTAGTCATGTAGGCTCAAATCCATAAAGGGACTTAGGCATCTAACTCCAGATTTAGGCACCTAAATTCCATTTTGGGCACCCTTGCGATCCACAAAACCCCCACTCAGCTGCCACCTTTCCTTGTAGGTGCCCTAACCTCACTCAGTACCTGAGTTTCCAGGTTAAAAGTTCCCTAAGTGCCTATGTTTCTGTCTCCGGACACCTATCTCCTGCCTAAGCCTCAGTGTGATCCATGAACGAAGGCAAGATTGGGGTCAGCCTGCCTATCGGGCCTGATCCTGTAGGCATGCTCAGAGGCTGCCTAGCTCTACGCAAAACCTACTGTGGGGGAGGCCAACACTAACCTCCCTGATAACTTAGTAGAGGATGTAGAGATGCCTGATGACAAGGGATTTGAACAGGGATCTGGCAGCTTTCAAGTGGGTGCCCTAATTATCAAGTGAGTCTCACTCTTTCCGTGACCCAAATAATATCTAATTATTTAATTAAAGCTGAACAATTTCACCAGGAGAGACTGAGAGTGACCCATATTGGACTGTCCCATAATGGAGGGCTTAGAGCATTCACTTGTGAGCTGCCAGAACCCTGGTCTAATCCCTACCCCGCATCAGGTAGAGGGTGACTCCCACTCCCACCAGGGGACTCCCACATTCTGGATGAGTACCCTGATCTTTGGACTGAGGGTTATAAGGGAGCTCTCCCTCCCCCCTTGGACCTCCCCAGCTCCTCACCAACCCCTGGGCCACTTTGTGTGGAGGTAGATGCCTGCCTAACTCAGTCTCACGAAAAATGACTGGGCACCTAAGTCATCAGAAAGAGGTGCCCCCCTGCAGCCCAGAACTCCATGAGAAGGGCTGGGCTTAGGACATGTCCCTCTCACCAGTACCTCTCATTGGGTTGCTTAGCTGGTGCCCTGCCTAGTGTGCTGGCTTTGTGGATCCCATTCTCAGGTGCCTATCTCCCCCAATCATTGTATATGGAGCCTAAGCACCTAACTCAGGCTTTGTGGATCACAGAGTGGTCCTCATGATTTCTAGATGCCCAAGACCCTTTGTGAATCCCAGCCATGGTGCTGGCTGCACCTTTTCCTTTGCTGTTATTTCTTCTGTTGTCCAGGGTCAATGAAGATGTAGTGGTGACTGAAGAAGACTGATGGAAGTGAGTGGGAGAAAAGAAGCCATCAGAATTAGAATTTGGGGAAGGAAACTAGTTTGAGAGTTAGTGACAGGAATAACTGTAGGTACAAAACCATCAACAGCCTGGTGCAAAACCCTTGAAGTAAAAGGAAAGACTCCCATTTTCTTCAGTGGGCTTTGAATCAGGCCCCAAGTTCTATAAGTGCCCACAGGGATAGGGTGGCGTCCTGAAGAGGCTAGTGATGAGAAAAGTCTGGGAGGTTATCCAGGAAAAGACTTCTCTTTTAAGAAGTGGTATACACTGTGAAAAACCTTGGGGAGGCTTGGTCCAACTGGAAAACCGTTGTCTCCGTATACTTTACTTCCTTCCCCACATTGGGTCACTCAGTAGGTGTTAGAGGTTGCTATCTTTTTCTATCTCTCTGTCAACTTCTAAGTCCCATACAGAATGAAGTTAACATGTAAGTTCTTCTTATCCCCATTTGATGGTGAAGCTTTGCTATTTTTAGCCACAGTTTCTCACTCTCTGCAAACAGCTTTCTCACATCTCACAAAGGTGTCATTGGATGGGCACCAGCTCCATTTAGACACTGCATGATAGCAGCCCATCCACACTAAACTCTCTAGGACACCCTGTTTTGAAAAGGATTTTTTAAGCTGAGCTGGGCTCCAATGTGTGGTGTTATTGTTTGAAACAAAAACAGGCGATTCCCATTTTAATTTCTATCCTCTAAAAGCAAAAGATATGAAATTACCAACAAGACAAAAAGAAAAACTGCTGAACAGAGAGGGCAAAGTGTTCATGTATTAACTGAATAGAAAAATCACTCTGTTGATATAAAATAAACCAGTGTTATTGTTTATCTGCTATTAATCTTGTCCCATCTATCCGTAATAGGATTCAGTTATTGCAGTAAACTGGAAAAAGGATCAGGTAGAAATCCACCCAAATTAATTTTACTATTGATTTATTTATTTGTACTGTGGTATCTCCTAGATTCCCCAGTCAGGGACCAGGGTTGTACTCTACTAGGTACCGTACACACAGAACAAAAAGATGGCCCTTATGTCTAGACGATTTGTCTAAGGCACCAAATCTGCTACGATGGTTAGTCTCATGAATTTCAAGGAGACTGCTCAGTATAGTAAAGTCAAGCACATGCATAAGTGGTTGCAGGATCAGGACCTAAGTACAAGAGAAGAGACAACAGCTGGATAAAATAAACAGATCGGTGGAGCACAAGGTAACAACAAGGCCAAATTGAATGGCTCAGTAAGTAGCAACCAGAGTGCACTAACTGTAGTAACTGAAAGTAAGGATCAAACATATAGGTTCTATTACTTGTTTTATGATCCTTATAAGCACATGAATTCTATGTTTTACATTTATGTTTATATTCCATATTTTATATTTTTATTCTGATCCAGCCAGCCATATCTACACAGTACTGAATCATAACAAAAATGAGCAGACAGCATTTACCAGGGAAAATAAACATTTTCTTCTAATGTCCCTAACAAATAAAAAGATGGGCATAGTGGGGGGTAGGGGAAAGATGGAATAGACTCTAGCATATTTACATAAAGTATTCTGGCAGCACATCAAAGTCATTTCACTGTTCTGTAGGCTATGCCACTGCAGTAACAATATTTATTATCCCACAGATTATGAACTCACTTTTGTTTAGGAAGTACTTGCTTTTTACGGTATACATTAGACAAAACTCAAAGAGAAAGCACCATTCTAAATGTACACTTTATTATTGTATATTTTAGTGGTATAGAATAAATTATCACTCAGGGATCAAGTGTTAAAGGAAAGACGTGTCTCTTACCTTTACAAAGTTCAGGGCAGAGAAAGGGGGTGGGATATAAATATGTCCTGTTCAGATTTACTTTTTATTCAGCTGGCCCAGCCTGGAGGATGAATTTCAAATCCCATCATCTCTTCTATACAGAATGCTGACAGATTAAGGAATGAGAGAGAAACTATTCTGTCATAAGATAAAAGAGCTCATTCTGTCTTTGCAGTGAAGATGTGATAAAGCTTTGGGAGGGATGTGCATTTTTATACTAATCCTTGGCAGGGAGACCATTATCAGGGAGGGATCAGCATACATGTAGTCAGATGAGATGCAAAGCTATAATCAAGCTGCCAGGTGATACTTGTAATACAAATCAAATAAGGAAAGATCTCCTTGTGTAGGTACAACATGCTTTTTCTATTCTATGGGAATCATAGACATTAAAAATGGGAAAGACATATTTGATCATCTAATACATCCCATCTGCCCCTGAATTGTTTACTACAGCATATCTTTGTCCACTTCTGAATGATTCATATATGTTGCCTCATGGGAATTTACATTTTCAAGAAAACTTTCCTATGAACTTAATCATATGCTTAAAAAAATAATATTTAGGAAAAACATCAAGACCTAGAGGATATGTCTACACTGCATTAGACACCTGCAGCTGGCCAATGTCAGCTGACTCGGGCTTGCAGGGCTCAGGCTCAGCAGCTGTTAAATTGCGGTGTAGACGTTTGGGCTCAGGCTGTAGCCCAACCTCTGGGACTGCCCAAGAGAGACGGTCCCAGAGATCAGGCTGTAATCCAAGCCCAAACATCTACACCGCAATTAAACAGCCCCTTAGCCCGAGCTCCTGACACGGGCCATTGGCAGGTTTTTAATTGCAGCATAGACATACCCTGAAAGATTATACAACCTGACCTAATTCTGCCCTCAACAACCCATTCAATCCCATTGACTTCAGTGGAGTTGAACAGTTTTAACTGAGGGTAGTATTTTCCCCCAACTTGTATATTGCCATAGAATAACAACAACGTTTCTCAGTATCTAATTCAGAAGTAGGACAGTAATTGAAAATGACAGTTTCATGACCGAAAACCAATCAGATTTCACAGACATGCCCAGAACACTTTCCGCAGCTCTGTCTTGCTTGTAAAATGTGTTGATAGGGTTCCTGAATAGACAAAGCTTGTAAATTAAGAACGTTTCTAATCTGTTGTTACAGAGAGGCCTCTCTGCTTCATCGTCAGTCAGTATTTGTTTAAGGGGAGGGGTGGACTGGTCTTTTGTGCCTTGTGACAATCCTGGTGGTGTAGTACTGGTGCCGGATACCTCAATGAAATTTCTGCACGGCGGGGAGCTCTCCGTGAGCCAGGAGATGTAAGTGGAGAACTGGAATGTTTTTTAGACAGTTCTGGGTGTGCTTAGAAGATAAGGCTATTGAAGATGTACTCTTGAGGCAAAGGGAAATTAGAATACACTTCTTGGGTTTATTTTCATATTCACAGATTTAAGGCCAGAAGAATTTAGCTAGTCTGACCTCCACTATATCACAAGCCATCAAATTTCACCCAGTTACCCCTGTACAGAGCCCAATAATTTATGCTTGGCAAAAGCATATCTTCCAGAAAAGTATCCAGTCTTGATTTGAAGACATCAAGAAACGGAGAATTCACCACTTCCCCTGGTAGTTTGTTTTAATGGATAATCAACCTCACCTAAATATGTGTGCCTTATTTCTAATTTGAATTTGTCTGGTTTTCACTTTCAGCTATTGGTTCTTGTTATGCCTTTCTCTGCTAGGTTAAAAAGCTCTTCAGTACTTGGTATTTTCTCCGCATGAAGATTCATCTACACAGTAATTGAGTCATCTCCCAATCTTCATTCTGATAAACTAAACAGACTGAGCTCCTTGCATCTTTCACTGCAAGGCATTTTTTCCAGCACTCATAACAATTTTTGTGACTTTTTTCTGCATCCTCACCAATTTTTCAAGATCCTTGTTAAAATGTGGATGCCAGCACTGGAGACACTATTCCAGAACTGATCTAACCAAAGTTGTATATAGAGGTAAAATCAACCCCTTGCACCTACTCACTTATAAATGGAGACCTGAGGATGAGAAGCCTGAAGCAGCAAGTCAGTGTGCCAGGGTCTCTTCACTCAATAATCCCACTCTAGGACTACCTAGGGTTGCCCAGCCCAAGCATTCAAAAAATCATGTGTCAGACCCCCCAAAATCATTAGATTTTAAAAAAAATAATAATACATGTATGGTCTTTTTATTGGCCTTTGGTTTTGAGCCTGTAGGGTTCTCCTTTTCAGGCTTTAACTGCAACCAAGAAGGCTAAAAACTTAGGGGGGGTTTTCCTCATTGAAATGAATGCTAAGATTCTCATGTGATCATATAACTGAAAGATCTGTGGTTTTAAGGAAAATACCAAACATTACAAGGCTCAGGATAAAATCAAAAGATTTGGCAACACTGCAGAGACTTATAGACTCCATGAAGAACTAGCTTAAATGTGGAGGAGTAACAGCTTCCTCCTTGCTGAAGGTCAGACGTAAAGCAGAAGACAATCATGTCTTAAAGTGGAGTGGATCACCTCCTGTGGTGGAATCAAGAAGTACACAAAAAGATCTGATACCATGGGGCAGCAAGTCGAGTCACAAATTGGAGAGAAGAGTATTTGCAGGGCATGAGAACAATGTGAGAATGGGAGGAGAGAGATGACCGAAGGAAGCTGTAGGGTCTTGGAGCGAGGACTTTGATGGGGAAAGCAGAAGCTTTGAAAATCTCTTCTCCAGTAGCATTATGGGGACCCATGTTTATTGCCTTTCAGTGATTTTCAGATTATGTGCTCAGTTTACAAGTAAAAAGGTATATTTTTAAAAACAAAACAAAACCTAGCAACCCTGAAAATTCTACAAGAGGCCTGAAAATCAAGTAGGGCATATAACCAACTCATGGCCAAAATAAGTCTGTGTCACTTTTTCTCTGTTGGGCCCTGCAGAGCCACACAGCTAAAGGAGAAAGAGCTGGAATCTGTTCCCTTTGTTCTCCAACAGAAATGTCTACTAAGATCCAGTCAGGCCCAATCATTTATACATGTGCAGACCCAGTGAAGGCAACAGGGTTACAGTTGTATTGTTCAGGGATTAATTTGAAGACAGTGGCACAGGTGTAAGTCTGGGTAGAATTTAGCCCACAGAATGTTTCTCAGTAAAATCAGTAGATATGATTCTGAATATGCACAAGAAGCAGATCTGTTGAACAACAAAGTGCCATTTTTTACATAGACATTTTTCAGAAGAGAGCTTCAATTTAATACATTATATAGCCTAACAAGTAACTGAGCCAAAGATACCATTACTTCACAAGTTGGATGGTAACTGGGGGAAGTTCTGCAGGTTTCTAAACCAGTGCCATCTCCTGTTTCTGCTTCCTGCCAACAAGACCAAGGTGGGGCTTATCATCAGCTTGCTGACCAGGGAGGCATTGATCTGGGCCTCCCCAGTTCTCGAAAGTCCAACCCCCTCTTCAGATGGTTCAAAGAATTTGTTCAAGCCATGTTGGTGATCTTTGGCAACCCGAACAGGACTTGCATGCCAGAGGCTATGCTTCAGACTCTAAGGCAGGGATGCTGGCTGGTCACTGACTTCCAGCACCTAGTGGCGGACATAGAATGGAATGAAGCCACTCAGTTCCATCGTTTTCAGCATGGTCTCAATGACAACATTAAGGGGGAGCTGGCTTGGATGAAACCTCAGGCCAGCATGGACTCTTTATCAATCTGTACATTAAAACTGACAGCCATCTAGCTGAACACTGACAAGAAAGAAGGATAACACTCCATGCCATACTGGTTTTGACAGCCCTGACCTGTCAATCTTCTGCACCCACCCTACAGCCCAAAACTATGCAAGTTGATATGGTCCAGACTCACCACCTCGAAGGGGAGAAGGCTCAATGCTGCGTGTGGGGGTCTCTATTGTCTGGGCATTGAGCTTTGTCCTGCCCAGGGAAGGACCAACCCACATCTCGGTCAGGAAATGCCACACCCTAACATTGATAGATGGGTCTGGGCTGGACTGTTTTTCCTCCCCTCGTTTTAGCACAAGAGCCTGCACCTGACCACTGGGCCTCTTCAGGTGTCCAACCAGCAGCCAATACCCCTCCAGTTTCTACTCTGTGGCACCCTGCCGTGCAAGAGGTCTGTAAGGAAGTGCCAGTCAACTCTGGCACCACTAGTAATTTTATGGACTTGAAGTTTGCGCAGGCACAGTGCAAGGCCATCCCTGGCCTCATGGAATCAGTTGACAGGTCCCCCCTGTCATCAGGAAGTCACAAATCTTGGACCATCATGAAATCTTACAGTTTGGCTTGGTTCGCTTCCTACATTTCCTGGTCATCCTTGGCATTTCTTTGGTCACTATATATTGGCTGGGGGCAGGGACAGTCTGTGTTTGCTCACCATTATGTCAGCAGTTTTGTCTCTCTAAATCCAGTTCTGTGCCAGAGGCCATCCATAGTTTAAATCTGAGGAAGCCCAAGACCCTCAGGGATCCTTGGACAGAGAAGATCAGGTCAGCAAAACCTCCGTCACACTCACAGTTCCCCCAGTAGCCCCAGAAGTACTGACAAAGTACAGGGATCTGGCAGATGTGTTTGATAAAAAGAAGGCTGATATACTGACGCCACATCACTGCTACTGTTGCTCCATCGATCTCCAGCCAAGAACTGAGGATCCTGAGCTTCAGGCACTTTGTGAATACCTCCCAGAGAATCTGGAAATGGGGTTCATCCTGCCATCCATGTCTACATCCCAGTTTTCTTTGTGGCCAAAAAAGATGGCTCCCTGTACACCTGCACAGTCTACGGAGCCTTGGAAGAAGGTCACCCTTGAGAATCTTTACCTCTACTGCTCATCAATGAGCTGTTCGAGAGACACTGCTCTGCTAAGTAATTTACTAAGCGGGACCTCTGTGGTTCTTATAACCTGGTCCATATTTGGGAAGGGAATGAGCAGCAGACTGCCTTCTGCACTTGATACAGGCACTTCAAATACTTGGTAATGTCTTTTGAATTGTGCAATGCCTCTGCAACATTCCAACACTTCATCCGTGATAGATTTAGAGACACAGTGGATCAGTTCCTCATATCTATCTTGATGATATTCTCATCTTCTCTGAGAACCAAGTCCTCCATGACCAACATATGTGCTGCATCTTGGAAAGGCTCCACAAAAACCACCCCTATGCTAAGTTAGAGAATAGTGCATTGAGCCAGAGCACAAATGAGTTCCTTGGATACATCATTTTGCCTTAAGGGCTGACAATGGATCCATGTAAGGTATCTGCCACCCTCTGAGTGGGTGACTCCAAAGAACAAGTGAGGGGTATAATGGTTCCTTGGTTTTGTTGACTTCTAACAGCATTTAATCAAGGGGTTTTCCCATCTGGTAGCCCCTCTGATGGCACTTCTCTGGAATGGAGTCCAATTTCAGCCTCTGAAAACCAAACAATCTGCCTTTGACCAACTAAAGAAATCTTTCACCATGGTTCCCAGCCTCATCCATCCAGACCCCACCAAGCCATGCACTGTGGCCAATGCATCTAATTTTGCCTGTTGCAACTAATGGGTTCACATAATCCACTCAACCCATGGACCTTTTATTCCCAAAAGTTAGCCCCAGCACAGGGGAACAATAGCATTTGGGATAAAGAGCTACTGGCAATCAAGACAGCCTTTGAAGACTCTGTGTCCAGGCACCTATATGCTATTTAACCCCCCAGAGTGATTCACAAACTGGTTTCAGAGTAGCAGCCGTGTTAGTCTGTATCCGCAAAAAGAAAAGGGGTACTTGTGGCACCTTAGAGACTAACCAATTTATTTGAGCATAAGCTTTCACGAGCTACAGCTCACTTCATCAGATGCATGCAGTGGAAAATACAGTGGGGAGATTTTATATACACAGAGAACATGAAACAATGGGTGTTACCATACACACTGTAACAAGAGTGGAGAAGACAGGGGGCCAGCAGCCTACGTCATGTGTGGGGTCCAATCTGATATGTGTTCTCAGAGGCCACCTACTGGATCAGGCCTCTCAGGGAAATTAACACAAAACAGCTGGGGGAGAAGAAGAACTTCCTAATAACTTTGGCCCAGTGGTGTCAGGTTTCCAGGCAACCTAATGAGCACAGCTGGCCTATAGTAGGCTATGATTGGCTATGCTGCCTGACTGGTGGGAAGAACCAGCAACCTAGCTCTTAAGTGCAGCACCAGGAGGTTAATGGGGTGCTCAAAGCATCTGCTCACAGCTATGATAGCTCCCGCTTGTTCCAGTCCTATGCCTACCCTGCCTTGCTCCAGGTAACTCAATTCTGACCCTCAGCTCTGAATCCTGCTCTGGCTTCTGACTTTGGTGTGGCCCTCAGCTCTGATTCCTGACTTTGGTTCTGGCCTCTGACTCCAGCTGTGACCCTGGGCACCTGTTCCTGGCTACCAACGAGTGCTCGAACTCCTAGGTGTACCCTCAAAAAGAACAGGAGTATTTGTGGCACCTTAGAGACTAACAAATTTATTAGAGCATAAGCTTTCGAGGGCTACAGCCCACTTCATCGGATGTGTGGAATGGAATATATAGTAAGACGATAGATAGATATACATACAGATAAGTTGGAAGTTCCCATACAAACTGTGAGAAGCTAATTAGTTAAGATGAGCTATTATCACCAAGAGAAAAAAGCTTTTGTAGTGATAATCAAGATGGTCCATTTAGACAGTTGACAAGAAGGTGTGAGGATACTTAACTTTGGGAAATAGATTCAATATGTGTAATGACCCAGCCGCTCCCAGGCTTTATTCAAACCCAAGTTAATGATATCTTCACCTGCTCCTTCAACTGCACATCTACCAATATGATATATGTCCTTTGCACCTTTCCTAGCCTCTGGAAAATAAAGGGCTTTTAGCTGGATTTTGTCTATACCCATGAACAGGAGAGGAATTAGAACTTTGGCTTTCTTCTTGGGGAGTTCATGCCTCATGTCACTGAGAAAGGAGAGCCAACTTTGTGGCACACCTCATGATTCTGAATTCCTTATCATTCATTCAAAGTGTTGAGACTTGCTTAGCCAGTTCTTTAGCTTGGGCTCATTGGTATGAGATACTAGTTAATTACTGTTAAATTAGTAGGTGATGAATAGGTTAGATAAGATTTAATATGTACTACTACTCCACCCAAACCAGTATTCCAGGCATTTCTTCTGAAGATACTATTGTAGTCAAGCCTAATAAACATCAACTAGCAACTTTAAATTTTCATTTGAACCATTATTTTTTTTAGTCAATGAGAACTTGGTCGGTGCTAACTACTGACTGACAAATATGAGCTCCCACCAGGCAAATAGGTAGACACTTGTGCTACTTTCACCCTGGATGAACAGATTAACTACTCATTCAGTTAAATGGTTTTAGGTTTGAATGTTCTTTCCTACAGCACATTAAGGTTCCTGTCCAGCAAGGTATTTAAATATGTGTATAAGTCAACTGAAATCAGTGAGGCTACTTATGTGTCTAAAATTATGTATGTGGTTAAATAACTGCAGAGTTGTCTTAAGAGACCTAGAGGTGATAGTGAACAGTAAATTAGTTATAAGTTTCTAATGTAATATGGTGACAAAAATTACCAATGTAACTTTGGACTCCATGGGTGATATCCTGGTCCCACTGAAGTCAATGGGAGTTTTGAAGTTACATCATGTAATCAGGAGCTATAGCTTCTCTCTATAGCTTTAGTGCGCTTGAGTTACATTCAGTTCTGTGTACCTCATGACCAGAAAAACATGGCTGAATTGGAAGGTATTCAAAGATGCATAACAAAAATTCTTAGTAGGGTAGAGGGATTAATGTATGAGAAGGTTGAAATCAGTTATATAACTTGGATTAGCAATGAGCAAAGGAGCGTATGAAAATGGTCTATCAGGACTTGAAAAGTATAAACACAGAGAAAGATATACATTCCTATAAGTATTAAAAGCATAAGTAACTTGATGTAGCTTTCAAGTGTAAGTCAGTCCTTGGAGTTGTCTCCTGCTGTCAGTGAACCCCACCATCCTGTCAGCCTTGTTGAAATATCCTCACGCTTCTCTGATGCTGCTGGGTCTGCTCCTGAGGTCCCTGTAGGAGTAACGGAAACAAAAGGCACGTCATATATTCAAAGCCATTATTTACAGCCATTAACTAATTGTCCTTTGAGCACCCTTGTGAGGTAATAGAGTAGCGGCTGTGTGAGTCTGTATTCGCAAAAAGAAAAGGAGGACTTGTGGCACCTTAGAGATTAACAAATTTATTTGAGCATAAGCTTTCGTGAGCTACAGCTCATTTCATGCTGTAGCTCACGAAAGCTTATGCTCAAATAAATTTGTTAGTCTCTAAGGTACCACAAGTACTCCTTTTCTTCTTGTGAGGTAAGTAGATATTATTATTACTCCGACTTTACTGATGGTAAAATAGAGACACAGATTCAGTAGTTTGCCAAAGCCACATAGCAAATCAGAACTCCGGAGCTCCTGGTTTCCAGCCATGCTCAGTCGATTGGACTGTGCTGATAAACATGCCTTTCCCCCTGTAGCTCTGCCAGGCTGTAGTACACACAGAGACGACCTCTGCAAGGTGTATTTTGGCAGCGGACGTAACTGCTATATGTTGATGTTGCCCAAAATTGCTGGCAAGATTGGAGAGGGTTGTGGGACTTGATTAAAATACAGGAGTGCTGAGGATTATTCTTTGACTAGTCCAACTCCTCCTTCCACTATTCCAAACACACTTTGTGGACTTTTTGACAATCACAAGTCATCTGTCCAAAATTATGGAGAGCCCTGCTTCTGCCCGTGGAAATCTGTTAAGAATGTCTGTGACCTGTTTCCTACCATCACAATGTCAATAATGATTGTGTTTTTATATATTTTTTTTAAAAAAAACACACACACCATCCCAAATCAACATAGCTATGCCAGCAAAAGCCCTAAGGTAGATGCAGTTATAGTAGTTCCGACCACAAGAGATCAAGAATCGTGAGTCAGATCCCCCCAGAAGCATGAGATTTACTTCGCTGATTTATTGTCTCAGTTTTCTTTGAACCCTTTCTGCAAGAAATGTAAAACACTCTGGGATATGTCCTTTGGCCAGATTGTTGCTACACGTGGGCTGATTCCTAGAACGTCATTTATACAGAGATAATGTTTATCTGTACAGCATTTTATAACATTTGAGACACAATGGAAAATATGTGCACCAAGCTGAACCAGCTGAATTTTAATTTGAAAACAAATGGGCTGCAGCATGAATGCCACCACTCATTACTGGGTGGGAAAAAGTGTGTGTGAGACTTTCACCAAGTACCTCTGTAGTCTAGGAAAAGCTACCTGAGCTACAAAAGAGGTGACCAGGAGTTCAGATCTCCTCTCTTCTGACTGCTGTTTAAGTTCCCATGCAATTCACTACCTTTGTTAATGACTAAACCTGTGGACCCCAACTTAAAGAGTTAAGGAAAAGCTATACTCAAAACGTTAGCAGTGTTCTGGCGGAATAACTTCCCAAATGCATGGAATGTGTGACAGTCAGATGTGCTGATCTGTTGATATAAAAGCACATGAGGTCCCCACTATGGTTTTGCATTAGAGTGCAGGTTTGGTGAAGTTTTGGGTGCATATTCCTTTTTGATATCTGAAGATGGAAGGGAAAACCTTATGGAGTGTTGGAGTGTATCATCAACGGCAATGTGAGAGTGGAAAGGAAGACACAAGTTTTTGCCCTTGTTTCCATTCTTTAAAAGTTTTGGGTGGATGAAGTATATCCTGCCATAATCTTAACTGTCACTCAAGATAATTTTTGTTAGCTAATATTGAAATAATTGAACCTACGTACATTTTTCTACTAGTTTAACAACCTCCTTCTACTGCAGAATTTATTTTCCTTCCCTTCACTTTGTACTCCAGCAATTATTCACACTGTATCAGATGCAGCGGATTTCTCTTATAAAGATAAATCTAGGTCTGCTGTGTGATCTTCATAGCCAATCACTACAGGCACATGAAACTATGAGCCTCCTAAGTCAGACATATGCAGAAAAGCAAAATCTCCATTTTGCAAGGACAGAGTGAATTCTGTGAGACATTTTAATACTAAGGCAGGCCAGTCAGCTTCTTATTAGCTCCAGCTGACATTCTACAAGCTGTAACATACCTTACCTGCAGTCAAGTGGCTCTCGCTTAAAAAAGATGAGTGTTCTTGTCTGATCACATGGGACCAAAAGCTTCAATTAGAGAGGCATAAACAACATCAGCAGTCAAAAATGCTTTTTTTGAGTCACTTAACTAAATACTCGTGGAGTGAAATCCAGAGGCTTAGTGGTACATATAGGTAAATTTCTACGTGCAAGTGGTGATCAGTAAAACCAAAGCTAAAGCAGAAAGTAGTAATGAAGAGGTTAATTATGAAATGGCATATTAATCTAAATGATAAAGAGCAGGGGGTTAAATTTAATATTGGTACTTGGAGTATAAGAGAGAAGTTGCTACAACTGATTAGTAGGAATAATAAAGCTCTCTTAACCCCCCTTGGATTTTGCGTGCATTTCAGAAATAACTCATCAGATCATCCATCCACATATCAGTGAAAGATTTTGTACCATTTCTCCCACATTACATCAGTGAAGAAAGTGGACAAGAAGATGAGATGCCAACACGATTTGTGAATTAGACCCTCAGCTGCTCCAACATAGTTACGCTTCTGTGTTGATTATTGGAAGCTGACTCAGCTGCCATGCAAGTGTCCCTTGCCAAGAAACAAAGATTTTTGAGCAGCTTTAAGATTAGTGCTATGGAGCAGAAGGATCATTTACAATGGCTTAGGGCAAGAGTGTACCATGAGTGGGAAAACACTAGTAAAGGCCAGGAAATTTACTGAATTTCTATTTGTGGAGTTTCCATGTGCTTATCTCATTGGGGACAGGGAGAGTGGGCAGCATTTGCTCTCCATGAAGCAGACCTTTGGCTTTGGTCCCCAAATTTGCAGATGTCCCAAAGTCCAGAAGGAAATGAAGAGGCTCTTCAGACATCCACCAAAGTCTGGGGCTTTTACACTTAGGTCCAGTGCCATCGCACTGATCACTGGGTTTCTCCTTGCCACTGGCCCAACTGTGCCCACAAGTTCCCTCCTGAAAAATATTGCCAAGCACCCCTATGTGGTCAGCATTACTCTACACTGAAAAATCCCCAGTTCTGATGGGGAATTGATGCCACGGGGAGCAGCCAGCCTCCTGGCTCCTATCCTCCCCACCCAGCAATAGTTCCTCTCAATCCATGGAGCCCCGTCCTCACAGCATACATGTGCTATGGGATCAGGGCTTCTGTGGGATCAGGGAAAGTGGGGAGGCAGCTGAAATGCTACTGCTCCCACCCTTCTAAATTCCAGGATATAGCCCTCCTCTTCTCCCCTGGCATTTGTTGCCTTTCACTCTAGTGGTGGGGAACAGAATAGGGCCCCTGGGAAGGATTCTCTAAGCCACATTTTGTATTAGGCACATAGTAGGATTTTTCAAATGCACCTAGGTGTTTAACTCCCTGGAAATCATGGTCCTGTGCTGGTGTCTTGCTGCAGCTGGCAGATGCAGTGAAAGACTCCAAAAGTATTTCAAAAACAACTGAAGCACCAAGAATGAGTCTCACATAGTTTTAATTAAAGAGGAAATGCACAAAGTGTTGTATTTGCACTAACTGAATAGCTCACCTGTACTATACTAAATCTACACAGCAATTATTTCTGATTCAGAGATGAATGGAAGAAGAAGGCTGGTGATCTGGCACAGAGGAGTGAAACCCAGTCCTCCATAAGCTAATGAAGTGTTCAGAAATCACAATGACTTCTCAGAGAAAAGATCTGAAGTGCTGAAAATGGTAAGTTTCAATTAAGAACTCAAATCAGTAAAGGAACTCAAAGATTAAAAGGGAAAACAGGGAAGTGACTGGAGTCAAATTTGCTTGCAGACCACCTGGAAAGGGCCAGACTGCTTTGCTAGTCATCAGACGAAACTCCTCAGGACATCCAGATTCCAGGCAATGAGCAGTAAGGGCAAGCATTTGTCTTTTGGGAAAACTACTGTAACCATTCTGGGAATTTCAAATGAATAAATATTCTTGGTTATGTATACTTCTCGTCAGGGCCTGTCCTCTAGCTTTCTTGTACCTTCATTGTATAGCCTTGCTCTAATGAGCCCTTAACTAACTCCTTCTCTGCCTACTTTAGCGCAGAGTTTGGTATAAAGCTGTTGGTGCTATAGAGTCTATGGGTTCTTGTATCACACTCATCACTGTAGTAGCTGAGCAACTTCCAGTCGTGCATTAAGCAACATGACTACACATCTGTCATGTGGTGTTTGTTCCCTCCATGTTAAGAGCTGTTACAAAGAGGACTGTGATCCATTGTTCTCCATGTCCACTAGAGGTAGGACAAGAAGTTATGGGATTAACTGCTGCAAAGGAGACTTAAGTTAGATATCCGGCAAAAAAAATTCTAACTATAAGGGTAGTTAAACTCTGGAATAGGCTTCTAAAGGAGGTTGTGTAATCCCTCTCATTGGAGGCTTTTAAGTATAGGTTAGACAAACAGCTGGCACGGATGGTCTGGGTTTACTTGGCCCTACATTGCTATGATTCTATGATCCTCCCACCATGGGGAGAAGTGAGTGCTGTGGAGTGTTTATTGTTTTGGTAAGGTTTTAAGTTGTTTTAAAATATACGTTTTTATTGGATAAGGCAAGGTCAAAGAAATGCATCTTATACTTTGGAATGGAAGGTGGTGAGGTTTTGTGAGTCTTAGTTGCTAGGGGAGTTCATTCCACAGTCTTGGACCAACTCCATAAAAAGTTCCATCTCCTGCACAAAGGTATTGCAGAGACTTCTGTGTAATTTCCCCTCTATTTCTCTTCCCCACCCCAAAAAACAACTAAAAGACCCTCCTCAGACAAATAAATGTGAAGTCTGTGGGCCAAACTACTTAGATACTATGTGCTAAAAAAAAGTTAGCTTTTTTTAAGTCAGTAGACATTTTGAAATAAATGCCATACATTTAAAACTTCTTTTTTGATTTGCTCACCCCCCCACCCTCCACCCCCTGAAATCTTCCAGAAAGACTGCACCCATGAATGAATGTGGCATGTGAGATTTTCAGTGGGATCAGTTTCTTTGGGGGGGTGGGGGAGTTGCAGTTTAGAAAATCAGTTAATACTTTAGCTTTAACTATGGAGTAGCTATGCTGCCCTATAATGCTCAGATCATTTTTCTTATTGCATGTTTAGAAGCAAACAGTAAAGTATTTCAATACCTGCAGTTAGTTTTACTTTGTTTTGCTAATGACATTGCCCTCTTGCCCTGTCCAACTGTGCAAATTTTAATTCTAAAGTCGTCATTTTGTAACATTTTGCCAAAATTGAAACTATCTTTTAAAAAAAATATTAATTTTAAAAAGGGGATTAATCTTTCCAAGTATAATGACTTTGTGCATGCCTTTAATGTCACCATGCATGGCCTATTTAGAAGTTACTTTTAAAAATGTCCCCTAGAAAGACATGGGGTTTTTTGGTTTTTTAGTGCCCTTTGGTTCTTCCTGCATGCAAAAATGCATTGGTGACAAATCTCACAAGACAGTTCTGCCCCCAGGTTCTGAAACACTTGTCATGTGCCTGTTCATAGGCACTGAAATAGAGAACCAGAGAATTAAAAAATGCAAAATGTCCTGAGGGCTGACTCCTGACTATTATTTATAAATATTGCAGCAAGTGCAGACTGGAGTAACTTTTTTTTTCTTGGCTGCGCCTCAGAGAGTTCAGCCTGTATTGACCAGGGTTGGATGTGCACTGATAAAGTAGAGGAGAGGGTTTCATTTTACAAGCCCCCTGACTCAAGGAATAACTTTGGAAAACTGCCTTTCTGCCAACAAATATAGCCACCTCTGCAGCCAGTTTAGAAAAATCTGTGCTAAACATGTGTGCAACCCCAAATGACTGTCAAGTCTTTTCAAGTCCTTATTTAATAATCATATTTCATATGGAAAGATACCTACCAGTAACATTCTCAGAAAAATAGAAACTCTAACCTTGTGTGGAATGTAAAAGAATAAACATCTGTCTCTTCAACCATTTCAAGTTCATTAATTTTTCTGATGAAGGGAACAGTAACCCCTACCATGTTGGTGTGTGTGTGTATCTGGCAGATACATATTTCACGAGGGTAAACATTAAATGTGGCTCTATAAATGAGACTCTACAAACCCACTGATGTAGTGCAGAAAAGTATAAGAATATTAAAGTTCAAATAATCATTGTATATCAAGAGTATTGTGCAGTGTAATAGAGAAAACAAGTATGTTTTTTCCTCTGAATATTTAATAATGAGGATAAAACCATTATATTTCTGCTCAGAACTGCATCTTTATATATCTGCTGTTTCATACTACAGTGCTGAGAACATAATTATAAAACACAAAGGCTGAAATCCAGCAACGTATTCAAAGCAGCGTAAGTCTAAATATGTCCAGTGCATACTTCTCCTTCTCCTGCCAAATGAGGTGTTAGTAAAATTCCAATTCAGGTAAGGTCAAAATGATCTTTCTTCACAAATTACACTACAATTTTAAGAGGGGGAAGATGGGGAATCTGAGCTCTCTTCCTGACTTATGTCTACAAAAATAACATAGTGTTGAGGATTTCTTACGGGAATACAGATAATCATAAACAATAAGGAGGTTCTCACTAGCTCAGTAAAACAATCATAGTTTGGACCACAGAAAGTCAAACCTTAGGATTACATGAAGACCCAAGAAAAACAACTGACTAGCTGATCTAAACTTGATCATGAAGCCTGGATAACTGTGGTGTTATAATAAATATGCTTCTAGTTGCCTCATCAACTTTCAGTCCATAGGAAGCTTAGCCGAGCATTCTGTTTGTGCCTATTTGTGGTTCAGAAATACTAGTCTTTGCCTCACTTTGTCAAGTCTCTATCAAAAGATCTTAGTATAATTGCTATAACTTGACTGTGACAGGGTCGGGCCAGATGGCTATAGGAGAGTAATAGAAGGCAGATATATTAGCCCCAGGCTAAGTAGGTCCCTTTTCCCTGGGTAAGGTAACAGGAAAGGTTCCAGAACAATCAGGAACCTTCTGGAGACAATTAAGACAGGCTGATTAGAACACCTGCAGCCAATCAAGAAGCTGGTAGAATCAATTAAGGCAGGCTAATCAGAGCACCTGGGTTTTAAAAAGGAGCTCACTTCAGTTTGTGGCGTGCGTGTGAGGAGTTGGGAGCAAGAGGCGCTAGGAGCTGAGAGTGAGAACGCGGCCTGTTGGAGGACTGAGTTGTACAAGCATTATCAGACACCAGGAGGAAGGTCCTATGGAGAGGATAAAGAAGGTGTTGGGAGGAGGCCATGGGGAAGTAGCCCAGGGAGTTGTAGCTGTCGCACAGCTGTTCCAGGAGGCACTCTAGACAGCTGCATTCCACAGGGCCCTGGGCTGGAACCCAGAGTAGAGGGTGGGCCCGGGTTCCCCCAAACATCCCAACTCCTGGTCAGACACAGGAGGAGTCAACCTGGACTGTGAATTCAGAAAAACGGCCAAGCTGAGGGCTGCCGTGAACCTCCAAGGTGAGCAAATCCGCCAATAAGTGCAAGACCCACCAAGGTAGAGCAGGAACTTTGTCACATTGGCTTAACTATGTAGCAAGTGGCTAGTGAAATGCTTGCATTTTGAATATCAAGATATTCAATTCGTAAATGAGTCTTTATAAATATATATCTCATTAAATACGCAGCACTTTTAAGTTCTAATGAGTGAATTGTTCCCCATTCTGTTTACTTATTGTCTAGCCCTCCTCCTTTTTTTTATTTACATTTTCATTTTTAAAGCCTTTTAAGACAGATGGATGCTTAAATATTTCTAAAGCTACTTCTATTTTGTCCACTGTGTTGACTTTTTCACTCAAATTACACATACGAATCATGTTGCACAGTAATTTTTATCTAAGTTTTAGGGTCCACTTCTGCTTCCATTGGAGTCTATGGCAAACTTCCCATTGACTGTAATGGAAGCAAACACTTAAGCAGGTGACAGGTTTCAGAGTAGCAGCCGTGTTAGACTGTATTCGCAAAAAGAAAAGGAGAACTTGTGGCACCTTAGAGACTAACAAATTTATTTGAGCATAAGCTTTCGAGAGCTACAGCTCACTTCATTGGATGCATTCAGTGGAAAACTTAAGCAGGTGGGAGTTATAAGCCTATGGAAAGAAATACAATTATAAGAAAATTATATCTTGACATCTGTGGAAACTAAAAAGAACAATTGAGATAAAAATGCATTAAACATTAAAGCACCAGATCTGAAGGCAGAGCTTACTGCGAATGAATATATTGTCTCTTTAACACTCAAACATTAGATTAGATAATAAAAATTGGATCCAATAATAAGTCTGTCTTGCACAAAATCTGATGCATTTAAAATCCAGCTCCATAAAATGTCTTGTTAACTCTATCTACAGAGATTGCATAGTCTATAAAACACCCTCAAGTAGGTCATCTTTTTAGGGATTTTGTCTAAACTTAGTCTATCTGACATTTCACATATGACATCATAAGCTTCTTAAAATGAATAGAATTTTCTTTCTTTTTCTCTCTCTCCTTTTTTTGGCGGGGGGAAGGGAGAGGGGGCTAAAGGCCAACAAACAGCTGAAATCTTGCAATTTAAAAGAGTAGACCAAGATTTTCAAAAGTGACTAGTGATTTTGAGTGCTTCACTATTTGGGTGCTCAGTTGGAGACACCTTAAAGACCAGCTTGATTTGTGTTTGGGGTTCTTCTCCCCGCCCCCACCCCCCTGAAAGTAGATACTCCCCTACTTCTGAAAATGAGACCCCTTGTCTCAAGCAGAGCACACACAAATTGCACAGAATGACCAGGCGTTTTTTAAAATCTTGACCACAGTTTTTCATTTGACACTATATAATTCTACGTTATTTGCCAAAGGAAGAATGTACTACAGGTAAGGAACAGGTGTGAGTTTGAAGTTCTAATTTCTAGTCTGGAGTCTGCTACTGACATCCTGTGTGACCTTGAGTAAGTCACTTAAAGTGGGATTTTTACAAAGTGCTCACTGTAAGCATAACCCTGTTCCCATCCAAGTCAAGGGGAGTTTTACCAGTGACTCCAATAGGAGAAGAATTAGGCCAATTTTGAGTGCTTTGTAAAATCCCACTATTAATCTTTCTGCACCTTAACTTCCTCCACTATAAAATTGGGATGTTGGTACTGATCTACTTCACAGGAGTGGTGTGACGCTGAAATTAATGTTTGCAAAGTGCTTTGACATCACTGAGTGGAAAGTGCTAAAGAAGTGCAAAGTATTATAAGGATACTTAAATTATATTGTGATGGGTGCATTAGAAGTCCTTAAATAGATTATCATTCCTCCAAAATATTTTGATAAGAGGACAAAATTAAAAAAAGGCTTTCAAGAGGAGGAGACCAAGGAGCAGTGTAATGGCATGTCGGGGCTGTCAAAATCTCTCGTGTGGCGTCTCCTTATATGTTTTCCCCCATCTAATAAGTTTTGACTCTTCTGTAATCACAGCAGGAGGAGCAGGATTTCACTCAGAATTTACGTTGCTCCCTGTCACTAGGAAGAGGGAGAAATAGGACAAATTATTGGTTTATCAGAAACTAGACTAATAACTCAACAGAATTTATTAAATGAAAATGAGACCTTATACAAAGAGGCTTATGTTACATTAGTGAAATAGCTTAATTTTCTAAATGCATAAAGCCACTATTGGATGTAATTAAATAGGCTCAAGGAAAACATCGTTATGGAATGTCTTTTTTTTTTTTTTACAATAATAATTGGAGAGAAACCAATAACAAATGAATAACTGTATACAATTTATAAATGCTGCTTATTTGTATTTCCATTCAATGTTTAGTATGTTCCTTGAAACCTTTGTATATTCATTCAAACTTTAATTCTACAATAGTCTTATTGCAGCATCTTAATTACTTGTCTGGAGTGGTTTCCCCTCTTTGACCAGAAAACTAAACACATAATTGTTTTTAGAGACTTTCTGGACTTGCCAAAATATCAACTCCAGCACATGAAAGGGGGCAGAAGTTCACATTGTGCAATGGCCATCTGGGGCGGCATGTGTTATAATAAACTACTTGAGCAAAGTTGTTCATCTTATTTGCTCTCTAGAGGCTCTTTTTATTGGGATAGAAAAGAGATCTCCTTGCCAAAAAGGAGAGTGATGCTCTCTGCTGCGATTTGTGCCAAGATTCTGATAGAGAAAGCAGAGTTCTTTCATTTTTATCATCGTCTCTACCAATGTTTTGAGGGACTAATTCAAGAGTAAACAATATGACCAGATTAAAATTGTGGAAAAAAATCTGCAAAGCCATGGCATCTACTGCTGTTAAGTATACACAAATTTGGATCCTTAGGTGATGAAAATTGTTGTAGCTTCACTGATGTCAATGGAGCTATGACAATTTACACTGACTGAGGATCTGCCCCATAGCTGTTCTGTGCCCATTTATATCAACTAAGGATCTGAACCAGCACATTCTTCAATATTGTTTCTGAATTTTGGCTCTCCTAAAGATTTGGGACCCCATTTTCTTGATGTGGGAGATAATAGGGCTCTTCTCAAATTGGCCACAGGCAAATTAAATTAAGTCAAACACACTACCATGAACAAAAAAAATCTAAAATACAGAGTTTTTGAATTCATAGATTTGACTCTTAGGGCTTGCTAAGTGTCTGATGCACACATGCATATCTTTCTGGAATGAAGAATAGTGTGCATTACAAAGCTCCCCTCACTTTACATCTTTAGCTGTCTCTGCGCTGGATTCTTGCCATGCTTCAAAAAGAATGTTAGGTGACATATGCAAGTCCATTGCACTGATTCCAAAAATGTGTCAGAAAGACTCATGGCTTACAAAAACATGCCAAGTACTAGCTCTGGACCCCATTCAGTCACATCTTTCTATGCCATCACACTTCTGATGCGTAAACTGGAAAATTGTACAAATGCTACCTGGACAAGGAAAAGTCACATGAGCCACCATCTTTGGACACTCCATGCACTATTCTGTGCCATAGGCCTTACCAGTGATGTTCCTTTTTGTTTTTCCTGGGGAACAATGAAGGGATACAAGATGCTTGGGAAAGACTGTCCAGAAAGACAAGCTTCAGTGTGATGAGCCATCTGAGCAATATCATAGGGCAATGTCACATGGATATGCAAAATTCCACTGAAAATAACAGCTGCAGTCCTGTGCCATTGAGGCATTTACTGCTTTGAAAGGGTTCTATTTCAATGACATGTGCAGACACATCCACGTGATGTGGTAAGTGAATTAAAGGGTCAATTTTACACAGTGTTATATGTATTGCACTGATGACAGAGACCCACTGCCTATCCTGCACATTCATGAGGTAGTGCTCGTTGGTTTTGAGGGTATTGACAAAACTGCTTGACTGCTGAGGTTTTTGTGGCAAAGAGGCTAAACTATTGTAATTGACCTTTATTTTGACCCACCCTTGAAAGCTGCACCTCAGAAAGCAGCTGCTGCAGAACATGGCAGAAAAGCTTCTCAAGGTGGTTGGCTTGCAACAGTCATGATGCTGTCTCTCTCAGACTTCACTGGGTGGCTGTAAGACAGCAAGCACACTTCAGTTTTTTATCACTATTTAAAGCCCTACATAATATAGGGGAAGCTCAAGTAAGGACTGTGGCCACTGAGATTAGTAGAACTGCCCCAAGATACAATCTTGAAAGGTATAAGGGAGAAGGGAGGAAACGTGGCCTCTTCCACTGCGGATCCACTGCTCTCGTAGGTCCTGATCCTGTGACGTGTTGAAGACCTCCTGAGGTGATTAGTGATCTCTCTCCTCCTGGATTTCACTAGGATTTGAAAGTGCTCAGCACCAAAAGGACCAGGCCCTGGTTCTCTCTCTTCTGTATAGCCAATAATGTACATCTCTGCTATTTAGCAGGGAAAGACTGAAATTGTTTCCACTTGAATTCTGAGTTTATTTTGTTTTAATATTTTGATTTTTGTGTGTTTATGTTTCAGGAAAGGGATGTAGGGGTTTTTTTTTGTGTTCTTCTCCATTGTGGAAGTTGTAGCCCAATCTATAGATTATGTATTAATTATATGGATTCATGGGCGGCAGATATCACAGGCCAGGGGAGGCTAAGCCTCCCCAGGTAGCCAGTTGTGATCCTGCCCACTCTCTGCCCCAAGAACCCCTCCTATATTCTGCTCCTCTTCCTGCCCTTGCTCAGCATCTCCCCTGAAAGGGGGTGGGGGTGAGGCCCAGCACTCTGGGAGCTGGATCGGCTGGGGCAGGGCTCCTCAGGCCACAGTATGGGGCTCAGAGCTCCCACAGGGAGAGAGGCAGAAGGGGCGGGGGAAGGGAGGGGACTTGGGCAGAAGGGGTGAGACCAGGGGTTAGCCTCCCTGAAAGGGGGCTTCATGCACCGCCCATGTATTGATTACTTAAAAATCCCCAGTTGTCACTTTGAGGTTTGACAGGCTTTTTCCCCAGTATCAGACCCAGTATTATTCAAAGTGTTATATAGCTGGGAACCCCTATGTGCATAATTGCAACATTCACACTACATGAACTATTTATAAATAGTTTATTAATACATTTAGCAGTCACAAACACCCCAACTCAGTAAGGTAGATAGAGATACTACAGAATGTAGATCTGCACATCCATATACTCACACCATGCCTTGTAGAACAAACTGAACTGTTAGACATCATCTTCATCACCTTCCCCCTCTTCAGCAGTGGCCATCATTCTGGCACCTCCCAAGGACTACATCTCCTTCTCCGACTGCCCATAGGCTGGGCTGCAACTTTTATAATATGTTACGCTGATGCCACTATGTTTCATGCATATTCAGTAGGGGATTTTTCCCCTTTTCCTTATATGTATATCCTCCCCTTACTAATGTTGGCGTGTCCTTCTCCTATAGGTTAGTACAGCAATGATCTTCAACTTATTATCATATATGTCAACTTCTTGCCATGACATTCTTGTGGTTGGGTCATGTTCCTGTGGTCAGAAATTCCCATTAAACACTCTATTTTCAGCTCCCCAATACTGGGAGTTTTCTGTTGGGACGTTTATCTGTTCAACGTTCATAGGCCTCAAGCCTTATGCTAACTTGCTGAAGCTAATGTCTTACAGCATACAGGCCTGTACGTTCCTTGCATTACTGCTGAATATAATAAAAGCAGAATATAATGCAAAGCAGTGAATATAATAAGAGGGAAGATCCTTTCATGGATTGAGAGCTGGTTAAAAGATAGGGAACAAAGGGTAGGAATAAACAGTAAATTTTCAGAATAAATAAATAAATGGTAAATTTTCAGAATGGAGAGGGGTAACTAGTGGTGTTCCCCAAGGGTCAGTCCTAGGACCAATCCTATTCAACTTATTCATAAATGATCTGGAGAAAGGGATAAACAGCGAGGAGGCAAAGTTTGCAGATGATTCTAAAATGCTCAAGATAGTTAAGACCAAAGCAGACTGTGAAGAACTTCAGAAAGATCTCACAAAACTAAGTGATTGGGCAACAAAATGGCAAATGAAATTTAATGTGGATAAATGTAAAGTAATGCACACTGGAAAAAATAACCCCAACTATACATACAATATGATGGGGGCTAATTTAGATACAACTAATCAGGAAAGAGATCTTGGCATCATCATGGATAGTTCTCTGAAGATGTCCACACAGTGTGCAGTGGCAGTCAAAAAAGCAAACAGGATGTTACGAATCATTAAAAAAGGGATTGAGAATAAGATGGAGAATATTTTATTGCCCTTATATAAATCCATGGTACGCCCACATCTTGAATACTGCGTACAGATGTGGTCTCCTCATCTCAAAAAAGATATACTGGCATTAGAAAAGGTTCAGAGAAGGGCAACTAAAAGGATTAGGGGTTTGGAACGGGTCCCATATGAGGAGAGACTAAAGAGGCTAGGACTTTTCAGCTTGGAAAAGAGGAGACTAGGGGGATGTGATAGAGGTATATAAAATCATGAGTGGTGTGGAGAAAGTGAATAAGGAAAAGTTATTTACTTGGTCCCATAATATAAGAACTAGGGGCCAGAGGAGGTTGTGAAGGCTAGGATTATAACAGGGTTTAAAAGAGAACTAGATAAATTCATGGAGGTTAAGTCCATTAATGGCTATTAATCGGGATGGGTAAGGAATGGTGTCCCTAGGCTCTGTTTGTCAGAGGGTGACGCTGGATGGCAGGAGAGAGATCACTTGATCATTACCTGTTAGGTTCACTCCCTCTGGGGCACCTGGCATTGGCCACTGTCATCAGACAGGATACTGGGCTGGTTGGACCTTTGGTCTGACATAATATGGCTATTCTTATGTTCTTATGCAAGGTAGCCCACTGGGCTACAATGTGTATTAGGGCATGTTGCCCAATTACTTGTGATATTGTTTTAGTTACGTATTTAAGGCATGTACAGATCTGAGGGTTTGGATGGCAATGAACTGGACATACCAGAAATTATTTTCACCAATGATAATCACACCCATACATGATTATACCTAACTTCGAAGGTGCTAGAAATTGTAAATGAAACCTTGTTTGATACAGTAGGGAATATCTATGATTTTTGCCTCATCAGAGCCAAACTCATTCAGAAAACATAAACAGATTGTCCAGTGGTGTCTGGTGTTGAGATACTAATAGAGCTATGTCCAGTTGAGTAAATCTCCCCCTCCTTTCTTTAAACAAACAACCCTTTGTGGCAAATGCTTTCTTTTCTCCCTTCTCTCCAGCAGCACAATGGAGAGAGAGGTGGAGGAGTTGGAAGCCTTCGGTACAACACTATGAGTGCAATCTCAGGAGGGAGAGGCAGGTCAGGCTGCTGGTTCCTAGACAATAAAAGCTCTTCCCTCTCTGGAAAAAGACAGAGCAATGCTGATGTTGGAGCCTGCTCATGGGCTGCTTTTTCAGTTCCCTGTGGGACAGAATCATAGAAGCCCCCGTGACTAAGCACAGGCAGAGCTCCAGCCTCACCTCAAGCCCAGGAGGAGGGACTCTGGAGTGCTGAGGCAGGGAGTGAGGAGCTGGCTGCTTGCAATTGTAAGGAGGCAGCAGGTAGGAGGAGGGTCTGTGACCAGAGAAGAGGGGGACTGCAGCCTGGAAATGGGAGAATGAAAGGAAGGGATGACATAGAGGGGAGAGGGGATGACATAGAGGGGAGAGGGTCTGTCTCCCTGGCATAGAGGGGAGAGGGTCTGTCTGCTCACTTTCAGGAAGAGCAATGGTGGGAATTACAGCAGAGGAGCGATTGTGGGGGTACCATTTAGTTTTTGGCAAGGAGGAAAGGGCCCCCAATGGTTTAATTGACTTTTCTGAAGGGAGATCACACATGATTTTTGCATACATATGGGAGAGTGAGGGATTAGAAATATATAGTTAGAGAAGGAAAGGTTATCTAAATGCCAGCCAAGGCCCTACTACTTATTTTGAGCACCAGCTGCTACTGAGATTGTCCAGGTTGCTGGATGTTCCAACTTCACACTTGCCAACATCTTCTGGAGGGGCAAAACTCCATTATTTGCCAATTGTGTTTCTCATACCAGTGCAGCATAAATTCAATGGTATCTGAGGTCTGATGCAGAATTGCTATTGGGTTCTTATCTATAATTACAATTTTACACCTCTTTGCTGTGCAGAAGCCCACAGAAAAGTGCACAGACATTCTCTCCACAGGCATACATATCTTCCAAACACACACTGTGATTCTTCAAGAGACCATGGCTTGTAGTACCTGCTCACTATTAATTGTTCCCCGCTCTGCATTGCTATTGATTGACTGAGTGCTTGCTCTCACTGCCTTAAATAGATGGCCTATTTACTGCCTTTGATTGATTGCTAGTTCATCATCATTTGCTTATTGTCCTATGCCGTTAGCTGACTACTATTAATTGCCATTTATCTACTGTTGCTATTCATTGCTGTTTACCAGTTCTAACTCATGTGCCTGTTTAATTTTCTTTATCCAACATGTCTGCTGCCTCTCCACCTTGTCCCCTAGTCTCTCCCTCTGTCAGTCTCTGCCCTTTCTTCCATGTTGTGCATCTATTGCTCTTCACCCTGATTGTTTCACACACCACCTCCCCTCTCATTGCTACCTTCCTTCCTTTCTTCCTTATATCCTCTTATCTCCCTTCCCCTCCTCCCCTTCTGCCTCAGCTGCACTCACAAGTGGAATGTATGGCATCTGGAAAATCATAAGCAATTTGATAAATGATTGAACAAGATATAATCATTTGTCATTTCTATAGGGCTGCTGCTGATGTTCTCTGTAGTGTCTGCCGGTGAAGAGGAGGAGGGGAGGAAGGAAAGAGATTCGACTACAGTTCCAAAGTCTATAAGGAGAATTTATTATAAAACTACAATGTTAGTGGTTTGTAACTGAAGCATTTTCAGTACCTAATCAGCTTGTTTGAGTGGTGAGGAATCCCAGTAGTTCAATGCAGGGACTGTGATTCTGATGAACATAATGGTCTCTTCTGGCCTTAAAATCTATGAATTGTGTGTTGTGAGTAGCAGAGCACCTAAGAAGAATCTGAAGTGCATTTCCTCACCTAATCCCAAAAACATAACCTAGCAGCAGAGACCCTTCTGTATAGTTTGTTCCTGCAATCTTTCAAACTTGTCTCTAAGCTCATAACCCTCGTAGTTTTAAATAGGCAGACTGTAAAATCTTGTCGAAACCTTCTTTTCTGCAGGAAAACTATCCTTCAGCCAGATGTCAAAAGATAAGTCCCATGGAAATGCTGCCAGCAGTGGATTTGGGTGAAAACACCCTTCTATCAGGTGACCTCATGCGACACATGAAACCACACAGGAACAAATCCATCAGAACTTAAGAGACGGGTCAAACATTTGATGCACACAGGGGGCTCCCAGCTGGAAGAGCACAGTCCAGAGCAGTCAGCACCAGCATGTGACACACACACACCCTTCACATCTGCTCAGGCCAATAAAAGATTGTACCAATTTGTTCTGCCGGATAATTAGCCCTGTCTAAGCAAAAGCACAGACAGCGAAAAGAGTTTTCTGTACCTTTAGTTAGTCTATGGGTATATCAACACACAGCAGGCTACAGCTATCATGAGTCAGAGCCTGTGCATGATTCTTAAGAGAGCACAGCACAGCTTAACCCAGAAAGTTGCATATTTCTATGTAGGGATGCGTAGCTGCAGAGAGGTTGTCTCCCACATCCCAAGTGGTCTCAGCTTTATAATACAGAATACAGTGTATTTGCAGGCAATGACTGTCACTGCAGTAACACAACCCAGAAAGTTGCATATTTCTATGTAGGGATGCTTTAGCTGCAGGGAGGTTGTCTCCCACATCCCAAGTGGTCTCAGCTTTATAAGGTGTTCACAGTGATGAGAATACAGTGTATTTGCAAGCAATGACTGTCGCTGCAATAACGCTTTCTCTGTCGTGCAATCATTTCACTGTCAGAAAAGAAGGAATAAAGAGCAAAGATAGCAGACAGAGAAAGATACTCTGAACACTCCCCCTTTGCCTTTCAATAGTGTCCCCATCTAAATGGGTCATGTCTGCCACAGTCATGCCAGTGAATAGAACAGCCCAGATGGAGGAATCAGGTAGGTCATCTACCCATGAATCCCTGCTAAACTTAAGGTGCTTTTATTAGGCTACAAGTTTTGTAATGGTGTGGATGGTCCTAAAATAGCAATGCATGTTTTCAGAAATGTAATTGCAGATCTATTGCTCATAGCATCTTTTTAGGTCTTGCTGTTCTTTCTGAGTATACTCATTATCATGGGAGTCAGTCAGTCACCAGAATATGCTATCTTGCATGTGTGAAAAAAGGAGATCTGTAATGTCTTGCTCCATGTTACACCGGTGATGCGAAAGCCCCAAGTCTGAGTACTATAGTGCCCGTACCAAGTAGCCTTTAGATCTCAAAGCACAGGGTAGTGAATTATGAAAGACACTGGGCCAAGATCCTCAAAGGTAGTGAGGCACCTAAATACCTTCTGAGGCTTTGAGTGAATCCTGGTTACCCTTGGCCAAAATGAGAAAGAGGGGTTGATTCATTCATGATATCCCCTCAACTCACACTCTGTGTCTAGCTGTAGCTCCAATTTCTCTCCAGTCCAAACCTTTGAGAGTAAACATTGCTTCCACACTGAAAAATTGCCATAGCGAAATATCAGATCATTGTTTGTGAGAGAATGATAGTTAGCATGGACAAAAAGGAGCAGACCAAGATACTGGTAAAGATAACTTGAGACCCGAGAAATGCTATACAAGAGCTTGGTGGTGGTGGTAGTAGTATTTTTTTATTACTACTGAAGGACAGTGAACTACTTTAACTTTGTAAAACAAACGAGAGCAAACAATTTGTGTAGGAAAGCATAATGCTTATATGTCATCACTTGCTTGAGTATTAAACCTAAATCATCTTGTTAAGGTAAGATGCTTGAAATGGAATGATCCCTGCACTCACAAGGGATGGACTAGATAAAGGAATAGGACTTCTCCATTTCTAACTGCTACAATAACTTCCCTTTTTAAGGAAAAGGGACAACATGGAGAATGGGTGGAGTTTTTGTGGGTTGTGGGGGGATTATATCTTGTTCAATCATTTATCAAATTTCTTAGGATTAGTGCATAAAACAATAGAAAAATCTTGTTTTTTGCATTTATAACCCTGATTTAGAATAGACTTGTACTCTTGAGGCCTTATGTTCACTACTCCTTTTGATATCTGGGATTATCCTGATTTGGCTGGGGCAATCCCACACTATATAAGCCTAGATGATGGGACATTAGCAGGTCCCACAGCCTCTTAGAATCATAGAATATCAGGGTTGGAAGGGACCTCAGGAGGTCATCTAGTCCAACCCCCTGCTCAAAACAGGACCAATCCCCAATTTTTGCCCCCGATCCCTAAATTGCCCCCTCATGGATTGAACTCACAACGCTTGGTTTAGTAGGCCAATGCTCAAACCACTGAGCTATCCTCCCTCTTTGTGGGGCCTGTGAAATATCATCACTCATAAGGCAATGTGTCGTGATAACATTTTGATGCAATGTCATCATACAGTTGATGCAATGTGGTCACATTTTAATGTAACACAGTGGGGTGTTGCACTGATAAAGACCATCACATTGTACCATGATGTGCAGGCTCAGTGTTGGTATCTCAATTCATAAGCGTGCCACTTTGGAGAAATTCAAATGAGTGGCAATGCTAGTCAGGGCCGGCTCTAGGATTTTTGCTGCACCAAGCAAACAATTTTTTTTTTGCCCCCCCTATTTTTCATGCCTCCCCGCCCCCAACTCCACCCCTTCACAACCCCTTCCCCAAATCCCCGCCTCCACCTCCTCCCCCTGGCGTGCCACATTTCCCCCCCAATTGCTTCCTATGGCTCCCCCCCGCCCTAGCTCACCTCCGCTCCTCCTGCTTCCCTGATCATGCCGCCACTCCACTCCCCCACCCCAGGCGAGGGAGAGGCAGCGCGTTCAGGGGAGCAGGCGGAGTGGAGGTGAGCAGCAAGGGGTGGAATAGAGGAACCACTCCCCACCCCAGCTCGCCTCTGCTCCACCACCACCGCCTCCCCTGAGCACGGTGCCGCTCAGCTTCTCCTCCCTCCCTCCCAGGCTTGCTGTGTGAAACAGCTGTTTGGCGCGTGGCAAACCTGGGAGGGAGGGAGGGAGAGAGGGAGGGAGGAGAAGCGGAGCGGTGGCGGCGCACTCAGGGGAGCAGGCAGAGGCGGAGCGGAGGCAAGCTGGGGAGGTGGGGGGGCACATTTCTAGGCGCCAGAATGCCACCCCTAGAAATGTGCCGCCCCGAGCACCTGCTTGTTTTGCTGGTGCCTAGAGCTGGCCCTGATGCTAGTACATCATGTAACATGCAGTGCTCCATCTTGATCTGAAAGGTCTGTGCTTGGATCAGAGTGGAAGATTTCATGCAGAACCTGAAGTCTCCATGGGTCTCAGATTTTACTTATGAAGGGCTAGATTCTGATATCCTCACTCATTTAGAAGCACATCACGACGTGAGCAGTTGCAGTGGAGTAAATGGGACAATGCATGAGGTAAGGTCCTTCACCATATTGAGGTGTGCATCAGAAGCTAGCTGCACACAAGGAAGAATGGACTTGTGGTTAAAGCACAGGCAGGGCCGTCAAGAGATGACATCTATTCCCAGCAATACCACGAACATCCAGTGTGATCTTGGGTAAGTCGCTTAGTATCTATGTGCTTCAGTTTTTCCATCTGTAAATTTGGGATCATCAATGCTTCCACGCCTGGCAGGGGAGCTCTGAGGTTTAAATAATGTGTTTGTGAGGTGCTCGGATTCTGTAATGGTGGGTGCTCTAAAATGTCTTATAAATAAATACAAATGTAAAATGAGGATGTCTTCAGTCTGATCCATGTTACACGAGTTAGATGCAGACCTCAGATTTTTGGAAATTGTCAATGCTCTTGTCAGCTGGACAAAATTAGGACACTCCTAGTATAGAGCACAGAAAGACTGATACTTTGGAATTAGTTATGTGAGGCTATGAGACTGGTAAAAAGAAAAATCTGTCACTGCCAAGTAACTATATATCAGCACTTTGATAATACAAGGAGGTCTTTGTAGCTATAAAAAAATCAGATATTTTTGTCATAATGCAGGTCACTGATCGTGGTTATTTAATTATTTTATTATGCATCTAGCACTGTGGCATCTGGGCATATAAACAGAGCAGGACATTAGTTTAAAATGCCCACAATAGACAGCAAAGCAGCCCTCCCTTCCTTGAATTCCTCATGTATACATATTAGTTCTATGTAAAAGTTTTGCACTAACTGTTAATCCTGTGCCAGTACTATTTAGAAAATATCATAACTTAACTACAAGTGTGATTTTTTTTTCAGGCATGTAATGGCAAATAATACAGGGTTTTTAATTCTATATATTGTAATGTGGCTCTCCTAATTTAATTCAGCCGCTACAATTTAGCTCCATTCCGTACACCTATGCCATACGCAATCTACAAGCATCAAACCAATTTATGCCTGAACAAGCTTTCTGATAGGATAACTGAGTTTCTCATCCTTTAAAGAGTTCAGTTCTGCAAGTGTGAGCTTCATCACATCTGTATGCCCTTGATGAGTGTTATGGCACATCTCCAGAAAGATGTGTTTTAATCAAAAGCAGGGAGTTTTAGCCAACTGTGCTGTTCTTATGCTCTCATCTGAGACAAACAGATCTTGAGATATGGATGCATTTATACAGATAATGCAACAAATCTCCATCTTTTCTCATCCCTCTGACATCAGAGGAAACTACAACACATCAGACATTTCTTTTACAGAATCTTTAATATGGCACATATGGGATTAGATAGCAAGTTGATAGGCCCCATTTAAATCCTAAATGAGACAGATAAGATGGATAGGTCAGAACTTTCCTTTAGTCACCAATATCTCATGCGAATATAGATTGTGAGCTGTAGGATGATGTTTCAATTGTATGTTTAGCTTTTTCCTCTAGAGCTGTTCCTCTCGATACCATGTGTCAGAAAAAAACATGAACAGTGTAGTTCCTTTGCTGGTCAACTTATGTCTCTTCAAAAAATGACAAATGAGTCAGCTAGAGATACAAAAGGAAATCCACATCCTGGATATACTGCTGGAGACTACAGTTCAGGTGCCAGAGAGTAGAACTGGCCAGAAAACAAGATTTCTATTTCTTTTTGCTCTGAAGTGGAACAAAAATGAGACTTTTCTGAGGCAGAAATAGAGACGGAGACACAGACCCATCTCAGAATAGCCAATAGCTCCATGGTTAGGGCATTCACAAGGGTTGTAGGAGACCCAGGTTCAAGTTCCCACGTCACAGCAGCGTATTCGAGGCACTCTCTCTGACCAGGTATTCCATCTTGGAGATGAGAAACCTTCCTGATGAAATTTTTATCCAAAAATATATGTTGGATAGGGTGTTGATAAAGCGGCATTTTCCTCCAAAAATTTGGTCAAAAAATTCCCAACCAGCTCTACTGGAGAGGCCTGGGAGCTGTAGGAGGATAGTGAAGTACAGTAAGCTATGGAGCCCAAGTGAAGCCACTCTGCCACATCTGCACAACTGCTGTGAACAGTTGGTGTAGTTTGCAAAAAGAAAAGGAGTACTAGTGGCACCTTAGAGACTAATTTGATAGGTCTTTTCAAATAAGTAATCAAATGAAAAAGATTCTACACCAGCTACATGTTGTGAGAACTAACCACTGTAGAGAGGAAGATTCAACACAGTTGGTTTTGATGGTTTCCTGCTGTGGTTTTCACTTGTATATTTGGTAAAAGTGATGTAACAGTGATTTGTTCTTGTTCCAATACCTTTTAACACTTTTTCAAAGGTATTTGTTTTGCTTTTTTTTGTACCATATACATTTTGCAGTTATTCAGTACTTGAACTATTTAAGACTAAACTAAAGTCAAATTGGGAAGTATCATTTTGAGCTGTCAATCCTTTACATAAGCAATCTTAAATGGCATACACAAGCCAAAAAGTAGGTGTGTGATATGTCTGTCACATCACTAAAATGCAGGCAACATTTCTACAAAATGTTGAAGCCTCTCAGTCGTATCAGGGTGTTCACATGCGATATTCTAAAGGGAAACAAAACAAAACAAAAACTGCACCCACTTTCTTCACCCAGAAGCCAGCAACTAAGAAATATAATAGCAAAGGAATATTTCTCAATATATCCTTCAGAAAAGTGCTAACTTTTTAAATTACAGCATTCTGGTACAAGGAAACTGGATACAATTACAGTTCAAAGAGCATGAAAATTTCCAGGGCCTGATTGTGCTACTCTTACATTGGGAAGCACTTATGTACAGGAGTAGTTCAACTGATTTCATGAGATCATGATCATTAATGTGAAGAAGGGTTGCCCAAGTGGGCCCTTGGTGTAAGTACAGAATTCCACTTTCTTAAAATCCCCAGAGGCCAAAATTCATTTACTGTTTCTCAATATCAGTGCTTGCATTGAGACTGTTACACTACACTAGAAAACTATCTCTGGTAAGCATATTAGCATGCACATAGCTTCCTTTATTGTTTTTAGTATGTTTTCTCTGTAATGTTTTTACCTTAAGAATTAATGTGCTTACTGAGAAACAACAATGTGGTAACTTAACTGTGGCAATTACACTGTGTACTATCTCTGAGGGGAAAAGTAAAGCAGGTCAGCTTAGGAAGTCTGACTTTGCTGGGGAATTCACAGCGAAGGCAGGGAGGAGTGCAGCCCAGGCAGCAGGGAGAGAGATGCATGTCTCCACCCAACAGCGGTAACAGCTGAGGAGCCGGAGGTCTGAAAGTAGGTGTCCTTCCTGGATATAGGGGGGAATACAGGTGCAGTTATATAACTGTAACAAATATATACATATATTTAAAATATATCTGTTTTTCTGCTCCACTGGTGATGTTTAGAAGGGTCTTCTGGGTGGACACAAGAACAGTGACACCAAATGGGCTTGGGCCCACCTCCTCACCTCCCTCTTCTTCTGCTCTATGCACATCTGCCTTCAGTTTCCGCTTTGCAGCGACTGTTACTGGTAAACACCCTCTGGTGAAACTTGGAGACAAGAACATGTACATGAGCTTTCTCCAGAGCCCTCTACAGAAATGAAGTTGCCATGCTGGAGCATCAACACAACAGTTTTGTTAAAGGAACAATGTAAACAAACTGAGAATATAGAGAAGTAGTTTCTTTCTGCCATAATGATCTTGGGGTGACTTGTAACAACAGAAGGTACAAAATGTTATTTTCAGATGATGCCCCTTTATTCAAACAAACCCACAATAACTAGATATCACATGTATTCATTTCTATATTTCTGATTCTTTGTCATATTCCTTGCATGACTTTGCCTTGTTAATAGCTGTGTAATAAATGATATAATTTTAGAACTGTGCATAAACAATGTTTAAAGGAGAAACCTCCTGGAAAATTGGTGCCGTTCCTTTTTAAATAGCCTGCCACATGTGGAAGCACGGTCATATCTGTTCTACACTGTCAGTTTGGACTTGGAACATAAAACAATTCAAGAATGTCCAAAGTCCATATATTTATTATTTGTTAAATATCAGCTTAGTGCTCAACCCCCTATGAAATGCCAGGGAGGTTGATGCCCTGAATCATAGAGCTTACAATCTAAACAAGGTCTTGTAATTTTTCTTAAGATTGTGTTCAGATGTGCTACTGCAGCTTTGCAATATTTTCATAAAAATTGTACTAGCCCATGCCCAAAATTGACTCACCTGCCCTTTGTCACAATGACTGTTGACAATGGAAAAACTGATGACATTTTACTCTAAGTAACTCACACATCCAAGAAAACTACTTGTCCAGCCCAAGGGGGCAAATATGATTTTTCAAGCCTATGTTGTTGTGAGGGCATAGATGGTCTGTGGCTAAGGACTTGTCTACACACACATTTGTACCAGTTTAATTCAATTAGTGCAAACCTCTGTGTGGAGATCCTTACTTTGATCTAAGAGTGATTTATTTTTGTTTAACTTAAACCTGTTCCTAATTAACTTAAATCAAAATAACCTGTGTTTGAACCACAGTAAGTGTGTCCACATAGCCTTTTACACTGCTGTAAATATGTTTCAAAATCACAACACTTTAAACTGGTGCAACAGTACAGAGAAAAGCCATAATAAACAGGACTGGGGACCAGGTGTGAGAACCAAAGACTAATTAAGGGGAGCTGGAAAAGCTTTCATGTTGATCAGCTGATATCCACTCAGGTCCTCAAAAGTTCTGTGCAGAGATGACCCATGCCTGCCAATAGTTGGGGGAGCAGCAATGTGAGGGCAGCCAGCTTCAGCAGTGTTACTGAGCATGCTTAATCCATGTCAGCATGCTCAATACAAGTCGAGGAACAAATCTGGTAGGCGACATGGACTCCCCCCCCCCCCCACAGATCCCCTCCACACATCGCCTTTGGAAACTTCTGAGTGAGGTGATGAGTCATCCCTGATCTAGAGCCTAATTAAACCACATACAGTGATGAGTTATTCCTGTGTTAGGCTCCAGCCAGTCCACAAGCCAGCAGCTAGTCTAGTGACTCAGAGCAGGCATATAAACCTCTCAGGCGAAACAGCAGCTGAGTCTGCTCAATGTCATTTTATGACCTAGAACTCTCCTCTGCCAGATAGTGGTGACAGACTCCATAGGTCTCAGCCTGCTTTAGCCATGGTCTTCTTCCAGTCTTGTCCCTAGTCCTGCTCTAGCTCCCAGCCCTACTCTTGCCTTGTTCCAAATATGCTCTTGACCCCTGATTTTAGCTATGACCCTTTGCTCTGACACCTAGGACTGACCACCATTGCTCCAACCTCTAGGCCTGACAGTCCTCACCTACGTTTCTGATATTCTGGACCCATGTTGCAGGAAATATGACTCAGTTTTATTAAGCACATTAAAATATTTAAAAGATTAAAATAAATAAAATATGTCACCAAAGCTAAGCTATTAATAATATTAAACGAAAGTGGCAATAAAGCATTACATCTATCAACTCAAAATCAGATCAAGATAAAATAAAACAAAGTTGGTCTTGATATTGGTTTGGAATTACATCATCAAATTAGTTAAATCATCAAACTAACACCCAATATAATCATCCTTATACATTTTAAGAGTCTCAGAAGGTAGCTGTCCTTTTTGGTCATAAATGCCAACTAATTTAATCATAATAAGTAGAATCTTTAATTTCAGTAGTTGCGTATCTTTTACTGAAATCAAACTGCCTAACATTTAAATCACAACCTCAGAGCCAATTATAAAGCATCCTTCTTACAATTCTATTCTTAAGTGGTGGCTACGGACCAGATTTTCAAAGGTATTTAGGAACCCAAACATGCAGAGAGTCACCTAGTAGGATTTTCAAAAGCTCCTCAGCAGGTTACATACCTAAGTCCTAAGGGGTACTTCATACCTTTGAAAAAATCTATCTGGTCCTAACCCTTTCCTCCCCTACCCCCAATTAAGATACTTTAATACAGATTTTAATAAAACACTCTTGATAAGCTGAAGTTTGACAACTCTTATTTACCAGAAATTGGAAGACAATTTCAAGGGTATCAGGACTTCTAAACATAAAACACAAAACACACTCTGATGAATGATTTTATCAGATACTATTTAGGGCTGTTTAAATCTGGGGAATTTTCCTTTCTGGTGCCTTCCCGTGTGAACTTTATAGGTACTCATAGACACATGCATGCACATGATACTTTCACACCTTAATATTAACAACTATAAAAAGGCTGGGACATCTCCCCGCTAATAAAAATAGAAAAAGGAAAATACGATACTTCATATAACAGGGTTTTGCCAATACTTCTTCTCTTACAAATGTCCGGACAATGTGGGCACAGGGAGATACTGGTCAAAGGTTGTCATAGCCTATTTGATGAGGTTTTAATTTCCTCTCCTCAAAGGGGTCTTGGGTATTGTAGACTATCATTCTTCCCAGAGGCAGCTTGCTCACCTGAAAAGAGAGGTTTCTCAGCCTTACCCTTGATTCTTATAGTTTGTTTTATAGTTATCTTATTCCACCTTGCAGATCCTCCCTTCAAGGCCCTGGACAAATCAGATGCAAGGCCTATTTTGGAGTCCTGCAACTTGGTCCAATCAGGTTCAAATTAGGTCATCCTTAGCTAACATCAAGTTGGGGGGAAAAAACCACTTACATCAGCAATTTAAAAAATAATTGGTGTTTTTGCATACCAGAGGGACCGACATTTGTGACCTGTCTCCTCCCCAAAAACTATCAAAAATCTGTACACAAGAGACCAGTTTTGAGGATGTTGGCATGGTCTGATCCAGGTGAGATGACATTGTGTCACAAGTTTGACAGAAAGTTAAACATAAAAATCGTATAATAAGAACTGATTGCAAAAGAATCCTAGCAGCATTCTTCCATGAAATTAAAAATAGATTTGAACAGTTATGATCAGTTATCAGTTTCATCACCTCCATTTTCTTCTCAGACAAAGGATTTACAGTAATTTTTCTGCTTTGGAACTGGGCTATAAGTCAAACTGTTTATCTTCTGGAATCTTTATGTTGATAGAGAAAACATTACAAGTCCATCAAGATTAAATCCATTTAAATAATAATTTTTAAAATGTTACACAAGATATATAGTCCCATATAAACTGTTCCTCTCACTCAGAAGATCTAGGTTCAATAGCTGGTTCTGCCGGTAATGACTGGGAATAGTTGTAACAGGGACGGTAGAAGCTTCTCCTGTCATGACATTCTAGTTGGGTACTGGCTTCATTGGGATGTCACCAATTTCAGGTGCCTGTTGTAACAGAATGTGCTGTTGTTTGCATGAATCTGATTAGCTTGTTTTACACCACTTCTTTATAGAGAGACTTATGTTTGGAGTTAGAACAAGCAGATGAAAATAAAATCAATTCTAGTAAGAAGTGTCACCCTAGGGTGCTTAAACAAGACACAAAACATAATGCCTGTGGCTTTTTTAAAAATAAAGAATGAAAAGATAAACTCCAACTAATTATATGTACAGTGTAAGTAGCAGAGATAACCTAAGCCGCTGACAGGGCTGGGCTGCCACAAGTACCCTTATGGGGATCCTAAAGCACTGGCAGATCAGAGGGCAAGTTTCTTCCCTTATACATAGTGAGAACAGAAGAGCAAACAGAAACATGCTCATAGTCTGCCAAAAGTGAGAAAAGAAGAATCTACAGGCTTGGGGGACCCAGACAAGTTGTTAGAGGAGCACAGCTAAAGGATACAACCTGAAGAAGTCTTTAAAATAATGGTTCCCTTCCCAGATGTTTTTGTTTGACCCTCCACCTAAGATAGCTTGGCAGATGGGAACCCACCATTGCCTTCTTGTACCATGTCCTGACACAGTTATTACCAGCTCTTCTATTTTTGCCCATTGCCTTTCTGTTTTTCTTTCCAGTTGCTTCTCCTTTTGTCCATTTTCTTCATTCTTTCCTGTCCTCTCTTTAGCCTTTTTCTTTATTGTTTTACTTTTTTGCATTTCTCTTCTGAGTCTTCTTTCCATTCTTTCCAGCAGCTCCAATCCCTCTCACCATTCTTCCACTCGCTAGGAGGCCACGTGCTCCACTGGTACCCCTCAAGACTGAGCCAAGTGACATTGCCATAGTAGCAAAGACTATAAGCTTGGACTGGTGGGCTACTGAATGAACCTAGAGTACTATACATGTGAGCTTCCACAGCTGGCTATACTAGGGGTCTCAATAAGAATAGGGAGGTAAGGTGGGTGCCTTACAAGAAACTACCCACTGCTTTACCTGCAGTAGCACATTGCAGTGTGTGTAGTGGGTGGATCTGTGGTCCTTCAGCTTTCCTCAGTCATATTAGATATTAGAAATGTATATGCGTGTATATATATATATTTTCAGTTTACGTGTGTGTGTGTATATATATAATGTATATGTATATATATATGTGTATAAATATAAATACACACATTAAATTTGTATATTAAAATTCGTATGTTACAGGAGTAGCAATAATTTCTCACTGGTTTTTCACTTTAGCTACTAAAGAGTCACATCAGATCTTCAGACCAAATCCGTGGAGCTCCACTGAAGTCTGTTAGCCTTTTATTTTTGTGCATGAATTAATTCAGAGCTGAGTCATTGAAAGTTGTACTGATTTACAGCAGCTGAGGATCTGGACTAAAAAACATAAATCTATACCTACTCAGATACTTATTTCCTGGTGTTACAACAAGCTGAGGCTAAATTAGGCTAATGAATCTATCTAATCTATCTATCTATCTATAATATTTTACATTTGGTTGCTAAAATTAATTTTTAAAAGATGCTGGTAATGTATGAAATTCCTCATGGGAGAGAAACAGAAAATTGTTAAAATTATTACCCTGTTGCTAATGACTTCTTCCAGTGCTTATCTACAGGACTATAGCTATGCTTATCTGATGATAGATTCAGGGTACTATTATGTATTGATCAAGTAATTATTTTTATTGAATTAGTTAACAAAATAACAGGCTGATTTGTTCCAGGCTAAAGGACAGGTCAATTTGTATTGAATTCGCATCCTTTTTTTTTTTTTTTTTCTTCAGATCTTTGTAAGAAAGTGCATTCTCTTTGTCGGGACCCATAAAATAAATAGGAACATAAAAGCAACCATACTGGATCAGACCAAAGGTCCATCTAGCCCACTATCCTGTCTTCTGACAGTGACCAGTGCCAGATGCTTCAGAGGGAATGAACAGAACAGGCAGTCATTGAGTGATCCATCTCCTGTCATCTAGTCCCAACTTCTGGCAGTCAGAGGCTAGAGACACCCAGCACAAGGAGCTGCTTCTCTGACCATCTTGGCTAATAGCCATTGATGGACCAATCCTCCATGAACTTATCTAATTCCTTTTTGAACCCAGTTATACTCTTGGCCTTCACAATATCCCCTTGTGATGAATTCCACAGGTTGATTGTGCGCTGTGTGAAGTAAGAAGTGTAATAAGAAAGTGGTGACCCAGCCTCTTAAATCGCATATTCAATTAATCCAACAAACTACTGTACAAACATCTCAGAAAGCCTGGTTAGAGTGTAAATTTTTCCAATATGCTACTAAAGGAAAATTTTAATTTTTTAAAGGGAATAATAATTAATGAAGATCTTATTTTTCTCTTCTGGAGTCTAGCTGAGGCCTTGGAGCCGAACACTTTCTTTTTACATGACCGTATTAAGCTTTTATTTTCCTAAAATTCATTTCAAAACTGGTGTAGCATGTTGTGAAAACTGAAAAGCTAAGACTTCTGGCTTTGTATATCTGCTTTCCAAGGATACATTGAAAGAACTACGGATTCAGAAGATCTTGTGCCTTCAGAAAGTATTTACATTTTCATATCTCTGAATTCCCCCCTTAGTGTACATGGGATGTAGCTTTTTATGAGATTGGAGGCCTAAAACTTGGCAGCTGTGCAATACTGTGGATTGCAGTAATTTTTAAACAATGACAGTACTCTCAGATCTACAGTAATTCGTCTACTGTGTTTAACAGGTAATAGAGCATCCTATAATCCCTGACAAAACAAGAGTTATCATACATGCACAGTCTGTATGGTCACTGAAGTCAGTGATCCATTGAAAGTGACTATAGCAGCAACAAACAGCATGGCTTTCATTAAGGATCTCTTCACATTTCCATTATAAATGTCACTCAAGTTTTAGGACTCATTTGTAAAAAGTCTATCTCACAATGTAATTTGCCATACAAAGAGTCAGCCTAAAAGGGTGACATTTTAAAATATGTTTGATCCATTTTATTTTGACTTTATGTATTTATTTTATATAATTATGTACAAAAGAGAAGTTTGTTAGTTTCAGAGGCTTGTCGCACTTCCACAATTTCAAATCAACTCTGATTTTAGAATCAAATTAATTACAGTACTGCAGATAGAACCCTTTAAATATTTTAAATTATTTTTAAAAGATGCTTTATATTTAATACTATATTTAAAAGTCAGCTACTGAGCACATGCAGTAACATTTTAATAATATATATTTCTGTATTAATCTTGTAAGTGCACTGTACTCTGGATGGAAACAATAACATGCGTTGTAATGGTTCAAGAGGAGAGTTACAGTCAATGTAGTAAATTATATGGCCTTTTTAATCTCGCAGAGAAAGGCATAACAAGACCAAATGGCTGGAAGTTCAAATCAGACAAATTCAAATGAAAAAGAAGGGACAAATTTGTAACAAGTCGGTTAATTAGTGGAACAAACTACTATGGGAAGTAGTCCATTGTCTATCTCTTGAGGTCTTCAAGTCAAGTCTGAGGCTATGTCTACACTAGTACTTTTGTCGGTATAACTTATGTTGCTCAGGGTGTGAAAAAACCACCTCTGAGCGACATAAGTTACACCAACAGAAGCACTGATGTGGACAGTGCTATGTCGGCTGGAGACGCTCTCCCACCAACATAGCTGCCACCACTTGTCAACGGGAGAGCTCTCTCCCGTCAGCACAGAGTGGCTACACGTACAATCTTACAGTGGCGCAGCTGCATCGGTACAGCTGTGCTGCTGTAAACTTGCTAGTGTAGACATTGGCCTCATATCTTTCTGGAAGATATGCTTTCGTCAAACATAAGTTATTGGGCTCCATACAGAAGTGGCTGGATTAAATTCTATAGCCTGTGTTACACAAGAGGTGAGACTAGAGAATTAAATGATCACTTCTGGCCTTAAAATCTATCAATCTCTGGATTCAATTTTCTAATCCACTCTCTTCCAAGGGATAATAATGCCTGAGACAGGGAATCGTATGATGTTTTAACTTGGGGTTGTGTTCTTACTTAGCCTTCTGACTATCAGTCATCTGGCTATAAAATTTAAAGGGGCTGCAACCTGAAGGTACTGTGCTCTCCCTAAGTGAAAGATCTATTCTGGTAATCAGCCAAGGAATGGGAAGTGAACCACATCCTGGCCACTATGGATGTAGAAGCCCTCTACACCAACATTCCACACAAAGATGAACTACAAGCCGTCAGGAACAGTATCCCCGATAATGTCACGGCTAACCTGGTGTCCTCACCCATAACTATTTCACATTTGGGGACAATGTATACCTTCAAATCAGCGGCACTGCTATGGGTACCCGCATGGCCCCACAGTATGCCAACATTTTTATGGATGACTTAGAACAACGCTTCCTCAGCTCTCGTCTCCTAATGCCCCTACTCTACTTGCGCTATATTGATGACATCTTCATCATCTGGACCCGTGGAAAAGAAGCCCTTGAGGAATTCCACCATGATTTCAACAATTTCCATCCCACCATCAACCTCAGCCTGGACCAGTCCACACAAGAGATCCACTTCCTGGACACTACGGTGCTAATAAGCGATGGTCACATAAACACCACCCTATATCGGAAACCTACTGACTGCTATTCGTACCTACATGCCTCCAGCTTTCACCCTGACCACACCACACAATCCATCGTCTACAGCCAAGCTCTGCGATACAACCGCATTTGCTCCAACCCCTCAGACAGAGACAGACACCTACAAGATCTCTATCAAGCATTCTTACAACTACAATACCCACCTGCGGAAGTGAAGAAACAGATTGATAGAGCCAGAAGAGTTCCCCGAAGTCACCTACTACAGGACAGGCCTAACAAAGAAAATAACAGAACGCCACTAGCCGTCACCTTCAGCCCCCAACTAAAACCCCTCCAACGCGTTATCAAGGATCTACAACCTATCCTGAAGGATGACCCAACACTCTCACAAATCTTGGGAGACAGGCCAGTCCTTGCCTACAGACAGCCCCCCAGCCTGAAGCAAATACTCACCAGCAACCACATATCACACAACAGAACCACTAACCCAGGAACATATCCTTGCAACAAAGCCTGTTGCCAACTGTGCCCACATATCTATTCAGGGGACACCATCACAGGGCCTAATAACATCAGCCACACTATCAGAGGCTCATTCACCTGCACATCCACCAATGTGATATATGCCATCATGTGCCAGCAATGCCCCTCTGCCATGTACATTGGTCAAACTGGACAGTCTCTACGTGAAAGAGTAAATGGACACAAATCAGATGTCAAGAATTATAACATTCATAAACCAGTCGGAGAACACTTCAATCTCTCTGATCACGTGATTACAGACATGAAAGTCGCTATTTTACAACAAAGAAACTTCAAATCCAGACTCCAGCGAGAAACTGCTGAATTGGAATTCATTTGCAAATTGGATACAATTAACTTAGGCTTGAATAGAGACTGGGAGTGGCTGGGTCATTATGCAAGGTAGTCTATTTCCCCTTGTTTTTTCCTACCCCCCCAGACGTTCTTGTTAAACCCTGGATTTGTGCTGGAAATGGCCCACCTTGATTATCATACACAATGTAAGGAGTGTGGTCCCTTTGGATAAGCTATTACCATCAGGAGAGTGAGTTTGTGTGTGGGGGCAGGGGGGTGTGAGAAAACGTGGATTTGTGTTGGAAATGGCCCACCTTGATTATCATACGCATTGTAAGGAGAGTGGTCACTTTAGATAAGCTATTACCAGCAGGAGAGTGAGTTTGTGTGTGTGGGGCGGGTGGTGGTGGTGGGAAAACCTGGATTTGTGCTGGAAATGGCCCAACTTGATTATCATACACATTGTAAGGAGAGTGATCACTTTAGACAAGCTATTACCAGCAGGAGAGTGGGGTGGGAGGAGGTATTTTTTCATGCTTTGTGTGTATTTAATAAGATCTTCTACACTTTCCACAGTATGCATCCGATGAAGTGAGCTGTAGCTCACGAAAGCTTATGCTCAAATAAATTGGTTAGTCTCTAAGGTGCCACAAGTACTCCTTTTCTTTTTGCGAATACAGACTAACATGGCTGTTACTCTGAAGCCACACAGGCTAACTGCATCTGGGATTTTAAAAGAACACAGGGTATTGCAGCCCTCAACACCCTCCAGATTTTGTGTGGAGAATGCAATCCTCTCTGGGAGTCAAAGACAGAAATCTCCCAGCACTTCCTGGCTATTGATTTCAAGAGGGTGGCTCTAGATCCCAGTAATTTTAAAAAATAAACAATCTTTGTCCATCTGCCATAAGCCATACATTGTATGCAGTGTTGTTGTAGCAGTGTTGGTTTCAGAATATCAGAGAGACAAGATGGGTGAGGTAATATCTTTTATTGGACAAACTTCTATGGTGAGAGAGAGATGAGCTCTTCTTCAGGTCTGGAGAAAGGCTCTGTGTAAGCTCGAAAGTTTGTCTCTCTCATCAACAGAAGTTGGTCCGATAAAAGATATTACCTCACCTATCTTGTCTCTCTATAAACCATACAGTCATGGAGTGGAGAGTTTCCACAGTGCTATGCACTGAACTCTCAGGGCTTTGAGCTGCTTGGAGACATAGACCAAATTTTTCAAATTCAGGGGTCTATAGTAAGACATCTAAATCCATATTGAAGATTCAAAGGTGACTTGAAGAACTGCAGGTGTTCCAGCACCTCTGAAAAGCAGGCCATTAGCACAGGTACCTAAATATGGATTTATGGCTCAGACTCTGGAAGGTATTTCAGCACCTAACTCCCATGGAAAACAATGTGAGTTAGGCACTCAAATATCTTTGAGGACCTGAGCCCAAGTTTGAAAGTATTGGCCTTCCTGTCCTGAGAACTGGGAGGAGTGTAGTTCAGGAGATCCTTCACTCAGAGGCCTGGATAACTCCACAGCTTTTGTCTAGAAAGCAGTGGTTTTTATTTTTGATTTTCACAACAGCTTGGCCTTTCCTCTGAATAGCTCAGCCTGCTGCAGAACCAGGCTGAACAGCCTCCTATGGCTTGTGTAGCTTTGAAGACTGTGGATTGTTTGAACTGGATCAGATCCTAACTCTGTGTGTGTGTGTAATTTTTTAAGTGACTACATACATTTTTACAACGTGAACTGCAATAGCATCTAAGTCAAATGATACATTTAAAAAATGTGTAAATGCATGTTTACATGATAGGTGTTGATGATTTTGAAGGCGCTGGTAGAGTAGAGTACATAATGTATCCTTCAGAGATATCAAGTAAGTACAATACTACCCATTTTAAAAATTACCTATGAATCTATATATTGTACATGACAGACTGTGATGGCTATTAACAAAAAGATCTAGGAGCCCTGGTGTAAGCTTTCCTGTGCTTCCAGGAGATATTTTGATTTTTCTAATGGATGTTGTGGCATATATTGTAACATTTACAGTAGAGAATACTATAGTTAATGATATAAGTGACTATCATTGTAACAGGATCTGGTGGCCGCACCTGATTACCAGAAAGCATTATTATTATTATTATTTATTTGTATGTGGCAATGCCTAAGAGGCCAAATCAGTCATTTGAGCTCCATTTTGCGTGGTGTAGCACACACATATAATGAAAAGATGGTCCCTGCCCCAAAGAATATGCAATCTGAGTGTATGTTGAGACACAACAACAGACAGTGTGCGTGCAGGTCACGGAAAGACAAGGTAACAGTGGAATGCTCATGATTAGCATAATAAGCCATGGTCATGGAACACCAGCTACCTAGCCTTTTGTCAAGTGGTTTGTATGCATCCTGACAGAGATGAGTTTGGAGGATGACAATATAGTAGCTTTGTGGATTTTTACAAAGAGCTCCTACCATGATTAAGGCATGGCATGGGAAGAAATGTGAAGATGTTTGAAGATAAAACTGGACTAACTTGTATTAAAGGCTGGGATAATTAACAATGCAGAGTGAGGGGGCAACCAGTCAAAAGCATTTCAGAGATAATCACAAGGATGGGACTAAACTGTGATGTTTCTTTAAAGTTTGTGTTTGATACAGTGGAGCCAAGGGGGAGTGAGTGGAGAGAGTTGAAGGGGGAGAGACTCTTCTGTAATTGAAGTGGCAAGCTAGGAATTCTCTGCTTAGCTCTTACATAGATGTAGGCCATGTGGTCAGGTAAAACCGTTGGCCTGAAACCCCAGTCATTTTCTGTGAGAAATTGTATTATGATATGCTAAAAGAAAAGCTACATACTTTGTCAGAAGGTTGGGGAAGCCTTTAAGAAGGTAAGACTTGACACCAAGTTGTTACATGGGTGGGGGTTCCCTGGAGTTTGTTGTCCTTGTTCTTTTCTTGGTATGAAAACAACCCTTTGTTACTCTTGTAACTAAAACATTCTAAGACCTCAAGAATTATTAAGGGATTATTAAGGAAAATTTGCCAATTGAAGGACAGTTCTTTTCTTGCTGAACCAGCTGATTCACTCCACCAGTTTACAGCTATGATTTCACATATAACAACTTTCTGAAACATTTGCTTTTGAAGCTAAAACTATGCTCAGGACCTGATCCTGCAGGCCTTAGTTGAGCAAAAGTATCATTGACTTCCCTGGGTATTTTGCTGGAGTAAGGAGTTCAAGTCTCGTCCCCATTCTTAGGCCAGTGGTAAGTTATTTTTTGAAAAAAATCCCTTCAGTCACTTTCGGGTTAGCTGTTGAAGGAACACCCCTGCTTCCTGCCCATATTCCGCACCCCCCAACCTGGCACACACACACACATTTTTTCTCCATTAAAAAGATATGTAAGATTTCCTCTTGCACAAAGAACTCAAAAGCTGCGGCTCTTTAGAACTTCACATGTAATCACTGTGTGAGGAATATAAAATGCTTTTAGTATTTTAGTAACAGCATGTTAGATACAGTGCGTGCTTTAAACAGTGTTATATTTTAGTCAAGTAATTCAAGAGCTGACAGGAAGTAGGGCAACCTGGAACAATCATACATTGCTGCAACTAATAATTTAATTTGACCTTATTGACTGATGTGTCACTGTCAATTTAAAAATAAAATCTCTGTCTAAATATTTTTACCTACTGTTGTTACAAGTAGCACCGAACATAACACAGAGATTAGAGGTTACATATTTCTGGTGGGTTTCTTCCCCAGTTTGTTTACATTGTGTGTTGGACGGTACTGTGTATACAGTCTGTTTCTCTTTTCCCTCTTCATATAGTCACCTAATTTCCTCTGTTGTTTATATGGGTCTTTCACAAAGCAACAGGGTAAACCATTTTAAAATAAGAAAATATAATTAAAAACCCCACACAAACCTGCTGCTTGATGCCCTAAGTTTGCAATATTTATGTTGCTTTAATGAAGGAGTTGCATTTCATTATATAAATTACATCATAAACACAAAAGTGGGTAGCTTCAAGTAGGGTTAAGTCATAGTTTCACCCTGAATTTCTTCATAACCTCCAACAGTGTACTGATTGATATGGCACTAGTGTCTGAGGTTCTCTGCTAGGTACATTTCTTAAATGTATATACTGAATTTTGACCACTGGCACTATGGCAGCTGGTGAGTAGCAGCCAGAATCTCAAAAAGAGGGCAGCCCTCCAAACAGTGCCTTACTCTCACCCAGTCCTTAACTGGCCCCCAAAAACTTGGAAGTAGCAGTGAGTGAGCAGCAAGGGACAGGAGCAGAGATGCAGTTACTCCACCCACACAGGAGGAACACTGTCCAGCTGGAGCTGATTTCTGAGATCTTGGCCAGTAGGCAGCTCTCTTTAAACCACTAGTTAGCCTACCATCTGTACACTCTCAAGGTGGTGCCTGTTGCAATCTCCCTTTCCCTCATATGATTGTGATCACCAAACAGGGAAGATCTCTTAAGATCCGCTTTACTCTGTCTCCTGTACAGACTACTGTAACTGCATTTATGTTCAACCCTGCATATTTAATGGCATTAGCTCCATGTATGCTGCCAAAACTGAGCTGCTTATTTTTTCTCCCCAAGCCCCTCTGTCTTTGCCCTTCTCCATTATTGAGGCTAACACAAATATTTTCTTACTCACTCAGCCTAAGGGTAATCTTTAACTTCTCCCTCCTTACTGCACATCAGGACTGTTACCAAGTCTTGCTACTTTCCCCCCTTCAATATTTCAAAAATCTGATCCTTTCTTTCCCTCTCAACAGCTGAGACACTTCTCTACACCCTGGTAATCTTCCATCTTGCTTTTGAAACCATTTCCACCATGGCCTCCCTAATATGCACATTAATTCCCTGCCAATTGATCTGAAATGCACCTGCTAAAATCAGACCATGGCACTCCCCCCTCAAATATCTCCATTATCCACCGTATTAAGTTTAAATTTCTTGGGCTCACCACCTTCAGACCCTTCATAAGTCTGCCCTGGTCTACATCTTAAACCTCATGGTTTTTATATATCCCCCTCGGAACTCTTTTGCTTCCCCAGCCTTGAGACCTGCACCATATCTTTCTTCCATGCTGCTTCTTTGTGTAAAATGACCACTCCACCCCAATGTGCCAGGTTGCCCGTCCTCTCTTCGTTCAAATCACTCCACAAGACTTATTTCTTCTGTGAGTCCTACAAACAAATTTGAGGGAGAAAGAAGACAATAATCTAATATAACAGAACCATAGCCACATACTTTACTATTTTAACCATCATCATTCCTAGTCTTTCCCTCAACCCCCACCTTCTGTTTTATTGTGCTCAGTCTTGTCAGGACTAAAATTAGATTGTAAGCTCCATAGGGAAGGGCATGTGTCTTATTTGTTCAGTAAAGTGCCTGTCACACATTGGGCACTGTATAAATAATCACAACAATGGCTTTTTATGATAGTTTAATTACCTAATCGTCTATGGTTATTTTTGTAAAGTAAATCAAGCATTACATTGTTCATGTAAGGGAAAACAAAATTGGAAAAAGCAATTTTACATCTTGTAAAAAAAATACTCTCCTTAGAGCAGTTTTCCTTTCCCCTTTTCTTCTGTTGTTTCTGCCAGCCTTGTGCCATTCTTTGTCATCAGCTGTTTGATGATTTGTCTAATTTAGAGTCAAATCCAATTGTCCCATTGACTTAAGTGGAGCTATTTTGTGGGAGTAATTTTAGCAGAATTGGGCAATAAGCTGTATTCCCTTCCAGCAGGGACCTGGTCGTCTCATTTTTATATGAAGCATCATGTCCATTTATGGCACAATATAAGTGATAAAGGAAAAAATAAATCTCAAAACAGAAAGATTCCAGAAAATTGTTTTGTTATTAGTCCCTAATAACATTAGGTGATGCCTTAAAGGAAGATGACTTTTGATAATCGCTCTGAAACTCTGTTAAATAATTCCATTTATTATTAATATTATCTTTATGGTCTGGCACAGCAATATTGGGATCAATTTGCACCAGGCACAGAACAGCCTCCTTCCTAATCCCGAAGTTAAACAGCCACTATTACTCATTGCAGGTCTTGAGAACAACTTGGTTTCATGAGTCTGTGGAAGGGGTGCAGACACAAAAGCAACACTCCACTCAGCAAATGTAAGCTGCAAGCAAAGCATACAGCTGTCTGCTCAGGCAGTGGTGGAGGCACAACTACTATAGCATGAAGTTTATATGGTCTCTAGCTCTCTGCAGGCACTGCCAGAACATCCTCTGTTATCTAGTACAGCCGGGCTGCCTTTTTTTTTTTTTTTTTAAAGAAGCTTTTCTTGCTGAGAGCTAAATTTTCCATTTTGCTAAAGGACTGAGAATGGTTGCTGGTATTAGCAGATTTATGAGAATTTCATAGTGGACTGGAGCTTAATTTCTTCTTTTATAGTTCACCAGAGCTTTCAGAAAGCCTTCTAAAATCTCCCAGAAGTCATTGCTTCAGGGCACTGTCCTGGGCACAAGTTCCCACAGGGCTGTGCAACTTCAAAGGTATGACACAGCACAAGTATAGAGGTAGGGCAAAACTGTAAATGACCTGCATCTGTAAAACCAGTGATACCATAGACTACCCACCATTGCTTGTACTTACATTGGTACCATCCCCCACTCATTAAAATCACAATTATATAATTCTCTTCGTGGACAAGGCTTCTGAGTACTAGACTCTCCATTTTAAAATAGCCCAGCCAATGAAAACCTCATCAATAAAAACAATGAATCTGAACTGCTAAGCTAAGGAGGGACTTAAAATACTCTGCCAAGTACATTTCACAGCTCTATCACAACAGACACGATATTATTTTGTTATTTCAGATATTGAACAAAACCAAAAAAATGTTTTGATAATAGGGCCAAGAGTGGACATTCAAGGTAGGGTTTGGTTTTGTTTACATTTTCCAATGCAAAATAAATAAAAACGTTGCAGTACTACGAACACAGTATAGTATGGATTGCAACTGGTTAAAGCCTTGTAACTTCACCATGAAAGAAAACTTGCTGGATTTTGAAATCTAACACAAGTACCTATTGAACATATATATGCAACAGATTTTGCAAAAAAAAAAATATATATTTTTTAAAAAAATTAAAACCTGACATTTTAATATCATCTCAGATTTCTCGCAGGCTGTGCAAATTTATATCAACACGTTGCTCTTATACGGCTGCTTTCATGCCAGGCTATCAAGGCTGGAGAAATGTTATTAAACATTGCCACACCGGCCAGCAAAGTATCATTCTCCTAAATTTACAGGGGAGAAAGGTGGATTGATGGAGAGGTGAAGTGACATGCTCGGGGCCACATGGGGAGCAAGTGGCAGAGCATCAAAGAGAGCCCAGCAATCTCCACCTTTTTCCCCAGCCATGTGCTCCAGTTGCTGGGTTTTTTGTTTGTTCAAAGCGTGAGATTGCCAATACAGCCAGGAAATACAAAGAGCAAAACTGTTATTGCTTCTGATAAGGATACAACCAGTCTGTGTAACCAATCCTCTCAGTGATCGGCGCAGGGAAAAGGTTGCGGTGGGTCCGCCCTTTATTGCTGGGAGTTAAACACAGGGCCCCGATCCTGCCCTGAGAACTGTTGGGAGCGGATCCCTGCTCCGCCCCTGTCGTTCGGGTCGTGCACCAGGAGCGGGCCCCTATTATCAGGAGCGCCCCCTACCCCGGCCGGCGCGCACCAGCGGCGCGGGATCCCGGCCCGGGAGAGCGCATCGCTCCAGCCCCCCCCCCAGCCCCGCGCGCCGGCTGCCCTGGCTGCAGCGGGGCCGAACCAGCCGAGGCGCGCTCCCGCCGCAGTCGCCAGGCGCGGGGCGGCGCAGCCGGGCGCGGGGAGGTGAGCGGCGTGGGAGGAGAGTGCGCGCAGAGGCGGCGGCGGCGCGCACGGGACGGTGTGTGTGTGTGTGTCTCTGTGTGAGGGAGACACCGGGGCAGGGGAAGCGGCTGCGCTCGGCTCCGGGAAGACGCTGCCGAGCAGGAGGCGCCGCCCCGGGTCCCCCTCCTCCCCGCGCTATCACCGAGACGGAGGGAAAGCGCCGGGCGCGCCCGGGGACTGGGATAAAAACAATCAAATAGCGAGGAGCGCCCGCCCCCGACCAGGAGACCCCCCCGGCCCGGCCCGGCCCGGCCCGGCCCGGCCCGGCGGAGAGGCCCCGGCACCGAGCGCCCCGGCGGCAGCGGCGGAGGATGTCGGGCGGCGGCGGCAGCCGGGAGGAGGAGCGGCGCAAACTCGCCGATATCATCAACCACTGGAACGCGAACCGGCTGGACCTGTTCGAGATCAGCCCCCCCACCGAGGTGAGACCCCCCCCCGGCCACCTGCCCCCGCCACCTGCCCCCCCGCGGCCCCCTCCACGCCCCGCACCTGCGCCCGGCCCAGCCCCCTCCGCCGAGACCGGACCCCATGGCCCGGCCGTTGGGACCCCTCCTCCCCCCCCCGCCCCCTCGAGGTGAGTCGCCGCGCCCGGCACAGGCCGCGCCCGCCCCGCCCCCCGCAGCCACCGGGTCAGCCTGGCGCGCCCCTCCCCGATACCCCGGCCCCGCCCCGAGACTGGCGGGCGGGGGACGCGGGGCCGCCAGCCCGGGCTCTGCCCAGAGCCCCGGGGCGCTGTCGGTAGTGCTGGGGTTGGGCAGGAGGGGAGCGGGGAAATGAACATCGACCCTCCCCTCCCCCTGCCCGAAGGTGACTCTTCCCCTGGCCGAGGTGGGGCTGGTGCCCCGGGGGCACGAGGCGGGAGTGATTTTTCGCTCTCAAAATGCCCCCAGAGTGTCGGGTGAGGGGCAGGTTTGCGACCGAGGAGAGATGGGAAAGATCACAGGACCCCCCCCCCCCCGGCTAAGTGGGGACAGGGAGGGACCCTCTGGGAGAGGTGCTGCCAGGGGCTTCAGGGTGATGCAAACAGGAGGGCTGGTTTGTAACGCTTAGAGATGGGAAGGCAGCGGCTGGCGAGGGAAACGCTGGGGGTGTTTTAAATGTTTCGCTTTGTGCGGAAAATGCCCCCTTTAAAACGCAGCTTCCTTTACTTCACTGCTCACGGTGAGCTGTTGGTGAAATCTCCTGTGTAGCTTTCAAAGGGCGTGACGACTGAGCCTTTTTGGCTCAATGTGTTTGAAAACTTTGAGGTTGCCAACGTTCAGTTTAAAGTAAATACCAGGCAGATTCCTAATCCTAAGAGTTCACATGTTGTACCGGAAAAACACAGTGGGTGATTTCTTCCTAATGAAATGGGCGTTTTTTTAATGACTGGAATGAAGCTGGGGTTGTTTTTTAAAAAGTAACATTCAGGCCACACCCCACTGCTATCTCTTGTCATGTTCACTTCAGCTGGTCAGTGTTGTGTGTCTGGTTTGAAAGAGTGTGGGGGAGGGTTTGGGTAGATAGGTTATAGTCCTATTTGTCTGACAGTGAGGTCCCTGCTCATAGGGTGGAGACTGATCATGTGCATGTTCCCAGGGAAAAGAAGGAAATTAACACTAGCTTTTGGCCGGGGCCTGTTTGGGGTTGTTTATTAACAAAGGTCCCAGAAAGAATCTTGCTGCCTTTAAATTGCAGTCCCATTTTGAGTTCCAAGTACAGACTAATACAGAGGTGGGGAACCATGAAAAAGCTAAAAGTAATCTAATATCTTTAAATTATTAGAGCTTGAAAAAAGTAATATATTTAATTGGACGTGGTCTGTTCTATGCACTGCTGTGAACTTATCACCAAGATGAGGGTTCTATGTAATTTGAGGTATCTTGCTGCATTTGTCATAATCCCAACTCCTTGTTTTTTATTCACTAAGTATTACAAAACACATTGATATCTGGTAGGCACTTAATTAAAAATGTAGGGGCTACTACTAATGCAGTTTTCATAGCTTGTTTTGGGAGCAAAGTACTCTTCCAGTGTGGGACTGTTTACTCCTGGGGAAATTCTGCGCATCGTGCAATGCAGAATTTGTGCAGAATTAACGTTCTGCGCAGAATTAACGTTCTGCACAGAATTTCATTTTTTTCCCAGACAACTGGCGCTGTGGAGCTGCTGGTCTCCACTAGGGGATGGTCGACCTGGCAGAGCCTGGCTCCCCAGCTCGCAGTGTGCCTGCATAGGAGCCCAGAGAGGTTGCAGTTCCTGTGTTTGCCGGTCCCGCTTGGTGCGGTGCTGGAGCTGGCAAGTGGTGCCATGGAGAGAGGCAGGAGCAATAGCTGGGAGCTGCAGGGAAGGGCTTCTACTTTCTGGGAGGGGAAACTGAGGGTAAGTGTGGGGGGCATGACTTGAGCTGCTCTGTAGGCGGCTGAACCTTTAAATTGTGCCCCCTCCCCCCACTATCAGCAGGTATGGGTCGCGTCTGCCTGGTGGGACAGTAATGAAGCTGCGTGGAGTGGAGCCTCTGGCAGGGCTCTGGGGGAAGGGAGAGCAGGAGTCTGGGCTGGAGGGGCCCCACACAGCCTCCCCCTTCCCCGCAGTACCCCCAGCAGAGCTTGAAATATGGTTACACTTCCAGGGGCAGGGTGAAAAAAGGAGAATCGACTAAAAGGCGCAAGAGGTAGAGTTTTCCCCCAAGGTGTGCCTAGCTGGCACATGTGACACACCCAGACTGAGGTGTCCGACAAAAGCATAACAGAAACTGGGTTGTCATAGGGGTTTCTTTAACTCTCTACTACTGGGGCAATCTTTTTTGTTGTTGTGTGAATTGTTACATACATACATGCTGACAAATATTTTGAAACAAATTACCAAAATAATTGAAACTGGGGAGATTATATTGTTGTTTTGACAAATAAGATATGCAGAATTTTTAATTTCTTGGCATAGCATTCCCCTAGGAGTAACCTATAGGTTGACACAAAATATCAGTAGTTGAATTTTTACCCATTCCCTAAAAAGAAAAGGAGTACTTGTGGCACTTTAGAGACTAACCAATTTATTTGAGCATGAGCTTTCGTGAGCTACAGCTCACTTCATCGGATGCTGTAGCTTACGAAAGCTCATGCTCAAATAAATTGGTTAGTCTCTAAAGTGCCACAAGTACTCCTTTTTTTTTTTGCGAATACAGACTAACACAGCTGTTACTCTGATACCTATTCCCTGTTATCTTCCCCAGTGTTTCCTATCTCATCTCTTTCTTCCCATTTAGGGCAAATTATGTTTGTGCAGTGTTGTTGTGCTAGTGACAGCCAGCTTGAAAAAATCATTTCTTTAGGTTGGCTTTCTACATTTACCATTGAGATTTACCAGTCTTTGCACATAAGCTACTTGATTGCCCTTTATCATAATGAGAATGAGAAATTATATTTTACTCACCTTGGACAAATAGATTTGCAGTTTAGGCCCAGATCCTGCAAATGTACATGCTTAATTTTACTACTGTGAGTAGTCCCATTTATTTGATTGTGTTTTACAGACATGTAGGCTGGGATTTTCAGATGAGCCTGAAGATAGTACAGGCTCCTGCATGGATGAGAAATAATCAGTTTTAGTTCACACCTGATGGTGTTTCAGTGCAAGTCTATGTGGACACTCTTATTTTGGAATGTATGTTATTTCAGTGCAAGTTTGTGTGGATCAGTCCTAAGGGGATTAGATGTCCAAATTCCATTGAAAGTTTTCACTCCCTTTTGGCTTCTTTGAAAATCCTAACTGTAAAAATAAAACAAGTTATCCACAGGGTTTTGGACAGTGTGATCCATTGGGTAGGGTATGGAATTTGGGTTCTATTCCCAGTTCTCCCTGGCTTGCTGTTTGATCTGAGAAAATTATTTAACTTCTCTTGGCTTCTGTTTCATATACATGCTGTGTGGATTTTTTAAAGTGACATTTTGCTAAAGGGCTTCAAGTTCTATAGATGAACTTTCACTATGTGAAATACAATCAAAATACTTCACAACTTTCAAGATTTTTTGCCAAGTAAAGTGAATATGGCACAGTTAGGGAGTTATATTTTGTTACACTGTGAACAAGCCTCTTTAAATACAAATGTTTTCACAGAAATACTGTGTGGACTTATTGAAAGAAGGTAACATTTACACCTAATAGCATTGTAGGTATTTACATTTTTTTTTAACAATGTGTATTTCAGAAATCTTTTAGTAGTCCATGTTACTTATTAGTGCCCCAGATGTACAGCATGTGACACTTACAGCTATCAAATAAGATTAGGTTCCTGACCCAAGAAGTTTACAAATGAATATAAAATACTGCGGGTTATGACTTAATTTAATATCAGAGCAACTAGCATAAATTGAATTCTTATGTTGTCAAGATCGATGGAAATAGTGGAATTCTGTAATTTCATAGTTCTAAGAAATTTTGCTTTGCTGTGGTTTATGAAGTATTGAGAGACTTGCTTGAATTTGTATTAAACTAGAACTAATAAAAATTGTTTTTAAATATATAGTTTACTATTCAACAATATTTTAAAGAATGCTAGGTCATCTAAGGCACAGCAAGTTGGTTGGGATATCTGAACCAAGTAATGTGTTTATTGTGGTTTGAGGAAATCAACAAAAAATCAAGAGTCCAAAACAAATCAACTCCTCTCCAAAAAGAAAATAGAACTAACAAATTCTTGCACTCTTAAAATTTTGCTTATTTGTTAGTCTATTGCTGGGTTTCTGTCTTATCTGTTTAGAATTTGAGCTTTTTGCAACGTGTCACATTAAGTGCTTGGATATCACCCAGAACAGTGGTGCTTTGAGCTTGATTTGGTACTTTGGGTGCCATAAACCAGATAATATTATTCAGTAGTGAATTTTTTTTTTAGCTGTGTGTAGGTGGGGGGTGCCATTACTTAAATTCAGTTTGCTATAAGAATTTTTCACTGCTAAGTTTTTTGCAGTGAAAATATTTACTTTGTTTACAACATGCTGTTAAGTTTTTGAAGGGAAACATGTTCATTGGACCAAAGAGAGAATTAAAATGACTCCATGGTCGAGTGGTTAGGGCACTCACTTGGGAGGTAGGAGTCGCAAGTTCAGATCCCCCTGGTCAATGGCTTACTATTTATATGAAGAGGAACTGCTTCATCAGGAAAAATTGAGACTTTCCTAGAATATCCCATAGTTAGGGCCCTACCAAATTCACAACCATGAAAAATGCATTATGGACCGTGAAATCTGGTCTTTTGTGTGCTTTAACCGTATACTATACATATTTCAGAGGGGAGACCAGCATTTCTCAAGTTGGGGGTCCTGACCCAAAAGGGAGTTGGGGGTCACAGTAATGCCACCCATACTTCTGCGCTGCCTTCAGAGCTGGGCAACTGGAGAGTGATGGCTGTTGGCTGGATGCCCAGCTCTGAAGGCAGCACCCATATGCAGAATTAAGGGTGGCAATACCATACTGTGCCACCCTTACTTCTACACTGCTGTCTTCAGAGCTGGGCTCCCACCCAGCAGCCACCACTCTCCAGCTGCACAGCTCTGAAGGCAGCGCCGCCACCAGCAGCAGCACAGAAATAAGGGTAGCCGTACCACAACCTCCTCTACAATAACCTTGCAACCCTCCCCAACTCCTTTTTGGGTCAGGACTCCTAAAATTACAATACTGTAAAATTTCAGATTTAAATAGCTGAAATCATGAAATTTACAATTTTTAAAATGCTATGACAGTGAAATTGACCAAAATGGACCATGAATTTGGTAGGGCCTTACCCAGTGGTTAGGGTACTCCACTGAGAGGTGGGAGACCCTAGTTCAAATTCCTCCTTCACATCAGCCAGAGGGGGGAACTGGACTGCATCTCACACATCCTGGGTGAGTGCTGTAACCACTGGGCTAAGACAGGCATCACTACCACCATCTCGTCATTGTCCTCCTCTGGCTATTTAGTCAATCTAGCCAGGGTCAAAAGAAATATTTCATTTAACCAAAATGAATTTTTTCTTGGCTTTTTTGATTCAATGACACTTTGAATTTTCAGTTTTGGTTCAGCTTGACGTGAACCTTTTTTTTTTTTCCCCCAGAACTGCCAGCAAACTGAAAAATCAGTTATTCGCTCAGCTGTATAGGGTACCTCCTTTTTTGTAAAGTGCATTGAGATCTGCCAATGAAAAGTTGTGCATGTAAAAACTAGACGTTGTTGTCTTGATGATAATACACCTTTAACTTTACTACGCATCTTACTCTCAAGTCAAAGTGAAAAAGGCTAAAAGGATTGTGGTTTTCATAATATTGATAATTCAACTTTGTTATCCTACATAACTAAGTTACATATTGAGTTAGATTTATTTTTGGAGAAACGTTTTAGAGCAGTTTTAAGCTTGCCCGAGGGCTGCTGAGTAGGATGGGGGTCATGAACCAAAATTTATTTTATTTAGAATTTCCAGAAAAAATATTTTAATCTAATGACATTTTCTTCATTAACATATATTGTAATTTTCATGTGTATCTCTAAGCTTATGCACAACTTCGGTTAATCTTGTATTTGTTTTATGTTAAATCTAGCTTCTGAAGTCAAATAGATGGTCATTTCATATTTAATAATTATTGTTTTAAAAAGCAGACTTCTGAAAAAATTGTCTAGTTTCATTTAAGTCAAATATTAGAGACTTTTGCCCGCAGATATCAAATCTGCCTTTGTAGGTTCAACAGCAGCATATGTTAGGCTAACTCTGACTGGTTCAGATCTCAACATTGAGGGGATTTGTTGTTTACTTGATTTTTTTTGCTCATTCGGAGACTGTAAGTGCAAACAGAAACTTGGTCTTGGCAGTACATCTCTAAATTGACAGAACTGGCTTTTAAATTGTGTGTATAGAGCTATATATTTGTGTGTGTGTGTGTATGTTTAGGAAAAATGGTGAGATGTTGATTAGATGGGATGGGGTTGGAAATGAGATGTAATTTTTCACCTTTAAGTGATGGATTCAGATCTGATCCTGGGTGACTGATAGAGGTTAAAAGTCATTGTCATTTGTGGGATGTCTGATAGAGCTTATATGAACATGAGTTGATGTTCTAAAGGCCTACTTAAAATTTTTCAGATGCATAATTCCCAATGCATGTAGCTCCATTAATGGTAGCACTGATGGAAGCTGAAGTATAGGCAAGAATTGTGCATTTTTAACACTTTGTCATCCAGCCCTGTGCAGAACAAGGTGAGACAACATGGTGTCAAAAACACTTGTATCTTGTTTGTGCTTTGTGTACACTACAGCTTTCACCCCTTCTACCACTTAAGGAGCTTCACTAGCTAGAAATTATGGGTCTGAAAAAGCTTAAGGCTGTGTTTACTTTAAGATTGCCAATTTCACTAAAACCCAATCTTCCGGGATTCCTGCAAAGAGAATTCATTTTCTATGTTCATTCTGTTTTTGGTGAAGTGGAAAATCTTGACATGCAGTTACCTATGCTGTACCTATTCTTTTAGTGAATAGAAGACTTTACAGTGATTTCAGTCTGACACCTTTTATCGTTTTTTACAAAAGATAAAAGCAGTGATACCTTTTAAAGTTATTGTTTAATGATTTATAGGTCAGTTACATTTAAGCTTGTACTATGGAATTACTCATTTGGCTCACCATTGATTCACAATTTTCCATGAAAGCTGGGTTGAAAAGCTAATTTATGGAAAAGCAGGTGATGAAAATCTGCTTGATTACATTAAGGGATGCTTTACTTACAAAAGCTTCTCCTTAACTGAGTAAAGTGAATGTGCAGTCTTTGCAAACTGAACATTATTGTAAGCTGCCTTGAGAATCATAATAAGTGTAAGTTCTTGACTGCTATATAAAGCATAGCAAAGACAACATAGCAGTGGCCTGAAGGTTTTTCATTGTTGGAAGATGCACTATGTTGCTCTCTGAATATTTCTTACGTAAATTACTACTTGGGTTAGTGGCTAACTAATTCTGTAAAGTTCAGACGAATACTTTTTTAAAGAATTCCCTCCTGACAGGTGAATTTGTAATTGACTAAAGTGCTGCTGACTCAGTTGAGAAAAATGAGTCCTTTTGAAATATTAGGGTGTTAGGTTTAGGAAAATGTGCTTTTTCTGACAATAAAACGTGAGACTTCTTGATGTCTTCTATTTATAGCAGGTTTAACAAAATAAAGGAAATGGAATACACTTTTAAATTTATATATAATGGTGCCCCAGTAATGCAAAGATACCAGAATAACAATTTTTATGTCCCTCCTAATCAAAAAGAAATGTGCCCATCCATATGGGTTATGAAGATCATCTGAAACTTAAAATAATTTTAAGAATTGAATAAACTGACCATGCTGGCTAGTCCGTGTGCTAGATGGAGAGGGTGGCTTCTGTTCTAATGGGAGGGATAGTTCAGTGGTTTGAGCATTGCCCTGCTAAACCCAGGGTTGTGTGTTCAATCCTTGAGGGGGCCATTTAGGGACCTGGGGCAAAAACTGGGGGTTGGTCCTGCAGGTGGTTGGACTAGATGACCTCCTGAGGTCCCTTCCAACCCTGATATTCTGTGATTTCATCTTGGCTTGTTTTAATTTTAGTAGTGTAAACAGCGAGTATATGTCTGTGAAGGAAAACACTGTTGCATTTAACGTTGTGTCAGAATGTTTTTTATTTGAACAGATGCTTTATTAACTAGGGGAAGTAAGGTGATGACTCACAAAACCCAGAGAGGTGTGTGAGAAATAAATTCCAGATTGGCAAGTGTGTTACGTTGCTGAAGGTGGAGTAGGAAGCCACAGGATGAAGTAGTAATTTAATGATATGCCATGCTGTTAGTGAAGTTAGATTTCAGGTATGTAGGAGGGCAGTTAAGTTTTCAAAAAAAACAGAGGTATTTTAAACTTCAATGGAAGTCTCTTGAAATATTTTTAAGCAAAATATACTTGTGCCTAATATATGGCAGAGTTTTTATGCATAATACAGTTACGTAAAGTTCATTTCAGTGAGCTAAAAATACAGGAAATATGAGAGATTTTACTGTTAGCATGTAAATGAATTAGTAGAGTCTATTGACTTCTACTGTTGAAATTGTTGCTCCATTGTTAATATGGTCACGCAGATACCACTTTTTCCTCAATATCCATTTTGCATTAAAAAGGTTAAAGATATTGCTGATAGTCAGCTATATAAAGTGTTAAAAGGATGCTTAACCACATTAAGTGAAGACAAGAAGAGATTGCAAGACATAAAAAGGTTCAAGAATTCCCAAGTAGCTGGAGAGTGAAATTTCACTGCTTCTGCTCATAATGGCAAATATGAAACTGTTATGACTATCAGTGTCACTCCTGCTTTTCAACATGTAGTGTCACCCAATCCTCAGATATGCAGTAGTCATAGTTCTGTGCCCAAAATATGGATAATTCCAGGCAAACAAACACTAACGCAAAATTTAAGGTTGAAAAATCAAATACCACAAAGTCAAGAAATGCAGAGGTAAGGCTGAGTGTTCAACCTTAACTCTGCCTCCTTAGGGAATTTGTCTTTTAAAATATAATCTGGTGGTAGTGCTACAGTCAACTTACTTGTCCATGTTACCACACCCCTGTTATCCTCTCTGAATCATGTTGCTGGCTCTTTCTGTTCCACTGCATTAAATCCAAGCTTCTTGTTTTCCCATTGGAAGCCAGCAAAATACTTGCCACCACAGTAGAACCTCAGAGTTATAAACACCAGAGTTATGAACTGACTGGTAAACCACACATCTCATTTGGAACCAGAAGTACGCAATCAGGCAGCACTAGAGACGGGAGAGGAGCAAGTACAGTACTGTGTTAAACGTAAACTATTAAAAAAAAAAAAGCGAAAGTTAAAAATAAAGATTTGACAAGGTAAGGAAACTCTAAGCCGTTTTAATTTAAATGAAACAGGCAAACAGCAGTGTTTTTTCTCTGCATAGTAAAGTTTTCAAGCTGTATTAAGTAGTGTTCAGTTGTAAATTTTTGAAAGAACAATCATAATGTTTCGTTCCGAGTTACGAACAACATCCATTCCCAAGATGCTCGTAACTCTGAGGTTCTACTGTATTTTACTTACCTGACCTAGTCTCTTATTGCCTAATTTCCTCTACCCATGGCTATATTCTAGCCATTGCTGTGTCAATACAGCATTTGTTTTGATTCTTGCAGCTGTTTGTATCTTTCCCTGTGCTGCTCCCTAGGTCAGGAATTACCTTCCTGAACTGCAGTTATTCTTTAATTGTTTAAATCCCACCTTAAACCCCATATTTGCCACAATGCCAACAAGAAACGAACTGACTAAGACTCTTATTTAATGTTTTAAAAAAAAATGCTATGCATACACTTTCAGGAACTGTGTAATCTTGTTGTCTGCTCTCTCCTTGTCTACTGTTTTGGAACTTCATTGTCATAGTTAGATTGGAAACTCTGGGATGGGAACAGAGATGTATTTGTGGCTGGTCGGTTTTATTTTATTTTTTTAATGAGACTGTATGTTGCCTTACGCAATTCTTGAAGATGATTTATTCAGCATCCAGGAGACAACATATATTCTCTCAGTGGGAGAATGTCTTCACCATATGATTTAACAGAGTTGCTTACTGTAACCTCAGTCATTGAGTTGCAGCCAGACCTCAGTTTTTCTTCACTGGTATGGTAGTCTGTCCCCCTGGTTAAATTAAAATCCCTCCCTCTTCCAGGTTAAATTAAAATCCCAAAGCAAAGGCTTCTTTCCAAAAAGTCTCTTACTATTTTTGGGCCCCAGCCCTCTTGTCAGTCTGTGACCTTTTCCTTCTCCTTTTCCCTTGCATTAGGAGGTCGATACTCCTTTGCCTCTTTGTGGAGGGAGTCTCCTAATGCTGCCTCTAGTGGCACTGTGGTGCCATAGGGGCACCCGGGCCCTTCCTCTACAAGGGACTCCAACCTGGGGGCCCACAACCGTGAAGAAGCTAATTGTGCCAACCTTATGTTCCTATTTCACTTCTCCCCTCCACACCTCCCGGACTACTTTTTTCCCTGGCATGCTTGCTTTACTGTTGCTTAGGCCTTCTGCCCAGCTCTTCCTCAGAGCATATTTAGCCCAGTTCCTTACCCTTGTTCCTTCTCAGCCAGGAACCACACCTCAGGTCCTACCCAGACTTTTGTCGTCATCTCACTGGAGAAGCCCTACCAAACAAGCTACGGCTTTCCCCAGTTCTGTCTATATGGACCAGAAGAGAGATCTTTTATTATCCTCTTTCCCAAGAAGCCTTTCTGTGGTCACATGTTTTCTCTGGAAACTACAACCTTCAGCATACCTGTCTGTAAAGGACCAAACTGTGTAACAAAAGTGTTTAGCCTAAGGCTGAGGACTTAAAAGTCTCAATATATACCATTTTATGTAGGATAACTGGAAATAAGCTGTGTCAGGAAAGTAACGTCAAAATGTTCCCAGAGTTTCTTAGAAGTTTTAAACAATTAATATCTTGACTTGTTTTTATTTTGGGGTGAATGTTGTTCATAAAAAAAAGAAAAGAAAAAAAGAGAAGCTTGATGAGAGCATGTTACTGTGTGATTAAGGACATTATATACTCTTCTCATGTAGACATCTGTTCGAGTCATGAACCTTTCTGGAGCAGAGCTTACTACTCATGGCTACTTAGTTCTTGCCAAATAGTCTAGCCGCTTCTTAGTGCAGTCCAGTATATTAGGACTGGATTGTTGTCAGTTTGTTTTATTCTCAAGATGAAGTGTTAAATGTACTAAAATGCATATATTTGGGATGGCTCGGAGAGCTCATTTGGTATTGATTAGCAACCAGATGCTTTTCCTTCAAGAATGACGTTTGTCTATGTTCTAGTCCATTATACATAGGCTTATGTGATTCTGCTGCCCACAGATTCTGCTGTTTGCAGAATCAAAGCTTTCATTTAAAAAAATGTAAATGTCTAGCCCTTCTGTTTAGAATGTGCCTTAGTAATGTGATGTGATAGTTTTTTTCTTCTGAATCTACAGAAAGCTGGGAACAATAGCTGTGAGCTGTATTATCTGCCTAATTTAGTGTTCACTCTGAAGCCTAATTTCCATTTAACTGTCAGCATTAATCATTTCACTGTCATACATTTTAACAAAATCACCCAGATAGTGTTTCTGTAAAATTATTATTGTTAATTATTTATTTTATTGTAGTGCCTAGGAGCCCCAGTCATGGATCAGGACCCCATTGTTGGATACAGTGCTGGATGTTTGGGGCAGGAGTGGTAGTTGAGTAGCTGGTTGCTGTCAGAAAAGATTGAGATGAGGAAATATTAGTTCAGGCTTCACAAATTTTCATGTTTATTTGCCCAAAAAATAAAGGGAAAGCAAATATGTATTCCATTTTTCTGATGTCAGAATCCCTGGGTGGTAAAAATCAACTGTCTCTTACTCAGCAGATTAAAACCTCATGATTTCTTCTGACAACTTATAAAATGCAGTTATGTGGTGTTAATATCAACATCTTGTTTACATAGAAAATTTGAGGATGTAGTAAAACTAAAAAAAAAAATTCCAAAAATTGAAAATTTTATGATCAAATAATACAATATTTACTGTACTAATTGTTTTATTACTTCTTCATGCAAGTTCAAAACCAGAGGATTTGATTTTAATTGGAAGCAGAATAATTATTCCAGAATAAAAATTGCTCTTATTCTGGAATAGAGTGCCTTTATGGGGAGCTATTCAGGAATAGCTGCTGAGGAATAGTTTATTTTGCAATAGATATTTTGGTCATTTCTCCCATGTAGACAAGGTCTACATATTTGCAAGATTAGGACCCAAGTTGTTTTCTTCACTTATATGTCTTGTTATTTTTACTTTTGTGTTTAACATTTCGTAACCAGAGTTAAGTAGTAAGTTACTGACAGATCTTTCATTAGAATTTCTTGGTGATTTTTTTTTTTTGGTTATGTTTGCCCTGGTTATGTTCTGTCTTTCAGTGCGTGGGTGAAAACACATCTGCCCAAAGGTGAGAGCACCTTCATAGTAAAACAAATGAAATAGCAAATGATTCATTTGTAGGTTAGGCAAGTATATGTTGCCAAAATAAGTTGTCCTTGGTTGTCCTAGCAAGCTAGACAGAGTTTAACTACTTAATTGTAATGGACCCCCTACCTGCATTTTTAATGCATCTGGCCCCTCGCTAGCCTGACAAGCTGCCTTATGTATTTAAGTCCACACGGAGATCTTTTCATACTGCTAAATGTAATCTTATTGGTGTTTTTTAGACTTTTAAACAGTGACTTATTATTTTTTATTACGTTTACTATGGTATTGCCTGGGAGCCCCAGTCAAGGAGCAGGGCCCCGTTGTCCTAATAGCTGTACAAAAAAGTAAGAAGGAAGACATTTCCTGCCCCAGAGATCTTGTAGTCTACATTTTGTACAAAAGGACACAATCTAAAAATTATACTCTTACCAATAACTTAGATTAACATTTTGAAAAATCTGTTTTCTTAATGCCATATAGTCTATTTACTTGCATGTACTCAAAATGCACATTTTAATGACAAGTCACTTCTGCTTTGTGGTTCACAAGCATTACAACAATGCTGTTTAGGTCCAGACCTGGAGTGGAATATTCAATTAGGAGTATTCACATTGAAATGGAAGAAAATATAATCTTTCCAATATAAAACATTGTAAATCTTTCCAAACATTTTTGGTATAAACTACTTCAATGTACATTTAATCTAGTAAAAAGCCAAATTTAGTAAAGAGCACAGGTGAAAGAGATACTTCTTGATATATTAGTAACTATTAGAATCATAGAATCATAGAATATCAGGGTTGGAAGGGACCCCTGAAGGTCATCTAGTCCAACCCCCTGCTCGAAGCAGGACCAATTCCCAGTTAAATCATCCCAGCCAGGGCTTTGTCAAGCTTGACCTTAAAAACTTCCAAGGAAGGAGATTCCACCACCTCCCTAGGCAACGCATTCCAGTGTTTCACCACCCTCTTAGTGAAAAAGTTTTTCCTAATATCCAATCTAAACCTCCCCCACTGCAACTTGAGACCATTACTCCTCGTTCTGTCATCTGCTACCATTGAGAACAGTCTAGAGCCATCCTCTTTGGAACCCCCTTTCAGGTAGTTGAAAGCAGCTATTAAATCCCCCCTCATTCTTCTCTTCTGCAGGCTAAACAATCCCAGCTCCCTCAGCCTCTCCTCATAAATCATGTGTTCCAGACCCCTAATCATTTTTGTTGCCCTTCGCTGGACTCTCTCCAATTTATCCACATCCTTCTTGTAGTGTGGGGCCCAAAACTGGACACAGTACTCCAGATGAGGCCTCACCAATGTCGAATAGAGGGGAACGATCACGTCCCTCGATCTGCTCGCTATGCCCCTACTTATACATCCCAAAATGCCATTGGCCTTCTTGGCAACAAGGGCACACTGCTGACTCATATCCAGCTTCTCGTCCACTGTCACCCCTAGGTCCTTTTCCGCAGAACTGCTGCCTAGCCATTCGGTCCCTAGTCTGTAGCGGTGCATTGGATTCTTCCGTCCTAAGTGCAGGACCCTGCACTTATCCTTATTGAACCTCATCAGATTTCTTTTGGCCCAATCCTCCAATTTGTCTAGGTCCTTCTGTATCCTATCCCTCCCCTCCAGCGTATCTACCACTCCTCCCAGTTTAGTATCGTCTGCAAATTTGCTGAGAGTGCAATCCACACCATCCTCCAGATCATTTATGAAGATATTGAACAAAACCGGCCCCAGGACCGACCCCTGGGGCACTCCACTTGACACCGGCTGCCAACTAGACATGGAGCCATTGATCACTATTATATCAAGCCCATCGTATTAATGTTGGCTCAGTTAATAAAAGTGTCTGAACAATACATATTTCCTAGTGCTGCATTCTATGAGAGAAATGTGAAAGGCAGGAATGTAGTAAATAAGATTTTTTCACATTCCAGTTATACTTACTTTTTAATTCTTCCATCTCTTCTATTTTATCCATATTTAAAAGATATAACTTTTCATGAGAAATGCATTCTGTAGCAAGATAAATATGTATGGAGGGCTGTCTCTTCTTGGGAGTAGTACTTTTCGTACTTATAACCTGAAAAATTAGTCAAATTGTGGTGTTTAATTGGCATTTTAATTTAAGCCAATGGGGCCTGCGGGAAGCGGTGTGGGCCAAGGGACTTGCTGGCCACCCTTCCTGCAGCCCCCATCGGCCTGGAGCGGCGAGCTGCGATCTGCCAAACCTGAGGACATGGCAGGTAAACAAACTGGTCCGGCCCTCCAGGGGCTTTCCGTGAACAAGCGGTGGACCGGCTTTGAGAACCACTGCTCTAGTCTGTCATTTTCGGACAGGTAAGGATTGACATACCGTGACGTTTTGGGGTTCAGCCCAAACCGGTAAGGTGGTGTTACTGCCTGCCCTGTAGCCCTGCGTGTATTTGTGCTTGAAGCCTTGGTTCAGACCCCTGGCCCCAGCAGCATGCTTACAGCACAATAACCTCACCCTGGTTTTGGTTATTCCTCACAGGGTGACCCCAGCATGCTCCCGGTCCCAGATTTCCCAAAAACTTTCTGCCCGGTAGGGTCCAGCCTTCTCACAGAACACTTCAAGAAGTTTAGTTCACTGCTCCCTTTAAAGAGATGGTACCCAGCAGCTGATTATCTTAACTGGGGTTGACAAACACTCTGTTGTAATCAAAACACTGAGTTGGTTTATAGTAAAAGTAAAACAAGTTTATTTAAACAAAAAGACATAGGTTAAAGTGATAGCAAGTATAAGGAATAAAGGCAGAAAGGGTTACACACAAACAAAAGTAAAAATACACTTCTAAGATTAAAACCAGATTTAACAAACTAGATTCTCTTTTTTTCAAAGAAATATTTCTCACCAAGTCTCTCTTCCAGCATGGGTGACCAGACTATCTGACCAGGGCCCTTCGCAAAACTGAGTTTCTTTGTCAGTTTAGGTGAGGGATGCCAAAATGGCTTTTTCTCTTCTTATCTTCTCCCAAAGTTAATTGATCCTGCTTCAAGAGGCCGGAAGGCTGCCTGTGGGGTGCAGTCTCCAACCCTCATTGAGATTAAGTGGTCATCTTTTCCCACTTGCTCTCCTGATGGCTCATTTACTTTGCTTATAAATATGCTTTTCTTTGTCTTTGATCATACCTTGCTTAATTTCCATTGGAGATACATTCAAGTAGGTGGAATGACATTCTTTGGTCTGGAGCAGGTATGGTTTAGGCACTGCTTGCCAAATACATCTTAAGAACATACTTTCAGCACATATCTGTAAACTCATTTGTGCATTTACCATACATATGTCAGGCAAGAATACTAATGATCAGTGAGTTATTAGCTTTCCAATTATATATTACTTGCCACATTTTGGGTATATATCAGGATAACAGTTTGCCAGCTGTTGCTGGGGGGCCGTTAGCATCACACATGCATTCTACAAAAAAACATAATAGGAATAAAGTAGTCTTATGCTCTTGCTTGGAGTACTAGTAGGTGTAATCGGTTCACTGGAGCCAGGAAGAAGCAGCTGAAAAGCTAGTCATCCTTTTGTAGAGAAATTGACACACCTCCATTAAGTTTTTTTTTGAAGATGTTGAAGTTTAGGTTGCAACTGCCATTATCTTTTAGCTTTTTAACAGGAAAAATGCAGTGTTTTTTCTTTTCATCTCTTGTCTCCTAGAACGCATCAGGATTCACAGTAAGAAAGGAAGTCTGGTTTGTTCCTCTGTGTCCCTCTGGTTATTGTCTGTCTGTAGTCTGAATATAAAGGGCTTTGACCAAAGGTGGCCTCCAGAGAAAGAGGATTGCTTGTCGTCAAAACAACATTTTTAAACAGATTTAGAAATGTATTAGTGTTGCTATTACAGCATATTATTGATTCTTCTATAGATAGATAGATTTTTTTTCTAAATATGTAAAACTGTTTTTATTGGACATGTAACCCATTCAATCTGATATTGTCATAGCATGGCCCTGCCTATTGGCATATAACATTGGAGGGAATCCTAGCTCTTACTTGTTAATTGGTAATTCTTTGGTGAAATGATTGCAATTTTTAGGATAGCAAATTCAACAGTATTCTCCATATGAAATACTACATTTGTATTCTGAAAAACTGGTTTCTCAGTGTAAACTAATCAAAGGTACATGTAGTCCTAGAATGAGAGCATAATTAAGGTTATAAATAAAGGTTAAACATACATGAACCTCTTCAAGCTTGGGTTTTTAAGATGAGACTGAGTTGTGTTCAGATATCGTGATGATGGGTGGCAGAACAAAAGCTTATGATAGCAGTAGACGTGTCATAAGTGTAGTTTATTTATATACATTGTAGGTAAAATAAACAGCATCTTACAAAAAAATGTATAAGCTAATATAACTGACTAGGAAGTAATTTACAGAAGTAAGTATTTATAATTTAAATGTGGGTTAATTGATGTGAAAAGCAGTACAATATTAATATGTATATTTAAAACAGAAAAGTAATGAGTACTGTAATAAGTACTGAAGTAAAATGTGCTGCAGCAGTCTGAATATGAATATATGAGGTTTTAAAAACTTAGTAAAACTCAGTTTTTGGGGGAAACTAAGTGTTTGTCTTAATTTAAATAAATGTGCCACTTCCTCGTTTCCTGATGAGCTCTTTGATTGTGCAAACTGTATACTGGTACATCTCCCCATGTGGACACCCTTACACTGGAATTGTTGTATCCACATGTGAGTTGTATCAGTGTATTTGTACTGGTTTGGTTCTGTTGGTAAATATCCTTGTGTAAAATTAGGCAGGGTGAAAAATAGTTGCTGGCACTCCCCAGCCTGCATTGCTATATCCTACAAATGCGCACATGCTGCAGTTTGAAGAAATACTTGTCCAGGACACTGCATGGGAGAAAAAGATAAGACAGCAGGAATGTGATTTAATTAGGCCACACCTGCATTAAGTAACACATCTGGGAACTATGGAGCAATAACATGTCCAGTGCAGGTCATCCTTCCTTTGTAATCCAGTCCACCAGATCCCCACGTCATTGTTGGGACTCCACTACTCTCCCTGTGTTCAGGGATTACTGTGCTGTGGAAGAGGGGGTTATGTCCTTGCTGTAGCAGATGTTAGGAACCCCAGCTTCACTCCCCACTTTGTTTGGGAGATGCCTTTTCCTAATCCACTTCCTGTTCTGGTTTGTTAGGGAGCCAAGGCCTCTGCACTGGGCACTGCCAAATTGTGGCAAAATGGATTTTACAACCTAAGCTATCCACTGGGTCCCTTGGCTGATGAGAGAGGAAGGCAAAAACTCACAATGCTCAGGCTGAATTGGCAGTGAGGGAACAATTCTTTCCCAGCCCCAGAAAGGTGACTTGCGATGGTGCCCACAGCAACATCCCCAAATCCAGTCCTACTCTCTTCCCTTTCCTGTTTTGGGATTACATTTTCTTCCCAGTGCAGAATGGTGTCATAGGACAGTGGGGAGAGTTTATAAGCTCTATGGGTCTCTTGCTCTTGTATCTTTTTACATTTCCTGGCTTCTCTTCCCCCCCCCCCCACCCCCAATAGATCACGTTGTAACTGTTTTGATATTCTTTTTTCTTTCCTCTTCTTTTCCTCTGCCCCTTACTTCCCTGTATTTAGTCTCATATTTACCCTCCTACTTCCCCCAGAGTATCTTTATCCATAACACATTTCTCTTTTCTAACTTGCACCATAATTCTCTCTGTTTGCAACCATCACCTCATATAGACCTTAGAAATGTTACCACATATGTGGCAGCTAAATGTCTAAACCTACAAAGATATGAAAAATGAGGCCCCTCCCTCCCCTCCCTCGGGTGCTGTCAAAGGTTCTTGGCTTTATATGAAGGTGCTGTCTCTGGGTGTCCTCAGGAGTTTCATGTTTCATATTGGTCTTTGATTAATAGGTAGCTCCACCAAAGCCCTTTGGCTGCTAGAAGGAAGGAGGAGCATTTTCACTCTTCTGCCCCTACTCCCAGAGCTTTTGGACCACAATGCGAGTGGGCAAAGAGTTTCTGCCCTTTCTTAGCTTTGATTGCTGTAACGTGGTATCTCTCTGACATGCTAAAGCAGTGATACTCAGACCTCAGTGGTTCAGGAGCCAAATCAGCGATCAACATTACCCAAAAGAGCTAGATTAGCTTGAATTCATTCTTTCTTTTTATATATATAAAATTATTCTCACAGCAGAAAGACTGACCAAGTATTATTTCATCAACTACAATTGGTTAATGTAGTAAAAGCATCCTGATTGGTTAATAACTTTAGTTAATAATTAAATCACAGTGTTTTAATATCATGTACTGCAAAGAGCCATAAAAGACACATTAAAGAGCGCTTGCGAGCCTCAGTCTGAGTATCACAGCTCTAAAGCTTCTCCCATCCTGCCTTTTTGAATTTATTCCTTAGTGATTAGCTTTGTTGCCTGCCTTTGTTGGTGTTAATAGCTTTCTTAAGTAGCATAAATCACATTGAGGTGATTCTTGTCAGAGTTGTGGCCTCCCAAGGGTTCTGAATATTAGCCGTAAAAACTGACCAGAATCTTGTCAACATTTACTTTTTTGCAGCGTGGGAAAACAATGAGCAGCAACAAAGATATTGGAACTGTCTGCCTGGTGACTTAGAACAGTGGCTCTCAACCTGGGGGACTCTGAGCTGATTTTAGGTGGCTCTGCTTTGCTGGCCCGTATTAGACTGGCTGGGGTCCACGGCAGAAAGCCCTGAGCCCTGGTGCCCCGCAGTTGAAGCTTGGTGCCCTGAGGCCCTGCCGCTGCAGCTGAAGCCCCAAGTCGTGCCACTCGCAGGGTACAAGCCCTGGCACCTTGTGGGGCAGAAGCCCTGAGCTTCCGCACTAGGACCTGGAGCTTTTATAGCACGTTGGAGAGGGGGGGACTGAGAAAGAAAAAGGTTAAGAACCCCTGACTTAGACTGCACTGCATTGGTTCACATTTAACCTTCCAAACACCAAATAGCTTCATAATCTCACTGCGAGAGAAATATAATTTGTTTTAAAAAATAGCTGTAAGCAAATTTAGACTCTGCAGAGGTCAATAGTGTTTGCCAGGGAATGCTTTCTATTTGTTGTAGGCAAATGGATTTTTCAAACACTGAGCTTACATTTTTGTTTATATATGGCTATACTAAATAACATTGCAGTCTCCTGCTTTCCTTACATTGCCTAATGACTATCTCAATTTTAAAAGTAGGAGGGGATTGAACTAAATATGCAAGATACATTGATTGCAGAGTGAAAAATATGGGTCATTCTAAAACACTAGTGATATTAAAGATGAGAAGGCATAAACTTTAGGTCAAGCATTCTGTACAAATACATTGGTAAGATAAAGATATTTAATGTCATTGCTAGGATTCCCAATATGTCTGTCGTCAATTACAGTAGATATTAATTTTTGTTAAGGGACAAAATTATCACTCCATGTTTCTTAGACAAAGTAATAAACTTATTTTAGTAGCTTGCAGTTGGTTAAATTAAAAGCTATAGTTTGATATAGGTGTTAGTAATGTTTTTTACATTTTTGTTTGTTGATTTCAATGAAATATTTCCCCAAAAGGTAAATATTTCTTGCAGTATTTAGGTCTTTTATACAACATGCTCAATGTATAGATTACAGAACTGTGACCCTAGCATCCTTAAATATGTTTGTTAAATGATGCTGTTGTATGTAAGACAGGTTATTATCTTTGCATTTCAGGGGGACAGTTCTTACAAGGAGGTGAATTATTGCTTTTCATCCTTGTACTTAGCAATTAAACATCTTGATAATTCTTAAATTTGTTTAAGGGTTAAATACCTTAAGTCTGAGACTGGTCAGTTTTTATAGTTTTTGATTTGTAATTTTTCATTAAAAACGACACTGCAGAGAGGTGGATAGGATCCATACATTCTTCCTCATGGAATTGTACATCAAGTAATTATTAACTTAAAAAAAAAAATCTTGACAACAACCAAAATGCCCTTATGTTTTGGGATGTGTCCCTTAGTTCAGGATGGAGGGATTCTTTCCTGGGAAGCAGTAACTTTGAAAAAGATTTGGGAATCATGGTGGATAATCTGCTGAACATGAGCTCCAGTGTGACACTGTGGCCAAGGGTGCTAATGTGATCCTTGGATACATAAATGGGATTTTTGTATAGGAGTAGGGAGGTTATTTTACCCCAGCACTAGTGTGACTGCTACTGGAATACTGTGTCCAATTATGGTGACCACAATTCAAGAAGAATGTTGATAAGTTGGAGAGGGTTTAGAGAAGAGCCCTGAGAACGATTAAAGGATTAGAAAACATGTCTTATTGTGATAAACTCCAGGAGCTCAATCTATTTAGCTCAACAAAGAGAAGGTTAAAAGGTAACTTGGTTACAGTCCAAAAGTGCCTACATAGGGAACAAATATTTGATAATAGGTTCTTCAATCTAGCAGAGAAAGGTATAACAGAATCCAGTGGCTGAAAGTTGATGCTAGAGAAACTCAGACTGTAAATAAGACTTACATTATTAACATTAAAGGCAATTAACTATTGGAACAATTTACTGACGGTCGTAGTGGATTCTTCGTAACTGCTAATTTTTAAATCTAGATTGGATGTTTTTCTAAAATATGTTCTAGAAATTATTTTGGAAAGGTGTCTGGCCTGTGCAATAACAGTAGGTCAGACTAGCTGATCACAGTAGTCCCTTCTGGCCTTGGAATCGATGAATCTAGTCTTCAGAGTCTTAAATTTCCCCATTGGAGCCCTAATAATTGCTTGACTGCCTTGCCTTTGAGTGTTCTTGTTTTGGCCAACCTGGGTATTCCCTTTGGCGGTTCAATGAAGCTATTCTCGCTCAGAGCAGTTGAAATGGTTACTAATTTGTCTACTTAATGTTCTGAGTTATTTAATCAAATATTGCTTCCTGCGTAGTGATCTAAGTCAAAGCTCTTTTGTGGCCCAAATACCACTTGCAAATACATAAAGATCATGGAAATTGTTAAATTGAATGCTCCTGAACTTTACTTTTTCTTACATATGCAGATGATATGTTTCATTTTGTTTTCTGCTTATCAGGGTTTGGAAATGCCATTCTATTAAATGTAGGTATAATTGCTGCTTGAATGATGGCTTGTGTTGATGAGGATCTTTCATTCATTAGCCAGCAGCTTTCCTTTGACACAGTCTTAAGAATATTTGATGCTATTTTTACAGGTAGATCTAAATTGTTGTGTAGTAAAGAGTCCATTTTTCAGAAGTGCTATTATTAGCAGGGCTTATAATGAATCATTAGAAATAATCAGTTTGATTATGGTTGCCTTACATGTGCTATCATCAGTGATCTTGCTTCTACCTCTGTTAAATTGTATGTAGATATTTAGTCTGCATTTCTTGAACTTTGATTAAATGAATCGCTTTCTCGTACTAACGTTCATCTTCCCCTTCTACTCTTTAATTGTCTGTGTAAGTATGGTGTTTTGTATTATGTATGTATTTCACTGAGGTGAAAGTTCCATTGTGTTAGGTGAGAGCCCTGAAAAATGTACAGTGGGTTGGGTGGGGAACAGAGATATAAAGAGGTGAAGTAACTTGTCCAAATCTCATGGATAGCGCAGAGTTAGAATTAGAACTCAGTTCGCCTGACTCTCCATCCAATTGTATTCTAGACCCCACGAGGGATGTAAATATGTTCTGAAATTAACTGTTTAAATATGTTAACTGATTAAGCGACTGAGGGCTGATCCTGCCAGGCGTGGCGCAATCGGCGTAGGGGTTAATGGTTAAGGCGAGTTAACTGGTAAGACTAATGCTTACTGGTTAGACGGTTAACATTTTACACCCCTAGACCTCACTACCGCTTATAGATGTATGTTTTATAATTATCCCTTTTAATTACTATAGGCCTCTGAAAACAAAACTTTAACTAAACAATTTCTGTTCATATTTATCATTTAGTTGAGAATATTGATCTTTTTGTTGTATGTGATAGTTATGTAGGACAAAAAGCAGACATGGGCCCTTCATATGTAGAATGATTTAACGATTTATCTCATGTTTTCACTTAAAGAAGATTCTCTTTCTGACCCACGAAAGAACAACGTTCTGCTTTCAAGTGTCTTAATTTATTAAATTCTAAAAACGTCACTATTAAAATTTAACATGGGTGGCATTGATTGATAATATGCAATACTAAGCCTTGTTAAATACCTTGAAATTAGGGCTGTCAGTTAATCGCTGTTAACTCAAGTGATTAGCTAAAAACAAATTAACTTGATTAAAAAATTAATCGTGATCAATTGCAGTTTTAATCGCACTGTTAAACAATAGAATACCAATTGAAATTTATTATAAATATTTTGAATATTTTTCTACATTTTCAAATATATTGATTTCAGTTACAACATAGAATACAAGGTGTACAATGCTCACTTTATAGTATTTTTTTATTACAAATATTTGCACTGTAAAGAGATAAACAAAAGGAATAGTATTTTTCAGTTCATCTCATACAAGTACTGTAGTGCAATCTCTTTATTGTGAAAGTGCAACTTAGAAATGTAGGTTTTTTGTTTTGTTTTGTTGTTTGTTACATAACTGCACTCAAAAACCAACTGCTAAGACAAAAAAGTTTGTTTACATTTATGGGAGATAATGCCGCCTGCTTCTTATTTACAGTGTCACCTTGAAAGTGAGAACAGCCATTTGCATGTCACTTTTGTAGCTGGTGTTGCAAGGTATGTACGTGCCAGATATGCTAAACATTCCTATGCCACTTCATGCTTTGGCCACCATTCCAGAGGACATGCTTCCATGCTGATGATGGATTCTGCTCGATAAAGATCCAAAGCAGTGTGGACTGACACATGTTCATTTTCATCATCTGAGTCAGATGCTGCCACCAACAGAAGATTGATTTTCTCATTTGATGGTTCGGAGTCTGTAGTTTCTGCATTGGAGTGTTGCCCTTTTAAGACATCTGACAGCATGTTCCACACCTTGTCTCTCTCAGAGTCTGGAAGGCACTTCAGATTCTTAAACCTTTGGCTGAGTGCTGTAGCTATCTTTAGAAATCTAACATTGGGACCTTCTTTGTGTTTTTGTCACATCTGCTGTGAGTATTCTTAAATTTGAACAGCATGTTCTGGGTCGTTATCCAAGAATGCCATAACATAAAATATATGGCAGAATGTGGGTAAAACCACAGAGCAGGAGGCATTCAGTTCTCCCCGCCCGCCCCACCAAAGAGTTCAGTCACATATTTAATTAGCACATTTTTTTAATGCGCATCATCAGCATGGAAGCATGTCCCCTGGAATGGTGGCCAAAGCATGAAGGAGCATACAACTGTTTAGCATATCTGGCATGTAAATACCTTGCAATGCCAGCTACAGCAGTGCCTTGCAAATGCCTGTTCTCGCTTTCATGTGACATAAATAAGAATTTGGCAGCATTATTTCCAGTAAATGTAAACAAACTTGTTTTTAGTGATTAGCTGAACAAGTAGTAGGACTGAGAGGACTTCTAGGCTCTAAAGTTGTACATTGTTTTGTTTTTGAGTGCAGCTATATAACAAATAGTATTTGTAAGTTGCACTTTCGTGGTAAAAAGATTGCGCTACAATACTTGTATGAGGTGAATTGAAAAAAATCTAATTATCTTTGTACAGTGCAAATATTTGTAAACAAAAGTACTATAAAGTGAGCACTGTACACTTTATATTCTGTTGTAATTGAAATCAAATATTTAAAAATGTAGAAAACATCCAAAAATATTGAAATAAATGGCATTCTATTTAACAGTGTGATTAAAACGTCAATCACTATTAATTTTTTAATCGGTTGGCAGCTCTACTTAAAATGCTTTACAAAAGAAATACTAAAACCAAACTATAATAGTTTGATAAGCAGGCAATCAGTTCAAACAGTTCAGAGTGTATATTTGAACTTAAATGACCTAGAGAAATTAACCTTCAAGAAAGCATACTTTTCTTGGTAGTATCCAGTATTAGCAAAGATCTACCCCCAGTGTTGCTGTAGTGCTAATTGAAGATACCCCAACAGTCCCTCAGAGCTGTAGCAGTTGCTGCTTTGATATACAAAAAAGTCTTCAAAAGTCAGTTAGAAATAAGCTTGTTTGTATTACAAATTCAGGCCAAGTCTACCGTCTCTTTCTTGGAAGACTCTCTGGACAACTGGTAAGGTAATATTGTAGCTACCAAGCAAGTGAAACACGAATTGATTGGTGAAGTGATTGCTGTTCAGGTGGTTTAACAAACAGAAGAAAATATTTTGTTAAAGAACCAACACTTTCATCCTTAAAATGAGGGCTGAGAAGGCTCCTGATCAACAATATAAAGTCTCCTGGTGAGAGCCCATCAAGGAGAGACAGGTGATCAGCCTAGGAATTCCTGCGGGGGAGGGGAGGGAGAGATGGATGGATGGGTTATGGCCACCTTTCTGTGTTATCAAGAAGCAAAACAAAGCACAAACTCATTGTTTTTCCTTTGCAGTTTGTTTTAGTGCTTGTTTAAAATGCTTCACTCTGTTGATGGGAAAATAGACCTTTACTGGTTTAAACCTGAGACCCCCTTTTCTGCTAAAGTAATCTTGGTTTGCTGGTAGGATTCCTTGGACAGTGACACAAATTAAATTCCAAATTACTTCATGACACTTGAGAAGATACTGTAAGTATTTGCATGGTATCTTCATTGAGTAAAGTGAAGTTATTTTATTGCAGGGTGTATCCGGTAACTTGGGCCCTGCTTCTGTATACACTTGTGTAAGTTTTCCTGACTTGAACAGTCCTGTTTTCCTCAGTGGGAACACTCTCACCTGCATAGTTAGTTATGTGCCTAAGGCCTTGTCTACACTATCACTTTACAGCGCTGCAGCTTTCTCGCTCAGGAGTGTGAAAAAACACCCCCCCCAAGCGCTGTAAGTTTCAGCGCTGTAAAGTGGCAGTGTAGACCGTGCACAGCCCCAGTGCTGGTAGCTACTTCCCTTGCAGGGGTGGGTTTTTTTACAGCGCTGGGAGAGCTGGTCAGCGCTTTAACGTTGCTAGTGAAGACATACCCTAAGTGTTTGCAGGATTGGGGTTTTGGATTGTAATTTGTCCTTTGTCTCCATGCTATTGAAATGGAAGTACAGTACTTTTGATAGGAACAGAGGGTTATTTAGTAAAACCTTGGCTAAAACAATTTTTTTATTAAACATTTTCTTCTGTTTACATATGATAAAACTTTAAAAGCAGATTGATTGTAGTATTGTGGTGACATATGAAATGGTTTTCAGATCCCATGGAGCTGAGCAAACCAAAGATGTTACTAGTGCAGCTGAGAGCAAAATCACTGGGGAAGAGTTAAGCCATCTGCTGAGTTCAGGATTTAATAGACAATGGGCACTGGCAAACATTTTCTTTTGGTGGCTCCTGATTAACTTGGCTGCTGTTTCAATAACCTATGCTACATGATAAATCATGTAATTGACCTGTGTTTTACCAATTACAGATATGTTTTATGACATTTTCATGTTAGTTTTAAAGTTCACAACTTTTAAAGTTTTTAGAGTAAATGCTTTTTCTTTAGAATTAAGGATATCCCAGTACAAAACGATTTGAGGGCTATATGTAAGTTTGTGAGAGGTATGCAGAGGGAACATTCATGAACCTCTTTTCTTCAGCTTATCATTAATATCGCTGACATCTGTCAAAAGAGGAATGTTCTCGGAGTACATTAAAATTGCAAAAAACGTAACTTCTAACACTGAGTCTTTTATGCATTTTTGACTTTATTCTTAAACATTTGTGTTAAAACTAAAGTACATTCCATAAATGTGGTGTTTATAAAATTGCTTAGTTTCTTTGTCTCATTAAAATGAAAATATGTTTAGGCTGGATTCTGTTTCTGTGTTAGAATCTATCTTGGATCCTCTGAGCGCACATTTTGTTGATGGAACAAACTTGGAACCTTCCATTTCACTGTCAGAAAAGTGTAAAAGGTAGATAAAACAGATGTCATCTTAAATGTGAAAAGCAGAGTTTGATAGAACATTGGCAATGCATACAGAAGATGACTTGGGGAAGTCTTGTATGAGGATCATTATATGAAAGTATCTGCAAGCAGTTCCATGTGCACAGGTCCTTGCATTTGTGGGGAGCCTCAATGACATAATTGGTAGGGGGCTACTCAAGTAGAATGGGGACCTGTGTCCTTACAGGTGACCTGTAAGGGAAGATTGAGCATGTGCCTGTTGCGATAAATAATGCATTCAAAGTTTTTTGGTGATAGGTTGTTTGTTTGTTTTTCCTGCTTGTTTTTTCCTTTAGTGACTTCATAGACTCATAGAATATCAGGGTTGGAAGGGACCTCAGGAGGTCATCTAGTCCAGCCCCATGCTCAAGACTTAATCTTGTCTACCCTGGATGACTGGGGAGCTAATGGAATTATGACATCACAAGAGGCTGAAATCTGATCAAATTGAGAGGACATGGGTCTTTTAGTTAGATTGGCAAAAAAAAAAAACAAACAAACTTAGTCTGATCATATCCCTCAACCTGTCAAGGATCAAAATGGTCTGCTGTATGTGGTAGACCCAAAGTGATGGACACAAGAAATTATAGCAAATTTAAAATGACGTGGTATTGCATTCCGTTAGCGTAGGCAACACTTTCATTAACCTGAGTTTCATAAGATCTTTGTTTCTGGTGTAAATAATGTTCAATAACAAAAGTGAGAGGAAACTAAATTTTTGTAGACCATAGATAATTTTTGAACATAATGGCCATACTGGGTCAGACCAGAGGTCCATCTAGCCCAGTATCCTGTCTTCCGACAGTGGCCAGGTGCCCCAGAAGGAATGAACAGAACAGGTAATCATCAAGTGATCCATCCCCTGTCACCCATTCCCAGCTTCTGGCAAACAGAGGCTAGGGACACCATCTCTGCACATCCTGGCTAATAGCCATTGATGGGCCTATTCTCCATGAATTTATCTAGTTCTTTTTGAACCCTATTATGGCCTTCATGACATCCTCAGGCAAAGAGTTCCACAGACTGACTGACTGCATTGTGTGGAAAAAATACTTCCTTTTGTTTGTTTTAAACCTGCTGCCTATTAATTTCATTTGGTGACCCCTAGTTCTTATGTTATGAGAAGTAACACAAGTTTGGGGCTAAAATGAGTCACACCCCTTGAAATCAACATTTGAAAAGTATGAGTCTTGACTAAAAATTCCTTCACCTTTCAGTTGTTCAGCTTTATTTCTTGTGAAGTCACAGTTTCACTAGTTCTGCAGTTGCCAGTGTTTCTTTAAATTACATTACTTAGGAAGGTAACGTTACTTTTTCTCTGTAGTTTTTAAAAAGAATATATGAAGAAACTGATGTGAAATCCTTTATGATAGTAGCTGTAGTGCTCAGATACCATCTTCTAGTTACCCAACGGTTTTGTAGTGTGGAGTCTCATGGACCACTTCCTCTCTCATTCACTTTCATGCATACTAGCATATCAAGTCAATGTTGACCAAAGGAGTGTGAGGTGAATGACATCACCCAGGGCACAGTATTCCCCGTGGGACTAGAGCCAATTTGCGAAGTGTCTACTTCTTCCCCCCCATGTCGAACTGGCTAATTTGCTGATTAGATTATTCCCGGTCCTGACTTTTGCAGCAGTGGTCCAGTGTGACCTCAAGATAGAGCAGTTTTGCTTCATGTTTCAGTCGTTTTCTGTAGAGGAAAACATCTAACTCCCATTTAGCACTTGCATTGTGGTGGTGGAAGATGCTTGAAACAGTCTTGATCACACTTGGTTGGAGGTGCCAACTGCTACAGTAGGCTGGCATCTTGGCCAGGTTGGCGTCAAGACGTTCTCCAATTTGATGAAAGAGTGCAAATGGATTCCACAGCAGATGTCATCTGCTTAGATAAACTTCCAGGATTGCGTCAGTGGCAGGTAGTTTATGTAGGGATTGAAGATGGTGGTGGGCACAAGCACGGAGCCCAAAGGTAAACTGTTGGAACAGGTGCATGGAAAGGACAGTTAGTCTCCCATATGTATCACAAAACTCCAGTCACAAAGTAGTAGTTCAGCCATGTCCACCATCCATACTGGGAGAGCTCTTGATAGTTTAACCAGAAGACCAGTGAGCCCTACTATATCATAGGCCACGGTCAGGTCCAAGAAAACAGTTCCTGTCTTCAAGTTCTCTTGAAACCCATTTTCTATATATGTAGCAAGGGCTAGGGCTTGGTTGCATGTGCTTCAACTCTTCTGCAAGCCACCTTGGTCAACGCTGGGAGTTGTCTCCACCTCCGGGGGTATACCCTGGAGGATAAGCTGCTCCAGGACTTTGAAGGTGACAGATAGCAGAGACATTGGTTGGTAGTTTGCCACATTGTGTGGGTCCTTTCTGAGTTTTAGATGGGTGATCAGTTTTGACAGCCTCCAGACCGTTAGCGGGTTACCCCATTAACAACCCACATCAGGAATTTGGATAACCATTGACGGGTGTTGGTTCCAAGGTGTTTAAGGAACTCTGGTGAAATACTGTCATATCCCACCATTGTCCAGGTTTGGTGTTGCTCAGTACAGTGTCTAATTCAGTACTTATGAATGGTGCTATTCACTGACAAAGCGGATGTCAGTGAACAGTTTATAACCATCCATGACTGGAGTACTGTCATGGATGGTTATAAACTGTTCAGGAAGGACAGGCAGGGCAGAAAAGGTGGGGGAGTAGCACTGTATGTAAGGGAGCAGTATGACTGCTCAGAGCTCCGGTACGATACTGCAGAAAAACCTGAGTGTCTCTGGATTAAGTTTAGAAGTGTGAGCAACAGGAGTGATGTAGTGGTGGGAGTCTGCTATAGACCACCGAACCAGGTGGATGAGGCTTTCTTCCGGCAGCTCGCAGAAGCTACTAAATCGCATGCCCTGGTTCTCATGGGTGACTTTAATTTTCCTGATATCTGCTGGGAGAGCAGTACAGCGGTGCATAGACAATCCAGGAAGTTTTTGGAAAGCGTAGGGGACAATTTCCTGGTGCAAGTGCTAGAGGAGCCAACTAGGGGGGGAGCTTTTCTTGACCTGCTGCTCACAAACCGGGAAGAATTAGTAGGGGAAGCAAAAGTGGATGGGAATCTGGGAGGCAGTGACCATGAGTTGGTTGAGTTCAGGATCCTGACACAAGGAAGAAAGGTAAGCAGCAGGATACGGACCCTGGACTTCAGGAAAGCAGACTTCGACTCCCTCAGGGAACGGATGGGTAGGATCCCCTGGGGGACTAACATGAAGGGGAAAGGAGTCCAGGAGAGCTGGCTGTATTTCAAGGAATCCCTGTTGAGGTTACAGGGACAAACCATCCCGATGTGTCGAAAGAATAGTAAGTATGGCAGGCGACCGGCTTGGCTTAACGGTGAAATCCTAGCAGATCTTAAGCATAAAAAAGAAGCTTACAAGAAGTGGAAGGTTGGACATATGACCAGGGAAGAGTATAAAAATATTGCTCGGGCATGTAGGAATGAAATTAGGAGGGCCACATCGCACCTGGAGCTGCAGCTAGCGAGAGATGTTAAGAGTAACAATAAGGGTTTCTTCAGGTATGTTGGCAACAAGAAGAAAGCCAAGGAAAGTGTGGGCCCCTTAATGAATGAGGGAGGCAACCTAGTGACAGAGGATGTGGAAAAAGCTAATGTACTCAATGCTTTTTTTGCCTCTGTCTTCACTAACAAGGTCAGCTCCCAGACTGCTGTGCTGGGCATCACAACATGGGGAATAGATGGCCAGCCCTCTGTGGAGAAAGAGGTGGTTAGGGACTATTTAGAAAAACTGGGCGTGCACAAGTCCATGGGGCCGGATGAGTTGCATCCGAGAGTGCTAAAGGAACTGGCGGCTGTGATTGCAGAGCCATTGGCCATTATCTTTGAAAACTCGTGGCGAACGGGGGAAGTCCCGGATGACTGGAAAAAGGCTAATGTAGTACCAATCTTTAAAAAAGGGAAGAAGGAGGATCCTGGGAACTACAGGCCAGTAAGCCTCACTTCAGTCCCCAGAAAAATCATGGAGCAGGTCCTCAAAGAATCAATCCTGAAGCACTTACATGAGAGGAAAGTGATCAGGACAGTCAGCATGGATTCACCAAGGGAAGGTCATGCCTGACTAATGTAATCGCCTTCTATGATGAGATTACTGGTTCTGTGGATGAAGGGAAAGCAGTGGATGTATTGTATCTTGACTTTAGCAAAGCTTTTGACACTGTCTCCCACAGTATTCTTGTCAGCAAGTTAAGGAAGTATGGGCTGGATGAATGCACTATAAGGTGGGTAGAAAGTTGGCTAGATTGTCGGGCTCAACAGGTAGTGATCAATGGCTCCATGTCTAGTTGGCAGCCGGTATCAAGTGGAGTGCCCCAAGGGTCGGTCCTGGGGCCGGTTTTGTTCAATATCTTCATAAAGGATCTGGAGGATGGTGTGGATTGCACTCTCAGCAAATTTGTGGATGATACTAAACTGGGAGGAGTGGTAGATACGCTGGAGGGCAGGGATAGCATACAGAGGGACCTAGACAAATTGGAGGATTGGGCCAAAAGAAATCTGATGAGGTTCAGTAAGGATAAGTGCAGGGTCCTGCACTTAGGACGGAAGAACCCAATGCACAGCTACAGACTAGGGACCGAATGGCTAGGCAGCAGTTCTGCGGAAAAGGACCTAGGGGTGACAGTGGACGAGAAGCTGAATATGAGCCAGCAGTGTGCCCTTGTTGCCAAGAAGGCCAATGGCATTTTGGGATGTATAAGTAGGGGCATAGTGAGCAGATCGAGGGACGTGACCGTCCCCCTCTATTCGACATTGGTGAGGCCTCATCTGGAGTACTGTGTCCAGTTTTGGGCCCCACACTACAAGAAGGATGTGGATAAATTGGAAAGAGTCCAGCGAAGGGCAACAAAAATGATTAGGGGTCTGGAACACATGAGTTATGAGGAGAGACTGAGGGAACTGGGACTGTTTAGTCTGCGGAAGAGAAGAATGAGGGGGGATTTGATAGCTGCTTTCAACTACCTGAGAGGTAGTTCCAGAGAGGATTGTTCTACACTATTCTCAGTGGTAGCAGATGACAGAACGAGGAGTAATGGTCTCAAGTTGCAGTGGGGGAGGTTTAGGTTGGATATTAGGAAAAACTTTTTCACTAGGAGGGTGGTGAAACACTGGAATGCGTTGCCTAGGGAGGTGGTGGAATCTCCTTCCTTAGACGTTTTTAAGGTGAGGCTTGACAAAGCCCTGGCTGGGATGATTTAATTGGGTATGGGTCCTGCTTTTGAGCAGGGGGTTGGACTAGATGACCTCCTGAGGTCCCTTCCAACCCTGATATTCTATGATTCTATGTAGTCTGTATACCACCAAAAAGAAAAGGAGTACTTGTGGCACCTTAGAGACTAACCAATTTATTTGAGCATGAGCTTTCGTGAGCTACAGCTCATGCTCAAATAAATTGGTTAGTCTCTAAGGTGCCACAAGTACTCCTTTTCTTTTTGCGAATACAGACTAACAGGGCTGTTACTCTGAAACCTGTATACCACCAGTGAACCACAGTTTGGGAATTACTGTCCAAGATAGAATGTGTCTTAGATTATCAGGTAGACATATAATAAATATCATTTGGGTTTTGAAATTTTTAAAAGGTTATAGCCATAGTATTCTATGCAAAGGTGAATAGTTCTAATCTGTACAAGAGGGTTCCATTTACTTGATTTTCCTCTTCCCTGTAAATTATTTTCATCTGCCTTCACCTTTGGTGTACAGTAGTTTACAGATTTGGTTACAGCAAATATGTTAATTAGCATGGTGTCTGATTCATGGATTGATATTGATTTTCCTGCAAAATACAGCAGTCTAGAGAGGCTGAAAGCATGTGTTGAAGACATGTCAACTTCAACTGTCTGTTAAATAGTGTAGTCATTGTTTTCCTGTCGCCTCTAAAATATATAACCTGAGACATGAAATATACATTTCAGAAATGGTTTTATAGACCAGATGTTGTCTCAGTTGCTCCTGAATGTGTTTTATTGTTTAAAATGTTAAATACGGCATATTAGCTGCTCCATCCTTTGGTACTTTCAAATGCTTAAATCGTTGTCATACAATAAGATGGTGGTTATACTTTCAGGTGGTGGAGGTTTAGCAGTTTAAGGGGTGTCTTTAAGATTGAGTTGATTGACAAGTATTTCCAAGTGTGGGTTTGGTAAATTAACCTCAAATGCATTTCTTCCTCTAAGATAAAGCTATTTAGCTCATACCCCTCCCTCATTTATTTCTGCTGGTCTCTCCCCATTCTTTTCTTTCCTTAAAAGCAATACCTAGTAGCCATCTTCTCTCTGATTCAGGAAGGGTGGTCCTTGGTTGATTGGTCTTGCTCTTTCCGTTGGTCTGAGGTCCCTATAGAATGTGAGACCTCTTTCTCTTCTGTGTATTAATATGCCGTCTTAGTAACAATTCAAGAGCTCCCTACTATATGAAGTGAAAGAGCAAGTTTGGTACTCAGTTGATGCTGTGGCCAGCCTAGTGTGCGTTAACCCATCCTTTTCTGTATTCTTCCTCTCTCTCCTTATCCCCACTTCATTATCCCTTTGTTCCTGCTTTCCCAGCTTGTCTCTTTTGTGTTTATCATGTACAATAACTTCCCTTCCTCTTCTTCAGGATCAAGCTTGCACTGCTGCTCTTTCATTCATATTTTCCTATATCCCTGGAGAAAAGCACAGTGAAGCTGATATTTTATGAGTTACACTCTGTTGTCTACGAGCCATCAGCTAAGTGCTGTGAGCAGAAGTAACAGGAGCATTCCAGGAAAAATTTGAATGAATGGTGAGGGGACACTGCGGAAAATGTGGCAAATGAAAATACGTATCAATTGTAAACCCCCCATTTTAAATGTTTTATTTTGTGCTTTTTTTAAAAAAAAAAAATGTCTTGAAGGAACCAGGTAGAATGGTCTTGTATGACCCAGCCACTTGTGTCCTTGCCCCTAAGATAGCAGAAAAATGGTATTTTGTCCCAGTGAAAGGGACGGAATTTATCTTTTGCCATCCTGCTCCTAACTCTTTGGTTGTCCACACTGTCATGGAGAGGTCTAGACAGCAGCACACTAGATCGACTCCAGTTGATAAAAAGGCAAATGGTTCAGTTTTGTTGGGAAGGAAGATCTTTACTTTTGCTAGCCTCAAGTTCGGAGTAATCAATTACCAACCACTGGTGACTAAGTATGACTATCTGAGCTATTCTAAATTCTCGGGAATAGCTATCCAAATTCTTGGATTTTATTGACAAGCTTCCTCATCAGGACAGAACTTGATTTCAGGCTCTCAGAGAAGAAGGCAAGATGATTGCCAGAACTGCTCATCAATCAGTGGTTGATGCAGCAGATGCATCTTCGATGGCAGTGGCTACTGCCATTGTAATGTGCTGAGAAATGTCATGGCTTCTCACTTTCCGTTTTACTAGGGAGGTCCAGAGCACTGTGGAGAACCTGACCTGCCCTTTAATGAAACTCCTGTTTAATCAAGACTGACGAGTCTTTTACACTTTCTAAGACCCAGGCCAACCCTCCACTCCCTGGGCATATATACACCTGCCCTGTATTCCACGGGCAATCATACGTGTCTTGACTGGTGGTAGAATTGTTGAACCAAAGACCTTGTGAGCCACTCTGTAAGAGGCATAGGATTCAGAAGTCCCATTTCCCTGCACCTTCTGTATCATCATCCCAACCCCAGCCCCTGTGTAAATGATATTTTTGACGTGAGCTCAAGAGCTGCAAACCAATAATATAATTACCTACAGACTCTCTCACCCTTTTGGAGGTGTTCTAACACTCTTTTTTTCACAACTTGTACTAAACATCATCCAGTCTGTCTATGATCAAATTTATTTCCCTGTCCACTCCGAGATCCCAGTCCCCACCTCCTTTCAGGGGCTATTCTCATGAGGAGGTTCTCAAACAAGAAATAGAGATCCTCCTACAGCAAGGAGCAATAGAGCTGGGTACCTCTGCAGCACCAAAGAAAGGGCTTTTACTTAACATACATCCTTATACCTGTGAAGGGAAGCTAGAGACCCTTCCTCAATCTCTGCCCTCTTAATCGCTTTATTCACAAATTCAGTTTTCACATGGTCACACAGGCATTTAGAATCCTGTGTGGTTTAAGCTCTCAGCATGAAAGATGTGTATTGTCATGTGGACATTCACCCTGCCCACAGATGTTTTCTCAGATTCAAGGTGGGCCCCAACCATTTTCAATATAGGTCTTCCTACTGTCCCCAGGATCTTTATCAAGACCTTTTTGATAGTAGCAGCCTGAGTAAGATGTCATTGCTTCACTGTCTTCTCTTATCTCAAAGACTGGCCTTTCCTTTCCAAGACACCTCCTGTCTTCCCTAGGTGTCAGCATAAACTTGGACAAATCTGTTCTTGCTCCAGCCCAGACCTTAGACGACATTGGCACATGCCTAAAAATCAGTCACAGCGAGTGAGGGCTTACCAAACCAACAGGCCATGAACACCGTAGTATCTGTTCCCATCAAAGTGTTATCTCTACTTTGGTGGAGAATCGCCACCAGGTATGCATAGATATGTCCTTTCTTTCCCTCTAAACAGAAAGGATGATGATGATTACAGATGTCTCCCTTTTAGGTTGAGGAGCTCACATAGACAGCTGCACAGTGCAGGGCACTTGGACATTTTGAGAGTACAGGACGCACATCAATATTTTGGAACTGTGGGCACTTTGAGAGGCTTGCAAAGTCTCTCTTCCATTTCTTCAAGGTCATCCTGTCCTCATCGTGTCATACAATATGTCTGCCTTTTACCTCGGCAAATAAGGAGGAGTGAGATCCATCCCTCTGTGCGCAGAAGTGGTCAGTCTATAGAATTGGTGCATCAGCAATCAAATCCCTGGTGGCAATTCCTGGGACAGACTCTGGAAAGGTCTAATCAGAACCTTTCAGCCAGTGAGAAAATCTACTCCTCAGTGGGACCTAAACCTTGTTCTTTCGGTGCTCACTAAGCCTACCTTTGAACCATTGGCTTTGTTCCATGCCTCTCCTATCCAAGAAGGTTGCATTCCTGGTAGACATCACCTCAGCCAGGAGCATATCTGATCTTAAAGCTCTGATGGAGGATCCATCTTAAGCTATAGTCCTTAGAGATGAGGTCTCATTGCAATTACATCCTAAATTCACCCCCAAAGTAGTTTCACAGTTTCACTTTCATTTCTTTCCTGTGACAGGGTGGACTAGGCCTAGAGGCGGCCCTGCTGGAGGCCTCAGGGTCCTGCCACACCCATCCTAGGAAAGGAGCAGTAGTGGAATCTTCCAAGCAGCCTAGAGTGGCTGCAGGGGAAGCTGCCAATCAGGGTTCAGGAAAGCCATATAAAAGGAGCTGCAGAGCTAGAGACACTCAGTTCCTTGCTGGAACTAGAGATGTGCAGATGGTGCTCCTGGCTGGTCAAAGTGAACTGTTGCACCACGGACTGCTCAGTGTTAGCAGAAACTGGGGCAGTGAGAAAACTCCTGTCTGGCTGCTGGGCCTGAACACAGAAGGTCACTGAGCTAAAGATGAAGCATTGGTGAAACATGGGACCACGGGGATGTGGCGCAGGGAATTGAAAACAGTAGCATTAAAGGGACATGGCAGCATGTACCTGGGCTGGGACCCGGAGAAGTGGTTGGGCCCAGGTGCCCCACATTAGCCACTGGGGGGAAGGCCTGAGTATTGGACTTTGACACGGGACTTGAACTTCTAGTGGCCCAGCTGGGGCCAGATAGGCCAAGAGAGGGTGAAACCATTGCCTCTGGAGAGGAAGCCCTGAGGGTATGGCTCGATACCATGGCTGGGACTGTGTAAAGACTGAGACTGCTTTATGGTGACCAGATGTACTGTCCCGATTTTTAGTTCTTTGTCCCACATCCTGACCGATGCATGGTCGGGACGCCATTTGTCCTGATATTGTGGCTTTGACCGCTCCGGCATGTGTGTGTGTTTTTTTTTTTTTTCCCTTCCCCGCACAGTGGCAACTCCGCTCTGGCCGCTTTTTTTTTGTGCTTCCCTCATGTGTCCCGATATTTTGTCCATTTCATCTGGTCACCCTAGGCTGCTTAAAGACTGAGAGGTGCAGACACATGCTTGGCCAGAGGGTGCTTGCAAGAGGTGGATGCCCCACTGTTTGGTTTCCAAAACCGCACACATCTGCATGTTCACACCCTCTTCCTACTGGAGTACTTCTAGTCAGACACCCACAGCAGACTACACACAGGGATCAGCACTAAAGAAGAGAAAGTTGCTTATCTTTGTAACTGGAGGTTCTTCAAGATGTGTGGTCCTTATCTATATTTCACTATCTCCCTCCTCTTCTCTGCTTCAGATCATCCTTGGATTTGCAATAGAAAAGGAACTGGAGAGGCGGTCAATCTGTCCCACCCTTTTTTCTTTGTTGGATGTATAAGGAGAATGAGGACGAGTGCGTGGACTAACAGACACTGCTTTCAAGATTCTTTAGCTCTGGGCATATGAAGCTCATGCACACCTACAGTGGAATACAGAGAGGGATCACTCATCTTGAAGAACCTCCAGTTACAAAGATAAATAATTTCCTCATTTTCTGGTTGCTTTCCCCATCTTCTCAGCATCTTTTTTTGTCTTAACTAGACTGATTTCTAGCCAGCCAACCTTCATCTACACCTTGGTTTTTACCAAATATTTGGGGAGCATTTGACAGTATTAGTTGAGTCAGGTGAAAAAGGCATCATAGTAATTTCCTATGATTAGTGATCAGACCATACCAGATTATATTACAGTATATGTATTCTATCCTGGGGGTAATAAACCAATTTTCTTATTTCTGTCAAAGATTACTAAGAATAACTACTGGACTTTTAGATGTTAAATATAGCTCTTCAGCTTTGTTGTTTTTTCTTACTAAGATTTTCCAGTATAGTCTGTGTACTTACTGATGACTGACCTGTTTTTTCTTACTTATTCTTCCAAAATACTGGATTTGCCTTTGTACTGAGCTAGTGTATTAATCTACATGTAGATTATAGCTAAAATTTTAAGAGCTTCTATTTTTTGTCAGTTATGCTGATTAAAATCTCATGGTTTCACAGGCTGTTTTTTGTTTGTTTCATTTAATTTGTTTCTGAAAAGTGCTGAATTATTAGCGGAGAGTGAAGGCCTCCATCCATTTACAGATCAGGTACAGCAGAGGAAGTGCAAGCTTCCATATACAACACCATCAGTGTGCCCTGCTCCCTGACATTGGCAGGCCTTGCTCTAGGATTTAGATTAGTCCAGTTTCTCCATGTATTCATTCAGTCTTTGATATCTTACTTGAGCATTAGGGTGCCAACAGTAGCAGGATTTTTTTTTTTTTTGGTGATGTGACAAGCAAGCAAGCAGCCATGAAGTGGTACTTTTTGGCTCAGGTGGATTTGCGTACTCACCCTGTTAATGGTCATTTAAAAAAAAAATTAATAAAAATATCAAATACTGAATCAGGCCACTTGCTTAGGTGCCTAACTTTAAGCACCCAGTTTTGTAACTGTTTTAAAGATTTTCTGATTAATACTGTTAATGAGTTAGTTAATTTCTGGGATCATCTTTACAACTCCCCAACATATTTATGGACGAATATCGAACCTATGTTCTCTTCCTATCCAGTGACACAACTAGGAAGACAATTGGCATAAGACAAAACAAAATATAAAGTACAAATTAACATATAAATGGAAAGGAAGAGAGCCCCCATCTTACATTTTGAAAATAGAAATTCTTTATTTAAAAACCAGTGTATTGCATGGCTATTTTCTTCCTCCTATCTTATAATCAAGTCATTTCAGTCTTTCAAAGAAATTTTGAGAGGATTTTAACCTGACCAGGCTTTCAGTAAGAATACTTTCCAAGTGCCAGATCTGCAAATAATAAACCTCAGGCCACTATTCATTGAAACATTTGCTGTGCAAATATTTGAACTCCAGGGTTTGAAAAGCTTAGGCCAAAAGGCTGTTATAATTTCTGATGAAATATCATTTGACAAGTTAGTCACTAAAAATGATTTGTGTATGCACACCACATGATGTCATTTTCTAGATTATTTGTACAAGTTATGGAGAGAACAGTACAGGAAATGGAGAGTTTTCTATGTAATCAAATGGTCAACTGCTGTTTCCTCTTTAGGGAATAGAAGTGGCCATTACTGAGTCACTAAATCTGCAATGTTGCCTTGAGTTTGGAAAATAGTCTTTTAAACAGTAGCTTCACTAAGGGTAAGAGAAAATGTAAGGTCATGGCTGAACTATTGATTTAAAATAAAAATAAAAGGTTTTGATTAGTGTAGTTAAGGGGAGCTCTAAGGGCATGGCTACACTGGAAACTTCAAAACGCTGCCACGGGAGTGCTCGCTTTGAAGTGCGAGTGTGATCGTGCACGAGCGCTGGGAGAGAGCTCTCCCAGCACTCCTGGTAATCCACCTCCATGAGGGGACTGCGCTCCCAGCACTCTGAGCCTGTTTACATGAGCGCTTTAAAGTGCTCTGACTTGCTGTGCTCAGGGGGGTGATTTTTCACACCCCTGAGCCAGCAGGTTAGAGCGTGATAAAATGTAAGTGTAGACGAGCCCTAAGTTTCCTTGTTGATTTGTGAAAGCTTTCTGATGGTTTGATGTCTAGAAACGAGGCTAACAGATTGACTATAGATGTGATTAGGTTGTAGTCCAAATTATTTGCAGCAGGATACACATTATAGTCCCCCCCATCAAGCCTGCTTTCCTCAAATCACTTTGAGTATTCAATGACGTATTAATTAATGTTCTCTTTTTTTTCTTTTCTGTTGGACTCTTAGTACCAACATATACTGGCATTGCATGTGTAGATGTAATAAATCCAAATAGTAAAAACAAATTCTGTAAGATATTGCATAAAATAAAATTTATGATGTGACATCTTACAAAGTTTTGTTGGTACCATGAAGTAATTACTTCACAATGTGTGGTATGACTGTTACTTGAACTCATGTCAATAAAACCTTTTTATATATAAGTCTTGAAAAATGTGTTTGAGTGTGATGTAGTAAGGGTAGATATTAATAGCAGCTTTGATTTCTGTAGGTCTTAAGAGATGATGGGCTTCTTATGATAGAAAACATTTTCTAATATTCTTCTGTTGTAACTACCTTGTTACACACCATTTAAAAATTTTTTACCTTGTAGTTGAAGCTAAAATTTTAACTAATGCAAGGATAAACTTATTTCCTGTAATGTCAGTATTACACCTTTTTGTTCTCTTTGGCAATTAAACATATACTACTATTATGTTCACACAAATATGCTATTTGTTTCCCATTCTTTTCACATAAATAGGCAAATTTAGTAGCATATTATTTTTAAAAGAAGCAGGATTGTAAAAATCCATAAATAAAAATTAAAGATAAAAGATCTCTTTTATTGCAAGATTCAAATTGTATACTTTGACTTCTGTAATGTTATATACGTAGTTTCTGACTGGTGGAGTAAGTATCAATCTGAAGTTTGATAGTCTTTCATAAACTGGAAAATGCTACTTGTTTTAGACAGTGGGAAGGAGGATATCTCACATCCAGGTTAAGACAGTTCCTTTTGAAAATTGGCCAAATATTGATCAGCCTCTGCGATGTACAAGATCACCCAAAGGGCCACATCCTCAGCTGGTGTATCTGTATCATCATTGAGTCTGGATTTGAAGTTTTTTTGTTGTAAGATAGCGACCTTCATGTATGTAATCGCGTGACCAGAGAGATTGAAGTGTTCTCCGACTGGTTTATGAATGTTATAATTTTTGACATCTGATTTGTGTCCATTTATTCTTTTACGTAGAGACTGTCCAGTTTGACCAATGTACATGGCAGAGGGGCATTGCTGGCACATGATGGCATATATCACATTGGTAGATGTGCAGGTGAACGAGCCTCTGATAGTGTGGCTGATGTTATTTGGCCCTGTGATGGTGTCCCCTGAATAGATATGTAGGCACAGTTGGCAACGGGCTTTGTTGCAAGGATAGGTTCCTAGGTTAGTGGTTCTGTTGTGTGGTATGTGGTTGTTGGTGAGTTTGCTTCAGGTTGGGGGGCTGTCTGTAGGCAAGGACTGGCCTGTCTCCCAAGATTTGTGAGAGTGTTGGGTCATCATTCAGGATAGGTTGTAGATCCTTAATAATGCGTTGGAGGGGTTTTAGTTGGGGGCTGAAGGTGACGGCTAGTGGGCTGGAAATGGCCCAACTTGATTATCATACACATTGTAAGGAGAGTGATCACTTTAGATAAGCTATTACAAGCAGGAGAGTGGGATGGGAGGAGATATTGTTTCATGGTCTCTGTGTATATAATGTCTTCTGCAGTTTCCACAGTTTTCAGAGTAACAGCCGTGTTAGTCTGTATTCGCAAAAAGAAAAGGAGTACTTGTGGCACCTTAGAGACTAACCAATTTATTTGAGCATGAGCTTTCGTGAGCTACAGCTCACTTCATCAGATGCATACCGTGGAAACTGCAGCAGACTTTATATATACACAGAGAATATGAAACAATACCTCCTCCCACCCCACTGTCCTGCTGGTAATAGCTTATCTAAAGTAATCTTCAGGTTAGGCCATTTCCAGCACAAATCCAGGTTTTCTCACCCTCCACCCCCCCACACAAATTCACTCTCCTGCTGGTGATAGCCCATCCAAAGTGACAACTCTTTACACAATGTGCATGATAATCAAGTTAGGCCATTTCCTGCACAAATCCAGGTTCTCTCACTCCCTCAGCATCCGATGAAGTGAGCTGTAGCTCATGAAAGCTTATGCTCAAATAAATTGGTTAGTCTCTAAGGCGCCACAAGTACTCCTTTTCTTTTTGCGAATACAGACTAACACGGTTGTTACTCTGAAACCTGTCATTGTAATCAGCAACCAGTGGATAGTTTTTAGGACAAAACATTTCTGGTGCAATCTGCAAGGTAAAAAAAAATTCATTTATGGCCATGAAATAGAGAATGCCAGATCAAATATGCAATGCTGGTATCCTGATATGTTGAAGATTGTACAGTTAAGTATCTGGGGAATCTGGCAAGAGAAGCAGAACCAACTTAATATTTTTTTAAATAAAAAATAAAAAAGTTAATTGGTAACGTAAAGGGAGATCTTTTTAAATGAGTTGTAAGATTATATAGCATAATTTTGTTTCCTTGAGATTAGTTTCCATGTTGAAATTGAGGAATTTATTTGGTTTTAGCATGTTTGAATAAGAATAGAATGTCCAGTGCTTCAGAGGAGTGTGGATTGGGAATTTAGAATCAGTAATAAAGCCTTTGTAGTCACTGTTTAAAACAGTTTTTGAAATGTAAAAAACAGGAGCCCTTCTTGGGGTAAATATAATTAACTGAAGCTGTACGATATTAACCAAGTTGATGTAGAATTAATGAAGAAATTGCTGCCAACTATTATACAACAGGATTAAGCTGGATTTATGGAGGGGGGAGACTATTAGCAGATAAAATTTGCTAAAGTATTATAGCTACTGTATTAAAGATTTTTCAGGCTAACTCTACCCTAAGGTACTCTAGTATTGATATCAGCAACCAAAAAATAATTTGATAGCAAATGACATTAGTTTACTATTTTGTGCAGGATGGGGTGTAACCTGACTTATTTTAAGTAGGATTGGTATGTTAAATTCCTCTATTTGATGTTAATTAATGGTATCGGGTCACTGTTTTAAAAAAACAGTCTAAAAGTGTGCTTGCTAGGTATGTCCCTAATTTTCAGTAATTGTAGTGGAGGAAATATCTCTTTTTCTCTACATTCTATATGTTCATATAGTGATCAGAGCTTCCAGCTATGTTCCAGTGCATATTGTGTTCAGGAGAAAATAAACCTGGTTCCCCATCTCAGTAGTACCTGGAGTGGGTGAACTCCTTTTTCATTTCCTCAGTTTGATGTCTGAAAGAGGAGGTGGCATGCTTGTCGGAGTTGCTGCTGCTTGCTTTGTGTTTCATGTTCAGGGTATCATATCTGCATAGAAACAATGCCTGAACCTGTTTGAGTGAGATAAACTAACAACTCAGTCTTAATGAATTTCACTTACTGGTGCAGGTCTCATGGTGCATGTTTGTATGCAGAATTGAAATTATACTATTTTTGTTTTGTGGTTATCTTGAACATTGAGAGGAGACCCACAAAATCAAAAGGAGATACAAAAGATGACAGATTTTAGATGTGGAAGAAAGACAACAGTAGTGATCTAAAGCATTTTTCAGAACTGTTTCCAACACAATTTGTGCCCCAGGGATTGTGTAGTCAAAATATTGGAGTGCTGTTACTTTGGGGAGCCCACTGTACTACCAATGACACATGTAGCTATCAATGGTATAGCTTTTACTTGGCTTTTTTTTTTTTTTTTTAAACTAGTTCTGAGCTGAATTTGAGCCACAGTGTGGTATAATTGTTTCATCAGAAGTATGGGAATCTGATGTCTAATTGTAAACCACATTCTGACCTGCTAGCACACAAGTTGTGCAGTTTGAATGAAGTATTGTACATAAATGCCTCTTCAGATAGTTAAATCAGTAAATAATAAGACTTAATGAAACTGGCTAATAATCTATCAGAGCCTTATTAGTTTTTGGCAAGATCTTGACCGTCCGCATTAAATTGTGAAAGCTTATGTTACACTTTAACAGTGTGAACAGAGCAGTGGCAACTTGTTCTCAAAAGAACCTACACACTTTAGAATCCTGGGGAATCCTGGTCCATCTTATAGCTAGTCATCAGGTGGAAAGAGGTAACCTGTGACTCAAGTCTCAAACAGAAGAGGCTAGGACTGCTTAGAGCTAAAGCCACAAAAGAAAAAAGGTCAAGATATAGTTTACACTTCAATTCAGGAACAAATGTATTTACTTAAAATACACTTTGGTATGCAAAAGTATGGAATTTGTGATAAAGTATAATGAAGGGATTAATCTTTCTTAGAGGTCCACACTCTAAAGGAGTGAGTGAGTCAGTATATCTGGTGTTTTCAAGCCTTCAGACCTTTTTGAGCTCTCTCCCTGCTGCTGTGTGTTCTGTCTACCCCAGGAAAGTCAGGTGCTGGTTTCTTATTAGGCTTGTCAGCATTCCTCTCTGGAACTCCTGACTAATTAGGTCTGGCTGACAGATCGCTTACAGCCGAGTGTCAGGTATGAGCTTCCCTGCAGGTCATTAATACTTGCAGAATGTCTTGCTGAACATTTTAATGTACTGTAATGAAGAGTCCAACCTGTCACAAATAGATATTTGTAATTCACAATAAAATTTAATATACTACTGTAGACTTAAAGCTCTGATCAATCACTCTTTTTCCTGAGTGTCTCAGTGGAAAAGAATAAGTGTGATTGTAACCAGAGGTCCTCATGAATAAGTGGCACGGTTTTCATTTGACATCACATCTGTGCTTTCTTCTTACAGTACTGTTGCATGTAATCTAATAGTCCTAAAGCTAATACTGTAAAAATATGTAGTGTTGATTATAAAGAAACTAAACTACCATATATACTTGTTCATAAGCCGAATATTTTAAGTAAAAAAAGGAAGCACCAGAGAAGGGGGGTCGGCTTCTGAATGGGTATAGAGGGGGAGAGGTGGGACGCAGCCCCTCCCCCAACAGAGGGAGCAAGGAGAGGCAGCACAGCCAGCAGAGCCAGAAGGGAAGAGGCGGGGCCAGAGTCTCTCCGCTTCTGGCCATGCTGCTCTCCCCCCAGCCTCAGAAGCAGCTGCAGCTGTGCTGCTTGGGCCTGCCCCCCAGGCAGGCTGTGGCCGTGCTCCCCAACCCACTGGAACACGCTGTGGCTGCACCACCCGGTGTGGCCTGCCGGAGCAGCTCCAGCCAGGCCAGAGACATCCTCCCCTGGCCCTCCCCAGATAAGGTGGGAAGGGATGGGATGGGGAAAGTTCGGGGGTCCTGGGCTAGAGGTGGGGTCATGTGGGACCCCCAGCTCACCCCCCAACCCCACCCCCAAATTTCCCCGCCAGTTGCTGTCCTGGCCCGTCAGGGTAAGCAGCTGGCACGCGGGGACACTTCGTTTACTTAGGTTTACCTCTGTGCCTGCGGACGCTTGAGGTAAACAAACCATCTCGGCCCGCCAGCAGCTTATCCTGATGGCCCGGGAGCCAAAGTTTGCTGACCCCTGAATTATAGGGTCAGTTTATGAATGGGTCATAAAATTTTTCTATTTTTACGTATCCATCTTGGGAGGGTCGGCTTATAAACTAACCGGCTTATGATCGAGTATATACGGTTTATGGTGCAGAATTAAAGTATTACTGTTTTCTGAATGGTTTCAGAGTAGCAGCCGTGTTAGTCTGTATCCGCAAAAAGAACAGGAGTACTAGTGGCACCTTAGAGACTAACAACTTTTAGAGCATAAGCTTTCATGAGCTACAGCTCACTTCATTGGATGCATAGAATGGAACACACACACACACACACACACACACGTTGGAAGTTACCATACAAACTGTGAGTGGCTAATTAGTTAAGATGAGCTATTGTCAGCAGGAGAAAAAAACTTTTGTAGTGATAATCAAGATGACCCATTTAGACAGTTGACGAGAAGGTGTGAGGATACTTCACTTAGGGAAATAGATTCAATATGTGTAATGGCCCATTTCAGAGTAGCAGCCCTGTTATTTTGTATTTGCAAAAAGAAAAGGAGTACTAGTGGCACATTAGAGACTAACCAATTTATTTGAGCATAAGCTTTTGTGAGCTACAGCTCACTTCATCGGATGCATTCAGTGGAAAATACAGTGAGGAGATTTATATACATACAGAACATGAAAAAATGGGTGTTATCATACACACTGTAAGGAGAGTGATCACTTAAGATGAGCTGTTACTAGCAGGAGAGCGGGGGTGGGAGAACCTTTTGTAGCGATAATCAAGGTGGGCCATTTCCAGCAGTTAACAGACACATCCGAGGAGCGGTGGGGGAAATAAACATGGGGAAATAATTTTACTTTATGTAATGACACATCCACTCCCAGTCTCTATTCAAGCCTAAGTTAATTGTATCCAGTTTGGAAATTAATTCCGATTCAGCAGGATTCTGCGTGGACTCCTCCTGAAGGTCAAAACAACAGACTGGACTTCTATTGCTTCCTTGCTTCCTTCTTTCTGAATGTTTGTCAAATCTGTGACATTCAACTTATTTCATGTATTAAAATGTAATTGAAATATTGAGGAATGAAGTATTGATCACTTGTAAGTGTGTTGGTGGAAAATTAAGTTAATCTGACTTATTTTAGAAATTAGTTGTAAAGCACAACTAGCTACTCTGGTAATAGCAGCTGCTGTATGATGAATGAAGCTGTAGGATTGCTGCATGCTGTGAACAGTGCCTGAAATCTGGTTATGTGGTGTGAGATGTTCTCTTAATGCTATTCATTCCCCGCCCCCAATGTAATTGTTTTAATTCGTTAGTTGTGCCCTCCCCCAATCTACTATGTTTGAACCATGTTAAGATTCTTTTTAAAAAGATAGCAAAGGTTTGAGGGCCCATAATGTCCATCAAGTACAAAGATATTCTTTAAAACTCAGATTAAAAAAAATAAGGAAAGATCAAAGGAAATTCTGACACTGAACACTGTGACACAGTATGCATATTGATAACTTTTAATATACAATAGTTTTAAAAAGTCTGAAAGTGAGGAAATTCAAAATTAGTTATGCTTAAAAACAGAACAATTTCTGGAAAGTATGGAAATGTGGATTTAAGGTACCCTGAATAACCTTAATTCTGCTCTTGTATCTCTGCTTATCCTCCACCAGTATGCCTGTGCACTATATATTTTTGGCATTCATAATAAGAGCCATGTAGCCCTAATACAGTGAAATAACCACCCTCTCATTTTTGGGAGGCTGAAAAATGGCTAAGGGATGGATTTTTGTTTTCCCCAGGGTATCTTGGTTCTGTTCCTAACTCTGACAGACTGTGTGACCTTGGGCAAGTCATGTAACATCTTATAACTATTTTCTCATCTGAAAAAATGAGGTAATGAATTGCAGGGGACATCTTTACTGCATTAATAGTTGCAAACTCTGAGATCATTGGATGGAATTAACTGTATAAGCACAAAGTAGTATTGTGCTTCTGATATACCAGAGACCGAGTCACCTTCCTCATATGTTCCCCTCATATCAAGGGCTGGAAGTTTTACAACCATTTTAACCCTTTACTATCCACAGAGTTACTTGTAGTTGCAGACATCTAAAAGTCTCCATGCTTTTATAGTTCGGTTACCTGTATAATGCATGGTAAACCTCACTGAATGTGGTTTGATAGCTGGAGCTGCAGGCAAAACACTGATGTCAGGTTTACACTACAGACCTATATAGGTATAACTACATCGCTCAGGGGTGAGAAAAATCAACACCCTTGCGTTACATAGTTTGAACTGACCTAACTCCCCATGTAGACAGTGCTGTGTTGACAGGAGAACTTTTTGTCGGTGTAGCTACAGTCTCTTGGGGGGAGATGGTTTGTCTATGCTAACTGGAGAACTTCTCCTGTCGGTGTAGGAGTGTCTTCACTAAAGTGCTATAGTGGCATAGGTGCACTGTATATGACAAGCCCTGAGATATAAAGGGTTTAAAATATTTTGCTGTTTTGTTGGAAACCTGTGGGTGGGGGGTGTGTGTGTGTGTGTGTGTAAGGCAGTGGTCCCCAAACTTTTCCTCTATGTAATAGAATGTATCTGCGTCCCCCTTGGGCTCGGAGCAGAGTTGCAGCTGTGGCCAGGGGCTGGCAGCTGGGGGTGGAGCCGGAGCAGAGCTGGGGACAGAGCAGGACTGAGTGGTACTCCCTCCCCGCCCGCCCTCTTGTTGGGGCTGGCCTGGCCTGTGCCCCCCAGATATTCCTCCACCTGGTGGGGGGGTGCGCTCCACAGTTTGGGGACCACTGGTCTAGGTAGTATCTTCAGAGTTTATGGTGGCATAAGCCCAAATGATATTAACTGTGCCAACAGAAGCACTGAGTCTACACTGGGATTTTTGTAAGCATAGTTATGTCACTGGGGGGTAGTTTTTCACACCCCTGACATAGCTATGCTGATACAGGTTTTAAGTATAGACTTGGCTTAAGTATTTGGGATTTAACAGGTTATACTTGTCATAGACCTATTGTGCTCCCCTTCCCTCCCTCCCATGAAGAACACCCAGGGTGGTGCATATCTGGTGGCAAAGTTAAGATGCTCTAGTTTTGTACTTCCATACTTTTCAGTGTGTGTTTTTTGCAAGTGTAAACCTAATTTTCTGAATTTCCTTGCTTTTGAGTTATTGTATCTGCTTTAAAGTAGTCTGCTTTCTTTCTACCTTAAGTTAGGCTTTGTCTATGCTTGCACTTTTCTGGGAAAACTTGTTGACCTAATTTATGTCAGTGTCTACACTACAGCCTTGTCCTGCTGATGTAAGTGCACTACAACACCGGCGTAATAACTCCATCTACATGAGAGGCTCAGGGCTTATGCCTGTAGTCAGGGTGCTGTAGTGTCTGTGTAGATACTATTACTTACCTCTGTTAGCGCTCTTGTCAATTTCACTGGAGTTGTGTAACTGTGGACAAAGCCTGACAGCTAGAGCCCAGCTGCTCCCTTGGAGAGCAGGGCAGCTGGACCCTGCTCTCCCCCATCCCCCGCTCCCAGCAGGGAAGGGGGATGCAAGGGCAGGGGAAACCTGCCAGGAGCCTATGGGAGTGACAGGAGCCAGCACTGTGGGGTGGACTTGCTCTCCAACCCCCCACTCCCCCGCACACTGGGACGCCACTCCACAGCCCTCTTTCCATGGCTTAATCTTTTTCCCATACCTCTGCCATGAAATTTATTAAAAAATTCTGTGACAAAATCAGGTTTCAGAGTAGCAGCCGTGTTAGTCTGTATTCGCAAAAAGAAAAGGAGTACTAGTGGCACCTTAGAGACTAACCAATGTATTTGAGCATAAGCTTGCATCCGATGAAGTGAGCTGTAGCTCACGAAAGCTTATGCTCAAATACATTGGTTAGTCTCTAAGGTGCCACTAGTACTCCTTTTCTTTTTGTGACAAAATCGTAGCTCTAGTGATAAACTTTATCAAGAGCTGAATGAGAAAAGGTGATGAATGTAACTGTTTGCAGGAAACATCAAGCACATAGACCAGAAATGTAAAAAAAGCTTTTGGATGGTATTAAGGGAAGAAGAATGGAGGTTCTAGATAGAAAAAGTAACAAGTTGAGGATAATGAGAAATAATTGGCCACTTCTAGTGAAGATGAATACTTTGCTTATGTTTGTCTGCTTTTCTCCCAAACACATTTGGGAATTGGCTTAGGAGATAATTTCAGGTAATTGAGGTTAAAAATGGTTTAAGTAAAATCTTGCTCCTAGGCCAGTATACAAACAAAATAAGAAGTATCAGCATTGATTGTGATTGATTTGATTTCTGCCATAAAGTTGAAGTAAAGTATCTTGTCCAAACCTGGCACACACTGTTTTAAATATGGTTCCCAAAATAGGAAATGTTTGTCAAAACCATCAGATATGTAGTAGTGGTGGGGGAAGGAAATGCAGATGGCGTATAGGATGGACCTCTTGTTCTGTTCACTTTAAGTGTTCTCTCTCCAGTGCCACCTTCTACATCAGCTCCTGCTGTTCTCATGAGGTGGTGTTTGGCAGGTTTAACAGTTAGGGATCCAATCTGTGAAGTAAACCATTGAAATCAGTGACAAATGACTAAATGGTGGGACACGTATGCTTTGCTGTGTGTTGCTGCATAATTGACAAGAACAATGTGTAAGTACTGTATATAAACAGCTTCCAGGGGTCATTGCCCAGGTGGAGAAGGGGTACTTGGGGCAGGGTGAGGAATTCTCCATTTAAGCTATACAGCGGTGGGAGGATTTGGGGAAGGAATAATTTTCCAGATTGTGGGAGGTCTCTCTGAGCTGCTTGGGGAGGTAAGATTTGATAGGGCTGGGTTATGTGTACCTTGTACATAGTGGAGCTATGCAGCTTGAAGACAGCTTGTAGATGCTCCCCCTCCCCAGGTGTCTTAGCATACATAGGGCCATAATTCTTCCCCCTTTAGACTCCTATCTTTCTAACTTCTCTCTTTATGGTTTTGGGCTGGAATCCTAGAGAAGAGGTAGGTGCGGGGAAGAGAGAGAGCTGAACCAACTTTTAATCAGCTTTTCTGCTGTACAGTCTTTGACTCAGAGCAGCTAAACAGATGATGATGAGAAAAGGGACCTAAAATGTGGAGTGTACCATGCAATATGGAGCACTTGAGAGACTTGGCTTGAAAGCTCCAGGCTGGTTGGCTGAGAGAGTCTGTATGAGGAAGTGTGGCATTGCATTGTCCTACAGGATTTGTAGCGGCTTTAAACATCCTGAGAGCCTCAATTTGACCTTTTATGGCATGGACATGGCCAGTGGATACTGAAATAATCCCTTTTGTGTTGTGCATATTCATGAGTAAAGTAACAAATTTTAAAAGCATGTGAAGTTTTTTGTTTGCAAGACAACACTAATCATTTTCTATAGAGCCAAAACTCTTAAACATGAATTTTAACAGCTGTCTGAGTTGTGAGACTAGAATCACTATCTAATACTCCAATCAGTAATAGGTCTGCAAATCTGTGTGCAACTGGAATTGGTTTTATAGTAGTGTGGATCACCGATGAGAATTATGGATTATTTAAAATGTCATCTAGCTGTTTGGTTATCTTTGTTTTTACAGCTAAAAATGACTTGGAGTAATGATTGGAGGGCACATTAGATTAGTGATAAGCTCCATTTCTTCTTGGCCAGATACCCTGTAATGCAGACTTATTGGAATGTTATTCCTTTGTGATTTTAGTAACTGTGTGCCTGACTCTTGCATCAATTGGTTTTGTATGCATCACTTGTACTAGTTGTTAGAGAAGATAGAGATTTGGTGTACTTCTGTAGGTACGTTCTTACAAACAAAGCATTGCCTTCTAAACCTGTGTCATATACTGCTTGCCAAGACCTTTCAGGGTCAGTCATGAAATTACAGAAATTGCTGTCCAATATATGTGAACATCACCAGTTTGCAAGGTTCATAGATGCAACAAAGCAGAATTTGGGTCTTAATTTCATCCTCTTAAAACTTATAAAATAAAGTAAATATGCCTGCTGTCTCCATATCAGTATATATTGATACAATTAGTTACCAGATTTTGGAAACAGCATGGATATTTTAAGCATTAGCGTTGGTTCATTGGATTTGGTGTTAGTACACACAGCATATTAAAATTAAGTTACTACAGTGAGCAGGTAACATAAAAATAACTTAATAATGAGGCTGTATACATCAAATTCTCACTCTCAGAACAGTTGAGTATAACTTTTAGTGGATTCATCACTTGCTGAGGTGGTGATTTCATTACCTGCCTTCATCCAATCCAGTTTGATGATTAATTGAAAAAAAAACACTGTTCCTGAAGACACTAATTCCCTGTCATCACTTCTAGATTTGAGATAAATTAAATTAACCATTAAAAACTCAGAACTTAATCATTGTGGAAAATAGCTTTAACCAACCTGTTGACTTTCTGTAAATTTTTTAAAAAATATATCTGTATTCTGTAACTTATTTCTTTGACAGTATGTGAAAGTTAGAGGAATTATGAGGAAAAGTATACTTGTCTAGGAACAAAATACTGAGATTTTAAGCTTAACTGATTGTCTCTTGTATAATTCATAAATAGATATTATTTCTTTTGGCTGGGGAATGATCTTCTAGAACACTCTTTTTTCATATCCAGGTCTGCCACTTCTGCAGTGGGTTAAAGTTTCTGCTCAACATTTTGTCAGTCAAAACCGTCAGTCAGTGCTAGGACTGGATTCAATCTACCATGGAAACGTCTTTAGGTGGTTCAGTACGGTGGCACAGTTTAGAGGCAATTGTGCAGCCATTTGTTTGGCTGTTTAATTATATAATAAGATGCAACTAAATAGAAATAAATGGAGTCCCTGTCCTATTATAATGTGCATACATGCAAGGGATTGGAATTAAGGTTGCTGTATAGAAACCATAACACTGGGAAACCAAGCTGTTATGTGGCTTCAAGACAAAGCTTGATAAGTTTATGGAGGGGATGGTATGATGGGATAGCCTAATTTTGGCAATTAATTGATCTTCGACTACTAGCGGTAGATATGCCCAATGGCCTGTGATGGGATGTTAGATGAGGAGGGATCTGAGTTACTACAGATAATTCTTTCCTGGGTGTCTGGCTGGTGAGTCTTGCCCACATGCTCAGGGTTTAGCTGATTGCCATATTTGGGGTTGGGAAGGAATTTTCCCCCAGGGCAGACTGGCAGAGGCCCCGGGGGGTTTTCGCCTTTCTCTGCAGCGTGGGGCACGGGTCACTTGCTGGAGGAGTCTCTGAACCTTGAAGACTATAAACCACGATTTGAGGACTTCAGTAGCTCAGCCATAAGTTAGGAATCTGTTACAGGAGTTGGTGGGTGAGATTCCGTGGCCTGCATTGTGCAGGGGGGCAGACTAGACGATCATAATGGTCCCTTCTGACTAAAGTCTATGAGCCTATCATCTCTGGCATTGCATTGGATAACTTAAGTCACTGAGCTAGATTTAATCAAACTCCAACACCATTTGAAAAAAATTAACACTCTGAAAATTTCTCACTCCTTAAATTAAACTTCAGAAATGCTTGTTCAGTAGGTAATGTGGTGGTGGTTGAAAAAAAGATATAAGCAACTGAAATAGAACCTTAAAATGAATTGCCAACAAAAATATAAACATTACTACAATACTATAATTACTCCTTCAGGAATACACTCAGTACATCAAAAGGTAGAAATCTAATTTTTGTCACGCAGGTATTGTAAATCAACTGAAAGCTTTGTGGTGATGAAAGCTCCATATTCAAAAGATGTGAAATGGACAGCAGTTGATAGCTTTTTTTCAAAGGGGTGTTGGACATTAAAATGGATCAGAAACATTGAGCAGGTTGTTGAGACATTTATTTTCACCTTCGGATTTACTATTGGGATAGATAATCAAATGCTTATAGAATGTAATTTTAACTTGCTGTAATTGTACTGCTCGTTTAAAAAAAAAAAACAACTTGGCGTACTAGCATTACAGCTCTTAAGGTGAACGATAGGCAGTAGTACCAAAGAGAAGACAAAGTTTCAGTACTTAAACTAATTATTACTTTCTCTGCCGATTTTCCCTGATATGATCTGGCTTGAGACTTACCCTTAGTTGTTTCAGTACCACTTTTCTGACACCTCAAGCTTTGAGACAATATCTTCTGTCTGTCCGCAAAGTGTAGCATCTGTACTGGCTATATTTCAATCATCCTCTGTGATGAAAACTGATGCAAAGAAGTAGTAGTTTAACTTTTCTCTGTAATGATTGTATCCTCTTTTTTGTAATGTTCTTTTTATTCCATGGTAGACCAGGAGAGCAGATGACCGCGACCTGTTTAGTAGGCTTTCTGCCTCTGAAGTTAAAGAATTTCTTGGTTTTCTCTTCAGGTGCCCTTTTAATTTCCACCTTGCATTTTGTCCTATCGTGGTATGTTGCTTTCTGTTGGCATCTTTTCCATGGTTTGAAGGAATACCTTATTGGTTTGAATAAACTTTATTTTCCTGTTTAACTATATATTTTCCTTGTCTTTTCTGCTTCCTTTTTTTGTCTGTTCTATCTGCACAAGTTATATTGTGTAGTTACACTGGCATCTAGGCACCAAATTTTGTTTGTAACTCTGATATAGTATATTTAGCCTCCATGCTTACTCCAGGGGTTTTGATTTCTTAACTCTAGTCTTCAAACTCTAACTAGCTTCCTTCTCGTTAAAGGATATATAGCATACAATGCATTGTATTTTTATTTTTGTTTTTCAATCAAAATATAACTAGATATGTGTCCGCTGTAATAATTTGATAGATATAATATTTGTAGGTTGGTCATATCATGAACAGAATAAGAACTATTTCAAAATAAAAATTGAATTATATCTAGATTTCTAAACAATATTTTACACCTTTTGTCTGCTGTAATCAGTTTCCTTTGCTATGTACTCTGAGATTTAATCATGGTGCATTTGGCTATAGTAGGCTACTTTTCCAGTTACAAATATAATGTTGAAGCTGTATTATTTTTTGATTTGCTGCTATTGAGAGTACTGTCGTTTACAGTTGAAACTGCAGATTAACAAGAACAACCCTTAGGTGGCAGTCAGTCTTTATATGTTTAGTACTCCTTTATTGATGCGTCTTTGTGTGTTAAACCTTCTTTGATAAAAACAGGCTTACCTCAACTAAGTTAAGATAGGTTTCAGAGTAACAGCCGTGTTAGTCTGTATTCGCAAAAAGAAAAGGAGTACTTGTGGCACCTTAGAGACTAACCAGTTTATTTGAGCATGAGCTTTCGTGAGCTACAGCTCACTTCATCAGATACATACCGTGGAAACTGCAGCAGACTTTATATATACACAGAGAATATGAAACAATACCTCCTCCCACCCCACTGTCCTGCTGGTAATAGCTTATCTAAAGTAATCGTCAGGTTAGGCCATTTCCAGCACAAATCAAGGTTTTCTCACCCTCCACCCCCCCACACAAATTCACTCTCCTGCTGGTGATAGCCCATCCAAAGTGACAACTCTTTACACAATGTGCATGATAATGAAGTTAGGCCATTTCCTGCACAAATCCAGGTTCTCTCACTCCCTCACCCCCCTCCAAAAACCCACCCCCATACACACACAGACTCACTCTCCTGCTGGTAATAGCTCGTCCAAACTGACCACTCTCCAAGTTTAAATCCAAGTTAAACCAGAACATCTGGGGGGGGGGGGAGGAAAAAACAAGAGGAAATAGGCTACCTTGCATAATGACTTAGCCACTCCCAGTCTCTATTTAAGCCTAAATTAATAGTATCCAGTTTGCAAATGAATTCCAATTCAGCAGTTTCTCGCTGGAGTCTGGATTTGAAGTTTTTTTGTTTTAAGATAGCGACCTTCATGTCTGTGATTGCGTGACCAGAGAGATTGAAGTGTTCTCCGACTGTCTGGTCACGCAATCACAGACATGAAGGTCGCTATCTTAAAACAAAAAAACTTCAAATCCAGACTCCAGCGAGAAACTGCTGAATTGGAATTCATTTGCAAACTGGATACTATTAATTTAGGCTTAAATAGAGACTGGGAGTGGCTAAGTCATTATGCAAGGTAGCCTATTTCCTCTTGTTTTTTCCTCCCCCCCCCCCCCCCCCCAGATGTTCTGGTTTAACTTGGATTTAAACTTGGAGAGTGGTCAGTTTGGACGAGCTATTACCAGCAGGAGAGTGAGTCTGTGTGTGTATGGGGGTGGGTTTTTGGAGGGGGGTGAGGGAGTGAGAGAACCTGGATTTGTGCAGGAAATGGCCTAACTTCATTATCATGCACATTGTGTAAAGAGTTGTCACTTTGGATGGGCTATCACCAGCAGGAGAGTGAATTTGTGTGGGGGGGTGGAGGGTGAGAAAACCTTGATTTGTGCTGGAAATGGCCTAACCTGACGATTACTTTAGATAAGCTATTACCAGCAGGACAGTGGGGTGGGAGGAGGTATTGTTTCATATTCTCTGTGTATATATAAAGTCTGCTGCAGTTTCCACGGTATGTATCTGATGAAGTGAGCTGTAGCTCACGAAAGCTCATGCTCAAATAAACTGGTTAGTCTCTAAGGTGCCACAAGTACTCCTTTTCTTTTTAAGTTAAGATACAGTACCTTGGATGTTCAAACTTTATCAAATATTGTTTGTTATATAATCCCTTCCTTCTTCAAGGATGTTAAAACGGTCAGTTGTGGACTGATTTCTAAATGGGCTACATCACCAAAAAATGCAAAGCGAAAACTTTGTCCCTAAACACATGCCATAGTGCCCCTAAATTTGTCTAAAGGATTTTGTCTGTAATTCTCTTGAATAAATATTTTTAAAAAAAGATTAAATGCTTTATGAAATCTTAAGGAAGAATTTTAATAAGGAAAATAATTTTATAAAGTGGATTTTAAAGGAAGTGAAATAGAAAATACTCTTCTTTATGAAGATTGTCAAAAAAAGATGTGTAATCCTGTGAGAATAATGGAAGAGAGCCCATATAGTACTTTCTACCTTTAGTAGGCATTGTATCTTGTATTCTGGATTGCTTCTGGGGTGGTGAAATTTTCTGTTTGAAGATGTTTATGGTCAGCTGTAGCTCATATAACACTTAAAGTTTTTGGTTGAAGTTCTTTTAGAAAATTATTTTCATAACTATAGGGTTAGTTACTGAATAAAATGATTGTTGTCTTTTGCATATAGATATTTCTGCCAAACTATTACCATGAAATAAATTCTTAATATAATGTGAGGTACATGGGAAAACTGCCCAACGTTGCTAATGATTGAGAAGCTGAATAGTGTTAGCAATCGTATGAAATCTTTGCCGAATTTACCTAGTTTAGGCAGTTCTATTATGAACCTGGAATTGAGAACCTCCAATAAAGCTTTATTCTTTGATACTACTTTTAAACCAAGATGAAACTGAATGTTTAACTTCACTGTTGATGGCTTGACAGAGTAGTCATGATGTTTAATTACAATAACTTACATTCTATTGTGCTAAATGTTGCAAGCTTTCCTAAAGAGCAACTAAACAGTACTCCGGAGGGAGAAGGAAGACAAACAAGGTGTACCTTTGAGATGACATTTGTTTTAATCCATTGTAAATATTAACACATGAAAAGGCGTAAACAGCTAGAAGATTTAATGTGTGTAATTCACATCAGCATTGTATGCAACTTCTGTTAGTAACAACACCTATGTAACTGCATGAATAAAAAGCTGCTTTTAGTGTTTGTGCATTAATGGGGAAATCAAATCAGTTTTTAGTATAGCTGTTCTTTTCCTTTTGTTCCACTTAAATTGGTTTATTTTTTTTATCCTCCATGACTCTAATTATGTTCAAAATGCATCAATATTCATACACCCTTGTCCAAGAACTCTGTTACAAGAAAACTGAATTAAGAACACACATTGAATTAAACTGGTCTAACTTTGAGTAGACAAGGTTTTAAGTGCCAGTCCCACAATTGAATCTTTATATAGGTAAACCATTGTGTCCATGCAGAAACTCACTGTCTTCAGTGGAGCTGGATTCTGCCTCTGTGGGTCTAACTGGCAGAAATGGTTCCTGAAAATTGTAACTCTTCAGAAAAGTGACTATTTATTTAAAAAATACCATCTTCTTACTTAGATGCGCTTCCTGTATATTTTGGGTCATATCTAATTGTTTCACTTCCCCCACCACAACAATAAAATAAATAAATAAAGTAAGTTGCTGCTTAATTCTGCTGGTGTGTGACAATGTGTGTGATTACGTGGGAGCAAGTCAAATTCTGTTTTGGTGTGTGTTTGGTGACCATAATGTCTCCCTATAAATACAGTGCAATAGACCCTGGGGAAAATCTGTGATAGTGTTACTGCTCTCATTTTGGTAATGACTGCAGTATATTTTTGTATTGATAAAATCTAGTACATCCTATGTTTCCCTTGTATGCTAGGAGTGATTAATGTGATGTAAATTATAAATAGCAGTTTTGGAGCAAATCAGCTTTGTGGAGATGGCCACTTATTTTTATGTCAACTTTAAAAATGTAGCTGAAGCTATTTCTGCAGTTTTACTACGTACCAGCCAGCGGGAGGAAGCTAACCATGTCTCCTTTCAAAAAGAACGGTTAGATAGGCAACTCATAATTTTAATACATCAAATAGATGACCAAAATGTTTTGACCTTACTACTAACCAAAGAGAATATACTTTAGAAAACTGGGAGAAAAAAGAAATGACTACAGTTCTATTTTAAATCAAGTTATTTTCCTTTAAAAGTATGGTTAAAATTAATGATTTACTTCATTTTAAAATCAGTCCACCTTAGCTGCATGAAAATAAATCTGAGTATTTTGAACCCTGTGAGTGAATTCATAAATATCTATGTAAGATCTTTTAAAGTCACATTTTGAGACTTCTGGCTGTTCCAAAGTTCTCTATCTTGATAATAAAGCCGCACAGCTTTTTAAAAGCTGGCTGAATGCTACAGGTAGGCAAAAATCATTGTTTTAGATAGAAGAGAGTTTAATGCAATTGCCACTAATAGTACCATCAATCTTTTTTTCAAGTTCAGTTAGGATTTTTAAATACTTGACTGTAGAGATGGTGTACACTGAAATCTAGCCTGTCTATGAACTGATGTAGCTGTTGGAATTGCATGCTAAAAATATTTTGATTTATGCATCATTCAAACATAAATGCTTACTCATATGATGGCTAAACATCCTGAGTTTTAAAATCTTGTAAGGATCACTGCCTTTTCTGTTGTATTGTCAGTGGTAGTCCTAAGGATGACTGAATCAGTGCATATTTGTGATTATGGAAAGAGGGAGGGACTAATTCCGTTGTAATGTATTAAGCATTTTTCGACAGGTCAGATATAGTGCAGGCATCCCATGAGTTTTCCCAGCAATTTCTCCAATAGGAGTTCTATTGTTATGCCAGACTTTGTATGTGTGGTGTGTCCTGAAATTAATTTGTATTAATTTTAAATTAAGACTAATTGCCAGTTTAAAAGTTTGACAGGTTTCAGAGTAACAGCCGTGTTAGTCTGTTTCCGCAAAAAGAAAAGGAGTACTTGTGACACCTTAGAGACTAACCAATTTATTTGAGCATCAGCTTTCGTGAGCTACAGCTCACTTCACTGTAGCTCGCGAAAGCTCATGCTCAAATAAATTGGTTAGTCTCTAAGGTGCCACAAGTACTCCTTTTCTTATATTTATATTAAGTTTGCAGAATATTTGGAAAATATATTTGTCTGAATAACGGTCATAGATTAGAAGTTTGGATTTCAGTCCTGTCCTGTTTAGATCTCTGCAGAGCCAGAATTAGGGGAACGGAGAGAGTTGAGATTAATGCTGTCATTGCAGTAATACTTGCATTATTACCTGTTAAATACTGGGAAGAAAAAATGTTTACTATGACAATTGGAGCTAGGAAATACTTAGTCACTTAGGAAGCAAAAATAAACCAAACAAAAAACAACTCTGCTAGCCAGGGCTGATGCCAAAAGTGTGTTCCCTCAGGGGTGTTCCAGCAGGATTGTGGTGGCAGTGTCCCAAAGGGAAACCCATACATATATGCTGTGCTTTAAAGGAATAAAATTTTGTCCAAAGTTTGATCTTGTATGTACTAATATCTAGTTCAGATATCATTTAATGATACCGTTATTGCTTTGTAATTAAGAAGTGTGAAAAAATATTTTAAAATAGGCCTATTCATTCCCCATTATTAACATTGGCTCCTTGGAATTCTGTGTTTGTTCCAGTCTCCTTATTCACTATCATGCTCTAGCTGTTAAGAGATAACATCCTTGTCCCATCAGTTGCTGGAATGGAGTGCTCTGCTTTCTCATACATGAGCATCCAGAGATACAGACATGCACTACTGAGTATAATCAGTCTGACTGCTGAAGCCTTTTTATTCCATTTTTTGGGAAGTCCAGGTTCCCTCCACTGCTCAGACCACTGTTTCACATTTAGACTCCTTTCACCACCTACTTCAGAGTGCGGAAGTTTATTAGCACCAGTCGCTCCTGGAATCTCTTTTCTTCTGGCTATTTGCCTATATTTTCCTGCTCCAAAGGAGCAAAGGGAATTGGAAGACCATCAAAGACCTTTTTCCCAACAGGGCTTTTCAAGCAGGGAAATATATTGAACATAGACAAATTCAGTTAGCTATGAAATATCTCAAAATCATCCCTTGGCTTAATAGTGTATTTACACTGCATATTTAACAAACCTTTATTCCTAGATTTCATACTTGACCTATATTCTCTTGCAGTTTTTTGGGGTAGCATCTCTTTTAAAGACTGATATCTATGTTGCCATTAGCTGTCCCCAAGAGCACAGCTCACCTTTCTGCTGAAAGTAAGGACTTGTGTACACTGCCACTTTACAGCGGTGCAACTTTCTCACTCGGGGTGGGAAACCCTCCCCAGTGCTGCAAGTTTCAGTGCTGTAGACAGTCCACCCGCACTGGGAGCTACTCCCCTCGTGGGGGGTGGGTTTTTTGTTTTTTTTACACTTGCTGCCCTGGAACGCGGCTCTCATGGGAGATGGAAGTGCTGCTAATGTAAACACTCTGACGCCTGAGGAATTAAGTGAGTACACAAACCAGCGCTTTCACCAGTTCCCTATCACCGGTGAAATTTACAGTGCAAAAACTCTGCAAGTGTAGACATAACCTAAAGCACAAAGGTGAGATGCTGTTTTCATGCAAATACCCATAGTAACACAATTAGAGACACCCAGAATTGTTTCTAAACGGAATATTTTAAAAGCCTTTCATGAAGCTTCATTGTGTTTTGAAATCTTTTCTGTTGTAGCGTAGCTAGCTTGTGCGTGACCTTTTTGTTGACACCTGTTGACGGCTTTTGTCTATATGAAGATACTGATATTTTAAAAATTATTCTCTCCTGTGGCACATAGTATTTACTGCTGTTTTATTTTGCAGTAAACAAGTCATAACTGAAACTATGAAATATATTGTTTTGGATGTGAGGGGCAGATCTGACTGGCTGTGGCAATATTAATCAGTCAGTCACTTTATTATACAGGAAGAAACTTAGCAGATAAATATTACCTATGATTTTCTGTGCTCATTGTAGAGGACATGGGAAATATTTTTACTTGAAGCAGCAAAATCCCAACATTTATGTTCACGTTATCCATGTCTTTGTTGTTTTACTAAAATTATGGTGTGAATTTTGAACCTTTTTTGGAAGAGGTTAGTAAAACATTTTGTGCAAATTGCTATTTTTTTTTCTGCTTTGTAAAGGAAGGTTATTAGTACTTAATGTATATCATACTTAAAATTAGATTTTGGCTTTATTGGGAAAGCAAAACTCTTTTATCCATTGTGTGGGTGGTTTAAAGCAAGCCAATTTAAACTCTTTAGATGGTACAAATAGACTAATCTTCAGTACAGTTAATCACAAAGTGAAATTTTTGTGAAAATCAGTTGCATTTGTGTTGAAGGCATAACTCAGTATCCAAGAGTATCTGTGGAAGAGGCCATAGATTACTTAGTATACACTTAACAACATAACTTTACTTTGTCCATTGGTAAAATTTATTTTTTTAATTTCATATACATACCTGGTACACACTTCTGATACACCATTTCTATTCATTTCTCCATCTAAACATTGCTACCGGAGAAGTTTAACGAACTTTGTTGATAGTATACAGTACATCAGCTAAATGAATGAATAGCTCCAGATAGAGAAACTTTCTCTAATTCTTCTGGAAGAAAAGTTGTAAACTAATGTTATACGTGCATACTATGTCACTGGAAAAAATGTGTAAAGCGTTTTGAATTTATTAAAAGTAAATGTTTTATATATTAAAATGAAGTGCTCAGTTTCTTCCATAAAAGTAGTATTTTTAAAGGTTTGAATTGTGGAATGCATGAGCGTTTAGGAGATTACTAATAGTATTTGGAGATTTTCACCTCTTTTTTACTTTCAATTCAGCATTATTTGGGAGTGATTCAGAGTTTTTACCATCTTTGCTTTTTGACCTATGTAAGATTAATTGATTCTTCTGCTTCCAATAAATGTGACGAGGTGTCCGATGGCACCTTAAAGACTAACAGATTTATCTGAGCATAAGCTTTCGTGGGTAAATAACCCACTTTTTCAGATGCATGGCGTGAGTATTACAGACACAGGCATAAATTATATATATTGACACATGAAGAGAAGGGAGTTACCTTACAAGTGGAGAACCAATGTTGAAGGCCAATTTAGTCAGGGTGTATGTTGTCCACTCCTAATAATTGATGATGAGGTGTCAATACCAAGAGGGGGGAAATGGCTTTTGTAGTGAGCCAGCCGCTCCCAGTCCCTATTCAAGCCCAAATTGATGGTGTTAAGTTTGCAAATGAATTGTAGCTCTGCAGTATCTCTTTTGAAGTCTGTTCTTGAAGTTTTTTTGTTGAAGGCTGGCTACTTTTAAATCTGTTATTGAATGTCCAGGAAGATTGAAGTGTTCTCCTACTGGCTTTTGTATGTTACCATTCCTGATGTCTGGCAGAAGAGTCTGTCCTATCTCTGGGACTCTTTCTGCCCCACCACCCCCATGCACATGATATAGTTCTGTAGTTCTGCAGTGGTCTGGAAGCCTGTTTTTGCCATCTCCGACTCAAGAAACTCTTTCCTCCTCCTCCCCCTCTCCCCACCCGAGCGCAGCAAGTTTCAGCGCTATAAAGCGCTACTGTAGGCAGTGCACCCGAGCCAGTGTAGATTAACCAGTAGACGCTTATAGAGTTAACTCTGTTGTGTAGACCAGAGCCAGTTTTTTGCTTAGTCGTGTCTTGGTTACAGGATCCAAGTGTGAAGTCTGACTCATTCTTTCTCCACCCCATGATCATTTATCCATTATTTGGGTAGCTTTTAGATCCAGTCAGTCTTAATGGCTTGTAATCACTAGTCTTGTGACTGTATTTACCTGTGAGATAGGTGCTTGAAACTGTTCTCATCTGGAAGGCTTTTGTCCTTGTTTTAAAAAGGTGTCTTTTTTACAGTGAGGTAACTAACAAACAGTAGTTCACTAGGCTTTTATAGTGAGATAAGACAACTTACCACAACCTAGCCAGGCAAGTTTAACACTGTATCCCCTTCCCCCGCTAATGGTTGATCTCACCTAGTTTATCTTACAGTAAAACTACATTTTCTCACCTCCAATAGGATTTTACAGCAAAACAGCTAATTTGTGTTAGGGCTGGTCTACACTGGCAGCGCTTTAACGTGCCTTGTGTCATCGCAGCAGAGCATTGGGAGAGGGCGTTACTAGTGCTCTAAAAAACCCACCTCCACGAGGGGCGTAGCTCCCAGTGCTGGGAGTGCGTCTTCTAGCATTGGTGCACTGTCTGCTGCACTGGCGCTTTACAGCATTGACTCTTGCTGCACTGAGGGGAGTGATTTTTCATACCCCTGAGTGAGAAAGTTGCAGTGCTGTAAAGTGCCAGTGTGGACAAGCCCTTAGTTATCCTATGGTAAAACACAACTTTTTCAGTTAAGACAAAGCCATATAGTCTTAAGGCCCAGATTTTTAAAGGTATTTAGGTTGTAAGTTCCTAAATCCCTTTTTGAAAATACAGATTTAGGCTTCTAAATCAGTTAGGCATTATAACACTGAGCACACCAACGTCTAAATACCTCTAAGAATCTGGGCCTAGCAATCCAGAAAGTCAATACAAAAACCATGTCTTGGAATACAGGTCAGTAGTCCTTACCAAGCACCCTTACATTTATCACAAATACTTGTTCAACTACAGAGAGAACTTGCATTCTGTTATACAAGTGGCAAAAGGCATATTATTGACTGACTGAATTCTTCGTTAGTAGAAGCAGATTAGAAAAGATAGTGTCTGAACCAGATTAATTTTTAAAATCAAATATTAAGTAATGCCTTGAATATTTTCCCCACCATTGTGAAACAAGTATAAGCAGTTAAAGATTAGTTTCAGAATTAGCTGTGGGGAAAGACAGGACATTTAGAGAGTTGTTTTCATTCTGTTTTATTCCTTTTGTTAACTTCTGGCAACTTCAGTACCTTGTAACTTCCTAAAGATCTGTTAGGTTTTGTTTAAACTGTGACTTTCTGCTCAAGTGTATTTAATTGTTTCTTTACAAATGAAGTAAACACCATTTAAAAAAAAATCCCAGAAGCTTTAAAAAAGTCTGATTTGTATTCCCACAAAAATCTGTGCAGCTGCTAGATGCAACCAAGAATTAAATGGCAAAAATCATGAATATCCAAAACTGTTCTGGAAAGAGATGCTGCTACATATGAACACCCGCATTCCTGAATGCTGTACCTGTTGAAGTGGTGGCAGCTGGAGCTCTGAAGACTACTGCTTCAGCCAAACGCATGTACTTTGCCACTTGTATAATAGAATAGAAATTCTTCTTCTTCCCTTCCAACCACTGCTTCCCTCATACACACCAGTTTGCAGGTAATTTGAGAGAGGCTCTCCTCCTCGTCCTCCAGAGTGGTAATGGACTGACCCTTCCTGGCTACCCCTACTGCTACAATGAAAGAATCTTGGGTTCTCCTCAGATGCTTTAGTAGTAGAAGATGGCTTTAAGGACAGAAGCTTCCACGGCACTTCATCCATTCCCGCATCTTTCACGCACCCCTTCCCCAAATAAAACCCATATTAGACAGTTAGTAATTTAGCTCTCAATTTGTAATCCATATAATTTTTTAAAGAGTAATGGTTGGGGAAAATTGAATGTAATGACCCATAAACAGCTAAGCATGAACTATTTAACTTTTATGTCCCCTTTGCTATCTCTTGCATTTAGTGATTTAATACTGTCTTCTATAGTATCCAAAACTAAAAAATAAATTTCCAGCTGAATGTCATTGTACGTTCAGATTCTTGCTGATGTATGTCCTTATCTGTCTCTTGGAAACAGGGTCTATGTATTGATGCCAAGAGTGCTTTTCTGAATGTTAATTTGGGATCAGTGAATTTAAGTCCCAAATTATAATCTATTTCAGTTGTCCCCATTTCCTACTAAAGAATGGTGCATTTATATTTAGAAATGCAGCATAATGGTCAATGTCAACTTGATGAAAAGAATAATGCCCACATTTATAAGAATTCTGAAATAAAGCAACAAATAATAGCCAAGTGAAATCTGTCTGGGAAATGTGGCATACTACACCCCTCCCTTTACAAAAAAAAGGAAAATAAAAAAATGTTTGTAGTTTGCACCTACATCCACATACTGGTCATTTTTCTGGAGAACTGCAATTGGTCTGAGTGCTTTGCAATTTTTTCACATGAAATTGACTGTCACTTTTACACAGCAGTGCAAAATCTAAAATTTAAGTACATGAATTTGAATAGAAGGAAATAGAAACACAATGCAAGACTAAAACTCATATTAGACATCTGTGCATGTTTATTCATTTTTATGTGACAAATTCTGAAAATGAAAAGTTCCCTATGCTTTTATATTGCATAGAAGATTGAAGTTGCCAGAATGTAGGAGAAGAGATTAAATTTGAACAGGAATGATAAATCTGAATAGGAGAGGACCCCTTAGTTCACAGACTGAAAGGCTGTGCAGCAATTAACACCATGGCAGTCTGTGCTTTTCTCAGGTAAATGGATAAGAAAAAATTCCTGATTTAAAAACAAAACCATCTTTTGTGGCAACTATATTCACTTAGTTATCTTTTCCTCTTCCCTTATTCCAGACCAAAAGTATATTTCTAGAGGGAATTTATCAAACCAGTGTATTCACATGGACAGGCTGATGGTGGCCCTTAAGTTTTCATCTGCCTCCCTCCTTTATTATGGGCTGCCATTTTTCTCCTTTTAAAACTGTCTTTTTATGCTATAATTAATATGGTGCTTTAAAAGCTTCAAAAAAACCTTTCAAGTTTTGTGTTCGATAACATTACCATAATATTCTGTTTGCTTATATAGAATACCTAACCCAGGGTGCATTGCAAATACAGAAGTAACCTTTATGTATAAGGCAATTGTAATGTTTTTGACATTAACCACTGTACCTCTGTTGAATCCGATGAAGTGAGCTGTAGCTCATGAAAGCTTATGCTCAAATTCGTTAGTCTTTAAGGTGCCACAAGGTACTCCTTTTCTTTATATCTCTGTAGTGCATTAGGTATGCATGGTTCTTTACAGATAGATAAAGCCATGTCCCTACCCTAAAAAGCTTAATCTGTTAAGGTGGGGGAGGGAGAAGAGCAAGAGGAAGTATGCTATAGGAAGAACAGTGGTCACAGTAAAATTGGCATTCTCTGGTCACATATATATCTTGTTGTGTCAAGTTTTGTCTTTCACAGGCCTAGAGCATAACACGTTCTCTGCCACTAACCTCTTAGAATAAAAATGTAATTTTCATGAGTATTTCAGTAATCTGTGATTCAGAGAAAATATCACCAAGATTATGAAGGTTCTATTTCTGCCATGGTGTCAGTGGAGGCTCCTATCAGTTCATTACATAGGTTTGATGCTCCATTTAGGTTTGTCTTGGTGGTCACCTACTGTTAAGTCTCTGGGAGCTAAAGGTGCAGTCAATAGTTGTTATATTAAATTAATATTCAGGGTATAAACTGGCTCTTGGCTCAAAACTTTAGACAACAGCCTCCCAGAATATTTTTTGCCAAGGACACCTGGGAACAAACTCTGTTATAAAAATCATTAGGATTTTAATGTCCATGCAAAACAGACAGGATTTTGGTGTTTGTCTCATTTAAAAGAGCACACATGTTTGAGTAAACTGTCTATTTTACTCAGCCTGTTCTGGAAGGATGAAGGGCTGAGTTCATTCCTCTGCAGCGAAAACTGATGATTCTTGGGTGTCTGTGTGTTTAATATTAAAGGCTTAGCTCATAAAACCATCCCTAACAGTATGGAGTATTTAAAAAATAAACGCCTGCATTTCTAGAATATCCCAGGCTTTTCCAACTTTCCTTTCCTCTACTTATTGAAATGCAGTGTGCTTAGAATACTTCAGGAAAATTTATTAAATTATACAGACATAAATCAAAGGTGTATGGTTGGAATAATTTCCTCCATTCCCAAGGGGAAAAGAAAAAGCGTTTCAATCAGAATTACATTCACTTCTTATTTCATTACAGGATTTGGAGTTTCATGGAGTCATGAGATTTTATTTTCAAGACAAAGCAGCTGGAAACTTTGCAACAAAATGTATTCGTGTTTCTAGCACTGCCACAACGCAAGATGTAATAGAAACACTTGCAGAGAAATTCCGACCGGACATGCGAATGTTGTCATCTCCTAAATACTCACTTTATGAAGTGCATGTCAGTGGAGGTTAGTATATGCTGTCTGGGTCTCAATCCTGTATTTTTTCTTAAAAAGATATAGAAAGATGATAAATGTTTCCTACTACTTACTATAACAAATGTACTTCGGTTTTTTTGGCACTTAAATATATAACTGCAAAGGGTTCTCATCGGGTGGTGGTAGTATTTCAAAATATAATGGGGTGTAACGTAGACACAATTTGTGTAAATTGTGATGATGGTGTGACCTTTTTTGAAAATATTATACTTGTTATCCTTTAGATGGGTGATGACAGTGGTGTGGGAATACTCATTTCTAACTAAAAGGCCTTCATTCAGAAACGACCAAGTTAATGTAGGTGAAATGCACAGCTGTAGTTAAAGGAACACAATCTAGTGAAAGGACACTGTCATGTTAAACACATTTCTCTCAGAAAGGGTTGTTTTTACCTGCTTTTACAAGTAGCATCACAGTTTACAGTACCTGAAAGACATTAGAGGGGAAAATGTTGATTGGCGCATTTGATAGCATTTGGTGTATCGTCAGTTTTCCTCTTCGCGTTGCACACTGAGATTCTCCTTTTGTCTCTTTCAATAGAGAAATAGCAATAGAAGAAAGAAAAGATTTTTAAATAGGAAAAGTTTCTTCTAAAACTAGATGGATTGATTTAAATCAAGGCAATTTAAATCAAGTGGAAAGCCTCTTTTTAAGTCAATTTTGATCAGCTGTTTCATTTGTACTTCATTATTTTCTAAAGAAAGGTGCATGCTCATTGATTGATATAAACATTAAAATATCTTGATTTACAATTAAATAGGGCCTTTACATTAGATTTGGCACACCTTTTTGCCATCTAGGAGGGAACACTATAGTTGTATACATTATTTAAGTAGTTACCTAGCTTAACACTTTCAGCTTCATATTAACTGTACATTTTAGTATGTTAGAAGATGGTGAATGATATTGTTATGGGTTAGACCCCCACCCCCTTCTGGGATGCCACCTGATGTACTGTGGTTTCACTGAGCCCTTCCTGCTCCATCAGCCTGGATTCCCTTTCCCTGTTTTGCTGAAGTAGGCACTCTGACCTCTTGCAGTGTGTGTGTGCGCACACACACACACGCAGGTAGGTCCACACCCAGCAGCAGACACAGACTGCAGTCAGCTCTGTGTGAGAGGATTCACCCAGCACTCACATGCACACCTCCCCCTTTGGGGAATAAACCCAAAATAGTACTGTCTTGCACTGTATAGAAAGATCTGCACAGTGCAAGCTCATGAAAATTCACCCTCTTCCTCAAATTGGAGAGAGATGCGAAACTTCTTGCCCGCCCCCCCAGTTAGAAATTGCACAAACTGGGTTTAATAATAAAACAAATTTATTAACTATAAAAGGCAGATTTTAAGTGATTATAAGGGATAGCAAACAGAACAAAGCAGATTACTGAGCAAATAAAGCAAAACACGCATCCTAAGCTTAAGATCTTGAAGAGACTGGTTTCAAGAAGTAATTTCTCACCCTAAATGTTGTTTTAGGCAAGTTGCAGAGTTTCTGTAGCGTAGAGTTCTAGTTATTTCTTCTTACAAACTGGACCCCATCTCAGTCTGTACTCACCCCTGCCTTTCCCCTCAGGTTAGTTTCTTTGTTACTTCAGGTACTTTCAGCAGTCTTTCTTCTTGGGTAGGCAATGGAGGAGAGTCCAGATTAACCCCCTCCCCAGCTTAAAAAGGATTTACCTAAGGCAGGAAAACTTTGTTTGATACCTGTCCCCCTACAGAGGAAAAGTACCAGCAGTGTCCAAGGTGATATTTTGCATCAGGTAACATTATCATCTGACCCTGTAGAGTCAATGCAGCATCCAGGGAACTCTTCAGGAAGGTGGGAAATTAGTATCTTCAGAGTTCTATTGTCCTTCTTAAATGGCTCATTCAGGACGATTGTTTACTGTCTGGTGGGCATTTTCCCAAGTGTACGCACAGTTGTAATTGTTACATAGTCAATATTCCTAACTTCTGATACAGAAATGATACAGGCATACAAATTGGATAATCACATTCAGTAAATCTTAGTTTTTCCAATGATATCTTACATGAGCCATCTTGCATAAAGTATATCTTAGTTATGTTGTATTCATATTATAACAATATTTCTATGAAGACTAGAGGGTGTAACATCATAGATAAATTGCTTATTTACTAGAGAATTAACTTTTTGCTCATGATTTATGTCAAGCTGCATTAGGATGGTAACTGGGATTTAATTAAACACAACAGCATATAAAATTTGTTTTTATTAAACAGCAGCTTTAAATGTTTTGGATAGGTAAACATCTCTTATCAAAACATGTTTCACATTTACAACTAAATGATTTATTAAAGGAACAGGGGGATTAACTGTAGTCATTGAATTAAACTGATTATTTCAGGTCAACCTGGGAATATTTTCAAATATGCTGAAGTATAAGTGACTAGAGCTTTCCTACTTGTCGATGTCTCTTGAAAATGAGAACTGTCTCTTAAGTTACTTAGGCTGTCCTTCAGTCTTCTAAAACTAGTAGATCTCATCCCTTCCTTCCCTGTTTTTATTCAGAGACTGGAAGAGGGACAAGTTTTCCTGCTTTTTCAACTCCCAATTTAATTAATTCAAAGTTGAGAAATCATCCAAATGAAGAAAATATTCTTTCTGGGCCTGTGGAAGAGAGAGGCTACTGATGTCAAAAGCTGGCTTAGCACTTCCAACAAACTCCAGTTCCAGGTGCTTACCTCGTGACGTCTGTCAGTTCAGTGGGTTGTCTTTTTCTTTATACCACCATCAGCAAATATGTCGTGCTTGAATGGTTCATTTCCAGCCCTGAAATTTATTATGGTTGGCATGACTGGGTGATTATTAGATGCCCATGTCATAGCAGTAGCATCTTCAGCAATTAGGCATCTATACCGGTACTTTGGGTTGAGAATGATGCCAAGAAAATGCAGTGGAGTAAGTGCTTGATCCAGCCACTTCTTTACTGCATGCAATTTAACTTTATTGTTGGGTATTTCTTCAGTGTTCCTTGATGATGAAATGTAGAAAGAACATTAAAAGCAATACAGCAGCAATTTTTCTGCAACTTGTTCCAGGCTGTGGAAACAGCTTTTAGTTTCTCCTTCAAGTGCTGTCTCTGTGGATGCTCTACTTCAGGTGTCAGTGCATCCCGGAGCCGTCAGTTGGAGACACACCAGCTCCTCAAGATCAAAAATAGCATTGCCCATAAATGATGGTTTGATGGAACCTGTAGAAACGGTGTGGCAAACATCTGCCACCATCCCTCCAACCAGTAAGTGTTTGGCAGGTAACACTATGTGCCAAATAAAGGTATGGACTTCCTTTTCTCATACCCACAACCCTAACTCCTTAGTGGTGGAGGTGGTCAACCAATGGGGCAAACAACCTCCATGCAGACCCACTCCCCAAGACAAGGATTGGAAGAGATTAGACCTCTTGGGGCGAAAAGCTTACTCTTCAGTGACATGGCATTACTTGCTAATACAATCATGACAATTATACCAAAATGAACGATATCATCCGGGAAATTCCGGAGGGAAAAAGAGACCAATTCCAAGCCATCATCAGTGAGGGCCAACATATTGCTAGATCAGTGCACCATGCATCCCTTGACATGGCAGACATAGCGGCATGCATATCAGTGACAGCCATTGCTATGCACAGAGCATCCTGGTTACGCTCATTGGATATCCTAAAGGAACTTCAGAACAAAGTAGAGAACCTCCCCTTCAACAGGGACAATGTCTTCTCCAGTAAGATGGATGAGGTCCTCCATTCCATGAAGGACTCTAGAGCGACACTGAGGGCCCTTGGGATCTACACGCCCCCTAAGAGGAGATGCAGATACCAGCCTTACAATCATAGCAGAGACAATGTGTCACAGCACCAGTAGAGACCATATGACAACCAAAGACAAAGGCACAGACCACAGAGACATTGTCCTACCCAGCCTCAGGCTATGATGTCCCAAACACCACCAAAGAAGACCTGATTTTGAAACATTGTTTGAGGGTCTGCCCAACCTCCCCCACCACCAGCGCCAATAAGCAGATTATCGCAAACCTTTGGTCATTGGCTACAACCATTATATCATACATGGGCTTCTATCACCACAGGCCAATGGGTTTTAGAAATCATTTGAATAGGTTATACCGTCCCCTTTACCTCCATCCCACCAACCCACTCCCCCTCCCACAAGCACCTTCTGAGACAAGAAGTATATCACCTTCTACAATTAGGGGCTGGGGAACAAGTTCCAACAGAACTCAGAGGGAAGGCATTTTATTCACATTATTTCCTGACTCCGACGAAAAATGGAGGTTGGAGACCGTTCTAGATCTCAGAAAACTCAACAAATTTGTTTGTACCCACAGATTCAGAATGGTCACATTGAACTTGATCACACTGAACTGCGCTGGAAAAGAGGGGCTGGTTCTCAGCCCTCGACCTATAGGATGCATATTTTCACGTTACCATCCACATTGCTCTGACGAGTCACTTCCAGTACAGGGTATTGCCATTTAAACTATCTATGGCTCCATGAGTTTTTGTCAGAACCCTAGTGGTGGTAGTGGCACATTTGTGCGAACAGGGAATATTGATCTTACCGTACCTGATGACTGCCTGCTAAAAGGCTCTACCCAGACAGAAATGTTACACATCACTAGACAAGCCATATTTCTTTTTCACTCCCTAGGACTACAAATCAATGAGCAAAAATCTACCCTAACTCCAGAACAACAAGTGGACTTCATAGGAGCACACCTGAACTCAGTGGAGGCCAGAGCATCATTGCTGATACCCTGAATCACAGCAATGACCTCCCTCATATCAGTGATCTTAGACAGCCCATGAGTGTCTGCACACACCTGCTGACGACTCTTGGGACATATGGCAGCCACCACTTTTGTTGTATAACACGCAAGACTACACATGCACTGCCTACAAGGATGGGTGAGCTTGGTGTGTATATATACCACAAAAGCACAGTTTAAACAAAAGACTCACACCAACCCCAGAGGTGCTGTAATCACTACAAAGGTGGACAAATCCAATAAATGTTTGCTCAGGTATCCCATTTAAACAGGTTCCACCATCCATATAAATCACAACAGATGCCTCGCTGATCAGATGGGGAGCTCACCTGAACATACATACAATCCAAGGCAAGTGGTCCCCCACGGAAACACATTTCCACATGAACCCGCTCGAATTATATGCAATCCACAACTTGTGCCTACTTTTCCTCCCTATTATACGAAGCAAACAATAAGGGTCTTGACAGATAACATTGAATGTCAGTTCTATATAAACTGACAGAGTGGAGCATGTTCCCACTCCCTGTGCACAGCGGCTTTAAAACTATGAAATTGGTGCATAACACACAACATAGCTATTACAGCAGCATACCTCCTGGGTCAACAGAAAGATAGCGGATACATTAAGCAGACAGTTTTCCCAAGAGCATGAATGGGAACTGAACAATGGAATAACACAACACATATTCCACAAGTGGGAATCCCCACACATAGACCTGTTTGTGACATTACTAAACAAGAAATGCCCAAAGATTTTGCTCACGAGCAGGACTAGGGTCATGATCCCTAGGGGACGCTTTTCTTATCAGATGGAACGCTCCTCTTCTATATGCATTCCCACCAATACAGTTAATCTCCAGAGCAATACACAAAATACAAACTGACAAGGCCAACATAATACTCATAGTCCTGACATGGCCTGAACAGACATGGTTCCCTTACCTAACATGCATGGCAATCTGTTCATTCTCCCTCGCCTACGGAATCTTCTTTCTCAGGACAATGATCAAGTCTTCCATCCAGACCAGGAGAAATTTCACCTGAAGGCGTGGTTTCTTCATGGCTCCACCACGACGAACTAACCTGCTCAGAATAAGTAAAACAAGTGGTGTTAAACAGCAGGAAACCCAACACGCATAGCCTACTTACCTCCAAAAATGGAAAAGACTCTTCATATAGTGCCAGAACAAACAAATATCTGCAAGCCAGGCACCGTTGCCACTAATTCTGGAATATTTATTATCCCTAAAAAACTCAGGGCTTGCTACAAGCTCACTTAAAGTTTACCTTGCTGCCATCACGGCTTTCCATCAGCAGGTACATGGTACTTCAATATTCGTTCACCCAATTACTAAGCGATTTCTCACTGGAATAGAGAACATGTACCTGGACATCTGAGAACCCACGCCAGCATGGGACTTAAATCAGGTGCTCAGAAGTCTCACCAGAGTCCTATTTGAACCCTTAGCCACATGCTTATTACTTCATTTATCTATGAAAGTGGCATTCCTGGTCGCCATTACATCCGCGTGCAGAGTCGGTGAGATAGGGCCTCTCATGGCTCACTCCCCATACACTATTTTCTTCAAGGATAACTTAAACACATCCTGAATTTATGCCCAAAATATTGTCTTCGTTGCACCTCAACCAACCAATTCACTTACCTACATTTCATCCAGAACCACACACTAATGTTCAAGAGGCGATCCCACACACATTAGATGTTTGCCATGCCATAGCCTTTTATCTGAACATAATAAAGCCCTTCTGAAAATCACCTAGACTTTTTGTGTCAACAACAGAATGATGAAAGGGCTCTGTCATATCTACGCAAAGATTATCTAAATGGATATCCAGCTGTATCCATATGTGCTATTCTCTACACAACACTGAAGACCTTTTGGGCATCAGAACCCACTTGACAAGACTTTTAGCTACCTCCATAGCATTCCTACACAATGTACCCATTCTAGACATCTGCAGGGTGGTGACCTGGGCCTCTGAACACACATTCAAGAGCCCTCTGCAATTACTCTCGATTCAAGCTCAGACAACTCTGAAGACACTTCTGTCCTCATAAGGGCACTGCTCTACATTCACCTGAAGTGGAGCACCCACAGGGACAGCACTTGAAGAAGAGGAGAGAGTTACTCACCTTATGCAGTAACTGAGGTTCTTCGAGATGTGTCCCCCTGTGGGTGCTCCACTACTCGCCCTCCTCCCATCTATTTTGGAGTACGAGTTAAACACACCAGAGTAGAGAAGGAACTGAAGGGGTTGGGCCGTACGCATGTTAGATGAGGCACCAGTGGCACCACGAGGCTGCTACTGCGCGCACACACACTGACCAGAGACTGATACCAAAAATCTCCAATTGACGGTGCTGGGACGCACCGAAACCTGAAGTGGAGCACCCACAGAGGGACACATCTCAAAGAACCTGAGTTACTTCAGAAGGCGAGTGACCTTCTCATGTTTAGCATCAAAGTTGACTGCTTTGCGTGTGATAGTTCCATCTGTTTTTGTCACGATTTTCTTCACAAATTGTAATGAGAATAGGTCAGTTCTTAATAAATAGCTCAACACAGTCGACCACTGAATTCCAGCATACATCTTGGGGAGAATTAGATTGAATCCTCTTGCTCTCTTCAGTGAAGCCTGAAGCGAAGTGGCTGTTACAGAAGTGTTTTACAATTTCAGCAACATTTTCTTTTATTCCTAGAGCTGTAGTTAAGTCTTTGGCTAAAAGATGCATCAAGTGAGCATGGCATCCATATGTTTTAAGTTTCAGGTTCCTTTAATTTCTTCTTCTAGATTTCTCCTCATCTTTGCTACATCTGCAGCATTGTCTGACAAAGCTATATACTTGAATTTTTGTTCACAATTTGTTATAGCTTTTACTGCTATTTCTTTTAAGCATTCTTCTGTATGGGCATTTCCTGATGTATCGGATGTTTCTGTAAGATAGACAACCTCTTCTTCTTGTCGCACAAGCATGTATTGAATCTTTTTGTATATTGCTTTATCCATCAAGACTTAGATCAACAAATTTACCACCAGTGTTTTCTGCACACTGTTCAATTTCCTTCTCATATGCTGTATCCAGCAACCTTCCAGCAATGTTTGCTTTGCTGGTTGGAGTGTAGTCTGGTCATAATAATTGAACCACATCAATGAAATGTTTGTTCTGAACAAGATGAAGAGGAGAATTTGTTGCACAAATGAACCAAGCAGTATTGCTGGAATTTGCTGGTCCTGATTTTTACTGGATGATGAAGAAAGTGTGGTGGTTTTTTTTTATAAGGTAATTTACTGATGTATGTTTAGTTGCAGCACTTCTGTGTCTCTGAAGTTGTAGACGTTGCAGATCATGCATGTTCGTAACCCCTTATGTCTAAGCTCGACCTTGAAACAAAGTAACATCACATTCACTCACTATTACTCAGTGCACTGCTTTTTTTTAAAAAAGGGGATTTGTACCATTATGTAATGGTGATTTTTCTAAACCCAGTTTTATAGGAAAAATAATAAATCATATGAATTATCTAAATCTGTTAAAAACTTTTATTTCTAGCAACATACCAAACAGCTTGGAAAAAACCCACTTTTTCCAAATGTTAAAATTCATAAATCCCTAATAAAACTTTACTTTTTAAACAGAAAATCTTTACCTAGAATGTTTGATTATACTGATCAATAAAAATCCATTTCAGAAGTAACAGTAAAAATGTAACTGACAAACGGTCCCACCACAAACTAACGTGCCTAATAAACTAATATTTTGAACACAAACATTTTGAAATTCATAAGCAAGTAATCCACCCAAAACACAAATTTATGACAATAAGTTAGAGAGGCAAGGTGGATGAGGCAATCAATATCTTTTTAAACCAATTTCTAGTGAGAGAGAGAAGCTTTCTAGCTACACCTGAAGTTGGTCCAATAAAAGATATTACTTCACCCACCTTGTCTTTCTAATATCCTCGGACCAACACAGCTACAACACCGCATACAATAATTTAAGTTTATCATTTACTAAGATAGTAAGACATGGAAGGCGGTACATAAGAATGGTGCAAAAATACATTTACTAACAAGTTGATCCAAATTGTTCAGACATGTCCTCATAATCATCTTCAAAGTATTGCCTTCTGAGGAGCATTTCTAAAATGTTTCATTCTGACAGCTAGGCCTTGTATCTCTTTGTTGCATTGTTTACATTTGGCATGTGTTCCTTTCTTACCCAGAGGTATAGGAATTCCTTTAAAAGATTCCCAAATAGGGTCTTTATTATGACCTGCAGCCATGGCAGTTTTTTCCTTCTAAGTCCCAGGTGTTGAAATCAACACTAGAGGCTGCATGCTGACGAATGTTGTACCTTCTTCCCACAGTGTCCTGCCTTGACACCAGTGTTCCTCCTGTCTAGCTGCACATTCTGCTCTTTGTCCCCTGTTACATAACCCCTACCCTACCCTACCCCAGAAAAATAAAAGAACAACAATCCAAGATTTCTGCTCTTGTAATTTCACTGCAGTATAAATAAAACAGAGCAGAAGGCAGTTGAGAAATTAATGAATTTCTGTGTTGTTTATATCTGTATTGGTGAACACATGCAAGGAGACGGAGCAAGGCTCCTTTCAAGTGCCCCAAACCATCCAGAAGCCAGGGCTGGTAGTCACTGGGCAGATCGCTGTTTTTCTATAAGCTGGAAAGTGGGTTTTGAAGATGGGTAGAGTCATAAATAATACTCAGTTTGAAACTGAGCCAATCAGAGCCTAGCTAGGGAGAAAATATAAAATAGGAATCTGAGACCACTCGGGCTCAATGGATGATCTTGATGATGAGATACATGATGGTGTGTCTTGGAGTCAGAGGCTGGGTCCCAAAACCTGTGGTGACTTTGCCGGTCTGTTGCACAGCTCCTGGATCCCCTACATGGTCAAGCCCTTAATACATAGGGTTACCAGATACCAACTGTGAAAAAACGGGACCAGAGTGGGGGAGAATAGGCTCCTATATAAGAAAAAGTCCCAAAAAATGGGACTGTCCCTTTAAAAATGGGACAGATGGTCACCCTGTTAATACAATACATGACCTATTGTGGCATATTGATAAAATTTGACCTCAAAAGTTAGATGTTTCCTCCCCACACTTCTCTTCTCCCTCCGGCCTCCCCCCAATTTTGTCTTTCTATAGAAAAGCAACTTTTAACTCCGTTTTGTATAGAAGCTTGTGGATTCAGCATATTTTATTTTTTATTTTATGTTCTAAGAAATCATAAGTTTAGACCAGTGGTTCTCAAACTTTTTTAAGTTAAGCTTTCATGTGCAGTTGGAGCTCTGCCCCCTTGTATATGTGCATAGTGGGTTTTTTCACTTTTTTCATACTCTAGAATGGCTTGGTTTATTTTTGTTCAACCTTCCTAAACATATTTGTGTTTGTGCAGATTGGGTAAATTTCAGTCTAAAAGGTGAATGTTTGAAAAAGTTAAAAGGTCTTTTAAAATGACAGTGCTTTAGGCCAAGGGTTCTCAACCGTTTTCTTTCTGAGGCCCCCTCAACATGCTAATCTCCATGGCCCACCTGTGCCACAATAACTGGTTTTCTGCATATAAAAGCCTGGGCTGGCGTTAGGGGATAGCAAGCGCCAGCACCTCATGCTATGGGGCCCCTGCAAAACTATATTGCTCAGGCTTCAGCTTCAGCCCTCAAGTCCTAGGCTTCAACTCCATGCAATGGGGCTTCAGCTTTCTACCCTGGGCCCCAGCGAGTCTAACACTGGCCCTGCTAGGCGGCCCCCCTGAAACCTGCTCACGGCCTTGGATTCCTGGTTGAGAATCACTACTTTGGGCATTCTTATCTGTAGATATTGCTATGTGCTCCACTTGTAGTTACACATGGGGAGTTTGTGCTTCCCAAATTTCACTGTCTCCGTCCTACAAGATCCACAGATCTACTTACAATGGATCTTCAGTTTGTGCAGCTACAGGAGTAAAAAATTAACCTGTTAGTCACTGGAAAAGGCATAGCTCCTTGCATTGAGAAGCCCAGTAGTTTGAATTCTGCCTCCGTAGCTGCAGAAAAGCATAAGGAGACCTGCCTGCACAGCAAACCTTTCTTTAAAAAGAGAATCAGTTTAATCCTCAATTTGTCAACTGACTAAGCCAAAGTAACATACCATAATTGTGTTGAATCTTGAGATGCTGAATAACCATTAGTTATCAATTTTCTCTTTCATATTTTGAAGAAGAAAGAAGATTAGATATAGATGAGAAGCCTCTTGTTGTACAATTAAATTGGAACAAAGATGACCGAGAGGGGAGGTTTGTTCTTAAGAATGAAAATGATACACTTCCTCCAAAGGTAAGGTAATATGCAAGGTGGTGGTGATGGTTTTAGTTCTTAGGAAAGCGCTGTTGTGATTTTGTGACTTGTTCAAATTCAATAAATATTTATTTAGATTAATAAGTGTACCTGTTCATATCATAAGTTAAAAATATCTTAAGTGCTTCAATATAACTTACATTAACCTGCTAACAGTACAGAGAGACTGAATTCTAAAGCTGTGAAGATCTAACAAAGAATTCCTTGCCAGTAGCCCCTTCTGGTTTACACCATTGGGATCCCAGTTTGAGCGTTTTTGCTACTTCCAACTGTGGAAGTATGGCATGACAAGAGAGTTAGTTACTTTCTCAAACTTAGGACTTTAAAGGCCAAAACAACCACTTAAATATTACCAGAAAATCCACTGGCAGACAGTGTAGACTGTGTAGAACTGCTTTAATATCCTTGTACCCCTGTCCTGCCCTAAACGCCCTCCCAGAGCCTGCACCCTCTTCCCACACACCCCCGCACACAAACTCCCTCCCAGAGCCTGAAACTGCACCCCGCCGCAGCCCAGAGCGTGCACTCAGCACCCAAACTCCATCCCAGAGCCTGCACCCCAATCCCCTACCCCAGACCACCTCCCTGGACCCAAACTCCCTCCCAGAACCTTAGGCAGATGGGGGGAGTGCAGTTTTGGGGGTGGATTCTGGGCAGCATGAGTGACATTATTGGTCCGCTGGGAGGATTTGAGGACTGGCACTGGCCCTAAGGTAAATTGAGTTTGAGACCCCTGCCTTAAAGTCCGAGTCTGAGGTCCAAAATACTATCCAAGACACCCGCTCCCCCTTTCAATAAGTCCGACCTTTTTAATGAAAAGACAGACAAGTCTCTTCATTCTTGCATGGACTCAAGATCCACCTTGTAATTCCTGGGGATTTATACTCCAGCCCCAAGTAGGAAACACCAGAGACAGCACTTTCAGCTATGATCACAGGCACTGGCTTCCTCCAGGCCTTGGAGGTGCTCAAATCCCCACTCTACCCCAGGCCCTGTCCCCACTCGACTCCTTCCCCCAAGTCCCCACCCTGCCCCGCCCCCTCCCCTGAGCATGCCCCATCCCTGGTCCTCCCCTTCTCTCCTAGCACCTCCTGCACGCTGTGAAACAGCTGATCATGGCAGGCGGGAGGCGTAGGAGTTGAGCAGTAGGGTCGTTGGTGGGTGGGAGGTGCTGGCGAAAAGTCGGGGAGCTGGCTGCTGGTGGGTGCCAGCCTATGGCTATGACTACCCCATTCACATACCTCATTCTACCAGCATCCACCTGAACCTCTTTGTAAGTGAGAGAAGATTAGAGGTCTCATTTCTCAGCTCCATCCACTGCTACAGCCTCCATATCCTCTGAACTTCAGGCTAGAGGATGGTTTTGACATGCATGTTGAGATCCATGTATCACCACTGATGCCACCTACATCTTCTCCTGTCATCTTTGGGGGCCATCTTACTTTCTTTGCCGACAGTTGGAACAAGATCACCATAGGCAGTTGAGTTCTGCAGATTATCCATCACGGATACTCCATAGAGTATCTCTTCTTCCCTCTTCACAAACCCCCCTTCCGGGACCCTTCTCACCAACTGATTCTTCAACAGGAAGCAGAATCCTTTTTGTTCTGGGGAGGAATAGGGAGCATCCCTCCTCAGTCGCAGGGGAGAGGGCTCTACTCCCCATATTTCCTAATTTTCAAAAAGGACGGAGCACGGAGACAGATCCTGAACCTTTGGCAGCTCAACAACTTTATCCAAAAGCTGAAATCAGGATGGTAACAGTGGCATCTATAATCACCTCCCTTCAGGAAGGAGCATGGTATGCAGCTCTTGATGTGAAGGATGTATATTGTCACACAGGCATTCACCCATCACACAGGAAGTTCCTGTGTTTCATGGTTGGTCAGCAGTGCTCCCGATTCCACGTTCTTCCCTTTGAACTCATGATGGTGCCCAGGGTGTTCACGAATATTTTTGCAGTGCGAGTCGCCCAGATGAGACATTAGGGGTATATAGTGTTTCCATACTTAGATGACTGGCTTCTGGTAGGCCAATCCTGCCAAGAGATTATATCAGCAACAGAGTTATTTTGGGGCCTCCTTGCCACCTTAGATGTTTGCATAAACGAAGACAAATCCATTTTGTCCTGCACAAGGACAGAAAATTTTATAGAAGCACGGCTGGACTTAATATCTGTGAGAGCTTTAGTTTCTGCAGACAGATTTTAGGCAACGAGTAACCTGATCTCTTGCATCATCCGCAAACCTCAATCTACGGTGTGTCAGTGCCTCTCCCTGTTAGGCTACATGCACTTATCTGACATCTTTCACCAGACTCCACTTGCGGTGCCTACAAGCTTGGCTCCACTTGACTTACCACCTGGGCAGGGTTGTCATATCTTTTAATCAATCCCCTCCCACGCTGAGAGGAGAGAGCTAGTATTCATACTGATGCCCAACCATGAGGAAAATCAGTACCTCCCTGTTGTAGGTGTTTTGGCCTCACCAGATCTCCTTTCTAGAAATATCAAAAATTGAAGAGGTTTACAAAAGGTTCCCAAGCAATTTAGTGAGCTTGCCACTCACAGTGGCCTGCAAGGATCTCCTTGTCAGAGGCATTCTGGGAGCCTTTTATTACTGATTGCTTCTGACATATTGTTTTAGTATTACTTGTTAATGCTATGTTTCTCCCCCCAAAAATGCACTTGGGTACAATCTTATCAGGAAAAGAAGCTGCAAGAAATATAACCTCTGCTGCAAAGAGCCATTGAGCCTATGCTGTGTCTTGAAAGAAGAGAAGAACTTTTTCAGATCCTTCTAAATAAAAAGACAGGAGGATATATTATAAAAGGGGAAAAAAATCAGTGTGCATCCAACTTTATATTTCTTTTAAAGTATAAAAGAGAGTAAAATTAAGATGCCAGTAAGTACTGTAAGTTAGTTGGGGAGGTGGCTGCACCGGCTACAAGGTTTGTAATCATTTCAGACAGTCTTTGAAGAATATGTTTTTAGTTGTTTATAACTTAAAAATCAAATGCTTGATTGCTAATGGTTCCTTCCCCTTCTCTCTTTTTCCCCTTCCCACCTCCCGTAATGCAGGGGTTGTTGCTTTTCCTGTATCTATTTCCAGTATGGCGTTACTAAGTGTTTTAGGTTATGCTTTACAAACTTAAACTACTAAATCTACTTTGTGATGTAATTAGAGATCATCAGCAACTTTGCAGTAGACCAAGTGACCAAAGCAGTTTGACTTGATTCATTTCAGAAGGCTCAGAGCAATGGGCCTGAAAAACAAGAAAAAGAGGGAGTGATCCAGAACTTCAAACGGACTCTATCAAAGAAAGAAAAGAAAGAAAAGAAGAGGCGAGAGAAAGAGGCATTGCGACAAGCATCAGATAGAGATGATAGGCCTTTTCATGGAGATGATCTGTAAGTTTATTTTAATTTTGATGAGTTAATTATGTTATAAATTAGTTGTATTATTACCTCTCTCAAAAAATTAAATCATAAGTAACCACTTAACATTGGGGGTGGAGAGGGAATAATTTAAAATAAATAGCATTTGGCTGTGACAGTAGGACCAAATTTTATGGCAGCAACTCCTAAAGTATGCAACAACCTGTAAATTTCACAGCAAAATTGTTTGTTGTGATCCTGACTCTCTTCCCATACGAAAATCCACAACTGTTGTTCACAGGTGAAAATACTTTTCTGAAACTTTTTAAAAAATGATTAATTTCAAAGATGAGTTTCTCCTTTTGCCCTCCAGGTAGCCTGGATCCACTCTCTGGGCCTTGACTCTTGGGATCTTGCCCAGGCGATCCAGCTCAGAACCTTCTCCCCTCCACACGTGCTTCTGTTAGGAAACGGAAGAGCTTGTAGCACGCTTCAGTGGCTCATCTCCTTAACTCCCTGGTCTTTGGGTGTTCACCCCTTCTCCAGGCTGCTTACCTCACCAGCCTACGATTCTGGCTCCTGCAGTTCTTTAGTTACAAACTCCATCTCTAACTCCCCATATATTGCTGCCTAGTTCAGTGGAACAGTGCAGGGAGCATACACTATTCATCCTTGTATGGAACTTGATTTGTTGGGAAAACCAGAGAGCAAAAGGCAATGTAGGCAGGTCCCTGTAGAGCTCACATACAAAATAAAATGTTGGCTGTGATAACCAAGAAACTAAGTGTTGTAGTGTATGTCAATGTGATAAACTTAAGACTAAAACTTTTAGAAATGAATGCCAAAAGTTAGGGTTCTAAAGTCTCATTCAGGCATGTAAATAAGATGCCTGATTTTCAAAAGTGCTGACCATCCGTCATGTCCTATTGAAGTAGCAGAAAGTGATTACTTTGAAGATCAAGCCACTTGTTTAGGTGCTTAAATATAGATTTAGGTGTCTAAGTTTAGGCACCCATTTTTTAAAATGTTTGCCTTCAGCTTTGCAGACTGAAAACTTGTAAACCCAATAAATCAAGGTTTTACAGGAAAATTAAAATACAAAATCATACACTGTTATATTAGCATACACTTTTGAATTTTCAGACTATGAAATGAAAAAGTAAAGGTTCTCTTAGTAATGTTAATTCAGTCAAATTTCACGCACCTGTTGTTCTGAAATCCTGTTCTTTAAAATGTGTACCATAACATTTCTCATGTTTCTAATCCACAACTATTTACTTGCTACCCATTTTATCTTGTCCAGAGGGAGCTATGAAAGTTCCTTTGCCATTGTTACCTGCTACAACTGCGAACCCATTGCTTGTATTTCCTTTTGGAGCCCCAGTCCACATCATCTTCGGAGGACAGCAGCAATTTCTTCTTTTGTTGCCTCAGAGTTTTGTTGCCTTGTGTTCTGCAGAATTTTTTCTTCTTCTTTACTTTTTCCCAGGTTTTGAACCTCCAATATTTTGTTGGGCACAAACATTTTCATCTAAATAGAAAATTTGGGGTCATTCACTTCATAACAGTACTTTCCTTCCCCCAGCTCTCCCCGATCAGTAGGAGCCTGAAGTACCTCACAGTGGGACTTAAAAGCACCAGTTTTCTCCCTGCTCCTGCTTTGCAGCTTTATTTGCTGCAGAAATTTAATAAACACCTTGTATATTCACGTAAGCCTCATTGTGGACATTTCAAAGAAAACATTTGCTCAGTGCTCACTTTTTGGTGAAGAAGCAAAATATTAGAATGAGTAAGGAATGGAATAGAAAATAATGCTGGAATATTATTCCTTTGTATGTATAGTAGTACATCTTCACCCAGAACACCATGTTCAATTTTGGTTATCTTATTACAAAAAAGATAGAGCAGAAATAAGAGTTTGAGAAGGAATGGGGAAATAGATGCCTGGTGAAACTGCCATATGAGGAGTGATTGAAAAGACTTGTTTAAAGAGGAGTCAAATACCAAGAAACATGAACTAGGTACACAGAATAATGACTGGTATAGATGGTGAATTAGGCACACCGATTTACCCTTTCTCGTGATACAAGGGCCAGTGGACAATCAGTATCATGGAGAGGCAAATTTAAAACTGCTAAAAGAAAATAATGTTTTACACTCTGGATAACTGTTCTGTAATTCACTGCCATAAAGTATCACTGAAGCAAAGAGCTTGAGGATTAAAAAAAGGATTGGATACTTATATGGATGATATTAACATCCACATCAGAATAGGATAAAAAGGGAGATCTAAACTCTCATGCTTCAGGGTGTAAGCCAGCCACTTACTGTCTGATGTTAGCAAGAAACTTCACCTGTAGACAGATTATTTCATAATTATTCATTATGATGTTTCTTGCACTTGATTCTGAAGCATCTGGTATGACCACTGACAGAAACAGGATACTGGACTAGATGGACCTTAATCTGGTATGAAAACTTCTACATGCACTTTATGAACTTCAGGAATAACTACATGATCTCTGAGATAAAGCTCTGGGCTGACATTGTGTATGGGGAATGAGTTTGGCTAGTATCAGAGATCTTTGACAAAATTGTGGCCACTTTGTAGAACACCAGAATCTTCATGCATTTTGTGGCAACCAGGCTCTTCAACACAGAAGATACGCTTTTCTTGTGAATCAGTTGAATAGTTTCATGGCAATCAAGATCTTTGACATATTCCTGAGTGTGTGTATATATAAGTTCATGGAATTGTGCACAAGGGACAATGGGATTAGAGGGAAGAGCCTGATCTGTGTGCAGGGTAGGCAGGATGTGTGGGTGGGATTTGGGGAGGAGGTGATGGAATGCCGGCATTTTTTTCAGAGACAAGTTTTAGTGGTGCATTCTCTGTGGTGCATAGTGCTTGTGGTAGTGATGAGTTATGTCTCAGGGTGAGGAAATATACTACTGTTGGTAGTCTTTAAAGCCTTGCTTTTTGAGGTTTTCATACCTTTTTAAGACCAGAAGGGACCATTGTAATCATAGTCTGACCTCCTGTATGGCCATAGAACTTCCCCAAAATAATTCCTGGAGGATATCTTTTATAAAAACATTCAGTCTTTATGTAAAAATTGCCAGTGATGGAGAATCCACCACAACCTTTGGTAAATTGTTCCAATGATTAATTACTCTCACTGTTAAAATTTACACCTTATTTCCAGTCTAAATGCATCTAGCTTCAACTTCCAGCCATTATATTGTGTTATGCCTTTCTCTGCTAGAACGAAGACCCAATTATTAAATATTTGTTCCCCATGTAGATACATCTAGAGTGTGATCAAGTCCACCCCTTAACCTTCTCTGTGTTAGTCTAAATACATAGACTCAAGGAGGTCAGTCACTATAAGGCGTGTTTTTCTAATCCTTTAGTCATTGTCATGGCTCTTCTCTGAATCATCTCCAATTTATCAACATCCTTTAATGTGTTAAGCATATTATGTAGAGAGGAAACTTAGCTCCACAATACAGTATTCTTCTGTATTACTATCAGAGTTTTAAGTTAATAACTCAATTTCTTTTCAGCAAAATTTCAATGTTTTTACATTAATATAAAGAAATTATTGGTTGACATGTCAGTGGATTTAATTGTTCATTTGAATTATTAGTAGAATACAGGTGTTTTATTTTGTCCAGAGTTCTCTCTGCATGTTTTTTTCTGTCGTTTTGCCTTCACATTCAAAATAACCCTTTTAGCCTTCCCTAACGTAATTTTGCTTAGCCTTCTCTAACGTAATTTTGCTTGAACTTGGTTTTGTGATTCAAGTTGAATGAAATAAAATGAATGTTGAGTAGCAAACACATACCAACTCTAGTTGCTTCCAGATGAGCTAAAACACCCGCAGACCAGAATAAAATTAAATGTGAAAATCTGACTAGCATTTCATAATTTAAATTTTTTTTCTAGAAAAAGACCTTGATTCTCTTGCCTTTGTGACTAGTACTAATATACAAGACTCTTGGTTACTATTTATTGTACATGAGCGCAGGCATGTGAATAATATTCTAACAGAGGTATGGTAAGTGAAAACATTATCCTTGTATAGTGATGTACTCTGACTGTCACGGTGCAGATCTAATTGTTTAATAGTTCATGTAGTAATTAGGATGTGTTTAGATGTTTCAAAGTATTGAACAATATATTTCCTTTTTTCTTTTTCTTTAAATTAATTTGACAGTGAGAATTCTCGTCTTGCAGCAGAGGTGTACAAAGATATGCCGGAGACCAGCTTCACTCGCACAATATCCAATCCTGAGGTAGTCATGAAACGACGGCGACAACAGAAACTAGAGAAGAGAATGCAGGAGTTCCGCAGCTCCGATGGCCGGCCAGATTCAGGTAGTGGTTCAGATTTGCTTCTTGTATGTTTTAATTTAATGATATTCTACTTCAAGGAAGGTTAGCCCTTTTTCTCATGGCCAACAATTCTTTACTCATACTAAAGCCAGTTTCTGTATTTGGTAACTGATCGTTTACTTTGATCTCGTTGCTAGTAACATCTTAAAAAAAACTGGCTAGAGTTTGAAAAAAAAATTACGGCCAAACTATTAAGTAAAAATTAGTCCTGTAAAATTCCTGGACTTCAGTGTACCAATGTGTGTGACAGTATTAGGGGATTCAGGTAAATTAAGATAATTTAAGCTCTTCAGTGCCCTGTTTATCACAACTCTGCTCTGTGTACCTGGATTTAACTGTCAGAAAGGTTGTAAGATGTATTGCTGGAATGTGTGGTTTCCCATTCACGTTGTTTACATTTCAGAAAAGGATTCTGGGAAACAGTTTGTTTTTGATAGCGATTGCATGCTCATTCTTATCCCAGGTATTTTCTTTAAAAGGAAGGAGAAATGGATCTCTCAGGGAAATATTGAAGAAGCTGTATACTGGTGTTTTATAAGCACAGTCTTTCTCAGATACACGAAATTAAATATTTAGAGTAACAAATGAGAATCCTTTTGTATAATGTGCTAAAAGATAGCTTTTGTTGTTTGGATGGGTACAGCATTTGTATGTAGGGATGGGCAAGAGACGGAATCTATGAAAGGAGGAATTTGTAGAGTTTTGGTGTTAAGGTATACCAAAGAAGTCTGTTCAAACGTTTAGGATGCTTAAGTCTGTGGTTGCATATCCCTTTCCTCAGATAAAATAGTAATTAAATATATTTTTAAGGTGGGACCCTGAGGATTTATGCAGACAGTTTAAAACCAAATATACCATACAAGACCATCCTGCTGTCCACTACAGATACTGCAGACTTTGCAGTTATTGAAGCACTGGAGAAGTACGGTCTGGAAAAGGAAAATCCCAAGGATTACTGTATTGCTCGGGTAAGTAAAGCTATTAACATCAAAATACTCCTGATGCTTATGTTTGAGGGGGTTTTTTTTCTTAAAGCAACTTTTAAAAAATCAGCATAGTTATCGAAGTTTGTTGATATTTTAATCTTAGAACTTGTATCTTGTCACTTAGATATGTTAGTAGTTCTTAAGCAATTCAATTTCATTTTAATTTAAACAAATCTTTAAAACCTTACAACATTTTTATTGCTGTTTTGTTGCATAGCAATGTGTAACTGATGGAAATATATTTTTATACTTAAATTGATACTGAGGTCTTATGCTACTATATCAAATAAATTTTAGGAAAGTTTATAAATTAAGGCCTCAGTCCTGCCAACACTTAAACTTGTGAGAAACTTTGTGAATGGTTGATTCCACTGAACTAAATGGAATACTCAATTCATAAGTGTTAGGAGGATCAGGCCCAAGTCTGATAAAGTTTACATTTTGGGATATTTTCGGATGCTGTTCAATAATGTATAATAAGAAAGCTGTTACTGAAGCTAAAATTGAATTTCAGTTTGGTGTTTAACTTTTCGAAGTTGAATATATATTTTAAGGATGTCTAATTAAAAAAATCCAACAACCTCAGCGCATTGAATGATATGAAAATGAGACATAGGTTTCTTTTAATTAATTTGAATAAAAAAATCAAACTTTATATAGAATTTGTCTTTAATTTACCTATTAGCTGAGTGGTGTAGCTTCAGCAGGGAGGTCTACAGGCAACACACTGATTAAAAATACAGCTCCATCTGCCCATTCCAGCTGCTGGGGTGAGGAGAGGTTGTGGGATTTGAAATAAGTTGCTACCTCTGGGCTTTGATTGTGAGCTCCATCCTGTGTATCAGCCTCTGGGCTAGTACCTGACTGAATGATTTAAATTTGAAGCTGTTACTCCTCTAGTTGCTAGAAGGGAGAAAAGGCTTTTCTCCTTTCTTCTTGCCTTCCCCAAGACTCATAGTTTTTGGTGGGAAGTGGAGGGCAGGGGATCTGCTCTGCTCATCTTTTAGTCTCCTAGTTGTTGTGAGTGGGGAGGAGTACCTGTCACTCTAATCTTCTCCAGGCTCTGCTTTAGGGGTTGGTTGTTTTTTTTGGTTTTTGTTTTGTTTTGTTTTTTGTTTAACACTGCCATGCTCATAGCTCTCAGTGGCATTATCAGCTTGAAACTGATTCGTTACAGCTTCATGTTTTCCCACATGGGACTAAATAGCATCAGAGAAGCTGACTAGAGATTTTTATTTGATTTTTCTGATGTTTGAGAGAACTGTGAATAGCTGCAGAGATACTGCAGCCTAAGCCTGCAGTTTAGGAAGATAGTACTGAATCAGTTTCTCTTTGGTTCGCTGTGGAGTGTATTTTAATGTTTTAAGGAGAAAAAAAAAGTTTATATTTTGCAGAAGTGTGTTAAATCTTGTATGTATACCAAATAAATATTCCATATGATGATAAATTTTTCAAGCCTTATGTATGATTAAAATAGAGAACATGTAGTCTAAGGACTTTTTTGCATGAATTTTAGCAAAGATTTTGCTGGTCTTACCAAAGAAACAAATTGCTGCTTTAAGTTTGTAGCCTTGTGGAAAAGCATTAATTTGGAAAGTGGAAACTTTCCCCAGAAACTTGGCTCTTCCTTGTATATCTAGTATGCTTTCATGTGTTTTTAAGGAGGTGACTGGTGATTTCCATAGATAATTATAGATTTGTTTTGTGCTGTATCCTTATAAATGTGGCAGACTTGCTTTTCTGGCTCTTCAGAGTCAATGTAGTTGGATAATATCTTGTACTCTTCACTAACTGATCTGAATTTGCTACACTTCTGAGCCTACAGTATGTGGACTTAAATATGGAAGTGATTTACTATTAGACTGAAATAACTGGAAAACCTAATTCTAGCTAAATGTTTTATGAAACTGAACTTTCCTGTAAAGAATTGCTTGAATTCTTTTTTTAAAATCTCCTTGATTCAGCTTAGCTTACATACATCATTATTTTCTTCACTGGGAAATGTGAATAATGTGCTAAATAGATTAAATAGTTTTGGTTTCATTGTAACTTCTTTAGTACTGTTTACAGGATGTTTTAGTGAATCACAGCTATCTGGCAGCATCCAGTGAACAATTTCTCCTCTTCCTCCAGTGTTGTAAAAGATTGTGCTATATTGAGATTTACCTTGTACATGTTATGTTCTTCATTTAAAGCCGTCTTTGAAAAGCTGCATTAAACAAAAGAAACATTGCATTTTGAGAAGTTTTGCTCTCCTAGTGGTTAGCATTTTGAAAATACGGTTCTTTGTCTTTTTGTTGGTAGTAGTTGAGATATCTTTGGGGAAGATTTAAGTGGGTGACATTTACTTAGCTATCTGATTGGATTTTAAATTGTTTTACTAAGAAAAGACCTTGTATAATGCTTCATAAAATATCCATAATAAAGTTCAATTCACTTGGTCTTTCAAGTGAAACTTCAGAACATCATCCATATTTTGCCAGTGCTGACTTTTTGTTGGACATGGCTCCTTGGGTCTGTATTTATCGTTTTTCTTATCACATTTTGTTATATAGCCTATCTTTATACTGCAACTTTACACGGTACAAGAATGGTGCCATTCTAACAAAACATTAAGTGAATGTAAGTTTTTTGTTCCGATACTCCTTTTTCTTTGTCTTTCAGCATGTTAATTTTGAGGTTCATTGCATATCATGAGGTTCATAGCGCACACCTCAAGATGTCAAATTAATTACAGTTTTGTTTAAGCTACCTGTGTACATTCCCTTGAATGTGACCTAAAACTTAGAAAATATTGTGTGGTATACAAGGTTCTATTTTAGGAAGTACTGGGATCAGACACTTAATTTAGATGCTTTATTTCTTTTATTCCCTATCCTCAGATGAATTAACGTTTTTTTGCCTGTAACATATAAAATGAAAGCACACACATGTTAATGTAATTTTTCTTTGAAAATGTTCTGCTTTTTGTAGATGACATGAAACAATTTTGTTCCCCGGCATGTTAACTAACATAAATGTTAGTGGCTCTTTTTGGGTAGCAGTCAGTGATCTTTAATTTTATCAAAGTGATATGAAAAAATCTTATTAGCACTGAGCTGATTTTCACAAGGATATAAGATTATAAAGTTGTAATTTATTTTCAATAGACCAGTAGTAACATGGCAAACAGTGGTTTGTTGACAAAAGAAAGTGGCAGGGCAAAAGAACAGCCTGTGGAAACTCCAATATAGCATTGTTTGTTGTTTTTTGCAATGTATACTAGAGCAGTGATCCCAAAACTGTGGGATGTGCCCCCTAGGGGTATGTGGGGGAATATTTGGATGGATGCATGGCACTACCTGGGTCAGCCTGCCACAGGGGACGGGGAGGGAGCACCACCCCCTCCGCCTCTAGCCCCCTCTCCTTCCCCGCTCCACTTTCAGCCCAAGCTCTTCTGCTGAATCTACTGTGCATTAATGGAGGGGTGTGTGTACAGATTCCATTTCTGGTAAGGGGGGGGGGGTGACAGGAAAAGTTTGGGTACCTCTGTATTAGAGGTATAGCTAGTAGCTTTTCCTGCAGCTTAAGTTGCCTAACACATCCTATTATAAGATTCTGTTTTCAGTAGCTTACAACTTCATCAAATTTTGACTCTTCACGTTGAAATTTTCCATGCTGGTTATTTGCTTTAGGCTGAATTTTTTTGGGGATGTTTCAGCTAAAACGATTCAGACATTTCAGAGAATGAGGTTAGGGAAAAAATTATTTTGTTCATGTAAAAAAAATTCTTACATTTGTTCCATTGAAATGCTGTAATGCCGCTTTGCTTTGGGGTGGGGGCTTGCCACAGGGGATACCGTGGTATCAGTGATGTACCTCTTGCTGCCCCCCTGAAAATCCACTCAAATTTGACCAAGTTATAAACCTCTGAAAAAAAATCACAACACGTGATAGATAAGTAGTGGTTTGTTAGAGACTTGCAGTGTTTTCTGAAGATTCTGACAAAGGTAATTGTCCACCAGACTATCAAGCCAATTTTAAGATTGCTTTGCATTGCCAGAGTGGCACAAAGTAGCATTAAGGGGGCTAAAGATCTAGTCCAGTACATTAATTGTGTTGGTCAAAAGAATTATATGGTGCGTGTGTGTAGGGGAATTACAAAGTGAGACGTGTGTGTGGGAGGGGATAATAAGCATGTGTTTGATTCTGATTTACAAACTGTGAAGACAAAATTAATTGCTTTATCAGAGGATGGCAGTGTATTGTGAATGAAATTTGTTTTTCCTTGGTGCCATGAGAAGTGATTGACCCTAGTTAATTGGTTGTTTGCTAAGGTTTTTTATATTTCTAGTTGCATAATTCACTATCTTAAAATAGAAGCTGTAGTGAGGAAAATCCATTGCTAGGTCCTCTGTACAGATCTGATAATTATGAGTTTCCACTGAAAAATTAACTTTTCTTTATAGGTTATGCTTCCTCCTGGTGCTCAACACTCTGATGATAAAGGTGCTAAAGAAATTATCCTTGATGATGATGAGTGCCCACTTCAAATATTCAGGGAATGGTCTAGCGATAAAGGTACATTTAAAATATTATACAGAAGTGTAAGACAATACAAGCCATCAATGTGAAACTGTGTAAAGTAGGAGGTTCATTTGAATTATATTTTGCAGTGTTCAGTTGTATTGTACTTATGTTCTTTCTTTAAAATAGTCCATGTCCAGAATTTTCCAGGGTGAACTTCAAGGCTGACAGTAATATTTTCTCATTCTTTACAGTTAAATACATTCTCAAAATGTACAATAAAATGGCAACATTTACTAAAGTCCTTAAAATTGACCAGTGGGTTAAAGTAAATGACACACACAAAACTCTATGGTGTCATGAACCTTAAATAATTTAACTTAATAAAAACATAAGGAACATATTGAATATGCTATGTTATAAGCAATATGAAGAACATTTACTGCTTTATGGATGTTATATTTGTTTATGCATTGGTAGTAGGACTCAGTGGACCTGGGATGGAATGGGAGGATGGTCAAGTGGTTAGGATGTTAGCCTGGGACTTACAAAGCCTGAGTTATGTTCTCTGCTATAAGCTTCTTTAAAGGGGGGGGAGGGATAGCTCAGTGGTTTGAGCATTGGCCCGTTAAACCCAGGGTTGTGAGTTCAATCCTTGAGGGGGCCATTTAGGGATGTGGGGCAAAAATTGGGGATTGGTCCTGCTTTGAGCAGGGGGTTGGACTAGATGACCTCCTGAGATCCCTTCCAACCCTGATGTTCTATGATTCTATGACCCATATAATGTTGTGTTGTTTTAGGAATACTAGTCTTTCAGTTGAAAAGACGGCCTTCTGACTATATCCCAAAGAAAACCAAGAAACAAATTGATGGAAAGCCATTAAAGGGGAAGGAAAGAGTTGACGGGTCTGGCTATGGCTCTTGCCTTCCTCCTGAGAAACTACCCTACCTGGTGGAATTAAGCCCGGGTAAGAGTTCTGATTGATAACTGATGGAGTTTTTGTAACTGATCATGCTTCAGATTGAATTATAGATTTGTTATATTGAGCTTTCAGATTTAGTACTTTTAGAGTACAGTGGTTAAAACTCTTAATGGATATCACTTCAGTAGCAGATTGCCTCTGAGCTTTTACTAGCTAGCTGCAAAAATTAGCTTTAAAGTGTTGCAAAAGAATCTTTGTTTGGTGTTCTTTAACTTTCCATATTTTAGAAGATTCATCTAAAAAAAAATAAGTTGTTCACTGAAGGCAGATCACATTTTAATAAACTGACAGTGTAAGAACATTTGACTGCTTGGTCGTTAATAAGAGTTTAACTCTGAGTTTGTAAAGATAAATTGAGAATGTATTATAATGGTGAAAAATGTTGTTGGACTTAGTGTGTATTTATAGTGGGAATTTATGAAAGGGAAGAAACAGTGCTATTAAACCATACTTGAGAAATCAGAAGAAAATTTTAATGCTTCCTAAAGATTTAAAATGTACCTATAAACTGTTAAAGTATTAAAAAAGAAAGCATAAACTGGAGTTTTGTTTGGATTTTTGGATGCCAAACTTGACAGATGCATCACTGTATTTAGATTTCTTATACATTTTTATCACCTTTTAACACCACCTCTGTAGATGTCTTTCAGTATACAACTTAATATGAAAAGGTAGTTGTACATAGGGTTGCCACCTTAAGCAGAATAAATTGAGGCTTTCATAGAAATTTATTCCTTTTGTGCTTTACAAGTGTATAGATTGTGTACATATTTTACGCTTCAGCAGATTGGTAGAAGTAGTAATCATGTAATTGGTTCTACCGTAACACAACTTCTTTCAAAAAGTCTGTTGCTAAAATTTGAATTACCTAATTTCTTTGACATATACTGCAGCACACTTATTAAATCATTACTATGTACTGTGAAATATGCATACAAGTATACTTGTTAAAATAACTACATTTATAATACTTGAGTGTATTTCTCTGATTTTTCTTAAAAATCATTTGTTTTGTTTTCTAATATACAAAAACAATCTACATTGGGTCTCCAAATGATTAGCAAAAATGAGGTTTTATTGTGCAGATTCTGTTGCCACTGTTCAGGCTGCTCCATGGTCAACAAATAATTTTATGAGAAACATCCTGAAGTGCTGGTATCTGCTGTTTCTTCTTTGAGTGGTGTCCCTATGGGTGCTCCATGTCAGATGTTTTGTGCATTCCACGCACCTTTGATCGGAGATTTTCATTACAGTGTCCGTTCAACCTGCACATGTGCGGGCCATTGGTATCTTTGTGCCCAGCACCAAAGCTATATCAGGCTGCCCTGGTGAACTGCCTTCTGTTCCTTGTCAACTGCCTTTGCTGGTCCACTTGGTAGTTTGCCTTGGCTATTGCTGTGCTTTTTTATCTCAACTTAGCTAGCTAGTTGGTTCTTAGTTTGTAGTAGTAGTTTGTATTTTCTTTTATTTAAAACAAAAAAAAAAGTGTTTTTCTTTTTGTCCCAGGAAATCCTCCCTGTTGGGGGCATGCCTGGCTCACAAGGGTTTAAATGTTGCTTCTTATTTAGAGAGGCTATCCTGATCAGCAACAGATGCTTAAAGTGCATCTGCTGCTTGGGAGAATTGCATGTTCCCCGGAAGCGTAACTTCTGTTTAGTCTTCAATTCTAGGGCTTGGACTACTGATGATGGAGTGTTCCTTTTGCCCTGCTTCAGAGCTGGATCAGGAAACCCCCTTCTGTACATCACTCCCTGGGGGCCTCTAGCCCCACCTGGCACATCGCTCTCCCAGAAGGGGAAATCTCAGAGTTCTCCTCTAAACATCCTAAGAAGAGGAGCTTTAATTTTCTTCCCAAGGAACCCTCCTCAGAAAGACCTTGTTCCCTGACCTGGTCAGTAGCCTCAAATAACGTCCTTGAGGGTTGGTACTGTGGCTCCTGTGGTACTGGTGAAGCAGAAAAGCCTTGCAACTCTTAAGAGGCATGATGGCATGGGAAGGGCCTGGAACTATGTACTGCAGATGGACAGATGGATGCTATTGGACTTAACTCCTCTCCCAACACCCCTATTGAGTTCTTTGGTACCATCTTTAAGCCTCCAGCCAAATTGGTGCCATCTGTGAAGCCCCCTAAGCAATCCAGTATGGGCCGGCAAGGACAACCATACTGATTTGTCAATGCTGCAACATCTGTTGGTACCGCAGTACCCCTCAGTGTCGCAACAATACTCAGTATCACAACATCATTTGGTGCCACAAGATTTTAGATATGCAAAGGACTTACCAGTGACTGTAGAACCAGAGTCCCCATGACCACCACTCCCAACAGGAGGAGACGGGTGGTGGTGGTTGGGGACTCTTTCCTAAGGGGGACGGAGTCATCCATCTGCCGACCAGACCTGGAGACTCGCGAAGTGTGCTGCTTGCCTGGAGCTAGAATCCAGGATGTGAAGGAGCGTTTGCCAAGACTGATCAAGATCTTGGACCTCTACCCCTTCCTACTTCTCCACGTGGGCACCAATGACACTGCCAAGAATGACCTTGAGTGGATCACTGCAGACTACGTGGCTCTGGGAAGAAGGATAAAGGAGTTTGAGGTGCATGTCGTTTTCTCGTCCATCCTCCCTGATGAAGGAAAAGGCCCAGGTAGGGACCATCGAATTGTGGAGGTGAATGTGTGGTTATGTAGGTGGTGTCAGAGAGAGGGCTTTGGATTCTTCGACTATGGGATTTTGTTCCAGGAAGAAGGATTGCTAGGAAGAGATGGGATCCACCTAACGAAGAGAGGGAAGAGCATCTTCGCAGGCAGACTTGCTAACCTAGTGAGGAGGGTTTAAACTAGGTTCGCTGGGGTGGTGACCTAAGCCCAGAGGTAAGTGGGGAAGTGGGATACCAGGAGGAAACACAAGGAAGAGGGTACAAGATGGGAAGCTTCCTGATTCATACTGAGGAAGTAGGGCAATCAGCTAGTTATCTTAGGTGCATGTACACGAATGCAAGAAGCCTGGGAAACAAGCAAGAAGAATTTGAAGTCCTGGTGCAATCAAGGAACTATGATGTGATTGGAATAACAGAAACTTGGTGGGGCAGTTCACACGACTGGAGCACTGTCATGGATGGTTATAAACTGTTCAGGAAGGACAGGTATGGGAGGGAAGCTGGAAGAGTTGCATTGTATGTAAGAGAGTGGTATGATTGCGCCGAGCTCCAGTATGAAACTGGAGACGAGCCTGTTGAGTCTTTGGGTTAAATTTAGAGGTGAAAGCAACAAGGGTGATGTCGTAGTGGGCATGTGCTATAGACCACCGGATCAGCAGGATGAGGCCTCAAGGCTTTTTTTGGACAGCTAATTGAAGTTTCCAGATCACAGCCCTGGTTCTAATGGGGGATTTCAATCACCCTGACATCTGCTGGGAGAGCAATACAGCAATGCACAGACAACCTACAGCATCCAAGGGCAGAGCCATTGGCTATTATTTTTGAAAATTCGTGGCGATCGGGGGAGGTCCTGGATGATTGGAAAAGGGCAAATATAGTGCCCATATTTTAAAAAGGGAAGAAAGAGAACCCCAGGAACTGAAGACCTGTCAGCCTCACTTCAGTCCCTAGCAAAATCATGGAGCAGGTCCTCAAGGAATCCATTTGGAAGCACTTAAAGGAGAGGAAGGTGGTCAGGAACAGTCAACATGTATTCACCAAGAGCAAGTCATGCCTGACCAACCTGATTGCCTTCTATGTTGAGATAACTGGCTCTGTGGATTAGAGGAAAGCAGTGGACGTGATATATCTTGACTTTAGCAAAGCTTTTGATACGGTCTCCCACAGTATTCTTGCCAGCAAGTTAAAGAAGTATGGATTAGATGAATGGACTATAAGGTGGATAGAAAGCTGGCTAGATTGTCGGGCTCGACGGGTAGTGATCAACAGCTTGATGTCTAATTGGCAGCCGGTATCAAGTGGAGTGCCCCAGAGGTCGGTCCTGGGGCTGGTTTTGTTCATCTTCATTAATGATCTGGACGATGGGAATAATTGCACCCTCAGCAAGTTCGCAGATGACACTGAACTGCGGGGAGAGGTAGATAATGCTGGAGGATAGGGATAGGGTCCTGAGTGACCTAGACAAATTGGAGGATTGGGCCAAAAGAAATCTGATGAGGTGCACCAATAAATCTCTAGAGCAGTGGTTCTCAAACAGGGGTCTGGATCAGGGTCCGCCAAGCCTGGCTGCCTTTAGACTTGCTACGACCCAGGGCAGAAAGCCCAAGCCCCGCCACACAGGATTGCAGCCTGGGGCCCTGAGCCCCACAATCCGGGACTGAAGCCGAAGCATAAGCCTGACCAACTTAAGCTTTGTGGTGCTCTCTGTGGAATGGGGCCCCAGGCAATTGCCCTGCTTGCTTACCCCTTAACACCAGCCATGGCTTTTATATGCAGAAAAACAATTGTTGTGGCACAGCTGGGCTGTGAAGTTTTTATAGCATGATGGGGGGGGCTTCAGAAAGAAAAAAGTTGAGAACCCGTGGTCTAGAGCTGTGCGTGGACACAAAATTTGTATCCACATCTGATCTGCAACTGTGGTCCATGGATATAAAATGGATATCCGCAGATTTGCAGGGCTCTCTAAATATTCCAGTCACTTCTCAACTCCTCTTCCAGGACACAAGTCCACTGCTGCATCCCAGTCTGAACATTCTCTGCCTCAAGGCTTAGCTCCTTGATGGGTCGCAGGGCTAGAGTTATCCTGTTCTTCAGAGGTATAGCACATATCATTATGTAGTAGGAAGAATTATTCCAGATATACTTATCTTCAGAAATGGAGAAGTTTTGTTCACTGGTGTGAACTCTAGGACACTGTCCTGACTTCTGCCCCTCTTCCACTCGTTCTGGAATACCTGTTGCATCTAATGAAAACAGTACTGTCACTTAGTTCTCTTAAGTGGTGGCCCTAACAGCCTTTCAGACCACTGTTGAGGGGTTCTCCCTATTTGGTCAACCTGGAACCGCAAGGTTCATGAAAGGCGTGGGAAATCTCTTTCCACCTGTAAAAGTTCCTGCCCTTTTTTGGGACCTTAATCTGGTTCTTGGTCTCGTGAAGCATCCTTTGAACTGATGTTGACCTGCTCCTTATTGAATTTGTCTATGAAAACAGCCTTCCTAGTGGCTATTATCTCAGCCATAGAGATGGAGAGACTAGGGGCTTAATAGCAGACCTTCCTTTCACAGTTTTCTACGGAGATAAGGTTTCCTTATGTCTGCATCCCAGGTTCCTTCTAAAGTGTCATTTACCTGCCAGTTATCTTTCTGAAACTGTCTGAGTCCAGTGTGGAGACTGTGTTCTCTATGCTAGATGTCAGAAGGGTGTTTATCCTTCTACCTACATAGGACTAAGCCATTTCATAAATCCCCAAGACTTTTTGTTTTGTTTTCAGACAGATCCAAGAACTCTGCTCTTTCTACCCAGAGGCCAACAAAATAGATTTCAGGGTGTATTATATAACTTGTTACAGTGTTGCCAGCATTCTAGCTCCTGCTGGCGTGTCGGCTCACTGGATGAGGTCACAATCTACATCTGTGACTCTCTGCTTTAAAAATGTCGCAGTTGCTGAGATCTGCAAAGCTGCTCCATGGTCTTCAGTACGTACCTTCTCCAGACATTATGCTTTAGTTGATGCCTCTAGATCTGATGTGGCAGTCCTTTTCTCTGTAATGGACGCAACTCTGAAGTTCTCAGGGCAGGTCCACACTGCCACTTAAGTTGACCTAATTTATGTTGCTCAGGTGCGAAAAAGACACCCACTGCATGACACAAGTTACAGCGACATAAGCATTGTCCACGCTTCTGCTTTGTCGGCAGGAGACACTTTCCAGCCGACATAGCTTCTCCCTCTCGTGGAGGTGGAATAATTGTGCTGATTGGAGAGTTCTCTCCTGTTGGGATAAAGTGTCTTCACCAGACCCGCTACAGCAGTTGCGCCAATGTAGTACTCCCAGTGTAGATCTGCCCTCAGCGATGGAGAGAAGGAACTAAGGGCAGTTTGCCTGTGCAGCCTGTTATAGCCTCTGCGTGGGGCATGAGGATATCAACACAGCACATGGGCATGCTGAGTGGACATCGCTAATGAAGATCTCTGATCAAAGGTGCATACAGCACATGTGCACCTGAAGTGGAGCGCCCCGGGGGCGCACATCTCGAAGAAGTACAGTTACTGCACTGGGGAGTAACTTTTTCATAGCATATCAGGGTTTTTTGTTTTATTAAATGTGTACTTTATTTTTCCAGTGTATCTTTAGTGTTTTAGCATTGTAGGGATTAAACATAGATTTTAAAACAATTTTTTTTGTTAGTATTAGTTATTTGTAGTTCTGTTTTATTGGTTATGTAATTTGGCTGTAGTGTTTGTATTTGACTTGGTTCTTTCAGTTGGTTTCTGGAATTTGAAAGTTGAGGCGGTCTGTTAACTTTCATGAGACAAGGATGGGAAACTTTTTGTACTAAGTGATTTTTGAATCAGTTAGCCTTTTGGCTGTAGTATCCCTGTGATCCTATTTTAAATTATGATTTTACTTAAATCAGTAAAAATTCAGATAATTGCTGGTGAGGTCAGCAGAACATGTGGCACATGCCAGAATTTTTTTGAGGACTAAAGTTAATGAGATTTGTCTTTGAATTTCATAAGAAATTAAGAGTCTTATAAAAACCATCTTTTTTTGGTTCTGGTCTAAATTTTCTGCTTATGGAGCTTAGTTGTTTTAGTATTAAAATACTGTGCATCTGGCCAGTAGAACAAGACATCCAATAATCAAAAGAAAAAGAATCTTAAAATGAGACAGGTGGCAACTCTGTATACAGTTAACTAACTACAGCCTTTGCACATTGCTTGGACACTGATCTGTTGTTGGTGCTTCCTTCTAACAGCTAGTTGTTGGCTTCTTAAACAATAATAGAAATTAATCCATGCACTTACTCTGCAGGATTAAAGTCCTTGTAGGTTTTCAAGTTGAAAGAGTTAAATGCACTGCATCCTTTTAAAATTGAATAAGCATTGTCTGGCTACAGTTTCACCCTTTCCTGTCTTTTCTTTTCCTGCCTCCTTCCGCATGTTCTGCATGGTTTCTATCCTGCTGGTGCTGCCTTCACCTGGGTCCTGTGCATGTGTTTCTAACCCCAGGGAGAAGGAATCACTTTGCCTACTACAACTATCACACTTATGAAGGTAATGCTATATTTAATACTGTTCTTTCTTCTTAGTCACTAAAAACAGTGCTGGCAAAAAAAAACAACCCCAACATTTTTTCCCAACTAATGAAAGACCATTCTTGTTTTTGAAATGGGCAGTTTATTATATGAAACACTTATTTTCCTGGATATATCAGATTAATTTTAAATAGTCTAATTACTGGTGAAGAGGTGTCAAATAGGTCTTGAATTAATCAGATACTATTAACCCAAGAGCTAAACCTTCCAGCTAAGACTCACAACTGAATTTCATAAGGCCTTTCCCTGTGTTTAAAGGGAAGCACTCTACTGTGAAGGAAAATGCTCCTTTATCCACCTTGTTGCAGAACACCAGGGGAGTGATTTTTTTTTTTTAAACCTCCTTCTCCCTCACTGTAGAGGGAAAGGATTTTTTCTTCTCAATGCTCTCTCTTGGCTCTCTGAGTCGGGGATGAAGTATTCAGTAATCTTTGCTTCTTAGGCAGATGCTCAGACCACTGGAAGAACTCTCTCTTCTGTCTTCCCTATAGAGTCCCAGTGGCAATCTTTGGTATTTCTCATATAAGCTGGATACGCTACTCTCTGCTCTGTGTGATACATCTATTAAGCAGAGCATTGATCAGCAGGACTCCAACACATAGATTCCAAGGCCAGAAAGGACCTATTCTGATTTCCTGTTAGTAAACAAGCCATAAAACTTCCCCAAAATAATTCCTAGAGCTTATCTTTTTAGAAAAGCATCCAGTCTGGATTTAAAAAAAAGCTTGAATTAATTTTAAAATGGCCAGTAATGGAAAATCCACCGTAACAGTGGTAAAAATGTTCCAATGGTTAATTACCCTCAGACTTAAAAATTTAGGCCTTATTTCCAGTCTGCAATTGTGTAGCTTCAGTTTCTAGATACTGGATCTTGTTACACCTCTCTCTGCTAGATTGAAGAGCACATTATCAAATATTTGTTGCCCATGTAGGTACTTTTAAACTGTAATCAGTCGTGTCGTCCCCCCCCCCCCCCCCCAACGTTCTTGTTAATCTAAATAGAGTGAGCTCCTTGAGCCTATCACTATAAGGCACGTTGTCTAATCCTTTAATCTTTCTCATGGCTATTCTCTGGACCCTTTCCAACTTATCAACATCGTTCTTGAATTGTGGACACCAGAACTGAACACAATATTCCAGAAGTGGTCGCACCAGTGCCAAATATATGGCTAAAATAACCTCTCTACTCCTACTCGAGATTCCTTTGTGTATGCACCCAATGAGCACATTAGCCCTTTTGGCCACAGTGTCACACTGGGAGTTCATGTTCAGCTGATTACCACCAAATCTTTTTCAGAGTCACTGCTTGCCAGGACAGAGTTGCCCCATTCTGAGCTAAGGGAAACATATCTAAACATACAGCCTTTTTGGTTGCTGCCAAAAGATATTTGAAGAAAAATTCTAATTTAATAATTACTTAATGTAAAATTCCATGGGGAATGAGATGAGGAACCACAGCAGGGCTGCACTCAGTTACAAGTCTCCCAATTTTAAAGGTCTGCTCATAACCTGCTGTATAAATCATTGCAGTGTTCTTTGATTCTCCTGATAATGTAACATAATATGCAGTCACAGCCTATTTTGTCAAACAGGAGAAGAGTACAAAACAGCTTGCTTACTACTTGAGAAGCTACTATGGTATAACCTTTACCAATACACCATTTCCCAGTTTATTTAGCAGTTCTCTTCTTTTGTCTTTGTTCCATAGAGTACTTTAAAGACAGTAGTGTTTTTTTTATCAGCAGTGCTATTGCAGTATATAAGTGTAGTATCTTTGCTTGGGGAAATAATAATCCCCTCTGCAGACATTTGGCATCTGGCTCCATTGTTTTATGGAACTTACTCCAGTTTCACAAAGAGCATTGTCCCATAGAGTTGAAAAGCCTCATGAAATCTTGGTTGATTATAGAGAGTAGATTTCATCATGGAGGAATAACTTGTATTACAATTGCAGTTTTTCCACTCAAGCAGTTCTTTAAAATATATTTCTTAATGTAATTTTAACCAATTCCTATATTTAAGATAGCGGAAGACTCCTTTCCTTTGTTGGATCTCTTTGTATAGTAGAGTCTGCTAGGCCCATCTTCATTAAGCTGTTTTACAATTTTCAAAGTCTTCTGTTTTACAGTAGAAGTTACCTCCTCACTAGGTGTGTACTATTGTCACAATCTTAGCCATCTACAAGGGCCTGGCAGACTCTATACTGACTAGATTCATGCCACAATTGCAACTACTGCCTGATAGATGGGCATTTTGCTGCCAGATGCATTCCTCACATTCTGTTGGATTGATGGGCACAGGTCATGCAGGCAACACCAGTATATTAGAAACAAAAACATTACAGAGGAACATTACAGAGGAATGGACTGCACTGCCAACTGCAGCATCCAGGCAACACCAGTATATTAGAAACAAAAAGAATCCTAACAATTGTATTGGTCCCTTACTGGATGGAAATAGTAGAATTATCAATAATAATGCAGCAAAGGCAAACATGTTCAATAAATATTTCTGTTATATATTTGGGGAAAAAACAGATGATGTAGTCACATATAAAACTCTTTCCAGTCCACTAGTATCTCAAGAGGATGTTAAACAGAAGTTTCTAAAGTTAGACACTTTTTAAATGAACAGGGTATATAACTTGCATCAAAGAGTATTTTAAAAGAGCTGGTTGGACCATTAATGTTGATTTTCAATGCAGTATTGGAACATCAAACAGGAATATCAAGGGTGGGGGTCCCACAGGGATTGGCTCTTGGCCCTATACTATTTAACAGTTTGAGTAATAAGTAATAATGGAAGAAAACGTAAAATCATCACTGGTAAGATTTGCAGATGAGACACAAATTGGAGTGGGGTAAATAATGAAGAGGACAGGTCACTGATACAGAATGATCTGGAGTGTTTGGTAAACTGGGTGCAAGTAAACAATATGTGTTTTAATATGGCAAAATGTAAATATGTATATATAGGAACAAAAAAATGTAGACCATACTTCCAGAATAGGAAAAGCAGTGACTCTGAAAAAGATTTGGGAGTTGTAGTGATAATCAGCTGAACATGAGCTCCTGGTGTGACGCTGTGACCCAAAGGACGAATGCAGTTCTGGAATACATAAACAGGAATCTTGAGTAGGTGTAAAGAGGTTATTTTACCTCTATATTTGGCACTGGTGCAGCTGGTATTGGAATACTATGTCCAGTTTTGGTGTCCACAATTCAAGAAGGATGTTGATGAGTAGAGGGGAGCTCAGAGTAGAGCCATGAGAATGATTAAAGAATTAGAAAACCTACCTTGTAGTGATAGACTCTAGAAGCTCAATCTAGTTAGTTTAACAAAATGAAGGTTAAGGGTGACTTGACTGAAGTCTACAAGCATCTACATGGGGAGAAAATATTGATAGTTGGCTCTTCTGTCTTACAGAAAAAGGTATAACACAATCCAATGGCTGGAAGTTGAAGCTAGGCAAATTCAGACTGGAAATAAGGTGTAAATTTTTAACAGTGAGAGTAATTAACCAGTGGAACAACTTAGCAAGGGTCATGGTGGATTCTCTGTCACTGAAGCTTTTTAAATCATGTTTGGATGTTTTTCTAAAAGATCTGCTCTAGAAATTATTTTGGGGAAGTTGTCTGGCTTGTGGTTTATACAGGAGGTCAGACTAGATGATCACAATGGCCACTTTTGGTCTTGGAATATATGAATCAATAAAGTTAACCTGCCTGGTTTAAACAGATGTCTCTCCAACATTGCTTTCTGCACTGGTTTAACTAAATCAGTTTAAAATTATACCTTTAGTTAAACTGGTGCCACTCTAGTTAGCTAAATAATGATGTATATATCGAGAGTATGTAATACTGAATGGCAGTGTACTTTGTTTCAAGAGTCCGCCTTTCTCAAATTTATAAATTCACTGTGTAATATCTTTGAATTGGTACAGTTATGAAAGTGGCTATATATCAGTGGTACATTGCACTGATTTTTTTTGTAGAGTGATTAAACAAATATATGAAAATTTAGATCTAAACTAGTTTTGTAAAACAAATATTGTATGAAGTTCCATCTTTCCTTTTGTACTTTTAAACTAAAAGATCAATGACAAAGCAGTAGGAAAGTTAATAGTGCTTTATATGTTATAAACTTACTTGTTGCTGTATTTTAATAAAGTATCTGTGTTGGGCATTGTTGTGGGTTTTTTAAACTGTGCAGTACATGGTTTTTACAACTGGAGCTGGTCAAAACTGGGAATTTGGGGGGAATTTGATCATGTCAGAAGAAACCCAGTTTTTTCAAGATTTCCCATGAACCAGGGACTTTTAAAAAAAAAAAATTAGAAACCACTGAAATGTGGTGTTTCTGAAACTAAATATGCTCCCCGGATCCTGGACAAAATTAGTTCAATCTGAAATGTTTTGTGAAACTTTCAGGTTCAACAAATCAGTATTTCCAGCAAAACTAGTTCATCAGAAAATTTCCAATCAGCTCTAATTACAGCTTTATCTTGTTAGGCGGTATGTTGGTAAATCACAAATGTTCATAAATGACTATTCCCTGAATAGTATTAGATGGCAAGATCACCTTTGCAGATTTTTATTACTTCAAATAATATTTGCTTTCCAGATGCTTGTGGGCACTTTGTAAAAATGTGTGCATGCAAATATGAATCTTTGAAGAAATTAATACTATTAAGGAAGTCGTAGAGAAAATATCTTATCAAGACATTTGAAACGTGTAAAATGCCAAATTAGAAAAGATACAGTTCAATCCCTACACAGTAGTCTAGAAAGGTCTGAGCCGCATAAATAACCAAGTTTAAAATACACAAAAGCTAATTTGATCTCCCTTCTTAAGATTTATACTTCCATGTTGGTTTATGATGTCTGTATATGCCAAGTTAGCTTTAACCAACTGTGTCTACAGTGAGAATCTGTAAGAATTTTTCTGCACACGTGCATCTCTGCTATTGCTGCTAATTGTGGCAGATAGGGTGCAGGCATCTTTACTACCTTATGTCTACACCAGTAAAAATTTTAAACTACACCATCACGTATCTGTATGTGTATAAAATAAAACACAGATCAGTGTTATACACTTACTTCATTGTGCACCTTCTACTACTTTACATGCAATGTGCCCAATAATGCACACATCTCCCTAGGAATTTTACAACATTTCAAAGTTCAGAGCTTAAAAAATAAAAAGATAGTTTTAAAGTGAGTATCCTGCCAAATAAATATTTCCTTTCAGTCTCAAATGTATAATTCCCCTTTGACACACATACATCCCTCCCACTCATGCCCCGCACCTTCCCCCCAAAAAAACTGCATGGTCTGAGTCCCAGGATGAACCATATTTCCATTCTGGACAAGTGACAGGTTTAAAGTTTGATACTTTTGGCCTATTAGGGAAAGGAACAACTTTTCTTAAAATGTAAGTTTTTGGGGGCAGGGATTGTATTTTATGTATGTAAACAAGACCTAACCCATTGTAATAATTAGCACCATTGGAATGGGACTGTTACAAGCTTTCCAATGAGAAATGCTGTGTTTGCTTCTGTCTGTTAAAAATCCTGAGTTAGACCTTAACGTTGTGGAATTATGATGAATGGAAAAGTACTTTTCAGAGGTTTTTAAAGTTTTATTAATTCTCGTTTTCTCTCCCTAGCAGTCTGTAAAGTTGTTCTCATGATAACTAAGACACCTGACTTTTAGTGGATGGATTTTAAAAAAAAAGTATCAGTTATTTTTTTAAGAAACTATAACGTATGTGGCATATGCATAGTGATATAAAAAGTTTATTGGCTTGGACACTCAATGAGTAATGAAGATTTCTGTAATTTAGATAAACAAAAACTTTGTGACTCCATACCTTGTCTTGTGCGTTTAATTATATTTTATGGTGTGTATGTCTATGTAAGAAATACCTGACGGTGTGATATAAGGTTTTACTAGTAAGAGTGTGTGATATGGATTCACTATTCACAAGGGATAAAGTCATGAATGAGAGATGTAGATCATCCCAAGCAAGTGCCTATGTTTATGCCTAGAGGTATTTTCTCTGTGGCATACATAACAGAAGAAATATTTTCGAGTTTTATTATTTGGGATCCTTTTTCATATCTCTCTGCATGAAAACATAGGTGTCTTTGTTAGCATGACTGAAATTCTGGCTGCAGATGAAATCAATAGCAAACTTTCATTGACTTCACTGGGGCCAGGATTTCATCCTGAGTCCAACAGTAGAAGGCTCAGAGGAAGCTGTAAAAACCTTTAAGTAAACTAGCACTGCAGAATACTGAGTTATTGGTCTTTAAAACTGTGGTATTTTTAGGTGTAGAATAGTTGCCACTAGTACAGGCCTGAAACTTGCATCTTCAGGGCCTCAGTCAGGTGTCATTTGGATCTGTGGTGTTGGGAATTCTGTATTTCGGAGGAGGAGGTGGAAACACTTGTAAGTTTAAAAACAAAACTTTGCTGTTTTGAATTTTGTAATGTATAAATAAATCCTCGGGAAAAGTATTAATGGGCAGCGTGCAGGTGAGATGATCAAAGGTGTATATGATAAATCATCATGTGTGCCATTTATCACATGGATGTTGCTTCCACATTTGTGTGTGTGTGTAAAGGATTGTTTAATAGCTCTCTCAGATACTATAAATGCCTGGAGTTTTCCTTGAAACATCATATGATGACATTTTAGATTTCTGTAGATTTGCTGTTGTGTAACTTTTACTCATTTAAATAAACAAAATGTGCACCCTTCAGAACTACTGTATTTACCAAAGTTAACATAGTAAATTTCAGTAGGATGCAGTGACTTGAATTGTGAATTCCTAATATCAAACATATGGTTAGATTTTTGCCAGTTGTGCAGGCCACATTTGAAGGAATATAAGAGGTAAATGAATGTTCTCTCATTTTTAGCACATTGTCTTGTTTCTTCTGCTGATTCTTTCATCCACCTTAACATTATTTTTTCTCTCCTCTTCTACATTATCACTTATCCCTTCTCCTGTGTCTTCCTTTTTTTGGTCTGTATGTGGCTCTCATCAGCTGCTGTGCTGTCTTCTATGTGCTGGCAGTTAAGTGTAATTCATTAATATCCTGTTACAATAAAGCACTGGCATATAGTATTTCAAAGATATGAATGTTTGTGAACTTTGCGGGCAGTGCAGACAGCAGCATAGTGGAAGTAAAGCACCTTGGATGAGGAGATCAACCTAAGAAGATGAATGTGCAAGTGAAGTGCCGTTTAAGGATATGGGCTTCTAAAACAGTCATGTATTCAGTGGTCTGCTGGTAAGGAAGAACTTGCATACCAAGAGAAACTTGAAAAGAAATTAGATCGTTTACCTTAAAGAGGTGACTAGAGGGGTGTCATAAAAATATATACACTGAGTGGTAAAGAGAAGGTAGATCAGGTGCTTCTGCTCTCTGTATTTCAGGATGCAAGATCAAGGGGCTGGTCAATTAAATTTAAAGGTAGCAGATTCAAAACTGATAAAAGGAAATACTGTCTCTACACAAAGCATAATTAGACTACGGAATTTATTGCCACAAAATGTCTTTTGAAACCAAGAATAGAGCAAAAAGGGATTAGACAGTCATGGATAATAAGAATATCTGAAGTTTTGTTAATTAATGTGAACAAAAAAATGGAATGAATATATGATTTCGTGATTCACGGCTTAGACCAATATCTGTTAGAGATTGGGGATGAGAGGGTAATCATCCCAAATCTGCCTACATTGCGGCTTCTTGCAACTTTCTCTGAAGCATCAAGTACTGGTTGCTGTTGAAGACTGAATACTGGGCTAAATGGATTGTGGGTTGATCTAGTCTGGCAGTTCCTGTGTTCCTAGACAGAGACCTGAAAATGTAGGTTAACAGAAGCTCCGGAATTAGGAGTGATTTTTAAGGGGCTTTCAGGAATCTTGAGAACTTAGAACTATAGAACTTAGTTCTGGACTCTGAATAAACTTTCAATTTCTGACTGATAAAATGTCAAATTAATCATGGGTGTGAAAGAATGTGGATAGACACTATACTTACCTCTTGTTTTTAGATGCTGAAGCAAGCATACATCTTTGTTGCTATAAAAGATGAGTATTGGGGCTGTTTAAATGACATATACTCTAGACATACAATTGCTCCCCAGACTGAGTTGCAGTACAATAATTGAGAGATTTCCCATGGCTTTTGTCCCCATGAAGATCCCATATGTATTGGTTTCCATTTTAACTGACAAGATTACCACTCCCCCATTGAAGAGCATTTATACATGTGCTGTAATTTGAATAACGTTCTCTAGTGCTTTTGTGTGCAGACTGAAACTAAAAATAATTGGAATGCTATTTGTAGGCAACAATATTTTTCATCTTGTGGCCAGCTGTGTGTCCCATTCTAGATATCAGACATAGAGATTTTGAACTTCTGCACTCGTTCTTGAGGGGGGAAAGTAAGATGCATAAGTTTCCATTAGCATTGAAAGCTGTAATACCTACCTGTAAAACGAATTTGTGTATATGCATGCAAATCAATGGTACATGGCGAGAGGAGATGGCAGCTAAGTTCTCTCCTCTTTGGTACGTCGCACTAAAAGGTGCATGTGTTTGCGCACATGTACACATTTGGTTTTCTTTGGTGGGAAAGGGAGAAGTAGGGGTTAGTATATACATTTTAAAGAGAATAATATTCTTAGGGTCTCCGGTTGCTCTTTTATCCCTGGTTTCATTTTCTGCAAGATCAAAATGTAGGTTGCTGGGACTGAAGATAAGCTCAGGAGGAACATTACTGCAGTCATAGTCCTCTTACAATGTATCTTAATTGTCATTTCTCATCCATGAGGAAGAAGCTGACACATAGGCATATGTTTAGTAGGGTAACAGTTTTTACACAGAACAGTTTTTTTTTGCTCTTTGACTTGTTTCAGCATCTGGTAAAGGGGAAAAAAGTTGATCTCACAAGCTACCTGACACAGTGATTGAGGTATTGATGGCAATGTGCATTTCATTAGAGGTGCTGTGATAGAGACAAGGCTTAGACCTATATCTGTGGTGCTGACATCTACACATTTCATACAAATATTTTTGAAATCCTTATTTTTTCTTTCTCTGTTTGTATATATCAGAACTTATTTTCCGCAAGCTTCTTCTATACTGTAAGCTACCATTTAAGCACAAGTGGAAATATAAAAGAATATGTACAGTAGAAAGCTCTAAGAAAAAGATTATCCTTTCTAAAGTTGTTAAAGCAATTTTCTGTTGCATGGGCTTTCCTGTTTAATATTTACCATCCATATTATCTTTCTTCACATAAACTTTAGTAACTGTTTCTAATAAAGTTTAAGGACACAAATTAGATTAATTTTTGGTTAACATTCAGAATTAGATGTTTTGAGTTTTCCAATATGAATTAGAAATAATCAAGCCACATTTGCAAATCAAGTGCTTTACGCTTACTCTACAGATGGTTCTGACTCCAGAGATAAGCCAAAACTCTATCGTCTACAATTAAGTGTCACTGAAGTTGGAACAGAAAAATTTGATGACAATTCTATCCAGGTGAGGAAAAACAGCCTCAAGTGAAAGAGCTGATCTGAACTTCAACCAGTCACATGTGTAATCCTGGGAGCGAACTCAGTTCACTGAGGACCATAACTATTTAATTATTTAACCCCCTCAGCATGGGCCTCACGCTTTCCTGTTAGTAAGCATTAATGCAGAATGCATTTAAAAAAAGCCACTCTGTACCTACCAGTTTACTTCATCCTCACCACATCTGGCTGAACTGACTTACCCTTACAAGTCAGAAGGGCAGATAAATCTAAATGCAAACACAAAGGATTTTCTGTTGATCAGAATGCTTTGATATTTTTTTTTTCTGTTTTGCTTAAAGAAGAAACTGAAGGCTTGATCCTTTAAACACAAAAATGAATACAGGCAGTCCTTGGACTTACGACACAATATGTCATAATTTGGAACCGCAATCCACTCCATTGCGTGACCAAGCATCATAAAGTTGAAACCAGTTGTAAGTCAAATTGGTGTCCATTGAGAAGCGTGGCAAGTCAAACGTCGTAAAGTTGAGGACTGCCTGTAGTCCATTGAGGAAAAATTCCTAATCTTACCACAGGTACCTATTTGGCTGCAACTACTTTGGCATCAGAATTGCCTCACAGTCTTTAATGTATTTATCCTCACAACAACTTTGTAATCTAGGGAAGTACGGGGAACTGAGGCACAGAGAGACTGTAACATGCCCTAAGTCACACATGATGATTGTGGCAGAGGAGTCTCTCATGTCCCAGGCTACCACCCCAACCACTGAACCATCCATCATCATCCACTTTACTAGTATGTATTTGCAGGTTCAAGTCTTTTTATCCACAAAAGGACTCACGTGTTGCAATATCTATCTTTCAGACCTCTTGAAAATTACTGGAATACTGGTATGAATGGGAAGATGGGAGGATAGGATCCACAAAAATCAACCTGCTAGTTGGGGAGCTACTTAAGCCCCGCCCCTTTCTTGGATCCAGGGTGCGGGGAAGTGCCTATCTCTGTTAGTGATCTGCAGCTGGGAACCCCTCACCAGGAGTCAGGCGGGTTAGAGATCCAAGCAGTTTCTTGCAAGAAAGGCTTAGGTGCCTGCCTAACGCCACACAGATGCCTGTGGTGGAGAGACCTCCCTTATCCCAGTAGTTAGGGCACTCACTAGGATGTGGGAGCCCTCTCTCAATTCTCCCTGCTGCCTGATGAGAAGGCATTTTAACAAGGATCTCCCATATCTCAGGTGAGTGCCCTAATCACTGGTCTATGGGATAATCTGACCTGGGCCATCTGTGTCTCTTGTTGAAGCCATTTCACTTTAATAAAATATTATTTGGGCCAGAAACTACAAGAATCACTCTAGTCCAGTGACTAGGTCATTCACCAGAGAGTTGGTAGACTCCTGTTCAGATCTCCTCTTATCAGAAAGAAGATGGAATTGAACTGGAGTTTTCCCATCCCAGGTGATTACCCTAACCACTGGGCTAAGGGTTATAAGAGACGCCTCTCCTCTCTTCTCTTCCCCCCCCCCCCCCAATATGGAGTTAGGCAAGCTTTGAGCATGTCTATCAGATCAGACCGCACAGGCAAGGTAGGTGGGTCAGTGCCTATCTTCCCCTATGTAGCGGGGCGAGACTCACCAGTGCGGCGTCTCCTGCTGGCTCTCTAGGGAATTAGCTCTTCCAGCACTGGAGCGCCCTCTGCAGGCCGGTTTCTCACCTGCCACTGGCCACGTGTCCCTCCCGGACCCTGGTGCCTTTTTCCCTTGGTTCTGTCCCAGCAGGACCCTCACTCTGGGTCTCCCCTCCCAGGGAACCCCCAACCCTCTAGACCCACCTTGCCTCAGTGGCTACTGCCACTCATCAGCTAGCCCCCTTTCATTGGGGCAGACTGCAGTGTAATGGTCACTCATCACAGGCAAGGGGGTAGGATCTGCTGCCTTTGCTTATCCTCAGGCTGCCCCTCTGCAGCCCCAGTGCCTCTGTAGGCCTTCACCAAGGCCTGCAACCTGGGGGTTTATCAGGCTGGAGGTCCCCAGCTCCCTTTGCCCTTCCCCAGCGCTGCTGTGCTCAGGCACCCTGTTCCCAGGCAGCTAGTCCTTTCCACTCCAGGGCTAGAGTGGGATGACTTTAGCTCCTAATTAAGCTGGCACAGCTGTGGCTGCTACTCCAATCAGCCTAGCTTGGTTGTTTTAACTCTTTTTTTCCCCAGCTGCAGCCCTCTCCAGGGTTGCTTTAACCCCTTCGGGACGCTACACTCTAGTTTGAGAATTGTGCTGGGATTGAAGTGTCAGGCAGCTGTGTGTATGCTCAGAGGCAGAATCTTAGGCACTTAAGGAACTTCTACAGCAAAAATGTAGGCACCGAAGGAACCTATGGGGTTAGGCAGTTTTGTGTGGATCACAGTGGTACCTAAAACTCAGACTTAGGTTCCTAAATCCCTTTGAATCTTGTAATACAATTATGGGCAGCATATTTATAACAAAACAGTATATTAATAATGTGTAAAGTATATTTTGAGCAGAAATATTTAGCTTAAAATGTGCTGCAAAAACATGTTATGGTTGTCTTCATTTGGAGCAAAGCTTAAACTAAGATTAAATTACTGATGCTTTAATTGGTAAATTTCTAATGAAAGTTCAGAGGCAGGAGTAAAACTATATCAATATATTGCAATTAGGGTGAATTGCGATACACAGTTATGCTTTGTTTCTGCAGTGATTCTGAGTTAGGTCATTTTAGAACTATTTAATATTTGTATTTCCAGTTGTTTGGTCCAGGAATTCAGTCTCATCACTGTGACCTCACCAATATGGATGGAGTTGTTACTGTTACACCAAGAAATATTGATGCTGAAACTTATGTGGAAGGTCAGCGTATTTCAGAGACCACCATGCTGCAGAGTGGCATGAAGGTTCAGTTTGGATCATCTCATGTATTTAAGTTTGTGGATCCCAGTCAGGACCACATTATTCCTAAAAGAACTCTAGATGCAGGTCTCATGATCAAAGGTCCAAGGCACAAAACTGGGTGAGTACACAATCATATTTTTTTGAGTTAAAATAATATAGAGTCTTGAGCGTATGAGTGGCTACTCTTAATTGTTCTAAGTTAAATTTATAGTAGAAATAACTATTATAATACTTTAGCTCCACCTTGTGAAGTTTTTAGGACTTGCATATGTTTCGTTATTAAATATAGAAGTGTATTTTTCTCATGACACGGAATCACAAAAATGGGTAAAAAAAAAAAAAGCAAAATTATTAGAATCCTAACACATTTCACGGAAGCTCAGTCAAACACTAGGAACATAAGGAATTTACTAACTTTACATAGTGAGTCTGGTGCTTTTCTTTTTTCTTAGACAGTAACTTCGGAAGTTTCATTAGAGCAGATGTGAATAAACAAAACAGGAAAAGATGTACTCTGGGTGCATCTCTTCTGTTTGCCACCTACAATCCAGATACAATGTAACAAGAGTTTCAAAAAATATCTGGATTCCCCCTCAGAAATCGATGATTGCAAAACTCCATTTGAGATGTCAGAATAGGGAGCTCAATATTTTACCTTGTGGCCTTGTCTTCCAGATGTGTAACAGTTGCTCCTCTTTTTTCTGTGCCTAGAGTCCATCAATCCAAAGTTTCTCCTATCATTTGTGTTCATATTATTTTGATGGGTGCAGTATAAAAACATAGATTAGATATGAGGACGAATATTGCCTGGCCTTAGGGCTTCATGTTCATTGGGGATGTAAATATGCAGAGAGCCCCAAGAGTTAAAATCATACGGAACTACTTGGAAGATGTAAAATATTGATGATCTGCTCACGTCTCTGACTGGTCCAAAGGAAACTACTAGAGTAGGATGTCTGGGTGGAAGACATTGAGGCACAAAAGCTGATTATGTAAGAAATTATCCATTTTGAAAAACTGGGTGAGAAGAGGCATATTATGCTGTCATTCAGTGTTGCCAGTTAATTTTAAAAATCTGTACTTTTTACCACACTCTTCCTATTCTGGATTTATGTTTAAAACTGGAAGTACATGTGGGCATTCAGTATAAGAAGTTAAAAAGAATTTTGTGAAAGCTGCTTTTCTGTGATCTTCATTATGGGCGAAGAGTTATTCCTTCAAAGACATTGGTCCAGAATCAGTCAGTCAACAGGTTTCTATCCTTTTTTGTGATTCCCCTTCAACTCCCCCCCTTCTTCCCCCCCCCCTCCCCATATCAGAGGAAGTCCAGTCAACATTTGAAGTGTAGTTTATAGATGTTGCATTCCTTTCAAGGTCACAAAATACAATACACCAATCTATCAACTCTTGAACAGTACCATACTTTTGAATTGGTTTAAAAAATATTCACAGTCCAAAGATGGAGCAGCTCACTGAATGTGGAGAGGGTGTTCCTCTCCTTGGCAAGCATTCAGAAATGTAATCCTAACTGAGAGCAAAGAAAAAAGTGTCCTTTGTAAAACCTGTACACTTTGTTTAACTTATGAAGTTAAAACTATTTTATGTTCTTCACCTAAATAAACCACTGGCAAAAACTTTTGTTTAACTTTAATGTTTAACAACCATTTTAAATTATGATCTGAGGAGTGACCACATTAAACAGTCTACTGTAGTATTTGAAACTCATAGATTCTTTTGCAAAAAGGCTGTACTCACTTATTGAGTCCTCTCTGAGATCTGTTGCCATGCATATTTTCTCAATTCAGAACAGACCAAAATTCTGTAAAGTTGATAATTTTATAGTTGATATGCAGCTTTTTTCTCTACAGGATTACTGCAGTAATTAGAAAGTAACACCTCTTTTTGTGACTTGGGTGGCTGTGCTCAGGTCCAGAAATATCCATTGTTATAATTAATTTCCAGTGTCTATCTTTATAGAGTGGGTGTTGGAGTACTGCTGCAACAGAAACCTTTATGTGCAGTGAGGGTACCCAAAACACACACAACGTTATATTTTCATTGGCTTCTTCCCTGTGCTGGGATTTGGCTTCAAACTCCCTAATTTTGTCACCCTGCGGACTCCCATTGGTTGTAAGGGTATCTAATTATGCGTTTGAGTTTTTCGTGCTAGAGAAGTTTGTTGCCAGGGAGCATAAGGTGATACTACCTAGAGATGTAGGGTCCCATCTCTAGGTAGTAATCAGATCTTTGATAGTTCATGGATAATATTTTCATTGAAGAATTAATGTTTTATAATTGTGTTCTCAAAACCCAGGAAAACGTATTTGTTTCCTATCCTGTGGTCAGTGTAATGAAATTTGTATCATGTAAAGGTTTCCAGTTTAAGCCTTTTTTATCAATCAGTAGGCAAAAAGGATTGCACTTCACTAAAAATCGACGTGTGTGTTCCAGTTCATCTGTCCAAATTAGTCTAAGTGCAGAAGACTAAAGAAGCTCACTGCAGGCTGCTCTCCTAAAACATAGCAAATTGTAAAGCAGTCAAGGGTACATCAGACTCTCCAGGCTTCAAGGAGTGTTGCGCTTGCAGCGAGGCAATCCCAGTCGCAGACAAGCACTCCCAGTGCATTCGCTGCCTCGGTGAGGGCCACAGCCACTAAAGTGTACCCTCTGTCAGCAGCTCTGACCAACATCCTGCAAGGACACAGAGCTCCACCAAAAAATCATCTTTATGATAGGGAGGCAGCTCTCTGACCCCAGCCCTCCAGTGAGCATGACTCTTCCCCTCAACCTTTGCCTTGGAAAGATAGTGAGTTGAAGAAACTGTCTGGGTACTCCACTCACAAATTGAAAAAGAGAGTGGGAAGTCCCCTCAGCGAGCCCAGGAATAACCAAAAGCGATTACCATCTCACTTGGTTGGTATCCTCAGCACCACCGGCACCAAAATCATCCAGCACCCACACCGCATGGCACAGTTGGTGTCCAGTACTGTTGATAGGCTTGCAGACCCGTTGGGCTTGGGCACCGATTCTGTGGTACAAAGACACCAGGGCAGACTCCCTAAGATGCTTCTGGTATGCGAGCTGTCGTCCGTACCACCAGCAGCATTGACCCATTCGGCATTGGAGAGATTGGTACAGATGAGGTCCCAATGTCCCTGGCACCACCACCAGTGTCAGGACACTCCGTACCAGCAGAATTCCATCAGGCTGGTGACCTGGCTATATTGGAAGCTCCTGACTCCCAGTCCCTTGGTACCGGAACTGAGCCATGGCCAATCAAAGGTTATTTCCCCCACAGTTTTATGCCATGGCCCTCTGATGTCAAGTGAGGGTTTGGGCAGTGAGCCAGCTGGGGTTTCTTTATACTCCTCCAAAGCTCTATATGGGACACAATATCAACAGTGTCCAGGAACGTACTACCCGATGGCACCACCATCATCTTGGTATAGTCACCCTTGAGCAACTCCACCAGGCCCTATGCTACTGCAGTGGCCATACAAGGACCTCTGGTGACTCACCAACAGCTTGCCTCAAGGTCACCGAGCATCATCCGAAAGCCTCCCAGGCACTCCCCCTCAGCTACAACCATCCTATGCCTCAGAATCCCAAGAAGTGGAGGAGCAGGAGGTGGACACGGAGGAGGAGATCACACCCAAAGCCATATCCTCTTTTTCACTGGGCAAAGCGATCATGCCATTGCCACTTTCCATGGCGGATGACTTCTGCTTGTTCCAAGAGCTGGCAAAGAGAGTGGCGGACGCACTTTACATGCCATTGGAGTTGGTTAAAAATACGCATCACCAGCTTATTGACATCCTTCATTCTTCTTCTACTTCCAAAATCGCATTGCCAATCAACAAGGCCATCCTACACCCAGCTAAGATGGTGTGGCAAACCCCGGCCTCAGTGACTCCAACATGCAAGCAGGTGGACAAAAAATATGATGTCCCCACAAAGGAATCAAAGTTCCTATTCACCACCCACCACCAAATTCCATCATAGTGGATGCTGTGAACTCTCATGTCTGACAGAAGCACTCTTAAGACAACACCCTATGACAGAGACTGGAAGGCGTATTCCTCAGCCAACTTACAGTTTTGAATTGCCAACTGCGAGGCACTCACAGCAAAGTATGACTACATGAATTACGATAAATTACACAACTTTATTGATAAGCTGCCAGAGAGCTCCCGGGATTCCTTCAAGGCCATCATCCAGGAGGGGCAACTGGTAGCAAAAACATCTTTGCAGTTGGCCCTTGATGCTGTTGACACGGCTGCCAGTACCATCTCTACGGCTGTGTTAATGAGATGGGAGTCGTGGCTCCACCTCTTGGGATTCCTAAAGGAGGTGTGGACCACGGTGGAGGACCTCCCCTTTAAGGATGAAGCTCTTCGCCAAGAAGACTGATGCCTCTCTCTCTGAAGGATTCCATGGCCACTCTCAGGTCACTGGCAATCTCCACATAAGGGCAAAAGACATTTTAGCTCTCAATACCAACAGAGGCCTTATTCATCCCGATTCCCCTCACAACGGAACTATGAGCCCCAGTGGAAAAAGGGAAAGTTCTCAAAGTAAAAGCCATCAGGCTCCCACTCCTTGACCCAGCCGCCTGCCCCTAAACACCACTTTTTACGGGCAAGTCAAGGCTCTGCGAGACCACTCCCCGCTACTGTCTGTGACCATGCACCCATTTGGCCACTGTTTGGCAGCGTTCCACAGTGCCTGGGAGCATATAACCTCAAAGATGGGTCCTAGAGATCATCAGATGCGGATATTCCATCCACTTCACCTCCCTGCCCCCTCCAGAACACCCTTTCCCATCATCCCTTTTCAGGGACCCTTCTTATGAGTTTACTCCAGCAGGAGATAGATCGCCTCATGCGGTATGAGCCATAGAACCAGTACCTCAACATTTACAAGGCCAGGGGTCCTACTCTTGTTACTTCCTATTACCCAAATGGAAGGCCGGTTGGAGACCCATCCGGGAGCTCAGAGCTCTCTTACTACTATGTCAGTTTCACTGTACACATGCAAACCAAGGGACAAAATATTTCAATCATTGTAATTTATAGATAGGCAAAGTAAGAAAAGTGCTGCTTAAGAATTTATTAGAGTTCTGTTTAAGGATATTTACTTTTTGTCAACATCACATATCAAAATATACAATTTGTGTTTCAATGGTTATAAAGCTTTCACTTCCTGAATCTCAACATCTACTATCAATACATTTTCTTGTCTTACCACCCCGTAGTTTCCTGCCACTGTGAATATTTAAATAGATAAAAATTGAAGAAAAAAAAAGAAAATTTAAATCAATAAAAACAGAACAAATGCTTAAAAGTAAACATTGATATTGAAACATCAAAATCATAAAAAAGAAATTGAATTCTGTCAAGCCTATGTATAGTTCCTATAAATACAATATTTTAAATCAAATATTAATAAATAAGACAGTATGGCAGAGCTGTTTGGTTTGCAGTGTATTTGCGTAACTATCCTGTGTCATTGTTTTTTATACTGCTTATTTGTAATTCTTGAAAGTTACTAGAGGTTTTTTTGGTCTTAATCTTCTTAGGGTTGTTCAGGAAACAACATTTGATCTGGAGGGAGATGTTCACAGTGGAACAGCATTACCAGCGAGCAAGGTATTAAACTGTGACTAGACTGGGCAAAAATGATTAAATTTATAGTTTTATATTCTCAGTTCATAAATCTCACCAATTATGAAATATTGTGTGGTTCTCGAGTGGCACTAGGTAAGCTTTTTGGATGAGTGACTGTCTTTTTATGTCTGTATAGTATTTAGCATACTTTCTGTTTAGAGAGAGAAGAACTTTTTTTAGGAAAAGAACTGCAATTTTTAAAAATATTTTGAAACATGTCAGAGATTTGGAGTAGTAGCATAAGTTCTGGAAGAAATGGTTTACTGGATAGAGGACAGGTTACACAGTCAAAAGTGCGGGAGCAAATGAAGTGGGGGAAGAATGCATTGTAAAACCACTTGTAAAACTGAAGCCCATAATGCTGACGATAGCTGACCTATAAAGAGGAAAAAATGGATTTGTGTGCCCTTTTATGCTTCTTTGGTGTATAAAGAAAAGCAAGATTTTTTTTTTACAAAAATAGGAGTGTTCCTTCCTCTTCCCCCCCCTCCCTTTTTTTTTTTTAAACATTAGAAATTCAGGTTCTGTCTAGCTTCGGGGAGGGACTGAATATTGGAAAACTAGTGAAATAGCAGCATACGTCAGCAGTATAAACATTGAGCAATTGAAAGGGGAAAAGATTTTTTAATCGGTGTTTAAAAACGTCTTTGTTTTTTATTCTATTACTGAGGTTTTATTTAACCTCCGTAACTAACATTTTGGAGAAAGGCAGCCCTTGATTCCAATTTCGGAATTATTCTATATTAAAGCTGTTTTAAGCAAGAATCTGTAGAATCTTTGCATCATTATCAGCACTGTTATTGGCTTTCTGTTAATGTTAACTTCATTGGTTTTAACATTCCTGCCAGTACATTGCCAAAAATACGTTCCTAGTTGGCTGTTGTGATGTTTTGAATAGCTAGTATGAAAATTTCATTGTGGTGAGAAAACATGCTGCATTGCTGTCTTCTTCTGTTCTGTAGTCTTCTCTGTTCCCTGTGCCTTTCTGGCAGCCTTGACATTTTTTTCCACAGTGATGAACATAAGTCTTGGCTGATCTAATGCATGCATGTTAAAGATTTGTCTTCCTGTTTGAGTTAGAGCACCAACAGACTGGATGGTGACAGAACTTCATCAGCATCCAGCACAGCTGAACGAGGAATGGTGAAGCCAATGATTAGAGTGGAACAGCAGCAAGATTATCGCAGGCATGATGGCAGGTAGGAAATACATTATCATTTCTAATATTGTCAATAAAACAGACTTTTTTCTGGAAACGTGATGCAAGGTGTCATCAAGATGTATTGAAATGGTAGGAGTCTGCCTGGGGAAAAGAAGTGTTTTAATCCTTTCCAAAAATAAAGGATGAAATTAAGAGAATATTAAAATATCTTATTTTTATGTTAGTTTTGATTTTTTCTGTAATTTATATCTGTTTTTTTCAGACAAATTGCTATTTTCTGAATTTGTTAGACCCGTTGTTGATTTTTTTGATAAGAACATAAGAATGGCCATATTGGGTCAGACCAAAGGTCCGTCCAGCCCAGTATCCTGTCTGCTGACAATGGCCATTGCTAGGTGCCCCAGAGGGAGTGAACCTAACAGGTAATGATCCAGTGATCTCTCTCCTGCCATCCAGCTCCACCCTCTGACAAACAGAGGCTAGGGACACCATTCCTTACCCACCCTGGCTAATAGCCATTAATGGACTTAACCTCCATGAATTTATCTAGTTCTCTTTTAAACCCTGTTATAGTCCTAGGCTTCACAATCTCCTCAGGCAAGGAGTTCCACAGGTTGACTGTGCGCTGTGTGAAGAAGAACGTCCTTTCATTTGTTTTAAACCTGCTGCCCATTAATTTAATTTGGTGGCCCCTAGTTCTTATATTATGGGAACAAGTAAATAACTTTTCCTTATTCACTTTCTCCACACCACTCATGATTGTATATACCTCTATCATATCTCCCCTTAGTCTCCTCTTTTCCAAGTTGAAAAGTCCTAGCCTCTTTAATCTCTCCTCAAATGGGATCTGTTCCAAACCATTTTAGTTACCCTTCTCTGAACTTTTTTCTAATGCCAGTATATCCTCTTTTGATATGAGGAGACCACATCTGTACACAGTATTCAAGATGTGGGCGTACCATGAATTTATGTCAGGGCAATAAAATATTCTCGGTCTTATTCTCTATCCCTTTTTTTAATGATTCGTAACATCCTGTTTGCTTTTTTGACTGCCGCTGCACACTGTGTGGACGTCTTCAAAGTACTGTCCATGCTGACTCCAAGATCTCTTTCCTGATTAGTTGTAGCTAAATTAGCCTCCATCATATTGTATGTATAGTTGAGGTTATCTTTTCCAGTGTGCATTACTTGACATTTATCCACATTAAATGTCATTTGTCATTTTGTTGCCCAGTCACTTAGTTTTGTGAAATCTTTTTGAAGTTCTTCACAGGCTGCTTTGGTCTTAACTATCTTGAGCAGTTTAGTATCCATCTGCAAACTTTGCCACCTCAATGTTTACCCCTTTCTCCAGATCATTTATGAATAAATTGAACAGGATTGATTCTAGGACTGACCCTTGGGGAACACCAGTAGTTACCCCTCTCCATTCTGAAAATTTACCATTTATTCCTACCCTTTGTTCCCTGTCTTTTAACCAGTTCTCAATTCATGAAAGGACCTTCCCTCTTATCCCATGACAACTTAATTTACATAAGAGCCTTTGGTGAGGGACCTTGTCAAAGGCTTTCTGGAAATCTAAGTACACTATGTCCACTGGATCCCCCTTGTCCACATGCTTGTTGACCCCTTCAAAGAACTCTAATAGATTAGTAAGACATGATTTCCCTTTACAGAAACCATGTTGACTTTTGCCCAACAATTTAAACCCATCTAATGGAGTATTTAAATAGGTACAGCATTTCTTAACATCTATTGGTCGGGCTTCCACATTTGTCAACTGTGGGTTGATGTGCCCCACGTTCAGACACAACTATAAGCCTCTTTTAGTCCTTGTAGCAATGCAGTTGGCAGGATTTGTTGACAGACAATTTCAGCCTCTAGTCATTTCAGTCTTCCCTAATTTGTAAAACATTTATCACAACTTGGTAAAACAGTCAAAATATGATGTTTATTTCTGAGAGTCTTCATAAATCCTGTTCTTAAGTTTAAGTTCTTTGAGTGATGATCCCTATATGCAGAGCTGTCTCTTGGGTAGGGTGAATTGGGGCAACCGCCCCAAGCCCTCCCCTTTGGGGGGCCCCACGCTTCGATAAAATCATGACTGTCCTGATATTTAGCCCTTTGTCCCGCATCCCGACCGATGTACGATTGGGACACCATTTGTCCCGATATTCAGGTGAGGAGGTGGGTGGGGAGGTGGGGCAGGCAAGCGGGGTGAGGAGGCGAACGAGGAGGCAGGTGGGCCAAGGGTGAGGAGGCAGGTGGGCGGACAGATGGCGAGGAGACTAGCAGGGAGGCAGGTGAGGAGGCTGGGGTTGAGGGGGCAGGCGGACAGCAAAGAGGAGAGCAGCGGGCGGGCGGATAGGGAAGGGGGAGCGCTGGCTGGCGAGGAGACTAGCGGGGAGGAAAACGGCAGATGGGTGAGGAGGTGTGCCAGCCAGCGAGGAGACTAGCAGGGAGGTGAGCAGCGGGCAGGCTAGCGAGGAGGCGAGCAGCGAGTGGGTGGCGAGGAGACTAGCTGGGAGGCTGATTTGTTCCATGCCCCACACCCCCTTAGGGACGGACTATATGTGTTGTATTTGAGGTGCACATGCACTGCATGCACGTAAGACTGGAAGACCTTTGCTAGCAGTATCTACTGGTCCATGCCGGTAACCTTCTCCTTTGCACCAAACTGAGGGCTAGCGTGGAAAAGTGACGCGCTCTCCAGTTCCTTTCTACCACCCATGGTCTGAGACCACTTCTGCAATGTCCGCAGTGTTAGTTAGCATTCTTCAAAAAGCGTAGTTGTAAATAGCTAATGAAACCTGTTTTTACCTAGTTTACAGTTAGAGTAGTTTAGTAGTCTTGCGGGGGGGTCCCCCCTGTATGGAGTGCCTAGTATGCCCAGGATTCCAGGACTCAAAATCTGAGTGGCTTGCAACTGAGCTTTTCTGGTTAGCAATAAGCATGATACATGCCTCTGTTGTTCCAGGGAAGCTCGTATCCTATCTGCCAGTCCTTTCCTAGTTAAACCCATTGAGTTATTATGGACAAGCCAGGCATAGAAGATTCCTGATGGAATGTGTAGTGAGACTGAAGTCTGTTCCTAGCCTGTCAGATAACCCTCCACCCCCAGTGTGTCGGGCAGAGGTACCAAGAAGCATGCCTCCGAGCACAGTATTCTCCAGCTTTGGGGATAATCAGACCAGCGCTAAAGACTGTTCCAAAGAAAGTTTGCTCCTACCCCCTCATAACATGTTCACAAAAAACTGTGAGAAATCCTCTTCCAAGCCCTCGTCCAAAAAGAGCACCTCCTCTCTGACAAGCTCTAAGGGCTTGTCTATGTTGGCCCACTAAATCGGCACCGCTGCGATGGATGCAGTGGCATCGATTTAGCAGGTCCGCTGAAAATTCGATAAATTGATGGGAGAGCACTCTCCCATTGACTTCAGTACTCCACCCTCCGAGAAACAGAATGTAAGTTGTCGGGAGAGTGTCTCCTGCCGATACAGCGCAGAGTAGACACTGCATTAGGTTGATGTAAGCTAGGTTGCTCAGGGAGGTGATTATTTTCATGCTCCCTCAGTGATGTAACTTAGGTCGATTTTAAGTGGCAGTGTAGATGAGGCCTAAGTCAGGTGAGACTCTGTGTCCTGGTACCCAAGTGTCAGGAGCTTACAAGGAGCATAATACCAGTTTCTCAGAACTGAAGGGCAAAAGTCCCCGTCCATATTGGGACTAACTGAAGGGGCTCAGGGATCATCCTTGGTACGGGTGAGGAAAAGAAGGCAGTGAATGCCTCCTATACTGTTGATGCCAATGAGTAGAGTTGTCAGCACTGAAGACCATGGCCCACCTGAAGTTGGTACCATTAGTGTCACCAATGGATAGAAGCCTGGTCCATTTTCCAGTATCAGGAGCCAGGCACACTGCCCTGGAGAACACTGCTATCTACACGGACTCAGTCACCAGTACTATTGAGTCTGTGGTGGTGATATGCTGTTGGTTTGCTGTTCTTTGATACCAAAGGTCATAAATATAAAGGGAAAAGGTTAAGAAGTTCTGATACTGTACTATAAAATCCTCTTACCTGTAAAGAGTTAAGAAGCTCAAATAACCTGGTTTGCACCTGACCCAAATGACCAATCAGGGGACAAGATACTTTCAAATCTGGGGGTGGGGAGGCTTTGTTTGTCTGTGTGATGCTTCTGCCAGGAACAGATCAAGAAAGCAAGCAATCCAACTCCTATAGAGTTAGTAAGTAATCTAGCTAGATAATGTGTTAGATTTTCTTTTGTTTTGGCTTGTGAAATTCACTGTGCTGGAGGGAGTGTGTATCCCTGTTTTTGTGTCTTTTTGTAACTTAAGGTTTTGCCTAGAGGGATTCTCTGTTTTAAATCTGACTGCCTGTGAGATTATCTTCCATTCTAATCTTACAGAGTTGTTCTTTTATCTTTTCTTCATGATTCTAATGAAATTCTGTTTTTTAAGAATCCGATTGGGGTTTTTCGTGTCCCTAAAAACCCAAGGTTGGTCTGTGCTCATCTTGTTTATTCTCAAGCCACCCCCGGAAAGGGGGTGTAGGGCTTGGGGGATATTGGAGGGAGATAGGGTTACAAGTGGCCCTCCCTAAATGTTTGTTTGAATCACTTGGTGGTGGCAGCATTTACCCAATCCAAAGTACAAGGGAGAATTTGTGCCTTCGGGAGTTTTTAACCTAAGCTGGTAAAAATAAGCGTAGGGGGTCTTTCATGCAGGTCCCCACATCTGCACCCTAGAGTTCAGAATGGGGAGGGAACCCTGACACCGTAACTGGAGGTTCTTAGAGATGTGTGGTCCCTATCTGTATTCCACTACCAGCTCTTCTTCCACTCTGCTGCAGAGCCTTATCCAAGGGCTATTCTGGGTAACTGGAGAGGTGGTTGGTCTACACAGTGTCTTTTTTTTTTTTAGTTCCATCTTTTAGCAATTTAAGATCATTGAGTCATAAGCTATTTTTGAAGCCTGAGAAATGGGCAGATATTTTCTCCTGTTTTTTACATTTTAGTTAATAAGTACTTGTAGGGTAAAGACACTGTTAGTGGTTAATTTCTCAACGAGGGAGACAATATGGCTTATGAGTTGAAGTGGTGCAGTTCTATATGTAATGTACTAGTATTATCACTTCACAGAAAACAAGTATGTAAGAGAAAATTGTTCATCTCAGTCAAATACTGTCTTTCATAGATTTCAAGGCCAGAAGGGACCATTGTGATCTAGTCTGACCTCATGTATAACACAGGCAATAATAGTACTTCCCCAAAATAATTCCTAGAAAAACATGTTTAGCAAAACATCCAATCTTGAGTTAGAAATTGTCAGTGATGCAGAATCTACCACAACCGTTGGTAAGTTGTTCCAGTGATTAATTATTTTCAGTGTTAAAAAATTTACATCTTACTTCGTCTGAAATTGTCTAGCTTAAACTTCCAGCCATTCGATTATATTATACCTTTCTCTGCTAGATTGAAGAACTGATTATCAAATATTAAGCTAAGTAGATAGACTCAAGAAGCTCAATCACTGTAAGCCCTGGTCTACACTAGGACTTTAGGTCGAATTTAGCAGCGTTAAATTGATGTAAACATGCACCCATCCACATGATGAAGCCCTTTATTTCGACTTAAAGGGCTCTTAAAATCGATTTCCTTACTCCACCCTGACAAGTGGATTAGCTCTTAAATCGGCCTTGCCGGGTCGAATTTGGGGTACTGTGGACACAATTTCGACGGTATTGGCCTACAATACCGGGGGCGATCCCAGAGTGCTCCATTGTGACCGCTCTGGACAGCACTCTCAACTCAGATGCACTGGCCAGGTAGACAGGGAAAGAACCACGAACTTTTGAATCTCATTTCCTGTTTGGCCAGCGTGGCAAGCTGCAGGTGACCATGCAAAGCTCATCAGCAGAGGTGACCATGATGGAGTCCTAGAATCGCAAAAGAGCTCCAGCATGGACTGAACGGGAGGTACGGGATCTGATCGCTGTATGGGGAGAGGAATCCGTGCTATCAGAACTCCGTTCCAGTTTTCGAAATGCCAAAACCTTTGTCAAAATCTCCCAGGGCATGAAGGTCAGAGGCCATAACAGGGACCCCAAGCAGTGCTGCGTGAAACTTAAGGAGCTGAGGCAAGCCTACCAGAAAACCAGAGAGGCGAATGGCCGCTCCGGGTCAGAGCCCCAAACATGCCGCTTCTATGACGAGCTGCATGCCATTTTAGGGGGTTCAGCCACCACTACCCCAGCTGTGTTGTTTGACTCCTTCAATGGAGATGGAGGCAACAAGGAAGCAGGTTTTGGGGACGAAGAAGATGGTGGTGGTGATGATGATGATGAGGTTGTAGATAGCTCACAGCAAGCAAGCGGAGAAACCGGTTTCTCCAACAGCCAGGAACTGTTTCTCATCCTGGACCTGGAGCCAGTACCCCCCGAACCCACCCAAGGCTGCCTCCTGGACCCGGCAGGTGGAGAAGGGACCTCCGGTGAGTGTACCTTTTAAAATACTATACATGGTTTAAAAGCAAGCATGTGAAAGGATTAATTTGCCCTGGCAATCGCGGCTCTCCTGGATGTACTCCCAAAGCCTTTGCAAAAGGTTTCTGGGGAGGGCAGCCTTATTGCGTCCTCCATGGTAGGACACTTTACCACTCCAGGCCAGTAACACGTACTCGGGAATCATTGTAGAACAAAGCATTGCAGTGTATGTTTGCTGGCGTTCAAACAACAACCGTTCTTTATCTCTCTGTGTTATCCTCAGGAGAATGAGATATCATTCATGATCACCTGGTTGAAATAGAGTGCTTTTCTTCAGGGGACACTCAGAGGTGCCCGTTCCTGCTGGGCTGTTTGCCTGTGGCTGAACAGAAATGTTCCCCGCTGTTAGCCACGGGGAGGGTTGAGGGGGTAGCCATGCAGTGGGGGAAGGCAAAATGTGACCTTGTAACGAAAGCACATGTGCTATGTATGTAATGTTAACAACAGGGTTTACCCTGAAAGAGTGTAGCCACTGTTTTATAAAATGTGTCTTTTTAAATACCGCTGTCCCTTTTTTTTTCTCCACCAGCTGCATGTGTTTCAATGATCACAGGATCTTCTCCTTCCCAGAGGCTAGTGAAGATTAGAAAGAAAAAAAAAATGCACTCGTGATGAAATGTTCTCTGAGCTCATGCTGTCCTTCCACACTGACAGAGCACAGACGAATGCGTGGAGGCAAATAATGTCAGAGTGCAGGAAAGCACAAAATGACCGGGAGGAGAGGTGGTGGGCTGAAGAGAGGGCTGAAGCTCAAATGTGGCGGCAGCGTGATGAGAGGAGGCAGGATTCAATGCTGAGGCTGCTGGAGGATCAAACCAGTATGCTCCAGTGTATGGTTGAGCTGCAGCAAGGGCAGCTGGAGCACAGACTGCCACTACAGCCCCTGTGTAACCAACTGCCCTCCTCCCCAAGTTCCATAGCCTCCATACCCAGACACCCAAGAACGCGATGAGGGGGCCTCCGGCCAACCAGCCACTCCACCACAGAGGATTGCCCAAAAAACAGAAGGCTGTCATTCAATAAATTTTAAAGTTGTAAACTTTTAAAGTGCTGTGTGGCATTTTCCTTCCCTCCTCCACCACCTCTCCTGGGCTACCTTGGTAGTCATCCCCCTATTTGTGTGATGAATGAATAAAGAATGCATGAATGTGAAGCAACAATGACTTTATTGCCTCTGCAAGCGGTGATTGAAGGGAGGAGGGGAAGGTGGTTAGCTTACAGGGAAGTAGAGTGAACGAAGGGGCGGGGGGTATCATCAAGGAGAAACAAACAGAACTTTCGCACCATAGCCTGGCCAGTCATGAAACTGGTTTTCAAAGCTTCTCTGATGTGTACCACGCCCTCCTGTGCTCTTCTAACCGCCCTGATGTCTGGCTGCATGTAACCAGCAGCGAGGCGATTTGCCTTAACCTCCTACCCCGTCATAAATGTCTCTCCCTTACTCTCACAGATATTGTGGAGCACACAGCAAGCAGTAATAACAGTGGGAATATTGGTTTCGCTGAGGTCTAAGCGAGTCAGTAAACTGCGCCAGCGCGCTTGTAAACGTCCCAATGCACATTCTACCACCATTCTGCACTTGCTCAGCCTGTAGTTGAACAGCTCCTGACTACTGTCCAGGCTGCCTGTGTACGGCTTCATGAGCCATGGCATTAAGGGGTAGGCTGGGTCCCCAAGGATAACTATAGGCATTTCAACATCCCCAACAGTTATTTTTTGGTCTGGGAATAAAGTCCCTTCCTGCAGCTTTTGAAACAAACCAGAGTTCCTGAAGATGCGAGCGTCATGTACCTTTCCCAGCCATCCCACATTGATGTTGGTGAAACGTCCCTTGTGATCCACCAGAGCTTGCAGTACTATTGAAAAGTACCCCTTGCGGTTTATGTACTTGCCGGCTTGGTGCTCCGGTGCCAAGATAGGGATATGGGTTCTGTCTGTGGCCCCACAACAGTTAGGGAATCCCATTGCAGCAAAGCCATCCACTATGACCTGCACATTTCCCAGGGTCACTACCCTTGATATCAGCAGATCTTTGATTGCGTGGGCTACTTGCATCACAGCAACCCCCACAGTAGATTTGCCCACTCCAAATTGATTCCCAACTGACTGGAAGCTGTCTGGCATTGCAAACTTCCACAGAGCTATCGCCACTCACTTCTCAACTGTGAGGGCTGCTCTCATCTTGGTATTCATGCACCTCAGGGCAGGGGAAAGCAAGTCACAAAGTTCCATGAAAGTGCCCTTACGCATGCGAAAGTTTCGCAGCCACTGGGAATCGTCCCAGACCTGCAACACTATGCGGTCCCACCAGTCTGTGCTTGTTTCCCGAGCCCAGAATCGGCGTTCCACAGCATGAACCTGCCCCATTAGCACCATGATGCATGCATTGGCAGGGCCCATGCTTTCAGAGAAATCTGTGTCCATGTCCTGATAACTCACGTGACTGCCCTGACATCGCCTCCTCGCCCGGTATCGCTTTGCCAGGTTCTGGTGCTGTATATACTGCTGGATAATGCGTGTGGTGTTTAATGTGCTCCTAATTGCCAAAGTGAGCTGAGCGGCCTCCATGCTTGCCTTGGTATGGCGTCCGCACAGAAAAAAGGCGCGGAACGATTGTCTGCCGTTGCTCTGACGGAGGGAGGGGCGACTGACGACATGGCTTACAGGGTTGGCTTACAGGGAATTAAAATCAACAAAGGGGGTGGCTTTACATCAATGAGTATTTCAGGCAGGAGTTCACGGAGGGTTCCAATAAGAAATGGTGCACCTAAGTAATTGTTCCTATTGGAACAAGCAGGTTGGTCTGGCCTCTGATTGATACATGGCTAGATTTACCTCGCTGCACCTTCTCTGTGAGTGCTGCAGTGTGACCTAGAGGAATGAGTCCCCTAGACGGGGAGGGGAGGAAATGAGTACAAAAGAAATCTGGTCTATTTCTTGTTTTGATCCACTCCATCTATCTTTTACATCTTTGGCTGACAGCAGACGGTGGGGACTGCAAGCCATCCACATCTCATGGCTGCTCGGCAGAAGATGGTGCAGTAGGACTGCTAGCAATCCGTATTGCCTGCCTGGTAACCATAAGATGGTTCAATAGGACTGACTGCAGGACTAAAGAGAATGACCTGGTCAAGTCGCTCCAAATTTAGTCCCTGCGCCCATGTCTGCCCAGGTGCTCCTGGCCGACGTGGCCAGGAGCACCTCGGACATGACGATGATGGCTACCAGTCGTACTGTACTGTCTGCTGCCACAAGGCAATGGGTTGATGCTGCTGTGTAGCAATGCAGTACCACGTCTGCCAGCACCCAGGAGACATACGGTGACGGTTACCTGAGCGGGCTCCATGCTTGCCGTGGTATGGCGTCTGCACAGGTAACCCAGGAAAAAAAGGCGCGAAATGATTGTCTGCCCTTTCTTTCACGGAGGGAGGGAGGGAACGGGGGCCTGACGATATGTACCCAGAACCACCCACGACAATGTTTTAGCCCCATCAGGCATTGGGATGTCAACCCAGAATTCCAATGGGCAGCGGAGACTGCAGGAACTGTGGGATAGCTACCCACAGTGCAACACTTCGGAAGTCGACTCTATCCTCAGTGCTGTGGAAGCACTCCACCAAGTTAATGCACTTAATGCACTTAGAGCATTTTCTGTGGGGGGACACACACTCGAATATATAAAACCAATTTCTAAAAAACGATTTCTATAAATGCTACCTAATTTCGTAGTGTAGACATACCCTAAGGCAGGTTTTCTGCTCCTTTAGTCATTCTTGTGACTCTTCTCTAAACTTTCCCCTACTTACCAACATCCTTCTTGAACTGTGGACGTAAGAACTAGATGCAGTAATCCAGTAGCGGTCAACATCAGTGCCAAATACAGTAGTAAAGTAATCTCTGTACTCGCTACTCAAGATTCCCTTATTTATGCATCCAAGGATTGCATTAGCCCTTTTGACCAGAACATTGCATTGGGAGCTCATGTTCAGCTGGTTATCCACAATGACCCTCAAATCTTTTTCAGGGTCACTGCTTTTCAGGATAGAGTCCCCCATTCTGTAAGTATGACCTACTTTCTTTGTTCCTGAATGTATAAATTTACATTTTGCCACATTAAAACGTGTATTATTTGCATGCACCCCGTTTACCCCGTGATCCAGATAGCGCTGTATTAGTGATCTGTCGTCTTAATTATTAACCACTTGTCCAGTTTTTGAGTCATCTGCAAATCTTATCATTATGATGATATTGTTTTCTTTCAGGTCATTAATAAAACAGTTAGTGTATGGCCAAGAACTGATCCCTGTGGTACCCCACTAGAAACACACCCATTTGATGTTCCAAGACTTTCTGAAAATCACTACTGATAGTCCAAGAAGCTTCTCAGCCAGTTCTTTTAAAACTCTTGGATGCAAGTTTTCTGACCAGCTGATTTTAAAACTGTCTTTCTGTAGTAGCTGCTGTTTAGCATTCTCCAGAGATATTCGTAGACTGGAAAGAGCATTACCATATGATATGACTACATCATCTGCTTTTCCCACAAATACAGAAGAGAAATATTTATTCAACACTTCTGCCTTTCCTGCAATATTATTAAGTCTACAGTTTCGAACTAGTAAGGGACCAATACTATTGTTAGGAGTCTTTTTGGTCCTAATATACTTAAAAAAGACTCCTTAACTGTGCTTGCTATTGATTTCTTGTGTCTCTTTGCTTCCCTTATCAGGTTTCTACAATTCCTAGCTTCTGATATATATTCATTACTATCAGTTTCCCCTTTTCTTCCATTTATATATATATTTTTAAATGTAGCTGCCTTCATTTCCCCTCTAAAATAATTTTGGGGTTTTTGTTTTTAACCAATACAACCTTCTTCCTTGATTGTGGCTTTTTGGATGTCTAGTAAAGTGTTCTTAAACAGTTCCCAATTATCATTCACATTTTTCTGAATAAATTCTTCCTCCCAGCTGATTTGGCTTAGAATTGTTTTCGGCTTTATGAAAATGGTGCTTTAAAAGGGACGACGAGTGTGTGGTACCGTTAATTGTTTGTTCTGTAATCAGTTCCTCTTTATCTGTCAAAATGAGGTCTAATGTAGAATTCCCCCATGTTGGTAGCAACACTTTCAGAATTAGGAAATTGCCTTCTGTATTATTTAGAAATTCTAAGGATGTTTTAGTACTGGCAACATAAGATCTCCAGTGTATGTCACTCAAATTAAATTAAGTTCTCCATGATTCCGCAGCTTTTTTCCCTATACATTATAGATAGGTGTGTAAAGAGCCAATCATCCTGTTCTCTAGTGTAATTTGGTGGTCTGTTGCAGATGCAAATGCCATTTAGTACCCCATCTGTGCTTTGTCTGTTAGGACATTGATCCAGAAGCATTCAAGATCATTTTCTTCCAAGTTATGATATTTTTGACACAGTGCCAGTGCCACTCCCTCTCCCCTTTGCCCATTTGATCCTTCATAAATAGGTTATGCCCATTGATTATAATGTTCGTCATGCAAATATCCCACCAGGTTTCAGTAATGCCAACTAGAAAATGAATTTATGCTCAAAATGAGCAATTCCAGTTCTTCTTGTTTGTTACCCAGACTCCTAGCCTTGACATGTAGACAGTTCAAAAATTTTTTCTCCATGTCCTTTGGTTTCTTGATTCATTTTGTTCTCAACATCTCTTTTTTGTGCTAAAACAGTGCTCATTTCTTCCCTCTTTATTTTACCCTCCCCTTTTAAAAAAAGTTTTATGTCCTCCTAACTACTGTAGCCAGCCTATCCCCGAGGAGATTGGTTCCCTTTACGCTGAAGTGGAGCCCATTCTGTAAGGGATCCGTCCAAACTATACAGCCCTGTCTCCCCACAGAAGGTGAACCAATGTTACACCCAAACCCTCCACCCTGTCCCACTTAGCTAGCCAGTGGTTCACTTTCAGAATCATTTGTCTTCTGTCTTCCTTCACTTGAGGGACAGGAAGGATCTCAGTGAAGATTGTTGGACATTCTTCTTCAGCATGTTTCCAAGTTCCCTGGGGTCATTCATTATCTGAGAGATCTCATTAGGGCCAATATGAACATCCATTGACTTCAGAACCCCATCCAGTCTTAGTGATGTCTCGTGTCTTGGCTCTAGGAAGGCAGCACACTGTCCTGTCTGCCCTTTGCAGAATGTTCTGTAGATTCTTCTGAGTATTGAATCCACAATAAGGATCATATGTCTTCTGTGGGTGATTGGAGAGCACTTTGTCGACAAGCTTGATTTTCTTACAGGTCAGGCCAAGCTGCAATCCACAGGTGTGTCTTGTACACCTCTCCATTCCCTTGGACCAGCTGGATCTTGTGAGGTATCTTCCACAGTTTCCATGTTTCTAGCATCAAAAGGAAACTTCTAGCTGTGTGGAATTCCTCCTTGTCCTCTTCACTCTGGTGGCCACAGCCCATCCATCATTGTCTATATCCAGCTGTGTAGAATGTTGCCGTGACCTCTTGACTCTGATGGTTATAAACTTCCAGGCCTCTTTCTCTGATTTCCTTTCTCCCCAGCTCCTTGGTGGCCAGCTTTTTTTCTTCCTTGAACTTTGAGTATTTCCTAAAGCTCTCTACTTCAATTATTGTTAAGACATAGCTATATATTTCATGATGTGAATGGGGGGAAATTAATCAAACATTTTAGACATTGTGAATAATGTGGAGGGGAGGGGGAATCTTAAACACCATTAAATATCCTTTATGTAGGTGGCATGGTTAATGCTGACGGTTCAAAATTTAATGGTACTTCAATATTTCTGTACATACTGCCTGTAAATATATCCTAATCTTGTCCTATAACCACCTTAAAGCTGAAATGACTTTGCTGAGCAACCTCATAATAAAACACTTAATAGACTGCATTAATTCTCTGCCTTAGTTTTGGGTGAGCTGGAACAATATTTTAATATGTAAAGGTGTAAGGATTGTTCATGTTCTCAAAGCAAGCTATAGCTAGTCTATCTAATTTTAGACCTGCGTTGATGCTGTCTTTTAAAGTCAATAATAAAATTGGTTCTGCTTTGAAAAGTGGCTATGTAAAAATGGACTCTTATTCAATGGACTTGTTTTCCGTATACATGCAAAATCCCATGTGTTTGCTTTAGTAATTCTTTACTTCTGTTAGCTCTGCAGAGCCAGCACTGGTCTGAGCAAGTGAGCTGGGTTGTCTTCTGTCTTATGTATCATTAACAGAAGCATTTACTGAGTTCCAAACAGTTAAACCAAACCTATGTGAACCATCAGAGACAAAGGTGTAACACAGTTGTCACTGAGAGCATGAGAGAACATTTTAATATGATTCATAAGAAGAAAAGTACCTAGCTTGACTTTCAGACCCTAGATTAAATTTGTAAGGTTGACAGTTAAAAAAGCTAGTTGAATTGCAAACTTGACATAGAATCTGTGATAAAGAAATCATTAAGGCAGTAAACACTGACCCCCATAATGCCGACTTTAGAGTCACTTTGCAGGATAGCACTATAATTTAAGTTAGGTGAAGGTTAAGGGGAACTTGATTCATCACTCTTAGAAATGGGAAATAGAGTCCCAAGCTGTTTCTAAAATAGCTGGTGTAGTTGCTTCATAACAGCTCGTTCAGTAAATCTTTGCCACTAGGCTAGCTCTTTAGGCTGAGTTTGATTAACTTTTTCCCCATGTATCCCGAGTTGGTTTTTTAATAGTGATATTTGAGTCATGTCAATGGCAGGTGGCAGACTGACTTGATCATTATAGCATACAGTGAAAATGAGGACATTCATTAATAATATACTCCACAATTCAGGTTTCTTGTGATCTGTTGTCTTGCAAGCAAGCACAGCGTGTGGATTTAAAAGGAGGGTTGGGGGCAAGCAGTTGAATAAAAGGAAAGTATATTTGCAGTATATGCTTTTTTGGAAAATGTTGTATAGAGGTTCAGAAACAAAGCCCTTGGAGAAGAACACATCATTTGACAGTTGAATTAACTTTATCTATGTGAATTGGTGTTTTTTTATTTTTGTTTTTTTTTAATATGTACCCTCTTCCTTTAGACCTCAGGATATGGTTGGGCCAGAACTGATATTACCTGCAAGCATCGAATTCAAGGAAAGTTGTGAGTATTTAATGAAGCTTTAACTACCATTTAAAATAAAATATTAAATATAACAGTAAGGTAAAAAAGTGAACTTTTTTCTGTTAAAGTCAATCACTTTGAAAATTCAAAAGGAAGCTTATAAGTAAAGTTTGGAAATCACTTAAAAAGAGGTATTTATTTTACCAATATGGTTGGCTTCGTGGAGAGGGGAGAAAAATTATTCAAGTTCTAGATGGGTCCCTGTATAGTTTATTGCAACCACATTGGAATTCCCTGTCTCTAAAATAAATTAAATTAGAACCAGAGTTAATAGAAAAGAGATATCAGATTGAAACCATCCCCCTCTTATAAAAAATTCCACATATACTAGTTTGTAAGTTAATAATAAACTAGATCTTGGTCAAAAGGCCAGTTGAGTTAATATTCCATAAAGGGTATCAAATAAAATGTTAGCTTAGATGACTATAGGTTTTTTACTGTCAAAAATATTGTAGACTCTTGGCTGTGCCACATTATTGTGGATTTTTAAAAACTTCCACCAGTTGTATAAGAAAATTTCAGGTCAGGTGATTGTCTGAAACCTCACATTATTAGAACGCTGTAGATAGGACATTTGATGAGCAAATAGAGAAATTGTTCTGACTGAAATGTACTGTAAGAGAGCTTTTGGAGTGGCACAGTGAAAAGGGAAATTTTATTTTATTAAAGAATAGTATTGTCCCTGGAGTAGTTGACTTGATGCAGTAGAACCTCAGAGTTGCGAACACTTTGGGAGTGGAGGTTGTTTGTAACTCTGAAATGTCTAGTATCAGAGGGGTAGCCGTGTTAGTCTGTATCCACAAAAACAACGAGGAGTCCGGTGGCACCTTAAAGACTAACAGATTTATTTGGACATAAGCTTTTGTGGGTAAAAAAACCCCACGTTTCTGTTTGTGCATCTGAAGAAGTGGGGTTATTTACCCACAAAAGTTTATTCCCAAATAAATCTGTTAGTCTTTAAGGTGCCACTGGACTCCTCATTTTTCTGAAATGTCTGTAATTCTGAACAAAATGTTTTGGTGGTCCTTTCAAAAGTTTACTACTGAATATTGACTTAATGCAGGTTTGAAACTTTACAATGCAGAAGAAAAATGCTGCTTTTAACCATTTTAATTTAAATGAAACAAGCACGGACAGTTTCCTTATCTTGTCATATCTTTTTTTAAACTTTCCATTTTTTTTTTAGTAGTTTACATTTAACAGAGTACTGTACTGTAATTTTTTTTTGGTCTCTGCCTGATTGCATGCTTCCCGTTCCAAATGAGGTGTGTGGTTGACTAGTCAGTTTGTAACTCTGGTGCTCATAACTCTGAGATTCTACTGTACATAAATGGGAAATAACGTAGAGCTATTTCCTCCTACATAAAGTTTCCTACCTAGCTTATATGTGGGTTCTTTATTGTCCTACTTCAGTAGTTGCAGTGCATAGTTTAGACAAATAAGAACATATGAGCTAAATAAAACAAAAAAAAAAAAACCAGAAGAAACTCACCTTGTTTCATTGAATTATGAAATTTTATTTTCTTTTTCCAATCCTTGGGTGACTTTTTTTTGTCTATTTCCACAGCTGAAGATGCCTTCTTATCTGCCATTATTAATTATACCAACAGCTCGACAGTTCATTTTAAATTATCACCTACTTATGTTTTGTACATGACGTGTCGGTATGTATTGTCAAACCAGTACAGACCTGACATCAGTCCTACTGAGCGTACTCACAAAGTCATTGCAATAGTCAACAAGATGGTGAGCATGATGGAAGGAGTTATACAGGTGAGTTTTGATCTGCAGAGACATGTCAAAGGAATTTAAAATATATACATTGCAGACTATAACTTAAATTTCTTCAGAAAAGTCTTTTTTTCCCCCCACTCTAGGGTTTCACTCAAAAGGTTGCTGAGTATGAGCCTGTAATGTGTTTATTTCTCTAGTAAAGATTTTTTCTCTTGTGAGATAGTAAACTACATTCCCTCAGGATAAATTTGTGGCTTTGATGAAGACTTATATGATGAGAGTAAAGGTGATTTTTTTTCCACCTCCACATTGTTGCCCCATTCCCTATAGCAAAAAAACAACCAAACAAAAACCCAACCACACCCCAAACAGTTCTAAAATCAGTCTTTCCATTAAGTATTTTTGATCCTCAACCACTTCTAATCCACCACTGCATCCGATGAAGTGAGCTGTAGCTCACGAAAGCTCATGCTCAAATAAATTGGTTAGTCTCTAAGGTGCCACAAGTACTCCTTTTCTTTTTGCGAATACAGACTAACACGGCTGTTACTCTGAAACCACTTCTAATGTGACTTGTAATTGCTTTTTTAGTAATGCTTTATAAATACAGGCATTTACATTGATCATGTTGTATAGAAAATTGATCATGTGTTGTACAGAAAATACTTAGCTTAAAAAAGGAATGTAATTATTGAACTTTGGTCCTGTTCCTCTTATGTACACACAAAGATATTACAGCATTTAGTATTTTTAATTTTTTTCTCAAATATATTGATTTGATACTAGCACGTCTTGCACAAAGAGAAATTTAAGATATCAGGATAAAAGTTTTAGTATATAATATGAAACCTGATCCTGCATTCCTTGCACATATAAAAATCCCATTGAAGCCTATGGCATTTTTGCTTTTACAAGGAATGCAGGATCAGATCCACAGTCCTGACTTTGAAATCTAAAAAGGAATATCTTGTACTGTCTCTTCACTGTTATTATATTTTTACTGTATTTAATTTTACTGTAATATCCTGAGAAAGTAGTTATAATATTGTGTGTTATACTAATAGCACTAACTCATCAGTTGCAGATTTTTCTCATCGGGAGAATTAAAATCCCTATTCTTTATAATACATAAAACACAAGACTACATAAGTGTTTTCTTAAAAATTATCAATAAATCAATTATTGTTATATACTTAAATTTGTGTATTATGATTTACATATTTCATTGGTGCCTAGAGGCTCAGGGCACCATTGTGCTAGGCATTGTACAAACATATAACAAAGAGACATAATCCCTGCTCCAAAAGAGCTTGCAATCTTAAGTGTACAACTGTAAACAACAGATGCATAAAACAAATAGATGGAGCATAATGAAACTGTGCTGGTCAGCATGAAAAACTGGTCACAGCAAACCAACTGCTAAGCTTTTCATAGGCATTACAGTGAAGAAGAGTTTTAAGAAGGGAGGAGAACAACGAGGTGGCTTTGCAGATATTTACAAAATGCTCCTCCCATGCATAAGGTGGCATTGGAGAAAGTGCAATAGTGTTTGTAAGAATTTTTATAAAAGGGAAATCAGAACTTAATATTTGAAGAATGAGAACAGAGGCTGATGTCTCAAAACAATAAGGGATAATAAATGGGGCATTCATAGACCCTGAGAAGCCCTAAAAGTGAAGACAATTAGTTTGAGTTTGATGTGATGATGTAGGGGTAGCAAGTTGAGGGATTCAAAGAGTGATGATGATTGAAGTGGTGAGCTAGGAAAATGATCTTTTCAGAAGAGTTTTGAATGGGTGTAGGTGGACAAAGGTGGAATTCATCTTGGCCATAGAGGAGAATGTTGCAGCAGACACGATAGAAATAAGGAGATCCTTAGATAAGATAAGAGACTTAGCAGTATGAATGGAGAGGAAAGGCTTGATCTTATGCATGTTATCCAGGATGAAGTGGCAGGCTTTAGATATGGTCTGGATGTGAACATCTACGGAGAGGCCTGAGTCAAAGATGATCTCCAGGTTTGGGCATGAATGACAGGGAAAATGTTACTGTTTTCCACAGTGACTGAGAAAAGAGTGGCAGTGGGAGGGTTTGAGAGGCAAAGATGAAGAGCTCTGTTTTGGCCATGTTGAGTTTAAGTTGATGGCTAGACATCCATGAGGAGTCAGAGAGAAGGTGACACTTAGTTTTGGTGGAAGGAGGCAAGTCAGGAGTGGAGAGGTAGATCTGAGGCACATCAGCATAGAGATGATAGTTGAAATTATGAATGAGCTCCCTCTAAGACAAGGCCTGAAGGGAGAAGAGAGCATCAAGGACTCAGCCCTGTGTAAACCACCCCTCTTCTTCACACCACCCTCCCCCACTGAAGAGGGAGAATGAGGATAATCTTCTGAACGAGTGATAACAGAAGGAGGAGAAGAACCAGGAAAGGACAGTCATGGTAGCCAAGTGGGGGACAAGATTTCAGGAGGAGCATGGTTAAGGAGGATAAAGACAGAGTTTGATAATTCTGAGCTTTGACCAGGAAGAGTTCATTGGAGACTTTGAGAGCCATTGGTGGAAGCTGGTTTGGAGGGATATACAGGATGCAGTTGGAGGAGAGGCACTCTAGACAGTATTTGTACAGTGAGTGGGGCAAGAGAAGTAGATAGGATGAGATCACTGTAGCCAAATTGAGGAGCTAGAGAAGGAAAGCACACAAATATCTGTGCCAGGGACTGGGAAGAGGAGATACTGGTCAAAATTCTGATTTTTGCCTATCAGAACTATAAAGAGACTTCTAGTGTAATTTCCAAAAGCTACTCTCTCAAAATTTTGTGAAGTATTTTCAGAATCTTTGATGGTAGGAACGATAAACAGCAGAAAATATTAAGATTTCATGTGATAGGGAGTAATTTTACGGAAGGGTCTGAAAAAGTTGAATAACGAAGTAAAATCTGTTAGAATAGCAGAAGGCAAAGTATAGTGTAGGTTGTATGTTGCAGAACTTTAGAAGTTCAGTGCAGTATTTTGTTTGACTCAATATTTTTCATTGTGTTTTAAAAAAAACAAACCATTGTTTTAAAGTGAAAACCATGTATTAATCTGTTCTCCACCTTGCATTTTATTTTTTAATTTTCCTTTTGTCCCTGTTTGTGTTTGTACATTGTCTTCATTTCAGTAGTGTGGGCAAGTAGCTCTCTGGAATTAGCATTCATGCTGCTACAGAGAGACTTGGCGGATGCTCTACAGGAAATGTGTGTTGCACTGACTCCGAAACAGCCTGTGGTTCAAGGGCATTCCTTGAACTAATTGGCACTTTGGTTCTTTGCTGTCATATTACTGGGTCTACCTAAAATATAAGTGGTCTCAGTTGTGTAACAGCCACTGATGAAATATATTTAGCTGTATCTGTGAACATAAGTGTTATACCTTCATATTTAGTGTCTGATTTCTAAAACTACCATGATTGTTCACAAGTTTCTTTCTTCTATTCTGTTTGATTTCCTTCGTCCGTTTTTCTCCAGGAGGTAGACCAGGTTGATCAGGTAGGATATACTGCTGGGAACTGATCCTAGCTATGTTGGCTTAGCTCAGTTTCTCATGCTGCTTCCATGTCAAAATACAATACTCAAACAGCTGGACTGAACAGTTCATAACACTCATTCAGCAACTGGAACATGCAGTACTAAAATTCTTTTTTGACTGTGCAACCTTTATCGGCATTCCATAATTTCTGCTTAACGCACTTCAGTGTGGATATGAAATGACCAAAGTTCCTTTTCTTCCCTTTATTTCTTTTTTTTTTTTGTCTGTGGTTCCTATTCTTTGGATCTCATCTGAGGTTGCCTAGCCTGGCATTTGTGGTCGGGAGATGGTGAGATAGATCAGTACTCGATACTAAGTTGCCTGGTGTCAAAGCCAGTGACTAGCAGTATCAGGGTGGCAGTGGGTAACAGCTAATATGTGCTTACGCACACGCAGATTACCAGATAATGCATATGGCTAATCTTTTAGCATTACGTAACTAGATGTTAATGCCATTATTCCATTGATTTCACTAATGGCAACTGGACAGAATTTTGAACATACTGGATATATTTAAAATGTAACTTATTTGTTGGAATAATTGCAGTATTATCATTTGTTATATATAGAAAAATATTTTGCAAATATCTGGTATCTGAGGTATGTTTGAAATGGGAAATGTACTGGTCTATCTTTGGAGCTCTTTGTCTAATAATTTCTGATCAGAAAGGACCTACCCTATATTGTTTGCTACTTCTCTTTTTACTTACAGAAGCAGAAGAATATTGCTGGGGCACTTGCCTTTTGGATGGCAAATGCATCTGAATTGCTCAACTTCATTAAGCAAGACCGCGACCTTAGCCGAATTACTTTAGATGCGCAAGATGTTTTGGCACATTTGGTTCAAATGGCTTTCAAGTAAGGGCATCAGAATTTTGTTTCTTTTGTATATTTGCCGTGTGGAAGTATTAGGCTTTATTTCTATACTTTTGAAAAGTACTGTACACTTTTTTCTAAGTTCTAGATGTCATGATTCTTTAGTTGTATTGAAACCAGTTAAAGAAATGCATGGGGAGTGGACAAGCATTCCATTTTTAGTTATTTAATAGAGATGGATCATTTGGACTGTAGTGAGAAGGTAAATTGCATCACTTTCTCGTTCCTTGCTAAGCATATTCTACAGAGACCCTGTCCTGAGTGGTTAGGTGCTAACTCTATTTGTTTAAATCAACATACATACCTTTTTATAATCGTGTACGGTAGCCAGCCAGATTTCTACACATCTGATCATGAAAATGTTGAAATACCAATCAAAGTTGCTATTAACTACATACTTGTTTCTGACATTTTGATCAACATCTGCAGTCATGTAGCTTAGTCCCCAGATAGGTTGGTTGTGGATTAATCAGTAGTTATCTGCAGCAGCTATGCATTGTATTAGCCCACAATAATGGCTGGAGCTGTTTTGTTCCATATTTCCTGTACTATGTGTTTTTGTTTGATCCTCCTCTAAAGCTCTTCATTTGTGATTCCCACCCCATTTCTGGTGATTTGATGTCGAAGATAGTTGCTCAAATAACCTGGGAATATAGATAAGGTCTGAATGAATTTTCAAGTTTCACCGCCAAATAGTAAGACAGATTTTACAACAGCGTTAAATATTCAGAGTTTTTAGTTTGGAAGGAAGGGTTTCTGTTTCTTAAGATTGGCTTTAGGGTTATGAAGGCATGTCTGGCAGATCAGGTGGTCATGTACCACATTATTTAATTTAAAAGGCGGGAAGAAGGGGGGATGGCCTGGGGCTAGAGAGTGAGTGTGTATATATATATTTATTCAGTTGCGGAACGTGACTGTATCTGTATGGTTCTAAACTTTGCCATTGCCTAGTATATTCTCTGATTTGTGAGCAAAGACATCAGACCTATGAAAATGGACCCATGCAGAATATTCTTTTCAGATATCAATTACTACAAGTAAAGAATTATGCTTGGAATAACAACTTACAACAATCAACGGTGTAGGCTGATATTAAACATAAGCTGCTTAGTGATTGTTCAGTCAAGCTAGAATTTCTCCTAGATCAGCGTTTTGCATTACTGCAAATTTCTCCTAGATCAGTGTTTTGCATTACTGGCTTGAAATGCTTGTGTACAGACCTTCAAAGTCACTTTCTGTCTTCATCATACATTAGCTTGCATATTATACATTTTTTTATGACTGAGAAAGAATGACCATATATTTTTTTTTTCCTTAATTGGTTCTAACTATAACAGTTATTCACACGCAGTCACCATCTTTTTGGATATATTTTATCCTCCCATTGTAACCTCTAAGCTTCCAGGAAACCAGTACCAACTTCATGTAACTTGAATATTTTCTTTCACTTATGACACATGAATACAGTAGTGTAGTCAAGAGTAAATGGAGATGAACAGAATTTACCCACTTCTCATATGGGGAATATGGAGTTTAGTTTATCCACGTTTTTACCACTACACAACTGTATGAAATATTAGCAACATAAAAAATTGTCTGCTCTTAAAAAAAAGTTAATTCAGTGGTAGTATCAAAAAGTGTACCAGAAATTGTTGAAATTATTTTGCAACAAAATTTTTAAAAATCAGTACTTTCCATGATTAGAAATGTTTTAAGATGGAACAAGAAGTTAGGGATATCGTACTTTATTTAAGGAAGACATAAAATATCATTACATAAAGAGTTGAGGAAAATATTACAGCTTGATTCCAATCAGCTAGTTGCGTTTCAGTTTTAGCATTCTGCAATACACAAAAATGATGTTATGAATGAAAAACTATCTGGCTGAAAAACAATATTTAGAAAAAAAGTCAATATAAAACTGAAAGAATTTTCAAAATCAAATGTACTTTTCTCTCGGTTTCTCTAAGCTGAGTGAAATGCAAAGAATAAACAATATAAAAAGCTACACAATATCAGGTTCTTATATGCTAGCTCAGTGCTAGAATGTTTGGATTGCATATACTTAGATATTCTTTTGCAATACTTCCACTGGAATTTTTTTTTTTTAATTTTGGTCTAAATTTTTATGTAAGGTTATTTTCACAAAACTTAAATTATGGGTCAGTTTTAGCCTGACAAAAACTCCCGTTAATTAAATTCATTTATGACATTCACATAGTTGAGTATTTGAAAGTTTCAGTCTCAGATGTCCAAAGAATCTTCTCTAAGAGTCTTAATGCTTGCTGAATTATTAGTTGCATGTTTCTAGAAAATTTGTATTAGCTTTTGGTCATACTGGATCATTTCGAGGAGCATTATTTTGGTTCAGATATAGTCATAAGCATAAGATTGAGTTAGGCATTTTATAATTTTTACAGCAGGTTGCTTATACTTTTTCACTTTGGAAGTATGCAAAATAAGATGCATAATTAATGTGTATATGCCTACAAACATGTTTAATTTTTATTCAACATTTTAAAAAAGGTAGCAGAAATGACCATACAGAGGATAAAACTTTTAGTCGTATTAACTTTTACATGCAAGATGAAATATAGAGACAAAAGGGAATAAAAATATGAGAAGGCGATAGAAAGAAACTGAAGAACGGAAGGAAGCGGGGCGAAGGCACGGGAAGGAGTCATAAACTAATCTACAGTTCATTCTGCTGTTTCTATAAAATCTGCCCATATATCAGTGAACTAATCTATACAATTTTTATTAAAGAAGATCCTTTATGATCGCTAGCAGTGAAGCCATATCAGTATACCATTCCTCAGTCATTGGACTGGATTTTTATTTCCACTGAAGTAGTAGTTTTTTACTGACTATCAGGGTTCTGTACAGCTATTGCTGCTTACCATAAGGTATCTTGATTATTCTACCTACTAACCCCAGAAAAATGTGTACTCCTTTAAGTACAAATGTCAGATGACATAAAAATGTTAATTTTACGCTCCTTCCAGAATTGCATTATGTTGGGACAACTCCACAATATATGAACCAAATTGGCACCTGTTTCCTAACAATGTCAGCGTTTATTACTACTAATAGCTCCAGATTTAAATAATTTATATGGGGGTCCAGTATATATTTCAGATAACAGATTCTATGTAAGTCAAGCAAAATTTCTTATATTGGATAATCAAAATTGTGTTCTTTTTCAGATATTTAGTTCACTGTCTTCAGTCAGAGCTTAACAATTACATGCCAGCATTCCTTGATGATCCAGACGAAAATAATCTTCAAAGGCCTAAAATAGGTTAGACTTGCTTGGTCATTTTGTCTTGCTATTAAACCAGTAGTTTATAGCCACTGTTAATAGATTGAGTCAGTCTATTTTACCACTGATGTGAAGTTTACATGTTCTCACTAACACCTTAGTTGTTTGTAAATCCACTATATACCGATAATAGATTAGACTCTTTGGGATGGAATTTACATGAAAAATACTCTTTAAAATAAAGGTAAACTCACATTATCTAATGTCTCGGGAAGAACACTTGAAATGTTTGGTTAATCAGTGTTGTAGATAAAGAAATTAGCTTTTGGAAAGTGAGGAGTGTATCCATGTGTAGAATTTCAGATAATTAGCATTTACTGGTATGTTTTCCACTGACAATTATTAAATAATCTACTCAGGTTTGAAGAAAAAACATTTACGTTCTTCTAAAATAAAATATAAAGTTTAGATCTTTTGGGTAAGAAGATTGAAAGTTATTCTGAAATTAAAACATTTTTCTGTGTTGAGAAATTCTTTATAAAAAAAAAAAAGAAAAATATTGATTAAAAAGCAGTTTTTCCCCTATCAGTTTCTGTATTTCCTTTACTGTTGTCTCAGATGTTTGGCTTGAATAAGGGTTTGTGTCATTGTCCATCTTCCTCTTTTGCATGATCCTGAAGTACAGTCAGTTGCTATGGTAATGGATGCCACATAACAACCTAGATAGTCGTAAGTTTTCATTTGACATTACAAATGGTTGTATGGAAACAACAAGAAATTTCATTATGTTTTAACTGTGGGATCAAGTAGGGGTAGGAAGAAAGACTATGCAAGAAAAAGCTTTTATTTAAAAAACAGTTACAAACTAGGAAATGTGAAGAAAAAATGAGAAACTAGGGAAAGGCTTTGTTTAGTGCATATTAAATCTAGTGTGAAAGCCCTTCTTTACAATTTAAAAACTATTCAACCTTCATTTTCATCTTTGCTTATAATCTTTAGCTGGCAAATAACTTAAAATCTCAGGAAAAATGTTTAGTCAACACAATTTTAATGTTGTATACAAAGAAAAGGTACAATATTCTGATCTGACTGAAAATGTAAATGTGCCATCACATGGTGACCTGCACTGTGGAGGGAAAGGGTATGTTTGCATCTTTCTGAAATCTGAATTATATAAAGCTTAGTAGATGATGATGTGAGTCTGCACTATACAGTCAGATGTGAGACTATTACATTTTTCACATTAAAGTTTATCCTGGTATTTACTATGTTTAAATACTAAGTATTTTCAAGTAACTTTATAGGTTTTAGCACTGAAACATTCAGGGGATGATTTTTGTCAATCACACGACTTTCAAACTTTTGAGCAACCGTGAAAATAACATGGCTGATTTATTTAATAAGAACTTCAAGTTCTCGTAATTCCATATGTGTGTTTAAAAAAAGAACACAACTCACCAGCCCCCAAACAAATCCCACCATCTTTGGGCATTAGTGATAGTGTTTCTTCATCTGAAAAACTAAATGTGCCCTACAGACTATTAAACTTTCTTAACAGGAAATCTCTAGCACTGTTTTAGTTAGCAGTTTGCACTCCTCCTCCTAGCTTTAACTCAAAGTGTCTATTTATAATGTAGTGGTAGAAAGATGGAACTAAAATAATAAACACCCTAGGCATTTGTGAGCAAGAGGACATTGTATGTAATTTTAACTACTTTATGTGCCATATATTAATTTGGACTTACAATATAATCCTTGGCTATATTCCGTTAAAAGTGGAAAAAACAATAGTTATTTGTCTTCTGCCAAAAAGCATGCTATTTATCACTAGTATGGAATAGCTTAAATGCGTTGTATGTGTAGGAACTCTAACTTACAAGAATTTTTTACTGTATTTATTTTGTGTTGGAATCTAAACGGTATAATTAGTTGGTTTCTGTAATTGCATAGTTTAATAAAATGCTATGAAGATTCAACTTTAATCACTTAGCTTTCTATTTTTAAAATAGATTTTTGTTAATTCGTACGTTCTTGAAATTTAGTATGGAATAAACAAATACCAAGTGTGCAGGAGCCATTCTGGAACAGTGTTCTAATTTGTCTTTCATAATTCATGCAGTAGTTACCTAATGTGATCGGATTCAATTTGGATGCCTGAACCTACTTTTTTTTTTTTTAAACCGTAAATACTAATGTGTACTAATACATGCTTCTCTGTCTCTGTAGATGATGTCTTGCATACACTAACTGGAGCTATGTCCCTGTTGCGACGATGTAGAGTGAATGCTGCACTGACTATACAGCTCTTCTCCCAGCTCTTTCACTTTATCAACATGTGGCTTTTTAATAGATTGGTTACTGACCCAGATTCCGGATTGTGTTCGCATTACTGGGGAGCCATCATCCGTCAACAGTTGGGCCATATCGAGGCCTGGGCAGAAAAACAGGGCCTAGAGCTGGCTGCTGATTGCCACCTAAGCAGGATAGTGCAGGTGAGTGGTGGTGGTCTTGGTTCTCAGTGAAACGTCCTCCTCATGGGGTGTTTTTTCAAAAATACAACATGATGCATTTGTGTAAATGTATCCTAGAACCCTGGTTCAGTGTGTAGAGTTGTAAAAGCCTCTCTGTATATTAGTGCAATCATTCACTGAAAATGAACTGAATATCTGGATGTGTTTTTTCCCCAAGAGAATCAAATCAGTTTCTTCCTGATACACTGAGTTTGATTAGTTTGCATGGTTATAGCAGCTGGAAAATTAATCTGTTACCTAGTTTAGGGTTCGCTTGGTTCCTGAACTTAGAGGCAGAGTATTTGTGTTGCAGAAGAGAAGAGGGATTTTGAAAATGAAGTTTACATCACTTTTGCAGCAATTCTGGCTTCTTGCTGCATGGTGTCCTCTGCTCTGCCTTCCCTGTAGACAAAAAGAAACTGTGAAATAAATAAGGGCTCTGGTTATATTCCATTCTTAAATTATAATTAAGTCTCCGGTGTGTTTTGTTTTTGTTTTTTTTTTAAGGCAACTACACTACTTACCATGGATAAATACTCACATGATGACATTCCAAATATTAACAGTACCTGCTTTAAGTTGAATTCTCTACAGCTACAGGCATTGCTGCAAAATTATCACTGTGCTCCAGATGAACCATTTATCCCAACAGTAAGTCATTTAATGCATTGTTCAACATTTCTGGGGAAAATAGTGTGGCTATAGAGTTTAATCACCACTTGCCTGTAAAATAGTAAATGTATTGATTGACTATCACTTTTATAAGTGTAGTAGTAAGAAATAGTGTTAAAATCTTTACTGTAGAAATTAAATGAAAGGATCAAATATTTTGCTTTCTCTAAAGAGTAGGTGAAAATTCTTCATCTAAGTCATATTCCTTCAGAACAGGGTGTTGGAAACATCTTCAGATGAACAAATGGATACATACAGTCTTTTGCATGCTGAACCAGTTCTAAGGTTAAGGCCAAACAATTACTGGAAAAATGTCTAATATTATAAATCTTGCCTAATGACAAGTCTGTGGATTTTGTGTGTGTGCAAAAGCCAAGGGATTTTTGTGTGTGCAGAAACCCACTAAGTGTATGTCTACACTGCAGCTGTGAGGTTTGATTTCCAGCACTGGTAGACAGCCTGGAGCTAGCTCTGCTTGAACTAGCATGCTAAAAGTAGCCGTGAAATAGCTAAAAATAGCAGTTGCCCAACCTGCTGCCCATGCGTGGCACAACATTCACATTGCTATTTTTAGTGTGCTAACTTGAGCTGAGCTAGCTCAAGTCTGTCTGCCTGTGCTGGGAATTACACCTCCCACCCGCAGAGTAAACATCTTAGAGGTGTTAGAATAAGCCATAAGTCACAGAATAGCTTTTTCTCCTGAGAAGGTTTTTCATATTAAAAAGGTAAAAGTTTAAGCAATGTTTTTAGTGTTCTAAACATTTTATTTTAATAGCAGCAACAAATATGTTAGTATGCATATTCAAGTGCCTTTTGTTTAGTAGTGTTCCTGCACTGAACCATTTGTAAAGTCTTCGTAACCAAGGTAAAGCTGACTCTGCAGCATAATTTTAAATGTCTACCAATTGAAAATCTGTGAATATGGCCTAAATTAGAAAATAAACACAATTTTCCATCCTCTTCTTTACTGCAGAACATAGCTTAATTTAAACTGTCATTTTACAAGCAAGATTAACCCATCATTTTTTAATCATTCATTTGCTGTTAGAGACCTGGAAAAAATTGATTAAATTATCATCTTTGCATTAATAACACTGTTGGCTTCTTTTTTTTTTTTAAGCAGCCTTTGCTGGTGGTTACTTTATAGTGGTATCCAGGATACCAGAATTCACTATATACTGGAAAAGACTCAGTACACCTGGACATGTCCATAAAGTCTGAGAAGAGGCCCTAGATTCTAACAGAAGAGGATCCAAGTTGCTCTGAACTCACCCTCATTGGATACTTGAGAGACCTGAAGGAGTTACAATTTTTTCAGATCCAAGACTGTGTGTTAGTTTCTTGTGTTTTGGGCTCCAAATAGGTGTTGGTTCCTACTTTGGGGGTCTTTCAAGGCTCTGCACTGTGAGTTATTGAGTGATGCAAATCAGTCCTTGGTCCTGAACCCTCCTCACTCTCTAAAGCTCTTGTGGCCTGCTTGAAATTTGCAAAAGCTGTTGCCTAGATTTCAGTTTATGCTTTCACGAAGCTCTGTTCTCTTAATTGTGAATCCAGATCAGATGCTTAGGGCTTGTCTACAGCGGCATTGCTGTAGCTCTTCTGTGTAGATGCTGCCTGCACCGACAGGAGGGTGTCTCCCATTGGCATAGGTAATCTGCCTCCCTGAGAGGTGGTATCTAGGTTGAAAGAAGAATTCTGTGAACCGAGAGCTAAGTGCACCTGGAATTAGGTCAGTTTAACTATCTCGCTTGGGGGAGTATGCATTTTTCACACCCCTGAGCAACCTAGTTGGGTCAACCTAACGTTTTAGATTTCAGAGTAGCAGCCGTGTTAGTCTGTATTCGCAAAAAGAAAACCTCTCCGGGAGGCAGATTACCTATGCCAATGGGAGACACCCTCCTGTCCGTGTAGGCAGCATCTACACTGAAGAGCTAGAGCAGTGCCGCTGTAGACAAGCCCTAAGCATCTGATCTGGATTCACAATTATGAGAACAATTAAGAGGGCCTAATCACATCAGCCACGCTATCGGAGGCTCGTTCACCTGCACATCTACCAATGTGATATATGCCATCATGTGCCAGCAGTGCCCCTCTGCCATGTACATTGGTCAAACTAGACAGTCTCTAAAAGAATAAATGGACACAAATCAGATGTCAAGAATTATAACATTCAAAAACCAGTTGGAGAACACTTCAATCTCTCTGGTCACTCGATTACAGACCTAAAAGTTGCAATTCTTCAACAAAAAAACTTCAAAAACAGACTCCAACGAGAGACTGCTGAATTGGAATTAATTTGCAAACTGGATACAATTAACTTAGGCTTGAATAGAGACTGGGAGTGGATGGGTCATTACATAAAGTAAAACTATTTCCCCATGTTTATTCTCCCCCCACCCCCCACTGTTCCTCAGACGTTCTTGTCAACTGCTGGAAATAGCCCACCTTGATTATCACTACAAAAGGTCCGTCGTCGTCCCCCCCCCCAGCTCTCCTGCTGGTAATAGCTCACCTTAAGTGATCACTCTGGTTACCGTGTGTATGGTAACACCCATTATTTCATGTTCTCTGTGTATATAAATCTCCCCACTGTATTTTTCCACTGAATGCATCTGATGAAGTGAGCTGTAACTCACGAAAGCTTATGCTCAAATAAATTTAACTTTTTAGAGTAGACCAAGCATTATTTTGAGACAGCAGTAGTTTAGTCTCCCGTGTCTAATGGTAACGTCTATCTTACATATAGTTTTATACTGTTGCCCATCATTGTTGTATCTGAGTGCCTTCCATGTAAAATGGATAGCAATAGCAAAGTCTCTAATGGACTTCATGAAGTTTCTGGCATTTTCCCCTTTTTGGGGTGAAAATATGCTTAAGGTAGGGTTCTGGTTTTGATTTTTTTCAGGGTGATTTGGCTCAACATTTTATATTGGTTGATGGGCTTTTTTGCGTGGGGAGTGTTTCATTGTTTTTAGTGTCATTCTGGTGGCAAAGAGGTTTTGTAGTATTACCTAAAGACAGTCAGATTCTGGATTTGCCTGATCTCCTCTGGAAATTTCTTCCATATCTGGATCCCCTCAGTTGAGAATCCTTTGTCCTTATTTTCTAAGTGGCAGGGAAGACAGGAGCAGTGATCTCTGGGAGTCTTTAGTCACAAATCTGCAGACAGGAGGCAGCCATTTGATGATCGCTTTATGCTTGGTTGAGATGGAAGTGCATTTCAGCAGCAGCAGCTGTGACTGAGCAGGCCTTTTCAGGATCCCCTCTGCTCACCCCAAATGGGGAGGGGGCTAGAAAAGGTGCCCCAAACATAGGCTGTGTCTCACTCATCCGACTGGATGGCCATATACAGTGGAATCACTCAACTCCGCCGCTGAAATGAGGTATGACAATTAATTTTGCCACCTGGAATGTCCGCACCCTTATGGACTCTCAGTGCAGTGAATGCCCAGAAAGAACAACTACCATAATTGCCAGAGAACTGACAAGACTCTACATTGACATTGTAGCTCTTAGTGAGACCCACCGGGCTGATGAGGACCAATTAAAAGAGGATGGAGGTGGCTACATCTCCTTTTGGAAAGGAAAGCCACCTGAAGAGAGACGAATTCATGAGATTGGCTTTGCCGTAAAAATAAGATCGCCAGACAGCTTTTGGAGTTTCCCGTGGGGATCAACAAATGTCTTGTGACTCTTCGGCTCAAGCTTAGCAACAACTAGTACGCTACTGTCATCAACACATAGGCCCCACACTCGATGATGAGGAAGACAGTAAGGAGCAGTTTTATAGAACTCTTGATATAGTCCTCCCAACCACACCTATGGCAGACAAAGTCATCCTGCGGGGAGATTTCAATGCCAGAGTTGGATGGGATTCCCAACTCTGGAGAGGCACAATAGGTAAAGAAGGTGTGGGAAATGTAAACCCCAATGGTATTCTCCTCCTCAGCAAATGTGTGGAGCATGACCTGCTCATCACAAATACCATCTTTAGGCAGAGTAACAAATTTAAGACCACGTGGAAGCATTCTTGGTCCAAACACTGGCACCTTACTGATGTCTGTATAACACGGGCTATGAGAGGTACCGATCACTATTGGACAGACCATAGATTAGTAAGATCAGTCATGTACCTGCAGCTCGCTCCACCACACCACAAACACCCAAAGACTAAGCGAAAGCAGTACAATGTCAAAGCACTTCAGGACCAAGCCAGCTGCAAGACATTCCAGCAACATCTGTCTGAGAGACTCTCACCTGCCTAACAATATCACTGACATTCAAGAACATTGGGATCAACTTAAAAACACGGTTCACAATGCACGTGCTGAAACAGGGTGTTCGACTCGTCGGCACCAAGACTGGTTGGACAAAAACAATGAGGAAATCCTAGCATTAATTGAGAAGAAAACAAATGCATGTTGTAATGGCAAAATGATTCCTCTAATAAACAAAAACATGAGGCCTATCACCTGCTTAAAGCCAAAGTCCAAAGGAGGCTACATGACATCAAAAACCAGTGGTGGCAAGAGAAGGCCTCTGACATTCAGGGTTTCGTAGACCAGGATGACATAAGAAGCTTCTTTCAAGCAACAAAAGCTATATATGGGCCAACCCCCTTACGCTCTCAGGAAGGCTCCGCCCTCCTTAAGGACAATGCAGCCATTAGACAACACTGGAAGGAGCACTTTGAGAGCCTACTAAACCGTGAATCCACAGTTTCTGAAGACACCACGGAATTTATTCCACAGTGCTCAGCAATGGAACACCTTGCTGATCCCCCATCTTCTGAGGAAGTCCGGCATGCCGTCACGAAGACAAAAAATCATAAGGCACCAGGGCCAGACGGATCCCAGCGGAGTTTTTTTTAAAGCTGGTGGAACAATGCTCAAGCACAAACTTTGCCAACTCCTTGACAAAATCTGGACCTGTGAAGAAATTCCACCTGATTCATCCACCATCTCAAGGCACAACTGACATGATCTTCGTGGCATGATAGATTCAAGAGAAGTGCAGAGAGCAACACCAGGAACGGTTCATGGCATTCATCGACCTAACCAAGGCCGATTTGGCTATCAATCATGATGCTTTATGGAGGGTGCTAGGTAGATTTGGCTGTCCACAGAAATTCATTTCCATCATCAGGCTACTCCATGATGGGATGGCAGCCACCGTTTTGTGTAATGGCTCAGAGACCGAACCATTCAGCATTAGCACCGGTGTCAAGTAAGGCTGTATCATTGCTCCAACACTCTTCTCCATTCACCTTGCCGTGATCCTGATTCTCTTTCGTGACTGCCTTCCTGACGGAATCAGGATTGAGTATCGTATGGATGGCGAACTCCTCAATCTTCGATAAAAGAAAGGGAGTACTTGTGGCATCTTAGAGACTAACCAATTTATTTGAGCATAAGCTTTCGTGAGCTACAGCTCACTTCATCGGATGCATACTGTGGAAAATACAGAAGATGTTTTTATACACACAAACCATGAAAAAATGGGTGTTTATCACTACAAAAGGTTTTCTCTCCCCCCACCCTACTCTCCTGCTGGTAATAGCTTATCTAAAGTGAACACTCTCCTTACAATGTGTATGATAATCAAGTTGCGCCATTTCCAGCACAAATCCAGGTTTTCTCCCCACCCCCCACAAACCCACTCTCCTGTTGGTAATAGCTTATCTAAAGTGATCACTCTCCTTACATCTTCTGTATTTTCCACAGTATGCATCCGATGAAGTGAGCTGTAGCTCATGAAAGCTGATGCTCAAATAAATTGGTTAGTCTCTAAGGTGCCACAAGTACTCCTTTTCTTTTTGCGAATACAGACTAACACGGCTGTTACTCTGAAACCTGCAAATCTTCGATGTCTCCAAACAAAATCTAAGATAATGAGAATTGGCATCACTGACCTTCAGTATGCAGATGACTCTCATTCTTGCACACACAGAGGCTGACCTGCAAAGCACCCTAAATCTTTTTGCAGATGCCTATCGCAGCCTGAATCTCTCTCTCTCTCTCTCTCTCTCAGCATCAGGAAAACCCAGGTACTCTATCAGCCCTCACCTGCTGTGGGAAACTCTGCAGGGCAAGAATTGGGCTCTTCAGCCACTTAAAAACTCACCAATGAACCCTCTTGGCAGACATCATCCTTGCACCGAGGGATAGCTGAAGAAGATTCTCATGTGAGCTGTATTGTCCCAGAGAAGCACAGCTGTCAAAATGGTTCATAGATCAAAATTTGGTCTATAATTTAGAACCAGGGCTTGATCCATTAGTTGCTTTGAAGATTAGGACCAAAGCCTTAAACTGGCATTGAAAGCTGACTAGAAGCCAGTATAATGGGTTCTCAAACAGTGGGTTGCAACCCTACTTTAATGGGGTTGCCAGGGCTGGTGTTAGACTTGCTGGGGCCCGGGACCGAAGCCTGAGCCCCACTGCTCAGGGCCAAAACCAAAGCTTGAATGGCTTCAGCTGTGGGTGGCGGGGTTCAGGTTACAGGCCCCCTTCCTTGGTTTGAAACCCTTGGGCTTTGGCTTTGGCCCCCCACCCAGGGCGGCAGGGTTCGGCTTCCCCTCTCCCTCCCTCCCCCTGGCTCGGGGCGGCAGGGCTCAGGCTTTGGTCCCCCCTCTTGGTGTTGTGTAGGAAATTTTGTTGTCAAAAGGGGGTCACAGTGCAATGAAGTTTGAGAACCCCTGAAGTATAAGGAGTCGAGTACCTGATGTGCTCATGGCGACCTAAACCATGGAGAAGGCAGGCAACCACATTCTGTACCAGCTGAAACCTGTACTCTATCTTGACTTTCACCTTCAAATACAGTGAGTTACAGTAATTCAGCCTGGAGGTGACAAATGCATGGATCATTGTGGAAAGGGAGCTGGAAGAGAGAGGGCATTTTTATGTACTGATGATACCTGGTCATCCATGCTTAGTAAGGAGTCACTCACTTTTCAGCTATTCTCAGGATTATTACTGCTATTAAGTTGGTCCACTGCGGTGGGGATCTGCAGAGGCAGTCATAAGAAAAAAATTACTTGCCAGTAACAAGTGTTTTGCTTTTGTATATCCTAATTTAACATCCCCCCCCCGTTCTACTTTGGAGTGTTAAAAGTAATTTCTTCTGATTTGGAGAGGAACTGAGGAATGGGTAGCATGGTGGGGTCTTTAATAACTGCTTCTTAAACACTGTATCTGAGGAGTGTCTTGTACATTCAAAACATTCACATTTCAGGTTAAAAATTTCCAAGGTTTCTCTGACCTGCTGTGACATTTTTAGAAGATTGCGTATAGAAGAGAGAGACAAAATGTCTTATTTATTTTTTTAAAATGTGGTGGTGTTTGAACCGCTCTGGAGTGGAAGCAACCAGAGAGAGAATCGTGGCATGAAGATGGTCTTCCCTTTGAATGTTCCGATGAAAAGTGAACACTGTGACAATTGTTAACTTTTGAATTTCTTTTGCTAAGCTCATAAAAAGCTCAATTAAGGAAAGACCTCACTGTGTATACATATGTTGCTAATTTAGCTGCACAGTGAAAAGTGTTCTGAAGTTGTACATGAAACTTTGCAAGATATGAAGGGCTGCTTTGCACTATATAGTATGTGCAAGTGGGAGCATCACTCCGATTATTGATTATTCCAAAAGTTTTTATGGTATGGACCCCTTTGGATTTATTTACTGTGGTACAGGATAAGGGCTCCCCCTCCAGTGAACCTTCTAAGAAGTGTGGGACAGGGTATTCTGGTAGCGAATAGCTACCAGATTTCAAAAAAATAGATTTCAAAAGGGCTGACTTTCAAAAATTAAGGAAATTAGTTAGGGAAGTGGATTGGACTGAAGAATTTATGGGTTTAAAGGTAGAGGAGGCCTGGGATTATTTTAAATTAAAGCTGCAGAAGCTATCGGAAGCCTGCATCCCAAGAAAGGGGAAAAAATTCATAGGCAGGAGTTGTAGACCAAGCTGGATGAGCAAGCATCTTAGAGAGGTAATTAGGAAAAAGCAGAAAGCATATAGGGAGTGGAAGAAGGGAGGGATCAGTAAGGCAAGCTACCTTATTGAGGTCAGAATATGTAGGGATAAAGTGAGACAGGCTAAAAGTCAAGTAGAGTTGGACCTTGCAAAGGGAATTAAAACCAATAGTAAAAGGTTCTATAGTCATATAAATAGGAAGAAAACAAAGAAAGAAGAAGTGGGACCGCTAAAAACTGAGGATGGAGTGGAGGTCAAGGATAATCTAGGCATGGCCCAATATCTAAACAAATACTTTGCCTCAGTCTTTAATAAGACTAAAGAGGATCTTAGGGATAATGGTAGCATGATAAATGGGAATGAGGATATGGAGGTAGACATCACCATATCTGAGGTAGAAGCGAAACTCAAACAGCTTAATGGGACTAAATCGGGGGGCCCAGATAATCTTCATCCAAGAATATTAAAAGAATTGGCACAAGAAATTGCAAGCCCATTAGCAAGAATTTTTAATGAATCTGTAAACTCAGGGGTTGTACCGTATGATTGGAGGATTGCTAACATAGTTCCTATTTTTAAGAAAGGGAAAAAAAGTGATCCAAGTAATTATAGGCCTGTTAGTTTGACATCTGTAGTATGCAAGGTCTTGGAAAAAATTTTGAAGGAGAAGGTAGTTAAGGACATTGAAGTCAATGGTAAATGGGACAAAATACAACATGGTTTTACAAAAGGTAGATCGTGCCAAACCAACCTGATCTCCTTCTTTGAGAAAGTAACAGATTTTTTAGATAAAGGAAACGCAGTGGATCTAATTTACTTAGATTTTAGTAAGGCGTTTGATACGGTGCCACATGGGGAATTATTAGTTAAATTGGATAAGATGGGCATCAATAGGAATATTGAAAGGTGGATAGGGAATTGGTTAAAGGGGAGACTACAACGGGTCCTACTGAAAGGTGAACTGTCAAGTTGGAGGGAGGTTACCAGTGGAGTTCCTCAGGGATCGGTTTTGGGACCAATCTTATTTAATCTTTTTATTACTGACCTGGGCACAAAAAGTGGGAGTGTGCTACTAAAGTTTGCAGATGATACAAAGCTGGGAGGTATTGCTAATTTAGAGAAGGACAGGGATACCCTACAGGAGGATCTGGATGACCTTGTAAACTGGAGTAATAGGAATAGGATGAAATTTAATAGTGAGAAGTGTAAGGTCATGCATTTAGGGATTAATAACAAGAATTTTAGTTATAAGCTAGGGACGCATCAACTAGAAGTAACGGAGGAGGAAAAGGACCTTGGAGTATTGGTTGATCATAGGATGACTATGAGCTGCCAATGTGATATGGCTGTGAAAAAAGCTAATGTCGTCTTGGGATGCATCAGGAGAGGTATTTCCAGTAGGGATAAGGAGGTTTTAGTACCGTTATATAAGGCACTGGTGAGACCTCACCTGGAGTACTGTGTGCAGTTCTGGTCTCCCATGTTTAAGAAGGATGAATTCAAACTGGAACAGGTACAGAGAAGGGCTACTAGGATGATCCGAGGAATGGAAAACTTGTCTTATGAAAGGAGACTCAGGGAGCTTGGCTTGTTTAGCCTAACTAAAAGAAGGCTGAGGGGAGATATGATTGCTCTCTATAAATATATCAGAGGGATAAATACCAGAGAGGGAGAGGAATTATTTAAACTCAGTACCAATGTGGACACAAGAACAAATGGATATAAACTGGCCACTAGGAAATTTAGATTAGAAATTAGACGAAGGTTTCTAACCATCAGAGGAGTGAAGTTTTGGAATAGCCTTCCGAGGGAAGTAGTGGGGGCAAAAGATCTATCTTGCTTTAAGATTAAACTCGATAAGTTTATGGAGGAGATGGTATGATGGGATAACATGGTTTTGGTAATTAAATATTCATGGTAAATAGGCCCAATGGCCTGTGATGGGTTTTAGATGGGGTAAGATCCAAGTTACCTGGGAAAGAATTTTCTGTAGTATCTGGCTGATGAATCTTGCCCATATGCTCAGGGTTTAGCTGATCGCCATATTTGGGGTCGGGAAGGAATTTTCCTCCAGGGCAGATTGGAAGAGGCCCTGGAGGTTTTTCGCCTTCCTCTGTAGCATGGGGCACGGGTCACTTGCTGGAGGATTCTCTGCTCCTTGAGGTCTTTAAACTACAATTTGAGGACTTCAATAGCACAGATATAGGTGTGAGGTTTTTTTTGTAGGAGTGGTGGGTGAAATTCTGTGGCCTGCGTTGTGCAGGAGGTCAGACTAGATGATCATAATGGTCCCTTCTGACCTAAATATCTATGAATCTAATAATAATAATATTAATAATAATAATATCTATGAAACTCGTCCCAGATTATGGAATTATATGTTATCAGTTTTTTTGTTAGCTACTAGAGCTTTCATATTCTGGAATAAGTAGCCCCTTTTAATGCATTTCCCCATCTTTCTTTTGTACAAAAAGGGACAAAATATTGTACAAAAATTATATTACACTTTTTTACCCCCAAGACAAGAAATGTCAAAATTTAGGTTGCCATGTGCACTTGACTGTGCATATGCATTACAGTATAGTTTTTAATTACATGATCACATCCTAATTCTCAAATGCAGACCTCATGTAAAAATGTCTGATATATGTTCATTGGTGTATTGACTTAAGTTAAAAAAGAGAAGCTATTAGAAGATGCTACACAGGGTTGGAGAATGAAGTTGCATGATACTGGATTTGATAAAGCTTGTATTGTAATATATAGGCACATGTATCGGGGTACAGTTGAGGTTTTATGTGCAATTTTAGCTTTGTAATTTCCTGAATTTTGGCTGCTTAATGGTGCAATCATAGTTTTCTTAATATATATTTTTTTTAATAGTGGAATTAATTTAGCCCTTTAAACATAGCAGTGTCCTTTTGTCTTATGTCCAGGAGTTGATAGAGAATGTAGTGGCTGTTGCAGAAAATACAGCTGATGAACTAGCTCGTAGCGATGGCAGAGAAGTCCAGCTAGAAGAGGATCCTGACCTGCAGCTGCCTTTTCTTTTGCCAGAAGATGGCTATTCATGTGATGTTGTCAGAAATGTTCCAAGTGGTTTACAAGAATTTTTAGATCCACTATGCCAGAGAGGTCAGTTCTGCTACTATTAAACTGTATATTGTCATTTTTCTCTAGTATAGTAAATGTAGAACTTGAGGTATGTTTAGAGGTATTTATTATTTTTTTCTCAATCACAATAGTGTTCAATCCTTATTTCATTATCCTTTGCTTTACACTTTCATTAAACTATTTAAATTTACCTCACTCACATGGTATGTAAAACTTGTATATACTCTTCTGAATTTTACTTTCGAATGACATTGTGAATCCCCTTGGCATAGTGCATGTTTATTTCAGACTTCTAAATAATTGAAGTGACCTTCTGTGTGTTGACAGCGTGTGTTTAGTAACCACCTACATCAAGGTCTTTATACATGGACCTGTAGAAAGAGAGAAATGTTCCCTGTGTGGTCCTTCCTTTTGTAAAGTGCTACCACTTTGGATCCTGCAGAAATGAAAAATAACAGGAAAGACAGGAGAAACATGGCATGAAAGAAAATTGGGAGAAAGTGCATAAACTGGAAGAGGAGGGAGAAAGGGCAGTGTGTCTCCTTTGTGTTCTACCAAGTCTTTTCAAAGGCACAATACTACCAAGAACTGCTGCTTTGGTTTTACAGCCAGTCCTCTGTCTGTAGAACAGCTTAAGTTCAAAGAAATCATAAATGACCCCTTAATGTTTAGTAAGTGCATTGGGTTCTTCAGGTGGAAGATGCTTTTAAGAACTGTAAGGTTGTGGTGTTAATCATGTGCTTGTGACAGTGTGTAATTCTTACATGCCTGTAATCTTTTGTTCAGCATACACAATTCAAAACTGTTAAACAGATAAGGATAAATATTGCTGTATGGTATTAATGCACCAGCAAAACTGTTACTTTTAGCTGTGTTTCACCAACTAATTCTTTGAGTGGCACACGTTCACTTGTGCTTTTTTCCCCTCTAGGGTTTTGCAGGCTGACACCTCACCCACGTTCACCAGGCACTTGGACAATGTATTTTGAAGGTGCAGACTATGAAAGTCACCTGTTACGCGAGAATGCTGAGCTAGTAGGTATTCATTTTGGGGTAGTTCAGAGCAAGAGCCTATAAATATTAACCTGCAGTGAACTATATTTTGTGCGTACTCAGTTTTTATCCTTATTCCAAAGAATAGATTTAATTGCTGTTTATTATTTGGCTTCTTAGGCCTGGGCTACACTGTGGGGGTGAGGGGGTTTCAAACGAAGATACTTCGACTTCAGCTACGCGAATAGCATAGCTGACATTGTGTATCTTAGTTCGACTTACCTGGCCGTCCTCACGGCGGTGAGTCGACTGCGGCAGCTCCCCTGTCGACTCCGCTTACTCCTCCTGCCGAGATGGAGTACAGGGTTCGATTCGGGGATTGATTTATCATGTCTAGACAAGGCGCAATAAATCGATCCCCCATAGATTGATCGCTACCTGCCGATTTGGCAGGTAGTGAAGACATACGCTTAGCAAAGAAAAATAACAATTTGTAGAAATGTTTCAAGATCAGCTTATATCAACGTTTCCCTATCTTTGTCACAGCATGCCTATCATAAAGTAAACAATTTTTCAATGGGGAGCAGAAGGCAAAGGAATTTCCCTCAAAAATACTATTAAACGATTCATTTTGAAAGTATATTTTAAATTTGTGTGTACAGGGCAACCTGTTTGTTTACTTGGGTATTCTTTTCTGCTTTGGGCTGTGTAAACCAGCAGTCAGCAACTAAATATTAATATTGAATATTCAATAATCTAGCACATCTGTTTTGCCAAATCTTCAGGGAAATGTATTCTTGGGTTTTGGTTTTTTTCCATTTTCATTTTTGTTTTGCTTGTTGGAGCACTCTTGGGCAACAAGACTCAGTCTGAAAAACACTTATTTTACCTTTTTGTAAAAGACCAGTACTACTTCAGTGAGAGGTTTGTGTCATAGCCTAAATATTTTGATATTGTTATAATTGCATTAGTTTACCAAAAATATAATATGATGAAATCAAGAAAACCAGAATTAAAGCAGAACGTGCCATTCCCCTACTCAGCTGCTTCGAAGAAATCATTAGGATGGAATGATAAAGTGTCTGCCAAATTGAGAGATGGGGACTCAAGAAATCCTAAACCCAAAGGTTTTTTCTTCATCCTTTCTAAAGCTGATGCAACAGTGGCATTCCTGGCAAAGGAAATGGCAATTCCTGCTAAGAGGGATTCTTTCTCAGAAGACCCTACAGACAGGATGGTAGAAATCATCATTAGACAGGATTTTCAAACTGCCTTTAGGAGCCTTGCTGGGAATTTTTTTTTTTTTAAACCACAATATCCTGGTTGCAATAGCATAAAGAAGCTTAGCCCCTTAGAACCATGCCAAATTTAAGTTGTTAGTAAAGAAAAAGATCTCCTTCCAATTCAGACAGTCACTGTTACTGAGACCCATCCTGCCTTGGTCCTAAAATAGACTTGAGGGCATGTCTCATTTAAGACATCTGGTGCTAATAGGCATCAGAAAAGTGAGTACAAGAGGTAGTGGAGCTGAGGTATTCTCTTGGGCTTCAGATTCTTCCACGCCATTTTTTCATCTCCTCACCTCAAGCAGTGATAAAAAGTATCAACTCATCCTGAAGGAAATCTTGTATGCCCTAGAGCTAAGGGCAGTAGAACTTGTCCCTTAAGAAAAGGTAACAAGGTTCTACTCCATATTCCTCATAGTAAGAAAAAGCTCTGGAGGAGTCTCGGCTGTGTACACTCAAAAGGCTAAAGGAGTTGATGAAGAAAACAAAAGTCAGGATGGAGACTGTCTTCCTCTGTCCCTGTAATCTCTCCAGGAAACTACCTCATATCAGTGGACCTGTCAGAGACTTACAATATGACACTTTCATCAGCCAAGTCTTCAGTTCATCCATAGCAGTTGTTGTCGTTAATACAAAATGTTACACTTTGGTCTCACTTACCCCTCCAGGAGTGTTCACAAATAATGATAATAGATTAGATGACTTGTCTGGGGATTTGTCTGTACCAGTTATTAGATGGTAGATCTCTTCATGACACAGTTAACGCTAATGGAGCTATTGCAAGGGTCTGCTCTCCATCATCTGAATAGATGGGATAGAGTTTGCTTATGTATTCCAGTTTCTAATACTTTGAATCTGATTGATTGGCTACTCAGTGATAAATCGTAAAACACTTTGGATGCTCCTACAAGATAAATGGCTCTTCTGGCCTCATGCAGGCATTCCACCATCTCAGACTATACGGGAGTGTGGACAAAAAGGAATAACAGCCAAAGAAAACAAAGTGTTTCAGCTCTTCGGGATTAGATCTCTGACCATGACACCTCAGGCCTCCTCATTAAATAATGCCATAAATACAGGCTCATCCAAGTCTTATGGTATTCATGCTCTTTGGGACAACCTGTCTAGCCAAGCCAAAAATTAAAAATGTCTTCCAGTAAATAGTGGAATATAGTATAAGACATTACAGTTAAGAAGTGAACAAACCTGAACTGCCTCCAGTATTTGGAAACGGAGGGTCAATATCCCAGAAGTCTTGGACTAGTTGGAGACCAGTCACAAAAAGGAAGTAATCAAGTAACACATTGTCCATTTGTCACTAATGTAAGCTAATATCACCCTGAATTACATACAGTAGATCTCATGAGTAAGAAAGTGCCATTTTTAAGTTGTTTTTTTAAAAATAATTTTACTTTGTGAAATCCATAATGAAGTGGATAATTTGGTTCTAGAGCAGGTGATGACGACTTCTTTTTGAGCCACCGATTTTTTTGAGAGTTAAAATTGAGTTTTACTCCTTGTGGGTAGTCTGTAAAATTTTAAAAATAAATACTTCTGAAGATTTGCTTTACATTGACTTAGTTTCTAACCCTTTGCAAAGGAGCTGAAAGATGGAAGCAGTGACAAAGCTATATGTTCCCTGGGTCTTGTGACTTTTTCCTCTACATAGTGTTTTTGGAGAAATCTGTCATTTCTCCAGTGGGTTTTTAATGGACTTGAAACCTGATTGTGTTCCAATTTAAATCAATGGAAAAACTCCTATTAAATAAAATGGGAGCAGGCTCCTGTTTTGCCGCAGTCTTTGGCACGAGAGTGCTGGGGTAAACTTCACTTAGCATTTCCTTGCTTTTAAAAAAAAAATTTAACTTTGCCACAGTGGTGTTTCATTTTTTTAAATTGTGTAACTTTTGTCTTATGAAACTCGCAGTGAGAGAGTTTTGCTTCATTTGGACACTACTATGGGCTTCATATACTTAAGATTGTAGTGTCACCTACATTACCTAACAGGGTATTGGCACCATAAGAGAATACCATGAAAATTACCTACTGCAAATATTCACTGGTGATTTTTTTCAAACTTAAATGTCTTGCTTGCTTTTTTGTGAAGTATTAAAAGGTTTTAATCTGCTCTTAAAATATTTATTGCCCCAGTATTTTTTCACATTAATTTTGTTTTCTAGAGGTTGGGTTTAAAAAAACTGAAACAAGGTTCAAAGAGCACAGTTATCATAAAATGATTTAACTAGTTTTCAGCTTTTATTTTTGTTAAATGATTTTAGAATTGTAGATCTCTTAGATCTCAGTAAATTTTTAGGTAGACTTTGGCCTTTCCTTTGGCAGTGATCTGAGCACAGATGTAATGCTGATAACCTCTGTCTAAACTAATACTAATCAAGAGTCACAGGTGTTAAAGTGAAAATGATTTGTAAAATGAGCTTTTGTATGTCAACAGGTATTCCATCCAATCATTCATTATTGTTTATTTTATTGATTTAGACTATTTTATGCAGAAATCTTCATACTCAGTTTTGCTGTTAATGCAAACTTGCATGTTTGTTTCCCTCCCTCCCCCCTATTTGATAGGCTCAGCCTTTGAGGAAAGAACCTGAAATCATCACAGTAACATTAAAGAAACAAAATGGAATGGGCCTAAGCATTGTGGCTGCTAAGGTATGAAAACATATTGCAGTAAAATCATCAAGCAACACTTTTTACTTTAACATTTCCTTAAACGTGTCCTGGGAAAGTCTATGTTGCATACCATATTTAGCCTGCTAGGTTCCTGGCTATGAAATGCTGGTCTATAAAATACACAGAATCTGAACAAAGTAAGAGAAACAACAATTTAAATCAGAAAATTTTAATATTGAAATTGTGTCCTATAATGAATTTTTGGATTTAATTTTGTAATTTAGCACTCTTAATATTGACCATATCACACTAATAGTTAATATATTACATTCATACTTGTATTTCTTTAAGTTAAATATTGATGCTATCAACCCTTTGTATTTGGATATTTAGGTTTTGATCTGAGTGTGAAAAGATAATGAAAACTGATTCACTGCTAAAAAAAAGTAGTAGAAACTCTTTATGATAAGGAGTAATAAATGCCAGTTTTTATGGAAGTGTTATGTTTTTATATGCATTAAAATTTAAAAATGAGTTGTTAAAAAAATGATTCTAGTATGTAAATGGAAGTTTCTATCTACTGTGTAGTGAACTGAAATTAGGTGCCTATGTGATTTTAATATTTGTTCCATCTTATTGATCTATAAAATACTATATGCAGAGTAGGTGGGCCAAGAGGAGGCTCCCTTTTGAAAGTTTGCCTTATAAGGGGTACTGGCTATAGATCCGTCTTGGCTGTGGTAACATAAAGAATGCACATATTACTCCAGCCACCAGATGGAGGGCTCTACCTATTGGCTAGGTCTGTCTATTATATGGGCTTTATGTAGCAGACACAACATTCTCTTGATTTTCAGCTTTTAGTGTGATTTATTTATTAATAATTTATATAACTGTGGTGCCCAAAAGCCCCAATCATGAGTAGGCCATGAACAAACACATGAAGAGACAATGTCTTTTTGCTGTGCAGTAGATGACCTGTGTCAAAACACTTAAGTTACTGTCCCAACGAGTTTACATCCTAAAGATGCTATTATCTGACGGCTTTTAAGCTGTCAGACATGACTGAGTACTTGTAAAGATTTTTCTTTTAGCTGAAATTTTGCATATTTCAGAATGTGTTTCTGCTTGAGGGGTGGTGGAGTTTTGATTATTTTGTATTTATTTCTAATGTTCTGTTCCTGCCATCGGGGGTGGGGGGGTTAAGGAGTATACACCTAATTAGCATCTTGGACTACAAGAAAATAATATCAAAATCTGAGAAATTAGAGACTAAAAATTTTAATTTTGTGCTATTGACATGTTAGTGCAGTAGTAGTCTGAAAGACTAATAGTACATGAGTATTGACAGTACCCCAATTTATCTGCACATCAGACTTCTGACTGCCAACTGAATTTCAGTTCAGTGTTTGCTCGATATGGAAGTGGAACTGGTTTATTAAATTGATGAGAAGTCCTAATTTAGCGTGAAAAAACTTTCTCATGTAAGGAGGAGCAGGGATATGAGATGGGGAAAATTGCTGTTTCCATTGGAACTGACTTCCCTGTCGGGTACACAGTTTTCACTGACAGCATACTCCTAATTTATAGCAGCAGTACACAACTGGGCTACTGCGTGATGTCGAAATAAGTTTTAAAAAGTTGAGGTTAAAAAAATTATTCTCACCTGTGTGAAAAACTAGTAAGAAGCAGATGTTCTGTCTCCTTATCCTGATGTTAATCTATGGCTATGTAGAAAATCTTTTTTGCCCAGCTAATGCGTATTTGAAATAGCAAAGTAAATAGTGAAATCTGTTATGTGACTACTTAAGAAACCAGTAGAATATTGGTTGCATAAAAGAGATGGTCTTTCGTTGAAAGCTGAATCAAATGGTCCTAGAAATAGAATGGAGATATTTTTCAAGTGGTTGCTTAGAACAGAGAATTGCTTATTAGAGAGAGCTGTTTTTTCAGTTTTCCTGTATTATCATAAAAGTAATAAAAGGTGCAAAAAAGTGTACAGGCAGTGCAATTTCCAAAGTTGTGTAGAAAAGAGCAATTGAAATTATGTAAATGGTATTTGAGAAGCTGTAACAGTGAATATATTTTCTCATTTTTTGTTACTTTCCTTATCTATTGACTCTTGGTTTTTCCAGTGGATTTCAGTCATATATTTTGCATTGGTACAGAAATTGAAATTCTGGAATGAGGGGAGAATGCAGTTTTGTTTTGTTTTTGTTCGTTGTTTTTTCCCTTGCAGAAAACGAGGAGGGAGAGAGAGATTACATTTGTTGAAATTTGCCAGGTCTAAAAAATCATTATGCTGTGAAATGAAGTTCTTAAAAGTATGGACTATCCAAAAAGACTGAGACCGCATGTGTCAGAGTGGAATTAATTTGTCGGTTGCACTCGCACACCATTGTTAACATTTTGCAAATTGTTTTTGCAATATTTCTCTTCAAAATTGGAAAAGCATCGACTTTCAAATAATAATGTAAAATTATATTTTATTGTACAAAATGAAGGCCTCTCTCTGTGCTGCAGGTGGAACTCTTGGGCCCTTAGGTGACAGGAGTGCTTCAAAAAAGGCAATAAAACCTGAAAATTACAATGATTGCTCAGTAGATGGCACTGTTACAAATAATACAAGTATCAGTTTACTCGGCTGGAGATACTTCCAGTGCTAGAGTTTAAATTATGAATATAGATCTGTCTCTGACTTCAGTGACAAAAGAACTGTACTCATTTCATTTCATTTCCAATAAACCTGGACGATTGGAAAAAGGCAAATATATTGCCTGTCTTTAAAAGGGAAGGAGGAGAATCCAGGGAACTACAGTCTGCTCAGCTTCACCACAGCCACTGGAAAAATCATGGAGCAGGTCCTCAAGGAATCCATTTTGAAGCAGTTGGAGGAGAGGAAGGTGATCAGGAACAGTCAGCATGGATTCACCAAGGGCAAGTCATGCCTGACCAACCTGATTGCCTTCTATGATGAGATAACTGGCTCTGGATATGGAAAAAGTGGTAGATGCGATATTCTTTGACTTTAGCAAGTTTTTGATATGGGTTCCCACGGTATTCTTGCCAGCAAGTTAAAGAAGTATGGGCTGGATGAATGGACTATAGGGTGGATAGAAAGCTGGCTAGATTGTCAGGCTCAACGGGTAGTGATCAATGGCTCCATGTCTAGTTGGCAGCTGGTACCAAGTGGCGTGCCCCAGAGGTCGGTCCTGGGGCCGGTTTTCTTCAATATCTTCATAAATTATCTGGAGGATGGTGTGGATTGCACCCTCAGCAAGTTTGCAGATGACACTAAACTGGGAGGAGAGGTAAATACGTTGGAGGGTAGGGATAGGATACAGAGGGACCTAGAGAAATTGGAGGATTGGGCCAAAAGAAATCTGATGAAGTTCAACAAGGACAAGTGCAGAGTCCTGCACTTAGGACGGAAGAATCCAATGCACCGCTACAGACTAGGGACCAAATGGCTTGGCAGCAGTTCTGCAGAAAAGGACCTAGGGGTTACAGTGGACGAGAAGCTGGATATGAGTCAACAGTGTGCCCTTGTTGCCAAGAAGGCCAATGGCATTTTGGGATGTATAAGTAGGGGCATTGCCAGCAGATTGAGGGACGTGATCATTCCCCTCTATTCGACACTGGTGACGCCTCATCTGGAGTACTGTGTCCAGTTTTGGGCCCCACACTACAAGAAGGATGTGGAAAAATTGGAAAGAGCCCAACGGAGGGCAACAAAAATGATTAGGGACTGGAACACATGAGTTATGAGGAGAGGCTGAGGGAACTGGGAATGTTTAGTCTACGGAAAAGAAGAATGAGGGGGGATTTGATAGCTGCTTTCAACTACCTGAAAGGGGGTTCCAAAGAGGATGGCTCTAGACTGTTCTCAGTGGTAGCAGATGACAGAACAAGGAGTAATGGTCTCAAGTTGCAGTGGGGGAGATTTAGGTTGGAAATTAGGAAAAACTTTTTCACTAGGAGGGTGGTGAAACACTGGAATGCGTTACCTAGGGAGGTGGTGGAATCTCCTTCCTTAGAAGTTTTTAAGGTCAGGCTTGACAAAGCCCTGGCTGGGATGATTTAATTGGGGATCGGTCCTGCTTTGAGCAGGGGGTTGGACTAGATGACCTCCTGAGGTCCCTTCCAACTCTGATATTCTATGATTCTAAGGTCAAGTGCGGAGTTCTGCACTTAAGACGGAAGAATCCCATGTTCTGTTACAGGCTGGGGATCGACTGGCTAAGCGGCAGTTCTGCAGAAAAGGACCTGGGATTACAGTGGACGAGAAGCTGGATATGAATCAACAGTGTGCCCTTGTTGCCAAGAAGGCTAACGGCATGTTGGGCTGCATTAGTAGGAGCATTGCCAGCAGATTGAGGGAAGTGATTATTCCCCTCTATTCAGCAGTAGAGAGGCCACATCTGGAGTGTCGCGTCCAGTTTTGGGCCCCCCACTGCAGAAACGATGTAGACAAATTGGGGAGGGCAACGAAAATTATTAGGGGGCTGGGGCGCACTATTTAGAATCAGAGAATATCAGGGTTGGAAGGGACCTCAGGACATCATCTAGGTCAGCTCCCTGCTCAAAGCAGGACCAATCCCCAACTAAATCATCCCAGCCAGGGCTTTGTCAAGCCTCACCTTAAAAACCTCTTAGGAAGGAGATTCCACCACCTCCCTAGGTAACCCATTCCAGCGATTCACCACCTTCCTAGTGAAAAAGATTTTCCTAATATCCAACCTAAACCTCCCCCACTGCAACTTGAGACCATTACTTCTTGTTCTGTCATCTGGTACCACTGAGAACAATCTAGATCCATCCTCTTTGGAACCCCCTTTCAGGTAGTTGAAAGCAGCTATCAAATCCCCCCTCATTCTTCTCTTCTGCAGACTAAATAATCCCAGTTCCCTCAGCCTCTCCTCATAAATCATGTGCTCCAGCCCCCTAATTATTTTTGTTGCTCTCTGTTGGACTCTTTCCAACTTTTCCACATCCTTCTTGTAGTGTGGGGCCCAAAACTGGACACAGTACTACAGATGAGGCCTCACCAATGTCGAATAGAGGGGAATGATCACGTCCCTCGATCTGCTAGCAATGCTCCTACTTATACAGCCCAAAATGCTGTTAGCCTTCTTGGCAGCAAGGGGGCACTGTTGACTTATATCCAGCTTCTCGTCCACTGTAACCCGTAGGTCCTTTTCTGCGGAACTGCTGCCTAGCCACTTGGTCCCGAGTCTGTAGCATTACATGGGATTCTTCCATCCTAAGTGCAGGACTCTGCACTTGTCCTTGTTGAACCTCATCAGATTTCTTTTGGCCCAATCCCCTAATTTGTCTAGGTCCCTCTGTATCCTATCCCTACCCTCCAGCATATCTACCTCTCCTCCCAGTTTAGTGTCATCTGCAAACTTGCTGAGGGTGCAATCCACACCATCCTCCAGATCATTATTGAAGATATTAAACAAAACTGGCTCCAGGACTGACCCTTGGGGCACTCCGCTTGATACCAGCTGCCAACTAGACATGGAGCCATTGATCACTACCCGCTGAGCTTGATCTAGCCAGCTTTCTATCCACCTTAGAGTCCATTCATCCAGCCCATACTTCTTTGAGAAGAAGTTTGCAGACGAGAAGAGTGAGGGGGGATCTGATAGCAACCTTCAATTACCTGAAGGGGGATTCCAAAGAGGATGGAGCTAGGCTGTTCTCAGTGGTGGCAGATGACAGAACAAGGAGCAATGGTCTCAAGTTGCAGTTTGGGAGGTGTAGGTTGGATAATAGTTTTTCCTATTTCACTAGGAGGGTGGTGAAGCATTGGAATGGGTTACCTAGGGACGTGGTGGAATCTCCATCCTTTTTTTAAGAGGTTTTTAAGGCCCGGCTTGACAAAGCCCTGGCTGGAATGATTTAGTTGGAGTTGGTCCTGCTTTGAGCAGGGTGTTGGACTAGATGACATCCTGAGGTCCCTTCCAACCCTGATATTCTATGATTCATAAAGGAGGAATGGAGTGTTGTGCCATCTCAACACTGATCTCTCTCAGTTATTAAGTGAAACTGATCAGCTCCGAAGGGACTCCTGTCTTGTCAACATTTGCCAGTCAGAAGATGACTGTAATGCAAAGTCACAGGCATTTTTGGAGAAGAGAGGGAAGTGGGAAGATTCTCAGATTGGTGAAGAAAATGAAATCCTTTTCACTCTGCATTTCTTCCCCCCTTCCCCTTGTCCTTATGGTGGAGTTCAGTTTGTAATACACACAAAAATAGTTATAAATGTGATTCAAAATTGGCCCCACCCTTCAATTTATATAATTTTACATTATAAATAAGTGGTATGTTTGTCAACACAGCTTTTGAGAACCCATGTAACAAACAAGTGTGCATGTGCAATGAATGAAAACAAATGTTAGCAATGAAACACCTGTTTTGAGCTTATAAGAGGTTATTAAAATGATTTTAAGAGTTAGAAAAAAATACCTTGCAACATCTTTTAAAACTATGAATAGTTGTATTCTGTTTAAAAAGATTAAATTATACAGGTTGTCCAGCGTTGTTATCCAGAAAGTCCAACTGCTGCTCCACCACTATTGTAATATTGCATGTTTTTCTGTACTAAAGCCTTTTGTAATTGTGCCTCGAATAGCATCACAGGGGCACTGAGTTTTAGGGAGATGGGAGTGGTTGGGCATCAGTGGCAGTACTGATTTTTGCGGTTGTGTGCAGAATTTGGTTGCTCTAACCCTGAAAGATGTTGTGATGTTAAAAGCTGCTTGACTCTCAACCACATTGCGGTTACATTTTATGAAATCCAGATGATTTGGAAGCAGTATGTGCGTGCAGTTTACTTTAAAAATATATCACTTTGGGGAGGGTGGGGGGGTTAGCATGTGACTTCTTACCCATCTGTGGGCCAGCACATTACTTCCTGTTTAATTTGGAGGTTTTTTGTCTTTTGAACAAGAGGTCCCTTTTTGTTTTTCTAGCAGTTTTCAAAGTTTAATAAAGCTCCTAAAGTAAATGAAAGTCAGAGCTGCATAAGTGATTACGTAAGAGTCTGAATATTGTATTGGTTATAGCTAGTGTTGATAAATGCCATACAGTGTCATAGCATCCAGCTCAGAATTATCTTGATGGGTGTCTTGGAAAATCTAGCAGACTGTCGTGTTGGTTTCTGTTGAGGGCTGAGAGAGAAGTGGAGAATTGTTTGTTGCTGGGTTTTTTTTAAGGATCTATAGTCCCAGAGATCAAAATGTGGTTTTCTGTTGTTGGAAGAACAGAATCCATGGTAAGTTTGTTCAGGGTTCTATTTGGAACTGTTTTGCTGTAAAGTTTTAAATGTTATACCTGAACTTTTTCTTGTACTCTTGCCTGTTTAAACCTGTCTGTAGGTATTTGTTCTGGTAGCAGCTATTTAATGTAGCATGCAGTTACACAGTTGGGGTAGTGGCTAACTTTTCAAACATTAGAAGGGGGAAAAAAACCCTATACTTTAATTCTAAGTCCTTTCTTTTTAAGCACTTCTCAAAAGAAAGACTTGTGGTAGTGACAGTTTTTAGCTTTTTACTGTTTAAGTAACACCACTGACTGCTACTATTTTACTTTAAAAGAGCATGAATAGCATGACTTATGATATGCCTGCTTGTCATATTAATTGGCTTTAATCCAGATTCCTCTAAATGTCCCTGTTTACCGTTTATAAAGTGTTGTAAGAATAATTAAAATTGACATCCTAAACAGTACTTGTAAGAGATTTTAATATTTTGTGGACCTGGTCTGTGAATAGAATAACAGACCTAGAAAATGTGCTCCAGTGACTCAAACTATTTATTGAATTTAAGGTATATTTACAGAGTGGAGAAATGTAGATTGATACTGTACAAAACAAGGTAGGGTTTCACCGTCTTCTGTGAGCACAGTAGAACAGAAATGGTTTACAAGAAGCTGCTGATTAATGAACACAACCAGTGTGTGAAGACTGACTTAAACGTATTATGTTTTTGTACTTTGAAGGATATGGGACCTTTCTCTTCCATTTATTAAAATTAGTCATTTGTTATAACCACAAGGGAAAAAGTTAGTCAACAAAACTGACCCAGGAAAAACATTTCTTTCAAAACACAAATAAGTGTATTTTTCTGTAAAAATATGGTAATTGGGTAAAGTATTTCCATTGAATTTACTGAAATAAAGTAATCAGCTGATGAGATACAGGCTTTTTGAAAAAATTACAAACATTTCAAAATCTGAACATGACAGATTTTGCCATTCGACACTAGAAAAAGGCATTGCCTTTCTAAAAGATTATTTTGATTGTTATGTAACTTTGGTTTTTTTTAAGGATGAATTAATTAGAATGTGGGATAAGTTATTTTCTAGTCTAAAATGTATTAATTGTATGAATGATCAGTTGTACTAACAGTTACTGGTTCTTTAGCCCAATTTACATTGGTATAAGTTGGTGGTGTAAAAAGGGGCTGAAATGGGATTGATTTTAATATCAGGAATTTTGAATATATTGTGGGATATCTATGCAAATCAGGAATTTCTTTCTGATATTTTACGTGTGGCATAGAGAACTTGTTTGTTAGGCAATCCAGAATTAACTGACTTACTAAAAAAAACTTTAAAATCGGATTCTTCTGTCACCAATAGTACTTTTAGGATCTGAACTTCACCAGTATATGCTGACAAATATGTATGAGTATGTTTACCATGAGTTAGCAAACAACAAAGCATTGGTATACTTTTGTACAGTTCATTATTTCATTGTTGACATGCAAGCTTCTCTTCTAGTAGAATTCTAGTGTTTTGGCATTCTGTGGACGTGAATGGACTTATACTTGATCAGTCTGAATGTTAGTTTACATGCCTAAAGGACATCTTGTGCATTATTTGATGTTATTGAGCAAAGAGGGGTTTTTCTGGTGCCTAATATTATTTCAGATCAGGCATCTCAACTACCTGTGCTTCTTAATAACCTCTTAGAACTGAGAGCATTTCATTAGCATTATCACCACAGGGTTTTTGTTTTTTCATGCCTCTGTCTCCTAGAAGTAAGTAATTATGGAAGCTGCCAGTTTAGCTCATGCCATGGGACATACAAATAAGCAATTAACATGGTGGTAAGTGACTTGCTTCCTGCCAACTCATCATTTTCAGTGTTTTTTGTAGCTTCTGGTACTGAGGGAAGTTCCATGATAGGTAGCTGCTTCTTCTTCCTGTTTCTTTGTCTTATAAGCTTATGGCACCCTGGCTGCGCGCGCGCTCTCTCTCTCTCCTTTATCTGAAGCCACAGATAGAGTTGCCAACTTTCTAGTTGCTCAAAACCAAACACCCTGGCCCTGCCCCGCCCCTTCTCCGAGGGCCCGTCCCTGCTCACTACATTCCCTCTCCTTCGGTGGCTTTCTGTCCCCCACCCTCACTCATCTGGGGCTGGGGGTGCGGGCTCCAGGGTGAGGCCAGAAATGAGGGTTTCAGGGTGCGAGAGGGGGCTTAGGGCTGGGGCATGGGGTTGGGGCTCACGATTGGGGTGTGGGCTTACCTTGGGTGGCTCCTGGTCAGCAGCACAGCATGGGGAACTAAGGCAGGCTGCCTGCTCATCTTGGCACCATGCCGTGTGCACCCTGGAAGTAGCCAGCAGATCTGGGTCCTAGGTGGGGAGGGGGGAGGGCAGGAGGTTCCATGGGCTGCTCTCACCTGCAGGCACCGCCCCCCCGGCCAATGGGAGTGCGGAGCCGGTGCTCGGAGTGGGGGCAGCACACAGAGCCCTGTGGCCCTGCCCCCTGCCTAGAAGCCAGACCTGCTGGCCACTTCTGAGGTGCGGTACCAGCCAGGACAGGTAGGGAGGGACTAGCCTGCCTTAGTGCTGCATTGCCCGGTCAGCAGTGCTGACCAGAACAGCCAGGGTCCCTTTTTGACCGGGTGTTCCCACTGAAAATCAGACCCCTGGTACCCCTAGCCACAGATCTGATTCAGGTGGACAAGTAAGATTTCACTCAATGCAGGTTTCGACTATATATTGCAAATGGGTCACCCAGATGTTTGTTTTAATGTCGTCTGCTGGGAAAGCACTTCTCCCTAGAGCTAAGCTCCTTGCAAAACTGGGTGGATATGCTAATTCTACCTGTGCCATAATAGCTAAGTATTCAGGCGCTTCCTAACATACACAAAATATTTTATTTCATTATGATTGCTTCCTTTCCCTCCCCACTCCAAAGACGGCAGCATGTTGGAAGGAGGAAAACCACAAAGGAAGAGTCCAAGGATCACAGTCTATTTAGGGTGTTCTATTTTTTCATTAAGACAGTCACAAACAGATTACATCTGTTGTAAGTACAGAAGGATAGGTGTGTGGGGAACCTGCTCAATTTATTGTGCAATAGAAACAGTATTCAATGGTTTTTCCTGTTGATTAAGCTAGAGGGGAAGGGGGCATAGTAAGTGTAGAAGGTTTAACTGGTATTCCATCTACCATGCGTGATCAGCTTAAGGCCTTTTGGCTATGCACAGTAAACAATACAGAGAAGGTGGGTTTAATTGGACCAGCTTCTTTTGGACAACTTTATTGGAGCTATCAAGATCCATGGGGTCCTACACATGCCTATTACAACTTGTAGTGTACCTCATCCAATGCACTAAATGCCCCAACAACAACGTGCGTGAATCCAGACAATTACTATATTCTTAAATGAACGTGCACAGAAAAATTACAAAAAACAGAAACACCATGTCACCTGTGGGCGAACACTTTTCACAAAATGATCACTCTATATCTGATCTCTCAGTCCTTGTCGTCAAAGGAAACCGGCACAACACCTTCAAAAGATGAGCCTGAGAACCTAAATTCATAACTCTGTTAGACACCAAAAATCATTGACTTAATAAAGATACTGGATTTATGGCTCATTACAACAGTCTATAACTCACTAACACTCCTTTATCCTATGACGGTAAAGGTGTTAACTGCCCACCTTCACCTTGCAACGTGTGTTAACTGCTTATCTGTTTCATTCATGTATTTAGCTGTGACACTGAGTTTCCCAGATCTGAAGAAGAGCTCTGTGTAAGATCAAAAGCTTGTCTCTGTCCCCAACGGAAGTTGGTCCATTGTATCTCGAATATCCTGGGACCAATGCCACTGGAATAACACTGCTAATAGTAATACTGTAGCATCCTGATTGTGATTTTTCTCATTCTCGAGGATCTCAAAGTATATTACATAAGATCTACAAAAATTATTCATAAAGAAATAGCTTCTGTCACCACTGAAAAGTAGTCTCAACTGGTCTGGAAATTGTTAGCTGTTTAGCAGGACCCAGCAACATTACATGTGATTTTAAACTCCGTCCATCTGAAACTGTCCACTTGAATTGAGATAGGTAGAATGTAATTATCTCATGTTCAGTTTCAACACCAGCGGCTAAAACCCATCTCTTGAAAAAACAGCTCTGGAATATTTGGCTTGTACAACAGAGGTCCTGCCCAATTAATGTCTCACCCGCAAGGCAGCACCACCAACCATTAGTTCAGTTCAGTACTGACACACAAGGGAATAGTGTCACTGAATCAGAAGTAGTATCATTTCTGGTAAATGGCTTGACTCCAGATATCTCGGTGCTTTACAGATCTGAATAGTACTTGAAAGTGTGTGTTAAAAGTAAAGTCCTCAGTTAGTAAACTTTAAGCTCAGAGTGTCAACAAATAATTGATATTTTGAAAGCTCATAATTTGAGGTAAGTGAAGGGTTCCATGCAGATCTAAATTTTAGATTTCTGTTGCAAAAGCTGGAGAATACTGAATAACATATCTGAACCTTGTGGGGACTGCCATGTTAAAGAGGGTTTTTCATGAAGGTTTAGAAAAGATTTAGTCGACTGAAGTATTTTCCTCCTCCTCATTTTCTTTTTTCTTCCATGTCTTTTAAAGTAGGAGTAAAATTCAAGGAGGTAAAAAGCCCATTGCATTTTCAATTTCTGAAATCCAGATTCCTTAGCAATTAGGGAGAAATAGTGGTATTTTTCATCAATAAAGAGATTTGGAAGAGATTGATTTTTAGATGGGTGCGATTTAGTGCTGAGACAAAGATGATTTGGCACCCAAATCAATGTACTTTTGTCTAGATCAGTAGATATCACCTGCCAATAACATCTACCGAACATATTAGAATTAATAGCAAGGCAGTTAAATCAGATGGAAACCAAAACCAGGTAAAAAGGAAGCTAAGAATGAAGGAAAATAAGATATGTTTGATACTGTTTTTAATAGAAGAAAAGCATAATTTTTTTAGAGATGTAAAGGTTCTTCTTTTTCTTTCTATCTACTTTGAGAAGCAAGTCTTACGAAACTGTAGGTGAAGTCCAGTTAACTTACTGTTTTGTGCTTGAGCCTGTAGTGTTTTCACTGGACATTTTTTTAATAACAAATTAACAAATACCTAGTGTGAAATCATGGTTTCATTAAAGTCAGTGACAGAACTTGCACTGATTTAGCCCTGGTTTTTATTCACTTCTCTTTGGGATTGTAAACACTGAATATGACTCAGCAGATTCATTGGATGCTTTTGAACTTTAAGAAATTACGCATGTATGAACTGTGGCATTTTTCTAGCTCTTAAGGTGTTTTGAATTTGTCTTCCAACCCCACATTACTTAGTATTTTAACAAAAGTATGGTCATTGTCATTCAGGTGCATTGTGTGTCTCTTCCAGCTGGTGACGTTGTTTGGTGGCAGTGTTTGAATACCTCTCAGTTTTACTGGAGGAGGGTTTTTTGCTTACAACTGTACTTTCTCCAATTCCTAAAATGTTTCTGGTTTTTTTTCAAGGGGGGGAAGAGTTTGCATATGTGGAGCATGAGTCAGTTTAAAAAATCAGTATGTTGGGTTGGTTTTTTTTTTTTTTTTTTTTTTTTTTTTGAAGAGCACCACATGAAACAAAGCAGCTGTAACCACAATTAAAGGAAGCCGTTCTGCATACAGCAAGCTGGTTCACCTCATTTATGTTTGGAGATTATATGGAGTGTGGTTTAGAGTATTTTGTCTAATGATGATAGATTTCCAAAGTTGAAATTGGACTGGGGGGACTGAACTTCCTCTGCCAAGGAGTTTTTGACCTTCAAATGGAGGAGATGTTTTTGCCCTCATTGTAAATGTATAATCAGTAGTTACTGAGTTGGTTTCCCCCATTCTCCTGAACTGATGGCAAATTAAAAAAATGTCAGGGTCACAACATGTTCTGTACGTAGATAAGCAGATTTACATGCTCTTTCTTGACTAAGGCTGACCTGTGAAATCATATAACTTTTGGGGAATGTGGGTGTTTGGTTTTTCAGAAGCCTTTCCTTTATACTTCATAGTGAGTTGCATATGTAAACCAGCTGGAGTAGTTTAGTAAACTGGTGTACTCTTAGAATGCTTATAAATGTAGCTTATTTAAATACTTGTAGATTTACTGCTTGCCAGACAAGTCAAGCTGAGACTGATCCTATTGCATAAACCTGCCTTTAAGGATGTTTATAAAACTCCTGATCTTCTGTATAAGCTTACAGAGACGAGAAAATGAGAATTAGTCTTGATGACACCAGTGAATACTACTGTTTCGGGGGGCAGTGGGAAGAGTGGAGTAAAAATATAGCTATCAAGCCTGGACTCTTTTATCATGGAGCGGAAGTTATATTGGTTTGTTAAATGTTCTAGTTACACAGATTATTTTGTATCCCTGAAAATATGCTCAGTTACTATAATGCAAAAAAAACCCCCCAAAAAACAAAAAACTTTCTAATCCAAAGATACACATACAAAGATTTTTGTTTTGTTTTTTCTTCTCTTCTATATTATTATCCTTATTTATGAAGCCTCATGAAAGGAAGTGAGCTTTTAATTATCAATTCAGTTGAGTAGATCATCTAACAATATTTCAGATTAATCTCAATTAAATGTAATAAAATAAGGCTTGTTTTAAGCTATTCTTCAGATCACTTATTTTAGGACCAGGCTTACTCCAAGTAAAAGTTTTGTGATTAATCCTTTCAGAAATCCATTTCAAATAGCATGGTTTTTCAGTATAAAAAAATGGATTTAGCCAATGTGTTACGCTCTTATATCTATGTTCCTTTCTGTATCATTCCCTCCTTCCTTCTCAAATAGGTTGTAAAAAAGTTCTCCATGACGAGAACAAATATAATTTTATTCCCATGGCTGAATCGTGTGCAGAGTGCATACCAATTATTCTACTCACTTTTTAAAGTATTTGCGGTGTTATTTTCTTATCTTCTTTTGGAGCCTAGCTCTTTCTTTCGTTTTCTGAAATATGTATTTCCTGTAGATAACGTTCATAATTGTCATTAACAAAAAGGCAGGGTGCCCAATCTGACTTCTGATTAACAGGTTTTTGCATTCTAGACTTCTGGCTTGATACGTAAGCCTGATCTTTTCAACCATTTCAGTGGGAATAATACTCAGGGAACGATTGGAGAATGGCTCAATACAACTTCAGATGTTTGTTACATAATAATTGGAAAATTTAGATATCTTTTATTTTAAAGCTGTTTCCCCAGAGTACTAAGCATGTGAATTCTCAAACCACTGAAAGCTACCATGGAGTTAAAGCAGAAATCTTCAAGTCCTCACTCAAGTCACTTATAAAATTTGAATATATTTCCTATAACCTAAAGTAGATGTTAATACAGTTAACATACTGTAGTAACATAATTCATGTTTGTATTAATGTTTTGCGCCCTGTAATCAAGCATAATTCTTAGCTTTACCAGTTTTATTGTCATTTTTAACTGAATAGAAAGCAAGGTGTGTGAAGCTGAACAGGTATAGGCAAACAATAGTTGTCTAAAACTTGTAGCAATGAGGCATTGCCATTAATTATCTGCAGAAATACAGGTTTAGCTACAGTACCTGCATATGCAAATATATTATACAGGTGCCTAAGCTCACATGTTTGAGACTGTCTAATGCTACCTTTCTGTACATTTCTTCTGACATCTGGAAAAATTCTTCCAAAGTATTTTTCATAATGTTTAGTTCTAACCATAAAAATACCGAAATTAAAGTTGGGGAAACTCTGTTAAGTCATCTAGTCTATCTGCTGACAACACCGGACCCAGTGAAATGATATGGACCCAGAGAAATGCTCATCACATGTTTGGTGGCTAGTCTGTGCCATTGCATATGTTAGTGAGGCTCAACCTGATCTTAACTTCAATTTTCAGCCTTTCAGCCAGCTCAGGGTACAGGCAGGGGGTAGATAGGGGCTGTGTGCAGGAAGGGGGTAGTTAGGGGCTGTGTGCTGGGAGGCGTATAGCTTAGGGTGCAGGGAGGGGCTGTGTGTAAGGAGGTGGTGCTGCTGCAGGGTCTGTCCATATGCTCAGTTTCTAGTTGGCACAGTGGTGGCAGCTTCGCGCCTTGTGGCTGTGTGTGCGCGCAAGGTCAGGCTGGGCCAAGCTGCCCTATACGGTTACTGTGCCACCGGCACCCAGTGGATTGTGGGCACCAAGAACCACACCTGCCTGAGACTGAAGGGCATGGCGGCTGATACACAACCCACGTGGGGAAACTGATCTGGACGCACAGAGTGCCTGGCATTGCGGCTCACCCTGTTCCCTCCCACCTTCTGAAACTCCACCCAGGATGGCAGATCACCCAGGACTGTGTTGTGGCCCACCTTTGGGCCACAGCCCACGGTTTGGGAACCCCTTTTCTAAGAGACCATTCAAGATAGAGTGGCCTTTTAACACTTCTGCAGTCATAGGCCAAAAAGGGGGGGGGTTAGTGTGTTACAGCTTGTTGTAATAAGCCATAAATCCAGTCTCTCTGTTCAGTCCATGATTTTTAGTGTCTAACAGAGTTACGAATTTAAGCTCCCAGGCTCATCTTTTGAAAGTGTTGTGCAGGTTTTCTTTGAGGATGAGGACCTATAGGTCAGACATAGGGTGATCACTTTGTGAGCGTAAATTAGCTGGTATCTTAAATTCATAACTCTGCTAAACACTAAAAATCATGGACTGCAAAAAAAAAAAAAAAAAAAAAAAGTTCACCTTTATTTTCAGCTGGAGAAGTTCTTCACGTAAGATGACCAGGCCATTCAGATACCACAGTGATACAGGGAGAAGTATAAGATGTCTTGCCCGCTATAGTGTTGCTGGTGCTGTTAGATGGCTCCTGTATTTCAATAGTGGGTGAAGTGATTTCTGTATATACGCTGTAAAGCATTTTTATAATGTAAGCTACGTTCTTTTGTACATGAAACTTTTTATCCATGAAAGTCAGTATTTATGCAGGTTATCTAGGAATGCAGACTAGAGTTGTAATCAGTGTGCACTGTAGGAAAGATGAACATCTTAATGCTGTGCAAGTTTTTGCTTCAACTTTGACACTTGGTGCTCAAAGTTGAGAGACTTGGTATAATAACCAACACACAATAAAACACTTAGCTTCATTTATGCTGCAGTGCATAGGTCAAATTCTGTTTCATTATCAGACTGATAAAGTTACCTAGTTTAATTACCATACCTATTTTACATACAGTCTTGTATATTGAACAGTGTCACTGTTTTATTCAGGAACTATTAAATGCTTCATAAATATATAATTTGTAAACCTAATCAAAAGTCAGCAACACAAATAAAATGTCTCATTACATGTAGATTTTCTTTGTCTGGTTGAAACAAACTTGTGTACTGTTTAATGTTTGTTTTTTAGAACAGTGCTTACAATAATTCGGTAATGTGATGTTTGCCACTTATTACCCATTCCAAACTTCAAAGCTGTCATTAATTTCAAATAAGAGAACTGTCACTAGATTCCAAAACTGGAATGTTAGATAACTGACAGTTTTTAGTTGTAATCAGTCTTAAATGTTGTACACTAGGTAAAATGCATTGTCTTCTTAATTCCCCTCATGACTGCTGCTGTTATGGAGTGACTTTACAAAATAGGATCAGTCTATTATGTAGATCGTCTGAGAGGTAGTTGGCTACTGGCAGTGAAAATGCAAGCAGTAGTTGCTAGTGCCAATGTCAGAGAGCAGGTTGACTAAAACGAAGGCACAATGACAAACCTTTATAGGACAGATAAATCTGAATAGCATGTGCAAAGTATATTATTTTAGCGGGAAGAGACTTTTTAAAGGTTTCTACTTAGTCTTTCTGTTTCTGGCTTACCTGGTTTTGTGTTATGTAAAAAACATTGTAACTCAGTATAGCTTTATCAAAAGGCTCATTTAAGGTTTGTGACGCATTTGGGCAAGCATGAATCAATGCATGGTTTTGAATTAGTGATGCATAACTCATAGTTCAGCCATTTCATGTGAGTTTCGTTCTTAATTTCATGACTTGATTCCAGATGAAACCCAGTGATTTCAATGGAGTTCTGATTGTGGGTTTGTTCACGCCCACATTTCAGGGATGAGGGTATGAACATGCTGAGATCAAAATGAGAGAAAATACTTGCTCAGACTTTTGTAAGTCAGAACTGCAAAATTAAAGTCAGTGGAGCTGCTCACATGTGTAAAGTTAAGCATGTGTACTAGTAAATGCAGGAAATCTGGAAAAAACAGAGATGCTACCAAATCGATGATAGCTTATTGAAGTATGTTTTTATACAGAAAAACATCAATTTAAAACAGTCAGATGTTTTGCTTTCCTTATCTTAGACACAGAGAAGGTGTCAGTATCTTAGACATAACTAGCTAGTGATTTAATGTCAGATTGAGAGAATACATGAAAGTACACCTTTGAAACAGCTGTGTATGCACCGTCACTTTTATTCTTCTTTGTTGTTATTCCTCCAATATGTAGCTGGAGGCGGAAGGGGGGAAAAAAAGAAACCTTAAAAGCCAGGGTATATATTAATTCCCTTTCATTCTTTATTATTTGCACTATCTCAAATAGTTTGTATGGGTTTCTCAAAGTCTGGTATCTTTTTGTTTTAAAAAAATCTATTTTAATTTTTTTCTCATCTCGTGTATTTTCTGAAAAGTCCCTGAATAGGGTAATCAGTGTTGCAACTCTTTATTATGAATTCAGCTACAGAATTTTCTTTGTCTGTCAGGTGGATAATGTGTAGGAGGGGATGGGGGTATAGCTTTAATGTGAGTTCCAAACAGGAGAATTTGTAAAAAAGTCCTTACAGGCAAGAAAATAGCATTTTTCCTATAACTTTAAGTTTCCTAGTGTGGACTTGCCAGTAAAATTTTGCTGCTATTCTCCAAGCAATAAAAATTGCTGTTGTAAAGCACTGCATTATTTTATGTATAAAAATGTACTTAATCTCAATTTTTAGGTGGTTAATGTGAATATTCAGACTACCAGTTTAATCTGTCAAATTCCATTGTAATTATTATGAAATGTGTGTGGAGGGGGTTTCTCTTTATTTTAATTAGTCTTTTCTAGGGATTAAAAAGGCAAAAAAGTAATGCTGTCTTTTACATCTATAAAATTAAGTAAAAACATTTTAAGCATTTTTAAAATGTGTCAGAATGCAGAAAAGTTTATAGATTGGGCTCTAGCTCTGAAGTTTCCCGTTTGCAGAACTTCGAGTTCATTTGCTGGTGGATGTAGCATAGTGAACTTGTTTGTGTGTTGGAGTAAAATGTAGTTTTCCTCTTCTGTGATGGTGCTTTTCTCTCTCTTTCAGTTTAATTATCGGTCTTGTCATTTTATGTGAATTTTTCTGTTGCTTTATCTCTCCCTCCAAACATGTCCTCCTGGTTGGGTTGGCAAGAGATGGAGTATTTTTTCTTTGAAAGCTTAGGAGTGGTATTTAAAGATCACAGGCCCGACTTGCTAAATCCCAGAATGCCTAAAAGTCTCTAATAAATTTCTGTGGGTGGTTGTGTGGTGGTTAATTTAGGTCTTGTAAAGGATTTTAAGTCTTTCATCCCAGCAGCTCTTGTTGATAGATGGACACCTTTAAAGTTTCAGGTACTTAAGGCTTGTGCATATACCACCATGAGGCAATGTTTTCTAGAATGTATATGTCCTATTTAGCATAAGAAAAATGACCTAATATCTGAAATGTAAGCTAGTAGCTCATTTAACTTGGATAATGAATTACAGTGTTGCTTTCATTTCTGTTCCTTTACAAATAACCTTTTTCTTCCCCTGCTTATCAATTGGTAATATATAGAGGCCTTCTCATTAGATTCTTTTAAACAAGTTGCTCTCAGCTACCTGATAAGACCTATATGAAACAATTCTTCAATCCAAAGCCTCTTCAGGGTAGCAAATTATTCTCTACTTTTGGGTTTTGGAGTGCTCCCTCACCCACTCCCCCATTTTAGCACTACTGTACCTCCCAAATAGGATTTGAAAATCTATTACATTTTCCTTATAAATCCCAGAGGTTGTTCACAGTCTGTAAAGGAAATTCTGCAACCTTCTGCAAATTGAGGCAAGTTTGGGATTAGAAAAACCAAAACCCAGATCAATACACTATAAAAAGCAATATCAAGAAGTTTGGTTTTTTGCTGTTTGCTTAATATGCTTATCGAATTTCCTAAGTTCAGTAATATAAATTGATATGCTATTTGGCTCTGTATTTTGTACTATTTAAAACATATCTGAATGTGAAACCACCAGATAATTTACTGTAAAATGGCAAGAATTACTTCATATAGATATAGGTCCCATACAAACACATGAAACCGGTTTAGTTACTGCACTTAATTGTATTTGTATAGGCCTTTTCTTTCACACTGTCAAAACACTTCATAAACACAATTTCAGCTTCACACCTGTGAGATGGATATTTATGTCCATTTTCTAGCTGTGTAACTAAGGCACAAATTGATTTATCTGGAGTCACATGGAAAATTATAGCATGTCTTACATGCTTTTGAGGAAAACTTGGTCACTTATCTATATCATTATATTTTAACCCACAGAAAGTCATCCAGAGACTCTTTAAAGAGATCCTTTCTTCAACCTTCATGTGTTGCCCTTGAGCTACCTGTGCTCAGCTTTCATTAACATCAAGAGCCTGGATGAAAGGTGTCATAAAAGTACAGTTTTCAAGCTCCTGTGTACATCTCAGCAAGCAGGACATAGATTTTGCTTCAACCTCTTCCTCCAACCCTGTTTCTGTGGCACTTTAGTGCAGTAGGCAGGAAATTCTGGGGCAGCTTCTTTTCAGTTTTAAAATACTGAGGCTTTTATTTCATTAAATATTAAGAATATTCTTTGGTTGCTTTGATACTGAATTCAGTGCACTTTACCCAGTTTTCAGTTAGTATTTTGTATTGACAGTGCTTAACTGCATTCTGGAAGTGTTTTGTGAAGTTAGAGGTTTGAGTGAATGGGTAGAGGGAACACTTGGTGATTCTGACACCTGAAAAGGCATAGGAGGCAGTTTAGAATTGAGGCTATGAAACATGTCTGGTAGTTTTGTTAAAATGATCACCTTTTGCAGTAGCTAATGTTGACATTGAAATTGTCTCAAAATGAACTACCCGTGGAGCTAAACGGATTTGTTCATGCCTCTCCTCTCTTGTTTCAGACTTGATACTTGCTTGACCACATTTGTTTTCATTATGAAATCCCTTATCTCTTCATTCATAACACATGCATTCCAGGTACCAAGGGCATGAAGGCACCTTTGAGGTTTATACCAAGGTAGAACATTCATATATCTTGTCCTTTTCCTTTAGGACATTCCAGTATTAGCCTGTGAGAGTAACTCCTGTCCTGCTGTTATGGCAAAACACTCAATGTCCTGATCCTGATGGTTTTCCTATTTACTTAAGCCAAAACTTACTTCCGCTAATGCAAGGTGTTGTGGGATACTTGACACAGGTGAACAGAATTACATTCTCCCTTATAATACATTCAGTAAACATAATTTCCCAATACTTTTATTAATACTATTCCTTATATACTAACAAGCCTATCTGCAGATCCATGAAAGCTTGGATGCTGGAATGCAGTTCTGGGGTAAGGAGTAGATTCTGTGTTAAATGCTGCAGCTATAGAATATCCAGGGCACTGAGTATTAATATGACATCAGTGAGGTCTTACTGAAATCAGAGAGAGTTCTGCAGATAGCTCAAAGACACTAGGTAGCTCTCAGTGAGTCTTAATTTTCGCTAATGCTGCTTCCGGCGTGGTTGGGAATGGTGGTTGCCATTCTGAGAACTCAGTCAAAATCCCCATCTAATATATGAGGCTGCACCAAGCTACAAATCGGATGTAATCTACAGTGGAACCTCAGAGTCACAAACACCGTAGTTACAAACTGACGAGTCAACCACACACCTAATTTGGAACCAGAAGTACACAATCAGCAGCAGCAGAGACAAATAAAAAAAGCAAATACAGTACAGTGCAGTGTTAAATGTAAACTACTAAAAAAAAAGGGGGAAGTTTAAACAAAAAAAAATGATTTAACAAGGTTAGGAAATGGTTTCTGTGCTTGTTTCATTGAAATTAAAATGGTTAAAAGCAGCTTTTTTCTTCTGCATAGTAAAATTTCAAAGGTGTATTAAGTCAGTGTTCAGCTGTAAACTTTTGAAAGAACAACCATAAGGTTTTGTTCAGAGTTACAAACAACCTCTATTCCTGAGGTATTCATAACTCTGAGGTCCTACTATATAAGGAATCCTTGTAAATGCACACTCTTAGTACTAACAATTTTCAAAACATCTATGAATCAGTTTGGATTGGTAATTGTCTGGATTATTTGATTCTGGTGAAATTTTACAGGAAAGTCTGAGGCTTTCTTTTTGGGTCCCTTAATTTGGTTAAGTATGGTTTTGGAAAATCATTGCAATACCTTTTGATCAACTTTAAGTATTAAAATCTATTGCCCTTCAGAAAGACTTAAAGTATTGTGTTGGCCCATTGAGGATTAGATATTGTACAAAAGTTAACTACATGAACTCTTCTGACTTCGAATATTTCTATCCTCTTCACAGCCCTTATTAACTAAGGCCTTATATCTCTATCTTACGGGAGGCAACTATTATTCATTCGTCTGTTTGATAGGTAAAATAACTGACAGGTTGCCTCAGAACCCTTAGAACCCTACTTTCTAATATGGCAGGCCTGCATCTCATCCATTCTGCCACCGTCTTTCAGAAGGAATGTGCAAATTGTGTTTGTGTAACCCATGCTAATGCAGTATGGTTTTGTTCCCCTCTAGTGTCCCCTAAGTCCCCTCTATATAGGGGTTGAGTCTGCTACTGCCTTTGTGCTAATGGACCTGCCCTTCAAAGTGATGACTCAAGCATTAACATCCAGAGAACCCAAGATTATTCCCTGCATGTGACTGAAACAGGGGCATCATTATACTTGACTGTTATCTTGGACTACTAGACCATGCTCTGCTCCCATAGCCAGGAATAGAATTTCCAAAGATCTTGATACACAATATTCGAGAGATATTTCCCAAATAGTTGTGTAACCCACTTGCAAAGTGTGTGCCATATTTTCTGGTATGGCTTGGTCCACACAAAGGGTAACCTGCTTAATCCATTATTTACTGTTGTACTTGAAATGGTCTGTGCTGTGGATCTGAAGGTTGTGGGTTCAATCCCTGCTTACAACCCATACTGGGGAGTACTATATATATGTTAGTGTAAGGACCTGGGACTAATTGATTAAATTATTTTATACTGAAGAACACTTTAGAAAATTGAATGCTCTGCTAATTTGTTGTGGAGGTGTATTTTAATGCTTATATTTTGCTTAATGGGAGCTATTCCTTTAAGGATAGGGTGTGGCACTTGATTGTAGACTCAGTTTTCAGGAGTCTCACAGCAGTGAAGAATTACCCTTGTGTGCAAAGAGTAGAAGATCCACCCTATGTAAATTCCAAGCAGGTCTCATTTTCTATAAGTGCTAGTGTTACACAGTCAGTGGGGTTAGGTTCCTTAGAGTGTTGAGAAATGAGCTTCAGACCTTGTATGTTTAGGTTATCAGTATTAATCCAGATCAGCTCAGTAAGGGTTAAAAATGTTCTCATTTAATGGATGTTTGGCCCCTACATGAGATGTGTTTGGGGTCTCAGTTCCAGCTCCCATGTCACATTCTCCACTAAGATCTGCATCGGCACGACTTCTGTTGCCTCTAGAACAAGCCCCTTCCCTTCCCCATCCACCCACACCGGTAATCAGGGTTGAGGCATGGTGGGGAGGAGAGGAAATTTACCTTGCTGCAGCCCTATAGGTAAAGAGAAGACTTCATTCACAAGGGCACTCAGGTCAACTTTCAGCAATACTAAATCAGTGTAATATTTTTAGTTGAAGTTTATGGATTGTTATAAGTAAGTATTCACCATTTATTATTAAGGTTTCCTGACGCTTTCCGTTATAGAATCATAGCCATTTTGGGCTGGAAGAGACCTTAAGAGGTAATTTAATCCAGCTCCCTGCACTGAGGCAAGACCATCCCTGACAGGTGGTTGTCCAACCTGTTCTTTAAAACCTCCAAAGATGGGGATTCCACAACTTCCCTTGGTAATCTTTTACAGTGGATTTAAATTTTGGACCTGTCAACTATGAAAGTGAACTTTTTGATTGCATCTCCTTTCTCCTGTATCCATTATTTATTATTTGTGTTACATAAGCACCTAGATGCCCCATTGTGCTAGATGCTTTACAGAAATGTAGTGAAAGACAGACTGCCCCAAAGAACTTACAATGCACTTTTTCTCCCTTTCCTTTGTCATCTCAAGGTTAAATAAGTCACCTCCAAACTGCCCTGTTTCACCAGCCAGATGGCCAGGGTAGCAGTGTAATGCTTTAGTATACCATGGGAAGTTGAGGATACATCCAGGTCCTTGTGCTGGATTAATAAATATACCTATAAAACTACAAATCCTTTCATTAAAAAAGGATTACAAGTTAACTGTTAAGCACAGGTTTAATAAATCTGTTTTCTTGTTGGATTATTCCTAGTCTTTTGATTGTCATGGAACCAAATAACCTTTGCCTGTACTCTAGTTGCTACAGTTTCAAGAGGCCTAATATTAACACCCTTTTCTTTCTTTGATGTCATGAAGATGTGAACTTTTTCCATATCACTGGTTTTGTAAGTTGGGGAAGTTTTAAAATGAGACGTCAGAGTTGATATATTAATGTAACAGACAGATTCAGATTCATAGAGCACTTTCTTACAAAAGAGAAGATTTAAATATGACCTCATAAACGTCTTTTTATCTGCAGGGTGCAGGTCAAGATAAACTTGGAATCTATGTCAAGTCTGTTGTAAAAGGAGGAGCTGCAGATGTGGTTAGTAATGTTTGTAAATATTAAAGTTGTTAAAATATCAGATAAATTTAGAGATTGCATCAATAAAAACATTTGTAATTCTCTTAACTGGACTAATAAAATATATTTACATTTATTTTGATTAAGCCCATGTAAGGATTATATATATATATAAAGTGTTTTCCTTTCTTGAATGCGTAATTAGGATGGTCGGCTAGCTGCAGGCGATCAGTTGCTCAGCGTGGATGGTCGAAGTTTAGTGGGTCTGTCCCAAGAAAGGTACAGTATTGCTTTCAGATGATGTATGTTGAGGAAGCGAATACTCTTTGTAAAAACAGAGAGAGAGTGCAGTGAACAAAGGGCTTGGTTAGTTTTGTGAAAGAAATATTGGACTTAAGGATATTTCTGTCTTGGTTTATATTGGTTCCATATAGCCTCAGGAACAAAAACTTATCACTCCATTATTTTAGTATGTTCAGAACAAATATTACTATAGTTGTGATACAGGTATCCATATAGAAACATCATTATATTAAATTCTTAAAGTGTATGCTCTCATTCATAGTATAAAATCTTTTAAGCAAACTGATCCTAGCTTTTGTCTTGAACATTTTGACATTTGTCATTGAACTGTGGAAATTAGGAATAACAATTTGCCTGCATACATTCCCCATTTTATATTAATAAATCCTCTAGATGCTATTTTCTGATTGTCCAAAGAGGATAAGTGACTTAAGTGTGAAGCTGAAAAGAAAACAAGTACTGTGGTGAAACAGAAAATATTGTTGAATGCTTGGTTTAGCAACAGTGACATAAAAAGAATTGTATAGAGAACACCAATTAAATAATACTATGCTTAGTTCTCTTCTGTTTGACTTCTGTCACAGGGCAGCAGAGCTCATGACGAGAACAGGTTCTGTAGTGACCCTAGAAGTAGCAAAACAAGGAGCAATTTACCATGGTCTGGCAACACTGCTTAATCAGCCATCCCCAATGATGCAAAGAGGTAAAATAAATGATTAACATTTTCATAAGATGGTGCTGCAAATTTAGGCCCTTTTCCCCAACATTGGTGAAAGGGAGAAATAATCCCTGAACAATCCATAATGAAATATGAACAGTTAGAAGATGTAGCATTTTATTCCTGTAATTTACATGAGTTGCATAATTCATCTCATAAAGATTTTTGCATGTGCTTCTGGGAGTAACGTGAAAAGGTGGAGAAAACATATATACATATGTCCCTGTTGATAGCAGTGGTTTAGCATTTTATACCCAAAATTTTATGTTTTAACAGATGTAAAATCTATGGAATGGCAATGTAACTTCTCTTACCTAGGAGTAAGCTCAGTTGTAACCATTGTTTAAAGTTATATTACATACACAGTTCTAATCATCAGTAAATGTTTTATCAACACTTAAGTAGAAATACTATATAATTTATTTAAGTGCAAGAGGAATTTACAATCTAAATAAATGGAATACACAAAATTCACAAAGGGACCAAGAATTCAATTCACTCTTTCTCCGTCTCCAAAAGAACACTGATTGCAAAGATGCTGTGATACTTGTGATTACCAGTAAAATAATTTTAAAACAAAACAGAAGCCATTGGGCCATGTATGGTCATTGATTTTCACTGAGAATCGTGTTGAAATGACAGTTGTTAATTTTCTATATCTGATCCTTTGAAAGCTAGTGTTCTTTGGTATTTTTTCCAAATTGCTTTTCCCCCCAATATAAATCAAAAATTTCTTTCAGAGGTGGTATTTTAATGACCATGTGGCAACTTTATATGAATTTTGATTCAGTTATAATATGAGAGCTTTCTAAAGATTATTAAAGAATGCTGCAATATAGGAAGGAAAGAGTTAAAAGAATAAACCCTCATTACCGCAGTGTACATCACGACCCTAGACACGATAAGCCTTTCAGATTAATCAAGAGACTTCTTTCAGTAAAAGTGCATCTGGCTTTGCCAAATATTGTGGTGTCTTTGTTTCAAAAACCTTTTTGAAGCCTGTAAATCAAAGGAATCTTGAACTGTCAGTATAACAGAATGGGATTGTGTATCTGAAGAATTCTAACACTTAAAATCCAGCATGTTATACTAGAAGATAACTTTTATAGCTAAAATGAAAGTAATGTTTTTTAAACAAGAATAAAATAGGAAACAGTTCAAGTGGGTAAGAACAAACATTTAAAGGTCTTAATCTGTTGCAGTTTCAGACCGCCGTGGCTCAGGTAAACCCCGACCAAAGAGTGAAGGTTTTGAGCTGTATAATAATTCTGCTCAAAATGGATCACCTGAGAGCCCTCAGCTGCCTTGGACAGAGTATAATGAACCAAAGAAGCTGTCAGGGGATGACAGACTAATGAAAAATCGAGCTGATCATCGCTCCAGTCCCAATGTAGCAAGTAAGCTAAACTTCACTTCTGTTCTTTTTAAGAATATTTTTTTCATGCAAATTATTACTAGTCTTTGAAGTCTAAAAATAGGAAGACGACTTGATTAAAATATAGACTATATTTGAAATACTGACACAGTAATAACTGCAGCAAAATTTGGGGAAAGTCATTCATTGAAGAGCAATTACAACTAATTTAATTAATGCTTTATTATTGCCACATTATGAAGTTTAATTGGTTTGTTCTATTACATATGACAAATTCCCGTTACTGTTGTTTAACAATGCTTACTTCAACTCTCTAATAGATCAGCCACCAAGCCCTGGAGGAAAAAATGCTTATGCTGCTGGAACTACCACCAAGATAACTTCAGTTTCTACTGGAAATCTTTGTACAGAGGTCAGAAGTGGCAAGAAAAGGATTGGCTATTAACGTCACTTACATTTCAGTAGAAGTAGTGTGCTTGGGTTAAGCTGAGGTTTTTATTGAAGGTTTTTAATAGAATGCCACTGTTCAATGATTTGTATTTATTCTTTTTCACTGTTGCCTTATTTGATGTTCAGTCAGCAACATAAATTGTCACAAAATTGTGGTTATTGCATTGCTATTCACGTTTTTTATTATTATAAGTAAATTTATGCAATAAGCATTGTGTATTTAGTTCCAGAGCAGTCAAACCCTGAGTCATAATTACTAGTTTAGTTTTGATTGTTCTTAGAAAATCTTAGCTTCAACCAAATAAATATGATTCTGGGATTAAGAACAATGCCTAAAAATATACTTGTTAAAAAAGAAATGAGAAGTTAAAATAAAATAAAATCTGCAGAAATCTGTATGATAAATCAGTTTTAACCTGTCCCCTCTATCTTTTACAGGAGCAGACACTGCCACCAAGACCTGAAGCTTATCCTATACCAACACAAACCTATACCAGAGAATATTTCACATTCCCAGCTTCAAAATCCCAGGATCGAATGGGTCCTGCTCAGAATCAGTGGCCAAGTTATGAAGACAAACCACAGATCCAGGCAGAGAGTAATGACTCAATTAGTGCTGCAGTGCAGGTTAGAAATAATCTGTCAAGTATTTAAAAACTTTTCCCTTCTGTTTGCTGATTGCTGAAGACAAAGTAATACAAAATATTAGGTTTTCTCTTTCAAAACATTTAATTTTTTTTTAAAAGCAAACTAAGGTCCCTGTTCCACAAGAAGTTTTAAACAGACAGACCCCAGTGCCTGCGTGTAGTTTTGTTGTTGGGGCTTTTTTTTTTAAAATATTTTTTTCAGAAATATCTGTAGGTGAAAACTAACCCAAGATCTATAGTGAAATGTATTTACTTCCGTCACTTATAAATTGTTCCTCTGGTTATAAAAACAGTGTATCAGTTGTACTATTATGGAAACCATTTACCACAGAGTCTGACATTCTCAAAATATTTAATGTATAGTCACAATACTCCTATGAGATGGAGATAACTATAATTCTCTATTATGTTGATGGGAAAACTGAGGCACGGATAGACTTGCCCAAAGCCTCAGAGGAAATCTGCGGTGGACCAGGGAATTGAACCAGAATCTCCCATCTCCCACTCTAGTAGTGCCCACCCACCATCTTCCTCTGTAAAACCACCATACAGAGTCCCTCAGCATTCATAATAAGCACAGAAAAGGTTTAGAATTGGGTGCTAAAACCTCATTTAGTTTTTGAAAAGCTCTTCTTTCTTGATTCTTGAGGTAGCAATCCTACAAGAAGAGTAGGAAACTGACTCTGGAAACCTTACTTGTGAGAGTAATCCTCACTCATGCCAATAGTGCCACTGAAGTCTATGCAATAATTGCTTGAGAAAAGATTATAGGTAAAACCTTAGTATGATTGTGCTGATATGCAGTTGGTGCCTATAATACACTTCCAGTTTTCACATCTGTTAAGAATTTAGAACACAAACCCAGTGTTCATTTAACTTTCGTGAGGGTTTAAGATGGAAATTAACACATCATATTATAGCTAATTGCTATAAAAATATTTTAGCTAAACATCAGCACCTAAATACCCCACATTGAGAGAGCTGCTGATAGGTATAGACCCTGAGTTGCAGCATGAAATCTTGATTCCGCCAGGAAAAATGCATTTTACTAAAGCAAATGGCTGGGAGTTTGTTTTTCACAAGTACTTGAAAAGTATATGTTAGGTTTTCACAACACATATATCAATCAACGCTTTTCAATTTCATTGTTAAAATAAAATCAGCTTTAAAAATCTCACAGCATCGATTACTTTTTAATGAAATCCACAAGCGTTTTTAATGGGGTTTTATTTTTGTTTTAAAAGGCATCATTTTTCTCAGTTTCAGAATCATTTCATTATTGTAAAATCATTTCACTGGATGATCGTTTCTGGTTATTTTTTGTTGTCAAATTAACTAGTTATTTACTTTTAAAGAGCAGTTTCATCTAAATTATATTTGGAGCCATGGTCATGAAAGTTGTAGTAACTAATGGCTGACTTAAAGCCTGTTTTATCATCTAAATGCATAAGTCATTAGCAAACTATTTGGCTAGGTGCATCTTCCCAGTGCTTCTGACACAAGTAGCTGTGTGTTCAGAGCTACAGAACTAATAGAGCATAAAAAATACACCCTTTCATCCCAAACAAGACATTCTTTCTAGTTCATAGTTAAGGTCATTGGTGGGGAAGCATGGAGAAGTTTGCATTGTTAGTCTCCTCCACTGTCACTTGTGGAAAGTCTGTACGTTCTTTGTCAATACTGAAAGTTTTCTAATCCTCAAAAATATGAATATTTGCTTCAAGAAAAAAATAAAATCTTTAAATAGATTTCATCAGCCTAATCATGTCTGAATATTTTTCATATCCAATTGCATTCCCACTTTCTATGCAGTAATAGTAGTTAGTGCTTGATATCTTTTAAAATGCTGTAAGTGTGTAAATGAATAAATGCTTAATATCCCTGGGTGGTAGTTGAGTAAGGTGGGGCAACTAAGCACCCACATCCTCTACCGCAAATAATTCCCACAGTGGCAAGAGAGGGGAGAATGCCCCCAGTTGGGTGAGTGGATGATTCCCACCCTTCTCTCAGCACTCTGTGTGCCTGTGTTCATGAAAGAAAAATGTTTGTCTGCCCAGCAGTAAACTGAACTGGAGACTTATTGCACTTGAGTTACTGTTGCAGGCTGCCTGTGTGTTTGTAAATGGGTAAGAGCTGTTAAAGATAGCCCTGAGATCTTGAGTGAGATGGGGGAGATTGTTGGCATGAGCTCTGCTTTGTTTTCATCATTCCCTCAGTGCAGCTTGACAACTCTGCCTCAGAGCTTACAAAGTCTTCCTGGGCTTGCATGGTTTAAAAGGCTCAGTGATTTTGTGGTGTTGCGGACATTAAAATCTTGAGAAACTTGCTAGTTATGAAAAGTTCTCTACTTTACCAAAAAGATGTAAATGTATTGATAAGAAGGCTTTTTGTGTTGTAGAAATGCATTTTTTGTCATCCATTAGGTTTTTTTTATTGGATATAAATTTTATTAAATACAGATTAACTGATACGCATACTTCATTTTATTTCTTCTAGCGTGCAGCTCATTCCCAGGAAGAACTTCGAGATGATAAAATTTTTCAACCAGAAAGGAATCGTCTGGAAATGGTTATAAGAAAGGATGTAGAGTACATTGATCGAAAGTCAGACAGTGATCCATGGATGAATTCATCTGTGGATTCCAGCACATCCAGCCAAGAGCATCTGAATCACTCCTCCAAATCTATTTCCCCTGGTTCTTGTTTAACCAAAAGTGGACCCGGCCGATGGAAAACTCCAGTCATCAACCAGCCAACACCAGTGGCAGTTTCCCAGCCCATCAGAACAGACCTTCCTCCCCCTCCCCCTCCTCCACCAGTGCACTATGCAGCTGATTTCGATGGACTGCAAATGGATTTGCCTTTGCCTCTGCCTCCACCTCCCCCTCCAAACCAGCTAGGAATGCAGGTATCTTCACAGGTAGCTGCTGCAGAACGTAAAAAGAGAGAGGAGCATCAGCGGTGGTATGAAAAGGAAAAAGCGCGTCTGGAGGAAGAGCGAGAGAGGAAGCGTCGTGAGCAGGAAAGAAAATTGGGCCAGATGCGTACTCAGCCACTAATTCCTGCTCAGCCTATGGTTCCTCCTGTTTCTGTGCAGCAGGTGAAACCAGAAAAGCCTTCAACATTGCAGAGGTCCCAGGACACTGTCATTCGAGAGCTACAGCCCCAACAGCAACCCCGAACCATTGAACGAAGAGATCTGCAGTACATCACCATCAGCAAAGAAGAACTGTCCTCCAGTGATAGCTTGTCTCCTGATCCCTGGAAACGGGATGCTAAGGAGAAGCTAGAGAAGCAACAGCAGATGCACATTGTGGACATGCTGAGTAAAGAGATTCAGGAACTTCAAAACAAGCCCGATCGTACAGCAGAAGAGAACGACCGCCTGCGCAAACTTATGCTCGAGTGGCAGTTCCAGAAACGACTCCAAGAGTCAAAGCAAAAGGATGAGGATGATGATGAGGAAGAAGACGATGATGTGGATACCATACTAATTATGCAACGGCTGGAGGCTGAAAAAAGAGCCAGGGTAAAAGGGGGTAATCCTTTCTAGGCACAAGTATAGTAAACATTTATTTAAACTTGTGTTCTTTAATAGACTGGTTAAACAAAATGTGAAATTGTCACAGGATAAAGGAGGACTGGACTGTCTTAATGTCCCTGTCTTTCATTATATAGAAAATGCTAAAGAAAAATGTTGTAAACTACCTTAGTTTGGCCAGTTAAGTGGTGTATTATAAAAGTACAAAGCAACTGACTGCAAAGATAAGAGCAAAATCTTTTTCCCTGGCTGTAAAACTTTTCCTTCAGAGAAATGGCATCCCCTATGTAGACAGGGGAAGGGTAGTCATTGACTGTAATTCCCTCAAAGTAACGTACACAAGTTGATGCCTGGTTGTATGCATTGGAAGTTTTATTTATAGAGGATAAAAATGAAGGTCTTTGGGGAGGGGACAAAAAAGGGTGGTGTTTCTTTAGCATCTTTATTTTATTCTAATTCTCTGATAGCTCTTATTTGGCTTCTTTACTGGTGAAAGCCATTGATATTTACAGCTGTTACATGCAAGAAGGTAATACAACTGTATGCCATCTGTTAAAGTTATTCTGCCCTTTCTGTCTTCACTGAGAAACTGTTTCCATATAGAAACTATTTTTTTCTTATAAATCATAGCCCCAGGAATACTGAATTTGCAAGTTGACAGTTTTGTTTTGAAGGATTTATAAGCTAGTTCCTTAGTTTGTTGAGCATCTTTACTGCTACTTGTCCTTCTAAGAGTTGATCTAATCAGTTCCATAGTAAGCAAATGCCAAGCACTAAGAAACATTTGTGCACATTTGTTTGACATTGTAGAATAACTGTCAGATTAAGAGAAGTATTTTTCTTCCGGATTCTTTCTGGCAGCTTTTGGCTTTGTATTAGCTCCACTGGCACTAATTCCTAAACTTAATCTTTGTGCCTTTGCCATAGTCTGCTTCTTTCCTTTTACCCTGTGGCTAACTTTGTTACTGTTTTGAAGCAATAGATACCCCACACTTACAAACTGATGAAAGGAAAGGCTAAATATATCCTTGGCCAGTGTTGCTAACTTTGTGATTGTAACACATAAGCAGTTACCTATGGGCATTAAATTACATATAAAACTGCCATTTGCACAAAAGTCTTTGTTAACATTTTTATTATTGCTTGACTTAAAAAACCACATCATTAATGGGTTGAGTAACCAACTGTATTGCATAACATTATATCATTCTTCTCCAAAAGGATGAATTTTAAATATTAGCTGTCAGTGAGGTTTTCCAACATTTTAGAACATTAGTGGCTTTACACAGTACTACCCTGAATTATACCATGTAAAAAGTTTCCTTCAGGGACTAAAATTAGCTTGCTTGCTCTTTTTTAAAGATAATGTCTGCACTTCTGTTGTATGTCATTATCTATAATGCCAGAGATGCAAATAAGAATAGTATCTCTAGGATCATCATTAGCTTTGTTTTTTTGAGTGTCTGAATAGCTAATCTGAAATGTTATCACATTAGGACACTGGGGTTTTCACTGTTCAGACCGTTCAGCAATCTAGTGTCCAAAATTCTTCAGTTCCTTTTTTTTAATACCTTTCTAAAACAGCTGAAGTATCAAATCAAAGGGAAATGCTTTTGGCATAGTGCAAATCTAAACTTACCTTTATTTTCACTGTGCATCTTTTTTTTTCCCCTTTTCTTATTATCTGCAGCAGACTGCTGTGCCAGCAATCTCTGTTCTAGATTTGGTATGTTCTTGTTACTTTCTCTTCAATACCTCTTCCCCGTCTCGATATTTTTGTTTCGTTTTCTTTATAAATAATGATCCAAAATGCAATGGATGTTGTCTTTGCCATTTCTGGGGTGTTCTGAATCAAGATGTGATACAGTAAGTTAACTGTAAGCATGCATTTTGAATGTTTCTAAATCTTTTCTTCTTACTCCTCTCCTCCTACTTCTCTTCTTTAAATGTTGTGTTCTGCCCGTGGCTTTGAATTGTTTGCAGCTGTGATCTAATATGAATCTCTGTATTTGATATTTCTATGTAACTATATATTTATAACA